>NC_070615.1:35862500-38362500 GCF_027172205.1 Podarcis raffonei | reverse complement strand
TGAGGACCAGAGCTTGTCCGATTTTGAAATGTAAGTTGGTAGAAGGTTTGAGACTTGATCTGACCTCTTTGCAGTGGCTCCAAGGGAAGAAATAATGAAATAATGAATCAAATTCTTATATGTGAGGATATCCACGGCCTGCAGTATAACTAATGCACAGTTTATTTGCAATATTATCCCACGTATCCCTTTTGAGGGGGCAGGTTGGCAAATAATACAACCACCCACTAGGCCCTAAAGGTAAAGGGGCCCCTGACCATTAGGTCCAGTCGTGGCTGACTTTGGGGTTGTGGCGCTCATCTCACTTTATTGGCCGAGGGAGCTGGCGTACAGCTTCCAGGTCATGTGGCCAGCATGACTAAGCCGCTTCTGGCGAACTAGAGCAGCGCACGGAAATGCCGTTTACCTTCCCGCCGGAGCGGTACCTATTTAACTACTTGCACTTTGTGCTTTCGAACTGCTAGGTTGGCAGGAGCAGGGACCGAGCAACGGGAACTCACCCCCTTGAGGGGATTTGAACCGCCAACCTTCTGATCGGCAAGTCCTAGGCTCTGTGGTTTAACCCACATAACTACCCATTAGGTCCTGCTTACAGCTTATTATAGGTGTGGGGGGACCTGTGGCCTTCTGGACATATCTGGACTACAACTCCCATCATCCCTGTCTGTCATACTGGCTGGAACTGATGAGTGTTTGAGTCCCAACAGCACCTGGAGAACCACAGGCTCCCCACTTCTGGTTTACTACATTGTACCTTGTTTCAGGATTGCACATACAGAGAGCTTTGTGGCTCTTTTCCCTCAGATCTAATCGAGCTCTTATAAACGTCTGGATCCCCTCAGTCTTCCTGCGTGGGAAAGCAACCAACGCGTTTCATGTGTACCAGGTAAGTTTCATGACTTTTAAGGGATCTCTCTCTTTTTTTAGGGTGGTGGTGGATTCCATTGAACTCTTCCAAGTATTTTACTAAAGTGTCTTCAGTCATTCACAGGCCTGGTAATCGCTGAAATGTCTCAGCTTTGATTTACATTGATATGGTTCTTTGGTTATGTAGAGTGCAGTTGTATGCCAGTATGTAAGAAAGTTGTGATGCTTTAATGTCATTAATAAGTGTGTTACATTTGGAACACCAAAATTTCTTGCTTGGGGTGGAGTTCTAAATGCATGCGAAGATTAATTAAAGTGTGACGGATTGCAACAGAGATCCTGACTTTCTTCTGATGCTCTGATTTGATGTTTTAAATTTTCTTCTTCATAATAATTTTTTAGGTCCTATTAATGTGTAAGATTTGTTTCTTTGATGTGTAGCTAACAGCAAGTGACTATAGTACAATGGACATTTATCTAATGCCATTGATAAAGGTACCATTACCAATGAATATACTTGGGAGTACATTTGGCTTCTTAACTTTCTGCTTGTTCTTCCTCTTCTTAAGCCATTTCCTCTTCTCCTTTGATGTTGCAACACAAATGGGCAACCTTGAGACCTAGACAGCTAAGGGAGATTGTGGAATTTGAAGGGGGAGTAGAATTCAGAAGTCCCACAAGTAACTTTTGCAAAATTAAACTGCTACACATTTAAGCCAAAAGCCATGAGCTTTCTAGTAAAGCTTTGGTTGCTTGTATATAAATAGATTCCAATTCTGAGCTTATATCCCATAGGTTGGTTCATAGGAAGATTGTTGAGGGTCTTTGTGGACCATTTCATTATTTTTTCTGTCTGCTGCAGCAATTATAATGTGCTGTGCTGTATGATTGCTACTTCTGTTGTTTCTTTTCTTATGCTGTGTTTTGGTGTATTACAAATTTGAATTCCACAGAACAGAATTCAAAATTGAATTCCATAGAATTCTGTAGAATTCATATTGAAAGTGTTCTTTAGACACACCATGGACCACCTGAAGGAAGCCTGCAAACCACAGACCATAGTTCGGGAACCCCTGATCTAAATGATCTTACAGATCTGAATATGGGGTGGGTGGTCTTTATGGTAGCTTGGTCCTGCATTGTTCAGGGCTTTGAACATGGCCTAGTAGCTATTTCAGTTCTCTCAGCCCAGGTGTCATTTGTGCGCACCCAAGTTGCTCCACTCAACAAAATTGGTGTCGTGGAATGCTTGGATGCAGAGGAATGGTGGGAGGCTCCAGCTGGGGAATTTCCAGGGGAAGAAGACTCAGAGCCTGGGGATTGGTGGTGGGATGGTGATGAGTGGTCAGAAGAAGAAGATGGACCAGACTGGGAGGAGGAGGTGTCAGAAGCTGAAGAGATCCCTACTTTTCCATCCAAAGCCACTGAATCTGGTGAAGAAGAAGAAGAAGAAGAGTTTGGATTTGATATCCCGCCTTTCACTCCCCTTCAGGAGTCTCAAAGCGGCTAGCATTCTCCTTTCTCTTCCTCCCCCACAACAAACACTCTGTGAGGTAAGTGGGGCTGAGAGACTTCAAAGAAGTGTGACTGGCCCAAGGTCACCCAGCAGCTGCATGTGGAGGAGCGGAGACGCGAACCCGGTTCCCCAGATTACGAGACTACCGCTCTTAACCACTACACCACGCTGGTGTAAGGGGAGGGCCTCTGCACTCAACTTCCATCTCCTCCTCACTATCCGCCTCACCCTGCCAACTAGACCTGAGCCTGATGGCATCTCGGAATAGCTGGAGCCAGTGTGGTGTAGTGGTTAGGAGTGGTAGACTCGTAATCTGGTGAACCGAGTTTGTGTCTCCGCTCCTCCACATGCAGCTGCTGGGTGACATTGGGCTTGTCACACTTCTCTGAAGTCTCTCAGCCCCACTCACCTCACAGAGTGTTTGCTGTGGGGGAGGAAGGGAAAGGAGAATGTTAGCCGCTTTGAGACTCCTTCGGGTAGTGATAAAGCGGGATATCAAATCCAAACTCTAGCTGGCATAGAATTTTGAAGCTCTCTTATTTATTCACTACATTTATATCCCACCCTTCCTCCCAACGGAGCCTCCCAAATGGGCTTCTGGCATTTTATAATTTAAAAAAACTGTGGTTAGGGTATAAACTGCCTAGTTTTGTAGATTTTTTAAAAATGCTATTTATGGTTGTGCTTAAGCAATCCGGTTGGGAGCCATTCCCTTATCTGCTTGACATTTTCTTTTTCTTTTTCCAAAATCATTATTTCCAAAAGGAATGATCTCACGTGTGTGTGTACACACGAGGGGGGGGGGGGGGAAGAGAGAGAGAGAGAGAGAGAGAGAGAGAGAGAGAGAGAGAGAGTCATTGCATTGGTGTCTCGTTCGAAATTCAAACAATGGATAGCAAGTATTCTGTGCGTAAAAATCCTGAACTGTTCTCACCTCTGTTTTACATTATCATAAATGCTCAGTGAGAAATGCTAAAAATAAGTCCCAATTGTAATGTGTCTGAGGGGGAAAAATCCCTGTCCAAATTGGTCCCTAGTGCTTTCCAAAAGGAGTGATGTATTAATAGTACTACCTAAGGAATTCTTTTTACTTTCTTTAATACAGGTTCTTTCTTGAGAAATTATTTCTGTGGATATGGAAAGAGTTGTACGAAGTATTTTCTTGAGTTAGAAACTAGGTTTTCCCACAACTGTTCTTCTGTAACCTTACTTTGGTGTAACCCATTATATTTTCTGTAACCCATTATATCTACAGTCGTACCTTGCAAGTTGAACGCCTTGCGAGACGAATATTTTGGCTCCCGAATGCCACAAACCTGGAAGTTTTTGTTCCGGTTTGTGAATATTCTTTGGAACCTGAACACCCATCACGGCTTCTGCAGCTTCCAATTGGCCGCAGGAGCTTCCTGCAGCCAAAGCTGCGCCTTGGTTCCCGAAAGTTTTGGAAGTCAAACAGACTTCTGGAACGGATTCTGTTCATCTTCCTAGGTACCACTGTAGTAGGTTTGGAATGCTGTACATCAGGGGCAGCCAACATAGTGCTCTCTAGATGTTGGTGGACTGTAGCTCCCATCAGTGTTAGAAACTGAGGTATGGAAGCTAGGAGCTAAATGGCACAACAATGGAATGTCTAGGTGCACTTTTTTAATAAGAAGAATACAAAGCTGGAAACGAATGAACTGCAGCTAAAATATTATGTTATGTTTTCACATGGTCTAGTCTTTCCCTAACCCACCCTCTTCATACTCTTCAGAGGGTCTCTTCTCCAGTCTTCAGAGAGTAGCTGGAAGTGGGGAAACAGAAAAAGGTCTTCCTTTCCTTCCACTCTGCAGTTTTAAACTGAAGTCTTAAGCGCAGTACTATGGCCACAGCTCAGAAACTGCTTGCGCTAATTGCATTCCCTGTTACAAAATGTGCCTAGAACAATGGGAGTTTCGAACACTGGCTCGCATCATGCAACATGAGGAAAAACATGAAGAGGAAAGAGGAAAACAAGCAGCTTGAAGGGAGACAATGCGGGAGGGGAGGAGCCAAATGGAAGCTGATGGAGTTAGTCCCAATGTCCCTTCTCCCCATCTGTTGTGGCCCAGGTGGAATGGCTGCTGTCCCGCAGAACTATAGCATTACGGGCCGCTGAGTAGGAAAGTGGTGCGAAAATGACTTGCAGACTTCTCCCATTTTGCCAAGCCACGAGGGAGATCCGTGCAGGCCACCCACCAGAAAAAGCTTGAGTAGAACTTTTAAATCTTGTCTGTATGAACACATTGGTAACAAACATTCATATAAACGTATCAAAATAATTGATGCAAAAGGAAGCACTGCTTTGGTTGTAAAGCTCTTCTTGTTACTGTTCAAAGTTGAGAGAGAGAGAGAGAGAGATTATCGCCAACATACAAGTCAGACAAAGACACTAATCCCAGGGTGTATAAGCAGTTATTATTTCGGTAGCACTTCCTATTAAAAGGTGACAGTAATCTTATCGTAGTTGAGATTTAGAATGCTGCATACCATGCTACCAGGAAAAATCCATCTTGAAAACCACTCTTGTAGGATGAACGCCTCTTTCTGTTCTGCAGAGCGCCTCGCGCATTCATCACGATAAATAATAACGTGCGGAAAAGTCTCCCCAAACACCAGTCTCTTTTGTCTTTTTTTTTGCAATGTATTTTATTTTGTTGGTGTTTTCGTAGGCAAAGCATATGTGCCAGCGTATAATATTGCATCACAGTTATCTCCCTTTTTACTGTGCAAAATCCCATTAAGCGCACGGGTCTTGCCAAGCTGCCATCTTTGGGTCGCTGCAAAGAAAAATGCTTCTTCCTCCGTTTCATGTACAGGCCCATGAATCAGCGTTTGGAAAGTTCACTTTAAAAGAGAATTGGTTCCAGTTCCAGTTCATCTCCTCCCTTCCCCCAAATAAGGAATCAATTCTAGTTCCAATTTCCCCCCCCCCCGAAAAAAAGGAAGTCGTTCTGTTCTAATTCAATTCACAATTCATTCACAAGGGCCTCAGCATATGTATTTTTCGCCTTTCAGAATTTTGCAAGCTGCTCTGCTAAAGTATAATGAGAAGACAACAAAGGCATCAAAACACACAATGTAATGTGAACAACTGTTTTGTTTATTCCCCCCCCCCCAACAATTATAACCTTTAGGCTTAAGCAGCAGCTCCATTTTTCAGATAGGTAAAAATGGTAAATGTAGTAACCACAATCAAATCAAGCAGTTAAGTGCAACGAAACCTCTCCCTCTGTGTGTGTTTCTAAGCTGCCTGCCCTATTCCCCCCCCCCCCCCCCGGAATTGACAGTGTTTGTGGGGTTTGTGTTAGAGCTTTGGCACACCACAGAAAAGCTATGTGAATTTTTTTGGGGAAGGAATGGCTAAGTGTTATTTGGCTCTAACCTCTAGATGGTGATAGTTACTAGCAACCTATTTGTGTTCCTGCAGCAACAAAATGATTCTTGTGGACATGTCTGTGATTCTCGTCTGTCCCATTTGCTTCTGACTCAGGTTTTTACCTCCTCCACAAATCTCTTTCACAGACGCTGCAGTAAATCTAATAGTCCCCTACGGTGGGCAGCTGTTGGCATATCAAACATTGATAAATTATTGGGAATATAAACCCTGTCAGAAAGATGATTCGAGGGATGTTTGTTTACACAGTAATTGCAGCAGTAGAGCTGTACGAGTATGATAGTCTTTTTCTTTTTTCTTTTTTCAAAATTCTTTTACAACCCAAAATGCTATTGTTGGAAAGAGAGTAACCACCAGTCTGGATGAATGTTTATCTGATCAGCGCAGTGGCTGGCTTAAATCTACATATTTGAATGCAGGAATCAGAGAGACATTATTGTACAAACATTAATATCAGCTCTCAGAAAGAGCAATTGCATATGTATTTATCAAGGATGTGGATAAGGCACTTGGGCTGGTTTGGGTGACTACCTGAGCTCTGGACACTTGTCCCTCCTGGCTGAAAAAATCCAGCAGGGAGGAGACAGCTGTCTGGGCCAGGGACATGCCTCTTTACAAGAGTGACTGGATCTTGCCTCTTTGAAGGAGGCAGTGATAAGATTGCTCCTTAAGAAACCACCCCTAGATTCTGAATATCTTAAGTAATTACCGTCCAGTTGCCAACCTCCCTTTTTGGGGGGGTTAAGGTTAAGGGATGCGGGTGGCGCTGTGGGTTAAACCACAGAGCCTAGGGCTTGCCGATCAGAAGGCCGGCGGTTCGAATCCCCGCGACGGGGTGAGCTCCCGTTGCTCAGTCCCTGCTCCTGACAACCTAGCAGTTCAAAAGCACGTCAAAGTGCAAGTAGATAAATAGGTACCGCTCCGGCGGGAAGGTAAATGGTGTTTCCGTGCGCTGCTCTGGTTTGCCAGAAGCGGCTTAGTCATGCTGGCCACATGACCCGGAAGCTGTACGTCGGCTCCCTTGGCCAATAAAGCGAGATGAGCGCCGCAACCCCAGAGTCGGTCACGACTGGACCTAATGGTCAGGGTCCCTTTACCTTTATCTTTAAGGTTCTTAAGCGGGTGGTCACTGACCAGATCCAGGTGTTCTTGCAGGAGACTGGTTTTCTAGACCCATTTCAATTGGGTTTTTGGCCTGGCTTTGGTCACCTTATATGATGACCACTTTTGGGAGAAAGACGGGGACAATGTGTCCCTGTTAATCCCCTTTGACCTTTTGGTGGCTTTCAATACCATCAACCACTGCATCCTCCTTGAGAGGCTATCCAAGTTGCGGGTGGGCAGCACTGCTTTGCAGTGTTTCCAGTCCTACTTGGACGGTTGTCTTCCGCTCGGGGAGTGTTTTCGGCACCATGGGGCCTTCCCCGTGAGCAAGGTGCAGAGGGTGGCAGCATTAAAACAGACTTTTTCAGTGCTGGCTCCCCGACTGCTGAATGCTATCAGCAGAGAGATGCGCCTGGCACAATCATTATCAGCTTTTAGGCACCAGGCAAAAGATGTGCCTGTTCAACGCAGGCATTTGGCTCTTAATTGGGGTCTTGTGGTACGATGATTCTGGGCACAGCTCAGTTGGCTAGAGGACGGGGCTGGTAATGCCAAGGTTGCAGGTCTGATCCCCGCATGGGACAGCTGAATGAATATTCCTGCATTGCAAGAGGTTGGACTACAAAATACTCAGGGTGTCTTTTGACTCTATGATTCTATGACACCATAGCTAGCCTGTATTGGTGTTCATCTTTTAGCTGGGTTGGGTAGGGTGTGTCCTTTTTATGTTATTGCAGGTGCTTTTAATCAGCAATGCTCTTTAACCTCTTTGGTGTATTTTAAATGTTGCATTACGTATGCTTTTTATCATTGCTAAATCTCTTTGAGACATTTTATGTGGTAAGTGACAAATGAAAATACAGTGGTACCTCTGGTTGCGAACGGGATCCGTTCTGGAGGGCCGTTCGCAACCTGCAAAGAACGCAACCTGCGTCTGCACGTCTTCGCACACACGGGTCGCGATTCGCCACTTCTGCGCATGCACGTGATGTCATTTTGCTCGTCTGCGCATGCGCGAGCGGCGAAACCCGGAAGTAACCCATTCCGGTACTTCTGGGTCGCCGTGGGACGCAACCTGAAAATGCTCAACCTGAAGCAAACATAACATGAGGTATAACTATAGTCAGTACTAATGTTAGATAGTGGTCCCCTTTGCATATTGACCTAGCAGCACTGTTTGTTGAAAAATGAATGCTTTCCCTTTCCTTTTCTGATACAATTATAAATAAAATTTTAAAATCAAAGACAAAAATGGAGGCTAAAAAGAATCTCTCCTCAATTTAAGCACCCCCACACACATTAAGAACAATTACATCTAATTCTTATAATAGCTATAGCATAGTGCAACTCTAATATCTTTGTACTTCAGTTGTATTACACTGGATAGTAACATCTATTTTGCAATTTTGCAAAAGGTGCCTAAGGCCACTTTGATTCTGGGAAAGCGGAAAGATGCCATCCGTGTATAATAGAACTGTTAATTTCTTGTCCATGAGGCTAACTGCAAAAAAAGGACCTCCCTTGCAGCTTTTTAACCACATAATTAACATATAAATTAAATAACGGAGGATTGAGAATACAACCCTATCAAATGCATGGAGAGGCAAAAGGAGAATCAGTTAACAAATCATTCAGGCCCATTCTGACTTTTAGTTCCGTTTTTGAGGATAAATCCCTGTGTATGAGATCTTTACTCATCATATGCAGAACAGAGGATGGATCCGCAAACACTTAATTTAAAAAGGTACTTTGGTGATGCATGGATCGCTTGTAGCATATTCCTGCATAAAACCAAAAGAGTGATCGATTGTAGCTTACTCCACTATAGAACCTGCTTCCTCTCCTAATATGTTATTAGCATCAGCCCACTCTTCAAGTCAATTTAGAACAAAATGGGCACAAATATTTTGTTACTACATTGATTTAAACACACGATGAGTGTAGTTATGTCAGAGCCACCAATGCCTAGATTCACCACCCTCCTGTTCTGATATATTTCTCCTGTACAAATGCTTGCTGTAATGGAAAAATAGTGCCAGAATAACCCAAGCATTAAATAAAGACCTGTAATCAAAATGTGCAGTAAAACAAACAACAGTAAGATTATTCTGGCTGACTGAACGAACCCAAAGGGTGCTCATCAATGGTTCCTCTTCATCCTGGAGAAGAGTGACTAGTGGGGTGCCACAGGGTTCTGTCTTGGGCCCGGTCTTATTCAACATCTTTATCAACGACTTGGATGATGGACTCAAGGGCATCCTGATCAAATTTGCAGATGACACCAAACTGGGAGGGGTGGCTAACACCCCAGAGGACAGGATCACACTTCAAAACGACCTTGACAGATTAGAGAACTGGGCCAAAACAAACAAGATGAATTTTAACAGGGAAAAATGTAAAGTATTGCACTTGGGCAAAAAAAATGAGAGGCACAAATACAAGATGGGTGACACCTGGCTTGAGAGCAGTACATGTGAAAAGGATCTAGGAGTCTTGGTTGACCACAAACTTGACATAAGCCGACAGTGTGACGCGGCAGCTAAAAAAGCCAATGCAATTCTGGGCTGCATCAATAGGAATACAGCATCTAGATCAAGGGAAGTAATAGTGCCACTGTATTCTGCTCTGGTCAGACCTCACCTGGAGTACTGTGTCCAGTTCTGGGCACCACAGTTCAAGAAGGACACTGACAAACTGGAACGTGTCCAGAGGAGGGCAACCAAAATGGTCAAAGGCCTGGAAACGATGCCTTATGAGGAACGGCTAAGGGAGCTGGGCATGTTTAGCCTGGAGAAGAGGAGGTTAAGGGGTGATATGATAGCCATGTTCAAATATATAAAAGGATGTCACATAGAGGAGGGAGAAAGGTTGTTTTCTGCTGCTCCAGAGAAGCGGACATGGAGCAATGGATCCAAACTACAAGAAAGAAGATTCCACCTAAACATTAGGAAGAACTTCCTGACAGTGAGAGCTGTTTGACAGTGGAATTTGCTGCCAAGGAGTGTGGTGGAGTCTCCTTCTTTGGAGGTCTTTAAGCAGAGGCTTGACAACCATATGTCAGGAGTGCTCTGATGGTGTTTCCTGCTTGGCAGGGGGTTGGACTCGATGGCCCTTGTGGTCTCTTCCAACTCTATGATTCTATGATTCTATGATTTATAGTTGTCCCCCCTCATCCCAATGGATTGCAAGATGTGTGCAAAGTACAAAGATGTACAATTGCATGAAAAACACAATAAATATAAAACCCTTTTAAAGAACAGGCGCAACTGAAACAACTGCTAAAACCCTCAAAGCAGGCTATCCACCTTAAACCAGCTAACACACACTAAAACCCTTAGATATTTGGGCAAACTGGTAAGTCTTCAGTGGGCACCGGGATGACAGAAATGTTGGCACTGCACCAAGCATCCGTCTGAGGCAGGCATAGGCAAACTCGGCCCTCCAGATGTTTTGGGACTACAACTCCCATCATCCCTGACCACTGGTCCTGTTAGCTAGGGATGATGGGAGTTGTAGTCCCAAAACATCTGGAGGGCCGAGTTTGCCTATGCCTGGCCTAAGGGGAAGGCATTCCAGAAACAACCCCATTGCAAAGAAGGTTTTCTCCCATTGAAACATAGCACAGCCCATCTGAAGGTGGACTATCAAGAAGAGGCTCCTCCACAGCTCTTAAGACCTAGGCAGGGAGGGATGGTCCTTCAAGGATATGCATCCCAAGCCATTTAGGGCTTCATAGGTAAGGATCGGCGTGTTGCAATTGGCCCAGAAGGAAATAGGCAGCCAGCGTGATTCCTTCAGAATCAATGTGACCTGAATCCATCCAGCTGTAATAGATAATTTTCTGGCAGCCACAATCTACTCTAGTTGGCCATCTCCAAGGGAAGCCCCATGTACAGCACATTGAAGTTCCAACACAATTGGACAGGCAGGAGGTTATCAGACTGTGTGTCATCGTAGCCAGGCTATCTCTGAGTGGTATGATTGTGGTTGGAGTCCCTCCTCAAAAAAGACATTTCCCACCACTATAAGCCATTTGCCACTCATTTTGCTAAAGCTTCTGCTTACAGTTCCAAGCGTTGTTTTGCCCATGTATATTACTTTTAATCATCTTTTATTATCATTTTTTTTTAAAATGCTCAGAAATTACTATGCATGCAATCTGTATGCTATTGTTAAAATACGGCTTTGTTGAAATGAATGTTTATTCTTTATAATTAATCCTGTATCTCTGCCAAAGTAATGAGAGGGAGACAGAGAACTTCTCACATCTCAACTGACACGGTCCATTGTTCCATTTGTTCTTCCTTAGTCCCAAATGATTACTACAGATTTTTTTTTGTTATTATTTAAAAAAAACACCAGATCGTTTTCAAAGAGCTCATAAATGCAGCCTCGCAGCTGTGTCAAAATGTAAATTGCATCTGTGTGGTTTTTTTTGGTGCTGCTTTTAGAGAGTTCACCTTGGTTTTTTTCTGCCGCTGCAGTCAAAATCTGTGTTCTTTGGGGAAAATCAGAAGATGCATCTGCTTCCTTTATTTGGCTATGCTCTGTTGTATTTATTTTTGGCGTTCCAATCACTTCATAAAAGAAGAATCCTAATTGGATTGTGTCATGTTATCTTTGTGAGGGGAAAGGAAGAGCAAATTAGATGGGCAGGCTTTCCTTTCGACTGGTATTTGATGTCGGGAAGGAGCTTTTTCCCACCTCAGATTGACTAGAGACCCCAGAGATTTTGTCTCTCCACACTCCCAGCCCTTTAGCTACTTATATGTAGTAGTAAAGATGCCAGAAACTTCTTCCTCCCCCACAATTTCTCCCTAGGCACCTGCAGTTGTTGTTTTTTAAAAAAGAGTAGACTGCATGAAAAGTAATTGAATTAAAGAACTCTGGAGATGGGATGGTTCCCAAGGGTCATCTAGTCCGACCCTCTGCAATGCAGAAATCACAGCTAAGGGTTTCCTGACAGGTGACCATCTAACTGTTGTTTAAATGCCTCCAATGAAGGGAAGCCCACCAACTTTTCGTAGCCCCGCAAGAAAGAAGGGCTTTTTTGCTGGCTAGGGTCAGTTATAATCCTTCTAACCTCCTTTGGGGTAGGTTTGCGTGTATGGCAGAAGGAGATAGGATATGCCCATGGAAACGTCCCTGCACAACCCATGGTACCACTGTACTATTCTACACAGAAACATTGTATGTGGCTGATAGGGGGAGATGGCTGCACCCCATGTAGTGATCCGCCTCATACAATGTTCATGGGGAAGGACAGTACATCATCATACCCAAGGGCCAGCAAACTTTTTCAGCAGGGGGCCAGTCCACTGTCCCTCAGACCTTGGGGGGGGGCTGGACTGTTTTTTTTGGGGGGGGGGGAATGAACGAATTTGTATGCCCCTGGTTTAATGAGAGAGAGACAGACCAACAAACATTCTTATATCACATTGTGAATTTCTTATAGGTGACTTGTGTCCCTAACTAGGAAGCCCCACACAGAATCGTGTTCAAGAAGGAGATGGCTATCGATGGCTACCAGCCACAATGGCTCTGGTCTGCTTCCATGGTTGGAGGCAGCAATCCTTCTGAAGGCCATTTGCTGGAATCAGAGTCGCAGGAGTGGAGAATGCTCCACTCGAATCCTGCTTGCTGGTTTCCCACAGGCATCTGGCTGTAGAACGTGAGAACAGCATGCTAGACTAGATGTTCCATTGGCCTGACCCAGCAAGCTCTTCCTGTGTTCTCGCGTTAAGGTTCTAGCATGGTATCTTCTTCCTAGAAGACAGCACTGTTGGGTTTTCTTAACATTGATGTGGTCAATGGTGCTACTCAGAGGTGTGTGTTTGTAATTATAACCTGCATGGCAGCACATCTGTGAGCTCTTGACAATTCAGCACACCTGAGGTATCTTAACAATTTAACTAATTAGCAGGGGGAGTTTACCTACTGCACCAAATGCAGCGATGTAATAGGGTAATTGATTATTTGAAAACTGTATTTCAGTTGATCAAGTGGTTTTAATGTGTACTGTTATACAAATACTGTTAGGCAGGGGTCAGCAAACCTTTCCAGCAGGGGGCCAGTCCACTGTCCCACAGACCTTGTGGGGGGCCGGACTATATATTTTTTTTTGGGGGGGGATGAACGAATTCCTATGCCCTACAAATAACCCAGAGATGCATTTTAGATAAAAGGACACATTCTACTCATGTAAAAACACACTGATTCCTGGACCGTCCGCCGGCCAGATTTAGAGGGCGATTGGGCCGGATCCTGCCCCTCGGCCTTAGTTTGCCTACCCATGCTGTTAGGGAATGCTGTTGAGTACTGTTGAGGAAAGGTGGTGGGAAGGGGTGTTTTGCAGCTGTTTGATTATTATCTAAAAATAAAAGTAAGCAAAGATATTGCAGGAAAGTTTTTATTCCATCGCCCCAGTGCAAACTCGGTTGGCAAAGAAGGTCCAACAAGCACTTCGTTGAGTCTACTTTTACTTTTAAACTTAAAGCCACATGGAACCAAAATTCACAAAGAATATATATTTTTCTTCCACTGCCATGCATTGAACTGTTTTGTAGATTGGCTGTAATCCACTGAAATCAACAAATTTATATGCACTCAGCTCTATTCCAGGTTGCGAACATGCTGTCCAACAGCTGATACAAAGCCCAACAGGCTCTGTCTAAGATAAATAAAATTTTGGATTTCACCCTGAATCTGGGAGTGTTCAAAGAAACTCTTCTGCATATACTTAGCTATTTAAATTGCTTTGATTTTCTCCTTATATGCAACTTGCTGAACATAAGTGCATCTGGTTTCAACTTTATTTAACTCCCAAGCAAAATTCGTATAGGATTGGAGGATCATTAGAAAACAAATCTTCAGATTAACAATTGAAGAACAGCAAAATAGATTTTGCACTTCTAACAAGGACAGGCATCTTTTTGTAATGGATATTGAAGTCTTACAGTAAATTTTACTAGGGCTCATCTCGTGTGTTCTCAGATAATGCCTTATTGAAACAAAATGAAGCCCTAATGAGCTTTCTTGCAGGAATACAGCTTACGACAGGCTTGTTTTGCTTAATGGTTTGAAACCACTGAGCCAAAATATTAGAGAAATGAAAAGAGGACACAGCCATGTCCATAAAACCTAAATGAGGGTTTCCAGTTTGGATGAAGCAGTGGGAGAAATGATGGAGCTTTTGTTTGTATTTATATTTGTTTATTTATTTATTTTGCAACCAGGGAGCTCTTTAATGACTTTTAATTCTCCCTGCTGGTTGAACTGCCAAATTTTGAAGATGAATTTATTTTTTATTGATGTATTTTTATTACTTGGAAATGGCTCTCACTAATCCACAGCGCGCCATGTTTTGTTGCTCTTTGAAACACAACGCTGTCATTTACATGTAAATTGCCATCAGATTAGTGCCATAGCTTCCCCCCTCATGGGTGCTAGTATGTTTTGTTCTAGTTTTGTTTTTGCCTCTTCAAAAAATAGCTCATTGGAAATTGGCTAGCCCTGCTGTTTGGGCAAAGAGTGGAAATGATTGTGACCTGCTGCGAGGCGAGAGGGAAATCAAAGCTCGCGGAACTGATACAAGGGGCCAATGATAGATTTCGGCCATCTTGGATGTTATGGTGCAGAAAATGAAGTAGGCCAGAAATGCTATCTTACAGGCACAGTTTTTAAAAATATCCGTATACTGGTTCCTGCTCATCTTCCGCAAAAGTGGATTAGGAGGGATTAGTTTCAGTAAGACTTTGCTAGCCTTGAGTCACACACGGCTGTACTTCTCCCGGGTTATAAGAATTTGTGATTCTGCTTTGATGATTTTCAGCTGTTTTTTCTAGCATTAAGCAACTTGGGGGGGATTAAAAACACTTCGTAAATGAGTTATTTGGGTCCAGTGTTATGAAAAATGAGCTTCCTTATTGCATTAAGGTGGAAGGTTAAATGGATGGAGTAGTTTGAGTGAATAGCTAAGGTCAGGGCCTTTCTTTTAGGTGTTGATATACACCTCTTCCTCTGTAATGAGTCAGAACTCCTTTATATATTTTTTAATGTGGTGGCCCTTACTAAATAGCATTCCAATTACAAATAATTGATGCCGGCTTATAGTAACATCTTCCACTCCATTCCGTTCTGTATAATGCTCCAGCATTTGTTGTTGTTTTTCGTTCACTGTTCCAACTCTGTGTCTCATTTCCAGCACAGGGAACAGGGACCAGCTACAATTTAAAAGGAAAACTGGGATACAGTGGTACCTCGAGTTAAGTACTTTATTAGTTCCGGAGCTCCGTTCTTAACCTGAAACTGTTCTTAACCTGAAGCACTTTAGCTAATGGGGTCTCCTGCTGCTGCCGTGCCGCCGGAGCACAATTTCTGTTCTCATCCTGAAGCAAAGTTCTTAACCCAAGGTACTATTTCTAGGTTAGTGGAGCCTGTAACCTGACGCGTATGCAACCTGAAGCGTATGTAACCCGAGGTACCCCTGTACATGCATGTGCCTGCACAAAATACCATGCTCAAATGGCCACATGCACAAAAAATGGTGTAGAAATACAGCAACTATCTATTAGGGTTCTGAGCTGATATGGCAGTTGGGCTATGGGTATGAGCAAGATGGTGGTAAAAATGGAAAAGGCCCTTTCTCACCTTCCCACACTCTGGACCTCCCTTGGAAGAGTCACACGGAGGAAGGTCTCCGATGACAATCGCAGGGTCTGAGTCAGTGAGTTGCATAAGGCTTTATGGGTCGAAACTGGTGCTTTGAATATAGCCCAGAAATGAATTGATTGCACCCTTGGTGGAGCTACCCTTGCACCATATATTAACCTGACATTTTGAAATAATTAGGGGAGAAAACTCTCTCAATAAATACGCCAGGCAACTCAAATATGTCCCCAGTTTAGAGCAGAATAATTTGCTGACATTTTGATAGGAATCAGACTTGACTCTTTATTTTTGCAAACTTGAAGGATGAAGGTCAAAAGATGCTTCTTCCAAAGGCCAGCATATTCCATAACTGGTTGTCTAATAAGTGAATCAATTTAGAACAATCTCTATGTCAGATGTGGCTAAAAGTTTGGTTGGCTGGGTGGCCATAGCTATGTAATTGGGGAGGAGGGCTGCAGAGTTTGTTTTTTCACCTAAGTTTGGCTGTCTGCTTTCAGGTTACACCCTAAAGAAGGCCCCCAAACCTAAGTTTTTTCCTATGTTATCATCGGAGCATCCCTATCAAAATTAATGGACCTAAGTTGGTCATTTCCATTCTTGTTAGTGGGTCTACTCTAGTGTAGAACTACCACTAGATAGTATCCAATTTGCTGCCAGGGATCTTTGGGTTTTGAATTTTGCTAGAATTTCCAGCTTGGCTACTCTAAAGTACGAGAAACCCCATAATTGTGATTTAAGGGGCCTGCAAAAGTTATGCTAATATTGACTCGTTGAACGGTGCAAATACTGGCTGCCTAAATTAACATCATATTATAATGGGATTAATGATTTTACTTAAAAAACGTGTTGCTTTTAAGTGCTGTGTTTTAATTGTTTTGTATGTTGCTGTAACCATAAATAACGCAGGCTGACACTTGTGATTAATTGTTTTATTTAAACTTTTATTTCTAAACGTAGTGTTTTAACTGGTTTTTAATCTATTGCCAGATGTTAGACTGGCCATGTAAACAGGAGCAGAAGGAAACTGATACCCACTGTGAGTGATGGGATGCACTCAGTGTGTGATGAATGCGCCCCATGTAGCAGAAAAGGGTCAGATGTTGACATGACTAAACGGAAGAAGAGGAGGAGGAATAATGATACTATGGTCACAGAAAGTGGTAAATGAGTTTACACTTCTTATTAGGATCCTCTCCCCATGCCTTCCATGTTAAGGATGGAGTGTGGGGAATTTCAATTCATTCAATTCAAATATAAGTTTGTTCTTCTAGCAAAAGGCCATGACAAACCAGCAGCAACTGTACCAATAGAAAAATAAAAGATCTCACATCCATAATATGAACCAACACCCATGATCTAAGAGGGAGGTTACCAGCTTGATTTTAAATTAAACCTCTGAATCACCACAACAATATACAGTGATTTTATCTAGCTCTCTTTTCCAGATTTTTTGCAGCCAGACCATTTCTGCCAGGGTGAACAAAGGCTTCAGAAAGCGATCTCTTGGGTCTCTATATAAAGGGGCAGGCTAACAGATAATGAGTGATGTCTTCCACCTCAGATTGACCACAAATACAAAGTCTGCTGTATACGAGACCTTGTTGTATCGGCCATCCAAGACTACAGTGGGCATCACTTTGGAAACACAGCTCAATAAAGGCATTTTATAAGGAAGTGGATGAGAGTTTGCTCAGATAACTAGCTCTAAAATGTTCTGTTCTCAAGAGCGGACACCAAGGGAAAAATGTGGTGTGTCTGATTTGCAGTTCCCTTCTAGATTCTATCCAGAATGGCCAATCCCTTAGTTGACACTTATTGAAGGTCAAAGCAGAGCTCAGTTCAGGAGAAAAATTATAGTCTAAAACATAGCGACAAGCTGCTTTCCAGAGTGGTTATCACCCAATTCCATATAGTACAGAGCAGGAAAATATTAAATAGGCATAGTAGCATTTTTAGAAATGTACTTTAACCAGGTGCAGTCCGCTCTTGACTTAATGGTTGTCCACTCGAATTCTATACGAAGAAGAGCTTCTGATGGCAGAGTATAGCTTGGGGGTGGGGGATGTTCTGCACAGTTTCCAAAGCTTTTACGTAGCTTGAATCAGAGCCCCTCATTTCAATTCCATGGAGCATTTGAGTAAGCACTTTGCTACGTATGGCAGGCATAGGCAAACTCGGCCCTCCAGATGTTTTGGGACTACAACTCCCATCATCCCTAGCTAACAGGACCAGTGGTCAGGGATGATGGGAGTTGTAGTCCCAAAACACCTGGAGGGCCGAGTTTGCCTATGCCTGACCTATGGTTTTCTGTGCTTTGACTTCTGCTACCTCCATATGACCCTTCCAAGAGAGGGTTTCGTTAAAGAGCACACACAGATATCTAAATGAACATTCCCCTCCCTCTCCCCGGTAGCCTGTGATCCAAATACCATCTATACCTGGGGCTGTGTCCATGGAAAATCTTGCTCTTAGAGTAATTTATATGTAGGCTTTTTTGTTTACTAAACAACTTCAATAGATTTTTGAGGCCTGATCGGGAAAGAGAAAGGAGCACTAAATAATCTACATATCAGGTACAGTGGTATCTCGGGTTACAGACGCTTCAGGTTACAGACTCCGCTAACCCATAAATAGTACCTCAGGTAAAGAACTTTGCTTCAGGATGAGAACAGAAATTGTGCTCCGGCGGTGCGGCGGCAGCGGGAGGCCCCATTAGCTAAAGTGGTGTTTCAGGTTAAGAACAGTTTCAGGTTAAGAATGGACCTCCAGAACAAATTAAGTTCTTAACCCGAGGTACCACTGTATTAACTACAGTGATAAGTGATATAATTTTAAAGCCCCCCTGCCTCCCCCCAAAGAATAACATGGTTGGCCACCATGGGCAAATAGGGTGCTGGACTAGATGGACCTAGTAGTGGTGTTCGTCTTAGAATCTCCCTCACCACTCCTCCCTCCGAGGTTTTTGTCCCAACAATCTACCAGCATTTTGTCCTCATTGGGTTGTTTTGGGCTCCCCTTCTTTACTTTAGGCCCCCTTCCCCCCGCGCACTCATGGTTCCACCAGGTCTGCTGATGTTTCTTGGGCATTCTGCCTGCATAAGGATAATGACTCAGAGAATGAGCTTGCTTATTAGTATGTGCAGCGGTCACTATTAACTCTGTAATGAGTAACTAAATATGAATAAAGAAGGCTCTTACCCCTGCAGGGGATAACTGTAGCTGATGAGACTTGATTGTTCTGGTCTGTATTTTATATTTTGCATCATATCTCTGTGTGACACGCGCTTAATGATACTGTACATTTCGCAAGAGCCTTTGGCTAGAAGCGATAAATACGAGTAACCATGGCACTGTGCCTTTCCCCCAGTGTAGCTGGAACCACCCCTTGGGCTATATTCAATCATGAAGCCTTGAAAACCCCAGGGGGGAAAACTGCCAGAGGGAGTGAGGCTTCTGAGGGCCATTGCAGGCAGCTATAGGAAAGAGCCAGGAGTTTCAAATTGGCAAACCTCATGACAGATGCATTAAAATAGCAGTTTCGTGAGAAAAGTGGGGCATATAATATTAATTCTTGCAGACGGGGGTGTGGGGATCTAAGTGGATGAGTTACTTGTCCTCAATCACTTATGCTCCTAGGAGTTTATGGATGGTGTGTTTCAGCTGGGTATATAGGCGACCTGAAGTTGTGATATGACAGTCAACTGGACAAGGGCCAACTCACTGAAGCTCCATCCAGTGGGTGACATAATAATAATAATAATAATAATAATAATAATAATAATAATAAATTTATTATTTATACCCCGCACATCTGGCTGGGCTTCCCCAGCCACCCTGGGCAGCTTCAAAAAAAATATTAAAATACTGTAATACATCAAACATTAACAGTTTCCCTAAACAGGGCTGCCTTCAGATGTCTTCTAAAAGTCTGGTAGTTGTTGTTCTCTTTGACATCTGGTGGGAGGGCGTTGCACAGGGTGCGTGCCACTACCGAGAAGGCCCTCTACCTGGTTCCCTGTAACTTGGCTTCTCGCAGTGAGGGAACCACCAGAAGGCCCTTGGCGCTGGACCTCAGTGTCCGGGTAGAACGATGGGGGTGGAGACGCTCCTTCAGATATACTGGACCGAGGCCATTTAGGGCTTTAAAGGTCAGCACCAACACTTCGAATTGTGCTCGGAAATGTACTGGGAGCCAATGTAGGTCTTTCAAGACTGGTGTTATATGGTCTCAGCGGCCGCTCCCAGTCACCAGTCTAGCTGCCGCCAAGAAGAATATGACTAGCCTTTTCTGGTCAAAGTTACACTCCCCACTAAAGTAGGGGTGGCTAACCTGTGGCTCTCCAGAGCTTGTGGGACTACAACTCCCAGTTGCCCCTAGCGAGCATTGCCGCGGGCCAGGGATGATGGGAGTTGTAGTCTACCAGCAGCCAGAGGACGGAAGGTTGGTCACACCTTGCCCTAAAGAATCAGGTGTGCAGCTTGAGATGCTGCTTGGTCCAGCTTTTAGAACGTAAGAGCGTGGCAAGTTGCCTTCTACTGAGTCAGTCCATTTTTTCACCTAGCTCAGCATTGTCTGCACTGACAGGCAACATCCCTCCAGGATTTCAGGCAGGGGGCATTCCCAGGCTTACCTGGAGATGCCGGGGACAGAACTTGGGAAGTCCTGAATGCAAAATGGATGATATGCCACTAAGTTAAGGTCCTTCCCATTTTGCACCACAAGCAAACTAGGTCACATTTTGAACTCATCCAATACAGCATAGTGTACCCAATGCAGAGTCAGTTTAAAAGTGTGGCAGGGAGAGAAACTTAAGTGGGTTTTTTTTTTTGTGAGAGTTGCCTGAAGAAAAACCTTGTAATTTCTGAACTGAGCTGAAGGAGTTTGCCTGTCGCTACCCTCCATGACGCGGGTGGTGCTGTGGGTTAAACCACAGAGCCTAGGACTTGCCGATCAGAAGGTCGGTGGTTCGAATCCCTGCGACGGGGTGAGCTCCCGTTGCTCGGTCCCTGCTCCTGCCAACCTAGCAGTTCGAAAGCATGTCAAAGTGCAAGTAGATAAATAGGTACCGCTTGGGCGGGAAGGTAAACGGCGTTTCAGTGCGCTGCTCTGGTTCTCCAGAAGTGGCTTAGTCATGCTGGCCACATGACCCGGAAGCTGTACGCCGGCTCCCTTGGCCAATAAAGCGAGATGAGTGCCGCAACCCCAGAGTCGGCCACAACTGGACCTAATGGTCAGGGGTCCCTTTACCTTTACCTTTACCCTCCATGAATGGCTGTTCTCCTTATGGGGGCCGAGATCCTGGGAAATCTTAAGGCACACAGACGGTAAGTACTCAGCCATGGGATAGCTCAGTTGGTTAGAGCATAATATGGATTAACGCCAAGGTTGCAGGTTCGATCCACTTATGGGACAGCTCCACATTCCTGCATTGCAGGGCGTTGGTCTAGATCAGCGGTTCTTAACCTGTGGGTCCCCAGATGTTGTTGGACTACAACTCCCATCATCCCTGAGCTCTGGCCTTGCTAGCTAGGGGTGATTGGAGTTGTAGTTCAACAACATCTGGGGACCCACAGGTTGAGAAAGGCTGGACTAGATGTTCCTCAGGGTCCCTTCCAACTCTACAGTTCTATGGTTTTTGGCCCCAACTTTAGTGCCCTGTATTCCCCTCTTGCTGTCATGCTGTTGATTTCTCAACACAACTGTATTGCTAGGCATTCTCTGCTCCTATGTGGCATTTGGCTCTGATGCCCGAGGAAATTGGCTTTTCTGTGGGATGCCATGGAACACTGGCAATTAAAATAGCCCGTTTAACAGTAGCATAACTGTAGCATTTAAAGCTTCTATAATTGGATGTCTGAAACATTTGTTAAAGTCCCGAGAATCTTGGCTTTTGTTTGGGGAGTTGGGAATAAGCGATTGTAAGTTTCTAGTTGCTATGGCGGTTGTGGAGAAAATAGAATCACTTTGGACCTCTTCAAAACCCAGTTTCCTAAACATGTGCAGTCCTGTGCTTAAGGAACTGGTTTGGGGCTTCTGCGGGGTTGGGGACCACAGTTCATTGGTGAAGAACATGCCTTGGTATGACAGAAGTCCAGGTTCAATCTCTGCTGGTATCTCCACTTTGAAGATGGCGGTAGGTGACCAGGTGTTAGGTGACAGGGAAGAGCTGTGCTTGAGAACCCTGGAGAGCTACTGCCAGTCTGAGTAGACAGAACTGGCCTAGATCAGTGTTTCCCAGACTTGGGCCTTCAGCTGCTTTTGGACTACACTTCCCATCATCCCTAACCACTGCTCTTGCTAGCTAGGGGTGATGGGAGTTGTAGTCGAAAAACACCTTGAAGACCCAAGTTTGGGAAACATCAGCCTAGATG
Organism: Podarcis raffonei; assembly: GCF_027172205.1. NCBI lineage: Eukaryota > Metazoa > Chordata > Lepidosauria > Squamata > Lacertidae > Podarcis > Podarcis raffonei. The sequence goes on along the minus strand of NC_070615.1, from coordinate 38,340,556 downwards.
AATGGAGAGCCTCACTCCTGTGTTCTTATCCTCTCATCGTGCTTAAAGCATAATGTACGGGAGGCTCAGTGTGGCTCAGTAGTGGAGCATTTGCTCTGCCTGTGGATGGTCTTAGATTCAATCCTTGGCATCTCCAGGTAGGGTTGGGAGAGCCCCCTGTCTCAAATCCTGGAGAGCTTGTTGCCTGTCACTTAAAACAGCATCGAGCTAATTGCACCCAATTGTCTAAATCAATATAAGGCAGCTTTCTCTCCCCCCCCCTATTTTTTTTTATTTGCATTTCTGATAGATTTCAATACAAGAGGTGGAAAAAAACAACACCCCTGGAAGTAATAATAAATAGGAAAAAGAATATTACATACTCTATTATATTTTTTAAAAAATACAGTCACTGATGGACTTCCCTTCCTCTCCTTCCACGGTTCCTTTTATCTTCCACTTCCTCTCGCGTTTTATTAGTTTCCATTTTAGGAGCCACAGCTTTCTGTGGTTCCTAAAATGCCCGAGTTACCAATATAAATCCCGTGTGTGTGTGTCTTTGTTTGAACAGGAGGTCTCCCTTGAACTTGTGATCCAGACCTAGGGGGATCCTTCGTATTCCTTTGTTAGAAGATTTTGCTTGGCACTGGCACTCTCCAAAGTTGTGCAAGGGGCACAGGGAAGAAAAGAAAGTGTGGGGTGTGTAGGTCGGATTCAGTGAGGTATTCCTGAAAAGAAGTGGGGTCACGCCAACCAGCAGGCACAGATCTTAACTATCCAAGCAGTTGGAGGTTGTTCAGAGTGGACCTAGGTGTTGGTTGGAGGCAACAGCTTCTCAGCATGGTTGAGGGAGCCCAACACCCTCTGAACATTGAGGGGGCCTGGCCCTCTACAAAAGGAGGACACAAAAGTGCTTGGGCCGCTAGGAGACAGTGCCTATGATGTTGAGGAAGCCCAAGTGAGCTACCTCATAGGTCAACATTGGACCTTTTAAGGGATTGTCTCAGTTCTAAAGGTAAAGGTAAAGGTACCCCTGCCCATACGGGCCAGTCTTGACAGACTCTAGGGTTGTGCGCCCATCTCACTCAAGAGGCCGGGGGCCAGCGCTGTCCGGAGACACTTCCGGGTCACGTGGCCAGCGTGACATCGCTGCTCTGGCGAGCCAGAGCCGCACACGGAAACGCCGTTTACCTTCCCGCTAGTAAGCGGTCCCTATTTATCTACTTGCACCCGGGGGTGCTTTCGAACTGCTAGGTTGGCAGGTGCTGGGACCGAGCAGCGGGAGCGCACCCCGCCGCGGGGATTCGAACCGCCGACCTTTCGATCGGCAAGCCCTAGGCGCTGAGGCTTTTACCCACAGCACCACCCGTGTCCCCTGTCTCAGCTCTAGCTTGAGATAAACCCTCTTTCCTGAGTTTATCTTTCTTTTGCCTATGTGGAACCCAGGGCTTTTAAAAAAGTGCTAATTAATTTTTGCTGGTAGCTAGATTCTTCACATTAAGTATTAGGACGTGAGAATATTTATTCATGCCTTCCAAGAGACATTTTAAGATATGGATTTGTACCAGGGTCAAAATAGGTCATATTGGGGATCTCCTTTTATATCACATTATGCCAGCTTTTTCTTGTGTCATGATCTACAGAAATGAACCATAGAAAAAGTTGAGTTTGGCTCACACCATTGCACAAGGTGGTTCTCTCTTATCCTCAGAGAAGCCCTGAGAGGTAGGTCAGGCTGAGAGATAGTGGTTGGCCCAAGATCACCCAATGAATAGAGATGTGATCCTTAGTCTTCCCAGTGGTAGTCCAACTATTACCTCTGCTCTGGTTTTGAAATCTGCATTAGTGATGCACATAGAGGCAAAAACCTTTAACTACATAATTTTAAACCTGCTTCTCTTTTGTGTCTTTCCCACAAATATCATTATTTCTCCTTTGTTTTAGCTGCTTATAATACCTAATATGTCATCTCCCCATTTCCTAATCAAGGTTTTAATACAAAACCAATTTTTTTTCCTGTACTCCACTACAGAGAAAATCATAGTGTTGGTGAATCATGTAGTTCAGTGTTGCATATTAAGCTGTAACCTGTTGTTAAGTAATTAAGGATCCCAATACACTGTAATTTAATTTTTAAAAGATGGCTGAAACGTTTATTCATTTCTCCTCTAAGTTGCTAATAGGTTTACCTGGTCTTCTTTTACTTGAAAAAGAAAGAAAGAAAAAATATGATTTAAGAACTAAATTTATCAGAGGAACTTACACCAGGACCTCACACCAAAGTGATTTTCTTTAAAAAGGTATATAATTAAATATCAGGGGACACGTTACATTTTTCTGCATTGGCATCCGTATTTAAATCTTCATTATCTCAACGGGAAGTGGTAGGCACAAACTAAAATGTTTCAGTAAGTTTCATATTTGGCTCACTTGGAAAATATTGTAGGATATTGTGCAGCTGAAAAAGACAAATGTGATGATCATTGTAGTGAAACACCTTCCCTAGGAGAAAAGATTGTGTGGAGCAGGTGTGAGGAACATTTTAGCCCGCCAGATGTTGCTGAACTACAACCCCCATTATCCCTGCCCATTGGCCACAATGCTGGAGGTAATGGGCCAAAGTTTCTCCACACCTGGCTAGCCAAAATAGTGTTGTCCTGATGTTTTTGGACTAGAAGTCCTATCATCTCTGACCATTGACCATGTTTGCTAGGACTGATAGGAGCTGTAGTCCAGCAACATTGGAGGAGGACCACATTGTCTACCCTGATGTGGAAGAAGGAGATAGAGTTTGTATATTTATTCTCCCTCTCTTATAATCCTAGAACCTGGTGGGGAACTTGCATTCCTCCTGATGTTGTTGAATTCCCCCAGCCAGCATGGCCAATGGTCAGAGATACTGAAGTCCAAAGAAATCTGAAAGGCCACAAATTCCCTATCCCTGCATTAAACCCTCCTGTCAAATTAACTGACAGGAGATTCAGGACAGACAAAATATGAAAATTATTGTATCATATGGTGCAAAATTGATTTATGGAATTGGCCACCCCAGGATTTGGTGGGACACATTCATGGAGTCTAAGACTATCAGTTGGAACTAGGCGTGATGGCTATATGCCTCTTGAGTAGCAGTTGGTGGAGAACAACTGTCTTGTTAACTCCTGGATAATTCCACAGTCGATAGCCTCAACACACGAAGGGAACTGCTTTGTTGTTGTTGTTTAGTCGTGTCCAGCTCTTCGTGACCCCCGGACCAGAGCACGCCAGGCACTCCTGCCTTCCACTGCCTCCCGCAGTTTGGTGAAACTCATGTTAGTAGCTTCGAGAACACTATCTAACCATCTCGTCCTCTGCCGTCCCCTTCTCCTTGTGCCCTCCATCTTTCCTAATACCAGGGTCTTTTCCAGGGAGGCTTCTCTTCTCATGAGATGGCCAAAGTATTGGAGCCTCAGCTTCAGGATCTGTCCTTCCAGTGAGCAATCAGGGCTGATTTCCCCTGCTTATTATGAATGCATTTTATTTGCCTTGCCCCTGACATCTTTCCAGTTGGGGTGGCCTCCTCTTGGTTTGCTTCCAGTTTTAAGGACTTGCAATCCTGCCAGATTGGAGTTCTCCATGAGGGCATTATTACAGCATGTGACTGCTGATTGGGGAAAGGGGGCCATACAAATTAGTGGTTTAGTTAGATTTCAACAGCTTTCAAAACTGTGGTGTGGAAGGGTTCAGTCTTATCAGATGTTCTAGATGTTACCCACTCACCCACATGCACTGTAACTCTCCAATGGTATGCCTTTACTCTTCCATTGTCTCCCAAGACAGATGGATGCCGGTGACAGCACAACACCCACACACACCGGGAAGTTTATAATCTTCCAGTTAAACTGCATAACCTTCAATAATACACAACACAGCACCCCACCACCAACCCTTAATTTCAAAGGAGAAAAGGAATTTTGATGTGAAGAAGAGATTCAGCCTTATATTTTGCTACAAAATAAATGGCACAGAATTTATAGTCACAGCTGCATTTCAGCAATTGGAAATTTAAGCTGTCAGAGCTAGAAGTTTGGGTGTGTTTGTAATGTCTTGAAATGATCATTTGCAGAACACCTGCATTCCCTCTGGAAAAACAAATCACCAGCAATTTGAAGCAAATTAAGATATTTCTTATTTGATCGACCCTGTCTCTAATTTTTGTGCCTCTTGCTTGGAATCCAGAACTTTCCCATCAGTATATAGCTCAATTGCAACATTGTGCCAAACTGTGGATAAGGAAGCTTAGCCATAGTTTGGTTCAATGGATGATTTCTCATAATTTTCTTAAAACTAGATTGTGAGTCATCACATGTCGCCGAATCTTATTTTGTAGAATATGAATGCTCTCCCTTTATGAACCACCCTGGACCTTGTGGTCTTCATCAGATACCTTTCTCTGTGTCCCCACCTGTGGGGGGGGGATATGGAGGATAGCCACTTGGGAACAGGCCTTTTCAAGTGGAATGTTCTTCTCAGGAAGATGTGCATGTTGCCACCTCTGTCAGTTTTTAGGTGCCAGGCTAAAACCTTTATGTTCCCCGCAGACCTTGCATCAATTATCATTGCCTCCTATGGTGGTGCTCATCTTTGGAAGGTCAAAGTGTGGTTTAGGTTCTGAACTACAGTTGGTGCAAACCATGGTTTAGCATGCTATGTGATTTGACTGCGACATGGTTACTCAGAAATAAATCCCACTGCATTCATCGGGGCTTATTTCCTAGTAGGAGGGTTTAGAATCCTAATCTATCAGCAAAACCTGGAATGCTTTAATAAATATGCAGCTTGATTAACTGAAGGGTTAAGCATTTATCCAAAGGGGTGAGGGGGAACATGACATGAAATACTGTATTATTTCTCCAGGCCCTTTCATATGCTTCTTCAGCACCACATAGAAAGAAAGCAGTGTGTGCCCTTGGAGCTCTTCCTGCACTGACGGAGCATTTGTTCTATCAAAGAACACAGAGGTTACTAACCTTTTTGTGCCCTTGGGGACATTTGCAAACTGCAGCAACTGTCGTGGATAGCACATATACAAACACCCCATTCCAGTGCCTGCCGCCACCTGTTTTGTTACTACAAAATACTTCTTTCAAGCCTAATTTCAGTGGTGGGAGAGGATCCCGTGGGCACCAGGGAAAGTCTCCTGGGGCATGTGTGTGCCCATGGGCACCATGCTGGCAATTCCTGACACAATAGTGTAAGGGCATGCTTCAGTCTCATAAAAACTTTTCATACTGTAACTTTGGGTGCCATCATCTGAAGATGAGCAGCTTTTCTCTGGCTTGCACTGGTTTGGCTCAGAAGTTAGCCCCGAGGAAAGAGCAGGGAGAGAAAAGGGTCCTGTCTAGTGACAGGAGCTGGAGTCAAGCATAGGTCAGCAATAAAAAAACACGGTGTCTGTGAAGTTAACTCTTTATTTAAAGAAACCAAGTCAGCACAGGCTAAGTGATCCCAGCAACTCTTCCTGGTAGGTCTTCCCCCGATGAAGCCAATGCGAGGACTGAATGTCCCTGCTTTCCCACTGCTCTCTAAGGCCTCCTCCTCTCCAGGTCTTTCCCAAGCTGCATCTGCACACAACCAAACTGTCCTCTCTTCATTTCTCTGCATTTTCTAGGAGACTGGGGGGAGGGGAGCTGGTGGCAGCAAGAGGGAGAGACTCCCTGGATTCTTCAGCAGCCTGTCTCAACTGAGCCTCCTGAGTCTTGACCATTCTCCTCTCCAGCCTCTGCTTCAGCCTGGAGCCTGAACTGCTCTCTGCCACAGCCTCTTCCTGCTCACTAAACCCTGTTACCTCTTCTGCTTCTGACACCTCCCCCCCAGTCTGCTCCTTCCTCTTCCTCTGACCTCTCATCTTCATCCCACCACCAATCCCTTGGCTCTTCCCCTGGGGGGTTCCCCAGCTGGTGCCTCCCAGCACTCCTCTGCCTCCAGCCAGTCCATGACATCTAGAAAAATTAAAGTCTAAGGACTTGCTGAAGTTATTAGCCGAAAAGAGGACAACGAAGATGAGGGAAGGAATTGAGCTTGAGCTTGAGCTTGAGCAGCTAACAGGTTATAGTACCCATGCAACCAGCCTCAAACAGGAGTCATGTATTTAGCACACCGAAGTACGGTGGAACTTTGGTTCTTGAACACCTTGGTACTCAAACATTTTGAACGCTGAAAACCCGGAAGTAAGTGTTCCGGTTTTTAAATGTTTTTCGAAAGCTGAACGTCCGATGTGGCTGTCGGCTATTGTTTCCGAGCCAATCAGAAGCCGTGCCTTGGTTTTTGAATGTTTCAGAACCAAGGTACCACTATAGATTTCAGAAGTGTGCGGACGGGGGGGGGGAGTTCTTTCGTTTTCTCTCCTTCGTCTCTGATTCCTCCCTCCTCCCACTCTAAACATCCCTTACATAGCTCTCCCCCCGCCCCGCCCCCCCGTTGGCCCAAACAGGAGCAGTGCTGGAACTGTTCTGCAACATTTTCTTACAGGTTCCCACCTGTAAACCTTCTCTCCTGCTGATGTACTCGAGTCCCATCAACTACTAGCTGCAGTTGATTGATTGCTTCCTGCTGTTGAGAAGCACTTGACCCAATACATTGAATTACATTCAGAATATCAGGGATTTGTTCCCCGGAGCTTCCTTGTATCTTGTGCTTTGTCACTTTCATCGCCAGAGAAGCCTCCATGGCTGCTCACATTGAAAGTAGGAATGATTTGACTGGAAGGGAAGCAGATGAACCCTCCTGAGAGTCAATTTGAAAATAATGCTTTAATGGATCAGTAGTAAACTAGGCCGTGCTAAGATGCTTCGTTCTGCTGTTTCTCGTAGGGTATTTAGGGGGGGGAAAGTAATAAATTTTGAAATCACAACAAGGATCCTTAAATAAACATCTTACTGGAGGGTTTGTTTTGTTTTTCGTTACCAATGGCCAAACAGCAAGGTATACAAGGAGTTTGCTTGGCTTCCGGGGAGTTAATGAAGCTGAATCAAAGTTATTAGGGAAGCTCGTAAGAGGCTGTAGCCTGAGCAGCAAGAGCCTGTATTCATAAATGAGCACCTGCCGAATGGCTATGTGGACTCAGCATCTGTATACGTGTAGGAAGCTGCCTTCAGAAGCACAAAATAATAAACCAAAGAAGGAAATCCCATAGTAAGTTCTGCATAGGAAGCTGACTTCTACTGGGTGCATCTAGTTCAGGGGTAGCCAAAGTGGTGTTGCTGGACTACAACTCCCATCATGCCTGGCCATTGGCCATACTGCATGGGACTGATGGGGGTTAGAGTCCAACAGCGTAGAGAGGGCACCGAAGCCCATCCCTTCTGAGTCCCAATTGTGTCTTCTATGAAAGCTCTTCAAGCTTTCAAGGAGGAATTCCTCCCATCATCTTGTGCCTGATTCTTCTAACTAAAGATTCTTCTAACTAAAGATGACAGGGTTTGAACCTTAGACTTAGACCTAGCATTGAGTGATGGTCCCACTGTTGGAATGGGACCGAGATGGAAGTCGACTGGTACAGGGAGGATTATCGGTTTTTATGATTATGTATTTTCTGTTGTTATTTTATTGTGATTTTATGTTGTGAACTACCCTGAGTTCTACGGGTGTAGGGCAGTATACCAATTTAATAAATAATAAATAATATAATAAATAATAACAATATGACTCATTGCTCTTGGCTCTGTAACAACTCCCCCTCCTCTCCTAGGTTGTGTGCAAAGTTGCTTCTCTAGTCCATTTGAGAGATCTGTTGAGGAATCCTATGATGATTGTGTCATTGGTATATATGGTGCTTTGCAGAGTACAAGAGGAAGGTTTATGCCCCAAGGAGCATACAGTCTCAAATATGACATGTGGGAAGTGACAGGAAGGGAACTGGAGGCATGGGTAAAGGGGGAAAGAATCAGTCATGAGTTACAAATTCAGAAGGCACATTTGCACATTGTGCTCAGTTCCTGCTTTCAAGCTCCCCAGAGGCAAGGGCAGAGGAAGGGGGGTGCAGTGGGTGCGGGGTGCCCCAGATGTCACCACTGAGGAGGGTGACAAAATGCCCGGTGGCACCGCGAGGCCTGCAGCACACCCGAGCCACCTATCTCTCCTGGGAGAGATATGGCGAATTGGGTGCACGCAGGCTCTGAGCTGCCCTAATGGTCCACCTGATGCCTCCCCCCCCCCAGCTATAGGGAGGCTGAGTGGGAGGAGGCAGGCAGACTCCGGAGGCCCCGTGGTGCGCCCGCCCCTATGGGTGACTCACCCCACCCCTGGGTGCCCCGCCCCAGGCACCTGAGCGGCTTCCTCCGCTGCTGCCCAGAGGCATCGGTTAGCCACTGGAAGAACAGGATGCTGGACTAGATGGACCTTTAGCCTGACGCAGCAGGCTCGCCTTCTAACAGTAATATACTCAAGTATCCTGCTGGGATAGCTCAGCTGGTAGAGCACAAGACACTTAATCTCAGGATTGTGGGTTCAAGCCCCACATCTGTGCATTGCAGGGGGTGGAGTGGATGACTCTGGTGGTCCCTTCCAACTCTACAGTTATACGATTCTAAGTGCATCTTAGGATGATGTGTTGTTGCTAGAAGTGCTGTACTTGTTTTCATTGTTGGCAGTATCTTATGTTCAGGTTTGGAGGCAGAGTGTCTCATGAGGGACAGCTGACGGGGAGCAAAGGTAAAGGTAAAGGGACCCCTGACTGTTAGGTCCAGTCGCAGACGACTCTGGGGTTGCGGCGCTCATCTCGCTTTATTGGCCGAGGGAGCCAGCATACAGCTTCCGGGTCATGTGGCCAGCATGACTAAGCCGCTTCTGGCGAACCAGAGCAGCGCACGGAAACACAGTTTACCTACCCGCCGGAGCGGTACCTATTTATCTACTTGCACTGCTAGGTGGGCAGGTGAGCAGGGACTGAGCAACGGGAGCTCACCCCGTTGGGGGATTCGAACCACCGACCTTCTGATCGGCAAGCCCTATGCTCTGTGGTTTAACCCACAGCACCACCTGCATCCCTTTGAGCAAATGTAGGAAGAGGACTTTTGCTCTTGCCTCTTCCCAAAAGCCAGTGTGGGAAAACAGGGTCCTGGGCCCGATGGACTTCTAGTCTGACCCATCAGGGCTCTTCTGACATTCTGCATGGCTTGTACCATTGATTTAAAATGGATTTATTTCACAATCTACTTCCGACAGGTATATATAAGGATAAAAGATGATGAGTGGAATGTCTATCGAAGATACACGGAGTTCAGAGTCCTTCATCACAAGTTGCAGGCAAAATACCACCAAGTGAGAAGTTTTAACTTTCCACCGAAAAAGGCCATTGGGAACAAGGTAAGTGCGAATGAAAACGATGTGGATACCTTGAGATGCAAAACACATTTGCAAAGCAGGGCATTTATTTACTATTTACTATTAATTGTAGTGTTAGGAAATGCACAAATGCCTTTATATCCAACAAAGCTTTGAGACAATGAGCAAAGGAATACATGCTTGCCGAAATGGGTCAAGGAATTATCCGAGTTTAAAAAAAAAGTTTTGCAAGATAAGAATTGGAACTATATCACATGGTCACACTGCATGTGAGTTTGGGGGGAGGTTAGGGAGGAGGAGGAATGAAGGAGGAAATGAAGCACTTAATATATATTCAGCACTATAACCAACGTTGGTAAATTAGAGGACATTAAGCTCCAGGAGAGGCTGGCTGGATTTTGCCCCAAGAAGGAAGCAGCTGTGAGACTGGGGGGAAGTAGAGGCAAGGTATATGTGGATGGGCGCTCGCTCATAGGTCGGTATTGAGTACAGTCATACCTTGGGTTGCGAATGCTGCGGGTTGCACATTTTCGGGTTATGGACCGCACCAAACCTGGAAGTACCATAATGGGTTACTTCCAAGTTTCGGCGCATGTGCAGTAGTGCTAAATTGCACTTTGCACTTCCGCAGAAGACCAAATCACTTCACGCGCGTGCACAGACGCGGCGCTGCGGGTTGTGAGCGTGGATCACATTCGCAACCCAAGATTCCACTGTGTAGGGTTTCTCAGGTTGAGTTCTTCAACCTTGGGTCCCCAGACTGTTTTGGACCACAACTCCCATCAACCCTGCCCATTGGCTAGGCTGGCTGGGGGTGCTGGGAGTTGTGGTCCAACCACTGCTGGGAACCCGAAGTTGAAGAATGCTGGTCTAGCCTCTAGAGGACTTGTGGATGCTACTTAACTGGGTTTCCTCACTGAACAATTTTTATCACCTCCCCCTGCCCCCCGAATTTCCAAATCATTGGATGGTGGCCTGGAATGGGTTTGCAAATACCAGTGATGGGTTGTCTGAAGCATGTCCTTGCCCCTGCACCCCTAAATGACTCATAAATTTTGTCTGGGCTTGGCAGCTAGCTCAGATATGAGCTTGCTACCAACCTTGGCTTCTGACTGAAGTGGAGGGGCACGGGTTCTTGACTGGGCAACAACACAGCGAAGGTGCTCCAATGCAACTGTGCAGGAAGGAAGGACTCCTCCCTATTGTGCCAAGCCTTAGAGAGGCTGGAAAAACAGCATTTCAGATCTTTCTGGTGTCTAAGAGATTCCCGTCTCTTCTCCAAGCTCAGGAGAAGGACAGGGTTCATTCCACATTAGTAGAACACTGGTTCTTGTCCTTAAAAAAATGTGACTTAAAAAATGGAACTTTCGTAATTTAAGTGGTGTGTAAGTATGATCATGGGTTGATAGTAAACCAAGTTTTACTCAGAGTAGACCTGTTAAAATTAACAGAACAGTAATCTTTTCCAAGACTAGTTTTGCCCAAGAAATAAGAAATGTAGCCATAAAATCCTAGTTTGTCTACATCTAATGGTAGCCTCCCCCCCAAAAAAATGTAATTTAAAGATTTTGTTCTGTGTTATAAGGTGGTCCTTCATTGTCTCCTTAAAAGTTCTGATGCTCTTCACTATTTTCCATTCAGATTTTTTCCTTGCATATGTATTGCATCTTTTCACAAGTCTTTTACCGGCACTTCTCAGAAGATCATTTGTATCATTTTTCTTTGCCATTGAAGGACATGTACTTTTTGCTTTTGAGTGTCTGGTTGGAAAAGTCAAAATTCACACTCATAATCCAGTGCAAAATAAGATGTTAAAAATCCACACCTTAAAAAAAGCTGACAGTTACCTCAGAGGCAGAATCACCCTTGTCGACATCCTTGTCGCTCCCTTTTCGCACACTAGCAGTGATGCTGTTTCGTTTGGGCTGAATAAGAGAACACCACTTCCCTTAGCTGAACCTTGGCTACTGTCATGATCGCAGCTAGAGTAATCTGAACATTTATATTATCCAGAAGAGTTTGCAAGGTGTTCTAGAAGACATCTTCTTGAAATTAATTGAGTAGTCTGGCACAATGCCGGGTACAATCCATCTCCATCCCTTGAAGGCGATGGCAAAATGCCCAGGAAGTAGTTCACCATCCTGTCCTTCTGTGAAATAAAGTGTATTCAGAGCAATGCTGGGAATTTACAAGAATTGCCAATGTGTCTTGTGTTTTTACCTAGAGCTGTGGTGAACTTTTCTTGGAATGCAGTTTTTTGAGTGGATTTGAGAGAGTTCTGTTTCTTGTCCTTCTTGGGATTTTCTCCGAATAGTCTCTACCATTTGGGGAGACAACTGGCACACATACGCAGCCGATTTACACTGGGAGGGAGGGCCTTACAAAATGGCGGCCAGGTTGCCAACGCAGTGGACGCTGCCACTGGTTGTGGCAACCAAGGCAAAGGACAACCTTGGAGGGTGGGGGAAAGGGAAGCTGTGGCACTGCCCATGGTGGGCCCTATCCCCGAAAAAATGTGGGATATCTTATTCTCTTGTTGGATATATTTGGTGAAATTATCCTCCCAGTTTCTCTGCTTGCGGAAGGTTTTGATCGGTCATGGATGATACGGCTGATAACGACTCTCAACTCTGAATATTATGTTCTTGCTCCACTGTCAGAGGCAGTATGCACCTGAATTACAAGTGAGTAGAATATTCAGGTCTTGCAGATTCCCATAGGAATCCTGTTGCCCAGCATGAGAAAAGGATGTTGTACTAGATGTGGTCCATTTAACTGTGGTTAGACTGTTTTTTTTGAGCCTGCAGTATGTTTCGTTTTATAGTACAAGTTTCGTTTTATCATTGATACTGCTGATATTTTACTGTTGTGTCCTGTGGTTTGTAGTGACACGATTTGTCTCTTTTTATGTAAACCGCTCCGAAGCCACTTGTAATTATTATTATTATTATTATTATTATTATTATTATTATTATTATTTATTTATACCCCGCCCATCTGGCTGGGCCTCCCCAGCCACTCTGGGCGGCTTCCATAAAAACCAAAAATACAGTAAAATATCACACGTTAAAAACTTCCCTGAACAGGGCTGCCTTAAGATGTCTTCTGAATGTCAGGTAGTTGTTTATCGCTTTGACATCTGCTGGAAGGGCGTTCCACAGGGCGGGCGCCACTACCGAGAAGGCCCTCTGCCTGGTTCCCTGTAGCTTTGCTTCTCGCAATGAGGGAACCGCCAGAAGGCCCTCAGCGCTGGACCTCAGCGTCCGGGCAGAATGATGGGGGTGGAGACGCTCCTTCAGGTATACTGGACCGAGGCCGTTTAGGGCTTGTGACAAAAAGTGGTATATAAGAACTAGCAATTCTTGTTGTTATTGTTATTATTATTACCATATTTATGTGAATCTAATGCACCATTGAATGTAATGTGCACCTCAATTTTCAAAACCTTGAAACCAAAAAAGTATTTGTTGGTGAACGTAAATGTGCCATCAAATCTAATGCTCACCCTAATTTTTGTGACATAATTTGACCCGAAAAGAGAGGCAGCAATGCTTCTGAGGATCAGTTGCTGGAAACCACAGGAGCAGAGTTCGAATCCTGCTTGCTGGTTTCCCACAAGCATCGGGTCGGTGAGTGTGAGGACAGGATGCTGGACTAGATGGGCCTTGGCCTCATCCAGCAGGCTCTTTTTGCATTCCTATGGGGGGAAATAGGAATGTGCCTATATACAGCAAGCGTGTGAAGAGTACAGCAGTACCGTATCTCCTCCTGAATAACCTCTTCAGGGATGCCTCATGCATTTTGCTTTGGATTCTGTCAGCGTGGCCTCTGATTCGATTCTTGCTCTTTCATCCATAACTGAGGGGGCGTAGAAGTTAGTAAAGATTGAACATTGGGTCTTTTCATCTTGGAGATTAGGATGCATTTGCCATTGCTGCTGTGAGTCCTACTACTCTGAAGTCCTGCTTTGGGGAGATAATCCAAAATAACATCTTGTATACACGTATCTGTTGTTCCATCTGACTGTCTCAAAGGACAGGAAAGCAGTATTATTTCGCCCTGCGCATTTCTGTGTGTTTCTCCGCAATGGAGAAGAGGAAAGAAAACAAATGCCTGTAACTTTTGTCTTATTAACATTTTATTTAATATGAGAAACTAGTGCTGTAGTGGAGACGAAATGAAGAGGAGTGCAGCTCCAATATGTTTTTGTGGCAAGAGCGGTGGCATCATTTGCCAGAGCTTTGGTAACTAACGAATCCTTCTTGCTCTGGTGAGTGAATGAGGTGATAAGGAGGCTTTCAAGTTTGTTTGTAACAGATTAGCATAGGAGAAAGGGGGAGGGAATAATCTGGCAGAGCCTAGATGCATATTTTCTTTTCTTTGATGGGGTTTCCTGTTCCCCACCCCTAGCAAATTAAACAATAACACTTCTTTGTAAGACTATTTACACTTCCAATTAAAAGTCAAAGGTTGCACTTCAGGTGCCTGGATATCTTTTGTTTAAAGCTTGGTGTGTTTTACAGGAAGCTATGTATAGGATTGCAGTTACCCTGATCCTAATAAATGGGGTATTGTGCTATGTACTCCCAATCCTTAAGGTGTGGGTTGTGTGTGTGTAGACAGAGAAGAGAATGAGATAGGTGTGTATGTGTGTGTTTGTGTGTGTTTGTGTGTGTGCGACAGATTAGCATGGAAGAAATCACAAAATCAGGAAAATAGTCATATATAGTCAGCACAGCAGCCTGCATTAAAATAATAATAATTCCTTGGTCAAGGGAGTGGCTTGGGAACTGTCATGATGAGTTCCTGCACTTCAAAATGACGATGCAGCATGTAATATGAACAGAAATATAAACATTAAACAAAATGAAATAATGCATCCCTAATTTTTATTTCATTTTGTTTAATGTTTATATTTCTGTTCATATTACATGCTGCGTCGTAAGCAGCCCTGTGCTCTCAAGGAAAGGATGGGATATAAAATAATAACAGTAATAAATAATAATCCTCAATATTCTTTAAATGTTGAGAAATGTTGTGGGTATCAGCAAGCAGAGTCAATGACCATGGATGTTAGGAATTAACAGTTCAGCAACATTGGGGGGGGGGGTCAAAGGTACCCCACACCTGGCATATAGGAACTTAGGAAGCTGCCTTATATACCAGGTCAGGCTATTGATGCCCCTAAGGCCTGGGGGCCGGATCCGGCTCAATCGCCTTCTAAATCTGGCCCAGAACCAGCGTGTTTTTACATGAGTGGAATGTGTGCTTTTATTTGAAATGCATCTCTGGGTTACTTGTGGAGCATAGGAATTCGTTCACACACACCCCCTTATAGTCCGGCCCCCCACAAGGTCTAAGGGACAGTGGACTGGCCCCCTGCTGAAAAAGTTTCCTGACCCCTGCTCCAGCCCAATACCATCTTGTAGTGTGTCTGGCAGCTGCTCTCCAGGGCCTAAAGCAGAGCCTCTTTCTCATTACCAGCTTGCTCCCTCCTGGTCCTTTTAACTGCAGATGCCAGGGATTTCTCAGAGGAAGTGCGGCTTGCAAAGCAAGGCCCTTCCACTGAGCTCTAGTCCTTCCCCATTTAATTAGATGGCACCTTTTCGCTCTCGTAACAGCAGATTTTAAATCCCTGTCAGACTTTGCTCCAGAGCTGGGGTGAATTATACAGGTAGCTGTGGCACAGACTGTTCCAGTTAAATTAAGCTGGCCTGGAAGCTAGGCACACCGTGCTTTTAGAATCCATGAGGTAAACATGGATGAATATACTTTTGTTTCTGATATTGCCGGTTCTCTTCCCTCCCATCATTTCTTCCAGGAATGCTAGTAGAGTTTTAAATCCCAGAGCACGCAACCTGAGCGTTTGTGTGTGGGAGAGATATGAAATCCTGTATTTGGCTAAGAAAGCTAAGAAAGAGTGTCGATAGTTGCTGCCGTCATATTATCTGAATTACAAGTAAGTGGCTTCTTCTTTAGTAGCTGCTGATAGAAACTATCTAGACAGCACAAGCAGAGTTGAGAGATGTGTCGCTCTGCTTTAAGGATGTGTCAAAACAGAAGCGGATCTTCATCTTTTAATGATGGTGTGTATTCAATTCTGTAGAAAGAGAATAAAATCAGAGTTAGACCAAAAGTTGGCCTACATGCAGGACATCTGTTTTCTCTCTGGTCCGACTTTCAGGATTTCAGGTAGACACGGTTTTCAAGCGAAAAAAGAAAGCGACTTCTCTTTGGCTCAGAGCTTCCAAGTGAGAGAATTGCAGAGAACTAAGGTTATTCCCCTATCCAGAAAACATTTCCTTGGCAGAGTAGACCATGTCTCTCATTTTTGCTCCATAATCCAGCTGTCTGGCTTGAAGTCAGTCTCAATGAAGTGTGCGTAATAGGTTCTGACCATCTAGCCTCGACAAGTACTTGGGTGGCTTCATTCTGTGCTACCTGAAGTTTTGGGGTTCTGTTTATTTTTATTTATTTGTTAAAATCGTATGTGTGTGCATAATGTTTTCGGTATGTAGAAGGGAATTCTTTCAAGGACTAGAGGTTCTTTATTATCTCTCTCTCTCTCTCTCTCTCTCTCTCTCTCTCTCTCTCTATCATCTATCTATCTAATTACTATTCATTAAATTTGTAGACCACCCTTCATCACATGGCAGTTCACAACATAAAATAAATAAATATGGAGATCTGGGAAAGGCATTGCTGCTGTTTTAGCAGAGGCATTCTGAATTGATTCGAAAAACAGAGATGTAACTTGAAGGACAGCCAAGCAAGATGCACAACTTCAGTTGGCCCTCAGAGTGCATCTATGTAACTGTTTTTCATGCGGGCGAAATAGTCTTTATTATTGCATCCCTCTAAAATTCATGCCTCATCTAAATCTCGTTAACATATTTTCAAATTAATTCATCTGATCGTTTGCCAAATGTCTGCCATTTGTAGAGAACGGTATCAAAATTTATGTGGCCAGTTCTTCCACATAACTGCGCAAATAGCCCCATTCACATTTCCGCAGGTGTCATGTCTGGCCCATCAGCGCCGAAGACGTGAATCGATTAGTTGCGGACTCTTTAAGAAAGACATAAAATAGCCATTATGTTTCATGTCCTATCAAGTCACAGTTAACGAGTATTAATGGAAGCAATTTAGGCTTAAGAATGATCTGATATTTTAAGGAGGCAATTCTACATCAGAGAGGACATTTTCACTTATTGAGTGTGTGCCTATTTATTTATTTGTATTTAAAAGTAAGAGAAAAGGATATGGGCACCAGAAGGAGGTTATTTTTATAGGAGCTGCCTATGAAGTCAGATATCAAAGGCCCAGCTCATAATACAGTGGACCCTCGGGTTACGTTACCTTCGGGTAAAGTAACTTTTGGGTTGCGAACGTGGCGCGCATGTGCAGAAGCGCTCTATCACACCATGCACGTGTGCAGAAGCAGCGCCTCATGTTGCAGACTTTTTGGGGTACATACAGGCCCCTGGAACGAATTAAGTTCGTATCCAGAGGGTCCACTGTAGTAACCAAAGGTATTAAATGCAACTGGGGCAAACTGTTTTTGCAGAATTTATATCCTGTGCCATGGACTAGCTGGATGCAGAGGGGGTGGTGGGGAGGCACCAGCTGGGGAACCCCGAAGGGGACCCCCAGGGGAAGAAAGCTCAGAGCCAGGGGACTGGTGGGGGGACGACGATGAGTGGTCAGGGGAAGAAGAGAGAGCAGACTGGGAGGAGGTGGTGTCGGAAGCTGAAGAGGCAACAGGGTTTAGTGAGCAGGAAGGGACCGGGGCACAGAGCAGTACAGATTCAGAGGCTGGAGGGGAGTGGGGCCAAGAGACAGAGATGAGTCTTGCCCTCCTAGAACACACAAAGAAGTGAAGACGGCAGAGCAATGAGAGGCAAGCCGAAGGAGCCTTAGGTTGCTGGGGAAGGAACTGTGGGAGGAGCCTTAGAGAAGGCTGGGAGCTTCAGACTCACTGGGGCAAGCCCTACGGAGAAGTGTTGTTGGGATCACTAGGCCTGTGCTGTTTTGGTTTCTCAGAATAAAGAGTTCACTCCACTGACACTGGTTTTTTACTTTATTGCTGACCTACTCCTGACTCTGTCTCCTGACACCCACCCACCCTTCAGTGAATACTTCAATGTTGGCTTATAGTGTGTCTGACCATTGGTCCACCCATCCTAGTATTGTTGCTACAGGGAAAAGCAGTAGCTCTGTGGCAGAGCATCTGCTTTGGATGAAGGACATCCCAGGTTCAGTCCCCAACGTTTCCATCTGACATGCCCGAGAGAGTCTCTGCCAGTCACTATAAATACCGAGCAAGATAGACCCGTGGATCGACACAGCATAAGGCATCTTCTTGTGTTCCTATGCCATCTCTGACTGGCAGCACCTTCTCATATTCATCTATCCGGAGATGCTGGCGATCAAACGTGGGACCTTCTGTGTATAAAGCAGGCAGAGGCAAACTTGGTCCTCCAGATGTTTGGGGACTACAACTCCCATCATCCCTAGCTAACAGGACCAGTGGTCAGGGATGATGGGAATTGTAGTCCCAAAACATCTGGAGGGCAAAGTTTGCCTATGCCTGATATAAAGCATGTGCTCTAATACTGACTTGACCTCCACGTAGTTCTCATCGCTTCAGTTATTGCCTTTAAAAAATAAACAAAGGGGGGGGAGTTTGCAGTGATGTACTGAAAAATCACCAGACTTCGTGTGCTGCAGGGTCACTTCCCTAGGTAGCATTTGAAACAGTCTCCTGCTGTTGGCATGCGTGAATCAGGCCTGAGAGATGCAACTTGCAAGGCAGGAATGGAAGGAGACTTCTGGGCAAGCAGTCCATGAAGAGGACCTTGACATGGTTGAGGAGGAGTGAAGCAGCTCAGTGAGTACATTGAAAAAGGAGCAGGTAATCGGATCATTGTGTACAGAAGAGAGAGCATGGACGGAGGTGTAATGGAAGATGGATGGGAGGGTATAGTCAAAGGTGACTCCAAGGTTGTGTGGAGAAATGACAGAAGCATTTCCCCCCAGCAATGGATAGTTTCGGAAGTGAGAGCAAATTTGCTGGCAAGATTAACAGCTCCGTCTAGCATATCTCAGTGGAGACAGACATCTTGTCAGCAAGACAAGACTTCTGGAATTGGATTGAAAGATGTAGAACAGCAGGCTTGGGTGTCATCAGTGATGACTGCAGAAACTGTGAATGTGATAATCTTCCTTGACTCTTATTAAGATTGGGTTGTGAGATACTCCTTCTTGTGGGGGAGGGGAATAGACTAAGGGTAGATGGTATATTTGTTGGATGATTCTGTTCCATTTTAGGCCCCATCTGCACTATATGTTTAAAGCAGGATCATATCAATTTAAATATTCATGGTTGCCCCCAAAGAATTCTGGGTACTGTAGTAGCCAAGAGTTGTTAGGCGACCCCTATTCTCACAGAGCTACACTTCAGAGTTTCAGGGCTACAATTCAGAGACAGGGTGGTGTAGTGCTTAGTGTCGGACTAGAACCTGGCAGACCAGGGTTCGAATCCCCACTCGGCCAAGAAACTTGCTGGGTTAATGTAACTTCCTTTCAGCCTAACCAACCTCACAGCATTGTTGTGGGGAATTAAATGAAGAGGGGGAGAACCATGTACAGTGGTACCTCGGGTTAAGTACTTAATTTGTTCCGGAGGTCCGTACTTAACCTGAAACTGTTCTTAACCTGAAGCACCACCTTAGCTAATGGGGCCTCCTGCTGCTGCCACGCCGCCGGAACACGATTTCAGTTCTCATCCTAAAGCAATGTTCTTAACCTGAAGCACTATTTCTGGGTTAACGGAGTCTGTAACCCAAAGCGTATGTAACCCGAGGTACCACTGTATATCACCTCGGTTGGAGTGGGGGGGGGGGGGAGAGAGAAGAGATGGGATATAAATGCAATAAATAAAATTTTACAAATTGAAGAAATTCCCAGGGGGGCTTAATAATAAACCCATCTTTTGAAGAAACTCTGGGATTTGTAGCTCTGTGAGAGGAATAGGGGTCTCTTAACACCTCTCAACACCCTTAACAAACTATAGACCCCAAGATTCTTTGGGCAAAGCAAGTGACCATTTTAAGTGGTAATAAAGTGCTTTAAATGCAGATTGGGCCTCATTCTTAGTGCAGTGACACACACAAGAACTCCGCCCCCCACTTCTGTCTAGATAGGGTTAATATGATTATGATACACTGATCTGAGTTGTTATGTGATGCATGTTTTTGTAGATTACATAGCAATTTGCAAACTCAAAAACAAATTGACTCCAGTTACACAGTACTGGTTATCTCTCAGCCTTAATGCTTAAGCCTTCTTTTGTTAGGAAAATGCATCAGTGACTTAAATCTCTGAAACTAATGGGAGCAAAATGATTCTAATAAATTTTTAAATATATAGCTTGGAGACGATTTCCCAAAAGTGCATTCCAAATAACGTGCAGTGATATTTTTTAAACATGTCATTCTGAATGCAATTTAGCTTTGGCTTGCATACCTGTTTAAATAAGAGCAGCGAAGTACTTGAAAATCTTGTCACATTTATTGACTTAGTTACTTTCTCCTAGAATCTTCTTGTGCTCACAAGGCAAGAAGAATAAAATAAATAAATGTTAAGCCTGCTTTGAGACACTTCATAACTCTTTCAAGTGAAGTTTGTTGCTGATGTGGTTGTCTGAATATTCTGTTTGGAAGTAAAATGTTTGCTAAAATACACAAGTTTGTGAAGTGCTACAAGATTGTCTTGTCACTACAGGGCATTGTGGGAAATAAAAATGGCAGCTCCACCATACCCAGCCAGGGCAGGTGTCAGTGGTGGAGAGGTTTTCCAGGTCAGGAGCATCCCAGACTCCTGAGATTTCAGGACCTAAACCTGAGACCTAGAAATGGCCCACAGTGGTGCATACCCTCCAACATTTCTCTGATGAAAATAGGGACGTTCCATTCCATAATGATAATTTTACTATTTATACCCCACACATCTTTCTGGGTTGTCCCAGCTACTCTGGGCAGCTTCCAACATATATAGAAACATAATAAAACATTTAAAAAACCTTCCCTATACAGGATTGCCTTCAGACGGCTCGGATAACTCCATACCCTCCAACATTTCTCCAATGAAAATAGAGACAGTCTAAGGAAAAGGGGGACATTCCACGATCAAATTAGAAACCAGGACGGCTTCTCTAAATAAGGGACATCCCTGGAAAATAGGGACACTTGGAGGGTCTGGTGGTGTAATTAAGTGTGACACACTAAGCATTAACTACAGTCACTGAGAGCATATTATTCAAATAAAAAACAGTCTAATGACTGAGTACATATGTCACTGGTTGGACATTAAGATAGAAAGCTAAATGGAGTGTTCATTCCTTCTTACCTGCTTAGGGAGCCTGTGCTGGGAAGACACTCCTTTCGAAGTGTCATAATCCAGTGGCCTTCATGTAGTTCATAACTCTGTTAGCTTGTGAAAAATAACTTCTGTAATTGTCAGAGGTCAAATGAAACACAAGTTGTGAAAGGATTTTAAGAATATTTTTTGGTCTGTCCTAAAATCATGGTTGGAAGATTTTGAGCTGCGCAAATAAACCATGATATTAAACCCACTGAATAATAATAACAACAGCAACTACAGCAACAACAACATATTTATTTATACCTTGCCTTTTTCCCTCACAAGAAAATGAACAAGACTAAGTTAGGTCCATTAATTTCTCCACTTAACTGTTCTTAATTTTTAAAATGGTTGTAACCTGTCCAGGGACCTGCTGGTGAAAGGTAATACATTTAACAATAATGATAATTTTTCAGGCAGACAAAATCTGGAACCTCTGTTTTTGTGCCCACCTTCCAGTTGTTTATTTGAACATGATACCGGGTAAAATAGCTTTAGCCGAAAGCAAACTTTGGGCTTACTTTGAAACACACACTTCGAGCTTTATGTCAGCTTGGATGCCTTTAAAAGAGGATTAAACAAATTCATGGAGGATAAGGCTGTCAGTGGTTACCAGCCACAATGACTATGCTTTTCCCCCATAGTCAGAGTCAGCAATGCTTCTGAATACCAGTTGCTAGAAACCATAGGAGGAGAGAGTGTTGTTAGGTTTGAGTTCTGCTTGCAGATTTTCTACAGGCATCTGGTCGGCCACTGTGAGAACAGGACGCTGGACTAGATGAGTCACTGGCCTGATCCAACAGGCTGTTCTTGTGTCAGAGGGGCATGCAGGCTTCAAGCTGGTGTGTGTGTGTGTGTGTGTGTGTGTTTATTGACCTCAAACTACTGGGCAGTAGCACCCCACCAGGCTGGTGCAAAAGTGTAATACAGTGGTACCTTGGGTTACAGACGCTTCAGGTTACAGACGCTTCAGGTTACAGACTCTGCTAATCCAGAAATAGTACCTCGGGTTAAGAACTTTGCTTCAGGATGAGAACAGAAATTGTGCAGTGGCAGCGGGAGGCCCCATTAATTAAAGTGGTGCTTCAGGTTAAGAACAGTTTTAAGTTAAGAACAGACCTCCATAACGAATTAAGTTCTTAACCCGAGGTTCCACTGTACTATGGTTAACAGTGCTTCCCTCTCTGCCTCTGCTGTGTCAGATCACAACTTGGGTTAGCAGGATTTGGGATTGCCATGGGTATTTTTAAGGACATGTGAAATCATTCGGGCACGGGGCCTGGAGAGAGGAAGGTTATGATTTCAGGTCAAAGCTTAAGCGAGGAAGGCAAGTTGAAGTACATTGTGTGAAGTATTTATAGCGTTGATAAAAAGAAATTCGAGGTGGGATAGTATGCTCTCTGTTGCTGTTGTAGCAGTCACTTGAGAACAAGAAAATGAGTGAGATGTTTTCAAAGGGCAGCTGAAATCACCTTGAGCTTTTAAAGCACGGAGGGGCGGGGAATTCCTGTATGTTTCTGCAATTTTCTGAAAATTACAAATTAAGATTCATGGCCTTTTTATATGCAGCCTTTCTGCAAAGGCACTTAAGGTACTCTTCACTTTAAAAGGACACACACATGCGCTGTAATTAAGTGTCTGTCTGCCTGAGCACATGGGTCTTCTTAGCTCCGTAGTAGATCATCCATCTTGGATGCTAGATGTCCCAGGTTCAGTTCCCAGCATTTCCAGGTGTGGCTGGGAAAATCCCGTATCTGAAACACCTGAAGAGGAACTACCAGTCAGTGTACTTAGCTAGACAGACCAAAGGTTTGATGTGGTATAAGGCATTTTCATAGGTTCCTATATCCCTAGTTCCAAGGAAGGGGCAGAAAGAGCTGCTCCATTCATCAGTGACCCTCAGAGGCTTCCCCATTCCTGCCTTATTTGCTTGCCCTCTTCTTCTGGGTCCAGTCTATGCAGCCACTCAAAGGGAGAGTGGAAGGCAAGAAAATAGTGACGCTCCCATTTCCCAACTCTTGTCATTGTTCACTTGCTTGGATAGGAAATGACAGCAAATAGCTGTCCCGTTGTGGTAGGTAAGTAAAGTTGTTTGTTGTTGGCATGCATCTGTCTCGAGAAACAATGTAGTGCGTCTCAAGGGGGTGAAGTCAAACCACGACATTGGTGCTGACCTTTAAAGCCCTAAACGGCCTCGGTCCTCTATACCTGAAGGAGTGTCTCCACCCCCATCGTTCAGCCCGGACACTGAGATCCAGCGCTGAGGGCCTTCTGGCAGTTCCCTCATTGCGAGAAGTGAGGTTACAGGGAACCAGACAGAGGGCCTTCTTGGTAGTGGCGCCCTCCCTGTGGAATGCCCTCCCTTCAGATGTGAAGGAAATAAGCAGCTATCTTATCTTTAAAAGACATCTGAAGGCAGCCCTGTTTAGGGAAGTTTGTAATATTTAATGCTGTATTGTTTTTAACACCCCAGAGTGGCTGGGGAAACTTAGCCAGATGGGTGGGGTATAAATAGTAAATTATTATTATTATTATTATTATTATTATTATTATTATTATTATTAGCACCAAAGTGACCTCCCCAAGGCGCAAGTCTGGGCAGTGTGTATGGTGGTCCTGGGCTGCCCAGACGAAAAGACCTCCCTCTTGACTTCACTGATGTGTGTCATGGGCCATGAATCAGCTTCACCTGCTGAACAGCAGCCTGAAGGGGGAGAAGGCTGAAGCCAGGTGGTTCTCATCAGTGCCTCCTCCTCTGTGTCCTTGAAGGCTGATCAGCTGCAGGTGGAGTCACTCTGCCTTCTCCCCCTTCAGGCTGCTGTTGAGCAGGCGAAGCTGACTCCTGGCCCACGACACACTGATTCAAAGGAAAAGCAGAGCAATACATTTGGCACCTGCTTGGCTTCAGGAGTTGTTGGAAGGAGATGGCGTCCATGGCACCCTCCAACCGTCTTAGGGACTCCACTCCAGATTTGTGTAGAGTTTGCTCCAGAGCTTTCCAAACTTTTTATGTTGGCGACAACACTTTTTAGACAGGCATCATTTCAAAAAACCAGTGTTTTCCGTCTCCTAGATGGGCCACCTCCACAGGTTGACAAGCCTCACCTGCCTCTCACTTCCCTCTACGGCAGGCATAGGCAAACTCGGCCCTCCAGATGTTTTGGGACTACAACTCCCATCATCCCTGACCACTGGTCCTGTTAGCTAGGGATGATGGGAGTTGTAGTCCCAAAACATCTGGAGGGCCGAGTTTGCCTATGCCTGCTCTACAGCATGTGCAGAAACTGCCTTCTGGACCGCTGGACCCACTATTGGTCTTGTCCGCTCAATCCATCGGAGCCTGTCTTCACATGCAAGGCGTGTCCCTAACTCACTGATAGTTTGAGAGCCATTGGCTGCCCTCACCTGGTTTAGCTGGCCAGTGGAAGCCGTTCCAGGGTGTGGCTGCTGTCATATTCTGACAGCTTCAAG
Source organism: Podarcis raffonei (assembly GCF_027172205.1). NCBI lineage: Eukaryota > Metazoa > Chordata > Lepidosauria > Squamata > Lacertidae > Podarcis > Podarcis raffonei. The sequence goes on along the minus strand of NC_070615.1, from coordinate 38,316,358 downwards.
GAGCCACCGTTGAGAGCTGAATGCAGGGTGGAGGTGTGTTAAATTATCCTCATAGAGCTAACTTGATAAATTTAAAGCCAGGGCAGCCCTCTTTGGTTGTATTTAAAAAAGAAAAGAAAAAAAGAATGGACTAGACATGTTTCCACAGTATGCTCTGACTTCACTGAGTTTGAGTCCTGATCCATCTTCTGGTATAAAAAAATGAAAGTGCTCCCTTAGCTCTTGTTCCCTAAGACTGCCTTCCTTAGCAGCTAGTTTTGCCAGGCTGCACAGCAAAGGATTACATTAGAGCAGAGTGTAGTTTTTGGTCCTCAGCGGAATGCAGTCATCAGGGTGTCTATGTGGCAAAATAAAATAAAGAATGTCTTTTGAATTATCTATTTAGCTGGCTGGATAACACAGAGAATCATGCTGCTTATAGTAGCCTGTGGAAGGGACAGTATTAGGAACGTCTTCGATGAAACACCTCAGCCCATGTTAACCATCTGTTAGGCAATAATGTCGGTTTAAGACCAGCTGTGATTTGCAAAACCTCAAATTCCTGGTGGAACTTTGCTCTCCTGTTTTGGTTTTGAGTTTATCAATCAGAATTTGTGAATCTCCAGTTACTTGGGCTTCCTTTCCTGCAACCTGCAAAGAAAGAAAAACGTGCCACAAAGAAAATATCTGTATCCACAGATAAAGGTTTAGTGTGCTCTTGTAGCTGAATGATGCTGTAGTGTTCAGAAGTAGTAGCTATAGATCATGGGTAGGCAAACTAAGGTCGGGGGCCCGGATCCGGCCCAGTCACCTTCTCAATCCGGCCCGCGACGGTCCGGGAATCAGAGTGTTTTTACATGAGTAGAACGTGTCCTTTTATTTAAAATGCATCACTGGGTTATTTGTGGGGCATAGGAATTCGTTCATTTTTTTTCTTTTCAAAATATGGTCCAGCCTTCCACAAGGTCTGAGGGACAGTGGACTGGCCCCCTGCTGAAAAAGTTTGCTGACCCCTGCTATAGATGGAGTAGTCTCCCTGGATGGAGCCGCAGATGGACTCTAAAAAGAGAGGCTGCAGGTGGAAGTGTCTTCATCATGGTGCCCTTCTGCCTGTGGAGCACACTCCCTAAGGACCTTTGCCCATTTGCCATCAATACAAGTTTAGAAAATGTAGCTAAAGAAAGGTGTTTCAGATAATTTGTTCTCGCATTACGGTGCAAATAATGAATTTTAAAAATAATTTCCCAGGTGGAGATCTTTTCAAGTCATGGTTCCTGTTAACTTTCTGATGAATTTGGATAAGAATCCCCAAATAGCTATTTTTGCAAGATCATTAAGTAGGTCCATAAAGGTTTCCTCTTCATTGAGCATCCATATCTCCTGTGAGAGTTTTTAAGCTGACAAAAACAAGAGTGTGTAATGTATTTTACCAATTAGTCAGTACTTATTGGTCTCTTTAGAACAATTACCAGTTTGATTCTTCAAATTTGAGACATGGATGTTTTTTCCAAAATACAATCATAGGTGCAAACCTACTTGGCTATACAGTATTTTCTGACTTTCCTATTTTTATTTTTTGCACTCTTAAGTGTTGCAATGAAAGAAGAGATCAGTTAAGCAGCACTAAGCTCCAGAGATTTGCGTCGTGAACCAATGTCTGACTGAGTTGCTTTGGATTAAATGGAACTTTCTTTGGGCCAATTTCTGCTCCGAGATCTTGCACTAATAAAGAAATGCATAGTGTTGTGTATTAAAGGTAAAGGGACCCCTGACCATTAGGTCCAGTCGTGACTGACTCTGGGGTTGCGGCATTCATCTTGCTTTATTGGCCGAGGGAGCCGGTGTACAGCTTCTGGGTCATGTGGCCAGCATGATTAAGCCACTTCTGGCGAGCCAGAGCAGCGCACGGAAACACCGTTTACCTTCCCGCTGGAGTGGTACCTATTTATCTACTTGCACTTTTTTGGCATGCTTTCAAACTGCTAGGTTGGCAGGAGCAGGGACCGAGCAATGGCAGCTCACCCCGTTGCAGGGATTCGAACTGCCGACCTTCTGATCGGCAAGTCCTAGGCTCTGTGGTTTAACCCACAGCACCATCCGCGTCCCGTGTTGTGTATTAGGGTTACATTATTAAAAACCCTGACCTCATCAGCAAACACAAGCAAAGGGAATTGGATACCTGGGTGAAAAAGGGAGTGTGATGGGTCAGGATTAAGAACATAAGAGTCCTGATGGATCAGGACAGTAGCCCATCTAGTCCAGCATTCTGTTCTCAGAGTGGCCAACCAGATGTCTCTGGGAAACAAGCAAGCACTCTTTGGGGAGCAAATTCCATAGTTCAGTTATGCACTGCATGAATAAGTATTTTCTTATACCTGTCCTGAATTTTCCATCATTCCCTTTTCACTGAATGTTCATGAGTTCTAGTGTTCTGAGATGAGGGAGAAATATTTTCTTCTATCCTCTTTCTCCACACCAGGATGTCTTGCACACAGTCCTAATGACTTTCTGGCATTGTCTCTTTTCAGACAATCAAATTTTGCTTCAAAAGGGCAGCCATAAAAAATATCCATAGTGTAAATATTTGGGTAGCACTACGGGTGGCGCTGTGGGTTAAACCACAGAGCATAGGACTTGCCAATCAGAAGGTCGGCGGTTTGAATCCCCACGATGGGGTGAGCTCCCGTTGCTTGGTCCCTGCTCCTGCCAACCTAGCAGTTCAAAAGCACGTTAAGTGCAAGTAGATAAATAGGTACCGCTCTGGCGGGAAGGTAAACAGCATTTCCGTGCACTGCTCTGGTTCTCCAGAAACGGCTTAGTCATGCTGGCCACATGACCCGGAAGCTGTACGCCGGCTCCCTCGGCCAGTAAAGCGAGAGGAGCACCGCAACCCCAGAGTCGGCCATGACTGGACCTAATGGTCAGGGGTCCCTTTACCTTTACCTTTACCATTATCTGTATTTCTTCTACCCAAATTACAAGAGTGCTTGAATTAACCAGGTCTGAATTTACCTGTGACGGCTGAGTGAAGAGCACGGGATGGGATGTTGAGCCATTTTCTAGAACCTCACTTATTTCACATGGATGCAGCGGTACCTTGGGTTACATACGCTTCAGGTTACAGACTCCGCTAACCCAGAAATAGTACCTCGGGTTGAGAACTTTGCTTCAGGATGAGAACAGAAATCATGCTCCGGCGCCGCGGTGGCAGCGGGAGGCCCCATTAGCTAAAGTGGTGCTTCAGGTTAAGAACAGTTTCAGGTTAAGAACGGACCTCCTGAACGAATTAAGTACTTAACCCGAGGTACCACTGTACTGCAAATCCTGCTTTGTCTCCAGTCATAAGATGTCGATTTTTTTGTTTGTTCAGAGACGTGGTGGCAAAGAAGTCTCTGGTTCAAATATTGGTCCTGCTATGAACCAAAAAATAAAAATAAATACTGACTAATAAAAATAACTAAATAATAAGCAGAAGTGTCAGGACTCTTAATGGCTATTGCTGGGGGAAGAACAGTTGAAGCAGTGGTGGATCCTGGGGTTACGCTGCCCTAATAATACTCATCGGCCTGACAAGGTTGCTGTAAGGATTTCTGAGAGCACGCATAGACATCTCTTTAGTGGGATAAATATGTAGTCTTGTGAGATTTAAACTCTTGTAAGGACTCTGTGGGTCTAATGCAAATGCACAGCCTTCGTTGAAGTACCATATTTTGGATGAGGCAGTGAGTCTACTTGAATGTAATGTAATTCTAAGGAAGGGAGTAGCAATCTCTGCTGTCCAAAATCAGTTGCCCATTCTCACACTTTGACATCCCAATAGTACTTCCGTGGAACTGAATAGGCTGTGGAAAAAAGCAGAGTGCTAGGTTGAAATGAGCATTTAATGTTTTAATTCTTTCATTTTATTTCTACTGGTGGGGAGTGCTGGTCAATGCCCATTGAATGTTTCCTGTCCACCCACCTTCCTCTGGAGTAGGTGACTATATAATTGGCAAGTCTCTCATTCATATATATATATATATATATATATATATATATATATATATATATATGCAGTAGCAGGTGGAGAGTCAGATTATGAACTGCTAAACTCCATTAAGTGACTACCAAATCTCTTTGGCGTTTTCCATTCCGGGCTTCCATCCAGATTTGTTTGTTTCTAATGTGTTGTTGACTGGGAGACCCTAGGTGCTGAATTGGAAGAGACCCAAATGAGCTATGCTGCTGCTGCTGCTGTTTGTGCAGATGTAAATATAATCCTTGGCTGGTTCTCTTAGTTCTTACAAAAAATAATAATGGTGAAAACTGATTTTCAAGAGAGAAAGGGGGGGAGGGTTGTCTGAAGGGCCTTGTTCAGTGTTTCTTGACTGTGCTTTCCCCCTCTAAATCCAGAATCACTGGTTCTGGGTCTCCCCACACCTGACCAAAAAAATGCAATGAAGTCTGCTCCCTCTTCTTCTCCTTTCCTGACCGTTTGGCAGAGGAGTCTACTGTGGCCTTAATAAAGGATCTAGTGGCAACCTCTTTCACCCTCATTAAAAGGTTCTTTAATTCCTCCTCACTTTCTGCCATCAAGGTTGTGTCATCTGCATATCTGAGGTTGTTGATATTTCTTCCGGCAATCTTAATTCCAGTTTGGGATTCATCCAGCCCAGCCTTTCGCATGATGTATTCTGCATATAAATTAAATAAGCAGGGAGACAAAATACAGCCTTGTCGTACTCCTTTCCCAATTTTGAACCAATCAGTTGTTCCATATCCAGTTCTAACTGTAGCTTCTTGTCCCACATAGAGATTTCTCAAGAGACAGATGAGGTGATCAGGCACTCCCATTTCTTTAAGAACTTGCCATAGTTTGCTGTGGTCGACACAGTCAAAGGCTTTTGCATAGTCAATGAAGCAGAAGTAGATGTCTTTCTGGAACTCTCTAGCTTTCTCCATAATCCAGCGCATGTTTGCAATTTGGTCTCTGGTTCCTCTGCCTCTTCTAAATCCAGCTTGCACTTCTGGGAGTTCTCGATCCACATACTGCTTGAGCCTTCCTTGTAGAATTTTAAGCATAACCTTGCTAGCGTGTGAAATGAGTGCAATTGTGCGGTAGTTGGAGCATTCTTTGGCACTGCCCTTCTTTGGGATTGGGATGTAGACTGATCTTCTCCAATCTTCTGGCCACTGCTGAGTTTTCCAAATTTGCTGGCATATTGAGTGTAGCACCTTAACAGCATCATCTTTTTAAAATTTTAAATAGTTCAGCTGGAATACCATCACTTCCACTGGCCTTGTTATTTGCAGTGCTTTCTAAGGCCCATTTGACTTCACTTTCCAGGATGTCTGGCTCAAGGTCAGCAACCACACTACCTGGGGTGTACGAGACATCCATATCTTTCTGGTATAATTCCTCTGTGTATTCTTGCCACCTCTTCTTGATGTCTTCTGCTTCTGTTAGGTCCTTACCACTTTTGTCCTTTATTATGGTAATCTTTGTACGAAATGGCCACTAGTCCCATCACCTCCTGGCAAATAGAAGGGGAAGAAATGGAGGCAGTGAGAGATTTTACTTTCTTGGGCTCCATGATCACTGCTGATGGTGACAGCAGCCATGAAATTAAAAGACGCCTGCTTCTTGGGAGAAGGGCAATGACAGGCGTAGACAGCATCTTGAGAAGTAGAGACGTCACCTTGCCAACAAAGGTCCGTATCGTTAAAGCCATGGTTTTCCCAGTAGTGATGTATGGAAGTGAGAGCTGGACCATAAAGAAGGCTGATCGCCGAAGAATTGATGCTTTTGAATTATGGTGCTGGAGAAGACTCTTGAGAGTCCCATGGACTGCAAGAAGATCAAACCTCTCCATTCTGAAGGAAATCAGCCCTGAGTGCTCACTGGAAGGACAGATCGTGAAGCTGAGGCTCCAGTACTTTGGCCACCTCATGAGAAGAGAAGACTCCCTGGAGAAGACACTGATGCTGGGAAAGATGGAGGGCACAAGGAGAAGGGGGCGACAGAGGATGAGATGGTTGGATAGTGTTTTCGAGGTTACCAGCATGAGTTTGACCAAACTGCGGGAGGTAGTGGAGGACAGAGGTGCCTGGCGTGCTCTGGTCCATGGGGTCACGAAGAGTCGGACACGACTAAACGACTAAACAACAGTGGCAACCATCCCAACTGCATCCTATTCATAGTTGCACATGTCTTTCTTTAGGTGTGGCCAAACTTTTACTTTTAAAGGAGCTGGCCCTTTAGATATCCTGAACCTGAAGCCATTCGGAGCCATTTAGGGCCCTGTAAAGCTAACAGACAGCACTCTGAATTGCTCCCAGTGGAAGTGTTCTATTAATGGCACCACTTGGTTCTAAGAGTCAGATTCCGCCATTATCCTAGATGTCCCATTCTGGACCGGTGGAAGATTCTGGATACTTTTCAAAGGAAGCTCCACATAAAGCACATTGCAATACATCCAGACACAATGTAAACTAAAGCAAGGGTAGCTAAACTTTTCTGGGGCAAGGGCCTTATTGACACATGCCCCCTGCCGTGTGTGTGTTTTACTTTTAAAACAATTGTGGGGTGTCTTGGGGGTCCACAAAAAACCCTTTTCACATCACAGTATCATGCTGGGGGACCTATGTGAGCAGCAGATTTTTTTTTTTTTTAAGGAGGGCACAAAAAACCTATTGGGATGCTGGATAATGTGGTTCACAGCTCCTCCTGTATGAACCTACCCAACTGTGAGATCCAGTGGAAAAGCTCTCTCGTTCTCCCCTCCCCTTTCCCCCCAGCCCTTCAGTCACTGAGGTGTGGCTTGCAGGAATGTCTGAGATAGCCTTCCCCAAGTCCGCACCTAGGCTGTGACGCTCCCTACCTGAGGAAGCTCATCCCTCTGCCTCTGGTCTCTTGCCACTTCATTGAGATGTTTCTTAGGCAGATCTTCATTTTGATGAGCTGAAAAAATGACCTTTGTATCGAAGGAATGTTTTTTGTATCGATTCCTCGGATTTCATTTTCATTTGATGTGCTGTCATATGTCTCTGAAATCTCTTCTAATATTTTTCCCTGCAATGTGTGTGTTCTTGTGTTTAGAATGTTGTAAGCTTCCTTGAACATCCATGTTTTTTAAGGAAAGGTCGTGGTTTTAATAACCAATCAATAAGATGTTTGCTAGTAATCCTGAAGGCAGCTTCTGAATTCCACTGCATTATTTGTACCAAAATGTTGTTTCGAGGCAAAATATATTTTATTTGCAAATACATTTAAACTGATACTAGATATAAGATCAGCTAGTCTATGACATCCTGAATGTCCTCCAGTCTACAATTCAAACAGAAATTCACTTTAAGGACCAATTTCCGTTTTCATATCAATGGTGCAGCTTTGAGGTTTGATACTGCATTGGTGGTTGGATTCTGGACCTTTTTGTGACGTTTCCATACTTTGGGTTATGCTGTCCATCTGCAGTACAGCTTGACTTTTATTTATTTTAGGATGGGAACTCGATAATTACATTTTATATTTTTGCTTGGCACAAAAATTGAAGTCTGTGGCCTAATTCCATTTTCTCCTCCCCTCCCACCCCCCTTAGGATGCAAAGTTTGTAGAAGAAAGGCGGAAACAGTTGCAGAATTACTTAAGGAATGTTATGAACAAAGTAATCCAGACTCTACCAGAATTCGCCTCCAACCCTAAAAAAGAGACTCTTATCCAACTGATGCCCTTTTTTATGTAAGTAGCTTTCAAATGGATAGATACGCCTCAATATGCTATTAAATACATAGACTGTATTTTCTTTCTCTTGTAACTTGAAAAATATTAACAGCGGCTGTCTTGAAATTTTTGCAATAACTGTGTGTGTGTGTTAGTAAGAATTGCCCATTAAATTCAAAAGACTTGGTTGATTTTTATTTATTTTTAGAAAACTGAATTATGAAATCATTCTTTTAAAAATTGAAAATGGACAACTTTGTGGCCGTTCATAGATTGAAGTGAAAGAAGGAGAAAAATGCAGTTGGCTGTCCATTTATTGGGTGATGGCGAGTGGTTACTGCCGTTCCATAACATGGTGGCATAAACATTGGTGGAGTGGAGCAGGGACACAGGAGAGAACAGCTCTGATTCTTTATTTACTGCAGGAACAGTTTTTGCCGGTGCTGCGAGACTGGGGGGTTTTGGAGGAGAGACCTGGCACATGACCCCTTTGTTAGGTAAGCTGGGTCCAAGGTGATTTGGTGAACGTCATTGCTGGTCATGGCTGTAAACTCAGGTCTCCCCGCCCCCCAGTCAGAAGTCGCATCTGCACCATGCATTGAAAGCATCCTGGGAACCGTAAGATGCTGGGAATTGTAGCTCTAAGAGAGGCAAACCTCAGTCTCCAGGACCATTTGGAAGAAGGCTTGTGCTTTAAACATTTGGTGTGGATGGAACCAAACTTCCAGCTGCTACACCACCCTTTTTCTGGCTCACTATTCTATAACTGAGAAAATACTCATATATTGGGCTTTCCTTGGGGCTTGTCTTTGGGGGCTGCCACAGCGAGTTCCTGGACTTTGACATTTCCCAGCGCACCACTGGGATGCAGATGTCCCCTTTCAGCTCTACCACCCATCATGAAATAATGAAATGATAAATGAAACAGGCCAAGAGATGGTGACTGGCCCAGTGTCACCCAGTGAGCTTCATGGCTGAGTGGGGATTCGAATCCTGGTCTCCCAGGTCATGGTCCAAGAGTAACCATTATGCAACACTGGGTGGATGATAATCCCAGCATGACTGTGCACTTATGCTGACGGTAACAGTAGCAGAAGTATTAGTAGTACTAAAATTGTTGCTGCTGTTATCTGCCGTTCTACTAAAACATTGGTAGACAAGCTAAGGCCTGGGGGCCATATCCAGCCCAATCGCCTTCTAAATCTGGCCCGTGGACAGTCCGGGAATCAGCGTGTTTTTACATGAGTAGAATGTGTCTTTTTATTTTAAATGCATCTCTGGATTATTTGTGGGGCATAGGAATTCGTTCATTTTTTTTCTTTTCAAAGTATACTCCGGCCCCCCACAAGGTCTGAGGGACAGTGGACCGGCCCCCTGCTGCAAAAGTTTGCTGACCCCTGTAATAAAAGTACCCAGCATAAAATCGATACAGCTGAAAAAATGAGAGCACAACATCATCAAGATTAAAAGCATAGATTTTAAAATGGAGGTGCCCAGTAGACGTAAATAGCTTAGAAGGCCTTGGTAAACAGAAAGGATGTTTAAAGCCCTAAACGGCCTCGGTCCAATATACCTGAAGAAGCGCCACCACCCCTATCGTTTTGCTTGGACTCTGAGGTCCAGCGCCGAGGGCCTTTTGGCGGTTCCCTCACTGCGAGAAGCCAAGTTATAGGGAACCAGGCAGAGGGCCTTCTCTGTAGTGGCACCCGCCCTGTGGAACGCCCTCCCACCAGATGTCAAAGAGAAAAACAACTACCAGACTTTTAGAAGACATCTGAAGGCAGCCCTGTTTAGGGAAGCTTTTAATGTTTAATAGACTATTGTATTTTAATATTCTGTTGGAAGCCGCCCAGAGTGGCTGGGGAAACCCAGCCAGATGGGTGGGGTATAAATAATAAATTATTTATTATTATTAATTATTATTATTATTATTATTATTATTATTATTATTATTATTATTATTATTTTCACACAGGTGGTACCAGGCCAGCTTCCCTAGGAAAGCTGAGCCACAGCCAGGGTGCCACTTTGGAAAAGGCCCTTTCTCCCTGATGTTTACCCATCAGTGACCTCGCTAGGACGCATGTGCCCCAACAGATGTCCTATTATGCTGGGTGCCGACACTGGGGACTGTGAAGCCGCCACCAAACCACGAAAGAACCTGGAGCTGATATTGGCGCATGCAATGGGATCAATCAGTCAGGATATGTTCATAAATACCATGTTCTAGCTAATTAAAATACAGCAGGGAGAAAACTTCACTGTTTACGAGTGCTCAGTTGGGCTGCGTGCTGTACCAAATCTATTAAGAGTAGGTGAGATTAGTCTGCAGAATGTAATATTTTTCTAGTACGAGATCTGTAGAAATAGGATTTTTGACTAAGGGTGCAGGGGGCGGGGCAGGGAAGAGAAGAGAAGAGAGATTTGTGTTTAAAACATGCTCCTTGGTATTAGTCAGCTTGTCATTTTTTGACAGGGAAATTTCCATAATTTTCAAGATGTTCATATACAATATTCCAGAGGGCTTTCATTTTAAAGCAAAATAAAATAAAAAATATATGAATGTCTTCAAGTTTTAATGAGCCTGCTCTCTATATCTCATGCTGCATCTGACATATTGATTCTGAGAAAAACAAAAACTTGCTGATTCCCTCTCAAATCCCAGTGCTGCTGCTTTACCCTTTTATGCCAGGAGCAATCTTTACTTGAAAACAAAAGATAGGCATGTCAGCTTCCAACTAAATATCATGTTTCTGATTATTCTTTGTAGCACCATCTGTCCTTTATGCAGAATCTGGTACATACAGATTATGCAGAATCTAATACATACATACCCTCCTGATACATACTATATGGACCACACATAGCGCAGCATATTCACGGCACATCAAATCAAATTTATTAAAAACGGTCACAGACCAGATTAACTCGTACAGCTAGTCAGCACAGCATAACACTGGAAAAAACAAAGGACAATTTCAATACAGATTAGGCCATAACAGCAATTTAAAATTAGACAGCGTAAATAAAATTAAGTATTTGCCTTCGCCTGCATATTGGCATTGGAAAGCTCTTGTTTCCTGCGCCTAATAGCGGCTACACAGAATTTGGCAACATTGATCGTAATTTCAGGGACCTTATCTTCTACCAAGGCTCTCATACGTTGGAGTTCTGATTCATTTTTAAGCTTTTGTAGAACTGGGGCAATAAAGGTCAGGCGTAGGTCCTCGTAGTAACTACAGTGCAGCAATACATGCAGATTTGTTTCCACTTCCGATGAGCCACATGGGCAAACACGTGACTCATATGGTTTGCCCTCATATCTGCCTAGCAGCAGGGCAGAGGGCAGAACGTTAAATCTGGCCAGGGTAAAGGAGTGTCTGTACTTAGGTATTTGTAAATCAGCCAGATAATTTGCGGGTGAGAACCCTCTCCCAAAGTCTCTAATTGTGGCATATTCACGGCATTATTATTATTTTTTAGTTAGTTAGTCAATTTCTGTACCTTTTCTCTAAGCAGTATACAGCAAACAAGAACAACGAATGTTACAAAAATAGGCAATAGAAGCATTGATACAGAAGTTGCTAATAAATACTGATAAATTCTGAAACCCTTCTCCACTCAACACACCTCAGACTCCTGTCTCCCACCCAGGACTCCTTCCATCAAGCTTGGCTCTCTACCCAGACCTAAGCAAACTCACAGATCATCCCTCAAAATCTCACCACAAGAGGGTTCATGGAACCTGCTGACATCAGTCTAGTCTCTCCCTCTAGACCTGCTTTTATAGGCGAGGGCCAAGGTTGCTGGAGCTTCCTTGGTCTTCCCTCAGCTGTGTCCCATTCAACACTCCAATCAGCTGCACCGCATATGACCAGTTCCAGGACACAGCAGGTTTAGTATCTAAAAAGCTATGGACCTTTGGAACTTCATTAACTACAAACACCCAAATTGGGGATCCCCTCCAAACCGGTGCCAAAGTTTTGTAATAGTTTTGTAGCGCACACCCTGCATTTTGCAGCATGCACCCCCCGCCCACAAACTGAGTAATTGATACACTGGGGGTCGTAGGTATCGCCCCAAACTCCAACATGGTCTGATTTACTCCAAACTGGTACCAAAGTTCTGCGATCATTCTGCAGTGGAAGCACCATGTTTTGTGGCGCCTCTAAAACTGAGTAATTGAGACTCAAAGTGTGAGTCATAGGCATCACCAGCACTGTCTGATTTGCTCCAAAGCGGTAGCAAAGTTTTGCAGCAGTTTTGCAACCTTTTTGTAGTGAAACCCCCACATTTTTCAGCACCCATAAAAGTGGGTTACTGTCTTGCTCAGTGTGGGGCCATACTAGTGTCTACTCTTCTTCACCTTTGTTTTTCAATGATGGGAGTTGTAGCACACCAATAATGGGAGGGTCAGAGGTTCCTCCTTCTCTGCCCTCGGAGCCAGGAGGGGAAGCAATCATCGCCTGATCTCAGCGTCCCTTTTTTTTGCTGCCTCCTGCAATGGACTATGCAAAATTCATTTCAGGCAGGCCTGGAAAAGATGGACAGAAGCCATTAGAATTGGGGAGGGAAGTCCATCTCACTGCTATCCTTCATTGTCACAGCTCAATGGAGGGCATCTGTCTTGTGTTTCCTGTTCATGTGAAAACTATGGCTTCTTGATGTAAACAAAAAAACAGGTACTCACCAATTAGAGGGGGGAAATGCAATCAAACAGAACCAACTAGCTGCTCATGTTTCTAATAGGAGAGCAAATATGTTGCTTTGCTTCTGTACTCTCCAGTGCAACTCCAAATCTCTGCACAGTGTAAGCGAATTATGTCTATGTTAACACCCCCTTCCCATTCCATCTTAAAATTATTACAGTTTGCAGATTTCAGATTATTACAGAGATGGAGTCCAGCAACATCTGGAGGGCCTCAGATTCCCCTTCCCCGCTGTGTTTGTTGTTGTTGTTTGTTTAAACTACTTCTTGTAAAATATTAATATCTCGATATTGCAATAAAATCTAATTAATATGCCCTTCCTTTATAAACAGCATGTAAATGTTTGTTGTTGTTTTTTGCTCTCCAAAGGCTAGATTTCTGGAACAGGAAGATTAGCATTGCAAAACAGTGTGGGGTGCTTTAGAATCGGGTGGGATTTAAAAAAAACAAAACCATACCACAAACAAACATTTTACCTATCCATTACAGCAATATGTAAATTACATTTGAAATCAGGATGCAAACTCCTCTTCATTGCAAGCTGAAACCTAAGCTGTTCCAAAAGTGTGAAAAAAATTACGCCAGGAGCAATTTAATATCTATATGAAGCCATTGGGAATGGTTATTAGGAGTTTCGGAGCAAGGTGTCATCAGAATGCTGATGATACACAACTCTACCTCTCTATAACATCTGAATCAGGAGAGACTCTGAAGATTCTGGATTGGTGTCTGAACACAGTGGTGGATTGGATTAGGCTGGTCTGAGGTGCATATTTTCACGACCCTCATTTTTTTGTGATTGCAAAAAGCTGTTTTTAATATAGTATTTAAAATTGTGGTAATCCACCCTGGGATCTTAGAGTGGAGTGGATAATAATACAGTGGTACCTCGGGTTACATACGCTTCAGGTTACAGACTCCGCTAACCCAGAAATATTACCTCAGGTTAAGAACTTTGCTTCAGGATAAGAACAGAAATTGTGTTCCGGCGGCACAGCAGCAACAGGAGGCCCCATTAGCTAAAGTGGTGCTTCAGGTTAAGAACAGTTTCAGGTTAAGAACGGACCTCCGGAACAAATTAAGTACTTAACCTGAGGTACCACTGTACTAAAAGTAGTGATAATACATACCCTGTGGTGTGTAGAGTGTTAGGTGAGGGGTAGTCCCTCTAGTGGGGAGCATATCATGTTCCTTTTGGGGTTGTTTACCCACCTTTGGTCCCCACCCTGCACTCAGCTCTCACCTGCGGCTCCCAGAAGCTGTCAGCATGTGACAGCAGCCGCACGCCAGGAATGGCTTTGATTGGCTGGCTAAACCAGGTGAGAGTAGCCGATGGGTCTCAAACCCTTGGTGAGTTAGGGACTCCCCCTGCATGTGAAGACAGGCTATAGCAGATGGAGAGAATGAGACCATTAGTTGGTCCAATGACCAATAAAAGGCTTTCTGCACCTGCTGTAGCGTGAGACATGAGGGGCAGATGGGACTTGTCAACCTGGGAAGGCATCCCATCTAGTATAAGGAAACTCTGGTCCTAAACCTCTGCTGCCTTGCAGGATATCTGTCACGGTCTGGTTTACGGGCGGTTGAAGTCCCGGCTGAGAACATCGGGACCGGGGGCAAGACAGCGGGATGGGAGCAGGAACGGGAGTCTGGAAGCCAGGAGTCAGGAAACCATGGGTCTGAGGGTCAGAGAAACCAGGAGTCAAGGAGCCAAGGGTCCGAGGATCAGGAAGCAAGGAGTCAAGAAGCCAAACGCAGCAAGGCAGGAAGCATGTTGCTGTGGCAAAGAGCCAAAGGGAAAGCTGAGCTTATATCCCTTCCCGGCTCTTGCCACCAGGTGCTGTGAGTTACCAATCGGCCTCACCTGTTTGGCCGCACCTTGCCTCTCCAGAACAAACTTAGGAAAGCCCCAGTCCTGCGAAGCCCTACCAGTCACAGGGCCTGGCTCCTGCACGCACTCCTGACAATATCTTTGGGGGAAGAAAAGGCTAAGGAGTAAACCCTATACAAATCTGGAGTGGAGTCCCTTAGACGATTGGATGGCACCTTGTACGCCTCCTTCTGCAGCCAAGCTGGTGCCAAACATATTGCTCTGCTTTCCTTTGGGCCACATCAGCGAGGCCGAGAGGGTGGTCTTGTCGTCTGGGCAGCCCAGGACCTCCATATACACTGCTCAGGCTTGTGCCCTGGGAAGGTCCCTTGGGTGCTGCTAACACACCGACAACAACACAGGAGGCATAAGTTATGATTCTCCAGCGGATTGACTTCACCCCCCATTATCTCTCAAGACAGATAGATGCCAACAACAACAATACAAACAGCTTCCTATAACGTTAGCTGCCAGCGCCACTGTTTCCCCAACATCCTGAGGTTCTTGGTTTGGGAAGCGGTAGCGCTATGGAGCCAACAGCCCTCCAGATACCATTGGACCCCCCCCCTTTCACCAGCCCCAACCCACATGGCGAGTGGTCAGGAATGATGAGAGCTGTAACCCAACTGTATCTGGAGGGCCAAAGGTTCCTCATCCCTGTCTCAAAACCCCATGAAGACAGATGGGTTGCTCTTGGCGTTTTCAAACTTGTTTGCCCAAGGAATGCCTCATTTTCTTCAACCCACGGGAACCTGTTTTCCTATATTCGCTTGAGGGCCCGTGAGCCCGATTCGGCTCACGCAGAAACTCTCCAGTCCTGTCTGGACTTTGCCACGCGAGAGGCTCTTCTGTTCCGTATAAGTTGCAGTTTGCTGTTCGATTCTAAAGTGTGATTGATTCACCTGCTTTCGTCTCATGAGTCACAATCACGTTCATGCTGCCTCCGCTTGCCAGAGTAGTCACAGAAAGAACAGCACTGATTCTTGGCCTTCCACTCTCCCAGAGCTCTTGTCGGGTTTGGAGCCGTAGCCAAAAGTTCCTGGGGCAGTGGATAATGAGAGAGGCTTGTTTGCCTGTGTTTATCATATTTAGCCGAGATGATGCCAAGATTCCCCTGTTGGGGGCATGTCTGACTAACAATGAGATTCAGAATCCCAAATGCTCTGAAACGACTCGGGATTACAAACGCGGTTGTTAAATTTGTTATGCTGAATAGGCCTGAGCACCACGACCACGATAATGCATACGGCTGCGATGTCTAGCATAATGATTTGCCCAGCGCCATAACACTTTGTCAGAGCATCCACAGCCCTTAAATAAATATTGCTCCCATTTGCACAGCTGCATTCTGAAGGAACATTGCCAGTAACTTTCTCTAACATTCTTTTTTTATTATTATTGTTTCACTCCCCACACACAGCAGTTGGTTTGTAACAAAAGTGCTCTGAAGGTGAATATAATAGATTTTAATGACACAAATTAAGCAATTTGAAGTGGCATCTATACTTTTAAAAACAAGCAAACAAAGAACAGCAAAAAGTCTTTGCTTTTTTAAAAAAAAAATCACTTAGTAGAACATAAGCTCACAGTGTGATGTAGCAGCAAAAAAAGCTTAAGGCAATTCTAGGTAGCGTCAACAGAAGTATAGTGTCCAGATCCAGATAAGTAATAATACTTCTATTCCGCCTTGGTCAGATCACACTTGGAGTACTGGGTCCACTTTTTGGCACCACAATTTTAAGAAGGATATTGATAAGCTGGAACGTGTGCAGAGGAAGGCAACAAAAATGCTCAGTTGTCTTGAAACTAAGCCTTATGAGGAACAGTTGAGGGAGCTGGGTATGTTTAGCCTGAGTAAGAGGAGATATGATAGCCATCTTCAAATACCTAAAGAGCTGTCACTTGGAAGATGGAGAAAGTTTGTTTTCTCCCAGTGGATTCAAGTAACAAAGAGATTCCAACTAAACCAGGAAGAAGTTTCTGATGGTAAGAGTTGTTTGATAGTCGCCTGGACTCCCTCGGAAGGTGGTGGACTCAATGGACTTCATTGGAGGTTTTAAAGTAGAAGTTGAATGATCATCTGTCGTGGATGCTTTAGTTGAGATTTAGTTGCATTGCAGAGGGTTGGGCTAGATGACCCTTGGGGTCCCTTCCAACTCTACAATTCCATAACCCCTTGATTCTTTAAATATAGATTATTTATTATGCAGTCATAGACTTGAACAAAATAAAGCCAACAATATCATAACATACAAAATATTTCAAAGTAGGCTGCAATATATAGTGGTACCTTGGGTTACAGATGCTTCAGGTTACAGACGCTTCAGGTTACAGACTCCTCTAACCCAGAAATAGTACCTCGGGTTAAGAACTTTGCTTCAGGATGAGAACAGAAATCGCGTGGCGGCAGCGGGAGGCCCCATTAGCTAAAGTGGTACCTCAGGTTAAGAACAGTTTCAGGTTCAGAATGGACCTCCAGAACGAATTAAGTTCTTAACCCGAGGTACCACTATATAAAGTATCAGGAATATCTAAAACATGTCTCAAATAAGATATACAACACAGCACCTTAAAATGGGAAAGTTAAGAGTGAGTCGGGGGGGGGAGGGCGGGGAATACCATAACCACATTAGAAATCACAATGCAGGAGAACAGCAGCCAGACAGGATAGGCTTCTTCAGGGAAGATTTGTGCAGCCTGAAAGAGAAATCTAGCCACAGTCTCGGTTAAAAAATTCCTTGAATCTGCCAAAGCGTAGGCCTGATACCATTTGGAAGTCCTGCCTTGGAAATGTTGAGAGAATCGGATTCACCAGTCTGAATTGGTCATTTTTATAGAAATTACAGGCAAAAAGCACATCAGCCAAATATTCTATCACCTCCTCTCCACAGGGACAGAGCCATATATAGAGATAGAGATGGAGATATAGATATAGTATTGCTAAATCGTAAGTATATTTTTAAACTTTAAAAATATTTTAATTTTTTTTTTTTTGCCAGCTTATTAAACAGCACTTGACAGGGGGGGTGAGGGGGGGAAATGTCTCCATGTTTCAACATGGGTGTGGGTGGATTCTGGCACCAGTGCAGGCAGTTAAGGAGCTCCACCATCTGCTTCCAAGACACAATGGGAAGGCCCAGTTTTCGTAGCTGCTGCTACAGCCTTATGCTTGTTCTGGTGAATTCTCCAAGCCTTCAGGGCAGTCTTGATTCCAGGAGCTGCTGGAAGAAGCATTTAAAAAAAAGAAAGAATGGATTGCTGCAAGGCATCTAAACTTATGTTTGGTAATGCTACTGAATGTCACGGGCGGGGTGTGTTTTTCTTCCTTCTCATGCTGGCAGGAGACTGTGAACACTGCAGGGGAAGTGCTTGAGCTGCCAAGTGTGAGATTTTTTTGTTGAGTCTCCTGCTCTTCTCCCAATTCCTTAACGCACCCCATCTTTTGAAAGGAGAAAAAGCATGGTCTCAGGCTTGGGAATTTGCAAAGCATGGAGCAGAGGGCTATCAGGGGCTACTAGCCATTTGTCCCCTTTTGAACTTGTTGCATAGCCAAAGGTGAGAACTTTATTATCATTATCTATACAGTATAGCGGGACACGGGTGGCATTGTGAGTTAAACCACAGAGCCTAGGATTTGCTGATCAGAAGGTTGGCGGTTCGAATCCCCGCGACGGGGTGAGCTCCCGTTGCTCGGTCCCTGCTCCTGCCAACCTAGCAGTTCAAAAGCACGTCAAAGTGCAAGTAGAGAAATAGGTACCTCTTGGGCGGGAAGGTAAACGGCGTTTCCGTGCGCTGCTCTGGTTCTCCAGAAGTGGCTTAGTCATGCTGGCCACATGACCCGGAAGCTGTACGCCGGCTCCCTCGGCCAATAAAATGAGATGAGTCCCACAACCTCAGAGTCGGCCACGACTGCACCTAATGGTCAGGGGTCCCTTTGCCTTTACCTTTATACAGTATAGCAATTGTTTCCAGGGCTTAAGGTAAGCTTGCGAGTGCCACCTTAGAGAGCTCCTGTTCTGCTCATTCCCCTCCTCCTGTGCTGCTTTCTGGATTTCTTTATTAAAAAATATATTTAGTTAAATTTCAACATTTTTAACATATACAATCAATACACAATTACATTTTCTCTCTCATTTTTGTTGACTTCCCACCCCATTTTCCATGGAGTTGCTGTTTCTCCCCTTTTGCTGCACCCTGTCTTGTCTGTTAAATGTTAAATCATAACCACAATATTATAATGTAATTACCTCTGTTGCTCATAGCTCAAATCCTGCTTGCGAGTTCAGCATACTATAACATTTCTTTAAGTAGCCCCCCAAAAAGCATCCATTCTTGCCTAAAACACTCATCATTAGATTCCCTTAATTTTTTCCTGTTAGCTTTGCCAGTTCTGCATAATCCATTCTCTTGCCCATCCATTCTTCTCTGGTGCTTTCTGGATTTCATAGGGAGTCCTTTGGAGTTGGAGGGGGTCTGGCTGGTTGTCTAGTGTCTAACCTTCTGTTTGATGCAGGAAAGCTGGAGCCCTAACATTCCTGACAGATGACTGAGGCTTGGCTTGAAGACTTTTGGTGAGGAAGACCCCACACAGTCCTCTAGATAATTGGTTAGGAACCTAGGATGCTGCTGAGTCAGACTATTGGTCCACTTAGCGCAGAGGTAGAGAATGTTTGGCCCTCCAGATGTTGGTGAAATACAACTCACATCAGCCCCAGCAATGGGCAATGGCCACGGATGATAAAGTCATGGAGTCATATACAGTGGTACCTCGGGTTATATACGCTTCAGGTTACATACGCTTCAGGTTACAGACTCCGCTAACCCAGAAATAGTACCTCGGGTTAAGAACTTTGCTTCAGGATGAGAACAAAAATCGTGTAGCGGCGGCGCAGAGGCAGCCGGAGGCCCCATTAGCTAAAGTGGTGCTTCAGGTTAAGAACAGTTTCAGGTTGATAAAACCCTGATATGGAATTATGAAAACATTGATGAGAGATGAGAGGCAGGACTGAGATTTGGAAATGCTTTGGAATTCATACCGTGGGAAGTCGCAAAATTAAGATTATAATTTGGATGACAATTGGATTTTTTTATTTTAGTTTTTTTTCCTCTGGATTGTGATTTGATATGTTAATTGGATGTTTTTTGTTGGAAAATTAATAAATGCTCTAACAAAAACAAAAACAAAGAACAGTTTCAGGTTAAGAACAGACCTCCAGAACGAATTAAGTTCTTAACCCGAGGTGCCACTGTAATTGTAGATTTGGAAGGGAGCCTGAGGATAATCTTTTCCAACCCCCTGCAATGCAGGAATGTTCAGCTGCCCCATACAGGGATCAAACCTGGGTGTTTATCAGCACCACGCTCTAACCAACTGATGTGAGTTGTACTTCACCAGCATCTGGAGGGGCAAAGATTCCCCACACCTGATCTAGCTCAGTATTGTATACGCTGGCTGTCAAGGTGTTTCAGGCAGAGGACATGCAAACTATGGGGAGGAAATGTGCTTTTATTTATTTAAGGCATTTCTGTGCAAATCGGTTTCCAGGGTGATGTGCGATGTATGCAGATGACAATAGAGCAAAACAGATGTATTGATAATTTAAAAAGAGGTGGCAGCTATTCAGCTCTGAGGTTCTGATTGCTGGACTTTTCGGTGGTAGTCTAGGGCGCTTCAATCTGCTAGGCGCAGGGAATGTGTGTTTGCCTTCTCCGCTGCCTCTGCAGAGTTTACGCGGCATCAGCTTGACAGCTTTCATTTGTAGCAAATCATAGAGTGCAGAATGTATTTGGAAATGAATCCACAGAGCTTGTCCCCCAAATTTATTCAAGCCACTGCTGTGCTAGAGTCCAAAAATAAATAAGACTGAAACAAGTTGTTTTACCTTTATTTTGTGCAATTGTTTTCCCCCGGGGTATGTCCTTTATTCCGAGTTTGAAATGCCTTGATGACAGGGTCTATAAGAGAATATCAGGATCTTGGTGGCGTTCCATAGAACAGGCGTGCCATATTGCTTGCTTTGTAAGATTGCGGGGTATTATGAAATCCCAACTTGATATTAAATCTTGCCTATAAAGCTGAAATCGGCTTAGCTTTCCAATGGCATGGCTCTTAAATGAGATTAGCATCTAAATAAGAGCAATAAGGCATTGCTCAGCGGAGTTAATTGCTGAGAATTGTTCAGCAATCCTTGCAAATAGATAAATCATGGGTATTTATGAATCTATTACCAGGAAGCAAATTCCACCAGTACTCCTTTGTAATGCAAAGCTACCTTTATCGAGGCTCATGAGGTGGAATAATTTAGCGCTTTACAGTATTTGAAGTGAGCGCTGCATAGAGTCAGCTGCATAGAGGGTCTTATCAGAGTTTACAGTTGCCATTTAGGCGAGAAATACTCACTGAGCACCCTCTTAGGCAAAAATAAATAAATAAAAGCCAGGCCACAGCTGACATTTTCTGAATTTACAACCATTGGCGCAAAACTGAGACAGTGGAAGGCAGGTTTTGTTTAGAAATATATCTGGAGTATTGATGGTGGCTTTTCATTCCTCTGGAGAGAGATAAGAAATAAATAACAGCAGGATTGTTACAGCTGGAGCTCTAAGCTACAGAGCTGTGGTTTTAAGTGTTGCATAGAAAGCAGAATTTTTCCAGGGCGATCTTTCATCCCATCCACACCGGTGGGTTTTCCTTTCCGTGGAACTCCTGAAATTATAGCAGCCCTTGCAGGCTCTGCAGCTGACAACTTTGCTGAGAGCAATAGTTTGAGGTCAGGACCAGCAGAATCTGGCCATGGTCTATGGCAGGCAGCAGGATCGCTCCCTCTAAGAATGAACTAAAACTGCCCTGTGGGGGAAAAGGAAGGAAGGAAGGCAAAGGGTCTATCTGCCCCTTTCCCCTCACAGGGCCCATGTTTCATTTGTTCATGCAGTTGTTTCATTATTTTAAAACTGTAAAACTTGGCAGAAAGGCAGTGTGTAAATGCAATGCAGCCATCAGTAATAATAATCTCAGTGCCTCCATGCAGACAAGTCTGGATCCCAATGGGAGCTGACAGTGAAGAACATACCAGTATGTGTGGCTTGGGTGAATTCCAAGGTATACAAAAGTACAAAAAAGTTTTTACAAAAAGGGGCATGCCTCCTCTCCCCAGACCAGCTCCCGAGGGACCAAACATGCCCATCAAATCCAGCACCCTGTTCTCACAGTGGCCAACCAGTAGTCTAATGGAAACTACAGCTGGGAAGGGTTTATAATAGTATAATCAGGGCCTTTTTTCAGCCAGAACTCACCAAAACTCAGGTAGGCGCCATTGCCATTATAGCAGGGGATTCTTTCATAGTGAGTTCCAGCACCTCTTTTTCTAGAAAAATAGCACTTGTGTATAACATTATAAAGGTAAAGATACCCCTGCCCGTACGGGCCAGTCTTGACAGACTCTGGGGTTGTGCGCCCATCTCACTCAAGAGGCCAGGGGCCAGCGCTGTCCGCAGACACTTCCGGGTCACGTGGCCAGCGTGACAAGCTGCATCTGGCGAGCCAGCGCAGCTCACGGAACGCCGTTTACCTTCCCGCTGGTAAGCGGTCCCTATTTATCTACTTGCACCCGGGGGTGCTTTCGAACTGCTAGGTTGGCAGGCGTATAACATAATACACATTATGAGGGGATGTATAATGTGTATAACATTATACATCCCCTCAAACTCCAAATTGCTTTTGTGGTTGGCCTGGTTGTCTTAAAAGCACCTGCAGTCTCCACTTCCCTGCTTTGGTAGTAATGGGGGGCAAGATTTTTTTAAAGGACACAGGCTGTCTCTCTGTAGCAAATGTAACCTCTCCACCCCACCCCCTGCCGGCCGCCGCCAGCAGCAGCAGCAGCAGCAGCAGCCTAGGAACAGGTTAACGTTTCTCTCAAAAGTAGAACATGTAAACCACTTGAAGTTTGGGGTCCTTCCTGCAGTGATCTCGTTTCCTTGGCAACGAGCAGCGGCCATGCTCTCCTCTTCTGTCTTCCCTGTTTTAAAATGGAACGCTTCTGACATGCTGCTGGTCTGCTGTGGTAACAGGTGGCCCTTGAAATCTATTAGCGAGGAATGGGCTCCCTAGCCAATAGGGGGGGGCAGGTGTTCATTTCCGATGACAAGAGGGAGAGAAAAGTGGTCGCAGGCTCCTCTTCTGTTTTTCACATGATTTGGTTAAGACCTGGAATGCCCTAGAAGGGGCTGCTCTGTCTGTTTGTTGTTCGTGTCCTCCCCTCCTTTTACATTTTTACATTTATCTACCTGAGAGTTTCCCTTCCTTCCTTGAAAGGTGATCTGCACATTTCTGCTGTTAGGTTATTTTTTTATTTTTGCTCTCTGTGTGATAGACTAAAGGGTAGTGATTAACAGCTAATAGGAAGGCTTTTCTGAAGCTCGAGGACAATCTTATAAGGTAGACCGCTATTATTATCTCTACGTCACCACAGGGGTGCTGAGGCTTTAGAGAAAGGGGTGGGGGCCACCCAGCCTCCTCCCTCTGGCCCTTGGAACCCTCCCCAGCCACACTCCTCTTGGGCCTTGCTTCATGTTGTTGCATTGTTAGAATGTGTTCCTGAACCCTGATAATGCATTGCTTGTCTCGGTGGAGGATAAAGAAGGTAAAGGATGCTGTGAAGGTGCATGTTGAGCACAAGCCCTTCTTTATCCTGATACTGATTTACTAGCACCCGTAGCTGAGCCCGCCTCGAGAGCTCAGGGTGGTAGTAACTAACAGCTAAAATGCAACTCCAGAATATCCGCAGGATATTGGTAGCACAACATCGGAACTAAAATTAACCTCTACCAGCTCAGTCCCATCTGTTAAAATAAATACCTGCTGCCTGCATAGAAACGTAGGAAGTTTCCTTATACCAAGTCAGACCTTTGGTCCATCCAGGTCAGTATTATCTATGCTGACAGGCATTGGTTTTGGTTCTCCAGGGTTTCAGACAGGGCAGGAATCTGCTGCCTGGAGATTCCCCGAAGAGACACTGTGAGTCAGTGTAGACAATGTTAAGTATAATGGTTTAATTGGCACTGTAATGGAGAATGCCTGTATGTAGATTACTAAGGGTTAAACTGGGAATTTCCATTGAAGCTAAAGAAGAGCTCTCCAGGTGTGTAGCAGGTTGGTGATTAACTGTGAATGTTCTCTTCTCTGCCATGTGCCTGACTTAGATCAGATGAAAGAAATAGTAGGAAATAATAATAATAATAATAATAATAATAATAATAATAATAAGAATAAATTCCAGTAGCACCTTCGAGACCAACTAAGTTTGTTCTTGGTATGAGCTTTCGTGTGCATGCACACTTCTTCAAATAGGATTGCATTCTATGCATATGGTTGCCTCCATTTTGTGTGAGTTGGAGTCTTTGTTCTCAGACAGCCAAAGGATGCGATAATGAGGTCTCTCCTAAAGGGAAAACAGTCTCCAAGCTCTAATGGAGGCTGGAGAGGGAGAGAGAGAGAGAGAGAGAGAGAGAGAGAGAGGGCTCTGATTTTAGATTTGTTTGGAGTATTTCATATTTTATAAGAAGCTGAGCCTGTGCTGGACATGCACACGATTGGATTGTATGGAATTATTTGGATGTATCGTTCATGGTTTTTCTACCCATTTTTCTTTGAAGACATTCTGGTTAGTAAAGCTCTGAATAATAATTATGGGTCTGGACAGTTTTTATTCCAAAAGGTATCCATTTTTATGCATCCAGTTGCTTCCAGCTGCACAATATTAATATCTGCAATAGACAATACAGAGCTTAATGGTAAGGACCAATGTTTTGACTGGATATAAGGCAAATTTCTGTGTGTCGAGTCTTTGAATTCCCTGGCCAATAAAAATGGCCAGCAGCCCCACAGACACTTGCCTAAGGAACAGATTCTGCAGTGAGGCTTACTTCTGTGTAGACATACATAGGATTGCACTCTCAGTTAATTAATCCAGAATATAGAGTATAGAGTATAGTATGCCCCTTTACATAGTCTGAGTACCATGAAGGCTACATTCAGGTAGCATCAATAGTGGAAGCCAGCTTACTTTAATCATCGACCTCAGCTTGTGGGCATTTCACACAAGTTTGATGTGCTCCTGCTGTTAGAATAAATGTGAAATGGAAGCCACTGGTCATTTAAAAATTGAGAGGGAGACAAACACATAGATCTACGTGCTCCGGTGCAATCTTTTGCTGTGCATCATAATTCCCCATGGCCATGAATTGATAGAGCATCCACTTTGCATGCAGGTCCTAGGTTCAGTCCCCCAAATCTCTAGGTGGGGCTGGGAGGGAACCAAGCCTGAAACCCTGGTCAGTTCCTGCCGGTCTCTGTATGCAATACCCAGGAAGATGGACCAGTGATTGACTCGGTTTAAGGCAGCATCCCAAGGGAAGGAAGGAGCAAAATATTACACTTGGTGGAGTGACAAATTGTCTTTCCTGTGGAGTGGCTGCTGTGTTTGCACATAGCAATAATCTAAGAAATTTTGCTTCATAAAGCAGACGGTGTACCCACTGCCCACTTAGCATGAAGCCTAAACCTGAAATTGTGCTCTGTTTCTCCCTGACCAACTAGGATTCCTGAGTCACCAGTAAAGTTTGACTTAAGTCGGGCTGGTGCTCTTGACTTGGTAGGAAAAAAACAAACCGTCATCCTAGGTTCAGACATCATGGTTGGCCTGTTGGGGGGTGCATGGGGGGGGGGAGCAAAGCAGGAGTCACCAGCCTGCGTGCACAGTATGCTTTATAAAGCCAAGGGTGGTTTTGTGTGTGTGTGTGTTTCATTTTTTTGCTTATTCTTAGTTGTGGAAAGGACTGATAATTAAGAACACAATAAGAGCCCTGCCAGACCTTTTGGAGTCTGCAAGCATATTGGCAGACTGGTGAAACTGCCCTGGGCGCTTCAGTTCAACCCAAGCGCACGCTGTGAACTGTTATGTAAGATACAATAGACTGCTTCTTTCAAAACTAATTTCAGTGGGGAGAGGGGACCTGCTGGATCAGGACAACTGCCTGTCTAGTTCTCACTTGGCCAACCAGATGTCTGGGCAAGACTGAGTGCAACAGTGCTCTCCCCACATGCAATTCTCAGCAACTGGTATTCAGAGGCGTAATGCCTCTGGCAGTGGTGGTAGAACATAGTCATCTTGGTTAGTGGCCACTGATAGCCTCGTCCTGCTTGAAATTGCCTAATCCTCTATTAAAGCTAACCAAGTTGGTTGTGGCCTTTTGAATTATGGTGCTGGAGGAGACTCTTGAGAGTCCCGTGGACTGCAAGAAGATCAAACCTATCCATTCTGAAGGAAATCCGCCCTGACTGCTCACTGGAAGGACAGATCCTGAAGCTGAGGCGCCAATATTTTGGCCACCTCATGAGAAGAGAAGACTCCCTGGAAAAGCCCTTGT
Organism: Podarcis raffonei; assembly: GCF_027172205.1. NCBI lineage: Eukaryota > Metazoa > Chordata > Lepidosauria > Squamata > Lacertidae > Podarcis > Podarcis raffonei. The sequence continues at coordinate 38,290,677 of NC_070615.1, read as the reverse complement.
TGTTGGGAAAGATGGAGGGCACAAGGAGAAGGGGATGACAGAGGATGAGATGGTTGGACAGTGTTCTCGAAGCTACCAGCATGAGTTTGACCAAACTGCGGGAGGCAGTGGAAGACAGGAGTGCCTGGCGTGCTCTGGTCCATGGGGTCACGAAGAGTCGGACACAACTAAATGGCAAAACAACAACAACAACAAAGTTGGTGGCCATCCCTGCCTCTTGTGGGAGCAAGTTCCCTAGCTAAGCTATGTGCCGTGTAAATAATTGATCCAGTTATATTGATACTAGGACCTTGTACGTAGGACTTAATTGCAAATACTGCTGTAAATCTTTTTTTAAAACAACAACAACAACAGATGCAATGGTTTTGAAATAAGATTTCCAAGAACAAGGACCAAACTGCTCTTTAGCAGTGGCTCCCGCTGCGTTGAGTGAAAGTACAGCAGAGTCAATCTTTTGAGGATTCCTGATTTCTCACGGTAAGATTCCTCAGTTTATAAAAACCAAAACATGCAAAATGAACCTTCTCCTTTAGGGTTAATTAGAAAGTTAATTCAAAGTCCATTAAAGTTATTGAATATTCTCCCCAAAACTTCAGGGGAGCCCTTAAGTTAACAATAAAGCCAAGCACATTTAACCAAGGGGGAAAGGGAATGGTTATTACAGCAAATTAGTTCCTAGAGAATATTGAGGTTTTAATTATTATAAATGCCTTCCAGAATAGCCTAGTATCTTCATTAGCTGAGGCCTAAGATAACCCTGTTACCTTAATATATATTTTTTCACCCTGAGTAACTAATCTGGAATTGTTGAACAAATAGCAGCCAAGATTAATTTTAACACTGACTGGGACTATGGAGCAGAAGAGAGAATTGGCATTACTTCCCAACTTTTACCTTATTGCGTAGAAGATGTCAAATTTAGTTTCAAGAACTACAACAGACCTGGAAGGCATCTGTTATTTTAGGGAAGAAAAAGTCACAGTTAGAAATAGTCTCAGAGGAGAGTGCCTTAAGAAAGTATCCAGAATGCTGCTGTTAGCATTTTACTAAAAAAAAAAAAAAAAAAAAGCGGAAGCAAAAAAATAAAACAAAGCAATACTGATTTTGAACAGAATTTAATCCGCTTTCCCCCAGTAACTTGCTGCTGTACCTGGAATGACAATTGTTCATTGTTATATAAGCATTTTTGCAGCGCTTCTCCCATCTGTACATGACACTTAGTAAACCTTAGAATATCCTGTAAGGTTGACCACGTGAAAGAGATACGGGTTTGAGGCTGAATGGCTTGACCAGGGCCATTCAATGACCTGAAATTTGAACGCGGGACATCCAAACAGCTACTCATCCCCTTCTTAAGGTTCCAGGAGTCGCAAAGTCTGAAGAGAACTACCCAACCATGTTCATTTTAACACAAGTAGAACCCCCACGGGAGTAGAAGGGACACGGGTGGTGCTGTGGGTTAAACCACAGAGCCTAGGACTTGCCGATCAGAAGGTTGGCGGTTCGAATCCCCGCAACGGGGGGAGCTCCCGTTGCTCGGTCCCTGCTCCTGCCAACCTAGCAGTTCGAAAGCACGTCAAAGTGCAAGTAGATAAATAGGTACCGCTCCGGCAGGAAGGTAAACGGCGTTTCCGTGCGCTGCTCTGGTTCACCAGAAGTGGCTTAGTCATGCTAGTTGCATGACCCTGAAGCTGTACGCTGGCTCCCTCGGCCAATAAAGCGAGATGAGCGCTGCAACCCCAGAGTCGGTCACGACTGGACCTAATGGTCAGGGGTCCCTTTACCTTTACCTAGAACCCCCGCAGGATCAAGAACCTTGAGAAAAGCAGAGTTCCCGATTGCACAGAGCTTTCTACCCACATTTGAGCAAACACAGGTAGAAGCCTCCTCCAGACCTTCTGTATTCATCACAAGAAACTTGAGGTCTACTTGGGTGGGGTCAGGGGTGCTAGGGACCTGAGCCTTCCAATTTTGTGTTAACACTTCTTCTTCAAGGCACAGCAACTGAACGGGGCTGATCCATTGATTAAATCATAGGCTAAAACCTTCTAGATCTTGACATGTACTACAGAATGCTCACCTTTCAGTAGATTTGTGTGGCTGAAAACCTTCTGGAATCCTTGTGTAAGGATAATGTGGTTGCAAGTACAGTGTGGTTTGTCGTAGCATCCAGAAATTGGGGGAGCTATAAAGGTAAAGGGACCCCTGACCATTAGGTCCAGTTGTGACTGACTCTAGGGTTGCGGTGCTCATCTCGCTTTATTGGCCGAGGGAGGTGGCGTGCATGTAGCCAGCATGACTAAGCTGCTTCTGGCGAACCAGAGCAGCACACGGAAACGGTGTTTACCTTCCCGCCGGAGTGGTACCTATTTATCTACTTGCACTTTGATGTGCTTTCAAACTGCTAGGTTGGCAGGAGCAGGGACCAAGCAACGGGAGCTCACTCCGTCGCAGGGATTCCAACCGCCGACCTTCTGATCGGCAAGTCCTAGGCTCTGTGGTTTAACCCACAGCACCACCCGCACCCGGGGGAGCTATATATCCCCTCTAATTGGCCCAAGTCATTTTGGCACCCAAGGCAAACCACAAAATGGTGTGTCCCCCCCTCCTCTCCAGGAAAGAAGGGGTAAGTGAAGAACTACATCAGGAACAAGGGGTGGGGAAATAAAGATCTACATTGGAATCTCCTGCCTCTCTGGTTTCTGCTGCCTGAAGTGGTTGCCTTGCCTTGCCTCGTGGTTGGGCTGCTCCTGGCTGCTGTACACAGCCTGGCCACAGTATTGATCTGACGTGAATACTTTGATTGGCAGTAGCTTCCCATGGTCTCATGTGGGTCTTTCCTATGCCTGCTACCTGCATGTTTTTACTGGAGAGGTTGGACGGTGGACTGGACTTCTTTTGCTTGCAGAGAATGTGCTCTGCCACTGAGCTATGCCACCTCCACTTGGAGTGGGGCTTCCTTTCAGCTTAAACAAGCAAAATGTAAACAATACCAATGGGGTACTTTCAAAGTGTCTCTTCCAGTCACTGTCCAATACAGCCAAGCATCCCTGTGGATTGAATTTGGAATTCACAAGCAGATTTGCCACTGCACAATTATGTAATCCATTTTCAACAATAACCCAGGCACTTCTCTTGTACAGGCATACTTCTTGCTATAATAAACCTCTTAAAATGTCACTATCAGTTCAGTTGCCCTTGAGGAATGTGTTTATGGAGTTTGCTATAATGAGGAAATTTAATTGAAGAAGTTCAAAATGAGTTAAGTGCTTCATGTACACTGTTGCTTGGAATGAGCTTGTGCTTTAAATTGATATTTCTATGCGTACACAAACACACACAGCTGCCTCACATATGCTGTGAGGTAGCCCAGCATCTTAAAATTGATTTTGTTATAGGGAAGATGTAAAAGGTCACCCCCACTCCCCTGTATCAATTGTCTATTGGGAGACCCTTAGGCTGTAGCATGGTTTGGACATAACGTCACTCCTGCCAAATTGTGGAAGGAAGTGCAGTACGGAATACTTGACAAAGTTCGTGTGAGCTATGGGAATAGGTGGAGTTCTCCCATTTTTGTCATGTTGATGCTCTGCCGCAGCTTTTTTTTGGAAATAAATTTTCTTTTTGTCACAGATGAAACATAAATGACACATTCCTATAGGTCAGCCACGTCCAACTCCCAAGAGACTGAGATCTACTCACATTATAAAAATACTGGCTGTGATCTACCCATCGTTATTGACAGGCAAAGTTGTTGAGCTTTTTGGGGGGAGCCAAAGCTTTTTCAGGGGAGGAGAAAGAGAAAGATCTACTACAAATGTCCAGTGATCTACCAGTAGATCATGATCTACCTGTTGGACATGCCTGCTATAGATATATAAATTGTGGTTCTCACTAAAGTAGAAGCCTGATGATGTAGCCACAATAAGAGGCTTGGTAGTAAAGAAAGGTAAGGGACCACTGGATGGTTAAGTGCAGCCAAAAGGCGACTGTGGGGTTGTGGTGCTCATCTCGCTTTCAGGCCAAGGGAGTCAGCATTTGTCCGCAGACAGCTTTCCAGGTCATGTGGCCAGCAGGACTAAACCACCTCTGGTGCAGTGGAATACACTGACTGAAACCAGAGCGCATGGAAACGCCGTTTACCTTCCTGCCACAGCAGTACCTATTCATCTGCTGGCACCGGTGTGCTTTTGAGCTGCTAGGTAGGCAGGAGCTGGGACCGAGCAATGGGAGCTCACCCTGTTGCGGGGATTTGAGCTGCCGACCTTCTTATTGGCAAGCCCAAGAGGCTCAGTGGTTTAGACCACAGTGCCACCCGCGTCCCTTCTTGGTGGTGTGGATCAGGCTCTACCTAAAGGACAAAGCACAATAACAAAGGACCAGCGACCCACAGTGGCCCATCACAGCTTCCCACAGCCTGAAGCAGCTGCAGAAAGGGAGGGGGGAGGCTTCTTTTTAAAAAATAAAATGTGGACATAGGCAATGCCTTTGGACCACCTAATGTATCAGGGGTGGGGAAGCTTGTTCAGGTGTTGCTGAACTACAATGCCAGAAATCCCTGACCATTGGCCATTTTTTTCTAAGGCTAATAGGAATCCACATTCCCCCAGCACCTGCACTGCTGCTATGCCTGACTAAGGGATACATAGCATGGATATTTCTTGGAAGCAATGTGGTGCTTTTCACAGCAAGCTGTTTCCTGCTTTGTTCTATAGGAAATGGAGGTAGCATTATGAAGAATTTGAAGGGTGCTTTTAAAGGATTGTGTAAGACTAGAGTAAGACTGGGTAAGATGAGAGAGAGAGAGAGAGAGAGAGAGAGAGAGAGAGAGAGAGAGAAAGAGAGAGGCATCTTACCTGGTAAAGCAAAATAAATGCAGGTGATTTTTTTTTTTTTTAAAGGGATGGACCAGAAACATTTGTGTCCCTTTCAAATTACTTTTTAGGGTAGGTGAAGAAGGGAGCTTTCCTGGAAAATCAAGGAGCCTGCAGAAAATGCGATGGGGTTTTTTTTAAAAAAGACAAAGCAAGGCTGGTACAGTAATCAAGATGGTTATGCACTTTTGCTTAAGTACTGTCTTGTTAATTTAGGAATGCCGCCCTCTGGATTAGGTCTTGAATATTTATGCATCCTTTCAAATGCTAAGGTGACATAAATCTGCCATGAGGTATCAGGTGGCTTCCGATGAGGGAGATGTCATGTGCCTTCCTCAACTTTTGATGTGGAAGAAGTGATGTGTGAATATACTCCATTTTGCTCTTCCATTGGTTAAAAAAAAAAAGGATAGGGAGACCCCCTTCGCTTCCTTTCATTTGAGCTTTTATAAGAAAATCTTCTGGCTGCTGTCAGTCTCTGATATTAAAAGCAGCATGTTATTCACTCTGGGCAGCCACCAATAAAATTTCAGAATCCATCACTCAGTGATGGGTGTTCTTAATCTGCCTGCTACAAGCATCTGTGGCCTTTCGCTTCCTAATTCTGCAGTACATTTTAATAGAGCTGGCATTTTGCATTATGGTGCCCTTCAGAGTCCATTAAATACATTCGTAGCAGCAAGATTTCAAACATTCTTAATGGAAACACAAGACACTTTCAAAATTAATAAGCGCTCTTTAATATGTTAAACAATGTTCACGTATCGTGATTCCAAATAACATCAAATACTTTATCACAATCTCCACTGCACAAGCTCAAGCTTGTTGTGCTCTAACATAATTTGAATGCCTAGTTTATTGTCCTTCAAAGAATGTGAAACATTTACTTTTTCTATTATGTAATAAAACCAGAAGAATAACATCTTGCAGTATAACGGGGGGTGGGCGGGTTGTGTCATTTAGGGACTGGATACCATATTAGCAGCCACACCTTCCAAGTGGTCTTCTCTTTGGACTGAGGGCCCAAACATGTGATACAGGATATATTTGACTGGCACTTTTTATTCCAGGTTAGTTAACCAAGGCATCCACCTCTATTAGCCAAGATCCAAAGAACTGCACAACAAGTCAGATGTGTCCAAGAGGGCTTTGGGATTCTATTTTTAAATAGAATATTCCTGCACTGACAGATATCAAATCACAAGAACCATGGCTCAAAGGGAGATTGCACACTGCATGCAGAAGGTGCCAGGTTCAATCTCTGGCATTTCCCAGATACTTGCAAACCAATACCTGATCTGTGTGGCCCAATGCTCTGGCTTAGTGTCCTGGCTTCATATAAGGGAATTTCCTTACTTTAGATTCTGGGGAGATTTTTCAAAATCAGTTTCTGATTGGGCTGATTAAAGGAAGAGTTAGGAGGCATTAAAGAAGCTTTTAATGAGTGTGAAAGAGGAGAGCGCAAAATATGGTCTGAAGCTCAACATAAAAAAACAAACAAAGATCATGGCCACTGGTCCCACCTCCTGGCAAATAGAAGGGGAAGAAATGGAGGCAGTGAGAGATTTTACTTTCTTGGGCTCCATGATCACTGCAGATGGTGACAGCAGCCACGAAATTAAAAGATGCCTGCTTCTTGGGAGAAAAGCAATGACAAACCTATATAGCATCTTAAAAAGCAGAGACATCACCTTGCCAACAAAGGCTCACATTGTTAAAGCTATGGCTTTCCCAGTAGAGATGTATGGAAGTGAGAGCTGGACCATAAAGAAGGCTGATCGCTGAAGAATTGATGCTTTTGAATTATGGTGCTGGAGGAGACTCTTGAGAGTCCCATGGACTGCAAGAAGATCAAACCTATCCATTCTGAAGGAAATCAGCCCTGAGTGCTCCTGAAGCTGAGGCTCCAATACTTTGGCCACCTCATGAGAAGAGAAGACTCCCTGGAAAAGACCCTGATGTTGGGAAAGATGAAGGGCACAAGGAGAAGGGGACGACAGAGGACGAGATGGTGTTCTCGAGGCTACCAGCATGAGTTTGACCAAGCTGCGGGAGGCTGTGGAGGACAGGGGTGCCTGGTGTGCTCTGGTCCATGGGGTCACGAAGAGTCGGTCACGACCAAACGACTAAACAACAACAACAACATGATTCAACCTGAGTTTTCATCAAGAAGGGCAAGACCTTCACCAAACGCTCTTCTGCCCAAGAGCCCACATTTCTGTAGTCAACGTGGAGGAGAGTGATTCTGCACACACCTGTTTCTTATACTCCAGATTAGTTCATCTTGATTCCTATTTGCTCAGTCTTCCGTTGCTGTTTCAGACTCACCCGTGGGAACAACAAGATGCTGTCAAAGATGCCAAACAGCACAGGCAGAAACTTCCTCACCACCACCCCAGTTTCCGCAGCTTGAATACAAATTTTATTGCCATCGCTTGTGAAAAGAGATGATTCAGTTGATATTTCAAACTTTGCAAAAAACCACACAAAAACAAACCTCTGTGTCTTGGCAAGACATTGAAATGGAAGAAGGATTACTCTTTCCCAGTATTTCAAAACCCTATCCTTCATTTGGGGGTTACATGAAACTTCTCTTGTAGTCGCATCAGCAATAATTTATCATGGAGAAACCCCTGAAAGCTTCTCTGCTCAATAATTCTATGTGTGTGGATCAAGTTACAATCGAGGCTCCTTGCCAGATATGTATAGGGAAACTGCCTCTCATCTTCATTTCCCTAGGGTGTCTCATGCAATATTGCAAGTCTAAATAGTTACCTGCAACATTAAATAACTCACACAATATTAGCTTGTGGCCCTTTGCCCTGGCCTCGTATGGTCACCTTGTCTGCCCTTCAGACTGCGGAGTTAATAAGCCTGGTTGTCACATTGTTCCAGTGCACAAGGCAACATGCTCTGAAAACAAATAGATGCAATCACACTTGCACTGATTTATTATTTTGGGCAAGCCGACAAAGAAATACGGTACCACATAATGAAACTCGTTTCTAGTTTGATATTTGCAAGTTTGAAAACTGGAGCTGTGTTTCTCCAGGATAATGGAATGCCTGATGCTCTGCCTTGCTATTGATGACTGCTCTATTCTTTACTTTCCCTAATAAAATAAACAACATTATTTCAGCACACATTCCATCTTCTCTGGTAATAAAAGCAAAACATAAAGACAGGAATGTGCTGTTGGTATTTCTTCTGTGGGCTGTTTCAGCTCTGATATTTTGCAGGTGTGTGTTAATTGTGATGTGTCTTAAAGCAGCATTTATCTGTCTCTCTTGGCAAATACCCCATGTTGTACCCTTGTGCCATCTAAGCCAGAATGCTTGATTATTCAATCTCTTCCTATCTTGAAATGTAGGTAACATCCACACTCATCTCTTTAAAGCACTTCTATACCATGGCTGTCCAAGTGGTATAGGAGTTCCCAGTGACAGAGCATATACTTTGGCTGCAGAATCTCCCCAGTTCAGCTCTTAGCACTTCCTAGTTAAAAGAATCAGGTCGCAGGTGATGCCTAAGGCTTCAGTCTTGGGCAGACCCTGAACTGTGGACAGTACTGGATTAGATGCTTTGTATATTCCCAAGTGAACAGTTGATGGGTGTCACTTCCCTTTCCTCTGTGGTCCCATTTATTTATGGATTATCTTGAACATCCCATTATCAGCTGTATTTTTCTGACCTCGTAAGAAGATGCAGGATACCCTTGTGATGGAAGCAGAAGCCTTGAAAGGGTAGAGAGTCACACTTTACCCATAAAACCCTGTGCTCACCAGCTGTAATCCTTGCCTGTTCAGTTTTGCCACTACAGGGTGTTGTCATTGCTGCCTCTTCCTACCATTTAATGCCCAATTATACTGCTATTTTGACACAGGTGGTGCTGTGGGTTAAACCACAGAGCCTAGGATTTGCCGATCAGAAGGTCGGTGGTATGAATCCCCGCGATGGGGTGAGCTCCCGTTGCTCAGTCCCTGCTCCTGCCGACCTAGCAGTTCGAAAGCACGTCAAAGTGCAAGTAGATAAATAGGTACTGCTCCGGCGGGAAGGTAAATGGCATTTCCGTGCGCTGCTCTGGTTTCGCCACAAGCAGCTTAGTCATGCTGGGCACATGACTGTATGCCGGCTCCCTCGGCCAATAAAGCGAGATGAGCGCCACAACCCCAGAGTCGGCCACAACTGGACCTAATGGTCAGGGGTCCCTTTACCTTTATACTGCTATTTATAGCATGGCCCAGGAAACTTGCTGGACTCCAACTCCCACCCTCCCTAGATACTATGGTGGATGGTCAGTCATGATAATGATGATAATTAATGGTGATGGGCGTTGTGTTCTAGCAACACCCATAGGGTGACAGATGGCCCACCCCTGCTTTATAGCAATGAAAGGCTATGCACTCACATTTTCTCCTGGACTTAAAGGACTGGAGAGTGGGGAGACAGAGAACACAAGAGTGTTTCAGTTGTATGTGTTCTCTTCTGGCTCTTTAAATTGGAAATGACAGGACGACGAAAGCAGCTGGTTTCACTGCAAGAAAGACCTGTCTCCAAAGCCTGCCTTCTTGTCATCTCATGCAGGCACTATGCTGCTTTTAGCATCAGCATTGCAACTGACACAGCTCTCTCTCTCTATCTGGAGAGCAGCTGTGGTGGTCTCAGGCAAGTGGGACCAGTTCTATCTGCTTCATTTGACTTCCAGGTCTCAACCCTGGAGCAACCTTTTCTCTTCTGACAAGCACAGCACCCCTTGTCCTGTTCCACTGTCAGTCCATCACCCACCCACTCTCCACTTTCTTTGCTTAGAGCAAAAATGAAAGGTCACCTGCTCATGAGAAGGTGGGCATCAGAACCTAGGGGAGAAGCCAAGAGGCTTAAGCCTTGGCTGGGGGGCTGTTAGAAGGACAGAATGATGCTAGAAGGCAGTCCTTAAATGGTCCACTACTGGACAAATAGAAGCCTATGAGTAGCACTGTTTTTCTAGGGCCTCTTTAGGTCAGTGTCCCTGAATTAGGTCAGTGTTCACAAACTTGACATGAGCCAACAGTGTGACGCGGCAGCTAAAAAAGCCAATGCAATTCTGGGCTGCATCAATAGGAGTATAGCATCTAGATCAAGGGAAGTAATAGTGCCACTGTATTCTGCTCTGGTCAGACCTCACCTGGAGTACTGTGTCCAGTTCTGGGCACCACAGTTCAAGAAGGACACTGACAAACTGGAACGTGTCCAGAGGAGGACAACCAAAATGGTCAAAGGCCTGGAAACGATGCCTTATGAGGAACGGCTAAGGGAGCTGGGCATGTTTAGCCTGGAGAAGAGGAGGCTAAGGGGTGATATGATAGCCATGTTCAAATATATAAAAGGATGTCACATAGAGGAGGGAGAAAGGTTGTTTTCTGCTGCTCCAGAGAAGCGGACACGGAGCAATGGATCCAAACTGCAGGAAAGAAGATTCCACCTAAACATTAGGAAGAACTTCCTGACAGTAAGAGCTGTTTGACAGCGGAATTTGCTGCCAAGGAGTGTGGTGGAGTCTCCTTCTTTGGAGGTCTTTAAGCAGAGGCTTGACAACCATATGTCAGGAGTGCTCTGATGGTGTTTCCTGCTTGGCAGGGGGTTGGACTCGATGGCCCTTGTGGTCTCTTCCAACTCTATGATTCTATGATTCTATGAATACTAGTTGTGGTTAACAGAATGGCATTGTCAGAATATGATTCTCTCTTTTTCCTTAAAACCAGGACAGAGTTCAGCTTCTCCCCTCTTTCTGCCGCCCCTCCGTTTCTGCTTTCAGCTTGGAATACAATAGAGATCTGATCTCTTTTTACATAGCTTTCTGCCAGTGTCTTACTTATTTCCTGATGCCAGGCCCATTCACATTGTGAGGTTAGTGCACTAAAACAGCTGAAACAACTTTTATTTGAAGGACTGGCTTGACCTCAAGGACGTGCTGGATGATCAAAGCACGTTTTGATCCTCGCGGGCTTCCCTTTGGTAGGCTCCTCACGTGTGACTTTCATAAAAACCTAAGCTTTGTGATTAAAATTGAAGACTCTAATTTGTTTCTCTGGACACATGTGACTTGAACTTATGCTAGGCTTTGTCCATCATGGACATTGCATTTGTACCTATGTAGCTCTTTTCTCTTGTGATTTTCTTTTACTAGCATTTGCTGGACTAATTTGATATGAGAGAGAGAGAGAGAGAGAGAGAGAGAGAGAGAGAGAGAGAGAGGCATGTCCATCCTATGAAAGTTTCATCCATTGAGCTCAACAGGAAATAAAATAGGCTGCTTTTCCTTGTTTCAGCTCTTTGAAATAACTTTGCCACCAGAAGGTGTTGCATACTTCTGTGTTAGGACCCTGCTTGAAGCATTTTTTTTAGTTAAATAGTTTAACTTGCCCTGTAGAGGGTTTCTTTTTCTTTTACACAGGAGACCTTCAAGCATTTCAGGAACTGATTTGTGTCATTGCCAGGACTTAAGCAAAAGAGTTGGGAACCCTCCAGATGCTGCCCGTTCCCATCATCCTTAATCATTGGCCATGTTGGCTTGGGTTGATGGGAGTTGGAGTCCAGCAACATCTGAAGCTCTACAGGTTCCCCACCCCTGATGAGAGCCTATCTGTGGAGGAGCCATTTGACAAGATGAATGTGATTGGTTGGAGATGCCTTCAGAATAGAAGGGCATCAGGGCAATTTTGAACCCGAGCAATTTTGCTCTGAGGGCATATCCATCTTGCCACATATCTACTTAAGCTTCCAGTTGGCTCTAGCCTGGCCTGAAGCCACAGCCTTGAATTATCTTCTTAATTTAGCTTGCATCCAGACCCTCAGTGAACTGTCCATGGTCCTAATAACACACTGGTTATCTTGTACTCATGCCATGCTTTGCTGGTGCTTCAGCCTAAAATAGGAGACCTTGTAGTTCACCAATTTCAGTGCTTGCCCTGCATTGTGGAGAAGTCAGAGCTTCCTTTGATGTGCAGAACCATTTGCTAAGAATTAGGCCAGTGATCAGAGAGCATTTGGGTCCAGTTCACAGCAGGTTCCTGTATAACTCTGCAGGGAGTAACACTGGCTGGTTCCTACCACAACCTTGGTTGGCGAAGGGCATGAACTTTTCTTAGGGGAAACTTTGATAGATAGAGCATCTGCTCTGCAATATCAAACAGCGGGGGAAGTCAGTAGGATATAATAATTTTCTAGGCAGAACTATAATGTGTAATGAGCCCTGAGGCTGCTTTCACAAGAGACAATTGAATGGTCTGCACCATAATGTCAAATGGGGCCGGTGTGATGGGTGTTTGTAATGTTAACCTCTTTGTGCCCGTTGTTTTCCAGTGTGCAAAACACTCGGTGGCAAAATAATAATAATCACAGGATGCATGAAAATATTGTTGTCAGGACCAGCCAACGTTCAAAATAGAGTTTGAGAGCTTCCAAATCACACCAGATGCAGATGTTCAAGCATATTAGATAGCATCAGGAAAGAAAATGTTCTGTACCTGAAAAGATGCTCTCACCTTCTTCTTGTAGGTCAGCCTGGCACCTCTATATGTTTCATACTGAAGCTCCCATCGGCCCCAGGCAACCAGAGCCATGCTGGCTGGAACTGATAAGAGTTATAGTCCAAAACATCAAGTTTGCAAAGGCTGGGAAGGTTATTTCAGTGCCTGAAGTGGTGATGGAAGGTGGTTGGCTAGGTCACTGTCTCTTGGATTTAATGACTTGTCTTACATGGAGTCATGCTTTGATTTATGTAGGGACAGAAGTGCTTCCTTTGTGGGGAGATTAATAGGAGGAGAACATTTGCCCCAGCTGGTTTTCTGGTATTATATCCTAGCAATACATGTTTCTGTACACATCAGATCTTGCACAGGGTCAATTCTGGGCTGCTGGTGGAGAAAGCCCTTGTTAAGGATGAGCATCACATGTAGTGTCTTCAGAAATACTCAGATGTCTCCAGCTAAGTCCTGCTCAGAGTTATGTAGTCATGCTTATTAACTTTAGTGGGTCTACTCTGTGTAGGGCTAACATTAGAAACAACTTACTATGGCAAACATTCAGTCTGCTGTTTTGGAGAGTCCCAGCCTCTCTTAAGTGAAGCTTTCCCCACTGCCCGAAACAGAACTCTATTGTGGTTGGCATACCCACCAACAAATTTGCAAGAGCTGTAACAGATCAGGCAACTAGAAAAAGAACTCTTCTTTCAAGCATGAGTCCTGAGCCCTCCCGTCTGGAAGATCTACAGAGGAAATGAGGAAACTGTGGCCCTCCAGATGTTGTTGAACTACAGCTCCCTTCATCTTTGACTATTGTGTCATACTGGCTGGGCCTGGTGGGAGTTGGAGTCCAATAACATCTGAAGAACCAGAGGTTCCACATCCCTGATCTACAGGCTGAGCTGCCTAATAATTGTGGATGCCAACACAATGTGAGTGCTTTGTGGCTGCCGGTTAGTTCAAGGTGCTGGTTTTGGTGTATAAAAACAGCTTGGGAGCAGGATACCTGAAAGATCATCTCACTGCTTATATCCTGTAGATGCCATCTTATCAGGAGGTCCGTTCCACACAATCTAGAAATTCGGTCTTTAGCACTGTGGAACTTAGCATTTGGAATTCCCTCCCCCATCTCTGTTGTGTTTTCTGAAGACCTTCCTCTTTCAACAAGTATTTTAGGTAGAGATATTTCCCAGTCCGCATCTGCACTGGAATTGTTTTTTAATGTGTTTTTATTGTTTTATCACCTCTTGCTTGCTGCCCTGTGCTCCTTTGGGAGGAAGGACGAAACAAAAAATTGACAGACAAACAAACAAACAAACAAACAAACAGTGTATTCTGAGAAGGGGGAGCGATAAAGTGGAACAATTTGCCCTGCCTTTTCCCTATGATTGTTTCAGAACATGAGCATTTTTAACTGTGTGTGAGAAAGCGTCTTTAGTGATGGATATTTATACTGACATATGCTTAAATTTGCAATGTAACTCTCTCAGTTAAACAAGTGCTTCTTTCCTGGGCTTAAAGGTTCCATCCCTTGCATCTTAGTAGTTGGCAGGGCTGAAGGAGATGTTCTCAAGATTCAGGCATGGAGAAGACTTCTGCTGGAGACCGTCGACCTGTCTACTCCAGCCCACCCCAACTGGCCCTCTCCATATGTTTTTGATTCAGACTCTAAGAGGTCCATTTTTCCTCTAGGACTGCCCAAAGCCAATCAGAATAGGCTAGTGGTTCCCAAACCCCACCCCTCCCCTTAAAGGTAAAGGGACCCCTGACCATTAGGTCCAGTCGTGACCAACTCTGGGGTTGTGGCGCTCATCTCGCTTTACTGGCCGAGGGAGCCGGCGTACAGCTTCTGGGTCACATGGCCAGCATGACTAAGCTGCTTCTGGCAAACCAGAGCAGCGCACGGAAACACCGTTTACCTTCCAGCCGGAGCAGTACCTATTTATCTACTTGCACTTTGACATGCTTTCGAACTGCTAGGTTGGCAGGAGCAGGGACCGAGCAACTGGAGCTCACCCCGTCATGGGGATTCGAACCGCCGACCTTCTGATCAGCAAGTCCTAGGCTCTGTGGTTTAACCCACAGCACCACCCGCGTCCAACCCCTCCCCTTAGCTCACTTGAAAATTACTGAGGGTCTTGCCAGACCACTGCATGGTATTTCTGCCCACTGCAGCAATGGTGATGTGCTGCCCTAAATGTTGTAGGATGTTTAATTTTAATTTTAATTTTGTGGCTTCTTTGATTTCTTTTTTAAAAATAGTATGAAAAATTTGAATTCTATAGAACCCCACAGAGCGAGTAGGATACTCTGTGAAGCAAGATACATAGCATCAGTAAAGACGTCAAACATCTTCCTTTCCCCGCCTGCCCCTGGAGCACCATAGGTAGGCGCTTCGCTTTCTCATCTGTTGTGAAGCATTGCATCTGCAGCGTTTCCTATTCTGTACTTGATGGTATCTTTTTATATTCCTTTTTTTTTTTAAGAGTAGTAATTCTTTCTGGAGAGAAGCTTCTAAAAACATTTTTAACGGCTTTGTGTCTCTCTCTGTCTCATCGTGTTCCTTCTGTTTTCCCTTAATACCAGACAGATTGGCTATGGACTGTTTAAAAGTTAAATAGGTAATTAAGGCGGGCACGCTCCGTCTGTCTTTGTATGCAGGCGCCGTGCAAACACAGAGGGGAAGGGGTCTCCAGATAGTTTCTGTAAAAGCAGCTCGATGACATACGGTGTCTGTGCCTTCACAAGAGGGAAGCTTAGGAACCTTCCAGAACCTTAGCCAGTGTCAGGGAGCAGTGGTGGCTGGATACTGAGGAATGGGCACCAGGAGAAGCGGGGTTGGAGATGGACTTGGAAGAAGGTATCAGTGACTTGGGGGAGCCTGTAACAGCCAGGGGGTGAGAGTCAGAGTCAGGAGAAGCTGCAGGATTGGAGAATGAAGAACAGGTGCAGGAGGTGGGAGAGATAAGTCAGGCTGGTGTAGAGCAGGCATGGGCAAACTCCGGCCCTCCAGATGTTTGGGACTACAATTCCCATCATCGTTGACCACTGGTCCTGTTAGCTAGGGATGATGGGAACTGTAGTCCCAAACATCTGGAGGGCCCGAGTTTGCCTATGCCTGGTGTAGAGTCAAGGGCTTCCACGCTTCCTCCTCCTCCTGCTGCTGCTGCTGCCTTCACCTCTCCTGCTCCACTGTCTCCCAGAACCAAAAGAGGAGTGAAATGGGAGGAGCAGAAACAGGTTACATGCAGACAGGGTCTGCACCTGCTTGCATGCATCTCTGATGGGGGAGATAACATAAGATGAGGTAGAGAGCAGGCTCCTGCCAACCTAGCAGTTCAAAAACACGCCAGTGCAAGTAGATAAATAGGTACCACTGCAGTGGGAAGGTAAACAGCATTTCCATGCGCTCTGGCTTCTGTCACGGTGTCCCATTGCACCAGAAGCGGTTTAGTCATGCTGGCCACATGACCCGGAAAGCTGTCTGCGGACAAACGCCAACTCCCTCAGCCTGAAAGCGAGATGAGCACCACAACCCCATAGTTGCCTTTGGACTTAACCATCCAGGGGTCCTTGACCTTTACCTAGAGAGCAGGGCCTTTGTGTTATGGCAACTGCCTCATCAAGTGCACACCTTGGAGTAGCTGAGACACGTAGGTTGAATGAACATACCTTCCCCTAAGTGTACTTTTGACCATAAAGAGTTAATGCCTCACTCTGGACATTCCTCGCCTGACAGCGTTGTGACAGCCAGGGAGTTGGTGCTCACTCCTTTCCCACCTTTTCTTTTGGAATGTCAATCCCTTTAAAAAAAATCATCTCCCTCCATTTAAGAGTAATGTACTATGTGCAAAGATTTCCTTTGTGCAACATAATTACCACAGTAGAAGTTTAGCAGATAACACTGTTGCAGTGAATTTGACCTCCCGAGAGTACAGTGGTACCTCGGGTTAAGTACTTAATTCGTTCCGGAGGTCTGTACTTAACCTGAAACTGTTCTTAACCTGAAGCACCACTTTAGCTAATGGGGCCTCCTGCTGCCGCCGGAGCCCGATTTCTGTTCTTATCCTGAAGCAAAGTTCTTAACCTGAAGCACTATTTCTAGGTTAGCGGAGTCTGTAACCTGAAGCGTATGTAACCTGAAGCGTATGTAACCCGAGGTACCACCGTATTACTCTGGGCTGTTGGTGTTGGCATTAGGCCATCACTCTTTTAGAACAAATGGGGATAGTTGGGAAAGATGAAGTAATGCAGCTGGGTACATGCACCGTGTAGATCAGGCCTGGAGAAGTTCAGGCCCAGGGGTTGGACATGCCCCCCAACCTCTTTATCTGGCCACTGGGGCTCCCACCTAGCCACTATGCTTCTGAATACCAGCAGCTCGCTTCATCCCAGCCTAATGTGAATGGCAAAGGTCCATCAGCCTCGTTGAAGACAAGTACGCCGCCACAATTAGAGGAGTTAGAAGAGACCATAACGGAAGAGTGCCTGCTTTGTACACAGAACGTCCTAGGGTTCAATCCCTGGCATCTACAGTTTAAAGAAGTTTTAACATTTGCTAGTTCTTTAATACCAAAAAGTCTCAATGTGACTTAACAAGATAAAACAAACATATATAATTCAATTTAAAACTTTTTTTTAAAAGCACAAAGTATGATACAAAATACCTAAAATGCTCATCTGATAGCATAATACGGACAGGTCCCATTCTACCCAACTCAAAGATCAGCAGCACTGTAGAGGCCAGCTTAAGTTACCAAAGGTCTGAGTGAATAGCAGTTCTTTTCTTGGATTTGATATCCCGCCTTTCACTCCCTTTAAGGAGTCTCAAAGCGGCTAACATTCTCCTTTCCCTTCCTCCCCCACAACAAACACTCTGTGAAGTGAGTGGGGCTGAGAGACTTCACAGAAGTGTGACTAGCCCAAGTCACCCAGCAGCTGCATGTGGAGGAGCGGAGACGCGAACCCGGTTCCCCAGATTACGAGACTACCGCTCTTAACCACTACACCACACTGGCTCTCTTTTCTTGGTGTGTAAGTACCAATAATGATGGCCCCTGGTGTGTTTCCCTGGAAAGAACATTCCACAGGTAGGGAGGATCACTGAAAAAACCTGTTTTCGTGTGGCCTCCTTTCATGCCTTCCTTGGGTGGGGCACCCGGTGAGGGGCTCTGATGAAGACCACAGTGTCTGGGGTGGTTCCTTTCAGGAGGTAATGAGTAGCAGGTAATAAGAGCTGCTGTCTCCCTGAAACCCAAGGAAGCCATTGGCAGGGATGAGAAACTGTGGTTTGTATCCAATACTAGTTCAGCTCATAGGAGACCCACTGAAATAATAGACATGGCTAACTCAGGCCCATGAATTTAATTTAGCTGAATACAATCCAATACTGGGCTGGATGGACAAAAGTCTGACCTGATAGAAGGCAGATTTCTGTGTTCCTTGAAATCTTTGGCCTTTGATTTACTTTGCCTACTGAAGTCTTCCTTGGAGAAGCACTACTGTGCTGAACATCACATCTTGAAGAGCGAGCCCAGGGCCCTGAAAGCACAGCATGGGTCCAGAATGGAATGGGGATTGAGATGGGGGGAAGCTATCTTCTTAAAGCAGTTACCTTGCAGATGCACCTCAGGCAGAACTTGGCACCGTGATAAAAGAGGAAGGAGCAGAATTGGCAATCAAAACAAAGGCTGGGCCCCATAATAATCAAGGGCGCCTATGAGCCAAAACAATGGCCTGGTGGGAGGAAGGAATTGATTGCCATGGCAGGAGGTCTTTGCTGCCTTCCTTGATCTCTGAACTGGTGACAACTGCTAACTAGTGCTGGAGAAGAGGAACTTTGGATTATTGCCCTGTTAAACCTGTTCGCTGCCTTCCATCCCTCTTGAGGTCTATAAAAAAGCTTGTGCACAGCTGTTTAAGAGGGAAGGTACAAATCAAGAAGTCCCTGAATCTAAGAAGAGCCCTGCTGAATAATAATAATAATAATAATAATAATAATAATAATAATAATAATAATTTATTATTTGTACCCTGCCCATCTGGCTGGGTTTTCCCAGCCACTCTGGGCGGCTTCCACAAAGACCAAAAATACACTAAGATGTCACACATTAAAAACTTCCCTGAACAGGGCTGCCTTAAGATGTCTTCTGAATGTCAGGTAGTTGTTTATCGCTTTGACATCTAATGGGAGGGCGTTCCACAGGGCGGGCGCCACTACCGAGAAGGCCCTCTGCCTGGTTCCCTGTAGCTTTGCTTCTCTCAATGAGGGAACTGCCAGAAGGCCCTCGACGCTGGACCTCAGTGTCTGGGTAGAACGATGGGGTGGAAGCCCTTCAGGTATTCTGGGCCGAGGCCATTTAGGGATTTAAAGGTCAGCACCAACACTTTGACTTGTGCTCAGAAACGTACTGGGAGCCAATGAAGGTCTTTCAAGACCGGTGTTATGTGGTCTTGGCGGCCGCCCACAGTCACCAGTCTAGCTGCCGCCTTCTGGATTAGTTGTAGTTTCCGGGTCACCTTCAAAGGTAGCCCCACGTAGAGCGCATTGCAGTAGTCCAAGCAGGAGATAACTAGAGCATGCACCACTCTGGCAAAACAGTCTGCGGACAGGTAGGGTCTCAGCCAAAGAGACCCTACCTGCCCGCAGACAGGGGATCAGGCCAAAGGCCCACCTAGTCCAGCATTCTACTCTCACCGTGGCCAACCAGGTCCCCAGGAGTAACCAGCAAGCAGCAGCACTCACCCCACCCGGGATTCCCAACAATTGGCATTCAGAAGTCATACCACCTCTGACAGTGGACACTGAACATGGCCGCTTCCTGACCCAGCAGGACTCTTCTCATGTTAGATGCAGTCTTTAAACTGAACACCCATGTATTTTCTATTTGTGCATCCATTAAAAAAATAAAAAATAAAGTTTTCTTGGTTTACAAAGGTATGCACAATGTCTCTTTTTTCAAGTTCCATTTTCCACAGGTCAGTTTCATTTGTTGAGACATTAGGAAGAAAAAAGGGGGAAGAGGTGGAGGGGGCCATGGTGGGTGGGGGTCGGTTCAGGAGGTGATATTTCTATTTTGCTTAATGTAGGTGTGGGTTTTTGTGTCGGCGTCGTTTGTGCAGGTTCTCTTTGCTATTCACTCGTGTTCCTTTGGTGGTGAGAGAAATTGTGGTTGGCCTAGGGTGCGGTTGCTTGTTTGTGATTGGCTGTGTTGAACTTTGTTTTCGTGTGTGAGCGGGGTGGGTGGTGTTTTTGAATCAGGTTAGCCATATTGATCCATATGTTGTTGGTGGATTCTTGTCGTTGTCTTGTTGGGCTGTGTATGTGATGAAGGGGAGCCAATTGTGCATCCATTTTGAGGTTGTTAAAACCTACAGTTTGTTTTATTTATTTTATTTTATAACTCGCTCTTCATTGAATATTTTGATATCGGAGTGGGGAACAATGAAATAAAACGATAATGCAAATGTACAAACAATTGCAGAATCCATAAAAGCAAATCCAATAAACAAATTAACAGCTCCATTGTAAAACGAAGAAAACCAGGAAAGCAACAATTAGGATATCGCCCTAATAAATTGCACAGAGGATTATTCCGGAGAATAATGTCTCAGGTTTGCTTAAGCATTAATGTGTGGATGCTCCCTAACACCAGGTGCAGGGAACCTTTGGCCCTCCAGAAGTTGCTGAACTACAAATCTCATCATCCTGGGCCATTGACCATGCTTGCTGGGACTGATGGGAGTTGTAGTTCAGTAACATTCCACGCTGTGGGTTAAACCACAGAGCCTAGGACTTGCCGATCAGAAGGTCGGCGGTTCAAATCCCCGCGACAGGGTGAGCTCCCGTTGCTCAGTCCCTGCTCCTGCCAACCTAGCAGTTTGAAAGCACGTTAAACTGCAAGTAGATAAATAGGTACCTCTCTGGCGGGAAGGCAAACGGCATTTCCGTGCGCTGCTCTGGTTCGCCAGAATCGACTTAGTCCTGCTGGCCACATGACCCGGAAGCTGTATGCCGGCTCCCTCGGCCAATAAAGCGAGATGAGCGCCGCAACCCCAGAGTCGGTCACGACTGGACCTAATGTTCAGGTGTCCCTTTACCTTTACCTTTAACATTCCGACAGGGGCAGAACATATGCAGGGGGGGCAGGCTGTAGCTTAATGGTATAGCACATGCTTTGTGTACAGGACATCTTGGGTATTTCCAGGTAAAAACATTCCACCTCAATATTATGCGGCCTTACCAGCAGGAGCAAGACAGTAGGGAGGGCAGCACGGTGCAGATGCACCAGCAAGGAGCAGTGTATTGGCTTTTTTGGTGTGCTTGCACTGCACTGATCTTCCTGCTAGCTCACCTCTCCTCCTCCCAGTAAGCAGCAGTGACTCACCTGCTGGGAAAGGGAGAGGTTAAAAATTACTCTCTGAATGGTTTGAATAGCTGTTTTTCACTGTTTTATTGCTAATTTTATTGTTTTATTCTCTTTGTAAACTGATTTCGGGTTATTTTTCTTTCTTGCAATCAGCAGTCTGTAGATTTCATGGAAGAAATAAAGAAAACCCACTTACGATTCCCAGCCGCTGCCCCTGACAGCGGAGGCAGAACATTTCCCTTGTGGCTAGTAGCCATTATTATCCTCCATGAAAGCCTTGCCTCTGTCCAAGATAGAAAAGTCCAGAAGGGAAATACACTGAGGTTTCTTTCTCCTCCTCCTCCTCCTCCTTTTCCTTCTCTTGCATTTTTTTTGGGGGGGGGAGTTGGAGGGCTCAGGGTTGGATGTTGACAGGTTCCCCCCTCCTGCTTCTCAGACCATATGGAAGTAGTGTGATTTGATAGATAAAACACAGGGTTTCTTTTTAAAAAAACAAAACACAAAAGAAGAACATATTCATTTTAAAGCTTTTTACTTATTTTTTTGCCCATATAACATTTGTTTCCATGGAAGCAGATCTGGCCACTAACAGCGCGAAATGCTATTCAGCTGCTTGTAACTGTTCCCGTTTGGGGGGGGGGGCTGGGGGGAGAAAGAGAAAAGGGGGGGTGACAGTTCTGGTTGGCAGTAAATCTAATTTCTGTTGAGTGCATTGTGCGCATTTTCTCTATTTCAGCAGGTTGTGCTCAACTTGAGTCCTGCTCAAAGGAGATCCATTGAAATTAACGAACCTTTGTTGCTATTGGCATTTTATTATCCACCCTTTGCCCTTAGGTCCCAGTGTGGGTTACAGTATTAAAGCACAATATGTTCTTTATAGTGGATGAGCTGGGATAGCTCAGTTAGTAAAGTATGAGACCCTTAATCTCCAGGTTATGGGTTTGAGCCCCACGTCGGACAAAAGATTCCTCTGATTAAAAACAATTTAAGACAACCTACAATCGTAAAAATAAGGTGGGTCCTAAAAGCATACACCTCAGGTGTCAAAAGCCAGGGTGAAAAAGTGTGTCCTCAGCATTCTTCAGAAGGTGTATAATGAGGGGGCCAGATGAACCTTGATGGGGAGTTCAATAGTAATGTCCATTAACTTCAATGGGTCTCCTCTGTATAGGACTAGCATTGAATGCCAATCACCAATGTTTTCTTTTAAGTGAGTATGAAGGGAGACCAGGTTTCATCAAAGGTATTTTCCTTTATATCCCCTGGTTATTCTTTTCATACGCAGGAGAAAAAGAAAGTAAAGCTCTCCCACCAGTCTCACAAACATGTCTGTGGAGAACCTATATGGACTGCCAATGTTTTAAGACCATGTAAAATGATGCCATAAACTTAATGCTATGTTCTTTTCTCTGAGCCAGTGTGATGTAGTGGTTAAGAGCGGTAGACTCGTAATCTGGTGAACCGGTTTCGATTCCCCGCTCCTCCACATGCAGCTGCTGGGTGACCTTGGGCTAGTCACACTTCTCTGAAGTCTCTCAGCCCTACTCACCTCACAGAGTGTTTGTTGTGGGGGAGGAAGGGAAAGGAGATTGTTAGCTGCTTTGAGACTCCTGAAGGGGAGTGAAAGGCAGGATATCAAGTCCAAACTCCTCCTCCTCCTCTTCTTCGTCATCATCTTCTGTGGAGACTGTATTGTATAATGAGAGGGGGGGTATGAAGGACAGAGCTGGACAGAACTATTAGGTGAAAAACTATAGAAAAAGAGTCTTGGATAAATGGGGTCATTTTGACTATCTTCACATACATGACCTCATTTCTTCATTTCCATTTCATTCCTGGCATGCACCCCAATTTTCCTTCCCAAAGGGAATCCCAGAGTGGTGAAACCACAAAACAGGAAGCAGCTCAGTTAGCACCAAAATATTGGAAAATAAGTCAATTCATGCCAGTACAGGCTCACTGATAGAATACAGTGGTACCTCAGGTTACATACGCTTCAGGTTACAGACTCCCCTAACCCAGAAATAGTGCTTCAGGTTAAGAACTTTGCTTCAGGATGAGAACAGAAATCGTGCTCTGGCGGTGCGGCGGCAGCGGGAGGCCCCATTAGCTAAAGTGGTCTTCAGGTTAAGAACAGTTTCAGGTTAAGAACGGACCTCGGGAACGAATTAAGTACTTAACCTGAGGTACCACTGTAAATCTGTTGAATCTCCTCCTGCTCTGAATGTCTTCTGCCCCCATCACCACATTTGGTCTCCTTTGAGCAGTGATGGGAGCAGTGCAGATCTCTGCAAGACAGCAGTCACAGGACAGCCAGCTTGTTCCTAGAAGTTAGCTTAAAACGATAACGCTCATGTCTAACAGGATGCCGAATCACAGATGTGAAACTCGTAGGGGGTCTGCATAGAAAATAAAAACTGCTTCGAACCCACTTTGAGCAAGACCTTGCTTGCTTCGGTCCAAGGCAGAATCCTGCTTTGGTTTTCCAAAACTTTGGATGTCTCCTCATCAAGAGCTGTTGCTGTCGGCATGAGCAGAGACTGTTGTGAAGGCATGCATCGGGATGGCTACCATTTATGGAATTTGTAGAATCAGAGAGTTGTAAGGGACCCTGAGGATCATCTAGTCCAACCCCCTGCAATGCAGGAATATGCAGTTGTCCCTTATGGGGAGATGCACCCCAGAAAGCAGGTGGAAGAGGAAAGCTGCCCCCCCTTAAAGGACCCTGTTGTCTGAAGGGTCTATTGTGCAAGATGTGCTTTCATTTTCTCCCTGGTGAGTTAGCTTAGGATCACAACCTAAAGCTTGGAACTGTGCACGTGTAACTGTGGGTAAGCTCAACTGAACATACTGGGATGCTCCTCTGAGTTGAGTGTCCACGGGGTTGCTCTGCCAGTGTATTGGTTTGCAGTGAAGACTACTTACAGAAGGCAATGTTGGTTTCATGTTGACACAGGAAGTAAGAACCCACTCTGCACATCAGCACACCTCTGCTGGTAATCCGGTTTCACAAAGCTTGTGCCTGGCTCTTATTGGGACACTGGTTTTCCCCTTTAGAAATTCCTTGTTGCTTTTTCTACCTTTCTATCATCAAGGGGCAGGAGAACAGATTTTTAAAGACTGGTTTTATTCCAAAGAACGGGCAAGTGGCTTCTCCCTAGGCCACCGTTGAGGTTGTTTTATGAATTTACCAGCAGGAGGAGTTACTATACTGATGAAATGCTCAGGGATAAAAGCTAAAGGGAGAGGTGAGGGCTCATGTGTACGTTGAGTTCTTGCTCTTTTAAAAAGAAAAAGAAAAGAAGGGGGGGAGAGATAATTAGTTTTACACCAGGGTTCCTGGCCTTTGTCTTTCCATTATACCTGACAGAGGGTATACCGGGCCACAACTGAAAAGTGGGCCCGAAACTGCATAATTAATATGAATGCAGAGTTTTAACACAAGCCCTACCTTTGCAGTCTCATTCAGCGGCTGCAGAACTGACCTCCCCTTTTTCATTTGGAGTCACTTCAAAGATGGACCATGGGTTCAGGTGATAGGGAATGAAGTGTGGTGCACCTCTCAGGTTTCCCTTTTGCACATGAGAGTGAAGCTTCAACTTTAAGAACAGGCCACCGTTCTGCATTGTAAGAAACTCAGGGAAGCATGGTTTGTCTAGCAAAAGTTAACCATGGTTTCAGATTCTGGTTAGAACAAGCTACACTTCTCCAGGTTCGCAATGTAACACGGAACTGTGATCTGTTCTTTTCTCACACTCCTCATTCATGGGGAATACACAAGCCCTAGACTTTGTGTGGTTCATTCCTGATCACCTGAACCAGCCTTCCCCCATCTTGGACGCTCCAGATGCTTTGGACTACAACTCCCATCAGCCCCAGCTAGCAGGAACAACGGTCAGGATTGTGGGGAGATGTAGTCCAAAAATCTAGAGAGCACCACATTGGGAAAAGGCTGATCTAAACTACGGTTCAGGTGAAGTCAGAGCATTGCAGAGTAAATTAATATTGTAGTCAGAGCAGAGCCATCAGCCAAGCATAATAGGTGAGGAGGGGCCTAATTCCTACACAGCTCTAACTTGTAAGTAAGAAGGAGGTCTTTATTCAGAGAAGTATTAGTAGAGACAGGGCAGCAGACGCAGTGCTCAGGAGCCATGAGACAGGAGTTCTGGAGCAGGGTAAGAAGTTCAGAACTGGCAGAAGTGATGAAAATGTCTCAACAAGTTTCCTTGCCCCTCCTGCTGAGCTTTTAAGGTGGCATTTGTGAAACGCTCTCACTTTGTGGGGATATTAATACAGTGGTACCTCGGGTTACAGACGCTTCAGGTTACAGACTCCACTAACCCAAAAATAGTACCTTGGGTTAAGAACTTTCCCTCAGGATGAGAGCAGCAGCGGGAGGCCCCATTAGCTAAAGTGGTACCTCAGGTTAAGAACAGTTTCAGGTTAAGAATGGACCTCCAGAATGAATTAAGTTCTTAACCTGAGGTACCACTGTACTGTAAGCAGAAGCTCCGTCGGAACGGGTCCCATCTGCAAGAGCCACACCTCGTTCTAGAAAAGAAGGCCGTTGGCTTAGTTGCTGCATTCTCCTGCTCAGCCTCCTTGCCCCAGGCTGATTAAAGCCCTCCCCAGCCTCTGCTGAGGCTCTTTGGTCTACAAGAAGGTCAGAGGGGAGAGCGGGCATCTCCGCTCCCCCTTCCCAAGCGCCAGAAATCAGTGTGGAAGGGGAAGATGCCCCTCCTCCTCCAACCCAGATTCCCACCATCACCCTTTTCCTTCCTACTCCTGCATCAGAGCCTGCCAACCCAAGCCTGATCCTGCAGAGCTCATCAGGGCGAGACCATGATATTTTGGCACCACTGGGAAGAAGGGGCAATCAAATCAACTTTACCCAATGCTTGAACTGGGAATTGAAGGCAGATGCAGAGCCCAGGAAACCCAGGAGGGCAGCCCCTGTCATTTCTTCTTTAGGGGGTAGGAAAGCGCTGCTGCTGGGAGACCAGTAGTTTCTCCAGTTCACCAGAAGGCTGCTGTGCAGGCAGCACTGAGGCAGGGTGCTGAGGAAGCAGTAGATCTGGGCCCAATAAGTGTTCTGCATCCGCTACTGGTGCTGTTCTTTGGAGGACAGATCTGCCCCCCTCCACACAGTGGATCCTGCTGCCTAAGGTGGTCACTTCACCTTGCCTCATGGGATGGGCTGGCCCTTGGGTTCAGGCATTGGTCTTCACTTAGCATAAGCATATTCCAAGAGTATTCCAAGGATGCCCCTGTTTTCATCCATGAAATGTATGGGGTGATGGAATGGGGGCTATCAAAGCACAAATTGAAATCAGCTGTGGGAAAGCACCACATTTCATTGTTTTGCATTGAGTGCAAGATTCTGTTTTATTTTGTAATTCAGCTAGAACTCCCTCCACCCATGCAAATAGCAGGTGCAGGGCTGTTGATGGTCTATCTCAGAACCATAGCACGGGGCAAAGGGTTAACACCCCCTCAAAACCTCCCCCAAGGTCACAATTCAGAATTGCTCCTCCCATCACCACTACCCTGGCACTGGCTGTTCGTGGGGAGAAAATCCTTGCAAATCATGCAATTAGCAGTAAAGTGTTCCTTGGTCCACTGAGAGCTGGGGCAGACTCTTAAAGAGGGCATCCTGTCAAGTGTTCTGTGCAGTGTGAAGTTTATGCTTTCTGATGGGATGTCATAGCAGAGCAACCTACACTCTCCCCCCCCCCCGCCGCCATCACAGAATTATGTTTATAGCAGCAGCTGCAGCGCTCATAGTTTGTACCCCAACATTATTTACTGGGATCCTGCAGAGTCAGGCTGGTAGCACTGCTGCATTTCAGAATTGGCGATGGGTGGGAGACTCACCAGGCCCTGGAAGTCTGAGAGCAGAGATTCATTTGCCTTAAGCAACTGCCAGGCAGGGTGCAATTCCCCCCCCCCCCCAGCCTGATTTTTATTGAAAGGCAAGCAAAGCAATAAAAGTGGTAATTTGTAAAGCTTGCTATTACACAAGAGGGACTGGTTTCTACTTAAAAGTATTGTGATGGATGTGAATTTCCTGTATTTTTCTTTGATGTTTATGTGCTCCCTGGTTGTTCAGGAGGAAAACACTCGGTGCTTTAGTGGTTGCTAGTTAAAAATACGGCATGATTAAGGTTTTCCCATAGAACGTTAATTCTGATCTTTCTTTCTTTCTTTTAAGCCTGAGTGGTTTTTATTGCATATTCTTTTGGAAGCAGAGATGGGAATTTTCAATGATAAGTGTAGATGGGATTACAAGTAAAAAAAGGTTTAGGACCCCTGGATGGTTAAGTCCAGTCAAAGGTGACTATGGGGTGTGGTGCTCATCTCGCTTTCAGGCCAAGGGAGCTGGCATTTGTCCACAGACAGCTTTCCGGGTCATGTGGCCAGCATGGCTAAACCGCTTCTGGCGCAACGGAACACCGTGACAGAAGCCAGAGGGCACTGAAATGCTGTTTACCTTCCCGCCGCAGTGGTACCTATTTATCTACTTGCACTGGCATGTTTTCGAACTGCTAGGTTGGCAGGAGCTGGGACAGCAACAGGAGCCTCACCCCATCGCGGGGATTAGAACCGCTGACCTTCCGACCGGCAAGCCCAAAAGGCTCAGTGATTTAGACCACAGCGCCACCCACGTCCCTAGATGGAATTGCACTAGAGTGCTGGCACCCCACTTCTAAAGATTTGTGCTTGGCACATCTGCCAGTGATGCTGACTTTGCAGCACCTGGCATCACATCATGTCTTGTGGCAAACCTCAGTCAACAGTATGTATCACCCTGAACTAGGCTTGCTGTATTGAGGATGAAGCAGTTCCTAAAGACCTGGTCTCTAAGCAAAGAGATCAGGGCTTTCAGAGCCACACACTTCACCTTGTATGCCTTCCCTTTAACGTCTCTTAGTTTGAGGCATTAGGTGAAAGCTTCCTGCCACCCTGCAAGCCTCTTGATTACCACCACTTTTCGAGTCATCGTTGTGACGCTGTTAACTGTCTGCTTGGCGTTGGATCAATGCACCATTTAAAATGTTTTGTGGTTTTTTTTTTGCATTGATTCTAGATAGATTGCTGAGGTCATTAATTTAACACAGTGGTGGCAAACTGCTGGCTCACAGATTGCACTGGCCTTCAAGCCAAGGCACCAGTGCCAGGCAACGTTGCACTGTCTCCATTCTTTGGATTAATTGTCTGAAAAGTTCTCCTCCCCATTATAGGGCTGGGCAGAGAGGAAGCTCCGCCAGCTTTTGAGCCATGCCCACCTTTGAGCCAAACCCATCATTGACATGCCATCTTCAAAGGAGCTGTAACCAGGCAACAGGGTCCCAAGGCCAAAAAGGGTTGGTCACCTCCATTTTAATGTGGATGTGGCAGCACCTGGAGAAGGGTGGTGATGTGTGGCTGCATTTTAAGTTGCACTCCACCCCACATATCCTTTGGGGAGTTTGGTAGGGTTCAAAATGGTGTCCGTGCATGTGTCTGTGCATGCGCACGAGGCATAAAAATACTCTTGTGGAGCCCACTGAGAAAACAAAGAAAAATACAACCTTATTCCTTTTATACTGTAGTTTTCGGAGGAGTCTGTAGCCTGTGAGTGACTGCTGGGTAAGCAATATTTTTTCCAATAATTGTTTGTAGTAGACAAGTAAGTTCCTTTCAAGCAATTCATTCATGAAAGTCGGTCTATTGCAGGTCAGAATAGACTGTGAAGCTCCTCAAGTATTACTAACATGTATCATTGTGCACCAATACATCGGTCCATCATTAGCACAACGTTCATCAGAGCACCATCAGTTTCTTGTATTGTCTATCACTTCTGGTGGTTTAGTGTGGCCTCCAAATTCCAGGCCATGGAGTTTTGCATTTTTTTTGTATTATTGTGTTTGCAAGAACATAATGGTGTACTTGATTAATCCATTCCCTAGGTCACTATGTGAGTAGTATACAGATCCAGTAAACTAATTGTAGATATGGATAATACACACATCAGCACATACATTTGTGTTCTGATATCTGCTTTCCCCACATACCGGGGTGGGTGGGAATACACGTTTGTTTAATGCACAGTATGAACTTGTTCGTGGCTTGTTTCCCCCCCGCCTTCCTGTTTCTAGTGATTTCCAACCCACGGGAGATTCTGCAAGCAAAAGCAACAGGCCACGCGGGACGACCCGGTTTCCAAGGCTGTCTCGGAGCCATCAAAGAGACCCACGGAACCCGGAGCCTCAGAGTGGTGACCTTTGACTTTTTGGATAATTAGGACCAACTAGCACCATGTACTTTAAGCTGCCTTTTGATTTGGTTCTGTCCTGTGCAGTTGACGACATAAGCCTGTGGGCAGAAAGAAAAGACAACAGCACTGAATTTATAGCCAGAAGGGGAACCATCTGCCGTAAGGGTCCCTATTCTGATTAAACAGGTCACAGTTGAGGTGGCCGCCATTTTCCAAAACAATCGGAGGCCTTTTGGCCCAGGACTAAAAATAAATAGGATTGGTTCATATTTTCTTTGGCTTCTCAAGAGTCACACTCTAGCCCCTTTCATATATTGGAGTTTATGTAGTTTTGATGCGATCGCTCTGCATTCAGATCCTCAAAGGAATGTCATAAGGCTTGTGGATTCACCGAGATGCCATTTTCCAGCAGTACAATTGCAGCTGGAACTATTGGGGTATTTATTTTATTTTCTGCCTCATTTCTCCCCCCACCTTCCCCCCCAAATCAAGCAACTGTTCCTTGGGCAAAAATGGAACAGGAGTGTTGGAACCTGGTTGATGTTTCTGGTCAGATCCTCTGGCATATGACAAATGAACCTGTGGCACCATTGATTCCTCAAGCAAAATATCTATGATTTAGGGGGAGGTGGGCCACACTGAAACCAGGAATGTGCTAGTGGCAGTGGGTGAGATCCAGGGCAATAGGCGAGTGTGGTGGGGAGGGCATTTTTACAGAAGACAAGAGAGTTTCCCAGCGATTTGCCTGAACTCCCATTATTGGTTTCTTGGTGGCATGTTATTATTAAAAGTAGTAATAATCTCGGTGCCAAAATAAGTAGGCGCTTGAGGCTATTCTTTCCACCGCTTCCTGCTTAAGGCACATGAAGCGACAGTGCTGAGGGCTTCCAAATGCAAGCGCCTCTGTTGCTTGTCACCTTTCGCTGAAATGTTTTTGGGTAAGGATGTGGCATGGACAGCTGAAAGGGAAGCTGTTGTTAAGACTGATCTGAATCCTAATACGATTTAACTGGAGTGCGGTTCGCTACACCCACACTTTGCACTGCCATAGATAGCAAATGACACCGTAGCTTTTTTTTACTTTCCATAATAAGCTTCACCCAATACTACATCTCTGTGAGTGTTGTGTTTGTTTGTTTTTAAAGGATAAACTCTGTTCCTTTCACCCCTTTGCACCAGCACAGCAGGTCTGTTGCATCATGTTAGGCTCATTTTGCAACCAAGGCAGGACAGGACGGCATCTCTCACATTATGTTTACAGAAACCAACCGGTCCATGGTTGAGTCCTATTACAACACTGGTGATGGGACTGTGTCCTCTCCTGCACCTGAGGGCAGCAAGCTAGCTTAGGGGATGGAGGGCAAGCTGCCTGGCGCACACACAGCATGTGCCATTGAAGGCAGGTGCCTCATTCTACCCAACGGTAGAGCCACAGTCCTATTTTGTGATCACTGTGCTCCCATCCTTCCCAAGCGCCCTCCTTCATCCACAGATCTAACACTACTTTTCTGGAGATACATCTGTTCTGTTACTTTAGGTGCTCGCCCCCCACCCCCAATAATAGCAGTATTATAATTCTCTCTTACACGGTGCATGAATTATATGGAGCTGGTTCCCCTCTGCACCACAGATTCTCCAAATGCACAGATACCATCCTGCATCAGGACTGTTTAACAGGAACTGTTTGCAAACCCTTCCAATGGAGAAAAGAAAACCGTGTGCTCTTGTCACTGAAGTGTTCAGCTTGTAGACAGTGCTGTCCTTGGGACAAAAGTCCCCTGACTTTGGGGGTAACAGAGAAGATCTGGGTGCCCGGTACTGTTAGTTTTGAGATTTGCAACACAACAAGATGTTGTTTGGATGCATTTGCTGCCTTTTGTTTTGTTTTAGATTGCATAGCTGCAGGCAGGGTTTTTAGGTCAGGGATGCGGGGGGACCTGTGGCCTTCGGGATGCTGTCGGACACCAGCTCCCATCAGCCCCAGCCAGTGTGCCTAATGGCCGTGAATGATGGGAGTTGGAGTCCGGCAACATCTGGAAGGCCAAAGAGGAAGAAGAGTTTGGAATTGATATCCCGCTTTATCACTACCCTAAAGGTAAAGGGGCCCTGACCGTTAGGTCCAGTCGCAGACAACTCTAGGGTTGTGGCGTATAGCTTCCAGGTCATGTGGCCAGCATGACTAAGCCGCTTCTGGCGAACCAGAGCAGCACACAGAAACGCTGTTTACCTTCCCACCAGAGCGGTACTTATTTCTCTACTTGCACTGCATGCTTTCAAACTGCTAGATTGGCAGGAGCAGGGACTGAACAACGGGGGCTCACCCCGTCACGGGGATTTGAACCGCCAACCTTCTGATCAGCAAGCCCTAGGCCCTGTGGTTTAACCCACAGAACCTAAGGAGTCTCAAAGCGGTTAACAATCTCCTTTTCCCTTCCTCCCCTACAACAAACACGCTGTGAGGTGAGTGAGGCTGAGAGACTTCAGAGAAGCATGACTAGCCCAAGGTCACCCAGCAGCTGCATGTGGAGAAGCGGGAACGCAAACCTGGTTCACCAAATTACGAGTCTACCGCTCTTAACCACTACACCACCCCTTGTCCCTGTTTCAGCTGAAGTCTGTGGGCAGGATCATCCCTTCTGTGACTAGCCCTATTTATATGATCCAAAAAATAAAGGGAATGAGTGTGCATCAAAACTATCTGATTTGGCTTCACCTGGACTACATGTCTGTGTCTGACCAGTTGATCAGATAAAACAATGTCCCATACATTAGTAAATTATTTCTCTTGCAAAGGAACTTTTTGAGGATTGGGTCATTACCAGTCTGGCTGCTGATAGTAACATAAACATCAGATTTTTATAAGCATTAGGAGGATGGGCGGCATTCTCTAAAGAAAGAAGGGCCACAGAGAGATCTGGAGGCAAATGTTGTTGAGGAATATAGTCGCTATCATTGAGAAAACCCAGCCCCAGAATCTCCTCACATTCCCACATTTCACAAACACACACCCCATTTGTGTGCAAATAGGCTTAACTTTTTTTATTAAACCAAGCTTCCCATTAAGTTAGATAAATCAAAGTGTGTGTGTTGAAATAATTCAGAAGACCCCCACAAAATGTGTCCATTATATCACAACTTGTTAAAAAAGGATTAATCATTTTTAAGTCTCTCCTATTTGCACAGGACATTGCTCAGGGAGCAGCAATAAACAAATCTGCCTCAATTTGAGGAAACAGGCCTCCAGCCGTAAAACACGGTGACAGAGTTTAGTGCAGCAAGCCGTTGAGAGATAAGGCACAATGGCAGTAAATTTGGAATTTGGCTCACGGAGGAAAGCCATATGCAGAGGTTCAATTTGCCATCCTGAAATGAATGCTTCATTGTATAAGGTGGGGAGAGAGAAAACATGTTTAGTTGTTAGCTGTCAAATGAAATGAATAGGAATGTATTAAGGACTAGCTTCCACTGGCTTCATGCGGCAGTAATGAATGGGGCTTGGAACGGCTGAGGTGCTAAGGAGAAGTCACTTGTCATGTAGTATTAATGGTGAAGAAAGTGGCACCAACTTGTAAGCATTTCAGATCTGAAAACTCAGGCGAAGCAAACCCAGAAATTCCGGAAAGGGGGCTTTTTGAGAAAGGAGTCTCTGTGCGCATGTGTGTAGAAGACGAAAGTATATTTCATTCAGTGCATCTAATGTTTCAGCTGCAGTAAAAGAGAGAGTCCTTGTGAATTGCTGGCCTTTGTTGCAGAGCCCAAGGAAATTTGGCAGCTTGTCTTCAAAGATTCCAGCCTGCTCAAGAGTCCCCTTATCCCAATTTCCCCTTCAGTCCAAGATGCTCTATTTATTATGTTTCTTCTGGATACTCTGGAGTCTCCTCCTGATGCCCCTACTTTGCTCTGCCCACAATCCCGTATTCAGGATGCCACCTTTGAACATTCAGAGTGATGCCCACAGGAAACTCAAGAGCAGCGACTGCCGAAGGCAAATGGAATTAAGAACCAGAAACGCTCCCTCCATGGCCTTCAGTGGACAATGAATGTCCCCTTTTTACTTAACTGACTCAGCTTCACCTAAGTTATCCATGTCCATTCATTTCATGGGCTAACATTGGATTCAACCCTTCATTATTAAGAGTTACTTTCTTGAACTCTTCGTTTGGTTGCAAACTTTTGGAGTTTGGGTGCAAATAGAGAGAAAGGGTTGTTGTTGTTGTTTAGTCGCTTCCGACTCTTCGTGACCCCATGGACCAGAGCACGCCAGGCACTCCTGTCTTCCACTTCCTCCTGCAGTTTGGTCAGACTCATGCTAGTAGCTTCGAGAACACTGTCCAACCATCTCGTCCTCTGTCGCCCCCTTCTTGTGCCCTCCATCTTTCCCAACATCAGGGTCTTCTCCAGGGAGTCTTCTCTTCTCATGAGGTGGCCAAAGTATTGGAGCCTCAGCTTCATAATCTGTCCTTCCAGTGAGCACTCAGGGCTGATTTCGTTAAGAATGGAGAGGTTTGATCTTCTTGCAGTCCATGGGACTCTCAAGAGTCTCCTCCAACACCATAATTCAAAAGCATCCATTCTTTGGCAATCAGCCTTCTTTATGGTCCAGCTCTCACTTCCATACATCACTACTGGGAAAACCATAGCTTTAACTATACGGACCTTTGTTGGCAAGTTGATGTCTCTGCTTTTTAAGATAGTGTCTAGGTTTGTCAAGATGCCGTCTAGGGGGAAATGTCAAAAGAGGGCCCAATGGCAGCGAACTGCAACAAAAAAAAGTACAGATCACGACAGATCATTTTCACTTAATGCTACTAGGACTCAGATGTCGAAAGAATGTATGAGGGGCTATCCCTGCCCCTACATGCAAGAAACACTATGCCCCCCTCCCACAATCTGGAAATTCAGCTGCTCTAGCTGCATATATATCACTTCCATGGTGGGGGGGGGGGCTGATCTGGACCAGAGTCCCCCCACATGGATAAGTCCTCCATACATACAGATGCATATGCATAGATCCCTTCTGCAAGGCAGCCAAATATGCCGCCCATGGGTGTCCTGGCTCCAGCTAATGCCTTTGGTGGTAGAGGGCCATCCTTGGCTTGTATCCAAAATATTGCTAAGTCACTTATCCCATCAGTGCAAGAATTTCTGCTTGTGCAGCAGAACTCCCCCCCCTTCCCCTGATATCCTTGTGCTAATGGGGAAAGGACATTGGATACCACCCCTTCTTTGCATGTGCTTTTAGTGAATCTGTAGGATTTCTGGACCCTCCTAATACCATCCTCTTATTTCCCAACAACCTGTTGCCATGGACTTTAGTGCCCATGAGAGCTTGTGCCACAAAGAATTTGTTAGGCTCAAGGTTGACATGGCCACCCCTCTGGAAGTCTTGCATAGCAGCTAAAACACCACCCTGAGTGGAACTCACTTTTCCCTTTTTGTCCCCCTGATGTCATGCTGCCCAGTTATCATGAGGGGGGGTCTAAACCACGCTGCTGCGATTCACCGGGTTACTCAGTCAGGAGCTCTGTGTTCTTTAGTGCAATATGAAACTTGCGTCCCCGTTGGCCTTTGGAGTAAATCACTCTTGAGAACACATCTGAGCTTCTATGTTTCTGTGTGAAAGAGAATTGAACTTGTTTACTCCTATTGCATTTTCGCACTGCCTTCCTTTCGGCCCTTCCCACTTTCTCAGTATTAATTTAGTAGCTCTTCAGTAATGCCCTTTTTGCAAGCACAGAAGATGTGCGGTACCTAATATATCACTTTAATGCGTTGAGAGAAAAACCAAGAAATTTGAAAAGAAATCTACCTTCTGTTTGGTTCTACCAGGGGGTGGAGAACCTTTTATCTTCTGCCCACACTGTGGGCCAGCTTGGGACAATTCAGTGTTGACCTCTGAGGGGAGGGCAGATAGTGACCAAGCAGGATTTAACTCCTTTTGCATCAGCTGTCTCTAACTTGCGTCACACCTGACGTTACATATGATATCAGGTGTGGGTTTAGTGGATGTGATTTGGGGTGAGGAGAAGAGCCTTGTGAGACAAACTGGGAGACCTGGTGGGCCAGATTTGGCCCACACGCCAGAGGTTCCCCACCTCTACGTTACATTTTAATGAAAGAACGCAATTTGGGGACTGTATTTGTGTGCTGTTGTTTATTACCGCAACCTGGCGCTTTGAAACTCACCTGTGGCATACATGCACTTTACAAACAGTTAATTGACAGTTCCTGTTTTTGTATACCTTGGGTGAGCTTGGGCGTGTGCTAGCTGTGGCCCACAGCCCTTGTACACGAGAGGCTCCTCCTGTAGCGATCTGCATTCCTTGGGCTGATTTCCCCCTTTCACAGCTGGGCTTTGGGAAAGCCCAGGTAGGGGCTTGTTTCCGGTTGGGTCCAGGTACTGTATTTTTCGCTCTATAAGACACACTTTCCCCCTCCTAAAAAGTAAGGGGAAATGTGTGTGCGTCTTATGGAGTGAATGCAGGCTGCACAGCTATCCCTGAAGCCAGAAGAGTGCACACCGATCCCTCTTGCTCTTCTGGCTTCAGGGATAGCCACGCAAAGCCTTTTCAGCGAAGCCGGAGCGCTCCTCCCTCTTCGCTCAAGAGGCTTTGCATTGCTTTCTTGTTTCTTGTTTCCCTCCTCTAAAAACTAGGTGCGTCTTAAGGTCGGGTGCGTCTTATAGAGCGAAAAATACGGTAGGCTCATCCTACCTACCACATTCCTAGGGGATGCATTATTCTTTGTTTCTTTGCGGAGAGTTTCACACCCCCACTTTTTTAGTGCTGGTGCACCACTCAGAGCAAGATTATGTTAGTGCTACCTCGGTCCTTTGGGGAAATGAAAAGATGTGAACTAGGAGCAAAGAACTCAATATATCCATCTTCCCCCTTTCATTTCCTGTTTTTGTTTTCCTTATGCTATAAGCACTCATTGTTCCTGAATTCTTCAAAACTACTGGTAATAGACTGTCACTCTTCCTAAGCTGTGAGCTGCAAAATTGGATCCCGCTATACCACATCTATGGCAGGTGCTGCTGCTACCAGCCCCTCCTTCATCCCTGGAAACTTGGGGTGGTTATGCACCACCCAGAGGCTGACAGAACTCCAGAGTTCAAAGCAAATTGACCTCCCTTTATCCCAGCCCTATAGTTTCCAGTGACAGGTGGATAGCATATGAGAAAGGCAGCCATAACAAGGCATGTGATCTTGGATGACTGACCACATGATAACTGATTCTAGTTGAGAATACTACCATACTTGTAGCTAACCTGGGGATCTAGAGCTTTAGGGAAGCTCTGAAAATAATAATATATTGCTGCATTTCTATATTCACAAGGCCTGTTTTCCTTCCCCCGCCTGTTCTCTACCAATGTCAATTGACTGAAACGTTCTCCATGATACCACTGAAGGAGAAATCACTCTTCTCTGCATTTCCATAAAGTGGCTTCTTCAATAGATGTCTCAGCCTGCGTATAATCAATTCTTCTGAGCATTTTGCTGCTGGGATACATGTAACTCCGATTACACAGTGACAATTTGCTGGCATGCATTACTTCTTTCTCCAGTGAATATTGAATGATCTGAAATGGTAGCTATCCAGATGGTTCTAAATATAATTAAATGACGGAAAACCGAAAACTCTTTAAGACGCAACTTACCTACACTTTTGTAAAGCCTCACATACTGAATAAGTAATGGATAGAAGAAGCAATTTGGATTTTTGCTCCATTTAACTTTTGAGCGTAAGAAATAGGGTATTAAGTCTGAGATAGTATCTGTATATATGGTAGCCAAATCTGGTTCTATAAACTAATAGTGTTATTTTAACCCATCTTCTATTATATTATTTCGAATCTTATGTATATATAATTTTTTTTTTAAAAAAACCACTTATTTGTATTAATATTTCTTTCATTGCGGAAATATCCAGTGACAATTTTGTTATAACATTGGCCGGAAAATGTGCTAATTTGGAACTGAGGAAATAAAACGACATTTTGTATGTTTATGAGAGAGATTGCCAGCGTGATTATTGTATTATATTGTTTGCATAAGTCAGTGTGCGAGTTAGGATTGCTTTTAACAGCAGGATCCCATACATGTCTGCTCAGAGGTAAATCCCACTGAGACCGATGGGTCTTCGACACAGGTGTCAGAGGCCGGACTGAGGAGTAATGGTGGGAGCCATTGTTCTGAATCTTCCCAAGGGCAGGAGGACAGTATTGATTTAGAACAGTGGTTTGCAGAGGGGCATAGTCCAGAGGGGGAAAGCTGGGAAATACTGGGTGAGGAACAGCTAGAAGAGGAAACGTCAGGAGAGAGACAGATGGCAGATTCAGTGTCTTTGGAAAGCATTCCTGACCCCACTTCACCTAAGACTAGACGGGCTTTGAGAGTGATAGAACAGAGAGCACAGAAATTCTGGGACACAATCTACAATGAAATGAAAAAACTATTAAAAATTACATTTCATAAAAAGCCAGAAACATTCCTTCTTGGGATAATAGTAGAATTCCAAAAGAAAAAAATAAGACAATTTTTCTATGCAATAACGGCGATAGCCAAAAATTGGAAGGGTAATTATATACCAACTAAAGAAGAATGGCTACAGAAGTTAAGCGAGTACTTGGAACTTGCTAAGCTAACCGAAGCCTTAAGGAATAAGTCTAACAAAACTATCCAGAAGGAATGGAAATGCCTGAATACTTATTTATCGAATCAAGGTTCAACAACCAGGATTTGGCTGGGTCAGAATAAACCAGTAAGTGAGAATATGATGACTCATAGCAAGATGAGGAATACAATGAAATACAGAGAATCTGTTTTAGCCACAGGAAATGAACTGCTGTGTGATTGACAGAAGTCAAAACCAAAACCAAAAATCCTAGAAAAGCCAGTACCTCAGCAGAGAAATGGCAACCTGGGATGTCTTTCTTAGTTATTTACTTTTTATATTCTTTGAATTTGTTCCATTTTTGTTTCGTTTTTATTTTGGTACCTATTTTTGTTTGTTTGTATGTAGGGGTGCATGTGTGTGTTTTCTTTTTGTCTTTATTTTTGCCCGATGTATGTATGCTTTGCCTTTGCTTTGTATTTGCATAATAAATCAATTTTTTAAAAAGATAGAACAGGGAGCACAGTGGCAACAAGCTCAGATTACCTGATGTAGGAGTGACGTAGATTAATGGGGGACAGAGGGGGTAAACCTTTACTGGGAGCAACACCATTTCTAGATAGATATCCTTTGTCTCTCGCTGTGATTATTAAAGAAACGAACTGGTAAGAATGCTACTTTCATTTGATCTGCTTATTTACTGCCACCTGGGGAGGGATTCAATTCCCCGAAGCCTGACAACAGGTGAGTTTAGAATTCTAGGCTCAGGGTATGATCCTAGCCCAAAACAATGGGATTTAAAAAAACAATGTAACAGCCTGCTGGATTAGGCCAATAGCTCAGCATCCTGTTCTCACAGTGCCCAAACAGATGCTTGGGGGAAACCCGTAAGCACGACTCAAACCCCAGAGCACTCTTCCCTCCTCCAGTTTCCAGAACTGATTTTCAGAAGCGTTACTGCCTCCATCACTTGCCTGCCTGCCACTTCTGTAGGCCTTGGCTTTCTATTTAGGAACACTTGACACATACCTATGGCTTTGTCCATTCAAGAAGAGATTTGAAAATGCTTTGTTGATGTGTATCATGGACCATTTCCCAAGCAAACGAAAAGGGGGGGGGGCACCATCATTTAAGGAGCCTTCCAAGAGTGAAGAGGGGAAAACAGAAATGAAATGTAATGATTTGTCATTCAGCATTCAGGTTTCTAATATAATCCCTGATTCACCAATGTGTGTTTGTGTCAGAATGGTTTGGGCACTTCCCAAGGAGCTACAGCTCAGAATACTGGCTTACATGTGTTGCGAATGATTGCATTTTTAAGAGAGCTTCCTGAAGCTGAAATTCAGTACATCCTAACTCCATTTTGCTGTGATTATTAGAAAAGTCTTGAGTGACAGGTACTGGTGGACTCCTACCTAGAAACAAGATCAAAGGCTACTCCAAATGGTTACAAGACTTCCAGACCACCCGGAAAATTGGCATGTCACACAAGTCACCGGATGCTAGAAAAGTCTAAAAATATGATGCTTTTGTGTCAACCATTCACAAGGATTGAAAAATTTACTTCCTAAGAGAGGGTAGTATTACAATCCAGAGCAAACCCATCTGCCCATGGGATGAAAGGTTGAAAAGTGGACATTCTGTTCCCTTAGATTCAAGGGAAAAGCACTCCCAGTACCAGCAAAAACTGTAGGCCCCAAACATGGCAGGGATGGGGAACTTGCAACTCACCAGATAATGGACTTCAGCTCCCACCAACCCCAGCCAACACGGTCAATGGTTGGGGGTGATTGAGCTGTAGTCCAGCAAAATCTGGAAGGCCAAAGGTTGTCTCTACCTGGAAGTGAAAACCTAGTTGGTTGTGTGTATTTTCATGTAGTGCAATGTTTGCATTTTAGAAAATATAGTGCCTAAGACTACAGCAAACAAGCCGGCCAGCTAATTACGACACACTTGTGCACCAATCACACAAATTATCCAGCTAATTTAATCAAGAGACACTTGCGACTGTCAGTGCCACTTATGACCATCAATTCCAGCCCATTGTTTACTAAGAGCGTGGCTGCCTAAGAATCCATTGGGATTTCAGTTGCATGAAGAGAATGCTGAAATGGAAAAGGCAAGAGAATCGCCAATCATTTCAGTTCTTCAACATGCACATCTTTGCTATGTCTGGAATTTGGAAGTGCATTAGAAATTATATATGTGTTATTAAATTATACTTCATTGTAAAGTTAAAGGGACCCCTGACGATTAGGTCCAGTCATGGCTGACTCTGGGGTTGTGGTGCTCATCTCGCTTTATTGGCCGAGGGAGCCAGCATACAGCTTCCGGGTCATGTGGCCAGCATGACTAAGCCGCTTCTGGCGAACCACAGCAGCGCAAGGAAATGCCGTTTACCTTCCCGCCAGAGCGGTACCTATTTATCTACTTGCACTTTGACATGCTTTCGAACTGCTAGGTTGGCAGGAGCTGGGACCGAGCAATGGGAGCTCACCCCGTCGCGGGGATTCAAACTGCCGACCTTCTGATTGGCAAGTCCTAGGCTCTGTGGGTTAACCCACAGCGCCACCCGCGTCCAGTACTGCATTTGGGGAGGGGTTATATAAAAACACCAGAAGAGCCTGGTGATTCAGGCCAGTGGCAGATCTCCTCCAGCATCCTCTTCTCACAGTGGCCAACCGGATGCCTAGCTGGGATTGGGAAGCCAAAAAAACAGGGACCAAGAGAAGAAGAAGAATGTGCCATTAAGCACACTGTGGACATAGGGATGATTCCAGCACTGCAGAGACTTGGGACTAGATGATTGTTGGGATCCCTTCCAACTCTACAATTATATGATCCTATAGAGTGAGTGAGAGTAGCCCTAGTCAGATGTTTGGTCTAATCATGTTTGACGAACACATAGAAGGGAGCTGTGCCATGTGTGCCCTTCCTGCCCCCCAACACCTCCAACCCTGCCAAGTCCACTTCCAGACTGATGGTCTGAAGGGAGCTGGATGTGCTTAGAATACCTCCCATGAAATGGAACTCTGTGTTGAGTTTGCAACTGGGAGGATTCTGAGCTAACTTAGAGTCTCCTTTTGGACCTTCAAAATTAACATGTCAAGGTTAGACATGGACAGCAGGTGGGGCACCCTCTCCATGTGTTCTTCAAACATGGCTAGACCTAACACTGGAATAGGGCTATCCTCACTCGCTCATCCCAGGCAGTTTAGCTTCATTCTTCCAAGCCAACTCAAGCCAGGCTTCCCACAGCTGTCGGGTCCAGGCTCCATCAAAGGTGCTGTTCATCCATAACTCTTGACTACCTTCCATGCCCTTTTCCAATTGATCTTACTTCCAGGAGCTTACATGATTTTCTGTCATCTTGAAGGCTTAGATCCCGGCAATTGTAGGCCCAGCTGGGTCCCTCAGTAGTCTCTGGTTCCCATGGCTACGAGATCAAATCCCAGAATTCATCTCTGCTGCTGAAGCCAAGTTCTGTCATATCGTTGGCCATTCTGAAAGCTTTTTTTTGTTGTTGGTTTGTTTTGGAGTCTTCACCACAATCTCCGGAATGGGCATTTTATGCTCCAGACATGTTTTGGCACATCTCTGGGGCTGGCACTTTGGATCAAACTATCAGCTGCCTTCACCCAGAGGACGTGTCTCATCTGGTGATCTTCTCAGTTCCTGGCAGGTGACAAATAGCTGTCTATTGACACAAGTCCGGGCTGTCCAACTGCAGTGTCTGTTACGATATTTTGTTTTGGGAAAACCTATAAATTGTATACACTTTACTTAGGACACTCGATAGCACATAACTCAAGAGCCTGGTCTTGCTTGACTCCATTGATGTAGCTACTCAAGCAAGCCTGTGCCTTAAATATAAGATTAACAAAATGAATCGATAGGGCCCTTCAGTGCCACACAGTACGGTAAAGCGGGAGAGCTGTTGACAGATCTTCTTACCAGATCTAGACGTGAGATACAAGTGAATCCTTCAGCCAATATCTCCTGGAAATGTCTTTGATGCTACTTAAATCTCTTCTTAAGGCTTTTCTCACTTGATAAAGCACTAGGAGAAATAACTACACCTTCCCTCTCCTTTTCTCTGAGCTTTAGGGAGGTAGCACTACACTAAAGCACTTGTGTTTTGTGTGTATTACACACACAAAATCAGGCAATGAAATGAAACTGGCATCCTTTGCATGTAGTCTGGTGTGTAAGCAGAAGCAGGTGAACTGGAAGCTAATTCATTTGCCTGAGAACGAGGAAACTAAAAACAAGGAGGAGTAATGCAATTACTCTTCCATCCTTGAAAGGTCCTGGGGATGGTGGAGAACCAAGGACCTAACTGAGAACATAAGAAGGGCCTGCTGGACCAGGCCAATGGCCCATCTAGTCCAGCATCCAGTTCTCACTGTGGCCAACCAAGATGCCATACCCTCCAACATGTTAGGCCCCCAAACCAGAACACGTGTCTTCCCATCCATGCTCCCGCACTAGTCATATGACCTGCCTGCACAGGACAATAGAGCCCAAAAAACACACATTTGGGGACGAAGTCCTGCAGGAAAAAACAATATGTCCTGGACTTCCCAGGACACTTGTGGGGTGTGAGATGCCTGTGGAAAGCCTGCAAGCAGGACGTGAGCACAAGAGCTCTCTCCCCTGCCATGGTTTCCAGCAACTGGTACAGTGGTACCTTGGTTCTCAGACTTAATCTGTTCCGGAAGTCAGTTCCAAATCCAAAGCGTTCTGAAACCAAGGTGAACTTTCCCATAGAAAGTAATGCAAAATAAATTAATCCATTCCAGACTTTTAAAAACAACCCCTAAAACAGCAATTTCACATGAATTTTACTATCTAACCAGACCATTAATCCATAAAATGAAAGCAATAATCAATGTACTGCACTATAAAATACATAAGACACTATTGTAGATGGAACTCTAAGCAGTTTACAGATAAAAATGTTTTTGTTGTTTAGTCGTGTCCAACTCTTCGTGACCCCATGGACCAGAGCACGCCAGGC
Source organism: Podarcis raffonei (assembly GCF_027172205.1). NCBI lineage: Eukaryota > Metazoa > Chordata > Lepidosauria > Squamata > Lacertidae > Podarcis > Podarcis raffonei. Next base: position 38,248,039 of record NC_070615.1, on the reverse strand, counting down.
ACTCCTGCCTTCCACTGCCTCCCGCAGTTTGGTCAAACTCATGCTGGTAGCTTCGAGAACACTGTCCAACCATCTCGTCTTCTGTCATCCCCTTCTCCTTGTGCCCTCAATCTTTCCCAGCATCAGGGTCTTTTCCAGGGAGTCTTAAGAACTGCTAAAAACATAGGAAAGAACAATAATTAAGAATTAATTAAACACTGATAGAATTAAAACTATGCATGCATATTAACATCTATTAACACTATACCAATAATTACAACAAAAGCAGCAAGGCACTGGTCCTTTCATTAAAAGCAGTCAGCTCCCCAAAGCCTGTTGGAACAAGAAAGTCTTCACCTGCTGGCGAAAGGACAAGAAGGAGGGAGCCAGTCTGGCTTCTCTAGGGAGGGACTTCCAGAGTTTGGGAGCAGCCACTGAGAAGGCCCTCTCCTGTGTCTCCACCAAGCATGCCTGGGAAGGTGTCAGAACTGCCCTGGGAATCGTCTTGGGACAGAAAGGCAGCATAAAAATCAAATAAATATCTGTTATAAAAGTAACATAGAAAAATACAGAAATTATAGAAAGCAGAAATGCCAACCTGATTCTGTATTCCAGCCTATCACTAGGGACACAAACGGCCTCTGTGTCCAGGAGTGTTTATGCCCAGCTCAGGTTGACAATGTTCTGGAAACTGCGGCTGGTGCAGAACTCAGCTGCTAGGTTAGTATGTTGTGGCAGTTCAATGGAGCTATGTGTCACTGATCCTGAAAGCATTGTCCTGGATGCCAACTCCTGGGTCCAATCCAGGGTGTTAATGCTAGTGCACAAAGCCCTAAATTGCTTAGCACCCAATTACCTCAAAGAGCACCTCCCCCAGGATCAACCACCTCAGACTACGATTGGAAGAAGAGGCCTTCTTGGTGGTTCCAGCTGATCCACCCAGGGTGGCTGGGGCAACCCAGTCAGATCGGTGGGGTACAAATAATAGCATTAGTAGTAGTAGTAGTAGTAGTGTTTCCCCATTTATGGAATGCCCTCCCTGGTAAGGTGCATCTGTCTCCTTCATTATTAACATTTCAGCAGAATTTTAATACGCACCCCAGTATTTCAGGGATGAAAGATACTGTTCCTGACAACTGTGAAATTATTTAGCCAGGAGGATATTTGATTGTTTTTTAAATGTTTTTTTTTAATAATGAAAAAACACTTCTGTCTTGTTTTTGTGTTGTTGTTTTTGGCTGTTTGGTTGTTTGCCTGGGCTCCTCTGGGAGGAAGGACGGGGTAGAACTTTAATAAATAAACGAGTAGCACAGAATCTGGCAAAAACACAGCACTCTCCTTTAAAAATTGATCTCTAATTTTGTATCAACACAAGTGAAGATACATAAAATGTACACAAACTGGAATGAAAGTATATAGAAGCGTAAACAGTTTAGAATTCTGAATCTGCCTGGCGAGACACCGAATATTCACTTGGTTCCCTGCCTCCAGCGTCAATGATTGCAGATGGAAAATGTGCCGTCTCCTCCTTAAGTGCCTAGCAGACTCCAAGCAACTCTCCTGGCACTTTCTTTATAAAAAGCCCCAGACGTTTTGGGGTACATCTGAATGCTGGTCCTACTCATAGCAGACCCATTGTGTCTTTATTTTTGTACCTGGTTATGGGATGAAACTGACTTCCCCTACCCACATTTATGCCTTCTGAATGTTCTCTCACTGCAACTTCCACCAACCCTGATCATGTCATGTTGGCCGAGGCTGATAAGGAGTTGAAATCCAAATGCATCTGGAGGGTAGCAGTTTATGAGAAGGCTGGCTTCACCCCTGCCCATGCAAAGACAGAATTCTTGGGTTGCATCCAATGTAGCATTAAGTAATTTGTTCCATTGGTGCAAGGATTTACCCTTGAGCAATGGAACTTTCTTCCACTCCCCTTTGTGCAGGGATGCCAGGGATTGAACCTAAGACCTTCTGCATTCAAGACATGTGCATTACCCATGGCGTTGTGGTCCCTCCCCAAGATAGACCTTAATTCAGAAAAGAGACGTAGAGCATAAAAGTACTTATTCACACAGTGAAAATTTAAACTATGGAACGATAATCTTGGTCATTTGATTGTCCTTTTTACCCATTGTTGTCTTTTAAATTGTATATATTGCTTGTTTTATGTTGCTATGGCCGTTGGCTAATGCGAATAAAGTTTATCTAGCTATCTATGGAATTCATTCCACAAGAGGCAGTGGTGACCATTGTCAGGGACTGGACATTGGAGGAAGAATGGTGGAGACATCCCCCTCTCCTTCTCCTGAACCTTCCTGAGAAGAGGAAGGCAGTATAGATTTAAAATTGTAGTTTGCAGAAGGTCCTGACACTGAGACAGAATCTGGGAGATAATGGAAGAGGAGGGGGGGAGCAGCAAAGCCAGAGCAGCTGGCTGACACGTTATCATTAGAAAGCATTCCTGACCCCCTTCTCCTAGGACCCGGCGTGCATTGAGAGTAGTAGAACAGAAAGCTCAGAGGCAGAAAGCATAGATCAGCTGGCGCAGGGAGAGATGGAGGGGGTGGGACTTTACTGGAATGGATAGACACTTTTCAAAGCCTCTCTCTGTGAACACTGAATAAAGGACTTGGTAAGAGCTCTTCTTGTTATCTGTTTCCTGGCTGCTCACGGTGGGAGCGATCGAATTCCCTGAAGCCTGACAACCACCAACGTGGGTGACTTCAAAAGAGAACTGGACAAATTAATGGAGGAGAGGCTATCGATGGCTACTAACCCTGAAGGGGGAATGCTATACACCTCTGAATACAAGTTGCTGGGAATCACAGCTGGGCAGAGCACTGTTGATCTCAGGTCTTGCTTGGGAGTTTCCCTTAGGCATCTGGTTGGCCGAGGGGAGAAAAGGATGCTGGACTAGATGGGCCCCTGGCCTGATCCAGAAGGATCTTCCTGCAGGAGATGTGCTGTCAGCTTCCTCTAGCTCCCCTTTGCTGCCCATCTCGAAATCACATTTCTTTCCTTGGAGCCAAGTTGAGCATTGTAGCCTATCCGTCAAAATCTCAACCAATCTTTGTGCAGGAACTCACGAAAGAAAGTGCTAACATCGGAGTTTAATATCTTACTTTGGAGACTTTCACCATAACGGGTGGGTGGGTGGATGGAAGCGGGAGATCATCCATATAAATTGAGATTTCCAACCATCATGAAGGCATCGAGAGAATGTGAAGTCCTGAAATATGGCCTCGTTATGCTAGCTGGACTAGGGGGGGAAAGTGTTTCAGAGAAGTTATAGCCCTCTTAATACAGTTGGCAGCTTTTACAGGGAGGAAAATCCCCCCCTCTGATTATGGAGATAGCTTGGATGCATAGGAGCAGTATAGTGTCACAAAGCAATCAAACGATGTAAATGCAAAATCAGATACGTCTTCATCTCTGCCCTGACAGTGCATGCGTCCAATAACTGTTTAATTGCATGCCCCATCTTCTCTTACTCTTTGATTTATTAGTGGGAACGCACCTTTGTTCCTAATATATTCCAGAAGCTTGAATAAACCTAAGTCCTGAGAATGCAATGGATTCAACACAATATAAAGTTGAAGCACAACGAAAGAGCATCTGCTTTGTATGCAGAAGGTCCCAGGTTCAATCCCCGGCACTTCCAAATATGCTTGGGAAGGTCCCCAGTCTGAAACCCTGTAGTCACTACCAATCAGTATACAGTGGTACCTTGGGTTACATACGCTTCAGGTTACATACGCTTCAGGTTAGAGACTCCGCTAACCCAGAAATAGTGCTTGAGGTTAAGAACTTTGCTTCAGGATGAGAACAGAACTTGCACGTTGGCGGCGCAGCGGCAGCAGGAGGCCCCATTAGCTAAAGTGGTCTTCAGGTTAAGAACAGTTTCAGGTTAAGAACAGACCTCCAGAACGGATTAAGTACTTAACCCGAGGTACCACTGTAGTTCAAGGGGACAAATACTGGATCATAGGAAATTTCCTTATACAGAGTCAGACCATTGCTCCATCCAGCTCCGTATTGTCTACTCCAGGGATGGGCAACATGTGACCCTCCGGATATTGCTGGACTACAACTCCCATAATTCCTTGACCATTGGCTATGCTGACTGGGGCTGATGGCAGTTGCATCTGGAATGGCGCTAAGTATATATGCAGAGGTGCAGATTTAGAAACAACTACTTGCATTGTGTGGGACGTGGGTGGCGCTGTGGGTTAAACCACAGAGCCTAAGACTTGCTAATCAGAAAGTCAGCGGTTTTGAATCCCCGCGACGGGGTGAGCTCCTGTTGCTCAGTCCCTGCTCCTGCCAACCTAGCAGTTCGAAAGCATGTCAAAGTGCAAGTAGATAAATAGGTACCGCTCCGGCAGGAAGGTAAACGGCATTTCCGTGCGCTGCTCTGGTTTGCCAGAAGTGGCTTAGTCATGCTGGCCACATGACCTGGAAGCTGTACGCCGGCTCCCTTGGCCAATAAAGTGAGATGAGCGCCGTGACCCCAGAGTCAGCCACGACTGGACCTAATGGCCAGGGGTCCCTTTGCCTTTACCTATTGGCATTGTGGTTCTAATTAAGTTGATCACACCATAGTTGAGGAGACTGTGAGAGCAGGTGAACCACTTGCTTTTGCTCAGCTGCTATCCTTGAGGGACATCTCTTACTTTTTTTAAATCTTTAAACCAGATTTGGACCAGACAGTGCTTCTCAGTAGAGGACTGTTCCATGTAAATTAGGACACTTGGCTACCCTAGTCAAGCTGCCATCCATTAGCACAGATCCTGGAACTCAAAGCCAGTGATAACAAGGAAACCCTATCCTCCGATGGTGGTTTTTTTTTTTTAAAAAAAACCCTCAATCAAACTGATTGATTATGAAGCCATTGCCAGTGCATCACCATTACTAGCAAACAGGGAAAGGAAACTGCAACCGAGATCTCTTTTGATGTATGCTTGCATTGCCAGATGATGCCCAGCAATGGTGAGAATCAAAACAAAACAATCATTTCCGAAGAATTCTCGCTTCAATGTTTTCAAGCCCTGAAACCATGCAAATTCTCCCCACCTCCACCCTGGGGGCTATTTTGCTCTATGAGAGTTGCTAGGTAATCAAGCAGTTGCCAAGGTCTTCTGTTGCTTCACAAAAGTGGTTGAGCCTGTTTATTTCTGTTGAGGTCTCTCTCTCTCTCTTTAAAAAAGAAGCAAGCTTTCAAAAAAATATTTAAAAAAATACATTGAGATTTTTAAATTACAGAGACCTTATTCACTGCAGATGGCAAAGTCTCCCATGGACAGCAAGGGTGCCAATCTTCTGTGCAGTGGATCTCTCTACTAGTAGACGCACATAAGATTGTGGTTCCCAGCAGGCTCCGATTTGTAATGTTCAAAAGTGAACAGCCCAGATCCTCCCTCCTTCCTGTGTCCAAACAAAAGCCATTGCATCAGGCTCCAAAAGAATCTTAGGAACATAAGAAACTGCCTTATGCTGAGTTAGACCAGCTTGCTCAATACTGTCTCAGTACCGACTGGCAGCAGCTCTCCAGGGTTTCAGGCAGGGTTATCCCCCAGCCCTACCTAGAGATAAAGGTAAAGGGACCTCTGACCATTAGGTCCAGTCATGACTGACTCTGGGGTTGCGGCGCTCATCTCGCTTTATTGGCCGAGGGAGCCGGCGTACAGCTTCCGGGTCATGTGGCCAGCATGACTAAGCTGCTTCTGGCAAACCAGAGCAGCGCACGGAAACGCCGTTTACCTTCCTGCTGGAGCGGTACCTATTTATCTACTTGCACTTTGACGTGCTTTCGAACTGCTAGGTTGGCAGGAGCAGGGACTGAGCAACTGGAGCTCACCCCGTCGCGGGGATTTGAACTGCCAACCTTCTGATCAGCAAGTCGTAGGCTCTGTGGTTTAACCCACAGCGCCACCCGTGTCCCAACCTAGAGATGCCAAGTACTAAATCTGGGGCTTCCGGCATACAAGATAGATGCTTTACTACTGAGATCCAGCCCTTTCTCATCTTAAATAATGAATGCATTTTTCTTTTTTAACTACCATATTTTTCCGTGTATAAGACGCCCCCATGTATAAGACGCCCTCTACTTTTGGGGACTCCAAATTAAGAAAACATCCCTCAGCACTACCTGTGTATAAGATGAGCCCCAATTTCAAACCTAATTTTTTGGTAAAAAAAACCCCCTAGTCTTACACACAGAAAAATACGGTATTTCTGGAGTTTCGAATGAGTGCCGCTGTCACTTCTTGCCCAAGATCCACACCCACCCACAACCCACTCCGAGAGAAAGGGAGAAAAAATAGGCACCTGCATTTCACTTTTCGAGAAGATCTGGAAAAACGTCGGAGCAAGATCTGAACCCTGAAAAGCATGCAGAAATGGGGAAAAGAGTGTTGCTTTTCCAACTTCATCCTTCACTTCTATGAGTTTTTCAAAGGAGAAAAAGGTAGACAACCTTGCCAAGTGGGAAGTGACTAAGTGGGTAGTTAGGAGTGAGGCTCAGAGATTGGGTGGGTGCTAGGGAAAAAATCTAAAGGACTTGACATCTTTCCGCCAGGCCTGCAAGACGGAGCTGTTCCACCAGGCCTTTGGCCAAGGCGCAGTCTGACCCCCTCCTTCTGTATTCCTCATAGCACTCTAGCGCAATGGTTGCCATTAATTTGATTCTGAATTGATTTTAGAATGAATTGATTTTAGAATGTATTTCAATTAATTGATTGTGATTTTATGTAAACTGTTATTTTTACTGTTGTTAGCCACTCTGAGCCCGGCTTCGGCTGGGGAGGGCGGGATATAAATAAAATTTATTATTATTATTATTATTATTATTATTATTATTATTATTATTATTATTAAAAAACGACACCCACAGGACCTTGATGCAGCTACATTTGCATTTGAGCAGATGGGGGGGGGAATAAGAAAACAAAATTGGTGGGGAGGGGAATCAGGTCTTCTTATAAAGGTGGTTTACTTGCTCTTTGCACAAGTGGGGCACGCTCACCTATTGGCAAAACTGACAGATGCCATTTAAATGTGTTGCATCAAGGGCTGGGATGGGGCAGGAGCCTCCATTTCCAAAGGGGTCTGAAACTCACCAAGCCACCTGATTTTCAAGAATAAGCTGCTCAAGAACAGGAAAGAATGTTGTGCAGAAAATAATAGTGCCAAACTAAAAACTGTGCTGCTGGTCGGATGCTCACAGAGTCCTTTTCTGTGGGTGAAGTTCACTCTTGCATTAAAGGCACCTTGCAGGTGTTTGCACCATTCTGACCAGTAAATATCAGCCACTATGGGAAATAGCAATCGGAAGGAGGTTAACTTGTTCAAAGAAGGACTGTGGCTCCATAGTAGAGCACATTCTTGGCATGCAGAAGGTCACAGGTTAATAATAATAATAATAATAATAATAATAATAATAATAATAATAATAATAATAAATTTTATTTATACCCCGCCCTTCCCGGCCTGAGCTGGGCTCAGGGTGGCTAACACCAGTAAAATTACAGTAAAAACATAATAGAAAAAAAACCTCCAATTTAAAATACAGGTTAAAATGCAATTTAAAATGCAGCCTCGTTTTAAAAGTACCCCATAGATCAAAACCATAAGGGGAGGGAAACATAAGGGTCAGACTGAGTCCAAACCAAAGGCCAGGCAGAACAGCTCTGTCTTGTAGGCCCTGTGGAAAGATGTTGAGTCCCGCAGGGCCCTAGTCTCTTGTGACAGAGCGTTCCAACAAGTCGGGGCCAGTACTGAAAAGGCCCTGGCCCTAGCTGAGACCAATCTAGATGCCCAATATCATCAGTTTGTGAAGGATCAGCACTGCGAAAGATGTCTGCCTGACTTGGAAGAGCTAGGAACAAACCCCCTGAGCTCAATGGGCAAATAACCTTACCTGTAGGAGGCAGCACCCTCTATTCATTTGCAGATTTTAATTAGCATCAGACTCAGTTTTGATGCACCTACTGTTGTTTGCGCTATGGCGGCCAGGGGTGGCTGGTGCCCATTGGAGTTGGTAGGGTGGGGAGCCCACCAGTAGGTGGCGCCAGAGCCAATGACAGGTGGAGCCAGCTCCTCCTAGTTTTACCCCCATCCTTCTGCCTTGCTGCTAAGATCTGCAAGGGCAACAGAGAGATGGAGATTGACTGACAGTGCAATCCCCTGAGCTGGTTGTAAGGAAGGCAGACAGGTGGGGGTTGGCTGAGGTTGGTTGGACACCGTCCCATAGACCCAAATGGGCAGCCCTCCACAGTTCAAGTTGCTGTGCTTGTTGGTTTATTTTTAATGGGAGGGGGTTGTCTGGAGCAGTGGTGTCTGGTACCCACAGGGACTAGTAGGGTAGAAGGCATAAGAAGGTAGGGTGGCGCCATAAAAAACGACAGGCAGAGCCAGCTAATTTTAGTTTTGTCGCCTCTTCCTTCCTACCTGTATTCTACAAGGGCAACACTGAAACCAGCTCAGATCTGGTTGTAATTAAGAAGGCACAGAGGGATTTGAGGACTTCCTGAAGGCAGCTAGGGAGCTCTGTTGATGGCTTCTCATGCCAGTTCATGGGACATGGCTGTTGGAATGATTAAGTCTTGGTTTTAGCAACAGGGATATCTTTTATATATATATAAATCTCCCTGCATGGTTTCTCATTTCCCTTCCCCTTGACAAAAGTTGTGTTTATGACAACTGCAGGAAAGTACGTCGCACATCTACCATCTATATTTCTGCTTCCCCAAGGTGCCGCTTGAAGAATCACAGGGTGTTTTCTGATAGACATGTACAACAGTAACAGATCGGCAGAGAGCTCTGTGAAAACGTCTCTTCCTTGATGCTACGAAGCAGCCTCAGATCAATATTTCACCACCTGCGTGGAAAGTGCATGATTAAGCAGGCCTCTTGAAATGTTTGCATCTGGATCCCACTCAAATGGCAGGCGTTCCTCAAACGGCAGGTGGTTCATTTCGTCGTCACAAACTGGCCAGCTAACACTTCTCTTGGAGAGAAGGAGCTGACTGCAGTGTGAAAAACGTGGCTGCTCTTTTCGCTGGACAAAGTTGGAGATGGTGCTGTGGGAAAAATAAACTTGCAATGGAAAGAATAATAATACTTTTGCATGCTCAGAATCTCCCCTTGATCAAAAGTTTACCTTTTGATAGCCTGCCAGGCTTCTATAACTGGCCCCTAGGCCACGCCCCCTCTCTCAGCCAATCCCAAGTCCTGCTTTGTGTCCTCCTCAAGAGCTTTTGCCTGGCTGAACTGTGTCCTTGAACTGCAGTAATGCCTCATGCTTTCCGGGATGTCTGTGTGCACAGAAACCACAAAATCCATTTCAAAGCTTTGGATTATTTTTTTAAAAAATTATTTGCTTGGTGTCTGAATGAATACTGAGCAGGCAACACATGAGACTCTCTGGACATCACCTGCTCTCATGGAAGTTGATTGTCCTAAATGGAAAATTGTAACATGGGAAAGGGAACAGGCTGTACAAACTGCTGGAGAAGTAACTAACTGTGGTGTATTAAGAATTCAGTCTGTTCTACTGAATTAGAATCTCTGGCCCAGGCATGGAATTATATTAGGTGAGCAAAACCTCAGTTTCCCCTTGTATAAAATGGGAACTTGATTTTCCAATCTACATGGCTGCGCTGTGAGTGAACCTATCTCATCAGGGTTTTGTAGATAGAAGTGGGTTTGCCATGAAGGTCAGGTAGCACATTTTGTCTGGGGTGGGGCTAGAATAGGATGTTGAGCTTGAAGAGTGTCTTAACTTTCTCTCCTCAGATAAACAAAATGTTCAAGCCAGACATCACTAAAGATGACAAAAATAAAGAGTTTTAAATGCTCTATATGTTCTTGTACCGATCTACCACCAACCAGGAGAAATGGTGAATGGTAAGTCATAGGTGATAATGGTAAATGTTAAAATTATGAAGCCAAGGGTGGGAAAGCTTTCTCAGTCTTCTGGGCAACCCTCTCAGGGTCACATGCAAGTGGCAAGCAGGTCCAGAGGCAGAGGTGGGTGGAGCAACAAACGTATTTTTTTACCTTTGTATGTTAGGTAACTGTCTGCACACATGCCTCTATCTTCCATTCAGAGTGCAGCATTTCCACCTAGAACCAGGTCCCGCCTTTGCAGATGGGAGCAGACCCATGAACCTCAATAGAGTGCACATTTGCAATCCTGATATTTCCACAAGACAAGTAAGTTTGGTGAGTAAGTGCGCCATACCTTGTCTTTAAAAAGCTTGGTGGGTTGGGTGTGGGAACTTGTTGGGACATCTTCATTGCTTTGGTCCAGTTCTGAACATCTTGCCCTCCTGTTGAGCTCCTGAACCATGGCCCTCTGAGCCCTGTGTCTGCTGCTGAGCCTGTACCATTACTTGCCTGAATAAAGATATCTTTCTTACTTGCAAGGATGAGCTTCTGCTTCCATGTTTCAGGGTGGGAGCAACAGCAGGAAGCCTACAAAGCTTCTTTTCAGTTTTGTTTTCTTTAAAGCCACAGGAAGAAAATACACAACTTCATGTAATTGTGTAGTTTGGCCTTTGGGTGTACTTCTACAAAATGTAATATGCGGAGCAGGCCTGATATAATTCAGAATGTCTGCCTTGTACTGTTTTTCCTGAATAAATGAAAGCTCAGGATGTTGAGTCTAGCTTGATGGCAGCATTGTCCATGACTTTTGGACTTCAGATGTCATGTCATGTATTTTTCATGTTATAAATGGAAAAGGCCACAAATAAAACAGGCCCCGGTGTCTCTCATTATGTAACTTCCCTTAGCTGCAGATAGTACATCTCTTTGTTATACTTAATTATAGCTCTGAATCATATTTTACACAACCCTGGAAATGCCATAGGGGCTTCTTTCACCGGCTCCTTTTATATACCTTAGGGTGTTTTTCCCCTCCCTTCTTCATTTTTTTTTACAAGACAAATGAAATATGCATCGTATGTGGGTGGCTTCAAACCTACTCTGCCTCGTTCTGTCATAAGAGAGTCTTGGAGAAGCACACTGATCTGTCCTTGGGCTCCAAGCCCTCCTTCCATTCCCTTTCTTCTCTTACCATTATTAGAAACTCAGCACCAAGCTGTGGACAACTTCCCTCTCTCACAGGAGGAGCTAGCAGAACTTTCTTACCTGAGTGAGATATGCCTGAATAGGAACTTCCCTCCACTCCATCCCACTCCACCCAGTAAGAAGCGAAGAATAATAATTTGGATTTGATATCCTGCTTTATCACTACCCGAAGGAGTCTCAAAGCAGCTAACATTCTCCTTTCCCTTCCTCCCCCACAACAAACACTCTGTGAGGTGAGTGGGGCTGAGAGACTTCAAAGAAGTGTGACTGGCCCAAGGTCACCCAGCAGCTGCATGTGGTGGAGTGGAGATGCGAACCTGGTTCACCAGATTACAAGTCTACCGCTCTTAACCACTACACCACACTGGCTCTCCAGTAAGGCCACAGGGGTGGGGAAAATAGCTCACTAAGTGCTCCTGAACATAGCAAAGAAGCAGATGTTTTGGGAAGGCCAGTAAGGGTAAAAATGGACTGGAAGACATCATAGTGGCTTATGAATTCTAGGGGATGAAACAGGGATATGAAAGTTCTACTCCTGAGAGGCAGGACCATATTTCAGTAGTAGAGCATATGCTTTGCTTATAGAACATGGGTGGAGAATCTTTGGGGGCTCCATGGACCAGATTCTCATCAGAGTCAATCACCTGACATCACAATGGCATCAGGTACACGAGGCACCTGAAAAGGGGGGCAAGAAAAAGTATCGGGCCAGCCCTTCAAGAACATAAGAAGAGCTCTGCTGGATCAGACCAGTGGCCCATCTAGTGCAGCATCACAGTGGCCAACTAGATGCCTATGGGAAGTCCATAAGCCATACATGAGCACAAGAGTGCTCTCCTCTGCTGCAGCAAACTGGTGTCGTGGAAGAATATAGCCTTGGATATCAGGAGGAGCAGAACATGGTCTGTTGGAATGTTCTGATGCTGATAAGCAAGTTGCGCAACCATGACCCATTCCCTGCCAATCTCTTTGCTGCGTATGTGATAAACAGACTGAGCATGTGTTTGATTGTAAAAAAAATTATAACCAATACAAAGTTGCCTTTGGACTCTACCCAGGTGGACTCCACAACAGCCAGTGGTCTTTGCCAAAAGTCATAGAATTGTAGTGTTGGAAGCAACCCAAAGGGTTAACTCATCCAGCCCCCTACAAAGCAGGAATCACAGCTAAAGAATCCCTGGCAGATGGCCGTCCATCCTCTGTTTAGAAACCTCCAATGAAGGAGAGCCCGCTACCTTCCAAGGCAGTCCGTTCCACCGTTGGACCAATCTTCCAATCAGAAAGTTCTTCCTAAGGCTTAGTTGGAACTTCCTTTCTTGTCACATCAATGCTCTTACCGTGTGTTCCCTGGGATAGTGGAAGTTTCCACAACACTGGGATTCAGAAGCATACGGCCTCCAACAGTGGAGGAAGAATGTGTGCATCAGGGCTAGTAGCTGCTTCATGAATTAGTCTAATCGTTTTTATAGTCCAAGTTGGTGCCTACTTGAGTTCCATGGTGTGTGTGTGTGTGTGTGTGTGTGTGTGTGTGTACGCGCATAAACAATAAACAACTTTTGAACAGGAACAATGCAAACATTGTCTCTTCTTTCCTGGCAGTGGTTATGGGATGCAGTTTGTTGTCTCTCAGTACTGGGTCCCACAGCCTCCCCCCTCTGTTTTGTTTCCACCAAGCACATGGTTTAAGATTCACTTTTTCTTTTCTTTTTATACATTTTTTTTAACATATCATTTCCAACAATCATTTAACATACATTCTTATCTTATACAATATTTTAGACTTCCATCAACTACCTCTGAAGATTTTCCATTCTTTATCTCTTAACCTGCATTTCTTAATTTCTCTATTACTTTTAATTGCCCTTAACTAATAATTCTCTTCATAGTCTTCTTTGCAATATTTCACATAATCCTCCTTACAAAACTTCTTGCAGTCCTACTAGCGTAATTTGTTTATTACACTTGCTTTTCAAATAGTTCAAATATTTACTCTGAGTCACTTTTTCATTATTCCATGTTAACCGCCCTTCCAAGGAGGCCTTTGCCTCCTGAACTTCAGCTGGACATTCTGGCAGAACCTGATATGAGGAAGGGGAGGAATCATTAAAAAGAACAAACCCCCAACAACCTGGGGAAGACACATGGCAGAATCCCTTCCAAGGGACGGAGGAGACATTTGATTTCGTTTGCATTTTGATTACCCAATTTGCCCATCAAAATGCAGCTACCCTTAGAAATGCGCATTTCTCTGAATATTGCAATGCAATTCTCCAGCTAAACAATATGTTGGTTTGTTGTTGGTCTTTACGTTTTTAGCACTGAGCTTTTCAGATTCTTTTTTTTAAATGTAGCATCAGGTGGTCCAGATGTTACTAGATTACAAATCACCCACTAACTACTGATCCATGCTGATTGGGCATCGGAGTACAACAACATCTGAAGGGCCACCAGCTCCCCAGTCCAGCTGTAGATATCCAAGGAAGAAACAGATTCTGCATGTGTGAATCGTGTCATAGTCAAAACAGCACCATCCATGCACCAGATGAAGGCATGAGGAAGCTTGAAAAACCTCAAGGTTTGCAGAAGTACAAAAACATTTTTTTTGAAGGGGGGGACAAGTAAAGGAGATAGTCAAAACCACCCAGTGAAGAATGAGCTTGCTGAATGCCCTTGGAAAGTGGATGGACTGGGGAGGCAGAGGGATGGGAAACTGTTAGAACAGAATGGAGCTTCCTGGAAAAGGGTGTGTCTGGCTCCTTCTAGAGCAGTGGTTCTCAACCTGTGGGTCCCCAGATGTTGTTGGACTACAACTCCCAACATTTCTAGCCAGCATGACCAGTGGTCAGGGATGATGGGAGGTGTAGTCCAACAACATCTGGGGACCCACAGGTTGAGAACCACTGTTCTAAAGGAACACTCCGCATTGTCGCATTTTGTTGCAGGTCACATTTCCCCTTCCCAAGCATTGTCTTAACATTTCTCAACATATGTTAGGAGACAGGGAATGAGGCGGTGGTGTGTGTGTGTGTTACATAAACAGGAAAAGCAATCAAACCTAGGAGCCAAGGTGAAACTGCACTTAGAAGAGCACTTTTTTTTTTGGACATAACCTACATATTTTGTTTTAAAATACAGTCAACACAATATTATTGTCTGTTGCCCTTGAGGAGTGTGGGTGTATAATTCATTCATTATGAATCAGGGAGCCGAAACAGTCATAGACCATATTTTGCCCGTTGATACTGATGAGATGCATTTTTACTCATTACTTGGGAGAGTTGCAGATCATTAAGGTTCCATCACCAGTAGAGGTGGAGGTGTTTTTGCATTCTGGTATATTAGAAAGGAGCTCTGCCACAAAACGGGTGAGAGTGGCGGGAAGAAGCCATACCTGAGGAAACGCAGGAGGTGTTCCTCTCCCCGTCTTTTGCAATGGCATATTCCTGGAGGGAGTGATTGCTTTAGAAAAAAAAGAAGTCAATGAAGCCAGGCTAATAAAAATAGAATGGGGGGTGGACTACCCCAAATGCTTAAGAAGCATTGTATGCTTGGTTTATGATATAAAATATATAGCAATCTTGTCACCCAAGACCTGATGGAGATTGTATTCATTGCCTGGGAAAGGTGAAAAAATTCTTCTTCATGAACAGATGATGTACCGTATTTTTCTCTCCATAACACTCACTTTTTTTCTCCTAGAAAGTAAGGGGAAATGTCTGTGCGTGTTATGGAGCGAATGCCTACGGATGGCGGGGGGATCTGCTGCAGTCGTGAGCAGAGGATCCATGGTTCCCCTTCCTTCCCTCCTCCGTGGCTCGCTTTGAAACAGCAAAGTGGGAGAGGTGTAAGCGGCTCCTGTCTGGTTGGCTGCTTTAAAGCAACCGTGCTCTCTGTCCCTCTCTCCTCCCCACTTAGCTCACTAAATAGCAGCAAAGCTTTTCAGCGAGCCGAGCCGGGGAGGAGGGAGAGAAGCAGAGCCTGCTTGTTTTAAAGGAGCAAAGCGGGAGAGGAGAGGAGCCTTCTTCCCTTATACCCCTCTCCTGCATTATTAGCAGCATCCTTCTCCACACACCCCACGTGTGTTCCTTCTCCCCTTAAAGCCCTCTCCTGCATTATTAGCAGCATTCTTTCTCCACACACCCCACGCGTGCTCCTTGTCCCTTGAGTGCTTTTCCTTCCCTCCCCACTTAAAACGTGGTTACAAAGCACGGATCTGCATGGATCCTCAGGATTTTTGCATTGGCCACCCCAAACTCACCATCAGATCACATGTCTGTGGTTGCAGCATGAACCATAAAAATCATACATCCACTGTTTCGTTTAAAATATTTTTTTCCTTGTTTTCCTCCTCTAAAAACTATGTGCGTGTTATGGTCAGGTGCGTGTTATAGAGAGAAAAATACGGTACACATTCTCCTTGAGCCCTGGTGAATGTGAACAATGGCTGGTTGCTATGCATATTAACCACTCTGCTTACATTCTCCTTAAGATATACATGTTGCTGCGCTCTCTCTTTCTCTCTCTCTCTCTCTCTTTTTCTCTCTCAATACTGTGCATAAACAGCAGTCTTGGGGGATCGAGTCTCATTTTGCACCTTCCCGAAAGGTAGATTCTGAGAACCACTGCTTGCTTGCAGAAGGATGTGTTGTGTGAAGGAGTACATTATGATGTCTGAACTGAGCTGTTGATCAAGGTGGGGGTAAGAATCTGATTCGGTTTGCTTCTAAAGATGAATAAACACAATTCACACTTTGCAAAACAGTACATGAACTGAAACACAAGCATTCTTTGAAATTTGCAGTTCTTTGAATTTTGCAGTGCGTTTCTCCAGCTGAGAAATGTGTACAAAAATGCACATAAGGTAGGGTGAAGTGTGGATTGAAAAGTATATATATTGGTGAAACAAACATTAAAATGCATTACATAAGTGGAAACTGCTTTGCAAAAATGTTTCAGGCAAAAATGATTATATATCAAGTGAAACCTGCACTAAAATGCTGGTGAATTTTCATGAGTTTTTTTAAACAACAACAATAACAGGAAACTGATGTGGAAATGGGGAGAACTGAATTTAAGAATGGAAAAATGGCAAACTGAGATAAAGCAAAATGGACAGATCTGTCCATCCCTAGCTGCTTATCCCAAGACATGCATCATTGCTGGATTCTTATGCTGACTGCATACCAGAGGTTAGGAAGAAAAGGAGGTGTAGGGAGGGAGAGAAGGAAGGAAGGAGCAGATATTAGAATGATAAACTGACACCACTGCAGTGATAAAGTGCGCCACATTAGAGATCATAGCCGGTCTTCCTCCAAGGCTGGGTGGATGGATTGTGGCTGCGCTACCACCAAACATTGCATTCAGGCTCATGAACCAGTGACAAATCATGCTGTGTACGCCGTCTACTTATTCATTGCAGCGGCGGTTCTCCTCTCTGGGGTTGTCGTGCCTCTTGCATTGCTTCCAAACCGTTACCCCAAACCTTGTGCTTTCCCTTGCTTCAGATGGACTACCTGCCACTGGTTTTGTTTTGTTTTTTTGTAATTTTTATTCATTTTTATTTTTCATTCATTACATACATCTCAAATTCTTAACATTTA
Source organism: Podarcis raffonei (assembly GCF_027172205.1). Taxonomy (NCBI): domain Eukaryota; kingdom Metazoa; phylum Chordata; class Lepidosauria; order Squamata; family Lacertidae; genus Podarcis; species Podarcis raffonei. The sequence continues at coordinate 38,231,366 of NC_070615.1, read as the reverse complement.
CTATATATTCCTCCTCCCCTCCAAGGCGTCCCCCAACTTTCGCTTCTGGTTTGTTTCTATTTTCACCCGCTTTGCTATCTCTTAACAGAAAAAGTTATTAATAACATAACTTCAAGCCTAAAGACATAAAAATAACAGCAAATACACCATCATATTTCACTATCTTCTAAACATTTTCTAATGCTAATAATGTGAATGTTTATTTAAATCCTGCCATCAAGTCTATTGACTTTCTTTGTTTCTGCAAATATAATATGAATGGTTCCCAATCTTTTTCAAAGTCTCTGTTGTCTTTCCCCCCTTGTCTATCTGTCATTTTTGCCAGTTCTGCATAGTTCATCAACTTCGCTTGCCATTGTTCTTTAGTTGGTATTTCTCCAGTCTTGCTTCTGTATTGGCATACATAAATAAAATCCTCATTTCCTTTGGTATGTCTTGACCTAAATTACCTAACAAAAAGGCTTCTGGTTTTTTTACATCTCCCCCCCCCCCCCCCGCCACTGTTGACTTTTGGACGCTTGTGCACTGATGCTCAGGAAGACCAATGGTTGGCTAGGTGACCTTGTTACCTTTTGGAGAAAAGGTAAGAGGATTTCCGGTAGAGGCGTATAAAATGATATGTAATAAGTTCGTAGGGAGAAGCTTTCCTCCCTTTCTCTTAAGGCTACAATGCAGGGATTTGGGTCCTGTTTGTAGGCTTCCTATAGACACCTGGTTGGCCACTGTGCAAACAGGTTGCTGGACTCGATAGGCCACTGGCCTGATCCAGCAGAGCTCTTTCTTACATTTACTGTTGTACACCCTTCCAGTGTGAGAGAGCCAGTGTGGTGTAGTGGTTAAGAGTGGTAGACTTGTAATCTGGTGAACCGGGTTTGCATCTCCGCTCCTCCACATGCAGCTACTGGGTGACCTTGGGCTAGTCACACTTCTCTGAAGTCTCTCAGCCCCACTCACCTCACAGAGTGTTTGTTGTGGGGGAGGAAGGGAAAGGAGAATGTTAGCCGCTTCGAGACTCCTTAAAAAGGTAAAGGGTAAAGGGACCCCTGACCATTAGGTCCAAACGTGGCCGACTCTGGGGTTGCGGCGCTCATCTCGCTTTACTGGCTGAGGGAGCCAGCGTACAGCTTCCGGGTCATGTGGTCAGCATGACTAAGCCGCTTCTGGAGAACCAGAGCAGTGCACGGAAACGCCATTTACCTTCCCGCTGGAGCGGTACCTATTTATCTACTTGCACTTTGACGTGCTTTCGAACTGCTAGGTTGGCAGGAGCAGGGACCGAGCAACGGGAGCTCACCCCGTCGCGGGGATTCGAACCACCAACCTTCTGATCAGCAAGTCCTAGGCTCTGTGGTTTAACCCACAGCGCCACCTGCATCCCTTTTGAGACTCCTTAGGGTAGTGATAAAGCGGGATATCAAATCCAAACTCTTCTTCCAAAGGTTTTAAGGTTTTGCACATCTTTTCCCCTTTTTCTTATATCGTTCAGATTCTTGGGCACTTTGCAGGTTTGGGAAAAAAACAACTAGGCCGGTGTTATGTAATGCATTTTTAACAGCTTCCGCTTTGTTGCCCAGTGATTTTGTGAAGATGTCAACAGCTGCTCAGGGACAGGGAAGGCTGCAAAATGAGCAATGCCCCCTCTGTATCCGCAAGTCTAGTCAGGCCCATGGGAATTTGTCAACTAGCTTTCTGGTTTTTATGAAATGTGTAAACTACATGGGTGCTGAACAGTGTCACCCCCCCTCCCCAGGAAAAGGAATTAGGAGGGGGGTTAATTTTCAGGGCAATGTGAGGGATGGGGGATGAGACCTGTTACCCTTGGCTAAGGATGAGGAAGGAATTTGCGCTTCCTGAAACAGTATGTGTACTGAAATGTAACCATCCTCATTTCCACTTTCCAAAATAATATGCAAACTGAAGCACAACTACCCTTCAAAATTTGCACTTCCCTGGTTTTTACAGTAGCTCATTCCACTCCAGCAATGCGTATATGACTGCATTTACTAAGGTGAAATGTGCATTAAAATGCATATATTGGTGAAAATAACTTTAATACTGCAATACGTTAGGGAAAATTGCTTGGGGAAAAAAGATGTGTGTTTAATGCCTCCTTCATGGATCACTGCCTTTCTGTGGCGAAGGGGCTTGAATAACTCAGAGAAGCTATGAGCTATGCCATGCAGGGCCAACCTATCCATTCTTAAGGAAATCAGCCCAGAGTGCTCACTAGATGGACAGATCCTGAAGCTTAGGCTCCAATACTTTGGCCACCTCATGAGAAGAGAAGACTCCCTGGAAAAGACCCTGATGTTGGGAAAGATGGAGGGCACAAGTAGAAGGGGACGACAGAGGACAAAATGGTTGGACAGTGTTCTCGAAGCTACCAGCATGAGATTGACCAAACTGTGGGAGGCAGTGGAAGACAGGATTGCCTAGTGTGCTCTGGTCCATGGGGTCACGAAGAGTCGGACACGACTAAACGGCTAAACAACAACAGCAAGGCTTATAATGCTGATGAATTTTCATGAGGACTTTAAAAATAAATAAATCACAAATTGACATGGAAATGGGGAAAACTGAACTTGAGGATGGAAAAATGAAAAAGTCGAATAAATGGATTTGCCCATTCCTGCTCTTGACTAGAATGAATTCAGGGTGTATGGTGCTATAGTAACAACAGCAGCAGCAGCAGCAGCAACAACAACAAATCACAACCATGATGATTTCTTTAGATTTAACTTGAATTTTGTTGCTGTAATTCTGTACAACTCTTTCAATAACCTTCTGAAATACAGTGAATTCGTTTTCAGTTGCTTCTTGGGTATTCACTCCCTTTCTTCCCATTTTTGAGGAAGTTTTGTTCCTGTAAATATGCATTCATAAGAAAAGAGCCATGAACAATAACAGCAAGGAACCCACCTTCCATGAGTTCCCATGCAGTTAACCTTCTTTCTGCTTTTCAATCATGATCCTTTCTAAAATCTGTTGGGTCCCTGTGGTCTCTTGGTGATATTCGACACCATTGACCACATAGAAGAAGAAGAAGATGAGGAGGAGGAGGAATTTGGACTTGATATCCCACCTTTCACTCCCATTAAGGAGTCTCAAAGCAGCTAACAATCTCCTTCCCCTTCCTCCTCCACCACAAACACTCTTGTGAGGTGAGTGAGGCTGAGAGACTTCAGAGAAGTGTGACTAGCCCAAGGTCACCCAGCAGCTACATGTGGAGGAGCAGGGAAGTGAACCCGGTTCCCCAGATTACGAGTCCACCGCTCTTAACCACTACACCACGCTGGCTCTCTACACATCCTACCGCTCTGTGCATGGGGAATTTTGTTGCAGTGGTTCTACTCCTAACTGTACGGTTTTCTCATGGTGCCTCTTTTTTTAAAAAAAAATGCAAATGAGTGTAGAGACATGTAGAATTGAAACTGAGATTGGAAAAATAAGAATAAAGAGAAACTGAAGCTGACAGATTCCTTCCACTGAGCTGCAACAGGAAGCTTGTATGGAAGGGGGAGAATTTTGTTCAGTTTGAATTTTTAAGCAACCTAATTTGCACTGACCAGACCAATTCATGGATTGCAAGGCCATCAGCCTTCAAGTTTCACACTTCTTCAATGCTCACAATGCTGCTCTTGGCATGCAAAAGTGTATTTCGGGCAATATACCGTATTTTTCGCCCCATAGGACACACTTTTCCCCCTCCAAAAACGAAGGGGAAATGTGTGTGCGTCCTATGGGGCGAATGCAGGCATTCTCTGAAGCCTGGAGGGTGAGAGGGGTCAGTGCGCACCAACCCCTCTCGCTCTCCAGGCTTCGCGCAGATCTCCGCAAGCCGTGGGAGCCTGCGCCGGGCTCCCGCGGCTTGCGGAGAGTTGCCTGTTCTGTGGGCTGGGGTCGGGGTAAGCTCGGGCTTCCCCCGCCCCAGCCCTGCGCCTGGGGGGAAATAAAAATTTTGCCTTTATTTCCCCCCCAAAAAACTAGGTGCGCCTTATGGGACGGTGCGTCCTATAGGGCGAAAAATACGGTATGTACATAATTCATATTTTAATACAAAATGAGTACAACTTAAATACGGATTTGCACAAATTTGTTTATTTATTGCAAACACTACTAGGGTGAAATGGACTTCTGAGTGAACACATCTGAAATTGACATTGTCCAGAAATAACCAGAAACATCTATCCCTAATCTCAGGCTGAAAACGTCCTTCCTCCCACCTAACACCTTTCTGCAGATATGCCAGGGTCCCTTTCCCCACAGAGCACATTCTTGCCACTAAAATGGGGTTCTTTCCCAATGAAATTCAATAAGACAAAAAAAACAGAGATCACCCGAGGACGGAAAGAAGTCAACTGCACACAGAAGCAGCTCTCTAGAAGGGGTGGAGCCATAGCATTTGATTCCTGGCAAGTGGATTGATGTTGTTTACCGAGAGATGTTAGGTGGTGGGGAAGGGTTTGCAGAGTGCAAAGACAGTGGCAGGAGCACCAGTTTTTTGGGCCCTCCTCTTCCTGGCAAATAGCAGCAGCCCACAAGTATCCCACAAGCAGCCAGCAAGCTATTATAGCACCCCCCACTCTGCCTGGTGAGCCCCTTCTGATTGAATAGCATTCCTGTTCAAATAAAACATCTCAAATTCTCTCCCTTTTTCCTAACTCTCTCTCTCTCTCTCTCTCTCTCTCTCTCTCTCTCTCTCTCTCTCTGTGTGTGTGTGTGTGTGTAGGGGGAACAAGCAGGCCAAATATATTGCTTTTAAACAGGCAAGATCTTCGCTTTATTGATCTTACAAAGCCCTGTTTAATGGAGGATGATGGGAGGAGAGCATGAAGAATAGAGAGAGATTATTCCTAAGCTTTGTCACTTTAACCTTCTTGGCAGCCCAAAGCGAGTCATCTGAATAATGCAAACACTATTGACTTTGGGATAATGCCTTTAAAACACTCAAAGGAGGGGTGAATTGTAATAGGTGACATGGCAAATGAAAGGAATTTTTAAATTTTTTATTAATATATATATTTTGCAGTTCTGCACAAGGCTTGGCTTGTTTCTTTAGAGGAATGGAGGAACTGTCTCCCCACCCCATCCTAAAGTTACTTTAACTTAATGCAAACAACAAGAACAGCCAGCAGGGCAGGAAAGGACAGAGGGCAGGTGGAGTGGTACTGCTTACTCGATTTCCCAAAGCAGAGATCCCCTGTGGTTACTCGAGAGGGTGTGGAGGGTGGTGGTGGTGCATGCAGCATCAGAAGTGTTGGATTGGTTCCGCTGCTGTGCCTACACCACACCAGCCTCCCTGTCACCTTGCCTCTCCCTCTTCTCAGTTACCTCTGAATGGGGAAGCCAAGTAAGATACGCCACCTTGCTCTGCCCTGCCAGCTGCTATGGAGTAGCAATGGAATAAAAATACTAATGCAAAGGCGGCAATCCGCTGGACTCAATTGTGTTTTTTTGCATGTGAGCAGGTGTTAAAGGTAAAGGGACCCCTGACTGTTAGGTCCAGTTGTGGCCGACTCTGGGGTTGCGGCGCTCATCTTGCTTTATTGGCTGAGGGAGCCGGCGTACAGCTTCCGGGTCATGTGGCCAGCATGACTAAGCCGCTTCTGGTGAACCAGAGCAGCGCACAGAAATGCCGATTACCTTCCCGCTGGAGTGGTACCTATTTATCTACTTGCACTTTGATGTGCTTTCGAACTGCTAGGTTGGCAGGAGCAGGGACCGAGCAGCAGGAGCTCACCCCGCTGCGGGGATTCGAACCGCCGACCTTCTGATCAGCAAGCTCTAGGCTCTGTGGTTTAACCCACAGCGCCACCCGTGAGCAGGTGTTAGGATTGCATTAAATATTTCGAAGTTATCTTTAGCCATAGTGCCATAGCCATAGCCATAGCCATAGCCATAGCCATAATAATAATAATAATAATAATAATAATAATAATAATAATAATTTTATATTATTTGTGCCCCACCCATCTGACTGGGTTGCCCCAGCCACTCTGGGAGGCTTCCAGCATATACAGAAACATAACAAAAGATCAAATGCTAAAAACTTCCTGATACAGGGCTGCCTTCAGATGTCTTCTAAAGGTTATATAGTTACTCATCTCCTTGACATCTGATGGGAAGGCGTTCCACATAATAAGCATGCTAGAACAGAAAAAGTTTCAAAAACATTGTCTCCAAGAATATATGAATGATAACAGAAGAACAAACATGCAAATCTGCAGCTCACAACATGGAAATATGCTCTGCTAAGGCTGCAGTCATAACCCTACCTAAGAATGTAAGAGGATCAGGCCAAAGGCCCATCTAGTCTGGCTTCCTGTTCTCATGGTGGCCTCTGGGAGCCCACAAACATGACCTGAGCATGACAGCACTCTTCCCCCTTGTGATTCGCAGCAACTGGCATTCAGAGGCATGCCGCTTCCAACAGTGGAGTTCAGATTGCTCTTCATAACATGCAGAGTGCATCGGAATATTATTAGGTGCCCTGTAATTATGAGTTTCGTCATCTCTGGTTGAGAGAGCGCCAGAGGCTACGTTTATATCCCACCTTTTAGACTAAGCTCTCAAGGCAGTTTGTTCTTTTATATGCATACAATCATAGTTTGTAATCTCAACAGACATATAGGAAAAGAGGGTTTCACCCGACAGTCCCCCCCCCATGTTTCTCTTGAGTGGGCCAGTCCCCCTCAATGTTCAGAGGGCATTTGGCTCTGCCCCCAGCTCCTGGCAACATCACGTACATGACGTCAGCGTCGGGCCCCCTCAATCAGCTTGAGATGATGGCGCCTCTGATGTCTAGCATCCTTCTTGCTGCCTTCAGGAAGCCCACAAGAAAACTGCATGTAGCCATCATGGCTTAGTAGCCAGACTTTTCTTCCATAGATTTGCCCATTTTAATAACGTAAGAAGAGCCTTGGTGGCTAAGACCATCCTTCTGTTTCCACCAGAAGCTCACAAGAACATGGCAATAGCAATAGCCCTGTCTTGCTGTTTGCACACACACAGCACACTCCATCCTGTCAATAGCCTTCTTAAATTGTGGTGCCCAGAACTGGACACAGAACTCCAGGTGGAGTCTGAGAAAGACAGGATAGAGAGATACTATTACGTGCTTTCATCTGGACACTATACCTCTGTTGAAACAGCCTAGAATGGCCTGAGCTCCCCTGCCCCCGGCTGCTGCCTCACACTGTTGTTTCATGTTAAGCTTGTGGTCTACTAGGACCCCTAGGTGTTTGTCACACATGCAAACTGTGAGTGTAATGCATTTGTGAGTAGGGAATGGCAAATCTGCCATTTCTTCTAATATATACACATGACTGCAAGGAATTTTCCTCAATATAATGCATTCCTGTATGTTATTTTAAGGAAATGCGTGCATTTTAACGCACAGTATACATATTTTTGTATACTGGAGAAGTGAGAATTTCGAAGGATAGCTATGTTTTGGTTCATGCATTGTTCTGAGAAGTCTATATCAGGTAATGCAAATTTTGGTTCATGGGTTAATTCAAGAGGTAAAGATCTGGCAATGCAAACCAAAGTGAATTTCTCCCCTATTTTTTATTTGTGGGAATTGAGCAGGTATGTCATCCGCCCTACCCCACCCCACCCAGTCACCCTGAATTGGAGGATAAAGGGGTTCCGATGATCAGGCACAATTTTTCTCTTCCATGAAACATTTCATGATGAATTAAGAACACAGACTCTTCAATTTCGCAAGTGCAGGCAGCCAGCTGCTGGATCAGGAGGGAGCGATAATCCGACCCAGGGCTCCTGATCATCACACTTTCTCAAGCTCATCTTTTCCTCTTCTTTGCTGTCCCCTTCCCTGCAGCCTGCAGCGTTCATCTGTTATGTTTTCATGAGAAAAACCTGTCACTGCAGTGTTGACATCTTGGGAAGCGTCTTGGCAAAATAAAAGAGTGAAAAAAAGGATGAATCTTTCCAGCCATCTGAGACATTAGCCGTGACAAATGGGACGCAAGTAGGTGGAAGAACCACGTCTCCCCTCTGCCAGATCCAAAACAAATTAAGCATGTTGTAGGCAATGAGAGAAAATTCAATCAATGTGTAGGAAACATCTAGTCAACGAAAATAAAACAGGAGAAACTGAGTGGTGTTTCTGATTGTAAAAATAAATGAATTATGTGAGGTATCCAACAAACAGATAAATAATGTTCTATCTATTCAACTTTACAGTTATAGCTCACCTTTCCCACAACGAGCTCAAAGTGGTGCACCTAGTTGTCTTCCTCCCTCATTTTATCCTTTGAGGTAGGCTAGGGATTTGAATCCCCCACTCAGCCATGAAGCTCACAGGATGACCTTGGGCCAGTTACCATCTCTCAGCCTAACTTACCTCACAGGGTTGTTGTGAGGATGAGATGGGAAGGAGAAAAACCATGTACACAACCATGAGTTCCTGAGAGGAAAAGGTGGCATATCCATGTAATAAATAATAACAAAGAAAGAATAATAATATTTTATTAGTTGCACCTCACTGTACGATTCTCAATCTTTTGTAAGATTCCTCAAGCATAGGGTGGCCATTTATTACAGTGGTACCTCCGGTTACAGACGCTTCAGGTTACAGACTCCGCTAACCCAGCAATAGTACCTCAGGTTAAGAACTTTGCTTCAGGATGAGAACAGAAATCGCGCAGCGGCCGCAGCGGGAGGCCCCATTAGCTAAAGTGGTACCTCAGGTTAAGAACAGTTTCAGTTTAAGAACGGACCTCCGGAACGAATTTAGTTCTTAACCCGAGGTACCACTGTATTGCTATTATATTATTCCCCCATATAATCAAAAAAGTGGTTCTGTTTTGAAAATGGGCACCACCAGGGAACAATGACGCTGCCTTGCTCACAACAGTCTTGGGAGAAATAGATGGCTGTTTCTCTGCCCCCTCACCCTAGCTGGAGAGCATCCTGTTCCCCAAATTTGATAGGTGTTATATTCTCAACTAGGGATGGGGAACTTGTGACTTTACTGACATTGTTGGACTCCAACTCCCATTAGCTTCAGCCAGCATGGCCAAGCACCAAGAATTATGGGATTTGTAGTCCAGCAACATCTGAAGGGCAATGACTTCCCCATCTAGCTTTTTCCCATTGGTTGATTCAACATCAGTTGATTGTCCCGGTCTACTAGCAAGCCGTCAGCCTAACAAAAGATGGCTTCTCCACATCTGTAAAGCCTGTCATTGTGACAAATGCAATGGTAGCTTATATCTAGAAAAAGAACCCGGGAATTGGCTTCCTAGAATTGTCACGCTCTGCAGAAACCCTTCCTTGTTCTTCTCAGAACAGAACTTTTGATCATGGCTTTGCTATCGTTGTAACAAAAGAGGGAGTCCATTAGATCTTCTACAAAGGCAATATATCAGACGGGGCTACTTGGGAGAGATGAGATGGAAGGAGGTTTAGATTCATTGCGCTCTCATTGGGGAATTAAATTTTGATGCCTGGCTCATCTTGTGTCAAAGAGAAATTCAGCCGCATGTAATGAAAGGAGATTTCACAATGAGGCAGACACTTAAGAGAGAGAAATTACTGGCTGTTTCGGAAGCCCTCACCCAGGCTGAGACACCCTTTTCGGACTGAGAGCCCCACTCCTTTCTGAGCAACTGTCCAGGGCAGGGGCTGCAATCCAGGGGCAGGCAGGGCCAGAAACAAAAGTGGGCAGAGAAGCAGGTGCTAAATCTACCTTTGTACAGTAGGAGGCTAGTTTCTCACATACTCCACTCCATCCAGGCAAGCCAGGGGCATTATCAGAGTACACAGACACATCCATACCAGGCAAAAACACCCAAAGGCATCTGCATTACCTTGGCTAGCAACTCTCTGTTGTGTCTTTGTCTCTGACTTAGACACAGCTCCAACCTGTCCTCGGTTGTTTACAACAGCAACACATGCAACAGCTAAGTTAGCAAACTCTTTTGAGTACCTCTTGGGTGGTTGACCCTTTGTAACTCTCTCAGACCTACGTATGAGGTGCTGATCCTCTCTGCTCACTGGTCCAGTCTCAGGACTCTTTGGAGAACCAGTTCCAATGGTAAACAGTGGTTCATCCTTCAGTTGTGAAGGCCTATCTATTGTGTGAGATTTCCTCTCAATGACTGTGACAACTGAGCTCTCCGAGCTATCAGTGTCATCACTTTCATTACAGCTGAAATCAGTGAAATCATCATCATCTGAATCGTCATCAGTGGGAAAAGTGTGTACTATCACTCTCTCCTGTTCAGGAGCACTCTCTAGAAATTTTGTGAGAATCACCTGACCAGATTCAGACAAAATTACTCTGTAGAGACCCTTTTCATACCCCACAAAAATGCCTCTGGCATTCTTTACTCCACCTGGAGCTTCTGTTCTCACATGAGACCCAAAAACCTTGAAATGGGCAACAGAAGGTTTTCTGTGGAACAGTTTCTCAAAAGGAGAACTTCCCAACTCTTTTGAAACCTTTCTCACTTTCGTATAACAGAACGACATTAGAGACTCGGCCCAGTACTCATGTGGCAGATGTGAACTAAGCAATTGCGCTTCCATCCCCTTTTGCAATTCTCTGTTCACCCGTACACAGACACCCCTGTTCCACGCTTCCGCTGAAACAGAAACCTTGTGTCTTATTCCCTTCTTCTGCAGGAACCTTTGGAAATCCTGTAAAAGAAAAATCTGCTTCTCATCTGTGAATAGACAATCAATGTTAGCATCATGCATACTCTTAACTTTGTCACAAAACTCCTGAAACCTCTCCAAGGCTTCCTTTGGCTTTCTCAACACATAAACCCAGACATAGTTAGAGAAATGATCCACACACACAAGATAATATCTTGCATTGCCTCTAGATGGTTCTAGAGGACCAATCACATCAGCATACACCCGCTGAAATGCTCTGTTGACTCCGGTCACCTTCTTGCTCACACCTGCAAGAGAAACTAGGTTAGACACAGATGAATTACATTTCATGTAATCACTTTGTGCAAAAGTCAACAAATAAAGTCCATCCTTCTCCCTGGCTGAAAGAAATAACTCTCCATCTTTGTAGATCTTGCAGCTCTCAGCATTGTAGGACAGTCTCAGTCCTCTCTTTGCAATCTGCGAAACACTCAGCAGATTGAACTTCAATTCAGGAACCAAGTAAACATTGTTTACAGTCAAGTCCAGACTCTTAAGATAGACAGTTCCCACGCCGGCCGCTTCTAGCTCCTGACCATTGGCCTGTGTCACAGTGAAGCTTTGCTTCTTAAACGTTGAAAAGAGTTCTCTGTGTGGGGACATATGAACCGTCGCTGCAGTGTCGATAATAAACACGTTCCCAACATCTGGCGTGGTTCCTTTCGCCATCAAAGCCTTTGCAGGTTCCACCATAGGCTTGGTACGACCTTCGCCTGACGCCTCAGGCTTTGCTGAGCGGCCCTTCGCTCCTTTTGGCTGACGTGGCTTCTTGCAGCTCCGCTGAAGATGCCCAGCCTGTCCGCAATTGTAACACTGGACAACATTCAAAGCTACAGCATCCTTTCCAGTAGCTTCATCGGTGGGGGAATTAGAACTCCGTTCCTCCCTCCCCCTGTCCTTTTCTTCCAGTGCAGCATGCCGGCTGTGTTCATCTAGAACCACGGCATTCAGGGGCACTCCCCCCTTCCTGGCATCCATGCTGAATCCAAGGGTCAGCTTTGCAGTCAATCTCAAGCCAGCTTTCACTTTTCAAGCCAGTAAAACTCCAAAAGTCTCTGTTTACTGCTTCACTGGCAGGCTTGCCCTTGGGCTGTTTTGTTTTCAAAACCCTTGCACAGCTGCGCAGATACACTTTCGATTTCCCAGGCTCTTTTTAGCCATTCTTTAACTGGCAGACGTTGCCTAGCAACCTGCTCAGGACGGAACTCCTTATCTCACCACAGGAATTCCTGGTATGCAAGCCTGCTCTTTCAGAGCTGTTGTTTTTCAAACGCAGCTATTGTGAACCAGACATTAAACCTTTCTGCGTTCACTTTTCTCTCTTGCCCAAAATGCAGCATACCTTTTCTGGGGCTCCGTTGCCTTGAAACACACTCCTCTCGGTGTCCAGCTGTCTGTTTCAGCTTCTGGCTGCAGGCAGACGCTTTTCTTTATCTCCTTAGGTGCAGAGGATGGCAACGATTCATTGACCTCTCACCTCTCATGCAGATTCTCATAGATCAGATAACCATCGGTCTGCTACCAGTTGTCGGTATTCAAGCCAAAAGTCAGAGCCTCCAGCTTAGCTCTTAGTCCAGAGGAATTTGGCCACCCTCCAGGTGCCCGGCTTGAATCCTTATGACCTCCCGTCTGCGACTCCCGGCAAGATAAAAGGAGGTCTCCAATCGGCGATTCTCCTCAACGTGAAGGAGAACACACCACTCCTCCCCCAGGGAGGGGGAATGAGACAGACAGAAATATATCTACATGTCTTTATTTCTGTCTTTCAGCAGTACAGAGAAAACATGTCTGCACACTCTGCTTCCCCACTGCAGAGAGAGAATTAACTCCACCCATGTACTTCCAGTACAGGGTCATGTGCTGCTCTGAGGTAACATCCGGCTCTCAGAGCACTTTACAGACAGTCCCAGTTTCCCACGGGACAATCCAATAACACCCACATCCTGTTTACCATTCCAGCCACCTGGTGCTTGCTTCTGCATTGCTCCTTTTTCGTAACAGTGGGGCAAAGCAGGGCAAGAGAAGGGTGTGGCCTGGAAAGGGAAGATGTGGCTTGGGAGGGGTGTGGCCTGGAGAGGGAAGGTGTGGCCTGGGAGGGGTGTGGCTTGGAGAGGGAAGGTGTGGCTTGGGAGGGGTGTGGCCTGGAGAGGGAAGGTGTGGCCTGGGAGGGGTGTGGCTTAGAGAGGAAAGTGTGGCCTGGGAGGAGTGTGGCCTGGAGAGGGAAGGTGTGGCCTGGGAGGGGTGTGGCTTAGAGAGGAAAGTGTGGCCTGGGAGGGGGGTGGCCTGGAGAGGGAAGGTGTGGCCTGGGAGGGGTGTGGCTTAGAGAGGAAAGTGTGGCCTGGGAGGAGTGTGGCCTGGAGAGGGAAGGTGTGGCCTGGGAGGGGGGTGGCCTGGAGAGGGAAGGTGTGGCCTGGGAGGGGTATGGCCTGGAGAGGGAAGGTGTGGCCTGGGAGGGGTGTGGCCTGGAGAGGGAAGGTGTGGCCTGGGAGGGGTGTGGCCTGGAGAGGGAAGGTGTGGCCTGGGAGGGGTGTGGCTTAGAGGGCAAAGGTGTGGCTTGGGAGGGTGTGTGTCCTGGTGAGAGTTCTGTGGGCTTGATAGAAAGACTGCATTTGGCTGCATGATATCTCTATTCTAAATGAATGACTCTACTATTTCCTTCTTGTCGATGCTGAAGTGGAAAAGCAGCTTAAATTCAGTGACACTCTCCCCCCCCCCCGCAAAACAAGCAAGCTGGCTTTTAAAAACGGTTCAGACTTTTCCATCCAAAAAACCTCCTCCAGCCCTCGCATTCTGTCATGTTCAACGACAAAATGTTTCTGAGCAACGTCTCACCCAGTGTGTACTTGCGTTTGTCCCCACCAAGCAGCAAGAGGAGGCAGGCAATAGGAAGGGATTGTGCCTCTGGTGATGCTAGGAAGCCAGAACACACGCAAGGAGTGCGGTAATCATTGTGAAGCACACCTGTCGGGGGACCTTATTCTTAACGTGGCGTGGAAACGGCATACAGAAAACAAGAAAAGGAAGGATTCGCTAAGGGGGGAAACCATGATGTAAGATGGTTGGTAGGCAGCTGGCGTTGTTCAGGACTTCTGTGAGGAATCCTGTCTGTGCAGGGTCGTTACAAGGCCAGGAAAATGTGCATTGCATTGAAGAAAGAATAAAGCTCACCAAATCAAATGAGCTACCAGAGTGGTTGGAGCTCATTAAGACTGGTAGAATGGAAGGCAGGGAGCCCAGCAGTAGGTGGCGCTAGAGCCAATGTCAGGCAGAGCCAATGAATGCTAGTCCCCCCCCCATCCTCCCTGCAAGGGCAACCCTGAGGCTAAGGAGGAGGGAGCTGATAGCCAGCGCCACTCCTGAGCTGGTTGTAAGTAATAAGGCAGGCCGGGGAGGTCATTTGAGTCTTACTGAACCCCCAGATAACTGGGTCGTTGTCCCAAAGGGATGAAGGCTCTGATGCTGTTGTTGAATTTGTCTTAGGAGGCTGGGCCATTTGGGAAAATGAGGCACTGCCCCACCAACCTCAGTCAGCCCCCACATGCCTGCTTCCTTACGTAAAACCAGTCCATGGGGTGGCACTGGCTGTTAGTTTCTCCCTTAGTCTTGGTGTTGCCCTTGGAGAACTCAGGTGGGAGAAAGAGGATGGGGACAAAAACAGAATGAGTTGGCTCTACGTCTCATTGGCTCTGGCTCCACCTATGTTTGGGCTCCCTGCCTTCACCCCACCAGTCCCAGTGGGCACCAGCTACCACTGCATCTAGAGGGCCACGACTTTTCTGATACATGGATTAGAGAAACTGTAGCTTGGAGTCAGCAATATACAGATTGCATTCATACAAAACGCCAAATTTGAACTCACTGCTTTGGGTCCTACCCTCTAGAGCAGCAGAGAACAAGCCTGACAGCCCTCCAGATATTTGAAGATGGCTCTCATATCACCTCTCCATTCTTCTCTTCTCCAAACTAAACATACCCAACTCCATCAACCGTTCCTCATAAGGCTCAGTTTCTGGGCCCTTTAGCATCTTGGTCACCTTTGCCTGCACACGTTTCAGCTGCTCAATATCCTTCTTCAATTCTGGTGCCCAGAACTGGAAACAGTATTCCAAGTGTGGTTTGACCAAGGCAGAATAGAGTGGTACTATAACTTCCCTTGATCGGGGCACTATACCTCTGTTGATGTAGCTTAGAATTGCACCAGTTTTTCTCCCTGCTTTGCCTTCCCTAAGAATATCTGTATAGTATGAATCCTTAGGAAGAGTTCTGCTTCCATTCATTGTTCCTTTGACACACTTTTCCTGAACCAGTCGTGCACCCCGTGGGACAATTCATCAGGGAGGAGCACCACTGAATTGCCATTGTGCCACACTCTGCTGGAAGGAAGGCTGGGGCAGAAGGGAAACTCAGTTGGGGGATGTGCTTTTAAGCTCCCGCTGAGTGGGAATGCAGCAACTGATATTTCATTGAGAACATTAAAGTAATGAGCACAGGATCTATGTAAGAGGCAGAAGAAATGCCACCGAAGTTTCCTGCTGAGGAACAAATGTACCCACAGGATGCAGTTGATACCTATCAGCTCCTATTAGGGAAGATCTAGAGAAAAAGACCCCCCTCCCCTCTCAGATGAATGGCTCAGGCACGGCAGTCTGTGCTAAGCTAAGGATCAACTGAAGAGAAACACTTGGTGTGCAGACAAGGTGGGTGTTGAGTGGAGTCATAGTGTGCTCAGCATATGCTCGTGCCTGCCTCAGTTCCTTGCTTTAGTTCTATTCAAGCAGTGGGGCCTGCAACAATTTGTTGTAGCACGGAGTGTCCTTGTTCAGAGTCCCACTTGCGCCTCCTCCCTGGATAAAGGTAAAGGTAAAGGGACCCCTGACCATTAGGTCCAGTCGTGACCGACTCTGGGGTTGCGGCGCTCATCTCGCTTTATTGGCCGAGGGAGCCGGCGTACAGCTTCGGGGTCATGTGGCCAGCAAGACTAAGCCGCTTCTGGCGAACCAGAGCAGTGCACGGAAATGCCGTTTACCTTCCCGCCGGAGTGGTACCTATTTATCTACTTGCACTTTGACGTGCTTTCGAACTGCTAGGTTGGTAGGAGCAGGGACCGAGCAACGGGAGCTCACCCTGTTGCGGGGATTCGAACCGCCAACGCTCTGATCGGCAAGCTCTAGGCTCTGCAGTTTAACCCACAGCGCCACCCGCGTCCCTTCCTCCCTGGATACTCCATTGCAATCTGCTCCGTTATTGCATTCCCCGCCCTCACCACCATCGCAGCCAGCATTTTGCCCCCGGCCACGCCCTGCACTATTTTAATTGCTATTTATTGATGCAAGTTCCCCCAACTGATCCCGAAGGCTCCATAAACAGCACAGTCTGGAGGCTTTGTCAACAATGCGTAATTGAATGCGTGTATCTTTCAAGCTCCTTGCGTTCGGCAGTCGTAATTACCACCCTGGCCCTCTTGAAACGGAGACACTCCTGATATTGCATTACAGCATTCAAGCAGCAAATGCAAAGCCAGCTTAGTGCTGGTGTTATCCAAAGCAGCTTATTGATTGCGTTTGCGCTTCCCCCCTGCCCGAAACAAAGCCCGTCTCCCCTTCAGTGGCTCAGACAAAAGGAAAACATACAGATTGAAAGGTCCCTACAGGAAACAGCCTTTGCTGTTTCTGCCGTGAGTTACATCAGCTTGCGTTTAGGGGCACCCGGCGCTGCCTGCTCTTGGTTTGATAAAGGCAGCTGCTTGAGCATAGCTTTAAAATTAGGGGACCCCAAAGGGACAAGGTCTGTTGCAAAGCAGCCAACAAGGGAAGGCGGCTGATCAGAGCAGAGGATGCATGCCGCCGCCGGCAGGGAGCAATTAGCTCTGGGCTACCGCCTTGTGCCAAAATAGGCTGTTGAAATCTTGTCACCGTCAATGCACCCCCTGCTAGGATTGTATTGATGCTCCTACTTAGTCCTACTCAGAGTAGGCCCACTGAAATTAATGGACTCGACTAACTTAGGTTCATTAATTTCAGCAGATCTTCTCGGACATAATTGGATACAACCCTTGATTTGCCCAACACAGCGTATTCCCCAGACCCCTCTGTAAAGAAATGCAGGAAGTGGCCATCATATACCATCAATCCATCTAGCATTGTTCTCACTGAGAGACAGCAGCTCTCCAGTGTTTCAGGAATGGGTTCCTCTGGGATTGAACCTGGGACCTTCTGTGTGCAAAGCGGATGCTCTACCACCAAGCCATGGAAATTAAGCCATGTAATGGAATTATAATAATAATAATAATAATTTATTATTTGTACCCCGCCCATCTGGCTGGGTTTCCCCAGCCACTCTGGGCGGCTTCCATAGAAACCAAAAATACACTAAAATATCACAGATTAAAAACTTCCCTGAACAGGGCTGCCTTAAGATGCCTTCTGAATGTCAGGTAGTTATTTATCGCTTTGACATCTGATGGGAGGGCGTTCCACAGGGCAGGCGCCACTACCGAGAAGGCCCTCTGCCTGGTTCCCTGTAGCTTTGCTTCTCGCAATGAGGGAACCGCCAGAAGGCCCTCGGCGCTGGACCTCAGCATCCGGGCAGAACGATGGGGGTGGAGACGCTCCTTCAGGTATACTGGGCCGAGGCCGTTTAAATGCATACTCTTCCCCTGGTTGCACCTGCTTCTGTTTCTCTCCCTCTGTTGCCTCCCATGTCAAATCTTGGATTGCAAGTGACCTGTCCTCCTGTATAGGGACGAATGAATCTGTCAATTTTGGTTCCTTCACTTCCCCGTTTTTCCAATTTTCAGTTCAGTTCAGCACATTGCTACATCCATTGGCTTAAAAGGAAAAAAAGTTCTGCTGACAATTCACCAGCATTTGGGTGCAGGTTTCTCCTAATATACACATTTTGTGAAGCACTTCCCACTAATTTAATGCACTCTGTGTTATTTTCACTAATGTGTGCATTTCCGTGCACATTAATTGGCTGGAGATCTGAATTGCAAAATTCAGAAAAGTGTGAATTTCACTGTGTTTCGGTTCACGAATTTAGTGTAAAATAGGAAGGTTCACCTTTAAATACGAACCGAATCTTGCTTTTCCCCATCCCTGTTCCTGCAACTTGTATAAGTGTCATGCACACCGATGTCGATCGATCATGTTCATCGGCAAATGAGGCCTGTTTCAAAGGCCACTTTCACACCATACACTGCAAGTGCCACAATATTACTTTAAACCATAATGGCTTCCCCCAAAGAATCTGTTAAAGGCACTCAGAGTTGTAATTTCCTTTCCAGAGCTACAATTCCCAGCTCCGTGAAGAAGGATTGATCATTAAACTGCTCTGGGTGTTGTAGCTCTGGGAAGGGAATAGGGCATGAGTAGGCAAACTAAGGCCTGGGGGCTGGATCCGGCCCAATCGCCTTCTGAATCCGGCCTGTGGGTGGTCCAGGAATCAGCATGTTTTTACATGAGTAGAATGTGTCCTTTTATTTAAAATTTATCTCTGGGTTATTTGTGGGGCCTGCTTGGTGTTTTTGCATGAGAAGAATGTGTGCTTTTATTTAAAATGCATCTTTGGGTTATTTGTGGGGCATAGGAATTTATTCAATTCCCCCCACAAAAAATATAGTCCAGCCCCCCCACAAGGTCTGAGGGACAGTGGATCAGCCCCCTGCTGAAAAAGTTTGCTGACCCCTGGAATAGGGAGTCATCTAATGACTGTGGATTCCTGATTGGCTACAGTTCCAGGATGGAGCCATAGTCGGGTCACGCCTCTTTTTCAGAAACTTCAAGCCTGGGTTACTGGGTGGGGGGATGGTTGGTGGGAATATCAGAGGGGTATGGCTGGCACATATGACCCCTCTTAAGGACTTCCTTATTTGTTTTCCCCAAAGTACTAAAAAGCAAAAGAAAAAAGAGAGAGAGAGAGAGAGAGAGAGAGAGAGAGAGAGAGAGAGAGAAAGCGCCTTTCATACATTAAGAGGTAGTTACAATTATGGGCCCTGTTGGAACGGTGGAAATATCATCTCCACAACATCAAAGGCTCGTTTCCTTAGATGATAATTAGAGCATCTCTGTGGGTGGTCTGTTTCCTAACTTTACTCAGCATGAGCGATTTTGTTCTACATAAACAAACGCGAAGAGGTGCTGTGTGACCACAAGGGCCTCTGCCACTTCCGATTAGTTGAGGCATCAGTATTAATTCCACTAGCTAATTATGCCCGGCAAAGTAAATGTAGCCAACCAAACTTCTTTGTTTTGACTTGGGCTGATGGAAACAGAGTTTGGGGGTCGGAAAGGTGTCTGCAGCTGTGACTAGGGTTAAGAAACTGTCACTCCCACTGAGTGCAAACCTATAGTCTTTCCCCCAACATACAAAGAGAGTTCTTGTTGTTCTTGTTGTTTTTCTCAATGTACTAGGCAAACAGCAGAAATTATGGCTAAGCATAGGAAGTGGTCTTACACCGGGTCTGATGACTTGCATGTCTAGCTTAATGCTGTGAACTGCTGTGGCTCTGGTGAAGAGTCCCCAAAATTTAGGTGCAATTGGTTTGTGCGGGGAGCCACAGAATTGTGGGTTGTGATTAACATAGTACAGTGGTACCTTGGGTTAAGTACTTAATTTGTTTCGGAGGTCCTTTCTTAACCTGAAGCTGTTCTTAACCTGAAGACCACTTTAGCTAATGGGGCCTCCCACTACCGCCATGCCGCTGGTGCGCGATTTCTGTTCTCATTCTGAAGCAAAGTTCTTAACCCGAGGTACTATTTCTGGGTTAGCGGAGTTTGTAACCTGAAGTGTATGTAACCTGAAGCGTATGTAACCCGAGGTACCACTGTATCCTTAGGCCCCAGGCTGAACTCAGTCCTTTAGGCTGGGCATTGACTTCTCTTGTCCACAACATACTATAACAGCGCTTCCTGTTAAATTTAACCCTGCCTAAGCAACAAGCCTTGGTGTGCTACTTTTGTATTTCGGTTGACCTTCAGTCCTGACTTCTTGCTTGCTTTTCGGTCCTGCCTCCAGGCTTTGACCTTCTGAGTTTTGGTTTGCTCCTCCTCCTGTCTTCTGCCTCATCCTTTGGTTGCGTCTTTGGTCCTTCCTTATGGCTTTGTCCTGTTTCTGATGCCCTGGTGCAACTTTCAGTTCCTGTTGCCTGCTAATCAGCTCTTATTCCTCTGTTTTTAAATTTTAAATTCCTCTGTGTTTTAAATTTAAAAAGGGGGAAAGGGAAAACAAATGTGTATGTATACAAAGGGAGAGAGGGAAAAGGTGTGTGTGTGTGTGTGTGTGTGTGTGTGTGTGTGTGTGTGAGAAGACTTTACGTATGAATAGACTCTTATATTAAAGGAGACTTGCAAGGACAGACATTGGCTATTTCTTTATTTCATTCCCAAATTGTATAAATAAGTCTCATCTTTCCATTAATTTATTTTGATGGCTGTTACTAACAGCTTTCTTTTTACGTCAGCTTGGTCACTGGCACTATCCCCCCACTTATCCACTCTGCAATAACTGGAAGATTTTTGGTGGAAAAGACAAACAGTTGCGAAGCAGAGCCCCTTCCGTCAGCTCTGTTCTAAGACAGCCTTCACCAGACTCCTCTACACGAATGGTGTCTTTTCCAGCTGGTCATGATAAGAGCTACCATTCAACTTCAAGAATTGGTGCCTGTGTTTGCTTTCCCCTCCTCCCTCCTCCCTGACTTTTCCTTTCGTGTCATGTCTTTTAGATTGTAATTGTGCAGACAGGAACTCTCTTTCTTTTGATTGATTGCATGTAAGCTGCTGCACTCAGTGGAAATGAATCCCCTGAAACTGGGGCAAAGAACCTCAACCTGGGGGCCAAATGAGTGTTTCACTGGAGTGTTTTTGCCCGACTGGAAGGTGTCCTTCAGCTGCTTCTCTGGACAGAGGCGCATGCATGTGCCTTAAAACTAGCTAACTGTACAGAGATAAAATTTACACCGATGGCTCTGCCCATTTTTGCCTCTGGCCCTGCCCACCAGTGATGTGTGGCCCCTGGGAGCTTGTCAAGAATGGAATGTGGCCCTCAAGCTGGAAGAGGGCCCCCATCTTGCTCTGAATCAATGTGCTCTTCATGTGTCTATCCATGGCACTAAGTGAGGCAGCTAAATGGACCAGTGTACCACAGAGCTCCAGTTGCTAGGGAGGGCTATGGCCCCTATGCCCTGACTTCTGGCTTCCCACGGGCCTCTGATTGGTTACTCTTAGAAATGGGATGTTGGCGCTTCAAGACCTGCCGCTTAATCTTTCAAGGCTCCTCATACGGGTGCACTCTTCCCATTTTGGAGAAAATCTATGCTTCCAGGTGTCATAAGAAAGCTGAAGAGATAGTGCAGGATAGTGCGCACCCCGGAAGTGATCTCTTTCAGCTTCTGTCTTCTGGAAGAAGGTACAGGGTTATAAATACTAGGACTAGCTGCCTGAGGAACAGTTTTTATCCAAATGTGATTTTGGTTTTAAACGCAGTGTAAGGTAGTCTCTGTGGGAGTATATTGTATTTAATTATGGGGTATCAGAGTTTTTAGGGGGTTAACCAGGCTGAGATAGCAGGCTTGTTGGTTTTTGAATGTCTGATGTATATTTTTTCAATTTCATTGTTCTGTATGGGACAATGACAATAAATATTATCGTATTGTATCGTAACACCTCAGCCTCTCGTTTAGAGGCTCCTGAGAGCTCAAAGCTTCCTTTTTTCGAATGAGAAGTTGCTCATTTTTCATAAAATCAGTTGGAACTTCACCCTCCCTCACCCCCCCACCCTCCAAACAACCTAGCAGTTATTAGGACTGTCAATGAGTGACAAATGAGTAAAGTGCTTGCTCACTCTCCCCAATGGGGACTTTTTTCACTGCTCTTAAAGGGCCTTAAAAGGTTACAACTGTGATGAATGCTTTGGGAACATGAAAAAAATATATATATTAAAAATTTTATGCGTAAGCCAAGGTGACCTTTTGTGTATGAGAGCAAAGGCTGGGCTCTGCCTATCATGTTCGCAATGATACCTTTAAAAGGAAGACACACACTTCTGGTTGGCGTCTATGGTAAAAGGATGCTGGATTAGATGAACCTTTGGCCTGATCCTGCAAAGCCCCCCTTCTGCTCCGATTTATGCCATCAAGTTCAAGAAGCAATGGGAAAGAGCCTAGTGGATTTGCCCACCAACGAAGGTTATCAGCACTCTTGCTGGTGAACCAGTCCAATGGGCAGCGCAGTAGCCGTGGCTGTTGATCAGGGGCATTGGTAGGGCATCAAGGCAGGGAGTCCAACAGTAGGTGGCGCCAGAGCCTATGACAGGCAGGACCAACTAATGCCAATTATGTCCCCCTGCTGAGTTCTGCAAGGGAAACAAAGAGATGAAGGAGGAGGAAAGTGACAGCCTGTGCCACCCCCTGGATGGGCTACAACAAAGAAATAGGGCAGGTGGGGGGGGAGGTTGGCTGAGAGCAGATGGAGGTTGTTGGGGGCAGTGCCCAGTTCACCCTGAGGAACCAGTCTCCACAGGAGCAGTGCCAGCAGTCATCTTCATTCGGACAATAGTGTTTTAAAATAAAAGACAATTGGAAATAATAGAACCTCCAGACTTGTAGATAAAAGGTAAAGGGACCCCTGACCATTAGGTCCAGTCGTGGCCGACCCTGGGGTTGCGGTGCTCATCTCACTTTATTGGGCGAGGGAGCCGGCGTACAGCTTCTGGGTCATGTGGCCAGCATGACTAAGCTGCTTCTGGCGAACCAGAGCAGCGCACAGAACGCCGTTTACCTTCCCGCCGGACCGGTACCTATTTATCTACTTGCACTTTGACGTGCTTTCGAACTGCTAGGTTGGCAGGAGCAGGGACCAAGCAACATGAGCTCACCCAGTCGTGGGGATTCAAACCACCGACCTTCTGATTGGCAAGTCCTAGGCTCTGTGGTTTAACCCACAGCGCCACCCGCGTCCCAAACATGTAGATAGTATCCCTCTGAAAACAAGTGGCTAACGTAGCTCCATGGTGCAGCGATAAAACAGTTAACACATTTGCAAAGCTAAGCAGGGCTCAGTATGGTTTCCAATTGGATGGGGGACCACATGTTGCGATTCCTGCAGAGGGTTGGACTAGATGACCCTTAGGGTACCTTCCGATTCTATGATTCTATTTGAGTGTGGCAGTGGGTGGCAGTAGCATTGTGTCCTGCTCGTGAAATTTCTAGAAGCTTCTAGGTGTGATTTGGGATCCTAAAAGACCTTTGCTAAGACCTGGCAGTTTTTCATCTACCAGGGGTGTGGTGCCTTTTACTACAAAAGAATTTTTACACGTTCCCTCTTCGTAAATCAAGAGCGCTCATTATGCCTTTGCACTTTTATCATACTGACTAGACCACATATATTGCAAATGGAGATTTTTATTACTTTTTAAGAGTGCCTGTATAAAAAAAGATCAAAGCCAGGAGATTTCTCACCTCATTTTTTTTTATTGATTTTCCACTCAGGGGGTCAAACAGGTTTAAGGCCAACAGGCAAACAATCATAACCATTCTAAATCCCCCTGAAAAGGGGAAAGAAACTAAAGAAACAAGAACATTTCTTATCATTCACATTAAAAAAAGAAAGATCAAACAGTACCCCATTTGAGTGGCTAAAACTCTCCTGTGTGTTAGAAATATCTGTGGGGAGAGGAGGGATTTGCTGGGTTATACCACCCCCTCTGCCCCATCCCAATCCCCTCTATATCAGTGATCTTCAAACTTTTCAGACCTGGGACACACTTTTAATCCAAATATGTATTTGGGGACCATTTATCCCCTCCATTCTCTCTCCTCCCCATCGCTATTTTTATCTTGATCATGCGGCTGTTTCAACCCATCCTTCCATCAGGATCCAAACCAATATGGGGTCCCAACCCACCAGCTGAAGACCACCAAGCATGGAGGAAACCTTGGACCCTCCAGGCATCATTGAACTCCAACTCTCGTCATCCCTCACTGTTGGCCAAGCTGGCTGGGGCTGATGGGAATAAGAGTCCAACAAGCTCTGGAAGGCCCCAAGTCCTCTGTCTCTGCTCCACAGTGGATAAGGTCTGCAGCGAGAATTGCTTCCCTGTGCATTTCAGAACTCCTTCTACAGATCTTCGCTATGGAGAACACCTGGTCTTGGTGACAGGATTGTAGGAACAGATCCCACTCTCCCTTCAATTTAGGAAGCCTTTAACATCTGGGCGGAGCTAGTGATTCCATTTATTCAATTTGTGTTCTGAGGGATTCAATTTAAAACGGTACAATTAGTTTGGAATGATCACTTGAAGTAGCCGTGTATACATTTCAAAAATACGTCTTCTTCTTTTTTAATGTTGCCATTTCACTTGATAACATATCATCCAGGTTTATAACTGCACTTATATAACCACACACCAAATGTAGGCTGTTATAAAGCACAGGAAGGTGATTTGTTATTCATTGAAAAGTGATTTCACACCAATTTGTAATACCGTTTGTCTGTGAATTCCCTACATACACATATTTTGAAAGCCTGGGAGCCCCAAAAGACACATGGTTTGTGCTGACACAACACACTATATTCCTTAATAAGGAATATACCCATCCCTTAAAATGTGGACTGGTCCCACATAGGAACACGAGAAACCTATTAAACCATAAAAGTGAAAAAAACCACCCACCCACACCCACCAGTTTGGTAGGATTATTAAGCCATCTACAAATAACCCTGGACTCAAAAGACCTCAATTAACCCCATTACTTCATTGAGTAAATACTCCCCCGCCCCCAGCACAGAGTGTGAGTTTGATTTCATTCTTTTAAGAAATCAAAATGTGTAAGAGGAGGAGAAACCAGCAAAAAATAAAAATAAAAAATGGTTTAAACTGATTGTTCCATTGGTTTAAAGGGCAGAGCGCCATGAATTGTATTTCTGAAAATGACTTAGGGCTCTCTAATGGAATTCTAAGTACTCTCACCAAACGAAAATTCCCGGAATTTCTTGGCTGAAGCTGCAAACAGTTAAATTAGCTCACCGCTGATTTAGGTTTGTTTGTAGTGAGGTGGAAATGGCAAGCTCTAAATGATTTCCTTTCAGAGGACTGATTCATGGGTGGTGAATCAGTGTCAAATCGTGCCTACAGTTGAGCACTGCACACACGTGCAGGGCCTACTCAAGCGATCAGCGCAAAAATGCCATAAAGTGAGCATTTAAATGGAAGGCTGTGGAGCGTTGTCTCTTGAGACGTGATTCCCTGGATTCTGGAAATGCCCTCTCTTGTAAGGTCCTGGGGGTCAGAACACAGCACCCAGGTGCAGCTCACCTGGGCAAGCCACCATTTTATATTGCCCACAATCCACTGCTGTGATGGTACACTGGGGAAGTGTGGGAAGTTGCTGCTGCAATAACCACCAGGGCAAGCCCACTGATGTCAAAGAAAGCCATCCAAGGGCACTAGGCCAGGAACCCCTCCACACCCGGAGACAACCCTGCTCTCCGTTCCACTTTAAACAGTCATGGCTCCCCCCAAAGATTCCTGGGAACTGTAGTTTGTTAAGGGTGCTTAGAGGAGACACCCCCTCCTTAGCAGGGAGATACAATTCTCAGAGTGGTTTAACAACCAATCCCTCTTCCCAGGGAACTCTGGGAACCGTAGCTCTGTTAGAGGAATTGGGGGGTGTCTCCTGACAACTCCCAGGACCCTGAACAAACTACAGCTCCCAGGATTCTTTGGGGCAAGCCATGACTGCTAAGTGGCCCGATGCTGCTATAAACGTATAGGAGAGATGGAGCCTCTGTGAGGCATGATAGACCTGTGGCAAATTGCACATGTCAGAGGTGTCTTTCCTTATTAGAAACAGGTATAGAATATTTCCCAGCTTCTTACAGCTGCCCTGTAATTGCATACGTGTACCTAGTATTTGCTTTGAACTGAGGGCAAACCCCTTTCATTCTTCCATTAACGTGGCATTTGGGTTCCCTGCAGCCTCCTGTTGTTTATTAGGCTGTCATGTAGACGGTTGTGCCGTGTGTTTGTTCGCGAGTGCATTTAAGCGCTGCTATAAAAGTGGTTTATTCTAAGAACAGTGCATTCTCAGAATATCTCCTTAATTACAAAATCAATAGCGCTGTCACTACTTTTATAGCACAAGTTAAATTTATACGCACCCTTGACAAGTGAATATAATCCCTCTGACTGCCTGTTTGACTTTGCGACGTTCAGGTGCTTTCTGATTATGATGAGAAATCTTTGCTATGGCCAACTTAAAAAAAAAAAAAAGGAAATCACACAATGCACAGTTCTGATACCTCGCCCTGGGCTGGAGAGGGCTGCCCCCCAAATATTGTGGCAGAGGGAAGAAATGGCTAGTTTTGGTTAAGCAAAGCCGCGATGTCTTTCTCGACCTCTCGATTGCTCAGTTCATTCAAACTGTAGTATTTGTGAACAATCTTCTCGGGAGTGACAGCCACCACCCTTAGCCCATGGGTGTCTTCTCCTAGCTGGCACCCTATGGCAGACGAAATAACCATTTCAATATTTTTGTAGAAGCCACCAGCATTTCGGTGGTAGTGCCCGGAAAACACTGCTTTGACACCTGTTTAAAAGGGGGGAGAAAAAAACCAGTAAACAACAACAACGAACCAACAGAATTCGAAACATCAATTATAGAGGGAAGCACAAGAAAAAATATTAAGTAAAATATAAGAAGTTGTATTTATTTATTTACTTATCTCATTTAAAAAAATATACACTGCTTTATTGTAAAGAGAAAAAATCAAAGCAGTTTACTCAAAGATGAAACAATAAAATCATTGATAAGAAGAATGAATAACAATTGAAGACTTTCTCAAAAGGTTAAAACAACAATAGACTAAAAACAGATCTACCCTCACATCAACTTTCTAAACATCTAGGTAGGCGTGTCTAAACAAAAATGTTTTTAGCAGGCGCCAAAAGGAGTGCAGTGAAGGTGTGTGTGTGTTATCAAGAGTCAGGGAGTTCCAAAGTTTAGAGTTTAGATCTTACAAAAAAACCAGTATCAAAGCAACCACTATAAAGCCTCCTTTTCCATGTAAAGTTTCTGAAGGAATGGGCCTCCACAGATAATCTTAATAATCGGGCAGATTCACAAATGAGATGTTATCTTATGATCCCCCCCCAAAAAAAACCATTTAGGGCAGCTGACTTATGCCTTACTGGGTCGGTGGACACATTTGCAATGCTGAGAAAGTGACGTGGGTGCCAGTCACAAAATGGCTTCCCTGGGGGCGTGGCCTAACGAAAAAGAGCTGCTGTAAGGACATGGCAGAATGGCTGCTACATCTTAAAAAGCAGGAAAAGGGATGGGAACACAAAATAGTACAGGCCTGCCCCACATCAAGGGAGGAAAAGGCCGCTGTATTCAGTCCCACAAAGCCTCCTTTGTGGGCATCCAATCCTGGCATGAAATATGGTCATACTTAAGGAGGCAATATGCTGTGAAACCAGAAACTGGGCAGGAAGAGGAAACAGTCTCTGATGTATTGCAGATTTCTGAGGGGATATTTACTGAAACCTTTCGAGAGCACCATAGGCGTCACTGGCATTTATGCTGGCTTCCGCAGGCGCTGAACTGGCAACCCCTGATTTAGGGCTTTACTCTAAGGCCTTTTAATTTTTTTTACAAGTAAGATTATTCCCTTAATTTCATTTGTTGACCAAAGAAAGGTTGAAAAGAATACGTTAATTCGGAGAGAAGTGTTGCACAAGATAATATGCATTATGTCAATTTAGGCAATATCCTTACGGCTTTGTTTACGAGTGCCAATAAAAACGGCATGTAATTTAAGCATGAATACACTCTTTTTTTTACAGTTAATTGTTACTAATGCAAACTGATTTCGGTTTAATAGAAATTGCTCGGGATGCATTGCCATTTCGAGATGGGGAATTAAGGGAAAAAACAGCAGCATCTCACAAACAGGCTGAACAAAAACAAAAGCTTTTGGCTGCAAGGCTGTAACAAATTTCCTTGGCCTCGATTTCAATCCTATGCTCTTCCATGAAGCTGGCAGGCAGCGGTACCTTTATCAGATGCTCAGCAAGGTCATTCTTCTTGTTTTTGTTATTATTGAGGGTCCTATCCAATACAGAACTAAGTTCAAGTCTCTTAGCGGCATACCTGCTCCACTTGCAAAACGTTTTGTGCCAAAGGAACGCCGTTCCACAAGAATTATGAGTGGAGATCTGCCCCCAATATTGTATTTCATCAATAAAAACCAAATAAGGCAATAGCTCTTAAAGCTTGTATTGGAGAGCTGTTGTATGCCACTATTCATCATCCTCAGCCCCGAAAATCACAATACACAGCGTGGCTTATCTACAAAAGGGAGATAAGGGCAGTGAGCTACATCATAACATGGTTCATAATAATTTACATACACCATGGGAATGGTGTTTCTAGGACCAAGGTGAAACTGTGAAGCTCCCTTGTTATTTTTGCTATTGGATACTGTATGTTGCTTAAGTACGGTAATCTTATATTCACAGTATTGACGTGAGTTTCTTTTGCAGGTTATTATATCTGCTATTGTTTTGGTATGTTATTATGGAATGGTTTTTGTACGTTTTTTTTGGAACGTAGGCCTGTTCTCTGCTTTGAGCATTTTGTGTGTGTGTGGAAAAGCGGTATACAAAAAATAATAATGAATGAACAAAAATACATAGGAAGCATTTGGGTGACGTTGTTGCACAACGGATTGGCCACTGTGCTGTGCAATGGGTTTCCATTAGCAAGAGTACAGACCTACAATTGTCTGGCAACTCATGAGCAAGCAATCCCCAGAACTCCTTTACTACCAGCAGCTAGGAAGCCACAGTATATGAGGTCTCCCTCTTGAGGCTTCCAGTTGATAAAAACAACACAGGTCTCTGCTTCC
The DNA here is from genome assembly GCF_027172205.1 of Podarcis raffonei. Lineage (NCBI taxonomy): Eukaryota > Metazoa > Chordata > Lepidosauria > Squamata > Lacertidae > Podarcis > Podarcis raffonei. The sequence goes on along the minus strand of NC_070615.1, from coordinate 38,202,774 downwards.
TCTAGTTCCCCTCCTTGCTCCCCAAACTTGACCTTGGCTTGCTTGGACTATGCTGAGCTTTGAACCTGGCTTTCTAGATCCGGCATAGGCAAACTCCGGCCCTCCAGATGTTTGAGACTACAATTCCCATCATCCCTAGCTAACAGGGACAGTGGTCAGGGATGATGGGAATTGTAGTCCCAAACATCTGGAGGGCCGGAGTTTGCCTATGCCTGTTCTAGATGAAATGTTTCAGCAAAAGGCTTTTACCTCTTTGGACCAAAAGCCCCAACCCCAAGGACACACCCTGGAGCACAGCTATGATGGGGACAGATTCTTGCCCTGGAGAGCCACCACCAATCAAAAGTAGGAAAATTGCTAAAAGACACCCCTATTCCCCTCACAGAGCTATAATTCCCAGAGGGGTTAAACCAGTGAACTCTGTGGAAGGGAGTAGGGGCCTCAGCAGCCTCAACATATTACAATTCCCAGGATTTTTTGGGTGAAGCCACACGATTTGAAGTGGGACAACAGTACTTTAAATGTATGGTGCAGATGGAGCCTTGGTTTAAGACTGGGATTAATGAAGGGAGGCAGTCTTGCCTAATCCAAGTCATTTAGGTAGGGTTGCCATTTAGGTAGGAATTTTCCAGGAAATGGTGTCTGGACAAAAATTGCTGAAATGTCTGGGAAAATCCGGATGCATTGCAACCCATGTCAGTAGTGTAGATTTTGGTGAAGTTATTAATATTGCAGTTGTTGTATAAGAGATTATGATGATGACTGGAATGTAATTGAAATGAATACTACCATATTTTGGAATGCAGAAATAAAGAAAACCATCAAACCATTAATTCTAGGATGTGGAGGGCCACCTAAATTATATAATTCAGTATTTGAAGGCTTGGTATTATTAATTGTATTATAAATTGGTATTGTTATATATTATTGGATTGTAATTGAAAACTAATAAAAATGATTATTTTTTAAAAAGCTCCAATTTTGCCTTAAAAGAGCTCAACAACTTTTGTGTCTGGATCTTCACCTCTTGAAATATGGCAACCCTATTTTGGGCTTATAGGTAGTAACGGGCTCTTTGAACTGAGCCTGGGAACAACACAGAAGCCATTGCAGCTAAAAACACCACCACTGGACTCATATGCACCATAAAGCTGATCTCAGTCAACACTTTGCTTGCTGCCAATCTAATGTCCAATTCAATTTTTGCCAAATGCCACATTTCCTTCAGGTTCCCAATAACACTGTCAACTCCCCTAACGAGCTCGCTTTTATTGCGACGGCTTCTTAATTATTAGTGACTCCACTTACTGAAGACTGAGCGAGACAGGCCACTCATAATGATGCCGTTTGACAAAAGAGGTGTGTGTGTGTGTGTGTGTGTGTGGAGAATCACTTTCATTTCCTGATGGTTTAATTGTGTGTGAGAGAGAAAGACAGAATGACTGCCAGACAACCGAACGTTCACATCCCGACATCAAAGTGACTTCCCCTCCAATTTATTTATTTAAAAGCATTTCCAAACTGCTTAACATTTAAATATCCTGGCAGTGTATGGAACAACAAACATTAACAGGGTAAAACGGTAGCAAAAAAGCAGAGAGAAAAACAGAAATCTAGTAATAACAGGGTGCAGTCTTACGGGTCAGGGAAAGCCTGACTTATTACATGTTGAAATACTGCTCCCCCTCCCCACAAAAAGACCATTAAGTTTTGAGTGGGTGTTGCCAGTCGGCACATCTGTAATTTTCAGAAAGCATTTGTGGATGCCAATCATAAAATTGCTGCCATGAGTGTGAGGTAAAAAACAAAATGGCTGCAATATCTAAAAATGACAGGATCACAAAATGGTGCTGGCATGCCCTCCATCAATGGGAAAAATGCACCTGCATCGGACACCTCCACTTGTTCACAGAGAGAATCTCTGTGTACCTCTCCTCTGTTCACAATGGGAGGATGGGTGTCCAATCCTGGCATCCAACGAAATGTCTGCATGCTTAAAGGGGGGCATTCAATGTAAGAGAGGCCAAGTCAGTGCAAACAGAAACTCGGCAGGGACAACAAACAATCTAATGTGGATTTTCAAGGGGATATTTACTGAGACCTTTTCTGGGTGACTTAGGAGGTACTGGTAGGCATATTGACACATGTGGGTGCCAGGATGATGACCCCCGTTTGAGTGTAAAATTACAAAAGTGCAGCACTGGTCATTGTTGTCAGTGCCCTCCACTTAAGAGGAAAGGAGCTTGCAGAGCATTCTTCAGAGCACAATAACTTATTCACTGTGAGGTGCATCTGTCTCCATCATGAACTGATTTTCAGGAGAAATTTTTGAAAACATTCCTGTTTACCCAGGCATTTCATGGCCGTAGAACAGGGCAACCCTGGGACTGGCAAATGAGAGCATATTTCAAACCATTTTCAGAATGTCTTAATGGTGTTCTGCCAAAGGTTTTGTTTGCCAAAGGCAGCGGTTCTCTTGGATTAGAGAGCAATAAGAACACTTATGGGTGAAGGCTGTGGGTTTCGTTGGTTACACAGCAAGCATCAGACATTAACATGCATCACACACACACACACACACACACACACACACACACTCTACTTAGACTAGACAAAGCAAACTACTTATCCTTGCACCCAACTCGAATGAAACCCAATCCAGACTGCTTCAATCTTATGTTCCATTTGCTGTTGGAGCAGGGCTGGCCAAGGCCATTTTACCATTTGAGGCAAAACCTACCTCCGCCTGCTCTTCCACCTGAGGCAACTGGAGGCTGGGGAAACCCTGGTGCGCTGAAAGAAGTGGGGGAGAGAAAAGGAGGCTGGAGAGGGAACAGGACGGCAGAGGCAAAGCTGGTCTTGAATGGGGTAACTGTGCCCCTGAAGGACCAGGTGCGCAGCCTGGGAGTCATTCTAGACTCACAGCTGTCCATGGAGGCGCAGGTCTATTCTGTGTCCAGGGCAGCTGTTTATCAGCTCCATCTGGTACACAGGCTGAGACCCTCCCTGCCAGCAGACTGTCTTGCCAGAGTGGTGCATGTTCTAGTTATCTCCTGCTTGGACAACTGCAATGCACTCTACATGGGGCTACCTTTGAAGGTGACCTGGAAACTACAACTAATCCAGAATGTGGCAGCTAGACTGGTGACTGGGAGCGGCTGCCGAGACCATATAACACTGGTCTTGAAAGACCTACACTAGCTCCCAGTACATTTCCGAGCACAATTCAAAGTGTTGGTGCTGACCTTTAAAGCCCTAAATGGCCTCGGTCCAGTATACCTGAAGGAGCATCTCCACCTCTATCGTTCTGCCTGGACACTGAGGTCCAGCGCCGAGGGCCTTCTGGCGGTTCCCTCGCTGCGAGAAGCCAAGCTACAGGGAACCAGGCAGAGGGCCTTCTTGGTAGTGGCACCCGCTCTGTGGAACGCCCTCCCACCAGATGTCAAAGAGAACAACAACTACCAGACTTTTAGAAGACATCTGAAGGCAGCACTGTTTAGGGAAGCTTTTAATGTTTAATAGGTTATTGTATTTTAATATTCTGTTGGAAGCTGCCCAGAGTGGCTGGGGAAACCCAGCCAGATGGGCGGGGTATAAATAATAAATAAATTATTGTTGTTGTTGTTGTTGTTGTTACAAGAGTAGGATCCAGCGAGTGGCACACACCTCCTCAGAGCTGCATCTGCTCCCCCTCCCAGTTGACCTCAGCCTGCTGCGTGAGGTGACTGCTTCTTCCAGAGAACCCTTAGACATGACAGCAAATGATCCTTCTGGGAGCTGACTGATGCATAGCATCCTCTTGAGATCTCCTTGTCTATTCTGAGTTCTGCCTGACAGTGTCTCCAGCGCCCATATTTATAGCCTGTATCCTGCCGAGTCAGCTTACTGGCGTATTGCTCATGTTCATGTATGTTACACAGTGCTGGATTTACATATAAGCCGAACAAGCTATAGCTTAGGGCCCCACTCTCTTGAGGGCCCCCCAAAAAATTGAAGGAAAAAAACAACTGGATGTACATTTCCAAAATATAAGATAAAAAACAAATACAGTGGTACCTCGGGTTACATACGCATCAGGTTACAGACTCCGCTAACCCAGAAATAGTACCTCGGGTTAAGAACTTTGCTTCAGGATGAGAACAGAAATCATGCTCCAGCGGCACGGCAGCAGTGGGAGGCCCCTTTAGCTAAAGTGGTGCTTCAGGTTAAGAACAGTTTCAGGTTAAGAATGGACCTCCGGAACGAATTAAGTACTTAACCCGAGGTACCACTGTAAAATAAAACCTACATACAGTTAGAGCTTAATAATTATTTCACTATTAATATAATTCTTCTCAATTGTACTTCACTATTAATATACTTCCATTACCACAATGGTGGACTTTAATCTGGTTTTGGATGATGTATTGATATATCACCCAGCCCTAGTCCCTAGAACCCTCCAATAACAACCAAAGGGACGAATCATGAAACCGCAGTGGCAGGTCTCTTGACTGTATCTCAAGGTCACAGAGTGAGATGTCACTCAGCTGGTGTCTATGACATAACCACCTGTTAACTAGGGGTCTACAGTGGTACCTCGTGTTTCAGACGCTTCAGGTTACAGACGCTTCAGGTTACAGACTCCGCTAACCCAGAAATAGTACCTCAGGTTAAGAACTTTGCTTCAGGATGAGAACAGAAATCGTGCTCTGGTGGCGCGGCGGCAGCAGGAGGCCCCATTAGCTAAAGTGGTGCTTCAGGTTAAGAAGAGTTTCAGGTTAAGAACGGACCTCCAGAATGAATTAAGTTCTTAACCCGAGGTCCCACTGTACTATTCATTCCCATAGTAAGTGCTGAGTTCAACATAGTTAACCTTTTCAGGACTCAAGCCCACACTAGTGCAAATATAAGCTATTATAACCTTGGAAGGCAATAAAAAGGGCTAACTGCTCTGCATCATTCTTAATCTCAACGGGATACAAAGGTTTGCCAGATAAGTTCCATAGCCAACGGTAGCTATTTCCAAAATTTGTTAAAAGCTTTTTTTAAAAAAAAGTTTGCTGTAAATGTGTTAGCTTCCCTGGGCTCTTTGGGGATGAAGGGCACGATGTAAATTCAATGACGACAAATAATAAATTTATATTGATTATTGGTAGTTTCCCCCTTCACTTTTGATGGCATGTACAGGGAAGTCTCATTTTCTTATATATCCCAAGGGAACTCAACTGCCACTTGGGTTTTTCCCCCCAGACACATGACACATGACCTATTTTTCATTTCCCTACTCTGTGGCATATTTTTCAGGCTTGCCTGGGCAAAAAAAGAGACACTGCCAATGATTCAAACAGAGGAAGCACAAAGCAGCAGAAAAGAAAAGGGGGAAAAGACAATCAGCTGAAGCTGTGAGCGAAAGATCCGCTTGATTTTCAAACTCCGGTGGAGTCCTTGCTGCTGAAGCGGCTTGCCCTATTTTGCTTCCTGATCAAAATGAAATATTCTTTATTTAGTATAGCTCCTCAAACTTTGCCTACCTGGGATGAAAGTTGCATCTATAATTCAGTGTAATAAACTTCAAAAAGTGGATTCACTGACTCAGTGCTGCGCTTCCAAGTTGAGCAGGAAAGTCAAAATCTTTGGCAGGAACGTTCAGAATATTTTAAAATTATATTCCAGCAAATATAAAAGTAGGTCCTAATGAAGAAAACACACTGAAAAGTTGAAAGTAGCTACGATAACTGGTAAAGGATTGCATCCAACTAACTTCCCCCCAGAAATCCATAGGTCTAAGTTAGTAGTGGCTATTAATGAGTTTACTCTGAATACAACAACAACCCAAGATGTTTTTATGGTTGCCTGGTGACAAGTGAATGCTTCTCTGGTGGAATAATATTCGGTTCACTAAATTGAGTTTCCTCCACAATTAACTGAGAAAAAAAAGATGCACAACTTTTTTTTAAGCTTGGAAATCAGCGCCTTTGGTCTTCAGTCTGTGAATTGGTTCTTTAATGCTGCCTGGCAAACTGTATGACAGTGACAGACAGGCAGCAGAGTGGTATCTTGCCGTTTGTTAGTTGTGTGTCATGAGTCTTGACCATGGGTAGGCAAACTAAGGCCCGGGGGCTGGATCTGGCCCAATCGCCTTTTAAATCTGGCCTGCGGATGGTCTGGGAATCAGTGTGTTTTTACATGAGTAGAATGTGTCCTTTTATTTAAAATGCATCTCTGGGTTATTTGTGGGACATAGGAATTCGTTCACCCCCCGCTCCCAAATATGGTCTGGCCCCCCACAAGCCTGAGGGACAGTGGACCAGCCCCATGCTGGAAAAGTTTGCTGACCCCTGGTCTTGACCTCCTGGCCCCTGATTGGCTGTGCCAAGGGTGGGCCAAGGATAGCAATCTGGGGTGAAGAAGAAGCAGGAACCAGGAAACACAGCACTCACCAGTGACCAGGTCTAAAGAGCAAGTCAGGGTCATAAGGTGAACTAGAAGGCAGAGTCAAGATCAATTGATAACCAAGGACATAGGAACATGCCAGAGCACAGTAAGACCTTGCTGCTTCAGGAAGGCTCAAATGAAAGAGGAGGTTATTCTAGACATCTTCCTGCCCAATGGCCAGTATAGGTTCCTGTATTACAGAGGACGCAATGACTCTTGGGATCCCTTCCAAATGCATCATTCCCACTGCACACCTTGCTCAGTGGAAAATTCTCCTGCCGAGGGCACACCTCTGGCGTTCCTTGACATCTTGGTGCCGCCGGCAAACTGACGGCTTTGAAAAGCCGTAGAAAAGTCCACTGGATTCAGGAGAGAGGCTCATGTTGCTGTGCTTTTGTAATTGCAAGACACAGGGACAGAATATATAAAAGCTGCATAACTAGTGCAAGGAGAAGTGGTCTGACAGGCAACATTAGTCTTGTCTCAGCCAGCTATAAAGAACAATTTCCCTACATGACAAGCTTGGGCCCAAGAGACGAAGTGGTGGAGGGGATAGCTTTTACTGGGTGAGAGTACTTCCAATAAAAGAAAGCATTTTCTTTGAATTTGTTTCTTTCTCATCGAATAATCCTCTGCCTCCTGGGTCTTCCTGCAGATATTCCTATATATATATTGAACATATCTGGACTTGCAACCGACTTTCTACACTGCTCATTGCCTCGTGGTTCTGTTACTGTATATACAAAAGACACAAATGTTTTATTTGCGATGAAAAATGCCATAAAAGTGACTTTAAACCCCCTCCCCTGGAAACCACATTCCTCTGCTTGTGTTCTCTGAGGTAGCTGTGCTTCAAAATGCACGGAACTTCTGGCAATGTTAACGACTGACTTGCAGAAGGTTCAGGGGTTTCTGAATGAAAGCTGATAATAGCACAGAATTTAGCACCAGGAAGAGCTCATTCCCGAATACACAAATTCAGTGTGTATCGTGCAAGGGTTGGGGGCCTGTGGCTCTCCAAATGGCTTTGTACTCTGACCAATAGGAACCTAAAAGGAGCCCTGCTGGATGAGACCAATGGCCCATCTAGTCCACCATCCTGTTCTCACGGTGGCTGACCAGAAATCTACAAGCTGGACACGAGTGCAACAACACTCTGCCATTTGTGATTTCCAGCAATTGGTAATCAGTCATAATACCTCTAGCAATGGAGCAGCCGCCAATAGTCACATGACTCCATGACTCTGTCTAATCCTCTTTTGAAGTGTATTTGCATCTTCCAGTGTGGTGTAGAGCCAGTGTTGTGTAGTGGTTAAGAGTGATGGACTCGTAATCTGGTGAACTGGGTTCGCATCTCCGCTCCTCCACATGTAGCTGCTGGGTGACCTTGGGCTAGTCACACTTCTCTGAAGTCTCCAAGCGCCACTCACCTCACAGAGTGTTTGTTGTGGGGGAGGAAGGGAAAGGAGAATGTTAGTCGCTTTGAGACTCCTTCAGGTAGTGATAAAGCGGGATATCAAATCCAAACTCTTCTTCTACTCGTCTTCTTCCTTGGGGACACACATATTCATGAACACTTTCCCATGCTCTGTGAGAACCTCCTGACAGAAAAAGGTTTAAGGAATACCAGGTCAGGATTTTCCAAGCTGAAGGCCACTCCACACCACCACACTCAAGTTTGCAACTGGGGTCTTACGCTGCCAACGCCTGCACCTGTGTAATATCAGTGTTTTCTCAATTCCGCTTCCCACATCCATTTATTTATGTTTGCAGCCTGTGCATGCGTACTCAGAGTCCCCACTGGGTTGTGTTCTTGGCCTAACAACCCCAGCCCTACGCACGTTGATTTGGAAACAACTTTGCGGAGAAACCATATTCAGACGTCGGCTGTAGGCTGCTGGCACCTGAAAATGTAGGCTGATTATTTTACATTGTCTCTGAAAACTCACAGGGGCCACCGTTAATGCTTGTTGCGCAACAGAGAGGGAAGCAGGTCGCGGCTACATCTAACAGAAGATGCAGCTAGCTTTGCTAACATAATAAACACAGGCTTCCCCTTTCTGGCCTGCCACCTCAGTTATTTACTCAACTTATTTTGTTCATTACCATAAAAAAAGAAAGAAAAAGAAAGTCAACACGATCCAATCAGTGCAATAATGCAAAGATGACAAGCTAGCAATTTACTTTGGTCTAGATTTTTCTCTTTTTTCTCCCCCTTTTTTTATCTCAAACATAAAAAGAATCTCATAAAAATGTGCCGTGCACTCAGATGCAATTTATTCACTTAGAAATGTTCTCCCCAGGTAGTGCTGCCAAATTATGATTTCAGAAAGCCCTCTCAATATTTTTAGGTGGAGAAGCTGCCTTTGCCCCTCGACTTTTGTTGCAGGGGTGGGGAAGCCTTTTGGCTAAGTGGGCCAGATCTTTATCTCCCCGCCCCACCTGCCAATCACCTGGCATCACGATGGCATCAAGTGACTGGTAGGCGGTCAGTCCTGCCCACCTGTCAAAATTGACCTGTGAGGGTGGGAGGAGGGAAACACACCGGTGAAACAGCACTGAGCTCCCCATTCATCAGCTGCTGAGTGAAGGGTCAAGTGACTGGTAGGCGGTCAGTCCTGCCCACCTGTCAAAATTGACCTGTGAGGGTGGGAGGAGGGAAACACACCGGTGAAACAGCACTGAGCTCCCCATTCATCAGCTGCTGAGTGAAGGGTCAAGTGACTGGTAGGCGGTCAGTCCTGCCCACCTGTCAAAATTGACCTGTGAGGGTGGGAGGAGGGAAACACACCGGTGAAACAGCACTGAGCTCCCCATTCATCAGCTGCTGAGTGAAGGGTTCAATTCTGATCTCTGCAGGGGCTTGCTTCACACCAGCTTCACACTCAGGGAATGTGTTGGCAAAGCAGTACCCAACAACGGTTGGATCCTGTCCTTCTGCTGATGTCACCCAGTTGAATGACAGGTATGTGGTTGTAGAAAATGGAAGTTGTGGGGCAGTATTTGCCTATGGGCCAGAGGTTTCCCAGCCCTGTTCTAATGTATGCTCAGAGCCGAACAAGATTCCAATCAGCTGTGCAGTTGGGTCTCCCTCCTCTCATTCTCACTAATAGAAAAGCAGTTCTTGATGGACCCTAAACTGGCTCATGTTTTTGGACCTGTGGGAAGGGGTGTACCTCCATGCTACCTCGCTGATGAGAACGACACTTGCTCAAGGTTGCCCACACTTTACAGAGGGCACTCCTCTATTTGAAGGTCTACTGGTCCATGCCAGGTTTAAAGGGATAGCTCAGTGGGTAGAGCATGAGACGTTTGATCTCAGGGTCGTGGGTTCATGCCCCACGCTGGGTAAAAGATACCTGTATTGCAGTGAGTGGGACTAAATGGCCCTCACGGTCCCTTCCTACTCTAGGATTCGATTAATACCATCTATGAACCATAAAAAGAGAGTGAAGAGACTTTGAACTTGCCCACCAGCAGTGAGTCCCTGGGCAGCAGACTGGGCTGTCACACAGATCAACTGGCCATAGAACCTTCCTCACTGGAGTGTGATGCACTGCAATTCCATCTAGAGCAAGGTTTCCCAAAATTGGGTCTCTAGCTGTTCTTGGACTACAACTCTCATCGTCCCTAGTTAGCAGGACCAGCGGCCAGTTTGGGAAAACTCTTATCTAGAGTACAGTCACAATTCTGAATCTGGGATGCAAATAGCATGCGAATTATGACATTTTGTGTGACCATTAGTCCCACTACTAATAGTTTTAAGGTAACACCCACCCCACACAAGTCCTAGTGTCATTAGAGGAACCCTTGCCTCCTCTCATGACATTAAATCTATGAGACATTAAATCTGGATATAAAATATGTGAGAAGGCAATAGCAAGATGAAGAGCCCTGCTGGATCAGGCCAAAGGCCCGTCTAGTCCAGCATCCTGTTCTCACAACCAGATGTCTGTGGGAAGCCCACAGACTCCCCGTTCAGGTATTCAGAGGCACACTTGTTTCCAACTGTAGAGGGAGAAGCAGGCTGTTATGGCTAGCAGACATTGGCAGTCTTATCTATGGTCCACAGAGTTATCTAAACCCCCTTTAGAGCCATACCAGCTGGTGGCCATCACATCTTATAGGTAAAGGTACCTTCCCTCCGTTTACCTTCCCGCTGGAGCAGTACCTATTTATCTACTTGCACTTTGACGTGCTTTCGAACTGCTAGGTTGGCAGGAGCAAGGACCGAGCAACGGGAGCTCACCCCGTCATGGGGATTCGAACCGCCGACCTTCAGGAAACTTCAGGGAAGTTTTTAATGTGTGATTTTAGTGTATTTTTGGTTTCTGTGGAAGCCGCCCAGAGTGGCTGGGGAAACCCAGCCAGATGGGCGGGGTACAAATAATATATTATTATTATTATTATTATTATTATTATTATTATTATTATTATTCTCATCAGCAAGTCCTAGGCTCTGCGCCACCTGCGTTCCTCTTATTGTCCATACTTTTTGCATTAAGAGGTACTTTCTTCTGTCTCTCCTGAATCTTCCAACATTTGGTCTCACTGGATGGCTGAGAAGGAGGGAAAGAAACTCATAATAGGGCTGGGCAATCTATGGCCCTCCAGTTACTGCTGGGCTCCAACTCCTATCAGCCCTAGTCAGCATGACCAATGGTCAGTGATGAGAGGAGCTTCAATCCAGGAACGCCGGGAGGGGCACCGGTCGTCCACCCCTGCCTTATCAACAGCTCTACCTTGTGATACCTCCATTCAATAGGCAACAGAAGAAGTGTATCCTTACATGGTGAGAAAAGGAAAGGAATGCATCTCCAAGTATCTTTACGGACGTGTCGCTGCAGAATCAAACCCGCTAGTGAATTATCGTGGGCTCTACTTAATATGCAAAAGTTGCTTTAGATCTGTTGGCAGTTCTGACAGATACATTGAGGGAGGTTAGAGAGAATCTCGCGGAGTGAATAGCTATGTGGCATCAGAAAGTCAAAGCAAGACTCTCTTGGCTCAAAAAATGCCTCATTTATTTATTTATTAAAGCGCACCATGCCAACAGTTCATTTCAAACGCATTTATCAAATGAATGTGCTGGAAATGATAAGCCCTTGGATTTAAGCGCCCCTGAAATTAGCAGGGATTGTTCCTGAGTAAACATGATTGGGCCCAGGATAAATAATTTCAGAAAGGCCTCGTTGCTTTTAAGAACGTGAAGGCCATTTAAATTGTTTTAGAATAAGAAGAATAAGAGTTTGGATTTGATATCCCACTTTATCACTACCCAAAGGAGTCTCAAAGCGGCTAACAATCTCCTTTCCCTTCCTCCCCCACAACAAACACTCTGTGAGGTGAGTGGGGCTGAGAGACTTCAGAGAAGTGTGACTGGCCCAAGGTCACCCAGCAGCTGCATGTGGAGGAGTGGGGAAGAGAACCCGGTTCACCAGATTACGAGTCTACCGCTCTTAACCACTACACCACACTTAGTGTTATCGTCGTGAACTGTTTCCCAAAGCTGGGGTTAGGGAAGGGAGATTCTGCTGGTGGAGATGCAGATCTCTGGGGAGGGGAAACCTCAGGTCCAGAGGCCAAATACTGTCCCCCCCCCCCGCCTGCACTATCTGGCCCTTGGGTGTCTTCCCACACCACACCACATCCCCTCCTCTGAGCCCTCCTTTACGGGCCCTGCTCGGCACCCAAAATGTTTTTGCCTTGCTGGAATGTGCCCTTGACCTCTCAATTAGTTGATGGGGACCATAGGAAGGGAGAGGCCTCTTGTGTTCAGGCCCTGCTTGTGGACTTCCCATAGGCATCTGGTTGGTCACTGTGAGAACAAAATGGCAGAGTAGATGGACCATCAGCCTGACCAGCAGAGCTCCCAGTATGCCCTTAACCATTTTAATTGTTAATAAATAATAATATTTTTTTAAATTTATATCCCGCCCTCCCCAGCCGAAGCCGGGCTCAGAGTGGCTAACAACAATAAAAGTAACACAGCATTCTAAAATCAATTCATTTTAAAATCAATTCAAAATCAAATTAATGGCAACCATTGGGCTAGAGTTCTGTGAGGATTACCATAGGAGGGGGTGTTGTGCTGTGTTAATGGGCCTGGTTTATTACACATTTTAATCATGGGGTGTTTATTTTAATGTTTAAATGGAATTCTGTGGTGTATTTTATTCATGTTTGTGTGTGTGTGTGTTTTGTAATTGGTTTTATGCTTGTAAACTGTTTATAAGTCACCTTGGCAATTAAGTGGCATATAAATTTCATTGACTTAGTCGTTCATTATTCATTGTTATTATTCTTACTCACAGTAGTTCATTATAGCGAAAAGTGGTCTCAATGACTGCTGGATATGGGGGCCATGACACAATCCTCTGAAGCCAAACTCCAAAGGGTTTTTTTGGGGGGAAATCAACCACCCAGAGCTGCTGCCCCATCTCAGAGTGTTCCTTTTATGCTAGTCTCTCCTCCCACTCTTGGTAGATATCTTATTTCTGCCTTAATTAATAAAAAAAACCCTCCAACTATAGATCGAATTACGAATCAAACATCAATGACTCTTTTCTTTAGCATAAATTAATAAAGGCGTCATTAAGCAAAAGCAAATTCTCAGAGGAAACCTAAATGGTTGTGACAGGAAAAGGAGCCCAATGGCTTAAAACCAGCATGCAAAATACATTGGCAGGCGCTATCTTGAAAGGGTGATTAAAGAAGTAATTGAAGATGGGGACTTGGAGTTTGAAAAACGAGATCCTCTATCAAGACAGGCAGATATAGCAGTCCTGGATGACCTGGTTCCTCATAGCCTGCATTCCCTTTTGAGGTTATCTTCAGACGGACAGATTGAAATCTCTCGGGTTCTTGTTTCAAGCTGCCCCCCCCCACACTCCTGGCTTAGATGCAGCAGAGATCTGTGCTTTGGCAGGGCAGCAATTAAAATGGGAATTGGTTCAAAGCTTGGATCCAAGTTAGATCAACGCTTTTCAGCATAGTAACCAAGGTTATAATGGCAAAAATGCACAGGGAACTGTATCTGATTATAATTTCTGTTATATGTAGCTTTCCTGCCTTTTTAAGGAGCTCAGGACTAGTGCTGTGCACCAGATTTAGGGGAAGCCCAGATCTCGATCTGAATCAGACCAGTTTTGAATTGGGGGCACCTGCACTTGGGCTGAGACAGACCCAGATCACCATAGACCAGAGTTATCCAGGTTGTCAGGGGATGCGAAGGCTGGAGGGCCCAGCATGATGCTCCTCCACAAGCACAGTCCCTGCAGGGCACTTATAAGCAGTACCCCGCAGGACTGAATCCCTTGCTCACTGGCTAATGGGAGATTTCAAACCTGTGGTGTGCTAGGGAAGGGGAAGAAACCCTACAGGACTGAACCCACCTGCTCTCAACAGTATGTATGTGTGTAGGGGGGAGGATGTACAGCATACATAGGGTTGCATTCAGTAATGTCATTCATTCATTCATTCAACTATGCCAACCATCTGCCTGGGTTGCCCCAGCCACTCTGGGTGGCTCCCAACAAAATAAAACATCAAACACACTAAAATGTCAAAACATTAAAAACTTCCCAATACAGGGCTGCCTTCAGATGTCTACAGAAGGTCAAGTTGTTTACTTCCTTGACATCCGACGGGAGGGAATTCTACAGGATGGGCGTCATTACTGAGAAGGCCCTCTGCCTGGTTCTTTGTAGCTTCACTTCCCGCAGTGAGGGAACCGCTAGAAGGCCCTTGGCGCTGGACCTCAGTGTCCGGGCTGAACGATGGGGATGGAGACGCTCCTTCAGGTATACAGGACCAAGGCTGTTTAGGGCTCTAAAGGTCAGCACCGACACTTTGAATTGTGTACTAGGAGCCAATGTAGATCTTTGCTAGTCCCATAAAGCGAAATTTTTTATATGTAGTTATTGAGAAACCTTAAGCCTGTTGCGTGGCAAGTCCCCTCCCCCATGTGAAATGACGACACCGGACACAGAATTTAAGGTTAATGGGCATAAAAAGGCCACAACTTTATTGATTACAGAATTGGAAGGTATTGGCCTTAGGCATTGGCTCCTATCGACTAGCCGGCATGGGGACCGGGGAGGGTTGTCCACAAGCCGTGGGAGTCCTGTTGAAGTACGCCAACTAGGATCCCACGGGTGTCACCGCTCTGGGGCGTGCCGGAGGCCCTTACCTCCCTAGGTTTCGGACAAGGCCACGCCCCTCGGAGTCCTCTACCGGACTACCCTTACCTTTGGGGAAGGTGATGGCGCTTCCTTCCCCCCTTCATTTGCATAACAATAGACCCCTGCCAATGCCTAACCGCCAATACCAAAAATAAGTTGTGACGTTTGCTACGAGGTAGGCGAAAAAACCAAAAGGCTTGAAGTGTGCCAACTTGGAAAAATTCCTACCAGGCCCCTTGCGGCGACCAACCGAAGTCCATAGCAAGGTCAAGGCTAGCTAAACCTAAAGGGAGGGTGGGATGGAAAAAAACCGCTCAGCTGGAAAGGGGGCAAAGAGGGCGGTCCCCGGGCGTGCCTAGTCTTAAATAGGCTAGGCCACGCCTCCCCGGCCCGCTGATTGGCGGGCCGGGTCGCCGACGCGCCCGGGGATTCCCTAATCACGCGGGGGCAAGGGCCAGCCCCCGCGTGCGAGATGTGGGAGGGATTTCTGCCCGCAACCCCCTCTCCTCCCAGGTCGGAAATGGCTTTGTGTTAATAATTTACCCTTTGCATCTGTTTTGTATGATTTATTTTTAATCTGTATTTTTGAGAAAGATTAATAAAGAGAATGAGGGGTGGGGGAGATGACTTAAAATAAAAGCCTGCTTTATTACTGATGTGTTTGCTGCCGTGGGCTCCTTTGGGAGGGAGGGTGGGTATACTTTGAAATAACAACAATAATAAATGAACTGGCTTGGTTGTGCCTACAGAATCTATTGATGCTTACCTTTCTAAATGGAATGGAAATTCAGGAACAAAACAACTCTGATGGGGGGCGGAATATCACATAGATAAATATCGCACCAGCTCAGAACGTTCCACTGGCAGGCAGGAAACCCCCCTTTTTTTCAGGGTTTATCCAGGAAAGTCCACAGCAACAGCCTGCTGTGATCCTCTGCTGCTATTTCAGAGCAGTGGGGCAACCGATGGCGCTGCGTAGATCTGGCCCTCCATATTCTACCTTCTGTGGAACGAAATTGATTTCTCTCTCGTTGCCAGTGAGAAGTGAGAACACTTTGCCTCCCTCCCTGCAGGGCCCAAACCAGCAATCTGCTAAGCCTGCGCTGAGGCAACGAGCGGCAGATGTAAAAAGGTAGCTGCGTGAGGGGAAAACGAGCACAGTGCCAAGCTAGTTCCTGCAGACTTGATGGGGGTGGAGAGAGCCAGGGCAGTGTTCTGGCAGAAGAGAATAATAATAATAATAATAATAATAATAATAATAATAATAATAATAATAATTTATTATTTGTACCCCGCCCATCTGGCTGGGTTTCCCCAGCCACTCTGGGCGGCTTCCAACAATGATTCAAAATACATTAGAATGTCACACATTAAAAACTTCAGATGTCTTCTAAATGTTAGGTAGTTATTTATCTCTTTGACATCTGATGGGAGGACGTTCCACAGGGCGGAAGCCACTACCGAGAAAGCCCTCTGCCTGGTTCCCTGTAGCTTTGCTTCTCGCAATGAGGGAACCGCCAGAAGGCCCTCAGCCTTCACATGCTCAGAGACCAACATCGTGCCTTTGTCTAGATGCATCCATCCATACTCCATCCATTTTGATGTGGCAGTCATCAGAAGCTTTCGGGGGGGGGGGAGGATGAGGACCATTTTCTTCCCAGACCGAGGTCCACATTTCCATCTGGGAAACCTTCTGGGGGCCACATGCCAGTGGAAGGCAGGGGCACAGGCAAAAGCAGGTGAAGCAACAAATGTAATTTTTAAAAATTTACCTTTCGCAGTAGGCTTGTTTCTATGATTCTACCCTCCCTCTAAGCAGCCAAGAGGCACGGCAAGCCCGCTAGCAGCACCTGAGCGCAACACCGCTCTCTCTACATGTGATTCCCACATATTCAGAGCCATGCTGCCTCCAACATAGAAAACATAGTCTTTCATAGTCTTATCATGCACAACTTTGTCTAATCCGTTTTCAATGCGTCCATGTTTGTGGCTATCACTGCCTCGTGTGGAAGCAAGTTTGAAAGATGAACTATGCACTGCATGGAAAACTGTTTTCTTCCGCCTTGGCCTGAATTTTTCACATTCCGCTTCACTGGGTGGCCCCGAATTCTAGTTACTACGACGGAGGGGAGAAAAATATCTATCTATCCGCTTCCTCTACAGCATGCATAATCTTAGACGCCTCTGTCGTGCCTCTATTACTAAAGTGAAAAGACCTAACTGTTGCAACCTTCCCTCATAGAGGAAAGGGCCATGGGCCTATTGATGGCAAATAACAATCACACCGCACCTGACACCAGTTGCTTACCACACCAGGATGACTATGGTGGTTCGATTTAAATAGTGGCAATTTAAGCCATCCATTTCAAAACCACCAATATAAGCCAAGGGTTTCACTGAAGTTTTCCTCGTAGAGATTCATGTTTCCCAGATAAAAGGATACATTTCGCCTGGTTGCTATGATGATTAAAAGCATTGTTTTGCAACTAAACAGGGCCTCAAGGACAACCTGGGGGAATCATCTGAAACCACTGGCCACACAGCCCATGTGGCTTTTGCAGTGCAGAACTACATCTGCTGTGAGATAAGAGACTGATCTCTCTCTCTCTGTGTGTAGCATTCAAGGGTACTAAGTGAGATCGCTTACTTGAAGGCTAAAGCTATAAATTCTGCCCACTGTAGAGGCATTTCAAAGGCAAAAGCTCAATTCAGGCAACAACCTAAACAACGGTTTAATTACTTCAAACAACAACAACAACAACAACAACAACAACAACAAATAATAATAATAATAATAATAATAATAATAATAATAATAATTTATTTATTTATACCACGCCCATCTGGCTGGGTTTCCCCAGCCACTCTGGGCGGCTCCCAACTGAATCTTAAAAACACAATACAGCATTAAACATTAAAAACTTTGGGCTGTTTCCCATGCTGCCATTGGACAACATACTTCTTTCCTCTCTTGCCCCCTTAAAATTTGCTCCGGGGGTTCAGGCGATACTTTGGCACTTCTGCCTGATTTGGGGGTCCACAGGGTAAGTCCTGTTGCAGAAGCAGAACGCTACTTGATCAGAGCTGGATCCAACCCCTAGTCTCTGGATCTCTCCATCATCCACCCCATGCTGGCATGTGGCCCTTAACAGACTGTCCATGAGCTAAAGTGGCCCTTGACACAAAAAAGAGGTTCTCAGCCCCTGATCTTAGGGTTTCCATGTTGGCAGGTCCACATCCAATGCACATTTAAAGCACATGACCCCCCCCCCAAGAATCCTGGGAACCAGAGTTTCCCCACCTAGAGCTACAGTTCCCAGCACTCTTAACAAACTACATTTCTCAGGATTCTTTGAGGGAAGTCGTGAGCTTTATGTGTTAGATATGATTTAAACACATGGCTTGGTTCTGCTCTAAAAAGCACCTGAGTCAAAACAACAAAGGGGACTGGCTTCTTCAACAGATTTCCTCCACCCTGCTCGTAAAACTACAATGAAGTTGACATTTTCATTTGGTAACGCAAGCTTATCGTCATGGCTTAACTTGGTGAAATTAAAAAAGGGCCAGATTTTCAATTCATAAATATTTATGATAAGGACACCATTTTATCTTTAATTAGCCCAACTGTTAAGGACACTTCTGAAGTGAGAAATTGAATTCAGCGCTTAACACCAGATGCAGCTTCTGGGACTTGAGTTTTAGCTCGATGGCTTACAATGAACGGAATACCGAAATCAAATCAAAACAAACAAGCGCACATGTTGCTCACATGGAACTGCTAAAACAGAGTAACACCAAACAAATCTTAAGGGGGTGGGGGAATGGAAAAGAAAGTTTCCAAATGCGAATGAAAGAATAAAAAGGCTGATGTAATACACAATGGTTTCTGGATCAGAAAGGAAGAGGTATCGTCTTCTGAGTTATGTAGTACAGTGGTACCTTGGTTTACGAACTTAATCCGTTCCGGAAGTCTGTTCTTAAACCCAAGCGTTCTTAAACCAAGGCGTGCTTTCCCATAGCAGCGGGGGACTCAATTTACAAATGGAACACACTCATGTTCTGCTTCCAAGGCAAAGTTCACAAACCAAAACACCTACTTCTGGGTTTGCAGCATTCTTAGTTCAAGAACCAAGCTGTTCTTAAACCAAGGTAGCACTGTATTTCAGGAAAGGAAAGACAATGCAATGGAAAGAAGCAACACTGGATTATTGATTTGTTCAGCTATAAATTGGCTCTCCTATTGGCTTGGGTCCTACCCAATGTATCCAATTGGTCAATGCGTTCGGCGGGACGGCCTCTTGCAGAAGGTCTGATCTGCACTATGGAGGAATTTGGGTCTCTAGCATGGTGACACCTACCCTTTGGAACTCCCTGCTGCTGCATATTAGACTGGTGCCTGCCTCTGTTGTCTTTTTGGACACTTGCAGAACACCTACCTCTTTCAACCAGCCTTTCAACGTAGAGATCTTTCCCAGTTTGCACCCATATAAGAACTGTTTTTCTTAGAGGTTTAGATATTTTATTGCTTGTGTGTTTGCTACCCTGGGCTCCTTTGGATAGAAGGCTGGGATCAAACATTTGACCAACCAACCAACAAATAATACTCTAAAACAGACTTATAATAAAGGCTAATGACGCAGCAGAGGAAGGCACAAATGAAAAACGGCTTCTTTCCCCACACACTGGATCAAACAGTGGTGAGGAACCATTTTATTTCATAAAATCTATATACTGCTTGATTGCAAAAAAGAAGAAAACAATGACACTATTAGTAAAAAACAAACAAAAAACCAACACGTTCAAAAAATTAAAACTAGCAATAAACTAAAAACACATCAACTTTCTAGATATTTGATTAGGCTTGCCTAAACAAAAATGTTTTTAGCAGGCCTCAGGGAAAAAAGCAATGAAGTTGCCTGTCTGATATCAATAGGAAGGGAGTTTCAAAGTTGTGGAGGGCCTTTGTACAGTAGTTTCTACACAAACTCACCCCAATGTCCTCCATTTAAGGAAGCGTAATCAGAGTTCACAAAGGTCCATATAGTAAAAGCTATGGTTTTCCCAGTAGTGATGTATGGAAGTGAGAGCTGGACCATAAAGAAGGCTGATCGCCGAAGAATTGATGCTTTTGAATTATGGTGCTGGAGGAGACTCTTGAGAGTCCCATGGACTGCAAGAAGATCAAACGTATCCATTCTTAAGGAAATCAGCCCTGAGTGCTCACTGGAAGGACAGATCCTGAAGCTGAGACTCCAAGACTTTGGCCACCTCATGAGAAGAGAAGACTCCCTGGGAAAGACCCTGATGTTGGGAAAGATGGAGGGCACAAGGAGAAGGGGACGACAGAGGATGAGATGGTTGGACAGTGTTCTCGAAGATACAAACATGAGTTTGACCAAACTGTGGGAGGCAGTGGAAGACAGAAGTGCCTGGCGTGCTCTGGTCCATGGGGTCACAAAGAGTCAGACACGACTAAACAACTAAACAACAACAACAAGAATCAGAGTTCAAAGACGTACTCCAGCCAGGGAAAATCACTCAAGGACTGAGAATCCTGCCCACAATATTGGAAGGGGCATGGGAGGCCATCATGTCGAACACCCTCGCTCTGTGTAGGATTCTGAGGTGGGGCACCAAAGAACCTAGCCATTCCCTAAAACAATCCTCTCATTTCCGCAGTGACATTAATGTGGGCAGTGCTTTTGTAGAGGAACCACAAGACTGTGTGAGATCCTGCTCTGAGGAGATGACGAGAGACTAATCATCTTTTAGGAACTAGAATCCTGTTTCTCTCCAAAAAGCAAAATACAGGGACAAGAAACAGAAAATAGTGACTGTTCCTGGTGAACAGAGAAGAGTTGGAACATATAAAGCAAGCAGGTGTTTGTCATCCTAGAAATGTAATAATGAGGGGTTGAACATTTTTCATCATGGACAGGAGTAAGGATCTTGAGCCAAGCAAAACAAAATTATGCTGCCTGCTGCTGGGAAGAACTGTTTATTTTGGTGTGTGTGTGTGTAGCGGAAGCATCTGAACCGATCAGCTTACCTGGAAATGACTGTCTTCTAAAGGCATTCTATATGGCAAGAACTTGCAGAAGCAAGTTTATTTATTTATTGCATTTATATATCACCTCCCCCTGCCTCGAAAGGAGCTTAAGGCGGCATACACAGTTCTCTCCCCCCCTTTAATCCCCAAAACAACCCTGTGGAGGTAGGTTAGGGTGAGAGGTGGCCCAAGATCACTCAGTGGACTTCATGGTGTTATTTGAATTCTGGCCTCCCAGGTCTTAGTTTGACACTTCAGTTACAGTGGTACCTCAGGTTAAGTACTTAATTCATTCCGGAGGTCAGTACTTAACCTGAAACTGTTCTTAACCTGAAGCACCACTTTAGCTAATGGGGCCTCCCGCTGCCGCCGTGCCACCAGAGCACGATTTCTGTTCTCATCCTGAAGCAAAGTTCTTAACCTGAAGCACTATTTCTGGGTTAGTGGAGTCTGTAACCTGAAGCATAGGTAACCTGAGGTACCACTGTGCTACAGAACCCTAGCTCTCTTGATCTCTCCAAGGACTCAAGGACTTTTGAATTCAGCACTTGCTACAAGCAACGAGCTTTTCCAAAATTACAATAGGTTCTTATTTTGTGTTTGTGAAGAACAAAGTAAGAGTTCTGCTCTGAAGATCTAGGCCTAACAACATCTTTGTTTGAAATATGTTGAATGGGACTACTTAGCTGCAAATATTTTCAATTACTTATTGGTTTTAAAAAGGCATAATTTTGCTTTGTCATTATATGGGCTTTAATGGAGTTGCAGAAATTCAGCGTTGACTAAAAAATAGCTGCTTGTCCAAATACAAGATGCCTTGCCAACCCTTATTAAAAGTATTGTTGTAGAGAGGGTTGTGTTCCACGCCACCCCAGCCCCCAATAATTCCAAATGCCCTTGCACTGCAGGGGAGAAGACAGAAAAAAGCAAATAGGAGGGGAAAGAATAATATTTCATTTTTTAAAAATAGAATAACCAGTCTAATTTTCTCCAGTTTCGATATGAAAAATTGGAATTAATATTAAGTGATTAGAAGGTTAACCTTCTTAGACTGCAAAAGCCAAACGTGATGATGATGATGATTAATACAAAACATGCAAGAACAGGCTGATTTCATTATTTATCATCTGACTATCATAATGAAGGATGTGTTCAAATTGATTATTTGTGGGCAAAGTATGAGATGAGGGTGGTAGAGAAGAAAGAGAGAGAGAGAGAGAGAGAGAGAGAGAGAGAGAGAGAGAGAAAGAAAGGAGAAAGAAAGAGTGTATTATACCTGACTGACAACATCCTGCAAAGAAGGTTCTTCAAGTTGTTTTTTTGAAGGAAACAGAACAGCTCTGTTACTAAGGAAACTGAGCTATGCAGAGCTCACAGTTTCTGAATCAGGGATTATTTCATAGCAAACTTAGTTACGCTATTGTACGGTGAGCTGCCTAGCAGCCCTCTCTCTGTTCGGCTTAATTAATAAGAATACTTAACTGAATGGGAAAGAGATATCCTATTCAGCTAGCTATTTGTTCTGTACCAAGCAGTCCTGTTTACAGATGTATTACATGCATGCAGATGGGGGTCATATGCAGACCAAGTGAAGCCCTTTTCAGGTGTTTGGAAGAATGCATGTCCGCATTCCGTGTGAAGGGGGTGTTAAGTGGGCGCACACATAAGCCCCGCCCCAGTGACCCCAGCACACAGTGTCATTGGCTCTGCCTCCACCCAGGAATGGGCTCCCTGCCTTCTGCCGCACCAGTCACCACTGCCCAAGGGAGTTACAATCAAACTAAGAATAGGTGCATGGGAGATGGCAGAGGAAGGGGAATGGAAATGGAGATAGGGTTTTACCATATTTTTCGCTCTATAAGATGCACCCGACCATAAGACGCACCTAGTTTTTAGGGGAGAAAAACAAGAAATAAGAAGCCTAATGAGCGAAGAGGGAGCGCTCCTCCCTCTTCGCTCAGGAGGCTTTGTGGGGCTATCCCTGAAGCCAGGAGAGCAAGCGGGATCGGTGCACACCGATCCCGCTTGGTCTCCTGGCTTCAGCAAAAGCAAGCCTCCTGGCTTTCCCCCGACCTCCCGCAAGAGCCGCACGCTCTTTAAAGGGAGAGTGGCTCTTGGGGGCTTTTCTGGGAGGTGGGGGAAGGGACAGAGCCGTGCGCTCTGTCCCTTCCCCCACCTCCCACAAAAGCCAGGGATAGCTGCGCGAAGCCTCTGCAGGGCAGTGGGACAAAGGCTCCCCTGCAGAGGCTTCGTGCGGCTAAGCCAGAAGCTAGAACAGCCAGGGGGAGAGCTGTGCAGCGCTCCCTCTCGCTGTTCTGGCTTCTGGCTCAGCCCACGAAGCCTGCACTCGCTCCATAAGACGCACACACATTTCCCCTTACTTTTTAGGAGGGGAAAAGTGTGTCTTATAGAGCAAAAAATACGGTAAATAATAATAGCAGCTGCTGCAGCAGCAGCAGCAACAGCAACAACAAACATGTTAGCAGCTTTTCTAACAAAGTAGGGCAGAGTGCTGGGGCAGAGTACTGATGTTTATCTGAGCTTCTGTCATTGGTATCACTGCAGCTTACAAGAAGGGTTCTGCTGCAACCAGATTGGTTCTGCTGGTGTGTTTGCAGCGATGCTGTTGATGGGAGGTAAGCGCTGCCGCCCCATCAGCTGCAGCTGCATATTGGCCCACCCCCATCTTCCCCCTGCAAACTGAAGTGGTCCTCTAAGCCCAGAACTGGTCTAACCGACTGCATCGCCGCGGACCAGGCCTCTCTCTGATCTATGAAGGAACCCCGTACCTGCTTTGCGGAACTTCTCCAAGAGCTCGTGCCGAACGGACTTCTCCAGGTTGAAGTAGTCATGGTCTTCATCGGGTTCTCTCAGGAACAGAGGGATGTGCTGGAAGACGACAGCATGGTGGCACTTTCTCGCTTCGGCCATTGCAAGCTGCTGCTGGAGCCACTCATCCTGGGCCTGCTTTAATTCCAAGCACTTGGAAGCATCAAAGTACAGCTGAGAGTTCAGCACAAGGAAGAAGACCCCTCCGACCCAGAAGCTGAAGTAATCGTCACCCCACTTTTGGCAATAATCTTCAATTGTTTCAGGAGTTGGCGAGTTCCCAAGGTCGTGGTTCCCACTGACGAAGACCAGGGGGATGTCGCTGCTGACACCCTTCAGGGTGCTTTTCAAGTCTTGTATTTGTGCCTCCCGCCAGGGTGTCCCTACAAACCAAAAGGATTAGACATTATTTCTGCAGGATTTTTACCAGTTCTGGCTCCCTCCTAACCTTTCGACATCTGCCACTCTCATTATGCAAAGAACTTGATTATCAAAAGCCCAAACCCAAAAAAATACCAATTAAAAAATACAATGATCTGGACAGGTACAATTCAACCAACCGTGAAAAGCTGAGCAAACCATCGGAGCGTTTGATCTGCCATTTTTAAAAAAAGATTATTTTATTTGACATGCCCAGGCTTGGCAGGAGTGATTCAGGAAAGGTTCCATAAATATGTAATGGCATTTGCACGAAAACCTGTCGGTCTTCAGTTCATGTGCTGGGACCCACATGCAGGTCATAAGACAGGATCAAAAATCACAATTCAAAGCTAGCTTGCATCTCGAAAGCATTTGAAGACTAACCTGGTTCAGACATAACAACAAGCCACAGTTAGTTGAAAACGAAAATGAAAGCCTCTGAGTTCCTCCTTGCAGATGTGTTGGAGGAAAAGCACACAACACTAAATAACAGGCTTTATATAATGAGAAAACTCAGTATTCTCCCTCTCTTAGAAGAGAGTCTAAGCTGGAGAGGTGTATAGTTTTGCAGTACATCAGGATGTGCAGAGCCTGTGACCCTCTCTATATGTTGGACTCCAAGGCCCATCAACCCCAGCCAGCATGACCAATGGATAGGGATGGTGGAAGGTGGAGTTCAGCCACATCTGAAGGGGACGTAGCACATATTTCTGCAGTCACTGATTGAAGGATAATGCAGGGCCAACTCCTCCAATAAGGAAGTGGTGGGAGACCACAGGGAAGGAAGAGCTGGCATGGACAAGGATGGATACCTTACGGTGTCTGTTGGCTTGCAATGCTGGCTGCAAATCTTCTCAGATCTTCTGAGAACAATCTGCTAGTGATGCTGCTCTAACTAAGCCTAAGTATGCGTAAACCACACGTTAGTCATACTCAGAGCAGACCCAATGAAATTAAATAACACGACTTAGTAGTTATTTAACTGAGTAGAACTCGGTTCAATGCAACCCTTGTTCTTCGCTTTAAGCGCCAGGCAGATTTTTCTTATTTCCTGGGCTTTTAACCCTTAATTTGAAGGCTGGCACTGTGACCTCTTTTAGTGGAGAGGACCTGTAGTCCTGCCCTTTTTTTTGTTATCTGTGTTTTTAGCCTTCCATTTGTTTAGCTTTAAGGCCTTCACTTGTATTGCTGTACTTTAAGGCTTTTATTGTTAATTTCAATATGCTCTAATGTAAGTTGCTTTGAGTTACTTTGTAAGAAAAGCAACTATCAAATTTAAAAAAGTAACAATGATGATGATGGTATCTATTATTGCATATAGCTTAGTCGGTTAGAGCGTGGTGCTGAAGGAGCGTCTCCACCCCCATCATTCTGCCCGGACACTGAGGTCCAGCGCCAAGGGCCTTCTGGTGGTTCCCTCACTGTAAGAAGCTAAGTTACAGGGAACCAGGCAGAGGGCCTTCTTGGTAGTGGCGCCTGCCCTGTGGAATGCCCTCCCACCAGATGTCAAAGAGAACAACAACTACCAGACCTTTAGAAGACATCTGAAGGCAGCCCTGTTTAGAGAAGCTTTTAATGTTTGATGGACTACTGTATTTTAATATTTTGTTGGAAGCCGCCCAGAGTAGCTGGGGAAACCCAGCCAGATGGGCGACGGGGTATAAATAATAAATAATTATTATTATTATTATTATTATTATTATTATTATTATTATTATTATTATTAACCAAGGTTGCAGATTTGATCTCCACATGGGATGGCTGCACGTGCCTGCATTGCAGGGGTTTGGACTAGATGATCGTCAGGGTCCCTTATACAATTCTATAAACTACATCTGCATCCCACCTTTTTTCTCCAAAGAGCACAAGGTGGTGTACACACTCCTCTCCCTCTCCATTTTAACTTCACAGGTAGATTAAGTTGAGAGACAGTGACTGCCCCTAAGTCACTCAGGGGGCTTCGTGGCTCAATGGGGATTTGAACCCTGGTCTCCCACATCCTAATCCAGCACTGTAACCACTGCACGAAGTAATAATGCAACTAATAATTTTAAGCCCTGCCTTCATTTCCATTTCCCTTCCTCTGCTGTCTACAGAGCATCTCTTCTTAGATGGCAAACCCATTAGGGAGTGCCGGCCGGTGCCCATTGGGTAGGGGAGAAGGCAGGGAGCCAATTAAGAGCCAGAGCCAATGACAGGCAGAACCAGTCACTTCTAAGTCCCTCCTCCTCCTTGCTGAGTTCTACCCGGAGACTAAGGGCCAACTAGAGCCTCAACTAGAGCCAGGGCTTTTTCGGCTGTGGCTCCGACCTGGTGGAACACTCTGTCACAAGAGACTAGGGCCCTGCGGGACTTGACATCTTTCCGCAGGGCCTGCAAGACAGAGCTGTTCCGCCAGGCCTTTGGCCAGGGCACAGCCTGACTCCCTCCCTCGACAATTTTCGCGGAGCTCTGGCCCAATGGTGGCCAGTGGCTTGAATTTAATTAATTTTATAATGGATGATTTTAGAGTGTTGTTTGTGTTGTACTTTTGTATTGTTTTATTGTTGTTAGCCGCCCTGAGCCCAGCTTCGGCTGGGGAGGGCGGGATATAAATAAAATTTATTATTATTATTATTTATTAAGGTACTCATAGGCAGTGCCAGTCCCTGGACTTGTTATAATGTGGAAGGTGGGGAGAAGAGGAGCTGGCTGAGGGCAGACTGAGCAGTTCTCCATTTGCCTTAACGAACCAGCCTTTGGGGCAGAAAACTCTCCTCCCCTTCTTTATAAAGTGGTCAGGAACACAGAGGGCCTTTTTAAAAACAAAATCCCCGTCTCCCGCTGAAGATCCTGCTTCCACACTAGGAGAGGAGCCAGGCTGCCTTCACCCCAGCTTGCTGTGGTCAGCAGAGGCGACATTGGCAGACTATTCTCTCAAAGTGCTAATCCATTTGCTAATAAATCCAGTGTTTAACTGACCTTGGCCGTGCCTGCTGCAGAGGACGCAAGTACAGAAAGAGGAGCCATTTATAAAGAATCAGTTGACAGATCCCTCCTGCAGCTCTGCTAGTCTCTGTGGGGGCAGGTAGGTATCAGCTAGAGTTTTAGCAAAGTGGAACTGGTCCTGAATGGACAAGTACCCTCTCATCTCTGGGGGAAAGAAACCACTGCAAACTTGTTTCCCACAGATCATTCTATGGGAGAAGCAAGCCTGTCAAGGAGCTAGCACGGTGCACCGTAGGGGTGGGGAGCCCTTAGCCCTCTCCAGAAACTCTTGGAATGCAGCTTATATCAACCCTGACCACTAGGCATGCTGGCTGTGGCTGAGAGGAGCTGGAGTTCAACAGCATCTGGAGGGCCTTAGGTCCCTACTCCCTGATGTAGCTGCTGGAGAGGGTCAGACTGAAGTTCAATTCTCTGCATCAGCTGCAATGCTCACTGGGTGACCTCAGGCCAGTCACAATCTTTCAGCCTGCTCTACCTCACAGTTAAATGCCACATGTGCAAACCATGCATGCCACTCAATGTTCTCTAGATGCGAGGCGGACTATCAATAAAAACAATATATACTTCAGTTATACCCTCCCTTTTCTGCAAGGAGCTCAAGGCAAGGTTCATGGCTCCCTGCGTTTTATCCTCACAGCAACCCTGATCAGACAGGGAGATAACTGATTGCCCAAGTTCACCCAGCTGCGCTTCATATGGCTGAGTGGGAATTCAAAACCAGGTCTCCCTGGTCAAATACAGTGGTACCTCGGGTTACATAGGCTTCAGGTTACAGACTTGCTAACCCAGAAATAGTGCTTCAGGTTAAGAACTTTGCTTCAGGATGAGAACAGAAATTGTGTTCCGGCAGCACGGCAGCAGCAGGAGGCCCCATTAGCTAAAGTGGTGCTTCAGGTTAAGAACAGTTTCAGGTTAAGAACGGACCTCCGGAATGAATTAAGTACTTAACCCGAGGTACCACTATACTACACGAGGGGTGCTGAGACTTATGGGAGCTACACTGTTTATTTGTTTGTTTGAACTGGGACCCTGAGGTCCAGCGACTGGTGGAAATTATTGGCTCAGGTGGGTGGCTTCCCGTTAAGAATAAGTATCTATCTGAGCACATGCTGAGTGCAGATATTTGTAACCAATACCTGAACCAAGGATCACAAGTCCTTTTACACAAAAATCCACTCCTGGTTTCCCCCTAAGAGTTCAAACTAGTTTAGGGTGGTGGTGGAGTGGAGAATTTTTTTAGGTGCTGTTCTTGTTTCATAATTGGGACTCCTTTGCCAAGAATGAAGGCTATCAATGACTACTAGCCATAACTGTTATGCTCTGTCCATTTCTGAAGGCAGCAGGCCTAAGAATACCAATCAATGGGAATCGCTAGAGGAGATAATGTTGCTGTGCTTTGATCCTGCTTGCATTGGCACCAGACTGTGAGAACAGGATGCTGGACTAGATGAGCTTTTGGACGATCTCTTCTTATGTTCTTACTGCAAATCTACCAGTAGCACCCAATCCACCTCCTTCACCCCTGGACCAGATCACAGTGTCATGGCAGTGTGGATGTTACCTACGCTACAAATTTGTGAGCCTCCATGGCCTTTTCCCTTGTCATTCGGGGAAGCTTCGGCCCTCCAGCTATTGCTGAACGATGACGTCCATCATCCTTGCCCCTTGGCCATCCTTGCTGGGACTGATGGGAAGTGATAGTTCAGAAACGTCTGGAGGGCCACAGGTTCCCCACCTCTGGGCTAGAAGGAGATACCCAGTGGTGCTTTGTTTTTCTTCTGACTTTGACCTAGTTTTCCTGGAGGTGAGTATACCTGTGCCTCAGCTCCTCCCTTCAGACTGCAGGTGGTGTGTCAGTGGGCCGCCTGATGGAGTCCTTCCCTGATTCAGCATTTCCTGAGCAGAGAAAACTAGGTGAAGTGGCTGCTCGATTCCCATACAGGCAAATGATTAGGCTGTGCCAAACTGCAGTATAATATGAAGTTGTTGCTTTCAACAAGCTGATTTATCACTGTGAGATGTGAAACAAGAGGGGATATCCTAGAACAAAAAATGGTATCAAGGGAGGTTTCTTGTGCTTTAAGTGGGAGAAAAATGTCCTTCTAGAAAAAGGGAAAGACGAGAAGCAGTGGAGAAAATTCACATGTCAGTTTTAGAATACAGTCATACCTCGGGTTACAGATGCTTCAGGTTGCATGTTTTCAGGTTGTGCACTGCGCCGAACCCGGAAGTACCGGAATGGGTTACTTCCGGGTTTCGGCACTCGCACATGCACAGAAGCGCCAAATCGTGACCCGCGTGTGCACAGGTGCAGCGCTGCGGGTTGCGAACATGCCTTCCGCACGGATCACAATCGCAACCTGAGCATCCACTGTATACAAAATGTTGCAGTGTGAAGGGCTATTGTTCAGGGCCCAGAAGAGGGCAGGCTGGGCTGGCAACACTGTACAAGAGCACTTCATGCTGCAACATTTTGTTGAAGGTCTCACTTGTCTTTTCGTTTCGTTTTTGCAAAAGCCTCCTGGTCACTGGGTTAAAGCTGACTGAAAATCCAGAGGTAGCATTATTATCAATTTACGATGGGGTGGAAGGTTCACAGGCTATGAAGGACTTGCTCACAAATTTATTGACAGCTGCACAAATTATTATAGCTGGGAAGTGGAAGGGGCAAGCAGAATATAAAATGGAAGAATGGTATAAAGAGGTGGGGGATATAGCTATTAATGATAAATTAGCATTTGCCATTAAGGTAAGACGGGGAATATGCAGGAGAAATGATTTTGAGGAGATATGGAGGGTGTCTGTAGAATTTGTACTGTTAAAATAGAAAGGGGTCAAACCATTGCAAGAGGTGTTGAAATTTTGGGAGGTTTGACAGTTACAATGGAATGGTCTCAGTGGTGGGGGTGCAGATTTTTATTCTTATTTATTTAAGATTATTACTTTGTCAAAAAATAAAACAAAGCATTTTTTTTAAAGCCTCCTGGTGTATATGTGTGTGAGTCTGTGAGGAAATCTTTTCTTGATCAAAATGCCAGATACAGATCAAAATAAATACAGGCATTCCCCATTTACACTTGTTCTACTTGTGCACAACCACGTATATGCGGGGCACCGGAAAATAATTAGATAATTCAGTTCAAACCCGGAAATGGTGGGAGAGAGCTGGAGAGTCCTTGTGGCTCGTGAGGAAATCCTCCCCAGAGCCTGAAGAGGACATCAGTGAGGGTGGAGGAAGCTCCAAAGAGACTGGAGTGGGATTTGTTTGTGCTGCTCAGCCTCTCCACCTAACAGCTGTCACGCGAGGTAGCACAGCAGCAGCAGCAACTGATGTTGCTTTCCTGAGCATCCTCCAGCCTCCTACCAGCCCAGAGCTTCAATTCTAGTTGTGGACATTTTTGGATACAGTATTTTTGGTATGGATTAAAGGCAAAGCAACAGAGAGGGCATTTAAAGGGTGCTCCCCACTTTACACGATTGCACTTAGGCGCATGGGGGCCCGGAATGTAACCCTGCATAAGTGGGGAGTCACCTGTAAATACATAAAATGTGTTGGTGCTCCCACAGTGAACTGTTCTTGGGCACCACTCACATAGGCAAAGTCCATAGCTGAGTGCAATAAGCAAAACAAGGTGAGCCAATGTAGATAATACTGAGGCAAACGGACCAATGGTCTCAGTCAGTATAACGCAGCTTCCTAGCACCTTTTAAAAAACCAAACTCATATTTCACCCCTTCTACATATACTGTGTACAGTAAAAATAGCAGGTTGGATCAAATTAGGCAAATGTACAAGAACCCTTATTTTAAAAGCATTTTGCAGCATGGAAACACAATTGACCCACAAATTAATTGTATCAGCTTGCCTCACTCAAAGCTTTTCACAGTGAGGTAAACACTGTGGAAATACAACTACAAAAGGTAAGCAGCAACAAATTCTTATGCTAAAATTCTTAAGTGACTGTGAGCTTCACCAACAGTCCATTTATTTTTTGGCATGCTGACCTTTGAGCAGCTTAACTATTCCCAGAATTTTAATCTACTATATTACAGGAGCGATTGTGAATTTAGTCCATCTCCTTAGACAGCAATGACATAGGACTCCACTTAACTACCTCCCCCCCCCGCAAAGATTATTCTTCTACCCACCGCTGTGAAAATAATCACCATGCTTCATTTAAGCACAGCTCAGCTCTTCCAACTGATATTGGCACCTCAGCCCATTTGTGGCTGACTTTATCAATTGCAGTCCATCACAGCTAGCACTTTAGCCTGGTTGCTTTCATGGGGAAATCAAGAGGCGATTGCTACGATAATTGCACAAAAGTTACAATAACATGGTTTTAAAATGTGCAACTAAAAAGCCAACTGGGCTTGGTATTTATTGATTTTCTAAAAAAGAAAATCAAGGTGCACAAAGTGTTACACATGGTTCTGAGCCCCGTCCACATTTATGGAAGCTCTGAAACCCCCACAGCCCAAAAACAGCTCGGAAGATGACCCTGACCAGAACACATTGCTTTCTTCTGATCATTATTAGCTATATTTCAATTATGATTACAGTCGCACCTTGGTTGTCGAATGGAATCCGTTCTGGAAGTCCATTCGACTTCCGAAAACGTTTGACAACCAAGGCACGGCTTCCGATTGGCTGCAGGAGCTTCCTGCACTCAATCGGAAGCCGCGGAAACCGTGTTGGATGTTTGGGTTCCAAAGAACGTTCACAAACTGGAACACTCACTTCTGGGTCTGCGGTGTTCGGGAGCCAAAACGTTTGAGTCACAAGGCATTTGGGATCCAAGGTACGACTGCACTTATTATTCTTTAATGTATTTATATCCCACCTTTCTCCCAGGCAGCTTACAACATTTAAAAACAACATTACAAAATGCAAAAGAATAAAAAGAATAAGACAAAGGACCTTTAAAATCCCAAGTACCATCCCAGCAGGGACCGAGTCAATAAGGGACATGGGTGGCACTGTGGGCTAAACCACAGAGCCTAGGGCTTGCCAATCAGAAGGTTGGCGGTTCGAATCCCCGCAACGGGGGGAGCTCCTGTTGCTCAGTCCCTGCTCCTGCCAACCTAGCACTTCAAAAGCACGTCAAAGTGCAAGTAGATTAATAGGTACCGTTTTGGTGGGAAGGTAAACGGCGTTTCCATGTGCTGCTCTGGTTTGCCCGAAGCGGCTTAGTCATGCTGGCCACATGACCCGGAAGCTATACGCCGGCTCCCTCGGCCAATAAATTGAGATGAGCACCGCAACCCCAGAGTCGACCATGACTGGACCTAATGGTCAGGGGTACCTTTACCTTTTTACCATCCCAGCAGGGACCGAGTCAATACAGTAGCACTTCTGCTTATGTTACCCTTGGGTAACATAAACTTCGGGTTGCAAAAGCAGCAAACCTGGAAGTGCGCACAAACGGTCTGCTGCCGTGTGTGCATGTGCAGAAGCAGTCCCTCCGGTTGCAGAAACCCCGGGATCCAACCGGAGCTCCGGAATGGATCCGTCCGCAACCAGAGGTACCACTGTAACGCTTAACTGCCTGGCCAATTTTCCCAGTTTTCAGAAAGGCTTTGCATCTTGCTGAAACATCAGGTCTTCCTTCAGCAGTGAGCTGTCCAAGGTCCTGATCGGCTCTGCCTAGTTTAGCCTATTCCTGCTCATCTACCTGCTGGCTCTGGATGTTGCTGATGGAGGCTTCAGTGTTACCTACTGAAACACGACCTTGACAGACATGGCTCTGCCACACTGGCCACCACCTCACTAAGATACGCTGCAACTTGCATCCTTCTCTTGCATGAGACCAGAATGCCCAAATATCTGGGTTGTGATTTTGTCCTGCCTGCAAAAAAATTCCGCTATTTAATGAACATTCATCTTGAATTGCTTGTTTATGCGACTTCCTGTCAATCTTTCATTATCCAGCACGTTTTACTGCATTTCCCTGTCGTCTTCCTAACTGCAAAGAATCTGGGGTTGTTTTTTTTTAAGATAGAAGACGTGGATTTGTCATGCCCAGGGTGCTTTAATCCACTTTAACAGAGGAAACCTAAACTTCCTGCATGTGACTGAATGTCTCCTGCAAAATTGCAACAGTCTAGAGGTGACCAAAGCCCATAATCTGTCACAGTGGGGCAGCTTTTGCTCTTTCGGATTGTGTATGTGGTGGTGGGAGAACGATGCCTGACTGCTGTGCTGGTGCTTCCTTCCTGCTGGTGTTAATGTAAGTGACAGAACTTGTTACCTATCACTGGAGACGGCCAGGAGACGAAAAGGCACAGGAGGAGGAGCTACTGATGGAGCAGAGAATTGCAAAAGAGCAGCAGCCATTGTCCCATCAGGTTTCAGTTCATGCCTAGGTTTGTGTTGGGTCAGGCTCAGAGGACGTGCTTGCCTGGCTGCCCACTTGCAGTTGGGAAAGATGGAGTGTGCTGCTTCGCCCAAGCCAGCAATTATTCTCCCTTGCAGCAGCAACCTGAGCAAGTGAGTGCAGTCGATCCTGGCTCCCAGAGTATGTGTCCATGTAGACACCTAAATGAGAGTTTCATCTCTTATATTCCGAAATGATCACCATGCTCCACAGGTGAGGGCCTCCCGCAGAAATGATCTCTTCAGGGGGTCCATTCCACACAACGTCAAAAGCTGGTCTTTAGTGTGGCGGCACCTAGACTTTGGAACTCCCTCCCCGTTACATATCAGACAGACACCATCTCTCTTGTGTTTTCAGCATTTGTTGAAGACTTGCCTTTTTCAACAAGCCTTCGAAGTGGAGTTCTTTAATCCCGGTCCGTTATCTGGAGTAGATTTGAAATTGTTTTCATGTGTGCCTGTTGGGAAATCTCTCTGGGAGGCTTTGCAAAAAGTGTAAGTGAAATGAATAATATAAAAGCCTAGAAATGTCATTTCTACCACCAACAGGGATTGTTGGATAGTTCTGCAGTTCCTCTGCTCCCCCAGATTTATAACTGGAAATTGGCCAAATAGTTTACTGCTCACTTATTACCAGTGCTTCTTTTTCTAGAAAAAAAGGTGCCGGTATTCACCATGAAATTGTTGCAGTAAGTGCCACACATTTTAACAAAGAGAGAGAAAGAGAGAGAAAGAGAGAAAGAGAGAGGCTATTAATCAATAACTGCATCTGTAGTTAAGACTATAATTGCAGGGGGGCACATAGTAGTAACAAAATGCCACTGAGATGAGAGCAAAGTGCGTATGTTACACAGTGTAAAGCACAAAGTAACAACCCGACAATGTACTTTCACTACTAACATGGAACTTCGATGTTGGACAGAGTCAAAGGTGGAGAGTTTGTGGTTTATCGTGTAAATGAGGCTGAAAAACACAGGATGTTCTGATAGAAGGCTGTGTGAGATGAGCCTGCTATGTGGGAAGATTTCTAAAGGTTCTTGGCAGTGGCCATTCTGTACTCTTACGAATCAAAATGCTAGCCATAAGTGGAAAATAAAACAAAATAGCAATTTCTGTTAGGTAATGAAAGCGATGTGATTATAAGGGTTGCCACTCTATAGGAGTCTCATTTGGTGCAATTAATTGGGGGGTGATTTGGACCGTTATAAATAAAATGGGGGAGTGTCAACTGAAGAGAGTTGGGGTTGTATTCTATTCTAGTCCTACTCAGAGTAAACCCATTGAAATTAATGGACACGGACAACTTAGGTTCATTAATTTAAATGTGTCTACTCTGAGTAGAAGTCTGTCGGAGACAACCTATGGATCTGGGGAGGATTCTGATGGCAAATGAAATGGATCGAGAGAAAAGAGACTGAATTTGGGAAGATCTTGAATTAATCAGGCAATAAATAAATAGCAGGGATGTAAATACCTAAAAGCCAAACTAATGGACTGATCTACCACAGTTTCATGGCAGACCACCTTGGGTTGCACGAACAAACAAACAAAAAGCAGGAAGATAAATGTGAGAAAAATAAATAAGTCTCTACTGCCTTTTCGTGGTACAGCCTGCAAGACATCTAACCAATATGCAAAATACTAAATATTTTACTTCCGTCTGCCAGCTGCTTATTGCAGGTGGAATCTGTTTGCATATGGAAACTTGCAAACCGCTTGAGAGACAAGTCCCTTTGACGCAGCCCAGATGGAGCAGACGGCTCTGACTTAGGCCAGTGGAATTCCTCATGAGTAAACTTGCATAGCACTGGCTCCCAGTCATGCGGCCCTCAACAGAAATGGAGGAAGCTTCCTTTACAGCAAGTCAGGCCAAATAATAGTAGTGGTAGTAATAATAATAATAATAATAATAATAATAATAATAATAATAATAATTTATTTATACCCCGCCCATCTGGCTGGGCCTCCCCAGCCACTCTGGGCGGCTTCCAACAAAATATTAAAATACAGTAATGCATCAAACATTAAAAGCTTCCCTAAACAGGGCTGCCTTCAGATGTCTTCTAAAAGTCTGGTACAGTGGTGCCTCGCAAGACGAAATTAATTCGTTCCACGAGTTTTGTCGTCTTGCGATTTTTTTCGTCTTGCGAAGCACGGTGTCGGAAAAGTTTTGGAAAAGCTTCAAAAATCACCAAAGTCTTCAAAAACCTCAAAAAAGGCTACCACACCGTGTGCTATGAGTTGCTCCTCGAAGTCAAGTCACAACTGTATTAACGGTATTAAGAAAAAGGAAACAAACTTGCAAGACGTTTCCGTCTTGTGAAGCAAGCCCATAGGGAAAATCGTCTTGCGAAGCAGCTCAAAAAACAAAAAACCCTTTCGTCTAGCGAGTTTTTTGTCTTGCGAGGCATTCGTCTTGCGCGGTACCACTGTAGTTGTTGTTCTCTTTGACGTCTGGTGGGAGGGCGTTCCACAGGGCGGGTGCCACTACTGAGAAGGCCCTCTGGCTGGTTCCCTGTAGCTTGTGGCCAAGAAGGCCATTCAGCTGCCTCCCTCATAAATCAAAAGCGGACTTCTCAGCCCCTTTGCATACACTTCAGGTGGCATCCTTAAGCACCTGAGAACATAAAAAGAGACTGCATCCAGTCCCACAGTGGCCACTCAGATAGCTGTGGGAAACCCGCATGCAGGACTCGAAAACAAGAGCCCTCTCCCCTCTTGCAGTTTCCAGCAACTGGTATTCAGAAGCATTGATGCCTGTGGAGGCAAAGCACAACCATCGTGGCTAGTAGCCTCTGAGAGTCTTACTATTATGGGACCTCTCTCACTCAATCTCCAGCAAGCAGGGTCCCTAATAATGCCCAGATTATAAACATTAAACAGTTCAGAAATGTCTCTAAATATATTATAAACAGAAGTCACCCAGAATCAGTTGCTTAGCCTAGAATAATCATGTAATACTTTGTCCCCAGTACAGTGGTACCTCGGGTTACATATGCTTCAGGTTACAGACTCCGCTAACCCAGAAATAGTACCTCGGGTTAAGAACTTTGCTTCAGGATGAGAACAGAAATCGTGCTCTGGCGGCGCGGCGGCAGCGGGAGGCCCCATTAGCTAAAGTAGTGCTTCAGGTTAAGAACAGTTTCAGGTTAAGAACGGACCTCCGGAACGAATTAAGTTCTTAACCTGAGGTACCACTGTAACTTGTGTGTAAAAATTTGATCAGCTTAAAAACACCTGAATGAAAATATCTGCCCTAACTTCTTTTTTTTGCTGGGGGTGGGGTGGGAAAGGGAGAGAAGCCAAAACCATCACAAACCATCACACAGGAAGATCCGGGGATCTCAATTTAGCTGGCAATTTTCGCTGAAGATGCAGGAGGCAGAATCAAATGCAGCTGGATCCTCTGTGGATATGGTGTGCACAGAGTAATAAAACCTTTTGAAGCTAAAACAAGGATGTTGATGTGAGTAAGCTAAGCAGATCGACGCTGGAGACAAAAGAACTGCGCCCAGCTAAGTTGTGTTCAAAGCAGACCCACTGAGATGAACAAGTCTCAGCTAGTCATGTCCAGTAACTTCAGTGGGTCTACTTTGGGTAGGGCTAGAACTGTCTACAACCCCAGGAAGGGGAGGGGAGCAGTCACGGTGCATCAAATGACAGGCAATTATTACAGGGAAAGCCTTCCTTTTAAAAAAGTTTGTGTGTGTGTGTGCTATGGGGATTCAAAGAGAAACAGTTCAACTCTTGGGATTATTCAAGAAGAAAATTCCTCTCTATTAAGTCTGACCTTTGGTCATCCAGCTCCCCTTTGAGCTGCAAAAAATTCCGCAGCCTGCATTTTTCAGAAAACACTGTTTTGCTTTAATAATACAAGATTAACAAACGGTAATTTGGTGGGAGACGGGTGCTGACAATTTACAAGGTGAAGTGGAAACGACCCCCAGGAGTGCAGCGTTTAATCTATCAAGCAAGTGGGTCATTTAAATGTATAAAACAACACTATAAATGCGCTATGCATTATTCAGTTTATGAATTTATAAACAGAAGAGTGGTGATGCAGTTGTGTTACATATATCCCACCTATCAGGCAACGCCCCCCCCCCATTATTTATATAGTACTATCACTACCTGTGGTGCATTCTGCATTATGAGAGATTTTTGCCCCAGTGAGCTTACAATCTAAAATTCAGCACGAGAGACAACAAAGGAGTAGTGGTGGTGGTGAGATGGGAAATATGGATTTACTGGAGCTGTAAAGGTAAAGGGACCCCTGACCATTAGGTCCAGTCGTGGCCGACTCTGGGGTTGTGGCGCTCATCTCGCTTTATTGGCTGAGGGAGCCAGCGTACAGCTTCTGGGTCATGTGGCCAGCATGACTAAGCCGCTTCTGGTGAACCAGAG
Source organism: Podarcis raffonei (assembly GCF_027172205.1). NCBI lineage: Eukaryota > Metazoa > Chordata > Lepidosauria > Squamata > Lacertidae > Podarcis > Podarcis raffonei. Next base: position 38,165,108 of record NC_070615.1, on the reverse strand, counting down.
CAGCACACGGAAACACCGTTTACCTTCCCATCAGAGTGGTACCTATTTATCTACTTGCACTTTGACGTGCTTTTGAACTGCTAGGTTGGCAGGAGCAGGGACTGAGCAACGGGAGCTCACCCTGTTGCGGGGATTCGAACCGCCAACCTTCTGATTGGCAAGCCCTAGGCTCTGTGGTTTAACCCACAGCGCCACCCGCATACCTCACTGGAGCTACATATAGGCTTATTTTGTGTAGGAGAGGCCCCTACCCGCCCCCCCCAAGCCACAATTCCCAGAGTTCCTTGTGAAGAGAGATTGATTGTTAAACCACTGTGGGAACTGTAGCTCTGTGAGGGGAGACAGGGGTCAAGTAATCTATGGGAGAGTAAATTCCATGGGAACCACTGGATTAAGGGCTTCTAACTTCAACCCTCTGAAGCAGGCAGGCACAATCAGTGTGTTTTTCGGCCCTGCTTGTCCGGTCTTGGCAGGAAAGAAAGCTACAGGCTTAAGGCACTGTGAAGCAATGAAGCCCTGCATGTAAACCAACAGACTAAGATATGTTAAGGAAGGGAGAGGCTGCCAGTTTCAGCAGACAGTTAAGAACAGAAGAGGAGTCCTGCTGGATCAGGCCAATGGCCCACCTAGTTCAGCATCCTGTGGTGGCCAACCAGATACCGTATTTTTCGCTCTATAAGACACACTTTTTCCCCTTCATAAATTAAGGGGAAATGTGTGTGCGTCTTATGGAGCGAATGCAGGTTCCTTGGCTTCAGCGATAGCAACGCACAGCCTCCGAAGCACAGAGGGAGAGCTCCCCCCGTGCTCCGGAGGCTTTGCATTGCTTTTGCTGAAGCCCCTGGAGCGCAACTTCCCGCTGCGCTCCGGAGGCTTCAGGCAGGTATCCGCAAGCCTTTGGAGCACAGCAGGAGTTCCCGCTGCACTCCGAAGGCTTGTGGATAGCCACCTGAAGCCTGGAGAGCGAGAGGGGTCGGTGCACACCGATCCCTCTTGCTCTCCAGGCTTCACTTCGCTGGAGAGGCGCTGCACAGTTTCTCCTCTCTGTTTCTCCTGCCACTTCGCTGAAGGGGCGCTGAGCAGAGAGGGGGATAATTTTTTCCCCCCTGTTCTCCCCCTCCTATGGTCTGGTGCATCCTATAGAGTGAAAAATACGGTACATGCAGGAGACCAGCAAGCAGAATCTGGACACAAGATTCCAGCAGGTGGTATTCAGAAGCATTGCAGCCTCTGACTTTGCAGGCGAGGTAACAGCCATCATGGCTAGTAGCCCCCGATAGACCAATCCTTTGGTTCAAGACTATTTGGTTGTAACATTCAAGCTAGCTGAAAAGAGCCCGTTGCTCCTCCGAACGGAGAGCTGCATCCCACCCGTGGAAGCTCTAATAATGTGTCATGCTCGATAACAATCGCTCATGTTTTCCGTTACGAGACTGTCCAGGGCCAGGCAGCTTTGTTTAAATCTGACAGCTCCGGCATAATTCCCCCTGTCTGCCTTCTGTTCCTTTAACTAGTTTTTATGTCTTAAAAAATATCAATTTGTGTCATTTCCACCGAGCCGTATCATACTCATTATAGTTAGCAAATTAAGGACTTGAAAGTTATCTTGGCAGGTTTTGTAAGTGGAAGACGCGGACAGAGCAACGCTCAGTGGCAACTGATTTCAACAAATGTGTGTTTTCCGCAGACAGTCAACTTTGCTAAAGGAATGTGGCGATCATAATTAAAAAGGTATTTTCTTTGCTCTTAGCACGTGGACAATGGGAGCCGTGCAAAATCTAACCGCGCAGGAATCTGCCACGCCTTGATAAAGGCGTAAATTGTAATGTGCCTATTGCTAACAAGACTTCTTGGGTGGCTTACATACGCTCAGCGAGCAGATCTGTCAACACTGCAGATGAATCTTTATATCTTTAACAATTCATATCCTGCTCTTCATCAGATACGTCCTGAAACAGCTTACAATAATAAAATACGCAATGTGCTGAGTCACTTGATTTTTTTTAAAAAGCAAGGCAGCTGCCATTTTAATTCCCACACAATGTTCCTAACTTAGCACCAGTCTGTAGCATTATGGGAAATTAAAATGGCAGCTATCCAAAGGAGCACCACTACTAGTCAGTGTTAGAAATTAGCCAGGAGCCAGGTGCGTTTTGCAACTGGCTTGGGTCCAATTGTGACCATTTTGGACATCTCTGGATACCAGGTTGGTGACTGGGGAAAGCAAAATGTCACTTAGAGAAGGATATGACATATTTCCCTTGAATAGTTTGATTTGATGTTTTAATGCGTTGTAAACCATTTTGAGATTTGTCCTTTAAACTATAGAGTGGTACAGAAACGAAATGAATAACAACAACAAATTTCACTGCAAAAGAAGGTGCCTAGACATGCCATTGTGACAACCGTAACCTAAGTTTAAGGTGCCATTTGGTGATATCTGAGTTTCTAACACTTCTGCTAGTGAGGGAGTGGAGCAGTGGTGAAACTCGCTAAGCAAACTTTGAGTTCTTGATAGTGGAACTGTGATAGTAACCATGATTACAAGCCAAAGAGCAGGGGACAGAGATGGGATGATAAAAGAGACTGAGATGAGAAGAGGGACAAAATCATTATTCTCTTTGTGTTCTTGATTGCCTGCTTTAATATTATGACTGGTATTAAGCAAAGGGCAACGAATGAATGAATTATATTAGCATGGATTATTGACTTTTGATTCATTCATCCATTTGACCTTTCAATCCTGAAATAAAGAGAATGGATCCCACACTTAATTCTGTCAGGTCATTTCACATCTGTGGATAATTGGTAGCCACTTATTTCTCATTTTATGGTGGAAAGCTATCTCTCAGGCAGGAGGTCTCAAACCTTGGGACCTTCTGCATCACAATATGTGCTCTACCCCTGAGCCATGGCCTCCCAAAGTAGCTGAAATATAGGATACAGGACTGGGGTTCGGAGGGCATTTCCTGGGTGGAAAAAAAACACAATGCCCTAAACCAGCCGTTTCTTAACTCCATCCCCCCTCCCAGACCACTTGGAAATTACTGAAGGTCTTGGCAGAACACTGGTTGAATTTTCTGTCTGTTGTAGAAATTCTAATGTGTTGTGCTAGATGCTGTACAATTTCAACTGAATTTTTACTGCTCATTCTGTTCCTTGCATTTTGTTTTCTTCTACTACGATTTGCATGCCATACAATTCAAATTGTAGAACGATAAGATACAATATAAGGAATAAAAGAAGCAATAACATATTATTAAAATCAATATGAATACTTAATGCAGATATGGGGTATGCAATTTTAATATTAGTGTGCAGCAATTGCTGCTGTTGTTGTTGTTCTGCCCATCTGACTGGGTTGCCCCAACCACTCTGGATGGCTTCCAACAATTATAAAACCACAATAAAACATCTCAGTCCAGAAGCCAGGAGTATTTGAACTAAAACACTCATTGAAAGTAAAAGAAATTCAATCAAGGCACACTTAGGCTGCAACCATACACCCAACCTGGGAGTAAGTGCCATTGAATTCAATGGGACTGACACCAAAGTCGACACATATGTGTGTGTGCTTAAAGGTGGCTTAAAAGTTATGTTCCAATAAACTCAAAGTTTATTTTTAAATCATTTTTACTGAAATATTTATTTGTGTGTGTGTGTGTACATGCTTCAAATACATTTCCCTTAACATTTTCTTTTAAGCTTTGAAAGGGAAGGTGGGAATGAAGGTGCTGAAAAATGCTAATTTTAGCCAACCTAGAGAACTGCAAATGTATATTTATTACACTGACATGCGTGCTTCCCAAGGATGGCCACCCAAAGGATAGTGGGTGGGTGGGTGGAATTAATTACAAGCTTTAAACCTTACAATTTTGACAGGTATTGTATCCATTTTATTATGTCACTAATATTTTATGAAACAATGCATTTTCAGAAACGGCAGTTCCCCGCCCCTCCAATCACTAGTAGAAATGGAAGTCAAGCAAGTGCCAGAACTATACTACATACACCTGCAGAAGATGAATTACGTCCTTTTCTTCTTTTTCTATCAGAGCAATTCTATACAACACAACATATGTCCACTCAGAAGAAAGCCCCGCAGAGCTGAAGAGGACTTGTGCACATGTAGACCCAGGGGCCAAATGTGGCCCCCAGGCCTCTCAACCTGGCCCCCTCCGCAAGCCATATCCCTCACCAGCCCTGTTTTGCACCCTCCTTGGGCACTTATCAAACTTTGATAATACTTCCTGCTTGACTGGATGGGTGACAAAGAGGGGTGTGTAAATGTGTGTAGAAAGTAGCCAACTGTACAGGGGTAAAATGTGCATACGTTGCTCTGCTCCCTTTTGCCTCTGGCCACCTCCATGACTAACATGTGGCCCTCAGAAAATAGCCTAGAAGGGAATGTGGCCCTCAGGATGAAAAAGTCGCCCTACTCCTCATCTAAAAGCGTGTGTATGTGTGTGGGGAGAATGAACAGGAGAAAGGGTTGCGTACAGAAGTAGTACAGTGGACGCTCGGGTCGCGAATGTGATCCGTGTGGGATGCACGTTTGCAACCCGCGTCTGCGCACGCGCAAAGCGCTATTTAGCGTTTCTGCGCATGTGCGACCGCCGAAACCCGGAAGTAACCCGTTCTGGTATTTCCGGGTTTCAGCAGTATGCAACCCGAAAAAATGCAACCTGAAGCGTCTGTAACCCGAGGTATGACTGTCCATGAGACATGTTTATCCTGCCCTTGCTCCAAACAACTTGAGGCTCCATACAAAACTCCTCACAACAACCCTCAGGCCAAAAAAGCTGACACCAACTCCAGCACCCACCAAACATCTTGGCTGACACGAGATGTGAATTCTGGTCCTGATACAAACATTATTTCCATAACATAAATTGCTATCCAAAACATATTTTTAAAAAATAACCCAATGCAATGTTATCTACTACTACCGTATACCATACCGGCTCCAGCTGAGTTCCAATAATTAAAACAATGGGTGTTCCCAAAGCAGGTGGCAATGTGGTGTTAACATCTCCTCAGGCGTTCACAAGCCTTGCATTCCTCGTACCCTCCAACGCTTCAACGGCAACACAATCAATAATGTGCTGTGATTATGCCGCGGCCTTTTCCATTTGCCGACGATGAGCTCCAGAGGCCTGTGTCCAAAAGGAACTGTTAAGCGATGCAGGCCTTGGCCTCACCCATCCATTATCATATCAGGTACATATCAAGTTCAGTGTGGTTCTGTCTGCTGGACATTTAAAAAAATAAATAAATTGCAGGCAAAACAACTTTGCCTGGTCATTAATGGCTACAGCATAGTTCACCGGGCAATAAATGAAGCATGAAGGAGGTTGTGGCATGCACTTGTAGCATCTACTTAAAAATCTGTCAACATTTGGAGCAACTTGTGGAAGGTAATTTAGTTATCTGCCCCATGCAGCATGCCTTGTAGTGGGCTCTTTGGGAGAAAGATTGGGCATTTTAAATACTCCTAATCTGCCTTTCTGCCCACTAAGTGGTACACAGGAAGCCACGGAAAGTGCTGCCACGTCAGTCAGTGCCAGGGCAACAACCCTCTGTGTTAAGACCCCCCCTACTGCTTACCACAAGGTCCTCTGTTGCTTGTCTTTCTTTCTTGAAGTACTTATGTACCACCATATCATAATCTGTCAACAGACTTCACCCGGAATACTGTGTCCACATCTGGGCACCACAGTTTAAGAATTATATTGACAAGCTAGAAGACATGCTGACATCAGCAATCTACACTACAAAAAGGGTCTGGAAACCAAGCCTTATGAGGAATGGTTGAGGGAGTTGGGTATGTTTAGCCTGGAGAAGACTAAGTGGTGATATGATAGCCCATCTTCAATTATTCTTTTTTTTGCCAAGCAGCTGCTGAATGATGACAAAGAAGTATTGGAACCACATCATGTGACCCTGCCTACTGGGTGACAGACTTTGGCATTAAAGTGGTTGGAACCTATAGTGCTCAATGGAAATAGCTGCTTTCTGGTCTAGGTTATTTACATACGTTATCTTGAAAGAGCAACAGGATCAGGTTGAACTCTGCTTTACCCACATTCATTGATGACATGAGACATGGCCTCTCTATCTGGCCTTCAGGACTTTCTGCAGGTCACACCTCTTCTTTCCAGGCTGTTGTTGTTGTTTAGTCGTGTCCGACTCTTTGTGACCCCATGGACCAGAGCATGCCAGGCACTCCTGTTTTCCACTGTCTCCCACAGTTTGGTCAGACTCATGCTGGTAGCTTCGAGAACACTATCCAACCATCTCGTCCTCTGTCGCCCCCTTCTCCTTGTGCCCTCCATCTTTCCCAACATCAGGGTCTTTTCCAGGGAGTCTTCTCTTCTCATGAGGTGGCCAAAGTATTGGAGCCTCAGCTTCAGGATCTGTCCTTCCAGTGAGCACTCTTTCCAGGCTATACACCCCCAAACACAGGCTTTGTTTTGCACCCTCCTTGAGTGTTCTTTCCTGCTTGGAATGTATCCTCTGATAATGCCTTTTGCTTGGATGGATGGAGAACAGAGGGCTGCGTGTGTGCCTAATATACAAAGGAAAAATCTACATCACTTGCTCTGGATGCTACTGGCATTATGTTCCTGGAAAGCAATGCAATGTTCAGGCTCAAAATGTTTTTGCAGCCCTAACACACCATCTCCGGGATTCCATCATACACCCCCCCAAAAAAAATCAGGTGAGCGGTCTTCTTTTGTTTTGTAACGCCTTGCATGTTTTATGATTGGCACCAAAATTTCTCCACCCGCCCACTCAATTTTATAATAGAAACTGGTAGGGGAGGGGAGGGACAATGGTCAGCCATTGCCTTGAGCATGGGTAGGCAAACTAAGGCCCGGGGACCGGATCCAGCCCAATCGCCTTCTAAATAGGGTCCGCGGTCGGTCTGGGAATCAGCGTGTTTTTACATGAATAGAGTGTGTGCTTTTATTTAAAATGCATCTCTGGGTTATTTGTGGAGCCTGCCTGGTGTTTTTACATGAGTAGAATGTGTGCAGTTATTTAAAATGCATTTCTGGGTTATTTGTGGGGCATAGGAATTCATTCATTTTTTCCCTTCAAAACATAGTCCGGCCCCGCACATCTGAGGGACAGTGGACCGGCCCCCCTGCTGAAAAAGTTTGCTGGCCTTGAGGAAGGGGATGCGACTCTGTGACTGACAAAAGAGCTGTCCAATCAGTGCTGCGCTAATCTGGCTTCTGAAAACCAGAGGAAAATGTTTTTCCCAAGTTCACTGCAGGGCAGGGAGAAGAAAAAAGATGGCACCTGTATCCCAAATGCAGCAAATGCATTTCGAAGCAGACTGACCCGTTAAAATTATGTACATGGCAATTATGTCTTCTGCTGATGTAATACAGTCCATTTGATACAGAACAACAGCATGGCCTCCTAACAACAAAACTATAATTTGCTGGGGTGGGGGTGACGCATGCACCTCCGTATTTCTGGCAAAGTCTCTACACTGCAAATATCTATCTGATGAAATGCATGATTAAACTCCACAGTTCTTGGTAGCGCTATACATGGTCACACAATAAAAAAGAAAGCTTCTCACGCTACTAGTAATAATGATCCCAAGTACAAACCAATTTTAATCACCCTCTACATAACTGAAGACATTGCCACTGATTACTTACTTCCTTTTAATGGCTCATAATGCGCTCCCAAGTGTTCTGCTTGATTGCGTCCTAGTTTAGCTGATAAGGATGCTATTTATTGCCCCCAGGCTCTTGGAATCCTAGGAAGTCGCCATGTGCCTAGGCCTCGACACCAGAGCAGCTCAACAGCAGCTGTGCTTTGGCCATTCTTTTCCAAAGAGGAGGCACCACTACTCAGAGGCAGACCACACGCTTTGAATACAGAAAGCCTCAGGCTCAACCCCTGGCCATCTCTGGGGCCAGAGGCCTTGGAGGGTGAACCAGCCACTGAGTTCTCAGAGGGTAGACCAGACATTCTACGGGGCAAGGACAAAGGTGCCAAAAGGCCCAGGACCAGGCCAAAGAGCAACATCATAGCATGGGTTCAGCTGAGGTCCAGCACCGAGGGCCTTCTGGCAGTTCCCTCACTGCGAGAAGCCAAGTTACAGGGAACCAGGCAGAGGGCCTTCTCGGTATTGGCACCCACCCTGTGGAACGCCCTCCCACCAGATGTCAAAGAGAACAACAACTACCAGACTTTTAGAAGACATCTGAAGGCAGCCCTGCTTAGGGAAGCTTTTAATGTTTGATGGATTACTGTATTTTAATATTTTGTTGGAAGCCGCCCAGAGTGGCTGGGGAAGCCCAGCCAGATGGGCGGGGTATAAATAAAAAATTATTATTATTATTATTATTATTATTATTATTATTATTATTATTATTATTATTAGTCTACAGACCCAGAATTGCCAGGCTGCTTGTGAGTAAGCAACCCCTGAAATTCCTTTACTACCAGCAGCCAGAGTTGGGGTGTGGTCTCGGACAAACCCCTTCAACCTTATCATACCCAGTACCCCTTTTTTTGCCCTAGCACACACTGGGGCCCCTGTTTCTCAATCTTTAGCCATATATTTGCATACCGGATGTGCTCCTGTTGTAACCCACTTTGGAGCAAGGCATGACACATTGGTGGGTCCCGATCCAACCGTTGATGACCAGTAGCTAGGAGGTTGCAGTAGTTAAGGTCTCCCTCTTGAGCATTCCTGTTTCTGGAAGCAACACAGGTTTCTGATTCCTGGTTTTTTGTGTGTGTTCTTGTACCATGCGCCTTCATTGGAGGTCAGATGGCCATCTGTCTTGGGTGCTGTAGCTTTGATTCCTGCATTGCAAGGGGTTGGACTAGATGATCCTTGGGGGGTCGCTTCCAACTCCACAATTCTATGCTATTCAGAAGAAATATTGCCTCTTGACTGTAAAGGCAGAGCACAGCCATCATGGCCAGTGGCCATTGACAACCTTTTCATCTATGAATTTGTCTAAAAGGTAAAGGTAAAGGGACCCCTGACCATTAGGTCCAGTCGTGACCGACTCTGGGGTTGCAGCGCTCATCTCGCTTTATTGGCCTAGGAAGCTGGCATATAGCTTCCGGGTCATGTGGCCAGCATGACTAAGCCACTTCTGGCGAACCAGAGCCACACACGGAAACCCCATTTACCTTCCCGCCAGAGCGGTACCTATTTATCTACTTGCACTTTGACGTGCTTTCGAACTGCTAGGTTGGCAGGAGCAGGGACCGAGCAACGGGAGCTCACCCCATCGCGGGGATTCGAAGCGCCGACCTTCTGATCGGCAAGTCCTAGGCTCTGTGGTTTAACCCACAGCACCACCTGCGTCACCTTATGAATTTGTCTAGTCCTCTTTTAAAGCCATCCAAGTTGGTGGTCATCACTGCCTCCCATGTGAAAGAGTTCCATAGTTTAACTATGCACTGTGTGAAGAGGTATTTTCTTTTTATATGTCCTCCTGAATTTTCCAACACTGAGCTCTGTTGGATTTCCAGGAGTTCTAGTATTATGAACTTAACAACTCGGCACACTAAACAACCACAGCAATTTAAAAAACAATAACGCTAAATTAGTCCATCTCTCTTTAAAAACAAACAAACTCCAAAAACCTGGGCACCAGTCTTGTAGCTGCATGAATTTATCACCACATAAATTTGTTTCGTATATTCATTGGCTCCAAGGAGACAGCAACCAAAACGCCTGCAGATCAGAGGCCATCAATTTTGTAGCCTGAATCCACGACTGGATGCATCTTGTAAAACTGATTGTGCGGGGGCAGGTTGTGTTTTAGGATTACCAAAAGTCAGTGTCTCTCCTCCCTCCCCCCACAACCTCAAATATTATATTAAGAAACAGGAGAAAAGATTTATTCAAATCCTTAGAAGAACAACAGACTTAATTCCCGCTTTCCTGTGACAATTTCCTTAATCAGGTCATTTTCTTCATTGCAATCAGCAGCAGAATTATTTTTGCATCCCATCATTGCTTCGTTCTAATTCTGGAAGCCCTTGAACAAAGAACACTATTTAAAATAAGACTAAATATTTTTTAATTTTTTTTTAAAAAAGGTAGAGATTCTAAACCAAGACACACACACACACACAGAAAGTTGTGTAAATACTAAACTCTGATCTAACCCACTAGCAAGCGGGAGAGTAGAGTTAGCTTAACTCCCCATATACATGGCACTACTGTTTGTAGCAAGGAGGCAAACAGGGCTGCCTCTGAAGACAGTTCAGCAACTTCAGCTGGTGCAGAATTTATTGGCCAGGTTGCTCACCAGGGCAAGCCACTTTGAGCATATACAGTGGTACCTCAGGTTACAGATGCTTCAGGTTACAGACGCTTCAGGTTACAGACTCCGCTAACCCAGAAATAGTACCTCAGGTTAAGAACTTTGCTTCAGGATGAGAACAGAAATTGTGCGGCGGCACAGCAGCAGCAGGAGGCCCCATTAGCTAAAGTGGTACCTCAGGTTAAGAACAGTTTCAGGTTAAGAACGGACCTCCAGAACAAATTAAATTCTTAACCCAAGGTACCACTGTAATGCCAATCCCAGCCTGGCTGCACTTGCCTGCCAATTAGTTTCTGGGCCTTATTCAAAGTGCTGATTTGACCTATAAAGGCTTAAACGGCACAGGATTGCAATACATCAAGGATCACCTTTCCCCATATGAACTGACTCAGACCCTGCAATCATCATTAGAGGCACTTCTTCATGTGCTTCCTCCACGAGAGGTCTGGGTGGTGGCAAAATGAGAACGGGCCTTTTCTGTGGTGGCTCCCCACTTGTGGAATGCTCTCCCCAGAAAAGCTCGCCTGGCCCCTTCATTACACATCTTTAGGTGTCAGGCAAAACTATTCCTATTCTCCCAGGCCTTTGGCTAATTAAACAATCTACAGCCTTTTAAACTGTGGGCATGTGAGGTTAGTGTTTCCGTTTGTTATTATAGTATGCATTTTTTGTGTTTTCATATTGAAAACCTCCCTGTCATCTTTGGATGAAGGGTGATATAGGAAATAAATGAATGAATGAATAAGATAAGATCAAGCAAATATTTTCCCACTAAGCCCTGGGCAGGCCTTCTAACAGAAATGGGAAGGACTAGCTCTGTTAATGTCTCAGGTCTGATTTCCAGGGTTGGGTTGGCAACACCCCTCACCTTAAACCCTGGAGAGTTTCTGTATGTTAGTGTAGACCAGGGTTCCCCAAACTACAGCTGTTTTTGGACTCCAGTTTCCATCATCCCTGACCACTGGTCCTGCTAGCTAGGGATGATGGGAGTTGTAGTCCAAAAACAGCTGGAGACCCTCGTTTGGGAAATCATGGCATAGACAATGCTGAACTAGATGGAGCATCAGTCAGATTCAGTGTAAGGCAGCTTCCTATGTTCCTATGCAGGGAACCAGTCACTGTCCCTGATAAGTCCTTGCAGAGATCTTGGGGATTCACACCACTTGGGTTGAGTCTTGCGTCATCCTCCGCAACCGATGGCATTTGCAGTCAACTGCGACACTCTGTACTTAACCGCTTGCTTTCACATCCTTGGACACAACTTAGCTAGCCATTAGCGCTAGTTTTCCTTCTCCCCCTTTTTTTCTTTAAAAAAGACACTTTTTAATAATGCATGCCCGTGTGCAAAGCCATTTATCCCCAAAGTAATCCGGATGGCACAGAAGACTGTTTGAAGAAGTAGGCGCGAAAAGACCTCCGGAGGAAGAAGCGGTTGCTCTTTCGCTTCCTAGCTAGGGCTCGAAAACAGCGCAGGGGGCTGCTGTCAATGTTTACACAAGCGCAGAGCAAACACGGCAAGCGGCACAGAAGCGATCTTGGCTGTGTTCAATATGTTCCGTTTAAATGTTTTATAAGTTGTGCGACTAAAATGTATATTTGGTAACATTTGGCAAACCGAGGGGAAAAGGAGGAGAGGAGAGAGCAGCCCTTTTGAAATATTATGGGAAGTATTACACTGTATTCTCATTCTCTGTAAGCATTGCGTCGTCATAGCTCAGTTGTAGAGTGTTTGCCTTGCAATCAGAAGTTCCTGGGTTCAGTCCCCGGTATCTCCGGGTAAGGCTGGGTGATAGTATTGTGTCGACAGTACAGTGGTACCGTGGGTTAAGAACTTAATTCGTTCTGGAGGTCTTTTCTTAACCTGAAACTGTTCTTAATCTGAAGCACCACTTTAGCTAATGGGGCCTCCTGCTGCCGCTGCACCGCCAGAGCATGATTTCTCTTCTCATCCTGAAGCAAAGTTCTTAACCCAAGGTAATATTTCTGGGTTAACGGAGTCTGTAACCTGTAGCGTTTGTAACCTGAAGCATATGTAACCCGAGGTACCACTGTACTGAGATGGATGGCCCCATGGTCTGAATCTAAGCCAGCTTCCTAAGTGCCTCTTCGTATGGAAGAGAAGGCTTTCAACAGCCACTAGCCTTATGGCTATGTTCTACCTCCACTATCAGAGACATTAAGCCTCTGATTACCACCTGCAGGGAACTGCAGGTAGGCAGAGTGCTGTTGTGCTCATGTCCACCTTGCAAGGTTCCCACTGACCAGCCACTGTGAGAAGAGGATGCTGAACTAGATGGGGTCTGATCCAGGAGGCTCGCCTTACCTTCTTCCTGCTTCAAAATGCTCTTAACCTATGTAGTTAGCATATGACTCATCTTATTTGCTGCTTGGTTGTAAATAAAACCTCTAAGCAGTTTACAAAAAATTTAAAGTTATCCAAATAATCTTTATTAGTTTTCCGGCTGCATACTCCACATACACATAATGTGTTGCATTTTACATTTATACTTGTTCCTAAGCGCTGACTTCCCTCCTTCCTTCTTCTGGTTTTTTATATCACATATAATTTTATCGCATTATTTTCATCCATTTTGCATATTGTTATTCATTTTCCATATTTGCCCATAGTATATCCATAAATAAATAAATCCTCCTGTTTATACAATTCTTGTTGTCTGTCTGTATTCATTTACAACTACAGTGGTATCTCAGGTTACAGAAGCTTCAGGTTACAGACTCTGCTAACCCTGAAATAGTACTTCGGGATAAGAACTTTGCTTCAGGATGAGAACAGAAATCGCACAGCAGCAGCGTGGCAGCAATGGGAGGCCCCATTAGCTAAAGTGGTGCTTCAGGTTAAGAACAGTTTCAGGTTAAGAATGGACCTCCAGAACGAATTAAGTTCTTAACCCGAGGTACCACTGTACTGTTAGTTATATTAATCTCCTTATACATTTTGCTTCTTATTATTTTTATTGAAAGTGATGGATAATGAAAATTTAAAGTTATCAGTAAAAGACACAGTTATAAACAAGAATAAAAGGGAATAATAACTCAAATCTACAATATGCTAAAACTGTAGGTGCTGCCATGCTAAAAGGTCAATTTCTTACAAGCAAGCAATGTATATTATGTGACACCTGTAACAGTGCCATTTTCACAGATGAAAGCGGTCAAGAGGGCATATCCTAAGGCAATCCCTCAAGTTATTAAATTCATATTCCAGTTTTCCGCCAAGGAGCTTAAGGTGGCACACATTGTCTCCATGCTCCCATTTTCACCATAACAGCCCTGTAAGGAGAGGTTAGGTTGGGAAATGGTAACATTAAGAGCATTAACTGAGCCCTACTGTACCGTAAGGATGCCACAGAGCCTAGGACTTGCCGATCAGAAGGTCGGCAGTTCAAATCCCCACGATGGGGTGAGCTCCCATTGCTTGGTCCCTGCTCTTGCCAACCTAGCAGTTCGAAAGCAAGTCAAAGTGCAAGTAGACAAATAGGTACCACTCCAGCGGGAAGGTAAACGCCGTTTCCGTGCACTGCTCTGGTTCGCCAGAAGCGGCTTAGTCATGCTGGCCACATGACCCAGAAGCTGTACGCCGGCTCCCTTGGCCAATAAAGCGAGATGAGTGCCGCAACCCCAGAGTCGGCCACAACTGGACCTAATGGTCAGGGGTCCCTTTACCTTTACTGTACCGTAACAGAGGTCCATCTCGGATCCACCATCGCATTCCCCACAACAACTAACCAGTTGCTTCTGGGAAGCCCACAACGAGGACATAAAGACAAACGACCCTCTTTCCTGGATTTGTTCTCCATCAACTGGTATCCTAAGGTACATTGTCTCTAAACCTGGAAGCTCTATTCAATCACCATGGCTAGAAAGAACATAATAATTGCCGCTGCTGGATCAGCCTAAAATCCTCCTCACCCTCCGCCATCTCATCCAGAAACCTTTTGCTCTGACAATGAAGAACTTGGTACAACAGGAGCAATATCAAATGCCCCACCTGCATCAGACTTTAAATGAGCATGGCCTTCCCCACCAAGAATCCTGGGAACCGTAGTTTCTTAAGAATTCTGAAAGATGTGAGGAGAACCCTTGTTCCCTCCACAGAGCTATAATTCCCAGTGGTTTAATAATCAACCCCTCCTTCCAAAGGAACCCTGGGAATTGTAGTTTCCAATTTCCTTTCTTGGGGCTGTGACAGAGAAGAGGGAGGACTCACAAGCCTGAGGCTTAACCATCTGACACTAAACTATAGTTCAGGTGCTAGAGAGAAGCATTTGGGAGCTCCTCTGGGAAAAAGAGACCTCAGTTTGAATGCAGAGAAAGAGATGACAGTTAAGCCTTAATGTAAATACACCCCATGCATGTCAGTTAAGAACAGGAGAATCTGTCCATTTCAGTTTCCCTCAGTTTCTCATTTTTTTTCACTCTCATGTTCACTTCTCCACATCAATTGTAATTTTTTAAAAAGCCAGTGTGGAAATTCATCAGCATTTTAGTGCTCATTTCTCCTAACTTCATTTTATGTTCAGTTTTCCCTCATATGTACATTTTTGCAAAGCAGTTCTCTCCAATATAATTCATGTTTCTAGGTTATTTGCACTAATATATATGCTTTTCTGTACACATTACTTGGCTGCAGAACTGCACTGAAAAATTCAGAGACATGCAAATTTCAAACAAGGCTGTGTTGCAGTTTGCGTCATGTTTCAAAGTGCAAATTATTTGAGCTCGCCTTTAAATGTGAACTGAATCGAACCCCCCACACCCCTAATGCCAGTTCCATACAGTGACGACTGCTTATTTTCTGGATGAAATAAGCAACTGACACTTTGGAAACTCATAACGATGCATCTCTGTGTAGATCTCGTCACGGAACATGAGCAATTTGTAAGGTGCTGAGGTGACGTTTCAATAAGACAGAGGTGGTGAAGGCAATTTGCCCACATATAGAAAAAGAACCATTTGCTACAAGGAATCATTATATTAATATGTTGTTGTTTTTTTATGTCCCATTGTAAGCAACAGGTGAGCCATATGGAAGATTATTATGGAAAGGAGCAGGGAGAGAGACGAAGTGAAAATCGAGGGCTGCCGTTGTCAGAGACAGCCGAACGCCTGCGAGACAAAGCCTCTGGGCTGAACTGCTACTCATGTCATGGAAAGTTCATGAGCATATCAGACGCCAAGGGGGAGTGGGTGAGCAGCTCTTGTGGGAAAGAGGAAGATCAGTTTGGAGACAGAGAAATAAATTACTTAGTGGTGCTGTCAAGAAATAAAGAGGTAAGAGAGAGAAGGGGTGTTGGGTAAGCCAGAAAGCTGAGAAGCCCAATGGGAAGGTAAGTTAGAAAGGAAGGAAGGAGGTCAAGGAAAAGGAAGACCAGTGGCAAGGTAACTGGAGAAAAAGACTATTTCCGCATCATGTTTTTATCCTTCTCCCACTTCTCCAGGGAGCTCTCTCCATACCACCCAGGGCCAAGAGACAGATATTTGCACAAGGTGATACAAAAGGGCTGGTTCAGACATAGCCACCTTGGTCCAGTAACCCGTGGTTTATCAGACCTAGAGTGAGCCATGTACAGGCATGCTGTCTCCAAACCATCTCAGTCCTGCCTCCCTTCTGTGAAGGCGTCCTGGTTAGAAGGGAGAGCAGGGGCACCTGCAGCCTTCCAGAGGTGGTTGGACTTCAGTTCTCATCAGCCTCAGCTTTCATGGCCAATGGTCAGCCCTGAAGGGGCATCTAGCCCAAAGGTTCTCCACCCTTGCTATGAGGCCTCCCTTCAAAGCAGAGTCTGCCAGTTGTAGGCATCCTGGGAAACTGGGCTTTGAATTTTTATAAGTTAAAGAGCAGTATTGTAGAAATATAAGTTCTATATAAGAAATATGTTACTGTGTGGTATAAAGTAACGGATAGAGAAAGTACAGTGAGATTAATTGGAAGTCAATTTTAAATTTCTTCTCTATAAATTTTATAATTGTGTTCCATATAAGGAGTATATATGATGATAATTATATTAATCTTCTTGTATCTTATAGTGTGGTGGTTTGTTTCATTTTTCTTTTATTTGTTCGTTTGATTGTATGTTTGTTTACTTGTATGTACGACTGTTTTCTCATAAATGTATTTATTTTAAATTAATAAAGATATATATTTTTAAAAAAAAGTTAAAGAGAGGTATAGAGACGCACCTCAGAAATAAATATATTGGTTGCAGATCTCTGGTTTATCATCATTATTTCCCAGCACTAAAAAAGAAGTGAGGAATTTAAAAAATTAAAAAAGATCTGAGAGGTGCCAAACCAGAGGTAAAAGCACTCAGCATATTTTGAAGAGTTGGCCGGGGGGGGTGGAGGAAGGAAGGGGGGGGGAGGCATTAAACAGAAAAAAAAGAAGTTCTTGTGAAACAGAACCAACATTGCTCCAGTACAAATTCAAAGCTTCTTCTCACCTAATGCCTTTGTTGCTGGTCTTTGATTGTTATACTTTCTAAATCTATTACGATAAGCATGAGAGGGAGAGAGAAGCTTAGCATTTCATTTTTCAACGGAAGCCGGGCTTTTGATTTCGCTAACAAGATTACTTCACCCAGATGTGGTGTTGGAAGACGGGTAGAGCCCACAGGCCACCTGCTGCCCATCACAGTGCAAGGAGACATTCAGAGGGAGGAGCTTCCTTTCTTAGGGAACAACTATAGATCAGGAGGTCCCTGGTTCCCTTCCCAGCATCTCCAGGGAGGGCTGGGAGAAACCCCTGCCTGCAATCCTGGAGAGCTGCTGACAGCCAGTGTAGACGATATGGAACAAGCTATGGCCCAATGGGTCTGATTCAGTATAAGGCAGCATTCTGCATTTCATTAGACTACAGCAGGGGTGGGAAGCCTGTGACCCTCCAGATCTTGTGTTTATTTAAACTATTTATAAATTACACTTCCATACAAAATGTCACGAGCCAAAACACACCATCACAACAAAAGCATCAAGCACACCAGGGAGAGCTGGTTGGCAGAGAACCCCAGCTTTGAAAGGCCTGTTTGAATAAACACAGTTTTTAGAAGCAGGGGTGACTCCTGCCCAACCTCTGCTTGCAGGGAGTTCTTGTTGGACTCCAGTTCCCCTGCCAAAAAAGGGCAACTATCTGGAATTATGGGAGTTGTAGTAGTCCAGCAGATTCTGGAGGAATGTGCCAGCAGGAACAGTTTCTATCTCTTTTAAAACTATCCTACCTGGCATGCCATGTATGAGATCTCCGCAGAGTACAAAGAATTTCGGTTTGGGGTTCAGCTGGTTAATCGCTTGCACTGCTTGCTGTGTTAGTTTGAGCTCCTCTTCCCATTCGTCACCTCCATGGTCACAGTCACCAATTGAATACGCTTTCATCAATCCAAACTGAGGATCCGCTCCTTGAATGAAGTAGAAAGGGGCTCTCCATTCCTGTTCCGCATCTAAATACATAAAAAACAGAAACACATAAAGATAAAAACAAATGCTACCGCAGTCAGTTGATTCCAAAACTTTTCTGCATTAATAACAGCAAGAGTTATAGATTTTAAAGACACTTTTAGGCACTATCACGTTACCCCGCTCCCCTCACTAGTGATGGAGTTTGTCACAGCTTAGTGTGACATCGCAAGACAAGAAAAGGCACTATATCACCCCACTTTTGATTTGAATGACTTGACTACATTGGCAAATCTGTTCTCCAAAGTCATTTTGTATTGATATTGTTCAACTACAACAAACAGACAAGAAACACAGTATTACTAAAGGTAGGTGGGGTCTGGACACGGTGCCTTCCTCACCTGAAGATACACTTTTTAGAGATATTTTCCTAAGGAAAACAAGACACACACACCCTGAAACACCCCATAGGATTGGGGTCACTGCTCCACTAACAGAGGTTCTAATACTTCATCATCGCCAAGTCCCCCAGGTCAACAGACAATTGGACCGAACCTCAATTAGGAGCCACTTTGCAATGCAAATCTTCTGGAAGCGAGATTAATCACCTTGTCAGCTAATGGCGCTGCCCCAATTGTGCACGAAGAAGTGCAGAATTTTTCCCTTTCTGCCACATCATGCCAAGCTGACTCACCCGTAATGAAGACCAAAAGACCCGCAAAACTGTCACTGGAACAGCTTACCTAATGTGTAATTGGACAGAGAAATATGAACACAGTGTTTGAAGTGGTCTCAAGTCAAAGCAAAGAACCCCCTAATACAAGGCTGCCTTAAAGAATGAGGTGAGACACTGCGGCCTGCTCTGCCCACCGGGCTGTTTCAGGCGGAAAGGCGATACAGGATGGCCCTCTCCACAAACCAGGCCCCTTCAGAGGAGCAGGCGAGACAGGGTGGCCCTCTCTAGAGCACTGTCCGCTACAGGCACAGAGGTGGGACAGCTTGGCCTGGGTAGCGCTGTGGTCTAAACCACTGAGCCTCTTGGGCTTGCCGATCAGGTCGGCGGTTCAAATCCCCACAACGGGGTGAGCTCCTGTTGCTGTCCCAGCTCCTGCCAACCTAACAGTTTGAAAGCACGCTGGTACAAGTAGATAAATAGGTACCGCTGTGGCGGGAAGGTAAACAGCATTTCAGTGCGCTCTGGCTTCCGTCATGGTGTTCTGTTGCACCAGATGTGGTTTAGTCATGCTGGCCACATGACCTGGAAAGCTGTCTGTGGACAAGTGCCGGCCTGAAAGTGAGATGAGCGCCGCAACCCCATAGTCGCTTTTGACTGGACTTAACCATCCAGGGGTCCTTTACCTTTACCCACCACAGATGCAGAGGAGGAATGGAAAGGCCAATAGAAACCAGCTACCATTTGGCTTCCCCCCTCCCAGAACTGCCTCTTGCAGTGTTCATTCCTCCTGGAATGGACATTACAGTCGACATTACCTCAATGTATTGATAGTGCAATGGTGAGTCAAAAAGGGGATGCAATGGTGAGGGTGAGGCCAGCAGGCAGGCCCCACTCTCTCCATGGAATCAGAATTATGGAGTGGATAATGTCCTAAGGGAGCTCATTAATAAATACAGTGGTACCTCGGGTTAAGTACTTAATTCGTTCCGGAGGTCTGTTCTTAACCTGAAACTGTTCTTAACCTGAAGCACAACTTTAGCTAATGGGGCCTCCCGCTGCTGCCGGAGCACGATTTCTGTTCACATCCTGAAGCAAAGTTCTTAACCCGAGGTACTATTTCTGGGTTAATGGAATCTGTACCCTGAAGTGTATGTAACCTGAAGCGTCTGTAACCCGAGGTACCACTGTAGTATGACACAGTTGACACGTTCTCTTCTCCCTCCTGCTCCCAGTTTCCTGATTGTTTTCTCTGTGTGCTGCTATTTGGGTTGTTTTCTCTGTATGCTGCTATTTAGAGCAAACTGCACCTTTGAGGCAAACAGTTTCTCAGGGAATGACTTAGAGCAAGAAGACAGTGTGTGTGTTTGTGTGTGTGTGTGTGTGTGTGTGTGAGTGTGTGAGAGAGAGCGCCCTTCTCCTTCCGGACATGTCAAAGTCCAAATCCTGTTTCTGTCTGTCCTGCACCTCGCCAGCCCTCCTGACCCCTGCTGCTACTTCACTGACCAGTGATAATTATCATTAACATGTAGTCTGACCTCAGGAGAAGGGTCAGTAACTCATGGAAAATACTGACAAATATATTACCAAACCAGGCTCTCTCTTTTTTTTTACTGTGGCAGTCTGAGCACAGAAAAGAGACCACTGAAATTAACTTAACTGTCAAGGTGATTTATCGTTCCGATTCTGTAAACTGTGTTGACTGCTTTTGTTCCATATGCTGAACACGATTGCTTCACACTGTGATAATCCACTGGTGATGAGCTGCGTTGTTCAGAGAAATGTAGGTGTAGGAGCAGAGAGGCTTGCATATCCAAGTTACATCAGTTGAACGGTATCAACGTTTTGCTATTTCCTGAGTTAGTGACAAACTAGACACAACAGTGGCAGCCTCACATGAAATATACACATGTACCACCATGAACTTTTTGGCAGAAAGGTGATTTACAGAGGCAGCAATGAAGGAAAAACTAAAATAGAGATTTAGGCGGCAATCCTACATTCATTTACTGGGGAGTAACCTCCAATGAAGGGACGCGGGTGGCACTGTGAGTAAAAGCCTCAGCGCCTAGGGCTTGCCGATCGAAAGGTCTGCGGTTCGAATCCCTGCGGCGGGGTGCGCTCCCGTTGTTGGGTCCCAGCGCCTGCCAACCTAGCAGTTCGAAAGCACTCCTGGGTGCAAGTAGATAAATAGGGACCGCTTACTAGCGGGAAGGTAAACGGCGTTTCCGTGTGCAGCTCTGGCTCACCAGAGCAGCGATGTCACGCTGGCCACGTGACCCGGAAGTGTCTGCGGACAGCGCTGGCCCCCGGCCTCTTGAGTGAGATGGGCGCACAACCCTAGAGTCTGTCAAAACTGGCCCGTACGGGCAGGGGTACCTTTACCTTTACCTTTAACCTCCAATGAATTCTGTGAGACTTACATTTGGGTAGACAAGTGCAAGATCACTTAATTATGTGTCTGCCCCATATAATGCAGGGCAGGGATAGGGGTGTGCCTTGATTTTAATTTCAAAAGGGCACACAGATGAGCAAAGCTGAAGCTAAATCTCTTCCCATGGTCAGTCACCCAACTCCCTATTTCCTCAGGGTACAGCATCAGAAGTGAGCTGAGCTAACCGCAAACTTCTAGAAGCCACAGACCACAGAGAGCGAACAGTATAATGTTTTATCATTATCTTATTTGTTTCAAGAAGTATCAGCCAAATTTGCTTCCTCATTCCCCCGCCCCAAATCCTTTTTTGTGGGTACTTCCAGACATCATGTTTATTGATCATTCATCCTGATTTGTTTTCTGGGAGTTCAGATGACATTGTCTATTTAATGAGCAGGGAAGTTACTGTATATTATTATTTATTATATTTAATTTTTTGCCTACCACAAAAAATTGTCTCAAAGCTGGTTGTCGGTTTTTTGAGACAATACCATTTTTTTAAAAAAACACCATTAACTAAAAAGGCTTACACTAAAATAACTTTAAAAAGAGACACCTTAACCCACCCAACTAAAAGATCAACAACAATTAAGACCAAAATCTCTGGGTAAATATTATCATCGCCACCTGGTATCTAAGGGTTGCTAGTGATGACACTAAAATCAATTTGAATCCCATACAGACACCAACTGGAATAAGGATTTGCATTAAGAGGGCTTGTTGAAAGAGGACTGTATTTAGCAAGTGCTGGAGACAATAGAAAATGTGCCTATCTGATGTATTAATAAGTAATACTTTAGTAAATAATGTATAATGGGAGGGGGGTTCTAATGGGCAGGTGTCACCGCATTAAAAGCCCAATGCCAACATCAGGTAGAATGGACCTCCTCATAGGAAGGTATGTGTAGGATGCCCTCTCTTGCAGTATGTATTAGTACAATCCTAAGACATTTGTGATGTTTTTATTGTGTGAAGAGTTTTTAATGCTTTGTTGTTGTTGTTTAGTCGTGTCCAGCTCTTTGTGACCCCCTGGACCAGACCATGCCAGGCACTCCTGTCTTCCACTGCCTCCCGCAGTTTGGTCAAACTCATGTTGGTAGCTTCGAGAACACTGTCCATCCATTGCGTCCTCTGTCGTCCCCTTCTCCTTGTGCCCTCCATCTTTCCCAACATCAGGGTCTTTTCCAGGGAGTCTTCTCTTCTCATGAGGTGGCCAAAGTATTGGAGCCTCAGCTTCAGGATCTGTCCTTCCAGTGAGCACTCAGGGCTGATTTCCTTCAGAATGGAGAGGTTTGATCTTCTTGCAGTCCATGGGACTCTCAAGAGTCTCCTCCAGCACCATAATTCAAAAGCATCAATTCTTCGGTGATCAGGCTTCTTTATGGTCCAGCTTTCACTTCCATACATCACTACTGGGAAAACCATAGCTTTTACTAAACTTAATGCTAAGTTTTCCTTTTTTGCATTAATATGTTTACTGTGTTCATTATGCCTAAAATTTCATAACTGTATCAATGTACAACACACACATCTTCTCCCCACCCTCCAGTGATCCAGAGAAACAGGCAACAGAAAAGCACAACATATATTCAAGATTAACCTTAACTTTTCTGTACGTTCAAGTTGACATTCCTCTGTTGGGGCAACCCGACAGCCTGCCCAAGCACTTTATGAAACAGTTTTAAAAAGGAGCCAGCAAATTTCATTCAGGTTCCTGCAAACCTCACTTTAAAAAAACCCCAATGAATGCATGCTTCGCCAGAGCAATAGCATCCAAGTTTCGTTCAGTGACATTTACATTGTGTCTGGACATCCCTTGTGATAACATTTCACTGTAGACTTTTGTGTAACTAGGTGACTCCATCTGTCACCAGGTCTTCTGCAGAATGGAAGGTGCTCTGTTCAAAACTGACAAAACCATCTGCAGGCAGCTCTTTGCCAGAATGGGAATGTGGCAGTAACTCATACACCATTCTGGATCAGGAGATTTGGCTTTTGTTTTCCAGAGATTAAATACATTTCCCACAGAAACAGAATGAAGACATTCACGAAGGGTTAATCATGGTTAGCTGAACCCCTGAAAAAATAACAATACAAGAAACGACAGGCAAAAGTAATCGCAATCCCAGAATGGCTACTTCTGCCTTAAAAAGTTTGGGCTGCATGTAACTATCTCCTTCTTTGAACCCCACTGGCAATTTCTTGGTGCTTTTTCACCTACAAAAGGAAAACAAGCAAGGTGGGGGAACCATGCAAATTATACGTGGTATGGACAAGGGAGACAGAGACATTTTCCCCCTCGTAATATTAGACTCCAGATTCATCCAATGAAGCCGAACAGCAGGAGATTCATAACAGAATAAAGCTGAACTATGGAATTTGCTATCACAATATGTGATATACAAATTAGACAAGTTCCTTGAACATAAAGCTATCAACCCCAATGCCTATATTCTCCTCCACTGTTGGAGCAGTAGGCTTCTAAATACAGTGGTACCTCAGGTTACAGACGCTTCAGGTTACATATGCTTCAGGTTACAGACTCCACTAACCCAGAAATAGTGCTTCAGGTTAAGAACTTTGCTTCAGGATGAGAACAGAAATTGTGCTCCGGGGGCGCGGCAGCAGCAGCAGCAGCAGGAGGCCCCATTAGCTAAAGTGGTGCTTCAGGTTAAGAACAGTTTCAGGTTAAGTACGGACCTCCGGAACGAATTAAGTACTTAACCCGAGGTACCACTGTACCAGCTTCTAAAAACCAAAGGCAGGGATAGGGTTGTTGAACTCAGGTCAGGCATGCAGGCTTCCCATAGGCATCTAGTTGGCCACTACAAGAGCAGGGTATTAGCCTAGATGGGCCACTGTCGATTCGGCAGGTTCTTCTTATGTTCTAAATTCATCAGTGGCTAGAAAATCATGATCTTCAGCTGCTGTGGCTGCCTCCAAGGATGAGGTGCCAGGCTTTCAGGTCTCTATGACAGGGAAACTAGAGTTCCCAGGATTATTTGGGGGGAGTCATGCAATTTGCACTGATTATAATGTATGGTGTGGCTCTGCACTGGTTGATCTGAAAGGGGAGAGGAATGGTTGTGGTGCCCCAACATTTTTGTTTTGTTTCCAAAATCAGCCAATTGTTTGTGGGCCATTGGAAGAGAGGCACAGTGAGACTCTTTTTGGCCTTAGAGCTCCCTTCCTTCAGAGATCAGGGCAAAAGTCTCTTTCAGAAGTGACATAAGCCATTTTTTTTAAAGAGAAAGAGTAAACATTGAATTGCAGTGGGTGAAAAGAGTTTCCAAGCAATTTTTGAGTCTATTTTATATAGAACTGTTCTTACTGTCATCATTTCAAGTGCCATTTTTCACCTTAAGCCTTCAGGAGTGGTTTAAAAACCCAACAAAAATAAGGAAGCTTTCCTTGTTGGGTCGAATTGCTGCGATAAAGATGAATGTATTGCCAAGAATGTTGTTTTTGTTTCAATCATTACAAATTCTGGACAAAATGGACTGTTTCAAGAAGTGGCAGAGAGACATTTCTAGATTTGTCTGGAAGGGCAAGAAGCCCAGAATAAAATTTAAAATACTAACTGATGCAAAGGAAAGAGGTGGATTTGCCCTGCCAGACCTTAAACTTTATTATGAATCAGCAGCATTCTGCTGGTTGAAAGAATGGCTGCTTCTTGAGAACACAGACATTTTGGATTTAGAAGGTTTTAATAATGTTTTTGGGTGGCATGCATATTTGTGGTACGACAAGGTTAAAGTACATAAAGCATTTAAAAACCATATTGTCAGGAAAGCATTGTTTAATGTCTGGATAAGATATAAAGACTTACTTGAAAATAAAACCCCAAGGTGGTTGTCACCGATGGAGGCAAAGGCTCAGAAAAAGCTCAATATGGAGGCCAAGTGGCCAAAATATTGGGAAATTTTGGAGCAAGAAGGAGACAAATTGAAATTGCAGAGTTTTGAGAAATTAAAAGACAAAGTGCGAGATTGGCTTCATTATTATCAAATAAGAGAGGTATATAATTTGGACAAAAAAATTGGCTTCCAGGTGGAAAAATCAAAGTTGGAAACAGAACTGTTAGATCCCAAAACTAAGATACTTTCAAGAATGTATAACTTGCTGTTAAAATGGAACACTCAGGATGAAACGGTTAAATCTGCTATGATTAAATGGGCACAAGATGTTGGACATAACATTATGTTTGCTGACTGGGAACAGTTGTGGACCACAGGTATGAAATTTACGGCATGTAATGCCTTAAGAGAGAATATTATGAAGATGATATACAGGTGGTACATGACACCAGTCAAGCTTGCAAAAATCTATCATTTGCCCGATAACAAATGTTGGAAATGCAAAGAAACTGAAGGTACATTCTTTCACCTTTGGTGGACGTGCCCAAAGATTAAGGCTTTCTGGGAGATGATCTATAATGAAATGAAAAAGGTATTTAAATATACCTTCTGGAAGAAACCAGAGGCCTTCCTCTTGGGCATTGTCGGCCAATTGGTGCCAAAGAAGGATAGAACTTTTTTTTATGTATGCAACAACAGCAGCAAGAATACTGATTGCAAAGTATTGGAAGACACAAGATTTACCCACACTGGAAGAGTGGCAGATGAAGGTGATAGACTATATGGAATTGGCAGAAATGACTGGCAGAATCCGAGACCAGGGAGAAGAGTTGGTGGAAGAAGATTGGAAGAAATTTAAAGACTACTTGCAGAAATACTGTAAAATTATTGAATGTTAAAATGATGTTGGATTGAAAATAAGTGGTATTGGTAACAAGATTAACAAGAATATGCAAATACGGATTGATAATGGATGAAAATATATAGTTATAATAGGCTAAGATATAGAGTAAAGATAAATGAAAGAGGGTTAGGATTTGCTGAAATGTTTTTGTAAATGGGAATACAAAAAGGGGAGGTGTGAGGAGGTCAAGGAAATAAGTAAATGAGCCTAAAGATATTGAAAAATGGATTTATTTATTTTTTCTAGCTATTTGTTTTTTGCATTTTGTATCTTTTTTCTTTTTTTCTATGTGTGTTTTTTTAGTTTGTTAATCTTTGTTTTAATTTTCTCTATTCTGTAAACCTATGTTTTTTGTAAAACCTTAATAAATATTTCTTAAAAAAAACAACCAACAAAAATAAGGAAATGGTGCTGCAGAGATGGTTAAAATAAGCACCTTTTAAAGTCTTTCTTTTACAAAACTATTGAGGAAACCTTGCCTCATGGCCAGCCCTGCCACCTGACAACTTTTATGAAGCAAGTACACTATTCACTCCTTGTTATTCTAAGCTTTCTCCAGTCCAGCAAAATTTAGTATACACTAGGAACACTTCAAAAATCCATTCCCTTTGTAGGCAACTCCAGCTAGAAGTGATTTCCCAAGGAAAGTCCAGTATTAGCTACAACACAGAATACACCTGTGACTTGTGTACCTTCTGAGGAAGAGAGAGAGGTGTTGGTATGGTGGTTAGAGAAGCCTTTTCAAACCTGGGATCCCCAGATGTTCTCAACTACAACACCCATAATCCCTGACGACTGGCAATAAATGATGGGAGTTGTAGTCCAACAAGATCTAGGGACCCAAGGTTGACAAAGGCTGGGTTAGAGTATTGTATTGGATGAAGACCTGGGAGACCAGGGATCAAATCCAAGCTCACTGGGTGACCTTGGGCCAATCACTGCCGCTCAGCCTTCCCTATCTTAAAATTGATGTGGGAAAACCCCACCTAAGGTCCATTGCACAACTGAGTCCTTTACTCACTCATGTGACACCCAGAAATTCTCTAAAAGCAAAGTTTTATTTCTTGCTCAAGCAGGAAAGTGAAGGGATCAGAGGCTAAACCCTGATCTCTGTTTACTCAGTTTTTATAGTGATATAGGTTAGTCATGCAAGACACCAACTTACCTCCAGCTTAACTGCAAAGACAGATGTATCCACACCTCAGCTAACTAAGCATTTTCATTTACTCTGTTTAGAGGTCATGGCCTAGCATGCTTCCAAAACTTCCCTTTACACACCCTCTTGTGGTTTGTTCTTCCTCTCTTAAGCTTGCATTTCAGCATCATTTCAATGGGAATACAGGATTACAGACACTCCAAGTGTCCCTATTTTCCAGGGACAATCCCAGATTTACAGAAGTTGTCCTGGTTTCTGATTTGATCCTGGAATGTCCCACTTTTCCTTAGGATGTCCCTACTTTCATCGAAGAAATGTTGGAGGGTATGGTAAAGGTAAAGGGACCCCTGACCATTAGATCCAGTCGTGACCAACTCTGGGGGTGCGGCGCTCATCTCGCTTTATGGGCCAAGGGAGCCGGCGTACAGCTCCCACAGGTCATGTGGCCAGCATGACTAAGCCACTTCTGGAGAACCAGAGCAGCGCACAGAAACACCGTTTACCTTCCCGCTGGAGTGGTACCTATTTATCTACTTGTACTTTGACGTAGGGATGTCCTACCATACGCTCAATGGGATGTGGGTGGCGCTGTGGGTAAAAGCCTCAGCGCCTAGGGCTTGCCGATCGAAAGGTCGGCGGTTCGAATCCCCACGGCGGGGTGTGCTCCCGCTGCTCGGTCCCAGCGCCTGCCAACCTAGCAGTTCGAAAGCACCCCCGGGTGCAATTACCAGCGGGAAGGTAAACGGCGTTCCGTGTGCTGCGCTGGCTCACCAGATGCAGCTTTGTCACGCTGGCCACGTGACCCGGAAGTGTCTCCGGACAGCGCTGGCCCCCAGCCTCTTGAGTGAGATGGGCGCACAACCCCAGAGTCTGTCAAGACTGGCCCGTACGGGCAGGGGTACCTTTACCTTTTACGTGCTTTCAAACTGCTAGGTTGGCAGGAGCAGGGACCGAGCAACGGGAGCTCACCCTGTCGCAGGGATTTGAACCGCTGACCTTCTGATTGGCAAGTCCTAGGCTCTGTGGTTTAACCCACAGCGCCACCCACATCCCATTGAGCGTATGGTAGGACATCCCTATTTGCACTGGAGAAATGTTGGAGGGCAGTGCCTTTTTTTTCTTAAAAAATGTTTAGGGGGTACTCTCATTTTGACTCTAGAAAATCACCATTTTATAGTTCAAACAGGGAAAAATAAATACAGTAAATGAACCAAAGTACGAAGATTCACAAAATGTTTAGGGGTATGTGTACCCTTGCGTCCCCCCCCAAAAAAGCACTGTTGGAGGGTATGGAGTTATGCGACCCCCGAGTCAAGGAGATAAGTAACTACACAACCTTTGGAAGACATCTGAAGGCAGCCATGTATAGGGAAGTATTTTAATGCTTAATGTTTGATTATGTTTTTATATATGTTGGAAGGTGCACAATATTATTATTATTGAATAGGACATCCCTATTTTCATCAGAGCAAATGCTGGAAGGTATGGGATTATGGTGTCAGCCTGCAACAAGATGGCAATAGTCTGGTCTTGCATTTGTTACAACACAGGGTTGTTGTGGAGATTAAATGAGGATGGGTAGAACTATGTACACCACTTGGAGCTCATTGGAGAAAAGGTGGGATACAAATGCAATCAATCAAGTGGACAGTCTTATTAAACCCATAGGAAAGGAAATAACATGTTTCCTTAAACCTGCCCAGATAGCTCTCAACTAGCAGCAGCTCCCCAGAAGCTCAGGCTGAGGGTCCCATCCAGCACTTGCTGCCTGAAATCTTTTTAAATGGTGATGAGACTGGGATCTTCTGCATGCCAAGCATAAGCTCTCTCACTGAGCTGTTGTCCTCCTCCCCACCTGACTCACATATTTTGACTATGAAAGCTCCTGCCCTGACAAGACGGTCATACAACTCCAAAACCTTCACTTCAAAATCCATGTGACCTGAGAAACATCCTCAGCACCTCGATTTATCTCCTATCTTTCCTCCAAGCTCAAAAAACGAACACTGGGCAAGTTTGCCTTAGTACAGTACCACGTTTTATCCTTGCAACACCCCAGCGAACTACATTTAAAGTAAGACTTGTGTGTAGGTAACGCAGAGAGAAACTAGCTCAAGATCACCCAGCAGGGCCTGAGGGGGGTGGGGATTCCCGTTAGATTAAAACTCTAGCCCAGGCATAGGCAAACTTGGCCCTCCTGATGTTTTGGGACTACAACTCCCATCATCCCTGTTAGCTGGCCCTGTTAGCTAGGGGTGATGGGAGTTGTAGTCCCAAAACATCTGGAGGGCTGAGTTTGCCTGTGCCTGCTCTAGCCCACTTGTGGCCTTCCACATGTTTTAGGACACCCCCATTTCCCCAAAGCTAGAGACGATTAAACCAGCAATTCAACATTTGGAGGGCACTAGGCTCCCCACCCTGGTGGGTCTAGCCACTACACAACGCTGCCTCCCTTCTTTAGCCTCTCCCCTCTCCCTTAACTGCCCCCGCCCCGCCTAAGGAGAGCCCTCGTAGTAAAGCTAGACGAAAATAATAAGCACCGCGTCGTGCCCTTCCTTTGCTAGCCCGTTTTCTTCCACCGCTTCGGCGCGTCGCCTATTCCAGTCCCCCATAGCCCACCCGTACGTCGCTGATAAGTATCCGGGCGGAACCAACTCGCTCTCACTTTCCGTACCGAAAAAACCCAGACTTGGGAGACAGGGAGATCCTAAAATTAAGTAAATATACCTTCGCGGAAAGCGCTCAGAGTACGGTTCCGGGCTTTTAGGAGTTCATCCTGCTCTTTGCCGGCCATGGCGTGCCTGCTCAACCACCCTAGAGCAAAAACAGACCACCGAAAACAGGACTGCCCTGTACTCCTCCCACTGCTGGGAACGGGAAAGAGGAGCAAACTCGGGAGCGGGAGAGGGGAGAGGCGTGGTCTATGGAGAAGGGGCGTGGTATTAGGGGCGTGGGCGTGGCCCGAAGTGAGTGATGGAGCCGTGGTCCCCGCCCCCCGCAGGGCGGAGAGCGTTCCGACGTGCAAAGGTTGCGAGAAAAGCTTAATCATATGTCACAAAAGCAGCTCCTCAGGCTTACACCATGCCTAGGATCTGGAAGTGCCAGATCCCAGCTGTGAATGAGCTGTGTCTGCGGTCGCTCAGTCGGCGTGGAAAGGGCACTCTGCCCAGGCTCAGAGAGCAAACGCTTGCACCACCGTTGACCTTCGATCGCAGCAGAAAACAGGTTTCGCAGTTTGCAGCTGGGAAAGATCCCCGCTCTCTGCAGAAGACAGTACTATAAAAGATCTTTTCAAAGTGGTGGCTGCCTTGAGGAAGCGGGGTGAAAGGGGAGGGCGTTATTTGCGGAGGTCCTGATCCTGTGTGTGTGTGTACATTTACTCAGAAGTAAATCCCACCGCGCTCAGTGGGGGCTTGCTTCCAAGTAAAGTGGTTGCAGCATTGTTCAAGGTGCAAGGTACAAAAAGGATTGGCAAGATGGTGGCTTACATAATACTGTTACAGTGGTACCTCGGGTTACATACGCTTCAGGTTACAGACTCTGCTAACCCAGAAATATTACCTCGGGTTAAGAATTTTGCTTCAGGATGAGAAGAGAAATCGCACTGCTGTGGCACGGCAGCAGCAGGAGGTCCTATTAGCTAAAGTGGTGCTTCAGGTTAAGAATAGTTTCAGGTTAAGAACCGACTTCTGGAACGAATTAAGTACCAGAGGTACCACTGTATAAGAGAAAACTGCTCCTACATCCTTTGGGGTATCTAAGAAGAGTTCTTAATGTAGGTTCTCTATTGGTAGGAGAAAATAACACGAGGCCAACCAGAGAATACATTGGACGCTCAGGTTGTGAATGTGATCTGTGCGGGAAGCACGTTTGCAACCTGCAGCGTTCGCACCCACAGTGCCGCGTCTGTGCACGTGCAGGTCACGATTCGGCGCCTCGGTGTGCAGTCCCTTATACAGACTTTTGAAATTGCCTACTCTGTAGCCCAAGACCCCCCCCAAAAAAAACATCATACATACATCACGGAAAGAGGTGGTCCCCAGTAGAAATACATCATAGGGGGGCCGTCTACAGCAGAAAACTTGTCTGTCAAGATACCTGATAATGGTCAATCTTTGCTCTACCTGGACAGCCTGGCCATTCTTTTGTGATGGTAAATACTTAGTTCCTGGATCCAGGTCACAGGATCTGTGAGCATAGAGACAAGCAGTGGTGTCCAAACTTTTTTCAAAGAGGGCCAGATTTGATGAAGTGAAGGGCTGTGAGGGCCGACCAAAGCTTTTTTTATGGTTTTATATGCGTAGGTATGTGTTTGCCTTGTACATTTATGAACGTTTATGAAATGTATATAAGACCTTGGAATTCCTATAACAATACAAACAAACAACTGCCTATTGTCTGCCTTGGGTTTTAGATTTTAAAATTAACATGTGGGAACAGCTAAAGTGTTGGGCTGTTGATATTAGGTTGCTGTAAATGTGGGGATTTGAGGAAAAATCTTCCTGTTGGATTTTGCTGTTTTATGTGTTCTGTTACTTGCTTCTGAATGTGCTATTTAAAACATAAATCTCAATGAAATAACCAGTATCCCAATTCTTTTCTAAAATCTAATTCAGGAAGACTCTTTAATGTTGCTGTTTTGCTGTATTACCTGTTCCATCTCTCTGCTGTAAGGTCTTTTTTTTAAAAAAATATGCACAAAATCTCACCATGTTTTGCTTTGCCAAGCACACCAGAACTTTTTATAAACAGACATTATGCCTGGAAAAAGCTTCAGAGTAGAGCTGGCATCTTAAACAGTAAGAGAGCATCTTAAAACCCACAATGTGTGTGTGTTTGTTTAGAGAAGCATTTCACTCTTTCTGAATAGTTAAAAGAGAAAAGAACATGGACAAAGGAAACTGGCGGATGTGAAACTGACAAGAGCCCTTTAAAATAGCGTGTGTTAAGAGCTTGGTCAAAAGAACGACAAAGGAAATACAGGATTTGTGGCGCTTTAAAGCAGAGGTGGGGGGCTTGCGGCCAAAATTGCTCCAAAATTGCCCCATCCCAGCTTTACACCATACATTTCAAAAACATTTAACACATATTTCAAGCACATGCCTTCCCTCAAAGAATCATGGAAACAAGGCCCATGCAAGTGGAGGAGCGGAGAGGCTCACCTGGCGCACATCTTTAGGTGTGAGGCAAAACCATCCCTCTTCTCCCAGGCCTTTGGCTAATTAAACAACCTCTGTGTGGCCTTATAAACTGTTTGTGGGTGGCTGGGGGTATTGTTTCTGTTTGTTACTATGATGTATTTTTGTGTTTTATTGTAAACTGCCCTGTGATCCTTGGATGAAGCATGGTTTAAGAAATAATAATAATAATAATAATAATAATAATAATGCTGACTGCATGCACAATGTACATTTAAATCACATCACACACACACACCCCATGAATCCTGGAAACTGTAGTTTACTCATCACAGATCTACATTGTCCTTTGGAGCTGCACTATATCTTTGCACCCTTGTTCCTCCAGGCGGTGATGTTTACATTTTTTTATTCTTTTAAAATTTATTTGTGTTATGTTTGCACTTTTCTTTTTGTAACAAATCTTCTATTATTATTATTATTATTATTGAAAAACTCCTTCATTGATCCTCCAGACTTGCAAAGCCCCATGCAGAGTGCTACGCAAAAATGGTGTCAATGTGACGTCAGGTGACTTCATGTGATGGGCATGTGGAAGCCCCTGTCCACCTGTCAAACTCTACCCCCTGGTTCAAGGGGCAGAGAAAAGGATTCAGTCCACCAACCAGATTCAGATCCCCACCCCTAAGTTGAAGCAGTGCCATAGCACTTTATTTATCTCTCTACCCTTGGAACACTCTGGGACTGAGCAGATAGGTTTGGGATTGTGCTGCCAGCGTCTTTGCCATGGGACATTAAAAAAAAACGAGCATCATATACAGATATTAAAAGGCTTATTCTGACAAATCGTACATAATAGCCCTTATCTCACCAATGAAAAGAAACACAGTAAAAGAGAACACACTATAAAATTCCCAATGATCATTCTGGCGATCAATTAAATAGGTTTGTAGCTAAGACGGCTGTAATTGTGTCACCGCAGAAGATAAGAGCCACTTAGTTTCCAACTATGGTTGCCAAGCAAAAGCTCAGTGTTTCACTGATTGGACTAGTGGTCTAGCTCATCGGTCTGTATCTGGGGAGGGGAGGACCTGCAAGCCTTATCTGTACATACACACACAGTTCTCCTTTCACACTGATGCTGAAAGTGTAGCCACTGGAGGCCGGGGCGAGGGGAGCTGGGAGCACTGACACTGGAAGGCCATGGCTTGCAAGTGCAATCTCACTTCCCACTCAAGTCCTAGGCATCACAGTCTTTTCCCTAATAATCCTCCGCTAGGGGACTTCCGGGGTGGTGCCATCGGTAATGGCGGATTCCCTCTGATCTGGAGGGATTAGCTCCACGGGAAACGGGTCTTTCCCCCTACGGCGAAGCGGGGACCCTTTCAAAATCACAGGCGGATGAAGCCTGTGACCATGGGACTCGGCGGGCACCTTTAGCGCCCCCCCAACCCGTAAAGGAACCCGTAAAGGGCTCCGGAGCGACGAGGGGGAAGCGGCGCGGTGCTGAGAGTCAACCGCTTCTTCCGTGGAGTGAAGCCGCATAGCCATTGCTGGAGAGCGCTGCCTTTTTCCTGGGACAATTCGGTCTTTAAAACAACTACTCGTGAGTACCTCAACTCTGGACAATTGGATTACAAATAATGACCTGCGAGTAGAAAGCAAAATTGGACTAAGAAATCTATTTTAATTTGGTACTGAAACGAGAAGGCCTAAACAGGAAGTCAGCCTTCCGTTCTTTGTAGATAGAGTAAAGCAAAGACACGGCAAACTAAAGTCTAAAAAAAATCGCTTTCAAAAGATCAATTTTCATCATTAAAAATTGCTGAACCCCCCTTCGGAAGCAGGAGAAGAGGGGGGACTCTTTATCGGACTGTTTCAACCTGCAGAAGAGAGTGTAAAGAAAAGTAATCTGCCATAGTCTTGAACCTGGGAGCGGGGTGTCAGGACAGAAGCATTTGGGAAGTTCATTGACTACAGACAAACGCCTTTGACAGATAGTTAAGAGAAGAGAAAGATAGTGATTCCATTGTTCTCCTTTGCATTTTAAAGGAACAAGTATTAATAAAATACTAGAAAAAAGAAACTTTGTTATTAGATCTGCCTTTGAAAAAAGAGATGGATACAAAGTGAAGTTTTCCCCCAGAGGGAGCTTGGGACATTGTTACTGTATTTGAACTGGGAAGCCTTGCAGCTCTAAATAGATTAACATCGTGGGAAAGGACTGTTGACCTAGCATAACAATGTATTCAGAGGCTTTGGTGCGTGCTTTTTGCAAGAAAAGCGTTTTACTGGAACAGCTGCATGAGAAGATGGATTTGACAAGTCTTTTAATAGAGCAATTACACGAGAAGGTGGATTTGATGACTGCTACGACTAGAAATTCTGGACAGGCAGTGGGTATCCACATGGAACCCACTCAGGAATCAGCTCTGACAGATCAGATAAGGGAAGAGGTAGTTGTTGGTCCTCAGGCGATAGAGATGGAGGGAGTTGTGGCCCAACAGGAAAATGAGCTGTTGGAACTGACAAATGAACTGGGGAAAAGCCAGATTTGGAGAGACAAAGTTGTATTTGGCTTGGATATGGGGGGTTGGATAGACCCCCCCCCTATGCAGGGAGGTTTTGACTTTCCAAGTCTGGTAATGGGCCGTGAGGAGTCTGGGAATGTGTGGGCCCTCAATTTCGAAGGGGGGTTTGAAATATGTTTTTAAAAATTACATGGAGTTCAGTGTGGAGTACAGATACAAATATGAAGAAGACTCGCAGAGGGGGCATGGAAGAGACTTAAGGGCCTCGGACATAAGACTACCAGGTTAATGAACTAGATGGATGGGACAGAAAGGACTGACTAAACCCGGGACCAGGGGAAGAGACCATGGATGAAGATTGGAAAAAAAAATTTTTTATTTAGGATTTGCTTTGGAAAATTAATGAATAGTGGAAAAATGTTGGAGTGAAATTATTTGACTTTAGCAGAATTGGTAAAAAGAGTGTTGCAAGAATATTTAAAGTTAAGAGAAATTTGTATGAATAAGACAAGTTTAAAATTTTAGGGTTTTGTCTTTTTTATTTTTATGTAATATATGTTTAAATAGATCAAGGTAATTTAATGACAGGATGTTATGAAAAATGGAAAGGATTTGCTGGTATAATTAATAACTAGAATACAAGAAAAAGAGGGGTGAGGAGGTCGATGAAATAAGGTTATGACAGTTAAGGTTTTGGGAATAATGGATTTGTTTTTAAATTTTTGCAGTTTATTTTTCTTTTGGGATTTTTGATGTGTTATGTGTTTTTGCTTTTGCTTTTTGTTTTTGAACTTTACTGAGTTGTAATGTTCGACTGTTGTTTGTCTTTCTATTGTTGTTACTTTATTTTTTTTCTTTCTTCTTTCTTTTTCTTCTTGTCTTTTTTGTAATTTCAAAATTCTTAATAAATATCATTTAAAAAAAATCCTCCCCTAGGGACAACGCTAGCGAAAGGAAAGTCCAATGCTGTAAAGAAAAATATTGCATAGGAACCTGGAATGTAAGAACCATGAACCTGGGTAAGTTGGATGTGGTCAAAAATGAGATGGCAAGAATAAATATTGACATCCTGGGCATCAGTGAACTAAAATGGATGGGAGTGGGCGAATTCAGTTCGTATGACTATCATATCTACTACTGTGGGCAAGAAACCCGTAAAAGAAATGGAGTGGCCCTCATAGTCAACAAAAGAGTGGCGAAAGCTGTACTGGGATGCAATCTCAAAAATGATAGAATGATCTCGATACGAATCCAAGGCAGACCTTTTAACATCACAGTAATCCAAGTTTATGCACCAACTACTGGTGCTGAAGAAACTGAAATTGACCAATTCTATGAAGACTTACAACACCTTATAGAAGTGACACCAAAGAAGGATGTTCTTCTCATTATAGGGGATTGGAATGCTAAAGTAGGGAATCAAGAGATAAAAGGAACAACTGGCAAGTTTGGCCTTGGAGATCAAAACGAAGCAGGGCAAAGGCTAATAGAGTTCTGTCAAGAGAACAAGCTGGTCATCACAAACACGCTTTTCCAACAACACAAGAGACGACTCTACACATGGACATCACCAGATGGGCAACATCAAAATCAGATTGATTATATTCTCTGCAGCCAAAGATGGAGAAGCTCTATACCCTCAGCAAAAACAAGACCTGGAGCTGACTGTGGCTCAGATCATCAGCTTCTTATAGCAAAATTCAAGCTTAAACTGAAGAAAGTAGGAAAAACCTCTGGGCCGGTAAGATACAATCTAAACCAAATCCCTTATGAATGCACAGTGGAAGTGAGGAACAGGTTTAAGGATTTAGATTTGCTGGACAGAGTGCCTGAAGAACTATGGGTGGAGGCTTGCAACATTATACAGGAGGCAGCAACTAAAACCATCCCAATGAAAAAGAAATGCAAGAAAGCAAAGTGGCTGTCCAACGAGGCCTTACAAATAGCGGGGGAGAGAAGGCAAGCAAAATGCGAGGGAGATAGTGAAAGATACAGGAAATTGAATGCAGATTTCCAAAGAATAGCAAGGAGAGACAAGAAGGCCTTCTTAAACGAGCAATGCAAAGAAATAGAGGAAAACAACAGAATGGGAAGAACCAGAGATCTGTTCAAGAAAATCGGAAATATGAAAGGAACATTTCGTACAAAGATCACCATAATAAAGGACAAAAGTGGTAAGGACCTAACAGAAGCAGAAGACATCAAGAAGAGGTGGCAAGAATACACAGAGGAATTATACCAGAAAGATATGGATGTCTCGTACACCCCAGGTAGTGTGGTTGCTGACCTTGAGCCAGACATTCTGGAGAGTGAAGTCAAATGGGCCTTAGAAAGCACTGCAAATAACAAGGCCAGTGGAAGTGATGGTATTCCAGCTGAACTATTTAAAATTTTAAAAGATGATCCTGTTAAGGTGCTACACTCAATATGCCAGCAAGTTTGGAAAACTCAGCAGTGGCCAGAGGATTGGAGAAGATCAGTCTACATCCCAATCCCAAAGAAGGGCAGTGCCAAAGAATGCTCCAACTACCGCACAATTGCACTCATTTCACACGCTAGCAAGGTTATGCTTAAAATTCTACAAGGAAGGCTCAAGCAGTATGTGGACCGAGAACTCCCAGAAGTGCAAGCTGGATTTAGAAGAGGCAGAGGAACCAGAGACCAAATTGCAAACATGCGCTGGATTATGGAGAAAGCTAGAGAGTTCCAGAAAGACATCTACTTCTGCTTCATTGACTATGCAAAAGCCTTTGACTGTGTCGACCCCAGCAAACTATGGCAAGTTCTTAAAGAAATGGGAGTGCCTGATCACCTCATCTGTCTCCTAAGAAATCTCTATGTGGGACAAGAAGCTACAGTTAGAACTGGATATGGAACAACTGATTGGTCCAAAATTGGGAAAGGAGTACGACAAGGCTGTATATTGTCTCCCTGCTTATTTAACTTATATGCAGAATTCATCATGCGAAAGGCTAGGCTGGATGAATCCGAAGCCGGAATTAAGATAGCCGGAAGAAATATCAATAACCTCAGATATGCAGATGACACAACCTTGATGGCAGAAAGTGAGGAGGAATTAAAGAACCTTTTATTGAGGGTGAAAGAGGAGAGCGCAAAATATGGTCTGAAGCTCAACATCAAAAAAAACGAAGATCATGGCCACTGGTCCCATCACCTCCTGGCAAATAGAAGGGGAAGAAATGGAGGCAGTAAGAGATTTTACTTTCTTGGGCTCCATGATCACTGCAGATGGTGACAGCAGTCACGAAATTAAAAGACGCCTGCTCCTTGGGAGAAAGGCGATGGCAAACCTAGACAACATCTTAAAAAGCAGAGACATCACCTTGCCAACAAAGGTCCGTATAGTAAAAGCTATGGTTTTCCCAGTAGTGATGTATGGAAGTGAGAGCTGGACCATAAAGAAGGCTGATCGCCGAAGAATTGATGCTTTTGAATTATGGTGCTGGAGGAGACTCTTGAGAGTCCCATGGACTGCAAGAAGATCAAACGTATCCATTCTTAAGGAAATCAGCCCTGAGTGCTCACTGGAAGGACAGATCGTGAAGCTGAGGCTCCAATACTTTGGCCACCTCATGAGAAGAGAAGACTCCCTGGAAAAGACCCTCATGTTGGGAAAGATGGAGGGCACAAGGAAAAGGGGACGACAGAGGATGAGATGGTTGGATGGTGTTCTTGAAGCTACCAGCATGAGTTTGATCAAACTGCGGGAGGCAGTGGAGGACAGAAGTGCCTGGCATGCTCTGGTCCATGGGGTCACGAAGAGTCGGACACGACTAAACGACTAAACAACAACAACAACAACAACAGGGACAACGCTAGGGACGCGGGTGGCGCTGTGGTCTAAACCACTGAGCCTTGGGCTTGCCGATCAGAAGGTTGGTGGTTCAAATCAACACGACGGGGTGAGCTCCCGTTGCTCGGTCCCTGCTCCTGCCAACCTAGCAGTTCCAAAGCACATCAAAGTGCAAGTAGATAAGTAGGTAAACGGCGTTTCCGTGCGCTGCTCTGGTTTGCCAGAAGCGGCTTAGTCATGCTGGCCACTTGACCCGGAAGCTGTACGCCGGCTCCCTCAGCCAGTAAAGCAAGATGAGTGCTGCAACCCCAGAGTCAGTCATGACTGGACCTATTGGTCAGGGGTTCCTTTACCTTTAGGGACAACACTACACAGAGCTGGCCCACCCAGGAGGCAGACTGAGAAAGCTGCCTTGGGCAGCAGAATACTAAGGGCTGATGCCCCTATGGGCATTCTGCCTGCCCCTGCCACCACCAGAGAAGCAAGGAGAAGCGGTGGCTTCCGGTGAGTTGTTGTGAGATCTTGTCTCCATGCTGTCTCCGGAGAAGCAAGGAGAGGCAGGTGTGGGTTCCAGCGAGATCTCAGGGACCTCTTGTGAGAGAACCTGGAAGCCCCAACTTCTTGATCCAGGTATCTTTCCATTTCACCCTAATCGGCAAAACGGGATGGGCTGGCCCTGATGCTACATCATGATGGGACACTGTTGTCCCCACAGGACCATTTTGAAAGAGTATACAGTGGTACCTCGGGTAAATAACTTAATTCGTTCTGGAGGTCCGTTCTTAACCTGAAACTGTTCTTAACCTGAAGCACCACTTTAGCTAATGGGGCCTCCTGCTGCCACTGCACGATTTCTGTTCTCATCCTGAAGCAAAGTTCTTAACCCGAGGTACTATTTCTGGGTTAGCAGAGTCTGTAACCTGAAGCTTCTGTAACCTGAAGCATCTGTAACCCGAGGTACCACTGTATTTCCTTGCTCCTGGACTGCTGCCTTTTGATTAAAGGAAAGTGACAAGAAGGAACTCTTTTCCACCTCTGTCCTAATGTCAAGCTCCCTGCTTTCTGGAAAACGAACAGACTTTAGCCTCCCTCTAAATGGTGCCACTTTTCAGTTGCCTGGCAAGCCCAGCCCTGACCTGATATTGGGCATGGAGTCCTCATAGGATGAACAAGAGCTGTCCAGAGTATTACTGGAGTGGGCTTTGGTAATGTGGCACCCTGACAGAGTCCTAGAGCCCTCCCATCTCCTTCCCAAAGCTGGGTGAGTGCTAACTAGGATTGGAGAAGGAGGGAGGAGAGCCAGTGTGGTGTAGTGGTTAAGACTCGTAATCTGGTGAACTGGGTTTGCGTCTCCGCTCCTCCACATGCAGCTGCTGGGTGACCTTGGGCTAGTCACACTTCTTTGAAGTCTCTCAGCCCCACTCACCTCACAGAGTGTCTGTTGTGGGGGAGGAAGGGAAAGGAGAAAGTTAGCCACTTTGAGACTCCTTCGGGTAGTGATAAAGAGGGATTTCAAATCCAAACTCTTCCTCTTCCTCCTCCTCCTCCATGACACTGTCAGAGCCCTCACGCTTCCTTCCCTTAGCAAGCACTTTACTAGGTCTTGACTCGGTGCCCTGTGTGGGGGAACCAGTCGAGATGCACTAAACCCGCCTCTGGATATTGGACAGGAATAAGGAGACTTCTCTGTGTGAGCCTGTTTGCAGCAGCAGGATACACACACATGCAGGGAAACTGAGCAGGATTGACCCATCCACTCACCAGCTAGTGAGTGGAGGATTCGGTCCTGCTGGCTGCTGGGGTCCGCTTTGCCAGTGTGCTCCCTGCAGGCAACATGCTGGTGGAACAGCAGCCATCAGGATTGGCCCCCCTGTTCTGGGGGACGGGACACTCCTACCTCTGAATTGATTTTGGGGCCAGATTATGTTGAGAGACAACCTGGGGCCCAGGATCAGGTCATGGGGAGGGGGGCTGTGCATGATGATAGTTGTTGCAGAGATTCCAGCAAGTCTTTAAAACCTGTGATGAAACCTTTTGCTTAATGTCTGTGTGTAAGTGCCCAGAGCTCAAAGACAGAAAGAACATGCTTGGGCAGCTGACAGTTACCTCTTTGAATACTGCTGGGCCCTGTGTGTCTGTCCCAGATGTTCACTAACCAAGGAGATGCTTTCTACTGTGTTGGCAGGGTTTTGCCCTTAATTAAACTGTATTGGCAGCAGGAGCAAAACTTTCCTCCAATACCAGGAGAGCGTAGTGCCTGCAGATGCTCTTAAGTGTGAATGAGTCATTATTACAATGAGGTGGACGATCACAATAAGTCAAATGCTCACTCTTTTGCGTGCAGGCGTACGCAGAAACAAGGGAGAGATAATTGTTCTTTGATTTGGGGAAAAATCCCATTCCCCAAAAGCTCCGATGACATAAACCTGTCATTATGGATGTTGCCAGGCACATTTAAAAGGGCAGGGATCTGAACACTTGAAAGTTGGTTAGTTTGTCACAACTGATCTTTTTGTTGCTAGGGTGTGGACTTAAGTGGCATTGATTGTTTCCACAGCTAATCCACACTAATTGATTTTCATCTGAGTCATACCGTGTGGGCAGGCTCCATTTGTTCAAGAAACCTATAATGCATTCTTTGGTTCGCTGTGACTATGCAAGAAAGGGGGAAGGTGATGTAATGGAGCTAGCCCATTAATGTATCTTCTCTATTTTTCGCAGACTTGTTCCCGTGTGCTATAGCTCTGTGCCATGGTGACCTCTTGATTAGGCTACTGTAATCTGATGCACGTGGGGCTGCCCTTGAAGATGGCCCAGAAGATTCAGTTAGCACAGAGTAATTTATTTCGACTGCGTCAGACCAACATGGCTACCTTCCTGAATCTAGATGCTTGGATTTTGTTGGGTATAGTTTACTGGTATCCCATCTCACCCAACTTGAAGGGCCTCCAATGGCAGCCTGTTCACTCTTCAGCCCAATTCAAAGTGCTGACATTGATTCAATCCCTAAATGAGCTTGGGACAGAGATGAATGAGGCAATTCCTTGTCCTGTCGCATCCTTCCCATGGCTTTGGATCGGGGATGGGGAACTTGAGGGCCAGATTTTGGGTTTCCCTAACCTGAGTGGGCCACTTTGACAGGTGGATGGGTCCTACCAACCTTCCACTTACCTGGCATCACTGTGAAGAAGAAGAAGAAGAAGAAGAAGAAGAAGAAGAAGAGGAGGAGGAGGAGGAGTTTGGATTTGATATCCCGCTTTATCACTACCCGAAGGAGTCTCAAAGCGGCTAACATTCTCCTTTCCCTTCCTCCCCCACAACAAACACTCTGTGAGGTGAGTGGGGCTGAGAGACTTCAAAGAAGTGTGACTAGCCCAAGGTCACCCAGCAGCTGCATGTGGAGGAGCGGAGATGCGAACCTGGTTCCCCAGATTACGAGACTACCGCTCTTAACCACTACACCACACTGGCTCTCTCACCCGCACTGTGATGGCGGGTGGCCCAATTTTTCAGTTGGAACATGGCAGGCCACACAACAAAATAAAACCAGCTGATAGGTGGGGACTCCCAAGTCTGCTTTCTGCAGGGATCAGCTGCTTAACACATTGCATAGCTGATTCAGTAGGCTTGGAGTTTCTGCCTGTCAGCTGAGTTCCCCATGCCTGGCTTGGACATGGGTCTGCTATGCTACATGCGGAATTTGCTCTCATCACCAATGGTGCACAAATAGCCACATCTCCACCTACCACACACATGGCACAACCTATGGCATCAGATGTGGGACAGGTGGAAGTGGTTTGGGGGAAACAGCCTCCAAGTTGGGACCTATGCTGGCTCTAATTCTGCCTGTGCGGTAGAGGAACCTCTTAGATCATCAGCCAAGGTCACACTTCCTGTTACCTCCTGGAGAGATAGCCTTTACGGTAATGGTGCCCTCCCTAAGGAAGCTTATTGGATGGTCAAATCTGTCTGTTTTGGTTTCTCTTTCCCCCTCAAATCTTAAATTCCGATCTTCACATTTCCATATTATTTTTACCAACACATGCATTTGTAGGTGCACTTCTACCCTAGCACATGCATTTTTGTACACATTACTTGGCCGGAAAACTCCATTGCAAAGTTAGAAGAAGGGTGTATTTCAAAAGACGGCTATATTTGGTGTAGACAATGCTAGCCTAGCTGACCCAATGGTCTGACTCATGATTAGGTTCCTACGAATCTTTAGGAAGGCAATCAGGCTTCTTCCCCTGTTGCTCAAACCCCTTTATTTTTTCTGTCCTTTTCTTAGTTTGAGTACACAAGAGGAATTTATGGTTTGAATCACGGGAAATATTGCTCGGCTTGCTGCGGTAATGTTCCTATCATTGCCGGGGGGATAATCGATTTAAACAAAAACAAAAACGGAGCCCTCCTTGCACTGTAAGCCAGGAAATTAGTCTGAGTGCCACTTCTCCAGATGGGCTCATAGCATTCGGGGACGTTTTCATTGTCGTCAAATGGTGGCAGGCATATGGAG
Organism: Podarcis raffonei; assembly: GCF_027172205.1. Taxonomy (NCBI): domain Eukaryota; kingdom Metazoa; phylum Chordata; class Lepidosauria; order Squamata; family Lacertidae; genus Podarcis; species Podarcis raffonei. The sequence goes on along the minus strand of NC_070615.1, from coordinate 38,122,359 downwards.
CATAGCAGTGCGCAGACAGAGGCAGTGTGCTCTGTTCAACAAAAGGCTGCAGAGAATGGCACGTTCTAGCGTGATCCAGGGTTCCCTTCTTAAATACCTGGATTGGAAGGCTGCAGCTTCTGCTTGCAGACATTTCTGCAGTAAATGCCTGGCTTGGCCAGTCAGTAGCTCCCAGCCTTGCATTCCTTCCTTCACCAGAGTCTGTATTAGGGCGGAAGGGCAGACACGGTGTTGCACCAGCGACACACAGGGCTCTGTGAGGTGTGCGCTTAAAACAAAGCAAAACAAAACAAAACACATAACAGTATGTCAAGGTCAGCCAAATTCTGAGACAAGAGCAGCTTGGGTTCTACGACTTGGTTCAATGATGCAAATAACCCCCTGTAATAGCCAGCTTGGGTAGTGAGTGCCAACAGGAATGGAACAAAATTGGAGCTACTGAGAAACTAGGGAGGTATGAGCATGCTCAGAGAAAACCAGAGGCTTGCAGACTTCCCTTATCTATCTGCAAATGCATCATACATTCAAAGCACATGATTTCCCCAGAGAACTCTGGGATCTGTGTTTCGTTAAGGGCATTGGGAATTGTAGCTCTGATATCACCCCTCTGTGGGCCTGTAACACTGCCGAAATGTAGTATTGTGTGCAAGTTTTGGGTAAAGGTTTTTAACATTGTCTCAGGAGTTGCCGGCCACTTGATAAATCTTGACCCCTCTTTGCCTTTGATCTTGTTAGAAGTGACATGAATCCAGCTTTGCCCTGCAAAGACCTGCAGCAGTCTTTACGCCAACTGCAGCAAAACGGACAATTGTGCAGTGTTGGAAGGCAACAACTCCCTTTGAAGACTTGGGCTTGCAAGGTCGTGTCTCCCAAGTGTTCCTGTTTTCCAGGGACAGTCCCAGAATTACAAAACCCATCCCAGTTTTTTATTTGATCCTATTTTCCCCGTCACTGAGATTGAGGAGGAAGAGGAGCTGGTGCTTGTCCTGCGCAGCAGCTATGACAGTGGCAGGCGCAAAGGGGCATTCCATCAGTGGCGGAGCAAACTAATCGTGCCCTGCGCCCAGGGGTGGGGCCAGCTAGGGCAGGGTGCTCCAGGGGCCTCCAAGGAGTCCGCCTGCCTCTTCCCACTCAGCCGCCCTACAGCCTAGAGGGAGGCGGCAGACAAACCGTTTGGGGCAGTATGGAGCCTGCGGGCGCCCAAGCCATCACGTCACTCCTAGGAGAGACGTGTGGCTCAGGCGTGCTGCAGGCCCCGTGGTGAGTGCCGCCCGGCATTTTGTCACTCCCCTCAGTGGTGACACCTGGGGTAGTCCGCCCTACCACACCCCCTTCCTCTGCCCTTGCATCCCATTGCCTCTCTGTGGCTTCTCCATAGCTGCCACTGCCGGCCATCTTCCTTGGGCAGCTCATAGGAGCTGCTGGAGACCAGGCGAGGAGGAGGAGAAGGAGAGGCTGCCACCACCGAGACCCAGCTCTGTGTGACATGCCGGCTCCAAGGGGTAGGCGGAGGGCAGGGTCACCCTGGGCGGAAAGAAAGGGGGAGTGGAGTGGAGTGCAAGGAGTCGTGATTAAAAATAAAATAAAAATGCTCCGATCTTCCGCGTCTAATCTTGCCCCTTTCTAAAATTTATTTGTGTGGGTTTTCTCTTTTTGTAAATCTTCCAAAGAATAAACTAAAACTAAACTAAATTAAACTAATAAAATAAAATAAAATAGGGATTAAGGAGTTTTCTCGGCATGTGTGTGCTCTTGGTGTGGTGATGGCAGATCTGCTCTGCAGTGTGTGTGTGGGGGGGGGCGGCGGACAAAAAATGGAGGATCAAGGAGGGTCAGTGGCGGGGGAGTGAGAAACGTATCTAAATTCCCCTGCGGAATGTTGGAAGGTATGCGATGGATGGGATATAGTACTTTGGGAATCTCAGCATAGGAGAGGTGTAGTTTGGAGGGTGTAAAGGGTGTAATTTGGAAAGGCAGGTTTGATGGAACCTGGTTTCCTCCCACCCCACCCCACCCCACACCGGTGTATGTCAATAAGGGGCAATTTCTATTTACTCTTCCTGCTTTTCAGACCACCATGTGGAAGGGCTATGTTGTTCCCATGTAATCTCCTGTTAAAGGTAAAGGTACCCCTGCCCGTATGGGCCAGTCTTGCCAGACTCTAGGGTTGTGCGCTCATCTCACTCTATAGGCCGGGAGCCAGCGCTGTCCGCAGACACTTCCGGGTCACGTGGCCAGCGTGACAAGCTGCATCTGGCGAGCCAGCGCAGCACACGGAACGCCGTTTACCTTCCCGCTGGGTAATCCCCTGTACTGAAATCTTAAATAAATATGTGCAGTGTCAAAATGCACTATTTATTTGTTTTGTAAAATTTATACACTGCTTGGTGGTAGAAAACATCAAGGCGATTTACAAAAAGAATAAAACAGTAAGATTAATAGTAAAAGCATTTGAAGCATTCGGAAAATTAAAACCAGCAATAAACTAAAACCACACAAGCCTTCTAGATATCCAGGTACGTTTGCATAAACAAAAATGTTTTTAGCAGGCGCCAAGAAGAGTCCAGCGAAGGCTCCTGCCTGGTGTCAAGAGGCAGGGAGTTCCAAGTGCTGCCACGCGAAAAGATCAATTTCTTACAAATGCAGAACAGATATTATGTGACACCTGTAGCAGTGCCAGTTCCACAGATTGAAGTGGTTGAGATGGCATATACAGTGGTACCTCGGGTTAAGTATTTAATTCATTCTGGAAGTCTGTTCTTAACCTGAAACTGTTCTTAACCTGAAGCACCACTTTAGCTAATGGGGCCTCCTGCTGCCGCCGCACCGCCGGAGCACAATTTCTGTTCTCATCCTGAAGCAACGTTCTTAACCTGAAGCACTATTTCTGGGTTAAAGGTAAAGGTAAAGGTACCCCTGCCCGTACGGGCCAGTCGTGACCGACTCTAGGGTTGTGAGCTCATCTCACTCTATAGGCCGGGAGCTGGCGCTGTCCGAAGACACTTCCGGGTCACGTGGCCAGCGTGACGAAGCTGCACTGGTGAGCCAGCACCAGTGCAGCACACGGAAATGCCGTTTACCTTCCTGTTATTAAGCGGTACCTATTTATCTACTTGCACTTAAGAGTGCTTTCGAACTGCTAGGTGGGCAGGAGCTGGGACCGAACGGCGGGAGCTCACCCCGCTGCGGGGATTCGAACCACCGACCATACGATCAGCAAGTCCTAGGCACTGAGGTTTTACCCACAGCGCCACCCGCGTCCCATTTCTGGGTTAGCGAAGGCTTTAACCTGAAGCGTATGTAGAAGCGTATGTAACCTGAGGTACCACTGTACGGTGTAAAGCAGTCTTGCAGGTAGACTGTTCCGAAGTTATTAAGGGCTTTGTGGGACGTGGGTGGCACTGTGGGGAAGCCCCACATAGAGTGCATTACAGTAGTCCAGTATTTGAGTAAATGTACCTGGATTCCCGCCCCCCCAGCCATTGCATGCTGTGACTGGACGTTTGACTTGTTTGAATGGAACGCTGAGGTTTTCCAGCTTGTTAAACAAAAGCTAATAAAACTTTTATTGGTGGGGGAACCCAGTGTCCTTGAAACAAGCAAGCCCTTTTCTTCAATGGAAGTGCGGTCTAGCTTTCGACGTTCTCTTCTTGCATAACTCACCCCACACTGGGCAACCCACTGCCTCCTTTCTGTGCCAACATTCCATCTCAAAATGCATTTCTAAATTAAACAAGCTTTTTGCAATCCAATTTCCAATTTAATTTGGTTTCCCTTTCAGTTACATGAGAGTCCAATTTCTCTCCCCCCTCCCCCCACCTGGCCCCGCCGGCAAGCACAGTTGTTCCTTCTCCATCCTCAGTTCCCAGAAGAGGGTGTCAGGTGAGGTTCACCTTGGAAAGCGCTGAGGTGCAACCGCGCATGGTGCATTGCCGTCGGTGCCACCGAGGCGTCTGGCAGCATAGTCTCGACTCCCTGGCAGTTTAGCTACAAATCATCAAATAAAGCTTTCACATTTCGTCAGGCTCTGGTGTGCAAGTGCTAGATTTGGGTGCCGGGGACTTGTCTACAGTGGCGGCTGATAACAATTGCACAGATCCCTCGAGAAGGGACAGCCTGTGTGTCTTGTATGTTTGTGCGTGCATGCGGGAGTGTAGGGGTGATCTCACCCACCATAGGCATGCGGCCCCTGGAGGGTGGGCCAAGGCCCTTGGCCCCTCAAAAAGCTTAGCCACCCCTGCTTTAGTGGCTTTTTCAGCTAAGAAAATAGCCAAGAAGGCAGTGGCGTAGCATAGGGAGGGCCACAGGGGAAATTGCCCCAGGCTCAAAGTTGTTAAGGGCTCAGAATTTTGACACCCGGGGCTGCCTCAATACAGCTGTGCATTACTGTTGAAAGTGTCTTCTCTATGCAAACCAGGAAGTGACCAGTTATGTACTAAGCTTGGATCCTAGAACAATAGGTAAGTAGGATCCTGGAATGTAACAACTGATTGGCTTGCAGGAAAAGACCAATCAGGCTCCAGGAGGGAAGCAGAATCAGCCAATCAGACGGGACTCATTGTGTAAATAAAGTACAGTGGTACTTCGGGTTAAGTACTTAATTCATTCCGGAGGTCCGTACTTAACCTGAAACTGTTCTTAACCTGAAGCACCACTTTAGCTAATGGGGCCTCCTGCTGCTGCCACACTGCTGGAGCACGATTTCTGTTCTCATCCTGAAGCAAAGTTCTTAACCTGAAGCACTATTTCTGGGTTAGCGGAGTCTGTAACCTGAAGCGTATGTAACCCAAGGTACCACTGTATATAAAAGCCTGAGGTTTGGGGGGCAATTCAATCACTGTTTTACAAGCTGCAATAAAGAGCATGAAATCACTAAAGGACTCCGAGTATATTTCATAAACACTCCAGACAACGGAACAATTCTTCTTTTCTTATCTCTGCAGCTGCAATCTCCTGGGTGATGCTGATGCTGTTAGGTCATTGAATGTGCATGTGTCTGTTCCTCTCCTTCCCACCCCACCTTTGCAGTCCTGTGCACCGGCAACCCACGCTGTGCCACTTCAACAGGGTGCCTTCCTGATGTTCTTGGACTTCAACTCCCAGCAGCCCCAGGCAGCATGGCCAATAGTCACAGGTGATGGGAGCTGTAGGCCAACAGCATCTGCAGAGCACCAGGTTGGCTATCCCTGCTGTACGGTTGGACAAGGGCCAGGAAAAATCAGCTTCAAATCCTCATATAAACAGGTGCCCTCATGGGGGGGGGGGAACAAGTATGGTGGGGGTTTGGGTTAGAAAACTAGCAACAGGGACCAGATCTGGATTAGGGACACAGATTAGGGCCTTGCACAGCTGCTTTTCCTTCAGAATAAAAGTGGCAGCCCTAAGCACGTTTTTTTAAAAAACAAGGTGCAATTAATATAACACAGAGTGGTCAAAGTAGACCTGTTGAAAGCAGTAGACCCAGGATGATCATGTCCATTTATTTCATATGGGTTTTCTGTGAGTAAAACGTAGTTGAACACTACTCATATATTTCGGCCCCCTCTCTCAGCCTAACTAACCTCACAGGGTTGTTGTGATTTTAAGCTGGGGTTTGTAGGAAGAATAATTATGCCACCATTATAGGTGGTGAATAAAACATTATTAAAATCCTTTTCTTTCTGAATTTTAGGATTTTTGTTTCCATTCTTGCTGTAAATTTCCCCATCATTAATCTCTTCCTTTTTATTCTGTTATTATTATTATTACTCCTCTACACCTTTCCTCCATAAGTTTGGAATCACCGGCAGAACTGCAAGAGAGGCACAGTAAGTTAATTCCTTCATTTGAATAATTAAACGTTTTAAAATATTCCTTCCATACTTTACACATCGAGCGGCGGATATATTATTCATACCTGGCCCTCACTGCGTACCAAAATAGAGAATGAGGCACATAAATTTTAGCACTTGGGGAGGGAAATGTTTCATCACACACACACACACACACACACACACACACACACACACTTACTTCACTGCTCCTCATCTTCTGTTGGGCCGGCTTTCCCCAACCAAGCGCTCTCCTGACTTTTTAAACTACAACTCCCATCAGCCGCAGCCAGCACTGCTCTGAGTTGCAGAAGAGTCTCAGCACTGTTAACAGGCAACGACCCCCAGGATTCTTTGACAGAAACCATGACTGTTTAAAGAGGTACGATAGTGCTTTCAGTGTGGAGTGCAGATGATGCCATAGATAGACCATTTGCGCATGTAGTCCACAATTGCGTGCTCTGACCAGCAGTGGCTCTTCTAAGACAAATGTCTTTCCCATTACCTGCTTCTACACCCTTATTAGAAACAGAAGACGGCTCCTTTTTCTAGCCATCTGAAATATACTCAGAGTCGAGAGTGGATATCATGCTCTTTATTCAGCTCATAGTGGTGAGGAGGAATGAAAGTCCCCTCAAAGTATCTGTTTATATACATTATTTACACAATGGGCTGCACGTGATTGGCTAATTCCGGAACTCTCCTGTAGACCAATCAGGTTGTGGATTCACTTCCATCTGGAGCCGGATTGGGTGACTCTTGCAGACCAATCATACTGCTGCGTTGTTCTAGGACCAATCAGACTGCTGCATTTTGGATCCTATTCAACTCAGTACATAACACCATCCTAGCAAGGTTCCTGAGGTAAATGGGAGCATTCCACCCCAGCAAGGATGCAAACGGCATCATGGGTGGCTGGGGGGTGGAGGAGGCCCAGCAGGTTGTAGATAAATAAGAATAATAATAATAATAAAATTTTATTTATATCCCGCCCTCCCCAGCTGAAGCCGGGCTCAGAGCGGCTAACAACAGTAAAAGTAATACAGCATTCTAAAATCAATTCATTCTAAAATCAATTCAAAATCAAATTCATGGCAAACATTGGGCTAGAGTTCTGTTAGGATTACCAAAGGAGGGGGTCAGGCTATGCCTTGGCCAAAGGCCTGGTGGAACAGCTCTGTCTTGCAGGCCCTGCAGAAAGTCAAGTCCTGCGGGGCCCTAGTCTCTTGTGACAGAGCGTTCCACCAGATCGGGGCCACAGCTGAAAAAGCCCTGCCTCTGGTTGAGGCCAGCCTAACCTCCCTGTGGCCTGGGACCTCCAAGATGTTTTTATTTGAAGATCGTAAGGTCCTCTGTGGGACATACCAGGAGAGGCAGTCCCGTAGGTACGAGGGTCCTAGGCCATATAATAATTTATTATTTGTACCCGCCCATCTGGCTGGGTTTCCCCAGCCACTCTGTGCGGCTTCCAACAAAGATTAAAAATACATTAAAATGTCACACATTAAAAACTTCCCTGAACAGGGCTGCCTTCAGATATCTTCTGAAGGTAGTTGTTTATCAATTTGACATCTGGTGGGAGGGCGTTCCACAGGGCGGGTGCCACTACTGAGAAGGCCCTCTGTCTGGTTCCCTGTAGCTTTTCTTCTCGCAGTGAGGGAACTGCCAGAAGGCCCTTGGCGCTGGACCTCAGCGTCCGGGCAGAACGATGGGGGTGGAGACGCTCCTTCAGGTATACTGGGCCGAGGCCGTTTAGGGCTTTAAAGGTCAACACCAACACTTTGAATTGTGCTCGGAAATGTACTGGGATTGAAAGACCTAATATTGTAGGTCTTTCAATATTAACCCTGCCGGATAGGTTGGCAAATCTGACGCCAGCAAGATTTCCCTTCTGTTGGGGCAGCCTCAGTTTAAAAGGAACCTGTGTGTCTCCCAGAGGCCTTTGCCATGGAAAGGGCTGCATGCAAACTCTTAAACCGACACAAATAAAGGTTAAAAAGACACCGGTGGATAAGCTTCTGCTGCTTGGGGGACTCGACCAATTTGCAGTCATGGGCAATTTTGCCTCCTGCACAGACACAAGTTCCTCTCCTCCCCAGGTTATTAAAATTAGATGATGTTTAACAGGTCAGGGAGAATATGCTGATTGAAGGTGATGTAGCAACAAAGTACCTCCAGGACCTGCTCTCAGCATCTTTTTGGACAGCTCCTCCCAACCTGCAGATGCTGCAATTGGATCTGGAGGGAAACTCTTTCAGCACAGAGGAAGGTGTCTTATACTGAGTCATACCACGGGTCTGTCTAGCTCAGTATTGCCCACACTGGCTGGCAGGGTTTCAGGGAGGGGTTTCTCCTAGTCCTACCTGGAGGTGCCAGGGCTTGATCCTGGGACCTTCTGCATGCAAGGTAAATGCTCTGGTCCTGAACTAAGGCTTTTCCTTTGAAATTGCCCATTAACAATTAACATCTGGGTAGCAGCAGACTGACCACTGCAGGCACGCCAGTCCTCTTCACTATAGTCTCTCTATTTAAGCTATAGTGATTCTTTCTCAATGTTAATCTATACACATAATGTTGTGTGCAACTTTTAAGACAATTGGTGTGCTATTCTGGCTTTTATTTTGTTTTTTGTTTTTTGCTGGTGCATAAGTGCATTTTGGGGACGCGGGTGGTGCTGTGGTCTAAACCACGGAGCCTAGGGCTTGCAGATTGGATGGTCAGCGGTTTGAATTCCTGCAATCTCCCCACATCTCTTACTGGCCCTGTTTCTGCCTGGCTGGTATATGTCCTTGGACTCTGACAATGCCTCTTGCTTCCCTGAGTGGAGGATAGAGTGTGTTTATGAATGAGCCTCATTTATGTGGCAAAACTGGCATTCATTGCTCTCCCCACTTTTGCTTCTGGCCCCACCCACCGGCATCTGGCCCCTGAGAGGTTGCCCAGGAGGGAACACGGCCCTCAGTTAGAAGCAGCTTTTGAACCCCTGCTTCCCAGACTTTGGTGTCCTCTGCATCATTTCCCCTGCCTCTCCATGATTATGACTTGTAGCTAGTGATTTTCCTTTCCAAGGCCAGTTATCACCTGGGAGACCAGCTGAAAGAAACCTCTTTGAGAGTTAATTCAAATAATGTTGACAGGATTGACTGAATGCTAAGTAGCATAAAGGTGGGGCTATGTCTCAGTAGAAGGGCACCTGTGTTTTTGCAGAATATCTGTGCGTGGCGGTGGGAGGGAAATCAAAACTAATATACAGTAGTTCAGGATTGTGTGTGCTTTAGGGTCCTCTCTCACACATAGTGTGTATTCCAGGCTTTCCATTGAACGGCCAGCTTTCATTTTCCTTGCAAATCTATAAGGAAAGCACAAAGGTAGGGTTCTACCCAATGGCCTAGTAGAGGGGGCGGCAATGTAGTGTCCAACAGTTCCAAGTCTACCTACCAGCACCTCCTATCTATTGGAGGGATGCCAGTGGCATGACAACACGTTACTACCGTATTTTTCGCCCTATAGGACGCACTTTTCCCCCTCCAAAAATGAAGGGGAAATCTGTGTGCGTCCTATGGGGCGAATACAGGCTTTCGCTGAAGCTTGGAGCGTGAGAGGGGTCGGTGCATGAAAAATACGGTATAATCCTGTTTCCTTTTCTGCTCTTTTCATTGTGCCATTTTGTGTTGTCTCCCTCCCTTGATAGACCTCCATCTATTGTGTTACATCAACTCCCATCATCCAAGACCATTAGCTATCCTGCTAGGAGCCAATGAGGTTTGAAGTTGGCCCACCTCTGATTTATTGGGTTAATTTGTTGTTGGCATCTGTCTGTCTCGAGAGACAATGGAGTGCTCCTCTGGGGGGGAAACCAAACTGATGAAGAATCACAGCACCTGCTGTGGCTGCAGAGACTGGTAACGCATAACTGCTGCTTCCCACATTGTTTTTGCTGTGTTAGCAGCACCGAAGGGACCTGTCTGTTGTGCAAATCTGGGCAGTGTATATGAAGGTCCTGGGATGCCCAGATGACAAGACTCTTGGTCTCGCTGATATGATACAAAGGAAAGCAGAGCAATATATTTGCCACCCCAAATAGCTGGGGCAACCTAGTCAGATGGGCAGGGTGTTGTTGTTGTTGAGGGATTTGACATCTTTCCGCAAGGCCTGCAAGACGGAGCTGTTCCGCCAGGCTTTTGGGCAGGATGCAGTTTGATTTACTTTCCTTTGTATAAAACAAGCCCGAAGGAGGCCCCCAACCCTCTCACAGGTCCTTGTATGATTGGTGGAAACAGTTGGTCCTGGCAAGTATTAACCACTCTCAATTCCAACCTGATAATTGCCACCTGCCCAGATTTTAACTTGTCTGAATTAATTTTAAGATGTATTTTAATTAATTGATGTCTGTTTTTATGCATATTGTGTCGTTTATATGATGTTAGCCGCTCTGAGCCTGGCTTCTGCCAGGGAGGGCGGGATACAAATAAAAAAAAACCATTATTGTTGTTGTTGTTGTTGCTGTTGTTTACCTGCTTGACTGAAGGAGTTTCCAGAAGGAGGTATGCAAGGTACCACCCAACTATCTTAGGGACTCCACTCTGGATTTGAGTAGTGTTCACTCCTTGGCCTTTTCTTCTCCTCATTTGGGTTAATTACTGGATATTTAAAAATGGGGTATTTCCCTTAAAAACAAACAAACCCAACAACAATGGGAAGATAATGTCTTTTTGAAGGCTGCTGTCCTATACCCACTCACTTGGGAGTAAACAACATTGCACTCAGTGAGATTTACTTCTGACTAAATGTAGCATGTGCTGTTTATCTGCTACATAAAGGTAAAGGAACCCCTGACCATTAGGTCCAGTCGTGGACAACTCTGGGGTTGCAGCGCTCACCCCCTTTACTGGCCGAGGGATCCAAACTTTGTCCACAGACAGCTTCCAGGTCATGTGGCCAGCACGACTAAGCTGCTTCTGGTGAACCAGAGCAGCGCAAGGAAACACTGTACCTTCCCGCCGGAGTGGTACCTATTTATCTACTTGCACATTTACGTGCTTTCGAACGCTAGGTTGGCAGGAGCAGGGACTGAGCACCGGGAGCTCACCCTGTCACGGGGATTCAAACCGCCGACCTTCTGATCAGCAAGTCCTAGGCTCTGTGATTTAACCCACAGCGCCACCCGCGTCCTTACAGTACAGTAGGGCTCAGTTAATGCTCTTAATGTTACCATTTCCCAACCTAACCTCTCCTTACAGGGCTGTTACAACAGGAGCTCACCCCGTCGCTGGGATTCGAACTGCTGACCTTCTGATCAGCAAGCCCTAGGCTCTGTGGTTTAGACCACAGTGTGACCCACGTCGCTTATCTGCTACATAGATCAGGGCTAAGGGGGTCTCTGCTCCAGGGCCAAATGTGGCCCCAGCAATGTTGTCCAGATCAGAATTCTCAGACTGAAAACGGTTCCCTCTACCCTGATATAGACCCATATAGTCAAAAGCTGGAAGTAAAAACTGAAATAAATAAATAATACACACTGTGCACCTTGGTCGCTTTGAGGCTGCAGCTATTTTGGGGTAGGATTCAATCACCTACCGGCAGATTCAGGTTGTGTAATTATAGTCGGTGGGGAAATCTTGCCCCACAAATTCACTTTCGTAAAAGTTCAAGTGTTTTGTGTTTTTGTTTTGTAATAAGGAGAGTCATAAGAAAATGCACTGGAAAGTGAGGGATAACACTTGGTTTGATGCAACATCATCTAAGCTCGCTGCAAACTGATCAGAACAGTCAACCCAGTGGACGGCATCTGTGAAAAAGTCAAATTCCATGCCCGGGATCATGAGGAAAGAAACTGAAACTAAAACGGCTGATATAATTCCTTTATACAAATCTGTGGTTCAACACAAGAAAATAAATAAATAAATAAATAAATAAATAAATAAATAAATAAAGTCTATGACCTTTAGAACTGTGCTTGGGGTTGCTGTTGTTTGTTACTAAGTTATGTATTTTTTATATTGGAAACTGCCTAGTGATCCTCGGACGAAAGATGGTAGGTAATGTAAATACATACATATATCCAGACAATATCCCTTTAGGTGGCCTTGCTTTTTCCTCACTTATTTCAGATGGTCTTATTGGGAGACCCCTCTTTAGAACATCATGCATATTCCTTGTTTCAAAAGGTAGTACAGTCATACCTCATGTTACGTCCCGCGGCAACCAGGAAGTACTGGAAAGGGTTAATTCTGGGTTAATTTTGTCGCTCGCACATGCGCAGAAGCACAAAAATGACATCAAGCGCATGCACAGAAGTGGCGAATCGCAACCCATGCGTGCGCAGACGCGCCACTGCGGGTTGCGCTCTTTTCATGTTGTGAAGGGGCCTCTGGAACGGATCCCGTTTGCAACCAGAGGTACCACTGCAATCAGCCTTGTTGTGCTTAGGTGCCCTCTTGCGGGTTCTGCTGATTAGCGCCCTGGACCTCTGGCCCCAAGTCCTACCCTGATGGAGCCACTTGGCTGCAGTGAAAAGGGAAAAGCAGGGATAGTGATTTACTAAGCAAAGGCACCAGAATGTAGGAACTATCCTTAGTAAACAGGAGCAGTTGTAATATATGGAAAAACCCAACAGTCTACTTAAAAAACGAAAACTGACAGCCTCTGCCTGTTCTGGTTTAATTCCAATCTCTCCCCCAATGTGTCCTTAAGTTGTCTCGCCACATCATTTCTGGCTATGAGCCTGCTTTAGTTGTTCAGTGCCATGGGAGGCTTAGAGGACACATCGCTCAGGAAACCAGACAAGGACTTTATTCTGTTTCTTAAGTAACAACAGGACAGACACAATAAGTGTCTGACTCTACCCAGATTCCATTAGGTCCAGCGCCAACTAGTGGCTGAACTATATAATGGCATTGTCCACACACACAGATTTAGGAATCTTAGCCTGAAAAGCATACACATGTGTAATTAAGGCAGAGAAATGGCAGAAAGGTTTAGCAGCTGAATCGGCAATTTTCCATGACAATATTTGTATTCAGCTGATATGTAGAGGATGGAACACATAAAGGGAAGAGTCATACTACTGTTTGCTTTAATGCGAGAGAAGGATTACATATCTGCAAATCGCCCTCATTGCCAGGTGTGGATAGAATTGCATCTTGAATAGTTTAAAGAAATAAAAGATTCATAAAATGCTAAACTGCCTCAAAATGAGAAGATTTGTTTATTACCTGCCCTTCACCAGCAGGTCCCAGGGTAAGTTGCAACCATTTAAAGCTCAAAATGAAGAACAGTTAAAACAGATCACAATCACAGGAGTAGGGTGGGCTCTGGAAACACAGCTCAGGCGTCAAAGGCCAGGATAAAGAGGTGTGTAAAGTGCTGCTTTGCAGAGCCTTCCCAGTGGTGGCACCGCCAAAGTTCTGGAATTCTGTCCTCCATTCAAACTGCACATTAACTGCAACACACACACACACACTACACTGATCCATCTATAGCTGCTGCTCACTATGCATGAAATCGTGGCAGATGAAGCAGCGATGGAGGCCTGTGGCTACAGCACAAGGGACAGCTCCTGGTGAGAACCTTCTCCAAGGAATGCTATGAGCCCCTGCCTCCATTCCACTGCTCCTCAACTCCACTACCTTGCTGGAAGGATTGTGATTTTTAAAGGGACCACCCTCTGCCCTGTAGACAACTCCTTTCCTCCTCTTCTCTGGGGCATCTTGCCTTGCACATTCCCTTTGCCATTGGCTTGGGAAGTATATTCAATTCTCTGGGCTCAGGAGAAGGTCCTTGCAAGGGCTTTGTGGGATCTTGACCACTAGTCTCTGGCCTTGTTGGCTGCTGATCATCAACCTCAGGCTCAAGGGCTGTTGTCTGATCTGGGCCCCTTGCCAGTCTTGCACTGAGACAGCTTGACCCCTTCCTCTGACTCCCAGCTCAAGGCCGATATCAGTAAAGCTGGCCTGGGGAGTCTTTCTCAGCCAGAGGTCCACATTCCCTTCTGAACAGCTTTCCAGGGGCCGTGTTTACCTTTGTACAATAGGCTAGTTTCTCCACATGCTCACACACCCATCTCTCTCCAGGCAAGAGGCATAAGCAGAGTTCAAGGACACATTTCTGCCAGGCAAAGACTCTGGGGGATGTACCCTGAATTGAGGTTGTGCAACTTGGAGAGGGGGTCATATGGCAAGGGGAGAGTCCTGTGGGCCAGACAGAGAGGGCTAGAGTGCTGCATTTTGGCCTCTAGGCCTGAGTTTCCGCACCCCTGCCTTAAAGCACAACAACCAATGTGATGCAGGCATGCTTAGCTTTACCTGGGATGTGCTATACATGCATGTGATCTATGTAAAAACATTATCTGGGGTCAGGCTTGTTATAGTAGCAATGGCTGTGTCACTAGTATGTACATTTATTATTCAAGATTGAGATATTCTCTGCTCTTTGGGGAAATAACAGTTGCCCAGGAGGGAATTATGGGTTTTGGATTTCACCCTGGCATGGTCATTAATCTCCAGGGGATTGCCCTGAAGTCAGGAGTGCTATCATGAACTGAAGCAAATTGAAATATAGATATTTGAAATGGTGATTGCACTTGGCATGCAGGGCTTCCCTGGAGAACGAATGTCTTGTGTGTAGCCCATTACATTCCACACAGCATTCAGTTTGGCTCATAATTATTATTTCTTAATTGATTCCCCTCCACACACTCCTCTTGCTATAACCGCCTCTGCTGCCCATACTGAGAAGCACTAGTAATTCATTCCAGTGCTTTAAGTCAGCTGTGGGGACCTGATATCGCCAAGCTGTTATTTATGTGAGTATCCAAATTTACAGGGAAATTAGACCTTGGTTAGGTGGAAGGCCAAAATTGCTGGATCAGGTCAGCGGCCTGCCTAGTCAGTGAGAGCCAGTGTGGTGTAGTGGTTAAGAGGGGTAGACTCGTAATCTGGTGAACTGGGTTCGATTCCCCGCTCCTCCACATGCAGCTGCTGGGTGACCTTGGGCCAGTCACACTTCTCTGAAGTCTCTCAGCCCCACTCACCTCACAGAGTGTTTGTTGTGGGGGAGGAAGGGAAAGGAGAATGTTAGCCGCTTTGAGACTCCTTAGGGTAGTGATAAAGCGGGATATCAAATCCAAACTCTCAAACTCTAGTCCAGCATCCTGTTCTCACTGCAGCCAACCAAATGTCTGTGGGAAAACCCACAGGCAGGATCTGAGAACAAAAGAGTCCTCTCCCCTCCCATGGTTTCCAAAAACTGGCCAACCCACATCTCAGGAATAGGGAATACGTTTTAGTCTGAGGACGACATTCCTTTCTGGGCAACCTGCCACATCACCACATGCCAGTGGTAGGTGGGGCTGGGTGCAAAAGCAGGCATGGCAATGCATGTGAATCTTGTACCGTAGGCTAGTTGTTTCTCTCACTTCCCTCTTCCATCCAGGCAAGTGAGAAAGACACATACCATACGACTGCTGCCAGAATCCTAGTAGCCCAAAAATGGAAATCCCAGGAACTACCAACATTAGTGGAGTGGCAGACAAAAATGGTTGAATATGTGGAATTAGCAAAACTGGCCCACAGAATCCGTAACCAAGGAGGAACAAAGTTCAGAAATGAATGGAGTAGATTGTGGAGTATATACGTAATAACTGCAGAAGTTTAACGACTGTGGTAGGGCTAAAATAAATCTTATGACGTGATTAGGATGTTATTAAGAATCTGTGATAAATGAAAGATTAATATGAAAACCTGTTGAAGGGAGGGAGGGAAGTCTGTGCTCGATAGAGCGTGAGAAAATAAGTGTATATAAGATTGTAGAACATTAGTGTATTTATTTTGTTTTGTTGGTGTTAAAGGAAGTTCAATAAAAAGCATTTTTTAAAGAGAGAGAGAGAGAGAGAGAGAGAGAGATACCAGCCAGGGGAAAGCACAAATCAGGTCAGAGGTGTGGCCCAACAAGAGACCCAAGAGCCAGATAGAGAGGCCTGCATTCAGCCCCCAAGACTGAGGCTCCCCAACCCGGCTGTGTCGGCTTTTTGTTCATTTCTGTGGGATAGCTAGTCTCATATAACCAACATGCATGAAGGGGTTAATGCCACAGAGTAAGCTGTCCAGTATACTGGGCTTAGCTAGGTCACTCTCCCTCACCTCAGGAGGAAGGTAATCAGGCCTATTGTTCCCCTTCAGTCTACCTGATAAGCTCAGGTATAAAGAGATCTGAGCTGGTTGCTCCAAGCTTAGATTGCATGACTCTAACAAGGCTTTCTTGGGTTCCTATACCAATATTTAGGAACTTTCACCATGGTAACTATGCCAGGTTTTACTCCCTGTGTTTTCTAACTAATGTATGTAGAAGCACATGAACCTGACCTTTTGTTTGTAAGTAAGCCAATTTTTAACTTACCAGATGTGTGGTCTTTTTCTATGCTAGGAGAAGAAGAGAACTTTGGATGCAATGTAGAAGGGCATGTTTTAAAGGTCTAACAGCCTTTATTGCCATGCTTTACTTTGCTGCATATTTTGTGATTTTAAAACTCTGCTGGGGTCCTCTCGCTAAAGAGTAATTGCTCCAAACCTGGAACTTGGCATCCAGGGAATTCTCCTTTTATATACCTATTTTTCATTGCAACCAACGAATATCTGAGATACCACCTCCTTCCTTACAGAGCTTCATGGGTGTCAAGATAGACAGAGGGGGCCCTCTTGGTTGTTCCTCTGCAAACTTGGGCCCATTAAAGGGCCTTCTCCACGACAGTCCTTAGATTGTGGGGTTCCCTTCACACAGAGGTGTGTCTGGCACCTTCCTTATACAGCTGTTTTCATATGCTGAATATGCATGTCTTTACACTTGACACTTTGGCACTTGAGGGATATATTTCAGAGTCCACGCTAGCCGTGATTGTAATTTGTTTTTAACTAATGTTGTATTTTACACCGTTGTGACCTCACCTGAGACCTCCTGGTGAAGAGCTGGTAATAAATCATCAACAACGAATGTAAAACCAATTAGCTCATGCAAGTAGCTTTGGTTTCACCTCCCTCTCTGCCCCCCACAACCTTCTTTCCTGGAGGAATATTAATTCTAAGTCAGAAAGTTCTGCAAAATTATTGCTGGTTGTGAAAGTAGGGTGTATCATGATGTTGAATAAGACCCTTTTTTTAAAAAATAACAACAATGACCCTAGTAGGTTGTATGCAATGCTAGTTCTACTCATAATAGACCCATTGAAAGTAATAGGCATTCCAAACATATTCATTGATTGAAATGAGTAGGACTTAGTTGTTTACAATCCGGTGTGACTTGTTTATGTGGGGGAGAGAGAAGAACACCATGTGCATTGCAAGGAGAGGAAGCATCTCAGGCTTTGAAGTGCATCCTTGGCCAATTTTCAAGCTGTGTGATGAAGCTGACATTGCCTGTTGCATCTTCCCTTGTAGCAGAATGTTCTTTGCTAAGCAAAACACCCATTTCCTCGCTCACACCGTTAACTAAGGACTTTGAAGAAATGAAAAGCTGCAAAATGGTAGAAATGTAAAGATGATTTATTTATGCTCAGAATCTTGTCTGGGGGCATTAATGGAAGAAAACACACAAATGCATGAATATACTACAATACTTACCATAGAAAGAATGTAAATGAGTAAATAAATAATAAATCCTGGTTGGGAGGGGGGTACAAGAACACCTGCAATAGGAAGACAAGGCCTCGTTGGTGGTGGTGCCACCATTGGGCGCTGCCCAGTTGGCAGTGACCTCTGTTGGGCTTTCTCAGTTGTGGTTCCCCTCTTGTGGAATGCCCTCACTGGTGAGATGGATCCATTTCTCTCATTACTGACTTTTAGGAGGAATTTCAAAAGATTCCTGTTTACCAAGGCATTTGATGGCTGAAAGATACTGCTCTTGGCAACCCAGGAAGCTTGGCAACCTGGAATACTGAGAGAATGCAATTTTATTCTGTCTGGTCTCCAGTCCAGCAGAGACTCCATTTTGAACTCAACTATGTATTCTGTAATCTAGAAGTCGAATTTCCCTGCCTTGTTTTTGTTACTGTTACTGCTGGAACCCAGTGCAGGACTTTATGTAAGCAAATGCTGTTTTTATGCTTGCTTTACAGCCTGTTGTGTGATTCTTTTATTAAGAGAGGGAGAGGGGGAAACCCAGTCTGCTACCACAGCATGGATAAATACCAAGAAGGCTATACAGTCTAGTCTCAAAGTTTCCCATTTAATGCTGCAAAGCATAGTGTTTTAAACTCTACTAACAAGGCGAATGAATTCTAAGCATTAAACTGATTACTTTAAACATTCTGCTCACACACGTGAGTAAAAGGGAGGATAAATGGTAAAATAAAATATTCTATCCTACTTACAAAATTCATCCAACACTTTTCAAGGAATGGAAAGAAAACAGGGAGTACCGTATTTTTTGATCTATAAGACTCACTTTTTCCCTTCTAAAAAGTAAGGGGAAATGTGTGTGCGTCTAATGGAGCGAATGCAGGCTGTGCAGCTATCCCAGAAGCGAGAACAGCAAGAGGGATCACTTCTTTAACTGTGCAGTGATCCCTCTTGCTGTTCTAGCTTCTGAGATTCAGAATATTTTTTTTCTGATTTTCCTCCTCCGAAAACTCGGTGCGTCTTGTGGTCTGGTGCGTCTTATAGAGCAAAAAATATGGTATGTAAGGAAAGGGTTGGAAATTTCCCAAAGTTATAACCAGCAACCTCCATCTTAGGAATGCAGCACTGTGATACTGTGCAAGAACTTTTCTGGGCTTCAGATCTAAGTGCTCTGCAAGGCTGGAGCTTCCACCTTCATGCTGTTACTTCGTTCTTTTCAGTATATTTAGTGCTAACATTCTCCCAAAGAGCTTTACACGGTTAAATAATAAATAATGGCAGAGAAGCAAAGGTATTGGCAAGGGAGTAAAGACAGGTGTTCCAAGGAGAGCTGGAAAGAGGTAACAGTTTTAAGAATTAAATATTAAAGCCACGGAGGGCTGGGGCTGAGATGGAATGGATTGTTTTTCTTTTGCTTTAGAGTCCCTGGGCTTTGCTTCTCACCCACTGGCCAATAATGTCAGGCTGGCTGTCAAAATGTTTAGTGGAATCATCACTGTACTCTCCAGTCCTATTTTTAAGAGGAGACCAAGAATGGCAATTAGCTAACTACAGCCCTCTCCAATTTCAGACGTCTGCTTTGTCCTCTGAATCACCTTATTGTTTATTTACTGCACCTTCATGATTTCGGGGAGGAAGTTGGCTGGAGAGATCCAGACACATCAGCAGTTCAAAATCTGAGATGCAAGAGAAAAGGGTGGCGAGAGCAACCAGCTTGTGCCAAGGTTTAGCTTGGTACCAACTGCCTTGGGCTAAATACACAGTCTGAGCTTCTGATCTATGGCTGGCTGTGAGAGGCAGACATTAGAGAAGATGCTGGAGAACAGGTCTTCTCCCAGTGCAATGTTGTATGTTGTAGTGTTGGACCATGGTAGAATGTTGCATTACTTTGATGACATGAATGGGGAACCACAGACCCTCAGAACTACCATGTCACAACCCTCACTGGTTGTGCTTCATACCCAGAATGTTTTTGCCTGACTGGGATGTACCCTGATAATGCCTCTCACTTGTCTGGATGGATGAAAGAGAAACTAGCCTACAGGACAAACATAAAATGTACGTTCATCACTCTGCCCACTTCTGCTGGTGTTCTCACCCACCATTGACATGTGGCCCTTGGAAGGCTGCCTGGAAAGCAATGTGGCCCTCGGGCAGATAACAGTCCTCAACTCCCAATTTTCAACATCTATACACAGCTTTTTTTCCATTATGGAACTCATGGTCAAATACATGAGGTCTCTTACCCAGTCACTGACATCTCCTTAGTTTTAGTCCAGTTTTCTGCATAATGTGTTGGGAATCATTCTGCAAAGAAACAGTAAGGATGTTTGTACCTTTAAGAACAGTTTCTGTGAGCTCTGGGCAGATTGGTTACAGCTGGTCATGACTATAAAAGGAGGAAAAGTTGCAGTTTGACTTTGCCTGCAAGGAAAAACACCCACAAGCTTTGTTGTTTTATAATAAAACCTTTATTTGATTTGGTTTTACACCGGTCTCGTGGTGTCATAGCTTCTGTCATCTGCAACCAGTGGGAAAAACCCCCTCTAACATAATGTGCTTCAGGTCACATCCTAGGACTTCAAGAAGCCAGGAAACTGTGCAATACCAAGTCAAACCATTGGTCTATCTGGTTTAGTGCCGTCTACAGTGGATGTCTCGTACACCCCAGGTAGTGTGGTTGCTGACCTTGAGCCAGACATCCTGGAAAGTGAAGTCAAATGGGCCTTAGAAAGCACTGCAAATAACAAGGCCAGTGGAAGTGATGGTATTCCAGCTGAACTATTTAAAATTTTAAAAGATGATGCTGTTAAGGTGCTACACTCAATATGCCAGCAAATTTGGAAAACTCAGCAGTGGCCAGAAGATTGGAGAAGATCAGTCTACATCCCAATCCCAAAGAAGGGCAGTGCCAAAGAATGCTCCAACTACCGCACAATTTCACTCATTTCACACGCTAGCAAGGTTATGCTTAAAATTCTACAAGGAAGGCTCAAGCAGTATGTGGACCGAGAACTCCCAGAAGTGCAAGCTGGATTTCGAAGAGGCAGAGGAACCAGAGACCAAATTGCAAACATGCGCTGGATTATGGAGAAAGCTAGAGAGTTCCAGAAAGACATCTACTTCTGCTTCATTGACTATGCAAAAGCCTTTGACTGTGTCGACCACAGCAAACTATGGCAAGTTCTTAAAGAAATGGGAGTGCCTGATCACCTCATCTGTCTCCTGAGAAATCTCTATGTGGGACAAGAAGCTACAGTTAGAACTGGATATGGAACAACTGACTGGTTCAAAATTGGGAAAGGCGTACGACAAGGCTGTATTTTGTCTCCCTGCTTATTTAATTTATACGCAGAATACATCATGCGAAAGGCTGGGCTGGATGAATCCCAAGCTGGAATTAAGATTGCCGGAAGAAATATCAACAACCTCAGATATGCAGATGACACAACCTTGATGGCAGAAAGTGAGGAGGAATTAAAGAACCTTTTAATGAGGGTGAAAGAGGAGAGTGCAAAATATGGTCTGAAGCTCAACATCAAAAAAACGAAGATCATGGCCACTGGTCCCATCACCTCCTGGCAAATAGAAGGGGAAGAAATGGAGGCAGTGAGAGATTTTACTTTCTTGGGCTCCATGATCACTGCAGATGGTGACAGCAGCCACGAAATTAAAAGACGCCTGCTTCTTGGGAGAAGGGCAATGACAGGCCTAGACAGCATCTTGAGAAGTAGAGACGTCACCTTGCCAACAAAGGTCCGTATAGTTAAAGCCATGGTTTTCCCAGTAGTGATGTATGGAAGTGAGAGCTGGACCATAAAGAAGGCTGATCGCCGAAGAATTGATGCTTTTGAATTATGGTGCTGGAGAAGACTCTTGAGAGTCCCATGGACTGCAAGAAGATCAAATGCATCCATTCTTAATGAAATCAGCCCTGAGTGCTCACTGGAAGGACAGATCGTGAAGCTGAGGCTCCAGTACTTTGGCCACCTCATGAGAAGAGAAGACTCCCTGGAGAAGACACTGATGCTGGGAAAGATGGAGGGCACAAGGAGAAGGGGGCGACAGAGGATGAGATGGTTGGATAGTGTTTTCGAGGTTACCAGCATGAGTTTGACTAAACTGCGGGAGGTAGTGGAGGACAGAGGTGCCTGGCGTGCTCTGGTCCATGGGGTCACGAAGAGTCAGACACGACTAAACGACTAAACAACAACAACAGTGTGTCATGAACTGGCAGGACAACAGGGAGGAGGAAGAGGATCCCGGTGAGGGATGTAACTGGGACTGGGACAAACCAGAGCAAAAAGGGGATGGGGAAGGAAGTACTCACAGGGTGACAGAGGATCACAAGGGGATGGGGGGTGGGTCAGTGCTCAGGAATCAATGCAACAGGACCCATCACCAGAGCCAGAGGAGCCCCTGTCCCCATGAACATAGGCTTTGAGGCATAGGGAGCAGCAGGAGTGGTGCTCTAGGCAAGGGCCCGCAGCCCAGCTCCCTAGTTAGCCAGGTGGGGCTTGCTAGCTCTGGGAGAAGGTGTGTGATTCCTCAGCTGGAGTGGGCTTATTCTGCAGGGAAGCATGATAAACAAGGCGGAACATTAGACACACTGGAAAAAGTGACACATGAATAATGCTCATACCATAACACATGTGCCGCAGTCTTGGATCCCTCCCACATGTGTGCAGAGTTTTGCAAAACATCTGCGGAAAAGGGCATCCAAAATGATCAAGGGGCTGGAACAACTCTCCTACGATGAAAGGTAATCAAATTTTACCTTTGGGGGGAAAAGTGTGTGTGTGGAGGGGGTAATGATAAAGGTCTGTATTAAATTATGCATGGTGTAGAGAAAGTGGATAGGGAGATGTTTTTCCTCCCTTCACAATACTAGAAATCAGATTCATGTAATGAAACTCAGTGCTGGGAGATTCAGGATATAGGATCAGAAAAAACTATGCACACAGTGCATAGTTATACTATGGAATTGGCCGCCCCAATATGTGGCGATGGCAGCCAGCTTGGATGGACTTAAAGAAGGATTAGACAAGTGGAGAACAGGACCATAAGTCTTATACCAAGTTAGAACTTTGGTCTGTCTATTGTCTCAGCAGTGACTCTCCAAGATATCAGATGGAGGTCTTGGCTAGCACTACCCACGGACACCAGGAATTGCAGCTGGGACCTTCTACATGCACAGCAGATGCTCTGCTACTTGCCCTATGGCCCTTCCCGAAACGGTTATCCATGGTTACCTGTCATGATAGCTATATGTATTTGCCACCTGAAAATCAGTTGCTGGGAGAACAGGAGGAGAGCACTATTACACACCAACCCAATTTCTGATTCCAGAGGCTGCAGAGAGGGGCTGCATTCTCAGTTTCCAGAGAATGAAGGTCAGCAGAGACTGTGGTGTCTTTAGGATGTATGGTTTTCTTTCCACAAGTATACAATCTAAGCATAGGATGGAACTGCTGACAGCATTAACATTTCCTTAGATCTTGCTTTCCCTTTAGGTTTCTTGAACCCTCCCCCCAAAGTGCAGCTTAGGCTTAGCACAGAACAAAACAGGTTTCTCCCCCCCCCTTCCAGCCTGCTTCCAGATCTCTCTCTCTCTCTCTCTCTCTCTCTCTCTCTCTCTCTCTCTCTCTCTCTCTCTCTCCCACACCCACACACCCCTCTGATTCTTGTTCTCCTACATAGCAGCTAGGTGAAATGGAAGGGGTAGACCTATCCATTTGTTCTATGGCACAGAGCAGCTGCTTTGGTTATGCTAACTGTGGTGCCTAACTAGCTAGCCAAAGTCATTACTTTAATGACCTCTTATCTCCCAGGTGGAAATGGGACATCGCAGGGTGACAGGGTGCTTTGGCATGCTTGCTCTTATGCATTCTACGCTCACAGATACAGGACCTCAAGAATGGGAAGGGACTCTGGCCATCATCCAGACTGAACTCTCCCAAAACTCATAACAGTACTGTTGCACTCATGTCTTGACTGTGCATTTCTAAGAGACATTTGGTTGACCATTGTGGAAAACACGCTGGACTAAATCGTGGATTGGATAGACCTTGCCTTCTGAGGGCCACAGGCAGGGACAGGGCCAGAGGCAAAGAGGACAGAACAATAAATATATATTTCACCTTTGTGCAGTAAACTAGTTTCTACACACACACACACACACACACACACACCCTTTCTGTTCAGATAGGCAAGAGGCGTTATCAGAGCTACAGTTACTGGGTTTTTAGTAAAAAATTACCCCAAAGTAGGCCCCCATTCCTCAAGTCTGGAGTTTGCCCACTCCTGGAATAGACTGGTTTGGAAGATGCTGGAGGAAGTGGGGGGTTGGCTGTGTCACCCCTTCGCCCCAAAAGCAAACTGGCCCAAAATCTGTTATGGATGTGCTCGCTCTGTATCTCCAAGTTGCTTGCCCCACCCGCTCAGAGCCTTTGGATCCGACCTAATTCTCTGCCCGACTGCTTTCCCACCGGCGAGGTGGGGCACACGCAAACTGTTCCTGGCTCCCATGCCAGGAAGAAGCTGCAGTCTCCTCCCCTCTCCTCCTTGCAGGAGAGGCCGGGGAGGGCGCGCGTCTTCTAGCAAGAGAGTTTCCCTGCTGGAGAACTTGGCGAGGTCTCCTCTGCCCCTTGGTGTGCGAGCTGGATGGCAGCTGGAGAGCGAAGCCAGTTGAGTCGCGTCCTCCCCTCCCTCTAGAGACACCATCGCTTCTCCATCTCCCCGCCCCTCGCAACCACCTACCGCTGCAAAACCGCTCTGCAGCCGCTGCCGCCGCCACCACCCCGCGCTCCGATTTCCCCAGAGGCTTCTTGCCCCTTCCGCTCCCCTCGCCGACCACCCTCCTCCGTGCTTTTGGACCCTCACTCATCCACGCTCGCTTTTCCTGCCTGTCTCCACGCTCCACAAGTGCCGCGCGCAGTTCACTCCCCGCGCTCTGAGGCTTCGGAAGGTGGGGGGGGGGAGAAAAAGAACAAGAGAGAGAGATTGAGAGAGAGAGAGAAGAGGTGGGACTGGCACCCCCGCCCCCCAGCTCCGCATGCTCGGCAGAGGCGGCCCTGCAAAGCTGCGCGGCCGCTAGGAGCTTCCCAGCGCGCTGAAAGCCACGGAGCTGTCCACGGTGCTGAAACCCCGCGCGGGCTGCCAGGCGAGCGGGCTCCCCGCGGTTGCCCGAGAGCCCCCTTTATGTGCAGTTCTTGGCGCATCGCAGCAGCGTCGAGCGGCTTGAGTTGCGGCGGCGGCGGCGGCGGAGACAGCCTCAGCTCGCCCGGGCTGGCGCTGAGAAGGATGAAGGGCTTCCTCCGGCTGTTCTTGAGCTACTTGGTGGCGGACCTCCTCACCCTTTTGTGCCGGGCGCAGGAAAAAGCCGGGCAGCACTTGGGCAGCATCGTGATGCTCTCCGGGGGGAACCAGAGCCGAGAAGGGGAGCAGCATGTCGACGCCTCGGAGCCGCCCCCGACCCCGGAGGAATGCAGGGGCTACTACGACGTGATGGGCCAGTGGGACCCGTCGTTCAATTGCAGCGTCCGGGAATACCCTTTCTGTTGCGGCACTTGTGGCTTTCGCTTCTGCTGCAAGTACCGGAAGGGCCGCTTGGATCAGGATATCTGCACCAACTACATCAAGCCCCCCTGGCTGAACGGGCGCAAGACGCCCAACCGCCCCGTCGACCCTTCCCACGACCCCACCCGAGACAAAACCAACCTCATCGTCTACATCATCTGCGGGGTGGTGGCTGTCATGGTATTGGTGGGCATCTTCACCAAACTGGGGCTGGAGAAAGCGCATCGACCTCAGAGGGAACACATGTCCAGGTAAGGCGAGGCTTAACCACCTTTTTTCGGATGTTGTGTGGTGGGGGCTGACCACCCGCGAACTCAACCCGAGCACAGAGGCGGCCACCTGCCCGAGTCTCTGTGCGCGTTTTGAGCCTAAGAAAGAACTCCCGCTGGCCTTAAAAGCCATGACTACAAAACCACCGTCGCTGGAGTCCCCCCGCCTCCCCACTTTCTTCAGGGCGCGCTGGTGCCCTCTCTCCCCCTCGATGGGGCATGTAAGAACCAGTAGCCACCCCCTGGTGTGTTAGCCAGATGCTTGCACAGGGATTAACGCACATGTCTTGGTGCAGCGGCGGCCGAGCAGCTCCAGATAGTGAAAAGATTGGGTGAGGGGCGCGCGCGCACAGAAGCTCACTCATGATGGAGAAGCGCAGCAACAGCAAAAAATTAACAAATGTGGCGTTTAACTCTGCTTGCGAGGTCTGCCGGTAAAACTCTCTCTCTCTCTCTCTCTCTCTCTCTCTCTCTCTCTCTCTCTCTCCACCGCTTTCCAACTGTTGCGCTTACGGGGCAAACTTCTCCGCAGTGGCTTGTAAACACTGCCTCTTTCTCTCACACACCCACCCCTTCATTTGAGCATCTCCTTGGTTTCCAGGTACAAAGCGGGCACAATCTCAGCTCGCGGGTGCATGAGCCTCCACACCTGAGAAACAGAACCTGCTCCCTAACATTGAAAGGAAAGGATGAAGCACAGCAGGGAGATTGCAGAGAAGGACCCCAGACTGAGGGTCTTGATGAGACAGAGGTTCATATAATATCTCACTTTACAATGAGGCCAACGGGGAGGTGGACTGGCGTCTCTGTGTTGTGTTGTATGCTTTGCATCTATCAAGTAACTGGCTGTTTCAGATCAAATATAACACACACACACACACACACAATGGCAAATTAAGCTGATGGGTGCTGCTCTAACCACAAGCTGGCGATCAGGCAAGTGGGCACAATCCCACTTTTGGCTGCCTCTCCCTGCCATTCTAAATACACACACGCACACACACTCCCCCCAAATTGTGTCAACAGTAGAGAATCAAAGACCCAACCCATTTGTCAAATCATTCGGTCTGTCTGATTCATTATGCTAATCCCCAACACATGAAAGCAAAACAGATGGGGAAAGACATTTGCAGATAAAATAAAAACAATTACAAAAAAGAGAGGAGAAGCAGCAGCAGCAGCAAATAGCTCTATTAAATTGATCCCAGCATAGCCAGGGGAACTTTCAAGATGAAGGCTGGAGTTGCCAGGATGCCTTCAGATGGACAGGGCTGTTTTGCTCTGGAAAGGTATAACTCAAAGGTAGTCTGGTTCCTCATCTCTCCCCGGTCTCCTCCTTTCCCCTCCCATGGACTCTGCACCTGGAGCATCTCCTTGTCCAAGATCCTGCTATTGCTTTGTGATTAACAGTCTCCCCCTGCAACGAGACACCCAAAATAGGATTCAGAATGCATCACCCGTTCTTTCACTAGCAATTATTTGCTATTTATAAACTGGCTGATGGGTGATCATTTTTACTACCAAGGAGGAGAGCAGCAGAGCACAGGAATTCGCAGGCAACCCAACATGCTGTGAATCCAGGGTTACAAGTGGAGGGGTATCCAAAAACGCCCTCCTGGGCTTGAGAAGGCTCAGCCACTAAATGAAGGCCAAGAGCAGGTGGGGAGTGAGATTCCATTCTGTCCTCTGTCCCTCGAATCTTGGCAGAGGTTTGGGCACCCTACAGCCTCTGCTTCTATAGTGCCTACGTGGACAGGTATGCTGAAAAGGTGACACAGTGACAATGAGCAGGACAACCTCTGAGCTAGGAAGGGGAGGTGATGGTTTGCCTCTGGTTAATTTGTGGCAAGTGCCTGTGCTCATCATTCAGACATTCGGTTCCATGCAAAGATTGTCTGCACAGAAGCAGGAGCCTCCCAGCAACTCCACCTATTTCCCCTTGTGGGTCTTTTACGCTTGGAACTCTCTCTCTCAGGTTCTTTAGATGGAGCTACCCAGGGAAGACCCATAGCTCAGTGCCTTTGCATGCAGAAGGACACAGGTTCAACCCCCAGCATCTCCAGGTAAGGCTGGGGAAAAACCCCTTCCTGAAACCCCAAAAACCTGCTGCCAGTCAGTGCAGATGGCACTGAACTAGATGGACCAACAGTTTGATTCCGTATAAGGC
Source organism: Podarcis raffonei (assembly GCF_027172205.1). Lineage (NCBI taxonomy): Eukaryota > Metazoa > Chordata > Lepidosauria > Squamata > Lacertidae > Podarcis > Podarcis raffonei. Next base: position 38,094,926 of record NC_070615.1, on the reverse strand, counting down.
ACCTTCCTATATTCCTCTTCAACTCCCTCCTTAAACCCCATCATTTATACAAATCCCATGCTTAACTTCTGCCCACCTTCCCCCAACATCTTTTCCCAACCTCAAGGAAGTCTAAATATCCTGGAAAGGGGAAAATTAGGCATTATAAATAGTGGTCTTCAGATATCTGAGAGAGATGGGGCTAATTCATCCCCAGTTAATCTGGAGTATAGGACTCAAACCAACAGATTCACATCCCAGCAAAGCAAATGGCAACTAAACATTAGGAAATATGTCCTGGTGATAAAAGCTGTTCAGCGTTGGAATAGAGTATTTCAGGAGGTGAGGGTTTCTCCTTCATGAAAGGTGCTCTTTTTTGCAGAATTTGGATGGCTGCTTATCAGTGATGCTGAACTCATGGATTTTCTACAGATAAACTCTGAGGTCTCTTCTAACTCTAGAATTCCATGCATTTGCCCCATTTTTCCCTTTATTGCTTTTGCCACACTTCTCTTTCCCTTCTCACCTATCTTCTTCCTACTAGCAAAGCTTCATTGGGGACAGCTGCCTTTTTGTGTGTGTGCTTATTCTATAAAGTTGTCATATATATATATGACAAATATTGCATGCCCTAAACTGCTAGTTTATTCATGCAACAGAGCAGCTGGGATTGAGGACACTTCAGCAGTGAGATGGTTGCCAGAGTGATTCTCAAGGACGAAGATACATAGGAAAACGTGTCCAATGAATGTACCATTTTTGGATAAGCCAATAGCTCATAGGAGAGCACATGGAATGAATGCAGAAGGTTTTGTGTTTGAACCTTAGTATATCTAGCTGAAAGGGACCCCAGGTTGTTTCTTTAAACGGAATCACAGGTCCTTTTCTGCCTGAGACCTGGAAAGCTGCTACTGGTCAGCATACACAGCTATAGCCTATATGTACAAATTGTCTGATCTAGTATAAAGCAGCTTTTAATGTTCATTAATGTTTGCTCAGGAGCAATTCTCTGGGCTGAAACTTCTGCAAAGCAACTGGGGTCCTCTATTGACAAGTTTTCCTGGCACATCTCTACGCACTTACAACTGCTGGAATTACTCCAGGAGTCATCGCTGGGCGGCAAAGGGGTCCACAGTAGCTCCCAATACTCCTCATTCCTTAGAGAAGGTGCTTATAATTACCTTTCTCATTGATCCTCATCCAAACTTAAACGTCTTACCTGTTTCAAATGCTGTTGAAGGAGGGAAGCTGTACGGTGTTCACTAAGAGAAATCATAATCCCTCAACTCCCTGTTGCTCATCTAACAGTGGTACGAAAGTTTCTGGTGAGATCTTGCTACTTAAGCTAATGGATGAGATTCATAAGGGGACGTGTTTCAAACCCCTTCTGGCCAGCATCTGTCAAGATTAAATGGCTAGTCCTCAACAAGGTCCTCTATTGTTGCAGATTAGTTCATGATATTTGAACTCCACAGTGCTCTTTTGTTACCTGGTCTCCAAACTTAGGACCAGAAGCAGCTGATGAAAAGAGAATGATATGATGGAAGGGAAGGGGCAGAATCAGATGCCTGCTTGGTATATATTCATGAAAAATAACCAGGTGGGAAGACTTTAAAGATTTCTGGTGGGGGTGGGGAGTGAATTCAGGGGACAATTATCCAACGAGCTTAGGAAGGCATAGGACACTTGCCACCAGGAATTCATTGTAATTAAGTAAAACAGGAATGTTACACATTTTCAATAGAGGAGAGGGACAAATACTGGTGTCATCAAGGCAGCACTTTGGGACAGATGTCCCAGGGCAATGCTCAGCAGAATGAGCAGTGCTGGTGTACCACAAGGAGAAAGAAATTAAGCAACACACATTATCTTCTAAAGAGGAGTTCCCATTTGACCATTAAGTCAAGATTGTAAAAGTACCTAACTCCACTGTTGAGGACAAAAATATTGTATCCATGACTATGTTAACATTCCCTTTGCTGTTCTATCTGGCTCTTCCATCTACTTCGCTCCATTCATTTTGTGTGGCCCAAAGACTTTGGGGGATAGAAGTGAAATACTCTGGCTTGTCCCACTGAACTAGGTCACATTTAAAGCACTCTGCTACCACTTTAAACAGTCATGGTTCCACCAAAAGAATCTTGGGAACAGTAGTTTGTTAAGGGTTCGGAGAGTTCCCAAGAGACACCTATTGCCTTCACAAAGCTACAATTCTCAGAGGCTCCACAGAGTGTGTGACAGAGGCAAGGGGCCAGGAGATTGACCCAGCAGAGGGGACCAGTGATTTATGGGGTTTGGCGTCTGTCACAAGGCAGAAGCAAGGGCAGGGGGAGGGGGAGGAGGAAGAGTCAGAACATTCTGCGATGGAGGAAGGCACGTGGAATGTGGTGGAAGATGCAGAGGCTGTTCCAGTGACAGACGGGTCAGTAGATTGCTCGCCTTTCCCTGCCCTACTGTCTCCTAGAACCAGAAGGGGCTTGAAGTGGGACAACTTCCATGCCAAAAAAGACTTGGGTTGCAGGTGTGCAACCTGTCAGGGCAGGGTATATAAACTGGCAGAGAGGAGGGCAACCTTTTGGTGCAGATCTGAGGGACAGCCGTCTTGTTGCCAGAAGTGTGTGTGTGTGTGTATGCACGCACGCACGCACACATCTGGAGCACTGTGGGAGTTGCTGTAAGTGCTTGTTTTGTCAATGAAGACTGAACTATCAGACATATGCCTTCCTTAGCTGGGTGGGCCAGGAGAGGCATATAACTAGCCCCTGGAAGAATAAATTGCTGGACTAAATGAGGCTTTGACCTGATCAAACAGGCTCTGCTTATATTTCCTCCCAGTAAGCAGCAGGAATAAAATCAATCAACGTCCAAGACTGGCCTGTGGTTGATTTGAAATCAATGTTTATCCTTGCTCAGAAAAGTAGCATTAAAAAAAAAGAAACTTTAATAACAGGAATTTAATAATGGAACTTTAGCTGTGAACTGCGATAAGCGATCCTTTTAGCTCAGTCATGTGCATGCTTACTCAGAAGTTGACTTCAGTGGCACTTTCTTCCTTGCAGCAGCTGAAAGATTGTCTTAGTGGCGATCTGCGATAAGAGAATGAGGAAGTCCATGACAGAAGCAATGAAGTGTTTCAGGAGATTGGAAGGGAAGTTGAAGCTCTTGCGGAATAAACACAACAGATGGGGAATGGGATGGCTGGTGCATGGATCAATCTGTACACCAGAGTTGCAAATGTGTTTAAGAATCGTTCACTCTCTCCACCATAACTCCACCCCAATCAATAGTCAGACAATACCTTTATTGGGACCTTTATTGGGACCAGTCAAACTGTCCCAAAATAGGGACCAAACTTTTGAATTCTCCAAAACTATTCATCAGGACGTGGGTGGCGCTGTGGGGATGCAGGTGGCGCTGTGGGTAAAAGCCTCAGTGCCTAGGGCTTGCCGATCGAAAGGTCGGCGGTTCGAATCCCCGCGGCGGGGTGCGCTCCCGTTGCTTGGTCCCAGCGCCTGCCAACCTAGCAGTTTGAAAGCACCCCCAGGTGCAAGTAGATAAATAGGGACCGCTTACTGGCGGGAAGGTAAACGGCGTTTCCGTGTGCTGCGCTGGTTCGCCAGATGCAGCTTTGTCACACTGGCCACGTGACCCGGAAGTGTCTCCGGACAGCGCTGGCCCCCGGCCTCTTAAGTGAGATGGGCGCACAACCCTAGAGTCTGTCAAGACTGCCCCGTACGGGCAGGGGTACCTTTACCTTTACCTTTATTCATCAGGTGGGATGTTAAGCAAAACTCAGGCATAGGTACTGCACTTTCATGCAGCAAGCCAAGGCAATGGCCTCATTCGTAAGAACAGAATACGAACCTGCTGGATCAGGCCAATGGCCCAACTCTTCCAGAATCCTGTTTCCACAGTGGCCAACCAGATGGGAAACCCGCAAGCAGGGACATGAGCACAACAGCACCAGCTGGTATTCAGGGGCATACTGCCTCCAACAGTGAAGGCAGAACATAGCCATGGTGGCTACGAACCAGCAAGCCTTGTTCTCCATGAATTTGTCTAATCCTCTTTTAATGCCATCCAGGTTGGTTGCCACCATTGTCTCCTGCGTCGATGTGTGTGATTAGCATCCCCTGGGCTCCTGCTCACTTAACTCACTGGTCATTGCTGCTGCTGCCCTTCTACTTAGGCACGGCTACTGAATGGGCTGATGGGACCCCCTTCCTCAGTGCAGGCAGAGAGGCCACCAGGGCTGCTGCCAGCAAAATGGTTCAAAAGTAAGCACAGTGGTGGTGGTGGGACGAGGAGGGGACGAGTGAAAGTGACAGTGGTGAGAGAATCTGCATTGGTATTCTGCTGGCTTTGGAAGAGGCACACATTTACACAAGCATTCCCTTGACCTGAGTCTCCTGTTTTAATGGCTGGGCTTTTAAAAATTACATTGCTTTATTGCATATTTTAATTGTGGATGTTTATATTTTAATAGGTTTGTTTTATGGTGTTTTTAAATTACCCTTGTTGGTTTTAATGTTAGTGGAAATGGTTTTTATGTTTTGAAGACCACATAGAAACCCATTTGGTATATCAATCAATCAATCAATCAATCAATCAATCAATCAATCAATCAATCAATGATAACAGGAGTGGGGTGTAGCAACAGCAGAGTTTGCTTCCTAAGAAGGAGCAATGTCTTGCCCCATCCCTGATGGCGGGGATGTGGGGAGAGGAAAGAGAGGGGGGAAAGTTGGTTTGGGGTAATATAAAACTTGCATAAGATTTACCACCTAAATCTAAATAAGTCCACTACAGTGATACCTTGGTATTCAAACGGCTTGGCTCCCGAACAAATCTGCTCCTCAACACTACAAACCTGGAAGTGAGTGTTCCGGTTTGTGAATGTTTTTCAGAAGCTGAACGTCCAGCGCGGCTTCTGCAGCTTCCGATTGAGTGCAGGAAGCTCCTGCAGCCAATGGGAAGCAACGCCTTGGTTTTTGAACCAGTTTGGGAGTCAAACAGATATCCTTGATATCCTTGATATCTAGTTTTTTATTTGTGTATAATTTTGGGTACAATCTATTGTAGTGCTAAGGAGATCATTCTGGCAGTGTGAGCATTTCTGCTTGCTTGGTGAAATGAACTCCCCTCTCTTTCCCCTCCCCCCATGCACTGTTCTGGGGGCACTCCTCACCCCCCACAGAGCTGATACGGGTGAGGCGTGGGGTTACTTGTGGAGTTGGGAGAGGTCGGAAAGCCCCATTGCATAAGCAAGAGTCCTTGTATTGGCTTTGGCTAGTGAAAAACATGAGCTGACTTCAGCCCCTAGTTTGCATGTAGTTAGGTAGGGAGGAGTATTCATTCACAGGAGACCCCACTGGCAACTTACGTAAATCAGGGATGGGGAGCTTGTGGTCCTTTTGCTGTTGTCCAATTGCCAGTGATGATGAGAGTTGTAATCCAACAAAAACAGGAAGTTTCCCATTGCCGCTATAGATTCTCTAACCAGATTGCAAGCCAGTGTAGCACAGTGACTATGAATATTAGCAGGAAACAACAAAGCTCCTAGTTTGAAAGCCCATGAATTAATTCCCCAGGAACAAGTTGAGATATTGTTTCAGGAATTGCATCCACAGACGGCATCTAAAATGTGGATGTTCTACACATGTCACACTTGGCTGGGAGTCTCTGGCCACTCATATGCATGTGTTTGGGTTTCAAGAAGCAGGCACACATTTTGATGATGCCCATGCTATTTGGTTTCTTGCAGTAATTGTATTGTGCAAGTGGTCTTCTGCTAGGCTGCGATGGCCTCCTTGTCTCAGCTCCCCAATTTGCAAGTTTGTTCTGTTTCCAGTCTTCAAGCTGGGAGTGCTGTTGCTAATGTAGCCAAAACATATTGCTTATATTGGATTCCTATTGTATGTTAGCTCAACGAACAAGACATTCTTCCAAGTTTTCTTCAGCCATTCTCCCGCTGTTGGAGGTTTTTTGTTTCTCCAAAACTGAGTAATGCAGTTATTGTTACTAAGGTTTCTAAAGCTGAAGAGGTTTGCACCATTAAAATGAATTACGTCTCTCTGTTGTCCCAGTGCAATAAATCAACTCAAAAAACAACAACACCTGCCCATCTTCTGCTTAGAAACGTGATGGGGAAATGCACCAAAATGCATCCCAAACAGAGCAGGTGCGGAGTTGTGGCTCAGATCGCCACGTTGGCCATGAAGCTCACTGGTTGACCTTGGGCCAGTCACTGCCGCTCAGCACAACCTACCTCACAGGGTTGTTGTGGGGATTAAATGAGGAAGGGGGAGAACCATGGACACTGCCTTGAGTTCATTGGAGGAAAAGGGTAGGATGTAAATGCAATAAATAATAAAGTGAGGGGCAAATGGTTAATGGGAAGGTGTATAACCATCACACAAACAAACTAAGAGAAATTCAGGAGGAAATGTTGCTTGCCATATGACAGCCTTGGAAGCAAAGAATCAAGAGGAATGCTCAATAGTCAAACACAGTCTAACCTCCGCTTAAGTGAATCAGGATGAATGCTCAATAAACAGGTCATTAGATTTGCCACATTTCTGCTTCCTGCCTCCCTGTCCCAGCACGCAGCTGTCTCCAGCATTTTTGTAAAATATATGCAGCTACCTTAAGCTTTGGCCATTTCCCCTGTATCAAAAATCCTCTCTGAACCAACTGGATCTGTGTGCTGTGTGTGTGTGTGTGTGTGTGTGTGTGTGTGTGTGTGTGTGTGCTTTTTGTGGATTATTCAGGATCAGTCTATAACTTGAGGCTGTATTGGGATAATATTCCCCTCTTAGGAGCCTATTAATGTGCACAGCTCTTTGGGATCTTTGCTAGCTGCAAGTTTTTCCTCTGCTATGTAGGCCAGCTCTGCAGTGGCGGGTCTTGAAGATTTGCTTCTTATTGAAGTGTCATTTCAAAATGCCCAAACTCATTCTGGCTACCTGCTCTTACAAATCTTCCTCCTTCTTCTTTTTTAACTGGATCAAGAAAGCACAACCTTCTCCTCTCAATTTTTTTAAATAAAAAGAACCTGGTGATCAGAAATCCATCTGACATTTAAATGACATAATACTGCCCCACAGTCAAGAATCACTGAGTATCATGTGTAATTAGCTCGCCATGCACATTAAAAGAGACTTCCAACAGTCTGAGAGTAAAAAGAAAAAAATCTGGATTAATTTTCTCCTCCCCTTTTTGCTGCACGTTTCTGTCAGTAGAATCCAGACTTGGTTAGTGGTTATATAATCTATGCTATCTAGAAGGGCCCAGCCAGACCAGGGACCCTGGCATGGTTTAAATCAGTGGTTCCTAAAGCTTTTTTTTTTGGGTGGGGTGATCATTGCCCCTTGGTTCTATAAATCCACCCCCAGTGCCCCCTACCCTATAAAAAGCATAACCAGAACAGCAGTCAGCATGACCCACTAAGGGAGATAAAGGTAAAGGTAAAGGGACCCCTGACCATTAAGTCTAGTCATGGCAGACTCTGGGGTTATCTCGGCGCTCATCTCTCTTTACTGGCCGAGGGAGCCAGCTTACAGCTTCCGGGTGATGTGGCCAGCATGACTAAGCCGCTTCTGGCGAACCAGAGCAGTGCACGGAAACGCCGTTTACCTTCCTGCCGGAGCAGTACCTATTTATCTACTTGCACTTTGACATGTTTTTGAACTGATAGGTTGGCAGGAGCAGGGACCGAGCAACGGGAGCTCACCCTGTTGTAGGGATTCGAACCGCTGACCTTCTGATTGGCAAGTCCTAGGCTCTGTGGTTTAACTCACAGTGCCACCCGCGTCACTGAGGGAGATAATAACACAATAAAATTTAAAACAGTCACAATCAATTCACATTTATTCAAAGTCCAATTAAAACTATTTCATGTAATTAATTCAACATACTGATGAACTTGATCCAGTGATAACAGCTTTTCAAAGTCTGATAGTTATTTACATCTCCAGTGCCCCTTTGCTTGCTACCTGCTTGCCTCTTAGCGGACCTGGTAATTTTTTGGGAGCCACTGGTTTAAATCATAGGTCTCCAGTCAGTGGGTCAGGACCCACAGGTGCGTTGTGAGGCCACACCAGATGGGTGTCAGCAAAGCTGTTGCCAACATGTTGGATTCCATCTTAGGCTGATCAGACCAAAGGAGCACTACAGGACCAGGACATGTTCTGATGAGATGCTCATTTTATCAATTTCCATGAGTGCTGGAGTATGGCAGGAGAAAGCTATGAGCCATTTTTTAAATAGATATATATTTCTGGGAAATCACATACTCATTCCTTTCCCCTGCCATATTGCAGGACTGGTTTTCATTTAGTAGTAATCTTAGGGGGGACCTCATAAAAACTAGGCTGCCCAAAGTGATTTATTCCCAACTAGGAATGGGGAAGAAATTTGATTTTAAAGGCAAACCTAACCTAACTAGCACTTTCTTTCTGAAACAATACACAGACTCAAACACAGCCATCTTTGGAAACTCACACTTCTGCAGATGTTGCAAGTAATATGTACAACTAGGTATACACCAGGGTAAAGTGTGCATACGATACTGAAAATACCATACTCAGAAGGATCATGTTAGGGAAAGTTGCTTTGCAAGATGTGTATATTAGGAAAAACGGCAAAGAAAAATGTGTATATCAGGAGAAATTTGCACAAAAATGCTGATGAATTTCCTTGAGGATTTTTTTTTTGGGGGGGGGGGAATCAAGCTGATGCAGAATTGTGGAGAACTGAACTGAGGAAATGTGAAGCCAAGAGAAACTGAAATGGACAGATTCGCCCATCCTTGTGCCTGTAGAGTTTGCCCAACTTTGCCAGCTGTGTCACAGTTGCTGTAGGTGGTGAAGTTGGAGAACATCTCACCCATTTCTGTCAGCACAAAGTGGGGTGGAGTATGGAGAAATTCTACTGGAGGCAGAATTCTGGGTGCTTTAGAAACAAACCCACGAGAATCCAGAATGTGGGAAAGATATAGCTTCAGATGACATCATGAAATCAAATCAGCATGAAGGTGGTATATTCGCTTGGGAGTCTTGGGAGCGGGCCTCATCCAAAAGTGTTTACACCTCCAGCAAAACCACAAAACAGACAGAAGTAGCATTTGCAAAGTATGTGTGTGTTTGTGTTCATGGACTCTTCCCCTGAGTCCTCACTGCGGAAAGGAACATTCTAAAAAGAAGCTTCCACTGCTCTGATAACAAGTTGTAGCCACCACAAACTGTTGCAGTATATCTTCCCACTCAAATATGAATACTCCTGTCCAGGGTTCCAGCCAGCCATGTGTGAACTCCTCAAGCATGACATTCTACTGTTTCTCTGGTTTTCTTTCCCATCATTCCATATCTCCTGGAGTTGACGGAGCACCCTCAGTCTTCATTGTATGCCTTTTTTAAAAAAGGAATTTCAAAAAACCCTTTTGTGTGTGTGTGTTTTTTATTTCTTGTATCTCAAGTTGGTTGATACCTCCATTTTGTTTTTAGTGGTTTAGTTTGGGCTTCTGTCCTGTTGGCATGGGCTCACAAAGTTTGCTGTTAGTGGGAAGGGATCCACCAAAATTAAAATTTAAGAGTCTATTTCCAGAGCAGGAGAGAGAGAGAGAAAAGTTTGGATTTGATATCCTGCTTTATCACTACCCTAAGGAGTCTCAAAGCGGCTAACATTCTCCTTTCCCTTCCTCCCCCACAACAAACACTCTGTGAGGTGAGTGGGGCTGAGAGACTTCAGAGAAGTGTGACTAGCCCAAGGTCACCCACCAGCTGCATGTGGAAGAGTGGGGAATCGAACCTGGTTCACCAGATTACGAGTCTACCGCTCTTAACCACTGCACCACACTGGAGAGAGGGGGAGAGAGCGCCAAAGGTTTTATGGAAGGCTGCATCTAACTCTTTCCCCTTTCCCACCATTCTTTAGGGCTCTTGCTGATGTTATGAGACCAGAAGCTCCCTGCACAACAGACCACATGGAACGAGATCTCAACATTGTGGTCCACGTGCAGCACTATGAGAACATGGAAACGAGACCTCCTGCAAACAACTTGCGTGAGTTGCATTGTCTTGGTTTTTGCTTGGTCACGGTCAGAGATGTTTACAGCTGTGGGAGCCAGGCAACGGGTTCTTGCCAAGGAGAAAGGATCTTTTATTGCCTTGTCACTGAATTCGATAGCAGTAAAGGCTATGCCTTGGCAGTCAGCAAATGCTTTCAGAGTCTGGATTTCACTTTTTGTTTGTTTGGCTGTTGTTCCTCTGCCCCCAATATTTTCATCCCCTTCTGAAAGAGTTAGCTTGAAACATTTATGCAATAGTTTGTTCTTGGTTTTATGCTTCACCTCAGAAGGACAAAAGGGGGGGAACCCTCATGCAGCATATTCATTTGGAAGTAGGTCTCAGTAGGTTGTGCCCACTGCTAAGCCTACTCTGAGTAGGCCCACTGAATTCAGTGGACATGACTAATGGGCCCATTCATTTCAGTTGGTCTACTCTGAGTAGGACATAGTTGATGGGACCGACTCCCAAGGAGTCAGCTGCTGCCAAAGCCAGAATTAACAGAGGACTCGACACTTTGCAAAGTTATCAAAAGAAGGATTATGGATTTTGGCTCAAAGAAGGATATTTGCTGGGAGGCCAGAGCTGAAGTAATGTAGAGATATCCCTCAGGCAGTGGAAAGGTTTATGATGTGCTGCTGTGCATCTTCAGTGTATAAATCGTACTTTAAAATGAGGATATTATACACTTGGATCTTCATGTGGACAGATCTTGCTGCTGCTTTCTCTGCCAGACTGTTGGGGGATATTCTCTGTCCCCCACTATAAGGATGAAAAATGTGTCTGGCAGGGCAATCCTATGCATGCCTACTCAGAAGTAAGTCTGGCCAAATTCAGTAAGATTTACTCATAGGTAAGTACATATAGTGTAAGTACATACATTTGTGTTTCAGCAGTGGGAGGAGAGGGAAGTGGGATTGGGGCATGCATTAAACCCTTTGAAGGATCAAGACCATCCTTTTTATATGTTTGTATGCTTGCTGTTGCCACGTTTGGGCAAAACATCTGCTGGAGAAAAGTATTTACATGATTACATAAAGCTAACACTTTGAAATGTCTTAGAAGACTGCATTTTTTTGACAGTTCAGCAATGATGCTTGAATGTATTTATGCCTAAAGTAGGAGAAAGTTTCTAATAGCCAAGTTTCAGTTTCATCAAACAAAAGCTTCCATGCCATTTTTTTCCCTATCAGCAAATGCAAGCAAGAAAAATGCATTTGGTAGTGGAAAAACATTTTATATAATTATATTTGGGGAGAAGATGGAGCAGTACAAAAGAATGGTGGCTGGCGATGACTGCTCCAGCCCACTTGGTGTTATTCAACTTCCAAGAATATCTCAGGCAAGAATGTAAATGGAAGGTCATGAGATCAAAAATTTGACATGAGTGTTTAGACCCTCGGTGCACTGAGTTCTTTTTTAAAATTGGAAATTGCTCTTTAATGTATTTATGGCAAATGGCAAGTGGCAAAATGCTTATTTGGGCAATTTATTCATTAGCTTTTCAGGACCTCGTGAAATGTTTTATGTTGGGGGAGGGGAGGGTTGTTTTGCTGATAATGTCAAAGTTGTTTCAAGCAGTTTCTTAACAAATACTCCCCTCCACCCCATAATAAGAAATCTCGAATGGTGTCAGTCTTTGAAGTGTAATATGAACACTTCCCCATACAAGTCCTTGTGGTTGGAATCGGCGATTTTGTCAAAGTTTGTGATGAAGGTGGGTTGTGATGTTGTGAGAGTGGGTTCTGCAAATGTGATGCAGCTCCCTGTTTGAAACCACTGACCTTAGGCTCTATCTGTATCTGTCTTAAGTTGGCTGACAGTAGGTGCCTGTTGGTTAAAACGTATGTGGAATGTGCAATTGATGGTGCAAGATGATGGACAGGCATTATTGGAGATGGAATTGCATAGTAGCTAAAGGCCATTGTGGAACATGGAGATATACGCTTGTTGAAGAGGTACGTCTTATGACATGAGAAATGACTGCAACCTTGGTTGTCCCCCCTGCTCAGAAAACTGCCTCTATTGCTCTGTTTTGTGGGTTTTTCTTACATACCACATGTATGGTTCCACTGATGATGACAGGTAGAACAGGAGTAGCCAACATGGTGTCATCCAGGTGCTTTGGACTACATCTCACATCATCCCTGGCCATTGGCCACACTGACAGGGCCTGATGGGAACTGTAGTCCAACAACATCTGCTACCAACACATCAGCTACCACTGATGCATAATATCATGCTTTTGTTTTCAACTTACATGCAGTTGGGATGGATCGTGTTCAGGTTTCACTTTATACCTTTTCCATTCATATTCCTTTCCTCCCTAACCTCTGCCCACTGTCCGATTCCTCTCTTTTCCTACCCACTCAATAATTAGATCTTTCCTCCCAGATCATAACACCTCTCTCACCACACAACCCTTTCCCTTCCCTTCACTCCCCCACCCATTGTCCTCAAAGAAATATTTCTTTGTATTTGAAATCCTAGCTTGCTCCAAATCCCAGGACACTGGTAGCAGTATTACTCCCTTCCATGCCAAACTGGTTTAGCCAGTTGAGATGGGAATTATGCGTGTTCAGTTTTCAGTGTGTGGTTGGGTGTGTATGTCCTTGCAAGCATGGTTTTCCATGTGGACAGAGATGGAAGCAGTACAACTTTTTACATTTGCCTTGAATGAAAACCTGCGTTTTATTTTTTTTACATTACTGCATTTCGTAATCCAGCAGATGGCAAAGTTCCAAAATCAGTAAAGCAGAGCTGGGAAGCTTTCAAGGGACCGCATGACAGTGGTAGTTGGGGCCAATGCAGAAGTGTGCAGGTACAATGCAAAAAGTAGTGAGGCTGCACTCACATTCTCTTTTGCGCACATCCATGCACATTAGGGGTAGCCAATATGGTGCCCTCTAATGATACTGTTGGGCTTTTATTCCCATCATCCCTGACCATTGGCTATTCTGGCTGGGCCAGAATAGCCAATAGCCAATAGGCTATTCTGTGCCAATAGGCTATTCTGGGCCAGAATAGCCAATAGGAGTGGGAGTTTAATTATACCTGGAGGGCTACTCTCTCTCTCCCTCTCTCTGTCATCCATTGTCACATAAAACACACAGCAATTCATTCATTATCTATTTTTCTCTCACCCGCACATCTCCAGACTCTCACTCCTCCTGCCCCCTGCTATTAAGTGTGAATATTGCTAGGAGGCTCTTCGCAGATCTAATCACCATGGGTGGCATTTTGCATGGAAACAGGATTCACAGCACACTGCAATGGGTTAACCCTTCCTATACAGTGCTTTTTCCCCTGGGGGTATTCAAGGGTATGCAGTACTAGCACCCCACCCCCTTTCGAAAAAAGGTTAAAAGTCTTGCACTCACTATAACAACTTCATAGTGAGTACTGGCACACGCACCCTCCCCTTTAAAACAAGCACTGCCTATGGCCTATCGGTTTTCAGTGCTGTTGGCATCTTCGAAACTGTGGGGGGAATTATTGGATTATTTTTTACAGAAAACTAAACCCATAACCGTTGTTTATAAATGCTTTATGGATTTTGGTGGGAGTTCAGGAACTTGTACAACAGGGATGTGTGGAACAAGGAATTATACAGCCGAAACAATGGAAAAATTGCTTTAGAATCCATATGGAATGTTTCCTAGTACCTGAAATTGAGATTGATCCAATTATTATTTGGAGTATATTGGATTCCACAGAATTTGTGTAGGAAGCCACTGTTGAATACAGAGAGATGTTGGAGGTGTAATGCTAAGGATGCCTCTTTGAGGCATATGATGGAGGGGGGTGTTCAGTGATTTATTCCTTTTGGTTTGAAGCTGCTACTCATGTAAATTTTGTATTGTTGAAATCCTTGATATTTGCAGATGTTCGTGTACTTTTAACTGCATCCTTTTTCCCCTTATTAAATTGCAAATATTTTTTTAAAATCATCATCATGATAAAATCTCCCTACCTAGTTGAAACCCTCACCCCCCCCAAAACAGCCACTACCTTTCACAATAATTAGGTTTGAAATAGTCTCCCTTCAGAACCAAATAACAGGCTGTTTTCAAGCCTAATGAGGCCATGAATTGAGGAGAGGGATGCACAGGTAGATGAAGAGGCCACAGGAACCTGTGGTTCCCTGAAATAGAGGCAATGCAGTGCATTGGGTGGTTTCGACCCAGAATTTGCAGAAGCTGAATTTCTAAAGCATCCTTATTTTATTTTATTGTCATACCGATACGTCAAGAAGCAGATCAAAGGTGTGTTTTTTGGACATGCATATAGTCTAGAAACAAAACAAAGCAAGGCAAAATGTTGACACTGCAATATACCTGCAGTCTTGCCAAGGAATCAAAATGAACTGGAACTGAAAATGGAAAGGGGAGGGAAAAGAATGCATATTAAGTTACTGAAAGTTGAACGGAATCTTAACAATGATTTGAAAATGCATCAAAATAGAATAATGAAAGTGATGAGAAAATAAGAAAATTCCACTTCTGGTTTTTCCAGTGACTTCTAGCCACCTGCCCTTTCAGCAGGTGGAACAGGGAATTTCATGCATGTGGAGCAATACTAATTTCACTCTGTGGACAGGAGCTGGCAGAGCTGTGTTGGGCAGTGGGATGCTTCCACCCTATCCAGCACCCCACCCCCAGCATGATGGGTTAAAAGTTTGGAATGCATCCCATAAATGTGCCTTTTTAGTTCAACCCCCTGCTTAATGCAGGAATAGGTACGTAGCAAGCTGTCTTATCCTCAGGCTGACCACTGGAGTGCCATTTGACTAAGTTTACTCAAAGTAGGCCCACTGAAATTAAGGGACATGACAAAGTTAGGCCTTTTGATTTGTATGTGCCTATGTGTATAATGCAGTTTGTATGTAGCTCCTTGATGCATGTACTGTAGCTCAGTATTGTCTAGAGATTGTCAGAAGGCAGAGATTTCCATTCTGACCTATATTCATCACAATAAGCTTTCCACATGTACATCCAGGACATGCAGTTTAGTCGGTTCATATTGGACTTTGCCAAGAACTCTAATTTACCTTGTCAGCAACCTTGAACGCCCTACGAGGCCCGTCCTTTGAGACCAAAAAGGCAGAAGGCAAATGTTTAAACCATACCATCAATCAAATAGTCCCAATTTTTAAGTGGACCAAGAAATGTAATTGTTTGACCACCTGGTTTTCATGCACCAGAGGTGGGGAACCTCAGGGCTGGGGGCCAAATGTGGCCCTCCTATCCTCTCTATCTGGCCCCTGAAACTCTCTGCCACACCCCTCACTGATCCCATTTCACACCACCTGAGTTTTTTTGCCTAGCTGGACTGGAATATGTGAGTGTGTGCAGAAACTAACCCACTGCACAAAGATAGAGTTTACATTTGTCCCCCCCACTTTTGCCTTTGGCCCTGTCCTCCACTGGCATGTGGCCCTTGGAATGTTGCACAGAAGAAATGTGGCCCTCAGTTCCCCACTCTGCCACGCATAAATTCAAACCATTGTTTGCCAAATTGGCTTGAGAGAATCAGCTCTGTATCAGGTTGCAAGGGTTTTTTTTTGGAAGGGGGGGGTCAACATTTGGTAGGTTGCCCCCTGTGGCTGCCCCTCCTCACCACTGTCACCATGGATACCTGGAAGGAAAGAGTGCGGTGATGGGAGGCCGCTGTGACTTCTTCACGCTCCTGTCCCTCCTTGTTTGCTCAGTCTTGGCAAGGAAACTTCTGGCGACAGCAACAAGGAGCAGGAAGGCCAGAAGGTTCTGCTGATTGCCAGTGGGCCCCTTCCTAGGATGCCCAATGATGATGACCCTTTATCCTATATGACACCTGTTGTACACCACAATATGAAGTCCCCAAATGCACAAGTGCAAAAGTTTTCCTGATATCCTGATAGCCAAAGGGGATCCTGCTTTCTGTGTTGCCCTTTTCTTCTCTGAAATGTCCAGGGTGGGTCTAGCAAAGGGCAGAGTGTCATTCTATGGACAACTTAATCCAAACAGACAATATATTTATTGCCTTGACCTTTCATTCTTTAGCTTTCAATATTTACCTTCTTTAGAGATGCTAGGGAAGGTCTCCTGAGCCAGGCCTGGGAGGAGGAGGAGGAAGAGAAGAAGAAGAAGAAGAAGAAGAAGAAGAAGAAGAAGAAGAAGAAGAAGAAGAAGAAGGCCTTTAAGGGCTTAATGAAGTTCATCTCAGTGGAGAAGTGATGCCAGTGCCAACCCTTCCTAATTCTTCTCCGGCTCAGATTGAATTTCAAACCGGAGAAGTTTTGCTGTTTTGACCCTAATTAGGCTTCCCTCTGTTCTCTAAGAGGTAATGGAACATCTCAGGTCAGAGGAAAACCCCACATAGGTGAAATCTTCTCCTCTGACTTTGCTCATTCACCACTTTTTCCTGCCCCCCCAAATAATGGAGAAATTATTACTTGTTTGGGAAGCTCACCCATCTATAGTCTATAGGGCCCCATTTCCAACCAGTAATATCTCCAATTTTCTTTTGCAAACTTATCTTGGGTCTTTGGAATGCAACTATTTAGTTTGCAAATCTGAACACTCCCTCAAACAAGATTTATCAGTGAATAATTAAGAACAGTAGTCAACAGGCACGTTTTAAACTTCGCACCTATTCTGTTTCCAGTAATCCCTGTTAAAACAGTAAATGATGATAAAAGAAGATATAAGGCTAATACGCAAGAGCCTCAAGTCACAAATAATGATGTATTGTAAATTAAAGAAAAATGGCTCCTACTTATTGCAGTCATGTCTGTCATTAACCCATTCATTATTCTTACAATTTTCATTTCCCTTTCCATCTATCCTAAACCAGTTGATTTACTCGCATCATTCCTTAATCCAGTTGTAATACTGTGATGTTATTCATGTTAAGAGTGCGGTTCATCCTAAGCATGCCTACTCAGAAGTAAACCTCATTATGTCCAGTGGGGCTTACTCCCAGGAAAGTGTGCACAGGGCTGCAGCTTCGTCCTAACATTTATTTGTTTGTGTATTTCTGGCACTTCCGTAATTCTCCAGTTATTTAGTATACAACAAAATACACTCTTAGCATGTGATTTTGACTTTGTTTAACGTGGCAGGCACAAAATTATTAGTCTGCGCAGAGTTCTTTCTCAAAAGCTATCCGCAAACTGGGTGCATTGTCAGAAGAACGGCAAGTAAGGTTCAACATGAGGAAATAGGTGGTGAAAAAGGTGGGAACCCTAACTTCATACATACACTGATGTGGGCTGAGCATGTGTTTGCTAACCAGGAAAGAAATTTGGCATCACAGTTAGATAGAACAATGAAAGTATCCACTTTATTTGTGGAATGGAGGAAGGCAAATTCCAGGCTAGGGCTGATTAAGAAGGGGGTTGAAAGTAAAACGAGGGGTCTTCATACATTACATTCAGTGAGTGTACAGCCTATGTCCCTTTGTACATGACAGATGAGCTGTACACATAAAAAGGTGTAGACTCTTTCACACAAACACTTGTACGTACATTTGTAGGGAACACCTGTGTAACATGTGGACAAACCTACATACAGTATTGTGAAGTCTTCCTACCAATCTGTACTATAGGCACATTTTGAATACCATGCACAATTCTGATAGTGCCCTCCCTTCTCAAAAAGGATACCAGAAAGCTGGGAAAAGCTTAAGAAAAGAGCAACCCAAAATTCTCAGGGATTTGAACCATCTTCCTCAAAGCACTCTGGGCTCTCTTTCTTTATCAATCGCAGCTCACGGGATCAGAAAACCAGATCAGGATATACAGTTCAGGTTTTGACAGAATGTGACAGCTGGCATTGTTTGAGAGGTTAACACACTGTACTAGACTAGACAGAGGATGCAGGAAAAGAAGATCAATTTATAGATATCTAGTTTCCTTTCAGATCATCCGTAAAGGAGGCCCCCTGTAATTTTCACCCACTGAAATCCCAGATTTTTTTTTTTGCGGGGGGGGGGGAGGTCTGTATTGTAATACAGCAAAAAGGAGGAATTGTTGAAGGGAAAAGTCTGTTATGTAAGCTGAGTGCATAAAATTCTGATGCATTTAAGACGCTTATGACTCAAACTCATTGTACACAAATCTATGCTTATTAAGTTTATTGTTATGTCAGGAAAGTGCAATAAAATATATTTGCAGAAAGAAATATGGTGAGTAAGGGAAGACATGGTTGAAATGGATAAATTATGGGTGGTGTGAAGGAAGTAGAAAGATAAGTTTCCCTCCCTCTCTCATCATATTCAGGGTCAGGCTATGAAAGTGACTGGTGGCAGATTCAGGACAGATCAAAGGAAGTCACAACACATAATCTCATAAACACATCACTGCATAATCACACAGTGCATAATCAGTTTATGGAATTCACTGCCACAAGATCTAACAATGACCACCAGCTTAGATGCCTTTAATCAAATTAAGAGAGGATGGGGCTTAGCTTATGATATTCTTTTGGGACAGACCAAAGAAAGTCACAACCTATAAATGCAACATTGCACCATCACACGGAATGCATAATCAATGTAAGGAATGTGCTACTGTAGCTCAGTTTTATAGATTATCTCCCTTGCAGGCAAAACCCAAGTTCAGTCCTTGGTATCTTCAGAGTGGGCTTAGACAGACCCCTGTCTGAAACCCAACAGAGCTGCTGCCAGCCGGTGCAGGCTACACTAAGCTAGATGTGCCAATGGTCTGACTTGGTAGAAGTCTACTTCCTATGTTGTGATGGTCACTTGATTAGATGCCTTTAGTCAAAATTCATAGAAGAGAAATCTGTCAAGTGGTTTACAGTTCTGACTGTCATGTAGAGCCTCCAGGATTTGATAGTGTTTGTTTATTTTGAATATTCATGAACCACCTTTCATTCAAATGACTCTAAGGCGGCTTGCAAGCAACAAAGAAACCCAAACTTGCAGGCTTACATGCACACAACACAGCACCCTTTAGTCACGTGGCTAATGGACAAGGCTAGTGGCTGCATCCCTTTCTTTCTGCAGTTGCCTAGGGCAACCAGTGGAGTGTCTGATCCAACCGGGTTTCTCTCATGTGCTTGCATAATTGACATTTGAATGCAATAAGGATACACTGCAGAATTTGTTTTACTATGTGCCTGTAAATATTTCTTTCATGTTCAGAGCTGATAAGAATGTCATGTCACACCAGAGTAATAGTCTTTCCTTCCACAAGTGCACACTCCCACAACTTGTCAGCAATATAGCTTGTTTGTATCATGTACCAAAAGATACTATCCACCAAAGTAATTGTCTATGATGCATTGGGTTGGGTTTTGGAAATGACTGGACAACGCTTGCAGAACCTCAGGCGAAGCCTAGGAAAAATGCAAAGTTTTTCTTGAGCTTCTCTTGAGTTGCAATCCTTGTGATGTTTTCAGCTTTCCTTTGATTTCCTGCACGTAACAGCTGCGAGGACTGCTATTTTTTGTTAAGTTTTCCACTTGTGTTTTGCAAGTGTTACGACAAGAACTTTCACTGCTGCGTGCTTCAGGTAGAACCGCTCCCTGAACCCCATTGCAGCTTTTGATGATACAGAATTCTCAGAACATCTCAGACAGTTGTGCATATCTGGAGCAACTTCCACAACTAGTTTAATGGCCTAGGAGATATTGCTGTGTCTCATATGCCAGAACTAGGTACTGTAGCAGAACTAGCATTTTCAGAATGAGGGAGATATATTTGAGGGGCTGTCTTGTACACAGCCAACCTACCAGTTCGAAAGCACATCAAAGTGCAAGTAGATAAGTAGGTACTGCTCTGGCGGGAAGGTAAACGGCATTTCTGTGCGCTGCTCTGCTTCGCCAGAAGCAGCTTAGTCATGCTGGCCACATGATCCAGAAGCTGTACGCCAGCTCCCTCGGCCGATAAAGCGAGATGGGCGCCGAGATAACCCCAGAGTCGGTCATGACTGGACCTAGTGGTCAGGGGTCCATTTACTCCTTTACCTTTACCTTGTACACAGCTAATGGCATAGGGGTGCCTTTCTGGAGTGCCTTGATTACTGCCACATTGTCCCAAAAGAACAACTGCTGTAACATGGGACTTGGACCCCTTGTTCTGTAAACACACATAACTTACCAGCATCCCCTCTTCTTTTCCTTCCTTCTGCCTCCTTGTTCCTTATCTCCCTACTTATCTGTTTGAAAGCACAAGGCTGCAAGAGCAAGACAATAAGATACAATCTAAACTTTAGAAACCTCTTCCAAATAGATGTATAACACCAAAGGGATGAGATATCTGTTTTTCAAACATTATGGTTTGGTCTTCATTTTTGTTCTTCTCCTTCCCATCATCATCATGACCATTATCGCTGTTATTAAATAACTACTATTAATTGACTGCCACAGAATTGGCACACGGGTGTATGTTAATATACAAAGCCCTGAACCATTTGGGCCCATGATACCTGGAGGACTGGCTGAGCCCTTATTCCCCCAGCTCAATTACTGAGATCATCGGCTGGAGCAGTTGTACCCTGCATTACAGATTCCTAACTGGCTTCAACCACAAGTCAGGCATTCAAGTTTTCTGCTTGGGGACTGCATTCTCTTTTTGGCAAATATTTGAGGGTCCCATGCCAGTGGTGGTTGGATCCTGAGGCAAAAATGGGCAGAGCAACACATGCCAATTTTACTTTTGTACAGTAAGCTGGCTTCTATGCACCACCCCTCTATCTAGGCATCCAATAGCTATGAGCAGAGTTCAAGAACACACCCAAGCAAAGCAAAACATTTGTGGGGCAAAGAGGACCAGTAGGGGGTGGGGTCTGGGAAAACCTTCAGGGCCAGATGGAGAGGACGGGCAGGAGGGGGACCTTCGGCTCCTGGGTCTGAGTTTCCCCACCTCTGGTCTAAAGGGGTATATATGCCTCTGACTGCCAAGTGGGGCAAATATTATTGCACTCAGGTCCTGATTGAAGGCCTCCCATTGGCATCTGTGAGACTGGTTGCTGAACCAGTAGGGCCTTTGCCCTGATCCAGGAGGGCTCTTATATGCTTACAAATGCTATGCACACCCTTCCATTTGATATACACTTCGTATGGCATCCATGGCATACAAAGAATTCCAAATAAATACGGCTTTCCCATCCAACTGATGAAATGAATGAAAAGCTGTGCCCTGTATTGCATCTTTGCAAGTAAACCTCAACAAACATTCCCTTCCCCTTTTCTTTTGGGGTAGCCACCACAAATCTGTCTCCGGCTGAAATGGACAGCCTCAAAATAAATAAACAAAAGAAGCTGAAATATGAGAGCAGCACTGCCTACCAGCAAACATTTCAACCTACCTGCCTGATTAGTGAAATATGCCTCCACACTCCCACGTCCCCCGTTCTGTGACAGGAAGGCAGAATTAGGATTTGTGTTTTGCCTGCTGGCCTCACACTGCTGAGTTAATGACTGAGCACATCTAATTTCCCATGTCCTCAAGCCCTGACTCACCTTACGTGAAATGGCCACCTCTCTAATGCATTGCAGGAAACCCGCGATAAAGACAAAGGCTGGCTTTTCAATTTCCCCAGTAGGTTGCTTCAAAAGTTGCTTTTAAACCTATGAAAGCGACCCTTAGGTGTCTCATTCTTGCCATCACTGCTGCGGCTTGGATTTCTCAGATTCGGAGCAAGGATGAGGAGCTGTCCAGCAGGAAGAGTGCTGAAGCCTCAGTGGAGTTGTCCATCCAAGGAGTCAAAACTAGCACATACAATTAGGGCATGATCAGAATGTGGTGCTGAACAAGCGACTGCCAGGCTGCATGTGAAGAGCTTAATGGTTGGTTTTGTTACTTCATCCCTTCCTGGTTGCTTCAGCAGGGCTGCAGCCTGGGGAATACTATGCTGAATGGGTCAGCAGCTTAGAGATGTGTGGTCACATTCTGCCGTATGTACACAGCAACTTCTGATCTGGGTTGAGATTCACTGTCGTTTCTGATCCTGGCATCACAGAGATGATTATAAAGATCTGGAGTTAGGATTTGTGACCAGTCAGGGAGCCACAGGCCCCCTGAGTCTACAGCAGTTGTGGGAAACTCCAGATGTTGCTGGACTACATCTCCCATCAGCTCCAGCAAGCATGACATTGGCCAGGGATGATGAGAGTTCTAGTTCAGCAACATCTGGAGGGGCAAACATTTCCCTACACCTGGTCTACAGACTTCTTGGATCTTCCAGGGTTGTGGAGGTGGGTAATTTGGCAGGGTGCTTTGTCTCTACTTTGTCCTTCTTCACACTGGGCTGGCAATAGGGCGGTCCTCCTTTGGAGACATCTCATCCAGTGCTGGTTCTGGCCATGAGTGGGTCTTGACTGGAAAGGTATGCCCTTCTCTTATTCGTCCTGACTCAAGAGTTTTTGCCTGGCTGGAAAAAAACCCTTGGCCACTTGCTTCTTTGGATGGAGTATTGGGAGGTGTGTCTAGAAATGAGCCTGCTGCACAAAGGTAAAATTTACATTACTTGCTCCACCCACTTTTGCATCTGGCCCTGCCTACTATGGACATGTGGCCCCCTAAAGGCTGTCCAGAAGGGAATGTGGCCCATGGGCTATAAAAGGCTCCCCCCCCCAGCTCAGTACAGCACACAGGGACTTGCCTGTTTCCATGTGGAAGGATTTTCTTGAGCTGAAAACTCATTACACCTGAAGCAGCCCTCGGAATAATGCCTTTAGTAATTTCCCCCTCAGTTCCTAATGATTGCTGCTCGATATCAGTGGAATCATCACCCGGTGGCTGTCACGCTTCCTAAATGAGAGGAATAAGAAATGGCTGTTGGTACAGGACACTTTATTTCCCCATGCCATGATACTCCTCTGCATGTCAATAGTATTCTTTTGCTCTTAGCTAGGTAGCGGCTGCACGGGGAAGTCAATTTCGTTGGCACTGCCGGTTAGAGTGTGATTTCAGTGATGCTCTTTATGGACCAAATTTGGGAGGAGTCCAGTGTATGATCTTCACATTGGACATTGTTCCCTAAAAGTGTCCATTTTCTTAAAACTGGTTTTGGGAAGATAGGATAACCCAATGGCTGTACACATTGCAACACAAGCAATAGTCTATGCAAGTGGTTCTAACAGCAGACTAATTCAGTTTCTTGCACTGGATAATTGTTATTCATCTACTTTATTTATTATTGCATTGGTATCACCACTATCATCCAAAGGAGCTTAAGGGGACATACGTGTCTTACCCCAAAATCCAGATTATTCTCACAATAGCCCTGTGAAGTAGGCTGACAGTTGGCAACTAGTCCAAGGTCACTTAGTGAATTTCATGGCTGTGTGGGGATTTGAACCCTGGTGTCCTGGGTCCAGGTCTGATCACTGCACAACACTGCCTCTCCAGCTGGATGAATGGACTGGATTCATTGAGAAGTATCAAAGTCTTTCTCTGTTGCTCCAGAGGGCAGGCCTGGAACCTGGAAATGGAAAGGAAGCGGGTTTGGGGCTAAACATCAAGAGTGCTTTGACAATGGGATTCAGTTGGGTCCTCCTCAGGATGGCCAGTGTGAAGTTGTGGAGCTGTTCTCCCACTGTTGCTTACCTGTTTGAAGTGGAACAGGATGGCAGAGGTCAGGGGCTGCATGGGCACACTAGCAGAGCCGATTTGGTAAGTTGCCAGTGTAATCTGGCCTCTGCACCGTGCTTCCCCATTCCCACATCACAGTGCCAGTGGTGGAAGGGAGCTCTGTAGCACCACCCTGGCTACTCCTGGCCCTCCTTTGCAGGTAGAGATGAAGGAGAAATTCAGTTCCATTTATATTAAAAGGTGGATCTACCCAGTTCTCTGAAATACTATGCAAATTGAAACACAGCCATCCTTCAAAATCCAAATTTTGCAGAGCGGGTCTCCAGCCAAGTAATGTGTACAAAAATGCATAAGACTGGTGTAAAGTGTGCCTATAAATGCATATATTAGTCAACATGCCATACAAAAATGCATCATGTAAGGGAATTTCCACTTTGTAAAAATGTGTCTTTTAGGTGAAGCTGGACACAAAGATGTGTCTATTAGAAATTCACAGTCAAATGTTTTATTATTACGAGGACTTTATTATTGTTATTGCATACTGATGTGAAAACTTCAGGAGAACTGACCTGAAGACTGGGAAAAGAGTGAAATGGAGAGAAACTGAAACTGACAGATTCAACCATCCCTACTTGCAGGAGATAAGAAGAGCCTGGTGGACAGTTGCAAGATTCCTGCAGTGGGCAGGGAGGATTGGACAAGCTTGGTTCTTTGATTCCTTTGAGCTCTAAATGTGGGTGGTGCAACATATGTAAATTTCACCTTTGTGCAGCAGACCATTTTCTATGCTCAATCACACGTCCCTCACTGCCCTCCATCCAGGGGAGCAAGAGGCATGGTCAGGATTGATGGACACATTCAAGCCATGCAGCAATATTTAGGGTGCTGAAGCAGAGCCAGTGAGGGGCATGGCCTGGGCTTAGTTCCAAGGGGCAGGTAGGCCTGGAGGCCTGGGTTTAGCTCCCACCACCTGTGCTAAAGAGGCCCCCTCAGCCTGATACACAGAAGTCTGAACTCCCAGCAGGCACTGTAAACCCCCTCAGACAGCAATTGTACATCTCGTTGATTGCCTACATGAATTACTCAGCCTCTGTAATCTACCAGTGCTGATTAATTAGTCCTGAGTTTGTATTTAACCACTTTCCGCAAGCCGTTTAATGTAAAATATAATTAATTTACATTTCATAAAATACGGATCTGCGAGGCTAGCACGGAATACAATGTGAAGAGCCTGCCGTGGAAATGGGTAATTGTTAATTTGAAACACAGAGCGCACTGCTTTGTTTGTTTGTGCGCATTACAGCTCAAGTCGAAAGATGTATCGGTGGCATGGAGCAAATGTGGAGGCTCATAGCACGTTTGGTTAGATAACTGCAGGACGATGTAGGGGGCTGATTCTTTCTTATGCTGCATGGCGCAGGAGGAAGGGGAGGAAGTAATGAGTTTAGAAAATTAAATATATGTAAGCTCACCTCCCCCCCTGCAAGCCCAGGGCCTAATTCAGCATGTGTGGACCACAGGCATTTGTCCTTGGCTAAGTTCAGTGTAATGTACCACAGGCGGCTGAGGGCGGGGGGAGTCTTTTTGGTAAGTTCAGTAGATCTTGTCTGGATGCTAAAATGGCTCTTGTCAGACATGATTTATCAGTTCGACTCCCTGGGAAATCAGTGAAAGGGATCTTGCATGTGCCGCTGTTCAGCGGAGTTTGTCGCTTTCATTTAGTACTCGATCCACATTCTGTTAAAGACTCCGAGGACTGGCTTGAGCTTAAGCTCTAGAATGGTAAAGGCGTAAAAGTTGGGATGAATCCAGAACAGAGCTGGTTCCTGGTTTGAGTGAGCTCTTGACAGCATGCCTCTGTTTGCAAGGGTTGCCAGAATGGTGCCCCTGGACACCGCTGTGCTTGCTTAGTTCCTTCTGTGGGACTGCAAAAGGTCTCTGTAAGCATTGCCTCAAAAACCTGCAATGGACAAGAGACAGTTTGAATTTCCTGCTCAGATGCTTCACCTCTCCTACACGCAACACCTCCTGGTAAACATGGACTCATTTCATTGGATGCTAGGACGGGACACACACCCTCCCATCTGTTCCGAATACAGAAGAGGTGCAATGAGCTTCTCTCTGTGAGTGAGCATGATGGTGGGTCACTTACCTTTCCCCCTTACGGGGTGTTTGATGTGGGAAGCAGCACGCTCACACCATTTTGTGGCCCTGTCTCTTTTTCCGCTCTTGAAGCCATCTTGCGCCATGCCATGCCCCCATGGTAGCCATTTTGTGACTGACACACATGTCTTAATAGAAAAAAACTCAAGGGGACCACTGGCCCACAAAGGATGGCCACTCCTGCTTGGGTCCTCTTCTACACCAGTTGACTCCAGTGGGCTGATTGGCTGGTGGTAGCAAGAGGCAGAGGCAACACACCAATCAGCAATGGGTAGTTGTGAGCTGCCATCTGAATTTCCCACAGTTCCTTTTATGTAGCATTGTTGGGGACATTCCTAATGTGGCCAAGTCACACCATCTTGCAGTTCCTGGTTCAAGAGCACGTTCTCTTCTTGGGCATCACGCTTGGACTGGAACAACATGAAACCTTTTTAGTAACACACATTTTTCACTGTAAGTGGACATTTCCAGCATCATAAGGGATCACTCTTTCACTTGTTATTAAAAGCGTTATTTCCTCTCTCAGGTACTTAGCGCCAGACAGATCTCACACATTTTGCCTTCCTGCTTTGGAAAAAGAAAGGAACACTGTAGAGGAGGAAGAGGAGACACCCTGCGGATTATTCTCCTCCACATGAAATGCATAGCTTTTAAATTGCCCTAAAGTAGGAACACATGGCCTTAGACTGTGTCACAACACTGTTCAGTCTAGCTCAGTACATTGATGGCAGTGTCTCTCTGTCCTTTCCTGGAAATGCTAGAGATTGAACCCAGGACATTCTGCATGCAAAGCAGATGCTCTCTTGCTGAGTTGCAGCCCTTCACACTATGGTTTATATCCCATGTTTAGAGTAGGCCTATTTAAATTAATGGACATGACTAATTTAGGTTCACTAATTTCAGTGGGTAAAACACAGTTGTTTGCAACTCTAGCAATTCAGATACGGGCTTCTGCATCTTGAGTGCATTGTGTATTGAGTGTTATGGCCCCATGAAATCATTCTTCAACTTGGAAAGTAAGATGACCTCTTGGGTATGCAGAACTCAACAAGGAACACTGGTGTGTGTAGTTTTCCAGGGCACCTGAGTCCCAGGGCTCCTGGTAGCTGGGATGCTGCTATGTTAGGGTCCCTGACTCAATGGAGGAGATAGTCCTCACTGCTACCAGAAAAGTTTGAGGGAAGGAGACAGCAGGGTATAACACAAGGGGCCCTTGGGTAGGAGGCTTAAGAAAGGCATTTGTGCCTCATTGTACTTCCTAAGATTTAATCAAGAGCATAACAGGCTTCCAAATTGTAGAACTGAGCTTGGATGAATGAGGAAATCAAGCTATTTCCCCAGTATCCTGGAGTTCCAGTCGCCAAGTCAAATTCTTAACTGCACTCAAAGGAATTTTCCCATCCCTGCATCTGATAACCAAACCCCACTGTCCAAATGAATAAATTACTTGATCCATCATCTGTAGACCTTTTACCCCTATCATTAAAGATTTGTCACCAGGAAAGGAAATTTGTCTAGTCTTGGAATACGACACCACTATCAAAGGCCTTTGATTTTTTTTCTTTAAGTAAACTTTTATTTTTGTTCTTTACTTGAGTTCCTAAAGGCCGAGGCAGGAGCTTGCCCAGTTATCAACAGCTAAAACAGTTCTTTCAGCAGTTCTTAAGAAGCATACTAAAACACTTGGTTGTACATCAAAAGCAATATTGTGATAATCTGTGAGTGATTACAGGGCCATTCCCCCTTTTATGGGGGCACAGTTTGTGGCAGCAGTAAACTTGTTCAGTGATGAGTGGGGTCGGTTATGCCCCATTTATTACAACTTGCCTGCCTAGACATAGAATCATAGAATTGTAGAGTGGGAAGGGACCATGAGGGTCATCTAGTCCAACCCCCTGTGATGCAGGAATCTTTTGCCCAACATGGGACTCAAACCCACAACCCTGAGATTAAGAATCTCATGCACTACCTACTGAGCTATCCCAGCAGACACATACTTGACTTGGTTACTTTGGTTGAATTAGGTTGATTTGCAGATCCTCAAGTTGTTATATTTTAATGAATACAACCTATTTCCCCATATTTCTGTTGTCTTGAATGTTGACAGTTGTAACTTGGTGCCACATCTCTAGAGATTTGTCCTACTGCGTTTTGCTTTATCCGCTTCAACAAGGTAGCCATTGCATAAATAATAAACACACTCAGATCCTTTCTTGGCTTTGCTTGATAATAATGGGACTGGCATGGCGATGGTATTTCTAAGTGAATCGTGTTATAAAGCAGCAAAACACAGATTAAAGGGATCAAAGGAGCAGAAACACCACTTGAAGTTCAATCTGTGGAAGGAAAGGTCCAGGAGGGAAAGCCTACATTAGTATTTAACAATTGCCTATGAGCTACTAGGCTAGGCATTCGTAAACTTCCTAATGTATGCAGTCAGGCTTCCTTGCTTTATCCAGCATCTGCTAAAATATGATGCAGGCTTGTAAATATGGCACAGATGGATTAAAAGGACCCGGCAAAAGGTGAGTGTTTAGCATGTTTAAAAAGATTTTGAAGCTCGCTCTCTCCTTCGGAAACGGGAATTATGTTTGCCCTGGAAAACTATCCCAGTACAAAGATGAATCAGCTTTGAGATTGGGACCCATAGATCTGAGACTTTATAATTGAAGCTTCCTAATTTGCACTTTCTGAAATAACACATGGATCGAAAGATAGCCATCCTTTGAAACTGGCACTTCTTTGAATTTTGCAATGCAGTTCTCCCGCCCAGTAGCATGTATAAACTGCATATATGACTGAAAAGATGGAAAGAAAAGCATTATATAAAGGGAGATCACTTTGCAACAATGTGTATATGAAGAAAAATTGCATACAACAAATTGCATATTAGGAGAAATTAACACAAAAATGCTGCTGTTTTTTTAACCAGGATTTGTTCTTTTTTTTTTTAAGGGGATGTGGCAAACAAAACTTGGAAAATGAGAAACTAAGAAAAACCAAAATTGACAGTTTGCCCATCCCACAATGCCTCCAGCCTAGCTTCATTCTGCAGCACTATGGAAAAGGGTGATGAGATCCTAAGGGTGTGCATTGGTCTGTGTGGACCCCAAACAGAGTGGGGTTAGGGAGTTTCAGGGCGGACTCTCATACTCCTGAGTTGCCCCATTAACTATGCTCCCAAGTTGCACCATTAGCATGACCATCATGGACTCTCTAAGTTTCTGACCAGCACTGTCACCTCCATTTTCTCAAAACGTTGAACACACAACCTCCCTCTTATTTCCAGAGGAATGAAATAAAGCTGCTCAGAGGAACATCCACTGCTCAGCAGGAGTGAGGGCTGTAAGAGTTGTTCGACAGTGGAACAGACTACCTTGGAAGGTGCTGAAAGCTTTTTAAACAGAGGTTGGATGGCCACCTGTCAGGGATTCTTTAGCTGTGATTCCTTCATTGCAGGGGGTTGGACTAGATGGCCTTTGATATCTATTCCAGCTTTACTATTCTACAATTCTATGTACAGGAGAGGAGAGGGGAGGGGATGGAGAAGTGCAGGATCTTTCCTGTGGACAGACAGCCCAAACTCTTAATCATGGTGAATTACTTTGTCAGTGTACTCCAGTCCCATTATGGCCAGTGGAGGCAAAACAGAGCTTCCTATTTCATAGATCAGATTCATACCCAAATAATGAATTGATCTGGAGCAATGCAGAGTGACTCTGTAACAGACTGGGCTGCTTCCAGACACCATTAACACAGGCGCATCTCAGTTTATCTCCGTTGAACTGGTCAAGATCTCTCTGTTTATTTTGGTCCCACACGATCTTTTCCCACATGCAAGATGATTAATGTTCCCTACCATCTACTGACCCAGAAACATTATCTTTTGTTGTTTGCCGCTTGCTCTCACCTGCCCATACCCATTTCTAGAAATAGCACAGCCTTGTCTTTTCCTGGAATGACAAACTGCACGGGATATAATCGCAAAATAGTTCTTCCTTGATAAGAAGTACACCTAGTGTACCAAGGGCAAAATATAAGCAGGCACATTGCTGGACTGCAAAATATGGCACTTGCATTGCAGATTCCCCACCCCAACTGAGTCCCAGAAAATGTACAAGGATTCAGTGGGCCCAACCCCAACTCCAGCCCCACCCTCACCCTTGAATGTCCTGTTTCAGGGTTTTCTGCAAGGCTTCATTGGCAGGAATACCACCAATGTTTGCTGGTCAGCAGGAGGCTGGCTGAGCTGGTAGAATCAAGGGGAAGGATGTGTTCATTCAACTCCCCTAAACCCCCCCAAAAAAAACTTGTTTAAAGGGGCTTGAATTGCAGCCTTTGTGTTTTTCTAAGATCCTTCTTAAAACTGGTTTCTAAATGCAAGCAAGTTTTAATATTCAAGACACCTCTCACCAAATATACCTCCTCTGCCATCAGTAACCTGACCAGCATTTCACTCAGAACGCCTCTTAACAATTCCAGCCACACTTTGCTAACTAAATTACTGTTAAAAGCCTTCCTTAATTAGAAGGAGCTCTTGGCATTTCCCACCGCCACCAGCAAGATCATTTGCATATACAACCAATTACTTTGCTCATGTCATTTTAACACTTGTATCATGTGTGTGTTTCGATTTGGGCTCCTGTGTTTTATTATTCCTGTTTGCTCTTCCAACGCATCCCATGGAAGAACTTTGACAAGCAGAGTCAAATCTACTGGAGTTGACCCAGTTGGCATGCAAAGCTCTCCCTACCCATGGAATGGAGAAAAATCAGAGCACATTTAATAGACTTAGTTATCCTCTGGAGAATCTCTGCACAAGTCTGTCCTTTAGTACTTCAGCACTCCTTTAAGTTAACTCTTATAATAATCTGCATTCATTTTGAATGAGCAGACCATTGTTAATCAGCATCAGGGCTGGATTTGGGTTTGATGAGGCTCTAAGCTACTGAAGGTAATGGGGCCCTTTATATGTCCAACTGTCCTTTGCCAACAACAAACTGCCGCTGTTTTTTGTATTGAATATATGCTATATGGTAATTTATGGACCTAATAGGTATCTAAAGCCATTTGCACATAACAAACAGGAGCCTGCACAACACAAAACACTGTTGCTGCATGTAGGTTTTATTTTATTTGTTTTTTTTATCTTATATTTTGGAAATGTACATCCAGTTGTTTTTTCTTTTAAATTTTTTTGGGGGCCCCCAAGAGAGTGGGGCCCTAAACTATAGCTTGTTTAGCTTATACGTAAATACGGCACTGATCAGCATAGACCCTGGGAATGGAGGAAACCAACTCTACGATTCTATGAACCAAACATTTTATGCATACTGTGCACTAGTATATATGCATTTTGGTACTCTTTACTTGGCTGGAGAGCTGCGTTGCGAAATTCAGAGAAGTGTGGATTGCAGGGGCTGGGTGTGCTTCGTTTCACAAACCATTTGAGAAAGGGCAAATTAGCTAGGCTTGCCTTTAAATGTGAACTGGATCAAATTTCTCCCCCAAACCTCCAACTAAGAAGTGTCCAACTAAGAACATTTTTCCAGGAGAGAGAGAGAGAGAGAAATCGAATGCATCCTAAAGGCGACGTCAATGCCTCATATTTGAGAATAACAGATGGATTTATTTTCAGCCAACATTTATGCTTGCTTACCCTTCTTAACCCACTTCCCACCCTTAGGTAGTGTGCCTGCCCTTCCTTCCCGGGCATGTAAACGATGCTCATTTAATGCTCTCGGCACTGAGCTCGACATCAGGAAGAGGCTTGCCAAGTAGCATAAGTCATTTCCCCTTAGGACTCAGAGTGTCATTCATTGTCTGTTCTCCAAGCCTCTCCTGGGCTTTATAAGGGAGCTGGCTGCTGCTGGATAAATAAGATGCTGCGTTTAATTAATACTTCCAAGCTTGATGCCTTAATGGCCATATTCTCTCCACACTGTGGTTGTCTGGTCACCGGATGTTCTTAGGAATGATGCAATTAATTCACGATGGTTTTCTTCTTCTTTGCAGTGGGGAGGGAAACAATAAGAACTCCACAGCAACGCCCCCCCCCCACTTTAACACTTCCATTTCAGCCGACTTCAGCAAGGATGTTTCTTCACCTTTTAAATGTCACAACTTGCCTCCCAAACCTTCTGGTGCACACGCTGAACTGGCAGGGAAAGTTCTTAGGTTCCTGAATCAGCAGAATGAGAGCAATTATGAGGTCTCTCTTTGGCAGCAAGGAGTTGACGGGGCTCGATCCAAGCTCTTCAGCGATAGGCAGAGGCTGTGTGACCCCAGCCCTGTTTGGAGAATTTTGAGTTTGGAGAAAAGGAAAGTAAGAGGGGGAATGATAGAGGTGTGTGAAATTATGGTGCCGAGAAAGTGCATGGAGACGAGGGCTGTCAGAGAATTCAAGCAAAAACAGAAGTGGGAGAGGAAATAAAAGAAACGACTTATTCACATAAGTAAAGTTAAAGGGACCCCTGACCATTAGGTCCAGTCATGGACGACTCTGGGGTAGCAGCGCTCATCTCACTTTACTGGCCGAGGGACCCAGCATACAGCTTCCAGGTCATGTGGCCGGCATGACTAAGCCGCTTCTGGCGAACCAGAGCAGCGCACAGAAACACCGTTTACCTTCCCACCTGAGTGGTACCTATTTATCTACTTGCACTTTGAGGTGCTTTCGAACTGCTAGGTGGGCAGGAGCTGGGACCAAGCAACGGGAGCTCACCCCGTCATGGGGATTCAAACCGCTGACCTTCTGATCGGCAAGTCCTAGGCTCTGTGGTTTAACCCACAGCACCACTCGCGTCCGGATTCACATAGCACACAGTTAAACTATGGAACTCACTCCCACAGAGGCAGGGATGGCCACCAACTTGGATGACTTTAAAAGAGGATTATACAAATGCATGGAAAAGAGGGCTATTGATGGCTACTGGTCACGGTGGAGGCAGCAGTACTTCTGAATACCAGCTGCTAGAAACCACAGGAGAGCAGAGTGTGTCACGGTTCGGTTCATGGGTGATTAAAGTCCCGGCTGGGCATGTCAGGACCAGGAGCAAGATGGCGGGGTGGGAGCAGGAACGGGAGTCCAGAAGCCAGGAGTCAGAAAGCCAAGAGTCCGAGGGTCAGAGAGCCAGGAGTCAAGAAGCCAAGGGTCCGAGGATCAAGAAGCAGGGAGTCAAGAAGCCGAGGTTCAAGGATCAAGAAGCCAAACGCAGCAAGGCAGGGAGCGTGTTGCTGTTGCAAAGAGCTGAAGGGAAATGCCGACCTTATATCCCTTCCCGGCTCTTGCTGCCTGGTGCTGTGAGTTACCAAATCAGCCCCACCTATGAGGCCGCGCCTTGCCTCTTCAGAACAAACTTAGGAAGGCCCCAGTCCTGCAGAGTCCTATTGGTCACAGGGCCTGGCTCCTGCACGCACACCTGACAGAGTGCTCTCATGCTCAAATTCTGCTTGTGAGTTTTCCACGGGCACCTATTAGGCCACTGTATGCTGGACTAGATGAGCTCCTGGCCTCATCCAGCAGGCTCTTCTTGTGCTCTTATATTCTTAAATTGTAGGTGTTCCCTTATTCACCCCATGTACCAGAATGGAAATCAACTCAGCGAATACTATTGGCATTCGCTGTTGTTGCTTTCAGCCTGCAAATGATCGTGTGATTGTTTGCTCCCCGTTTGCATTGTGTTACCTTTGAATTGAATTGAATTGAATGGGATGGAATAACAAGGCCATTTATTGTGATTACTTTCACAAATAACGTGAGTCACAGAATTGTGCTGCAGCAGACAGTGAGATGGATAAACATAGCTTTGGGTGGGAAACAAACTGCAGCAGAATGGAAACAGTTCTGCTGGTGACAAATACGGAGTGGAAGAGAAAACAGCGTCTTCTTACATCCCAGGTAGGGAGAGGTTTCTCCTTCCTCTCTCATATAATGCTACAACTCAGAGCCATTCAATGAAGCTGAATGTTGGAAGGTTCGAGACAGATAAAGGAGGTACACACGGCATATCATTAAACTACAGAATTCACTCCTGCGTGATGGAGGGGTGGCCCCCAATTTGGATGGCTTTAAAGGGGGATAAAGATGCCTGCTTCTTGGGAGAAAAGCAATGACAAACCTAGACAGCCCAGAATAAAATTTAAGATACTAACTGATGCAAAAGAAAGAGGGGGGTTTGCCCTGCCGGACTTAAAACTGTATTATGAAGCAGCAGCTTTCTGCTGGCTGAAAGATTGGCTACTTCTTGAGAACACAGACATTTTGGACTTAGAAGGGTTCAATAATAGGTTTGGTTGGCATGCATATATATGGTATGACAAGGTAAAAATTCATAAAAGTTTCAAAAACCATATTGTTAGGAAAGCATTATACAATGTTTGGATTCGTTATAAAGATCTGTTGGAAAATAAAACCCCTAGGTGGTTGTCACCAATGGAGGCCAAGGAAGTTAAAAAACTTAATAAGGAATCTAAATGGCCAAAATATTGGGAAATTGTAGAACAAGAAGGTGGAAATGTGAAATTACAGAGCTATGAGAAATTGAAGTTTAAAGTAAGAGATTGGCTTCATTATTACCAGATAAATGAAGTTTTTAAACAGGACAGGAAAATCGGCTTCCAAGTGGAGAAGTCGAAGCTAGAAACAGAGTTGTTAGAACCCAATACTAAGAATCTTTCTAGAATGTACAATTTGCTGCTGAAATGGAATACACAGGATGAAATGGTCAAATCAGCTATGATTAAATGGGCACAGGACATTGGTCATGACATTATGTTTGCTGACTGGGAACAGTTATGGACCACCGGTATAAAATTTACGGCATGTAATGCCTTAAGAGAGAATATTATGAAAATGATTTATAGGTGGTTCATGACCCCAGTCAAGCTTGCAAAAATTTATCATTTGCCCAATAACAAATGCTGGAAATGTAAAGAAACTGAAGGTACTTTCTATCACCTTTGGTGGACGTGCCCAAGGATTAAGGCCTTCTGGGAAACGATATATAATGAAATTAAGAAGGTGCTTAAGTGTACCTTTCACAAAAAACCAGAGGCTTTCCTCCTGGGCATAGTAGGCCAATTGGTGTCAAAGGAAGATAGGACGTTCTTTATGTATGCTACAACAGCAGCAAGAGTTTTACTAGCAAAGTATTGGAAGACACAAGAACTACCCACGTTGGAAGAGTGGCAGACGAAGGTGATTGAATATATGGGACTAGCAGAGATGACGAGCAGAATCCGTGACCAAGGGAAAGAGACGGTGGAGGAAGATTGGAAGAAATTTAAACTTTATCTTAAAAATTCTTGTAAAATTCTTGAGTGTTAAAATGTCATGGGTAAAGAATAGCAGATTTGCAGCGATATGATTGGAAAAGAGGAAAGAAAAGGGTTATAGAAAGGAATTTATAAGTAATTTAGACCAGGGGTTGCTGAAAAAAGTTTAAAACAGGGATGCAGAAAAGGGAGGCATGGGGAAGTCATTGAAATTGGGTATATGAAAAAATTTATGAAATTATACATGTTTATATGTTTGTTTGTTAGTGTTTGTTGTTTGTATTGTCTTATACTATATGTTGAAAAACCAATAAAATTTTTTATAAAAAAAGAAAAAAAAGACAAACCTAGGCAGCATCTTAAAAAGCAGAGAAATCACCTTGCCAACAAAGGTCCACATTGTTAAAGCTATGGTTTTCCCAGTAGTGATGTATGGAAGTGAGAGCTGGACCATAAAGAAGGCTGATCGCCAAAGAATTGATGCTTTTGAATTATGGTGCTGGAGGAGACTCTGGAGAGTCCCATGGACTGCAAGAAGATCAAACCTGTCCATTCTTAAGGAAATCAGCCCTGAGTGCTCACTGGAAGGACAGATCCTGAAGCTGAAGCTCCAATACTTTGGCCACCTCATGAGAAGAGAAGACTCCCTGGAAAAGACCCTGATGTTGGGAAAGATGGAGGGCACAAGGAGAAGGGGACAACAGAGGACGAGATGGTTGGACAGTGTTCTCGAAGCTACCAGCATGAGTTTGACCAAACTGCAGGAGGCAGTGGAAGACAGGAGTGCCTGGCGTGCTCTGGTCCATGGGGCCACGAAGAGTCGGACACGACTAAACGACTAAACAACAACAAAGGGGGATTAAGCAAATTCACGGAGGAGATGGCTTTCAGTGGCTGCTAGCAGTGAGGGCCATGTTCTTCCTCCACAATCAGAGGAGGTTTTCCCTCTGATAACCAGTTGAATCATTGCTGCACTCCAGTCATGCTTGAAAACAGGATGCTGGAATAGATGGACCTTTGACCCGACCCAGGAGGGATTTTTCTTATGTTCTTAAAATCAGAACAACCAGAAGCTTGAGCTGAACAAGGCCACGAGTTTATGACGCTCTGTCGAAACATGGTATACCGAGTTTCTAATTCCCAGAAGGGTCGGGGCAACAGCAAAAGCTTTTTAGGATTGTAAATAAGTTTCCTTTTTCATTCAGAACTGCTGTCTATGG
Organism: Podarcis raffonei; assembly: GCF_027172205.1. Classification (NCBI taxonomy): domain Eukaryota; kingdom Metazoa; phylum Chordata; class Lepidosauria; order Squamata; family Lacertidae; genus Podarcis; species Podarcis raffonei. The sequence continues at coordinate 38,058,682 of NC_070615.1, read as the reverse complement.
GAAAAGCAGAAAGCAAGTCGGGGATTTCTAACGACTCCAATGGATTTGAACAAGAGTATTCAAATATTTACACATGTAAAATAAGCACCTGAGATAATTAAATTAATGCTCTATTCATGAAAGAAAACTGCCTAGGTTAGCATGCCGTGTCATTTTGTAAAATCAGAAGGCCAAGGACAACTGGAGCAGAAGGGGAGGAAATACCCTATTTTTATAATGTGTTTATAATCCCCCCCCCCAATATCAGGCTCCCAAGAGAAGTCATAATTCTGAGGGCTGGCAGTTTAAGTGATTAGGGGGCTCGTTTTCAATCCACGGTGTCAGCCTGAATGGAATACGAGTGTTGTGAAATGGTTGTTTGCCTCCAGACCCTGATTTAGCACCTTTCCACAAGTCTTCCCTTCAAAGCTTTGTGACACTGGTGCTGGTGCATGGCAGACCTCTCGGACAGCAGTTGCGTCATGAATGGCACATGGCCTCAAATGAAAATGAGTAGGGCTGCAATATTCAGATGAGTCACTGATTTGATTAACTGTTTCTTTTAAAATCTGATTTTAAAAGATGCCTCTGGTTAATTGTGTACCACCCAGGGCTCCTCTAGAGAACCTTTTTATTGAACATTTGTCCTGACTTGCTTGCCCAAAGCTTGTGAGAGGTTAGAACACATCTGTTTTTCATTTGTTTTTATTTCTTACAAAACAATGAGCATTCATTCTAGTTTGCTTGTATGGTATTTGTGTGTCTTTCCATAAATTGCTTGTTTATCCCACACCTTTTGGTGCATTTTCTCTTTCCTTTCCTAACTGCAAATGGTCCATTTTTAAATTAAGAAGAACCATGTGTTTGTGTGTGTATGTTGTAGGACCCATGCACTGCACCGGGCACCCGAGCATCTAGCTACACCACTGCATTCAGGCCCTGAGGTTCCCCACCCCTGATTTAAAGTAAGTGAAGTAATGAAAAGATTCTCCCCACAACATCATTTGACTGTACAGTGGTACCTCAGGTTACAGACACTTCAGGTTACAGACGCTTCAGGTTACAGACTCTGCTAACCCAGAAATAGTACCTCGGGTTAAGAACTTTGCTTCAGGATGAGAACAGAAATCGCATGTCGGCAGCTGGAGGCCCCATTAGCTAAAGTGGTACCTCATAAGAACAGTTTCAGGTTAAGAGCGGACCTCCAGAACGAATTAAGTTCTTAACCCGAGGTACCACTGTAATGGACTGCACATTACCATCTTAAGGGTCCTCCCTGCCTGCTGTAAGACTGTGAAGTCCAGAGTACAGCATTACCTAAGTGCAGGATTGGGAAGCAATCTTTCTAGTTCATTGTGAAAGAACCACGGTCAAACCCTTGTAGAAACATCAGACCCAGAGGTAGACTGACTATGAACTGCTATCAGTTGTTGCACAGCATTGTGAGTGAGTCACAGATGCTTTGTGTAATTAAAAAGGGAAAGGACAGGAGAGGAAAGGGAAAGGACAGGAGAGGAAACTGTTCGCTAGCATCCTATGGGCATATTGAGCATTTATCATAGGAGCAATTGAAATCTAATTAATCGGGCAAAGGAGAGAACTGGAACAGAGCACTGTTCCATTTAGCTATTCGGCAGCAAGTGTGAAATAGACTCGGTTCCGACAAATGGTGTCATATTATCAGATAATTATTAGAGGTTTGCGGCAGTGAAATTTTAGATGGTGACAGGTTGTATGTTTCAAAATGGCCAACCGCCCCATTGGCTTCGATGTTGAGATGGAAGGAGATATATGAGGGGTGGGGAAATGGAATGGGAGGGAGAGAGTGGTGAAGATACTGGAGAATGTTATGCAAATAGAAGCCACGTCTGTACCATACAGTCAAAGAACTATTATACCAGTTCAACAGCAAGTGTTGCATAAACAATTTCTGCATTGTTTCTGGTGTTTCCCTCCCATTGAAATACATTGACACTAACTACTGTATATAATTACCGTATTTTTCGCCCTATAGGACGCACTTTTTCCCCTCCAAAAATGAAGGGGAAATGTGTGTGCGTCCTATGGGGCGAATGCAGGCTTTCGCTGAAGCCTGGAGAGCGAGAGGGGACGGTGTGCACCGACCCCTCTCACTCTCCAGGCTTTGCGCAGCTCTCCGCAAGCCGTGGGAGCCCGGCGCTGGGCTCCCACAGCTTTCGGAGAATTGCCGGCATGCCGAAGCAGCGCGCCCAGGCTTCAAGCTTTGCGCAGCTCTGCGCAAGCAGTGGGAGCCCGGTGCCGGCTTGCGGAGAGCTGCCTGTTCTGGGGGCTGGGGTCGGGGGAAGCTCAAGCTTTATTTCCCCCCAAAAAAACTAGGTGCGTCCTATGGGCTGGTGCGTCCTATGGGGCGAAAAATACGGTAATTATGGTTGGTTCAGCCATCCTAGATAGTCTGAGGAAAAATGTAGGTTATAGTGGAAGCCATTTCTGGCTTTCTTAGCATCTTCTTCCCTTTGCCCCTATTATGGTCTGATTGATCAGAAACACCAGCTCTAACTTGATAGCCTCACCCATAGACTGCAAAACTGACCTCTTGGTTCTTCATGGTGAACCCTGAAGAATCCTACTGTATTGGGGGCAAGGAGAAGGATGCATATCCCCACATTGCCTAACAAGAGGATACTTTCTTCTGTTTTGGTTGGTGTGACTCAAGTGGTGGTCTCCGTTAATGGAGCTCCAGCAAGAGCTCTAGGCAAAGGTTCAGGATTCAGTATATCAAGTAAAAGGAAGGCAGGCTCAAGGAAGGGAAGTTCCATCTCAGGCAAAGCAAAATTGAGGCAAGGCAAAATCAATTTCTCAGGCGGGAGACTCATACCAGCAGATTCAAATGTTGCTTTAGCAACAGACAATCCCAGACTTAGATGCAAATAGGACCTTGGACAAGTCTGGGTGATGGCTTCTGATTCCAATGGGAGCAGCCTCTTTCTGCTTCAGCATCTGTTGGCTCCAACACTGTGAGGGAGACCAGTCTGGAATCCTTAAAGGATGACAACGTACCTACTCAGTCCAGGGAGGCGGTAGGCAGCTTGGTTCTTGATGCAGAGGGGGATTATGGGAAAGTGAGGTTCTGGGGCTGGTGGGGAGGGGATATTTCTTCTCTCGCTCTGATACTTCCTAAAAAATAAATGAAAAAATCCTCATGAACATTCTTCAGCATATTAGTGCAAAGTTCTCCTATTAAACATACAAACATGCCAAAATGTGTGCATTAGTCAAAATTGCATATTGAAAGAAGTTTAACAGGAGAACCTTGAACTAGTATACTGAAGAATGTTCATGAGGAATTTTTTTCTTAGGGAGTATCAGATATATTAGGGGAATGTTTGCACTACACACACACACACACACACACACTGCAAACATTCCCCTAATATATGCATCTTTGTAAACATTAGAGAACTACAATGCAAAATTCAGATAGGTGTGAATTTTGAATGATATCTGTGTTTCACTTCTAGTATTCTTTTGTGTGAATTTGATCAAGTTGGCTTCACATCCACACTGCATCAAATTTCTCCTCCACCCCAGCCCTGAGCCCAAAGGTGTGATCCTTTCTATGTCCCCAGTTATGACAATTTGAGAGCACATCCTTAACCATCTCAAGGGCCAGATCAACCATGGCAGCTGTGTTATGATGGTTTGCTGAGAGTGAATTGGCCTGAGCTTTGACTCAGCAGACCCTGAGGCTAGATTGAGAGTTCAAAGCTAGAGTTCCTTCCTCTGGTTACAGATCCTGCCAGGTGGTGAAGTGTGGGGAAACTAACTAGTACCCCCACAGGCCAAAGACTGGATTTGACAGCATAAGACACCTTGGCTTAAAGCCAGGGTGACGGCTGGGCAGTTATCCAGCTGAGCGCATCATCTTGAATCGTGCGAAGCGCCATTGATTATATGTCTCCCACCAAACCACTGTTTGTTTCTCAAATCCCTTTGAGGACTTGATCCTTGTCTGGATCATTCTCTTTCAGGTGATGCTCTCGTTGTAATTTCTCCGATTCTGAGTATGAATGGTACTCAGCCCTCAGCCCATTGAATACTTTAATAGTAATCTGATTCTGCACTGTGCTTGCATTGATTGGGGTGTAGAAGCAAGCAGAAGACATTTAAGGAGATCCCAGAGGGGGGCCACTCTTTGCAGCCTTTAGAACAGGGACAGGGAGTGATTTATTAGTCTGAGGGCCACATTTCCTCACTGGCAATTTTCTGGCTGCCACATGCCAGTGGTGGGCAGAGGCAGAGGCAGAAGTGGGTGCAGCAACAAGTCTTGTCTTCATACACTAAAAATCAGAGGTTCAGACAAAACATTCACACAAACCTCTCCATCCTTCATCTGAACAAGCAAGAGGCAAGGACTCATTCCAACCAGAAAAAGGCCATCAACAGCTTGGAGCCAGTCCATTGGGGTGTATGCCCTCCAAGAGTTCCAATATTCCAGAGACAGTCCCAGAATTACAGAAGCCACCCCGGTTTCTGCTGAGTGGGAGACTTGTAATCTGGTGAACCAGATTTGGGTCTCCGCTCCTCCACATGCAGCTGCTGGGTGACCACCTCCTCCTCCTCCTCCTCCTCCTCCTCCTCCTCCTCCTCCTCCTCCTCCTTCTTCTTCTTCTTCTTCTTCTTCTTCTTCTTCTTCTTCTTCTTCTCTTCTTCCTCCTCCTCCTCCCCTCCATGTCTCAGAGAACAATTAAAAGTGGTGCGTGTGTGTGTGTTGGTGCAAAGACGGAGTCCTGCTTACAGTGGTACCTTGCAAGACGAATGCCTCGCAAGACAGAAAACTCGCAAGACGAAAGGGTTTTTGGTTTTTTGAGTTGCATCGCAAGACGAATTTCCCTATGGGCTTGCTTTGCAGACGGAAACGTCTTGCAAGTTTGTTTCCTTTTTCTTAAAACCGTTAATACAGTTGCGACTTGACTTCGAGGAGCAACTCATAGCACGCAGTGTGGTAGCCTTTTTTGAGGTTTTTGAAGACTTTGGTGATTTTTGAAGCTTTTCCAAAACTTTTCCGAAACCGTGCTTCGCAAGACGAAAAAATCGCAAGACGAAAAAACTCGCGGAACGAATTAATTTCGTCTTGCGAGGCACCACTGTATACTGACAATAAAATACCTGCACCAAATGCAGGAAATGGCGAGGCTGGCATACGAAGCCCTTCCTATAATTCTGAAGAAAAATGTCACCAACCCACTTTAAATTATTTAATTGCAGTGCTTCAGTAGTCAGCCATTTCTTACAAAACGCAGGGAGTGTGGATTCCTCTTTTATAAATTGAGCTTTACACTGCAAGCCTTTACATCTCTATTCAGAAGTAAGTCCCACTGTATTCAATGGAACTTACTCCCAGGTAACTGAGTAAAGACTGGGCAGCCTTACACTGCAATGCTAAACATTTTTACTCAGAAGTAAGTCCCACTGAGTTCAATAGAATTTACTCTCTGGTATGTTACTGATTGGGACACTTATGGCGCTGTGGGTTAAACCACAGAGCCTAGGACTTGCTGATCAGAAGGTCGGTGGTTCGAATCCCCGCAATGGGGTGAGCTCCCGTTGCTCAGTCTCTGCTCCTGCCAACCTAGCAGTTCGAAAGCACATCCAAGTGCAAGTAGAGAAATAGGTACCGCTCCGGCAGGAAGGTAAAAGGCGTTTCCGTGCGCTGCTCTGGTTCGCCAGAAGGGGCTTAGTCATGCTGTACGCCGGCTCCCTCGGCCAATAAAGCGAGATGAGCGCTGCAACCCCAGAGTCGGCCACGACTGGACCTAATGGTCAGGGGTCCCTTTACCTTTACCTTTACGTTACTGATCATTCTCACAGTTTCGGTGGTTGTTGTTGTTGTTACATCCCACCTTTTCCCCTGATAAGGACTCAGGGCAACGTCTTGCTAAAATGTTATTTCATTCCATTTATCTGTCGATGGTCTTGTGCACAATCCCTTCCCTTGAACATTTTTCTTTACAACAATCCTTTGAGGTACGATCAGCAGAGAGGTTGTAATTGGCTCAAGGTGACAAATGTATCTGTGTGTATGATGTTTATGTGTGCAGTGAGATGAAATGTGGGAGAAGCTTTCTGATGTAGGCTAGGATGTCCCTATTTTCATCCAAGAAATGCTGGAGGGTATGAGGGCATGGCTAGGAAAGAGGCGTGTCCCAGGCAGAGTCCCGAGGGTTATTCTGAAAGGCCATCTCCCCAAAAAACGTTACTGATGCTTTCGTATCAGGATCTTTTATGGATGCTGAGGGTCAAACTACACATTTATACTTAACGCATAGTCTGCAGCTACATCTCTTGTTAATTGCTACTGTAAACTTAATTATAGCTGCAGGAGATCCGCTTGTTATTTATTTTATTTTCATTAGAAAGATATGTAAACTGTTTAATGAAAGAGCTCTCTGAGCAGTGCACATCATAAAATTGTAGCTCAAACGCAGTTAAAATCCACAAAACTATTGAAACCAAGGATGCATAAAATAATTATCATTAAGACCTGGATAGAGTCAGTAAAACTGTTCAGATATACAGGTAATTAAATTATATGTCTGGGTAGGCTTGTTGAAATAATAATTTTAAAAAATTCAGCAGCTGTCTAAAACAATAGAATAACAGAACAATACAACAATACAACGATACAATGCCAATAGGCAGGGAGTTCCAAAGTCACACTGAAAGACCAGCTCCCAATATATTCAGGAAGCAGTCAAGTAGGCATGGACAGGACACAATAATTCCCCAAGTGAACTGATCCCAAGCTGTTGAAGATTTCACACACACACACACACACACACACACACACACACACACACACACAGGCTCTTGTAGAGAAATTTTATAATGCATAATTTATTGCTTTTTTTCAGACTTTTGTAAGAATACAGGTGACAAACATGAGCGCTAAAAGTTGTTGTTTTTTAACCCAGCATGTCAATACATGAAGGTAAAGGTAAAGGACCCCTCTGGAAGGTTAAGTCCAGTCAAAGGCGACTATGGGGTTGCGGCGCTCATCTCGCTTTCAGGCAGAGGGAGCCGGCGTTTGTCCACAGACAGCTTTCCAAGTCATGTGGCCAGCATGATTAAACCGCTGCTGGCGCATGGAGGACCGTGACGAGTGCCAGAGCGCATGGAAATGCCCTTTACCTTCTGACCGCAGCAGTACCTATTTATCTACTTGCACTTGCGTGCTTTCGAACTGCTAGGAGCTGGGACAGAGCAACGGGAGCTCACTCCATCGCATGGATTCGAACCACTGACCTTCTGATCAGCAAGCCCAAGAGGCTCAGTGGTTTAGACCACAGCGCCACCCGCATCCCTGTCAATACATAATACTTTACCATGAGCCAGAAAGTAATGGGGTCGTGGTTGGGAAGGGAAGGAATAAATTTCATTTCCTGACATGCCGTGATCCCAATACCAATCCCTATTACTGTGCTTAACTAAGAAAAACACACAAAGTAGCTGCACACAGTGCTTTAAGCATAATTTTACCCTGATTCCTGGGTGGTGGGAGGGCTGAATGTTCATTTAACCCTCCTGTTTCTTCTTGTGTCAGTGCCATTTCCCCCTTCAGCTGGAGAGTACTACCCCCACAGAAAAGAGGGGGCCCAGTATCATCCGGTTTGTGTAAACTCAGCATCTCCTCCCGACATTAAATAACTTTTTTTTTTAATACAAAAGGCAATAGAGAACTGATTAGGGAAGCTTTTAATGTTTGATGTATTACAGTATTTTAATTTTTTTTTTTGGAAGCTGCCCAGAGCGGCTGGGGAAGCCCAGCCAGATGGGTGGGGCTATAAATAAATTATTATTATTATTATTATTATTATTATTATTATTATTATTAACAAAACATTGCACTAATCATGTTTATATCAATGTGTTTTAATGCTAAACTTGAAATACATTTTTTTTAATAAGGAGAGGCTTTGTAATCAGTTTTACCGATATGCAAAGTACCTTTTGATAAAGGAAAACTAAATAGGAAATATATTTTGTATAGTAATTTCTTTGTTCTGATAAATTTATTATGCATTTCAATATTTCAGGGTTGGGGGGGGGGGGTTTGCAACAAAGTCTTCCTATGTCCGTGTCTTGTTTATGTTCCCTTTGGCAAGAAAAATATTAAGGTCTGGCGCTCAGTATTTTAAATTGTATATGCTCTTTTGCTACTGAATTTTTCCTGTAAATGCTACTTTGTAAGTGCAGGATGCAAACTTAGCTTTTTCTTTATAATTGAGTTGCATATTTACATAATTTAAAGACAAACTGATAATTTGACCAGACTGAACAATTTGTGCAGGGGTGTGTGCTTGTGTGTATGTGTGTGGTCACATTTGACCTTTAGTCTTACTGTATACAGCCTAATTTCCCTTAAACTCTACTATGTACCCTTTTATAAAACACTGGCCACAATGGGAAGCAGGCTGTTGGATGGACTTTGCAGGGGTCTTCTTATATTCTTACTGTGAATGATTAAACTAAATGATTAAATGCAGCTGTAATTCCTACATTGCAGTAGATTTCTCTAGATGACTCTTGGGGTCCATTCCAGCTCTACAGTTCTTTGATGTTAAATATGCTACATATCTGTTTCAAGGCCCATCTACACTTTTTTTTGTTCCATGATTTCAAGTCACAGGTCTGAGAGGATTTCTTTTTTGTCCTGTCCCCCCCCCTGGCTTTCCTGGGGAAAACCCCTTGTTTACTGCTGAATCAGAACATACATCAGTTGGGCTTTCTGCGATTTGACGTTTGTTCCAACTCAGCAGTAAACGGCAGGTTTTTTTCTGAGGAAAGTGGTGGTGGATCAGAAAACAAAGTAGAAGAATAATAAAATTGTACAGTTGGAAGGGACCACGAGGGTCATCTAGTCCAACCCCCTGCAATGCAGGAATCTCAACTAAAGCATCCTTGACAGATGGCCATCCAACCTCCAAGAAGGGAGAGGCCCAAGGGAGTCCATTCCACTGCTGGGTAAACACCTCTCAGACCCATGACATACAATCACAGACCAATTAAAGTGTGGATGGCTCTTCAGATGCTAATGGAGATAAGATTGGCCTCAGATTAGCCCTAGCACAACTCCATAGTACAGGAAAAAGCGGGGAAATCCTTGCACTGGAATACTTATTATGTAAACCGTGGTAAGAAGAAGATGCAGTTAGATTGACTCACATTTACTTTTTTGGTGCGCAGCCTCAGACAAGGTCACTAGAGTTTAATCACTTTTGCAGAGTACGTTGGACTAATCAGTGCTGCTTATTTGACATCTCTTATCTCTCCAATTATCATATGTAATTATAAATCATTAATGGAGAGCTGTCTTCATAGCTACCCAGGCACTGATGTATATATTATTTCTCTCCTCTATTCAGAATAGGGCTGATGCTTGATGATTCTATAAGGTCCGCATTTTAATGTGAACTCTCCTGATCTATACTTCCTGGTCTAACGTGCGAATCAGAATGCAGTTATCATTTTTGCAGATTTCTGGAAATGCAGTGATACAGTTATTGAAGAACGTACCTCCCCCCCACAAGCATGTGAAAACACATATTTAGTTGAAAATGCATACACAAAGGTGTGGGTTGTTGTTTTTTGGTGGGGGAGTATGTTAAAATGTGAAATTTCAGATGGTTTTTTTAAAAAAACAACCAACAACAAATAATGATGTGGAAATGGGGTGCAAAAAGACTTTCAAATGAACTAACAGGGACTTAAGAATGAAGCACACATAGTACACCTGTGCTGAAGGAAATATACTGGATGCTACAGAGCTTGAGGGACACGGGTGGCGCTGTGGGTTAAACCACAAAGCCTAGGACTTGCCGATCAGAAGGTCGGTGGTTCAAATCCCCACGACGGGATGAGCTCCCGTTGCTCGGTCCCTGCTCCTGCCATCCTAGCCGTTCGAAAGCACGTCAAAGTGCAAGTAGATAAATAGGTACCACTCCGGCGGGAAGGTTAACGGCGTTTCCGTGCGCTGCTCTGGTTCGCCAGAAGCGGCTTAGTCATGCTGGCCACATGACCCGGAAGCTGTACGCCGGCTCCCTTGGCCAGTAAAACGAGATGAGCACCGCAACCCCAGAGTCGTCCGCGACTGGACCTAATGGTCAGGGGTCCCTTTACCTTTACAGAGCTTGAATATCAACTACTGGGCCAGGGTCAAGGTCTTGTGACTAACATAGAAAGCCCTGAACAACTTGGGACCAGGTTATCTGAAAGACTGCTTGCCCCTGTCTAGACCTGCAACATCACTTTGATCATCTGGGGAAATTTTTTGCTCATGGCACTACACCCTACAAAAAATCACAGTGACCTGTAAACAGGCATTTTCTGTTGTTGCTCCTGCACTGTGGAATGCCCCTCCCTTTTCTGAATGTGGAGCATCATCTATTAGTTGCTTCAGACACCTTGTGAAGAGTTATCTTTTTGCGCAGGCTTTCCTTGACTCATAAGTTCAGACACTGTTGTTCCTTAGTTCCTGATTGTTTGGTTTTTTTACCCATTCCTGTTTAAATCTTTGTTAATATTGCCATTTTTGTTTGTTTCAAGATGCTGAACTAGAGAAGCATTTGGCCCAAAATCTAGTCGGGCTCTTATGTTTGTAGTTCCCCCACCCCACCCCAATAGCTCAGCACTTTCCTACATCGACTATGGATTCTGTTTCTTGAGCATCCTCCTAATGTAGTCTCTTTGCTGGGAACATGCCTCTGCTATCTTGCTGGTGGACCGAGGTTATTCTTAGCCCTATTGAGTCCTTAATGTTGCCATTAATTGCAGAGTGTAATGGAAAGGAGCTCGTGCCTTGAATTGTGCATCCAGGCTGACATCCTAGAATTACAGTCCTGAAGGGTAATGCTAGAAGTTTAGCTGAGCTGGCAGCGATCTGAATTGGTATGACATCGCTGTCAAAGCTGGTTGTTGTTTCCCCCCATCTCTCTCTCTTTAAAGCTAAGGTTATGGCATACCTTTCCCTCTCCTGAAAATAACTTATCAGGACATTCAAAAAGTTGCAGGAAAATGGTTTTATGTTAAAGAAGAGAAAGCAGAGGAGGTGCAATAGTTATCTGGCCAAAATCATATTCAGAGCGAAAGGCAAAATCACATTTGTGGAGGATACCAGTGGTATGTTGGACCTCCAGCGTTGGAAGCAGTAAGACTGTGAATGGTGGACATCACAAGCGGGGAGGGTGCTGTTGCTGTTCCTTTCAGGCTTCCCATTGGGGAATCTGGTTGGCTATTGAGAGAGCTGGGTGCTCGACTAGATGAGCTTTTGGCCTAGCTTTTGGCCTAATCTAGCTGTCTAATCTAGGGATGCGGGTGGCGCTGTGGGTAAAACCTCAGCGCCTAGGACTTGCCGATCGCATGGTCGGCGGTTCGGATCCCTGCAGCGGAGTGCGCTCCCGTTGCTCGGTCCCAGCGCCTGCCAACCTAGCAGTTCGAAAGCACCCCCGGGTGGAAGTAGATAAATAGGGACCGCTTACTAGTGGGAAGGTAAACGGCGTTTCCGTGTGCGGCTCTGGCTCGCCAGAGTAGCTTCGTCACGCTGGCCACGTGACCCGGAAGTGTCTGCGGACAGCGCTGGCTCCCGGCCTCTAGAGTGAGATGAGCGCACAACCCTAGAGTCTGTCAAGAAAGGCCCGTACGGGCAGGGGTACCTTTACCTTTACTAGCTGTCAAGGTTCAGTGAATCCTATCTCTCCTCGGGTATCAGCCAAAGAAGCAGATACAGCGGTACCTCAGGTTAAGTACTTAATTCGTTCCAGAGGTCCATTCTTAACCTGAAACTGTTCTTAACCTGAAGCAGCACTTTAGCTAATGGGGCCTCCTGCTGCCGCCAAGCTACTGGAGCACGATTTCTGTTCTCACCCCGAAGCAAAGTTCTTAACCTGAAGCACTATTTCTGGGTTAGCAGAGTCTGTAACCTGAAGCGTATGTAACCTGAGGTACCACTGTAAACACAAAGAGTCCTTACCACGTAATTTATTCAGTATTCACAGAGAGAGAGAAATGAATGTAGTCTCTATTCAATGATGGCATTGCTCCGTGTAAAGCCCAACCCCCTGCGTCTCTCTTATCCTACGTCATCCCTGCGCCGGCTGATCTGGGCTTTCTGTTTCTGAGCTTTCCGTTCTACTATTCTCAATGCATGTCTAGTCCTGGGAGAGAGGGGCTCAGGAATGCTCTCCAAAGACACTGCATCTGTCAACCGTCTCTCCCCCAGTGTTTCTTCTTCCTGCTGTTCCTCTCCCAATATTTCCCAGCTTTCTCCCCTCTGCAGCCTCTGAACTATGCCCTTCTGCAAACCACTGTTCTAAATCTATAATGTCCTTCTGTTCTCAGGAAGGTTCAGGAGAAGGGGGGGGGGCGACTCCCACCATTCCTCCTCAGTCCAGCCCCTGACACTAGCAGGTTATTATATTCTTAGTTGTCATTTTAGAGAGAGGAAGAGAGAAGGGTATTGTTTATCTGGACATACCTAAGTCAGTAAAAACTGAGACAGATTAGATGTATTCCTCAAGGATAGGCCTATCAATGCCTGTTACAGCAGTCATTTAGGGGGCCAAGCCTTGATGGCTATCCTTTCATCCTTAATTAATATTCTATAAGCTAAGAAGAAGAGAAACGCTCATACTTTCATCGGGGCAGCATGCCCTTGATGCTCAGATGCTGGGACATACACACATGAAACACTGGGGAAAACATCATTGATGGTACACAATGTTAAGCAGTGGAACTGGCTTACCAGTTCTAATGGGCTCTCCAGATGGGTGTCTTTTATATCCAACAATACAACACAAAAGAGAGAAACCAAGATGATAAAGGGTCTGGAAACCAAGCCTTATGAAGAACAATTGAGTATGTTTAGCCTGGATAAGAGTGAGAGAAGTCATGATATTCCTCTTCAAATACATACCCTCCAACATTTCTCTGATGAAATTAGGGAAGTCCCATTCTATAATGATAATTTTACTATTTATAACCCACAGAACTTACTGGGTTGCCCTAGCCACTCTGGGCAGCTTCCAACATATATATAAAAAATGATAAAACATTCAAAAAAACCTCCCTATACAGGATTGCCTTCAGACGGCTCGGGGGTTGGATAACTCCATACCCTCCAACATTTCTCCAATGAAAATAGGGACATCCTAAGGAAAAGTGGGGCATTCTGGGATCAAATCAGAAACCAGGGTGGCTTCTCTAAATCAGGAACGTCTGTCAGGGAGGACTCTGAGGAGCAATGGACAGAAGAGGCAGAACAGGGAGCAGAGAGCAGTCAGGGAGAAGAAGGGCTCAGGGATGCTGAAGAGCCCTTCAACTGCCCAGAGGCTCAGGAATGAAGCTCAGACTCAGGAACGGAGGGGGCTTTCAAATCAGCACAGACAAGGAGGGAAATGAAACGTAAGGATCAAATGCAATTCCCATGCCTACTTTATTGGCGCGGGAATCGTAGGAAGCCACTCCCCGAATCTGACTCAACATGTCCGGATGGGTAATTCTGAACTGTAGCTGTTCTTGTATATATGTAATAAAGACTGTAAATATTGTGCTGATTGTGCGGGAGTGTTACCACCTTTACAACATCCCTGGGAAACAAAGATACTTGGAGGGTCTGCAAATGTCTGAAGGGCTGTCATGTGGAAGAGGGAATAAGCTTGTTTTCTGCTGCTCCAGAGAATTGGGCCCGAACCAATGGATTGAAATTACAAGGAAGGGAATTCCGGCTAAACACCAGGAAGAACTTTCTGACTGCAAAAGCTGTTTGACAGTGGAACAGACTCCCTTGGAAGGTGATGGACTCTCCTTCATTGGAGGTTTTTAAGCAGAGGGTAGATGGCCATTTGTCAGGGATTCTTTAGCTATGCAGGGGGTTGGAGTATATGACCCCTGGGATCCTTTCCAGTTCTATAGTTCCATTATTCTAACTCCAAAGTCTGATGCCTTCTTGATCAGCCTAAACTGCTTGGAAGCGGCTTCCACTGGTGGTCATAAATACATTTGAGGAATAAGGCCACATGGCGTTTCCTCCCCTTTCATCTTCTTGCTAAACCCTCTCTACCAGTTATTAAAATGAAGCTCCTTTTATTTTATTTTTTGCAATGGCCTCGAATCCCTCCTCAATCCGTGCATAGTAATTAGTTAAATTAATACCACTCCTCGGATGCGGCGTTCAACAAAGTAGCCCAGCATGGAAATGAATCAAAAGCTATATATAATCATATCTTTTCATTAGAATAAATTAAATTGCTACGGAAACCCTGCCTGCATTCGGTGGAGAGAAACACACAAACCCTTTGACACAAATGAAATTCACAGATGAAAATCCTTAAATGTTTGCAGTAGCCTGTCCGCCCCCCCCCCTTCTGTAACAGGCTAGTGGTTTTGAATGTATGGATGGTAGGAGGGAGACTAGGGTGAATGAGACATACAGCCAGATATGTTTTACTAAGAGAAGTGCATGCTGGTCCATTAGGGGAAATGGGGCATTGCCCCACCCATCTCAATCTGCCCTCAGCTAGACCTCCACCTGCCTGCCTTCTTACCCCATGGCAGAAGCTGGGATCTTTGTGCAGCCTGAGGTCCACATTCCCTTTTAGGCAACTTTTCAGGGACCACTTGCCAATGGTGGGAGGGGCCAGAAACAAATGTGGGTGGAGTGACAAATATTAAATTACAGGGAACAATCATTTTGTACGTGACCAAGGCTCGTGTTGCTGCCAACATGACCGATGCTTTCAACCCTGGAGGGTGGTAGAATGGGGGTGGGGTGGGGCAGGGGTGGAAGGGGCAACTGCTAATACACATAAAGGCCCAGAGCACAATCCCTGCACAAACGGGGAGTTCCTGTATGCACACTAGAGCCCTCTCTGTACTTCATCCAGGCAAGCAAGAAGCACGATCAGAATTTAAGGGCATGTTCTAGTTAGCCAAAAATACTCAAGGAGGGTGCAAAGCAGGGGCAATGATGGGTGTGGTTTGGGGAGAGTCCCAAGGAGCAGATAGAGAGACCTGGAGGGCTACATTGGCCTCCAGGCCTGAGGCTCCCTATGCTTGTCCTGAGATTATATGAAGAAGATTGAGAATCAGGGCTGGCCCTACCGTTAGACAGAGTCAAGCAGAAGATGCTGGATGGTGTGGAGAGGGTGGCAGCAGCAGGAGCTACCAGCTCTTCCTCCTAATCACTCTCATCCCCCTCCACTGCTGGAGGAAAGAGATGTGTCTTCTATGTGGCCTGCAGTGAGCCCCATAAGGTAGCCCACTGCCCTGAAATACAGGGCAGGACACTTTGCTATCATCCAACCTCAGGCAACATAAAATTTTGTCCTGATTGAGATGTGCAAATATAATGGTGGGGGATGAGAGAGAATTGACAGTGCTGTTGGAAAGCCTGTATCCTGCAAAGAGCTGATTAAAGCCTTTCTTTGTTTTATTGAGTGAAGTTTTAATTGGAAGAATGAAGCTTTCTTAATTGTCATTAAATATAAATTGAGTTGAAGCTAATTGTGTTTGCTTTGCATTACGCTTGCCGTTAATGGCTGCATGAATGCGTATAGTGCTCTCCGAGCTGCATGGAGCATGGCTTTAGTAATTCCACACATAAAATCAGTTGCATCTCAAAGTAGGGCTGGGATGGTCTCAGATTTTGAAACCCTGGGAGAGCTGTACCTCGTCAATCTAGGCCAGGTGTGGGGGACTTGTGGCCCTTCAGACGGTGTTGTACTACAACTCCCATCTTCCTTGCCCATTGGCAATGCTGGCTGGGGCTGATGGGAGTTGGAGCCTGGATGGCACCAGGTTCCTCAACCCAAAGGTTGACCTGATGGACAAATCATGGTATGAGGCAACTTTCTGTGCTCCAGGTTGAAGAGGTTTGCAAGACACTTAAGTTGCTGTGTACAAATTGCCCACGTTCTTGTGAGAATTCCTGCTCCATGATTGCAGTCATGGGATTGTTGTCTATCACATGACCGTATATGTTTTGACTCCACAGAGTGGGAAGTGACAGGATGTTTGTGTTACTGTGTTCCGTGAAGTGGGACTATTGTCCTTTGTCCTTTCTCTTTTTTGCTGTCTGATGCTAGAGAGAGAGGGAGCCGTGTTGCAGTGCTCCGTGTGTGTTTATATGTAAATAAAGTAGATTAGCCAAAATGCTGAGTTGCTGAGGTCTGTTACACAAACTGCAAAGACTCTGCGGAATGTGCCGGTGTCGGTTGGCATCGGTCGCTGTGATGTTCGGGCTGAAGAAAGCTTTTGAAGCTCCAGAATAATCGACCAGGAGGGAGAGAACATGCCAGTCGGGCATGTGTCTCTACACTCCTACTCGAGTGTAGGCTGAGCTCCTGACAGTTCTGTCATCCAGCAACATCTGGAGGGACAAAGATTTCCCATCCCTGATCTACCGTATTTTTTGCTCTATAAGACTCACTTTTCCCCTCCTAAAAAGTAAGGGGAAATGTGTGTGCGTCTTACGGAGCGAATGCAGGCTGTGCAGCTATCCCAGAAGCCAGAACAGCAAGAGGGATTGCTGTTTTCACTGTGCAGCGATCCCTTTTGCTGTTCTGGCTTCTGGGATTCAGAATATTTTTTTTCTTGTTTTCCTACCTACTCCAAAAACTAGGTGCGTCTTGTGGTCTGGTGCGTCTTATGGAGCGAAAAATACAGTAAATGGGTTTCAAAAGTGATCTCCCTGTGTTATACAGGCAATATTTGGAGGAAGAGGTAGGACTGCCCACATCTATATGTGTACATGCATTTAATTATTCAAGGTTTTTAAGCAGAGATTGATTGGCTGTCTGTCAGTCAGGGATTCTGTAGATATGATGCCTGCATTGCAGAGGGTTGAACAAGATGACCCTTGACATTCCCTTCCAACTCAACAATTCTTTGAAATTCTTCATGGGTCATAATTGCAGAAAAGAGCAACTATCCACAGTCAGGGCTATCCAAAGAAGTGGGGTGTTGAAACACTCAGGACAGGCAAAATGAATTCCTTCTTCACACAGCACAAATGGTGGTGATGGCCACCAACATGGATGGCTTTAATAATAACTTTGATAATAATAATAATTTATTATTTATACCCAGCCCATGTGGCTGGGTTTCCCCAGCCACTCTGGGCGGCTCCCAACAGAATATTAAAAACAAGATAAAACATCAAACATTAAAAAGTTCCCTAAACAGGGCTGCCTTCAGATGTTTTCTAGAAGTCAGATAGTTGTTTATTTCCTTGACATCTGATGGGAGGGCGTTCCACAGGGTGGGTGCCACTACTAAGAAGGCTCTCTGCCTGGTTCCCTATAACCTCACCTCCCATAATGAGGGAACCTCCAGAAGGCCCTTGGAGCTGGACCTCAGGGTCCAGGCAGAATGATGGGGGTGGAGATGCTCCTTCAGGTATACTGGGCCGAGGCCGTTTAGGGCTTTAAAGGTCAGCACCAACACGTTAAAAGAGGGTTAGACAAATTCATGCAGAATAACACTATCAATGGCTACTAGCCATCATGGCTATATTCTGTCTTCATGGTTGGAGGCAGTATGTCTCTGAATATCAATTGCTGGGAATCAGAAATGGGGAGAATGCTGTTGAACTCAGGTCCTGCTAGAGGACTCCCTATGGACATCTGGTTGGCCACTGTGAGAACTGAATGCTGGGCTAGATGGATGCTTGTTCTTATGTCCTCAACCAGTGCAATTAATGCATGGATATTGTTATGACTGCGTTTTGTTTGCTATGTGTAAGGAGCAGGGGAAAGGCAGTCCTGGGATTTTGACTCTGAAAACACAAGAAAGGAAATGTTGGCTGCGATCACAATTCATGAAGCCTGATACAAACAATGAAGCTCTTTGACAAGGCAATCCCTTCCAGTCTGAATTCTCTTGATAACGGAAAGAGCAATTAGTGTCTTCTCTGCGCTGGTTATGTGGGCCTCTGCTAACCAGCTGTGATGCCTCTTGTCAATACTTATAAAGGGCCAGGAGTTACGCTTTGTCTTTACACTAATGTGAAGAGAACAGCATGGAGAGATCTGCAGCAGTCCTGCATCATGAATACTTGACACTCCGACTCCCCAGCCGGCAGCATGGTTTGAATAGTAAAACTTTTCCCAAGCTGAGTGAGTCAGCCTTTTAACCAGTGGGAGCTAGGACCTAATGCGGTACATTGCTAGAAAGCATCACGAGCCTGCAACTGGTGGAGGGAGTCAAATTGTTTCCTGCAATCTTCTCAAAATGTATCCAAAACTTTGACCATAAATACTAGGGATAGGCAAATATGTCAGCTTTGCTTTCTCGATTTCTCATGCAGTTCTCCACATTTCTAGATCAGTTTGCAATTTATTTATTTTTTTAAAAAAAGAAAAAGTCCCCATGAAAACTCACCAGCATTTATGTGCAAATTTCTCCTACTATGCAGAGTGTTATTTGCAACTGTACACACTGTTGCAAAGCAATTCCCCCATATAATGCATTCTGCACATCATTCCCACTAATATATACTTTACCCTGCTATATACGTTTTCATACTTAGTACTTCAGAAGTGCACTGCAAAATTCAGAGAAGTGCAAATTTTGAAGGAATTTCAGAAAATGCAAATTTGGTAAGTTCACCTTTCCATCATTGCAATGATGGAACACACTGGTTTGCACCCACAGCATGATGATGGCAACCTGTCAGATGCTGCTGCTGCTGTAGTTGCAGGAATGTGATAGGAATTCTAGGTGGTGTTCAGGGACTACTGTGAGATTTCAGAAATCCTTTACTTTAAAACATTTTAATCATGTGAGACATAAAGTAAAAAGAAGGGAGACTTCAGCATAAGTCATCAAAAACCTTGCTCTGGTGTGACCTGTGCATGGGGTGATTTCCCCTGGTGGTGTGGGACCTGGAAAGTGGAGGGGGAGGCCTAGTAGCTTTTCCATTGTCAGCTTCTCATGAGAGGACAACATCTGTGAGGGGCTCACCCATAAGGACTTAGGGCCATTTTGCCCTTGTGGTTTTCCCACCCTCCTACCCTGGGTGCTAGAGCTACTGGGCTATTCGGGCTGTTGGTTGACAGGGGTGGAAAGGATTTTTTTATTCCCGACCTAAAGTGGCCCCTTGGTTGGGTTATTTTCTGCCTTTCCCTCAGTGATGCTTACTTACATCAACATCATTCAGATAAATTTGCATGCTGCCCACAGGATGGTTCACAACATAAAAACACAAAACGAGAACACAAAATGCCCAACAAACCAAAAACAAACCCAAACCTCCCCTACAAACACTATGATTAAGTGTTGTTGGAACAATTGTATGACTGGCTGAAACAGCACTGGCCAAGATAAGCATAATAAAAGGGGGGCATAAAAGACTGGGGGTGGGGACAATTGGCTATGGCCCACCACAAGAGTAGGTTAAGGCCTTTGCCAGGTAGAACAGCCATTTCCCATTCCCAGGGAGATGTCATTGCGGGCTGGGAGAAAGCCCTCCCCACACGCGCAGGGCAGGATCACCCCTGCACCATTGAATGGTCCTCGGCCACATCACCTTTAGGCTGTCCAATTCGGACGGTCCTGGGCATGGCTATTTAAACTGCCCATGGCCAAGGAATCATCCCTGTTTTTCTCCCTGCTCAGCCAGTTTTCCCACCCTCCCTCCCTTAGGTTAGGCTCTTTCATTTCTTGACATTGCTATGGACCTTGGTTGGTCACCTTGGTTGTCCAAGGGGCCTGGTAGGAATTTTTCCACTTGGCAAATTGGCACCAATTTGGGTTTTTCCCCCTACCTCGTAGCAAATCGTCACAACTTTGTAAGGTTTGGCGGTTAGCCATTGGAGTATTAGGTTGATGGTGAGGGGCCATCACCTACCCCTCCTAATTCAAGGGTATTCCGTTAAAGGAATCCAGGGGGTGTGAGCTCTGTCCGAAGCCCCAGACAGGGAGCTAGGGCCATGGTACGACCCCTAGCGGTGACCCCGGGGGAGTCCCTGGTTGATGTGCATCAGCAGGGCTCCCCCTACTGGTGGTTAACCCTTCCAAGACTCCTGCAGACAGGCAGGAGTCAGATATAGTTGTGTGGTTTCCAATGCCTAAGACAATACCTCTCACGTTCTGTAACCAATAAAGTTGTGCCCTTTTCCTCCCATTAACCAAAAATTCTGTTTCATATGTCTTTATTCCACTCCCCGGGAGGGTTTGGGACCTTGCCACACAATCTCTCATTCCAGTCACCCAGTGGGGCCCTGGATGCTTGACTTGTGCCAGGGTTCAGTGCTGGGTGATTCCCATGTGGAAGTTGTTTGGGTGTCCCCAACCCCAATGGAGTCCCATTCCATCACTAAGAGTCGATGGAATAAGTAACAGCATCCTTTCCCTGTTTTCATGCCAATCCCACCTTCTGCTGCAGTCAATAAAGATTTGGCCCATCCTGTGTTATGTCTGAGTTAATTCAGTCCTGTTGCAGGGGCTCAGATTGTTCCTGCATGGGCAATATTTTCTCACCACCAACAATGGATTTCAACAGCCCTAGATATTTTTCTCTCTGTACCAAATATTTTCTACCTTCTCTTGGAACGACATCTCCTCCAATCTTTCTCCTACAAGACATTGCTGTTGGGTAACATTTTGTTTAGAACTTAAACTATTGTATAAAGTTATTTTTCACCTCAGTCAATCTGTTGGACAAGAATACATTTCTGCCATCTTTAAGCTCGCGTAAGACATTGCACGGATATTTACATTTCCAATTTTGTGATGTAAAAACAAAACTCGGTATGTTTTTATGGGTTGTGATGGATTCCTCAAAGCCTCCGACATAATTGCTATTTTCCCATTCCCCCACCCCCTGTCAGAATAAAGAAGGGTTTCCCCCCCATATTATTTGGTTTCTGCTACTTCGAACAGCTGCAAGTTCAACATCTTCCCTTGAGGAGACGATATTACAGACTTGTGGTGTCTCTCACACAATCTAGAGCAGAACTAGATGTTGTCCATTACAGGGGGTACCCCAGCCCTGCTGAAGCCCTCACTTACAGGAATAGGATTTGGGATGGGGGTGGGGAGAAGTGTGGGAAGAACTGGTCCTAACTTTGCACTTCAAGGCAGGAGCCTCAACTCTGAGGAGCTGGGACAAAGTGTTGGAGGACACAACAAAGTGGACCATGAGGCTATCCGTCTTCTCCCTAAGCTAGGCCTCATCTGCACTATAAATTTAAGGCAGTATTTTACTACTTTAAGCAGTTGTTGCTAAAATTCCCAGAGCGGTTTAGCAATTAGTCCCAGGGAACTTGGGGAAATGGAACTCTGTGAGTGGAATAGGGTCTCTAGCAACCCTCATCACCATTAACAAACTACAGTTCCCAGCATTCTTTGGTGGGTGGGGGGAGCCACGGCTGTTTAGAGTGGCATAATACTGCTTTAAATGTATAGTGCAGATTGGACCCTAGCTTGCTGCCCTCAAATGTAGTGGAGGACCAGCACTGAAATTGTATTTCCTGTGGCTGGGGCCACCTCTGGGTGCTGCCCTGTGACAGGGCGTTCTCAGTGGTGGTTCCTTGTTGGTGGAGTGCCTTCTCTAGTGAGCTGTGCTATCTTCCTCACTGGTAACATTAAGGAGGGACTTCAAGACATTCCTGTTCACCCAGACATTTAATGGCTGAATGAAACTGTTCCTGACAACCTTGAAACTGTTAGCTTTAATGGTATGTGACTGTTTTTAAATGTTCTTTACGGTGGTATTTTGTTTTACAACCATAATCTGTTCCGGAGGTCCAGTTGTAAACCAAAACAGGTTGTAACCCAAGGCGCGCTTTCGCCAATGGGGCGTCCCCCCAAAAATTCATTGTAATCCAAAAATGGGTTGTAATCGAAAAAAAGGGACACGCACTTCCGGGTTTGACATGGTTGTAATCCAAAATGGTTTTAATCCAAAGAGGTTGCAAATCAAGGTACCACTGTATAAATATATTTTAATTATATTGTTTTGCTGCTCTGTGGTTTGAAACCCTGAGCTCCTTCCTTTGTGTGGAAGGATTGTCCTTGGCACACTTATAATATTTGGTGCTTTGTTGGAAAAGGGGTAAGCTCCATATTCCAACATTGTATCTCTTATTGTGGTGAGATCCCCTGAGGAGTGGATGCTAGTCCATGAGGGACATGGGCACTGCCCCACCAACATTTGCCAGCCCCCACATGCCTGCCTTCATACTTATACCAGTCCAGGGTATGACCTGTCTGTCAGCTTCCTCCTCCTCCTCCTTAGTCATCATGTTAGAACTCACTAGGGAAGAGGATGGGGGCAAAAATAGAATTAGTTGGCTTGCCTGTCATCGGCTCTGGCTCCAGCTACTGGTGGCCTTTGGCCTACCAGTCTCAATTAGCACCAGCCACCACTGCCCCCAAGACAAAGTATGCAACTTTCTGAGGAGCTCTTTCTGTGTTTTCCAACCTGGGTGCACTATTAGGAGCCCACACTTCCAATAGGGAGTTTCAACAACTTGGTGCATACATTGGCCTTCACCTCTTTGACTTTGCCAGATGTTTAGAGGTAACTAGAGCACAAAAGAAACATTCAAATATTGTAGGTGGATTTATAAGCAATCTTCTTCATCTTATCGGGCTTAGGAATCTTCTCGGCAGAGGATTTGGAAAGGAATCCATGGAACACCTTGAACTTTGTAACAGTGCATTCCATTTTAAATCACAGCCACATGCGCACAAAAACCTTTCAATACATACGTGCACAAAACAGGACCCAAGGTCATTCTTCCTCCTCTTCCACCCCAGCTAGTGACTTTGCGGCTGTAATTACCAACAGAGTCCTTGACGATGGCTTTTTGAAAAAGTTAATTGCTGCTGCATTTCTTTCTTTGGCTGATCAGCACTTCAATTCTCAGTCATGGACTTGGAAACCTCTAGTATCCTGGGAAATTAGATAATCTTCTGGTCTTTTCTGTGGATACCCCCACCTTCAGAGGAGAGGGGCTGGGTGGCACCCATAACTGGTTCCCAGGAGTTATATAGTTTAATGCTACTTCCCCAGAGTCCCTGCTCATCCTGTCCTATTTTTGTCACATACAGCACTGTTTCTGTTTCACTGCAGTTTGCCTTCCACCAAAATTGATGCTCTTCATTTCATTGTCCATTGTGACAAAATTTGGTAAACTTAGGTAAATTGCATTGCCATTTAATTTCATTGCTGATTAAAATTATAAGAAAGGAGATTCCAACTAAACATTAGAAAGAACTTTATGGTGGTAAGAGCTGTTTGACAGTGAAATGGACTATCTTGGAAGATGGTGGACTCTACTTCATGAGATGTTTTTAAACAGAAGTTGAATGGCCATCTGTCAGGGATTCTTCAGCTGTGATTTCTGCATTGTGTGGGGTTGGACCATGAGACTCTTAATCTTAGGGTCACGGGTTTGAGGTCCACGACTGGACAAAAGATTCCTGCATTGCAGGGGGTTGGACTAGATGACCCTCATGGTCCCTTCACATTTCTATAATTTTGATTCTATTGTGTTCGCATCTCCTGAGCTCTGCGAGTGCGGCTTTCTCCCGATTGAAGTGCAGGGTGTTTGAGGACCGGGACATTTGCAGGGAAACCAAAATGCTTGTTTACAAAGTTATTGTACTACCAACCTTACTGTATGCTTGTGAAACATAGACCACTTATAAATGCCATCTCCAACTCCTTGAAAGATTCCATTAACGGTGTCTCCAAAATTTTTTACACATCACTTGGGAAGACAGGTGAACTAATATCAGTGTACTAGAAGCAGCAAAGATCACCAGTGTTAAAGCAATGATTCTTCATCATCAACTTTGTTGGACTTGTCATGTTGTGCGGATGCCTGATGATTGTCTTCCAAAGCAACTACTCTATTCCGAACTTAAAAATGGAAAGTGTAATGCTGGTAGTCAACAAAAGAGGTTTAAAGACTCAAGGCAAATCTTAAAAAATGTAGTATAAACACTGACAACTGGGAAACACTGGCCTGCGAGTGCTCCAGTTGGAGAACAGCCTTTACAAGAGAGCAAGGGAGAAGCAAGGGAGAAACATGCTAAGAGGAAGGCATACTTGGCAAATCCACACTGTGATCAACTCCTGCCCGGAAACCAATGTCTCCACTGTGGAAGGAAGTGTGGATCCAGAATTGGCCTCCACAGTCACTTACGAACTCACTGTTAAAACTATAAAACTATGTTTATGGAAGACAATCTTACTCGGCTACGAGTGATCGCCAAAGAAGAAGAAGAGAAGAAGAAGAAGAATTGTTATTGTTGTTATTATTAATTAAATTTGTATTTCGCTCTATACCAGCAAGTCTCAGGGCAATTCCCAGAGAGTATTGATTGTATTCACTGGATTGATTTTCGTTTTGGACATGGGACAAATATGTCCACACTGGCCATTTCCACTCCTATTGTCATCAGAATTCGCCATTATTTCTATCCACGTTCTGTTTCCATGGTCTCTGACAGAGCCATCAAACAATCATCCTCGTCCTCTTGCATGCCATGTTTTACTGCCTTGTCTTCCTTCCCCACCTCTTGCAAAACATGCAGACCTTGTGTGTACGGGCATCACACTCCCATTATCATAGCAACGAGGATGCAGCAGCTTGGGTTGATGTCTCATCTGCTCCACTTGTCTGCTGAGCCGACCACCACTTCGCCGTCTTGTTCCACAGTAGTGGCTCCAAGCCCAGAAGTTCTGGCTGGTCATTGGAAGAGGTTTGGCACCTGGGACAATTGTACCGTACTCTAGTGACCTGTACACACACATAGGTAAACTTCCCCTCAGTTTCCATGGCTGCCAGGAAGTCTGTGGTTCAAATGAGCCACAACTGAACGCTTTTTAGCATTCCTAGCACTTAGCAGTTCTAGAAGAACAAATTATGAGTTGGGCTGATCTGATTGTGAATGTTCTTAACCATGGAAGGGCAGCAGAAAAATAGGGCACTCCTCATCCTTTTGAAACTTGTACTGATGATTTAAACAAAAGGATATTTGAAGGTTTTGTTCAAGAATCAAAGGCAAACAACCTTCCATTTCCCACACATAGATACTAGCTGTCAGATCTTATCCTAGGCAGTTCCCTTCTGGGACATACAAGCTTCCTGGAGCTACGTGTAAAGAGATTGATGTCAGAGGAGACTCCAAAGCCTGGATGAAGTGTAATGAATCTTATTCCCTCCTAAGGTGCAGTCTCAAGAGAAAACCGTGGTTTTTGTTCCTCCTCCTCTCAGATAATGGCAGATCTCAATGGTTCTGAATATGTGGGTAGGATTTAGGTCACAGTGCTTAAAAGTAAAGGCATGTTGTACTCAAACGCATTTCATAGAGGAGTACTTTTTTTTAAAAAAAAGGGTTACAGATCTCTATACATATCTGCTGGATGAGGGACTTAACACTTTACAGGAATGAAAACTAATGGATGTATAAAATGAGGATTTCACAGATCTTTGCTTCTTCTTTGTCTCTCTGCCAGGAGAAGATTTATGATCTCTTTTATTAAGCCTGCAGTGCACAGACCACTTAACTGAGCAATTTTGCTGGGCCTTGTTTACATAATCACATCTCAATTGAATGGCCGCAGGGCTGAAAAGGGACTCCTTGCAGTCTGCTTTGGGACATCTAGAGAATGCCCGGTTTTGGTAGAAGAGTGGGAAAAGGCAGTGGGGGACTCCCTTTCTTTACTTGCTTTGTAGTCGCTGATCAGTAATGATGGCAATTGTAGCCCAACAAAATCTGGGGACCAAAAGCTCTAGAAAAGACCCTAGATAACAAGAGGCTTTCACAACAACAGTAATAGAAATAACAAGCTGAACACTGGAAGATTTGGGACAGATAAAAGGACGCACTTCTTGGCACAGCACATAATTAAACAAGGGAACCCTCTCCTACAGGAGGCAGCCACCAACCTAGATGTTTTAGACAAATGCATGGAGAACAGGGCTACCAATGGCTAGCAGCCACGACAGCTGTGCTCTACTTCCACTGTCAGAAACAGCGGTGCCAACTTCAATAAAATATTGGGGGCGCCAGGTAAGCCCCACCCCCATAATTGATCACATGACACAATGCGTGCACACCATTTCAATGGCAATGCCCATCAAGTCCAGTGGGGGGCATCCCCTCAAATATTTTCTTGGGGGAGCGAAGACCCCTCAGCTCTTAGGAGTTGGCTCCTATGGTCAGAGACATTATACTGAATACTGCCTGCTGAGAACTTCCCACAGACATCTGGTCAGCCACTGTGAGAAGAGGATGCTGAACTAGACGGGCTATCAGCCTGACCCAGCAGGCTCGCCTTATAGTCTTAGGTTCTTAATAGAAATAGAAATGTTATAAACAGGTGGAAACCACGGACAGAGACTTTTCAGAAATGGCACCACATTGTGGGATCCAGCTAGATTTACCAAGCCCTCTTTTCCCCTTCTTATAGATGGGCACAGAAAACTTTTCCTTTTAAATCCCAGAAGGCATTTTGTGGTTGATCTCTACTTATACTGCTCTCCTTGGATTTGATGTTGCCCATATTTTTAATTTGAGCTGGTCTTTGACCGTAATAAATTATTATTATTCTTATTACTACCCCTTGTTATAGATTTTTAAAAGTTCATTAAAGCCCGGGTAGAAATAATTAGAATAAATAATAAAACTCTGGTCTTGGGGCACAACTCTTCCCTAGATCTGGAATGGGCTTACTAGTTAAACTTACGGACCACAACCCTGTGCACATAATGCAAGTCCCACTGTGCTCAATGGGGCATATTCCCAGATTAGTATTGCAGCCTGAGGGTCACCTAGGTTAATTAAATGACCACTAATTATAGCGGAGGGGACTGGATTTTTTTTAATAATAAAAAAGTAGATATACCAACTGCACGAATTCCCTATCAGACACCACAGAGTGAAAGGAAAGGAAAGGAAAACTCATTGCTTGCACCCTGTATCAGTGGTGAGTTCTTCATCAGAGTCAGTGGTTCTTATCTATTCTAGAGTGATGATTCCTTTAGTGCCTAGTGGTAGCTAACAGGGAGCAATTTTAGGTTGAATGGTCATTGGTCTGGGATTCTTTAACTGCTATTCCTGCATTGGGATAGATGACTGTTCAAGTCCTTTTCAACTCTACAGTTCTATGATTCTGTGACCCTGACATCGCCCATCATTTCAGACCTTAATAAACACATACACTTAATGTGTCTAATTTTACCCCCACTTTCAAAACTGCGAATCATCAGCTTCCTAACGGCACAATTCCCCCAGTTCCATTTTTTATGTTCAAAAAGGGGGGAAAATATTTTGGTGGAATAGTCTTCCTTGCAATCCATTCGACGCTATTGCTGAAATGATCAGCTACTGCATGTGTTTCAGCTTACAGTAGCAGCGTGTGCTCATTGCCAGAAAAAAATCTAGGCAGCAACAATCAATAATACATTTTATTGTTCTAGCAAAAGGTAATGACAAATGCATAGCATATCTAGGCAATAAGTTGTTTTGCTCTGAGCAGGTTCGGGGCTCATCCAAACTTCCATTTGTGCTGCGATTTGTAGGCGAAGGTTTGTGCTTTTCAGCCAGGGGTCTGAGTGGTGGGGATGGGTTTGTTTTTGTTTGTTTTGTCCCTCTGGGAAAACCCTCTATTTACCACTGAAATAGAATAAACAGCAACAAGAGTTTTCCACAGAGTTGATGTTTGTTTCCATTTCAGTGGTAAGTAGCACGTTTTCCTGGGGAAAGCAGTGGGACAAAATAAATAAATATATAAAAACCCTCTCAAACTTGACCATGGAAATGATGGGCCTTTCAGAGAAAATGCAGCAGAAAAGGAAGTCTGGATGAGCCCTCAGTCTTTGGGATGATGCTGCAGTTTTGGAAACTAGCCTTGCCTATGAGTTTTCTTGAACTCCACTGGAGACATCCATGCCATCCATGTAAAGCACATTTGACATGCATGTCTCTCCACTTCACAGGATAGAATCATAGAATCATAGAATTGTAGTGTTGGAAGGGACCCCAAAGAATCACAGCTAAAGAATCCCTGACAGACGACCATCCAACTTCTGTTTGGAAACCTCCAATGAAGGAGATTCCACCACCTTCAGAGGTCATCTGTTCAATTGCTGAACAGCTCTCTCTGTCAGAAAGTCCTATCTAATGTTTAGTCAGAATCTCCTTTCTGGTCATTTGAATGGAGCAGCGAAAAACAAGCTCGCCGCATCTTCCTTGTGACAGCTCTTCAAATATTTGAAGGTGAAGAATTTTTGGAACTGTAGTTTGTTAAAGGTGCTGAGAATTGTAGCTTTGTGGAGGGGGAGGCTAAACTACAATTTTCAGGATTCTTTGAGTCATGTGCTTTAAATTTGACTAACTCGGGTCCATTAATTTCAATGGATCCATGCTGAGCAGAACTTAGTTGGCTACAACCCATAAGGGTGTCTTTAAAAAAAAGTAGGGTAGCATTCAAAAACATAAGTGGTACAGTCCATCTAACCATCTCATGCCTCTACCACCTGATCCCCACCAATGACTGAATTAGGCTAGGTCTGTATTTGTCCAAGTGCAATAGAAGGTGGAATGCAAAAGGAGTGGAAACCAACAGAGCTTGGATGAGGAAGTACAACTGTAATAATGGCATATTTTAGACAGAAGCAGGACCTGAGCTGATCCTGTAGGCTTTCATCAAATCAGAAAATCTGAATGTTTAGGGTTAATTGGGGCTAGAGAAGTTCTTGAACATGGAACATCTCAAACAAGAGTGGGAGTTGGATACTTCATATGCTTTCAAGATGGGGTGGAAACGCATCTGTCTACCTTACCTATAAATAATTAACCTAATTTGCATAAAACTTGCATGAACGTGGTGGAAACTGTTCCACAGCTGGTGAATATATTGAAGCACTTACAGGGTGACATTTGTTAAGCTCCTGATGTTTAGACTGGAAGTGATAGTTTTGAAGGCACTGCTGCCTCACCAATGAAGAATTGAGAGAGAGAGAAAATACACCCAGCCCAATACACACAAGTGCATCAAGTCCCATGATATCAAGACAGCCAAGTATGAAATGGACATATGTGAGGTGGGAGGTGGGGAACCAAGGTGTTTATGCAGCTCTAAGACTATAACACCCATGATGCAGTGTGTCCTGTGCTGATAGAAGTATGCTAAAAAAAAAATTAAGCCTGTACCACATCATAACCACAAGGGAAAATGCCTAGGAGACAATATTCATTCATTCATTCATTCATTCATTCATTCATTCATTCAATTTTATATCTTACCTTTGCTCCCAAAGGAGCTCAAGATAGCAAACACACCTGGGATTTTAAAAAAAGAGGTGACATGATTGAAGCTCATGAAAGTAGGAATGGCCTGAGGAGAGTGGATAGAGAAAAGTATTTCTTGTGGACTTCCAATGAAGATAGAAGGTTCCAGACAGATAAAAGGAAGTTACTTCTTCATGCAGCGTGTTGTTAAACTATGGATCTGACCAGGCTTCAGGGAATTACGATCCCTCCCCTGGTGGCAGTCAAAAGTAGATAACCGAAAAGAGTTCTTACCACATAATTTATTCAGTATTCACAGAGAGACAAAGGAATCCTGTCTCTATTAAGTAATGGTGTTGCTCCAAGTAAAGCCCAACCCCCTCTGCCCCCCTTATTCTACTTCAGTCCTGCATCGGCTTAACTGAGCTTTCTGCCTCTGGGTTTTCTGTTCTACCACTCTCAATGCCCGCCTAGTCCTGAGAGAGGGGGGCTCAGGAATGCTCTCCAAAGACACTGAGTCTGCCAGCTTACTCTCCCCCGGTGCTTCGTCTTCCTGCTGCTCCCCCAATATTTCCCAGCTTTTCCCCTCTGCAGCCTCTGAACTGTGCCCTTCTGCAAACCGCTGTTCTAAATCTATACTGTCCTCGTCTTCTCAGGAAGGTGCAGAGAGATGGGGGGCAGCTCCCACCATTCCTCCTCAGTCCAGCCCCTGACAGGAACTCGCTCCCACAGGAGGAAGTGATGGCTGTCAGTGTGGATGGCTTTAAAAGAGGATTAGACAGATTTGTGGAGCATAAGGCTAACAACTGGAAATTAGCCATCATGGGTATGTTTTGCTTCCATGGTCAGAGGCAGTATGCATATTTATTTTTTAAAGTTTTTTTGGTGTGTGGGGAGGGTTTGGCAGCCAGGTCATAGATTGACAACCTCCCAGTGGTGGCTGGTGTCTCTGGGGACTGGTGGGGCAGAATGCCAAGACGCTCACCACAGTTGTGTCCAGAGCCAATGACAGACAGAGCCAACTAATTCTAGTTTTGTCCCCATCTTCCTCTCTGCTAATTTCTACAAGGGCAACACTGAGACTACAGAGGAGGAAGCTGACAGCCAGGTTAATCTTGTAGCTTGGCTGTCTGCAAGAAGGCAGGCAGGTGAGGGGCTGGCTGAGCACAGACTGAGGTTGGTGGGGCAGGGCCCCATTTCCCCTAATGGACCAACCTCCAATGTATTCTCCACAATTTCCCACACCCAGCATTTTTAAAGGACTTTGTGTGTGTGTGTGTGTGTGTGTGTGTGTGTGTGTGTGTGTGTGTAAGAGTGGATGATATCTGCCACAAAAGAAATGGTGGAGAATATTTGGAGAACATTCTGCAAAGTGGTGGTTTTTTTCCTAGAGGGAGTGGGGGAAAAGGCACAATCTTGTCTGAGAAAGTTTAACTCTGGACTGGTTTTGTGAATTCCTGTTCTCTTCTTGACTCACGTCTCTGGTTGCTGAGCTCTCCCAAAGAATGCAACTTCAGCACTAGAAACAAGAGCTAATTAAATAAAGGAAATTTCAGAAACAAGAGCAGGCTAATCATTCCCTCTTACCACTCATTTATGGTACCATTACTTGATTTTCTAAGAATATTTTGTTGGCTGTGTGCTCACCCACCATAAAAATGCAGCATTTAAAGCTACTGCCTCATTTGATTCTGTTTGCCCAGAAAGAAGCTGTTGCATACATTGGGGGCTTTGTGGTTGTTGTTGTTGTTGTTGTTGTTGTTGTTGTTGTTGTTTTGCAAAGTTCATTTTTGCAGCAAAAGTTCCCTAGGAGGAAACTGCAAATACTCTCAAGAAAAACCCTTCTTCCCTCTTATGCCATTTGAGTGCCTGTTTACAGCCCCATCTGCACTATCCACTTAAAGCACTCTTATACCACTCTAAACAACTGTGATTTCCCCCAAAGAATCCTGATACCTGTCTTTTAAAGGTGTTGAGAGTATTTAGGAGACCCGTATTTCCAGTTCCCCAAATGGTTTCTCAATCAATCCCTCTTCCCAGGGAACATTGGAAATCACCAAGGGTTGTTTCCTCGTCCCATGTCTGGAAAGGAAATCAATCTGGTGAATGCAATCAGGATACACTGTTGTTACTTTCAATCTGTAAATGATACATAATGGGTTATATCCACCCCACACTCTGTGAACATAAGAACACAAGAGAGCCCGCTGGATCAGGCCACTTCAAGTCCACCATCCTGCTGTTACAGTAGATGCCTCTGAGAGTAGAGGGAGTACATAGCCACTTGCATTGTGCTTCCTTTGTATCGAAGTGAATGGGGTGGGGAAAAGCAAAACAACAACATAATGTAAATTAATTACATAAATTACATAATTTGGCCTTGGTGGACAGCAAGGCGGATAATAGAGATTTTGGTGGGAGGCAAACTGCAGTGGGAAGGAAACAGGGCTGCATGCTTCAAATTCAGGGCGGACTAGTGTCTGGGATTGTGTCTGGGATTGACTCAAGAGGGATTGACTCCTCAAGGGAAGGATGAATGGTGGAGATAACACACACCCCTTCTCCTGACACTGCAGAAGGTGTGTTGAATGCAGTATTGAATTATAGAAGGGCTTTGAGGAGTTTGAGGGAAGTCACAGCTCAGAGATAGACGAACAGAAGAGTTGGGAAGTGTTAGAAGAAGGGGGGGAATGTGGAAGGGGAACCAGCTGACATGTTGTCCCTGGAGAGTGTTTCTGAACCCCCTTCCCCCAGAACTTGGCATTTGTTAAGGGTGCAGGAACAACGGAATCAGAGACATTTGACCACGGGTGGCCACAGTCAGGGAAAGTGCTGTTTCTAGGAGGGACAGGGGTGGAGCCCAGTTTGGAGCAATGCCATTGTTGCGTTCTTTTGTCTCTTGCTATTAAGATTGAAAAAAACTCATTAAAAGGGACTTGACCTTGTTTCCTCTGCTCTTGCCGCAACCGGGGGAGGAACAGCTTTCCCAAAGCCTGGACAGAGCCTTTACAACTGGGGTTTCTCACATCCCTAGTCATGACAACATGCAGGATTTGTGCAGAAGGAGCTATCAATTTGTGAGGGGTCAGGGATGGGACTAACAGGAACCATCCCAATTCTCTTTCTAGGTATTGACTGTACCCTGTTGTAGAAAGCCTGATTAGGGCTCGTGCCACATTGCATCCTACAGCTCAAGCTGTAAAACATCTGAAATTCATGAACATCCACCCAAACAGTTTGTTGATTATGCCGTGGGGCCATTATTTGTCTTTTCCTTCTTCTTCTTCTTTTAAAAAAAGATACGTTAATTTGAAGCAATGCCAAACTTCAAAGGCTCTGCTAATCAGCCACTCAATAAACCTTTGATCTCACAGAAGAAGCCCTTAGCACAATTTGCAGAACAATTGCAGGAAGTCTTCACTGCAGCCACGGTAGCCACTATAGAAATGGATTTTGTTTATAGCAAAACCAGAAAAAAGAAGGGGCAAGGATGCAAACAGTTGGCAATTTAATGCTAAACCCTTAAATTAAAATGTGCGCAAAGGTTATGATTAAAGCTTACTCATCTTGTCACAACATTTCACTCAGAGGCTGGGGAGCTAACTAGTTCTGTGCCAGGAGGAGGGAAGGATATCACTGTCTAAGAGAACCAACAAACATTAATAAAAAAAAGACTGCTAGTTACCATCTCTCTAGAACAGGGATGGGGAAACTGTGGCTCTCCAGATGTTGCTGGACTCTGAGTCCTGTCATCGCTGGCCATTGCCCTTGCTGGCTGGAGTCACTGGGAGCTGAAGTCTAACAACATCTGGAAGGACATAGGTTCCCCATCCTTGGTCTAGAACAACCTTCCTCAACCTTGGGTCCCTAGCTGCTGTTGGACTACAGCTCCCATCATTCCTAGCCAGCATGGCCAGTGGTCAGGGATGATGGGAGTTATAGTTCAAGAACTTTTGGGGATCCAAGGCTGAGAAAGGCTGGTCTGGAAGGTAGGGAGAGGTGTCATCAAAATGACATATGAAGACTGTGGAAAAGATCACAGATGTTCTTGGACTGGCGCTCTCATGCTGATGAACTCTGGTGTCCAACATCTGATGAGCCAGAGGTTTCCCACACCTGCCTTATATTGCATGTATGATTAGATGTTCTCATACTCCTCCTCCTTAAAGTCCCCTCGTTCCATGAAGCTTTTGACACAACCTTCTTGTTCCCATGCACTGCTGAAATTAATGGGGCTTTGGATAAATCCCAAACCCCAAGCTAAAGTAGGGTGTCACCAAGTCAACCATGGCTTCTGTGAAGCAAAGCAGGATCTGTATGAGGTGGATCAAGTTGAAGTGAGGATCTCCTGAAGTGACTTGGACACACACACACACATTGTGGAAAAGCATTTAAGGGGGAGGGGAATGAAATTATGTCTCTAAACTTACTATAAAAAAGAAAACACCAGGGTGTGGAAGGATGTTGGCAAACTGGAACATATGCAGAGGAGAGCAACAAATATAATCAAGGGCTTGGACACCAAGCATTGTGAGGAATGGTTGAGGGAGGTGGGTATGTTTAGCCTGGAGAAGACTGAAAGGTGATATGATAAGCATCTTCAAATATCTGAAGATGGTGCAAGCTTGTTTTATGATGCTCCAGAGGGTAGGACCTGAACCAGTTGATTCAAGTTACAAGCCAGGAGATTTCAACTGAAGATTAGGAAGAACTTTCTGATGGTAAGAGCTGTTCCACAGTGGAACAGACTGGCTGGAGTGGAGTGGACTCTCCTTCATTTCAGGTTTTTAAGCAGAGGATGGATGGCCATCTGTCATGGATTCTGTAGCTGTGACTCCTGCATTGCAGGGGGTTTGGACTAGATGATCATTGGGATCCCTTCCAATTCTACAATTCTATCATTCTATTATCCACTTGGAAGCCGATTCCTCAGACGTGGAGCCATAATACTAAAGCCCTAGTTTCCAGTTGATGTCAAGCCTACCTCTGGGGCATATGCAACTCTTAACAACATCCCTTTCTGATGACTTGGAGATTACAGATCTGTTAACGAAGCCTAAAATTCTCACTGAAAGTGAAATATTGTGGGCTGGGCACCAAAAGTACTCTTTTGCTTCAAAACATATGGATCCCATGCAAGAACTGAATAATCACCACTGCACATTTATTGCACTATAAACTGATTGCCTGATTTGGCCCATAATAGCCAAATGAACAGAATGAGCAAATGTTTGTTTGGAGCAAAGGCTTATTTGGTCTGGGGCAAAATAAAAATAAAATAAAATAAGCCCAGCAGGCTAAAAAAAATATGTGTTTTTCAGATGCTGCCTCTGGCTATGCCAACCTGGCACAAATTTCTTACTTGACAACTCAAGCTCTGTTCTGTTTCCATTGGATTTCTTTCTAAAGTCAGGAACAAGGTAGAGAAGAATTTTAAAAAAATATCTGACAGGATATCAGTGGAAAATGAAACACCGTGTTATTGGAAATGTCATAAAGTCCCGTCGTATCAGGTGATGACTTCTTATTAAAGCTCTTTCATATCTGCTCTGAGGATGTTGGTGGTACTTCTGTGAGGTCCTAAAGCAAGGGTTGGGAACCTCTGCCTTGGGGGCCAAATGCAACCCTCTAGATCTCTGTATCTGGCCCTCAGAACTCTCTCCAAACCATATCTGAATCAGGGCAAAAGCCCATTGAGTTCAGCATCCTGTTCTCAGTGTCCAAGCTGATACCTGTAGGAAGTCTGCAAGCAGGACCTCAGGGCAACAACACTCTCCCCACTTGGCATTCAGAGGCATAGACCCCTTTAGGGCAGGTATGGGGAAGCACCTTGAAGTCTGATGGTACCCAGAGATGCCAGTTTGCAAGGGGTGATTGATTGGGTCAACACCACAGGTGTGACATCACACACACAGCTTCAGTGGCCGGCAGCTCCTCATCCTCTCCTCCTGGCTCTGTCACCAGCGGGAGGCTGTTTCGACTCTCCTTCCCCTCTGTGACGGGAGGAGGATGAGCCAACCACTGCAGCCGTGCCGCTCCCTGCTTATATTGAGGGAGCCGAAAAGGGCTCGCCCCCCAGGACACCCCCGGCACCCCTGATAGTGCCTCTTGCTTGTCTAGATGAAAGGAAGGGAGGGGAGTTTGTGTGTAGAAAGCAGCCTACTGCACAAAGGCAAAATTCACAGTAATTGCTCTCTGCTTTTGCTTCTGACCTAACCAAACCCTAGTGCATGGCTCCTGGAAGGTTGCTCAGAAAGAAATGTGGTCCTCGGGCTGATAAATATTCTCCCCCTTGTCCCAAAGTGAACCCACTAGCCCTCGCCTGCCTTGAACTGCTTGCAGCTTTGTTGGTTTGAAGCAAGAACCCCTGACTGTCGTAATTGTCTGAAGAAATTGCCTCTTCTCATCCTAACCCTAACACAAAAGAAACACAATCAGGGGAATATCTAGGACATAAAGGGAATCCACAGCAATGAGCTGCAGCGATCGTTTCATCTCTCGCAATCATCTCATTGTAGCACAAAATCATTTCATCTTTCAACCAGGTCACTGCCGTTGCTTTAACCAGAGGTGGCGAAAGCAACTCGGAGAAATCTTTAAACCGACTTCGCTTCACTATTGCGGTGTGAAGAGATATGTGTGCAAGTCTTTTAAAGAGATGGAGGAAGAGCAAGGGGCAGAGGTATTCAAGGGGTAGAGTCTGATGGACAAGTCCTAAGTGGAATGGAAAGCCAATGGGAGGTGGAAACAGAGCCAGTGAGAGTCAAGAGCCAAGGACAGGTGGAGCCAACGAATTCTAGTTTTGTCCCCATCCTCCTCCCTCTCAACTTCTACAAGGGAAACAATGAGACAAAGAAGCAAACAGGCAGTGCCACCGTCTGGACTGGTTGCCCATACATAAGAAGGCAGGCAGATAGGGGCTCGTTAGGGGCAGACTGAGGGTTGGTGCTGCTGCTGTAGGGGACCAGCTTCCGCTGCTTCTGTGTCTGAGTAAGTGGAATGCAGGGACATTGTTCCACCATCCTCAGCAATGATCCTGGCCAGGATTTCCAAAATGCCCTGAGCTTAAACTAGACTTGCGGGTCAAGGGGAATGCTGGAATGAAGGAAACTGGTCTGCTTGTGACTATGTGCAAGGAGGAAGACATAAAATAAAATTCTACTTGTACTGGGGAAAAGCAATGGAATCTTAGATTTTATTTAATTTAAGTCAAACCAAACCATAGGTGGGTTTTTTTAAAAAAAATATTAGTGTTAATCTTTTCCAATGACAATGATATTTCAGTCAAAGCATGGAGCCACAACACAAAATAAGCATGAACATTATTTTTGAGCGTGTGTGTGTGTGTGTGTGTGTGTATCCAGCTGAATGTCTCAATTTACAGTGGATTTATGGGCGGTAACAGCAAGTCAATGGCAAGGTGGGAATCCAGTATTGAAATCCTCTTTGAGGAAATAAGGAGACATCGGGTTGAATCCCACATTAGTCCTACACAGAGAAGACCCATTGAAGCTAATGAACATGAGTTTATTCTAAGTAAAACCTAGTTGCTCAAAAGCCAGAGTATACAAATATTCTTCCGTGCTTCATTCATTTTTACGAGGATGTAAAGCCTTTCCTGCCCTCTTTTTCTGTTCATTTTTAAGAAAAGGGAAAAGGGAAAAATGAAGTCTCAGTGCTGCAGCACTGAGAAAATAACTCATTCCTTTTCTGTAAGTAGATGTCTTTTCCCAGGGGCTGGTAGATTCATTAGATAATTTTACTCCAGGGCGAATAATTTTACTCCAGGGCGAAAGCCAATGCAATTCTGGGCTGCATCAATAGGAGTATAGCATCTAGATCAAGGGAAGTAATAGTGCCACTGTATTCTGCTCTGGTCAGACCTCACCTGGAGTACTGCGTCCAGTTCTGGGCACCACAGTTCAAGAAGGACACTGACAAACTGGAACGTGTCCAGAGGAGTGCAACCAAAATCGTCAAAGGCCTGGAAACGATGCCTTATGAGGAACGGCTAAGGGAGCTGGGCTTGTTTAGCCTGGAGAAGAGGAAGTTAAGGGGTGATATGATAGCCATGTTCAAATATATAAAAGGATGTCATACAGAGGAGGGAGAAAGGTTGTTTTCTGCTGCTCCAGAGAAGCGGACACGGAGCAATGGATCCAAACTACAAGAAAGAAGATTCCACCTAAACATTAGGAAGAACTTCCTGACAGTAAGAGCTGTTTGACAGTGGAATTTGCTGCCAAGGAGTGTGGTGGAGTCTCCTTCTTTGGAGGTCTTTAAGCAGAGGCTTGACAACCATATGTCAGGAGTGCTCTGATGGTGTTTCCTGCTTGGCAGGGGGTTGGACTCGATGGCCCTTGTGGTCTCTTCCAACTCTATGATTCTATGATTCTATGATTCTATGAATCTCATAGTAGCATTCTGTTGGAATGTGAGGAAGAAGCTTCAGTTTTCTGTTGGACTTATCCTATTATCTTTCTTTATGGAATCAACTTTGAACTTTTGCAACCGATGAAGCCTACTCCTTGGGTAATCTTTCCTGGGTAACAAGTATCTGTTTCCTTAGGGGAAGTTCCCCCAGCATCTTTCTCTTGAAAGAAACCTGCTAACTGCTTTGAGCACAGGGATCGGCCAGAGGTCAGTGGGAAGCCCACAAGCCGGACGTGAGCACAAGAGTGCCCTCCCATTCTGGCTTTCAAGCAACTGGTGTTCAGAAATGCATTGCTTCCAACTGTGAAGGAAGAGCACAGCCATGAATTGAACTTATCCTCTTTTTTATTATTTATTTATATTTTTATTGGTTTTGTTAACATATCATTTCCAGCCATCACATAACATAACTTCTTATGGTCAACGCTCTGTCTCATGAGACCAGGGCCCTGCGGGATCTGATTTCTTTCCGCAGGGCCTGTAAGACAGAGTTGTTCCACCTGGCCTTTGGCTTAGAATCAGTTTGATTCCCTCCCTCCCCCTCTTTCTTTTTCCTTTCTCCTCCTGTGAAGAGGCTGCATCCTAATGTTTTAATGTTGTATTTTAAATTGTATTTTAATCAACTTGTTTTTATTATTGGTTGTTAGCTGCCCTGAGCCCGGTCTTGGCTGGGGAGGGCGGGGTATAAATAAAAATTTATTATTATTATTATCTTATACATTGTTTTAGACTTCCGTCAACACCTCTGATGATTTTCCATCTTTTATCACTTATTCTACATTTCTTAATATTTCTATTACTCTTAATTATCATCAACTAAAAATTCTCTCAGTCTTTCTTGCAATATTTCATATAGTTCTCCTTACAAAACTTCTTGCAGTCCTACTAGCGTAATCTGTTCATTACTATTACTTTTCAAATAATTCGTATATTTACTCCAGTCTTCAAAGAATCTCTGATCCCGCAGGTTTCGAATCCTTCCAGTTAATTTGTCCAATCCTGCATAGTCCATCAATTCCATCCACCATTCTTCTATCGTCGGTAACTCTTCTTGCTTCCATTTTTGTGCCAATAATATGGACTTATCCTCTTTTAAAGCCGCCGAATTTGGCAGCCATGGCTGCCTCTTGTGGGAGTGAGTTCCACAGGGTGAAATGTATGCATGCAGGGTATAGCAAGCTCCTTTGAATGGCTGGTTGGTGTATCTAGTGAGGCACTGGCTATTGGGAGGCGGTGATAATTAAGCTTCAAGCAGCAAAATGCCTAAATTCAACCCTGTAGACAAGTTAGAGTCAAATAACTGTCAGACAGGGGCTTGAGAAATATAAAAGCACAGAAGTCTTTAGCAAGGAAGCTTTATGCATGACGATTGATGGCTTGAAATCAATACCCTGACTTCAGCAGCCCCTAATTCTATTACATCTTCATTTATACCACTTTCTTTATTCCAGAATTAGATTTCCAGAGCTGTGTAGGATCAAACGGTGGCTTAATAATTGCTTTGCTTTTTGGATTTGACTAGCAAGTCCTTTGAGGTTTCTCATTTCCGTTTTTTCAGTCCAGGATGCTGTGTATTTCAGAGCGTTAGGCAATATTATCATTTTGCGTTCAATTTCAAACGCAAGCTGTTTTAAGCGCCACCCCCGCCCCATAAGATTTCACCCAGCCCAGAGCAATATATTAAGACTTTGAAAGACTTTGTGCAGCACAAGCACATTTGAAATTTTTGACAGCCAGTTTTTTTGGGGGGTGGAGAGCAGGGGGATGATTTCAAACAACAGAATGACAATATCACATTTTAAATCCGGATTATTTAAGATCTACAGTAATTATTACTTTGGGCTCTCAACTAGAGGTGGACAAATATGTCAATTTCAGTCTCCATTTCTCTCTCTCTCTCTTTTAAAAAAACTTAAGTTCATCTCTCCCCATTTCTACATTTGTTTGCATTTTCAACAAAGTAATTCCTCATGAAAATTCACCAGCATTTTATTGTGAATTTCTTCTAATATACTGTATACCTTTTTAATGAAATTTTGCCTGACTACACTTTATTTTGCAAGACAATTTCCTCTAACACAACACATTTCTGTATGTTCTTTTCATTATTCTATGCACACTTTACCCTGGGGATATGCAGTTGTGTGCTTGGCTGAAGTAGTGCATTGCAAAATTCGGAGAAGTGTGAATTATGAAGGACGGCTGTCTTTCGGGTTGCAAATTGTCCCAGAAAGTTTGGATTTGTTCAGTTCTCCTTCAGATATGAAATTAAGTGAATTTCTCTTCCACCTCCAGCAACGTCATTTCTTTGGCAATTTTAATTCAAAAGACATGTCCCTAGAAAATGTGTTAGAAAATGTTTAACACGTAGCCTCTGCGCGGTTGTACCCTTTGTCCGATACTGATTGTTCCGATGCATTTTGATCTGTCGCTGTAATTCCTTTTCACCCTTGTGCTGTTCTTACCGTGCTTGCAAAAACACATTCACAAAGATGAGGGACAACCAACATGAGATTTTAAATGTATATGAAAGGGCAGCCGGGTTACATCTACTCCCAGCTAACGATGGATGTGTCAGTCTATTTCTGCTCTGTTTCAGTCTTGCATGAGCTGAGTATTGCCTGTTCTGACTGGCAGTTGCTCTCCAAGGCTTCAGACAGGAGCTGTCTCCCAGCCCTAGATGGAGGGGGCTGGGGATTTCAACCTGGGACCTTCCATTTGCAAAGTAGATGCTGTAACCACAGAGCTACTTTACTGTTGTTATTTGATGATGATGATGATGATGATGATGATGATGATGATGATGATAATTGATATTCTGCCTTTGATGGAGAACTGACAATGGAGTTCAAAGCAGATTACCTCATTGAGCAAAGAGGTTTTGCCACGGATGTGGAACAAGGCAGTAGTGAGGCAGCTGTTGAAGCCAATTTTGATGGCAGTCATTGATTGGTTCAGCTACTGCCTAGTCTCAAAGATGCCATTTTGTAGGAAAGTGTTTGAACATGTGGAGGCTTCGCAGCTCTAGGGATTCCTGGATGAGGCTGATGATCTAGATACTTTCCGTTTTGAATTCAGATCAGGGCTTGGAACAGAAATTGCATGTTCCTGGTGGCTCAGCTATGCTGGGAATTATTAGACAAAGAGAGTGCATTCTGGATCTCACAGCCCTGAGGGATCAGCATGCATGCTGCAGTGAATGTCAGTCCTGTGAGGCCACAGAGCTCTTGTTGGGTCTGTAGACCCAAGGCACTCATAGCAAAGAGGAAGAACTCCTTCCAATCCTTGCTATGGCGACTGGAAACATGCCTAGGAGTTGCAGGGGAGTTGATCCCTCCCCATTAGGAAACTTTCCAGTTCGGACTACATCAATTTAGATAATCTGGTTTGATCTTGGTTAATTGCTTTTTCTGCAGTTCCTCTATAGTGTTACATTTTTTAAAATACATATAAACCTTTTGCAACTTTGTGATTGTGTTGAGTCTTCTTTATGGGTGTGATGGCAATGAATATTTACACATGGTTTCCACCAACATTTTTAGGAACGCTTTCCTCTAATATATTTATTTTATTATTTATTTTATTTTTATTCCACCTCTCCTCCAAGGAGCTCAAGGTGGCATACATAGTTGTCCTCCTCCCATAGTTGTCCTCCTCCCTCATGAGGCCAGTTAGGCTGAGAATGAGTGACCGGCCCAAGGTCACCCTGTGAACTTCATGGCCCAGTGAGGATTTGAACTCTTGTCTCCAAGGTTTTGACCCAACACTCTAACCACTACACCACACTGCATTTTTGTAAACGTTGTTTGATTAAAGTACTGCACTACAGAATTCAGAGAAGTGTGAGTTCTGAAGAATAGCTTTCAGTTCACGTATCGGTTTGAGGAGTGCAAATGAGGTGATTTCTAAACAATCAGCCTCTCTCCCCCATCCCTATCCATGATACACAGAGCTTCGTTAGGTGCAATTACATATGTATGCCAAAAGGATAAATTAAAATAACGTGATAAGGAAGGACAAAAGGACTTCCATTGTTTCCTGTCAAGAGGCCATGACCAACTAAATACATCAACCTACTTTCGGGACATTTAGCTGCAGCTTCTCCTGGTTGACTAAAGCTCCTTTAGTGATAAAGTGGATTTAAGCTACCATGCAACACACAGTGACTGTCAGAGATGGTTCTTATTTCATTGAGATAAATGGAGGAATATGCCTAATTACTCCTGCTGGATGAAACTTTTCAATACGCTGTAAGGCTTGGAGAGAAATCACATTTTTCTCCTGGGAGGTCACAAATGAAAGACAGATGTATGGCTTCAACATACTTGTATTTTATTTTATTTTCAAAGAGAGGAATAATTCAGATATGATTCAATCACCCAGAGAATAAATATAGATCCTGGGAAAAGAATTTAAAATAGCTTCGAAACCTTGAATCAGGCTTTTTTAAAAAAAAAGTTACATTAGGGCTACCAGCCAGTGTTTTGTGATAGGCATTCAACCACATACTGGAAATTAACGTTTGTGCAATTAACAGTGGATTAAAAACACTCTGGTGCAACAAAGCCACGTGAAAATAACACACTTTCTACAGACAGGAAGCTACCAGGAAAATTGTACTAAAAGTTATGGGATTAAGCCATTGATGAAGATAGTGATGTGTCACCACTGCACAAGCAAATCAGCATGCAACCAGGACATATGCTTCTTGTTGTATAGCCACCGTGAATGTACCCAGAACGAATCCTCAGTAGAGACTGAACATTGTTTAACATCTGCATAAGCTTTGTGCAAGCATATCAGGGTGGATCTTCAGTAAAGGGGAGCCCTAGGGGACACGGGTGGCACTGTGGGTTAAATCACAGAGCCTAGGACTTGCCAATAAGAAGGTCGGCAATTCAAATCCCCGCAACAGGGTGAGCTCCCATTGATGGTCCCTGCTCCTGCCAACCTAGCAGTTCGAAAGCACGTCAAAGTTGCAAGTAGATAAAAAGGTACCACTCCAGCTGGAAGGTAAAGGGGGGCGTTTCCGTGCGCTGCTCTGGTTCGACAGAAGTGGCTTAGTCATGCTGGCCACATGACCTGGAAGCTGTACGCCAGCTCCCTTGGTCAATAAAGTGAGATGAGTG
Organism: Podarcis raffonei; assembly: GCF_027172205.1. Lineage (NCBI taxonomy): Eukaryota > Metazoa > Chordata > Lepidosauria > Squamata > Lacertidae > Podarcis > Podarcis raffonei. The sequence continues at coordinate 38,015,858 of NC_070615.1, read as the reverse complement.
CCGCAACCCCAGAGTCGTCTGCGACTGGACCTAATGGTCAGGGGTCCCTTTACCTTTAGAGATGCACAACCACTGATGCATGGGAACTGGTAACAGTTAAAGGAAGGTGATCTAGTTGACTCAGTCTTAGGAAGGGGTGTGACTGTGAGAGGGCATGGCAGCGACCATGATGAAAAGAACCAGCACTTCTGAATTTGTCCCTACCTTCCAGTTTGTAAATGAATACCAGGACCTTGAACATCCATCAAACCTTGCGTCTCTGAGCCTCCAGATGCAAACTGAACGTGCAATGCAGAATCTTACACACATTACTTTATTGCAGAGTTTGGAAAAGGACATGTTAAACAGAATTCACCCTATTTTTCTCCCCATGTTTCCAAAATTCAGGGACATGTTAGAGCTTCATATATAAACCAGAGCAGAAAGTTCACACGTCTGCTTTCTTTTTTGTGCCTTTTGTCTTTTGAAACTCCCAAGTTATCCTTCCAAGACCTATGAGAGTTTTCAAGGAGCTGTCTTGTGATGTATGTTGACCATCTGTTCAAAGTCTCCTGCCTGGCACTTTATTTATGTGGCATCTCTTGCAAGACTTTAAAATGTTTTTTTGCAAACTCCATTGTTCCATGACAACTAGAAAATTCTAGATTTGAGGAAACAAAAGAAAACCTTGAAGGTCTGAATGAATGTCACTTCTTTCAGAAGGAAATTGAGGGATTCTGTATCCACACAATATTCTAGATTCATGCACACAGACCAAAGTATTTCTAATGACATACTGTATTTTTCGCTCTATAAGATGCACCAGACCACAAGACGCACCTAGTTTTTGGAGGAGGAAAATAAGAGGAAAAAAAATTCTGAATCTCATAAGCCAGAACAGCAAGAGGGATCGCTGCGCAGTGAAAGCAGCAACCCCTCTTCCTGTTCTGGCTTCTGGGATAGCTGCGCAGTCTGCATTCGCTCCATAAGACACACACACATTTCCCCTTACTTTTTAGGAGGGGAAAAAGTCTTATAGAGCAAAAAATACGGTAACATTCCTTTTCTTTAGGATGTGGACATCTCCCCAGAATCCATTCCAGGGCTCACACTGATTAAACAGATCACCACAGGGAAGAGGACTGAACTTTCCTCTCACCTGCTGGTTAGAAGAGAGTTAAGTGCTGCTGGGTGCTGCTTCACCAGTTCATTTCTCAGGGAATGTACTGGCAAAGTAGACCCTGCAGAGGTTGTCTGCCTTGTCTCCCATCGTCCTGCCACCTCAACACCTTTCGGCAATTTGGGATCTTTCTGGGCAGGTTAACCCAACCCATGGCAATCCAGGGTTGTCTCAACTTGATGCAGCCAAAGCCTGGATTAGTCCAAATTGGGCCAATTCAGTTCAGGATCCAGGCTTTGGCTGAGTGGTGCACAGACCTGAATTTAGTCCCAGCATTCAGGATTTGCATACGATTGTTTATATACTGTTTATATTCTTCTATGGCGATCACTCATAGCCAGGTAAGATTGTCTTCGATGAACATGGTCTTAACAGTGAGTCTGTAAGTGACTGAGGAGGCCAATTCTGGATCCACACGTCCTTCCACTGTGGGGACATAGGTTTCCGGGCGGAAGCTGATCATGGTGAGGGTTTGCCAAATGTGAAGCTACAATATCATCATAGGTAAAGGGACCCCTGACCATTAGGTCCAGTCGTGGCCGACTCTGGGGTTGCGGCGCTCATCTCGCTTTATTGGCCGAGGGAGCCGGCATACATCTTCCGGGTCATGTGGCCAGCATGACTAAGCCACTTCTGGCGAACCAGAGCAGCGCACGGAAACACCGCTTACCTTCCCGCCGGAGTGGTACCTATTTATCTACTTGCACTTTGACATGCTTTCGAACTGCTAGGTTGGCAGGAGCAGGAACCGAGCAACGGGAGCTCACCCCATCATGGGGATTTGAACCTCCGACCTTCTGATCAGCAAGTCCTAGGCTCTGTGGTTTAACCCACAGCGCCACCTGCCCACAAAATAGAGGTGCCAGCAGGCTCAAGGAAACCCCAGGGTTTGCAGAAGTTTGTTGTTGTTGTTTTAACTGTAGGGGGGAAACCCAAGGAGAGATAACACCCCATCAAAACCGTTCTAAGGAGAGTCTAGTGTGCTCAGTAGCTATAGAATGTTAACTCTATTGGCCAGAGGAGCTGACATGTGGTGGAACGGAATGAAGCAGAATGGAATTTTAAACAGCAGAATTCCATACTGAAACCTTTTGTCACAGGCCCCAGTATTTTACACACTGTGTGATGCACCTTAATTGAACCGAAAATATTTTCTAGCTCTGCCTAGAGAGCGGAGGTGGGTAGCTTCTCCTGATGTCTGATCTTCAGAAAGCCTGGCCTTTTGCCCCAAAGCTGTCCTTCCCGAAGGCAAGCCAAATGTCTGTTTCCAACCAAAGCTGCTTTCAGATGTTCCAATCCTGGTTGCCCATGATTTTTCAGGACCCGTTCCCTACGGTTTGTGCCAACATCATTGGGGGAGGGAAGGACCATCTGAAAAGCTTTTAGTGCATTGAATCAAAATCCTGAAGATTTTTTGTTTTTAATAAACCCATCAGGCAACCCAGCCTGACTTCCCAACATCTCTTGCAATGATCATATTCACACTAGCTATTGTTTAGAAATGGCAGAACATAACCGATCCCTACCCCAACTCCTGCCACCTACAAATGTCTGTGAATAATACAATAAAATAGGATTATATGCAGAACCTCACTAACTAAGGTTCACTGGAAATGCCGCTCATCCCCCTGGAAAATAGAAGATATCCATGTTAATGGTGTTTTCATTTTTATAGACTGGTTATAATTTCTATTTTATCAAAAGTCTGGAATGTATTGCTGATGTCTTTGGCCTCCTTTTTGTCTCTGCTTCGACATTTCATACCTGTTTTCTGTGATGATTCTGTTTTATGCCTCATTTTGCATTTTAATTAAAACATATTTTTAAAAAGAGAAATAAATGGCCTCTTGCCATCAGCATATGGTGAATTTCCCCCTTGAATGAGAACCTTGAGTATCCAGATAGGCTATAATTCATTCTCAATGAACTTTAATATAAACAAAATTGAATCCCTGGTAATCTAAATCCAAAGTGATAAAACTGTGGCTTATTTGTCTGAGGCAACCCATGAACAAATCATTGTATACAAGGGTGCGCAAGATTCCCCCCCCCCCAATTTCAGGATTGCATTCATTTTTGTTCCTGAAAGATTCATTTGCCCCAAGTTTGGCTCATTAAAATCACATTTATTTCATGTTTAGTTTATTAGCAATCTTTCATTCATTCTAATACTTGTCCTACAGGAGCAACGAAGCAGTTTGGGTTGTCTAACCGTCTATAGTTCAATGCTCCTAATAGACAAGTAGGTTTGTATGAGGGGAAAAAAATCTTCTGATTCCTTCAGGGCTTCAAAGGTATGGAAGGGTTTAGTTCTCTTCACTCATGCAGCCTTGTTGCTTTATAATTGGACCCTAACACCCTCTTGTTAGGAGGGACGTGGGTGGCGCTGTGGTCTAAACCACAGAGCCTAGGACTTGCCAATCAGAAGGTCGGCAGTTCGAATCCCTGCGACGGGGTGAGCTCCCGTTGCTCGGTCCCTGCTCCTGCCAACCTAGCAGTTAAAAAGCACATCAAAGTGCAAGTAGATCAATAGGTACCACTCCGGCAGGAAGGTAAACAGCGTTTCCGTGCGCTGCTCTGGTTCGCCAGAAGCGGCTTAGTCATGCTGGCCACATGACCCGGAAGCTGTACACTGGCTCCCTCGGCCAGTAAAGCTAGATGAGCGCTGCAACCCCAGAGTCGTCCATGACTGGATCTAACGGTCAGGGGTCCCTTTACCTTTACCCTCTTGTTACCTGGGTGAGGAAGACGTGGGTTTAAACCAGGGATAGAAAATTTGGCCAATAGTCAGGGATGTTGGGAGTGGTAGTTGACCAACATCTGGAGAACCACAGGTTCATCAACCCTTCTTTATATAAAATAGGTCTACAGCTGTTTAGGTAAGTCCGTCCGAGTGCCTAATCCCTTGTAGAACAGTTCTCAATGTTACCACGTTTCTCAGTGCCAACTAGAGTGGAGGCCGGCCCTCTAGGCAAATGGGGCACTGCCTCACCAACCTCCCCACCTGCCTGCCTTCTTACTTACAACTGGTCCAGGGGGTGTCGCTGTGTGTCACTTTCCTCCTCATTAGTCTCAGTGTTGTCCTTTTAGAGTTCAGCAGGGAGCAGAAGGGGGACAAAAATGGTTGTCGTTGCCAATCATTGGCTGGGGTTTCTCTTGCCATTGGTCTCCCTGCCTTCTCCTCCACTACTTCCAATGGGTACCAGCCATCACTGCTAACTAGAGCATGGGCCTGGCGGATAAAAAAATGTACTTAAATAAGTCAGGCTAGACCTGATGCTCTTTTCATCCTTCTATATGGGAAGAAGTTACATTCGGAACTTGGGTTGGAAAATGTGGGTCTTTGACTTGCAATGCTCATCAGTAGTTGATGTAAAGAAAGAGCACGGGTTCATTGAAGACATTTGCTGAAATTTGGTCCCTGGCAGTGATTGATGGTTCTCTCAAAGTAGCAACATATATTTAGAGAAAACTCCATCCATCAAACACTGCCTCTCTGAGCCTCCAGATGGCAAATTGAACATATGAAGCAGTATTTTACACACATTATTCAATGGTAAATTGCAGAGTTCAGGAAGGGACATCTTCAATAGAATTCATACCAGATTTCTTCCACTACACCAAACTGGAGAGGTTACCTAGTTACCACTGTCCTGTCAATCTTGGAACATTTCAGTATTGCCTTTAATTATACTTCGGCTGTGCTGTCATAAATAAAATCAATTCAATGAGCTGGACCCAGATTGGATCTAGTCCTCTTGTTCTCCAGAGCAACTGAGAACATGTTTGCCCCTTCTTCAGTATGATAGTCCTTTGGGTGTGTGAAGTGTGCTAACATGTCCCCCACTGTCCCTGGAGCCAGTCAATTGACCCCACCAGGAAGAATGTGTGTCTTTCACATGAAAATGAACACAACTTCCTCGTCTATAGCAAAGCTGTATATGAGCTTGTCAGACAGCCTGAAAGGCAATCCATGAAAGAGGGATCGGCATTCTTATTCAAAGAAACAGTCTTCCCCCCTCTGCTTGAAATCTCAGTCTATTCATTTCCCTCTTCTGTCACATCTTCCCCTTCAAATGTTGTAGGGCTTTGGGTCACCATAAAGCTTTCAAAAGTTTATAGTCTCTTCTTGCCATAAATTATGCCACAAGAGCCACAGGGTACCTGTCCAAAGCAAGGAACTAGAGAGGATTCTGTTTGCTTATCTCAGCATTTTTTTTTAACTCGGCTACTCTGCTGCGACAGGACAGAATGCATAACTGCTGGCCACGATTCACACCTCAGGGATGCCTGAGAATTCCTACAAAAATGGGAAAGGAAATGGAAATTGGGTTGTCGTTTTTATTTAGATTATGTATTTTGTGGTTTTATATTTTGATTTTATTCTGTGAATTGCCCTGAGACCTCTGGGTATAGGGTGGTATATAAATTATAATTATAATTCTATAAATAAATAAATAAATAAATAAATAAATAAATGGTGGTAATTTTTATGTTCTCTGTGGTCAGGAATGGAAATCAGTGTGCGTCAACATCATTGTTGTCTCTTCTAAGTCCATGAACAGTTAAGAAATCAAATAAATAAATAAATAAATAAATAAATAAATGCAGTATGATTTCTGGGCAATGCAGACAAGTGCTTCTGTACATTGCTGGGGTGCCACATAAATGATCTGGATGCAACCATTGATGCATAACATCAGGATTGCTTTTGCTCATTTGTTTTACAATGTTTTATCAATGCCAGATGGAGGCAATTGTGTTGAGACACCAAAGAACTGATGGAAGGGGAAGCTTTTGCAAACGGTTTGTGGGCAGCAATCTCTAGGAAACTTGGAAACAAATCTTTTAAAACCCTGAACAACTGAAGTCTCAGAATGCATCAGTTCCACTTTGGGAACCAAATTAGCACTGTGTCAAAACATTCTTGTGCATTTTTGATTTTTAAATGAAAGCAAACACCATTCTTCATCAATTAATGAGAAAAGAAATTGCATTAGGACATTATCAAAGAGGACAGAAAGAATTTAGGTGAAATTCTCATGGGTGCTGTGTGGGGTTGCTTTTCGTGTGTTTGCATATTTCCCTTACTTTCCAGGTAGCCAATGGCTTTTGTAAAGATATGTAATGAAGGTGCCAGGTGAGCCTCCCTGGGGAGAGCATTCCACAAATGTGGGGCCACCACAGAAAAGGCCCATTCTCATGTTGCAGCCTTCCGGACCTCTCATGGAGGAGGCACACAAAGAAGGCCTTAGATGATGATATCAGGTTCCAGGCCAGTTCATATGAAGAAAGGGGGTCCTTGAAGTACCGTGGTCCTGAGCTGTTTAAGGCTTTCTAGTCAAAACCAGCACTTGTGAATTGGGCCTGGAAACTAATTGGCAGCCAGTGCAGTCAGGCCACGATCGATTTTATATGCTCAGACTATCTTGCCCTGCTGAGCAACCTGGCCACTGAATTCTGCACCAGCTGAAGTTTCCAAACCAGAACAATCCTGAATGGGGAGGATTAAAGAGATAGTGCTAGGTGTGTTTTTTTCTAAACCTCTGGTTGTTTTCAGGAAGATCCCTCTGTTTCACTCCAGTCCCTAAGTAGAAACACTTGGGAGAGTAACTGCCTCATTGATAGTAATTTCTCTTGGGCTGTTCTGGTGGATTCTGTCACTTTGTAGCACTATTTCGCCCACTCAGTTCTCCAAAGGGATGCATAAACAAACTCTTTTAAGGCTGACAGGTCATGTTGCAAATTAAAGGAGCAAAACATGAGAGAGTGCAGGGAGGGGCTGGAGGAAGAGAGCGAGAGCTTCCTCCCAAGGTTGCAAACCCTCCAAATCATTCCACTCTCATCTTTCCTTCTAATGTCTGCTTCTTTGGGGATTGCTTCAGCTCTCGGAAATAATTGCTACAGAGAGCCCACTTCTGTGTAAGAATTATTGTGCAGCTCGCACAAAATTGTTCTCACTGCATTACATGCAATTAGAAACTGTGGCCGACAAAAATGCATGCTTGTGCATTGACTGCAATGCACATGTGCTTCTGCATGTACATTGTTTAGGTCGACTTGCATTCTGTTTCAGACTAGGACCCCACAATAGCCAGTGTGGTGTAGTGGTTAAGAGCACTAGACTCGTAATCTGAACTGGGTTCGTGTCCTCGCTCCTCCACATGCAGCTGCTGGGTGACCTTTGGCTAATCACACTTCTCTGAAGTCTCTCAGCCTCACTCACTTGACAGAGTGTTTGTTGTGGGAGAGGAAGGGAAAGGAGAATGTTAGCCGCTTTGAGACTCCTTTGGGTAGTGATAAAGCGGGATATCAAATACAAACTCCTCCTCCTCATCATCATCAGGGGCTGTTGGACTGGCTAGCAGCAAGACTTCAGGACCCAGGTCAGCTCCCAGGGAGAGTATTTCACGGATGGACAACACAGTGCCCATGAGTGCTGGTGTGCCTGCTAGCACCTCCTACGGTGCCCAGACCAGAAAATCCAAAACTCCAACATTTGAGGAGGGTTTTGGAAGTCTGCCTGGAAAAGAGCTCCCATGTGATCAGATTTCTCTGTTTGTTTCGCAAGGGCAAGATGTTATACAATCGTAATGATTTCTTCTCAGGAAGTCAGTGGGAATTTTCTGTGTTGTTATACTTTGCCATATTTCTTTGGGCTTCTCTGTTCATTCAGAAGCTGCCTCAGGTGAGACTGGCAATCTGATTTAGTTAAATAAAACAAGCAATATTGCCGACACACTTCATCAACCTGTTTGAATAGCAGTCACAATAGTCCCCAGTGAGAGCGCTGAGTAAACCTACGTATGAAAGCTCCACAACCCAAGCCTAGCATGAACCTTTGTGACTCTGTTGCTGCCCCCTGTTGGAGTGTTTAAACTAGGGCTATACAAGGCACCCCAATTCAGTTTGGGATGTGATTTGACAATTCTGATCAGGCCCAGACATGATCTGGTCCCAAACTGAGGCCAATTTGGAGCTCAAACAGAATCAGGTGGCCTTGCACAATTCCATTGCTTAAATGCTGTTTTAAAGCCCAATTAAACATGTGGTTGGCAGCAAGTAGAGGGAATACATAGGCAGAGACAGTCCTTGATAGCTCCAGATGGACCCAGCTTGGCCCAAGGCAATCTGGGACTGCCTTGATCCAGTCCAGACATATCTCAGATTTGGCTGGTTCAGGATCAAAGTTATGCTCTCTCAGCATAAGCTCCTTCACAGGGTTATTGTGAGGATGAAATTGTGGGGTGGGGAGAACCACATAACCTTCCTTGAGCTTCTTTAGCCACATCCATACCAAACATTTAAAGCACTATGATACTTTCTTAAACTTGGCTTCCCCCGAGGAATTCTGGAAGCTGTAGTTCATAAAGGGTGTCAGGAGCTTTTAGGAGGCTGCTGTTGACTCCACAGAGCTACAGTTTTCAGACTTCCCTGTGAAGAGGGATTGACTGTTAAACCCAGCTCTTTTTCTCCCCTAAAAAATGTTTAGGGGCACTCTCATTTTGACTCAAGAAAATCACAGTGTTATAGTTCAAATCAAGAAAAATAAATACAGTAAATGGACAATGAGGAGAATAGGAGTCTCCTAACAACTCCCAGCACCCTTAGTAAACTACAGCTCCCAGAATTCTTTGAGGGAAGCCATGGCTGTGGTGTCATAGTACTTTAAATGCATTATGTGAATGTAGCTTTAGATGATGGGTAGGATAAACATATAATAACTAATGAAAATAATTCCTGGTCTTTTGAGTAGTTGTGAATAAAATTTCTGACCCCCCCCCCCCGGATATATTTAGATGCTTTCTGTGGGACGTCTAAGTGGGAAGGAGCGGCCTCTTTGCTTCTTTGCCTCCACCCCTTCAAGATGTTCCCCTAGTGCATTTAAAACCAAGATCATTGTTTATTTTCAGTGTTAAGTGAGGAAGGGAATGAAAGGGAAAATAGGAAGGGGTTTTGAATTAAACCCATTCTTTCTTTCTTTTTAAAGGAAAGAACTCCAGCTATTTTTACCCTTTCATGAATCTTTCATTACTCCATCCCACCAGTCACCTCCTGTTGTTCTCCAACTGTTCCATAAAAGTTGCTCCCATGGTTGAGAGGGGAAGCAGGCACTGAAGTGAAGCAGTTGAAAGGCTCGTTTTTCAAATCGACATGGCATGGGTGGGATGGGGGCTTTTAACTTATTGCAAAACAAACAAGATACCAGCCCACAGTTGAAAACCAATAACCCATTCACCCGTTGGAGGATAGAAGGGTTGCAGTGCTCTGACATCAGCACATTGTCTCAGGGGCTACCTCCCAGCAGCTGTTTTTTTCCAAAAAAAAAATTCCCAGAATACCCCAGCATAGGGATGGGGCACCCGAGGGCTTGCAGGCCTCTCTACAGCCTTCCAGGCTGCTGTGGAACCTCCTGAAAACTGCATGGCCTCCATGACAACCATGGTGCTCTCTCAAATGGTCATCGGTCCAACACATCAGGCAGGGCACAACCCCAGTGCAGTCTTTTCCCCCAAGTAATCTCAGGGTGGTTTGCAACATAAAACCCCCCCACAGTATTAAAAAACAAAAACAAAACACATAGTGAAAATAAAAACAACCCAGTAGCCCCTCCTCCTCCCTCAACACATTTAAAAGGGTATTGGATGTTAATCAGTCAAAGGCCTGGCAGAATATTTTTGCCTGGCACCTAAAGATGTATAATGAAGGCGCCAGATGAACCTCTCTGGGGAGTTGTTGTTTAGTCATTTAGTCGTGTCCAACTCTTCATGACCCCATGGACCAGAGCACGCCAGGCACTCCTGTCTTCCACTGCCTCCCGCAGTTTGGTCAAACTCATGCTGGTAGCTTCGAGAACACTATCCAACCATCTTCTCCAACCTCTTCTCATGAGGTGGCCAAAGTATTGGAGCTTCAGCTTCAGGATCTGTCCTTCCAGTGAGCACTCAGGGCTGATTTCCTTCAGAATGGATAGGTTTGATCTTCTTGCAGTCCATGGGACTCTCCAGAGTCTCCTCCAGCACCATAATTCAAAAGCATCAATTCTTCGGCGATCAGCCTTCTTTATGGTCCAGCTCTCACTTCCATACATCACTACTGGGAAAACCATAGCTTTAACAATGTGAACCTTTGTCGGCGAGGTGATGTCTCTGCTTTTTAAGATGCTGTCTAGTTTTGTCATTTCTCTCAAGAAGCAGGCGTCATTCCACAAATGGGCAGCCACTGCAAAAAGAGCCCATTTTGTGTTGCCACCCTCCGGAGCTCTTGTGGAGGAGGCACATGAAGAAGGGCCATACAAAATGATCTCTGGGTCCGGGTAGGTTCATATGGAGAGAGATGGTCCTAATGCTGTTATACAAATCGACAGTGCAACTGCATTTGGGATACTGCCTAGAGCTCACCTCAAATAAGGATATTGTAGAGCTGGAAACAGTTCAGAAAGTGGCAGCCAAAATTGTCAAGGGGGTGGAGTATCTCATCTATGAGGAAAGCCTGCAGAGTGTGGGACTTTTTAGTTTAGAGAGAAGGTGACTAAGTGGTGACATGATAGAAGTTTATAAAATTAAACGTGGCGTGGAGAAAGCGGTCAGGCTCCAAGGCCCCTTCCAGCACTATATTTCTAGGTTTAACAGGCACTGTGATTACGGTTGGGTCAGGAGAGGTTTTTTTATTTTATTTTTATTTTGCTTATTTTCTTTCTCTTACTATAAATAAGATCAGCTGAAAGATGTTGCCATGGTGAGATTGGGTAATTTGCTTAAAGGCACTGGTTACAGTTAAGCACTAATGCACCATCTTCATTTGAATGTGAATTCCGAGGATTCTGGTGCTGATGGCAGGGAGGGGAGGGGAAAGAAAGAAAGAATTAAAAAGTCTAATTTGTCAAGCCCATCACTGGGCCTTTCTCTGATTCTCTGTTGCAGGCTAAATACCAAAAGCCATGCGAGTTCATTTAGGCCTGATGTTACCTAACTGATGTTAGGAATCATAATCAGAAGAATAAAATGTTCAACTCGATAGGCAGTGTGGGAACTTTTCCATCTCAAGGGCCACCGTCCCTTCTGGACAGCCATCTGAGGGCCACATGCCCAAGGTGGGTGTGGTCAGAGGCAGAAGTAGACAGAGCAACTAGTATAAAGTTTACCTTTGTGCAGTAACCTCATTTCTAAACACATTCACTCCCCCCTATCTTCCACTCAAGCAGCCAAGAAGCATTGTCAGAGTTCAAGGACACATTCCAGCCAGGCAAAAAACAAACAAACCCCAAACTTTGAGATCTGGGGTGGGGGGGCTGCATTTGGCCTCCAGGTCTGAGTTTCTGCCCCCCTGAACTAGATGCTATTTGCAGACCCTCCAAGTGACCCTATTTTCCAGGAACAGCCCCAAATTTACAGAAGTCGTCCCAGTTTCTGATTTGATCCCAGAATGTCCCACTTTTCCTTAGGACATCCTATTTTCATCAGAGCAATTTTGGAGGTTATGTAGTTATCTGACCCCTGAACCATCTGAAGACAGCCCTGTATAGAGGAGGGGCTTTAGTGTTTAATGTTTTACAGTGGTACCTCGGGTTACATACGCTTCAGGTTACAGACTCCGCTAACCCAGAAATATTACCTCGGGTTAAGAACTTTCTTCAGGATGAGAACACAAATCGTGCTCCGGCGGTGCAGCGCAGCAGGAGGCCCCATTAGCTAAAGTGGTGCTTCAGGTTAAGAACAGTTTTAGGTTAAGAACAGACCTCCAGAATGAATTAAGTTCTTAACCCGAGGTACCACTGTATTATGTTTTTGTGTATGTTGGAAGCCTCCCAGAGTGACTAGGGCAACCCAGTCAGATGGGCAGGGTATAAATAGTAAAGTTATTATTATGGAGCAGGAGGGTATGTTGGAGGGTATGTATTTGGAGTTCTTACAAAAGAGCTCATTTTTGACATTTGGTCTGCTTATTGCCATCACACCCATAAAGAAGACACAAGATGCAATGGTTATGGTAGGGGGAAAGGGTTAGATTTATTCAATATAACAAATGAGGGGATCTGCGAAACCGATTAACCAGATCAGCCAAACCAAAGCAGCCCAAGCAGTCATGCATGATGTTGGAGCTCAGGAAAGCACTTGCCATTCTCCCAGTTGCTAACCGGCAGTGATGTGCAGTGTTGAAAGACAGGAGAGCAATGCAGCCTTGCTGTCTGCTGCTGCCATGCACTCTGGCACCAGTCTGGTCCTAAATACCTTGAAAGCCGCACACAATTATCAAGTGTTCCTGATTAGGCCTGCCCTGTACTTGGCAAGGGCTCCGTCTGCATTTCTGAAACAGCCACAAAGCTCTCAGAGGCACTAGCCGGGGCTCGATCTGTGCCCCCAAACTGCCTTCTAATTAGGCTGTACATTTCTTTAGGAGATGAGTGGATGGTCCTGCTGAACGCTCCCTCTCCTACTTATTCACGGCGAACCTTATATTTTTATACCGTCTAGACATTAAAAGCACCGAGGTGTGTGTTTTTCTGCCGGCCATAACTCCTTAATTATCCCCTGACCTATCGTTACGCTTAAGAGCGTACATAGTATGAAATTGCCACAATACAAAAGGGCTAGGTTGGGTACCAAAGGGAAAGGTAATCAAAGCCAAACCACACAGAAAAATGAATCAGCGGCGGAAGCTTGAGGTGGGAGAGCGGACCATTTCAGCCAGCAGGTGGGGAGTGAGTTTCCAGTATCAAATTTCTGGATACTGATGGGTGGAGAAAAGGAAAAAGGGAATGCAAGAGGATATTTTCTCTTCTGTGCATGCACACAAAGTTGGTTTTGTTTTTCTGCTGCTTTCCTGGTAGACTGAGGGTGGGGACTCTCAGGACCAAATGTTCCCGGTCCTGAAGGACCTACATTGGCTCCCCGTATGTTTTCAAGCACAATTCAAAGTGTTGGTGCTGACCTTTAAAGCCCCAAACGGCCTCAGCCCAGTATACCTGAAGGAGCGTCTCCACCCCCATCGTTCAGCCCAGACACTGAGGTCCAGTTCCGAGGGTCTTCTGGCAGTTCCCTTACTACAAGAAGTGAGGTTGCAGGGAACCAGGCAGAGGGCCTTTTTGGTAGTGGCACTCTCCCTGTGGAATGCCTTCCCATCAGATGTCAAGGAAAGAAACAACCATCTGACTTTTAGAAGACATCTGAAGGCAGCCCTGTTTAGAGAAGTTTTCAATGTTTGATGTTTTATCGTGTTTTTAATATTCTGTTGGGAGCCGCCCAGAGTGGCTGGGGAAACCTAGCCAGATGGGCAGGGTATAATTATTATTATTATTATTATTATTAATTATATTATTATTATTATTATTATTATTATTATTATTATTATTCCCCTCCAGCCCAGTGGGACTCACCAAAGCCCCACCTTGTCCCCAGTCCCACCTTCTTCTCCTTGGCCACATGCCTCACTCACCTTGCTCTGCACCCTCCTTCAGTGCTTTTGCCCAGAATATGTCCTTGAACTCTGACAATGCCTCTTTCTTTCCCAGAGGTTGTGGGAATGTGTGTAGATGCTAGCCTATTGTACAAAAGTGAAATTTACATTTGTTGCTCTGCCCGCTTTTCTTTGTGTCCCTGCTGACCACTGACATGTGGCCCTTGGAAGGTTATCTAGAAGGGTGTGCGGCCTTCAGGCTGACAAAGTTTCCCTGTCCCTGTGGTCATGTGTGCTGTGGTCACACTTTGAAAGAAGTATGCTGGAAGGTTCAAGGAGAGATTGCATTGTCAGATTTGCATGTGTTCATTCATAGGGGAGAAATTCAGTTTGCATCCAAAGGTGAATCTCTCTGATATGCACCTCCTGAAAGAATATGGGAACCAAAACCCAGCCATTGTTCGAAAACCATGTTTCTCAGGTTTTTGCAGCGTAGTTCTCCACCCAAGTAATGTGTAGAAAAATGCATATACTGCAGTAAAATGTACACGAAGAGGCATATATTAGTGAAAATTATACTGGGGAAATATGTGTTGCCAAAATGTATGTGTTAGGCAAAATTGTAGACAAAAAAGTGTATCTGTTAGGAGAAATTAGCACTAAAATGCTGATGAATTTTGATGAGGACTTTAAAAAAAGAGTCACAAACAGATGTGGAAATGTTGGAGAACTGAACTGCAGTTGGGGAAAATGCAAAACTGAAGGAAATAGAAATTGACAGATTCTTCCATCCCTAGTTATAGAACCATAGATTTGCAGAGTTGGAAGGGACCACAGTGGTCATCTAGTTCAACTCCCTGCAATGCAAAAATCTTTTCTCATGCTCTGTGGACTGAACTGTTGCATCCTACTTCTGCATTAATCTGCATTTAAACTCCTGGTTGCCCCTCAAACTTCCTTGGCTTCAGGAGCCAAATTTAGGGTGTGCAGATGAGGGGAAAGCGCTGTAGTTTTTGTTATTTGTCAGAAATCATCACTGATCTATTGAAAACCACACAAATCTACCAATAGATCCAAATTGGCCTTCTGTCCACCTGTGCTCTGTAGGACAGAATGTGCGTTAGAGAAGCCCAGTTCACCTGCAACTCTGTGCACAACTGAGGATTTATTTTGGCTTTACTGTGAACAAAATGTGTAAGTGACATTGCTAAGGGACTGGAGGAAGAAATGTTGGCTGAAACAGGACTTTTTGCCAGTAGGGAATTCCTCCAGAACAAGCAGGTGTTGCATAATGAGCCTCTGGATAACATGAGAGCAAAAACCTAATTAAGTCCCAGGAACCTTTACCGTTTCTACCGCAAGTAGACACGCTTACCAAGTTATTAATCCGTTCGAGGAAAGTAACAATAAGATACCTTTCACCAAGCATTTTTCACTAGTAATTGGATTTAAACTAAACTTGCCTTTCTTGATAAATGTCTCCACCTTTTCTCACAAGGGTTCTGATTCACCAGAGACTCCTTGCGACCATCTTGCCACACGTATCTGCTGACAACTCAATCCCTGTTCCTTTGGCTTTATATATTTATTCTTTTAGAAGTCTATAGGGATGCCCTCATTGTTTGAGTTCCATCAGAATCGATGATTGTTTAAGAAAGTCCTGGGTGGGACAATTCAGACCCTGGCTTGGCAGCAATGGTGACTCCATTACTCTGGCCCATCCCGTCTCACCACATTCACAGTCCCACCGGTTGGCGCAGAAGGTGGGAGACAAAGAATTCACTGCACCAGCCTGGAGCTGGCAGAATGGCCAGGCCCTCAATGGGTCCATTGCTGTTAAGTAACTGTGGTGGGGCCAGCTTTGGGGCCAGTGGATACCAGGATGGTTCAGCCCCTCACTGTCCTGAATGCCCCATTTGGGGGCTTTCTGTGGGCTACGTCTAGTGGGGGTCCCTGCTGGTAGAGGGACACCTCTGCCCTATCCACCAACCTGCAGTCTAAGCCCCAGCAAAGGGAGGTTGTCTTGCAGCCTTAGATTACTGCATTTCCTGCAAATCCTCAATATTTGGGAGTATGGTAAACTCCTTTTAAGGTGGTCTGGATGCAAACTGTCATATGCTTAAAAAGTATTTGGATCAACTGGCTTCATGAATGTGTGTGTGTGTGTGTGTGTGTGTGTGTGTGTGTGTGTGTACTAAATGGCACGTTCTCCTGATTTCTGCATCAAAACTATTCATCCTGCTTAACTTTAGATTTAATTTTCTCATGTATACTTTTGCTATATTTTCCAAGTTCTTTTAGTTTCACCTCTGGACCTCTCCAAGTCATGAAAGGATCCAACATCTCTTGTAAATCTCTTGTAAATCTTGAGAAAATTGATTGCTGGAGGCTAAAAATGAGTGACTGTTCTAGCCAATCCTTTGAGAGATGGGTCAGCTTTTGGGCAAATTTGCACATATAGTTATATATGAAATTTGCCGGTTAAAACTACCCTCAAATTTAGGGGGGGAATTCTTTGGAGAAAATTGAGCCATACAACATAAAACCTGTAGGTGGAGAAGACCCCACTCTCCTCTTATTAGGTGAGTATTCAGTAATGTACATGTTCTCTTCTTGAGGTAACTTAATATCACACACACATACAATATATGGCATAACAAATGTTACTAGACATTTACTTGTTTATTTTGGGTTTTACAAAAAGCAGAGGCTTTGCTTTTAAATTATACTTTTTCTTCCACTGAAGGAAACCATTTGAAGACACAATGCATTTGAGTCTTTGATATATTATATTGATATCTCCCTCTCCCTCCTTCTGATGGGCTTTCTGTTTTTAGAAGGATAGCTGCTGTGGTTTCCCTGCAAGGACCAACCTTGATAATTTTGGGGTAGTTATAAAATAAGTCACCTAATTTCTTCTACTGATTTATGGGCCACCTGTATGAAAATGGGGTACATTGTAGAGGTACTTCTAGGTAAGAAACCTGCCAAATTACAGGTTCAGGGTTCCTAGTGTCTCTTTAATGTTGATTTGGTGGAGATCTGAAATTGATTTGCTTCCCTCTCTGTGGCTTTCTGGGCAATGATTTTGAGAAGAAAATGACATGCGCCATAGAGGCACATCCCCCAGGAAAGTAGCCTATACAATTTCAGAAGGATGGGTGTGGGGGCTAGGAGGCTATGAAAATTGGGGGTGGCAGCATCAGGGTGGCCTTGTACTCAATTGGCAACAAAAGTCACAGAAACGGCAAAAAGGTGGCTTGACAAGAGCAAATGCATGAGCTTGAAAACACTGAAGCAGAAAGTGTTAAATGTTCAGTATTTTCCAAGCAAGCAGACCTAGCAAAGAGGACAGATCAGACAAAAACAAGGTGATATGTTACTTCTTCACCGAAGGGTTGTGATAAGAGAGCACTGGTAAAATTATTCCCACTCAGCAGAAGTTAGACCTGTTGATCAAAAAAGATCGTGCTCTCATCTCTCTCTCTCTCTCTCTCTCTCTCTCTCTCTCTCTCTCTCTCTCTCTCTTTCTCTCCACCCCCTCCTACCCTGGTGTTTTCCTTATCTGACAAGCTTGGGGAGAAATGTTTCAGTTTTTGCAGGCATACCGTTTTGCATTTTTAAACAACATAATCTCCAAAGTGCATGTTGGAGAGATCTCGCTTCAATTCAGACAAGCCTCGAATCTGTCAGAAGAAGCCTGCTTCAGTTCTGAATTCATCCAAATCATGACACAAGTGTGTGTGTGTGTATAGACACATAAGCAGATCTGCTTCCATGTACTACACTCTATAGTACGATGATCTAAGGGAAGTGTTGCTACAGATCTCCCACCTAACTGTCCTCGTATGCCCCTAGGTTACATATATGCACATTTTAAAATCTTGTTCTGCTTTTGAATGAGCTTCAGTAGAAATACGCTAACCTTCTTAAGAAATCTCTCATTTCCCCCCCCCCATCTATTGGCAATGTTAACCCATGACCTTTTGCTATTCTCGAGGCCAAATCTTCCTTCCCTCATCCCCCAAATAGGACCAATAGTTTAAAGATTCTTGTTGCACCATTCAGATGCCAATTTGTACTTTTGTGGTCCTGCCTTGATTTTTTTTGGGTGGTGGAGAAGGTTAAATTCGCAGGCATTGTCCTGATTTTAGTGGCCCTGGGACAAGGGTGGCGCTGTGGATTAAACCACAGAGCCTAGGACTTGCCGATCAGAAGGTCGGCAGTTCGAATCCCCGCGACGGGGTGAGCTCCCATTGTTTGGTCCCTGCTCCTGCCAACCTAGCAGTTTGAAAGCATGTCAAAGTGCAAGTAGATAAATAGGTACCACTCCAGCAGGAAGGTAAATGGCATTTCCGTGTGCTGCTCTGGTTCGCCAGAAGCAGCTTAGTCATGCTGGCCACATGACCCGGAAGCTGTACGCCGGCTCCCTTGGCCAATAAAGCGAGATGAGCGCCGCAACCCCAGAGTCGGTCACGACTGGACCTAATGGTCAGGGGTCTCTTTACCTTTACTTTATATTGACTAAAATGCTCTGTTGAGAGGATCCCTCACCGTAGTGGTGAATAAGCAGTGAGGAAACCAAGTCATATTTGTGTCAAAGCTGGGCTGTGCACTACAGCCACAAACTTGGAGCCATGGAACTCAGTTGTCAGGACCAAAAAGCAACTCAGAGCCACTGGGGAAATTAGAAGTCAAGGCTGACTAACAAGTCAAGACTGAAAGACAAGCCAGAATTCAGGGATGAAGAAGAAGTCAAGACTGAAGAACAAGCCATGTGGCAGAATGAAGGAGCCGCTTAAGTCCAGACTCAAGAGCAAATCAGAACGTGTTGGACAGGCCAGAAGGCAGGACTGAGGAACAAGCCAAGATACAGGAAGGTACCTCTCAGGTTGAGTGGAAAAGGAAAAATGTGTAAACATTTGATTTTCCTGCCAGAATTGAATGCCATTTGCAGGCACAGCCATCCCCTCTGACAGGATGAATCCTGCCCAGTTTCAGAATGATAGGCACAGCGGTTCACCCTCAAGGGCAGACCTTACCATTATGGGGTGGTCACAATAGGAAACTGGTGATTCAGTTTGGAGGAAGGTTGCTTTACAACAACCTTGCTTTACAACAAGTTTACAACAAGCTTGGAGTACAGCAAGTTTACAACAGTTTGGAAGAAGGTTGCTTTCCAACAACACTACACCACACAAGCCAGTGTGGTGTAGTGGTTAAGAGCGGTGGACTCGTAATCTGGTGAACTGGGTTTGATTCCCTGCTCCTCCACATGCAGCTGCTGGGTGACCTTGGGCTAGTCACACTTCTCTGAAGTCTCTCAGCCCCACTCACCTCAGAGTGTTTGTTGTGGGGGAGGAAGGGAAAGGAGAATGTTAGCCGCTTTGAGACTCCTTCGGGTAGTGATAAAGCGGGATATCAAATCCAAATCCAACAACCCTGTTTTAAAGCAGTAGTTCCCATTTGGGTAGTATAGCCCCCCGGTGGGGAATTACGTAGGGGTGCAAAGAGGCAAGGGGAAGGCAGAGGGTGCTAGAAGTGAAAATGTCTACCAGATTTTGAAAAGCTGGTATCACTGGATCAAGTCCATCAATTTTGTTGAGTTAATTAGATTAAATAGACTTAACTGGATTTTGAATAAATGCGCAATTAATTGTTACTGTTGTGAATTCTATCATGTTACTATCTTCATAGGGGACTGTGCAAACCGCTATACTGAATAATGCTTTTTATAGGATAGGGGGCACTGGAGATGAGTGTATGGAACCACGGGTGGGGAGTACCCCCCAAGTTTGGGAACCACTTTTATTCTCTTCCCAGGTTGCAGGCGGGGGAGTGGCTAAGGCTGAGAGAAAGTATCTTGCCTAACACCACCTAGGCAATATGCCAGAGGTGAGCGATGCACACCAGAAACTTGTATAACTCGTTGTCTTAAGTCATTAGACGACATCATGCCTTAGACACTCACTTCCACAAAGGAAAAGAGCGCCAGTGGACATTAGAGTCACAAACTGAATTATCTGTGCCTAAAATTCTGGCCTTTTCTTCCCAATCGCCATTCATCTTGACATGTTTCCACTACTTTTAGGTTCCCAAAGTATTTGTTTGTGTTTGGGGTGGGGGGATGGGGGCGGCAAAAGCAGAAGAACCTGCACCATGTTCTCCCGTGTTTTTTAAACTAATGTGTCGCAGTTAAGTTCTCATAGATACAGTATATGCCGGTTGCCTAGGAAACAGCCGTAGAATGGGATATGATTGGCTGCATTGTCGGATGGAGTAGCAGGACTGGAAAGCTGACTTTGCCAGAGACAGATGCAGGCAGACAAGGAGCTAATTTTTGAGAGTCGCAATTTGGTAATCTAACTTTCATTGGAAATTAGGTAGGGGCGTCTACCTTTGGGTCCCATGGGCTTAATTTCCTGGCACTGGGGGAAACGCTGTGCAAAGAGCCAACGACAACCCCGGATTCGGGGAGGCAAGCTAGACAGAAGTGTGTGAGAGCTTTTATTCCTCCTCTACACACACACACACACACACACACACAGAGAGAGAGAGAGAGAGAGAGAGAGAGAGAGAGAGAGAGAGTCTTTTGTGCCTCATTTTCTAGACTGGCTTGAAATTAGGACAACTGACAGGCAATATCTCTGTCCCCAGACACTGCAATGCAGCAGCAGTAGGAGCAAAGAGAAGGTCCTAACCGGGAAGCAGGGATGCTTAAGGATGGGTGAATTGGTCATTTTAGCTTTCTTTCTGTTTCCCATTTTTGTATGTTATTATCACAGGTGTATACACTTTATAAATGCACACTTTCATCTCATATACACATTTTTGTAAGCAAGTCATAGCCAGAAAAGGGCATTGCAAAAGCTGGAGTACTGCTTCAGTTCACTTGTTGTTTCAGGCAGTGCAAATCAGGTAGGTTTGCATGAAAATGCAAACTGAACTTCATTTCTTTCCTGCCCCTGAAGAATGCTCAGTGCTTTCAGTTTCCCATACAAATAGACCTGAACTGCACTTAGCCTGCACTAAATATTTGGAACAAAGTGCAGCTACCGCTTTGATTTATCACTTCCTCGCATTTTGCAATATAGTTCTTGACTCAAAAGGAGAGGGAATGTAAGCAAAGAAACAGCGTGTGCACATCCACACACATACAACACACACACACAACACATACACAGCTATGACACTGATGCACAACACATACAAACATACACACACAACACACACAACATATACATGTGCATCACATAAACAAAAGATGCACAACACACACAAACATTTATTTCATAAAAAATGTACACAGCTTGGTTGGAAAAACCCTCGTGTTGTGTATGTGTGCCAAACATGACACACGTGCGCAACACACACCACATACATGCACAGCACATGCAACATACATGCATAACACACACAATATAAGAAACACACAGCACGTACACAGGGCACACAAACATGACACACATGCACAACACACACAGCAGACACACAGAATGCACACAATGCACACAAACATGATTGACACAAGGACAATGTATGCAGACTGCAAGCATGTCCATATCATGCCTTATGCACACATCAACAGCTGGGCAGGATATACCTAGGAACACAACACAGAATTCTGTTGTGTGCCTCTGCTTGTATTATTTTAATATCTACCTCAATACTAATCTTAATACTATCTAGAAAGAATCACTTCAAGGTTCTGTCTTTTA
The DNA here is from genome assembly GCF_027172205.1 of Podarcis raffonei. Lineage (NCBI taxonomy): Eukaryota > Metazoa > Chordata > Lepidosauria > Squamata > Lacertidae > Podarcis > Podarcis raffonei. The sequence goes on along the minus strand of NC_070615.1, from coordinate 37,994,585 downwards.
ACATACTTTGATACTTTTTTGAGCATAGAGGTGTACTGCAAAATTCCGAGAAGTGAGAAATGTCCTTCCCATCTTGTAACAGTCTGAAAGGTGCAAATTAGACTGCTTCACTTAAACTTGCAAACCAGATGAAATTCTCCTTTGCGCCTAATTGTCAGGACAGCGTAAAGTGAACTAGAGAGAAAGTTTCCCGGTGCCTGGGTTGCTGCATGATACCCCCTTGACAAGTTAGCCTGATTGTAGACTGCTGTCCGCTTGAAGTAACAGATGCAGCATCTATTCTTCTATGTCAGATGCTGGCGGATCTGAACTTAGTGACTTGAAGAAAGCTGAGTGCACCATTTTCCTGCGTCTTCTCTCCTCATCTATCAAAACCCGGCATCCCACACCATCTGGTAAAAGTCCGTCAAACTGGCATCAGCATCTCAAGGTCACATCAGGGCCAAGAATTAGGCTGAGCATCGCCTTCCATTTCTCTCATCCCTAGAGACCTGCTTCCAGAAGTATCTCAGTGGTAGAGCATCTGACTTGCATGCAAAAGGTCCCAGGTTCAATCCCTGGTACAGCTGGGATAGAACCTTACCTGAAATCCTAGAGCATCACTACCAGTCACTGAGCTAGACAAATCAATGATTGGACTTAGCAGAAGGCCGCTTCCTATGTCCCTATGTTAACTTCCAACAACATCTTTTGATATTCTCATCTCTTCCTCGTGTGTCCATCTATCAAGCTTCAGGGACTCTGCTCCCCACCCACCCTTTAGCAGTAGAGCAGAACAAAGCGAAAGGAGTCTCTTACCATTTAGAGATTTTAATGATCACAGCGAGAGAACAAAGAATCAATTCCTAGGAATGAAGGTGCTCCCAATTAAGGGTTCCACCCACTTCTCCCCTAGTCACCCACATCACTTCACATCTTGCAACCTGATCTCGCAACCCCTCTGCTTTCTGTGTTGCCACCTTATCCGCTCTTCTTGACCTTGGGCTGGGCGGATGGACACTTTCCAGTGAGAGACAATCTGTTAACTCTCTCACCCAGTTCTTCTCCTAGCTGTTCACCACCCAGTTCTTCCGAACTACTGTCTTCTGAACTAGGTCCCTCTGTGAACCACTGTTCCAAATCTATACTGTCCCACTGCTCCTGGGAAGATTCAGGATCCTGATCAGGAGCAAGGGGAGGGGGAGGGGGGAGGCTCCCATCATTCCTCATCAGAGCAGCCCTCCTCAGAATGGTCCCTGACACCACCTGTCCCACCAAAGAAAGGCACAGCATGGTTGGAAAGGGAGATTCTACTTCCTTCCAAAGGGCAACTACAGCATCCATCTTTATTTTAGCCAGCGCTAGATATTGTATTTGTGAACCCACTAGCATTTCTAACATGCTGTTATATGAATGGTCTGAACAGGAAATGGTACACTGCCCTACCAATCCTCAGCCTGGCCTCAGCCGTCCCTCACTTGCTTGCCTTCTTATTTACATCCATTCCAGGGAGTGGCACTGCCTGTGCCAATGCCCTCCTGCTTAGTCTCAGTTCCGACCTTGTAGAACTCAGCGGGCAAGAGGAGGATGGGGACAAAACCAGAATTTGTTGGCTCTGCTTGTCATTAGCTCTGGCGCCACCTACTGGTGGTCTCCCTGCTTTCCATCCAACCAGTCGCCATGTGTACCAACCATCACTGCTATGTTACTATGATTCAGAGACAGCTGTAACTATAACATTTAATCACTTAAATGCACAGAGAGAGGCCTCTGATCTGTCTGTCTGTCTGTCTGTCTGTCTGTCTGTCTGTCTGCCTGTCTATACCATGATACCACCTCCCATTATTGCTTTAAGTGCCACACAAATAACAAAATACATGCATTCAGTTATTTTAATAGATCGTATTTACAGATGACTAGGCAAAACAAAACAAAAAACCAGCAGCAGTCCCCCCTCCCTGTACTACATAATTCACGCTGTCTACAGCCGCAAAAATAGAAGTTGTATCCTCTTACTATGGTCTGTGAAGTATGGAAAAACCTTAATTGAGCATAATCACAATATGTTAGCAGCACATGTTATTTTTTTGATTCTTCTAATTTGGTATCTTGAGATTCAGAAAAGGAAAGTGATTTCTGCTCCCTGTTCCCTCCACCTTTATCCTGCTAAGCAGATGTTCGGTATCGACTTTCATAACCATTTATTTTCACAAGACATCTCCTCTCTTCAAATACCCTTTCTAAGCCTTGGACGCATTTGACACCGGTGTTTGGGAACAGAACCCTCAAAGTGCCCTTTCCTTAAATTACAGCAGCCTTCCCTATCCTGGTACTCTCCAGATGCTGTTGGACTACAATTCAGCAGGGCCAGTGATATTTTTTTTGCATCATGTTTTACAAATGCACAGAAGAGCATGCCCGCATCAGTACAATGGAGAACAGCTACCTGGTAGAACATGCAGTTCTGGCCTTGACGGACAAAGATTCTGTGCTGTTATAAGGCAACTTATTATGCCACTCAGGGAGCAGAAAAGTAGAGGGGAAGGAAGAGCAGAGGTCCTGGAGATAAAACTAAGATCCAGGGAATACACAGCAGTGGAATGGGCTGTAACTCAGTTAAAGAGCATCTATTCTGGATGCAGGAAGTCCCGGGTTCAATCTTCAGCAACCCTAGGTAGGGGTTGGGAATGCCCCATGTCTGTTAAAACCTGGAGACTTGTCTGCCAGCCAGTGCAAACGGTTCAGAGCTAGAGAAACCCTTGGTCTGAAAAAGAAGGAGGAAAACAATGTGTAGAAAGGAAATTCCCATAAAAAACCTGTGATTGAAAAATACTGCCACCTTCCCCAGCACTTCTAATATTGGATAGCTTTAGCATACTCAGGAATCAAAAGTTTTGTGTCACATTTGTAGGAAGTGTATACTTTTGGGGGCATTCTGCAAAGGCAGCTTCTTGTGTTCATGTGTGTAGTGGCTAATGCAAAGAACTGAGGGAGGAGGGGGAGAGAGAGAGAGAGAGAGAGAGAGAGAGAGAAGAAAGAAAGAAAGAAAGAAAGAAAGAAAGAAAGGAAGGAAGGAAGGAAGGAAGGAAGGAAGGAAGGAAGGAAGGAAGAAAGAAAGAAAGAAAGGAGTTAAGCATCAGACTCCAAAGAGAAGTCAAGATGAGTACAGTGGTACCTCGGGTTACATACGCTTCAGGTTACATACGCTTCAAGTTACAGACTCCTCTAACCCAGAATTATTATCTCGGGTTAAGAATTTTGCTTCAGGATGAGAACAGAAATCGTGCGGCTGCGGCGCAGTGGCAGCAGGAGGCCCCATTAGCTAAAGTGGCACCTCAGGTTAAGAACAGTTTCAGGTTAAGAACGGACCTCCAGAATGAATTAAGTTCTTAACCCGAGGTACCACTGTACTGAGTAGGAATTTTGCTGTCTTGATTAGTGCAAATGGGCCTATCACTATGACTTCGCCTGACAAGACTAATGGACAGTCAGGGACTTGACAAAATAATGTTAATGTTCCTTAATGGCTGGGGATGTGTTTAGCATGAAAATTGCTCCCACCTGCCTTTGGAATGTGACCAGAACTAATGGAAGGGGTTCAATTTTGACACAGAAGGAAAGAAAGCCTTGAATTTAGTGGGAACGGAAGGAACAGGCTGGATGTCTACAGGCTCCTCATGATAGCCTGTTTGTTAAGCCTTCATCCCTGTTGTATTGGCATAAGTCTTATCCGGAGGTTAAACATTGTTCAGGTTTTATGTCTGGGAATGGCTCAGTGACACAGCACACAATTTGCTTGCAGGTGCTCCCAGGCTCTGTCTCCAGCATCTCTACATACAGTTGGGGATATCATTTGCCCGAAACCCTTGAGAATCGCTGCCAGTCAGAAAAGACAGTACCAAGCTAGGTGGAGCATTGGTCTGACTCTGTATAAGGCAATTTCCTGTGTTATTAAGCATTTGTTTGCTTGCAGGGAGGTTATACAATAATGAGCATTCATCCTGATTTGCTTGTGGGGCCTTTATATGTCTTCCAAGAGAGCCAGTGTGGTGTAGTGGTTAAGAGCAGTGGACTAGTAATCTGGTGAACCGGGTTCGATTCCCTGCTCCTCCACATGCAGCTGCTGGGTGACCTTGGGCTAGTCACACTTCTCTGAAGTCTCTCAGCCTCACTCACCTCACAGAGTGTTTGTTGTGGGGGAGGAAGGAAAATGAGATTTTAGACTCCTTAGGGTAGTGATAAAGCGGGATATCAAATCCAAACAACAACTACTCCTCCTCCTCTTCCTCTTCTTCTTCTTCTTCTTCTTCTTCTTCTTCTTCTTCTTCTTCTTCTTCTTCCTGTTGATCATTCGTTCATCCAACACATTTCACCGCATTTCCCCATCACTTTCCTAACTGCAGAAAGTTTGTTTTTATTTTATTTTTAAGCCTATTTATGGCACTAGGGCAACAGAGCACTTCAAACGCACAGACCTCAACTTTTGGTATGCCCTTGAATCCCTCCCCCCAAATACTGACAGTCTGGCAGCACGCTAAGCACTGCCTTGGTTGATCTGGGGGGTTGAAAAGAGGATTTCCAGTTGTGCTGCCTCCTGCAAGGATCTGTTTATATCGGCTCTGCTCTGCTTGTGTATTTGTAAATAAATATCATAAAGACACCATGAAGTCCCCACAGTGCTGTCTCATCAGAAAGAAAGTGAATCCAGTTGCGTTGCCCTTGGATGCATGATTGCTCGGGGAAGAGGAGAGCACTTTGCCATTATTATTTGTCCACCAGAATAAAAGCGCAGAAGACAAAGAGGGTGGAAAGAGGGAGAGTCGTGAATCAAAGCCAGAGAGAGGGGACATCACAGGGGGGCCAGGGGGACTGCTGAGAACCTCTGTGTAAATGTTAAAAGGATGGAAATAAGTAAATAGCAGTTGGGAATCAAGGGATGAACAGGAGCAGGCAAGAGGGCGGAAGAGGAGAAACGGAAAGCAACAGAGTGAGGAAAAATGAACATCAACTCTACCACCGCAGCCAGAGGAACATAGGGGAAAGAGAGAAAGGTTTCCTAAAGACTGAACAGTGGAAAGGACAAAGAGGAGGGCGATGGAATCAGCCTTCATTTAAGAACAAGGGTGGGCACTTGCAGACCCTCCAAGTGTCCTTATTTTCCAAGGGCAATCCCGTATTTACCAAAGCGCTCCTACTTTCTGATTTGATCCTAGGTGTCCTGCTTTTCCTTAAAACACCCCTATTTTCATCAGAGAAATTTTAGACAAAGGAAGAAAAGAATCATGGAAGGAAAATAACAAACCCGAGTACTTTAAAAGCATATCCCTCCCTGGGGAATACACCTTGAACTAGTACGAGGTTATTGCATTCCAAATATGAGCTGAGTTGCCTAGAGGTCCTTGTCAGGACAAATTAAATACATGCAAAGGCTTAAGCAGGGTGTTGTGGGGTGGGCTTTCTTTTTCTTGCTCTTTTTTGGTACATTACCTGCCGTTCGGCATAGCAAAAACTCAAGCAGAATAATCCGAAAGAGACAAGAGTTGGGGGAAATTCACACGGTGATCTTAAATCAACCTTGCAGTTTGGCACAACGTGTCCTCCAGATTCAAAATATATACATTTTAATAAATGCATGACATCTCCACTAAGGACAAGGAGAGGAGAGGCCCAGCGTTCTCATCAGCATAGCTTTAAATCTTTTGCAACTACGGCTGCCCAGGTGGCACCGTAACGGCAACTCATCAACAGGGAAATAAGTGTGCAGACTGTATTAGATTGCCTACCTGGGTGGTTCTGCCATTAAAAGGTATTTCTGGTAGTCCAACTGAGGCCATATATCTGATTCCCAGAGTGTTTCGGGGAACCTTTCAGTTCATCCAATTCCTCACTATGACAGAGCTACCTATATGTATTGGCAGCTCTTTTGGTACTGCTGCTGAAGAGCATTGCTTTGTGTTCCTTTCCCAGCGCTTGGGAGCATCTTGAGGTCACAGCACACCATTGCACAGTCTGTGGCTCAGTGGTAGGACATTTGCCTCTCATGCAGAAGGTCCCAGGCTCAATCCCTGGCATCTGCAGATCGGGCTGGGAGAGACTTCTGCCTGAAACACTGGAGATCTGATACCAGTCAGTGTAGACAATACTGAACTAGTCTGCTAAGGGTATAAGGCAGTTCCTACATTCTTAACAGACAGCATCTTAAAAAGCAGAGACATCACCTTGCCGACAAAGGTCCGTATTGTTAAAGCTATGGTTTTCCCAGTAGTGATATATGGAAGTGAGAGCTGGACCATAAAGAAGGCTGATCACCGAAGAATTGATGCTTTTGAATTATGGTGCTGGAGGAGACTCTTGAGAGTCCCATGGGCTGCAAGAAGATCAAACCTCTACATTCTGAAGGAAATCAGCCCTGAGTGCTCACTGGAAGGAGAGATCCTGAAGCTGAGGCTCCAATACTTTGGCCACCACATGAGAAGAGAAGACTCCCTGGAAAAGACCCTGATGCTGGGAAAGATTGTGGGCACAAGGACAAGACAGTGTTCTCGAAGTTACCAACATGAGTTTGACCAAACTGCGGGAGGCAGTGGAAGACAGGAGTGCCTGGTGTGCTCTGGTTCATGGGGTCACGAAGAGTCGGACACGACTAAATGACTAAACAACAACGTTCTTAACAAATGTCCAACACAGGATCACTCTGGGGCATTGGAGGCAATTAAAATGGCAGCTTCCTGACCAGAAAGTGCTGCTTAGAGCACTCCTACTACCTACCTGACACCAGTGTGATATAAGGTCCACCAGGATGCGGCAGCAGAGACCCACTAGGGAACACTTTTACCAAAGCCCCCTCAGACTTGGATCTTGCCCGGGGCATCTGCAATAGGAATACTTCACTGATGGCATTCCTAAGAATGTTCATTCACAAGCATGTACTGTGTTAACTGGGGTTTGGTTTCAGGTAAGTGTGATGGTCTGACTCACAGAAAGGCATCTTCCTTTGCTCCTTTTTGCATGTGCTAGCCATCTGCTAGAACTGCCATCCAGAAAATAAGGATCTTTAAGAGATCCTAAGGAAGACTATGGCTCAGTGGCAACATACCTGCTCAACGTGAAAATGACCCCCAATTCATTCCCCAGAACATGGGTGAGAAACCTTTGGCCCACCAGGTGTTCCTAAGCTACATTTCTCATCATCCCCAGGTGTAGGCTATGCTGGCTGGGGTTGATGGAATCCAACAACATCTGGAGGGCCACGGGTTCCTCTAGGATTCCTAGTTAGAGCTGCATACAAATGGCAAGTCATTATTCTTCACTTATTTGTGGGCAGTGACGTTGCAGGGACCATTTCACCAAATTTCTCCAAGAGGAGGAGGAACTCTACAAAGCAGTTTCCCAAAAAAATATAGTGGGCTGGGTTCTTTTTTAAGCAGCTCTGATTTGGGTAGCCGGTACCTGAATTAACACTTCTCCAGAGCCAAAGAGAAGCACAATTTCCCATCTCTTCAGTAGGTTGAGCTGAGAAAGAGAGACTGCCCTAACCTTTAACAAGGGCAGTGCCCTTGGTTAATAGCAAAGGCCTCGTGTTAGCACAGCCGCCATTTCCCTTGGTGCCGTAAGCACTGTGCTCACAGCTTTGAAATTGGCCATTTGTTCTTTAATCTGGGGCATCCTTTCTTATGTGTTTAGCACATTCAGAAATGTTAAGAGCAACTGGAAGGGAAAGGGGAAGAAATCCTCAGGAAGACTTAAAAGTTGGATATAAGAAAAAATGACTTCTTACTGTAGACATAAAGAAATGGGAACCATTCCAGAATGTCTGAGTGGGGAGGACAAAAGTTGGGCTGGCTGATCTTATACTCTCTGTGATTGTGTTTGCATTGACGAATAAAGACTTCCCAACATTTTAGGGGACAAAGGCTGCAATCCTAGTCCCACTTACCTGTTGAGTAGGTAAGTTGAATTCAATGGGACTTATTGGTAGCCATGACGGAGATGGTGCTGTGTAAACCAATGAAATGTCAAAGCTGCATTTTGATCTGTGGCCACATTTGCACTGCAATCCTTTACACGGCTACTCAAAAGTAAGCTGCAATGAGTACAGCATTGCAGCTGGAGTCTCCGAAAGGACTTACCTAAGTGCACTTGCTGTGGTCTTCCAGATGTTCTGCATTACAGCTCCCATCATCCCTGACCATTGGACTGTGGATGATGGGAGCTGGAGTCCAAAAACATCTGGAGGACCCCATCCCTGTGCTAGAGGGTAAACCCCACAGTACAAAGTAGGACTTGCTTCTGAGTAGGGTTGCTTGAAGAGTTCAGTCTTGGTAAATTCACATATCAATTAACTGGATCTGCACCTCCCACTCTAGCATGAAAGTTGGAGTGCAGCTGTCCACTGGAATTCACACTGCTCCAAATCTTGTGATAGAGATTGCTTTGATTTGGAGTATTATATTTCTATGCCGCTTTTCGTTCAAATGAATATCAAAGTGGCTTACAATCAAGAAGTAACAAAACAGAACAGAACATCACAAATATAGCATGAATCATATAAAATAATTAACAAATCATCAATAAAACACTATTAACAAAACAGCAACTAAAATATAAGCTGAACATCACAATTACAGCAAAAATCATATTATATGATTAACAAATCAATACGGCATTTATAATCTATAAAACATTATTAGCAACATTAACAAAACAGTAACTTGAAAAAATAAGCTAAGCACAGTTAACTTCATACAACACTCTCCACACACCCAAGTCTATACTGTACTTGGTAGGAGCGGGGGAGAGGTACCATTTTCTGCTCTGCACCAAGAAGCAAAATGTGTGGGACCATAGTTCTTGGGAAGACGGGAGATTGCAGCAAAATGGGTCTAGAAACTTATCTTGAAAGAACAGGCATTGCACAATACATATTATGAGAGAAGATATATGCAAAATTCCTATTTAAATACACATTTAAATGCAAATCACCACAAAGATTTAAAAACTAAAACAGATTGATATAGAAATGGAACAGAATGGACCTATGGGTTAGCAGATGTGACTACGACATGGGTCAGAAAGAGATTTATTTATCCATTCCTCCTTCTGAGTAAGCATCGCTGCTGTAAGGCATGGGAGAGAAACTTCAGTGCAAACTGTGGCCCTCCAAACATCTCTATTTGGCCCTCAGGATTCTCCCCACACTACCACCAGACAGCCACACACCCATCTCCCCCAAACCACCCCTCTCCCCAGTCCCACATCACACTTTCCTTGAGGGTTGTTTGTTTTGTTTTTGTTGTCTGGTTGGGTTGAGTCCTTGCTTGCCTGGATAGGAAGTGGTTGGGTATGTGTGTCAAGAGCTCTCTCTCTCTCTCTCTCTCTCTCTCCCTCTCCCTCTCCCTCTCTCTCTCTCTCTCTCTCTCTCTCTCTCTCTCTCTCTCTCTGTGTGTGTGTGTGTGTGTGTGTGTGTGTGTGTAGTAACTAGCCTACTGTTAAAAATAAAATTCACATTTCTTGCCCCACATTCTTCGCCTCTGGTCCTGCCCAATGCTAGGATGTTACCCCCAGAAGGGAATGCAGCCCTCAGGCTGAGAAAGGTTTGGAACAATGAATTATACAAACCATCACGATACTTGCAAGATAACTGTTTCTTGCACGCATTGTTTTCTTCCTCCCTCACTTTTCCTCTTTCTTAGTTCTTTCATTTCTGCAGTGCTTTTCAGAACCATCGCTCTTAAACCCTCTCCCAGCCTGCACACCGGTTAGCCATTTCAAGCATTTAACACTGGATGGTGTTCAATTTTCAGTAACAGGCTGCCATCTCTAAGACAGAAGGATAAAATGGCTGCAGATCTCATTGGGACACCCGGGTGGAAAATAGATGTTTTTAAACTGTTTTAGATTTCACTTCCTATTGTTGCCAACCAATTACAACAGGCAGCGAACCGTTCAACCATTCCTCATAATGCTTGGTTTCCAGACGCTTGATCATCTTGGTCATTCTCCTCTGCACATGTTCCAGCTTGTCAATATCCTTCTTAAATTGTGGTGCCCAGAACTCCAGGTGTGGTCTGAGCAAGGCAGAATAGAGTGGTACTATTACTACCCTTGATCTGGAAACTATACTTCTGTTGAAGCAGCCTAGAATAGAATTACAGTGGTACCTCGAGTTACATACGCTCCAGGTTACATACGCTTCAGGTTACAGACTCCGCTAATCCAGAAATAGTGCTTCAGGTTAAGAACTTTGCTTCAGGATAAGAACAGAAATCGTGCTCTGGCGGTGCGGCGGCAGCAGGAGGCCCCATTGGCTAAAGTGGTGCTTCAGGTTAAGAACAGTTTCAGGTTAAGAACGGACTTCCAGAACAAATTAAGTACTTAACCTGAGGTACCACTGTAGCTCCCCCCCCCCCGTTTCATCACACTGTTGACCCATGTTAAGCTTGTGGTCTACTAAGACTCCTAGATCCTTTTCACATGTACTACTGGCAAGCCAAGTGTCCCCCATCTGATATTTGTGCAGCTGGTTATTCCTGCCTAAGTGTAGAACTTTATATTTGTCCCTATTGAAATTCTTTTTGTTAGTTTGGGCCCAGTTCACCAACCTGTTAAGGCCATCTTGAATCCTGATTGTGTCCTCTATGGCATTAGCTACCCCTTCCAGTTTGCCATCATCTGCAAATTTGATGAGCAACCCCTCAGTTCCTTCATCCAAGTCATCTCGTAAAGATGTTGAACAACAACAGGCCCAGGACAGTACCTTGCAGAACCCCACTTGTCATTTTCCCCCAGGATGATGAGGAACCATTAGTGAGCACTCTTTAACTTCAGACAGTCAACCAGCTACAAATCCACTTAACAGCTACCTCGTCCAGCCCATATTTTACCAGCTTCTCTGCAAAAATGCTTTTTCAAATACATTACTGAGATCAACATACACTCCATCCATAGCATTCTTCTGATCCACCAAGCTGCTAACTCTATCAATAAAATAAATGAGATTCATCTGGCATGACTTCTTTTTGAGAAACCCACTCTGAGTCTTCGTAATCACAGCATCCTCTTCTAAGTGCTCAAAGACCAACTGTTCAATTATCTGTTCTAGCACTTTTCCTGATATCAATGTCAAGCTGACCAGCTGATATTTACCTGGGTCTTCTTCTTTTTCCTTTTTTGAAGATGGAGACAACATCTGCCCAACTCCAGTCTGCAGGGACCTTACCCATTCTCCAAGAATTCTCAAAGATTATAGACAGAGGCTTTGAGATGAAGGCTCTTTTAGTACTCTTACCACCTTGTTCCCTATCTTGGGCTGCAGCTCCCTCCTTACATCATTTATTCTGTTATCACCAGGTTGGGCATGGCTTTTCTTTTGGGTGAAAACAAAGGCAAAGTAGTGTCAGGATGCTATCAGTAGCTCCCGGCTGGTTGCCCAGGAAAATATATAAAGACAAGGAAAAGTTTCTTACAGTCCTTTTTTATTTCAATCTTTACAGAGAGAGGCTATAGAACCCAGCCTCTTGGATAATGGTGTTGTCGCGAGTGAATCTCCACCCCATTCCCCATCTCTCCCACTTCCTCATTCATCATTCTCATCATCTCCTCTACAGGTGCTGCTAAGTGCCCTCTGTCTTTGAGCTCTTTGCTCTCCTACTTTTAAGGCTCACCGGGTTCTGGGAGATGGAGGGTCTGGAATGCTTTCTAATGACAATGTGACAGCTGGGTGTTGTTCCGGCTCTCCCATGATTTCCCAGCTTTCCTCCTCATCTGCCTCTGAGCTGCTACCTCCCTCAAACCCCTGTTGTAAATCTATACTGTCTTCCTGCTCCATGGAGGGTTCAGGATGGGGCGGCAGTCTCCACCATTCCTCCTCTGCCCACTCCCTGACAAGTAGGTGTTGAAAAGTTCTGCCATCTCTCTGTCACCAGTAGCCAGAGGTGGTTTTACGGTAGCGCAACTGGTTTGGCCTTGGGGACGCGGGTGGCGCTGTGGGTAAAACCTCAGTGCCTAGGGCTTGCCGATCACATGGTTGGCGGTTCGGATCCCCGCGGCGGGGTGAGCTTCTGTCTTTCGGTCCCAGCTCCTGCCCACCTAGCAGTTCGAAAGCACGCTTAAGTGCAAGTAGATAAATAGGTACCACTTTATAGTGGGAAGGTAAACGGTGTTTCCGTGTGCTGCGCTGGTGCCGGCTCGCCAGAGCAGCTTCGTCACACTGGCCACGTGACCCGGAAGTGTCTCCGGACAGCACTGGCCCCTGGCCTCTTGAGTGAGATGGGCGCACAACCCTAGAGTCGGACACGACTGGCCAGTATGGGCAGGGGTACCTTTACCTTTACCTTTTAACTGGTTTGGCTACACTGAATGCCATGCGCAGGGTGTGCCACAACAATGCTGTAGACTGGAGTGGAGGGGGTTGCAGAATTTAGCATCACATTGGCACTGCTGAAATTTGAGACCCCGAAGTCCACTGCTGAAATAGCATTTTTACGTCTTCTCCATGCACAGGACCTACTACTTGCTTGCTCTTCCTCTTCCTTCAAACATAGCTAAAGAAACGTTTTAATTTTAACCGCTCTTGCAAACCTGAGCTCATTCTGAATTTTGGCCTGCCCTGCAACGTTTGGCTACTTATATACACTTTTTCTTAGTGATTTGAGCTTTCTTCCATTACTTATAGGGACGCGGGTGGTGCTGTGGGTTGAACCACAGAGCCTAGGACTTGCCAATCAGAAGGTCGGCGGTTCGAATCCCCGCGACGGGGTGAGCTCCCATTGCTTGGTCCCTGCTCCTGCCAACCTAGCAGTTCGAAAGCACATCAAAGTGGAAGTAGATAAATAGGTACCGCTCCAGCAGGAAGGTAAACAGAGTTTCCGTGCACTGCTCTGGTTCGCCAGAAGCGGCTTAGTCATACTGGCCACATGACCCAGAAGCTGTATGCCGGCTCCCTCGGCCAGTAAAGCCAGATGAGCTCCACAACCCCAGAGTCGGCCACAACTGAACCTAATGGTCAGGAGTCCCTTTACCTTTACCATTACTTATACACGCCCTTCTTAAATCCCCTGTTACCTGCAATATTGTCTCCTTCCCCCTCAGGATTTAGTTTAAAGTCCTCATGATCAGGTTTGTAAGACTCTTAGCAAACATATTCTTGCCAGCTGCTGTGAGGTGCGACACATCTCTTGCCTGGAGTCCTTCCTCAAGGAAACAGAGACCACAGTCCAAGAAGCCAAACCTTTCTTGACGATACCACCTTCGCAGCCAGTGCTTTGCTTCCCGTATTTTCCTCTCTCTTCTTGGGCCATGACCTTCAATAAGAAGGAGTGATGAAAAAGCCACCTTTGCCCCTGTCAAATCAATAGACCATTTTGCTAAGTGTTTGGGGAACTTGAGGAGTGAAATGAGCACCAATTTGCTTAGCTAATATCCTTAAGTATCCATGAGCCTTTATTTTTTTCAAAATGATTCACTGAACTTTATTAATCCTGAGAAATCTGAAGGTGGAGAGTAGCTGGGAGTGGGCTCAGCCAACATCACATGCTACCACAAGAGGCTTTTAAATGATTGAGGACTGACATCACTTTCAAAGTGAGTGCAGAGAACGCCATGCTGCTCCGGTTGCACAAAACCTTAGAAAACTGTTCAGAGAAGTCCAGCTTGTATATATGCTGATGCCTTTATGCTGTTTCTGTTATGGAGCTCACTGGCTTGAATCATGAGTTGTATTTCCATGAGCAGCTGACGTCCCCGCTATCAGATCCCTCCAGAAAAAGCCTGCCTGTTGAGGTTGTGTATAATCTCTTTCCCTTTAGAAACATTACTGCATGTACTATGCCAACAGTTGGCCTTTTGGGGCATGTGGGGTACTGCCCCACTGACCACAGTCCACCTTTAGCTAGACCCAACTGGACAGCCTTCTTGCTGCCTGCCAGTCTAAGGGGCTGTCAGCTTCCTCCTCCTTAGTCACTGTGTTGACCTTTATAGTACTCAGTTGGGAGGAGGATGAGGACAAAAGTAGAATTAGTTGGCTCTGCCTTTCATTGGCTGCTTTGCAAGTCATTGGCTCTGGCTCCGCCTACTGTTGGTCTTCCTGCCCTCCACCTCACCAGTCCCAATAGGAACCAGCCAGCACTGATCCTGATCTCCCATTCGGTTGATGAGCAAATTGCTGTTCTTGCAGAGAATGATGTGTCTTTCTGCCTCTCCTCTCTCAGCCTCCAAAACTTTCAATCTATAATCTGACTTCCACACAAAGAGACTTCAATGACCCAGCTTATTTTCAGCTGGAACTCACCAGAACTGAGTTCCAGCACCTCTTTTTCTAGAAAAATAGCACTGAGTATCTCCTGTAGGGAGAAGCAAAACCAAGCCCTGATTCCCAAACTTCTCTACTTCCAGGAGAGTCCATCCATTGAGAGACTCATCCATAAGAAAAGCAGGATAGTTGACCTACCAGAACCATTGTGAGAAGCTCTAGCTTCCTACTGGATCCATCAATCCCCTTCCAACCAAACACTTCAGGGAAGGGCCATAACTCAGTGGCAGGGAAACTGCTTGGCGTACAGAAGGTCCTAAATTCAATCCCCGGCATGTCCAGGTAGGACTAAGGTAAAGGGACCCCTGACCATTAGGTCTAGTCGCGGACGACTCTGGGGTTGTGGTGCTCATCTCGCTTTATTGGCTGAGAGAGCCAGTGTACAGCTTCCGGGTCATGTGGCCAGCATGACTAAGCTGCTTTTGGCGAACCAGAGCAGTGCACGGAAACACCATTTACCTTCCTGCCACAGCGGTACCTATTTATCTACTTGCACTTGACGTGCTTTCGAACTGCTAGGTCTGCAGGAGCAGGGACCAAGCAACAGGAGCTCACCCCGTTGCGGGGATTTGAACTGCTGACCTTCTGATAGGCAAGCCCTAGGCTCAGTGGTTTAACCTACAGCGCCACCCACGTCCCCCAGGTAGGACTAGGAGACACCTGTTTCCGTAACTCTGAAAAGTTGCTGCCAGTCAGTGTAGACAATACTGAAGTAGATGGACTGTTGGCCTGAGCTAGCATGAAGCAGCTTCAGGTGTCCCAAAACCTTATTCTTCCAGTCAAGAATCACAGAGCTGTAAGAGGAATGACTTCACAGGTGACATCCAACTAAGTCCCCAAAGTTACAGCACGTGCCTGTAAATAGGTACTTTGAGATGAATAAAAATTAAAATTGGCAGATTAATCCAGAAATGGTAGAGAAATTGTTTAGTCGTTTAGTTGTGTCCGACTCTTCATGACCCCATGGACCAGAGCATGCCAGGCACTCCTGTCTTCCACTGCCTCCCGCAGTTTGGTCAAACTCATGCTGGTAGCTTCGAGAACACTGTCCAACCATCTCGTCCCCTGTCGTCCCCTTCTCCTTGTGCCCTCCATCTTTCCCAACATCAGGGTCTTTCCCAGGGAGTCTTCTCTTCTCATGAGGTGGCCAAAGTATTGGAGCCTCAGCTTCAGGATCTGTCCTTCCAGTGAGCACTCAGGGCTGATTTCCTTAAGAATGGAGAGGTTTGATCTTCTTGCAGTCCATGGGACTCTCAAGAGTCTCCTCCAGCACCATAATTCAAAAGCATCAATTCTTCGGCGATCAGCCTTCTTTATGGTCCAGCTTTCACTTCCATACATCACTACTGGGAAAACCATAGCTTTTACTATACAGACCTTTGTTGGCAAGGTGATGTCTCTACTTTTTAAGATGCTGTCTAGGTTTGTCTAGGTAGAGAATAGCTATGGGCAAAACACATCTAAGTGATGCAGACTGAAGGGGGTTACAGAAAGATTTGCCCATCCTTATCCATGTGGCAAACATTCCAGATGATTTAGCTGGAGCATTGGGAAGCAGATAAATTTCAGGATATATATATATTTAATCAACTCTATCACATGAAAGTGAGGGTGGCACTATATGACTCCTTATTTACATAACTCTTGGCTGTTTACATAAAAATGCAGGGAAGAGGCACCATTTACATAAAGAGGCGTGATTGTGTAACAACCCCCTTTGAAGTGCGATGGAAATGATGACGCATTCTGTTGAATAAAAAGGAAGATTCACCTGGCCTCTTTGCTTTGAGTTTTGTAAGGTGGGGCTGAGTGGACACAGTAGCTTTTGTATAGCGATAGTCACGCCAAGGTTGCAAGCCAGAGACCCATTTCAGATGTGCTCACAGACCTCTGTAGTGAGCAGCCAATGCAGTTCCTTCCAGCTCTTTTTGACTACTACTCACATCATTCCTGGCTGGGATGCTTGCTGGGGCTGATAGGTAATGGAGCCCAACAACATTTGGTGAGCCTGCTCAGTAGATATTTTATTGTTATTATTATTTATACCCCACCCATCTGGCTGGGTTTCCTTAAACCTTCATTTTCGTTGGACTGACTCAGCAGTTCCTCTGTTGTCCCCTTGTGGTGGCTGTGTGTTCTCCGCATAAATGGGGCCACCCAATGGGACCATGAAAGGGTGGCACTGGACCCTGCAATTGGCAGGTGAGGCCTTGGTGGTGGTTGTTATGTACTGAGTTGAATAGGATCCAAACTGCAGCAGTCTGATTGGTCCTAGAACAATAGGATCCAAAAGGCAGCAGTCTGATTGGTCCTAGAACAATAGGATTCAGAATGCAGCAGTCTGATTGGTCCTAGAACAATGCAGCAGTATGATTGGTTGGCAGGAACTACCCAATCATGCTCCAGATAGAAGTGAATCCACAACCTGATTGGCTTACAGTAGAATTCCGGAATTAGCCAATCATGTGCAGCCCATTGTGTAAATAATGTATATAAAGCAGATACTTTGAGGGGACATTCATTCATTCCTCCTCACCACTATGAGCTGAATAAAGAGCATGAAATCACTTCGCGACTCTGAGTATATTTCACTGGCGACGAGGATGGGATCCCGCTGAGCTGACTGCCACACACAGCACCGCAGCACCGCCACCTGCCACACCGCTGCCTCGCACCGTGTTCCAGGCTTCAGCTCCGGGACACAAGGAACTCAGAATGGCAACCAACAACAGCTTCTCGCCATTCAACCCAGCATCTGGAGACTGGGAAGCGTACGCCTCCCGTTTCACCTTCCTCCTAGAAGCCAAAGGGGTCACCGACGAAGAAGACGCCAAGAAGAGGGCGATATTCTTCAGCGTCTGCGGAGAGGAGACGTTTGAAATCGCCCGGGCTCTCCTTGCGCCTGAAGACGTCGCTACTGTTCCATACAAAACAGTGGTGCTGCCACTGGGGGCTGCCCAGTTGGTATTGACCCGTGACAGGGCTTTCTCAAGCTACATTCACACCACACATTTACAGTGGTACCTCGGGTTACATACACTTCAGGTTACAGACTCCGCTAACCCAGAAATATTACCTCGGGTTAAGAACTTTGCTTCAGGTTGAGAACAGAAATCATGCAGCAGTGGCGCAGCGGCAGCAGGAGGCCCCATTAGCTAAAGTGGTACCTCAGGTTAAGAACAGTTTCAGGTTACGAACAGACTGTTGGGATACTGCCAGGGAGATAAAGTCCATCTGAGCCCCCAAGCTCGGTGCCGGACGATCCATCGACCTCCCGTAGTCACGCAGTACCAGCAATTTAGCGACACTAAGCCTCAGGCTTAGTGCACACTCTAACAGCAGAATTCACACAGCAAAAAGTTGCACAGCATGAGAGCAGAACAGCATATTTACAGGTTTTATTTGGCGTAGGTCAGAACAAAGAAGGCATGACCGTCTGCTCCGACTGCTCAGGCAAAACAGCAGAAAACGAAAGGAACAGACAACATAAACATCCTGTGAGACAGGAAATTACGCAGGCTGTTATACAAACATCCTGCTCCCTTTTAAGGTGGAACGGAAATATCCTAACATCCTCCCCCTTTCCGTGTAACCTGTAGTACCTGTGGTTCAACCCAATTGCAAACTTTGTGCGTAAACCTTAAGTTGTTCTCTGTTAACAACCTTAGACAACAGATCAGCAGGAATTTCATTTCCTGGCATGTAGGACACCTGAATGAGTCCTTTCTGAATACACTCTCTTGCACGATGTAGCTTAATCTGCAAGTACTTGGTCCTTTGCTTGCAACTCTCCGAGTTCAGCAAAGCCAAACAAGATCTATTGTCTTGATACACTTGTATAGGACATTTCACAGAAACCCCAATGTCCTTAAACAGTTGCATCAACCATTCACAATCCATGAGTGAAAATGACAGAGCATTGAGTTCTGCTTCACAGGAACTTAGGCTAACTGTCGTCTGCTTTTTGCACAACCAGTCAAACAGGCAGTGGTTGTACATGTAGCATACTCCAGAAGTGCTTGTACCATCCGTGGTGTCACTTCCAAAACTTGCATCTGCAAAGATTTCAAGACCTCCAGTCTTCTGACTGGTGAACCTCAGCCTGTAGTGCATAGTCCCTTTCAAATACCGGGCTATGCGCTTCAGAGCTTTCCAATCCTGAACAGTAGGATTGTTAGCATGTCTGCTCAGCAGGTTAGTGCTTACAGCAATGTCAGGTCTCGAACATCTAGCAATGAAATTCAACTTGCCTAGAATGCATCTGTACAGCGTTGTGTCAGAAAACGCTTCAGCAGTACTATCTACCTGGTAACCTGTCACCATCGGTGTGTCTGCTGGGTTTGCATCAACCAAATTCAACCTGGTTAATACATCAGTAATTTTCTGTGTTTGGTGTACCAGAAAACTACCTGCTTGGTCCCTCTCCACCTGCAGAGAAAGATGGTTGGATACCTCACCAAGATCCTTCATGTCAAAGTGCTCCTTCAGCTGAGCTAGGGTGCTTTGGTAAAAAGCCTGATTCTTCCAAAACATCAGAAGATCATCAACAAAACATAAACAATACAGCTTGTTTTGCCCCTCCTCCTTGACAAACACACATGGATCAGCTTTGCCCTGGTGAAAACCTAGAGAAAGCAACGTTTCAGTGAGTTTTGTGTTCCAACACCTGGCACTCTGCTTGAGACCATACAAGGATTTCCGCAGTTTACAGACCATTCCCTTCTGTATCTGCATCCCGTCAGGTGGAAGCATGTACAGCTCCTCCCCCAAAATCCCGTACAAAAAAGCTGTATTTATGTCATGATGGGAAACATGCAGTTTCTCCTCCGCAGCGATCTTGAGCATCAGCCGAATGCTCTCATATTTGACCGTGGGTGAGTAGGTCTCGTGGTAATCCTGCCCTGGTACCTGTGAAAAACCTCTGGCAACCAATCTGGCTTTGTGTCTGACAACCTTGCCATTCTGGTCTGTCTTGGCCTTGAAGACCCATTTGCTGCCAACCAGTCTCATTCCTGGGACTACCGGTACCAGCTCCCAAGTTTGGTTCCTGTTCAAGGAATCAACTTCAGCCTTCATGGCATTAAGCCAAGGCTCAGCATCTTTAGAGGTTAACTCCTGGACCTCTTTGAAGCTTGAAGGTTCCCACACCTTCTCTGAGCTACTAAGAACAGCAGTTGCCGTCTTAGCAAACTCATCAGCAAATCTCTTTGGAGGTTTGCCTTTGGTCGCCCTTTCAGACCTGCGAACCAGACGCAAGTCTTCTGGACTCATCTCCTCCTTCTTAGGAGAAAAGTGACCAATGGTGAACAGTGGTTCTTCCAGTTCATTGTCAGACTCATCAGATGGTCTGACTGAGGCCTTTGCGCTCTTGTAGTCTGCTGTGTCATCACTGTCACTGACAGCAGCAGCAGCGCCGCCCACTGAACTGGAATCCGAACTCTGATCATCATCATCATCATCATCATCATCATCATCATCATCCTCAGTTTCCTCAGCTTTCTCAGCATGATCTGCTTTCTTCACATCACCTTCATCCTCCTCTGGGTAACTCTGGAAAATTCCCACATTTTCCCCCCACTTAGGATTGTACTCAACACTCCTTGTGAACTTTATGGATTTTGAGTTAGTCATCCATACCCTGTATGCACCTTTTTCGTACCCCATGAACAAACCATGTGCCCCACGCTTCCCAAGCTTGTTGCTTTGTGGGGTGTGTACCCACATGTCAGAACCAAAGATTCTCATGTGCTTGACATTAGGTTTCTTACCAAACATTTTCTCATAGGGAGTGCAGCCAATAGGTGATGACAGTCTCCTGTTAAAAGAATAAACAAAATTCGCCAGAGCCTCCCCCCAAAACTTCTCAGGGAGATTGGCATCATGCAACAAGGTTTTTATCCCTTGCAGCAACGTTTGATTTGCTCTCTCCGCAAGCCCATTCATCCATGGCGATCTAGGCGTTGACAAGTCATGCTGGATTCCCTTCTCAGTCAGGAAAGCTTCAAACTGCTGAGAAGTGAACTCCCCGCCTCGATCAGTAAACAGACAACCAATACGTTTACCATGAGCATTCTCCAACCAAGCACAGAATGCCTTGAACCTAGGAAATGCTTGCGATTTCTGCTCAAGCATAAACACATGAATGTACCTGGAAAAAGAATCAATTAGAACCATGAAGTACCTTGCTCCTCCCAAAGAGGGCGCTAGAGGACCTACCAGGTCTGCGTGAACTAGCTGGTAGGGTTTGGAAGCCTGCCTGCTAGACTCCTTGCCTTTTGGAGCAACCTTCACCTTGTTCTCTGCACAAGATACACATTTCATGTGAAATTTACAGGGTTTGACGTCCAAACCTTCAACCAACCCAGGCATCTTGGCTAGCGCTTGCCAAGAGAGGTGACAAAATCTTCTATGTGCATCGTGAATGCATCCTGCATGAAGAACCTTGTTAGTTTGTGCAACACAACAAGAATCAACATTTGACACAGCAACATCATCATAAGTTAGAGAGAACAAACCATCCATCAACTTTGCATGCCACATGTCCTCTTTGCCTTTTCTGATGACACAGACAGTCCTCTTGAAGGAAACCTCAAAACCACGCCCAGTCAGCTGTGGTACACTAATCAAATTGTCCGCAGCTCCTGGAACAAAAAGTACATCTCTGATGGTAGTATGCAGACTTGCAAGTTTCACAGTCCCAACTCCTGTAGCTTGCAAAGTCCTTCCATCAGCCAGGTGGACCTCTCCATCTTGAGGTGTGAAGGAGATAAACAGATGGTGGTCATTGGTGAGATGGCGCGTCGCCCCAGAGTCAATAACAAACCTGGCCTTGGCCTTGTTTCCCACCGGCGTGGGCTTTTGCAGCTTGCCTTTAGCCTTTGGTGAAGCTGTGCCAGCAAACATAGCCTTGTTTTCCACTGGCGAGGGCTTTTGCAACTTGCCCCCCTGCTCCTGGCCATCAGACGTGCCTTTAGCCTTTGGTGGAGCTGTGCCAGCAAACATAGCCTTGTTTTCCACTGGCATGGGCTTTTGCAACTTGCCCCCCCGCTCCTGGCCATCTGCAGGCTTTATCCTTTGTTTACATCTGGCCTTCCGGCCTCTGCATAGGCTCTGACCTTGGTTCTCATGAGAAACAGAGCTCTCAGCAGCCGACTCTTTGGCTCCCCCTGGAGGCTGGAATGCTGCCTGGGATGACGTGGCAGTCTTCTCCCCCTGCAGCTTGCAACCGGTGCCCTCAACATCCCTGCATTCACTAGCATTCTGGGAAACAGCCAGGACCTCCGATGCATTCAAACCCTGGGCTGGGGTGATTGGCAGGTGGGCCTTTTTCAAAGCATCCCACATGTCACGTGCCGTGAGATTTCCAGCAAGCGTCTTTATTTCCTCCAGAGAGACGGATAAGACTATTATATCAACGGCCCTCGAATCCTGGGCCTTCCATTTCTCTGTCCGAGGAACTGGAGTGGCTTCAAAGACAGTATGCCAGACTCTAAACTGACGCAGCAAACTCTCACACCATTCTGCCCAGGTCTGATAATTGTGCCGATTTAACTTTGGGCACTCAGTGGCCTCCGAAGCTTGGAAAACATCCATTCCAGCTTTTTGCTTTAGCCGTGAGCCTTTATGCCTTCTTATCTCGGCAGCTCATAAATCACGATGCCTCTGGCTCGGCTCCCAGGCCAATTAGGCTTTGCCGGACATCAAAGGCCTTTTCCGCGGCATCCAGAAAAGCCTCTGCTTTCACTTTTCCAGCACATACCTTTCAGCAGTCTGTTGCTGTCTTACTCTCCTGCAAGTGCCGTGAATCTGGGCCCGAAACCTGTTGTTGGGATACTGCCAGGGAGATAAAGTCCATCTGAGCCCCCAAGCTCGGTGCCGGATGATCCATCGACCTCCCGTAGTCACGCAGTACCAGCAATTTAGCGACACTAAGCCTCAGGCTTAGTGCACACTCTGACAGCAGAATTCACACAGCAAAAAGTTGCACAGCATGAGAGCAGAACAGCATATTTACAGGTTTTATTTGGCGTAGGTCAGAACAAAGGAGACATGACCGTCTGCTCCGACTGCTCAGGCAAAACAGCAGAAAACGAAAGGAACAGACAACATAAACATCCTGTGAGACAGGAAATTACGCAGGCTGTTATACAAACATCCTGCTCCCTTTTAAGGTGGAACGGAAATATCCTAACACAGACCTCCATAACGAATTAAGTTCTTAACCCGAGGTACCACTGTAAAGCACTATGGTGCTACTTTAAAACATCATGGCTCCCCCCCAAAGAATTATGGGAGCTGTAGTTTATTAAAGATGCTGAGAGTTCCTAGGAGGCCTCCATTTCTCTCACTACATTTCCCAGAGTTCCATAGGAAGAGGGATTGGTTGTTAAACAACTCTGGGAACTTGCTGCATGGAGGGAATAAGAGCCACCTAAAAACTCTCAGCTCCCATAAGAAACTACAGCTTCCATAATTATTTGGGGAAAGCCATGACTGTTTAAAGTGGCACCATAGACTTTTAAATGTATGATGTGAGTGTGGCTTTCAGCAGCAGGCACACATCTTTTCCCTCTACGATGAGTTGCATTGCATTTATATTTTAATGATTATTTCTACATTTGCATCCACACCCATAGATTAACATATGCAAATTTTACAGGAATCTATGTGCTCATTTTGTCCTCTTTTTAATTTTATTTTTGATAGCCTTTTCTTCCAATAGAAAGGGGTACAGAACTCCATACAACTAATTACACTATTCAATTCAATAAATATACGATTGCATCCAGCTAATTTCCTGGTACACCCAATGAAATTAATGGGCCTGAGTTAGTTGTGTTCATTAATTTCAAATGGTCTATTTTGAGTAGGGCTAACATTGGATACAACCCATACCTCTTTATATAAGAATGTGAAGAAATGAAATTGTATGCTTTATTTAATTTCCTCTCTTTTTTTGGTCATGAGACTCCGGAGAGCTACCCCGAGACAGAATAGAGTAAATAATAGGGAAGCTCTGGCCCTCCAGAAGTTCGTGGACTCCAAATCCCATCAGTTCCACCCAGCATGGTCAATAGGCAGGATGATGGGAGTTGTAGTCCAATGACATCTGGAGGACTACAAGTTCTCCATCCCTCACTTACATCCAGTGCCAGAACTCCACTCCAAACTAGGAAGCTGAGACTTACCTCGGCTCTATTTTCCAGACTTTCTTACTCTCTGCCATGTGGTAGACACCACTTCCCATCTAACCAGCCAACTGCCCCCACAGCAGTAACAGTGAAGGGTGAGCATTTGGGTGGCTTGCCGAGACAGCTCCACAGCCTTGTTGACAAAGTAAGGATGTTAAAACATCTCTGCAATTTAAAGATCTAGGATTACGGTGCCAGTGTGCAAATATACTTTTAGTAGTTCTCATTCTGTGGATCTTTACAACCACCCTCCCTGGTTAGGTCATCAATCTTCCTGTTTTGCGTACCAGAGGACTGCTGCACTCTGACCTGCACAAACACAATTTGATTCTCCCAGGTTTTCTGCGCCATTGCTGTCGAGACAGCCTCCGGTTAAATCAACTTAAAACTCAGCGCAACCCAGTGATAAACTCATAACACAGATGAGCCTTCAAAGATCTCGTTTCTCTCCTTCGTTCTGATTCCATGCATGCTGACAATGTTTTCCAGCCTTTAATTACGGATGCATCCTGGTTGTTTATCATGGCTAAGTGCATTAATCTTTATTTTGCTTAAGGAAGGGTAGAGTGAAATTCAATAATGGGACTGTTGTCTGGTAGGAACCAGGGTGATTTATGGCCCTTTGGTAGCAGTGATTTATGAGGCTGGTGCTTTGAGAAGAGAAAGTGACTCTGACTGTGGGGGTGAATTATGGCCCACGGTTTGACCACATAACATCTTAAGTATCTGTAAAAATACAGCTGACAGCTTGGAGGGACTGATGGAAACAGAGACAAGGAGAGATAATGCCGCATAATAAACAGAGATAGCCCAATTAGTTCAGAATAAATCAGAACTGGATCGAAACATGGTCTGGATCATGAACTCAGATAAAACTTTTTTTAAAATTCTCAACCAAACACCCGCTGACATGAACTTTGGCAGCAACTCCTGATAACATCAGTGAGATCGAATGTGGAAGGGTTTAGTTGTAGATTTTAAATCAGGCCCACACTTTGGGAAAATGTTTTGGCTCTAGTGGCATAGGTGAGCATTGCAACCCGGTCATAGGGAAACAGTTGCATTCTTTGTGCATTGTTTGGAAAGGTAACCTTCCTGGTGGGTTAGAAAGCAAGCGCGATTCTTGCTGGGGCTGATGGGAAATGAGGGTCAGGAGCTGCTAGGATTTGCGGACGGCTGCCCCATGTGGTGAGATACTGAACTGCAGGAGGAACTTCTCGGTGAAGTACCCTCAGGCTCTGGCTTTCTGTTCCATATGAGCCTTTCTTGATCAACAAGTTTTGAACATTGGAAGCTGCCTTAGACTGCGTCAGACCATTGGCCCATCTAGTTCTGTGTGGTTGACACAGATTGGTAGAAGTTCTCCAGGGTTTTAGGCAGACCTCCTGGAGATGTTTGGAATTGAACCGGGGACCTTCTGCACGCTTATCACTGAGCTACAGTCCTTTTGAGCTCTGGTGTATTCCTGTATTCTTTAGTCTTGCCTTCTGGCTTGCTCAGTTCTGTCTCTTTTGGTCTAGGGCACCCCTGATGGGAGGGTTCAGAATTTGGAGTGAGGGAGACTGTAGAACACCTCCAAAGGTTTCAGTGGAGGACAAGCAACATTTGGGTCATTGCATCAAGGGATTCGTTGAGGGGTCCTTTTAATCACTCCGTGATGTCTTCCAGGTGAGGGGAATCCACTGCTCTTAAAGACGATTGATAAAGGCTCCAGCAGGGGATTGATTGCTCATTAAGAGGAGTTTGTACAATTCAACGGATCTCACTTTTTCAACATTCTGATGAGAGGCGATCTGAAGAATTTTTTTCCCGTGTGTGTGTGTGAGAGAGAGAAGATTAGAATAGTTTGACGTGGGGAAAGTGCTCAACACAAAATGAATGTGGGTCTTGAAATGTATGTTCTGCCCGTACATCACTAGGACAGATTGTGTTGTGAATAATGCATTTTATAAAGCAAGAGTTCTAAATAACTCAGGAGGAAGGGAGGAAGGAACAGTGTCATGTGCGCAGGGCAATTAAAAGGCATTTTGCAGATGGCATCTGATCTACCTCTGAATAACATCTATTATGTACACGGAGATCCAATCACATTAGTATTTATGGGACCACACACTTGAATCGGGAAGCAAGCGGGAACAGTGCCTGAACTGGGGATGTTGAAAAAGTAGGGAAATTTCCAGGCTGCTGTCCTGCAATTGCTTATGAAAGTCTTTGTCAGGGACTGTCTCCGTTGCCTTCGTTGTGACTTCTGTACAGGAAGGGGACACGCTTGACCTTTCAAAGGAAAGGGACAGATACCAAATCAGTGTTTCCCACATGGCAGCAGTATGTGGTCTGGGGAGATGTACCAATGGGAGAAGAGTGCTGCACAATATACCTTTAGTCATTTCTGCACCACCACTTTCAAAAAGGCTTCCAGTCTCCACCACCACCATAATCCAAAAATAGGAAAGAAAATCTGGTTGTGGAGGAAATGAACTCAGATTTGGACTACAGCTCCCATCACCCCCAACAATTATCTATGTTGGCTGGCTGGAGCTGATGGGAAAGGTAGTTCAAAATTCAACAGGTGCCAGGCACATTTTGCACCTGGCTTTCGGCCACTTGTGACCAAGTGAAGATGCCCAGGTGCCAGGATAGTGCCTGGTGTCTCCACCACCTGGAGGTGCATGCCTGGGTATCCTTGGAACCTGACATTAGCAACACAACCTGTAGAATCCTACCCATTATATTTTATCCGCACAATCAGAATGAAATTCAGCAACCAAAAAGTCATATTGAAAAAAGTACCACTTTAGAGCTGTCTGGCCCCCAAAATGCAACTAGGCATTCTGTTTTGGTGACTGTAACCCTGGTTTAAGGAACCATTTGGCACCTTGTTTATATATCTGAATTACTGCTTGTTGGCTGCCTTTTTGGTGCAGTTTTGAGGCTGCATTCCTATAATACATTAAGCCAATTTGAAAGCTCGGTTTGATATAGGAAACCACTGGTGGGACAGGAAGCCGATTTTGTGGGAGTGCCATTGATCAGCACTTCACACGCTGGAGATGCCTTGAATATACTGTTGGGATGCCCAGATTCCCATTTACCTTCCTGCAGCCTGTGACTGAGTTGCTCAAAACAGTTGTTCACGGTTTGAATTGGGAATGAGGGGCTTTGACCAGTCCTGCTCTCTTACTATTCCACTGTTCCCTTATGCCTTGGGTTCTGCTCCAGTTGTCTTCTGACAAGAAGAGAGAGAGAGAGAGAAATAGAATGCAGATTATGGATGTTACACACACCTACAAAGTGGGAGGGGGGAAATGTCAAACAAGGAGAAAAATATTCCTTTGAAGCAGCAATCCTAAAGAGCAGGGGGATGAAGAAATTGAAGGGAGTTGAACTGTTGGTTCCTTGGTTGAGGAGAATGAGCAGGGACACATTTCTCCTGTCTGTCTCCCAACAGAGGTCATCATACAGGGCGACCAAAGCCGTTTCTGTGCTGAAACTGGGACCAGGCTGCCATACTGACATGCTGTCCCTGTAAGGCTGCCCAGGAGCAAATGTGGCCCTAACAGGATTTTTGCAAGGATAACATTGGATATTGCTATTCACATGGAAAGATGCTATAACCACAGGGAAATAACGGTTGATTGTAGACCCGAGAGACAGAGATGCTAAATGTTCAGTGCAGAAGTGGGCTCTTTCCTTATTCTTCTCTGCTACATTTTATTTAAAATAGCAATAACTTTGGTTGCTAAGTTATTAAGAAAAGGAGAGGGGAGGGAAAGGGAAGAAAGTTCTGCTATACTGGGTTTTATAATTATAATCCATACAGGTTTAGCCATGTGAAATTTTGTAGTCATGTCACATTAAGAAGGAGCTGTGGATGTTGGGGAAGGGGAGTCATTAAAATACTAAAAGGGATGTATAGAGCTGGTGTGTGTGTGTGTGTGTGTGTGTGTGAGAGAGAGAGAGAGAGAGAGAGAGAGAGAGAGAGAGAGAGAGAGTATGTGTACATACCAAAATAGGTCTTGAGTCAGAACATAAATCCCTTTCAGATGGCTTGCACCTGAGGAGACTTCAAAAGTTACCCTTTGAAGTTTTGGAGAGTCCTTTTGAAGTTGTGAAATATGCAAAGATATTCAGTTTCATTAAGTGGTTTCCTAAATTGTGGAAGGGGTGTGGGGAGAGAGAGAGAAAGAATGAAAGAAGGATAGTACTTGATTATATTTTGAAAAGGGATTTGATAGCTTTTAGGTTAACGAAGTCTTTTTTTTAAAAAAAAAAAGCACAGCCTTCCCGCTCTCATAACATAAAAAATCATGGACATTCAATGAAGATGAACATTGGAAGATTCAGGACAGATAAAATAAAGCCCTTCATGCAGTGTGTAGTTGAAGTTGCTCCCGCAGGAGGCAGTGATGGCCGCCATCTTGGATGACTTCAAAAGAGGATTAGGCAAATACATGGAGGAGAAGGCTATCAATGGCTGCAAGCCACAATGGCACAGATGGAGGCATCCATGCTCATGAATACCAATTGCTGGAAACTACAGAAGTAGGGAGTGTTTTTGTGCTCCAGTCCTGCTTGCCAGTTTTCCACAGGCATCTGGTTGGCCACTGGGAGAACAAGATGCTGGACTAGATGGGCCATTGGCCTGAAGTACTTAAAAAAACAACAACAACAATCTGGTTGCAGATAGGTATTGCTTTCTGTTCCACCTCATATTCATCATCTGCAGTACTGTTCTGCTTTCACTGCCTCTGTCTCTATCTACTGTGGTGAAATTTTACATAATGAACGCATGATGTTCTAATGAATGGATGGTGCCATCATCACGTTATCCCACCCCATTCATTTCACTGCAAAGGAAACACGATGCAAATGTTGCTGAGGTGTCATCAATTACATAACATTTGTAGACTGAAAATAACAGCAAATACCAGCCACATGATTTCTAGGGCAAAGAGAGAAACACAGGGAATTTCCGCTCCTCTTTAATTTTCGTCAGAATTCTCAAGTTGCAGCTGTTTTGTGTGTTTTCTTTTTCTTTTAATACCCAAACATTAAAATTCTGGGTTGGAGCTTCAGTTTCTGCTCATGGCACAAACATGAAGGAATGGACTTAGCTGAGATTCCTGCATTGTGGGGGTTTGGTGTCCAACTCTAAACATTTTATAGTTCTTTGACTAGAGATTCCCTTCAAATGTTGTTAGACTACAACTCCCATCGTTAGAATTGCTCCATAGCTTTTCACATCTTCATTCTTATTGACAGGTAATTACATGGCTGCCTTAAACAGTGCTTAAGGAACTGTTTTAGTGTTTTCTGATAGATATGAATCACTGTTCCTTTTCCAGCATGGTGCTTGCGCACACAATCGTTGTCAATAACTTGAAACACACTACCTTTCACAGAGGGAAGTGAAATGTCCTAGGAAATTGCCGCCCTCAAAATTTTCACGTGTAGATTTTCGTGGATGTTTGTGGCTGCTCATTCGCTGGCCTGAATGAATCACTCAGTCATTTTTCTCATACATCATGTCAAATCAGTGACAAACATAAACAGTACATACCACCTTATCCAATTCAGTATTCAGACACCATTTGTAAATAAGCTGCAGTCGTATGGCCTCAGCAAAACTACTGCCTGTTGTTCCGCAAACGATGCGTTTATGAGCTCTGCTCAGGTTCACACATTCACCTTTGTGTGAAGAGGGCAATGGGATCATATGCACTAGCTCCAGCCCCTCAGGAGATGCTTGCTCACTGAGTGTGAAGGTCTGAAGAGAGCTTAATGTTGTTGGAAGGTTCCCTGCTATCAAGGACCCTGTACTATCAGGTTCCCTGATTGTTTGGAGGTATTTATCTGAACATTCTTAGAAGTCCCTCTCCGACTTTCCTACTCAATACAGAAAGGTCAGAACCCCCACATTCTTTCCCCATGTGTTGCTTGAATGCCTGAATTGGAGTCATAGGCTTCAATGGTGCCTTATAGGCCATCTAGTTCCAACTAGGGATGGGCAAATCTCTCCACTGTGGCTTCTCTCAGTTTCTCATTTCTGAATCAATTTGTAATTATTTTTTAAAAACTTTGCTCAAAAATAAAAAGCATTTTCATGCATATGTTGTGCACACTTTTGCCCTAAACACGTTTTTACAAACCATTTCCTAAACACGGTGTGCAGCTGTATGTTATTTTAACCAATATATGCACCTGTGTGCTTATGTACACTAATAAACACCTTTTTTGCATTTTTGGCTGGAGAACGTTCTTTGCAAGATTCAGAGAAGTGTGGATTATAAAAGGTAGCTGTGTTTTTGTTTGTGTATTGGTCTGGAAAGTGTGAATTAGGTAGGTTCACCCCCCAAAAAAATATTCCCCCATCCTGATTTCGGTCCCTTGCTCAGCTCAATAAATCCAGAGGTAAAAACATCCTCTTCAGATCACTCAGCAAATATATCAAAGTGCATTTAACAATGTGCATTTTGAATGTGTGTATGTATCTCTTTGTGTGTGTATACACACAGATCCATCATAATCATCCTTGCATTAGATTTTCAGGCTTCTCTTGAAGATATTTCTATGCTGACAGGCCTTTTCAGTTGTTTAATTAGAATCAAAGAATCATAGAACTGCAGAGCTGGGAGATACCCCAAGGGTCGTTGAGTCCAACCCGTACACAAAGTATGAATCACAGCTAAAGAATTCCCAACAGATACCAAGAAGAGCCAAGTACCTACTGATGTCATCTGTTCCAGAAGCCTGTCAGAAAGTTCTTCCTCATGTTTAGTCAGAATCTCCTCACTTGTCATTTGAATCCACTGGTTGGGTCCTACTCTTTGGAGCAGCACGAAACAAGCTACAACTTGTTCTGTGTTAAAGGTAAAGTAAAGGGACCCCTGACCATTAGGTCCAGTCGTGGCTGACTCTGGGGTTGCGGCGCTCATCTCACTTTATTGGCTGAGGGAGCCGGCGTACAGCTTCCGGGTCATGTGGCCAGCATGACTAAGCCACTTCTGGCGAACCAGAGCAGCGCACGGAAACGCCGTTTACCTTCCCACAGGAGCGGTACCTATTTATCTACTTGCACTTTGACATACTTTCGGACTGCTAGGTTGGCAGGAGCAGGGACCGAGCAACAGGAGCTCACCTCATCGCGGGGAGGGGATTCGAACTGCCAACCTTCTGATCAGTCCTAGGCTCTGTGGTTTAACCCACAGCGCCCATGTTACAGCCCTTCTAATATTTGAAGGTGGCTAACATATCACCCCTCAGACCAAACATACTCAGCTCCCTCTGCTGTTCTTCTTAAGGCTTGGCTCCCAAATTGCAGATTCAGGCAGAAACAGGATGCACTTCTGACTGAAGACATGCAAAAATAGACTGGTTTGCCCATGTGTGCATGAAATCCAGTAATATCAAGCCCAGTGACAGTTTCCTCCTGACGGTTATGCTGGTACTTTCATTTCTCCCTGCCCCTAACATTTCATCCTCTTAGTATTATTTTTTCCTAACCAGCTGACTTTGAAAGGGCCTATTTCCGAGGAAGGGAAATGTGTTAAGTCTTGCACTTCTGCAAAGCATTTTCCAAGAATGGCATTTATTTACAGCAGCATGGTGGCTCCCAAAGCAGCAGCTGTGGCTTACGCCACTGGCCCGAGCTGGGCGGCATGACGTTGATGAATGGGAAATGCAGCTCAGTCAGTGTGTGAATGAGCAAACAGGAAGATGGAAACAGAAAGATTTGCATGTGCGAATCTTGGGGGAGGAGGTACAGATGCACAGACTGAGGTGTCCCTCCGGCAGAAATGAAGCTAGGCAGCTGTCAGCGAAGCTGGGCATGCCAAAGGTCCCAGGTTTGGTCCCCAGAATCTCCAAATAGGACTGGAAGAGCTACTGCCAGGCAGTGTCAGTGATACTAAGCTACTAGCCAGTGGTCTGACTCAGTCTAGCTTCCTAAGTGCAAAACTGGCTCTGTTACAGGTGGCATGTAATACACATTCCACATTTGTAAGGAATCAATATTTTAGTGTGGCAGAACCTACATGCTAGGGGACATGGGTGGCGCTGTGGGTTAAACCACAGAACCTAGGACTTGCCAATCAGAAGGTTGGCGGTTCAAATCCCCGCGATGGGGTGAGCTCCCGTTGCTCAGTCCCTGCTCCTGCCAACCTAGCAGTTTGAAAGCACGTCAGAGTGCAAGTAGATAAATAGGTACCACTCCGGCGGGAAGGTAAACGGCGTTTCCATGCGCTGCTCTGGTTCGCCAGAAGTGGCTCAGTCATGCTGGCCACATGACCCGGAAGCTGTACGCCGGCTCCCTCGGCCAATAAAGCGAGATGAGCGCCGCAACCCCAGAGTCGGCCACGACTGGACCGAATGGTCAGGGGTCCCTTTTCCTTTTCCTTTACCTTTACCTACATGCTGGAACTCCCTGCCTATTGGCACCAGGCAGGTGCTAGTTAAGGAATCGAGGAGTGTTCTGCTTTTCATTTCCAAAATTGGTGGAGATGTATACATGCGCTGCTCAATTTTATTTATTTATTTGCTTGTGTCATAAAATTCATCTTCTGCTTGATCGTAAAAAACAACAACTCAATCAGCTTGATTGTAAAAAACAACAACAACCCATCTTTGATAGTTTGACGAAATAATGAAGTTCTAACAAGTTGCCGTCTTAACCACAGACATAACAAAATTAAAATTAAAAAGAGCCCCAAGACTTGGCAACTACATTGGTAATAGTAATAAATATTCCATGAGTTCTCTGGAACAGGTAAAAAATAAGGTGAAGTTTCAAGGGTAGTAATTTGTCTGAATTATATATTTGTGTTCCTTTGTATCACAAGTATGTAAAAGGCTGGAAAAAGAAACCAGCCAGATTGTGGTATATGCTGTTGGAGGAGATTGCTGATATTCTGGGACACTGGGAAACATTATAAAGCCAAGCCAAACTGGAGTAAATTTGTTCTGTTTTGTTTGTCCATGCAACATTTGTAGTTTATTTGCCAGTTTTTCTAATAAAGCTCCTTCCCAGACTGTTTAAACCAGTTGCTTACCAGAAAGATCCTTCAAATGCCCTGGTTATGATATGTCTTGCTGCCCTTAAGAGATAACTGATAAGTTGCTTACTACATAAAAATAAATACTATATAAATTAATCTAATTCTGGAGAGCCATTCGCACAGAATCATCAAATCATATTTCACTAGAAATTCTTGACCCAAAGATTTGCCATGAGGGGGCTTTCCCACCATAAATGTAAGTATGTTCCAGTTGCAGCACCTTGGGGATTAACCAGGATAGATTATAGCCCATCTCCTGGGGGTTAAATACCATAAATTAATTTAATTTCAAAGTTTATTCTCTATTCCTCAGCAAGATGGATCAGAAGGGTGGCCTAGTCTATATTTTATTCCACAGATCTGTGTCCAGTTTGATTTCTAGCTCATGTTCCCATTGTTTTTTAATGAAGCCTAACAAACCAGCAGAAGATCTAAGCAAGATTTTATAGCTAACCCCTTACTGCTGTTATCTGCCAACATTAACAATTTTTCAATAGGTATTCCCCACTGCAACGCCAGGTTCTCTCTGAAGACTGCTTAATGGTCATCAGAAGGCTGTGTGATTCCATAAAGCTACTTGGGGGACTTCCAGAAAGCATCAAGGCAGTGACCTGTGAAAAGGTTCAGGATGTAATGGCAGAATCTCCCACAAGCAGATCACCAAAGTCATAAAAAAACAAGGAAAGATTGGTAAGGTAAATCCTCAACAGAGAGGCTAATTGGTTGCTAGACATCCACATGGAAGATGTCGTGTATGTTGCTTTCTTCTCCTCCAGTAGAAAAACATATTTAAGGATGAGTTTTTGACCTAGCATCCTGTTCTCACTGTGGTCATCCACATGCCCACGAGAAGCATATAAGAGCAGGAAAGAAGCACATGAACACACTCCCTTCCTGCAGTTTCTAGCAACTGATATTCAGAAGCATTTCTGCCTCTGACCATACAGGCAGAGTATAGCCATCGTGGCTAGTAAAAAGGTAAAGGTAAAGGACTCCTGGATGGTTAAGTCCAGTCAAAGGCAACCATAGGGTTGTGGCGCTTCATTTTGCTTTCAGGCCAAGGGAACCGGCGTTTGTCCACAGACAGCTTTCCGGTACATGTGGCCAGCATGACTAAACCGCTTCTGGCACAACAGAACACTGTGATGGAAGCCAGAGTGCACAGAAACGCCATTTACCTTCCCGCTGCAGTGGTACCTATTTATCTACTTGCATTGGCGTGCTTTTGAACTGCTAGGTTGGCAGGACCTGGGACAGAGCAACGGGAGCTCACCCCGTCATGGGGATTCAAACCACCGACCTTCTGATCAGCAAGCCCAAGAGGCTCAGTGGTTTAAACCACAGCGCCCCCCTGCGCCCCTTGTTATTGATAGCCTTATGTGCCATGTATTTGCCCGACCCACTTTTAAAGATGGCGGCCATCTCCTGTGGGAGCCAGTTCCCTGGTTTAATTTTTTACTGCATACCGAAGTAATTTATTTTATATGCCCTGAGTCTGCCAACATTTAGCTTCATTGTATGTCCGTGAGTTCTATTGTTATGTGAGAGGGAGAAAACCTTTTCTCTACCCATGTTCTCCATGCCGTGCATAATTATATTTGCTTCTATCATGTTACATCTTTCTTGCCTTTTTCTCTAAACTAGTACAAGTCCTAAACACTGCAACCTTTATTCACAGGGGAGTGTCCCCCTAATCTTCCACAAACCATAAACTGGGGGTGGGGAGGAATCAGGGGACCTTCAAATGTTTCTGAACTTCAAATCCCATTATCCCTGACCATTGACTATGCTGGCTGGGGCTGAAGGGATCTGGAGGTTAAAAAGTCCCAAATCCTGCAGAAATGCTGTTGTGAGCTAGGATGTCCAGAAAGTGGGGTTCTGGCCTGATTTTAGCATCCCTGGCACAAGTCGTGGTACAAAAGGCACCCAGCTTTGGCCATCATTTCAGCGAACTTGCTGTAGAATCAAATGCTCCTTTTTTCCATCTTACAGAGATCATGTGGCACAATCTTTTTGCGTCACAATTGTGACTTTTTAATTGGGATCAGAGAGGGGAAAGGGAGGCTGACAACACTTCTCACACTGCTCAGAGGCTGCCATCATGATGAGCTAAAAATTCATTGACTGGAGGATAAAATGAGTAACCACTGAGGAATAAAAATACCTCTGATAAAGCCACAATGGTGGATTTATTTCACTGCCAAGAGCTGCACACTGTAACCTGCCAGTTTCTGACCCAGTGAGGAACCTCAGGTGTGGGGGCAAAATGCAGCTGTTCTGGGCCTCACTATCTGTCCCTTGCCAGACTGCTCTATCACTGCCTCTGCTTCACGTCCCAAATGTTCAATTCTGGTAACGCTCTCACCTGCATGAATGGAAGTCAGAGAGGGGTTGCTGAATGTGCGTTGAAAACAGCTACTGTACAGAGGTAAAAATTACATCCATGGCTCCATCCACTTTGCCTCTGGCCTCACCTATCACTTGCATGTGGCCCTGAGGTGGTTACCCAGAAGGGAATGTGGCCCGCAGGCTGAAAAAAGGGTTCATCACCTCCATTGCCTAAGGCACAAATCTGGTGATATCTCAGTAGCAGTGAAGTACAGTGGTACCTCAGGTTACAGACGCTTCAGGTTACAGACGCTTCAGGTTACAGACTCCGCTAACCCAGAAATAGTACCTCAGGTTAAGAACTTTGCTTCAGGTTGAGAACAGAAATTGGGCGGCCGCAGTGGGAGGCCCCATTAGCTAAAGTGGTACCTCAGGTTAAGAACAGTTTCAGGTTAAGAACGGACCTCCAGAACGAATTAAGTTCTTAACCCGAGATACCACTGTAGTTGCTTGATCCTTTAGATATGTTTCCAAAGCTTTTGACAACCCTCAACTGGTGCACTATTTATCTTGGGAGTAAGAAAGGTGCTAGATGAACAATGTGGGTTATTAGGAGGTTTGCTGGACTTATTTACAGAAACACAGAATTGTAGAGAAGGAAGGGACCCTAGGGTCATCTAGCCCAACCCCCCTGCAAGTTGGGAGTCACAGCAAAAGAATCCCTAACAGTTGGCCACCCAACCTCTATTTAAAAACAGTTGCCTCTTTTTAAAAGTAGCCTCCCTCTGGCCCACTAGAAGGGCATCAATGAGCCAACACCTGACCATCTGGAAATACAAATAGCATTTGTATCACAAGCTCCCAATTACCAACCAAATCTCATATTTTAGGAGGGAAGAGTGTACAAATAGCATGTGAAATTTAAATGCAAACTTTTTTCAGATAATCTGCAGGAAATGGGATAGAATTTACTTCGAATGTGAAGTTGGAATGGGAATAGGCTGATCCCCTCCCACCCCAATGATTTTTTTTTTAAAATCCTTTTGTAAAAAATATCAAAATCAAAACTCGTCTTTCCTTCTCTGAAAATTGCTCCAGTCTTTTGCTTGAAACGGTACCTCCAAATTCGCCTCTGAATTTTGCTTTGGGCAACATTCAGTGGCAACTCCCAGACGTCAGCATCAGCGAAGTGTGGCACTCCTACCATCCTAAAATATATCAAGGAACAAAGGCACCTGTGTCACTGAATTCTCAGCGATAGACGTGCTTCTTTCTTCCTTGCAAACAGGAGCGCACTGATCTTGCCTTATGGGCATGACATGCAGAATCTCCCCGGGACTGAAGGATCAAATAGCTTTGCATATCCACCTATTTGCCTGCAGGCCAAATCAACTGTGGGGAGATTATATATATGTGTGCAACATCGCCACTACTTGATGATGGAACACAGAGATTGGTCTGAAGGGGCCTGGTGTAGCTTCAGCTCTGGAGCTTGGGAAGGGCTGTGGCTCAGTGAGAGAGGATCTGCTTCACATCCAGGAGGTCCCAAAATCAACCCCTGGTGTCTGCAGGAAGGGCTGGGAGAGACTTGCTGCCATTACACCTGGAGAGCCAGCTACCAGTCATTGTAGGCAATACTGAGCTTGATAGACCGTTGGTCTGACTAAGCATAAGGCAGTTTCCTATGTTTCCCTGATTTATGTGCCTCCGGCGGGCAACTTCTATGCCAACTTTTAAACACCTGCTGAAAACTTTTCTATTCTGCCAGGCCTAAGCAAGTACATCACCCACAACAGTCCATTGATTTTTGTTTTTCATTTCTTTTTGCTTTTATCTTTTTGTCTTTATAGTGTTGTAGACTGCTAAGATAGATCGATAGATTGATAGATTGATTGATAGATAGAGTGGTCTCTAACTATGGGAATGAGACTCTTAGCTGTGAAAATGCTTTTTTAAAAAACGTTTTGAAAAATACATTGAATTTTGCATAGCTCTCTATCGCCATCTAGTGTCACATTTGTATATTGCACTTTACAACACATTGAAAACATTTTATTTGCAGCTGTTTAGCTGAGTCCTTAATTTCAGGGTCATGGGTTCAAGCCCCACAATGGGCAAAAAGATTTCTGCATTGCAGGGATTTGAACTAGATGAAGATGGTGGTCCCCTTCCACTCTATGTTTCTATGAACAGGGATCGGAGACTCTGTCAATTTCTGTTTCCTTCAGTTTTGCATTTTCTCCATCTAAAATTCAATTCTCCACATTTCCACATCAGTCTGTGGTTCTTCTTTAAAATCCTCATGGAAACTCGTCAGCATTTTAGTGTTGATTTCTCCTAACATAGACACTTTTTTGTCTGCAATTTTGCCTATCCTATATATTTTGGCAGCATATATTTTCCCTAGTATGATGCATTTATCTACATTATTTTCACTAATGTATGCATTTTCATGCAAACGTTACGACCGTATATGCATTTGTGTACACATTACTTGGGTAGAGAACTGCACTGCAAAATTCAGAGAAGCACACATTTCAAACGATGGCTGTATTTGGGTTTGCTCCCCGGGGAAAGGGGGCGGGGAGAGGAGAATACAATAGTGCATATAAATCTTTTCAAGAAAGGAGCAAGGAATAATCTTTTATAGTCAACTAGCTTAATTTAAAGGCGGGTTATGTTTGCGTGTGTGTTCAAGGGAGCGAGAGGGGCGAGAGGGGGGAAAACGCACCATAAAAAATGCTGCTAGAAAATCTTACTTCTTTAGAAATGCTGTACAGATAATTACTATTGTGATTAATGGGTATGCCATACCAGTTAACCTATTGGTATTGTTCCTCAAGGTTTACTAAGATATATTTAATGTACTTTTTTTAAAGTCTCTCTGTTAATAAAATAAAATAAAACCTACAATGGCGGGGCATGGGGGAGTTGTTGTTAACCAATGCTCCCTACATAAAAAGTTCCATGTATGGAGTAGAATCATAGAATCTTAGAGATGGAGGGGACCCAGAGGTCATCTAGTCCAACCCTCTGCAATGCAGGAATCTCAGCTAAAGCATCCATGACAGATGGCCAGCTAACCTTTGCTTATAAACCTTCAAGGGAGGAGAGGCCATCACTTTCCCAGGTAGCCCGTTCCACTGTCAAACAACTCTTACCACATTAGGATAAGGGCCAGAGTAAATTCCACCCCCCAGCCAACAGGGGCACTAATTTGTCACAGGAAAGTCCAGAACTGAAGTGACTTTTTGGCAGCCCGTAGCCTCTGAGGTCAGTGGTTTGAACTGGAAGTTCAGTAGACAGAAGTCTGAGGCTAATCAGACATTTAAAAAAAACAGTAGCACAGTTAACCTATGGAACTCATTCCCACAGGAGGCAGTGATTGCCACCAACTTGGAGGGCTTTAGATCAGCCTTTCTCATCAAGTCTAGTCGCCATTTATAGCCTCATCCTCCCTGAATCTGTCCCACCTTCATTTAAAGCAGCGGTTCTCAACCTGTGGGTCCCCAGATATTGTTGCACTGCAACTCCCATCACCCCTAGCTAGCAAGGCCAGAGCTCAGGGATGATGGGAGTTGTAGTCCAACAACATCTGGGGACCCACAGGTTGAGAACCGCTGCTTTAAATGAAGATGAGACAGATTCAGGGAGGATGAGGCTATAAATGGCGACTAGACTTGATGACTATGCTCTGCTTCCACAGAGGCAGTGATGCTTCAGGATAGTAGTTCCTAGAAATCACAGGAGGAAGGAGTGCTCTTGTGTTCAAGTCTTCCTGGTGGGTTTCCCTCAGTCACACCATAGATCTGTGTAACAACATAATTATATCAGCAGTTTTATTTTCAATTCCTTTCCTAATGATCTATAGGCATGTAGTTTGCCTTTTTTTCCTCAGAGCTGTGGCACACTGGGTCAATATCTTTATCCAGCTATCTACTATGACCCCAATATCTCGTTCTTGGTCAGTCACTGCCTGTTCAGACCCCATATGAGTGTATATAAGATGCTTCGCCCCTACATACATCAGTTCACACTTATTTATACCGTATTGCACTTGCCATTTTACTGACCCACAATGCTTTGGAGCAATGCTACAGCAAGGCATTGTGGGTAATGGAAGTGGAAGGCAGCTTGTAGCCAGCCACCGCAGATTGCAGCATCGGTGCTGTCAGCAAATAAACCCTCTGAGGGGCAGTTGGAGGGCCTTTTGTTGCCCCCTCCCTCGCCCTCCTGAAACCTGGAGTCAGCCTTGTTTCAATCACAGATTCTTGGTGCAATTGGGGGGGGGAAGCATACCAGAGAAAGGTTTTTACGAGAGAAAAAGAGCTGTTCAAAACAAGGCATGGACAAAGCGCTGAGGTGGTAACATAGACATTTGAAAAAGCGGGAAATGAAGGGAAATGGTCTAGCAGTAATGACGGACCCAGTGACCTTTACTGTGCTAGTGATTACAGCTATTATGTTCTTAAATTATGCACATTTCACATGTGTGTGATCTCTTAATTCTATGAATGAAGCCCTCAGTGTCATTCTTGGAGTCAATCAAGGCTCTGCTATTCTGAGCGCTATGTTATCAAAACAATTACGCCAACCAAAGACCCACTGAAACGAACTCATCCGGAAACGCCCAAGTGTAACAAAGATAAAAAATAGAAATGGCCAGTTTTTGTCCAAATGTGTCAGGAAGGGGCCCTAAGTCTTGGCAGAAAGGCTTTGTTTTGCATTGTCTCTTGAACACGCTCTTCCTTAGGGCTGCACTAAACACAACACACAGTCACATGCAATAAAAATCCAATATAACCACACAGCCCATACTAGTCCTTCTCGGAGTAGACCCATGGACATTAATAAATTTAAGCCAGTCCTTTCCAATAATGTCAATGGGGCTGAGTAGGACTAGCATTGGGTATGGCCCTCCCTGTAACAGAGGAGACATTGTGGTGGCTGGGAATTTTCAACAGGGAACATCTAATTCTGACTGGCAGGGTCTCCAGAGGGTTACAGACAGGAGACCTTCCCACCCCTACCTTGAAATGTCAGCATCAAACCTGAGACTTTTTGCCAGCAGAGCATGTCTTCTACCACTGTGCAACCACTCATGATTGGGTGTGCACCATGTCTCATTTGCCTTGAGGCCAGCTCTGTTGCCTCTCTATCATATCGACACTCTTCTGTATGTAAAGCCCATGTGCTGTGCACCAGATTCAGCCAAGAACTGAACCAAATCAGGCTCATTGTAGGGGCATCCAGGCTTGTGCTGAGCTGAGTCACAAGAGCCCCAGATTGTGCTGGGCCTGGGAATAACCTGAGAAACAGGGTCCAGGACTTGTCCTGAATCCGGAGGTTCCACTAGGAGTCAGTCTGACAGTGCCAAGGCAGGACATGAGGCAGGAAACCAGGCAAGGACAGGTACAGGATCTGGCATACAGCAATGCTGCTCCCGCAACCTGGGGCGGGGTCCGACAGCCTTTTATCTTTGTCAGGGTAACGGCCAGTCCTGATCCCCCAGCGACTCACCTCCCTGTTTCACCCGGAGGCGAGCACTCCTCCTGCGAGTACTCATGTCTCTCCTTCTCTCAGACCTTAGTCTCTGCAGCTCGGGAGACGTCAGTGGGTTACTAGACCCAGGGGCCGCCTCAGCCTCCCCTGACCAAACTGGAAGTGGAGCAGCTGTAAGTGATGGCCCAGCTGAAGGCAATGAGGTAATCCCCACATCTGGAGCCAGGACATGCTCAAGCCCCTGAGTCAGCCCAGCTGGTGTTTGTTGCAGGGGAACCTGTGCAGATTGGGACTCTTCAGGATCAGGCCTCAGACTTGGTTCAGATGATGCCTGAGGCAAAGGATCCAGTGTGGACTGAGACTCCTCCGGTTCCGAGTCCCAGGCCATCACACAGATAAACCCAGATTGGGCCACCCCGAGCGATCTGGGTCTGTCCGGGGTGGGATATCAGTCAGGAAGGCTGCAGACTCCAGCAGGATCCCTTCTTGCAAGGTCCTTCCCTGTGGAGTAGGGACTTGGAAAGCAGCTTCCTGAAGTATTGAATGCTTCTAGTCTCTGTGGCTTGTGTGCAGGGAGAAACAACATCTCCTTCTCTCACCTTATGCTTAATTAACGTTTATAAAACTTCAGTTAAATATGAGGCCAGGTTGCGTTGAGTGTTCCCTGGGTCAGCCCAGATCAGGTTGGGGGCCATTTTGGATCAGGAGGGGAGCTTTGCACAGCCCTTGTTCTAGAGCTATAAATTCTTCCCATCACTTCGTTCCTCGCTGGCCAGTTTCTAAAACTAGCTGCTGGCCAAGGTTGTGTTTATCCATTTGGAAGTAAGCAAGCAAGCAAGGAAGGAAGGAAGGAAGGAAGGAAGAAAATAAATACTAAAAAAACACCCTCATGTTGACTCCACTTTCAGTGTAATGGACCTTGGCACATTTTCTTTCATCACAGCTGGTAATAATAAGCAGTAATGTTTTATTGCAATCACTGGGATGTTTGGATCATTGATTTCAATGTAATATTAATATAATGCAATATTAATATACAGCACAAGTGGATGTGTTGAAGCCTGGGGAAAATGGTAAGGAAACATTTCAGGCTGAGATGTGAAAGAGTCCACCTGTTGTTCTGCTTCTGTGTGAAAACAATGCACACAGATGCTCAGAAGTGTGCGCCAGATTCCAGCATAGTGACCAGGTCGCCGGCATGGTGCCCTTCAGAGATTATGGACCACAACTACCAGTATCCCTAGCTATTGGCCAATACTGGCTGGGGCTGGTGGGAGTTGTGGTCCACAAATAATGGAAGACAGCCAGTAGTGTAGTGGTCTGGGTTTCTGGGTTGTTGTTGTTTAATATTTTAAATATTAAAGCGGTTTACAACCTACATTAAAACAGCAAATAAAACAATCCAGAATAAAACATCACAATGGATGATGTTACTGTTCTGGCAGCATGGTCCTTGCAGGG
This sequence comes from Podarcis raffonei, assembly GCF_027172205.1. Classification (NCBI taxonomy): domain Eukaryota; kingdom Metazoa; phylum Chordata; class Lepidosauria; order Squamata; family Lacertidae; genus Podarcis; species Podarcis raffonei. The sequence goes on along the minus strand of NC_070615.1, from coordinate 37,952,763 downwards.
TCCTCCTGTCTCTTGCATCTAAGAACCTCCCAATCAGCATGGGAGGGGAGCTTTGTAGTCACTGAGAGGAAGTCCTCTCACCCTTCATGAGAACTGGAGCCAGAAGAAAAGGAGATGAGACCGTCATGGAGGATTGGCTCCAAGGGTCACTCTGGAGAAGGCACTCAGGAAGAACACAGAGGAGGATTTGTCTGTATGCTCCAAGATTAAGCATTTAGAAGCACTGAAAACACCCTACCAGAGAGGAATGGCAAACTACGACTATGCAGAAATGGCAAAACTGACCGGAAAGCTCAGGGACCAAGAAGACAAGAAATTCAAGAAAGAATGGGGAAAGTTTATACTTTATTTAGGAGACCACTGTAAACAGATGCAAACATTAGCAGGATTTTAATCTCACTTGTAATGTAACAAATACCATGAACAATATGGATAGATATAAAATATAGATTATGAAGTAATATGCAGTTGAAAATGTTGACAATAGGAACCATGGAGGGGATAGGGGGAAGTCTCCAGATTCATAGTAATCTCTTTATATGGATGTGTATTTGGTGTGGTTATAAATTTATATTTGTAAAATCAAATAAAAATGATTTTAAAAAAGAGAACAAGAGGCAGCCTAAGGTGCAGGAAACACACACACAGGAACACTGAAAACATAAGATACTTCAGTTTCGAGAGAATGGTGTGCAAGTTCTGTTACGTATAGTGGAATTGCAAGGAAAGTGCAACTTATGACACTCTGAAAGAAGTTGTTAGAGCACTTCAAGTTATTTGGCCATGTACAAGCAAAGAAAATAGTAGACCTAGCAGAAAAGCAAGACATGGAGATCTGCACTGATCATTGCAATGCATCCCTAATAATTATAATTAGTGCATAATTATAAGATTATTGTATAATGTTAGAAGGTTGTATAACCTTAGCAGGGGCCTGGCTGTGAGGGGGCATGATGGCTGTGACCATCATGAAGGGACCCAGCACTTATGGATTTGCCACTACCCTACTGAGGACAGCATGCTGAATCTGTCACTGACCTCCCTAAGATCAGACTGATGAAGAAAAAGAGTTGGAGGGCTCTGTGTGATCAGCATGTTAAAGACACTTCAGAGCAATTGTCCGGATGACCTCATCCAACTGTTCCACGTAGATGATGAGCTGCACAGGAGACGAGATAGAGCCCTGTGACTCCTCATTCCTGGTAAATGAAAACAGCTGGGTATGGTGCATCACATTTTGTTTTAAGACCAAAGGAGGAGGAAAAGTTAGAGCTCATCTTTTACTGCTTTGACGTGACTGCAGCTGGCGGAGAAGTGGGTTACAGCTCTTTTAAATCACCGGTGCTGTCACTTTGAAAATGCCACACAGTGTGAAACGGACGCTCTCTTCCAATGATGCCAATAGCCCACATCTTCTAATAGTCTGTCAATTCTCAGTTTTGTGGTGAACTGGAATTTCAGGGAGTGGGAAGATAGTATGTTAACTAGGATTCAGTTTGTCAGTGTGGTGTAGTGGGTAGAGTGTTGGTCGAGGACCTGGGAGGCCAGAGTTCAAATCCCCACTCAGCTATGGAGCTCAGCAGGTGATCTTGGGCCAGTCACTGCATCTCAGCCTAACCTCCATCATAGTGATGGGGATTAATTGAGAACCATGCATTTCTCAACCTTGAGCTCCATTGAGAAAAAGGTGGGCTATAAATGCACTAAATAAATAATAGATAAAGGCACATTTCCCCAAAATAATATGGGAACTAATTTTTCCGAACTTAAATTCAGTTCTCTGTGTCTGCACATCAATTTGTAATGAAAATTCATTGGCTTTCTCATGTGGATTTCTCCTAACATGCATGTTTATGAAGGCAGCTTTCCCTAATGCAAAGCATCCCATCATTGGAAAGCAACTTTCCCTAGTACAGTGGTACCTCAGGTTACATACGCTTCAGGTTACAGACGCTTCAGGTTTCAGACTCCACTAACCCAGAAATAGTACCTTGGGTTAAGAACTTTGCTTCAGGATGAGAACTGAAATTGCGCGGCGGCAGCGGGAGGCCCTATTAGCTAAAGTGGTACCTCAGGTTAAGAACATTTTCAGGTTAAGATCTGACCTCCAGAACAAATTCAGTTCTTAACCCGAGGTACCACTGTTTAATGCATATTTCTTTTTATTTCCACTAATAGATGGCATTCAATGCACATTTTTTATACATGTTTCTTGGCTGGAGAATTGCACTGCAAAATTCGTAGAAGTGCAATTTTCAAAAGGTGGCTGTGCTTTGCTTTGTAGATCACTTCAGAAAATGCATATTAGGTAAGTTTTCCTCTAAATGCGAATTGAATATAAATACTCTGCCAGCCATAGATACAGCTCCCTTCACCTGCAGCCAATGGTCAGGGAGAGGGTTGTAATTTGTGATGTCATCATGCTTCATTAATTTTTTGTGTGAATAATCAAGCCCATCCCACTTTGCAGCTCTTTCTCTTTTGTAATCCTGATCCTCATCTATCCCTGCATAAGATTCCATAATTGTTTTCCAAAACTTAGATGTGTGTTTCACAGCATGAATTTCCACCACATAACTGATAACATGTTTTGGTTTGCGTAATTTTATGTCATTTTACTACAGACATATGATATAGGTATATATGGAAAGGAGATTTTGTAGGTCAATGGAAGGTAATGTAGCAGAATTTTTTATTATGAATTTTTTATTCTCAAAAAACAAGCCAACCCCAATATGGTACAGGGCGTTGTAATTCTGTGAATGCTTGTGGAAACTCTCTCAATGTGTGCCTGCTTTGATGAGGGCACAAAATAGTGAATTATGTGTTATATCTTACGAGATTTTGAGAAATGAGAACTTAATGCACATCCCTAGCCAGGGATGATGAGAGTTGGGGACTCAAGGCTTTAGAACAGAGCCTTAGAAAGGATAGATCTATCACCGTAAATTGTGCAATGAAAAGCACACTCAATGATGATAATTTTCCCCCCACTTCATTTGGGAAGAAAACATAATATATGTAAGATAAATACAAGTTTAGCAGTGTGTTCTGAAAGAGGACAATGTGCCCAGAAGCTGGGATTAATCATAGCTGCCCACCCTAACAACTTACAGACCAGCACAGGCTCATTTGCTGCTGTGCAATGTTGATGATGGCCATTTCTGAGTAATGAGTTGTAGCCTGCAGTCTGAAAAAGACTCCAGTTGTCAGGCTTGTTTACTCTGAAATAGTCTCAATGGGCTGCTGTGGGGGTAAGTAGTTTGGGCACCTTGCTTTTAACAACTTCTCCGAATTACAATTCCGAGAATGATGAACAGCTTCATTCCGGGAGATTACTCGCACCAACCTAAGTATTGAAATATATTCATAGCTTTTGGTGGTTGGAAACCATCCAGGATTTGGGTTGGGGTAGGCAGAAAGAATCAGCCTCTAAAACCTGCACAGCAGGAAGTTTGGGTCTGCATTTTAAACGTTTCTTCAAGCTTTTGTTAAGATAAAAACAGCTTTAAAAAACTGATCCTGGCTCCACAATCATCTTTGGTAACAAGATGATTGGCGTGCTCTTGCCTGGCTGGACTGTATCCTTGAACTGAGATAATGCCCTTCAGTGTGGCCGAAAGGAGAATTGAGAGATGTGTGCTGTGCATAGTAACCTTTGACTTTTGCATGGCTGTAATGCAACTGACTGTCCCAAGCGAGAATTGGGCCAATATCACTTGTATGTGACCCCTTCTGGTAAATGAACCACCATAGCCACTAGAGGACCGTGAAAAATTGTGTCATGGGCTTTTTAGACTTGTCTACCCATGTACTAGGGATGCAGATGGCGCTGTGGTCTAAACCACAGAGCCTAGGGCTTGCCAATCAGAAGGTCGGCGGTTCGAAACCCTGCGATGGGGTGAGCTCCCGTTGCTCAGTCCCTGCTCCTGCCAACCTAGCAGTTTGAAAGCAAAGTGCAAGTAGATAAATAGGTACCACTCCAGTGGGAAGGTAAACGGCGTTTCCGTGTGCTGCTCTGCTTCGCCAGAAGCAGCTTAGTCATGCTGGCCACATGACCTGGAAGCTGTCTGTGGACAAATGCTGGCTCCCTCAGCCAGTAAAGTGAGATGAGCGCCGCAACCCCAGAGTTGTCTGCGACTGGACCTAACGATCAGGGGTACCTTTACCCATGTACTTTCTGAATCTTAAGGGGTGCATTGATTGCTAGATGTGGGTTTTTTCCCCCAGCTCTCCTACCCCGCTATAATCGTGTCTTCTCCAGATGAAACGTGACCAAGTCCTTTGACCTATCCTCCTAAGATTTGCTCTCCAGGTCCCTCACCACCTTTGTCACTCTCCTCTGGATACAGATGGATTTTCCATGAAGCTGATAAATTGTTGCCATCCTTCCTTGCACATCAAATTTTTAAAGAGCCCAACCATGCTCTCTCTCCCCTCCCCCTGCCACCCTTTTCTCATCCAGCCCTCATTCATAAGAAGATTGCATTGTTGCCAATTTTCTTCGTTCCAGGCTAAAAGGCTTTAAGTAAGCTGGATGCTAAGCATGCTTCATTAGTTTCAGCTCCTCTACATATCTAAGCTGTTTAAGTGCAGTCATTCATTCAAGTACCAATGAATACCGTCCTGATGTTTGCTTTTAAGTAAACTTACTTTAAGATATTCACACTTTCTAGGTCTGCCTGTTCTCACTTGCTTGACTTTCTCCAAAGCGAGGGTATCACAGGTATAGTTGTAGTAAGCTTGCCTATGCATGTGCATGCAGGGAAACAGCTCCCCATGCAGACCACAACGAGAGCAAGAGGTTAAAGCCAAGCTCTTGCTCTGGTCTCATGTGTGTGTGGTTCTCTCCCCTTGCATTATAGTGCTTCTGAGATAAAGGAGGAGGAAGCCTGTAGCCATAAAAATAAATCATGGTTCAGATGCAAACTATTGTATCTGAACTGGCAACTCTCTTCCCAGCTCATAGAATTAACAAGTTCAGTTGACTACAGTTAATTGCACTAGTTCAAAAATCTCTGAACAACACCTGGAAGCAGTTCCCATGATTGCTGAGTCAATGAAAATGAATTAAGTTTATTTAGGGGTAGAACTTTGCATGATTTCTAGTTCATCTTCATGTTCATTCTGTCATCCCACCTCCCCAGCATGAGACTCTTAGCTTTCATTTTGTGAAAAACAAAGCAAGTCAATTGGATATCTATAAAGAAAGTTAGAAAGCAAAATGTGGAGGCAACATTGTAAGACTTCTTAGGCACATATGGAGGTGCTGCTGTTACTAAGGTCACTTGGTCACTTAATTCACTGCTGCCAAGGAATCAGAAGAAAGGAATGTGAAGCATTTCCTGCATCTTCCCTGTTGAAGGAGTAGCTTGAAGCAATAAGTACAATATAGGGGAGAAAGCATTGATAGGATCTGTAGTTTCTTCAGGGTACTGAAAGACATCCTGATTCCCTTCACACAGCTACAATTGGCAGAGTCCCCTTGGTTGAGCAGTTGATCGTTTAACCACTCCAGGAATTGTAACACTGTGAGGGGAATAAGGGGTCTCCTAACAACTCTCAGCTCCATTCATAAACCACATTTCCAGGATTCTTTAGGATGATATAAGCTCTCCCTTATATCTCCAAATGTGAAAGTGGTAGCTAGAGGTTGAGATTGCGTGTAAACCATAGAGTTGGTAAGGACCCCAAGGGTAATCTAGTCCAACCCCCTGCAGTGAATATAATTTAAAGAAAGCTGAAATTTCAGGGAAGGAGCTGGAATGTCCCTTAGGAGATCAGTTTCCCCACAGGGCCCTGCTCTGGTTGCAGGTGTGATTTTATACACTATGCAATATAATAGATAACAGGCATCATGCAAGTGTAGTGCAGAATTGCAGTTCAAAACCTGTCCTGATGAAACTGTAAAGTCATTGGGGTTTTCCCTTCAAATGGAAGACAATGTATGAATTATCAGAGCATTAGCAGACTTTTGCAAGAACTTCAAATTCTCATGGCGGCTGCCCTTGAATGCTCCCACCGGACGGGATTAATTACCAAGAAGGTGATTTTTCAAGAAAGGCTGAAGTATTAGCAAGTGAAATATACTTGAACAGAGATGCCTCTCCTGTGTTTTCCTCCCAGTCAGTTTCATAACTTGACTCAGCACATTATTATTAATTTTAATAATAAAAAACACACTTTAAAAATACCTTGGGGAGCCACCTTGCAAACTGTTACCCCCCCTTAACACCAAAAGTAAATTGGGAGCAAAGAGACTTGCAAAAGGCTTTCACTCCTCTTGTAAAGTTAATGACTTTATTAAAACCTCTTCCGTCCAAAGAGGAGGCGCTCTGAGGGTTTCCAATAATTACTGTGCTCCATTATATCAGAGATCACAAAATGAAGGTTTTAAAACTTCATTAGTCTCCTGGCCCCCAATATGCTGATAGGCTGGAAATCTGGCCTCAACTGCTAGCAGAATATTTCATGAGCTGGGGGTGGGGAGGAATGGCAATGGAATCCCCCTCAACCAGAACACACCTTGAACGTTGCACTTCCTGCGATGGTTTTCAGAACAGAAGTTCGTAATAAAGTGTTTCGGAAACTTATCTGCTTTGAACATTGAAAGAGCACTTAGTTTTATTCCCCAACACCACTCTTTTTTTTTTTTATGCAATGGCAGAAGCGCACGGTTTCATCATTTCACCGTTGCTCTTTGCTCCGTGGGACAATTTTCTTTTTCTCCTTAAAAAAAAAAAAGAAATACAAAACTAAAAGTTCTTTCAAGACTCTATTTATCTAGGAATTATGACAAGCCAATGGACTCTCCCTCTCCTACATCACCACCATTTTAAAAAATGGCAGAGAGGAAGATTTTTTAATCATGTTAACATCACACAATTGCAAAAAAGGTTCTTTTTTTATATATATACCCCGCCCTTCCCGGTTCAAAAACTGGGCTCAGGGCGGCTAACAACAAATTTAAAACACTTAATTGTAAAAGCAGCATAAAATACAGTATAAAAACATGAAGAACAATATAATTCAAAAATCAAAAATCAATTTAGGTGAAATAAGCATTAGATAACCCCCAGGGCTAGCTGGCTGAATTGGGCCTACTTGGGCCAGCGAGGAGACACTGGGAGAATTAGCTGTGGGGTCTCAGAGTGGGTAATCTTCATAAAAGGGGAGGGGGGAGGGAAGAGAAGGATATAAAAGATCAGGCTGAATTCAAATTAAAGGCCAGGTGGAATAGCTCTGTCTTACAGGCCCGACGGAAGGAGGTTAAATCCTGAAGGGCCCTAGTCTCATGGGACAGAGCATTCCACCAGGTTGGAGCCATCACTGAAAAGGCCCTGGCCCTGGTGGAGGACAGTCTGACTTCCTTAGGGCCCGGGACCTCTAAACTATGGTTATTCATGGACCTTAAGGTCCTCTGCAGGGCATACCAGGAGAGGCAGTCCCATAAAACAGAATTAGATGAGGAGAAGACTTTAAATGGCTCCTGGGCATGATTGTTATTCTCTGCCTCCATGATCAGAGGCAGCAATGACTCTGGATACCAGTTCCTGCAAACTACAGGAGTGGAGAGGGCTCTTGTGCTCGAATTCTGCTTAGGAGTTGGCCACTATGGCTACAGGACTATTGGCCTGATCCAGCAGGCTTCTCTTATTATGGAATGCAGCCCCTGAGCTGAAAGACGGTTTCTTTCCTAGCCCTGCTCTAGGCGGACACACGGAATACACTTCTTTTTTAGAAAAGAGAATTGAAATGGCAGGAAGCTGGTTAAGCATATAAGGCTGTAAAGCCTATGCAGTCCCTGTCACCGCAGTCATGCTGGTGGAAAGACAAGGCGATTTGAGCCAGGGGAAGTGAAACAAATCAGGAGCTCAAGGGATGATGTGAAATTGACAAAACACTACAAAAGCCTCCCCCTGGCAGCCTCATTGCATCACCGAAGGGGAGAATTGTATTTGAGATTTGGTGGTGTATTGATTCTTGAATTTGAGGTGGCCGAAAAAGGGAGGAGTGGGAGGGAATCAGGGTATTAGCTCAAATATAACTGGAAACAGAGAGGGGAATCCCAAAGGTGTCAAATAAAAACGTATCCATTAAAAAAACAACACACCTTCCGGTAAATATTTACAGTGCCCAACACATTTCAAGCTGTTGCTCTTCCTCAGAGGCAACTGTAAAATCAGATAACAACTGAACCATAATTAAATCAGGTTGAATTAATATCCTGCAGATCCTCAAGATTGTGTCTTAGACATGCAATTGAGTAACCCAGTCTTACCAGATCTTACACACAGGTTTGGAAATTTGTGCGTATCTTTGTACGCTTGTCTTCTAATATATGCATTTTTGTGCACACTCCCTTCCCCCAATAATATACACTGAATCACAGAATTGCAGAATTGGAAGTGATCCCAGGGGTCATCTAATCCAACCCCTGCAATGAAGGAATTACAATTAAAGAATCCCTGGCAGATGGCCATCCAGCCTCTGTTTAAAAACCTCCTATGAAGGAGAGGCCATTAGCTTCCCAGGTACAGTGGTACCTCGGATTACAGATGCTTCAGGTTACAGACGCTTCAGGTTACAGACTCCGCTAACCCAGAAATAGTGCTTCAGGTTAAGAACTTTGCTTCAGGATGAGAACAGAAATTGTGCTCCGGCGGCGCGGTGGCAGCAGGAGGCCCCATGAGCTAAAGTGGTACCTCAGGTTGAGAACAGACCTCCAGAACGAATTAAGTTCTTAACCCAAGGTACCACTGTAGTCCTTTCCACTGTTGAACAGCTCTTACTGCCAGAAAGGTCTTCCTACTGTTCAGTCAGAATCTCATTTCTTGTAATTTGAATCCATTGGTTTGCATCCTACCCTCTGGAGCAGCAGAAAACATGCTCGCTCCATCTTCCATGTGGCAGCCCTTCAGATATTGCAAGATGGCTATCAAATCACCTCTCAGTCTTCTCCTGGCTAAATGTACCCTACTCCTTCAACTGTTCCTCATAAGGCTTGGTTTATAGGCCATTCATCATCTTGGTCACTCTCCCCTGCACACATTCCAGCTTGTCATGAACAGGATAAGAAGGTACTTCAACTACTTGGTCATGGGGGAGAGCTTTCTTGGACTATTCATGTTTATTTATGTCTTTATAAAATATACCACCTACACTTATGAAATATCTTATGGTATAATACAAAATAATCACAAAATGACTGAGTAATCTAAAAAGAAATGAAAAATTAAGCAACTAGATTGCCCTACCAGCATAAAAATGTCCTCAAGAGATATCTGAAGGTTAACAGCAAGGACGGCTACTGAATCTCTGCTGGAAGAGTGTTCCACAGTATGGGACCAGCAATGCTAAATCCCCTCTAAATATTTGTTCATCTCTAAACACTAAATCCTTGTTCAACTCTTGTATCAGCTGGCCTCACTCGAATAAATATGTAAAAAAGAAAAGCTGTAAATAACCTAAGAAAACCAATGGCTGCAGAATGAAAGGGAAACAGAAGGAGATGCAGTTGTCTAGCCTGGAGAAACCTGAGAGGGAGGTTGATAACAGATGCATGAAGCGATTGTCGTAAGGAGGGCCAGAATTAGGGTTTCTTTTTTTCTTTTTCCATAGGCAATGAAAGAAATAAAGGTCTACTTAGGATAATCACATTTAAAATGGATTTAAGGCCAGAAATGAGTTCCAGACAGCCCTGGACTCACATACTTCCTCTGTCCTCTATTTCTCCTCCAAGTTTAAAAGTAAAAGAACCTTTTCCCTTTCGTGGTATGAGCAAACCACAGTTCTGTGTTACAGGTGAATTTGTGGGAGCTGTGGTTTGCTCCAACCCATTGGTTTAAACCAGGAGGAACCAATGTGGTGTCCTCCAGATGTTGTGGACTACAGCTCCCATCGTTCCCAACCAGCATAACCAATAACTAGGGATGACGGGAGTTGTAGTCCAAAATATCAGGGGGCACTATGCTTAAAAACAAACAAACAAAAACCAGGATCAAGGCATGGCCTCAGATTCTTGTGTGCTAACTTGACTGTGGTTTGAAGCATAATTTCCAGAACCAAGCCAGCGAGTTATTTGATCAGGACAACTTTGGGAGGAATTGCCTATCTCTGCTTGTGGTTTCATCCATTCATGCACCCCATGAGAGTACACATTTATATGCAAATATAAAAATATATATTTGTATATATACAAATATAATGGATGGTTCTGTGGTCTAAACCACAGAGCCTACGGCTTGCCGGTCAGAAGGTCGGCAGTTCGAATCCCTGCGACAGGGTGAGCTCCCGTTGTTCGGTCCCAGCTCCTGCCAACCTAGCAGTTTGAAAGCACGTCAAAGTGCAAGTGGATAAATAGGTACCACTCCAGCGGGAAGGTAAATGGTGTTTCCGTGCGCTGCTCTGGTTTTTCCAAAAGTGGCTTAGTCATGCTGGCCACATGACCCGGAAAAACTGTCTGCGGACAAACGTCAGCTCCCTCGGCCAGTAAAGTGAGATGAGCACCGCAACCCCAGAGTCATCAGCGACTGAACTTAACTGTCAGGGGTCCTTTACCTTTTTATATACAAATACACGTCTGTTGACCTGCTACTGTAAACAAGCCCAGTTCTTCAGGCAAGCACAACTTCTGATCACATCTTTCTTTTTCCCCACACGCACACTCTCTTCACTAAACAATTAGCTTTGGGGGGTGGCATGGCACCACACAAGGCAAGCCAATGCTCTGGAGTAACTATTCTCTGTGGAACTGTTTTCTCAAGAGGCTCCTTCTCCAGATCTGCTGAGGTAACCCACATCCATACAGTAAAATCCCCGATGTCTTTCTGAGAGTCTTTTGTTCTTCTGCACATCAGTCTATCTGAAGAGTTTTGCAGCAACCATCACCATAGTAACGGAGAAAGTTCTCCTTGCCCTAGTTTATAAGGGGTGTTACTTGGGGTGTTTTATACATTCGCACACACCATTCTAAAGATGGTAGGGAAAAAATTCAAGTGGAAAAGGTTTTCCGCATACCTTGCAGTGGTCGGTTCTCTGGGGATTGTGGGTAGACCTGAAGCACACCTTCTGCCCACATTCTCAGTTCACCTCAGTAGGGCTGATGGGTAGGATCTGTGCCAAAATGTGAAACTCTACCTAAAGGTGAGCAGGAACAGAAAATGAAAAATATTGATCCTTGCTATAATTTCTACTTTCCTTGTGTTTCCATAGCCAATATAACATAGCATAAGCCCCTCACCTTATGGCAAGACCCATAGCTCAGTGGTAGAGCATCTGCCTAGCATAATGTTTCAGGTTTGATCCCTAGCATCTCCAGGTAGGACTGGAAAAAATTCCTTCCTGGAACCCTGGAGAACTGATACCAGTCTTAGTAGACAATACTGAGCTAGACTTTGTTGTTGTTGTTTAGTCATTTAGTCATGTCCGACTCTTCGTGACCCCATGGACCAGAGCACGCCAGGCACTCCTGTCTTCCACTGCCTCCCGCAGTTTGGTCAAACTCATGTTGGTAGCTTCGTGAACACTATCCAACCATCTCATCCTCTGTCGTCCCCTTCTCCTTGTGCCCTCCATCTTTCCCAACATCAGGGTCTTTTCCAGGGAGTCTTCTCTTCTCATGAGGTGGCCAAAGTATTGGAGCCTCAGCTTCACAATCTGTCCTTCCAGCGAGCACTCAGGGCTGATTTCCTTCAGAATGGAGAGGTTTGATCTTCTTGCAGTCCATGGGACTCTCAAGAGTCTCCTCCAGCACCATAATTCAAAAGCATCAATTCTTCGGTGATCAGCTTTCTTGATGGTCCAGCTCTCACTTCCATACATCACTACTGGGAAAACCATGGCTTTAACTATACGAATTGCATTAATACTCCATCTCTCTTCCAAGGTGCTCAAGGTGTGGCGTGCATGGTTCTCCTACCTCTCTCCATTTTATCCTCACAACACCCCTGTGAGGTCAGGCTGAGAGACTGTGACTGGTCCAAGGTCATGCGGCAAGCTCCATGGCTGAGTGGGGATTAGAACCTGGTCTGGTAAACTGGTATCAGCTTACTGCACTTCTCAGTGATTGCTGATCCTTTGCTACTTGATGTACCTGTAGGGACAATTCATTTGCTGATGAAGAATTACCATTGAAAATATTTGTATCAGCTGGCCTCACGCGAATAAATATGTAAAAAAGAAAAGCTGTAAATAACCTAAGAAAAGCAATGGCTGCAGAATGAAAGGGAAACAGAAGGAGATGCAGTTGTCTTGTTCGTCATCCGGGAAAACTGTTCTGTGCTACGTCACTGCACATTTGCAGGACTGTGACTATTGAAAGGCATTTTGCCTTCATCTCCAGGTTCTCTGATACTGACTAACCATGCTCTCTATTGTTGTTCATGACTCCAATTATTCGTTACTCCATTGCATATTTTCTGTTTATGAATTGTGAAACATTATACTGTTATAAATATTTTGTTAGCACCTTATTAGCCGCGTGTTGCCTGTGGTTGTTCACAGGGGATTTCCTTTGTTGTTTATCCATGGCTGCTGGCGACAGTAGGTGGAGCCAGAGTTAGTGACAGGCTAAGCTGCAGCCAATGATAGGTGGAACCAACTAACTGTAGTTCAGTCCCACCCTCCTCCCTTACAAGGGGATGAGTTCTACAGGGAAAACACTGAGACTAAGGAGGAGGGAACCAATAGCCAGTCCGGGGCTGTCTTAAGCATATGCGGCGCTGGGGTGCAAAGATCCACCCGGTGCCCCCCCCCAGTTGCTCAGTCCCAGGCGCGCAGGAGGGCGGAGCCAGCCAGCTGCCTCAGCATCTTGTTGGCTCGGTTGCCTCTGAACTTGTGACGCAGAGCCGCCCGCAGCAGAAGAGTTCCACCCTGAGAACCCAGCGCACGGATGCCCCACACTCCTAGTGCCTATGGGTAAGACCAGGTGTCAGGAACCTTTTCCAGCCATGGGCCGGTCCACCGTTCCTCTGACCATGTGGTGGGCTGGAATATATTTTGAAGGGGGGGATGAACAAATTCCTATGCCCCACAAATAACTCAGAGATGCATTTTAAATAAAAGGACACATTCTACTTATGTAAAAACATGCTGATTCCCGGACCGTCCACAGGCCGGATTTAGAAGGCGATTGGGCCGCATCCAGCCCACAGGCCTTAGGTTGCCTACCCCTGGGTAAGACAGCCCTGAGCCAGTGCCACCCTCTGGACTGAATGGGGGCAGACAGAGTTGGTGGGGCAGCCCCCACGCTCCCTAATGCTCCAATCTCCACTGTGTAAAACAGTCCAAGAAACAAATAGCCTGCCCTGTGCTCAAGCCCTTAGGATACAGCAAGCTATAAAACCAAGTCTTATAAGGCAGGGAGAGATGTAATAGGTTAGTCCGTAAGAGGGATGGCCGCATACCCTGTTTGGGAAAGCGCTGAGCCTCTGGGGCTATTGCAAAGAGCAATCATGCCTTTTGCACTTTTTCCGGGTAGCGACCTTCAATTTGTCTTTAAGCCCTTATGCCTGGTACAAGTTTGTTCCGATGGCCCTGTGGTGCTGAGCAGAGAAGGAGATGGATTCTGCTCTGCCACCTTCATCAGCAACAAAATTGTAAGCCAGGTTTCCACACATCCTGCATCTTTATTACCGCTGAGGTTGTAAGAAACGGCCATAAAATATAGTTGGATTTTTCCCCGCTCCAGAAGATCAGCAGAGTCTTGCAGCACTGGCAGTCTGGAGGATGGGAAGGGAAATATTTTGTGGTGAGTCGCAATGTCAGGGCCATACATTACTGGGACTCCATGGGGCTGGGGAAGTGAGATTCAGTAGCAGATAAGTTCCGCTTGAACCTTTTTCAGGCTGAGGGCCTCATTCCCTTCTGAACAAACTTCCAGGGGCCACATGCCAGTGGTGAGAGGGAGCAGAGACAAAGGTAGGCAGATGTCAGTGGGCCAGTCAGTAACCAAACAGCTCAAAGTTGGAGTTAACTCTTTATTAGCAAAAACACGGCCTCCACAGACTTGGCTGAGTGTCAGGTCTAATGAGCACAGCAACTTATTCCTGGTGGTTTTGCTCCATGGAAATCAGTTGCCAGGATTGAAAGTCCCCACCTCCCCACACCTGCCTAAGGTGCCTGCCTCTCCAGGGTTTTTTCCAAGCATTTGGAGACTGTCTGTACATCACCAATTTCTCCACCCTTTTCATGCCTCTTCTGGTTCTGTGAGATAAGGCAGTAAGGGAGCTCATTGCAGCAAGAGGGCAAGTCATCCATGATTCTTCACCAGCCTGACTGATCTCTACCTCTTGGCCTTCCTCCTCCCCCTTTCCTGCTTCTGTTTCTGCCTCCAATTCTGGACTTATCTCTGTCACCGTCTATCCCAGATCACTAAGCCGTGTTACCCTTCAGTTTTCAACACCTCCTCTTCCCACTTCTCCCTGTGACCACTTGTTATTGTCCCACCATCACTCCACAGCGCTCTGAGCTGTCTTCCCTTGCTGGTTCCTCCTACCATTCCTCTGCACCCAACCAGTCCATGACAGCAGAGCAATAAATATAAATTGTGGGTGAGTTTCTACACACCCTCACATATCATACTCTGTGCTCAGTCCAGACAGGCAAGTACCATTACCAGACTTCAAGGACACCCCAGCCAGGAAATACACACCCAAGCAGGTTGTTAAGGAAGGCTGGGGATGGGTGTGGCCTATGGGGTGTGGCTGGGAAGTGGGTGTGGCCTGAGAAGATTCCCACATAAAGAGCCTGGGTGGCTTCTTTTGGCCCCCAGAGCTGAGGTGCCCAACCTTTGCCATAGGATACTGCGTCCTGCTAAAAGCATTGTAAAACTAAGCTTCGGGAACAGACTCAGAGCTTGGCACCTTTGGGCAGTTGCCTGGGGTCCAATGCCCTGGCGGGGCTCACCACTGCTGCCTGTCATGGACACGATTTTAATTTGTTTCTGGTCTGGCGCTCTGACTGAGTAGTTGAGTCTAGCAGCTGCAATTGCAACTGAACCTGGAACGTTCTGCTTGCAAGTACCTGCTCTACCACCTGAGCTCTCTCTTCTAAGCATGTTTGTCATGGGTGAGGGGCAGTTGCCCATCAAAGAGCAGAGCCATAACAAGGTGATCTTGCTCCCCTGGCAGAACCATCCAGATTGCGCCCCCTAGCCACAGACAAATTAGCTCTTCTTTCCACCTCTCCTCCAACCCTGACCCCTCCACCCATTCAATCCACCCTCTATTTAAAACCGTTTCTTATGAGGCAATAATCAATATTTATATTTATGGACATATTTTTAAGCCGATTTTGCAGGGGGGCCCATTGCCTGTGCCCCTGGCGGGGGCCCACCTCACCGCCCCCTAGCTACAGCCCTGTCAAAGAGGTTAACTCCCAATGCCCGCTAGGCTCCCACTAGTTTGTGGGCATTTGCCAAAAAGCCCAAGAACATCTTACCGCCTCCAATGCACCATTTCATAATGCTGTTAATGTCCTATAGAAAGCAGAAGAGCGCCTTTAAAAAAGCAAAAGTTCATTTTCATCCCATTCCAAGTGTCTCATTTAATTTGCAAACACAGGAAATTCAAGTACTATTCTTAGCGTCTATTGTGAAGACACCCTTGTGTGCACTTGTGAATTGACTGTAATGCGAACTTACTAGAGGCTCATTTAAATTTGACTGAAGGCTGTGCTGTGGAGTGCTTGCGATTTTTTTATTTGCAGTCAGTGCCCGACGCACTTTATCAGCCATCTGTGAATCCATGTTGCTTTCAAGAACAGGTGCACTAGCACCCATGTTGGGACACGAAGGGTCTTCTGGCGCAGGCGCTTCTAAAGGAGATGCAACGCAAAGGAAAGAGATGTGCCAGAAACACTGCAATGTGATGTTCCAGAGTGGTAGTTCTCTTAGTCCATTGCAGCAACAAAGAGACCTGCAATGTTTTAAACACTAACTGATCATGATAAATAAGAACAGGCGTCCAAATCCAGAGGGAAACGGTTTTGGTTGATGCTGTGATTCCGTACATGTCCGCCCATGTATTTGATGGTGCTTCTTCTGAAATAAGTGCGCATAGTATTGTAGTGCAAGGCTCCCTGAAATCAGTGGGGCAAGTTGTGAGTTGTGACTAGATTTATACCCCCATTAATTTGAATGGGACTTTAGCATAACTCACTTTCTTTGGATGCAACGTTGGGCAAATCCCTGAAAAGATTAAGCGTAAATTAAAATGAGTACTGTTAACTCACATCTTATACTTGTTTTACTTGCACAATCGCAGCTTTGCACTGGTGGAGGAGGGGAGGAATAAATAAATTAAAAAATGGAAAGTGAAGGAAGTCCACTCTCCATCTATTTATTCCCCCACCAGTGGGTAGAGCAATGGATTTTACCTCTGGTAACTTGTCTCTCTCATCATGGATGGTGGCTCATATTATGAAAGTATGCTCTTTAGTATTTTATTAATACTATTGATAAAAGTTTGTCATAGCCTTTGTCTAGCACAATAAACTTACGAACTTGAAATTTGGATTTAACCTCTGTAGGGTAGGCTGGTTACTCTCTGTTCTTCATCCAAGAAAGCAGGGGGCATTGTTAGAGTTCAAGGACACATTTCATCCAGGTTAAAAACACTCAAGGGGGATGCAACTGGGTAGCCGGTATGATAGAGAGGGCTATCCTTTCCCCTTGCCTGAGGTTCCCCACCTAATTCCACCCTACCAGTTGAAGGCTGGTTGTTCTTCAAGAGGATGGAAATGCTTCCATGTATGGGAATTTGTTTGTGACTCTGACAGACATGCGCATCAGTTTTCCTACCTTTATTTCAGTGGTATTCTATCAGTGTCCTACTAAGGAAGCAAGGAAGGTAACATTAGCCAAGGCTGGAGGAATGGATTGGTGTGATTTTTCCAGGCTGCGGGAAACCTGTGTTCTCTTTCTGAGTGCCTAAGGATGGCCGTGCTGTCAGCATGTCGCCTGTAATCTTCTTTTGCCTTATCTGCTGCGCATTGTTGCTGCGATGTCACTCCAGAGTGGGCTGAAATTCAGCTTCTATTTTCTGATCCCCGTTTCTCAAGGGTTTATGATAAACAGATGCATTATTCACAGCAGGTAAAAAAGGAGGGGAATGAATGAAAAATCTAAACAGTGATCCCAAAGTGCATTTGAGCCCTTGATTTTGGGGGGAAATAACAAACCACTGTGACTCATAGAGCATAGCTTTACATTTCAAAAAGAAAAAAGACTTGACCTCAGGGTGGGTTCTGGCAGAGTTCACATAGCAATCATGCCTGCATTGGTCCCATATGGACCGTCAAGTGTGGTCAATACAGCAAGTTGTAGCTATCATTATCCTTCCTTGTTCGTGTTAGTGAGATCAGTGGAGTATCATTGTTAAACTTGGAAGCTAAGACAAGGTTGATTTAACCTTCTCTAAACATTAATCCAGAATCTTTTAAAGCAGATTAGATTTTCCCTGGTGTTACCTCTTTTCCTCATCTTAAAAACAACAATCATACATACATACATACCTCTTGTTACATTTGCTTCATGATACGTTTTTTCAGGTTGCGTCCTGCGGTGACCTGGAAATACTAGAAAGGGTTACTTCCAGGTTTCGCCACTCACGCATGCGCAGACGCACAAAATGACGTCACGCGCATGCGCAGAAGCGGTGAATCACGACCTGCGTGTGCACAGACGCGCAGACATGGGTTGTGTTCCTTTCAGGTTGCGAACGGGGCTCCGGAACGGATCCCGTTCGCAACCTGTACTCTGGTTTGTGAAGAAGTAAAAGTAGTGTTTACTTACATACTGTAGATCTTGAAGCAGCAGTTTCAGCAGCAAAATGAAGGCAGGGTTATCACTACTACTAAGTTACAAAACTTGCAACTTCAAAAATGGTATTTGAGCTGTACAGCTCAGACACGCATGTGTGGTCAACTTGAAAGCACGATGAAGAAAGAGGAGGCTGCCCAGACAGGAAGGAAGTATGTAGTGTTACAGCTTCCTGCCACACTAGACAAAGGAAGAGATCTCACAGAGTTCTCTCTGGCAAATTTTACAGGAGAGCTCTATGAGCCTCAACCCTTTAGTGTGCTTATCTAGTAAAACATGAACTGTTGGTTTTGACTGCAATGATGTCCCACAGTGAGGAACCTCAGTTCTGGAGGGTGGGGGATGCAGACTTTGCTTCACAGCCGTGTTTTCCCTGCCTTGAATGTTACTAATGCCTGATTGTGCCTCTTGCTTGTCTGGATGGAAGATAGAGAGCTTTGTGAGTGTGTATAGAAACTGGTCTGTTTAAATGTTACAAAGGTAACATTTAGATTAATTCTTTGCCCACTTTTGCCTATGGCCCCACACACCACTGTCATGTGCCCCCCCCCCGAAGATTGCCCCAGAAGGAATGTGGCCCTTGGGCTGAAAAACACTCCCCACCTGTGGCATGTATAGATATATCCAAAAGGATTTCACTCTGCATGTTTTGTTTTGTTTACTTTCTTGAGATCATATGTCACGGTGGCCTGGAAGAGAAGGAAGTCTGAACCTGAAGCCATGCTTCAAATCAAAACATCTTATAAAAGCCAATCAGAGAAATGAGGAATAATTACACTCTTTGTGCCGAAACTCTGTTCGTGTTATCTTCGCCATGCATCTTTGGCTGAGAAAGGCATAAATGCGATGAACTGGTGTCAAGAACCTAGACTGATGGTCGCCATATAAATACTTAACAAGGCTATCTCATTATTCAAGTCATTTATTCCAATCAGGCCGTTTGTTATGATATAGCTATTTCTAACCAGCCTAAATCAAGCACGACGTGAGGTTTCGACTTCAGGCACCCGGACGAGTAAGAGCTGTAGGATTGTGAGCTCAGTTTTCCTTCGTAAACTGCTTTGCAATCTTCTCTGAGGAAAAGCAGCCTCGGGAACTCCTAGTAAGGTTAGACTGGCTCCCTCCTTGTGGCCTTTCTGCCGGCAGGTGAAGGCTGTTTTGTTGCTGCAGGCTTTGGGGAGCTAGCAGCTTTTAAGAAAATCTATATTTCAATAGATTTGGTTTTTCATTCCATTATAGTTAAATAACAATTTAACTATTACCTTTTATATGTTTTTAGCTTTCTGTGTTTTATTCATGTTTGTTTTTATTTTTGGAAGCCTCCTTGAGTCCTGGTTCTTAGGAGCTGGGGGAAGCAGGGTATAGTAGTAGTAGTAGTAGTAGTAGTAATAGTTTAGTCGTTTAGACGTGTCTGACTCTTCGTGACCCCTGGACCAGAGCACGCCAGGCCCTCCTGTCTTTCACTGGCTCCCGCAGTTTGGTCAAACTCATGTTTGTATCTTTGAGAACACTGTCCAACTATCTCCTCCTCTGTCGTCCCCTTCTCCTTGTGCCCTCCATCTTTCCCAACATCAGGGTCTTTTCCAGGGAGTCTTCTCTTCTCATGAGGTGGCCAAAGTACTGGAGCCTCAGCTTCAGAATCTGTCCTTCCAGGGCTGATTTCCTTCAGAATGGATAGGTTTGATCTTCTTGCAGTCCATGGGACTCTCAAGAGTCTCCTCCAGCACCATAACTCAAAAACATCAATTCTTCGGCGATCAGCCTTCTTTATGGTCCAGCTCTCACTTCCATACATCACTACTGGGAAAGTAGTAGTAGTAGTATGATATACAAAGGCCCATTATGATTACATCATTTGATGATATTTTAGGTATAGTGAACTTACTGTCTGTAGGTACATTCCTTATGTAGCTGGAATTGCAAGTTTGGGAAGAAACCTGCAAACAAACAAACAAACACCCCTGGAAATATAGCCTGGGGCTGTATTTGACTAACTTTTACTCAGAACAAACCCACTGAATTGATTGGACCTCAGTCAGTCATGGTCATTAATTTCAGTGAATCTGCTCTGACTGAAAGTAAACTCCAGAGCAGCCCAATGCAGGTTTGGAATGACTGGCAGTTGGAGAGGGATGGGACAGAAAGCCACAGGTAGAAGAATGTAATGGAGTATCCTGGGAAAACGCACACTTGATTCACTGACTGGAACTCTGAAGAGGAGCAATCCATGCTGCAACGTTTTATTGCAGTGTCCCACTTGTTAAACAGGCTATTTCACAGGTGGGGAAGTGATTCAGTCCCCCCCCCCCACTTCATTCCAATTCAGTCGCTCACTGGGTAAGTTCTTCCTTTCGCTAACGCTGACAGCAAATTCCTCTCCCCTTCTTCCCAATGCAGAAAGGTATTGAAATAGATTTTAAACAGACAGATTTTCACAAAAGGAATGCGACTCAAATGAG
Organism: Podarcis raffonei; assembly: GCF_027172205.1. Lineage (NCBI taxonomy): Eukaryota > Metazoa > Chordata > Lepidosauria > Squamata > Lacertidae > Podarcis > Podarcis raffonei. The sequence goes on along the minus strand of NC_070615.1, from coordinate 37,932,483 downwards.
CCTTCTTATGAAAGAAGTACACAAAGCCCTGTGGGACGGCTGACTATTCATGGGTAAAATGAATTCATGGCCACTGCCTCACAAAATAGGCTTTAAAAAATATTTAGCAAATTTATCAGTGGGCGCTGGATGCTGTTGGGACTGGTAGAGCGGAAGGCAAGGAAGCCAAGAGTAGGTGGTGCCAGAGCCAATGACAGTCAGAGCCAACCAAAGCTAGTTTTGCCCCCAATCTCATCCTATCTGCTTCTACAAGGGCGACACTGAGACGAAGGAAGAGGAAGTTCTAGTTACAGGTAGGTAGCCATGTTGGTCTGCCGTAGTCGAAACAAAATAAAAAAAATCCTTCCAGTAGCTCCTTAGAGATCAACTAAGTTTGCTATTGGTATGAGCTTTCATGTGCATGCTTCTTGGTATCTGAAGAAGTGTGCATGCACACGAAAGCTCATACCAATAACAAACTTAGTTGGTCTCTAAGGTGCTACTGGGATGCAGGTGGCGCTGTGGATTAAACAACAGAGCCTAGGACTTGCTGATCAGAAGGTCGGCGGTTCGAATCCCTGTGACAGGGTGAGCTCCCGCTGCTCCATCCAAGCTCCTGCCAACCTAGCAGTTCAAAAGCACGGCAAAGTGCAAGTAGATAAATAGGTACCGCTCCAGCCCGAAGGGAAACGGCATTTCCGTGCGCTGCTCTGGTTCGCCAGAAGTGGCTTAGTCATGCTGGCCACATGACCCGGAAGCTGTACGCCGGCTCCCTCGCCCAATAAAGCGAGATGAGCGCCGCAACCCCAGAGTCGGTCACGACTGGACCTAATGGTCAGGGGTCCCTTTGCCTTTACCTTTAAGGTGCTACTGGAAGGATTTTTTTAATTTTGTTTTGAAGTGGAAGTTGACACTGTCAGTGCCATCCTCTCGATTATTTACTGATGGTAAATAAGAAGGCAGGCATGTGGGGGCTGACTGAGGTTGGTGTGGCTCTCATGTATTTATACCCAGGTATAAATTCCCAGGTATTTATACCCAGGGCCAGATTTAGGTTTGATGAGACCCTAAGCTACTGAAGGTAATAGGGCCCTTTATATGTCCAGCTGTCCTTTGTCAACAACAAATTGTCAGTTTTTTGTGTTGAATATATGCTATATAGTAATTTATGGACCTAATAGGTATCTAAAGCCATTTTAGTTGTTTTTTATCTTATATTTTGGAAATGTACATCCAGGTTTTTTCCCTCTAATTTTTTTTAGGGGGGGCAAGAGAGTGGGGCCCTAAGCTAAAGCTCGTTTAGCTTATACGTAAATCCGATACTGTTTATACCCCTTCTCTGACTTCCATGAGAGTGCAAGTGTGTGAACACTCCCCCTTTTCAATTGAGTTTGGCTCCATATCAGCTTTCAACAATAACAAGGCTTCATGCAGGAACAATCTATTACAGATAAATGGCTACCAGCATGAGAGCGTTTCGCCATACAATTCCATTGGTCCATCTAGCTCAGTCTGATCGACAGCAGCTATCCAAGATCTCAGGTAGGAGCTGGTCTCTCAGCCCTACCTGTAGACGCTGGGGATTGACCTGCATTCAAGGGAGATGCTCTGCTTTTGAGCTACAGCCCCTTCCTTTCCATATGTAGCTGGACTACAAGTCCCATCATCCTGGACTGTTGGCCATGCTGGCTGGGAGTGATGGAAGTCCAATAACATTCTGGGAGCCAGGGGTCCGATGCAACAGGTTGATCGGTTTTGGGATGTTGTTACATTGGGAGGCAAAGAAACCAATGGCAAATCACTAATAAAATTGGCTGCTTACCCTCGCCTTCATTTCCATTCTCCTCCTCTGCACTGCCCTCCCCTCCCCCCATGTGATTCATGCTGGGAAATGGGTTGCGATTTGAAGGGAAACACAAAAGAAAGTTAAAGAAATATATAAATGGTTTTTAAAAGTTATAGCCAGCTTCCTCCACCAGGCTCAAGGCAACTTTTGATTAGCAACAACAAGAGCAACAACAAACCAATCTGTTGTGATCCTCTTTATTTGTTGGTCGTACATAGTTCCTATTTTATATCTTTTTCATCTGCAAAATATACGATGCTGAGCTCAAAAGTGCTTGAGTTCTTTTCGATTAAGCTTTGCTTGCCAACAGCCTGATTCTGTGCCAGTTTTCTCAGAAGTCCCGGCGAGTTCCTCGCCCAAAGGACTGTCAGTCAATCAATCATTTCAAATCTCCCACTCATTAGCATTTTAAAGCATTCTCCTTTCCAGCACAGGATTGAACCTTTGGATTTACTGCGGATACTCTAGGCGTAGGTAGCCATCGTCTTGGCTATTTGACAATTGCTGCTGGGAAGAAGAGGAAGAAGAAGGAAGAAGAAGTAGTAGTCTCTGTATTTCAGCATGATTATATGTCTGTTGCTGCTGCAGTTTATAACTGTAGTGTTTGGGGATGAATAATCTTCCCATTGCAGTGCGTGCTTGCTATCTGTATCAATGTTGTGACATTTTAGACTCCATCTGTTCTGCATCTGATATTGTAACTCCAGCCTCCTTCAAAACAGCATCTTCAGCATTTTTAATCCACTGTATCCCTTTTGCAGACAAAGCAGAGGATCAACTCTATAGGAACAAGTAGAGCTTGTTTCACTATACAGAGGCAAGTTCCCTGGCTAAATCAGTATCTGGTTCAACAATTGCTTTGGAATATGGTTTCTATTCCTCTGTATGCCAAACTCCCATCACACTGGTAGCGCCCCAGATTAAAGTTCCACCTTTAAGGATTTCATTTTATTCCCTTTCTTTAGTCAAATATTTGTAACCTGACTAGGGATGGATGAATTGGTCAATTTCATTTTCTCTCCATTTCTCATTTTTCCAGGCTTCGGTTCTCCACATTTCCTCATCAGTTTGCAAATAATAATAATAATAATAATAATAATAATAATAATAATAATAAACACTCATGAAAATTCATCAGCACTTTAATACAAATTTATCCTCATATATGCACTCCTGCAATGCATTTCCTCCCAGTATAATGCCTCTTTCTATTTTATTTTCACTTAAAAATGCAAAGATTATGCATAGTTTACCCTGGTATATTATTTATGTACGTGGTATGTGTTGGAGAACTTCATTGCAAAGTTCAAAGAAGTGCAAATTTCAAAGGAGGGTTGTGGGTTTTTTCATTGTTCATCGTCCTGCGGCATATCTTCAGGAGAAGAAAAGGCTAAGGTGTAAACAAGGGGTCAGCAATCTTTTTCAACCATGGGCCAGTCCACCGGCCTTCAGACCATGTGGTGGGCCAGACTATATTTTGGGGAAAAAATGAACGAATTCCTGTGCCCCACAAATAACTCAGATGCATTTTAAATAAAAGCACACATTCTACTCATGTAAAAACACGCTAATTCCTGGACTGTCCGCGGGCCAGATTGAGAAGGCGATTGGGCCGCATCTGGCCCCCGGGCCTTAGGTTGCCTACCCCTGGTGTAAACCCTACACAAATCTGGAGTGGAATCCCTAAGGCGATTGGATGGCACCTTATATGCCTCCTTCTGGCAACTCCTGTAGCCAAGCTGGTGACAAACGTATTGCTCTGCTTTCCTTTGGGCCACATCAGTGAGGCCGAGGGCAAGGACTTGTCATCTGGGCAGCCCAGGACCTCCATAAAGGAGTAAATGAAGACTTCTAAAGTTAAGCAATCTCCACATAATAAGGCCAAACAATAAAGATACAAATGCATTATATTTATATTTATTTCAATTATATTCCACCTTTTCATCCAAAGAGTTCAAGGTGGCCTACATTGTCCTCTCCTCCTCATGTTCTTCTCACACCAACCCAGTGAGGTAGGTTCGGTGGTGAGACAAAGACTGGCCCAAGGTCACCCAGAAAGCAGTATAGCTGCATGAGGATTCAAACTCTGATCTCTGAGAAAATAGTACACCACATAGATACATAAATAATTTTATTTGTATGCTGCCTTTCCACAGTTATAGCCATGATCAAGGTGGTTACAACATGGGGGGGGGGAGCTCACAAACATAACGAAAGTAGTCGTAAACAATAAATCAAAAAGTACATAACCAAATCGAAACCATTTCCACATAAATCATAACACCTAAAATAAAGATACGAAAAAATAATATCAAGAACAACCCCTAACAATAACCCCTAAACAGTACCCCAGCCCAAGAGTCTGTTCAGCAGCCTCAGCTTCTGCAGCTGGAGTCAGTCAGGGCCCCTCCTTCCCAGGCCAGGTGGGAAAAGGACTGCAAAGCAAGGTCTTCCAGGACTCACAGCCCAGATGGTCCACACTGGCTCTACCAATAGCAAAAATTAAGCATTGCCAAAATGGAAAATGGACCCCGCCTCCCAATTAAAACCCATCTTAATTGATAATTCGTCCAAATAGTCTCCAGGCATCTTGAACAGCAGGTCTTGCAGGCCTCATAAGTGAGATGGTCTCAGACCCCTTCAGTAGAAGCAGAAGTTTTCAGTGAGTCCCACACACTCCAAGCCAGGTGGAAGTAGGTCAGTGGAGCAGGTCTTGTAGGACTCATAGCTACATCTCCCAGCATCCCTGTCCATGAGCCATGCGGACTGAGGCTGATGGCACTTGGAGTCCAACAACATCTTGAGAGCCCTGAGTACCCCATCCATTGTGTAGACTCTGTTTACTCAATGACAAGCTTTTCTTCCACGATGAATTGTAGCCACTAACATGACAGGTGTTTGGGACAATGGCCTCCTTTAAATCTGAATGGCCTCATCCATGGGGATGGGGTGGGAGGAAGACATTACAAGAATGTGTCTCTTTTTTAATAAATAAAAAAAGGAAAGGAAACACAAATGGAATGTGAGCAAGTAGCGCTTAAAGTTTCTTCTGCTTGATGCTATTCCTATAATTAGGTAACTAAATTTAGAGGATAATTGTGGCAGATTTCATGAGTGTCTCCTTGCACGCCGCCCAGACCAGAGAGTGTAATTCGTGCCCTGGAATTAATGCAGCCTGATGTGCCGCCTGACAAGACCCCAGCACCTGACCTCTGCATCCTTCCTTAGCAACCAGCAATCTGTCACTGGAAGGATCAGCCAAGTTCACTAGTGCAATTTTTAACAGGTCTAAACACCAGCAGCCTCCACCCCCAGGGAGATGCTTATCCTATTAAGAGAATCATTTTCCTAATTTATTCTTGGTTACTAAATTCCTAATTGTATAATTAGGCACTAGATTTTTGTTGTTGTTGTTTCACTATATGGGTAACTATAGCCTTTCTGCAGCTCGCTGCCTTTCCCCCTCCTTAGAAAAGTCTTGACATAAAAAGTGAGGATATACCAAAGGAGGTGCCACTGCTATATTGGTCTCCTTGAAGGAAACAGAAGAAGAACCGGCTGGATCAGGCCAATGGCCCATCTAGTCCAGCATCCTGTTCCCACAGTGGCCAAACAGATGTCTGTGGGACACCTGCAAGCAGGACCTAAGCATTTCAGAACAACCCACTCCTGCAGGGCACATCAGGACCGGGGGCAAGATGGCTGGGTGGGAGCAGGAACGGAGGTCCAGAAACCAGGAAGCCAAGAATCCAAGGTTCAGAGAGCTGGGAGTCAAGAAGCCAAGGGTCCGAGGGTCAGGAAGCAAGGAGTCAAGAAGCTGAGGTTCAAGGATCAGGAAGCAAGAAACCAAACACAGCAAGGCTGGAAGCGTGTTGCTGTGGCAAAGAGCCGAAGGGAAATGCTGACCTTATATCCCTTCCCAGCTCTTGCCACCAGGTGCTGTGAGTTACCAATCGGCCTCACCTGTGAGGCTGTGCCTCGCCTCTTCAGAACAAACTTAGGAAGGCCCCAGTCCTGCAAAGTCCTATTGGTCACAGGGCCTGGCTCCTACATGCACACCTGACATCCAGCAACTCAGGTGTGTGCTGCCTCCAACAGTGAAGGGAGTAGGAGAAAGATAGGAGGCCTGATCCTATGATCCTCTGTATCTCACGAAACCTACTCAGATGTAAGTCATACTGAGTTCAATCTGGCTCATCCCAAGGAAATATTCACATGATTTCAGCTGGTCTCAAAGGAGTATCTTTCAGGAAAGTGTCATATGTATTGTTTTTGCCTAGGGCTGGGATGGAAAACCAGTGGTCCTTCAGATGCCTTCCAGCTTCCATTTTCTCAGGTATTGTTCCAAGTGCATCCTACTAGGACTATCAAAAGTTCTCAAAGCATCCATTCTTCAGACATATCCTGTTAGGAGAGAAGTGCATTTGAAAACTAATTTAGTTTTCTCTAATTGAGCCAGTGTGGTGTACTGCCTTCAGCTATGGAGCTTGTAGACATTTAGAGCCTTCTCCTCTGTGAAAGAGCAAGTGAGTGATTACTGGAAGGAAGAGGATGTCCCCCTGAAGGCATCTTGCCCAAGCCCCTAATACTAGACATAGAAACATCACGACTAGTCATCACTCACAGCCTTATTCCTCATGGATCTGTCTAATTCCCTTATAAGAAGCATGCCCAGAGGAGGGTGATCAGGAGACTATGTCTGAAACCCAAATCCTGCGATGATGATTGGAAGAGCTGGATATGTTTGGCCTAGTGATGATTAAAGGGAGATACAAGAGTCATTTTAAAACACACAAAGGGCTGTGACACAGAAGCAGCAGCACAGTTGTTTGTGGTTGCTCCAGAGGGCAAGATGAGAAAAAATGGGTAGAAATTGCAGCAGAGAATTTGGGAGATCTTCAAGCTCTAACTGTTGAACAGAGGAGTAGCTGGCTTCTGGAGATGGTGGGCTGTCCTTTGTTGCAAATATTTTAGCATGGTCATTTTCTCAAGGGTGCTGTAGTTTCAAGATTTCTGCACTGAACAGTGGTTACTCTTGATCAGGGTTTCCCAAACTTTGGTATCTAGCTATATTTGGACTACAATTCCCATCATCCCTGACCACTGGTGCTGCTAGCCAGGGATGATGAGTTGTAGTCAGGGCCAGATTTAGGTTTGATGAGGCCCTAAGCTACAGAAGGTAATGGGGCCCTTTATATGTCCAGCTGTCCTTTGTCAACAACAAATTGTCACTGTTTTTGTGTTGAATATATGCTATATGTTAATTTATGGACCTAATATGTATCTAAAGCCATTTGCACATAACAAATATTTATTTTATATTTTGGAAATGTACATCCAGGTTGTTCTTTTCCTTTAAAGTTTTTTTGGGGGCCCCAAGAGAGTGGGGCCCTAAGCTATAGCTTGTTTAGCTTATACATAAATCTGGCACTGGTTGTAGTCCAACTACAGCTGGATATCTAAATTTGGGAAACCTTGGTCTAGATAACCTCTGCAGTCCCTTCCAGCTACATAATTCTGTGATTGTGTGCTTTTTCTTTTTTTTTAACAAAAGGACTCATAAACTCCTTGATGCCGCTGAGTTTGTGTGTTCAAGTTTGTTGTTTTATCTTCAGAGTTCTGTTGCTTTCACTGACGCACCTTCCGATCGCCATCCTCGGATTTAGCTTGCTATAGAAATAGACTGTACACTCCCTCTCTCCATATAGCACAGTGCAGCTAAGTGGAGGAAGATGCTAGGAAGGTGGCAGCAAAAGAATAGAACCATGCCTTTCTGGGAAGGATGTGTTAAATTTGCTTCCTGGCTGTCCTCAGGCATGAAGTGCAGGGTTTTTTCTTAAGTAAAGTAATTTTCTTCCTCACCACCCACTCTAAATGCTTACACTCACTGTTAGCCTTCGTCAACACAATGCCCTCCAGAAGGTTTGGACTACAACTCCCATCAGCCTCAGCCCACATGGCAAATGGCTTTTTATTTATTTATTTATCTATCTATTTAAAGGTAAAGGGACCCCTGATCATTAGGTCCAGTCGTGGCCGAGGCTTGGGTTCTGGCGCTCATCTCGCTTTATTGGCCGAGGGAGCCGGCGTACAGCTTCCGGGTCATGTGGCCAGCATGACTAAACAGCTTCTGGTGAACCAGAGCAGCGCATGGAAACGCCGTTTACCTTCCCGCCAGAGCGGTACCTATTTATCTACTTGCACTTTGAAGTGCTTTCGAACTGCTAGGTTGGCAGGAGCAGGGACCAAACAACGGGAGCTCACCCCATTGCGGGGATTCGAACCACCGACCTTCTGATCAGCAAGTCCTAGGCTCTGTGGTTTAACCCACAGCGCCACCTGAGTCCCATCTATCTATTTATAATTTAGTTATTACCACATTGATATCCCACTTTTCCTCTATGGAGCTATTCCTGCTTCCCAGTTTATCTTCACAATGGCCCTGTTGGGTAGGTTAGTCACCCACCCAAGGAGTTTCATTACCTAGAGGAGATTTGAACCCCAGTCTGCCAGGTCCCAGTCCAATGGTCTCACTACTATATCATACTGGCTTATGGGAGCTGTAGTCCAAAACATCTGGAGGGCACCAGGTTGGTGGAGACTGGACTGGTATTTCTTGGGTTCTTACTTCTTTCTTCCATACTAAGAGAAAAGGTGCAGTCCTAATCTCCAGCCTTGCTGAAGTCAGTAAGACTTAAAATATCTCAGCAGAAATGTATAGGATAGCTCTGTCAACCGCACGTCCTCATTTATTCATGCTGGATTCTCTGATGGGAAAAGGTCAAGGATAAATTCTGTCTTAAGAGACAACGATAACCTCTTGCACTTTTGCCTGACCTTCAGGGCACAGATAAGGAGCAGCACGGCTGTATCTTTCTAAAATGGAATTGCCCCCCAGTGGTACTTTAAAGGCATTTTAAAAGAATACTGACTAATCTTCCCTCCAAGTGTTTTGTTGTTTGATTCCACTGGTGGAAAAGAGCAAGAAGGCTATCATGAATCTTAGTTAGAGTAAACTTAATGCGTCAAATCCCTTTGCAGAAATGTCTTTTCTTTTTTTTATGATGTCTGGAACTGTCTTGCAGAGAAGCAAAAATGAGACAAGTTGCCGTGTGTGTTTGTGTGTATTGGGGGTGGGGGGTGGAATACAGCAATCTAGCTTTACTAGAGCAATACAGGCTCAGAAAGGAAGGACTAAGTCTGCATAATAATAGAATATCTACTCCCCAGCCAATTTACAATGAAGGCTGTCATCCTGTTAAAGTAGATCATGCTTGATTAATCATATGATGGTGACAGAGAAGTCCTGTGCATGTTTACACTGAAGTCTTACTGTATTTCAGGACAGAGGAACCTCAGGCTTTTGGGTGGGGTGGGGGTCTAATGCAGCCCTCCAAACTGCTATGTCTGACCCAAGAGATTTTCCCTAGGCCATAGCCCTTCTCAAGCCACACCCCCACTCCCCAGGCCACACCCCTCACTGACTCTGCTTTACACCCTCCTTGAGTATTCACACCTGGCTGGAAAGGGACATTGAACTCTGATAATGACCGCTCCCCACATTAAATAGGGGGCGCCCTTTGCATGGTCGCACGCAGCCCCTTGGGCCCTATGCGGCACCATTAGCAAAGGCTTGGCTTCGCCTTCCCCAGGAGGTCTCCGCCCACCTCAGCCAGTTGCCTAATCCCACCTGAGGAGGCGTTGCCAAGGTGATCAGGCCAGGTAGCGGGAGGGACCACCTGCCTACACAATAGGGGGAGGATCTTACCTGGGAATCGTTGGCTCCAGAGCTTCTCCCACCCTCAGTTAAGACTTCTTTTGCAGGTTAACCTTTTCTCCACAGGTACGTGGGTGCTGCTACATCAAGGTCGCTGTTGACGGGCCAGAAAGGAATTCTCCTGCATTGGCAGGTTTGCCTTTCCCGTAGCAAAACGTCACAATTTTGGCGGTATCAGGCCTTGGGTGGTATCCTTTAGTCTATCTTCCCTAAATCGGGGAGGGCATGTCGTGGTGACCCAAGCCCCCTCCTCTTTGTGGTGGCGATACCAGGGTTCCCCGTTAAAGGGGTTGTTTGAGGGGAGGCTTTGGCCGTATGCCTAGAGGTTGTCATTGCTCTCCCCTGAGACGGCAGCGTAACAGGGGCGGGCTCTCTCTGCTTGAATATATGTTCTCCAGAGCCTGCCCAATCCCCACACACACTGGATAACCCTGATGTTCCCCAGATCTCTGGTGGGGAACTGGGAGGGATAAACGCCCAATGCCTGAGCCAAGGTCTACCCACATCTGAAACATAATAAAGTTGTGGCCAATTTTAATCCCATAGCACGTTGTCTTGAGTCATTATTCCACATGGGGGCCGCCCAGGGTTTGGGGGACTCCACCTGTCCACGCAATGGCTCTCAATTGTCTGGAGGGAGGATATTTATTTTATGCTGTTTCTTTGGGTTACTTTCTCTAACGATGCCACACACACACACACACACACACACACACGTGTGTTGTGCTTATAGCTAACAATCTACCAATGAAAAAGCAGCTGCACAGGCAAAAGAACTACTTTCAGCCAGGAATGCACATGAAGGACTTGGGATAACACTTCCTCGGGAGTTGGGTGTTTTCATTCTTCCCACTCAATGGATGGGATTGAAAGCAAAAAACTAATTAGTCGAAATGGAATTTCAACCAGTGTGTCGGTCTTCTGATATAGATCACATCCTGTTGTTTAATTGTAACATATATACTTATTTTCTTAAAGTTCAATACAAGATTTTCATAAAGTTGTATATATACTTATGTTCTTCATGTTCAAAATATTTTCATATTTTGGGTCTTGTTGTTTAAGCACCGTTATAGTGAGTCAGACCAATGGACCATTTAGTTCAGTATTGTCTACACAGGCTGGTAGAGATGCTCCAGGATTTCAGGCAAAGGGCATTCCTAGCTCTACCTGAAGATTAAACCTAGGACTTTTTGCATGCAAAACAGATGTCTACCATCCACAGGTGAGCATTAAAAAAAAAAACATCCCCAAGAAAAGTCATCAGCATTTTGGTGCAAACTTCTAATGCACACATATTTTTATATGCACTTTCACCCAGGGTCCTTTTTTATTTTTGCAAAATATATATTCTCTAGTATTTATATTTTCAGTAATATAATGCATTTTAAAATATTATTTTCACTAACATACATTTTTATGCACACTCTTCCCTAGTGTATACATTTCCGTATACATTCCTTGGCTGGGGAAATGCAGTGCAAAATTCCAGAAAAACGTGTGAATTCCAGAAAGTTCAAATTAGATAGCTTTACCTTTAAATGCAAACTGAAAAAAATTCTCCTTCATCCGTACTTGAAGGCTTATATCTCCAATATTGTGAATTGTGGGTATATTTGTTGTGCTAAGAGCATCCAAAGTCAGGGAGACTTAGAGGACAGAACTAGAGGCTTTGGGAAGAGAACTGGTCTCATGTGATGCAAAGGTAGGGCAGAAATGCACCCTTAAAAAAATAAATACAGTCCTGTGGATAATTTGCCCTGCTTCAGGTGTCAGTCTTCATTTCCATCTCCCCAAATGCACATCAGTCTTTTCACCCCTCTGGCACAGCTCATGCACGTCTCCCCCACCCGCAACACAGTGGTGGAGCCAGGATCTGGGCGCCTCTGGGTCCCTGTTGCATTTCATCTTAGTAACTTTAATCTCATTCTCACCATCACTGGAATCACACTGCTTTTTATTCAAAGGAAAAGGGAGCTTCCAAAACTTCTCATCAAATCCTGCTTGGAGGGACTGATGTCCTCCACAGGATAAATTTGAATATTTAAATACCTTCATGCCCAACTGCTGCCTTATTCTCAGAGAGAAACTTTACAGTTAGCCACCGCCACCCACAAATTCTAACATTGTTTAACAGTGGCGCCATCTTGGTAGATGCCAGGGGGCGCCCCCATTTAGCAAAAGGACCAGGAGGGCCCCCGAGTGCAGCAAGGCGGGCTCCCCACACTGGGGAAAGAGTGAAATAAACACATTATTACTTTATCTCTTGCACTGCTCGCAACCTTGATTTCTTGTCCCGAGTCTGCTGTTTTAATCACTGTGTTTTAATAGGATTCCGTTATTGCATATTTTAATTAAGGTCTTTTTTGAATGATGGTGTGAGCAGATTCCAGAGTTTAGCTATGTGCTGTATGAAGAAGCACTTTCACAATCTAAAGAGCTGGAGGCATAAGGCTATTAAGTCCAGAGTCTGAAATTACCTAACTGCCTGCCTTTCCTAAGAAAGGTTTTAATGGATGAGGCATCCCAGCTCTTTAGACTTTCCTGTACCTTCCTTAACTTTTTGTTCATTTGAATGTTCCCAGGACACAGGCAACTGTGCCTTAGATCTGTGATCTAAGACTGGCTGACCTGTGGCCAGGATTCGTAGCAGGTAGACCCTGATCCAATGGGCATGGGGAAGATGACCTGATGAAAGATGGGCAGGTGTCTCTCAGACTGCAAACTGGGGTTAGTGCTACAGGCCTACATTGAAGGGTCGCTGCAAGACTTCTAACAATATACAGTGGACGCTCGGGTTGCGAACATGATCTGTGCAGGATGCACGTTCGCAACCCACAGCGTTTGCAACCTGCAGTGTTCGCAACCCACAGCTGTGCATCTGCACATGTGCGGGGTTGTTATTTGGCACTTCTGCACATGCGCAAAGTGCAATGCAGGTTGCGATTCAGTGCTTCTGTGCATAGCGTGATTTAGAGCTCCTGTGCATGCGCCGAAACCTGGAAGTAATGTGTACCAGTACTTCCGGGTTTCGGTGGTCCGTAACCTGAAAAAACGCAACCTGAAGCATCTGTAACCCGAGGTATGACTGTATACTGTAAGTGAAACATCTTGAACATTTGAAGATCTACTCCTATATACGCTTACCTGGGAGTAACCCCACTGAGATTACGTTTGAGCAAACATGTACAGAATTGCACTGTGGAAGTGCTGTAGACATGCTATGCGGAAGCGATCTTGGGATACCCAATGCTGAAAGTGGATGCCTTAAAATATGCCGGTCTAATGAAAGGATGTCAGTGTTCAGATGGTATTTAGCAACAGCAAGATTTAACAGGATGCTTTGGGTCAGCCAGTTATTAATGCTGGAAATCTGTAGGCATCTTAAATGTGTTGTTTAGATTGTAGGCCATGCCCTCAATTTAAATCCTTTGCTTATCTTATTCAATGTGATAGAGCACAGTTTACCAAAAAAATAATAATGAAGCTACAGGCTCTGAGTTCCTCACTTGCCGCACTCTGGGACAAATCATACAGAAATAATGCTTCTTTGTATGAGAACCTTAGAAGAGCCCGGCTGGATCAGGCCAAAGATACATCTAATCCAGCATCTTGTTCTCACAGTGGCCAATTAGATTCTTCCATGAAGTCCGCAAGCGGGGCATGAGCCTTCTGCAGGAAAATGCCTCCAGGCCTGGACTAGCAGCCATTACTCTCCAGGAATTTGGAGAATTCAAAAAGAAACCCAAGTCCAACAGACTCCCTGAGGGCTCAGCCTTGAGCCAGGGGGAGAAGAAGGCCTATCGGAGTCAGAATGGGGGTTGTATTAGCTGTGGTCCTCCCTGACACAGAGACACACAAACAGAGACAAGATTGTATGTCTGCGTGCAGGCTAAAGGGGGAGGGAGCACACAGGTGAGAAGAATGCCTTACTATACCCCCTTGGGCAGCTCTGGCATGGATGTGGTGGCGTGTGGAGGTGACCATGGAGGCAGCGGGTGGTAGCTGGGGGGCGGAGGGCAGGCACCAAGGCCAGGTACCCGCGACCTCCTGGAGATGGCACCAGTACAGTTGGTTTACTCAGGTTACAGCTGCTTCAGGTTGCGTTTTTTCAGGTTACAGACCACCAAAACCCGGAAGTACTGGAATGGGTTACTTCCGGGTTTCAGAGGTCGCACATGCGCAGAAGCGCCAAATCGCGCTTTGCGCATGTGCAGAAGCGCCAAATCGCAACCCGCGTATACGCAGTTTGCGAACACTGCGGGTTGCGAACGTGCATCCCGCACGGATCACGTTCACAACCCGAGCATCCTCTGTACTTGGCAAATACTGCAGTGGAACCACCTGTTACACATGGTGACTGGGCGATTGTAGTAGTGTGGGAGAAAGCGATCAGCAGGGATGTCAGCCATGCTGTCAGGGAGGGGAAAGGGCTGTGGTCCAGGTGAGAAGAAGAAGAAGAGTTTGGATTTGATACCCCGCTTTATCACTACCCGAAGGAGTCTCAAAGCGGCTAACATTCTCCTTTCCCTTCCTCCCCCACAACAAACACTCTGTGAGGTGAGTGGGGCTGAGAGACTTCAGAGAAGTGTGACTTGGCCCAAGGTCACCCAGCAGCTGCATGTGGAGGAGCGGAGACGAGAAACCGGTTCCCCAGATTGTGAATGTTAACCACTACACCACACTGGTGGCCCCACCCAGGCCTGCAAAATGCCTGTTTTTAGGACTGCTGCTTATCCTTCAACACTGCTGGGCTTTTCATTTATTTTCCTGACTATCACGTAGCCTGAACACGAGATAGTAGAGAGCTACAAACTTGATGGGACCCTTTGCCCGCCTTTTTCCTAGTGCACTGTACCCATTATACTCCCATTATACAAATGTTCTTTTAAAGATTGTGCCTCTCACTTCATGCCTTTCCTTAAGTAGCCAATACTCAATTTGCATAAGTGAAATGAGAGAGAGGGAAGAGAACTCCTCAATCACGAGCACACATTTATTTAAATGCTCCTCTCATCCTGGAGCATGGATCATCCAGAAACATTGTCAAGAGTGCATCGTTTTGCATTCCCCTGCTTCTTTTGTTTTTGCACAGAAATTGTTCCTGCGATATGCATTAGCTCTTCATTTCATGGAGAGTCTTTAAAACACCCCCCCTTTTGAACGTCTGATTGCTAATGCCACTAATATCATTATACCCCATTAAGCTGATTTAGCAAGTCCAAAACTGTAACTGAGAGCCAGTTTCATGTTTGAAAAAAGGCACTCCTTGCTAGGCCGCTGATACTTTTAAGAAATATATGAGGAATAATATTGTGATTTTGAATACTGGTATGTTATCCCTTCAGGGACCAGGGACCCTTCTTCAGAGAGCCTAATTCTAGGGCTGTGCACTGGAAATGGCTGAATCCTGGATCTTGGATTGACTTGGGCTGATTTGGGTCAATTTGGGATTCAGCCAGATGGGTTGAGGCAGCCCTGGGTCAACTCTATTGAACACACGTCTGGGGAGCACCAGGGTTGGGAAAGGTGGTTCAGGCCAGTTCTAACTTCCTGTTGATATTATCGTTAGTCCAGCCTGATCTGATGATAAGTCTGAGGCTACATGAGAGTCGCCTTATGTAGTCAGTGAGGCCAGCATGGCTCCCTCCAGCAGTTGGTTTGAGCATGGTGCTGATAACACCAAGGTCACAGGTACGATCTCCATATGCAAACAGCTACATATTCCTGCATTGCATGGGATTGAATTCTAGGATTTTATGTGTAGTTGGACCAAAACTCTCATCAGCCTCAGCAATGTGGATTCCAGAAGATTGCCCAGAAGGGAATGTGAAACTCTTCCACACCCCTGGGATCGATGGAGAAATAGTGATATATGTGGCTTGCCTACATTCCTGTCTTTATCCGCCATTTTTAAAAAGTTGCTCTCTTAGCACTGGGCCACGTTGCTGATTTGCCCTTCAGCATTCTTCTCCCTTCCTTGCTTCTCCCTCCAGGCCTTTAAAGTTCCTGTTCTTTGCCATCAGAACTGCAAACATTTCAAATTATTTATGAAAATGACCCCCTTAGTCGGGAAAACATAAAGCGTTTATGAGCATAAAGCAACATTTCCCTAATTAATACCTCTGAGAAATGTTTTTTTTTATTTTATTTAATGACTTCCTAATGCTAAACTGCCTTTAATATTATGGTAAAATATGTTAACTACCGGGCTAGTCTGACTTGACGGATGAAAAGGACAGGGAAGTAATCTGTCACCTGCAGTTCTCATGCCACCTCAAATGATGCTGTTTTCAGTATTTACATAATACGAGGGTATTTGGCTTAGTTACTAATTGCATCGACATCTGAACGATATTCATCTTTGCCGAGCTTATCAGCAGCAAGCTTTCTGCACAAGGGACCACCGTTAAGTCGAAAGGGTGATAAAGTTTCTAAGGTTGCCTCCAGTCTGTTCTTTATTTTGCAGGAGAGATCTTAAATAAAACAGAAGTACATTCTGTGACCTTTTAAATGTGTTTGTAGGAGGGAGATTATGGGTTTGTTTTGTGTTATTTTATATATATATATATATATATATATATATATATATATATATATATATAGTGTGTTCTTATTTTGTATTTTTATGTTCTGAACTGCCCTGTGATCTTCAGATGAAGGATGGTCTACAAGTTTAATAAATACCATAAACTCAGCCTTGCACAATTAAAGTGAATTAAAGTGCTCTGGCCTCCACTATATGACCGGCTTATTGAACATTCATCCTGAATTGCTTGCACAAAGCTTATGTTGTGCTTAGATCGCGCCCTTTCTTTACTGAACATTCATTCTGAACTGTTTATGCGGTGGCTATAGCACAATGTTTGTGGGGTATTTACATGTTCCCTGTTATGTACTGAAGTTCTCACCCTGGGCCAGCAGGGCAATACTGTAGATAGTTATGCAAATAAGGGATCGAAAGTGACGTTCAGTGATTGGATAGTTTTAGAAAATTGTTACAGTTACGTTGTATTGGAGCTCTATATAAGCAGGCTGACTGAACCCTTCAGTTCAGTTCAGTTCTGGCCTGTGAATAAACAAGAGCTCTTTGAAGAATCGCTGTGTCGTCTGATATGTTCACCCACAACTTAACATTCCCCATTAATCATTTGTTCATCCCGTGCATTTCAGTGCATTTCCCCTTCACTTTTCAAAACAAAAACGGTCCAGATATATATATATATATATATATATATATATATATATGTTGGATTTGTTGAATGACTGCAGGTCTACACTACATTTAAAGCACATGATTTCCTGCAAAGAAACCTGGGAACTGTAGTTCACGAAGGGTGCAGGAATTTGTAATTCTGTGAGGGTAAACTACAGCTCCCAGGATTACTTGAGAGAAGCCTCATTAAAATGATGGTCATTTTGTGTCAGAGGTTCATGGAGCCTTCCTTCTCTTGCCCTTTATTTAGAGCTGTGGATGTTTGCACTGCCTTCCACACCTATTGAATTCCAGTTTAACTAAGAGAATTGGATTTTTACAACCATTTTTGTTATTAAGGAGCACACACAGCTTGAAGCAGCTTACAGCTATGCTGTGCATGTGTGTGAATTCAGCGGTACTTGGTTTGCTTTTGGCTTTGTTAATGTTGTTAATATTGTTTTGTGCATTATGAGTGCTGTAATGTTTTGTGGGTTTTATATACAGTGGATGCTTGGTTTGCGAACATGATCCATGCGGGATGCACGTTCGCAACCCGCGTCTGCGCGTCTGCACACGCGCAGGTTGTGATTCGGTGCTTCTGCGCATGCGCAACTGCCAAAACCCAGAAGTAACCTGTTCTGGTACTTCCGGGTTTCGGCAATCTGCAACCCAAAAAAACTCAGCCTGAAGCAGCTGTAACCCAAGGTATGACTGTATTATATATCTGACTGGCCTCGACCAGAGCCAGGGCCTTTTTGGCTGTGGCCCTGGCCGGGTGGAATGCTCTCTCACAAGAGACCAGGGCCCTCCGAGATTTGACATCCTTCCTCAGGGCCTGCAAGATGGAGCTGTTCCACCAGGCCTTTGGTCAGGGTTCAGTCTGACTCATTTTCTCTTTGTATAAGAACAAGCATGAAGGAGGTTTCCTAGCCCGCTCACAGGTCCTCACAATATCAGTCGAAACAGTTGGTCCTGGGGAGTATTAACCACTTTCAATTTTAAGCTGAGGATTGTCATTTGTCCAGTTTTAATTTTGATTTTAATTGATTTGAATTAATTTTGAGATGCATTTTAATCATTTGACTGCTTGTTTTATGTATTATTTTTGTATTATTTATTTTAGCCACTCTGAACCCGGCTCTGGCTGGGAGGGCGGGGTACAAATGAATTATTATTATTATTATTATTATTATTATTATTATTATTATTACTATTATTATTAATATTACTATTCTTGTGGTTCTGCTGTTCAACCTGTTTTTAAGTTGTCTTGTTAATCATGTTTTATAGAAGGTAGTTGTTTTATTGATGATTTGTTAATTATTTTATATAATTTATGTTGCAATTGTGATGTTCTACTATGGCTGGACCTAGACACATCAAAGGAGCAATTTAGTTAAAAGCGTTGTAAACTCATACAGGGAAATCTGGTAGGGAGAGACAGAACTCCACAGCGCCACCTGGTGTCACAGTGTTATATTGCATACACACACTTTTATTTACCAATCTAAATGAGTCCTATGTCATTATTATTATTATGTTATGTTATTTTTTATTGTATGTAAGCTGCTTTGTGACACATATGAGTGAAAAACAGCATAGAAATATAATAAATGAATGAAATGAATGAGTATGAGTATGTGTGTGTGTTTGTGACATTTGTTGTTGTTTAGTCGTTTAGTCATGTCCGACTCTTTGTGACCCCATGGACCAGAGCACGCCAGGCACTCCTGTCTTCCACTGCCTCCCACAGTTTGGTCAGACTCATGTTTGTAGCTTCAAGAACACTGTCCAACCATCTTGTCCTCTGTCGTCCCCTTCTCCTTGTGCCCTCCATCTTTCCCAACATCAGGGTCTTTTCCAGGGAGTCTTCTCTTCTGATGAGGTGGCCAAAGTATTGGAGCCTCAGCTTCGGGATCTGTCCTTCCAGTGAGCACTCAGGGCTGATTTCCTTAAGAATGGATGCGTTTGATCTTCTTGCAGTCCATGGGACTCTCAAGAGTCTCCTCCAGCACCATAATTCAAAAGCATCAATTCTTCCGATCAGCCGAACATAGGAACATAGGACATAGGAAGCTGCTTACACCAAGTCAGACAATTGGTCCATCTTGCCCTGATGCCCAGCATTTCCAGTAGGAGTCACCCTCAGACCTACCTGGATATACTAGAAATTGAACCTAGGCCCAGAATTTCGGATTAGGGACATCTCCCACTAAACTGCTGACTGCTTTATCAGACTTACTTCTGCATCTAAAACGGATGAGTACTTGTAAGTTTTCACACAGAAAGCAATTAGCAGCTCTTGCTGGATTATTTGCATGAAGAACACAGCCTAAGGGGGTATAGGGAATGATCCCCACCTCAGCCTCCCCTATGGACACTTGTAAACTTTAAAGAAGGCAATCCTGGGTGCAGATTTGCCCGAGAGCCCCTGTGGTGCATTGGTTAGAGCACTGGACTAGCACCCAGGAGACCAGGGTTCAAATCCCTACTTGAGCCACAAAGCTGACTTGCCGATCTAGGGCCAGTCACAGTCTACCTCAGAGGGTTGTTGTGAAGATAAAAAGTGGGAAGCAGAACCACATACGTTGCTTTGATTTCCTTGAAGGAAAGGTGGGACAGAACTGTAATGATAATAAATAATAAACACATGTTTACCCCAAGAAACCAAGCCAATCTTTTTCCTCCCACCATTCCTGGTTAACATGCTCCAACTGAAAGAGAAAAGCCTGCTGGCCTTGTGTTCAATGGGAGCACATTTCCTCCTTATATGAAGAGAAAAATCATAAAGGTCAGTGGGATGTTGAATTATTCACCACTTTTACATTCCAGCTACCCAAAGAAGCCGTGCCAGAAAGGCTGGAAATCTTTCTATGTAAGAATCTGTGAGGCAATTATTGATGAGCAAATTCTCCTCGGCTCAATTCAAAAGAAGCCTCAGCAAGCTGAACTCTCTCTGTACAAACACAAACACAGAAACACACACACACAGAGAGAGAGAGTAATTCATTTCTCCCTGATCCCAGTTATGAATGCATATCCCACCATACTTCTTATGATGTGACTAGGTCAGTTATAGGCAAACTCAGCCCCCCAGATGTTTTTGAGACTACAATTCCCATCATCCCTGACCACTGGTCCTGTTAGCTAGGGATGATGGGAGTTGTAGTCCCAAAGCATCTGGAGGGCCGAGTTTGCCTATGCCTGGATTAGGTCATAAGAACAGGTGGCATAGCCAGGTGGCGCTGTGACAAGAACAGTGAAGTGGAGGTCTCACTGAAGGCAGTAAGGCAGGTATGGGGAGCCTGTGGTCTTCCAGATATTGCTGAACTACAACTCCCATCAGCCCTAGCAAGCATGTACAATGGTCAGAGATGGCAGGAGCTGCAACATCTGGAGAGCCAAAGGTTCACCACACCTACGCTCCCTGACCCCTTGAATCCAGCAGAGGCAGCATTCAATGTGTAGAGAAGGAGGTCCACCAGCTTTTATTATTGTCTGAGGAAGATAAGAACATCTGACAGAGCAGCCACTGACATACCACCAAAAAAAGAAAGAAGATCAAGGAGGATGCTGGCTTGCATAAAATGTCCATGTGCTAATTTAGTCATAGTCAATTTTATTTATATACTGCACTTTCCACAAATACATCTGTGCCCAAAGCAGTTCACATTAAAAAACAACAACACAAAATCATCTAAATGCAGTAGTCCAGTCATGATACTTTATAAAAAGTATAATACTACTGCACTAAATGAACAAAAAGCCACTTTGTTGTTGTTGTTGTTTAGTCGTGTCCGACTCTTCGTGACCCCATGCACCAGAGCACACCAGGCACTTCTGTCTTCCACTGCCTCCCGCAGTTTGGTCAAACTCATGATGGTAGCTTCGAGAACACTGTCCAACCATCTCGTCCTCTGTCATCCCCGTCTCCTTGTGCCCTCCATCTTTCCATCTTTCCAGGGAATCTTCTCTTCTCATGAGGTGGCCAAAGTATTAGAGCCTCAGCTTCAGGATCTGTCCTTCCAGTGAGCACTCCGGGCTGATTTCCTTAAGAATGGATAGGTTTGATCTTCTTGCAGTCTATGGGACTCTCAAGAGTCTCTTCCAGCACCATAATTCAAAAGCATCAATTCTTCGGCGATCAGCCACTTAGAAATCAGCAATTAACAGCTCATATCAAAATGTAAGAGAGAATTAACACTCACCAGTAGGTCAGGTACTAGTATGGCAACACTGCACATTGGAACTCCTTGCCTATTGTCATCAGGCAGGGGTAGGGCTGCCATACGTCTGGAATTTCTCAGCCATAGCTGGGATTTGACTGCTGGAAATAGTATCCGGGCGGAATTTCTGTAAATCGGCAAAATGTCTGGGAAAACCCGGGCGTATGGCAACACATGTCGGAAGTGTAGATACTCAAAACTTGGAAACCCACCTCCAGTCAGTGTAGACCAAGCTTCCTCAAACTCAGCCCTCCAGATGTTTTGAGACTACAGTTCCCATCATCCCTGACCACTGGTCCTGCTAGCTAGGGATCATGGGACTTGTAGGACAAAAACATCTGGAGGGCCGAGTTTGAGGAAGCCTGTTATAGACAGTACTGTACTTGATGGACCAATCAGTATACAGTGGTACCTCGGTTTAAGTACTTAATTCGTTCCGGAGGTCCGTTCTTAACCTGAAACTGTTCTTAACCTGAAGCACCACTTTAGCGAATGGGGCCTCCTGCTGCTGCCGCGCCACCGGAGCCCGATTTCTGTTCTCATCCTGAAGCAAAGTTCTTAACCTGAAGCACTATTTCTGGGTTAGTGGAGTCTGTAACCTGAAAGCGTATGTAACCTGAAGCGTATGTAACCTGAGGTACCACTGTATCTTAGTTTCTTACTTACCAATACGGATAGGAAGGTGAGAGATGAGAGTTTTGACCACTGCTTCTCGTCCTTTAGTTGCATGGGTGACACTCTGATTCCACACTGTTCTATAGGGGATTGAGCAACACAGCTCGTAAACAGCACTGAAACTTTGCAAGCACAGGGGCAGGCAGTGCAAAATCCAGGACTTTTTACTGCCCCAGTGTGAATGTGTATAATTCCTCGAGGAAATCCCATGCTTTGACAAGAACCAATAATGCCATGCAAAAAGAGGCTATGCTTTTAAATGAATACATCCCCAACAACATTATTACTAATCTATGTGTCTGATTTTCACCATTTATCATCCAAAAGGTCAGGTCCTCTACTCAGCCTCTAGCCACGGGACAGAAGCATACATTTAAAAATTGCAAAACTGCCCTTTGTGCCTCTATTTAGTTGTCAAAGGAGCAATTCTGCAAAGGGCATTCATACCGCCATGAAAATAATAAGGAATGCAAAACAGGCTAGCTGGGGGAAGAGGTGAATGGGTCTTTAAAGCCCTTATCACTGAGCGGTAGAATACATCCATTAGATGATTGGGTTTTGCCAGGCCTGGGTGATCTCCTAATTGGCAATTTGGTTCACATTTGGTTCACATTTATCTGTCTTCTGGGTAGATTTCCTCCTATTTGAAGAACGAAAGGTTCTGCAGGTTGTTTTGGTTCATGTAAAAACATTGTACGCAGTAGATATTTGCTCCTTTAATTTGTGCTTGAAGGCAGTGTCCCAGGCCGCTCATATTGGCACAAGACTGCCCACTGCGTGAGACTGAAAAATGGTGGCTATCTCCCCTTTTCCAGTTCAAGGAACATAGAAACCTAGGAAGCTGTCCATTACTGAGTCAGCCCATTCTTCCTTCCCTTCTGACCAACCCTGACAAGACATCTTCACGGGACTCGTGAACTAGCCCTCATCATCCCTTACCATTAGGGATGGGGGAACTGGAATCCAACAGCATCTGGAGAAACAACTTTCCTCCAATCCTGTTTTTATGCCCCTGCATGGCCTTCTAGATGCAGTAGACTACAAAGTAATCACATTAATTATTAGCAGGGCATTTTTTTCAGCCAGAACTCACCAGAACTCAGTCCCTGCATCTCTCAGGTGGGCACTGTTGCCATTATAAGAGAGCAAGGGAGGTGTTGGGCACCATTGCTGTTATAAAAGAGCAAGGGAGGTGTTCATGGTGAGTTCCAGCACCTCTTTTTCTATAAAAACAGCACTGATTACAGTGGTACCTCGGGTTAAGTACTTAATTCGTTCCGGAGGTCCGTTCTTAACCTGAAACTGTTCTTAACCTGAAGCACCACTTTAGCTAATGGGGCCTCCTGCTGCTGCCGCGCCACCGGAGCACGATTTCTGTTCTCATCCTGAAGCAAAGTTCTTAACCCGAGGTACTATTTCTGGGTTAGCGGAGTCTGTAACCTGAAGCGTCTGTAACCCGAGGTACCACTGTATTAGTATTGTTAATTATTAGTATTATTAAATTTATTGGTCACCTTTTTTGCCATAGCAACTTAACTTGCCAGCTGAAAAGGAACAAGCCACTCTGGTGATGCGAAATGCTTTGCTTCTGCTTAGATTTTTAAAATTATACGTGTTTCTGTAGCTCATTCTAAATCTGTGTGCATATTGAGCGTAGGTGAACTCTGCCTAGAAGTGAACATGTATTGTGTATGTGTTTGTGTTTACTTGGTATGCTATGACCTGAGCACTGTAAAACATGGCAAACAATTAGAAACTCTGGGGACAGGAGTGTTTCGTCTGCATTCTGCATTTCAATTTCCCTGAAAACCATATGTCACTGCTGCTGAGCAGACCCATTCCTAGTCGAGATTTAACACAGCGATGTCCTATTACTGTGGGCACCTGAATTGCTGACATGTGTGGCACAGGTTTGTAATGCAAAAGTCTTCGATGGAAGAGGCTGTACATAATCCTTGTAAACTGCCCTGGGCTCATATGGGAGGAAGGGCTGTTTAGAGCAGACGACAACATTGAAGGAGATGCAGGACTGTTGTTTGAGTCTCAAGCTATAGCTCAGAGCATGTGATGTTTTCCCAATCCATCTCCCCTTTCTTGGGTTTGTTTCCTGCCCTCTGCTCTATGTTTTCCTGTGTTCCTGTTGACTTTTGCATTCCACCGCACGGTGGAAAACACAAACGCATTGCTGAAAGCAGGCAAATCCCTGCCAGCAGCAAAGGAGTGTGTGACTAATGTTGGAGAGGATTTGTGAAATGAACTGCCTGATCGAAAATATTTGCAAATCCCAAAGCGACTTAAAGGGGGGGGGGACCCCACGTGCAGGCTTGATACATGAATGGCTTAGGTAGCTTCGTAGAGATGCTCATGGGCATTTGAAGGAAGTGCCAGGGAGAGAGATTGTCCAGGATGCTTCTGTCAGGTAATCCAGGTCATCATGTAGACTGACCGAATAGTCTTTTCAGGGCTGGACTTTGGAAGGTAACAATGCAGGTCTTTTTGAAGACTCACCTGCACTTGTATGAACCAAACTGAGCTCTAAGATGGGCTTCAGAGGGGCCCCTTGCTGAGGCTCCATTATTTAAGGTCCATTAAATTGGCATGCGTATGAGGCAGGGCCTTCTTAGTTGTGGTACCACAGCTAGTGGATCACTGGTCAGACCTTGAGTTGTCTGAATGAATATTTGATAGCCTTTATACCTCATCCTTTGCCAAGGATGCCCTCAGTAGGGAATCTATCCTCCAGTGTCCTGGCCCATTCTGGCTACTGTCAGTGTCGTCCACTGCCCTACTAGTGACTACCACTAGTACAGATGAAGACAATATGTAGAACCTCTCTGTCTGGTTTTCAGGACTCTCCTTAAGCGACCACCATCCCTTCTCAGCTTCTGTTCCATGCCTTCCTTGAGT
Organism: Podarcis raffonei; assembly: GCF_027172205.1. NCBI lineage: Eukaryota > Metazoa > Chordata > Lepidosauria > Squamata > Lacertidae > Podarcis > Podarcis raffonei. The sequence continues at coordinate 37,907,875 of NC_070615.1, read as the reverse complement.
TATTATGAGTAGCTGAAATGTGTGTTTGAAGTGTGGTCATTGTGAATTGTGATCATTTAATTGTGAATGGGTGATGGAGTGGTGTGGGTGGGTGGGTGGGTGTGTAGACACCTCTGGCTTAAGTATGGCTCGAATGCAACCTATGGTACAAAGGTCAGAGTCTCATCCTTAACTCTGCCCACTTTCATCTTTGGTTATGCCCACTTTTGCATCCAGTCCTACTCACCACCGTCATGTGGGAACACGGCTTATTATCTATTTATTTCATTAAATTTTACAACACTTGGTTGTAAAAAGCTTTTTAATGTTTAATCTTTTATTATATTTTTATATATGTTGGAAGCCACCCAGAGTCAGATGGGGCATAAATAAATTACTACTACTACTACTACTACTACTACTATAAAACCCAACAACCTCAAAGTGGTTGGCAAAAAGCTAAACCAGTAAAATCAATGAAAACAAATAACAACAATAATTTAAAGCATTGAAAAATGCAAATCAACAGTAAAACAAAAACAGTAGAGCAAAACACACATCAACATGCTAAATATCTGGATAGGCTTGTCTAAACAAAAATGTTTTTAGCAGGTGCAGAACAGTATAGTGAAGGAACCGGCCTGATATCAACAGGCAGGTAGTTCCGAAGAGTAGGTGCTGCCACACTCAAAGATCAAGTTCTTACTGTTCTCTGACTGAAATTAAGTTCCCTGTCTCTGTTGCAGCATCAGCATCCCTATCCGACACTGGGGACACCTACAAATAATAATAGAAAATGTTTCACACTCCATTAATTTTTCTGCCACTCTCGTTTCCATATGCTGAAAGGTATGGGTTTCCCCCCTGCCCTCGCGTCCTTTTGCTAGTGAAATAGTCTCACTTCATCAGAAGGCCTCCCTCGCAACCCAAAATAGAAGTGGGTCATCATCACGACAAGACATCCCCGTCTAGATACAGTCCTTATCGATCACTGCGGAAGCTCCAGAGAAATAGGTTCTTAAAATAACATCAGGTTGAGACACCCGCAGCATCTTGACTGCCTTTGAGGCTGAAGGCTGATGGGTAAAAAAGAAGGGCTGCTGCGGCCGAAATGGTAACAAAGCTCACCCTTGAGCTTATCTCTTATCTGAGGTGGTGGTGGGGAGGGGGGAGAGAGAATATCTTCAGTGTGAAGAGCAAAGTGTCAGCGAGAGAAAGATCTTTTCTCCTCGTTCCCCCTCCCCTTTTTACTTTTCAATTATGTATGATTTCACCTGGCATATTAGAAGACTCTTTCAATGCTCGCTGAGCATTAGTTCTGCTCTGTTTTAAATTTCTTCTCTGCTCGTGGAAGTCCTTGCCGCAAGGTGCAGCTACCGCCAAGAGCTTTGAACATTCATTTCTTTATTATTTATCTGCATTTATACCCCAACTTCTTCTCCAAGGAGCTCAAGGTGGTCTACATGATTCCCCTACCATCTCACCTCATTTAATCCCAGCAACAACCCTGTGAGGTAGATTAGGCTGAGGGGGGAAGGTCACCCAGCGAGCTTCGTGGAGCAGGGACTTGAACCCTGGTCTCCCAGGTAAGAACATCAGCAGAGAGCCCTACTGGATCAAGCCAATGGCCCTGTAATCCAGCATCTGGCTCTCATAGTGGCCAATCAAATGTCTACGGGAAGCTGGCAAGCAGGGACTGAGGGCAACATTATTTTCCCCATTTGCGATTCCCAGCAACTGGCATTCAGGGGAATATTGCCCCTGACAGCAGAGGTGGCTGGACAGAGATTGTGGCTGGTAGCCATTATCCTCCATGAATTTGTCTGATCTTCTTCTAAGCCTATCCAAATTGGTGGCCTTCTTTGCCTCCTGTGGGAGCAGGTTCCATGGTTCAACTATGTGGTGCATGAAGAAGAACTTTATTTTGTCTGTCCTGTATCTTCCAACATGCAGCTTCGTTGGTTGTCAGAAGTTCTAGTTGTTATGAGAGAGAGAGAGAGAGAGAGAGAGAGAGAGAGAGAGAGAACTTTTCTCTGCATGTCCATGCTCCCTCCTTCGTGATAAGCTTTGCAGCAGGCAGCAGGGGGGTGCTGCGGGCCCACTGGAGGAGGGAAACACCTACCCCCCAATGTGGTTTCAGCCCTGGCCATGCCCTCTTCCCCTGGGTAGTGGTCTGGGTTGTTCCCAGAGATCCAAGGCAAGCAAATCACCTACAGCACTGAGGAGGTAGTGCCATCAAGGGAGAGGGTTCCCCAAATCTGCTGCCAACATTTGTCATTATAGGATTTCTTACCCTTCCCCATAGGGTATGGTTACCAGATTTTTTTCAATGAATCCGGGGACCCTTTCTTTTTTTCTTTTTTCTTTTTTGAAGCTGAGTAGCAACAGGGAGTCAGTAGTGGGGATGGTGAGGCAAAAGACCCTGGGCCCAAGCACACATGCATATTGTAGAAAGGTGCAAACATAAATGTGCAGAGTTTATAAAAAACTGGGCAACGGCGCACCACCCGCCCATAACTCCTGAGCCTTCCCTGATCTCCTGCCTCCTTTCCCCTTTGTTTTGACTGATCGGGGGAGGCTCAGGAGATGCGGGGGGGCGGGCATTGCCCAGGAGGGGTGCAAGGCGCACGGTTTCTCTGCCAGGCAAAGCCCTTCTTTCGCACCTTGTGAAACATAAATGTGCAGAGTTTTTTTAAAAACTCCCAAGCCTCCCCCAATCAGTCAAAACAAAGGGGGAAGGGGGCAGGAGATCCGTAGCACCGGATATCCCTAGTACCAGCCTGGTAGCGCAGTTGGCTCTGGCTGGCTTCAGGAGCTGCTCACTGCCATGGCACCCGCCATTTTTCCTCGCCAGAAGTCCCCATATGATGTGTTGCACACAAGACACATCATATGGGGACTTCCGGCGAGGCAAAATGGCCGGCGCCACGGCAGCGAGCAGCAAACAGCTCCTGAAGCCAGACAGAGCCAACTGTGCTACCAGGCTGGCTCTGGGCTGCTGAGGCTGTTGCTGCCACATTTCCCAGGGAAAGATTTGCAAATCTGGGGACATTCCAGGGATGGAATTTGTCCGGGGACAGATTTGCAAATTCGGGGACTATCCCCGGGAACCAGGGACAGCTGATAACCCTACCATAGGGTCTCAGGGCAGGTTACAACAAATATAACCCTGATATCACTGGATGAGAGGATGTTTTTAACTGAAACTGGGCGTTGGTGTGTGTGTGTTTTGGAGGGGGAATAACTGAAACTCTTTTTAGATGTTTTAACTGTTTTATAAAAAAAAATTATATTGAGGATGTGACTCCTTTGGAAGGGATGGTGGGATATGAATTCAATAAATGAATGATACTAAAAAAGAAAAAACGTGATTAAAAATCAGTTTAAGCAATGCAATGGATCTTTGTGACCTACAAGAGGCATATATTCTCCAACTGGAGATTTCACTTCTTTAACTCCTAGGCTGCCAGTCAGCCTCTGGATGTCAAGGTCAGTAACTTGCCCTAAAAATTTAAAAAGAACATAATGTTGCATGCCACCCCAATCTCCACAGCGTTGCAGTTGTGCTTATCAAGGTCTGTGTCCCCTTTTGGGACAATGAGGCACAGCAGAGACTGTGGTGTCTTTATAATAGACGGTTTTATTTACACACATCACATTTCAAGAGGGGCTCTTGCTTCTTCCACAGGCTTAGCAGGCTTAGGTCTAAAGACAGAGAAATCCACCATCCTCTCTCTGTCTCTTTGTTCTAGCCTGTCTTCCTCAGCTGACATGGTGTTCTGCCCACCCCCACCCCCTCTGCTTGCCAAACCACTTGCAAAACCAATATTTCCCTCCTGTTTGCTTGTCATTTAAATCCTCTGTGGTCTCTGCCCACTAGCTCACAGCTGGAAGAGGAGCCCCACCTCTCCTTGTCTGGCAGTCTTCACTCTCTCTTGATGGGCCATTACTCTGTTTTGCCCCTTAATGACTTACGCTCAGCTAGCCCTCTGGCTCCTTAGCATAAGCGGAACCCAGGAATTTCCATGTTTGGCACAGTTTAATCAAACCTTGATTGATTCTAACTTGTACTAATTCTAAGAATTATGTATGACTTGCACCCACAAACCCCAGCACCAAAGACCTATAACAATAGCATAAGAACATAAAAATGTAACAAGAGCCTTGCTGGATCAGACCTGCAAATTCCATCCACTTCTGTGTAAATGGGAGGGGAGAACAACTATTTTCAGGTTCCCCATTATAGTGGGAATGGGTGGCTAGAGCTTTGTCTGTTACAGGTCTAGTCCAGTGGTGAAATTTTTTGTAGGGGAGCAGTTAGAACCAGAGGCACCAGTTTGTGGTGGTGATTGGGGGGGGCACATCATGACAGGTGAGCATCATGCCTCCCTCCCTAAGCTGGGCAGAAGGAGCATCATGCCTGCCAGGCGGGCTTTGGGAAGGTGGCAGAAGGGCTCTTGGAGCCTGTTGGAGCATCACGCCTCCCTCCCTAGCCCAGGCAGAAGCTTCCCAGGTTTTGGGAAGGAGGCACTAGGCTTTAATACTTTCATACTCTAATTTACCAGGAACATTTAGGGGACTAGCCTGGTCCCCCTAGTCCACTGACCACATGCCACTGGGTCTAAATAAGGAGTTGGATTGAAAAGGCATAGAGCAGCTACAAGAGAGATCAGGCTCCTTACCAAAGATACAGATGCAAGACAAATTTTGTGACACTCAGGTGATACCCAAGAGATGACACCCAGGGTTCTAAAATTTCACTCTCCTGAATTTCAGGTCCATCTTCAAGACATCTATTATAAGCCTCCACCCCCTGAAATTTCACCTAATTTCTCCATCCACTCTTCAGAATTGCTTTCCCTATTAATTGAGATTGGCATTCAGACTTTCAAGCGATTTCCTTTGGTATTGGCAGGGTGGGGTTTTTTTTATATTTTCCCCTGGGTGCTCCTGCTGATCTACTCTGCTCCATTAGCCATTTGCAGAAAACCATGTGGCAAGAGTCCCTCAAAATCCTGGCTTCCTTTGCAGAGCCATTGAGGCCACCGCCAGATTCCTGGGAAGGGAACAATTCGCTCTGCATGAACAAGATTGCTCCCACTTGGACTTGAACATTCTAACCCTGAATTTGATGTTGTGGGGAGTTAACTAGCCTGCCACACGAGTTCAGCTTTCTGGCTCCTCTGTAGGGAGTAAGCAGAAAACAGGCACTGCTGTGTGATTTGTGCTGTGATTTAGATTGGAGCGAGCCATGCCATGGCTGTTACAAGTGATAGATGGTTCTCAGCCACTTTGTTGAGCGACAGCATTAAAAGGCAACGGGAGTGCCCTAATGTTGAAATATTAGGAAAGAGGTAATAAGGCACATTAAAGGTATCGTGGCTGTTTCCCCATCCTCTTTTTGAGCTGAAAGGAACTCAATGATAGGACAATAGAGGAGCAAGCAACTGCTATACTGTGGATGTTATATGAGGCCAACTCAGCTACTTGTTGTTGTTGTTTAGTCGTTTAGTCGTGTCCGACTCTTCATGACCCCATGGACCAGAGCACGCCAGGCACTCCTGTCTTCCACTGCCTCCCGCAGTTTGGTCAAACTCATGCTGGTAGCTTTGAGAACACTATCCAACCATCTTGTCCTCTATCGTCCCCTTCTCCTTGTGCCCTCCATCTTTCCCAACATCAGGGTCTTTTCCAGGGAGTCTTCTCTTCTCATGAGGTGGCCAAAGTATTGGAGCCTCAGCTTCACGATCTGTCCTTCCAGTGAGCACTCAGGGCTGATTTCCTTAAGAATGGATAGGTTAACTAAGTAGGTTAGCTAAGTAGCTAAGTAACTCAGCTAATTAGGATGCCAAAATTCCAGGGGTGTGAGGCAATTAGAGACAGCCTAGAAGTTCACCACCTGAATGATGCCTCTTGGGTCCAACAATATGCAATTAAGAGTCCACTTATACTGCAGCAATGGAAGAATAATCTTCCTCTCCATTGTCAGAGAAGGAACCTACTATATTCTATGGCCCCTGGGATGACTTAGTAGTAGTAGTAGTAGTAGTAATTTATTATTTATACCCTGCCCATCTGGCTGGGTTTCCCCAGCTACTCTGGGTGGCTTCCAAAAAAAGATTAAAAATACATTAAAACATCAGTCATTAAAAACTTCCCTAAACAGGGCTGCCTTCAGATGGCTACCATCCAAAAACTATTTACCTGGGAGTCAGTCCCATTCAGTTGAGTGGCACTTACTTCTGTGCAGTGTTAGAGCAGCTATAAACCTTGGGCTGGACCCAGCAGAGTCTTGCCAATTCATGTAGGAGACTTGGTTTCAAATTGTTCTTCAAACATGAAGCATACTGGGCTTAAAAATAAAAATGAAGCCATGGGAAAAACAGTTTTTCTTTTAAAAGTGTATTGGAATAGTTTATCTAATGTATTCTGATGAGTTTTACTCTAATGAATTTGTGTGTGTGTGCATGCACGCACATGCATTCATAAAACTTACTATGTTTCTGGTTAGAACCATCCTATTCTTCTGGGCCTCTAATGTGAAATAAGATGACCCATTTTACTAATTTTTAGCTGCTTTCTCTTGTTTTTGGTGGTATGTGTGGAAGGGCACTAAGGTGTGTTGAAATTAGTTTTAGTGGGTTATTTTTATACCATTTTTAGAAAGGAATAGCAAGCCTTGATGGCCAGTTTTGATGGATAGCTAGATAGCTAGATAGATGATAGATAGATAGATAGATAGATAGATAGATAGATAGATAGATGATTGATAGATAGATAGATGATAGATGATAGATAGATGATATAGATAGATAGATGATAGATAGATAGATAGATGATAGATAGATGATAGATAGATGATAGATGATAGATAGATGATAGATAGATGATAGATAGATGATAGATAGATGATAGATAGATAGATAGATAGATAGATAGATAGATGATAGATAGATGATAGATAGATGGATAGATAGATAGATAGATAGATAGATAGATAGATAGATAGATGATAGATAGATAGATGATAGATAGATGATAGATAGATAGATAGATAGATAGATAGATAGATAGATGATAGATGATAGATAGATAGATAGATAGATGATAGATAGATGATAGATGATAGATGATAGATAGATAGATAGATGATAGATGATAGATAGATGATAGATAGATATAGATAGACAGACAGTAACACCCCCACACAGCATCTTATTAGTAAAATAGCAATGCTTTTTCTGGGGCGTTACTTCTTTACCTATAAAGATGCCCTCAAACAGCAGTCAGCATCAAAGGTTTCCCTTTCTACAATTCATATCCAAAGCCTGTGTGGGGCCCATGTGACTTCACCTCCACAGCCTTCCTAACAGCGGGGGGGGTGGGGTTCTGACCCAGTGAGAATGCATATGCATATAGATGGGAATGGGGAAAATCTACTTTGGTTTTCATTTAAATACAAACTTTCTTAATTCACACTGTGTGAAACAATATGCAAACCCAGGAATCTTTTAAAATTCACATTTCTCCAATTTGTAATGCAATTCTTCATCCAAGTAACGCGTACAAAAATACAGTCACAAGGGTTAAAATGCATATACAGGTGAAAATAGCACACAAAAATGCATTGTATCCGGGAGAACTGCTTTGCAAGGTACGCACTTTAGGAAAATTTGCTTGCAAAAAAAAAAATGTGCATATTAGGAGAAATTCACAATAAGATGCCGATGAATTTTCATGAAGAATATAGAATTATAGATTGTAAAGTTGGAAGAGACCATGAGGGTCATCTGAAAGATCTTCATTGGCTCCCAGTACATTTCCTAGCACAATTCAAAGTGTTGGTGCTGATCTTTAAAGCCCTAAATGGCCTCGGTCCTGTATACCTGAAGGAGCGTCTCCACCCCCATCATTCAGCCTGGACACTGAGGTCCAGCTCCAAGGGCCTTCTGGCAGTTCCCTCGCTGTGAGAAGTGAGGTTACAGGGAACCAGGCAGAGGGCCTTCTTGGTAGTGGCGCTTGCCTTGTGGAACACCCTCCCAGCAGATGTCAAGGCAATAAACAACTATTTTACTTTTAAAAGACAACTGAAGGCGGCTCTGTTTACTAATTTTCCCTGTTTAGGGAAGTTTTTAATGTCTGACGCTGTATTGTTTTTAATATTTGGTTGGAAGCCACCCAGAATGGCTGGGGAAACCCAGCCAGATGGGCGTGGGCGGGGTATAAATAATAAATTATATTATTATTATTATTATTATTATTATTATTATTATTATTATCATTATCATCATCATCATCATCATCATCATCATCATCATCATCTAGTCCAACTCCCTGCAATGCAAATATCACAAACTGATGTGGAGAAATGAGAAAGTGACGTTGACAGGCTCACTCAACCCTAATTATGTAATACAGTGTCCTTTAGGTGACCCTAGACTACTGCTCCCATCATCCCTGTCCATTGTTCATGCCTACTTGGGGTTCATGGGAGTTGTATTCCACCACACCTGAAGGACACCGTGTTGCCTACCCCTGAAATTGCCTTACATACAGGACATTTCCCTGATGTTGAACCTTAGAGGTCTGATTTGTTTTCGGTGAGATGATCTTCCGCTTACTTCTCTTATACAGATGCAACACAGATGAACAACGTGGTGCCAACATCGCCTCTTCTCCCACAGCTGACACATCCGCACTCCTTCCCAAGCATGGGACAGATCACAAATCCGTACGAACAGCAGCCGCCAGGGAAGGAGCTTAACAAGTATGCATCCCTAAAAGCAGTAGGTAAGCAAAGAATATTGAATTCCCCTCCTTCGTTAATTTTGCCACCTCAGCAGGCTGAATGCCCCAATGTCCATTTAATATTTCACACAGCTAAATGGGGGGGGGGAGTGAGATTTCTTGGCCTTTGTAAAAGCAGCAAGCCTGCTTTTTCATATAAAATAATGTAGAAAAGTTTTCATGTACTCAAAATTATTATGGTAAATCACCTCATTCTTTCTATCACTCACACAAAATTATTATAAATACATCGTGTCATATTTCACATACATAGAATACAATTTCTCACATTTTCCTATTTCGGTTTCATTAAGCTCTCCCTCGTGTATTTTTTAAAAGAAATCTAGCAAAGCTATTTGCACAAGTCCAACTATTTCATCAATATTAGGAGGGGGGATCTTTGTTTTCCATAGTCTCACTTTGATAATCCCCTGTCTCTTTAAATTTTAAATAATATACAAGCTTTAAGCTGTGTGCAACAAAGCCCAGCATTTAACCTCTTGGTTTCATAGCTCAAAAACAATGGGTATTCAATGCATTGGGTAAACAATGTATTCAGCTAATGTTTGCTCAGAGTAGGCCTATTGAAATGAACCACCATGACTAGCTTAGGTGTACGTTAAGTAAAAGTTAGCCTACTGTGAAGACTTTGGATGGATTTCAATTTTGCACTATTACGATTGTTCCATCAGTGCCAACATTTACGTTTACCAAATGGAATGTTCTTCCTTCTCCTCCCTCTGTGTACTGTTCTGAGGCTTCTCATGACCCCCCAAAGCTGATCTGGGGGGGATGGAGGGTGCAAGAGGAGGAGGAGCAGGGGTCAAAGTCTTGTTGCTCTAGTGCAGGGGTGCCCAAACTTTTTTCAAAGAGGGACAGATTTGATGAAGTGAGAGCCGGCCAAAGTTGTTGAGCTTTTTTTAGGACTGAAAATAAAATTCATTCTGGAGGTCCGTTCTTAACCTGAAACTGTTCTTAACCTGAGTGGGGCCTCCCTCTGTTGCTGCGCCGCCAGAGCACTATTTCTGTTCTCATCCTGAAGCAAAGTTCTTAACCCAAGGTACTATTCTGGGTTAGCGGAGTCTGTAACCTGAAGCATCTGTAACCTGAAGTGTATGTATCCCGAGGGACCACTGTATTGCTTTTATATGCCACCTTTACTCCATTGAGCTCAAGGCTCAGTGGCTCCATGGCTCTCTCCCTCCACATTTAATCCCCACAACAACCCTGTGAGGTGGTTTAGGCTGGGAGGCAGTGGCTGGCCCAAGGTCACCCACTGAGCTTCATGGCCAAGTGAGGATTTGATCCCTGGTCTCCCAGGTCCTGGCCCAACAACTGTAACCACTACGCCCCCCTGGTTCCCTCTCCACCACCCTGGCTCACAATTTGTAGTACACACAGAACCAATGCGCACAGCCCTAGTATATTTCTCCTAGAAAGGCTACTTCGGCCAATAGTGTTAAGGGAAAGTTTTCAGACACATGTGCCCAAACTCTGCTTTCAGACTTTTCCTTATGACTGACACAGTTGTGGTCTCTTGGGGGATTTCTCCAGCACTTTATAATTCATGTAGAAAAGTGCTGAAAGTGGTTTTTCTGCATAAATTATTCTCTCTCTTTTTCGATTCATCAAGCATGTTTTTTTACTCCCATGCTTAAATGGTCACTGCTCACTCATGCGCCAATGACAAGAGCAGAGGTAACGTACCTGGACTTGTTCATCACAGCTGGCTAGAAAGAGGACTATCTCAGGGACTCTGTGGAATTAGTTCAGCATTTGGATTGCATAAACAGGTCAAGCTTTACTTGCAGCCATTAGAATAACCCTGACCTTAAATGAGGTGGGGGAGAAGAAGATCTCAGGAAAAAAAGTTTTTCCTATAGTTTGGATGATAGTTTGAGGGGCTGCAAATTGGAGTATGGCAAATCTTCTGCCATTCAGAGGAAGAGCAGTAATACTTTTGACTCTGTTGATACAGTTTTGTGATGTCACCAGCTAAGGAAATCAGATGGTTTATGTGGTACTATAATTTAGGGACATGGGTGACACTGTGGGTTAAACCACAGAGCCTAGGACTTGCCAGTCAGAAGGTTGGCGGTTCGAATCCCCGCGACTGGGTGAGCTCCCGTTGCTCAGTCCCTGCTCCTGCCAACCTAGCAGTTCGAAAGCACGTCAAAGTTGCAAGTAGATAAAAAGGTACTGCTCCAGCGGGAAGGTAAACAGCGTTTCCGTGTGCTGCTCTGGTTCGCCAGAAGCGGCTTAGTCATGCTGGCCCCATAACCCGGAAGCTGTATGCCAGCTCCCTCGGCCAGTAAAGCGAGATGAGCACCGCAACCCCACAGTTGGTCACGACTGGACCTAATGGTCAGGGGTCCCTTTACCTTTACCTATAATACCTTTTGCTTTAATAAATTTTATAAAATTTTATAAAATTTGACATATATACTTCAATACATAATAAATCTGTCTTTTTCTGACTTCCCACCCCATTTTCTATGGTGTTTTAATTTCTCCCCCTCTGCTGCACAATACCTCCTATCTCTTATACCAACACATCCCTACTGTATTCTCTAATTCCTTCTGTTGCTCATATCTCAAGTCCTGCTTGCGAGTTCATCATGCTATAATATTTACTTAAATCGAAAAGGACTTCCATTCTTCCACAAAGCAATCATCGTTAGATTCTCTTATTTTGGCTGTTAACTTTGCCAGTTCTGCATAGTCCACAACCTCACTTATCCATTCTTCTTTGGAGGGAACTACTTCTTCCCTCCATTTTTGTGTGTAGAGAATCCTGGCTGCTGTTGTTATTTGCATAAATGACTTAATCGTCTTTTTTGGAACTTCTGTCCCAATAATCCCTAAGAGAAAGGCTTCTGATTGTTTTGGTATAATCACTTTAAACATCTTTTTTATCTTGTCGTATGTCATGTCCCCCCAAACCCTCACTTTCTTACAAGTTAGGGTTGCCATATGTCCAGAATGCCCGGAATACTGTGGTTGAAAGCAGTGTTCAGGCAAAAATTGGCAAGATGTCAGGGAAAATCCAGATGTATGGCAAGGCATGTGGGCAGTGCTGTTTTTCATAAATAATAGTTCCAAATAGATCAGAAATGGCAATCAACAACATTTGTGTTCAGATTTTCACCCTGGATACAACCCTATCACAACCCTATTACAAGTCCACCACATATGAAAGAAAGTTCCACCAACCTGCTACATGGTACTATAATATGCTGGCTATACAACCCTTGATTGGCCAAATCATGAAAACAGCTCACAAACCAAAAGAGCTTTCAAGATGGTCAAGGAAAAGGAGGAAGACCAGAAACTAATGCAGTGCTCTATCAATGGGCATTAGAAGATGCAGATTTAATATAAATTTGCTTTGTGAATTTGGGGGAGGCAGATGCATATCTGTAAGAAGTACAGAAACGTTGCTGCAGTTCTTGTTCCTCTCGATATTTCTCCTGGAATGTGGTCCTGAATTCCAGGCAAGCTACTTGCTTCCTGCCTGTGGAAGTTTGGCTAAGATGTGTGTATACACAGAGTGAGCAGTGGAAATAATGGAATGGAAGACAAGACACCCCCAAGAAACAGTGCTCTTTTCTTGTAAATAAAAAGGAAATATCCAAGCATGGCTCCAGGACAGATAATGCTGTCTGATGTTGTTTTGAAAAATGGGGAAGTCGAAGCAGCGCAGGGCTAATATATTCTGACCGTGTTTCCATCAACGCTGCTAGACTTGTAAAAAGAGACTTACGTTTCCTTGAAAATACTCAGCCAGGGACTGCAAACCTAATAGCAGAGTGGTACTTTCCCCCTTCCCTCCTCCAAATCTCTGTGTCAGACAGCAGTAAAATATTGAACTTTCAGCTTCCAGAAACGCCTGTAGGAGGAGGGAAAATAGATCAAGGGAGTCTTAGCCTTAGGGATATCTCTCCAGGTTTAATGCTGAAAAAGCAGACTGCAAAGTACAGATTAATGCATCGTTTGTCACATCCAGAGGATGATACATTTAATGATTTCATGTATCTTCAGGTATCTTCAGGTTTACACGTAATGCTCAGCTAGGTGTTTTCCCTTTGATTCACCACCCTGGGCCATGGATCTCTCCCACCCAAGCGAGAAGCAGAAAGGAAACATCCACCACTATCAGAGCATAACAAGAGCTCTGCTGGATCAGGCCAAAGACCCAGCTAGCCCAGCCATCTGATCTTACATTGCTGATTCCAATTATAAGAAAGGAGATTCCAACTAAACACTAGGGGGAACTTTCTGATGGTTAGAGCTGTCCAATAGTGGAACGGACTCCCTCAGAAGGTGGTAGACTCCCCTTCCTTGGAGGTTCTTAAACAGAGGTTGGATGGCCCTCTGTCCAGGATTCTTTAGCTGTGATTCCTGCATTGCAAGAAGTTGGACCAGATGGCCCTTGAGATCCCTTCCAACTTGACAATTATATGATTCTACAAGAACTAGACAGCATCTTAAAAAGTAGAGACATCACCTTGCCAACAAAGGTCCGTGTAGTAAAAGCTATGGTTTTCCCAGTCGTGATGTATGGAAGTGAGAGCTGGACCATAAAGAAGGCTGATTGCCGAAGAATTGATGCTTTTGAATTATGGTGCTGGAGGAGACTCTTGAGAGTCCCATGGACTGCAAGAAGATCAAATCTATCCATTCTGAAGGAAATCAGCCCTGAGTGCTCACTGGAAGGACAGATCGTGAAGCTGAGGCTCCAATACTTTGGCCACCTCATGAGAAGAGAAGACTCCCTGGAAAAGACCCTGATGTTGGGAAAGATGGAGGGCACAAGGAGAAGGGGACGACAGAGGACGAGATGGTTGGATAGTGTTCTCGAAGCTACCAGCATGAGTTTGACCAAACTGCGGGAGGCAGTGGAAGACAGAAGTGCCTGGCGTGCTCTGGTCCATGGGGTCACGAAGAGTCGGACATGACTAAATGACTAAACAACAACAACAACACAAGAACTAGATTGGTCTTAGCTGTTATATTGCAAAGGTCAGTTGTGGGCCTCTTCACAGGAACACAGAAAGCTGCCTTGTACCAAGTTAGACCAGTGGCCTGCCTACCTCACAAACTTTGAGCACCTCTCCAGGGTTCCAGACAGGGGACATTCTGATGCTGGGGATTGAACCTAGGAGCTTCTGAATGCAAGGTAGATGCTGTACCACTGAGCTACAGCCCACTTGGAGGAACTGCCCTCATTAAAGCAGATTCTATGCCAAGTTATGGCACACTTAGAATTACTGCACTTCATCCATCTCACTTTTTTGCTTGTCAAGCAATCCTACAGAATTTGGCAAGCACAGCCAGACTTACAGCCCCATCCCCCCAATTTACTATCAATTGTCAGTGATTGTGAAAGGAGCAGAAAGACAAGTTTGCAAATAGAGTAAAGCTTTGCAAACAGTTATTAAACACTGGTGTTAAGGAGAGGAGCTCTGAGCATGTCTTGATTAACCAATAGTTACTGGAAGCTTCAGGATAGACAAAAAAGGTACATCTTCATCCAGTGCCTAGTTAAAGTTTGGCATTTGCTCCTACAAGTATATGAAAACAGACTTTCTCTTGTCTGCACTGAAGCTTCCAACATTCATCTTCATTTGATATCCCCAAGTTCTAGACATCAACATAATTTCCAATGTGGGCAACTTAATTAAAGATTTCTTCTGGGTGGACTGAAAACCCCCCAGTATGGAATGATTTTTTCCTGTCATGGAAATGAAACAGATCCCCCAAGAAATCCCAGAATCCCATTGGGACTTGGGCACTCTAAGTCTACATGACAGTAATGTTCCACATAGGATCACTTCTGGGAGAGGCAGTCTTAGTTCCTGGTGGGGGAAGATGATCCATCAAGGACTGGGTTCATGCAGAGTCCTTATGAAGAGGAAATGACTGTTAAACCACTCTAGTTCTGTATAGCTCTGGGAAAAGAACAGGGGTCTCCTAACAGCTCTCAACTAACTACTAACTACTGCTCCTTAACTAACTACAGCTCCCAGAATTCTTTGATGAAAGCAACGGCTCTTTAAAGTGGTATCAAAGTGCTTTAAATGTATGGCATAAGCATAACTTAAGGCTCAACACATTTCAGAGCAAGCAGGGAATTACTTCTGTACCCCCTACTCAGACTCAAATGCAACGTTTACTTTACACTACTAATAATAAAGAACCTTACACATCAGAGGAAAGGAAAATGGAATTAGAAATGGATTTGAAGGATCTTCAAAGTTTTAATGGCTCATCCTGAGCAAAGATGTCTCAGGAATGCATCTTAAAAACATGAATATGGATAACCCAAGAGGTTGAGTGACAGGTTTAAACTTAAAGAAGATTTAAAGGTTAAAGATAATCTGTTTGTCAGACTTGTGGCTAGCTGATCTGACAACCACCTTTACTTACATGACAGAAAGATGTTAGCAGAACAGATACAATGGGAGAGACACTCTCAAGAGGCGTGAGTAACCCATCTCTGGTGGAGTTTGAGTTCTATTGGCTAAAGCCACAAATGTCCTTCATTGTGCACAGGTCTAGGTGTATGAGACATTGGTCAATTTATGCAAAGGTTGCCAACATGGCGCCCATCAGGATTTCTAAGCACTGGAGGCTGGTCCTTTAGGACAAAAAGGGCTCAACCCTATCAAGTGAAATGCCGTGTGTGTGTGTGTGTGTGTGTGTGTGTGTAGTATAATCTTTTCTGTCCCACAAATCCTTCCAAAATTCATTTTAATGTAGAGACAGTCCTGGATACAACAATCTCCTATTCTCTGGCCAATCGTCCCTCTGCACCACTCAGCCAATCTCAATCCAAAAGTATTTCTATGGCTAGGAGGTCCCACTCATCTGCCACCAGGCAGAAAAAAACTCACATTTATTTGTTTTGTTTTAACAGAGCTACTATTTGTCCTGCTTGTGTAGTTTTCCTTTCCCTCCTGTTATCATTATCTCAATCCAGCTAAGGCATTTAGCGTTAACTGATCTATCATTTGGGTAGACCCAGGAGCTGTTCTGAGCATGCTCAGAGCTGTTTTCTTCAAAGCCACACCTCCAAACAAATCTGAGTATGGTTTTTTTTGTGGGCAGGAGAAATGAGTGGTTGTTATTTTGAGAAGCTTGGTGCTTTTTTTATTAGTATTTGTTAACGGAGACATTACCAGAACATGGAATAAAGTGGTCATTTCTGCCCAAAAGGAGCTGTAACTAGCCAGCCAGCTAGAGCTGGAAAAATGGACTCCTAGTCACTGGGTGTCATCCACATTGCAGTTGTTGTTGTTGTTGTTGTTGTTGTTGCTATTTTATTTATACCCTGCTCATCTGACTGGGTTGCCCCAGCCACTCTGGGCGGCTGCCAATACATATAAAACATAATCAAACATTAAAAACTTCCTTATACAGGGCTGCCTTCATATGTCTTCTAAAAGTTGTGTAGTTCTTTGCTTACTTGACATTTGCTGCAAGGGCATTTCACAGGGTGGACACCACTGCCAAGAAGACCCTCTACCTGGTTCCCTGTAATTTCACTTTTTGCAGTGAGAGAACCACCAGAAAAAGCCTTGGACTGAATGATGGGGGTGGAAATGCTCCTTCAGGTACAGGCCCGAGGCCATTTAGGGCTTTCAGACTCCAGGGACAGTGTTGAGTCCAGGAGCACCACCAAGTCATGGGCCTGCTCAGGACAGACCATCTCCCCACCTCCTGGCCTTGAGAAAGTCAGGACACATAGCACCTCTGTCTTTTCAGGATTTAGTTTCAGTTTTCATACTGATTTTGAAAATAAAGCAGCAGAATAATGTGGAAGGAACAGACATATGAATGAACACATGCAAAACTGACCCAAGATGGGAACAGATTGAGTAATCCATTCCTAGGTGTAAATGTTTCTTGCACAGTTTTGGGTTTTTTTTTAAGGCAAAGTATTCTATCAGTTCTTCTTTGGTAGTCAAATCAGCAAACTACTCTTAGGGAGGAAGGAAAAGCTACAGTGAGTATTAAAAGTAATATATTCAGTACAGAGAGTACTCTGTGTCAAGAAAAAAAAGCTCTTAGTTTGACAGCAAGGAAGCTTATGCTTTATGTTCAGAATAAAGTGTACAACTTTTCTGTATTGCTCTCTTACATTCTAGAAAAAAACATATTCCGTGGCTGATTTTATCGCACAGCTAATATTGGGGAGGGTTTTTGTGTGGAGAACATCTGACATTTTTTGCTTCAGAGCAGCGTTGACTGAAATGTCGTGTGAAATGAGCTCTGGGACCCAACAGATCCAAGGAACATAGTACAAGAGCCCTCATTTGCAGAGATTTGGAAATTTATTTCACCCCTCAAGAACATTCAGTCCAAGAACATCCCAGCATCTTTCCCTTGGAAGGTTCCAGTGATATCAAGGGGCAAAATGGTTTTGCGAAGTATCCAGAGTTATGCAAGGAGGGAGAAACAAGAGGAGTTGAGGGGTTGGGTCCAGACTTGCCCTGGGACACAAACTTTCATGGCCCTCTAGCAGCTATGGTGGCTCATTTACCAGAAGTAATTTATTTAACATTAACTCTGGAAGTGTATAAAGTGGTACCTCTGGTTGCGAATGGGATCCGTTCTGGAGGCCTGTTTGCAACATGAAAAGAGCGCAACCTGAAGCACTGTATCTGTGCAGGTGTGTGGCACGATTTGGCGCTTGTGCGCATGCATGAAACATGATTTGGCACTTCTGCGCATGCGCGAGCGGCAAAACCCGGAAGTAACCCTTTCCGGTACTTCCGGGTCGCCGCGTGACATAACCTGAAAGAATGTAACATGAAGCAAATGTAACATGAGGTATGACTGTACTTGATTCTCACCAAGCTAAGCCTCCTAGGAGGCTTTTGCTATTGCCATCTGACCCAAACCTATGTTTACTGTGAACTGGAACGCCTGCGACCTTGTTCCCATTCCCACAGGAAGACAAAACCCACTATTTTTCACCATTTAGGCTTTTCAGCTGTCGCCACTTTTAAAGAGAAGAAAAGCTCGCACACAATGGGCATGATGATTTCAATGGACCTTTTTTGTCGCCAGCAGAATAGGAACCTGAAACCACATATTTAGCACTTAGTGAAATTTCCACACTGATGTGACAAAACTGCACATTAAGGAACTGTCCTTGTGCTGCCGACGAGATCCATTAAGACGACGTCGGCTGTCACTGAGACAACAGGCTTTTCAGTCAGAAGGAGAGAGTTCCACTTCTGCAGAAACAAAAAAAAAGAGCATTTAGTAAGGGAAACAAGTCCTGTGGTGTTATGTGGAGAACTGAATGCTGATAGAAATATAAAATAGTACTTATTAAAGGCCCATCTGCACTATACATTTAAAGCAGCAGCATACCACTTTAAACTGTCAGGGCTTCTCCCAAGGAATCCTGGGAAACATAGTTTGTTATGGGTTCTGAGAGTTATGAGGAGACCCTTATTCCCCTCACAGAGCTACAGTGTCTAGAGTGGTTTAACAGGGAATCTCTCTTTCCAAGCAACTCTGGGAAGTCCGATCACCTTTTCTGGTGGGTGGCGTTGCGGCCAGGCATTGGTCCCCCTGCAGTGGTTTGGCGGGGAATGGAGATTGATGCCCCCTCGTTGCTGTTTGGGCCACGTCACTGGTGTTGTGCGGGACCCCGCTGTCCAATCAGTGCTGGCAGGAGGCATGGCTGCAGGAAATTTAATCTGTGGCATGGCTGGGGAGCCCTCCTCTCGCACCCTGTGTACAGATGGGCCAATGGCCATAATAAAGTTCAATACAATACAATAGTGTGTGTGTGTGTGCGTGCGTGCGTATGCATTTCCCACACCAGGATTCAAGGTGGCTTCCACAAATTAAAACAACACAGATAAAATACAAAACACTAAAAACATATAAAAGATAATAGTTTTTTAAAGTAAATTACTTTATTTAAATAGCAATAAAACTCTAATACAATATAAAAAAGCAAATCTATTAACATGCAGATAATAAAAACAGCACAGCGCTAGTAAAACCCTTTCCTTAAAAAAAAGAAAAAGAAAAAATCATTTCCTCGGGGTTCCTAATGACTGAATGATTGACAAGGCTGGGATAGTACAGGCATATCAGTCCATACTAGAGGGGAGAGGGAGACATGGTGATGTGATACCTCTCAATGAATTCAGATGACTGCAGCAAACAAGGAGATAATCGCCAGGATCAACGTAGGATCAAGCTAATTTGGTTACACTAATATACTGAAGCATCAAACGCCTTTGAAAGATTTTAGGATCTCCCTGGATTCATTATCCTTAAGCCTTTCCTTAAGCCACCAATCTAGACACTTCCCATCTTCACCATTTTAATGGTGAGAGGTAAAGTGCATACCTCGTTTCTGAAATGCTGAGAAATAATTGCATCCTGGTCCCAACAATGCTACAGGCGTCATAGGAGAGGTATCAGTTGGCTTGTGATGTCTTGGGTTTATTGTTGGGTTCCACCAAATATGTTCTATTTTACTTCCTTTTCTTTTATTGCTAAAATAGTGAATTAGGAGGGAGAGTGATATAAATATTTCATGGAAGAAGAAAAAAAATTCCACTCTCTCATTGAGTGACACCATCCCCATTAAAGTTTCTTTCACCTTTCTGGATTAGTTAGCTATGCAATTCCAACCAATCAGGAATCATGTAATACCTAGGATGCTGTCACAACACTGTGTAACCAATCAGATTTGGCAACGGGATGACACCACTGTTGCAAAGCCAAATGAAAATGAAGATACCACTTCTGGATTAAGTTATGTGAGTCATCCCAGTCAATCAAGGATTAAATTGTGAATGGGACAGTGTATCACAACTTTGTGTGTCATTCAGGTTTCACAGTTACTGATGGTAAATTATTACTACTATCATTTACTACATTTGTATATTGCCCTTCACCTGTAGACCTCAAAGTGGTTTACAACAATGAGAGAGACGGTCTGAATCCAAATTACACAATCTACTTTCCCAGTGGATGAGAGATTGTGTGGTGAACAGAACACCACCACTATGGGATGAGATCACTTGAGGGCAAATGAACTCATTTGAGAAAGAATGAATGAGAGTGGACAATGTAAACTGGGAAACATCTTCACAAGGAGTGTCCTTTACATTTTGACACTATAGAAAATGCTCTGAGAAAATGCTAAGTCATTTTGACTCAACCATAGTTTATTGCATCCAAGCTCAGCTACCTGGTGCGGACTGTTTTGATGATTCGTCACATCACTAATGAGAGCAAAGTCTAGGTGCATCTTCACAATGCTTATTTTCATGGCAATGTTTTTTGGGGGGAGGGTGGAAAGTAAAAGCCTTTTCACTCTTTCACAACTATTCACCACCACCACCCACAAAAAAACCCACCCCATTGGTGCTGGGGCAGGGAGCTTTTCACACTGACCAATCAATCCAGAGCCAGTTTGAAGTCTGCATCGTGATATTGGTTTCATAATTTTTGTCCTGGCAACATATCGCAAATCATGCTCTGTGTGTGTGTGCTATGCAAAAATCTCAATGTGGGAAAAACCGTGAAGCAGCCCATGCTTCTCTCGATTCCTGTAGGCCCTGTTAACTCCGCTAGCTCAGGTCTCTTTTGCCTCCTGCAGGGAGCAGCAAATCATAAGAGCAGGATCCATCGGTATCTCACAGTGTTTAGCCCAGCCCTACTGACAACCATTTACTCTTACTTCTGCACCAGCAATCGGAGAGCATCCTCAAGAGCAACAGAATAGCCTGGAGTAAGTGTGATGGGCAGGCCACATAGCATACATCGCTTGGCTACCCAAATCCACAGCATCATTTCTCACCTCGCAGCATTCAATGCCATGAGTTTCTCCCTTACTCTATCAAATGATAGGCCCTCCACCTCCATTCTAGTAAACTAAAGGTAAAGGGACCCCTGACCATTAGGTCCAGTCGTGGCCGACTCTGGGGTTGCAGCGCTCATCTCGCTTTATTGGCCGAGGGAGCCGGCGTACAGCTTCCGGGTCATGTGGCCAGCATGACTAAGCCGCTTCTGGCAAACCAGAGCAGCGCACGGAAACGCCATTTACCTTCCCGCCAGAGCGGTACCTATTTATCTACTTGCACTTTGACGTGCTTTCGAACGGCTAGGTTGGCAGGAGCTGGGACCGAGCAACGGGAGCTCACCCCGTTGCAGGGATTCAAACCGCCAACCTTCTGATCTGCAAGTCCTAGGCTCTGTGGTTTAACCCACAGCACCACCCGCATCCCGGATCCACCTCCATTCTAATGATGCCCAAATGAGGGGGGTGGGAGTTTCTGGAACTCACTCCCTTCTTGATAGATGCACCCCTCTTCTTTTCCCTTTATTTCAAAAAGGGGGAGACTTACAGGTCCAAATAAACCTATAGTCTGTCTTTGTTGCTGTTTCCACCAGCTCCAATGTTGCTCCCAAGCACATTGTAGAAGCACGCTGCCCTGGTGCCTGGGGATGTACACATAGTATTACTGTAAATGTGCCGGCATAAGCCTTGACAATTCTCTTACAATCAGTGAATGTTCAGCCATTGTCAGTTGAGTTCTCTCCCCCCCATCCCCACCCTGGTGACAATGACAATTCGGAAAGCATAAAATATGTGCCATGTAGGGATATTGGCAGCTTTGATGGGTTTTGACAGTGTGCTTTTTTGCTGTTTGTGTTTGAGATAGATGCCTTAAAAAAAGAACAAAAAACCCCAAAACCTTTTTTTTTAAGAAAAGAGGTGGAAAATTGGATTGGCAAGGCTAGCTTTGAACACCATTGTCTTTTGAGGTTGACACGTCACAGCTGCACACGGCATTACCAGTTGAAAATGGGGTTTGGAGGCATGCAGTGACGGTTGCCTTTCAGCTGTACATTCATCCCCAGGTAAACTCAGGCATCCACTGTATTGAGGCAGCTTTGAAATCAATTCATGTGCAGCAAAGAAAAAATGAAATTGGGGAAAGAGGAGCTCAAGCTGTGATGTTTATAATGCCTGGAGTAGGAGAGAGAGAGAGGGGGGGGGGGAGAGGGAGAGGGAGAGGGAGAGGGGAGTCGCTTTAAGTTCTGACCCAGCCATCATGGGATGAGGTTGTTGTTGTTGTTGTTTAGTCGTTCAGTCGTGTCCAACTCTTTGTGACCCCATGGACCAGAGCACACCAGGCACTCCTGTCTTCCACTGCCTCCCGTAGTTTGGTCAAACTCATGCTGGTAGATTCAAGAACACTGTCCAACCATCTCGTCCTCTGTCGTCCCCTTCTCCTTGTGTCCTCAATCTTTCCCAACATCAGGGTCTTTTCCAGGGAGTCTTCTCTTCTCATGAGGTGGCCAAAGTATTGGAGCCTCAGCTTCAGGATCTTGGGATGAGGTAGGAACCACCTTATATTATACCAGAGAATTTGGTTGAGACCAGTGCTCTGTTCTCACAGGAGATGGCTGTTCAGATCTGTCCAACCAAGTCTTTTTCATGAACTGAACCTGAGACCATAAGCATGGAAAGCATGTGCTCTCCAACTCAGCTAGGTACCCTCCCCAGATCCACCAACTGCAGGGATTCAGTGACATCCATGTGGGCAATGCTATAGGGTACAGTTTCTCATAACGCTCTAGAGGTCTGGGGTGGGAGAGGCAAATTTCTCATTTTCCCATTCTTAAACCCATACCTTGCTAAGGGGGCAAGGTGTCCTTTGGGAATCTGGCTGGCAAACAAGCAGGCACTTTAACAGGCTTTATGTGTTTGATAAGTATGTAGCAGAAAACATGGGAAAGCAGATCTTTTGCAGCCTTTGGAGTTGCTGGGAAATCTTCTCCTTAGCAACATTACCAAAGTCCTGATGGTCAAGTTATCTCCTCTCACTCTTCCTGTCTCTTAAGGTTTGTGTTGGGACCTCCACTAAGCAAGGGCTCTACTTGGCTTTATGTATTGTTTCTAATGTCTTAGAATGAAATCACCACACTTTCCACTGTCCTGACTGCAAAGCCAATGGGTGACTTCAAAGGACTGGCGAATAGCCGAGGGAGATAGGTCATCGGTCCTGTGCTAATCTCTTGCACCCAAAAAACCTAACTGCTGTCCAGTGTCACATTTGATTGCCTTAAGGGAAGCTCACCGCCCCTATTACTGTACTCATGCTGTGGTCTTTACAGAAATGCACAGCTCTTATTCATGATATAATACATTTCTATAGCCAGTTAATTAGACAAGGAGTCTAATTAAGTCGTTTCAGGCCTCTAAATAAACTCTACAAAAGGCACCAAAAAGATGACCTGTTGGAGGTCATGATAGTAATATTCTTCCACGTGTTTCCCATACTGTTCAGTGTTCCACATTTCTGCATTAGTTTATGATTTTTTCCCCTTTTAGAAGTCCTCATGCAAATTCATCCACGTTTTAGTGTCACTTTCTCCTAATAGGCAAAGTTTTGTATGCCATTTCCCCTGATGTATACACATTTTTGCGAAACAATTTCTCCTGTCTCATTGGAAAACCATAAAATATATATGGACAAATGTAATGCTGTTTTGTATGTTATTTTCACTAATATCTGCATGTTTATGTGCACAGTACCCTAGCACTTTCCTTGGCAGTGCATGGCAAAAGTCAGAAAAGGCTGGCTGCGTTTCAGTTTGCATATTCTCTGTCAGGTTCATCTTTAAATTCAAACTCAATTGAATTTCTCTCCCATCCGTAAGTTCAGCTCAGATGGTTTCAGAGAGGGGAAATCCTGTAGCAGGCAAGGATGTAGTCCTCCACTTCATTCATAATGTAATGCATTACTTTGGGCAGATACCCAAATTATGCAATCCCCCCTTTCAGAGGAGGTATAAAAACATGTTTTGAAGTCATCCACCTGCATGCATCGAACACTGCAAAAGTCTCGATTCAATCATGCGTATAATCATATCAAGGCTTCCTTCTGGGGGAAAAAGTGTTTTATCAATGTGTACTTGCCCATTGGCAGCACAGAGTGAAGATGCAAATAAACCAGAAAGTGCAGGTCCATATTTCAGAATAAATTCTATACGTTCTCTCCAGTATACCCAGAGAACTGTGAAGGAGTGAGATGGAGGGGAGGGAATCTGTTCATTCCTAGTAGAAGAGAAGAGTGCTCTGTCTCAGCATGCTTGGCTTGGACATGCTGAGAGACCACACCTTCAGACAGAGTATTTTCTTTCCTGGAAACTGGCTCTGAAGCCTCATGTTAGAGAGTTGGATGAAGGCTGGAGAGACCCAGGTTCAAATTCCCACTCAGGCACGAAGCTCATTAGGTAACGTTGGGCCAATTGGCCAAACCTACCTCACAGGAGTTTTGCAAAGAGAAAGTTGTGGGAGAAGAACCAGGTATGTTGTATTATGCGACTTGGAAGAAAGGTGGGAGATTGAGTAAGGAAACAAGAGAAGCTAATTGCAGACAGGGTGTGGGGCCACTGAAGTTGGGGGGATGGTGTGAGGGTGTGAAACACACCTTCCCTCTGCACTATTGTTTTCATCAAACTCAGAGCACTCCCATATGCATGCACACAGCTTCTTTAAAGAATAAAATGAAATACCAGGAGGCCCCAACACATATCTAAGTATTTGTGAAAAATATGAAAATTGCAGGGACGCGGGTGGCGCTGTGGTTAAACCACAGAGCCTAGGACTTGCCAATCAGAAGGTTGGCGGTTCGAATCCCCGTGATGGGGTGAGCTTCCATTGCTCGGTCCCTGCTCCTGCCAACCTAGCAGTTGGAAAGCACGTCAAGTGCAAGTAGATAAATAGGTACCGCTCCGGCGGGAAGGTAAACGGCGTTTCCATGCACTGCTCTGGTTCGCCAGAAGTGGCTTAGTCATGCTGGCCACATGACCTGGAAGCTGTACACCGGCTCCCTCGGCCGGTAAAGCGAGATGAGCGCCGCAACCCCAGAGTCGGCCATGACTGGACCTAATGGTCAGGGGTCCCTTTACCTTCACCTTTTATGAAAATTGCAAAGAAGCCAAGATGACGCAGCAGTCCTTTGAAAAATTGTAGCAGAGCAATCATAGCACAAAACATCAGTGGGAACGTCTTAAGCACAATGATACCACTCCCAGTCTAATCTCAGTAGATTGTCCAAAATCCACTCTTCACATTTCAACCCTCCACAAAAGGCCAAAAGTGTGGTGCAGGAGATCAGTAATTAGCACCTTAGCACCAAGTACTGACCCAGATAAACCAGCACAATAGGAAAAACCAGCACAGAGGATCCCACCAAATCCAATCTGGAGAGTCGGGAGAACCCCTAGAACAGCATATGGGGTAGAGGTGGGGTGGATTGTTCTGTCTGGGAAGCAGAAATGCTGACAGAACAATCAGAAAAGTGTGACATTGAATTCCTCCCTGCGTCTTTATGGAGTATTTTCCATTCCCAGCCCCTGTTTTTCCACCCGAGCTAAGTGATTCAGTTCTCCCAATTCTCAAGTTTCCTGCTACTGGTTCCATGCCACTCCAGGAAAACCTCTTTTGATTTAATTAGCTGCAACGTTAATGGGGGTGGAAAACAAAGTACTCTAATGACGCTTGCAGTGCTAAATCATTTATGGGAGATATGGTAATAAAACTCTTTCAAAACATGGCACAAAAGACAGAGTACCCTTCCCCCGCTTTTAATCAGAAAAGAAACCCCTACGTTTCTCCTATCAGAAGGCAATTTCCACCCCCTGAAGAGCTGCCTGACCAAGGTCCTGATTTTGTCTCTTGCCAAAAAAAAAGCTGTTTTTTCAGTTAACATGCTGAACATTTTTTGCCATTTTTTGCCCTATGTACTTCTAGAACTGAGTCCAAACAGGCTCTTGAAGGTACTACAGAATCTAAAAACATAAATGTAAGCATGACATTAAAAAAATGATTAATTAAAATGCAAAAATCCATAAAATACTAGTACAGTGGACGCTTGGGTTGTGCACATGATTTGTGTGGGAGGCACGCTTGCAACCCGCAGCGTTCGTAACCCGCAGCACCACGTCTGCGCACGCACGGGTCACGATTCAGCGCTTCTGCGCATGCACAAAGCGTGATTTAGCACTTCTGTGCATGCGCAAGCACCAAAACCCGGAATTAACCCGTTCCGGCACTTCCGGGTTCAGCAACCCAAAAACACGCAACCTGAAGTGTCTGTAACCTGAGGTATGACTGTAATGCAAATCCATAAAATACTAGTAAAGCAGTTTTACTGTCCCAGTGGTGAACAGGAAGACTAATGGGGGAGGATTGTAGTTCAGTGGCAGAGCCTACAATCTGCATACAGAAAGTCACAGGTTCAGTGCCCATGACCCCTCAGCACCCCTCACAGCCATAGCAGTGGCCTTGCAAACAGGTTCCACCCACTTTGGTTTCCCACTCACCACTTCTTTATGGAAGACCAATCAACTGAGTAGTGGGGAAACAGTGGAAAACGTTCTCAGGGGCATTCAAGTAACCCGGATCTTGTTTTCAGAGAAACAGGAAGTGGTGCCATATTGAGTGGGAGGGGAAATGGGTCTGAACTTAGAGGGATGCATGGGTCTGAACTTCCAGTAACATGTTGAAATGGTGTACTGAAGGAAAGGCTCTCTGGGAATTTGGGGTTCTGCATGAAAAGGTGAGAAGCTGTGATGGCTTAAGGGTTTTTGTGTCAAACCCAGTATTTTCACGGCAATTGGCTCACCTTTGAAATTTGCACTTCTCCAAATTATGCAGTTACCGTTTTCCAACCAAGAAATGTGTACTCTAATGGGGAAAGTGTGCTTAAAAATTCAGAAACTCATGAAAATGACATAGTGAGATTTATTTACTTATACCAATATATATTCTTTGCTATCTTTTTTTTAAAAAAAAATTCAGAATGGCTACAACTAATTTATATATTTGGGGGGGGGGGGAAATGTGTGTATGGGGTTACAGCCCTTGAATGCAGAAATGCTCCTCAGCCTTCCCTTGAAAGGAGCTCATCTCCTTTTCATTGGCTAAAGTTATATATATTGGGGGTCAGTTCCACCCCCCCCCATGTCTGTGTTGCTTGGCCAAACTTAAAAGCTTTAGCAGACGGAAAATGCCTCACTGATAGGTTCCAGATCTCCAAAAGGAGGCAGCAATGAAGGCTGACAAGAGCCCTATAAGATGCGATCTCAGATCCTGTTTGGAAATTGGAACAGGCCATTATCTACATTCCATGTTTTAATTAAAAAGAGAAGATATCCCTTTAACTACACCTGCATGTTATATAAAGCACTCAGGCGCCAATTAAGAAGGAGACAGATGGAGACAGGTAAGGCGTGTAGAGCGTAATTTTACAACATGGGCTCCTTCAAAAGCAATTTAAATTCACCTGGAGGAGGAAAAGCATCTCTTTAAGGAAGGGAACATATTATGGCACCAAAAAGAAACTCTGAGCACGCAGCTGTTAAACACCTAATGTCCTTGATGCAAGCCTAGCAACTCACATGGCAATAATTGCCCATGAAATTCACCATGGGCAAAGTCCCAACTGGAGAATTTTGGAGCACTTAAGTACTCCTGGAGTCTTACTTATCTGCAGATGGACAGTATTTTAAGAGCTGATTCCTCATGCTACATTTTAGACTCATGTCTGCAAGCCCACAAGTCATTATATGACTTGAATTACAAGCCCTTTCCAGAAATGATACCTTAGTGTAGCAGGAAGTGCCATTGTTACCCATTCATTCTCAGAATCTGAACCATATCCTATCCATCACAAATATATATATATGTATGTGTATATATATATATATATATATTATTAGTTGAATATAAGAACAACATATAATCAAATACAAGCAATCAAATACAATTTTCCCCTACCCCCCAAAAAAAACCAGCCCCAACTACGTCCAGGTAATTACATTAGTAATATAATAAAATAAAACATTATTTCTACAGTTGCTGGTTTAAAAAATATCATTCCACATGCTCCCATGTGTCTCAGGTGGTTTAAATGCATGTTCTTTCTTTGATGCATATGTAATAAAGGAGGACCACATTGTGTAAAAGTTATGTAGTTTCTCATGTTGTTTTCTTTCACGTACCCTTTCTGTTAACTTTTCCATCAAAATTAATTCCCAAACATAAGCATAAAGGTAAAGGACCCCTGACCTTTAGGTTCAGTCATGGCCGACTCTGGGGTTGCGGTGCTCGTCTCGTTTTACTGGCCAAGGGAGCCGGCGTACAGCTTCTGGGTCATGTGGCCAGCATGACTAAGCGGCTTCTGGCGAACCAGAGCAGCACACGGAAACGGTGTTTACCTTCCCGCTAGAGCGGTACCTATTTATCTACTCGCACTTTGACGTGCTTTCGAACTGCTAGGTTGGCAGGAGCAGGGACTGAGCAACGGGGCCTCACCCCATTGTGGGGATTCGAACCGCTGACCTTCTGATCGGCAAGTCCTAGGCTCTGTGGTTTAACCCACAGCGCCACCCGCGTCCCAGACGTAAGCATACTAAACTTCATATATTGCGAAAACAGAATGCTGGACTGGATGGGCCATTGGCCTGATCTAGCAGGGCTCTGCATATGTTCAGCTTGGCCAATGTTCAGGGGAGTTGGGAGTTGCAGTCCAAGAACATCTGGCAGGTCACAGGTTCCCTGTCTATAATATACTGGCTTCAGTGCTGGAGGTTCTGTATAACCAGCATGACAATCAGTCACAGGTAGAGGAGGAATTCAGATCATTTTTGCACTTTAATACAAATCAACCCAATCTGCACATCCAGAAACAATATGAAAGCCAATCCTTTGAATTAGCACAACTCCAAATTTGCAATGCAATAAATGATGTGCATAAAAATTTATGTGAGTGAAAATTTCAAATGAAAATGCAGTATATTGGGGGAAGCTGCCTGCACAAAAAGTCTCTACATATAGGGAAAGCGACACACACAAAATGTGTGTATTAGGGAAAAGGCTGCACTTTAAAATGCCGATACATTTTAAATTTTATTTTAAAAACCACAAACTGAAGTAGGAACAGAGTGAACTGGACTTCAGGTCAGAAGAATGAAAGAAAGATGGAAAGTGAAATTGACAGATTTGTGCGTCCCTAGTAGTCAACGATTCCATTCTTCTTTCAGTAGAATGGCTCCCTTTCAAAAGTGGGAAATGAAACACAATGGGCAGATCTTTGAAATGGCCCATTCATAAGAGCCAAGGACTTTGGCTTTCCAAATAGCAAACTAGGTGAAAGAGCCCAGTCTGTTGTAGCTGCTGTTTTTGAATGGGGAACAATGTGTGATCTGGCATGTGTTTGCAAGAAGAATGTAGAACAATTTGGAAACTGCAAACATCTTTTCATTGCAATCATTGTATAATCTGTCTTTGCAGCTAAACATGAGAAATATCCCAAACTGGAACCAGAGTGGGTTTATTTGATTAATTGACTGAACATGCATATCTTTCCAAATGAAAATACATTAATTCTCAAGGGGAAAAGAACTTTGGTTGGGGTGGGGGGTGCTGTGGTCCTCCAGTTGTTTTGCGATCCAAGTTCCATTAGTCCCAACTAGTCTGCTCCATCTTCAGAGGTGATGGGAATTGGAACCCAGCTAAATCTGGTCATATATTTCCCACCCCACCCCACCCATATTTTAGATGATTTCCACACATATTGCAGCAGGGGGCCTCTTAGAGTAATGCCGTATTTCTTGAGTCCAACTCAGATTCCAAATGCTGCTGATTCGCAAGATTTCCCCCCAGTCTTGCTGTTGTGCTGTTGTCAAGCTTTCCACGAGCATCTGACCAGTCACTGTAAAAACTGGAGGCTAGACCAGAAAGGCCACTGATTTGATCCAGCAGCCTCATCTTATGTACATAGAACCCATCTCTCTATGACTAAGGGCAGGGGAGCTTCTTCGAAGATGATACCGACAATCCAGAGTTTGTGTAAATACTTGCTTATTTATTTATTTGCTGTTATTAGCTATTTACTGGCTTCATAAAACATGATCTCTAGGTGCCATACAAAACAAAACCTTCACAATGGTGCAATTTTTAAACTCCAAAATGAATTTAGAAAAATTATTTTTTAAAAAAATTATTTTTATTGAGCTTTACAGTTTTTTATCATATTAATATCACATATGAAAGAAAAATAAAACATTTCCCCAGATCCCCCCCCCCGGACTTCCCTCAACATCCTCTTCTGGTTTTTTAAGACCAGTACAGACTTTGCTCGTGTGCTCAAGACATCGATTCCATAAAACATATTTTGTTGCACTGTGCAAAATATGAGCAAGCCAGGGCTGAACTGATACTACCCTTGCTGGTACCTTTCCCGGGAAAATCAGAGGCTCACTATGTCAGGTTCCTATTGGAAGACCGGACAA
The DNA here is from genome assembly GCF_027172205.1 of Podarcis raffonei. Classification (NCBI taxonomy): domain Eukaryota; kingdom Metazoa; phylum Chordata; class Lepidosauria; order Squamata; family Lacertidae; genus Podarcis; species Podarcis raffonei. The sequence goes on along the minus strand of NC_070615.1, from coordinate 37,877,755 downwards.
ATGCTAGAACATTAGCAGCGGCAAAGTTTTTATCGGTGGTTGCAAGAACCAATGATCCCTATATTCTGAACAAAATGCTTGTTTAACCTGGAGGTAGGCTGTATGAATTGTGTATTGCTTTGTAACAATTTGTTGGGTCTTTGGACCGTAATAAAGATTGTTGTTGTTTTTTAAGATGTTTGCTTCCCCTGCTTGCTATATTACATCTTCATATTGGATTCTTTATATCGTATATCGTTCTCTTATCATTTTACCATCAATTGTAAGTGTTTACTCAAACCCTGCTAGTGAGTCCATTTCTTTACATTGTTTTTGTAAGTACTTCATAAATGGTTCCCAGTCTTTTTAAAAGTCTCTATTGTCGTTGTCTCTAAGTCTTTCAATTAGTTTCGCCATTTCAGCATATTCCTTCCATTTTTGTTGCCATTGTTCTTTGGCTGGTGTTTCATCACTTTTCCATTTTGGGGACTAGCAATATCCATAGCTGTCAATTTTTCCCTTTTCTTGCGAGGAATCCTATTCGGAATAAGGGAATTTCCCTTAAAAAAAGGGAAACGTTGACAGCTATGGCAATATCCTAGCTGCAGTTGTAGCATATATGAAGAGTTTCTTCTTCTCTTTTTGCATGTCTTGACCTGAAATGCCTAATAAAAATGGTTTCTGGTCTCTTAACAAAGGTTATCTTAAACCTTTAAAAAAATTAACCAGGAATGAAACCCAAGTGCAGAAAGAATAACATAATGAAATACAAGGTAAATCACAGGTACGAACAACAATCAGTAAGCAGAGGAGCTAAAACAAGCGCCAGCCAGCCAAACCGCAGGGACTAAAAGACCAATATAAGAGAGAGAGAGAGAGAGAGAGAGAGAGAGAGAGAGACAGAGAGAGAGACAGAGAGACAGAGAGAGAGAGAGACAGAGGGAACAGAAAAGCATACTATAGCAAGGGAACCACCACCCAAAAGGCCATCTCATCTGGGCGAACCTCAGGACATTTGACAACATGCACACATGGAGAAAAGCTTACCTTAATATTGTAGTTATAATCTGCCTCTCCAGTTGATCCTTCCCAAGAGGGGAATTGTAAAATATAAAAAACAATAAAAGCCACATTATTATACTTTTTTATTATTAATTGAGAAGCAAGATTAAAAATAACCTTTTTGGAAGATTCTAATTTTTCATATTTACTTCTCTTTCCTATTTTGGCAGCTGAACTGAAAAATCTGTACCTAATTGGATTTATGATGCACAAATATCTGTAGGTGATAGCCAAAATACTAATGCATGAAGTGGGTTTGTGAAGAGATCTAGGGACACCAAGCAACTTTTATGAAGCATGGCATATATATATTTTTACTTCTTATAGAAACAATATTGAAATTTAATACCTGCCATCAAAGGCTGTAATAAACATCAGAACCCGTAGAAAATTGAAATTAAGGGTGGTCTTCGTCTAAGTTCCACTCAGATTCATTGAATTTAATGAACTTATCATGTCCAATAGCTTCAAAACGTCTACTCTGAGTAGGGCTAGTATTGGATACATCCCACTGCTTTTTTATAGTAGATCATGTGGTTATCTGTTGTTTTCCTTCTGTCAGGTATCAGCTATGATATATAATCTTTCACTTTTGCGTCTTCTCCTTGTTTACAAATAGCCATCCAAATTACCCATGACATATGTGAAATCATAAATAATCATAATCATGCTATGTAATTGTTCATTATATTGAAAATCATTATGTTTTAAAACCTAATAAAACAAATAAAACAAATGCCAGGACAAAATCCAGAAAACTAGCAACCATTAAATACATTAGTGTCCCAGGAAGACGTGTAGGACTGTATGAATTGTTGGAGCACCACGAAAGAAAGCAATGTCTGCTGTGCTAAGATTTTACAGATCTCTTTAAGGCAAGGATAGGGAACCTGTGGCCTTCTAGATCTTGTGGAACTACAATTCCCAGCATCCCTGGCTTTTGGCCATGCCAGTTGGGGCTGGTGGGCAGTGGAGTCCACCACCACTGTCTGGAAGACCACAGTTTCCTCATCCCTTCTGTAAGGGAAAAATCACTGTATTTTTATTTTGATAAGCGCTATTTATGAAGACAGAGCTATTCCCATCTGGAAGCGTATCTTATTTTTAACCAACGTCGTAGTCTTTTTATACAGTGTCGTCTGTTGAATGCATGTTTTACCGTATTGGCCCGAATATAAGCCACACTTTTCCCTCCCCAAAATATTCTGACCGTGAAAAGTACGGCTTAAATTTGCGACCTTACAAAAATTGGCTTTTACGATATCGCTGTAGGGTTTTCTTCTACATTTGCCATTTATGGGTATGAGTGCCTGCGGAATTATAAGGGAGCGGCTTATATTTGGGTATTCCCCCCCCCCTTGAATTTTAAAGGTGCGGCTTATTTGTGAGTGCGGCTTATATTCGGTCCAGTATGGTATTTCAAAGGTTGTTGCATTTTCCCCACTGACTCTTAGCTGACGTTGTTTCCCTTTCCTTTTCCTTTAACCAGCTGACAAGGTCAATGACGACTTCTACTCCAAACGGCGCCATCTCTCGGAGTTCGCCACAAAGGGGAACCTGCCCCTCCACCCGGTGCATATGGAGGACGACCGCCCACACATCCTTGAGGGCGGCACCATGAAACACAACGGGCAGAAGTCAAAAGCCTCCAAGCCACACATGCACCCTTTAGCATACAAAACCTGGGACCCTAGCGACCAGTCCCTCCGAAGGCATGCCTATGCAACCAAAGGGAGGAACCTCGCAGGTGATCCGGCGGGGAGTGATCCACTCACAACGCGGAGTCAGCATTACTTACCCACACAGCCATACTTCATCACCAACAGCAAGACAGAAGTGACTGTTTGAGACCAACTTTCTTCTTACTCTTTTTTTTTAATTAAAAAAAACAACAAGGGGGAAAAACACAAACACAACTGGAAGAGATAAGATCAAAAGCTCGGAACAAGGAGAGGTGGACATTCCTGGTGGAGGGGAGGCGGCGGTTCCTGGTTAAGGTAGCCAGCTATGAGCCGAAGATTGGGTTAGCGCTATATAGCAATATACACCGAAGGTTGTTTGAACTCCATTTGTATTTTACACTGGAAACCAACCCCTTGGGACTGAACCAACCTTTCTTTCTTTCTTTCTTTCTTTCTTTCTTTCTTTCTTTCTTTCTTTCTACTCCAAATTCAAATCCATGATGAGAAGTAGCACAATCTAGAGACACCATCCATCAGCTTAAGAACTTTTTCTGCAACGTCCCTACCTTGGGCTAGATGGGCATCAACGCAAAATGATACATCAGGGTGGGAGGGACATTGTGAAGTTCGGGGCTTTCTTTTGTACAAATTTTAAGATCTGTGGAGAAGAAGGGGAAGCTGAAACAAAGAGCAAACACCTGGGTAGAAATCCTTACGTTTTAGTGTTTCCTTTTCTTTTCTTTTTGTACCGTCACTAAAGAAGCAAGCAAGCAAGCAAGCAAGCAAAAAATATCTATATACATACGAAACATAAGAAAAGACTCACGCGAAACCTGTGAAGACTGTTACAGTGACAAGCATATGGAGACTTTCTAGGAAGTGGAAAGCTCACACGAGAGATGATTTTAGCCCCCACTTTTATGTCTTACATTTTTCAGGACTTTTCAGGGGGTGGGGGTAGGGCCAGAAGAAGCAGGATGTTGGTGGGGATTTTTCACCCCAGTCTAAGCTGCCCTATCTGTGGGCAATGAATAAAGCCAGTTGCTCTTCAGCCAGTTCCAAATTTTTCTTACCCTGATTCCCTCTCCTCCATTTCCTGTTACTTTGGACTGAAGATAAATAAGCGTGGGTGGTGCCTTTACTGTATTGCTAACGTTTAATGATTGTCTTGTTTTTAAAGTGAAACCTGTACCAACTTACGATTCTTTCCTCATGTGTGGGACGCAACCAATCAGGTGTCATTCCGTCCATTTTGCTGCCAAGAGAGAACATGTTTTACTGATGTGTCGTGTTTTTGCCAGGCCAGAAGTTGCTCTCCTGGCCTGCCTCTTCACCTATTGAAACAATCTCTCCCTGCCTCAAATCTCCCCAGTATGAAGATTACTAATGTGGTATCTTCTCAAAGTTGCTGAACTTCAGTTCTTATCAGCCTCAGCCCAGCATGGTGGATATTCAGGGATGATGGGAGCTGTAGTCCATCATCATCTGGAGAACATCACGTTGGCTATCCTTGGCTTTCAGCCTTTCATTCCATCTTTGCATTTATGCCAATGTTCCTTCATTAACTTCTTTTCAGCCTTTCTCTCTCTCTCTTCCCCCCATATGGTTAATCCCTTTTAAAAGGTCCATATGTTTTAAAGGGAGCGTCACATGCTACCATTTCCCATAAAGGAAGCCTGCATGTAAAAAAAGAAAAATATATATTTTTATTAGTTTCTCATTATTGATATGCATTTGTTCATGCTAATATACCCATCTAAATGTGAGGCATGCTACTCCTGGGATGATAAAGGACATTTGGATCAAGGCTGAGGTTGAACAAGCATGCAAGAGTTGTGTCTGCATGCTTGGGAGCCAATGAACTGAAAACATAAGATTTTTACAATCACTGTGCACTAAACTCCGCCACTCTCTGGAGAAAGCAAAACTCAGTCTCATCAGGGATGGTGACAGCACCTGGCTTGTTCACGTAGCTGTTGGGGCCCAAATGCCTTGGCAGGGCCCACTGATGCTGATGGTTTGCCTCCCTTCTAATGGTTTGTTTGTTTTTCCTTCCTTCCTTTCATACATGTCTCATACTTGCTCACTGCATCTGCATACCTGTGGCCCATGAGCGGTAGGGATGGAGAGGGAGGTGTTTTGTGATGCTGGGAGACTGGTACAAGCATTGTTAGGGGCGGCCCTGTGAGGTGGCCTGAGCCCTGGGCCTCCTTCTGCCATATATATATATATTTCCTTGTAAGGTGGCAGGGCACACTGCAAAGTGCAGTGCTGCTGAGATCCCTGACACCGAACACCTTAATTTGTTTGTTGCATTTATCATCCCATTTATATTCTAACTTTTCTCCAAGGAGCTCAAGGTAGAACAACAAGCTCCAAGGTGGAGCTTAAGGGTCTCCTAACAACTCTCAGCATCCTCAACAAATCATCATTCCCAGGATTTTTGAGGGGAAACCATGACTGTTTAAAGTGGTATATTGCTTTAAGATTATAGTACAGAAGGAGCCCCACAGCCCAATGCTGGTCTCATTTAATTCAATGGAGCTTACTCCCCATTAAAAGAAGATATAGGATTGCACTCCTAGACACTCCACTCCACAAATGTGGAGGGTTTTGTTCTCCATTGCGCTTAAGTTCAGTTTATGAGCCAGCAGAAGTACAACTATACTTTGATTTATGAATATTTATTTAGAAGAATTGATATACCGTTTAATTTAAAAAATCAGTCTATAAGCAATGTACATAAAACAAGTGATGAAAACAAGTATTTCTTATTTTATTTATTTATAACAATATAAAATAATTATCAATGCTACACAGATAAAGCCAGCAGAAGTTAAAAACAAATACTGAATTATATATCTGGATAGGCTTGTCGAAATAAAAAAGGGAGCATTTAGCAAGGCATCTAAAACAGTATAGCAAGGGTGCCTGCCCTTTGTTTTCCTGCCTGAATGATATCGATAACCTCTGTTGTGTTTTGAATGTATTCCCCCCCCACCCCCATTATGCATGGTAGTGCACCACAAATGATAACTCAGAGCACACCCCAGCTCATGTGTGTTTAAAATTGATTTCCCTAGGCTTAAAATTGATTTTCCTGGACAAGGTCTGGATTGTGCCCCTCCATGTTCTATAAATCTTGGGTGTAGGTTTGTGCGGTAGTCGCTGTTGCCCATTGGGACTGGTAGGGCGGAATGCAGGAAGACCAACAGTAGATGGCGCCAGAGCCAGTCAGAGCCAATTAATTCTCGCTTTGTTCCCTGTTGAGTCATAGAAGGACAACGTTAAGGCTAAGGAGGAGGATGCTGGTAGGCTGTGCTCTTGGACTGGCTGTAACGTAAGAAGAGAGGCAAGGGGTTGGTTGGTTGGTTGGTTGGCTGGTTGGCTGGCTGGCTGAAGGCAGACTGAAGTTGGTGGGCCCTAATGGACCAGCCTACACAGAGTTTGTAGAAGATTATTATAATTCTCACAGGTATTCACAATGGAGAAGATATTGAGTTGGAAATAAAGCTCTGAAAAGGGCAACGAAAATAATCAAGGAGATGGAGAAAGGTTTCAACATTTGAGATGCTGTAGTTAAGAGGAAGGCTGAGTGACATGGCAGAAGTTTATAAAAGTATGTATGGCATGGAGAAAGTAGGTAGAGAAAAGTATTTCCCCTCTCTCATAACACTAGAATTTGTGGATCTCCAAGGAAGCTGAATGCTGGAAGATTCAGGACTAATGAAAGAAAGTACCGTACTTTTCCGTGTATAAGACTAGGGGGTTTGGGGGAGGGGGTGTTAAAGTATGCTAAAAAGTGGGTGTCGTCTTATACATGGATAGTGCCTAGGGTGGGGGTGTGATTGGTTGCTGCCGTGGCTGTCAGAGGCTATTGGGCTGCGTGAAGGGCTGGTGTTGATTGGCTGTCACTGTGGCCATTGGGCGGGCGATTGGCAGCTTCTGCTGGCATGTGGGTTAGCAATTTTCAGCAATTCCCTCTAAAAAAGCTCAACAAACTTGGGCAATTCTCCTCCCCCCCCCAAAAAAAAAACCACCTCAACAACTTTGTGCCATCTCCCCCTATTTTCTTAAATTTTAGTCCCCCAAAATAGGGGGCGTCTTATACACGAAAAAAATATGGTATTTCTTCATGCAGCACATAATTAAACTGAGGAACTGGCTCTCATAGGTGGCAGTGATGCTCAGCAACTTGGATGACTTTAAAAGATAATGAGGCAAATTCATGGAGGAGAGGGCTATAGAAGACTCCTAGACATGATGGCTTTGCTCTGCTTCTGCAACTGGAGACAACAGTGCTTCTGAAAATCTGTTCCTGGAAACCCCAGGAGAGGAGAGGACTCTTGTGCTCAAGTCCTGCCTATGAGTTTCCCATAGGCCACTGTGAGAACAGGCTGCCAGGCTAGATGGGCCCTTGGCTGACTTTTCTTATGTTTTTTATTGCTTTTACAATATTCAGGTAAATGGTGAGGAATGTGTAATTGCCTTATCTGTAGTATACATTTAAAGCAATCTCAAACCACTTTAAAAAGCCATGGTTCTCCCCCAAAGCATCCTGGGAACTGGAGTTTGTTAGGGGTGCTGGGAACTGTTAGGGCACCCCTTTTCCCCTCACAGAGCCACATGTTTTGAGGTGATTTAACCATCAATCCCTCTTTCCAGGGAACTCTAGGAATTGTAGGCCTCTGAGGGAAATAGGGGTCCCGTAACAACATTCAGTGCACCCTAGTCCACTGGATTCTTCAGGGGAGGGAAGCCATGATTGTTTGAAATGGTATGATATGGCTTTAAACGTATAGTGCAGAGAGAGCCCAAGAACAAACCAATAGTTTTCAGAAATTAGTAATAAGAGAGGGCTGGAAACTTTGGCAGAATTTCACCCTTTCCTCATACAGAAAAGAATTCAGTCCCCAGTTTTAGGAAATCTTTTCTCCCACTACCACCCACCATTGTTTAACCAGAGATCTCTAAGTTTAGAAGATATAAGAGATATTTAATATATTTCAATATTTTATATATGTATATACTAGAGGCACCACTCTAAGTGGTGTACATAAAACAATGATTAGATAAAATCAGGAAATGTTAAAAAGAAGTATGCGTAACTAAAATGCTGATGAATTTTATTGAGGACTTTTATTTTTTTATAAAAGTATACTGCAAATTGATGAGGGAAAAATAGAGAACTGAGTTTAAGACTGAGAGAACAAGCAGCTGAAAGAAAGTGAAATTGACAGTTTCACCCGTCCCTAAGGAAGGTTGTCTGCCTAATTTTCACAGGCAAGGAGGTTCCAAAACATGGATGCTGCTAAATTAAAATATTAACTCCTAGCAGATGCTGCCACACCAAAAAGATTGACTATCATATATAATAATCATTAACTTATATTTTCCCCAGTTAGTTAGTTTTTCCTGAAATACTACGTATTCTGCCCCAGCAATTATGAACATATAACGCTACCTTACACTGAATCAGACCATTAGTCCATCTTAGCATTATGGACTCTGGCCATGATTCTTTGAGATCTCAGAAACAGAGAGGTGCCTCCAAATCTTTCGTCCGGGGACCCTGTTAACCTGAGAAATGCATGCTGCCATGCATTCATGGTTGAGAAAAAAACTGCCTGACTTATATGTGTATCCTTGGAGAATGACGAAATTCTACACCTGAAATCAGGTTCAGTAAACCTTTCACTGAAGTGTGCTGCTATGGGATCATCAATGGTGGGTGGGGAAATTCTTTTGAGCCCATGGGCCACATTCCCACATGGGCAAGCTTCCAAGGGCCGCCTGCCAGCAGTGGGTGGGGCAACCTCTGTAGCTCCAGGTAAAGGGTTGATTCCAAATAAGTCCTACCCAGAGAAGACCCTTGGAAGTGAATGGCCCTAGATGAGTCACGTCCAGTCATTTCCATGGGTCTAAGCAGGACTTTTTTGGAGGCATCCCTACACTCACATCAAGGAGGAAGCACTCTTACAAATCAGTCAAAAGAACTGGAAGTAGGTGTGGAGGAGGGCCAGTGAGAAGCGTGGCCTGGGAAGGAAGTGTGGCTTGAGGATTCCTGAGGCAGAGAAGCCTGAAGGACTTTGCTTGCCCCCATAGGCCTAAGGTTTCCCTTCCCTGATCTTTGAAGTCCCAGATGAATGGATGAGTACCAGGGGGCATTTCTGCTCTCCTTCTGCATCTCTCCCATTCAGTCCTTTCCGATCCCAACCACTCCCCACAACCTTAGGGCTGCCTCAGCGCTCAGCACAACTTCACATTATATGAGTGACATTGTGCAGAAGCAATGGCTGAGGGCGCAGGACTCCTCTGTCACTCGTGCCTTTTCTTTCCCTGCTTTTGGTGACCATTTGGAGGGGAAATTCCATAGCTTTGGGACACACCCACACACACCCTGCACCCCAGAAATGTGGCAAGAGGGTGCATGAGCTGCCCCTGCGTCCTCAGTCACTGCTTCCTCGTGACACACAAAGAGGCTTCACCTTCAACCCTGGAACGGAATGTCGCTCTCAGTCCATGCGCTTTTGATACACACCGCAGCTGTGCTCAAAATAACCCACTCAAGATTTCCTTTGTGTGACTCGAGCATCTTTTTACGTGGAAGCTACTTTAGTAAATGTACGTTCTGTAAGTATACATGTGTTAATACTTGTTAACGATGACAGAGTTTGAGAACCACTTCCTACAACTAAACACAAAAAAGAAGAAGAAGAAAATGTCTGTTTTTTAAAGTTGTTTATTTGTAAACATATGTATTCACTATATTAATATGAATTTCTTACTGGGCAATAAAAACTGATTATATGTGTGTGTGAACTGGTGACTCCATTTGTAAATGCTAGCTGCTTACGTTGCTGGTGAGCCCTTCCTACAGGTGGCCAGAGCTGTAGGCATTTTGCTACTTGAGGTGAAGAACAAGATGTTGCCCTCTCCTGTTCTTCCAACAATACCTCAAGTATGGGAATCTTTTTCACTCTGAGGGCCACATTTCCTTCTGGGAAACCACATACCAGTGATGAGTAGGTAAACAGGCAAAGGTTGGTAGAGCAACAAACATAAATTGTATGTTGATCCAGTAGTCTGGTTTCGACACACACTCACACGCCCCTCTCTAGGCAAGCAAGAAGCATCATTGGATCTCAAGGACACATTCTAGCCATTTGGAGTAAGAAGCTGTAGCCAACAGACTTCTGAGGGCCATATATAGAGGCCACACCCAGCACCCAGGCCTGAGGTTCCCCACCTCTTCAGTAACCAAATAGGATAGTGTTCACCACACCTGACCAGTGTACGGTAGGTTGCATGGCACCCTCACCATCTGGCACCCAGGGCAGCTTCCTCATTCTGCCTAACGGTAGAGCTGGACCTGACCAAAAGGTAACTAGAAACTAAACAGCTGCAGATGACTTCAGTAAGGATATTGTCCTATCCAAGTCATGTGATGTCCCCAGCTAATGGCATCTCCCTTTTGCAATGAAGATCAGGAATGTATTATTAATTAGCTGACTGATTGATAAACCACTTAATACCCGAACAAGGTTCCTAAGTGATTTTTAAAAGGATAAAAATCAGTTACAGAAACGTTAAAAGATAAACACCCAAAATTAAAAGGCGCAATAAAACAATCCAATCAAGACATTAAAATATAAACACCCATAATTAAAATGCACAATAAAGCAATCCAATTAAAGCAGCACAGCAATTAAAACAGGAGACAATTTATCAAATGAAGAGTAGAGTTTCTGGTGCCATTATTTCTTGAGATGAAAAGCAATTCTTCAAAAGCTCTGGAGAGCTACTCAAGACCTTTAGAATCAAATACTGCTTCACTTCAAAGTGCCCCCAGCTGAAGTCTGAGATCACAACGTCTGACTCTTCATCCACTGCAATCCTGATGACTCCTCCTTAGTCTTGTCAGCTTGCCTATGAAGGCAAGGGAGACAGAATGACCCAGCGCAGGCAATATGCACAGCCTCTTTAAACAAAGTCACCCGATCTCATAAAAGGGAATCTAATGAAGACAGATGTTGGAAGCTTCAGGCGGGACAAATGGGAGTACTTCTTCACACAGTACACAGGTAAACCGTGGAGTTAGCTCCCACAAAAGGTAGTGAGGGCCATCAATGAAGATGCACACCTACATCTATGTGCATACATGGTCTTCCCAGCAGGTGAAGAAGAATGGAGTGTTTTCAGTGGCCACTTGTCAAAGGTCATGAACAATTGGGATCCCCCAGTTCTGATGTAAGCACACAGATTCAGGATATTTCTCTGTCCTGAAGACTCATGATGCCCCAACATGGGGGAGCAATTTACTCCTGGAGCTTCCTGAGAAAAGGAGGGCAGCAGGCCATCTCTTCCAGGTAGTTTTATTAACTTCTGCCAAGTTGATTAATTGTTTCCATTTGAACTTTCTCATTCCCTCACCAACCACTCTCCGCACTTTCTACCCTTCACACAATCGCTGGCTCACATTCGACAGTTTTCGAACCTACTTTTGTGGCACTTTGTTCCCTTGAATGTCTTTGAGTATGCCCTTTCTGCCTTATGTCTTTCTGTTTATTCTGTTTGCAGCATTCCTTCTCGCTCTCAATATGCTACAATAGCATGAGCTTTGGGCCTGGATTTCATAGTACCAATTTCAAATCTGTTATCAACTAGGTGGCCTTGGGAGCCCTTAATGTGGGTAAGGAAACCAGGTGCCGTTGTGGAACTCCAACTCCCATCAGCCCCTGCCAACTTGTCTAAGGGATAATGGGATTGTAGTCTTCTCTTCAGAGCACAAAAGGATGCTCTTCCTGCTTCCTCCTCTCTGTGGCTCATGGCCTGACTGCTTATTCGTATATTGATATAACAATGAGCTGGGAGCTGAAAAGCTTCCAGCGAACTTAAAGAAGGATTAAGTCCTTCTGCCAAATTTTGCTTTGGAAATATTAGTCTATTGTAAAACACAGATCCTTCTCATTTGCACCTTGCCTGCATTAGTCATCTCTGAATTCCTTTGCTTAGCAACATCACTCACACTTGCATTATAAATGTGCATTACTTGCTGCTAACTGGAAGTGAAATCTCACAGAGGAGTGGGAAAGGGAGCAGAGGTGTGGGTCTCGTTTTCTAAACCAGGGATGGGAATCCTCAGGCCTGGGGGAGCCAATCTAGCATCCCAGGCCTCTCTGTCTGGCCCTTCAGGACTCTCTTGAACCTGCACACCCTCCTCAGCTACACCCATTGCAAGCCCTGCTTCAATGCTTTCTTGAGTGTCTTTAACAAATAGGGAAGCTCAGTGGTAGATAATCTGTCCTGCATGCAGAGAAGGTCTCAGGTTAAATCTCCCGCATATCCAGGTTAGTTTGAGAGAGACTCATGCCTGATATCCTGGAGAGTCAGTGTGAACAATACAGAGTTAGATGGACCCAATGGCCTGACCCAAAATAAGGCAACTTCCTATGGCTGGAATGTGGACTTGAACTCCAATCATGCTTCTCATTTGCTTGGATAGGGGATAGAAAGTGATGTGTGAGTAGGCTTTAGATACAAGTCTAATGTATGAAGGTAAAATTCACATTTATTGCCCTCTCCAGTTTTGCCTCTAGCCTGCCCACCACTGATATGTGGCCCCTGAAAGGTTGCCCAGAAAGGAATGTGGCCCTCAGGCTGAAAAATATTTCCCCATCTCTGTTCTAAACAATCACATACTATGCCCCTGGTAGCCAAACTGTGGCACATCATAATTCCGGGGCAATGGAATTCTAGGGCAATGGATCAGCCCAACCCACTGATCAATGCTTTGTTTAGTCGTTTAGTCGTGTCCGACTCTTCATGACCCCCTGGACCAGAGCACGCCAGGCACTCCTGCCTTCCACTGCCTCCCGCAGTTTGGTCAAACTCATGCTGGTAGCTTCGAGAACACTATCCAACCATCTCGTCCTCTGTCGTCCCCTTCTCCTTGTGCCCTCCATCTTTCCCAACATCAGGGTCTTTTCCAGTGAGTCTTCTCTTCTCATGAGGTGGCCAAAGTATTGGAGTCTCAGCTTCAGGATCTGTGATCAATGCTAGGAATGCACAATTAGAACACACTCCACACATGGATCTGAAGACCTCCGGTAAGGCAGATGTCATCTGCCCTCTATGTCACATCTTCTTTTGTCAAACCACTCTCGCCATCAAGAAGTTCATCCTAACATTCTGCTGAATACCAGCCTATCTATTCTCAGTAATGGGCCTACTTCACAGGGTCACTGTGAGAAGAAAATGTTCCATCTTGAGGAAGCGTGAGGCTGCTATTAACACCAACATTCTGCGTGGTGGGTCCCTCTCCCATGCTTTCACCAAAATTGCTATTCTCCCAAACCCCGGACATATATGGTAATGTGCACTCAGGCTGTTAATGTATACAAGAGAACCAGTATTATTAACAAATGTGAAACAGCAGCTGAGATCGATAACACAGCCTCCTCTCAGTGCAGTGGAGCATCACCATATGGTCTGCAGGAATGCAAGGTCAAACACACAATACAGAAAATAGGCTTCTTTGGGGTAATCTGAAGCCTGTGTTGAGGAATTGAGGGTGGGGGTGAGCATTGTTGGGATTGGGACCAGATGAGAAATTAATGACTAGTGCACCAGGACAGCCGTTGAGTTTCTGGAGCTACACTACTGGGAGTCTTACCACAGTGAAACAGTCTAAGCCGCCTGGCTGAATGTAGCCTTAGGCAAGATGGGAAGAACTTCGGTGCTGCAGGTTCAACCCAGCCCTCTCATTCGGGATGGGGGAGATATTTGTTTCCGTTCACATTTAAAGGCAAAACTACTTAATTTACAAAACACAACTATCCTTCGAAATTTGCACTTCTCTGAATTTTTCAATTCAGTTCTGCAACCAAACAGCATTGTATGTTGGCGGAAAATGTGCATGAAAAATGAATATGCTTGTGAAAATAACATACAAAATGCATTATATTAGGGTAAATGGCTTGCAAAAAAAATGGGCATTAGTCAAAACTGCACATAAAAATGTGTTTGTTAGTATAAATGCACACTCATAAATTTCAACAAGGATTTCTTTTTTAAGAAAATGGCAGTAACGCAGGAATTAAAACTCTGTTTCTGGCTTTATAGAAAACATATCTAAATCTGCACCCATCCTTCATCCTTCAATCTCCCAAGCAAGGTTGTTGGTCAGTGATAGAGGAAAGTCCATCTGGGCAGTCCATCTCAGGTCTTCTCCACCTGCTTCCTTCTCTCTCTGTGAATCTTCCAAACAGTGCAGTTGATGGCAGATGGCTTGGGGCAGGGCAGGGCTTGACCAGCTGGAGTTGGCCTTCTGCTCTCCATTGCTTATCTCTGCAGTCCTGGTACAGCTGCAGGGGTGGTTAAGACTCATCATTACGTGGCAGACTGTGATCAAGGAAGCGGAAATCCTCAAATCCTGGCAAACCATCTAGAGTTGATACTGGCTCTAGCATTCCAGTTATTGGCACTTCTGTCTATCTGGAAGCTACAACTTCTAATTTGGAACAGGTTTCTCCACATTCCAGGCCCTTGCAGGAACCCACTCATTCCTTCAGACAGGACTGGATGAAATAATCATCCCAGTTCAAGCCAAAGTTCTATCGAGCACAGCGTTCTGCTTGCCAACCGTCTCTCAGGGATGCCTCTGGGAAGTGCAGAAGCAAAGCATCATAGTGATATCCATCTTCTGCTGTTAATCCTTGACAGCTGGTCCTCTGGATGAATAATGTCCATCAAAAGAGCATGCTAATCCTGTGTCCTAGAAAACTCGACATTCCCTTTGCAAACTCTTCAGTTTTCATCGACACATTTCTGCCTGCAATACTTGACAGCTTTTTCAAATCTAGACTATGGAAGAGGGCAATGAAAGATTATGGGGAGGACAAAAGAATATAAGCAACGCTATCACTCCTTATGTCACTGTCCTGTTAGTTTGTCCTTCAAACTTCATAAGAACAGGAGAAAAGCATCCTATTCTCAGAGTAGCCGATAAGATGTCTATGATAAGCTCACCAAAAGCCCACCTAGTCTAGAATTCCGTTTCTCATCATGGCTAACCAGATGTCCATGGGGGTGGGGAGAACAATAAGGAAGTAAGGGCAATAGCCCTCTCCCACTGCTACTCACAAGCAGCTGGCATACTGCCTCTGATATGGGGCTTGTGGGGTGGAAGGCAGGAAGACAAACAGTAGGTAGAGCCAGAGCCAATGATGGACAGAACCACCTAATTCAAGTTTTTTCCCCATCCTCTTCTCTGCTGAGTTCTACAAGGACAACACCAGGACTAAGTTCCAACCAGTCCCGGACTGGGAAAGCTTGGTCACAGTAGTTCATGTATTGGTTACTTCAAGACTGGATTACTGTAATGCACTCTGTGTTGGGCTTTCCTTTTGCCAGAAGCTGCAGTTAGCACAGAATGCAGTAGCACGATTTCTGGAGGAGTGAGACCTTGTCAGCATATAACACCGGCCGGCTCAGAGATCTGCACTGCTTGCCGATTTGTTACCAGGCCAAGTTCAGGATGTTACTATTAGTATATAAACCCCTTAGCAACTTGGGACCAGTTTACCCCATATATGCCCTCTCGGCCACTTCGCTCTGCAGAACTGGCACTGTTACAGGTGCCACATAATACCTGTTCTGCATCTGTAAAAAAATAAATAATAATTAGTGTGGTTGGTAAAAAATAAAAAATTTAAACATTAAAAAAAATGTGGTGGCACCTACACGTTGGAACTCCCTGCCTATTGACATCAGGTAGGGAGTCTTCACTGTACGCTTTGTGGCTTCTGCTAAAAGCATTTTTGCTTGGACAAGCCTACCCAGATATCTGGCACGCAGGTGTGCTTTTCATTCATTGGTCGTTTGAACGTTTGAACATTTTAATTGTTTTTGATAATAATTTCATTGTTACACTCTTTTTGCAAACCACTTTGAAGTTTTTCATAATTAAGTGGTATATGAATTGTATGAAATAAATAAATAAGGATTAGCAAATTTAACAGGCAATGCTGTTAGATTGGTTGTAAATAAGAAGGCAGGCAGATGGGAGCTGGCTGAGCATAGGTGCTAACACCCTGGAGCCCTGGGTAGCTCAGCACCCACAAAATTCCTCATGAAGGGGCCGGGCACCCACAAATTTTGGTACCAGGGCCATGCACACTGCATGGCACCCACAGCCCCAGGCACCCACAGTTGCTGGGCCAAGTTGGCACTCCTGTGGCTGAGGGTAGACTGAGGTTGGTACCCCATTCACCCTAATGAATCAGTCCCTGCTGCACGCAAGCCTTTGCTCAGTTCCAGGCAGCTTCCCACCCCAAGATAATATTTGACATCTTGGAAGCAAACAAGAATTAGGATTTCCGATGGCAGCTCTTCACCTAGAAGGTGTTCGAAGGGAATATGGTGGTTGTGACTTTCACACCAACTTTGCATAATGATGGCACAAATGATGCTGTTGATGTCTTGCATGATCTCCCACACCTCCTCCCTTCACTTCTGCTGAAGGTGAATAATTAACTGAATAAATGTCAAGTTGGAAGAGATTTCCTTCAAGCACACTTCAAACTTGTAATCATTTTGCATGTGAAGTGAGTCAAATGCAAATTCGGAAAATGGAAATGGGACCCAGCTTGCTTCCCACCCTGTCAGGAGAGAAAGTAAATGCACCTTTCAGAAAACTGATCAGCGATGGAAGATGGATGTGGAAGTGCTCTTGGTACGAATATTGCAACTTCTAGAACAATGGTGAGGAATGTCTCACCTGTGGGATTAATCTGCCCTGGGGGAGGGGGGCTAATTTGACCCGAGAGGTTGTTTCCACCAAGCCACTCACACCTACCTCACACCTGCCAGCTCCACTTTTAGCAGGGAATTTTCTTTGCATACTAGGTTGACTTCAAGCCAGGCTTCAACAGAAGAAAGGAAAGAACCAAGACCACACTTAGAACATGTTCCAGATTATTTCCTTTGAAGCTGGAACACCAGGCATCCTGGTGATGTCATGTGACTGACAGGGGAGTGGAACCACCAACCTGTCAAAGAGGCCATCAAGGAGTAGGGAGGGGGTGAATCCTGTTCCCTATCCCTAGTCTAGAACATGGATGGGCAGCTTGTGGCTCCCAGTCTATTATGTTGTGGTCTTCAGTCTGATTCAGAAGCCTTATGTAAGTAATCGTTTCAGATCGCTTGCAAGAGTTGTCCTTCTCCCAGCTGAAAGAGAGAGAAAAGGGAATAGAGTAGCAGAACATGAGCCTGCTCCATTTTCCATGTGGATATTTGAAGAGGCTCCTATATCACCTCTCGTTCTTCTCTTCTCCAGGCTAAACATTACCCAACTCCCTCAACCGTTCCTCCTAAGGCTTGGCTTCCAGGCCCTTCCTCATCTTGGCCACCTTCCAGTGCACACAGCCCCCAGCCCACTGGGTCACTGCACAGGAACATTCAGCTCTTGGGGTCCCAACTCCATGTCCCCCCATCTCTCTGCAACCCTCCACAGGGTCCTCCAGCTCCAAGTCTCTGAGCTCCTCCCATTCCTCCTTGGGATCCGTCCAAGAGACCTCCATAGGACTTATGACACAAGAGCCCGGTCCCCTTAACTGCATCCAGTTGCCCCTGCCCCAACACTCAAAACTCAAGCCACAAGTTCTCATATCCCAGTGCAGGTCTCTTTCATAAACATGAAACAGGATGAATTGAACAGGAAGCAATTTTTGTGTCATGAACCATTCATCCACATCAAGTCTGCCTGCATCAAGCAAAGAGACCAAGCTAAAGCAGCGACTATTATTCATCATTATGAGTGAATATCAGCCACCGGCCCGGAGAGAATAAAAACCAGCCCTGAAACAACGCAAGGAATAATAATAGTAATAATAATTTAAAAATCTGCTTCACGAATTGCATTGCTAAGAAACAGAAAGCAGAGGAAATGTAACCAGGTAATCAGATTCTTGCTTTCTTTCTTGCTTATGGGAGTGCAAACAGTGATGGTAGCAAGATGGGAAATTGTAGTGCTGTCCATGAATTCACCATGATATGGAGGGGTGTGATTCAGAGATCCCTGCAATGCTCTGTTTAAAGCAGAGACAAAGTTTTCAGCGCAGAGATTTTCAGGGGCGGAGGGTGTCTGTGGAGACTAAATCAAGCGTTGACCTATTTTGTCAGATGGAGTTGGGCCCCTCTGGAGAGTTGCATTGAGGAACACAAGGGACTTCCAGCACATTGCCCCATTCCAAATGCACCAAGGTGAGGGGTGATGCAGACAGTTTAAAGGTGAATTAACTGAGCTGGAATCTGTTGCATCATTTGCTGTCAAAACTGCAGGGGGGGAGAGGAGGGAGAAAGAAAGCTGCAATGCATTATATTTTATTGTTATTTTATTAGCTTGAAGGATCAGTAATGGAGAAGTAGGGATGGGAGAGAAATTCAAGTCAGTCTGTGTTTCCAGGAGAATCTACCTAATCTGCCCTTCCAGAAACTAGCCAAGAACCAAAACACAGCCGTCTTTGGAATTTGCATTTCTCTAAATTCTGCAGTGCAGTTTTCCGGCTGAGGAATGTATACAAAAATGCATATAAATTTATGCCTAAATTTTATTTTATTTTATTTTATTTTTATACAACCCTTCATCCAAAAATTAAGGGCAGTTTACACCATAAAAATACAAAATAAAAACACAAAATTCAGCACAACATGGCAGTATATAAATAAATAAAAAGGCACCATTCCACAATGGTGCAATGCAGTGTAAATAGAAGGTTAGAAACCAGGACAGAAGCTCTAGCATTAAACCTATTTCTGGATGCACCCCAAGAGAAACTGAAATTACAGGCAGCACCTCACTTGCCCTTGCTCTGCACCATGCCTGATTTGGCCTGGCTGGTTTGTGTTCTTGAACTATGATCATGCTTCTTGCTTGCCTGGATGAAGGAAAGGGAGTGGTGTGTGTAGAGACTAGCCAAATGTGCAAATGCAAACTTTGTATTCAGCGATGCACCCAGTCTTGATTGCAGATGTGAATATTGCACAGCTTGAAGCAACTGGATGCCTAAAAACTTACTCCTTTTGGAATCAAACATTGTCCAGACACATGAGTAGTGGAAACACAGGTAACACTTCTTTAGCTTCAATGGAATTTCCCCAGTGTTAGCAACACACACCCAGGCATTCTCCATTTCAATGTCAAATAAACAATTATACTTAACAGTTTTGCCTCTGCCCCCCCCCTGGCCCCGGGAAGTCTGATCAGAAGGGACAGCAGCCCTCTGGCTCAAAATACCGGAGGTTCCCCAATCTGGTATAGGAGTAGAACAGATTAAATGCTCCCTGGCCAAGGTATGGATGCCCAAGGAGCACAATCATGGCTAAGCAAGGGAGGTTTATGAACAGGCTTCAGCTAAAAAGTTAATATGCTCAGCCTGTGTTTTGAAGCAATGAGTGGAAATGGATTTTCTGATTAGCATCAGAACTTAGCAGTATTTAGAAAATGGAAGGGGAATGGCAATGAAGGCGTAATTTCTAAGGCAGATGGATCCCTCCACTTTGTTTTCAGACTCCAGTGGTCAATTTCATTATAGCTGTTCAAGCATTAAATCTCGGACAAAAAGTGTTAAAGAGATGAAATGAAATCAGCCATAGGAACATTGAAAGAAACATCTGCTCCACCTTACCAAGTAGGTAAACTTCATATCCTAAAACAGAGAATGATGTTGAGCATCAAGGTACTGCAGTAGAAAGATTTCCGCATGTTGCTATGGCAGTGCACAGCCATGAGAACAGCTGTGTTGAAGAGTGAGTTGTGTATGCCAACCTGAAAACAACTCTAAAATCTGTCTGTCTGTCTGCATGTCTGTCTCTCTCACACACACATACACTTTTGTGGGGCATTCACCCTCCTGCAAAAATATGAGTCTTTGGAGCAGACATTTCCCCAAAGTTTTTGTGCTGGTCCTGTGGGTAACCATGCGGCGAGGTCCGAGTCCAGTCCGAGGCCGATGGTGCAGTATGGAGGCAGTCTGTCAAAGCTGAAGCTGGGTCCAAGGCAGGGAGTTGGGTGAGGTCAGGAACTCTGGCAGAAGAGCAGGACAGGGTGCAGGCAGGAACAGGCTACCAACAATGCTGCTCCAGCAACCTGGTACTGGGGCTGGCAGCTGGCTTTTATCTGCCCTGAGGCATAGGGCAGCCCCGGCCCACAAGTGACTCCCCTCTCCTGGCCTGGAGGCGAGCACTCCTCCTGCAGGGACTTAGTTCCCTCCGCCTCTCTGCCCTGAGCCTCTGCAGCTCAGGAGTGGCTGGAGGGTTACCGGACCCAGAGGCAACCTCAGCTTCCTCTTACGGGGCTGAGAGTGGAGCACCTGCAGGCAATGGGTCCTCCATCAGCTCAGGAGCCAGAGCAGACTCGGTGCCTGCAGCTGAGGATCCAGCACAGGTGAGGACCCTTCAGGCTCATGCCCCAGCCCTGGCTCAGCTGGTTCTAGAGGCGGGGAATCCTGTGCAGGCTGGGATTCCTCAGGTTCAGCCTCCAAGTCCGAATCCCAGGCCATCACAGTTTTTAGAAAGGGATGGAACATAGGAAGATATGTTATACTGAGTCAAATCATTGCTCCATCTAGCCCAGTACTGCCTGCACTGACTGGCGGTGGCTCTCCAATGTTTTCAATTCTACCTGGGGATGCCAGGATGAAACCTAGGATGTTCTGCCACAGAGCTACAGCCTGATGAGAAAAGTTCCTCCTTGGGAGGAAGGGCATGATATTAATTTAATATTGAACAAACATCTGGAGAGCTACTCCTGCATTAGACAAAGGAGAAGGATGGCGGCAAGACTAGAATTTGTGGCCTCTGCCTGTCATTGTCTCTGGCTCCACCTACTGTTGGGATCCCTTGACTTCCACCCTACCAGTTGCAATGGCCCACCAGCCACCGCTGATGAGGATGCAGAATTCCACGTTCTGAGAATTTCAGCTTGGTCTGGTTTAGGTTTGCAAAGCAAGTTCCAATAAGCCATAAATGAGGTGAGAAGGATTTTCATTTTAAGCATAGCTACTTTAATTCTCACCAGACACAAATTCTGGGATGTGTTGAAATGCAAATGAATTCCCAAAGACTTCTATAAGGAGTCAGATTTATATCCAGGAGGTGGATATTGATACATTTAATTTACTTGCAAATTGAACTGATAACCTGCAGATTGTTTAGACCAAAGCTGTGTTTGTTAAGAAGTTAATTACCTCTTACAAGCGATTCCTGCTAGGGCTATTAAATCAAGATGCCAGACAATCAATGCAATAGAACCTCTTTCTTGGCTCTCCCACAGCTCTCTGTCACCGGCTTCACAGTATTTTCTGATCACAGGTCACCCATATTAGGTTAATTAGGGCTGCCATATGTCCAGAATTTCCTGGACATTGCCAGGATTTGGCTGCTGAAAGTCGAGTCTGGGAATTTTTGTCAGCTGGTTTAAATATCCAAGAAAACCCGTACATGGAAGTGATGGTCCCCCCCCTCAAAACCTGTTTGAGGGGGCAAAAAAGAATCTCAACAACTTTTGTGTCTGGATTTCCACTTCCTGAAAGATGGCGATGCTAGGTTAATGTACTTGCATATTGTTTTCTATGGGGTTATCTATATGTCATCTTTTGGTGGTGGGAGTCTAACACACTGCCCATTGGGTTGCATACATGTTGTCCACAAGAACAGAGTAAAAGCGGCACATTTTTGCTTTTCTGGTTAGATGTCATGGACTGGCTGGATGCAGAGGGAGTGGTGCGAGGCAGCAGCTGGCGACCCCCAGGGGAAGAAGACTCTGAGCCAGGGGACTGGTGGGGGGATGATGATGAGTGGTCAGAGGGAGAAGCAGTGGTGAAGCTACATGCTCTGGCACCGGGGGTGGAGAGCTGGCGGGGGGGTGGCTGGCGCGCATCCCGGGGGTAGGGTGCGCATCCCAGAGGCGTGGCACATCACCCGCAGGGGCGTGGCTTGTGTCCTGGGGGCATGGCGCGCCGCCCACGGGATCGTGGTGCCCGGCACAGTGGGGGGTGCGGGGCGTATGTCCAGGGTGTGTGTCCATGATGGTACCTCCCTCCCGGATAGTGCTGGGAGTGGTCCGCTCCCCCCGCCGCCCCTGTTCCTCCACCAGTGGGGAGAAGAGGGGTATAGGAAGCAGAAGCGGTAACAGGGTTTAGTGAACAGGAAGAGGCTGTAGCAGAGGGCAGTTCAGACTCCAAGGCTGAAGTGGAGGCTGGAGAAGAGGGTGGCTAAGAAGCAGAGTTGAGACAGGCTGCTGAAGAAATCAGGGAGTCTCCCACTCCTGCTGCGACCAGCTCTCCTTCCCCTTGGCCATCCTATAACATGAAGGAAAGTGAAAAGAGCAGACAGTGGTTGTGCACAGACACAGTTTGGGACTGCTTGGGAAAGACCCTGGAGAGGGTAAGCCCTAGAGAGTGGTGGGAAGGTGGGGACCTCCAGTCCTCAGACCAGCCTCACTGGGGCAAGACCGTGGGAAGAGTTGCTGGGATCACTAGGCACGCACTGTTCTAGTTTCTTTGAATGAAGACTTAACTTTACTGACACCATGCTGACTGATGCCTGACTCTGGCTCCTGACATTAGCAACAAGAAGTGTCTGAACTACTCCAATTTTTACGTGGGCAACCATTTTGGTTATAAAAAAACAGGAGAGCGAAATTCTCTGCAAGACACTCGAAACCTCCCTCTTCTCTGCTCCTTAGGGAAATACCCTGTAATTAGTAGCCACATTCTTAGGCCACATTCCCACCATACTTTTAAAGCACAGTTATACCAGTCATGGCTTTCCCCCAAAGAATCCTTTAGATCGTGATTAAAGGGTGCTGTGAATCATTAGGTGCCCCCTATTCTCCTCATAGAGCTACAATTATCAGAGTTCCTTGGGAAGAGGGATTGATTGCAAACCCTCCAACATTTCTCTGATGAAAATAGGTACAGCCTATTCAATAATATTAGGGACGCGGGTGGCGCTGTGGGTAAAAGCCTCAGCGCCTAGGGCTTGCCGATCGAAAGGTCGGCGGTTCGAATCCCCGCGGCGGGGTGCGCTCCCGTCGCTCAGTCCAGCGCCTGCCAACCTAGCAATTCGAAAGCACTCCCGGGTGCAAGTAGATAAATAGGGATCGCTTACCAGCGGGAAGGTAAACGGCGTTTCCGTGTGTGGCTCTGGCTCGCCAGAGCAGCAATGTCATGCTGGCCACGTGACCCGGAAGTGTCTCCGGACAGCGCTGGCCCCCGGCCTCTTGAGTGAGATGGGCGCACAACCCTAGAGTCTGTCAAGACTGGCCCGTACGGGCAGGGGTACCTTTACCTTTACCTTTATTCAATAATATTAATAATAATGATGATAATAATTTTATTATTTGTACCCTGTTCATCTGATTGAGTTGCTCCAGCTACTCTGGGCAGCTTCCAACATATGTAAAAGTATAATAAAACATTAAACATTAAAAAGCTTCCCTGTACAGGGCTGCCTTCAGATGTCTTCTAAAGGTTGTATAGTTATTTATCTCCTTGACTCGGGGGTTGCATAACTCCGTACCCTCCAATATTTCTCTGATGAAAATAGGGACACCCTAAGGAAAAGTGGGACATTCCAGGTTCATACCGGAAACCAGGATGGCTTCTGTAAATCCAGTCTCATCCCTGGAAAACACTCAGAGGGTTTGTGATTTTTGCACTGCTTTGGGAATGGTACAGCTGTGGAGGCAATGGGAGTCTCCTAGCCTCTCTCAGCATCTTTCACAAATGACAATTCCCAGGATTCTTTGGGGGCAACCTTGACTCCCTAAAGTGGCATCATAGTGCTTTCAATATATAGTGTGGATTTGTCTGAAAAGTTAAACCTGACTTTGGCATAGCTTTAGAGCCGCAGCGCTCTCTCTGTTTACTGCTGGGTAAGGGCTTTCTTTTCAATCTCAGTGCCTTTATTATCTGCACTTACAAAGGTGGACTACTTTGGCATGCTGAGCATAATTAGCATTCAGGAATGTTTTGATATTGCTTTACCCTAGTTAGAACCCTCATTAGCAGGAGCTTTCTTCAGAGGAGGAAATGCATCTTTCAATTTTTTGGCTCTTTTAGATCAAAGGCAGACTCTGACTAAATTTGTTTTGATTTGGCGTATTTTGTGTGTGTGTGCCTAGTCAAGATGTTGTTTCTAAAGCATCTTCTCCAAACAGATCTCTGCTTAATTTTGGCTCCTATTGACACTTCTGGAAGCTGTAACACCCTGCAACAGAGCAAACAGGGCCAATTAATTGGGTTTTTCCATTACATAGATTCTGCTGACATTCAACAATAGCTTTCTTGAGCATTCGGGGGGTTTTTTTAGAAGTTGGGCGCATATGAAACTTTCCACATTTGGTTAATTGTCTTTTTACAACAGCAAGGAGAATAGGAAGAGGGGAAACTCTGCAAATGAATTATTGTAAAAAAACGACAATGACAAATCTCACTGAAGGAGGTGGCTTGTGAGTTAGAAAGGTCAATGCCTTAAACCAGCATGAAGCTGAACATGACATTTCCTCATAAACTCAGCTCTCTAGGATATTTGCATGTAAGCTTTACATGAGAGCAGAATGGGCTATATCCAAGACCCAGTGAAATTAATGGACAGGCTTAACAGGTCCATGAATTTCAGTTGTGTGCTCTGAAGGATACAACCCAATTTGAACAGAAGTCTGTGAAGGCTGGTCCAGGAGGTTGAATGGGGCACTGTTCCAAATCCTCAGCCTGGCTTTAGTCAGTCCCTGAAGCTGGCCCTGCCTATGGCTGTCTTCCTTAGTCTCAGTGCTGTCCTTGTAGAACTCAGCAAGCAGTAAGAGGAAAGGGACAAACTTAAAATGAGTTGGCTCTGCCTGTCACTGGCTCACCTGGAGCCACCTACTGTTGCCCTCTCTGTGTCCCATCCTACCAGTGTTAATGGGCACCAATCACCACTGAGTTCGGTCAGAACTTGCTGACCTCCAGAGCTGGAATCAAATAAGACTTCCATATAAGAATCCCCCATTAAACAGGGTGAGGGGAAGACAGAACCCCCAGAGGGAATCCCTGAGGTGATATCCTGAGACAATATCCCAAAGTTGGGATAACATGACCTCTGGATTGTTCTGTTGTTTGGAGAAATGGGAAGCAGTACACCAGAATACCAACTACATGAGGAAAGCAGGGGTGGTGGTGGTGATGGATGGGTCACTAAAGACTTGAGCCACACAATTAGCAGACATGAGTTATCTATCTATGGCTAGACTGTTCCACTGGAGGTTGAAGGTAGGCTGTGAAATCTCTCTCTCTCTCTCTCTCTCTCTCTCTCTCTCACACACACACACACACACACACACATAAGAATGGAGTGCCTGTCACTGCCCAGGAATCTGTAGAAACCAAAAAATACTGTGGTTTTAAAATGGGTACTTCAATTTGTGAGTTTGGACCCATCATGCCAAAAACTGGATGAAGTCACACCAAAGTCAAGTTTTGGTCTTCCATCTTGATTCAAAATGGCACCTGGCATCCAAAAATCAACAAAGACAGCTGCCCACACCTTGGGAACTCTGAGTTTGGTGATGATATCAGAAGAAGTGGCCAAACCTATGCCAAAAATCAGGTGAAGTCACACCAAAGTCATGTTTTGGTCCGCCATCTTGATCAAAAAGGGTGCCTGGCATACAAACATCAATGATGAAGGCTGCCCACACCTTAGAACACTTTGCTGAGTTTGGCAATGAGATCTTGAGAGGTGACTGAACCACTGAATCAAAACCCATAGAGAACAGACAAACAAACCATATTCCAATCTGCCCTGTGGCCCTGGCATATGGCTCCTGGATTCAGCCAATTTGTCATGTGTTACCCTAGGGTTTTCCCAGCCCACCCTATAACTGCCCCTGAAGTAATTTGTGGGGTGGAGCTAAAGGTTTTTAAAGCTGAAGTTTAAATAGGAGTTTCAAAAGGTTGGTGGTGAAGCATGTGGGTTTGGGTTCAAGGGAAGGCACTCTTGAAGGAACAACACCATTCATGACAGGATCCTTCAAGGGGCTACAAAATACCTAGCAGTGGCAGGAAGAAGGAGACGCACAGGAAGGAGACACAACTCTAACGAGGCCCAAGTCCCTCTGAACAGGTCTGATTTACCCCAGGGTTCAGGCCTCAGCCACATTCAATGCACAACACACACCTCACCACCCCCACTGCCATGCATACAGAACTAAAATCCCAGGAAGAGGCCAAGATTGCAGAATTGTGTGTGTGTGTGTGTGTGTGTGTGTGTGTGTGTGTGTGTGTGTGCTTTTCAGGGAGTGTGTGCTTTTCAGGGAGTAGGATCATTTGAACATTCGATCCCCACCCGCTGCCTTAAGTGATAAAGTTCAGCGATGGATTTGTTGCCAGGAGTCTGCTGATGTTGTGTTTTCAGCTCAGTGAGGGGAAGGCCTCATATTCCCTAATAAGCCAATTAAGTTCTCTTCTCTCTCCCTTGCCGGTATTGTTCATAACCTTCCTCCAGGTATCATAATGCCTCACCTCTATTCCCTTGCTTCCAGTATATTAACCCACTGCTTATAATTTAGCCCTGTGCCAGTGAGCTTGCTGATTTAATAGCAACTTTAAGGAGAGTGCTGGCTTCTAGTTTAAAAAAAGGGGGGGAGGAGAGAGCAGAAAAGTGAGATTAGGTTAAAAACTGTTTTGTTGAGAAGAGAACACAAATCCTGAACAATACAAGCAGGAGAAACCCCATTGAATTCAATGTTGCTATGCAACTTCTGCCTTCATGGGGGGCACATTGGATATTTGCTTTTTTGCTAACATTTACGTAGATGCTGTGTGGCATAGTGGTTAGAGTTTTAAACTAGGATATAGGAAACCAGGGTTTTAGTGGATGAGGGGCCAATAGGAGAGCAGGAAGACAGCATGGAGTACTAGGAACAAAAGGAAAAAGAGATCACACAGCCTGTTTTTTGGTGACGTGTAAATGGCTATCCTAGGGACGTGGGTGGCGCTGTGGGTTAAACCACAAAGCCTAGGACTTGCCGATCAGAAGGTCGGCGGTTCGAATTCCTGCGACAGGGTGAGCTCCCATTGCTCGGTCCCTGCTCCTGCCAACCTAGCAGTTCGAAAGCACGTCAAAGTGCAAGTAGATAAATAGGTACCACTCCGGTGGGAAGGTAAACGGCATTTCCATGCACTGCTCTGGTTTGCCAGAAGCAGCTTAGTCATGCTGGCCACATGACCCGGAAGCTGTACGCCGGCTCCCTCGGCCAATAAAGCGAGATGAGCGCCGCAACCCCAGAGTCGGTCACAACTGGACCAAATGGTCAGGGGTCCCTTTACCTTTAAATGGCTATCCTATAATACATGTGTTGAACTTTTGATAGAGCTAGTAGTTCCTGCCCCTCATCTTCCAGCTGCCTATAACCCAACAATGATATTTGTCTACATAGTAGTGTATTTTAAAAATGACTGAATAAGCAGGCTTCAAGCAGGCTGGGGTGGAGGGCGAAGTTTTCTCCCAGCAACAGGAGAGAAGCAGAACTTACACACACCTGCAGAGAAACAGGTCTGCACCACACAAAAAGCAGTGATGAAATGATGGAAAGGTGAAATTTTCTTCCACTGCAGGGGGCCCAATTGCAGTCGGAAGGCCTGATTGCATTTGTGTTATTTTGGTTAAAAGGAAAGTCTTGATTAATAGCAATCAGCTGCAAAACTAGGCTGAATAAATAGAAGTTCATATACTGGGAGAGAGGGTGAGGGAGGGAATGCAAAGGAGGAGAATCATATGGTTCACCCTTCAGGAAAAGTCAGGTTAGATCCCATTGACCCTCTGAGTCTGTGCATGGGATTCATTTGATCTAGGCCTCCCCAGATCTCTGTCCTGGGACACATAAGTGCTGGAGATGAAGGGCTGGTCCAAGATATTTTGCTTCCATGAAGCAAAGGACAAGCTGTTGAACACAACCCTTCCATGTACAGAAACATACTGGCCTGGCAACTGAATCTTACTTCATTACTGGAAACAGACGGCATCCACCAACATACTGGGAGATGGCTGACTAGCTTAGGCAGGGCAGGCTATGTGTCTTTATCATTGGTGGTACCAGTGTTGTGAATGCCCTCCCTGCTGAAACACAAGAGGTTCCAATTGCATTGGCATTCCACCAGCTCTCAAATACAAACCTCTTTAGATAAGCATCCCCCTGATCTTCTTGACTCGAACCTCATTCTTTAACGGCTTCGATGACAGTTTTAACTCTTTTTTAAATTGTTGTGCTATGGGCTTGTGCCAGTGCATGGAATGTGAGTGTTTTATCTTCTGATGCAGTTGTTTCAGAGTGTATTTTCAATGCCTACCACGATGGCTGTGGTCTACCTCCACCGAATGCCAATCGCTGGGAATCGCAAGCAAGAGGAGTTCTGTTGGATTTGAAAAGAGGATTAAACAAATTCCTGAAGGATAAGGCTATCCATGGCTACTAGCCAGGATGGCTATACTCTGCCTCCAATGTGAGAGGCAGTATGCTTCTGAAGAACAGTGGTTGGAAACCACAAGAGGGGAGAACGCTGTTATGTTCAGGTCCTGCTTTTGGGGTTCCCATTGAGGCATCTGGTTGGCCACTGTGAGAGCAGGATCCTGCACCAGGTGGGCTTTCGACCTGATACAGCCAGGTTCTTCTCATGTTCCTGTGTGTGCTTTTCTTTTAATTGTGTGTGGTTTTATACCTGTAAATAGATCTGAGGGCAGATACCAGACGATTCCGACTGAGAAACGACTCTGCCCCTGTGGAGATGGCAATCTGGAAACAGTGGCTCATGTTCCCTTGTCCTGTCCCCTTTATAAAGATCTGAGGAATGAGATCATTACCCCACTCTTACTTACCATCCCAGGCCACCCGTCTGCGGCCACATTGTTCTTTCTTTTATCAGATCAAAATGATCAGACAACAGCAAAGGTTGCTAGGTTTATCAAGGGTGCAATGAGACTGAGGGCCACTATCTGAACCATAATCTTGGTCATTTGATTGACCCATTGTTGTCTTTTTAATTGTATATATTGCTTGTTTTATGTTGCTATGGCCGTTGGCTAATGCGAATAATGTTTATCTGTCTATCTACCTGTAAATAGATCTGAAGCCACTTTGGCAGTTAAGCAGAAGATAATTGAGATGATGTAGATAAAATAAAGGCTAGATGGAAAACAAAATACAATGTGAATATGCAACTCGGCTATTAAACTTTCCTCAGAAGAACAATATGTTAAGAATAAAATTAACCACGAGGTAACTATTGCTGAATTGGCTCACCTAAACTCTACCAGTCCTCTAATGAAAGCATACTACATTCTCCCAGCTATCCTAGCTACATAGTCTTTTAGTTTTAGAGAAGAACACTCACCGCCAGTGCTTTTTTTCTAAAAGAAAAACGTTTAGGGGTACTCTCCTTTTGACTCAAGAAAATCAACATTTTATAGTTCAAATCGAGGAAAATAAATACAGTAAGTGAACAAAAGTACAAAGATTCACAAAATGTTTAGCGGTATGCCTACTCCTGCGTCCTCGCAGAAAAAAAGCACTGCTTACCACTGTTTCCTGCTCTCCCTGTCTGAGGCAAACTTTTCACTTTGCCAAATGGTAGGACTGGCCCTAGCTAATATACACTTTGGAAAGAACATTCTAACATTCCCATCTTCTGGGTGTTTGGTGCAGCTAGAAAGTGGGTAGAGCAATGAATGTAAATTTGACCTTAACACAATAGGCTCGTTTCGCACATCCCTTTCTGCCCTCCCATTCAGGCAAGAAAAAAGCAGAGTTTGAGGACACGTTCCAGCTTGCCAAAAATGCTTGAGGAGGGTGCAAATGAGAAATGGTGGTGGGTGTGGCCTGAGAACAGGGGGTCTTGGCCTGGGAAGGGTCCAGAGGACCAGATTCAGAGGCATGGAGGGCAACATTCAGCCACCAGGCCTGAGGTTCCACATAGGATCATAAGACTGTAGGGAGCTGCCTTAGGCCATTAGCCTATCTAACTTAGTATTGTCTGCTCTGACTGACAGTAGCTCTCCAGGGCTTCAGGCAGCAGCCTCTCCCAAGTACTGTATGTGATATGTGCGGTAGCAAAAGTTTTTCGGGGGCTGAAATTATTTTCTTAGCCAAGAAGAGAAATAAATATGTCTCTTCATAAGATGCACAGCTGTTCCTCCTGGTTCTTCCTTATGCTTGCTGTGAGTTCTTCATTACATATGATTCTTTATAGCTTCATTTAATAATGTGGAGGGCAGGGAGACAGGACAAAGAGTCTGAATGAAGCTGCCTGTTAAATTTTGCCTTTTGGCAATGCCTTAAGGAAAGAATAATGCATACATTACACCATAGCAGGATTAAGCTAGGAGGCTTTCTGACTCAAGTGAATACCTCTCTCAATTCTCTCTCAGGAGTAGGTGTCTGTAACTAGCAATTTGATAGTGGTCTCTGGCCTACTTCTCACTGAGGTCATAAGCTTGGGCTGGGATCATTCCGCTGGAGACTAGTAATGCTACCAAGATGTATAATGAATCCATCTCTCTTTCAAATCTATATTGTCCATCATTCCTGCGTGACAAGCTATGAATTTAATTGACTAAACTGGTAAAATTTCAATAATTCTATCTAATACATATAATTCAATTAATACCTTATTTCTATATCTGTGTGGCTGACATGATGAATTGGCCAAACTCCACATCTTCAAAGATGATCAGATGTTGCTTACTGTAACCTCTGAGTAGCCCAAGTAAATGAAAAGGTCTTCTGCACATGCCCAAAATGACTTTGCCGTAACCCCTTTAGTTGCTTATATGGCCTTGGCCCAGTATGCCTGAAGGAGCGTCTCCACCCCCATCGTTCAGCCCGGACACTGAGGTCCAGCTCTGAGGGCCTTCTGACGGTTCCCTCACTGTGAGAAGTGAGGTTACAGGGAAGCAGGCAGATGTTAAGGAAATAAACAACTATCTGACTTTTAGAAGACATCTGAAGGGAACCCTGTATCAGGAAATTGTTAATGTCTAATGTTTTACCATTTTTTATGTGATGTAAGCTGCCCAGAGTGGCCAGGGAAACCCAGCCAGATGGGCGGGGTATAAATAATAAAATTATTATTATTATTATTTGCAGAAGAAGCCAAGCTATTTAAAAATTCGGGTCTGAAACCGTAAAACCGTGAGTCACGTTGGATGAATCAGACATGTTAAATAGTATCCTCGCCTTGTCCTGAATGTCCAGTGTGATCTCAGGATGCACAGGTGTGTGTGTGTGGAAGTATTATATGCTAACCACACTGTAACCAGGCTCAGGAGTGGAGTGGCAAGCTAAGACAGGCAGAGTGGGGGCAGGAGGGTGATATGGGGGTAACTGAGATGGGGAGGGGCAGAGGCTGAAGGAGGTGAGTACTCCCCCTTTCCAGGATATGGCTGCCCCAGCTGGGAAAGTGAGAATCCATCCCCCCTCGTCCCTCCCGGGGAAAAGTATACAGCAACTAAATCCAGGGAGGGCATTGACCAAATACCAGGGGTAGAGAAATTGGGGGCAGAAGGGGAGGGCACAGCCTGGTCACCCAGGACTCAGCAATGCCCCTGCTGTTGGGAACAGATGCTTCCTCTGCAAAGTATAATGTGTTTGCAAAGCTCAACAGTCTCACAAGACATGAGAGTCTCACAAGTGAGCTTGCCACCCACATCTTTAAAAACTTGGTGGGTGGGTGTGCCAACCCCTTGGGACAGCTCCCTTGCTTCCATGCAGTTCTGAGCTCCTTCTCCTGATCTTGGGTCCCTTCAACTTGGACCACTGCTTCTAGCCATCTGATTCCAAAGCACACTATTTCCTTGAATGCCACCTTGAAAGTTTCTTTTTACTAAAAGGTGGGATCTAAATATTTAAAATAAAATAAGATTGGTGTGTTTCCACTGGAGACTTTCAGAGGCGTGCAGCTTTAAAGAGCAGGAGCTTTATCCTTCTTGGTGCTTAGAGCTTTCTCCAAGCCTCCCATCGGCTCTGACTGACAGGTGCACAGTTGTCAAGAATAATCTTGATGCTGGTGAGTAAGATTTGAGGAATATAATCAAAAGCAAGAAAACGGGAAATCTGGCTCTGTTTAAAATGTGAGGGTGAAGGGAGGGTGTTCTTTCTGGAGCTGAAAAACATAAACATAACTTGGGAATTTCATTTTTTAAAGGAACGGTTCCAGCTCAAGGTCATGTCCAAAAATGAACTAATGCCAGTTCACAGTTGTCCCTTTACAAAATGGACTGTTTGGGTTCCCGTTCAGTTCACCATTCAATTCACACACATCCAAACAATCCTCAGTGTTTTGTTTCAGCATTATATAAGAGCATTTGTACAATGGCATTTGATACTGGCAATTTTATTTCCAGTTCGTTTCCTAATGATCCTCAGCATGGAATTTGCCTTTTTCACCGTTGCCAGATGCTGGGTTTATGCCTTCATTAAGCTCTCCACTATGACCCCTATCATCCCTAAACAATGCCCATGTTGCCCAGAGCTGCTGCTGCTGCTGCTGCTGCTGCTGATTATTATTATTATTATTATTATTATTATTATTATTATTATTATTATTTTGCCAAGGCAATGCAAAGCAACTTACAATATTTTAAGCAAAAAGATTCCATACATTAAAACTAGCATTAAAAAGCAAATAGGCAAGTCTATTTTTTTAAAAAAAACACACACACATTAAAACATCCTGCCCATGCAGAAATGCCATGGATAATTAAAAGCCAAAGGCCTAATTAAAAAGTAATGTTTTTGCTTGGTGCCTAAAGATATGTAACGATGGCACCAGGCAAGCCTCCCTGGGGGAGAGCAATTCAAAATTGGAGAGCTACCAATGAAAATGACCCATTCTTATGTAACCACCCTCCAGACCTCCTGGTCTAGGGCAGTGGGGGATGTAGTTCAGCAATGGCTGAAGCGGAGCAGCTTGGGGAAGTCTAGTTTAGAGGAGTGTGGATATGGAGTAACCTAGTCATCCATTCCATTTCTCTTACATGGCTGGGGAGCTCGTCAAAAATGTACTCAATGCGCTACAAAGCCATTTGTTCACCTTCTGAAGGCAGCAATCAAGCGCACACATCACCAGGCACTACTATTTTCAATTGCTACCGGAGAGCATAGCTGTATTCAGCAGTTTTTTTTTCCCTGCCTGTGGCAGTTCAGTGGGAGGCTCCTGACTCACCCACAACTTTGCCTTGCTTTAAAAAGGTAAAGGTACCCCTGACTGTTAGGTCCAGTCGCGGACGACTCTGGGGTTGTGGCGCTCATCTCGCTCTGTAGGCCGAGGGAGCCGGCATTTGTCCGCAGACAGCTTCCGGGTCATGTGGCCAGCATGACTAAACCGCTTCTGGCGAACCAGAGCAGCACATGGAAACACCGTTTACCCTCCCGCCGGAGTGGTACCTATTTATCTACTTGCACTTGATGTGCTATCGAACTGCTAGGTGAGCAGGAGCTGGGACCGAACAATGGGAGCTCACCCCGTCATGGGGATTTGAACCGCCGACCTTCTGATCAGCAAGCCCTAGGCTCTGTGGTTTAGACCACAGCGCCACCCGCATCCTTTGCATTGCTTTAGCTTGAAAGAAAAAGAAACTCAGCATGCGACCCCTTCCCTCCAGATTGCAGTGGTCCCATTGTCTACCACCCCTCTCCAGCCCACCATTGCCAGATACCACTTATCTTGCTCTGAAACTTCCAAAGTGGTTCATTTCAATCTCTTTTATGAAGCACAGACCACATGATGAATGTGCACGTAATTAGACAGCTGAAGACAAAGCAACACTTTCATGTCAGCATGGGTTTGTTTCTTTCCTGCTGTCTTCTTCTCTCTAGGTCTTTTCTCAGAATTGAAGCTTTCTCTCCCCCCCTTCTTTTGTTTTTTGCATTGTGTTCCTGCTAAAGGGACATGATGAAATGTGTCCAATTTTCTGAAGGGGGTAAAAAAGAAAAAAACACCACAATAATGGTTATGGGTTTTGATAAAGATGATTTGAGAAGACGGGAGAAAGAGTGATTATGAGCTGTGGTAGGAAAGGAATGTTGTCAGCTGGGGCAGATCTACTATGAAACTAATGAAACCTAAGCTTCAGGGCCACTAATCCCAGAGGGACCCCAGAAACTACTTTAGTCTGCATTGCTTTTTTAAAAAAAAATGGGTCCAGGAGACACAATTTAAGTTGCGTGACTCAAACTGATTATTTTTTGCTGTATATATTTCAACAACCCCAAAATTTGAAAGTCAGTAGCACAGTAGCACAGGGACATGGGTGGCGCTGTGGGTTAAACCACAGAGCCTAGGAATTGCTGATCAGAAGGTCGGCAGTTCAAATCCCTGCGACGGAGTGAGCTCCCGTTGCTCGGTCCCTGCTCCTGCCAACCTAGCAGTTTGAAAGCACGTCAAAGTGCAAGTAGATAAATAGGTACCGCTCCGGCGGGAAGGTAAACTGCGTTTCCGTGTGCTGCTCTGGTTCGCCAGAAGCGGCTTAGTCATGCTGGCCACATGACCCGGAAGCTGTACACCGGCTCCCTCGGCCAGTAAAGCGAGATGAGCGCCGCAACCCCAGAGTCGGCCACGACTGGACCTAATGGTCAGGGGTCCCTTTACCTTTACTAGCACGGATGTTGTACAGGTTGTTGCAAGCAACCCCACTGAAGAAAATAACAGTGGTTATGCAGACCTCATTGCTGGTTGTGAAGGGGCCCCGATAACAGTTCAAGCTTCAGGGCCCCCAAAATTGTAGGTCCGCCACTGGTTGTCAGCACAGTATTGAAAGAACAGTACATCCCCCGCTGGCACTGCAACCAAGAGAGATTTCAGCAACCTTTGGAAATTAGGAGGGAAACTCTGAAGAGCCTAGGGTTGTCTCCAACCAAGTTCTACTCAAAGTAGACCTATTAAAATTAATAGACCTGAGTTAGGCTCCATTCACACCATACCTTTAATGCACTGTAATGCCACTTTAAATAGACATGGCTTTCCCCCAAGGAATTCTGGGAGCTGTAGTTTGTTAAAGGTTCTGAGAGTCCTGAGGAGACTGCCTATTCCCCTCCTGGAGCTATAGTCCCCAAAGCTCCTCATAAAGAAAAATTGGTTGTTGAACCACTCTGGGAATTGTAGTCCTGTGAGGGGAATAAAGGTCTCCTAGCAACTCTCAACACCCTTAGCAAACTACAGCTCCCATAATTCTTTGGGGCAAGCCCTGACTGTTTAAAGTATCATGGCGTGTTAAATGTATGGTGTGAATGTGGCTCATGGACTGCAAGATCAAACCTATCTATTCTGAAGGAACTCAGCCCTGAGTGCTCACCGGTAGGACAGATCGTGAAGCTGAGACTCCAATACTTTGGCCACCTCATGAGAAGAGAAGACTCCTTGGAAAAGACCCTGATGTTGGGAAAGATGGAGGGCACAAGGAGAAGAGGATGACAGAGGATGAGATGGTTGGATAGTGTTCATGAAGCTACGAACATGAGTTTGACCAAAATGTGGGAGGAAGTGGAAGACAGGAGTGCCTGGAGTGCTCTGATCCATGGGGTCACGAAGAGTCGGACACGACTAAACAACAACAATGCAGCCTATGTCGTATCTAATACCTTCAGTGAGACTATTCTGAGTTAGACTAGCATTAGATACACTCTCAGGTTTGTGCATGCTATAGAATGAGGTGGAGCAACCCTGGGGAGGTCAATTGACTATACTGGGCTGGCTAAGATGGCTTCTTCCAGACATTGCTGGGCTCCAACTCCCCTCAGCCCCCACCCAGAATGGCCAATGACCAGGGATGATGGGAGTCCAATAACATCTTGATGCACTATCTTGGCTTCCCCTAGGCTATAGTGCTTGCTGTGGGCAGGGATGGAGGAAAAGGGTGCTTCTCGCATTGAATATGAACCTTCCTAATTCTCACTTCCAATCCTGTGCAGAAACTGGAACATGGCTATCCTTCGAAACGTGCATGTTTCTGAATTTTGTCAGGCAGTTCTTCAAGAAAAAATGACAGAATGCATATATTTAGGGGTAAGTGTACGCCAACATGTATATAATAGTGAAGATAGCAAACAAAAATGTGTATATTAGGCAAAGTTGCATTGCAAAAATATATTAGGAGTGAAGCTCACGAAAATGCTGATAATATCTACACAAGAGTAAGACTGGGTCAAATGGGGCAGCTCCCAGGTAAATGATTGTAGGATTGCAACTAAAGACTTGTGGGTCACCTTAAAGCCCAACACATTTATTATGGCACAATAAATGGGAGTCCATTTCATCGAATGTTGGGCTGTAAAGTTTACCTTTGAAGTAATTTGTCATAAGTCTGTCTGAATCCAACGCTCAGCTCCTGATATTTTCTACGCTAAACCTTGGAATGACTTTGGGGAGTCTGAGCAGAAATTCTCTCAAGCAAGAGAAACTCGAGGAAATGCATGAGTGAGTGGAGAAAATCGGAACGAGTCCCTATGGGGTTTTCCATCATGACGCTTGTTCCAAGTTCTTTTTCTCTTTCTTCTCCCTTTTAAAGGAAATTCGCCTTCTTGACTAAAGGACTGAAATGGTACAGTCTCTGCTGGAATGAAAGTGCCACCATGGTTATAAGATGGAGTCAAGTGGTAATCTATTTAAAGTAGTATGCACAGACAAAAAAGGAAGATATGAAAAGGTGAGTCTTGTAAAGTTTCCAGGCATGGGCGCGCTTCAGGCAGGTGGTACAGTGGTACCTCGGGTTAAGAACTTAGTTCGTTCTGGAGGTCTGTTCTTAACCTGAAACTGTTCTTAACCTGAGGTACCACTTTAGCTAATGGGGCCTCCTGCTGCCACTGCGCCGCCGCCATGTGATTTCTGTTCTCATCCTGAAGCAAAGTTCTTAACCTGAGGTACTATTTCTGGGTTAGTGGAGTCTGTAACCTGAAGCGTCTGTAACCCGAGGTACCACTGTATCTGTTTTCTTTTGTGTTCTTTTTATTTTTTATTTGAATGCTGAGGTCCACCAAGGTGCGAAATAATGATTCATGGGTGGAGACCAGGTTCAAAATGGTGGCTCAGGATGTAGTGAGAAACTCTATTGTGCATAAAAACAGTTAAACTGAGCCCTGAGCTCATGTTGCAAGTGGGTGTGGCTTAGCAGGCTCTCAGGAGCCTCTACTCCCCACTTTTCTCCGCCTTTTTCTCTTTGTGCTTCCTGGAACAAGTAAGGAGCAATGCGTACTATGGCTCCCAGCCACAAGAAAAACCAAGTGAACGGAATCTCTTTCAAAGGCTATTTTAAAGCCTGCATCTTTGCTAATACAAAGATTGCATGATCCTTTTTGTAAGGAAACCAAGTACTTTCATTTTAAGTTGTTTGGAACCATTTTTCTTCTTTGTATTTCTGCCAGCAGATGGAGACTTGTTTGAGGTAAGGTCTGGAAACCCTGTGAATAAAACCTTCACTTATTTGTAAAGCTAAGTCTGTGATTTATTCAAGTATTTTTATGGGGAATGTTTGTTTAAAGGAGGATGAGGGCAGATGTAAATCTAAGCAAGTTTGAATGTGCTTGGAGAAATCACCATTGTGCTTAACTCTGCTACTGGAGAGTAGGATCTCCCTTCCAAACCTTTCTCTCTCCAACATTGAGCCCCTCCACCCTATACTCAGGTTGCATATGTGTTTTTATAGATCCATACATCCTAAAAACACCAGTCTGCATTGACCTTCATTCCAAAGAAATTCCCAGAACCCTGGGAAAGCACAGGCACCTCTGAAGCCTCTCACCACTTGGAGATTGGTGTGTGTGCAGACAGAGGAAGAGAATATGCATATATCTTTCTTCACTTATCATTAATGTAGTTCAGTTGCTGGTGAACGTTCTCTAGCTAGGAATTTCTCAATGGCCTAATAGCACCATAAAACAGCCATTCTCCAAGAACAACAGATAATTTAATTTGGTAAGCAAGCTGCTTTCAACTCCATTTAGAAATTCATTTGATAGATTTTCAAATGAGCTCATTGGAACACAATCAGTGTGCTGATTCTTCCTGCTTGCCTCTCTCTCTTCTGTCAGGCCCAACTATGAAATCATTAAGGGCTAATATTTTATTGCATGGGGATTAAGGAAGTGTGCAAACGAGACCACTCCTTACTATACATCCTGTGTGTGTATGTGATCGTGCATGTGCTTTTCCCACCCATACATTACTACAGTGTTTGGAAATGCTTATCACTTACATACAGAAAAAGTCATAATTTGCATGAAAGAGGGATTGCAGCAGGCAGCCCCGACAGCCAAGCTCCAAAGCTGCTATCTCCTCTGAAGCCTGCCTTTGGAGACCACGGCACAAAATTTCATTTCACTCCAAAGCTGGTTAGCCAAACCCCCAAGTGCTTGCAAAATCTCCAGGGCTGATGCACACAGTTTAGTTGCCAGATCAAATGACGGCTGGTGTCCCAAATGAGAGTAAAGATGTATCATCCACAATTTCCCAGAATATCTGATTCCTCGTCATAGCCCATAGACCCCAATAAGGCTGTTGCAAAATGCCCTCTCCTAATTTGTTTCGCCATTAATGGTGGAGGAAGAGCGGGAGAAAAACATCTCAAGTGGCTCAGGGGGAAAGCTGCATGTTTAGTTGAGGTGTGTATATTGTGTAGCAAGGAATCACACTCTCCCACCTTCCCCCACCCCACCCCCATTATTGCTCAGGTTAGGGAAAGAACTCAGCAAGCTAGAAAGAACAAAAATGGGTTGGGTTCAGCCCTCTCCCTTCAGCTGCTTGACTAAAGGAGCCGAGCACTGGCAGAGCATGCCAGTTTCGGCCATTGTAGAACTGGGAGAAATGTGACAGATTCTGACATTTTCAGAGATGAAAACAGAGCATGAGCTGAATGTGGAGGAGGAGGACTGTGGGCACCGAAAATGTACCCACAGCGCATATGGCAAGCAAACAAGGGAACGCTTGATGACAACCCTGTGTCTGGAACCTACATGCTTGGAAGTAAGATTTCATGAGAGCCAGCTGGTGTATGTTCCACCACGAGTGGAGCTTAACTTGATGTTCTACATGAGGTTGAATGAACGGCTGGGGAAAACACTGATGTCACGGGGAGTGGGAGTTTTCTCCTAAGGCTTTTACATTAGTATCAATTGGTTAACTGGTATGGTTACAGGCAGCCAACTAACCATTCCTTTTATGAGATACTGGATACTGCAGTCTTTCCCTACCTTGGGTCCTCAGCTGATTTGGGACTACAACTCCCATCATCCCTAGCTAGCAAGACCAGCGGTCAGGGATGATGGGAATTGTAGTCTGACACAACGCTGGTGGGGTTTCAAGAAGCACTGTGATTTCTAAGATGTATTGTTAAAAAGAAATAGAAGTGGGAGGGAAGACTAATGGCAATACAAAATATAGGGAATGCGTAATTGAGAGGTAAATATGGATGATTGGCAGAGAAGCTGAAGGAAGTCCAAAAAGAGATAATTTGTGAAAATTTGGATAAAATTGTATATTTGTGTTGAAAATTAATAAAAAGTATTATAAAAAAATTAAAAAGGAATTGTAGTCTGAAAACAGCTGGCAACCCAAGGTTGAGAAACACTGGTATACTGGATATGTTGGTAAGTTGACCTCTAATAATAATAATAATAATAATAATAATAATAATAATAATAATTTATTTATACCCCAGCCACTCTGGGTGGCTTCCAACAAAATATTAAAATACAGTAATGCATCAAACATTAAAAGCTTCCTTAAACAGGGCTGCCTACAGATGTCTTCTAAAAGTCTGGTAGTTGTTGTTCTCTTTGACATCTGGTGGAAGGGCGTTCCACAGGGAGGGCGCCACTAGCAAGAAGGCCCTCAGCCTGGTTCCCTGTAACTTGGCTTCTCGCAGTGAGGGAACTGCCAGAAGGCCCTCGGCGCTGGACCTCAGTGTCTGGGTAGAACGATGGGGGTGCAGACACTCCTTCAGATATACTGGACCGAGGCCGTTTAGCTCCCATCAGCCAGTTAGGTAATAGGAAGTAGTTGGAAATGAAGAACATAAGAAGAGCCCATGGAAAGCCCACAAACGGAACCTGAGCACAGCAGCATGCTCCTCAGCAACTAGTATACTTCCTCTGATGATGGAAGTAGAACATACTTGTTATGGCTAATAGTGGAGTCTGAATGAAAGATCCTTCAAAGGCAGGACCCTTTCAACTCAGGAAAGGGGTGTGTTTGTGTGCGGAAGCAGTTTGCAAACTGGAAGAGGCAGGTAAAGAGCAGAGGGCTGGTGTAAGGCTGAAAGGGAAGGGCATCTCCCTGGGTGCCTGCTGTGTGTGAACAGATCCGCTGCCATGTAGGAACATCAGAACTATCCATTGCTCTCTTTCCTCCAAATGAAATGAAACCCAGATAGCCATTCCACCTTTGTGCTGCAGAGAGAGTGATGGGACAGGGCCCACGCAGTCACTCAGCTGAGAGACCAATAGTGATCCAGCTCCACCTCTCTCTCTATTGCCATCTGCTATCAGCCAACCCATCTGACTGCAGTAGAGGAAGAGATGGGATGCAGAGCCTCTCTACTGACTGAGATGAGAAGCAGTGCTGCTCCACTGGATTGGGAGGCCTTTTGGCTCCTCCCCTTCATGAATGGTTTCCATGCAATTGTTTTACAGTGGTATCTCTGGATGAGAACGGGATCTGTTCTGGGGCCCCGTTCGCATCCAGAGAAGAACGCAAACCACATCTGTGCGGGTCGCGATTCACCACTTCTGCACATGCGCATGGCGTCATTTTGAGCATCTGCACATGCACGAGCGGCGAAACCTGGAAGTAACGTGTTCTATTACTTCCAGGTCACCATGGAACGTAACCTGAAAATCCTCAACCTGAAGCAACTTTAACCCGAGGAATGACTGTATAGTGTATTTTGATGGCTACTAGCCACAGTGTCTATGTTCTACCCAGTGGCAGAGCAAGCCAATCGGGCACTTGGGGCGGCGCGCATACCCTGAACCCAGAGGCAGGGCCAGAAGCCCACAGGGCAGGGAGAGCCGTGGCAGGACACTCTGCAAGGCCTCCAAGGAGTCTGCTCAGCCGCCCTACAGCTGGGCGGGAGGTGGAGGGCAGACCGTTTGGTGCAGCATGGAACCTGAGGGTGCCCAAGCCACCACGTCACTCCCAGGAGAGACACATGGCTTGGGCACACTGCAGGCCCCATAGTGAGTGCCACCCAGCATTTTGTCAAAGCCCCCCCTCAGTGGTGACACACAGGGCGGCCAGCCACCACTGCACCCCCCTTCCTCCGCCCCTGCTTCTAACTCTAGCATGCCCCTGAGTATCAGAAGTAGGCAGAGTGCTGTTGCTGGACTAGATGTGCCACCTTCCTATCTAGATATCATAAACTCTTCAAAAGTAAAAACCGTCAGGGCAGCTGAGATGGCTTACTCATCTTATATGACGAGTGTCATACTTTTTGTGGAACATCAAGTTATTTAAGTGTTACACACTGGGGATCATGCCTCAAAATTCCTTTGTGGCCAGAAAGAGCCGCTTATGGATGTTTCTGAGAAACACATTGCAAAATGTGCCCTGAAAATTAGAGGTGGAAGATAATGGAATGTGGGGAGATCTGGCTCTCATGAGCCCATAATGACGTCATAGAATCTATCAGTTTCAGTCTCTCATTTTTTTCCAGTTTGAAGTTCAACTCTCCATATTTCCAATCAGTTTGTCTTGTTTTTTTTTTAAGGCCTCATGTAAATTCATCGGTTGTTTACTGCAAATTTCTGCCCATTTATGCATGCATTTTTGTCTGTCGTACACATTTTTGCATATTATATAATGCATAACGGCTGGAGAATGTGCAAAATGCAGCTGAGATATGCACTTTCCCCAAGGCCTGTTGGAGATTATGGATACTAACCAGGAAATGTGCATAATTCCCACTTTGTAGATGACTATGTGCACATTGTCCACAAAGCCTGGTCAGCATGCATGTTTCTTATGCATATCAACCACTTGGCCTACATTACCCCTAAAATAAAGAACCCCTAATGTGTGGGTGGGTGCATATGTATGTGCGCGTGTGCCCTATAATGAATGCTCACTCCTCTGACTGTGGGCGCCCTTTGTGGGACTGCACGCAGCACCCCGAGCCTTGTGGGACTTACCAGCCAGTTGTGCTGGCCTGCCTCTCTGATGCCGCAGCCATTGGGGGTTCCTGCCAAACCTCAATTTAATTATCCAATCAACGGCATTGGTGGAGGCGGGGCCAGCCAAGTGGGCCATCAGTGAGCAGGGTTCATTCCGGTCTGCTGGTGATGTTTATTAGGGGGCGGAGCCTACAACAGAGCACCCAGTTAGTTGTCAGTGAACTCCCCAGCATTGCACGGAAAAGCGGGTGGGCTGCCTGTGTACAGTCTTGCAGTGCCCCCACCCCGGATCCGATTAACCCTGATGAGCCTCAGTCCCCTAGCTGGGGGGCTGGGAGGGATACACGCCTAATGCCTGAGCCAAGGTCTTTCCTACACCTGAAAGAGTTAATAAAGTTGTGGCCCATTTAATCCCATAACACATTGTCATGAGTTATTCTTTCTTCCTGGTGGTCTCTTGGGGGTCGGGGGGGGGGACTCTGCCTGGGCACGCAAATTTATATAGCATACCGATTGCATGAACAGAGACTGGTGTGAACAGATTGTACTTCCATTTATTTAAAATATTTTAAAGCCATTTATCTAGGCATATGACCATAGAAGGCTGACATATACTGAGTCAGATCATCTGACCACCTAGTACTGCCTTCTTCTCAGTATTGCCTCAGTATTGCCTTCACTGACTGGCAGCAGCTCTCCCAAATTTCAGGGAGGGGTCTCTGAGGAGATTTCACCCCTCACATTGCAAGAATCTGCAGATTTTCCAGAGAGGAGGGGGCAGTTTGTGCTTGCTACTTATTCCGCTCCAGCCTCACTTCAAAGGGGGAGACTGAGTGTTATCTCTGTGTAGATAAGGTCGCTGCAGAAAGCAGCTGTAACACTCAGTGCAGTCCAGCGTCTCCATTTGTATATAGTTTGTATAGTACAGTAGCTGTTAGTGAATAAAAGAAGATATTCTTCAGCGCTGTCGTCCGAGTGATTTATGCTCTGCTATACTCTGCTGTGCACGACTGTCTTCTGGAAGCTCACAGCTCTGAGTTGTGAGTCCACAGCACTTAGACCTGTTCCTGCAGAAGAAGGTCTCTGGAAGTGCTACCCCAGCTCGCCTGGCCCAGTCGGGGCTGAAGTGGTTGAGCCCAGTCAGTGGCACTGGCTCAAGGGCAAAGCTGACAGTCTCTCCCAGCCCTACTTGGAGATGGCGGGAAACCAAACCTGAGACCTCCTGCATGCAAATTAGCTGATCTGCCACTGAGCTACAGCCCTTCCCCTAAGCAGCTTAGAAGCAAAACAAAAGATATAGGA
This sequence comes from Podarcis raffonei, assembly GCF_027172205.1. Classification (NCBI taxonomy): domain Eukaryota; kingdom Metazoa; phylum Chordata; class Lepidosauria; order Squamata; family Lacertidae; genus Podarcis; species Podarcis raffonei. Next base: position 37,834,534 of record NC_070615.1, on the reverse strand, counting down.
ATAGGACAAAATGTAAAACTTCAAATACACTTCAAATCAATGCTTGACGTAAATATCAAAAAGTTATGTGTAAGAAGTTCCATACTATGTATGGAGGTCAGTGACAGGGCTTGCTGCTGTGATCAAACCCACCCACCCATTGGTTGTTCTGAGATTTAAGACTCCACACAAAAGGACTGACACTGAACGGAAAGAAGCTACAAAGAAGACACAGTCAGAACCCAGAAATGGTCTTTCAAAAAGAAGGGGAGAGAAAAAGAGAGGGGATGTGTGCAGATACCATGCTATGTCATAATTTAGCTGTGGTTTCTGAAGCTCGCTGAGTCACAGATGTTACCTTTAACAACTGATTTGTCAATCGTCACCCACTTTCTGACAATGACATTGAAAGGATAAAGAGTTAAGCTGAAACTGCATATCCGTTTCCTTCCTAACCTGATGCTGAATTTAGCAGCAAAATAGCAGGAAGGAATGACTTCCTTCTTTTGCTACTTCCCTTCTCTTGAAATTCTGGATAGCACTTGTGGACATCTTTTGTCCACTCCTGCATGAAAGATACCTGGTCCTTGAAATTATATCCATCACATTTCCAAAAGCAGTTTGCTTTTCTCTCTTTAGCCAACAGCTCTCCAGTAAAATGATAAGACTTCTCAACAGATGCCCCACTTGGGGGGGGGTGCTGCTGCCATGCCTGCTTGGAAAACCACTCTCTGAAGCACCTCCCACTCACCTTTAAACATCTCACCTGCCCCCACCCTGCTCATGCTGCTTGCTTACCTGTCTCTTGGTTTGTCATCTTGCTGGAGTTCCTGCAGCTGCCAACAAACTGCAGCGTGATAACAACCCTACAGTTTTATTGTACAGTAAGATATATGAAGATTTCATTTGGTGGTACACAGGTCATTGTTAGCATTTGTCTGTTTCGCCTCAGTCTGCCTGTTTGTAACATCACAGCAGGTAAACCAATGACAACCAGGGAGAATGCAGTACCTCTGCTTGCCGCAGCAAACTGTGACAGGCTCAGGCTGCTGGTGAGACTCAGACCATGCTATAGAACACAAAGGCTTTGTATCCAAATCTACTTCTACCCAGAAACCCATTAAAATTAAAGTGCATAACTAACTTAGGTCCATTAATTCCAGTGTGCCTACTCTGTGGAAAACCTAGTTGGATAAAAGCAAAAAAACCTGAGATACCCAGTTTTTAGCACCACCCTTCAGTTAAAGGGGCCCAACCCATTTCAGTGGTCTCCTACTATGACAGAGCAGGGGATACTCTGGTCTCAGTGGGATTTCTGTAAAGGAGTCATCCGAGTCCATGGGGTAAGCCGAACCACATCCTTGGTCCAGAGGAGTACTTGATGCACAGGCTCCTCTGGTAGAAGCACTTCTGGGTCTGGATGCTGCATACCCTTCCCCCTTTTGGCTAGGAGTGCTCAAGCCCCAATGAAAGGGAATCTGACCCCAGGGTCATAATAATCAGAGGGATAGGGCAGGTGGGGGGGTGGTAACCTAATGCCTAAATTATGAGGAACAGCTGACTAAGGCAGATTTCTGTGTTCATCTAGCACACTTACACCAAGTCCTAAAGGTAAAGGGACCCCTGACCATTAGGTCCAGTTGTGACCGACTCTGGGGTTGTGGTGCTCATCTTGCTTTATTGGCCGAGGGAGCTGGAATACAGCTTCCAGGTCATATGGCCAGCTTGACTAAGCTGCTTCTGGAAAACTAGAGCAGCGCACGGAAACGCCATTTACCTTCCCGCCAGAGCGGTATCTATTTATCTACTTGCACTTTGATGTGCTTTTGAACTGCTAGGTTGGCAGGAGCAGGGACCCAGCAACGGGAGCTCACCCTGTCGTGGGGATTCGAGCCACCGACCTTCTGATCGGCAAGTCCTAGGCTCTGTGGTTTAACCCACAGCACCACCCGAGTGACCCGAGAAAGCTGCCTTTTACAACATCAGACCATTGGTCCATCTAGCTCAGTAATGTCTAAACCAAACTTGGGTCTCCAACTGATTTTGGACTACAGTTCCCATCATCCCTGACCACTGGTCCTACTAATTAGGGATGATAGGAGTTGTAGTCCAACAACAGCTGGAAACCCAAGTTTAGGAAACCCTGGTGTAAACTGACTGGCAGCAGCTCTCCAGGGTTTCATAAGAGGGAATTCTGAGTCCTACCTGGAGATGCCAGGTATCAAACCTTGGACCATCTGCATGCAAAGCAGATGCATCACCTCTAAGCTATGGTCCATCTCCCATTTGATACCTGAAAAATGCTGCAGAAGAAAAAAGTTAACTACATTTGCCATTTTGAGAAGCTGCAGAAAATTCAATGGTTATTTTCCTGGTGCTTCGTCTCAAACGATTGGCCTACAAAGAAATATAAGAGGGAGAGAAAGAAGTCCCAAACTGCCCATTTTTTAGATTTCAACAAGAGTCATGCTCCAGCATGCTAAGCAAACGGGCCAAGAGGAATAGAGGGCTGTAAAATGAATTCATCGGTAATGGAGATTCAAAATGCATTTGGGTGACACAAATGTGATGGGAGCAAATTAGACACAATAAAATAATGGAGCATTAGTCTTTGTATAATTAATTTGTTACTTGCTGACATTAATTGCACCCTTCCTTTCAAATCCCTGAGTTGCAATTCTCAATCAAATGCTTCCTAAGCACCTTGAAAGACAACGTGTGGGACATGATGCTGGGACGCTGGTTCCTTGGACACCTCCAGGGGCCTGCTAAATTATTCCTCCTTGTCCAGACTTTGTTTCTGAGTTTGTATATTTTAAGATTTCAGCATTTCAAAATATGGTCCATTACTGTGATGCGTAGCTGAAAAAAGGCAGGCACGAATGGGAATATCTTGTTTTATTGGGTATTTTGAACAGTGTGGTACAGCAGCAGAATAAGCTAATGCTATTCTAGGTTGCATCAACAGAAGTATTGCATCCCAATCAAGGGAAGTAATAGTACCCCTCTATTCTGCTTTGGTCAGACCCCACCTGGAATACTGTGTCCAGTTCTTGGCATCAGAATTTAAGAAGCATATTGACCAGCTGGAACGTTTGCCGAGGAGGGCGACCAAGATGATAAAGGATCTGGAAGCCAAACCTTATGAGGAACAGTTGAAGGTATGTTTAGGTGTTGCTCTGACTCTCCCGTGATTTCCCAACTTCCCCCCTCATTTGCCTCTGAACTGCAACCTCCCTCAAACCCCTGCTGTAAATCTATACTGTCTTCTACTTCCTCCTCCCAGGAAGGGTCAGACTGGGGAGGCAGTTTCCACCATTGCCCAGTCCCTGAAAAAAAGTAAGATTAACATCTCTTGCTCTGCCCACTTTTGCCTTCAACTCTACCCGCCACTGGCATGTGGCCCCCAAAAAGCTGCCCAGGAGGAAATGAGGCTTTCGGTCTGACAGTGGTGCCCAGCTCCTCGCATCAGATTGCCTTGGCCAACACTGAGTGCTAAGCTCCTCTAGAGAGTCAGCTTCCGAGCCAAACTCTCCAGCGATTTGTCTTCTTCCCATCATAAATGATAGCAAACTCTAGACCTCCCTGCCAGCTCATGCCATCCAATGCCAAGAAAGGAGGCCAACGTGTGCCATCTTTGCTGTTGTACAAAGGATAAATATAGTCAAAGTCAGATTAATATTTCCAAGATTACTCATTTCTCCTTGATAGAGAAGCAAAGATCATGCACAAGATGACAGAAACCCATCTGGGATTGTAAAAGTCACCATATGGATGTCTTTAGCTAATTATAGTTATTTATTTATTTTTATATGAAGGAATTGAAAAAGCGAGATCCATCCGTTTTAAAAAAAACAAAACTATTTTTTTCTATCAGTGTTTGCCCCGAATCTCAGGATACCAACAGATGGGTTGAATACAACATCTTGTTATGTGTTTGCTCACCTCTTATTCACAGTTCCTTCATTTCACATAATACAGGATTTCCTCATGTCACCCTTTAGCTTTTAAAATGAAATTTTAGCAGGCAGGGAATATATTCCAGCTCAGAGTATTCTATGGAATAGCAGTGCAAAGCAACAAATTCTGCTTATGGAATAATGTTAGTATAGTGTAATGTTGGGTTTCGGAGCAGCAGCAGAGAAACCCAATTTCAAAGCCATGTGTTATGTCCTGACCTCAAGCAGAAGCCAAGAGGTGTAGGACCTTGGACAGTTCCAAGTGAACTGTATGTATTAGCTGTGGAGGCTAAGATCATTAAGTTGCAAGCCTAAAACTGCCTTCCTCCATCACTGACCGCCTGATATTTAGCCATTGCTCTGGTCCTTGACTTCTGCCTGAAATAAACTATGTCCGTATAGTCCAATAGATAGCTTGCAGGCTCAACACTGCAGGCAGAACCCAACCCAGGACATCTTGCTGCATGAAGTGAAGCTCAAGACCCCACTAAACCCCACACAGAAGCTAGTCAGACTGGTAGTTAACTGACACTGGCTCCAACCCATAAAAGCATAAAAGCATAAAATGAACCTGCTGGATCAGTCCATGGCCCATCTAGTCCAGCAATCTGTTCTCACGGTGGCTGATCAAATGCTTGTGGGAAGCCTGCAAGCTAGACATGAGCCCAACAACATTCTGCACACCTATGATTCCCAACAGCTGCTATTCAGAGGCATAATACAACTTGCACCTTAATATCAGCAAGACAAAGGAAATAGTGTTGGACTTTTGGAGGAAGAGAGGAGAACTAGCCCCGCTGTACATCGGGGAGGGCTGTGTGGAGAGAGTCTCTTCCTTTAAATTCCTAGGAGTTTATCTCCGTGAAGACCTTACTTGGAAAATAAATACAACCCAAGTGGTTAAGAAAGCCCAACAGAGATGCCATCTCCTCAGAGTATTGCGAAAGAACAATGTCAATCAACATTTGATGATCTCCTTCTACCGGTCCACAATAGAAAGTGTCCTTTCATACTGCATCACGGTGTGGTACGCTGGTTTGACATCAACTGATAGGAAGTGCCTACAGAGGGTGGTGAATACAGCACAATATATTATGGACTGTCCTGTGAATCCACTGGATGAAATAGCGGAAGAACGTTGCCTCAGGAGAGTGAGGAAAATTCTCAGGGATGATTCACAGCCTGGCCGGCACTTTCTTGATCTCCTGCCCTCAGGCAGAAGATATAGAAGCATGATTAGTCGCACCAACAGGGTAAAGAACAGCTTTTATCCGTGGGCTGTTAGGCTGCTGAATGAAAAGATAACAACAGGGCAACTGACTTTTGGGTTTGGTGGGTGTGCGTCAGTAAACGAGGGGAATTGAGACTAAGAGAGCTGAGTGGGGGGGGTGCTCGTGTAATCTCACGGTATACAAGTTGTACAAGTGCCAATAAAGTATTTCAAATTTCAAAATACCTCTAAAAGTGTAGGTAGAACATAGCCAACTCAGGCCCCAAGTATCTGAATTAATGCCTCCTTCTCTACAGCATCCTGAGATTGGTGGATGGGGCCCTCTTGGTAGTTCCTCCAACCTCAGAGGCTTGAGGGGTGCCTGGAGAAAGGGTATTCTCTGTAGCAGCTCCTAAGCTATGGAACTCCCTCCCCGCAGGGTTACGTCTGGCATCTTAATTATACAGCTTCCAAATTAATATGTTGAATATGCACCTCTTTGTTCTGGCTTTTCACACTTGCACACATGTCTGTCTGCCACTTGGCCTGTCCTGAGACCCCATAACTAGCCGGCTGCCCTCAGCTGTGGCAGAGGGGGGCAGCAGAGGACACATTGCCTGTCTTGAAGTAAGATTCAGCGGCTGGTCCAGTTGGCTTCTGTATGGCGAATGGGGACACCATGTTGCCCTTTGCTCAGGCAAACTTCTGCAGTTTGGGCTACAGAAGAATCGGCATTTAGCAAATGAGTTTGCTGTGAGTACTGAGCATTGTGAAGCAGATAGTGAATCATTACAATCCCCAAGAGAGTGAAAACATTATACATTTGGAAGTGAGCAACAGCATATGTTTACGCTTCCTTAAAATCAGCCTGAGGCCATTTTATTTTTAAAAAATGTCACTCTCCAGGATAATGCCGAGCATGAAGCAAAATATGAGTGTTTCTACATGCATACCTTTTGTACATCTGTTTTTTAGCTGAGCTCTAATTGCACAGCCAGAGAGACATTTGTTACTCTCAACAAGGAGCATGCTATTTAATGATTTACAACGGAGGGAAAGCATCACCATGGAAGGAGCTGAGATATATCGTCATATATCATTAATAGTGCATTAACCTGCAAGGCGCTTGGTGAGCACTGTTGATCTTGTCACAACAACAGTGGGTACAGGGTTGGCTCCAAGGCTGAGGGCTGCTCTACTCAGATTCCAAAGCAGATTCGCCTGATCTGATCTGGGCAGATTGTGACCAAGATCAGGTCAATGGGAGACTTCAGAATCGGTCTTAAGGGCTGTGTGCTCACTCTGTTTCACCCTAAAAAAACCAAAATCCTTTAGAAGTTCAAAAATATTGTATGATATTCAGAGCAGACCCATTGAAATAATAAAGACTCTCCTCCCTGAAAGAGAGGGGAGTGGTTGTGGGCGGGAGCCCGAGCACCGCCCAGCAGGGGGCGTTGCCCCCTGCCTCCAGCTCACCTGGCTGGCACTCACGCCCCCCCGATGGCCACCCAACCAGGTGCCGTGGAGGGGGCGTGTTCAGCAGCCTTTTGCTGCAGTGCCAGCCTCTCCCTGGCCTCATTCTTCATCAGCGTCCCATCGCAAGTCATCAGCTAGGAGAGTCATCACAGAGAAGAGCCATGAGGTTTGGAGTCGGGGGAGGGGTCTGGTTCCTTGCATGCCTTTTAACTTTAAGAGGCTTGCGTGCACTCATTGCTTTACTGCTTTTAAAAACCCAGGCATCCAGGTTGGCCTTGCTGTGTCCTCTTTTCCGTGTAAAAACCTACATTTAACCTTCTATTTCCCCCCACTCCTGGTGCTTTTAATTTTTGGCCAGGATGCTTGTATGTTTTCCCCTCTATTGCCCTTGCCTGTCCACCTGCATGGCTGGTCTGGGTGACTGAGAGGGTTTGCCTTACATTTAATTTGTTGGCCAGGGTGCTTATGTGTTTTCCCCCTCCATTGTCCTTGAGAGCCTGTATGGGACAGCTAAATATTTCTGCATTGCTGGGGTTGGACTAGATGATCCCCAGGGCTCCTCCCCAATTTTAAGTCGTGCGTGTGTGTGTGCTTGCAGCGTGTGTTTGTGCCTGCCGTTTATTATTACTCTTCTAGTGTGGGTTTAATTTACCCTGCCACCCCTTCCATTGGTACCACTTAAATCGGGAGCCCACTGTAAAATTTAAAGGCTGCTGGGGCTTGGAATACATTGTGCACTTAAACCTCACCCCTCTTGGTTTCTCTAAGCCACCCCCCCTCCACTTGATGTTTGGGGGAAGAAATAAGGCAGGGCTTGGGGTGGACAATTCAGGATTTATGATCAGGAAACCATTCCTCAGCACTGCACGTTTAGAACCTTTGAAGGTGTGCCTTTGCCTGGTTCTTGTCATTGGCTGCATTGGCCAGTACAGGCTCCCTAAAGAAAACTGCTTTTAAAGTTCCAAGTTTTATTACGGCAAAAGCCAGTGACACTAAACACCACAAGAACTGCTTTTAAACAACAACAACAACAACAACAAAGGTTTCGGCTTATAATACCTTACTAAAAAGTCCAGGTTAACTCACGGTTTATATTTCAAACTTTTCCTTGACCCGCATCGTCATTTTACTCCCTCCACCCCCTCCTCCCTCCAAACTCCCCCCCACACACTTTCCTTCTCCTCCTTCCACCCCTCCTCCCTCCCTCCACCCCCCACCCTTTCAGGAAAGAGATACATCACATTAACCTTAAAAAAAAAAAAGATAAAAAGAAAAAGAAAAAAGGTGTCTTTGGATTTCCCTTTGCCTGAGTCATCACAACAGGTTTTTCAACTGCTGGGCAGGCTTGATTGCTCGGCATTGTCTTTTAAGCACCTGGAAGTTCAGCAGCTCTAGTTGCATTGTCAGTTTAACTAACCAGCAGTTTGACCAATTGCTGTCTTTTGTCTATTTAAGCACCTTTATTTCCATCAACTGGTCTTGAGCCGACCTTGTGGGCAAAAAATTTACTTTCTTTGTTTGGCAAAGTTTCCTTTGTTTGGTGTAAGTTTAAGAGCAACCTCACCCCTCCTTTCCAGAGGGCCGCTGGTGTGGGCCTGGAATCTTATTGATTTCCTTTTCTCTTAAGTTGGCTGCAGCTTCTGAGCATCTCCTTGTAAGCAGTTATTTTCAATTCTGTTTGATTACTTGGCAATGCTTTGCGCCTAGATTTGCCCATCATTTAAAAGGGGCAACTTTTTATTGTAGGCAATTATCTTCTAATTCTGTTTGACTGCAGTTGGGGTTCCTTTGTGTATGGGATTGTTCCTTGGAGCCAGGTGCTAATATGTAGCTGAGCGCTGCTGCTTGAACTCTTGCTGGGTTGTGATTTAATAAATATAAATACATACAAGCGGTGCAGTTAAGTGACGTATAGCTTGTTCATTTTGTCAGCAGTTACGTGGAGCGATTGATAATAGTAATTTCTACTCATAGCTATAAATCCATTGGCTATTAATTGAGATACTATCGATTAATGATTAATTCATCAACCGTGCTCTGAACTTTATTGATACACAATAATTGTACACTGACATTTAATTACAGTCAAGTTATTAATTGATTGGTGATATTAACACTAATTAAAAACAACAACAACAATAATAAAATAATAAAATAAAATAAAATAAATTTGAAAAATAAATAATAATAAATAATTATAATAAATAATTATAATTATAAAAAATAAAAAATTGTAATAATAATTAATATTAAAAATATAGATAAATAAATAAATAAATGAAAATTAAATTTAAAATAAAATAATATAAAATAATTAGTGACAAAATAAATAGTAGGCGCATTTTACTAGTACACAGAGCAGCTCATGGCGCCCAAGAGGAAGCGCACGGGTGCAGTACCAGCACACACTGCAGATGGCAACCGTCGTAATAATAAACCCAAACCCATTTCGCAGTTCCTCAATGCCTTCAGATCATTCATTGTTGACTATGAACAGCACTTTCTCCTAGCTATTCTTTAGTTCTATTTGCCTTGTGTTTCTTACTTCCTTGTTTCGCAAACCAGTGGCCAGCCTTTAAACTACCCAGGTGCAGGCCCAAGCCCTCAGACAGGAACGGCGGCTGTGCAAACTAGGTCTCAGGTTTGCTCGGCGACTTTCAGAAACGCATCGGGGCGCCTGCGTGGAGGCTGCCGGCCCGTATCAATAGCCTGGTTGCTTCCAGTTCTTCTAGTTCTTTGCAGAATAGGCAGCCCAGGGTCCAGCTTCCAGAATCAGGCACCTCATCAGCCGGTGATGATGAGTCAGAATGGCTTACGCCCTTTCTGGGGAGGCCGCCGCATCTGGCAGTTAGCCCGTATGTCGGGAAGAAGCCATCAGAGGTGTATCACACTGGAAAGCTGGACCTTAGAAAGGATTTAAAACGTAAGGTGTGCTGGTAATTCAATAAAGGGCAATGCCAAAGGCAGTCTTGTAAGTACCCGCACAAGTGTGAGAGATGTGCAGGGGCTCACCCAGCCACGGCGTGTTACTAAGGGAAGCGGCCCTTTCAGGGAGGTCAGGGCTTCCACCACTCTAGTTCCAGATGAGCCCCCGCAGCAGGGAACCATCGTTAAAGTCCTTCTGGGTCTAGCATTTTCTCCAATTTAGCTTTCTCCTCTCCTCAACCTCTTGTCTATCCATCCAGACAGAAGTGCAGCATCCTATCTTTGGAAGGGTTTCTCAGAGGGTTTCAGAATCCCGGTAGTGGCTCCTTAACCGCGAAGGACTCTCCTAATCAGAAGTCAGTAAGGGAAAGGACATTCGCCTCACCCCACGGGTAGCTAGCCCCACCCCTGGGTGCACGCCACATGTGCCACTCCGGGTGCCAGAGCAGCTAGCTCCGCCTCTGGAGTCACACTATGGCATACAGCTAATTGGGATGAACCCAACAGGGCCGCCACTTAGCCCCTGCTTGGTCTCCAGGACAGAGGCACCCCTTCCCAGACCCACCCCCCTTTTTGTGATAATTAGGCAACCAAATGTATCATCCCATAACACCTCATACAGGAATTATTTTTTCCTGGGGAACCTGCCTTTTCCGCCCAGATCAACTACAAGAGCAAGACCACAGCTTTAACAAAATGACAGCCCAAGCAGGAAGACACAAGGGAGCAATGGTACTGCTTTGAAGTGTTCCAGATCCATTTCCTGTTCTCCCAATGAGCAGGGCAGCTGTGGACAAAATTGCAAAGAAGTACAATACTGATTTAGTCCTTAGTCCTAGAATCTAGTAAGCCTTTAAGCCCAACAGTCGGAATCGCATAATTTCAATGCTTTAACCATATTAGGGAACATGTATAGTTAGTAAACAAATTGCTAGTTTTGTGAGAAATAACACTTCACTGAAGTGGATAATGCTTTGGCCAAGAGCTCACCTTTGGGAATCTTCTAGAACATGTTGCATATGTAGCAGTTCTGTCTAGCTACAGTGAAACTGAAACCTGACATTTACAGTATCAGATAGAATTGTTCTGGAATGTCCTGGCTGTGTCTGTTGTACAACAGTTTTGGAAATCTGTAGGAGAGTATCCCACCAATCTCTTGTCATACTAACAATCTTGTTATCAACTAACAATCAAAAATGCTAAAATTTTAGCTACATTGGCAACAGGATGTTGGCTAGAAGCAACTGGTTTTCTGAAGCTAAAACGTACAATTTTGTTCTAGGAGTTACTTGATCACAATATAGAACTATTTGTTTATTCCTTATGAGTTTTACACATGATGAAAATGTATACTCAAGCAGATATTCTTATAATCACTGTACTATACTATGATACAGTGCATAATGAACATCCACATTCAGTTAGTCTGTGTGCCTCACGTACTTGGGCATAGAGCTGGACACAGTTGCCCAATCATCCCGCTTACCTAAGGAGAAGATTGACACCCTTAAGGAAATAATTCATACTACCCTTGCACTAACAAAAATCACCCTCAGACAGATACAATCCCTGTTAGGTCATTTCAATTTTGCTTGTAGAGTGGTTTTCCCCGCCTAGCCAGGCTTTCAGTGGGTCTCAAGCACCCACACCACAGGTTCCGTCTTCCAAAGACAGTTAAGGCCGACCTAGAGGTTTGGGTGACATTTTTGGAACACTACAATGGAGTATCCCTATGGCAGGATGTTCTTAACTTGTCCTCAGATTTTCAGGTCCATTCAGATGCGGCAGGGTCCCTGGGCTTTGGCTTGTATTTCAGGGACCGATGGGGCGCGCAACGTTGGCCAACGGGGTGGCAGGGCAAGGGCATCACGCGGGATCTCACTTTTCTCGAGTTTATTCCAATAGTAGTGGCCGTGCATATCTGGACGGAGGAGTTTCGAAATCGCCGGGTGTGCTTCAGAACCGACAACCTGGCAGTGGTGAACATACTGGCGAGACAGTCATCCCGATCTGCAAGGGTCTCCTCCCTTCTGCGATGTCTCGCTTCCGGTCGCTGGCACCTGGAGCACAGCTGTTGCCCAAACCCTTTCCGGAGCACCTGTGGAACGTTGGAGACGCAAAGTGATTAAGGGAGTATTAGCGTCTGTCGCACCCTCCACTCTCAGGTCTTACAAGAGGGCCTGGTGCGATTTCTTGGGCTTCAGGTCTGGGACATCTGGGCTTTCGCCTAACGTGCCGCCCACCACTGACTACGTTCTGCAATACCTTTCACACCTCGATGACTTAGGACGTGCGCCTAAAACCTTAAAATACATGCCATTAGCTGCCATTAGCTTCTTCGCTAGGGCCACGTTCTCCTCCGATCCATGCAGTGACTTCCTGATCCGCAGAGCTATCGAGGGCTGGGGCAGGTTACGCGGGATCTCACCTTTCTAGAGTTCTTTCCAATAGTGGTGGCCGTTCACATCTGGACGGAAGAGTTTCGAGATCACCGCGTGTGCTTCAGGACCGACAACCTGGCGGTGGTGAACAGTCTAGCCAGGCAGTCATCTCGGTCTGAGTGGGTCTCCTCCCTTCTGCGGGCGTTCGTCCTCCGGTGCCTTGAGTACAACATAATATTTTCAGCCAAATTCTTACCCGGAGCCAATAATGACATAGCCGATGCCTTGTCTCGATTTCAGATACCTCGCTTCCGGTCGCTTGCACCTGGAGCACAACTGTTGCCCGAACCCTTTCCGGAGTACCTGTGGAACGTTGGAGACGCAAAGTGATACAGGGAGTATTAGCGTCCGTGGCACCTTCCACTCTCAGGTCCTACAAGAAGGCCTGGTGTGATTTCCTTGGTTTCAGGTCTGGGTTATCTGGGCTCTCACATAACGTACCTCCTACCACTGACGATGTCTTGCAGTACCTTTCCCATCTCGATGATCTGGGACGTGCTCCTAAACCTTAAAGATTCACGTAGCCGCCATCAGCTTCTTTTCAAAAGCTACATTTGCTCATGTTCCGTGTAGTGACTTCTTGATCCGTAGAGCCATTGAGGGTTGGGGCAGGTTGCAACCTCCCAGGGCCGAGAGCCGTAAGCCGATTTCTTACGGGTTGTTATCTCAGATACGCATAAAACTCAGGTCAATTTGCTGGTCCAGGTTCGAGGCACGTCTCTTTTCCGCAGCATACGCTATCGCCTTTTTTTGGTGCGCTCGGAGTTGATGAGGTGGTGTTTGAAGTTGGTGCACGAGGTTCAACACGCGGCCTCCTGTGCGAGGACGTGCAGTTGTCCGAAACTACCGTGACAGTGCGTCTACGTCAGTCCAAGACTGATCAGGCGGGTAAGGGTGTCCTAGTTAAGCTCACGGCGTCGGCACAGCAGGGCCCATGCCCGGTAAAGGACACTAGGAGGTACCTCTACCTCAGACCGCCCGGCCCGGGTCCGTTTCTGGTCCACGAAGATGGGTCACCCTTGTTGAGGCACCAATTCACCAGAGTGCTTCGCAAGGCTATTGAGGCTTGTGGTCTATCCTCCCAGGAGTACGCTGCGCACTCCTTTAGAATTGGCGCCGCAACCACGGCTGCGCACCTGGGGTTACCGGCGGACAGGATCAAAGAGATGGGCCGGTGGAAATCCAATGCTTATAAGTCTTATATTCGCTAGTATGCGACCTGCCGCTTTACCCTACTTACCCGCCTTTTCTTTCTGTCTTTTACCCCCAGTTATGCTCAGAAGAAGCGTGTGGATTTGCGGCCACAGTATAGTTCATTGGGCCCGCGTACAAGCGGTGAGATGCGGTCTTGCATCCAATCTTGGCCTTCCACATGGTGTTTGAGTTTCCTGGTTTTCGAGAAGAGGCATGCGTTGGGAGGAGCTGATGCCATTGCTGTGGGAGAAAGTAGCCAAGTTCGGCCCTCCCGACATCCTTGTGATTCATTTGGGGGAGAATGACCTTGCTAACAGAAGGAGTGTGGACTTGTTGTGGAGCATAAAAAGAGACTTGAATGCATTTGCAGCCTTGTGTCCCAGAACGACGGTGTTCTGGTCCTCCTTCCTGAAAAGAACTGTTTGGCGCGGTGCGCAAAGCTGTATGGCCATTGAAAGAACCAGGAAACTCGTAAACCGGGCGGTAGCCCGTTGAGTGCGCTTTATGTATGGCCAAGTCATTTATCATGACCGTATCCGGATCGGCGACCAAGCTTTATACCGGAATGACGGTGTCCACCTATCGGATTTGGGGAACGACATTTAGTTAGCTAGTGTCATCAAAAGTATCTGGGATTGGTTGCAGCTTTGAGGGTATTGGCGGCGAGCCTTTGGCTCGGGTGGCGGTTAGGCATTGGAATAATGTGTTGTGTGTCGAAGTGCTAGGTGTGGCCATCGCCTATGCCTTCAATTTTTAGGGGTATTCCGTTAAAGGAATCTGGCGGTCGTGTATTCTGTCCGATGCCTGCTTGGCGGGAGGCCATGGCACGACCCTCGGTGACAGCAGGGGTGAGCCTATAGTTGGATTAGCATCAACAGGCTCCACCTACTGGTGAATAAACCCACTTGTTTCGATCCAATGCCTAAGCCAATACCTTTTCATTGCTGTAATCAATAAAGTTGTGGCCTTTTCTAGCCCATCAACCTTATATCACTTGTCCTTGTGTCTTCATTTCACTTCGCGGGGGTCGGGTCCTCGAACCACAACAACAACAACAACAACAACAACAACAACAACAACAACAACAACAATAGTGATACCTCCACTTGTGGATGGGATCTGTTCCGGAGCTCCGGTTGGATCCCAAGGTTTCCGTAACTGGAGGGACAGCTCCTGCACATGCGCTCACAGCGGCAGACAGTAGACTGCTTTTGCGCATGCGCATGGTGTGGTAGAGTGCTTCTGCGCATGCGCGCATGGGAAAACCTGCAAAAATACTTCTGGGTTTGCCATGTATGTATCCCAAAGGATACGTAACCAGAGGTGAATGTAAGTAGAAGTGCCACTGTATTGTTGTTGTTGTTATTATTATTATTATTATTATTATTATTATTATTATTATTATCACCTGCCTTTCACCTTTATGCACTATTGCATGTGTAGCAAACTAAGGCCCAGGGACCGGATCTGGCCCAATCGCCTTCTAAATCCAGCCCACGGACTGTCTGGGAATCAGTGTGTTTTTATATGAGTAGAATGTGTCTTTTTATTTAAAATGCATCTCTGGGTTATTTGTGGGGCATAAGAATTCGTTCATTTTCCCCAAAAAATATAGTCCAGCCCGCCACAAGGTCCTAGGAACAGTGTACCAGCCCCCTGCTGAAAACGTTTGCTGACTCCTGCAACTATTGCATCAAGACTCTCCATGCACAGTGTTGAATGGATGTGTAGCACCCATGTGCACTTGTTAAACATTGTCAAATGAATGTTGGTGTTCTTATATGGAGGATCACCTTAAGATTGGGTCTGTGCCCTCTTTTGGGGAGAGCCAGTGTGGTGTACTGGTTAAGAGTGGTAGACTCGTAATCTGGTGAACCGGGTTCGCGTCTCCGCTCCTCCACATGCAGCTGCTGGGTGACCTTGGGCTAGTCACACTTCTCTGAAGTCTCTCAGCCTCACTCACCTCACAGAGTGTTTGTTGTGGGGGAGGAAGGGAAAGGAGAATGTTAGCCGCTTTGAGACCCCTTCGGGTAGCGATAAAGCAGGATATCAAATCCACACTACTACTACTACTACTTTTGTACTCCTTTGCATGCCCACCACAGATAGGGGAGAGAAGACTTAAGTGAGGTAAAGAAATTAATAGCAGATTTCCCTTGTGCAAGCCAACCTAGCGCCCTCCATATGTTTTGGACTAGAATTCCCATCAGCCCTGGTGCTTGCTGGTGCTGATGAGAGTTGAATTCTGAAACATCTGGAGGTCATCAGTGAGGTGAAGGTTGGTGGATGCTCAGTCATTGTACAAGATCTGGAATATTAAGGGGGGGAAATGAGGTTCCTAACACTTCCTGTTCCTCTTTGCAAACTGGACCAAGTCTTTTGGAATTTCAGAATCTTGGGAGAAATCAGATGAAGAGCATGGAAGCATGTCATTGGATCACGATTCTTGTAAGTCACATTGATGCACAGACAGAGGCCCCATCTGCACTATTCATATAAAGCAGCATCATACCACTTTGAACAGTCATAGCTTCCTCCCAAGGAATTCTGGGGACTGGATCCCACCTGGGGCTGCCATTTTCATTTCCCACTGTGCAACAGAATGATGCTACATAGAGAGCATTCTGAGAAATTCAAAATGGCATCTCGCAGATCCAGCCACGCAGCATGAGGAGGCCCAGGACAAGTGTGCAGGAAGAGGATTCTAGATGTCAGTACCCACTATAATCATTGTGAGCTAAAAGAGCCAGTGTAGTGTAGTGGTTGGAGTGTTGAAGAGAGCAGGGAGAAAAGCCCCAAATCAGCCATGAAGCTCACTGAGTGGCCTTGGACCAGTCAATCACTGCCTCTCAGCTTAACCTACCTCACAGGTTTTAATTGTGTGGATTAATTAAGGAGAGGGAGAACCATGTATGTCACCTTGAGGTTCTTAGAAGAAAAAGGAGGGATTAAAATAAAATAAAATAAAACAAAATATACCGGCCTGTTCCGTACATACCGAAGTGATTTTTCTAGAGCATGAAAGACAGGTTAATTTTATTTTACTTTTTTCCTTCTTCATGCTAATAAATAGGCCTTGAGGATATGAAGGCCCTATCCCACCTGGACCAGGCAGGATCATTTTCCTCCTAATTGCTGCTTCCCCCTCTTCCGCCTCCCCATCCCTTCTAAGCCGCTTTAAGCTCCCGCCGGGTCTGCAGACTGGGAAACCGAGAAGGAGAAGCTTTTAAGAATGGAGGTATTCATGTTACATTTGCTGGGCAAAATGGATGTGTAATTACATTACTGCCATGCACGAAGATAATAAGGCAGGCCAGATGTGAGTGGTGCGCCACACTTCTTGGCCTGGGGCTAAAGCTGTGTGGTGCCAGATGGCAGTGATGCCGAGACGCTGGGCAGAGAGGGGAGAGGGACAGGCAGTGCGCTCTCTGAGCGCAATTGCACACAAACAATCTCAGACCAAGGCCAATTCATTGACAGCTCTGCAGCCTGTTGGCTCATCTGCCTCACTTGGAAATTCTAAGCATGAGCTGCAAAAGAGCCTCCCTCGCTTTTCAAGGCTGAACCACACAACTGGAACAGGGCTGTGCGGTTTAACGTCATGCCTCAGATGTGCAACCATCCTGGTACTATCCCCATTAATCTGTTTTTCAGATCCTCCCAGTATGCTGCAAACAGATGGGTTGCACAACCAGCAGCATTTGGCTGCCTAAGACAGTGTTGGCCAAACTTGGTGTCTCCAGCTGTTTGGGGACTATAATACCCATCATCCCTGACCACTGGTCCTGTTAGCTAGGGATGATGGGAGTTGTAGTCCCAAAACAGCTGGAGACCCAACTTTGGCCAACGCTGGCTTAAGATGATGTAGAACAGGCTTCCTCAACCTCGGCCCTCCAGATGTTTTGAGACTACAATTCCCATCAACCCTGACTACTGGTCCTGCTAGCTAGGGATCATGGGAGTTGTAGGCTAAAAACATCTGGAGGGCCGAGGTTGAGGAAACCTGATGTAGAAGATGACACAGGAGAAGGGCCCTAGTGGTAGAGCCACTGCCTTGCATGCAGAAGATCCCAGATTCAATCCTTGGCATCTTCAGGTAGGAACAATGTTCCCCTGCATGAAAACTTGGGGAACCACCACCAGTCAGCCTAGGCAATGCTGTGCTAAAAGGACCAGTGGTCTAACTCAGTATAAGGCCACATTCATACCATGTACTTAATGCCACCTTGTCTTCTGCCGACCCCTCAAAGCCAGTGCACTACACAGGGCAGGGCCTCAGTGGTGGCAGCCTCTCCTCCTCCTCTCCTGCTCTCCAGGAGCCCAAGGGAGGAGGCCAGCAGCAGCAGAGTGTCAGGAGTGCGTGCAAGAGCCAGGCCCTGTGACTGGTAGGCCTTCGCAGGACTGGGGTTTTCCTAAGTTTGTTCTGAAGAGCCAAGGCGCGGCCGCACAGGTGAGGCCACTTGGCAACTCACAGCACCTGGTGGCAAGAACCGGGAAGGGATATAAGGTCAGCATTTCCCTTTGGCTCTTTGCCACAGCAACACGCTTCCTGCTTTGCTGTGTTTGGCTTCTTGACTCCTTGCTTTCTGATTCTCGGACCCTTGACTCTCGGCTCTCGGACCCTCAGACCCTTGGCCTCCTGGCTTCCGGACTCCCATTCCTGCTCCCACCCTGCTATCTTGCCCGCGGTCCCAACGTCCTCTGCCAGGACTTCGACCGCCCGTAAACTGGACCATGACACAGAGAGGCAACAGGGATGCTCACTTGCCTTAGCTTAGGACAAGAATCAACCTATCCTCCTCCCTGAGTTTGGTGGCAGCAGCACTGGCAGGGGAAATAGGGACATTCCGGGATCAAATCAGAAGCTGGGATGGCTTTCATAGTTCTGGGACTGTCCCTGGAAAATCGGGACACCTGGAGGGTATGGTATGAACCCTTCCTTCAAACCCCACCTTTTCCTACATGTACTCCCCCCCCATCTTCCCTCCCTATTTTTGCTAGATAGTTAGTGCTACTAATCTTATCTTTTCTCACTCTCTCCAGATGTCTGTGAGCTCAGGCAGTGATGTGTAATTTGTGGGGAGGGTCATTCAGTCCTCAGCTGAGCCCACCTAAAGGACAGGGTTAAGTATTGTTCTGATGTGGCATTATAATTCATGGATAAGTAGCACTGGTATTCACATCAATTTTTTTAAAAAGGGAACATCAAGATGTCTAGGGGCAAAGCACTTGCGGAGGAAGTTCCCGCTCCAGAACATGTTTCCTGTGTTTTGGTACACAAAAACTGTGTGTTCCCTATGCAATTTTAATTTGTGTTTTGGATGCTTCAAAGAACCACCTCGCCTGACAAGTCCTGGTGCCATTCCTTGCATGTATTCCTTGTTGTAACAGGCGTGGGGGACCTCAGGACAAATACATCCCTCCCTGCCTTTCTAATTGGCCCCTTGAGCATTTCACAGGCCACACCCCTCTGAAGCCCCACCCTCTCTCCCCCAGGCCATATCTCCCAATGGCCTTGCTTCTACATTTTCTCTGAGTGTCTTTGCCTGGCATTAATCAGTAGAGTGTAATGATGGACCTGGGCTGGATCTAGACATATAAAAAAAAAAACATTTCAGGAAAACACGTTGTAAACCTCATAATGGGGAATCAGGTTGCCGAAAGACAGAACTCCGCAGTGTCATCTGGTGTCACAGTTTTATAACACGCTTTTTTTATTTTAAAAAAAAACAAAAAACAATGTAGCTGTGTGCCTGGAAGCTATCTGTGCATACTGTTACAGTGGTACCTCTGGTTGCGAACGGGATCCGTTCCGGAGACCCGTTCACAACATGAAAAGTGTGCAACCTGAAGCGCCATATCTGCGCAGGTGCATGGCACGATTTAGCGCTTCTGCGCATGCGTGAGCAGTGAAACCCAGAAGTAACCCTTTCCGGTACTTCCAGGTCGCCGCGGGATGCAACCTGAAAAAACGTAACACGAAGCAAACGTAACATGAGGTATCACTGTATTATTCTTACAAAATCCCCCTAGTTAAACTGGAATTCAGGGCAGAACAGGCCAGAGGGGCTTTATTACATGGATGGGGAACTATGGTTCCCAGGAACCAAATGTCTGGTCTCTATCTGGTCCTCGGGTCTCTTTGCAGGCCACATACCCTCTTAGAAAAATGGCACCCTTTATTGGCCCTTGCTTTTCACCTCCTCTGTTTTGGCCTGGCTGGAATGTATTTTTGAACTATGGTGATGCCAGCATGCCTCAAGGACACTTGTGTTCCGGTAGGCAGCCCCATAGCTCTGCCCCACAGCATGGACTGCACTGGCAGCATCTCTCTGGGGTTCTGGGCAGGGTGCCTTTTGCCGGCCCTGCCTCAGGACATGAGGGATTGAACCTGTGACTTTCTAATACAAAACAAATCCTCTGCTGTGGGACTTCAGCCCTTTCTGGAGGCAGCTTATACCGAGTCAGATTCTTGAATTATTGATGGATTGGTTGCAACACCACCATTTAAATGAGGTGTTTAAGGGAGATAAAAAGAAAAATGGTTTTGATACAGTAAGATCTAGGTTGGAGACAGATTTATTGGATGATAAGAAGAAAATGTACAAATTACTTTTGGAGTGGCATGTTAAAGATGAAGAGGTTAAAGGGGTGATGATACAATGGGCTAAAGATTTTGGATATAATATTCAGTTAGAATCGTGGGAAAGGCTGTAGAATGAAGGTATTAATTTTATTGCATGCAGCTCACTTAAAGAAAATGTGGTGAAAATTATGTAGAGATGGTATTTAACACCATCAAAACTTGCTAAAATGTATAAGACAAGATCTAATGAGTGTTGGAAATGCAAAGAAAAGGAAGGTATCTTTTACCATATGTTGGTGGACTTGTAAAGAGGTAAGGGCTTTCTGGGAAATTATATATAATGAGTTAAAGAAAATGTTTAAAAACACTTTTGTTAAAAAAACCCGAAGCCTTTTTATTGGGTGTAGTAGGTGAAGAGATACAAAAAAAGATAAAAGCCTGTTCATGTATGCAACAACGGCATCAAGAACTCTTTTAGCCCCAAAATAGAAACAACAAGAAGTACCAACAAAAGAAGAGTGGCAGATGAAAATGATGGACTTTGCGGAACTGGCGAAGCTGACGGGGAAAATCCAAAACCAGCATGATCAAGTATTCCAAAAAGACTGAAGTAAATTTATACAATATTTGAAAGATCATTCTAAGCAATTAACAACATTGTTGTTGTTGTTTAGTCGTTTAGTCGTGTCTGACTCTTTGTGACCCCATGGACCAGAGCACGCCAGGCACTTCTGTCTTCCACTGCCTCCCGCAGTTTGGTCAGACTCATGTTTGTAGCTTCGAGAACACTGGCCAGCCATCTCATCCTCTGTTGTCCCCTTCTCCTTGTGCCCTCCATCTTTCCCAACATCAGGGTATTTTCCAGGGAGTCTTCTTATGAGGTGGCCAAAGTATTGGAGCCTCAGCTTCAGGATCTGTCCTTCCAGTGAGCACTCAGGGCTGATTTACTTCAGAATGGAGAGGTTTGATCTTCTTGCAGTCCATGGGACTCTCAAGGGTCTCCTCCAGCACCATAATTCAAAAGCATCAATTCTTCGGCGATCAGCCTTCTTTAGGGTCCAGCTCTCAACATTAGTAGGGTTTATCTGAAGACTTGTAATGCGAATTTTTTTACCTTTCTATATTTAAACTGTGAGGTATTTTGTAATGAGTTATATTAGAATTGGAAAATATATAAAATGCTGTGATATAAGGTTCGTTTTGAAAGCCAAGAGGCGGGAGGGAAAGAAGATGACAGGCTCTAAAGAGCCAAAGAAGTAAAGTGGATAATAATGATGTGATTATATATGTTTAAATGGAAAATTAATAAAAATTATTTAATGTATATTATTAATAAGTGTATAAAGATACACATACACACACTGAGTCAGATCCTTGGCCCAATTAGCTCAGTACTGACTGGCAGCAACTCCCCAGGGTTTCAGACAGAGGGGTAATCCTAGCCCTTACCTGGAGATGTCTGGGCTTAAACCTAGGACATGCTGCAACAGTCCCTCCAGGTGTCCCTATTTTCCAGTGACAGTCCTGGATTTACAGAAGTTGTCCCAGTTTCTAAATTGATCCCAGAATGTCCTGCTTTTCCTCAGGTTGTCCCTATTTTCATCAGAGAAACGTTGGAAGGTATGGCTGCATGCAGCACTCTATCACTGAGCTAGGGCTTCCCCCCTAATATGTAGTGAAAGGAAACAAATATATAACCAAGCGGATGGACAAAGTTCTGTCCCTCTGTTTATAATACAGTCAAACCTCAGCTCCCAAACACCTCCGTTTTGGAACGTTTTGGCTCCCAAACGATGAAAACCCAGAAGTAAACGCTCCGGTTTTCAAACATTTTTCGGAAGCCAAATGTCCGACGCAGCTTGAGTGTAGGAGACTCCTGCAGCCAATCGGAAGCCGTGCCTTGGTTGTCGAACCAATCGGAAGCTGAACGGGCTTCCAGAACTGATTACGTTTGACAACTGAGGTTTGACTTTAACAGGAACCCTGGCACTGGGAGGGAGTTTGTGTATCTCCGTAAGGTCTCAGAATGTTTGCTCATTTTGTTACCTACCTTTCATTGAGCACATGCAACAAAGTGAAATCACATAATACTTCTATAGTTCTTCTTACACTCGGTTCAGTCCGTTGGCAAAGTACAGTACGACACCCACCCTAAAGCAGGGAGGGGGAAACAGTCTAAAGCAATTCGCAATAATAGAGCCTACCTTCTCCAGGAAAGAAAGCTAAAGACTTTGCTACAGTCGGGGTTATTGTCTACCTAATCTGTATACCATTTAAAGGTACTTTAAAAGCTCCTATCACCATGGTATCTAATCTGTTCCGATAACGAGCATTCGGTGTGCAGCCTTTAAGTGGCATATTTGAAAGCATTTATGAAAGGCCAGGCAATCTCTGTTTTATTTGCTGGGGCTGCCACAACTCAAGATCAGATTCTGCTTTTTGTATATTAGTCATTTTGGTGGAAATGTTAGAGATTCTAAAAGCATAACACAAAGAGAAGGAGAGAATCCAAGTCAGGCCTATTAACAGTGTTTGGTTTAATCCAACGACTGGTTCACTTAGAAGATAATAGCGCTTTTCACAGGCAAGAACATCAGGAGCTGCCTCATGTCAAGTCAGATCATTCATCCCTCAAGCCAAGCGTAGAAGGCAACTCCTAGAGGCCGAAGTCCCTTTGCCTGCCCCCATAAAATACTTGAGGGGGCCGCTCCCCTCAATGTTTGTTTGTTAGATTTATATACCTCCCCTCATCAGAAGGCCTCAGGGTGGTTCACAGAATAAAATACAAGATTAAAAACAAAACAGCAAAACAATAACCTGCCCTGTTATGTACTGAAGTTCTCACCCTGGGCCAGCAGGGGGATACTGTAGATAGTTTTCACTCAGGTCAACATATGCAAATAAGGAATTGAAAGTGACGTTCAGTGATTGGATAGTTACAGAAAGTTGTTACTGTTGCCTTGTAGTGGAGCTCTATATAAGCAGGTTGGCTGAACCCTTCAGTTCTGTTCTGTTCTATTCTGGGCCTGTGAATAAACAAGAGCTGTTTGAAGAATCGCTGTGTCGTCTGATATGTTCACCCACAACTTAACACGCCCCGCCCCCGACAAATTTAAAAGGCTTTAGAATATTAATCAGCCAAAGGCCTGGTTGAAGAGGAATGTTTTCACCTGATGGCTAAAATATATAATGAAGGTGTCAGGTGAACCTCCCTGAGGAGAACATTCCACAAATGGGGAGCCACTACAGAAAAGGCCCTCTGGACCTCACGTGGAGGAAGCACACGAAAAAGGGCCTCAGATGATGAATGCAGAGTCTGGGACAGTTTATATGGGGAGAGACAATCCTTCACGCATTGAGGTCCTGAGTCATTTAAGGCTTTACAGGTCAAAGCCAACACTATGAATTGGGCCCAGTAACTAATTGGCTGCCAGTGCAGTCGGACCATTGCCATTCAAGTGGTGTGCATGTGACGTGTCTTGTGCTCAGATATATGGGGCAGAGTGGGTGCATGCATGTTGCGCACACCCATATGTAACCATGTGCAATGTTATATGGATTGAGCCCAACACTTTATCCAATTCTCTTCAGGTGTGAGACACTTGTTCATTTTTATTTCACCTCCCAGTAGGACCGATTTCAGACATTCCCCCCCCCCTTGTTGTCTTCCAGACAGAAGAATTTGCCTCTCCAGCAGTCCTAAGCGCCATTTCCCCCGCACTCCCCGCCACAAAAAATAAAAATTCTTATGTACACAATAGCTAAACATCTTTGTAACTCTGCCTGAAAACATTCACAATGCTGCACGCCATGTAGCATTCATTCCTCATTTAGAGAGAAACCTCAGACATGGCATTTGAATGAAAACCGTTTAATATTGATGTGTGCCCATTACAGAGTCTGTCACATCACCAGGACTGTTCGGGCATATTAAGGCTTTGGGACACTCAACGAACAATGCCCATTGTCCTGTTCAGAACAGTAAAAACATCAGTAAAAACTCCCAGCAACAGCTGTTTCTCATCTTTCCAACTTCAGTTCTCGATATTTCAACATCAGCCTGCAATTTTTTAATTTTAAAAAAAACCCTCATGTCAATTTATCAGCATTTTTGTGCCTATTTCTCATAATAGACACCATTTTATGTGCAATTTTGCCTAATATACACATTTTTGCAGAGCACTTTTGCCCCATGCCCGGAAAAAAGAGCCATTAAATTGTTTTTTTTTTAAAAAATAATCACTTGTTAAATGGTTTTTAAAAATAACATTTGTTAAATTTTAATGAAATGGAAACTGCCAATTAGCCAAAGTGGGGAAAGCAGCGATTGCATAAGAGGGATGCATCCTGCACCCTTTGGGCATGTGAACTGGCACAGTCAAGGACTGGGAGAAGTGTCTTCCTCTTGGAATGTGCAGCTGCCCCATACGGGGATTAGAACTTAGAACCTTGGCATTATCGGCACTATGCCCTCTAACCAACTAAGCTATCTGGGTTGACAATGCATGTGGCCCTCCATACCTCTCTATCTTGCCCTTGAAATTCTGCCTAGGTCACGTCCCTTTCCTAGGACCCCGGCCCTCATCCATACCCTCCTTGAGTACTTTGGGGTCTTACTGAACTGTGATAATGCCTCTTGATTGCCTGAATGGAGAGAGAGAATGCACTGGATCGTGCCTAGAAACCTCTGGCTGAAAGTAGCTTTGTTTCTTTCTCCCAGGAAGCAATTTTATTTCTCATATTAAGAAAAAGTATCAGTGGTTCCATAGCATATTATTGACCCTGTCTCCAACCAAACGAATGTTATAATTTGGTAATGAAATAGAATGGAAATCAAAACAGTTAATGATCTCCCAAACACTAGTCTGTGGGGACCTTATTTCTTGCCACACACATCCCCAAAAAATAGTGCTGTGCACTGGGGAAGGGGAGAATAACCTTACATCAGATGCCTACCCAGGGCCAGATTTAGGTTTGATGATTCCCTAAGCAACTGGAGGTAATGGGGCCCTTTATATGTCCAGCTGTCCTTTGTCAACAACAAATTGTTGCTGTTATTTTGTGTTGAATATATGATATATGGTAATTTATAGACCTAATAGGTATCTAAAGCCAATTGCACATGCAGAATGTAGGCACCCTATATATAGAAATGAGCAAACCAGTGATATTTTAGGGAGCAGGCTATCAGGCGGGGACCCCATTACTTACATCATAGGTAAAGATAAAGGGACTCCTGACCATTAGGTCCAGTTGCG
Source organism: Podarcis raffonei (assembly GCF_027172205.1). Taxonomy (NCBI): domain Eukaryota; kingdom Metazoa; phylum Chordata; class Lepidosauria; order Squamata; family Lacertidae; genus Podarcis; species Podarcis raffonei. The sequence goes on along the minus strand of NC_070615.1, from coordinate 37,809,506 downwards.
AACGACTCTGGGGTTGTGGTGCTCATCTCGCTTTACTGGCCGAGGGAGTCAGTGTAGAGCTTCCGGGTCATGTGACCAGCATGGCTAAGCCGCTTCTGGCAAACCAGAGCAGCGCACAGAAACACCGTTTACCTTCCCGCCAGAGCGGTACCTATTTATCTACTTGTACTGTGTGCCTTCGAACTGCTAGGTTGGCAGGAGCAGGGACCGAGCAATGGGAACTCACCATCACTTACATCATAGGAGCCTACAAAACACTGTTGCTGTATGTAGGTTTTATTTTATTTGTTTTTTATCTTATATTTTGGAAATGTACATCCAGTTGTTTTTTCTTTAATTTTTTAGGGGGCCCCCAAGAGAGTGGGGCCCTAAGCTATAGCTTGTTTAGCTTATACGTGAATCCAGCACTGTGCCTATCTCTTTATCAGGACATTTTCTGCTTTCAAACTCATTCCTCCAATTTGTTTCAATATTATTAAGGTGAAGCATTGCCGATGAGTCAGATTCCTTTCCCCCAGGAACACACAGATGAAACTTCCTGCCTGCCCCCAGCCGTAAATTATTAATCCAATTGTGTCAATCACGAAAGTCCTGGAGACCTCTGCAAATGGAGCGAAAGAAGCCACACAGGTGTCTTCAAGGTTTTCTATTATAAGGGAACCTCAGGCTGATCTCTGAGTCGTATGCTGCCTTTCCTTCTTGCAGAAGATACTGCTGTAAGACACGTCTCTCAAGCACAAATCTGCCTCTTACGGCTTATCCTTCAAAATTTGCACTTCACCAACTTCTGTGCTGCAGTTATCCAACAGCCAGTGTGGTGTAGTGGTTAGAGCGTTGGGCAAAGACCTAGGAGACCAGAGTTCAAATCCCCACTAAGCCATGTAACTCACTTGAGCAGGCAATCACTCTCAGCCCAGCCTACCTCACAGGGTAGTTGTGGGAATAAAACAGGAAGGAGGAGAACTATGTCCTTTGCAAGAAAAGTGGGACATAAAATTTTAAAATGAAAACAACTGCAGCCCCAAAAGTGCATATTAGTGAAAACAGCACACATACAAAAAGTATTTTATTAGGGAAACGGCTTGCAAAAATGAGCAAACATTGTTTCGGTGCATAGAAAAATCCAGTTCCTTCTACGGGTGGATGGTGTGGTAGTTGCCATCCTGAGATGGGAGCACCCTGCTCCCCAAGTTTTTCCCCCAAGCTCACAGCTAGATTTCAGTTTTTTTCTCTCGCTCTTCAAGAACTGCAGTTTCTATTGATGTTCTAAGGCATGAGAACCACCTTCTGTTTCCACCGATATTCAAACAGCCAAGCATATTGCTCTGCCTGTCATAATCCAAAACAAACGTTGGAGGGTTTTGGTTTGTATTCATACATTTTTTTGTATATGTATTAATGTATATTTGCCTTCAAGCAGGACTTCACTGGGAACAGGAAGCAGTTGGAGAGATTTGACTAATTTATTGGAATATATAGAGCAGAAATATCTGGCAGCTGGAGTCTTAATTATGGGAGACTTCAGTGCAGGAGTTGGATCATCAGATGGGAATTCCCTAGGAGAAAATCCTTCCATTTGGGCATGTCTCTAGAGATTATCATTTTAATAAGCAAGGACAAAAACTATTAGAATTTATGGGTAACCATCACTTTTTTATGGGCAGGGAACCGGTGGGCTCCCAGATGTTGTCGGGCTCCAATTTCCATCAGCTTCAGCCAGCACTGCCAATGGTCATAGATTATAGGATCTGTAGTCCAGCAATATTTGCAGTGTCCTACATTGTCAACCCCTATCATCAAGCCATCTCCAAAGCCTTCCTCTCCCCTCTCTTTCAGTCTCTTGTTTTCCTCCCAGTGACCTTCATTTTTTCCAACTCTTTGGTTTGCTAAGGCTGCTGCATCTCCTGTAGGGATGAAAGACTCACTCTATATCCAGTCTGTGTCCTTGTTGCAGACATTCACCCATAAAACCATTCCATTCCATTTCTGCATTAATCTGTGCCTTAAACTTTCCGCAGAATCACATTTAAGTACGTATTTTATTATTGTTTCTCAAAATACACATGATATAATGTATTTTGTTGCATTTTTAAAATCAAGAATGGTACAAAAAGTGAGCAATAATTTCATCAGTCTAGGAGCTATGGATTGGGTCATTTGCTGCTGGTGGTGGTGTTGTAGTTGTCATTGTTGCTAATCTCAGGGTTATGGGTTTGAGCCCCACTATGGGTGAAAGATTCCTGCATTGCAGGGGGTTGGACTAGATGATCCTCACAGTCCCTTCCAACTCTACAATTCTGTAATCTATGATTTATGATCATTTTTCCCAGAATGGGACTCAAGGGAGCTGACACAAATTAAAAACAAGACAGATTAAATACGGAAAGCTAAAAGCATATAAAAAGATAATCATCCAAAGTAATTAAATTGTAATAGAATTAAAACTTGTTATCCAACTTGTTATCCTGAACTTGTTATCGAATGAAACTGGACAATTCAGAGCAGACAAGATGAATCATAGAATTGTAGAGTTGGTAGGAACTTCATGTGTCGTCTTGTCCAACTTCCTGCAATGCAGGAATCTCAGCTAGATCATACATGACAGATGGCCATCCAACCTCTGCTTAAAAACTTCCAAGGACAGTAATCCCATGGGCATTGAACCAGGTTCTAGTACTTTTGGCAGTGTGGGCAGGTGCCAAAGTCCTGCTGGAAAATGAAGTCAGCATCCCCATAAAGCTCGTCTGCAGAAGGAAGCATGAAGTGCTCCAAAATCTCCTGGTAGATGGCTACATTGACCCTGGACTTAATGAAGCACAGTGGAACAGCACCAGCTGATGACATGGCTCCCCAAATCTCTTTTCTGATGAGAGCAGCTTTTGCATCTCATTTGGAAACCAAGGACCCAGAGTCTGGAGGAAGAATGGGGAGGCACACAATGCCAGATGCTTGAAATCCAGTGTGAAGTTTCCACAGTCTGTGTTGATTTGGGGAGCCATGTCATCAGTCATCAGATTTTGGAGCACTTCATGCTTCCTTCCGCAGACGAGCTTTATGGGGATGCTGATTTCACTTTCCAGCAGGACTTTGGCACCTGCCCACACTGCCAAAAGTACCAAAACCTGGTTCAATGCCCATGGGATTACTGTGCTTGATTGGCCAGCAAACTCGCCTGACCTGAACCCCATAGAGAATCTATGGGGCATTGCCAAGAGAAAGATGAGAGACATGAGACCAAGCAATGCAGAAGAGCTGGAGGCTGCTATTGAAGCACCCTGGTCTTCCATAACACCTCAGCAGTGCCACAGGCTGATAGCATCCATGCCACGCCACATTGAGGCAGTAATTGATGCAAAAGGGGCCGAAACCAAGTACTGAGTACGTATGCATGCTTCTACTTCTCAGAGGTCCAATATTGCTCTATTTGCAATCCTTGTTTTGCTGATTTCATTTAATATTCTAATTTTCTGAGGTTGTTAATTTGGGGTTTTCATCAGCTGTACGCCATGATCATCACAATTATAACAAATAAAGGCTTGACATATCTCGCTTTGCATGTCATGAGTCTATCTCATATATTAGTTTCATCTTTTAAGTTGAATTACTGAAATAAATGAACTTTTCCACGATATTCTAATTTTCTGAGTTTCACCTCTATATGCTACTTCCAGGATAAGATGCAGCAGGACTCCCAGTACCAGGCAGGCAGCACTATGGCATTAACGTTCTGTTTGTCGGATTCCCATACGCATCTGGTCATCCACTGTGGCTAAGCAGAATGCTGTACTACATGCAGCAGGTCTTTGCCCTGGACCAGCAGGTTTCTGCTGAAGACCTTCTGTTTGTAAACAGTTATGTGTAGAAAGGCATGTGATTTAGGCTCATATTCCGCCTTCTGCATCCATGAAGCCTTCTGTGGGACCAATTATCCTGCACTACCGGAGATCATGATCCCAAACATTGTAGCTTGTACAGCAACTTTGTTTTTGTCTCAGTCAAATGGCGGACCCTCACCTTTCACAATATGGGGAAATTGACCTGTTTCTTCAGCCACGAGCGATGTTCCCCTTCAGCAACTCACATCCACATCTGAAAAAATCCCCGCAGGGCGTTTGGTTCAGATTATGCATGCCTTCCCAACTGTTTGATCCCTTGCCTCTCTCTCTCCACCTGTGCCACCTGCCATCTTGAGATCTGGCAATGGTTCCTTGCTGTTATTCTGATAGTTTGGCAGATGAACTCCATTCAGCTGTAAATATGCAGTTGTGCTGCCAAGCAGTGAATGATTGGTCTCAAGCAAAGGGGACTCTCTTTTTTCACTCTAAGGTTCTGGCATGTCATTCTGTGGTTAATCACTTTTAGTGAGTGTCAGTCAAGCCTACTCAATGTGACTCTAATGGATGTTCCCAATCCATAACAGAGAGCTGTTAGATGCCAGATGCCAATCTGTTTTGTCACTGATGTGCCTAAGATTCTCGCAAATCAACGACTACAATGAATCAACCGTGGTTTGTATTTTTTTATTTAAAAAAAAGGGGGGAGGGGGGATCCACAAAATGAGCAAGAATCCAAATGTTAATGGTGTGAAGCTTTCGAAGTAAATTGATATTTTCCCTCCATGCATGTGGGAGAATGTCAGTAATTTATAGCATAAGTCTTATAGCAACAGAAAGGCTAACAAATTTATTACAGAGTGAGCGCTCATGAACTACAGCCACTTCATCAGATGCCTGAAGAACAGATAATGCTTTATGCATATGACAAAGTGGACTGTTGTCTGTGAAAGCTTAAGACAGAGGTCATCCACCTAGAACCTGCAAACAACATGGTACCCACAAAAGCTTTCACTGGTGCCCTGGACTCTGAGATGGTTTTTTTAAAGGAAGTCTCTAGCCTTCCTAGAAAGAAGATTATGGGGCAAAATGTTCAGGTATCTTTGTGTGAAATGAGATTGTGCGTGGCGTAGCTACCTTGTATGTTATCCCCTAGACAACAACTCTCACTGTGTGTGTGTGTGTGTGTGTGTGTGTGTGTGTGTGTGTGTAAGATCAATATTGTGTGATCTCCACAGTCAGGACCAGTAGGACACAACCAAATTCCCATGTTAAGCTTTAGGTTCTAGGGGTTGCTATCTCTCTAATTTTGTGTTAAGCCAAACCCCCTCCCCGTAGTAGCTATTTTGTGATTAATGCCCCCAGTACCCTCTCAAAATTCAAAATGTGTCCACTGATTTACAAGTGTAAAGTCATGTATGTTGGGACAAAACATTGAATTTCACATATACGCTTATGGGTTCTGAACTGAAGCAGACTGACTAGGAATGAGGTGGAGCTCAACGTGGCATATATGATTCTGTCCCTCGTCCCATTTTATCCTCACAACAACCCTCTGAGGTAGGTTAAACTGAGAGCTGCTGACTGGCCCAAAGCCACCCAGTGAGCTTCATGGCTGGGTGGGGATTCGAACCCCAGTCTCCTAGGTCCTAGTCCAGCACTCTAACCACTAAAGGTGAAAGGTAAAGGACCCTGGACAGTTAAGTCCAGTCAAAGGCAACTATGGGGTGCGGCGCTCATCTCGCTTCAGGCCGAGGAAGACAGCTTTCCGGGTCATGTGGCCAGCATGACTAAACTGCTTCTGGCACAACAGAACACCGTGACAGAAACCAGAGTGCACGGAAATGCCATTTACCTTCCTGCCACAGCGGTACCTATTTATCTACTTGCACTGATGCATTTTCGAACTGCTAGGTTGGCAGAAGCTGGGACAGAGCAACAGGAACTTACCCCGTTGTGTGGATTCGAACCGCTGACCTTCTGATCAGCAAGCCCAAGAGGCTCAATGGATTAGACCACAGCACCACCCACTCCCTGAGTCTAACCACCACACCACGCTGGCTCTCAAGTAGAGAGGGAACTCCTGGGACTCAAAGCCCACACTGCAAGCACCACAGAGTGCTTCCTTACTAACTTAGCACACAGTGAGATGAAGAACATAGTTTTTTGGTGGAAGAAGCAGTGCAGTGGAACAGAAACAGTGCTGTGTGTGAGCTAGGCAGAGCAGAATGGAAAACTAAGCTCTTTTACATTCCTAGTTATCCCAGTAGGCTGCCTCTCTTGATCTGCAAAGAGTGAGTGAATCATTCTGCCCCTAGGCAGGGGAGTTGGCTGCTGTTCTGACCTTCTTTTCATCCTTCTTATGATGTGACCATTGCCAATCACAATTTAAAAAAAAATCAAAATGTCATATTGCTAGCATCATCTTTTCACAGTAGATTTGCCTGGCAAAGGATCCCCAGTAATACATCAAAGCCTACCCAGATGGCTTCCCAAATTCCTAGAGCCCTGTTTAAAATATCTGAACCCACGGCGTGTCCTTCACACATTGGCTTCAGATAACAAGATCCTCAGCGTGGAAAGGACTGGTGCGTCCAAAGCTTTTAATCATTGGCATCTCAGCACTGTGCTCAAAGTTCTTAAATAAGCTGAGATGACAAAGTCCACTGGCTACCAAATTTCCTGCCTCTGTTAAATAAAGCTTTTTGCCGAGAGAGAAAGAGAGGATGAAGATGAAGATAAGGTTGCTCCGCATGGTAAGGACTTGTTTACTTGTTACATTTCTCCCTGAGGAATTGTTCCCTTGCTGAACACGTCCCTGTGGATTCTGCACCCCCCCTCCTAGAGTTGGGCAGATGTTACTTTTCTCAATTTTATATTGCTCTGGCAATCTCATCCTTCAGTTTGAGACATGGCTCAGTTTCAGAGCCTGTTTCCAATGCCCTGACGAGGCTATAGCTCAGTGGTAGAGCATCTGCTTTGCATCCAGAAGATACCAGGTTCAATCCCTGGTATCTCCAGGTCAGGCCAGGAGATAATCCTGCCTGAAACCCTGAAGAGCCATTACTAGTCAGTGCAGAATACTGGATGGTCCAACTCGGTATAAGGCAGCTTCCTATGTTCCTATATCAACCTTGTTAACAAAGATCTTTCTGAGGATGGGCTATAGCTCAGTGGCAGAGCATGTGGCTTGCATGTAGAAGGTCACAGGTTCAATACCAGCAACTCCAAGTAGGGTAGAGAGAGACTAACATCTTGTCAAAACAGTAATGAGTTCCGCACTCCCTGAGCTCCCCATTGCTCATTGTGGAAGGTTCTTAAGAAAATAAAATGAGCCCTACTGGACCAGCCCAAAGGCCCATCTAGTCCAACATTCTGTTCTTACCATGGCCAAACAGATGCCCATGGGAATCCCCAAAGCTCCTCTTCTATTTTTATGTTCTTATTTATCTAGGTAGTAGTGTTCATATTGCACTAGATGAGTTTCAAGTACTCTATCTGAAAATGTTCATTGAACCATCTTTATCCTAGGAGGTCCAGGTTGCCTCCATGGGACAGGTGCATTCAACCAGCTTAGGCTGCTGCTCCAGCCTGGATAGAGATACCCTGGCCTTGGTGATCTATTTCCTGGTAAACGTCAAATTTGACTGCTGCAATATATGGGCCCGTCTTTGAAGATGTTTCAGAAACTCCAATTGGGACTAGGCGTTACAGTCACATAAGGCCAGTGCTTTGCCAACTGCAGTGTTTTCCAGTTCATTCGCCCCCACAAGCAGAAAAAAGATGCAAGACAACATATTCAATGGTTAAAAAAAAGGTTCTATTTATTAAATTTTAACTGATGAGAGGATCTGTCAATTAGCCACATACCTAAGTGCAATTGGGGAAAATCAATGATTACATAAGAAGGAACCATCCTTCACCCCCACTGGACATGTAAGACAGCGAGTTAATTGCTCCCCAGTGAAGCACTGGGAGAAGGTCTCCTTGTTCTGGGAGAATCAGCTAAGTGATGCCCAAGATGCCAGACTCCGCTGTCTAGCATTCACCATGGTGCACAGACCAGGCTCTAAGGGCACCCCAAGAGTGTGCCCTTATAATGCCTCAGGGTGGCAGTGAATTTAAACCTTTACCTTTTCTTTTCTTTTCTTTTCTTTTCTTTCCTGGCCTGCACTGAATGCCAAGCAGCCAAATTATGCCAAATCAGCAATTGATGCCGGCTGGAACATGTCCTTGAATTCTGATAGTGTCTTTTACTTGCTGGACGGAGACTAGAGAGGGTTATGTGCGCATAGAAAGGATGCTATTGTACACAGTAAAAATTATACTCATTGTTCTGCCCATGTTTTCCTCTGACCCTGCCCACTGTGGCCATGTGACCTTCAGGCTGAAAAGGGTTGCCCACCCCTGCTTTGTAGCATCTGCCTGTTTGTCTGTCTGTCTGTCTGTCTGTCTGTCTGTCTGTCTGTCTGCCTGCCTGCCTGCCTGCCTGCCTAGCCATCCCATGGTCAGTGTACAGGGTGACAAAAGAATCATCAGAACTTCCAGCCAGGACTCAATTTTAAAGCGGGTGGAAATGAGAAGGTGACTTCCTTTCAGCTTCCTTGCCAGCCTGCAGTAATAAGACAGCTCTTCAGCCTTCTTTAATTATATAACAGTTGGTAAACCTAATAAGATCTCTTTTTTCCCTCCACCCTCCTGTGGGGAAATCCTATAATGTCATTTGCAGTTCTTTCCCTGCCTGTGATCACTTCGTAATAGCTTTAGGCTGAGGTTCAGTAAATCAATATGGCTACACACCAATCTGCACCGGCTCTCAGTGGATCCATACCAACCCTTTTATTTCTTACTCCCATAGTCTTCACGGGACCTTGCCAACTGTCGGTCTCAGAGGAAGGGAGTGAAGGGAGGCTTCCATTTGCCCTGGCCATGAAGGAGGGGCAAAATTCCCAGATCAGTTCAGGATTAGGACCCCCCAAAAAAACCAAGCTCAGCACACGCCTACTCCCAGTTACTAGGCTTTGGGAAGGAGACAGGAAGGCACTATGGGGCGGCCTGTGCGGGGGAACCAGTTGCGCTCTCCTAAATCTGTCTCCTCTCTTGTTAAGCAACATGAGACATTAAGAACGTAAGAAGCGTTTGCTGGATCAGGCCAATGGCTCGTCTAGTCCACCATCCTGCTCTCACCGTGCCCAACCAGGTGCCTGTGGGAAACCAGCAAGCAGGATTCAAGCGCAAGAGCACTCGCCCCTCCTGTGGTTTCCAGCGACTGGTCGTCAGAAGCATTTGTGCTTCCATCTGTGGAGGCAGAGCCATCACGGCTAGCAGTCATCAATAGCCTTATCCTCTGTGAATTTGTCTAATCCTCTTTTCAAGCAATCTAGGTTGCTGGGCCACCACTGCCTCATGTGGGGCTGAGTTCCACAGTTTAATGATGTGCCACATGTATACTTTCTTTTGGCTGTCCAGAATCTTCTGCTATTCCATTTCATTGGATCTTCATGGGTGATTGTGTTATGGGGGGGGGAGAAAAGGTTATTGTCCAGCTTATATTAAAGATTGTTCTGGGTTTGCTCTTGTAACAAGGAGTGGTGAAACCAAAACACATTAACTTGCAACCTTAGATCTGATGTGAACACATAATGGCTTTTTATTACACTTGCTTTGGGAGGCAAGACTGTGAGAATTTTTTTTTGGGGGGGGAGCATTAAAATGCCAGTAGCTCATTATATTTTGCACATGAATAGAGGCTTGTAAAGCCGCTGGTTTGTCTACTTCCATGCATATATTTCTGTTACTGTGGTCTGTCAGAGAACTCCACAAGAAGGAGGGAATCATAAATATTGAAAAGGAGATGTGTATTGACTCTTTCGATTTGCTCAGAGTCATCCCCCTTGTGCTTTTTCTGACCTGGGGGAATTATCAGTGAGATTTCTCTAAATGTCAGCTTCTGTTCCTTGAGCATCTCAAATTAGTAGGCAGGCCTTTGACTGATAATTTCACAGGTTCAATGGGAAGCAGATTTCCATCCCTGGATTTCTTCTTCACCTACCCCCCTTGCAGCAGGGATCCACACGCCACCGGGTCTTGCGAATAAATTTGCCAAGGATTCCATGCACGTTCAGCCTTCAGACCAGTGTCAACGTGGGTGGCATTCGCATCGAACGCAGGGTGAATGTTGGCTGAGATTCAACGGCTGTTTCAAGGCTCGGCTGAAAGAACGCCCTGAGATATTATGCCAAATATCTGAGTGATGTGCCCTGGCTGTCCTACTGAGCCCCACTGCAAAGGATACGTTGGAACCGGAGAACCTGCCAATATTCAAAAGCAGTAGTAGGGCAAATACTTTTATAAGACTGGCTCAAATTGTACAGAAATAAGTAGAGAGGGAGCAACTTTTCTGAGCTCTGTGGAACACTTATTCAGGCTGAACAAAAAGGAAAGGAAAGGAGAAGGAAATAGAAATGCCCAAACCTACAATGGCTATGTTCTACCTCCACTGACATGGGATGCGGGTGGCACCGTGGTCTAAACCACAAAGCCTAGGGCTTGCCGATCGGAAGGTCAGCGGTTCAAATCCCCGCGACAGGGTGAGCTCTTGTTGCTCGGTCCCAGCTCCAGCCAACCTAGCAGTTCGAAAGCATGTCAAAGTGCAAGTAGATAAATAGGTACTGCTCCGGCGGGAAGGTAAACGGCGTTTCCGTGCGCTGCTCTGGTTCGCCAGAAGCGGCTTAGTCATGCTGGCCACATGACCTGGAAGCTGTCTGTGGACAAACGCTGGCTCCCTCGGCCTACAGAGTGAGATGAGCACACAACCCCAGAGTCGTCCGCGACTGGACCTAATGGTCAGGGGTACCTTTACCTTTACCTTTACCTCCACTGACAGGGGCATTATGCCTCTAAATATCACCTGCTAGAATTTACAAAAGGGGAAATTCTGTTGCACTCATGTCCAGCTTGCAGGCTTCCCACAGGCATGTGGCTGGACACTGTGAAAACAGGATGCTCGGCTAATTGGGCCATTGGACAAATCCAGCAGACCAAAAGAATGATGGAATTTTCCCCCACACAAAAAATGGAATCTGTTCCAGCATGAGGCAGTGATAGCTACCAACTTGGAAAATAAGGAAAGCAGGAAGGAAGGGACACGGAAATGAACATTAAATTTCTGCTAGTTTTCCAAAAGTGGCTTTTACATAGTACGAAAGATCACATAAAATGTTTAAATTATCAGGTAAGGGAGCACTGTGAAAAGTGGAATAAAGTGCTGTCTGAGTGCAGCCTTATGCCCATCAATCTCAATGACTCTACTCTAAAATGGGACACTACCTAGAATATTTAAATTTCCCTGTCTTGCACTAAAGGTAGCATTTCTCTCTCAAGCTTCCACCCAAAGAAGGTCAGTGTCAGTGACGAAACAATTCACCTTGTTTGACTGTTTCCGCCCCCCACCCCCCCACCAAAGGAGCTTTCATAGAAACAATGGCATGAACATTATATTCAGCATAGACCCACTGAAATGAATGGATCTGAGTTATTCATGCCTGTTAATTTCACTGTGCCTACTCTGAGTAGGACTAGCACTGGACACAACCCAGTGGGAAAGCTGAGTGTCAATGAGAGGCGAACGTCCATTGCTCCATCACCTCTGCTTTGATTTGCGTCCTCAACTTTATTTGACGACTGCTATTAAGAAGACCCACCCCCACCCTGTTTCCAGAGCTTTCCCTGGTATTTCATTATCTAGTTTGAGCTTGAATTTTTGCATGAGAAGTTTTCACATTAGAGTAGCATTCCCTGACGAAGAGGAAGATCAGAAACAAAAGCAGGTTGAATTTTTGATCTGCCGCGCCTGTGCTTCATCTCTCGCTACCTTTTTTTAAGTCAACTGCAAAAGAATATGACACTTGGGCATGATTAGTTCTTCTCATTCTGTACCTTTCCACTGGAGGGAGGGGGCTGCCAGTTCCATGCTCCTCCCTTGATCTGCCGAGTTCCGAAGCATGAGTCAGAAGTGCTTCATGTCAGAAATTAGGATTCTCTCCAAGAGCCATGAACTGATGAAGTCTTTTGTTGTTTTGAGACAAAATGCACTGAGTTCTTCTCTTTTAGAAGTTAGTCATCCTTTTCTTAAGCCTTTCTCTCTCTCTCTCTCTCTCTCTCTCACACACACACACACACACACACACACACACATTAAAACTGAAACAATATTTGCAAGCTGGCCTGAGTAATTATTATGCTTTGAGATTCTGGTGCCTTAAATTAAAACTTCTCTTCGTTTCATCTTCTGCCTAGTGTACGCACTTGAACCTCAAGTGCTGTAGGTCGTGTTCACTGGTACTTGGGACAAAGGCCCTTCAAAATTCTCAATCTTGGGCTGTGTCATTTTCATTTTACTTAACGGAAGGATATGTGAACTAGAATCCATCCTGTGTTCTCAGTAATTATATGCTAAACGTGTATAATGTGCTTTGGGGGTATATTTTAGATTTCAACGTTGTTAATAAAAAGTTTTAAAGCTTTAAAAAAGAACATTCTCCATGCTGTTTGTGGAAAGAGAAATTTATTTTGGGGGGAGCGGGGGAATTTATCTAATTTTTATGGGGGAGGAAAGACCACAGCTTGGCCAGGACAGGCACAGGCCAAGGAATCTGGTGGCTTGGAAGGACCCCCTCCTTAATGCATCACAGGTGCATATCTAGTCACCACCATCTCTGTGCCACTTGGAAGACTAGCAAAGGTCAGCTTCCATCCATGGTGGCTACCCGCATTGCATTTTGGGTAAATGGCAGGCAGCCACCATGCATGGGAGCTGACTTAGCTCCTATTCAAAAGAATCACCACCAGTCCACCACTGCAGGGTGTCTCCAGGGATTCAGTACAGGGTGGCTGATTGCCACCACTGCCCAAGCAGTTGTGGTGGCCAAGGAAGTTGGTGGTGGCTACCTACACAAGCAAAGCTAGGTCCTCAGTTGGAATATGTATGTGTTGGGAATGGGGGCCCACCACTGACACCAGCCCTGGGAGTTCCCTAACAGTTTCATGAGGGCAAGAGTTATCATTAGCCATTGCACTAGCATGGCTTCCATCTTTTTTCATTAAGGTCCCCATCAGCACTACTGCTAAGGAAGCAGTAGCAGCCTGGCTGCCATTTTGTAATCCCCCACAGTGCCCCAGGTTTAGTGCCGTCCCAGGGTTTCCATACTCCTCTTGGCTAGGGCTTCAGACTTAGAGGTCTCTGGTCAAGTCCTAGCCAATAGAAAAACAATGTCCACAGGATTCTACTTTTTGTCCTCAAGTGTAGCTAGAGTTTCTGCCCAAATAATGCCTCCCGCAGTTCCCAGAGAATTAATTTAGAACAACGTACAAGATAAAAACATGCATTTATGCATCCCCTGTTATTATTCCGAGCCCTTTAATATTACTTGGGGGTAAAGCCTTAATTGCTTTTCTTGTTATCCATTATCTGAGGACATTTCTGAGACATCCCGTAATGAAAAGACTATTCAGATCACATCACAAGCACCACAGCAGCCTTGGTTATTGAATAATATTCTTTTTTCCCCCTCTTGGTAAAGGAAAGGGCATTTAAAATCAAAGAGAAAAAGCCAGTAAAATGATTATTAAACATAAGAAGGCATTGCATTACAGAGCATCACAGATGCACTTGGAGATACATCATTGCAAACTTCAAAAAACCATTTGCTGTACCTCATCATGGGGGTTTTTTCTTTTAAAAAATTGTTATAAAGAATACAATAACAATACAAAAATAACAAGCCTCCACACCTCCTACTTCACTTCTTCTTCCAACAGCAGTGGTATTACAAAAACACAAAATTTGTGAGCATCATTGGTTGGATCCCATAATCAGGTAAGGTAGGGAGCTTGAGTTTCAAACAACAAGGGATGATAGCCCTGAATTGTCCACTCTGGTGGACAGCCGCTCACCCTACCCTCCCTCGTCTCCTAAAATGGTAAACTGAGATATTAGGGACTGAATATGTGAGATTATCCCAAGGTCTAGTTGTGACAAAAACACCTGGCCAGAGACTAGAGTCACCAGCTAAGGACCTCTTGACTCTGAACTTGATGCTGGTGATCCAGGGACTATTGAACCCAGAACTGGCAGGCAGGAGCCTCCCAAGCCAGATCCAACAATACCAGGCCTGAAGAACTGGAACCAGAACCTTCATGGACATCTTTCCCTGGGTCTGGGTTACTACCTTGCAAGTCCAACAGAAAAGAGAATGTACCAAATCAGGTAGCAGTGCCCAGCTTTAGGCCAGAGGGCTTACCTTTTAAGAGGCTATGGTTCTCCAAAAGGGGGGCACCGTCTAGGAGAAGGGGCCTGGAGGCTAAGGCTTTAAAGTTCTCTGTTCACATCCAATCCTTCTTGGGGCAACTTGTGCACTTGGAGCTCTCCATGGTGTTGAAATAGCCTTTTGCTGTAGGCTCCTCCATGGAACTGGAGCAGGATAATTTGTGACCTTCTGTGTGCAGAGTACAGTCATACCTTGGGTTACAGAGGTTGTGCATTTTCGGGTTGCACACTGCGCTGAACCCAGAAGTACTGGAATGGGTTACTTCCGGGTTTCGGCACTCGTGCATACGCAGAAGCGCTAAATTGCATTTTGAGCATGCACAGAAGCGCCTAATCGCAACCCGCACGTGCGCAGATGCGGTGCTGAGGGTTGCGAACGCTGCAGGTTGTGATCGGATCACGTTCGCAACCCAAGCGTCCACTGTATATGTTTTGCCATTGCGTTCTGGTCTCACCTAACATTTTATTCTATAAATGTACAGAAACGTCTTTGTACAAAATGTTACAAACTGTACGTTTGGAAAAATAAAAGTGTAAACATCATGCAATAATTCAGGAACACATGGAGCTACTTTACACAGAGTCGAACCCGTAGTTGATCTAGTTCCATACTGTCTACACTGACTGGCTAGTCTTTCCAAGGCTTCTGTTTGGAGGTATTCCAACTCCTACCAGGAGATGCCAAGGAATGGACCTGGGACCTTCTATCTGCAAAGCAGATGCTCTGCCCCTGAGATACGGCCCTTCCCCTTAATTTGCATGCCTTTTAAGTGAATTAAGTTGCACACATGGATAATTGCTTCCTTCTGGGTGAATTCACATGAGCACAACTGTGGGAATCTAAAGGAAAGGAAGACTGCATTCACTTTCACCGTGTTACTTTCAGCCTGGAAGGGTTTTCTTTCCCTTTGAAGACTTTGAGGATTTCTTCACCAGGCTTTTTAAAACATGAAAAGGTAACCTATCAAGATGGGACGTATCTGCCAGGGCAAAGTGATGCCAAAGTTCTCCATTTTAAATAATATTCTGGACTCCTTTTTCCCTTTCCCTTTTTTCTTTCTTTCTTTTTTTTTACAATCGCCATTATCTCACGCTTCATTCAGAATCACTGTAATTTGAGTGTGGAAGGAGCAGCATGGGCATGTCACTCTAATGAAAGTCTTTGTATGAGATCTGGGTAAGTGGTGTCAAATGTACAGCTTGCCTCAATTCCAACATACAAGAAGACTTCTGTTGCATTCTCATTTCTCAAAGCAGACCAGCTACAAGAAATGCTGGAATCAGGCCTCCTATCACCATTCGCCAGCCCTCAGGCAGCTCCTGTGATCCCAACAGGTTGGCAGGGTCTACTGCAGATGCCTACCTGAGACCATCATATATACAGGGGGTGTCACTGCCTGGAGTTGCCAATGTGACTGAAATAAGCCCCATCCCAAGGTATGTTGCACTCAGGTCCTTGTTACAGGCTTCCCATAGGTATCTGGCTGCCCACTTTGAGAACAGGACGCTGGACTAGATGGGCCAGCAAAGCTCTTCTGATGTTTATAAGAATCTTATACAATGAGTAATGGGAAGCTCAGGGGAGTGCTCATTACTGTGAGGATAGGATCGGATGTTACAGTTTGCTGGAGAGTCTCTCTTGTGATTCACAACATGCAGGAGTGTATGAGATTTGTGGTGGTGGGCATCTGCTTTGTTGTTCTTTAGTCGTTTAGTCATGTCCAACTCTTTGTGACCCCATGGACCAGAGCACGCCAGGCACGCCTGTCTTCCACTGCCTCCCGCAGTTTGGTCAAACTCATGCTGGTAGCTTGTAGAACACTGTCCAGCCATCTCGTCCTCTGTCGTCCCCTTCTCCTTGTGCCCTCAATCTTTCCCAAAATTAGGGTATTTTCCAGGGAGTCTTCTCTTCTCATGAGGTGGCCAAAGTATTGGAGCCTCAGCTTCAGGATCTGTCCTTCCAGTAAGCACTCAGGGCTGATTTCCTTCTGAATGGATAGGTTTGATCTTCTTGCAGTCCATGGGACTCTCAAGAGTCTCCTCCAGGACCATAATTTGAAAGCATCAATTCTTCGGCGATCAGCCTTCTTTATGGTCCAGCTCTCACTTCCATACATCACTACTGGGAAAATCTGCTTAGGCACTGTAAAAATGGGATTATGGACTTAGATGGGCCACTGGCCTGATCCTGCAAGTTCTTCTTATGTTCTTCTAGCAGCTCCCTCTTGGGACCCAAAAATAAACAAATATGTTTGGCAGTTCTTTTGCCCTAAACTCCTTGCTAGATTTAAACTATGGAAGTTCATATGACAAATTAACTATTTTTTTTTAAAAGACTGTGGAAGGCTCCCACTTGCCACTTCCCCCTGCCTTTGATTAAACTGCATCAGGGTCTAAGATACTGTTTTTAACTGTCCTGAGACAGGGACGCAGTCATGGGAATGGGCCAGTTTCAAACTGGTACCGTATTTTTCGCCCTATAGGACACTTCATTCAAAAATGAAGGGGAAATGTGTGTGTGTCCTATGGGGCAAATGCAGGCTTTCGCTGAAGCCTGGAGAGCGAGAGGCATCAGTGCGCACCGACCCCTCTCGCTCTCCAGGCTTCAGGAAGCTATCCACAAGCCTCCCGTGCCTGGCAGGAGGTCCTGCCGGGCACGTGAGGCTTGGGGCGGCAGCCTGCATCCCGAAGCATGGGGTGCCCTCCGGAGGACGCCCCGCGCTTCGGGCAGATGTCCGCAAGCCTTGCGCGCCGGGCGGGAGGTCCCGCCAGGCTCGCAAGGCTTGCAGGCAGCAGCCTGTTCTGGGGGCTGGGGTCGGGGGAAGCTCAGGCTTCCCCCGTGCCAGCCCCGCACCTGGGGGGGAATAATTTTTTTCCCTTTATTTCCCCCCCCAAAAAAAAACTAGGTGCGTCTTATGGGGCGGTACGTCCTATGGGGCGAAAAATACGGTAGATCTCAAACAAAAAAGATTTCCTTTTAACGTTTAGGTGTGCTGAGTGTGTTTTTTAAAAGGAAGTAAGAAAGAAAAGTTCCTTTTGCTTCATTGCACCTTCTGGAAAGAAATTCAATCAGCCTGGAGTAGATCTATATTGCTGGCAATTGCACCAGCTGATTAATACCTGCAGGAGCAATCACTTACAGTACATCATCTGCAGACTGACAAACAATTTATTATCAAGGGCTTAATTGCTTGTAATATGATAGATCCTTGTAATGAGGCAAGCCAATTTAGAAATGTAACAGTATGGGGGGAGGGCAGGTGGGTTACATTATGGGGATGAATGACCATTGAGGTTATCTTTAGAAGAAGAAAATGAGCAGAATGGATGTTCATCCCAACTGCATTACCAGTCCAGTAGCAGAGTGTTTCGTCGCCCTTATCTCATTCATAAAACAAAACAAAACATGGGTATCAGAGAGCCCAATATTCCCCTACTCAGCCATGTAGCTTACTAGTGGCTTTGGGTCAGTCACCTTCTCTGAGCCTAAGCTACCTCAAAAGGTTGCTGTGAGGACAACATAAAATGGGGGAGAAACATGTACGCCATCTTGAGCTCCTTGAGAAAAGGAGAGATATAAATGTAAACAACGTGGACATTGTAGAAACTGTTTCCAGTGTGCCTTACTTTTTATTGTCCTGGGAACCGCCCTGAGACCTCCAGGTATAGAGCAGTATATAAATTCAATAAATTATAATAATATTGCTGGAAGGTTTACCATGAGAATGGATCCTAATGTTGACAAACTAACAGGAAAGATCCGAAACCAGTGGGACCAGAAATTTACCGAAGACTGGAGTAAATTTACGGACTATTTGAAAAGTATTTGTGACGATCAGACGACGTTTGTAGGTTTACAAGAAGTTCTGTGAGGAATAATATTAGAAATATTGTAAAAATGGAAAAGGAGAGATGATATGTCAAGAGATGTAAAAGCAATATTAAGTTAGGAAATGCATAAGAAGTGATTAAGACGGAGGATTATCAGAGGTGCTGAGGGAAGTCCAAATAAGATTGTATTTGTGATAAATTGTGTTGTATGTTTTATAATTTTGTATGACAAAAACCAATAAAAATATTTATATAAAAAAAGAGAGAATGGATCCTAATGTTGATATTTCAAGGAAGATCCTTCTACTACAGATCCAGCACACAATCCACAAAACTGCTCAAGCTATGACCAAGTTGATGGGAATTTTGTCCAGGTCCCTCAAGTCTGTATTTTGCTCCTAAGGCACTCAGGAGACCAGAAACATGATAATGGTTTGCCTATTAGTTTTTTTTACAGTTAGAACAAGCCCTTTAAAATACAAACACCTATAATAGAAATATACAGAGCTACATGGGGGGGGGTGAGGTTATGTGTGTGCTTGTCTGTATGATAACATGAATATTTATATTGTCCTACATAAGTGACTTGGTTCCACACAGACTTGACAGCTGCCAGTAACTTAGGTACACTCAGAAGCTGAACTGGGAAAAACATCACATTGTAATCTCCTTTGTGTAACAAGCTCTAATGAGCAGTAAACATTAACTGTGTTAGAAGCACGCTAAATCCTAGGGATGAATTTCCTAGGAAGACTTGGCCAGATCAAAGAACACTATTGTTATGCACATTCCTAAGTATCCCCTTCTCTTAGCTTTAGTCCATATAACAATGCAGGCCAGGCTTTTGAAGCCTGCATTGTGATGTGCTGCCCTGGCACAAAACATCCAGTCAGGCACAAGATGGGTGTCAACAGGGGCTGGCTGAAGTGTATATAAATCAGACCTTTTTCGCTTAGAGCAGGGAACACTCAAGAACATACATAACAACCATCACTATGCAGGATCTCCATGAGGCACTTTTAACGCCAGACACTGCAGAACAGGAGCAGCCTTCCAGATGTTGCTGAACACCAACAACCCACAGCCCTAGCAAGCAAGGCCAATGGCCAGTTGTGTGTCGAGACCCCAAAACCACTCCCTCATTGATGAATAAGACACAAGGAGATGGATATTAGGTTAATGTTACAGTGGTACCTTGGGTTCAAGTTACATACACTTCAGGTTACAGACTCCGCTAACCCAGAAATAGTACCTCAGGTTAAGAACTTTGCTTCAGGATGAGAACAGAAATTGCACAATGGTGGCGCGGCAGCAGTGGGAGGCCCCATTAGCTAAAGTAGTGCTTCAGGTTAAAAACAGTTTCTGGTTAAGAACGGACCTCCAGAACGAATTAAGTATGTATCCAGAGGTACCACTGTGTTGGGCAAATTTAGGCCACAACTTTATTGGTTACAGAATGTGAGCGTTGTTGGCTTAGGCACTGGAACTGACCCGACTATAACTGACTCCTGCCCATCACGCAAGAGTCCAGTAAAGGTCAACCACTGGTAGGGGGAGCCCCATTGATGCAAACCAACTTGAGCTCCCCCAGGGTTCCCGACAGAGTCGTGGCATGGCCCTAGCCCCGCCCCGGGCTTCAGACAAGATCCACACCCCCGGATTTCTTTAACGGAATACCCTTAAGCTTGGAGGGGCAGGTGATGGCCACACCTTCCCCAACATAAGATCAACCAATGCCTAACCGCCAAACCTTACAAAGTTGTGAAGATTGCTACGAGGTATGCCAAGTGGCCCGTGCCAATTTGCCAAGTGGGGAAATTCCTACCAGGCCCCTCAATGGCGACCAACCGAGGTCCATAGCAAGGCCAATGTCAAAACCTGAAAATTAGGAAGGGAGATTGAGGAAGCGAGCCAGGAGTAAGCTCTCCGACTCGCGCTTCAGTTTAAATGGGGCCCAGCCACACCTCCCCAGCCAGTGGATTGGCTGGCTGGACAATGACATGGCCAGGAACCTCCGGGTGATGTGAGACTTCATCCCCTGCCCCCAGAGGGGAGTGGGTGGCCATGTGGTCCACCGCAACTCCTCCCCACTGGGAAGTGGAGCGGATTTGCTAGGTCTAGCCACCTGGCACCTGCAATGCTGAGTTGGGAGAGGTGAAATTAAGAGGGTCCTCTGGCTGTTGACTAATGGAGACCTGGCAACTCACCATTGATACCAGGTGCTGATCCTTAGCCCTGAAGCTCTGATGAGAACAAAGTATCTTTCCCCTTAGTGTGTCGGTTGTATAGGTCTTGCAGGAAAAGATAGATGTACGCAGATTTAAAAGGTGGTTTGCTAATTGGGGTTCAGCCGCAAAGCTCATCTGGGTGGATGATGCCGCTGAATTATTGCCACTTGCCATCTTATACAGACAAAAAGAAAGAAAAAAGAAAGGTTAACTACCCAGGAATATGAAATTAATAACTGAAAAGAAAGCCTTTGTGCAATGTTAAAAAAAAACCCAGTTTTTTCATAATTATGTCAGTACTGTGTTTCTAATCATTCCTCATGTTGAGATAAAAGTGTTATCAAAAGGATTGTGTTTGAATGAGAATTATTTTTTTTCTTTCATATCCTGAGCAGCACCATGAAGACTCTTAAACGTAACAGGAAATGTCAGGTTTACTGGGAAACGCATGGCTTTTTCTACAGAAGTGCCAAGACTTGATGTACCTTTGAAATTATAATTCACAAGAATAGATTGGGCGGGGGGGGGCGGGGACCAGGAAAGTTTTAAAACAATGGTGTAACAACTTGTTACATGCAGTTACATAGCTATCTCCGGCAGCTTTTAAATACATATTTTTGCATCATCTATGCTTGTTACCTCCATTTGCTACTGTACTCTTCCCTGATAAGAATGTAAAAGGAGCCTCCTGACTGAAGCCAATGGCTAGCTCATCCAGCATTCTGTCCTCATAGTAGCCTAGGTAACTAACCCTTTGTACCCTCAACGCAGCTAAGAGGGGGAGGGAATTTCCAATCTGCCCATTTATTCCTACTTGCCGCTTCTGTTTCACAAGAGGATCTCTTAGTCCAGGACTGCTAAGCTTTCTTGGGTACTTGGTTGAAAGCTTTTTGAAAGTCCAAGTGCATGATATCAACTGGGTCATCTCTATCTATATGCCTGTTGACGCTCTCAAAAAACTCTAATACTGTATGTTAGTGAGACAGGACTCACCCTTGCAGAAACCATGCTGGTTCTGCCTCAGCAAGGATTGTTCTTCGCTAATGACTCCCAGCACTCAAACCAAACTACAGTTCCCAAGATTCTTGGCAGGAAGCCATGACTGTTGAAGTGGTATAAGAATGTCTTTTTGAGGAGGGAAACAAAGTTGTGTGTTTTTAAAAATACAGGACTGTATTTAGGTTTCCTCCTGACAGGATTATTTTTCCTTGGCATTCCTCCAAAGCTTGACTTTCTTCATTGATTTTATTTTTAGGGAAAAAGAAAAGAAAAGAAAACATGTTCAGTTCCAACACAGTTGAAAAGCTTTAAGGCTGCTTTAAAATTGATCTAATTGTGTTTTCTGTCTTTTAATCATTGTATGTATAAAACAAAAACAAATGAAGGGTGACCTTTGGATAATTGATTTTCAGTATGGAAATTACCCACCACAAATTCTTTGCTGCTGGTGCAAAGATTTAAAACAATAGAATGCCCCAGTCTCTTCAAAGGCTTGTGTGTCTAATGTCCACACCCCGGACCCATTCCTTAGCCAATTCCTATTAATAATCTAAAACTTGCATTACAACTTTAGTGAGTAATGTGTTCTCATGAAGACATGGGTGACTGTCAGGGCATCTACAAGTTTATAGCTCTGTCAGCTGCTTGAGCATAAAATTCACGGTGTGGTAGCAATAGTTTCACAATCGCACCAAATTCTAACCTTTGGCCCTGATCGCTGTCAGGCAACTGAGAATCCCATCTTTCCTGTTTACATGTTGGCAAGTTTCTAGCCCTCACTGCAATGGAACTAAGCTGAGAGAATAAATCCACCATGATCCTCCCTCAGCTGTCACCTACCAGGTTATAGGATGGAGGATCATGGTGGATTTATTCTGTCTGTTTTCAGCACTCCCACAATACAGAAATGTGGGGAGTGTCCCATTCACAAAAATAGAAACTTTTTTCAAAGCCTTCTTGCCATGTGAGGAGGCTGAGGAGAGGCCATCGGCCAAATCTTTAGACTCATGTGTTATATCTGGCCAGCATAAGCATAAGCTTAGCCTCTCCCCAGGCTCCATTTTAGGTTAACCACAGTTTGTCAGATCACCCAGACCTTGACAAACTGTGGTTAATTTTAACTATGGAAACCGGCCAGCATCAAACTGTGGTTTAAAAAGTTGACTTGCTTTCATTAATCATAATCAAGATGGACCACAGTTTAGCGTTTGGGTGGCATGTGAAATTGTGATTATTCAAAAGAGAAGCAGAAGCTTCCATCATCTTCCTCATGGTCATGCCAAAGAAAAAAAGGAAACTCGCACTTGCCTGGGGAAAGCTGGGCCCATTTACAGGGGTAGCCAGCACAAGGTTGCAGGCTCCAGTTCTCATCAGTCCAAGCTAGCAAGGCCAATGGTCAGAGATGATGGGAGTCGGAGTCTACTGACATATGGAGGGCACCATATTTTCTGGTTTAGCATTACACCTCAACAAAGCCATTGTGTCCATCTTCTGCAGCAAGTACTTTCCACTAGCTAAACTAGGTAAACGGCATTTCCGTGCACTCTGGCACTCGTCACGGTCCTCCGTGTGCCAGTAGTGGTTTAGTCATGCTGGCCATATGACATGGAAAACTGTCTGTGGACAAACGCTGGCTCCCTCGGCCTGAAAGCGAGATGAGCGCCGCAACCCCATAGTCGCCTTTGAGTGGACTTAACCGTCCAGTGGTCCTTTACCTTACTTTCCACCAATTTATATCAACACTGAGAAGTGAAATATTCCAATTAAACACCAGAGCTCCTTCAGAGAAATGCATAGATTTTCCCAGAGAGCCATAGGTGGACTCCCAGGGACCTTGTAGAGAGCCCATATACCAGGTCACAGTTCTAGCAACCATCACTTGCATGAACTTATTTAAATAGGAAAGCAATGGTAGATTCCAGTGTTGTCACAAAGTATCTTTAAATACAGTAATTTTGTCAAATTATGAGTAATTTTCAGTTGCAAAGAAAGTCTTCTGCTGTTTAGGAGAAATAGGAAAGGAAAACAAGCTGAGCTATTATTGCACATTTCAGAAATCTAGTCCCACACAGGCACAGAACTCAAGTGTTGTCATTAAGAGTAAATTATTTAATCAAAAATATGTGTGCATGTATATTCACAGCTTTGGATCAGCAGCCTGCTTGTTACTCTGTTTCCCAGTTTATATCAATGCTACTTGATTTTTTTTATTTTAAAAAAATCTATTTTTATTAAAATTTGTAAATTGTAATAAGAGAGGGGGAAATTTACATACAGACAAAAGAAAATGACAAAAAGCACTAAAATCATATGTAATATAAAATCCAGCAGAAGACAAAACAATTGCAATCATTTTCCATGCAAGAATTTTTCATACAAACTTGCTAAATGAAAACATGAAAGAATCAAGGCATGGAAGTGTTAAATTCATCGTTTCCCTTGCTCCCCAGTTCCTTGCAATCCAACAGAAATATAAATGACATGCCTGCCTAAATATACTTTCACAATGCCATTTACCCTCTTTGGGGGGAGGGGAGCAGATTTGCCATACCCTCCACCCCTACTGGAAGAGGAGAAATGGTTTAGTCTGGGGTGGAGCATGCTGTGGCATGTAGGACAGATTTGTCCAATGTGGGAAGAGACAGTTATCAGGCTATTTAAAGGGCTCCCTGCCACACTCCTTCCCCTTCTTCATTAAGTATCCACCCTCCCACCTTTTACACTGTGGACCTTGCTAGTTGTTCTATTGAGGTCTGAGGATGAATTTTGTGGAGAGCCCCTGACTCCTCATTTTTGCCTATTTTACATTGGTGCTGTTTGCTGTTTTTAGATTTAAAATCTAGGGATTTTTTAAAAGCCAGTTAGGGATAGGGAGTGATGGTCCTTCTTGTTATTAAAGAAATCTCACTAAATACTCACCCACCAACCCCAAAAAAATCCACAATTATCCATTTTACTTGATTTTTCAGTGGGTATTGATCAATGAATTAAGCCTACTCCCTGTGTAGGTGCATTTCATTAATGATCTCTTTTAAATCTGGTTTGTTTTTTTGTTTTTTTATAAGGAGCCTGCTGAAATACAGGCTGTTTCCAAAGAGGATGGGCTCTATTAAGAACGTCTGTTGAACAAAGAAGGTAGTGATTTTATCTGTCTCCTAGTAATCTCCATGGCTGCTTCACTCTGAGACAATGGAATCATTATGCACAGTTTGGTAGATATGAAGAAACTGAGATCGAGAAACACAAGTTACAAGGACAATGTTCTATTCTGTTCCAGTTTTATCAATCACCGGCAGACCTTTGAATTCAAAAACAAACATTTAATTCCATACAAGGAGGGAAATAATCTCAAAATGACAAGAAAGCCCACTATTGGTACATTTTTCACTGTTAAAGGCTGCAGTCTGAACCCCTGGCCAGCTGCTGTTATACCCAACCTGGCCTCCTGCCAATTTCAAGGATCATCAGAATGCAGGGTGTCTCTTGCTTTCAGAGACCACCTAGTGAGCCTCTTACTCTCACAAGCATGGATGCTCTTTGTCATCATCAATCCCATCTGTTCGTAAGTTTTATTTCCTCAGTTAGGTACCCCTGGTTGCACTCCCACAGCTTCTCTGTAGAGGAGTTTCCCTGCCTAATAGAATTCCTTCTCAATTCATTAATGGACTGAAGACACTAGAAGCTCAGTGTTATGTACTGAGTCGAATAGGATCCAAAATGCAGCAGTCTGATTGGTCCTAGAACAATAGGATTCAGAATGCAGCAGTCTCATTGGTCCTAGAACAATGCAGCAGTATGATTGGTCTACAGGAGCCACCCAATCCAGCTCCAGATGGAAGTGAATCCACAACCTGATTGGCCTACAGGAGAATCCCGGAATTAGCCAATCACATGCAGCCCATTGTGTAAATAATGTATATAAAGCAGATATTGCAGGTGAACTTCCATTCCTCCTCACCACTATGAGCTGAATAAAGAGCATGAAATCCACTCTCGACTCTGAGTATATTTCACTCAGCTTCTTGTTTTTGTCAAATGAGACTCACCAACTCAGGAAATAACCAATGGCACTCCTGCAGACGATCTCAGCAATCAAGTTGGAATATAAGGATCCCCAAGGTACGCAGGACCTAAGTCATTCAAGGTTTTGAAAATTAATGCAGGGACCTTGAACTTGGCAGTAGATGGGCAGCCAGGACATCTGTTTTAACAATGGTGCTACATGTTCTTTGTCAGATGTTCCCATCAGCAATCTGGCTGCTGCCTTCTGAACCATCTGAACAAGATCCAAGGGTAGCCCCACATAGACTGCATTGCAGTACACATTTTTACCACCAATTTTCCCTAACAGAATGCATTTCCTATGTTAATTTTGCCAATGTATGCATTCAATATGCCTTTTGTACACTCAGATGAGTGTGAATCTCGAAGGGTGGTTGTGTTTTGGTTCACACATTATTTCAGAAAGTGTAAATTAGGTAAGTTTGCCTTTAAATGTAAACTGAATCGAATTTCTCCCCATCCCTAATTGTCTTTTATCCTGAAAGCAGAATATATCACTATCATGGCTAGCAGTTATAGACAGCCTTACCTTCCATGAATTTGTCAAAGCCCCTTTAAAACCATCCAAGTTGGTGGCCATCATCACATCTTCTGGAAGCAGATGTGATGGTGGCTGTAAAGACATTGAGGGCCTTTTTTTTTTTGTTCTGTTAATGGCCTATTTTGGGAGAAAGGAGGTTGCACAGCTGACAGAGAAAGAGAAACCAAGGATCTGCCTCAAAGGATAGAACTCCTTTAGTGCAGTGAAGGCCCCCTTTTTAGACACATTAAAGACTTCCATTTTCTTTCTAAAACACGTAGTAAAGTGTTATGATTCCATTGAACAGAATTTTGGCTATCTCTGCAGCAGTTGTCCCACACCTGCCTTTCAAAGCAATTAACATCTGAAACATTGCGCTGTACATCAAATGGGCCCTTTTGCTTAGCAAATCCAGAGTGTTTTGCCTCTTTCCTATTATTATCTCCAGGCAATTCCGGCAGTGCTTCTTATATAATCATACATTAAGTAACCAGAGCTATCTATTAGCTTTCAAACATCACATATGAAGGGATTAAGGGGAGCCCAGTTCCTCCAAATACAAAACAATGGGACAGGAAGCAGAAGATTTAATATTGTGTCGGCGGTGCCTTTTGTCGAGAAAACTCCTTCACTGTATCAAGCATTTTGATAGCTCAAGGAGACAAGAACGGTGAAGACTGAGATGAATGCTCGCCTTTTTTGCTTTCAAGTACTCCAAGTCTATATACCTGCCCTTACTCTCCTTTATCCCCAAAGAGTGCTCATAACCAGGAATGAATAGCTGTAAAGATGGGGACAGGGTGAGAATTCAGGCCCAGGGGCCAAATGCAGCCCTCTAGAGTCTCCCAGACCACAGTACTCTCTGTCTCACATCATTCTTTGTTGTTTTTACAGTGGTACCTCAGAATGCGAACGGGATTCGTTCCGGAGCCCCGTTCACACCCCGAACGGAAAGCAAGATGCGACGGCGCGTCTGCGCGTGTGCGGGTCGCATTTCGCCGCTTCCGCAGATGCATGTGACATCATTTTGAGCGTCTGCGCATGCCCGAGCGGTGAAGCCCGGAAATAACGTGCTCTGTTATTTCTGTGTTGCCGCGGAGCGCAACTCGAACGTGCTCAACCCAAAGCACATTCAACTTGAGGTATGACTGTACTTGACTAGAATGTGTCCCTGAACACCAATAGGATATAGCTCTCCCCCTCCCCATATGCTGAAGACACATCACTTACCCCTGGCCTTCAACAGTTGAGATGTTTGGGGGCAGGGGTAGGCAACCTAAGGCCCGGGGGCCGGATGCGGCCCAATCGCCTTCTCAATCCAGCCCGCAGACGGTCCAGGAATCAGCGTGTTTTACATGAGTAGAATGTGTCCTTTTATTTAAAATGCATCTCTGGGTTATTTGTGGGCCATAGGAATTCGTTCATTGTTTTTTTTTTCAAAATATAGTCCGGCCCACCACATGGTCTGAGGGACGGTGGACCAGCCCACGGCTGAAAAAGGTTGCTGACCCCTGTTTTGGGGTGAACCCACCTCTTCTATGCTTGCTGCTTTGGTTCAGAATTATTGGTTTTTTTACTTGTTTTCATAATTATATTATTTTTGTAACCTGCCTCAGGTGTCATGGGCAGCCCCGGACAGAAAAGGAGGAGGAAGGAGCAGGAGCAGATGAAAACCTGGAAGGCTGGTACCCAAGGATGGAGGGTAGAAAGCCTCTCCTTGTGGCTGAAGATGTCAGAGAGGGGAAATCAGACTGGTCAGCCCTCTCCCTTCCTGTGGAGAGAAGGGGAAATATTGTCTTTGTTCTATTCTGAATCCTCCCCAGAGGTTATTATTTTATTTATTTCAGATTTTTACTCAGCAATATTTGACATTTCTAAGAATGTGTATATAAAATGTATTTTTTAATAAATAAAAGACTCTTCTAAAAGATCAGGAAGATTGGGCCAGTGAGATGGTTTTTTAAATTTAGATTCTTTACTTTTGGATCAGATAGTTTCCCCCCAGACAATTAGTTGAAGTCCTGATTGAAATACCATTTGCTGCATTATAATAAAATATTTTTTAAAAAAGAAAGAAAGAAAGAAAGGCAGAACTCTGAGCTAATCGGAATGTTTTGGATCCCTTTAACCTGGTTCAATTAATATGACTTCTGTCTGACATTCTACTTTGAATTAAAAGCCTCTGGATATTATCTTTCCAGGAAGACAGAAGCATACAGCAGTATCATCTTTTTTATAAAAATAAATGAAAAGAAGGCATGGTGAAATCATTTTTAATCAGATCCGCCGTAACTTTGCTTAACCCCTTTGCCAATGCATGGGAATTATTTTTTCCTTATCATACAGATTCTTTGTGGCATTTCCCGATCAGAAATTGCATCCAAGCCTGCCAAAAATGAGAAGATGACGTCCCTTGCTGATTACATGCTCAATGTCCTCTGAATAATATATCCAGGTAAGTTGTCAAAGTCTCTCATTCCCCTACTCTCAGTCTCTGGTCAGGGGATAGAGACATCATGATTAGTGATGAGGCAATTATTTGAAATTGGGGTTTGTGTGTGCTTAAATAGGCAAGTCCCCCAGCTCACTTAGAGCAGCAGCAATTTGAGGTGGGGACAGCTCTCCATTTCCTGAAACAACACCTTCCTTGAATTACTGGCGCACCTCTCTCCAGAAAGCTTAACAAATACACCTCCTTAGGAGGAAGGGGATACCAGCAGGTATAGACTCCTTTCACATGGGTAAGAGCCCCTTGGCAGCATATGACACACAAACACAGAAGAGAAGAGCCTTAGCTGGGTGGTAGAGTATGATGGATACATATATAATTATGTATGGTGCAGAGAAAGTGGACAGAGAATTTGGGGCCAGCCAATGAAACTGAAGGACGGGATATTTAGAACAAATAAAAGGAAAGCCTTCTTCACAGCTGCTTAGTTAAACTATAGAGTGTGTTGCCACAAGACGTGGTAGAGGAACTTTTTCAGTCCAAGAGCTGTAGTTCCTTGCGGGAAATCTTCTGGGGGCCATATAACAGGGGTGGGTGGAACAATGGGTGGGACTCTTAATTTTGTACAGTATTTCAGACCCTCCAAGTGTCCCTGTTTTCCAGGGACAGTCCTGGATTTACAGAAGACATCCCGGTTTCTGATTTGATCCTGGAATGTTCTGCTTTTCTTTAGGACGTCCCTATTGTCATCAGAGAAATGTTGGAGGGTATGGAGTTATGCAACCCCTGAGCCATCTGAAGGCAGCCCTGTATAAGGAAGTTTTAATGTTTGCATTTTATTATGCTTTTATATATGTTGGGAGCCACCGAGAGTGGCTGGGGCAACTCAGTCAGATGAGTGGGGTATAACAACAACAACAGATGTCCCTAGTTTCTTTGGATAAATGTTGGCAGGTATGCTATATTTTGGCAAGCAAAAGGAAGGCATTATTATAGCTCAAGAAGATGTTCTCATCTAGCAAAAGAATTGGAGGAAAGTGTGGAGAATGGCCGGTGACTGGCGAAAGTCCTGAGGGCCAGACAGAGAGATGGAGGCCTTCATTTGGCCCCTAGCCTGAATTTTTCCCATTCTTGGGTTTAGAACACCTATTTGAGGACAGAGAAGTTGAGAGTTGCAGAATAACAATTGGGACTCTTTTGGGTTGGCGACGTTTCCTAAAACCTTCTGCAGAGAAAGAATCATGTCCCCCAAAGACTTGGAACAAACTTTAGATGGGAAGCAGGAAATAAATGATCTTGTTTAATGTATGGATCCACATGTCAGATCCTGGTTCCCTTGCCCTTGCTGGCTGACCCTTCACTGTCAGAAAAAATGATAGGCTATCTACTTTAAGGACTTTAAAAAAAAAATTTCTTGTCTAGCTGAAAGTAACATTTCCAGACAGGGAAAGAAAAGGGGAGGGGGAGCCAAAAGCTTCTGGCAGCTATTCAATAATAGCCATGGTATTTGTATTTCAAAAGCAACTCTTGGCTGCAATCCAGAGAGTGGTACAACTCTACTAGAGCTGCATGAACTGTTCACCCATTTCAATATTCAGGCCAAAAATTGCCTGTTGGGGAGCCAAATATTTCTTTTGAACAAGCACACAAACACATTAAGAAGTCGCGATGAAGAAATGGCGGTTTCATCTTGGTTAAGGAAGTTTTGTTCTTGAAGCTTCATTATGAAATGAAGCTTACTGTTCAGCATACACACGGGAAAGTGCACTTGGCTTTTCCATGTGGAATCTGAAGTATAGCACTTCCCATAACTCATGTGAGGGCAAAGGTTATCAGTGGTTATTAGCCACAATGGGTGTGTTCTCCCTCCTCTGTTGGAGGCAGAGGGCCTCAGAATAACAGTTTCTGGGAAACACAAGTGGGGAAAGTGTTGGTGTGCTCAGATCCTGCTTACTAGTTTCCCAGAGGAACCTGGTTGGCCACTGTGAGAACAGGATGCTGGCCTAAATGGACCACTGGTATGATCTAGCTAGGCTCTTTGTATGTTCTTAACTAATAACTAGAGCCCCCTGCCCTAAAAAACCACCAAGAGACCAGGTAGAATTTCAAGCTACCAAGGTATATTCTTCCTGCTTTGAGCTTCTTCCACCTCTAAAAATTTGTGTTCAAATTCTATTTCATTGATTTGATAAATCGGTTTTTCGTTGTTGTTTTTTACCTATAAACTGAACTCTGATTTCCTTAATAGCCCAAAGTTGCATCCAGACTGTGTTAAGTTCTATCTAGGTTCCGTTAACATTGAATGAATATTAGCCATGAATTCCTAGCTTCCATTGAAGTCATTTTATTTTATTTTTATTTTTTGTTTATAAGTCCCTTCTTCTCCTGGGAAAAGACCACCAGGTAGGACCTTCACCAATTGGTGGATCTGTAAGCTACCTTGTTTTCCATAGTTTAGCTCCACCTACCTGTAGCCCCTCATGTTCTCCCTTGTAGAGTTTTCCTCTCCCCACCCTTGAACTTTTCCCTTTCTCTCTCCTGGCTTGCCATTGGACTTTACTAACTTGGGCTTGTTTCCTTATTCCTTCCTGTACCTTTATTTCTCCTTATATTCCAATTTCTCTCTCCTAGTTTCACTTCCCTTGCTCTGTAGCCCATCCATGGTCTGTAAAGCCATCAAATATCTGTCTGCTCAATCTACCTAGCTCTCTGGGACCTCTCTCTCGCCTTCCAACATCCTGCCTTTTATGCAGCTGCTGGGAGCATCTGGGTAATGCTGCACAGCTGCTCCTGTCCCATCCTGTCACCTCCAGCTCACCCATGTTTTGATTTGAGCTAGCAGAGAGACAGGAACAACATAGATGGCAACAGCATCCTCACGACACATAACAATATGAACATTATCAAGTTAAATCCACACGAGACTCCTTAAAATGTGCCACAAATCTTCCACCAAGACACAGCAATTAATAAAGCAGCATACTGAAATAATAAAAAATATTAAGAGTTACTGTAAAAATCGGGAGCAATAGGTCCATTGTACTTTCTGGGGGAGGGCATTCCACAAAGAATGAGCCCTAAGCACATCTGTCAATCTACTACAGACTTCCTCAACCTCAGCCTTCCAGGTGTTTTTGGCCTACAACTCCCATGATCCCTAGCTAGCAGAACCAGGGGTCAGGGATGATGGGAATTGTAGTCTCAAAACATCTGGAGGGCCGAGGTTGAGGAAGCCTGATCTAGTATGTCTTATTGATGGGCCGGAGATCAGAGATCAGAGGCTGATTTTGGAGCCCAGACAGCCTCATACAAGTCAAGCAGTCCTTCTGATCACCTGATCTCAAACCATCTGGGGCAGCGATAGGCAACCTGTTGTCCTCCAGTTCTTGTTAGATTACAACTCCCATCAAACCTAGCCAGCATGGTCAGGGAGATGGATGTTGAATCCAGCAACATCTGGAGGGCAATAGGCTGCCCATCCCTGCTTTAAAGAGTCCACTTAACCAGAGGGCAGACGCCAACTGAACTCACTCCCTTATCACCAGAAGAATAAGAGTTGGGGCCTATGCAGGCATCTTCCCCTGAGTCTGAGTTTCTCCTCCGCTGCATTGCCAGTCCAACAGGGCAGGGAGTGCATCAGGAGATGTAGCAGAATTTCCCCATTTTATTTCATCTTTGAATTCATTTTGTGCAGATAGAGCTTTGCAGTCTGAAATCTGTGTATGAGCCTTGGTAAACCTTTCCTAGTAGAACAAACAGACTGTTTTAAATATGAGCGAGCCTGTCTTCCCTTACAATTCTTAGCACCACTGAATGCAAACATATAAGATATGTCGACAGAGAACAAAACACTAGGAGATCAGCCAAGCATAGTAATTACTCGAATTCCTAGGTCAAGAAGAGAACAAAAATATCAACATAGATAAATGCAGACATTGGCAGGCCACTAATACACAGGGCAATTAGTCAGAAGACAATGAAGACACTGATAGATGCTTCTGTGTATCCACATGAGAAGGATGGGGTGGGCTAGTCAGAAGAGCCAAAGGATTTCTGCGGGCTTCAAGAATGATGACAGTGTGTTGTGACTGTGCAACTGGAATGGCCAAGATTGCTGTAACTGTCTGACTGGTTAAGCGGTAATCACCTGTGTAGTTGGATGTGTAAAAGGATTGTGCCTGGCATCATTAAAGGGCAGCACCCCTCTGATTTTATTTATATATTTTTAGGAGGCTGACCCTACGTAGGTTTGCATTAATAAAGGCCTAATTTTTCTCTTAAAGCCTGTGTCTTTTGGTGTTCCTTTGGGGAACCGCAGTAGGATGAACCTTTCACAACTTTTAAAGAAAAAGGAGAGGCCCTTGTGCTATAATTTACCTGCAATGTTGCTCCATGGCCTTCTCCTAAGAACCAGGATAAGACAGCAGTTCAGATGTTCTGCTGCTTGTTTATTTTCTTTTGGTTTGGCTTTTTGCTTTTTTTTTGCTGCATTTAGATTTCTTTCTGTTTGTTCTGCTTTTCCTTGATTTTCTACTGTATGTTACTTGCTTATCTTTCAGAATATAATTGCTAGTTACCATGGGGGGCTGCTTTCACAACAGAAAAGCAGGATAAAAGTCCTCGTAAGTGAATAAAATAATAATAATAATAATAATAATAATAATAATAATAATAATAGGAGGGAGAATTGTGGGGGAAAATGATATATGCTGCCCGAGAGTCTCTGTGACATGGAGATGCATGTTGAACAGCTGTTCTAAGCAGAACAGAACATTACTCTTTCCAGGACAGAATCTCTTCCAAAGCAATATGTCAGGAGCTGAGAACTTCCTCTATGTGCCACTGCCCCATGTGGTGAGTCACAGAACTGCAACTTGAAGCACCTGCCTCGTCAGTGAAGTCTGATTTAACACAGTCCTCCCAAATTTGGGTGTGTTTCTTCCTGTACTCTTGTTGATCCAAGCTTCAGGTTTGTGCCTTGTTCCTCTCACCTGGTTTATCATATTCAGCCATACTGGGTAACCTTTGACCCAATCACTGCCTCTCAGCCTAACCTAAACTCACAAGTTTGTTGCGGGGATTAAATGATGATGGGGAGAACTCTGTCCACTAGCTTGAGCGCCTTGCAGAAAAAGGTGGGACAGAAATGCAATAAATGTAAGTAAGTGGCAGGAGGATAGAAGATGAAGATTGCCTTGCCTCAGAGGAGGTGAATATTGGAGGTAAAGGGAAGGAAATAATAAGGTCTAGGATTGTTAACTCAGTTGTGAGCCTGGAGAAAGAGAAATCAAATTTATTCAGAAACTTTACTGAAACAGTGTGGGTTGTGGGTTAGGATTGCTCTTTTACTTTGCAATCCAAAAACCTACTTCCTGGCAGTAAATCTCACAGACCTCAATGGGAATTACTTGAGAGTAGGTAAAACAAACAAACAAACAAAATTCCTTCCAGTAGCACTTTAGAGACCAACTAAGTTTGCACACGAAAGTTCATACCAATAACAAACTTAGTTGGTCTCTAAGGTGCTACTGGAAGGAATTTTTGTTTGTTTGTTTCGACTACAGCAGACCAGCATGGCTACCTACCTGTAACTTGAGAGTAGATAGGCGTTGTTAGAAACTCTTGCATCTTTAGTCTTCAAATGAAGCACAGATTATATTAACTTAACATTTTTGTTTTTCTATTGATTTCCCCCTTCATTATAGGTGTCTCTTTTTTTCACACATGGTAAATATTTCTGGAATCTGTGTCCTAAAATCAGTGTCTCCTTGTAGTGAGATTTACTTTTCACTGAAACAATATAATTCAGGGAAGGGCTGAACCACGCACATTTATAATTTAGAACAGCAACTAGAGAATGAATAACAAGGAAGACTTTTTAATATATAAAAAAAGCAATTGCGCTGTCAGGACATGTAATAACGTTAATGAGCACAAGACTTTAAGCTTCCGTGTGCCAAACTCTGTAATTTTAAATGCAAAAAGAGAATATTCACGACCACATCGCAAGAATACAAGGAGGCGACAAAGACAGCTGTTGATGTGCACCTTCCTTCTCAACTCTGCTATCTGCATCTTATCAGGTCCCTTGTGTTTATGACAAAGGAGGATTCATTTTGAAATTTAAAAATACAAAGGGGTGGGAAAGAGTACCTCCCAAAACTTTTCAAAACAAGTGGCTTTCTTTCCCTGTTTCCTTGATTGGGGGACCACAAAGTAATCTTCATAGTTGTACCTGTCAGCCTTTTCTCCCTGAAATCTGCCTCTGCAGTGCTCACCTGCTGTAGCTCAGCAGGGCAGGGGAAAGGGGTGTGGCTTAGTAGGGGTGTGGCTTAGAGAGAATAGGCGGGGCATAATGGAGAGTGACAGAGCCAGATTCAAAGGTCTTTGGAGCCAGATTGTGCCCATCAGCTGGAGGCTCCCCCAGTGGTGGAGCTAGCTGCTCTGGCACCCGGAGCGGCGCACATGCTGGGCGAGGCCAGCCACCTGCGCGGGTACACTGGCGAGCCTCCCAGGTGGGTGCGCCAGCGGTGGCAGACATCCCAGGGGGGTGCTGCCTGTGGCAATGTCACACACCCCTCAGGGATGACATCCGGGGCTGACTGCACCCACCGCACCCACCTTGCTCTGCCACTGGGCTCCCCATCACTTTTGTAACCAGTAATGTATATGTATTTTTTCTATTTCAGGATACAGTACATGGGGCTGTTCAGGTAAAGCATAGCAAGGTGCAGGTCAGATTGATGAGATACAGGACCCTAATGGGCTAGACAGCATCTTAAAAAGCATAGACATCACCTTGCCAACAAAGGTCCATATAGTTAAAGCTATGGTTTTCCCAGTAGTGATGTACGGAAGTGAGAGCTGGACCGAAGAATTGATGCTTTTGAATTATGGTGCTGGAGGAGACTCTTGACAGTCCCATGGACTGCAAGAAGAACAAACCTATCCATTCTTAAGGAAATCAGCCCTGAGTGCTCACTGGAAGGACAGATTGAAGTTGAGGCTCCAAT
The DNA here is from genome assembly GCF_027172205.1 of Podarcis raffonei. Classification (NCBI taxonomy): domain Eukaryota; kingdom Metazoa; phylum Chordata; class Lepidosauria; order Squamata; family Lacertidae; genus Podarcis; species Podarcis raffonei. The sequence goes on along the minus strand of NC_070615.1, from coordinate 37,774,244 downwards.
ATTTTGGCCACCTCATGAGAAGAGAAGACTCCCTGGAAAAGACCCTGATGTTGGGAAAGATGGAGGGCACGAGGAGAAGGGGACGACAGAGGACGAGATGGTTGGATAGTGTTCTCGAAGCTACCAGCATGAGTTTGACCAAACTGCGGGAGGCAGTGGAAGACAGGAGTGCCTGGCATGCTCTGGTCCATGGAGTCACGAAGAGTCGGACACGACTAAACGACTAAACAACAACAATGGGCTAGGGCTCCCCTGGCAGCAAACTGTGGGCAGGTGGTTTATAGGATGATGCCACCTTAGGCAAACACATTGTGCAATATGCATGTAGTGTGTGTACCTAGGGAAAGATGCTTTTTGTACTTTGTACTCGTTTCAAGAGACAGGGCCCCGTGCAGCTAAAACCTCAAGGGGCATATTTATTTATCCCGTGTACTTATATAAGGCTTAATACTAAGACGGCCTCAAAGAGTCAGGAATCCCTTCCCTATTCACATGCCATCTTGCCAAGGCACATCCTGACTCACACCTAACACAAACACATCGCGCAATAGGAAACAAAGTCCAGCATGAAACTCATTTTTATCTTGCTCTGTAGGATAGGAAGGTGTCGAGTGAGGGTCAGAAATGGGACAATTCCTGTCATTTCAGACAAAAAAAAAAATTAAGGGCCTCTTCAGTAGCATTTTTATTGCCAAAGCTCTCTTAAAAACAAAAGCTCGACACAAAAATTTACTTCTCTTCATGTAGCTCGACGATTTCCGTAGATGAAATAAAAAATGGTTTGAAACTACAGTTGCCATAGAGATGGCAGAACACCTTACAGCATTGTGATGGGGCGGGGGGAACCCACACCAATTTACTAGAAACAGCTAGAATTAAGACAGGAGGGTGAAAACTTATACAGTGATAACTCGAGTTACAGACACTTCAGGTTACTAACCCAGAAATAGTACCTCGGGTTAAGAACTTTGCTTCAGGATGAGAACAGAAATCGTGCTCTGGTGGTGCAGCAGCAGTGGGAGGCTCCATTAGCTAAAGTGGTGCTTCAGGTTAAGAATGGTTTCAGGTTAAGAACGGACCTCCAGAACGAATTAAGTTCTAAACTTGAGGTACCACGGTAAAATAAAGTGTGTATGAATAGGACCTGCAGCTAAATGTTTCAGTGAGCAGTGTTCAGCATTCCAGTCAGTTAGCATCAATTTCCATTCCATTCTCCATCCCACGTGGTTTTGCGTTTCTGCCCCCACCCCAAGTCAACCATCATTCAGTGGCTTCCCATAGCCATCTGGAGATCTCTCCATTGATTGACATACGGGAAGGAGGTGGGAAAATCACATACAACCCCAGGAAATAATGCTGGTGTGGGGGTTGGCTTCTGTTCACCCCAGAGATTTTGGGGAATCAGAAAGCTCAATCCATTTGACTTCCAGATTAACATATTCGTTTTTTCCACATGCTACATGCTGTTGCTGTGACTGAAATAGCCCCCACACATATGTTGCCTAATGAGCACCTCATGTGCCTAAGAAAATTTGATCGCGCCTGATCAAAGCTGAGGGTCTTTAGCATATGTGGGAATTTAGCTAATGATCTACCTGCTTTGCCATGCTCTATTATGAATTACACGTTTAATTTTAAAGCAAGATGTTTTAATATCTCTGGTGTGGGGGAAACGGATGTTCTTGGTTTTTAAACTGTTTGCATGCAATTGAATTATTACGGCGGAGCTTGCAAGACCAGAGATGGGAAAACTCAGGATACCAAATTATCAGTAGAGAACTGTTACAAACAACTATTGAAATCAAAATGATTAAAATCAATGATCAGCTAGAAACCACATTAAAACACACACCAACATTCCACATGGCAGGAGAGGCTTTCTTGATCAACAATGGCTTTAGCAGGTACAGTGAAGGCACCTGCCTGATATCAATAAACAGGGAGTTCCCAAGTGTGGCCACTACCGCACAAATAGATGGATTTCTAACAAACGTGTAATGTGGCGCCTGTAACAGTGCCACTTCTGCAGATCAAAGCAGTTGAGGGGGCATATATGGGGTAAGGTGGTCTTGCAAGTAAACTGGTCCTATGCTTTTAAGGGCTTTATGTACTAATAGGAACACCTTGAATTTGGCATGATAGAGAACTGGCAACCAGTGCAGGTCTCTGAGCAAAGGTTTTATATCCTGACAGAGTCTCACTCCTGTCAGCATTCTGCACTAACTGCAGCTTCCAAATCAAGCACAATGGAAGCGCCATTTCTGGTCTACAATGTCATTTCTGAGCTATCGAGGTGACCAGAACTGTGTACAATATTCCATGTTTAGATGTTCCATTTTTAAAAGGCATCATGATACCGTACAATCCCTTTCCTAACCAATGCCAAACATGGAATTTCTTTTTGTCACCGCTGCTACATGTTGGATCAACATTTTCAATCGAGCTCGCCACCACAAACCCCTGGATCCCTTCCCTGGTAGTCACCCCCAGTTCAGGCCCCATTGGTATTTATTTGAAGTTAGAATTTACACTCATGGGCTCCGTACATGATATCCTGCTGTACGATGCCACCACTCCACTGCTGACAATCAGGGATGTGAAGTGGGGACAAGGCAAAGCATGGCTCAGTAACTTCATGCAGTGAGCTGTGTTAATTTAGACCAGGCTTCCTCAACCTCGAGATGTTTTGAGACTACAGTTCCCATCATCCCTGACCACTGGTCCTGCTAGCTAGGGATCATGGGAGTTGTAGGCCAAAAACATCTGGAGGGCTGAGGTTGAGGAAGTCTGATATAGACATTCCAGGGGACGAGAACAATGGAGCAGGATTGTAGCTCAATAGAAGATTGTAGCTCAGTGCTCTGACTCAGTATGAAGGAGCTACCTATGCTTTGGGGAAGTGTCATGACTCAGAGGTAGAGCCCACACCTTGTATGCAGAAGGTCCCGGGTTCAATCCCAGCATCTCCAAGTTGGGCTAGGAGAGATTCCTCCCTGGACAGCTCCTTCTAGTGAGTGTAGACCAGGCATAGGCAAACTCCGGCCCTCCAGATGTTTGGGACTACAATTCCCATAATCCTTGACCACTGGTCCTGTTAGCTAGAGATGATGGGAATTGTAGTCCCAAACATCTGGAGGGCCGGAGTTTGCCTATGCCTGGGTTAGACAATACTGAGCTCAATGGACCAGTGGTCTGATTGAGCACAGGGCAGCTAAGGCAGTCATTAGGTATCTGGTGGTATCTAATTCCACCCAGTCTAATGGTTGTGGATGGTCAGGTGTGGTGGGAGTTGTATTCTGCCTCTGATTTAGCTCCCCTGTCTGAGCTTCTGCTGTTTTTGCTCCTGGCTGTTCTGAGCACTGCCGATTTCCTACACAGCCACAGCTGCTCATCTTGCATTAGCTTTGGGCAATGCCGAAATGCCATCACTCAGATGGCTCATCGGTCATTCGTAGCTTGCTGTCCGCCCTGCCAAAAGAGGATCGCTTATTACAAGACATGGCAGGGAGACGCTGTCCTTACAGCTGTGGAACCGCCTTCAGAGTGACAGGTTGACAACTTCACTGCAGCGACTGAGGATAAGTGGGGAAACCCCGTTTTTAACTCGGAGATTCTCGGCTGCAATTCTTTCGCCGCGGCTGCTCTAGGCATCCAGAATAATCATGCGAATGCAGAACATTGGGACCCAGGGAGGCAACATATGTTAAGCCAGGACATGGCTCCATCTAGCTCGATGTGAGCCAGTGTGGCGTAGTGGTTCAGAGCGGTGGACTCGTAATCTGGTGAACCAGGTTCGATTCCCCACTCCTCCACATGCAGCTGCTGGGTGACCTTGGGCCAGTCTCTGAAATCTCTCAGCCTCACTTACCTCACAGAGTGTTTGTTGTGGGGGAGGAAGGGAAAGGAGATTGTTAGCCACTTTGAGACTCCTTAGGGTAGTGATAAAGCAGGATATCACATCCAAACTCCTCCTACTCCTCCTCCCCCTCTTGCAGGGGCAGAGGAAGGGGCTGCAGTGGGGATGGGCTGCCCCAGGTGTCACCACTAAGGGGAGTGACAAAATACTGGAAGGCACTCACCGCGGGGCCTGCAGTGCACCCGAGCCATGCGTCTCTCCTGAGAGTGACGTGGTGGCTTGGGCACCCGCAGGCTCCATGCTGCCCCAAATGGTCCGCCCACCGCCTCCCCCTCAGCTGTACAGCGGCTGACTGGAAGGAGTCAGGCAGACTCCTCAGAGGCCCTGCGGAGCACCCTGCCCTGGCTGGCCCCGCCCCTGGGCACAGGGCACGTGCGCCGCCCTAGGTGCCCGATTGGCTTGCTCCGCCGCTGCCTACTTGGGGATTAAACCTGGGATCTTCTGTACAAAAGATAATGCTCTACCCTCTGAGCTATGGCTCCTCCCCAAATCATCGGACTGATGCCCCAACTGTGTGTCAACCATACAATCCACACATTTATAGGTGGAAATGGGAAGATGGGTTTCAGCACAGCTCCACTGCAGGCACAGGTGGGGAAAACTCACCAGTAGGGCCGTCAGAGAATTCAAGTGGAAACAGGAGCAGAAATTGCCCATGTTTCCTTATTTGTTCCATGTTTGGAATGAAAATCAATCCAGCAAATACGATCGGTATTTGCTGTTGTTACTGTTGCTGTCGGAATCCTGCCCCGTAGTAAGGAAGAGGTCTTTATTCCAGCTAAGAGTAGTACGGACTCAGTAGCAAGCACAAGGTCCAGGAGTAAAAGAGTTCAAGGTTCTGGAACAGCGCAAAAGATTCATAACCAAACAGAAGATGAAGATGTCCCCACAGTTGACACGCGGCTCCTGCCAATCTTTCAAATATTTACTTATTACATTTATATCCCACCTTTCTTCCAAGGAGCTCAAGGTGGTGTAGAGTGGTACCTCGGGATGTGAACGGGATCTGTTCCGGAGCCCCGTTCGCATCCTGAATAGAACGTAAGGCGCGATGGCATGTCTGCGCGTGCTCGGGTCATGTTTTGCCGCTTCCGTGCATGTGTGTGACGTCATTTTGAGCATTTGCGCATGCGCGAGTGGCGAAACCCGGAAGTAACGTGCTCCATTACTTCCAGGTTGCCGCAGAGCGCAACCCAAAAGCGCTCAACCTGAAGCACATTCAACCCGAGGTATGACTGTACATAGTTCTCCTTCTCCCCAGTTGATGTTCACAGCAACCTTGTGAGGTAGGGTTAGGCTAAGAGACAGTGACTAGCCCAAGGTCACCTAGTGAGCTTCATGGCAGAGTGGGTATTTGAACCCTGGTCTCCTAGATCCTAGTCCAACACGCTAACCACTACATCACACACATGAGGTGAAGTCTGCTCACACTTAAGACTCTCACCCTATGAGTCTTCTGTTTTCCCACACCCACATGCTCCTCCTGCATGGGTGGAGCTGATCGTATCTATGAAGTTGGTTTGAGGCTGGTGGTGTTAAGACTGTTTCCTGCCCCTCTACCTCCAGCTCCTCTTCTTTAGCTCGTCCCTCTGGTTGGTCAGAGTCCTCTCAATCATGTATTCTCCAGGCTCAACATACCCAAATCCCTCAACTGTTCCTCATAAGTCTTGGTTTCCAGACCCTTGGATCATCTTGGTTGCCCTCCTCTGCGCATGTTCCAGCTTGTCAATATCCTTCTTAAACTGTGGTGTCCAGAACTGAGCACAATACTCCAGGTGGGGCCCAACACTAATTTATGGAATAATAACAAAACAAACAATGTAGTTTTTGGCAGAACTGCAGTGGAATGGAAACAGTGTGGCAAAAAACGAATCCAGGGTGGAAAGAAAAGTGATGCCCTCTTAAATTTCTAGCTACCAGGTGGGTGGGGAGGACCCATGCTCACTTTCTTCCCTCCACACACTGGACTGGTTGGTGTGTGAGCATCATACAAACCAACTCAATGAAGTGATGTATTCACAAGAGGAACTCAACATTTACAAATCCCTTAAAGAAGGAGGCAAAGTTAATCAGGCTTCAACATGGAAAAGGGTAGCCTTGTAAACTGAGTCTCAAAGCCTTGATAGATAGCTGTCTCAGTCAAAACTTTTTTTAAAAAAAATGTGTTTTTTCTTATTGTAGAGAGAAGAGGAGAGAAAGTTTAGAATGTCAGTAAATGGGATTAAAGTTGAAGGAAAACCTACCATCTAGATAATATACCTCATATGGCAACTGGCATTTTGATAATGTTAATTTGCCTCTACAGATGCATTGTACATATGCTGTGGCATATAAATAAACATAGCATGATAGACCTAGCTTTGCATCAAACTCTCAGAGTAGAGATGTATAAATCTGAGGTTGGGAAAATATTTATTGGCCTATGTCACTCACTTCCTTCTGTGGAAAAACATGGGAAGTTTGTTCGCTAGACTAAACTCCCTTTTAAAAAAAACAGACAGCAAGAGGCATGGGCTTGCTGAACTAAATAGGATCTGCTGTGGCATTTATTCACATTTTCCGAACAGAGGGGAGATCGGCATGGAAGTGGAATCCGGATCACGCCCATGGGCCCCAACCCTGACCTCAATGCATTTATTGGTCCTCTGCTCACAGAGCCTGTGACAAGAGTGAGGAAACTGTGACGGTCAATATATTGTTGGGACTCCAACTCCCGTCAGTTGAACTTGAGGTGAAACGTTTGGATGGGAAGAGTAGTTCAACAAAGGAGCCAGTTACCTGGAGGGCCAGCGGGCTTTCCCTTGATACATAAGAAGATCCCTGCTTCATTAGGCCAAAGTCTCATCCCATTCTCACAGTAGCCAACCAGATGCCTATTGGAAGTAGACAAGCAGGACCTCACTGCAACAGCACTCGTCCCACTTGCAGTTCCCAGCAACTGCTACTCAGAGACATCCTGCCTCTGACAAGTGGAGGCTATGACAGCCCTTCAGGTTTTTGAAGAGTGCTATGATAGTCCTCTCAGCATTCCTATTTTTTGCAACCTTCCCCCATAGGACTTTTCCCATACCGCTGATCATATCTGTTGTCTAATAATAATAATAATAATAATAATAATAATAATAATAATAATTTATTATTTATACCCCGCCCATCTGGCTGGGCTTCCCCAGCCACTCTGGGCGGCTTCCAAAAAAATATTAAAATACTGTGATACATCAAACATTAAAAGCTTCCCTATATTTGTCTCTATGTTTGTCTCTATGTTTCTTAAAGAGCAAGAACTGGACACAGTACTGCAGGTGGCTGGAAGTGCATCAGCAAATACCATTCAGCTTGCAACTTAAGGGTTAATTCTGTTGGTGTTAACCTAGATGATGAGTGATGGTGTTGCTTAGCAACCAGGCAGGGTGGCATAGTTGGGTGTGTAGTTCTGAGGGAGTATTTCCTCTATATGTTTGATTAAGTATCTCCCTTCTATGTACAAGGCCTGAGCCAAGACAGATAAAACCTCTTTGTACCTTTCTTCTCAAATTATAGTCTGTTTCTGTTCAGTTTTGCTCAGTAAAGCGTTATCAGGATTTTTCTCTCTGGTTTCCATCTGTGTGGTTTTTCTAACACAGATGAGATCTTACAAATACAGAATAAAGTGGGATGGTTACTCCCCATAAAGTGATGCCACACCAGTTTGGCCACATAAACCGAATTACATTTGCTGCTGCAAACTTTCACTATTCTGTGTTTGTACCGCCAATCATCATGCTCTTTAACAGCATCTCAATTAAAAAAAAAATGAGTTCAGTTTCAATCCCAGTGCACTCAAAAGACTTGGCTTTGTCTGTGCATTGAACATTCCATTTTAATTAAACTTCTATTCAACAGAAGAATGGGATCGGATCGATGTAAAAAAAAAGAACACTAGGATTACAGTTGTGTTGAAGGCATTACATTCCAATTTAATTAGAGTTGGGACCAAGCTGCAGAACAACTCAGTTGTACAAATGGTAAATTGAAGCTGCAATCCTATACTCTCTTCCCATGGAGTAAGCCCCATTGGACCAAATAGAATTTACTTCTGAGTAGGCCCAGATAGACTTGCACTGCAAGGCCATTAAATCACAGGCCAGGGTGGGAAGAGAAATGAATCAAAACCTCCCACCAAAGTTGAGAAAGTCCAGCTTTGCTATTCAGGATAAACATTGTCCTCTTGTCTCACTCAATTAAATTCCATTGTGATGTTCTTTTTTTTCATAGTCAAAACCTTTCCCATTTAGCAGACTATGCTAAATAAGTACCCTTTACATCCTATGCAGAATGAGCAGGTTTCCAGTGACAGCTCCCATGTCACCACAGCGTTTGAATTCAGGGTTGTGTTCTACTCAGAGTCTTCTTCTTCTTTGGCAATCACTTGTAGCTGAGTAAGATTACCTTCCATGAACACGGTCTTAACAGTGAGTCCGTAAGTGACTGTGAAGGCCAATTCTGGATCCACACATCCTTCCACAGTGGGGACATAGGTTTCTGGGCGGGAGGTGATCACAGTGAGGGTTTGCCAAACGTGCCTTCCTCTTAGCACATTTCTCACTTTCGTTCTGAGTTCGAGCATCTTCAAAGCTTCAGATAGAGTTAGGAGACAGTTTGCTAAGATCCTTGCAAGAATTTTGCCGGTCACAGCTAATAAAGAGATGCCTCAATGGACACCAGTAACTTGGATCCATAGATCTCAAAGGGTCTGCTTTGAAGAAAATGTTGTTGGATACAACCCTACGTCTCTGAAAACTAACTGCTGTGAAGACAACTGAGCTGTAGGGAATTTAACCAAAAAAGCAACTTTTTCAGACAGCTTCCTGCAGCCAACATTAGCTTACAACACATGATAAAGACAAGTGTCCCTCCTCCCATCCTTGCAAACCCAGTGCCTAAATTTGCATCTTACCTTGATTAGAAGGAGGTGATAATTAATTGTTTCTCCATGCTAAATCTGCAGCTGTAGAAGGAGATAAATCTATATAGAGATATGTATAGATATCTATATTGATACATAGATACACCAACACACTCGCACTTAATGCTCTATCTGAAGGTGAAGATAGTGTAGCCATGGACTTCTAAAGAAATCAAGTGTTTGGTTGCATCAATCTCCAGCCCTAAAGAAACCAGTCCAGGGTGGGAGAAGCTTTTGCAGTCTGAGGGCCGAATTCCTTTCTAGGCTACCTCACAGGGGCAATATTCCAGCAGTGGGTGGGGCCAGAACAATAGTGGGCGGAGCAACAATTGTTATTTACCTTTGTAAGGTTGGCTTGTTTCTACACATGCTCAACACAGCCATCCAGGCAGGCAAGAGCTGCACTGGAGCTATTTTATTGACTCGTTCAAATATTCCCAGGGTGGTCTAACAATAAATCCCTCTTTGTGGGGAACAGTGAAAATGGCAGATCTGTGAGGAGGGGGCTCCTAACAACTCTCAGCACCCTTAACAAGCTTCAGTTCCCAGAATGCTTTGGGAGAAGCTATGACTGTTTCAAGTGGTGTAATACTGCTTTCAATGTATAGCACTGATGAGCCCTATATATAATTTAGTTGGGGGCAAACAAATATGAGGGGTGATGGAAAGCAGGTCAGACCCCCTCAGGCTAAAAACATGACAACTTCCAGAGGAAGTGATCAATTTCCTGCTTCTTATTTTGCAGCTTACTTATCCAGGAATGATATATTCACTTTCAAAAGCTATTATTATTTATGCCCACAGGATGTCTCTGCAAGCAATGCATTTTAATGAAAAATCTGAAAGGCAACTTCTGAGGGGAGCGGGGGAGGGGGATGCTGTTATGTAAGAATTCACCGAAGGGACAACAGAGAAAGAGTGGCTTAAAATTGCTTCAGAACCTATTGAACTTCTGCTTATATTTGACATTTATTGATTCCCAGAAGCAACCTAGCTGAGTTTAAAAAATCTACTGGTAAAAAAAAAAGCCTCACACACTTACCAGTTTGGTTCCAAGTGCTGGTTATGAATGTAGTAGGTTTGGGTGCAAGTTACCGGAATGAACACAGAACATTTCCCAATTCCAAGTTAAAATTATTTATTCCATTTCTATCTTGCTCTTCCTCCTTGAGGAGGCCACGGTGCCAAACGTCGACATGTTAAAACAGTGGAATTAAAGCTAAATGAAAAGCATATTTTAATAATCTAAAATCAATTCAGAACATCCAAATACATTTAGAAACATCACATACCCTCAGAGCTAATCATTCCAAGGTGCCCACTGGTGGTGTCGCTCAGCCATCAAATAGGAATCTTTTAAAGTTCCTCCTGAACGTGAGTAATGATGGAGACAGATGCGCCTCACCAAGGAGGGCTTTTCACAAATGGGGAGCCACCACCAAGAAGGCCCTGTCATGCATCAGTCCCAATCAGGCAGCCACCAATAGAGGCTCCCCTCCTGATAGAGTGCCTCTGAATACCAGTTGCTCGGAATCACAGGAGAGGAAAGTGTGTTGTGTTGACGTTTTGCATGTGAGCTTCCCAAAAGCCATCTCATTGGCCACCATGAGAGAGCAGAATACTCTTATGCTCTTAAAATATCATTTGCACTTGTCTTGCAATTGAATGGGGTTATCTGCACAGAGTGTAGTCCCATTGAGCACACAATTTTGACAGTGCATAGTTAAAATATGCAGCTCACTACCACAGAAGGCAGTGATGGCCACCGATATGGATGGCTTTAAAATGGGATTTGACAAATTTGTGGAGGATAAGGCTGTCCATGGCTACTTATGGGCTTCAAACAAAAACATCTTGGAGGTACCGGGCCACAGGGAGGTTAGACTGGCCTCAACCAGAGCCAGGGTTTTTTCGGCTGTGGCCCCAATCTGGTGGAAAGCTCTGTCACAAGAGACTAGGGCCCTTGGGACTTGACATCTTTCCACAGGGCCTGCAAAGCAGAGCTGCTCCACCAGGCCTTTGGCCAAGGCACAGTCTGACCCCCTCCTTTGGTAATCCTCACAGAACTCTAGCCCAATGGTTGCCATTAATTTGATTTTGGATTGATTTTTAAAATAAATAGATTTTAGAATGCTGTCTTACTTTTGTTGTTGGTAGCCGCTCTGAGCCTGGCTTTGGCTGGGGAGGGTGGGATATAAATAAAATTTTATTATTATTTGTGATGGCTGTGTTCTGCCTCCACAAAGGCAGTATGCTTCTGAATACCTGTTACTGGAAACCAAAGGAAGGCAGAGTGCTCTTGGGCTCTGTCCTGCTTGAAGGTTTCCCATAGGCATCTGGGTGGCTACTGTCAAGGCAGGATGCTGAACTAGGTAGGCCATTGGCCCAATGCAGCAGGATCTCATCTTCTTACGTTTTCTTGAAGTTGCAAAGACTTGGGACTCAGCTACATTGGTAAAGGAAAAGCGTTTGATAAGCGTTGTAACACCGTGACACCAGATAGCGCTGTGGAGTCCCGTCTTTCGCCAACGTGATTTCCCACTATGATGTTTACAACGCGTTTTCCTAAAATGCTTTTTTGATGTGTCTAGATCCAGCCTGGGTTTGTGTCAGTGTCTCAGATTTGAGTACAGAAATGGGACATCCTTCCCTATTTTAGATTATTCCCAAGTTTTCCACTTTTGGAGACCTAATAATATATTTTGTTTGCAGTCGGAACAGCACATTCCAGACATATTTTTTGAATAATAATAAAAAAATCACTTTGTCATCATCATGGTGTCAAAGTAAGGAAACAAAAGCACCAGAATGTGTGTAAACCCTTCAGAATGCTTGCAGCTGGAGCTTTATTTAAATAGCTTTCTCTTCTGCTTCTTACCGATTATAACTACTTAGGAGTTTGATTATAATTTTCTTCTAGGGGCTCATTTTATAACTAAGGCCAATTTTATTCATTATCCCCCTGTCAGTATCAGGAGACTCAAAATCAGCTATCATTACCATCTCCCTTACATTTGAGAGAATGAAGAAGAGGAGGAGGAAGAGAAAGGAAATGGAAGGTGCCTTCACTTTTATGGATCATGGGATCATTGTTATGGATTACCAATTCATGAACCTCATTAGGTTCCCCATATGGCTCCCACAAAGGCAACTGAACCCAATGGGGGTGTTCCTCCCTGTGCCTGATGTTCAGAAACTTCATCTCCACTGATCTGGAAGGTTCTTTTCCCACCCTACATTTTCTTGAAGCCTCTCACATCTGCCACTAGAAATCTCCCAAGACCTTTTGAAAAGAAACTGATTTTTCAGAAGGCGTGCAAAGGTGGAAGTTCCTGCATCCTAACCTAATTTAGCACTGTCTGTGGATTTCTGGACTTGTTGATTATTAGAAGAAATAATCCACGGCAGGAAAGAAAGGGGGAAGGCATTGTTTAGCTTTTAATTCATCTCTGTTTATTCTTTGTTAAGTTAATTCTTTGACCCGCTTTAAAGCCGTATCATGGTGTTTTCGTTCTGGTTTTGTATCCCCGGGTTTGATCCAGAAACAGCATTTGTTTTTAAATCATATTGGAAATCCCCCCAACCATGCATTGTGTCCAGTCTTGGTAGTAGGAGCCATAAACTAAGAAACTAGCAGCATTGCCTCCTGGTTAGAGTCAGATTAGGATGTGAAGTTCATAGGGCGACGTTGGGGACCATTCACCACCTCTCAGACTAATAAACCTTACAGGATAAAATGGGGAATCCATGCATGCTGCCTTGAGCACCTTGGAGAAATGGCAGGATATAAATGTATATAACTTTGTTTACCTGCAACAGGGATGAGAAACCTGGTGCCCCTTCAAGTGTTATAGGAAACTGACTTACTGCAATGCGCTCTGCATGGGACTACCTTTGAAGGTGACTCAGAAACAACAACTAATCCAGAATGTGGCAGCTAGAGTGGTGACTGAGAGTGGCCGCTGACACCTTATAACACTGATCCTGAAAGACCCAATAGTACATTTCTGAGCACAATTCAAAGCATTGGTGCTGACCTTTAAAACCCCAAATGGCCTTGGCCCTGCATATGTGCAGGAGCATCTCCACCCCTATCATTCGGCCCAGACACTAAGGTCCAGCACCGAGGGCCTTTTGACAGTTCCCACACTGCGAGAAGTGAGGTTACAGGGAACCAAGCAGAGGGCCTTCTCAGTAGTGCCGCCTGCCCTATGGAACGCCCTACCATCAGATGTCAAGGAAATAAACAACTATCTGAATTTTAGAAGACATCTGAAGGCAGCCCTGTTTAGGGAAGTTTTAAATGTTTGATGTTTTATTATATTTTTGTCTATGCTGGAAGCTACCCAGAGTGTCTGGGAGAACCCAATCAGATGGGCGGGGTACAAAAAAAATTATTACCATCATTATTATTACCAAGTCAGACTAATGATCCATCTGGCTCAATATTGTCTACAGTGACTAGCAGCTTCTCTCCAGCATTTCAAGCAAGGGTCTCTCCCAAACTTACCTGGAGATGCCAGGGATTGAACCTGGGACCTTCTGCATGCAAGGCAGATGCTCTACCACTTAGCTGCAGCCCTTGTTGTCCTCCATGCACCGTCTATGGGTGTGCTCCCATCACCCACAGACAACATGGCCTGATAGGCATGATAGGAGTTTTTGTACGGCATCATATCCAGGGCCATAGTTTCCCTATCCATGCCTAAGGCACTTTTCACCTGCCATTCACACAGCAGCATATAGAGAGAAATCCTCATTAAAACCACAGCATAAGATTAGTCTTATAATATATATAAATGAATCCTCTTGTGGGGATGGTGGGAATAGTGTCATAACTAGGAGCGCTGCTAGAATTCGAACAGAGGCGTTTGCACCTAAAAGGCACGAAATGACCCTCCTCCCACCCAGTTGACGCTGGAAAAACTATAGTGGAATGGGTCTAGACTTATTGCAACCCTAGCCATGCCTGCTCAGAACTGAGCCCCATTGAATTCAATGTGGCCTTTTTATATAGAAATGTTGATATATCACTATTCATTTTTCTTTTCTTTTTTTAGAAGCCATTGTTCATTTTAAAAAAAAATAATCTGTGTGGTTTACAACAATTGAACATAATACCACAAAATAAAAACCTTATTGAAATCAGAAACCAATGAATTTGTGGAAAGGTGTGTTCTTAATTACTGGCATGGGCCTGGTGGAATAGAAAAATTCTTCAGCAGACGCTCAAAAGCTGAAACAGAAACCGTCTGATTAATGTCTGTTGGCAGGGTACAGGACTGGGCTGATGACACTATCGGCTTTGTTTCTTGTTGTCAAATGAGACTCACCAACACAGGGAATGACCAGTGATGCTCCTGCAAATCTGAGTGACTGAGTTAGGATATAACAGCTCAGCAATCACTGAGCTACCCTGGACCTAAGTTGCTCAGGGCTTTGTAAATTAATACAAGGACCTTGAATCTGGTCAGTAGAGTTAGGGTTGTGGCCTACCTCTTGCTTATAATGGACCCTTGAAGTCAGTGGAATGCAGGCATCATCCTGTGATACTTGGGAAGAGCTTCAACTGCCATAAAAAGGTAAAGCAAATCTCCATTCCCTCCAACATTTCACTGATGATAATAGGGACATCCTACTGCATAATAATAATTTTACTATTTATACCCCGCCCATCCAACTGGGTTGCCCCAGCCACAATGGGCGGCTTCTAACACATATAAAAACATTAAACATCAAAAAACTTCCCTATACAGCACTGCCTTCAGATGGCTCGGGGGTCGCATAACTCCATACCCTCCAACATTTCTCTGATGAAAATAGGGACGTCCTAAGGAAAAGCGGGACATTCCGGGATCAAATCAGAAACCAGGGTGACTTCTGTAAATCCGGGACTGTCCCTGGAAAATAGGGACACTTGGAAGGTCTGGATGTCCACTTCTTATTGCAGGGGGGAAGAGAACGAGCCCCTTCCTCATAAACCTCTCCATCACGGTTGTGGAAATGTCCACTGCCTTGTTACCCCAGTGTCGGTGCTCTGATGGCATTACCAGAAAAAAAGAATGCATACTGAGAGCAGATCAGAAAAGACTTGGGATCTGCTGGGTCCAAAGCCCTCCAGTTCCCCCAACATGCTCCCAGAATTCTGGAAAAGGAAGGGGAGAAACAGGGAAGCCCACCCAGCCTACTGCCCTACCAGCGTGAGCAGAGGCGGAGCTAGCTGCTCTAGCACCCGGAGTGGCACGCATGCTGTGCACCTGGGGGCGGGGTCATGGAGTGGGTCAAGCGTCCCAGGGAGTGGGGCAAGCATCCCAGGGGGCAAGACGCCCATGGTGGGTGTAGCAAGCCGCCCATGAAGAAGAGTTTGGATTTGATATCCCGCTTTATCACTACCCTAATGAGTCTCAAGGGATGCGGGTGGCGCTGTGGGTTAAACCACAGAGCCTAGGACTTGCCAATCAGAAGGTCGGTGGTTCGAATCCCTGCGACGGAGTGAGCTCCCGTTGCTCGGTCCCTGCTCCTGCCAACCTAGCACGTCAAAGTGCAAGTAGATAAATAGGTAGAGCTCCGGCAGGAAGGTAAACGGCGTTTCCGTGCACTGCTCTGGTTCACCAGAAGCGGCTTAGTCATGCTGGCCACATGACCCGGAAGCTGTACTCTGGCTCCCTTGGCCAATAAAGCGAGATGAACACCACAACCCCAGAGTCAGCCACGACTGGACCTAATGGTACCTTTACCTTTACCTTAAGGAGTCTCAAAGTGGCTAACAATCTCCTTTCCCTTCCTCCCCCACAGCAAACACTCTGTGAGGTGAGTGAGGCCGAGAGACTTCAGAGAGAATTGTGACTAGCCCAAGGTCACCCAGCAGCTGCAAGTGGAGGAGCGGGGACGCGAACCTGGTTCAGCAGATTATGAGTCCACTGCTCTTAACCACTACACCACACTGGCTCCATGGTGGGTGGAGCAAGCCACCTATGGTAGGCTGCTTCCTGAGCAGGGGGGAGGGAGCCACGCCTTTTTGCCAGCAGCCTTCCTCCCTTCCCTCTTCCTTTTGACAGCTCAGGGGAGGCTTCCCCCCTCCCCACCAGGAAGCAGCCCTGGACTGGGGGGCAATGGCACACCACTCGCCCATGACTCCCAAGCCTCCCCCAAGCTGTCAAAACAAAGGGGGAAGGGGGGAAGGTTGCTGGCATGGCAGCACAGCTCTGCCTCTTCCCCCAACGGCTTGGGTTAGGCTTGGAAGTCAAGGGTGAGCGGCGCGTCGAATGTCACCCCCCTCAGTGATGACACCGCCCGCCCCCTTCCTCCACCCCTGAGCGTGAGCCAAGCAGGGATTTGGTGATCCTTCTGCCTGGAATATTCTCTCTGATTTCAGTGGGCCAACTCCAGCTTTGCCTAACCTGATGCCCTCCAAATGTTTTTGGCCACATGGCATCTGATCCGCAGGGAGGCTGTCACGAATGAAATAAAGTTATAACATTTGGCCCCGAAATTCATCCCCGACATGAAAACTGCCTGGATGAGTCGCCACTCATCAAAGTGCACAGGCTGCAATTAACTTCTTTCATTTCTTTTCTTGGCGACGCAGAAATCAATGGCTCCTTATCAGCCATTTTTACATCTGCTTTAATCCTGAAAAGGCTGAATTGTCAGACCTCAGCGCACACATGTGATTGCTGTCCTATAAACCAAAGATGTAATCAGAAGGAGCAGTTATGTCCTGTAATTCAATGAATGGATCTGCTGCTATGGTAATTTCTTGGGTAATTACATGTGAGAATGATGTTTTTTCTGTAATTGAAACCCGACAGCCAATAGTAATCTAAAATTTATTATACAAATCCACATCTCATGTTGCAGGCTCCTCAAGCGGCTCCAGAAAACAATTTTATCCTGCTCCACATTTGGTAAACATCGGCCCACCTACAGCCCCATTAGCCCTTCAAAGTTGAGGAAGGACAACTGTTAAGTTGTGGGTGAACATATTAGACGACACAGTGATTCTTCAAACAGCTCTTGTTTATTCACAGGCCAGAACAGAACTGAACTGAAGGGTTCAGCCAGCCTGCTTATATAGAGCTCCACTAGAACGCAACAGTAACCAATTTCTGTAACTATCCAATCATTGAACGTCACTTTTGATCCCTTATTTGCATATGTGGACCTGAACTATTTACAGTATCCCCCTGCTGCCCCAGGGTGAGAACTTCAGTACATAACAACAACTGCTCAGTGGAAGAATGCATCCCTTGCATACCAGAGGTCACAAATTCAGTCCCTGAAGACTACAGGTTGAAGATCCTCAGCCTGAAACCATAGAGGGCTGTTGCCAGTCAGAGCAGGTATTACTGAGCTATATGGAAGTTCTCTCAAAGGTTCTGGATGCCTAAGGAAAGAGTTTTTTAGGATTCAGGTGGGCAATGAAGACCACCCAAGTTGCTCTTTCACAGGTTTTACTAACAGGGTGAGAAAAATAAATAATGAAGCAAGCTGAGACAGATAAGATCTTACAGCCCCTTCTGTTGCCAGAAAATCCCTTTCTCTTATTGGGCAGGCAATGGGTTGAACGCCTTACAGATGACATATGCAGCACCAGTGCCAACAAGCAAGATCTGCGCTGAGATTTCCACCTGTCCTTGGTGGAAAATGAAAATAAGTGATAGGCGATGAATACAGGCTGGAATGGAAAACAATTCTCTTTCTTACATCCCTGCATCAGGTTCAAGAATCTGGTTTGTGCCCAGTCTCCCCATCTACTCCAGACTGCTGGGTGGAACTGCCATCTCCTCCAGGGATGGACAAAATATCTGTAAAGGAGAGAACAGTCATAATTTGTGGAGTTTGAGTTAAGAATTTGTGGGGCTTAAGTTAGAAATAAAATTTGAAGTAGAGTATCTTGGGCTGTATGAGGCCCGACTAGTAATGAAAACGAAACATCGATGGTTGTTTTCATTCCCAGTCTTTGTTGAATGTCATGAATGGATAAGTCACTTGTTGTCAAATTTCTTCTTAGAAACACATTTAAATGTAAAGAGAAAATGCATTATTCAGAGATGGGAAAGCTCCCTAGAGCCTGTCGGATCAAATCAGAAATTGCCTTAGTTCTGATTGGAAGACTGAGGGTAATTTTTCTGAGTCAGTCTGAAGGCCTGTCTTGGGAGCCTTTTGGCCTCCCCAATCTGAATTAAGAGATCTATTACTCAGGATGAGACTGGGAGAAAGAGCCTGTGAGGGCCAAATCAGAGGATTTTCCATGGCGAATGGGCTTTTCCTCCCCCCTTCCCCTCAGATCTTCCTCCGCAAGGCCTTTTTACTGTATACTGTAACCCACAGGAATGGGTTTCTGGTTCCTAGTTCACCCTAGACAGTTATTGCAACCCTGCCCTGACAACTGGCAGCCAAAGAACAGAATCCCCTTTTTCTAGGAAATGGTGGAGACATTAGTCACCAGATCCATCTTCCTTTTAAAGGTTATTGGTGTCCCTTCACCACTGAATAGTGAGAAATGTAAAATAAAACAAGCTTCTATGGTGTCCACAAACAACAAGATTGTATATCTCATCAGGGAATACCGCAAGCCTTCCAAAGGCTAAGCAATATATACCAGGGCAGCAGTTAATATCTGATCCAATAACAGTTTCAACTTTTCATCCACTGTCCTGTGTTGTTCTTTGAATTGTTTCCTAGAAGACAAAATTGGAATCAGACAATATTGGGCTCCACCGCTGCTCACAATAGAAGCTAGATAGATCTATTCCATTGCTTCCTCCAGGGAATGGCTGTATGTAGCTCAATAAAAGAGGATGTGCTTTGCATATAGAAAGTCCCAGGTCTAACAGAAAGGTGCCAGCAGAATCGACTCCTCCTGCACCAGAACTACAGGGAGACTGGCCACTTTGCTCCCTCTGTGAATGGCCAAGCCTGAACATCCTCACCACACCCTAAAGCAACTCGTTACCAGCAGGACACAAGTCCTTGTTACTCTACTTGCAGAGCTGAAGAACATAAGAAACCTGCTGGATCAGGCCCTTCGAATCCAGCACAGTGACTAACCAGATGCCTATGGGAAGCCAACAAGCAGGATCTGAGCTTGCCCAAGATTTCCCTGGTCCTCTAATGTCTGAAGAGAGCCAATTTATTCAAGAATAGGAAAATCGATCGATGCAGAGAACAGGTGGATTAGTGAACATATCTGTAGTCAGCCAATCTGGAAAATGTAAATCAATTTCAGAGGAAGCCAAGATTCACATTCTTCACAAGTGAAATGCCACAGGGTTGTATGCCCTCCAGGCTCAGACTTACACATTTGATTTTGTCCAGCTTCTCTTCATTTTGCTTCCATTTAGGCTTAGATTATTCTCTACAAGTCCCCTCACAGATTTCCTAACACAAACCTCTCACTGGTCAGGTTTTCACCAATTGGCACATAGAAGGTACAACGTATAAACTCTTCCTTATGGTGAGTGGAAGTTTTTTCTTCCCACCAAGATCACGTATATTGTTGTTGTTGTTTAGTCATTTAGTCGTGTCCGACTCTTCGTGACCCCATGGACCAGAGCACGCCAGGCACTCCTGTCTTCCACTGCCTCCCGCAGTTTGATCAAACTCATGTTCGAGAACACTGTCCAACCATCTCGTCCTCTCTCATCCCCTTCTCCTTGTGCCCTCCATCTTTCCCAACATCAGGGTTTTTTCCAGGGAGTCTTCTCTTCTCATGAGGTGGCCAAAGTATTGGAGCCTCAGCTTCAGGATCTGTCCTTCCAGCAACACTCAGGGCTGATTTCCTTAAGAATGGAGAGGTCTGATCTTCTTGCAGTCCATGGGACTCTCAAGAGTCTCCTCCAGCACCATAATTCAAAAGCATCAATTCTTCATTGATCAGCCTTCTTGATGGTCCAGCTCTCACTTCCATACATCACTACTGGGAAAACCATGGGGTGGTAAAAGTGGTTAACTTTTTCTCCCATGAAAAGTAAGCACATAAGAAGGGCCTGCTGGATCAGGCCAATGACTCAGCTCATCCGGCACCCTGTTCTCATAGTGGCCAACCTGATGCCTGTGGGAAGCCCGCAAGCATTCCCCAAGCACAAGAGCACTCTCCCCTCCTTTAATTTCCATCAGCTGCCTCCAACTGTGTTACTGTTAGTGGAGGCACTACTGCTTCCATCTGTGAAGGCAGAGCATAGCCATCATGGCTAGCAGCCATGGATAGCATGAATTTGCCCAGTTTAGAGAGATCGTTTTGGAGCTCTTCACAATCTATTTTTAATTGCTCTAAACATCAGCAAACTGGGCCACCCCACTGCTCATCCCTAACTCTAGATCTTTTATGAACAAGTTAAAAAGTACAGGTCCCAATCCTGATCCTTAGCGGACTCTGCATCCCTCCATTCAAATAACTGCCCATTTATTCATTTTCTGTGCTTCCTTCTACCAATTCCTGATCTTCTTCTATGACTGCTAAGTTTACTCAAGAGTCTTTGGTGAGGTACAATGTTAAAAGCTTTTTGAAATCGAAGTACACACGTCAACCAGATCACCTCCATCTAAGTCAGCCTTTCTCAACCTGTGGGTCCCCAGATGTTGTTGGACTACAACTCCCATCATCCCTAGCTTGCAAGGCCAGAGCTCAGGGATGATGGGGGTTGTAGTCCAACAACATCTGATGACCCACAGGTTGAGAACTGCTGATCTAAGTGGTTGCTGATACTCTCAAATAACTCTGAAAGGTTCATGAGACAGAACCCATGCTGGTTCCGCTACAGCAAGGCTTACTGTATTTTTCGCTCTATAACACGCACCGAGCATAACACGCACGTAGTTTTTAGAGGAGGAAAATCCGTAGGCATGCCACCCATAGGCATTCCCTCCATAACACGCACAGACATTTCCCCTTACTTTCTAGGAAGAAAAAAGTGAGTGTTATGGTGCAAAAAATACGGTATTCTTCTATGTGCTTGGTTATTTTATCTTTAACAAAACTTTCTACCCATTTGCCTGGGTAGCCTTTCCAGGCTAACTTGCCTGTAATTTTCAGGATTCTTCTTGGATTCCCACCCCCACCCCCTTTTTAATGTGTTACACTGGCTACACAAATTTCATGTGAAAATTTGTGTTGCATTTGCTCATTGGTTATGAGTCTGTGGGTACCAGACCCTTATAACCCCTGGATCCAGCAACTGTTAACATCTAATCAAGCCAAGCAAGCTTCCTGTGGGGTGATAGCCTGGGTGATGAGACATTAATGGGGATAAAGGGGCTCTGTGGGAGGCAGCAAATGGGTGGAGCCCCTCCCTCAACTCACAGATAGTGAGAAGGAATAAAGCCAGTGTTGAGAGGAGAGAATTTGGCAGAGAGGAAACAGAGCAGAGAGAGAGAGAGCACCATTGGAGGCTCAGGGTGTATATATGTGCAAATAAACCATATATCCTAAAGACACCACAGTCTCTGCTGTGCCTCATTTCCAAAAGGAAACCCAAAACCTGGATAAGTGCCTGGAACCACTGGAATCTTGCAGTGCTTGAAGATTGGGGTGGCATGCAACAAAACAATGATAAAATTATTACAAAGGACCCTAAGAGGCACAAATGTTCTATCAGGGGTAGATAGAAGCTGCAAAATAAGTAATCGGCCTGGGGAAGGGTCATGGCACAGCAGGTCTCTGGCATCTCTAGGTATAGTTCAGAAACTCCCTTGCCTGAAACCATGGAGTGTGTAGACAATACTAAGCGAGATAGACCAGTGGCTTAAACTTAGCTTAAGGCATTTTCCTAGGTTCTACCCCTAATAAATAGGGCCACTTGGAACTTGGGCCATATGTACCAGCACAGGGCAAATTAGACACAACACAGAAGACAAGACAAGTAAATCCTGGCTTCTGATTTTATATTTTAGAGTGCTTGTCTTAGACATGCAGCTCAAGCTGAGACAAAATAATATTTTCTGTAGGTTCTTCAAATATATAAAATGGCATCTGTCAGCGCTGCCCAAGGTCCCAGCTCACACAAGACCAACGCTGCTTCGTTCTTTAGTATAAAAGTCTTTATTGAAGTTCAGTTTCACTTCCACACGCGCAGCGTGCAACGCTACGTCTGTAACTTTAGACCGCCGAAGCTCCATCTGAATCTCCTCCCCCCTGACACCAGTTTAAGATTCTAGCCTTACTCCACCTCTTCCTCTGTTCCTTCCTCCTCTGGGTCCGCCTGCTAGTCGGGGTCTCACCCTTCCTAGACTCCTCTGACGCTGAGTCCCCTGACTCTTCCCCCTCCCTCCTTCGGGCTTTAGGACCTGGCTCCCAATCCGGGTTTTCTGCTGTCCCGCGCTCCTGCACATTTGAACTTGGCGCGCGCGCGCAGCCTCCCACTTTCCTTCTGACCGTTACACTTGTGTCACTGCTCCCTCCTTCGGGGAGGCTAGCTGGACCTGACCTTCCCTCCGTTTCCCCACTTTCCGATGGGGGCGTGGTCAGCCCTGACTCATCTTCTCCCCCCGCTGGAGGAGAAGCTGGTCCTGACACATGTGACTCTTCCCCCCCACTGTGCTCTGGTGGGGGAACTGGTCCTGATCCTCCGCTGCTCCCTTTGGAGTCCCCGCTGGCCCCTTGCTTCTGGTGCGTCCCCCCTGGGACCCCCCTTGCCCTTACCATAGGCGCCCCCTTCTGGGAATCTTCTGATTCGCTGGAGAAGCTCATGGAATCTCTCGGGTCACTGTCATATTCCCCTGCGCTCCCCTCGGATTCCTCTCCTCCGCTCTCTATTTGCTCTCTCCCCTGTGCTTCTGCTCCTGAGCCTCTGACAGCATCTAACAAAGTGAGCTTGAGTCCGCAAATATTTATACCATAATAAATGTCTTTCAGGTGCCACGAGACTCTTTGGGGTTCTGGCTATAAGGGACCAGCAAGCCTCTCCCCCTCTGGAAATATATGCGTCAGCCTTCTAGACAGAGTCTCTTTTTCTTCCGACTATTGTATATCAAAGAAAACTAATAGCAGTTTGCCATGCTCATTACATAATCTCATTAAAGCACAACTATGATTCCTTTGTGAATAATCCCCAAACAAATTGTAACTTTATGCTTTGGTTACCTTCAATTAAGGTATTTGCAAGGGAACACACTTCCCAGTTATACAATGCCACGAGTGCAGCCAATCAGCTGTGACAGCTCTGCAGATTTCACAATTTAACCCACTTATGATTATCCTAATCTCTTTAGGAAGCAAGAGGAATATGCCAGCTCCTTGCGACATTTATTATTTATAAAAAATGAAGCCAGCTTGGATGCCTTTATAGAATTACAAACACAACCATCACCTTCTCTCTTTCCCTCCTGCTTTCCCTCCCCTTCCCCACAACAACCCAGGCAAGAAAGAATTAGCAATATCAGTGGCCAGACAGATATCAGATCTTTTTTGAAAGAGTTACAGGTTTGGTGGATCAGGGGGATGCTGTGCACATAGTGTATCTTGATTTCAGTAAGGCTTTGGCCAAAAGTCCCCCATTATATTCTAGTGGAGACGCTAGTAAAATGTGGACTGGGATAACTGTTAGGTGGATTTGTAGCTCGCTGACTGACCAAACCCAACTAGTGGTTCATCACCATCCAGAAAAAAAGTGACAACTGGAGTGCTTCAGGGTTCTGTCCTGGGCCCATTGTTGTTCAACACCTTTATAACCGAACTTAAAAGTGTATTACTTCAATTCGGAAGAGGTCACTACTGTGACAATTGCCTCTCTGCTGGTAGAAAAGTTGTGTGGCTTCTACCTGTGCTGATTCTGCTTTGCAAAAGGACACATAAACATTGTGGTTGTGTGAATACTTCACATCTAACTGTATGCCTTACCTTGGTTCAGAATTGCTAACCCGATTTCTATGGTAGGTTCATGCCAAAGGAACGATGTATTACTCAGAAGAAAGCCCCACTGAATTGCACAGGGATTGCTCCCTCCTAAGTAGGTACAGGACTGCAGCATGAGTTAAAGGTACCACACAAGACTATTAGCAAGGGATGCCATAAATGTCCCCCAGACCCTCCACATCTTGCATGTGATAGCCCGTTAAATACTTGAAAATTTTAAAATATTTTAAATACCTTTCCTGGTGACACCACCTGCGCAGCCAGTATTTTCCTCTCTCTTCCTGAGCCACAGCCTTAAACAGGAAGGAGTGATGAAAGAAACCGACATGTGCCCCAAGGCCCTTCAGCTTCCTACACAGAGTCTCTTGCTATACCTTGAAGGCTGTGTCTGGCATTGAAGGCTGTGTCTGGCAGTATCATTTGTAGCCACATGAATCAGAAAGAAAGGGCTTTGTAAGACTTGGCAACTTCTCTGTCACACCATGAATCTTTGCACCTGGAAAGCAGCACACCTCCTGGGACATCCTATTACCTTTGCAGACTACTGCCTCTGTTCCTCCTCTGGTAAGTGGCAGGAATCGTTCTGCATGTTTTTGCCTGGCTTGGACGTTCCCTTGAATTCCTGATCATGCTTCCTGCTTGCATGGGTGGAGAATAAAGAGAAATGCGCGGCTAATGTTTGTAGAAGCCAACCTACAATGGGATAGAATCCACAACCTACAATGGGATAGAATCCACACTCAGTGCTTTGCCCGCTATTGCCCACCACTGGCATGTGGCCCCTGGAAGATTACCCACAAAGGAATGTGGCCCTCCATTTGAAAAGGGGCCCCTGCCCCAATCTAGATCAACCCAAGTGAGAGAAAACAAACAAACAACACCCAAAGAAATTATGCACTGACAGTCCTGGGCACCTGTATCCAAAAAGACAAACAGATTCCCAGTTAGCTAGGGCAGTCTGGCTTGCTTCCCGTCATTTCATGAGGTTCCTATTGAGCCTTGGCTAGCTTAGATACCTCTAAAATACAGACAGCCATGGAATTCAGCCTTCTGGGGCTATTTATCTCTTTGTATAATATTTCAGGAGGGGAAATTGTCTTTAAAGTAGAATGTGCCTATATTATTCTTCTGTCAAGAGAGCTCTGAGGAGACAAAGCAAGGAGCAGTGCGTATTCTCAACAACCCTCTCACAGAATTAATGCCAGCCTTTCCACTGATATCTCCATGAATAAATGATCCGGCTTCATAAGTATGCAGATTTACTACAGCTCATTAGTTTGCTTGAAACACGCTATCAATAATAATAATAATAAAATCTTGTTTTCTTTTTTTAAAAAAGTGAAATCCATTAGATACTAGGCTTAAAAAATGAAGGCTGTGACATCCATTGAAAATCTATTTTCCATGAGACACCCAGTGCTGTTACCTGCCCTAAATGAGATCACGTAATAATGACTACTGCTATCATTGCCTCTTATCCAATTTTTCTTTTTTTTTTTTAAAGTATTAACATTTGTAGTCCACATCATCCTGCAAGCTCAGGAGGGACACAAGAGCCCAAAGCAATCTTTTGCACCATTCACAGTTGAGTAGCATTGTACAATCATTGAACCTTTGCAGAATCCACCTTTGAATGTCTCAATTATTTTTGAAAAGGAAATCCAGCATGAATCAGGCTTCTCTCTGCTACTGGGGTGGGGGCGTTGCTGCTGAAAACTTTATTTCATTTCAGCAAGCCTAGCCAAACATAAAGCTTGGAGCCTGTGTGGTGTTTACAGTGTTGGCCTAAGACTTGGGAGACGAGGATTCAAATCTCTACTCTGCCATGGAGCTCACTGGGTGGCTTTGGGCCAATCACTGCCTCTCAGCCTGATCTACTTCTCCCCAGGTTGCTCTTCCTCCTCCTCCCCCTCCTCCTCAGCCACACCTCTTCTAACCAGGCCACACCCCTCACCAGCCTTGCCCTGCACCTTCCTTCAGTGTTTCAATCCAGATGGAATGTATGTTTGAATTCTGATAATGCTTTTTTCCCCCTGGGTGGTGGATAGAGAGGGGTGTTTGAGTGTGTGCTGAAACTATCCTACTGTGGTCCCTGGAAAGCTGGCCAACATACAACTCTTGAGCTGGAAAAGATTGCCCAGCCCTGATACACCACTTATGCCTTTTATGTTTAATCAAAGAATAAATTATTCTAAAATTAAATAAAGCAATAGACATGTGAAAGCTGGCAGTGGGGCAGGGATGCCCCAAGCTCCCACACTACATGTGAGTGTCATAGCTGTCAACTTACAGATTTGAAAATAAGGGACCAGCAGCCTCAAAAATAAGGGACCAGCAGCCAAAATAAGGGATCAACAATTACTTTTATAAAATACATATTTTGTTGCGTGCAAATGGCTTTAGATACCTATTAGGTCCATAAATTACCATACAGCATATATTCAACACACGCAAAAAGCCACAATTTGTTGCTGACAAAGCAAGCTGGACATAGAAAGGGCCCCATTACCTTCAGTAGCTTATTTAAGAGACATCATCAATAAGGGACAGCAGCGGGACATGGTGCTGGAATAAGGGACTGTCCCGCCAAATAAGGGACGCTTGACAGCTATGGTGAGTGTGCTACATACAAGTAATGTAGAATTGTAGTTGGAAGGGATCCTGAGAATCATCTAGTCCAACCCCCTGCAATGCAGGAATATGCAGCTGTCCCTTATGGATATCAAACTTGCAGCCTTGGCATTATCAGCACTAACCAAATGAGCTATCCAGGCTATGCATGAACAGGGCTTCTGTCTTCTCCTGCTCCTAGCACACCAGTAAAGCTAAATCATGGGTAGGAACCTCAGGCACAGCGGCTATATAGGGCCTCCCAGACCTCTATCTGGTCCTCGAAACTCTCCCCAGGGCACATCCCTCACCAGCCCTGCTTCATACCCTGAGTGGTTTTGCCCCACCGGAATGTGTCCTTGAACTCTGGCTTGCCAGGATGGAGGATAGCGAGGCATGTGTAGAGAATGAGAATGGGAATGGTCCAGTTGTGTCTACAAAATGGCATGAGGTCTTCAGCAAAGCCCCATTTCTCTGTCAATTTGCTATGACAATCAACCCAAACAGCACTGGTTGGTTGGTTGGTTAGTTAGTTAGTTAGTTAGTTAGTTAGTTAGTTAGTTAGTTAGTTTCAATAAATTAATCTATATCTAAATAGCTTCCTATAAACACTACACAATACTAAGGACCAGGAGTGCCATCTTAATTGCAAAACATGGAGGTGAATGTCCCAGAACTATTGAGAAATTGCATAGAAACGAAGGGACTTTGTTGTCATCACAGTGTCGGTCCCAGCCATTTGAAACTGAAAAGCAAAAGAATTCACATGCTGAAATCAGTGGGAACTGCCGGGTACTTAGCGCTCAAAATGAAGATGACTAATCTGGTTTACAATCCAATTTTGGGGAAATCAGAGCTGTGTAATTTTCCTCAGTGTCATAACTCAGCTCCATTTTATTGTCTATAGCTACTCTGCAATTAGCATTTATTGTAGATACGTTGGGCACAGAATTAAGTTGGCTTTTCAAGAACACTTGCCAACAAATTGCTTATTACTAAGTGCTTTGGAATCTGCATTAAAAATGTGACTATTTTTTTTATTTTAAAAAAGCATTTCTCACCCATTGCTCATTTCCATGTACATATATCTCTTGCAATTGTAGCAACCAGTTGTCGCCCCCTATGGATCTCAAGCTGAACACTTTGGGATGTGTTAATAATTAATTGCAGCTTACCCTTTGGCTGAAACAGGTAGGTTGTATATGCTTTGGGCAAAGGGTATCTACTATGGTGCAATTGGCTTGCATCAAGAAACCTAGCAAGGTCCCTTATGTAAGGTCAGTCTATTTCTCCATTAGGTGCTGCCTTGTTTACTCTCAGTGGCAACAGTTCTTGAAGGCCATGGACAGAGAGTCTTTCACCCGCAGGTCTAGACCAGCAAACCCTCTAAAGGGCCTCAGCATGCTGCTGAGACAACAGCTCTTCTTGGGTATTCTCAAACCAGCACCTGTCACAGTGATCTGTCCAGGGTACTGAAAGACTGTGATTTGCCTTGCCTGCATTGATCCTGAATAATGTATCTATTGACTCTGATCTTTTGGACATAACCCTGCCCTTCCAATAAATGCCATTGCCAGCCTCTCCTGGGAGTCTTGAGCATATCCCCACACAAAAGCTTCACCTGCTAAATTTCTGTATGTCAGATTGTGTATTGTTAAATACACAAGAGCAGAGCTAGTTTATATTTTTTAGGACAATCCCTCTCAATCCTTTCTTTTTCAATCTTTCATTATTTAAATATAAACAGAAACTTAGTCATAAACACATATATGCATAATGCAGCTTGATTCTACATCAAACACACCAGCACTAACTCAGCTAGGCATCTTCAAATTGATAGCTTCAGTTTCATTGCCATAAAAGGGTAGACACTTTCATATTACATCTTGATCTTTCTACTCACTTCAGAAGCCATTACTTAGCAAGGAGATTTGAAAATGGAATCACAATCACTGGAGTAAGCCGACAGAGACAAGATTCCCATTCATAAACTGATGTTGTGCCAGTTTGCAACCACCCCTAGAAGGGTAATTTGGCCCCTGTTGTTCTCTTTTACCCTTCTCTGATCCTAGCAAGGTCTGATTCAGGCAGGTCATATAACATCATTTCATTTATTGGCTCGGAGGCAGGAAATCTTTCAGCGGAGCTCCTTGGACCAGAAAACCCAATCAAAAAGTGGGGAGAAGCACTGAGATCAAGTCAAGATCATAAGCCAAAACTGGATTGTGGTTTCAGAAACCAGAGTTGGTCCAGTTTTGGATGTAAATTTTTAGTTCAAAAGCAGAAGGCTCAGATCTCCTCTGGGTGGCCATGCTAGAAGAAAGAGGGGGAGAGGGCAAATGCAGGCCCAAAGTTCATGCAGATAAGAGCATAAGAAGACCATCAGGTCATTGGGCCATTGAATCCAGCATCCTGCTCTCACAGTGGCCAACCAGATGCTGTAAAAAAAACTATGCTTCTGTGCTATAGTTCACAGCAATATATCCTCACATCAGTTTACAGCAGGAATGGTGAACTTCAGGCCAGGTGGTGGGAAACAAGTCCCTCTCTATAAAGCCCTCAAAAGTCTCCCCAGGCCATAACTTCTCTGCCTAGGTCATACTCCTCACTGTCCTTGTTTTTCATCTTGAGTGTTTTTGCCTGGCCAGAAAGTGTCCTCAAACTCTAAAAATGGCCCTTGCTTCTCTGGATGAAGGTTAGAGGGTGAGAGTGTACAGACCAGCTTACTGTACAAAGGTAAAACTTGCATTCATTGCTCCACCCACTTTTGCTTCTGCCTCCACCCACCAGTGGCATGGGGTGCTTGGGAGGTTGCCCAGAATGGGATATGGCTTTCAGGATGAAGAAAATTCCCTGCCCTTTCAAATGTTTTGCACCCTGGGCATTTTTACCTAGCTGCAGTGTGTCTTGGATGCCCGGATGGAGGATCCAGAGGGGCGTGCAAGCATTCATAGGGACTAGCCCTATGAATTCGCAGTTGCTGCTTTGCTTCTGGTCCTGTCCACCAGGTATGTGGGCCCCCGGAAAGTTGCCCAGAGGGGAATGTGGCCCTCAGGCTGAAAATGCACCCCTTGTTTGTTATTATTATCCAAATAATAATAATAAAAATAATAATAATAATAATAATAATAATAATAATAATAATAATAATAAATTTATACCCCACCCATCTGGCTCGGTTTCCCCAGCCACTCTGGGATGCTTCCAACAGAATATTAAAATACAATAACCTATTAAACATTAAAAGCTTCCCTAAACAGGGCTGCCTTCAGATGTCTTCTAAAAGTCTGGTAGTTGTTGTTCTCTTTGACATCTGATGGGAGGGCGTTCCACAGGGCAGGCGCCACTACCGAGAAGGCCCTCTGCCTGGTTCCCTGTAATTTGGCTTCTCGCAGTGAGGGAACTGCCAGAAGGCCCTCAGCACTGGACCTCAGTGTCTGGGCAGAACGATGGGGGTGGAGACGCTCAATCAGGTATACTGGACCGAGGCCATCCAAATTTGTAGCAGGCAGGTATCATCACATCATTTCCGTTGGGTTACAGAAGAAACAGGAGGGAACACAGATGCAGGGAGTAAATTCAACCCTCCATGCCTCTCTATCTGGCCTTAGAGTTCTCCCCAGTCACACACTTTCATGAGCCATATTCCAATAACTCCATCCAAATGTCACATATTACACTATTCCAAATTCCACCGAGACTGAACGATTCATACTAAACCCTAGGAATAAAAAGTGCAATGCCATCCATGTTTATTTAGAAGGTCCGTTTTCAATGGAGCTGATTCCCAGGTAAGTGAGTGTAGGATTTCAGCCTATGGACCCGATCCTATAAACACTTACCTGGAAATAAGCACCACTAAACATAGTGAGGGTTACTTCTAAGTGAGTAAAATACCGTATTTTTCGCCCTATAGGATGCACTTTTCCCCCTCCAAAAATGAAGGGGAAATCTGTGTGTGTCCTATGGGGCGAATACAGGCTTTCACTGAAGCTTGGAGAGCGAGAGGGGTCAGTGTGCACTGACCCCTCTCGCTCTCCAGGCTTCAGGAAGCTATCAGCAAGCCTGGGGAGCCCGCGGGAGTTCCCGCAGGGCTCCCTAGGCTGCGGATAGCAGCCTGCCGCCCAGCGCACAAGGCGCCCTGAAGCAGTGCGCCCCTCGCGCCAGGCAGATATCCGCAGCCTGGGGAGCCCTGCGGGAGTTCCCGCAGGGCTCCCTAGGCTGCGGATAGCAGCCTGCTGCCTGGAGCGCAGGGCGCCCTGAAGCAGCGCGCGCTGGGCAGACATCCGCAGCCTGGGGAACCCTGCGGTTGTTCCCGCAGGGCTCCCTAAGCTGCGGATAGCAGCCTGCTGTCCGGCGCACGGGTGCCCTGAAGCAGAGCGCCCCTTGCGCCAGGCAGACATCCGCAGCCTGGGGAGCCCTGCGGGAGTTCCCACAGGGCTCCCTAAGCTGCGGATAGCAGCCTGCTGTCCGGCGTGCGGGCGCCCTGAAGCAGAGCGCCCCACGCGCCGGGCAGACATCCGCAGATTGGGGATAGCAGCCTGTTGCACGGAGCGCAGGGCGCGCTGAAGCAGAGTGCCCCACGCTTCGGGCAGACATCGGCCAGCCCCACAAGCTCAGGGGACAGCGGGGAGGTGCAGCGCCGCCATCCTGCTGTTCCCCGACCTAGTTTGGTTTCCCCGACCTGGTTTTGGGGGGGAAATAAAGGGGGGGAATTTCCTTTATTTCCCCCCCAAAAAACTAGGTGCGTCCTACGGGACGAAAAATACGGTATATGCAAAGACTTGTGCTGTGAAGAAAAGTCCAAATAGATAGCAAAAGAATATTTATCTAATTTAACAATCAATTGGGGGGGAAATTCAGCAAAATATAAATGACTCTACAACCCGCAACTGCCAGCAATGTGCCTGGGAGCTACAGGGGCAAAAGGCACTCCAGACTATGAATCTGACAACTTTAATTAACTGTTGGCATAAGCAAGTTGCCAATTATCAATGCTAATTAGTAAATAAATAAGCCCTGGTTTATCGCTTGCTTTTTCTTCTGATGGCCTTTTGTTATCCCAGGATTAAGGGAGCCAGTGGCAGGTATAGGGCGTGATGGGGCTATCCCATTCAATCGCTGGATCAGTATTCAATGGGCTAATGGGCCAGGGGGGTTGTTGAACAGCTGAATGCTTCAGCAGGCATGGATTAGCAGATCTCTTGGAAGCATATTGTGGGCATATTGTTGTTCTGTCACGCAGAGCAGAGAGGCAGCCTTCTCTCTTGGGGAAGCCTCGCCATTGATTGTGATCACAAAAGTTCATGAATGGGCTATTAGCTGAATTGCTTCCATCTCTTTGGGTGGCCAGCCGCCTGGAATGGGCCTTGATGCACGGATGAAATGCCCCATGCTATGATCTCGCTCAGGTGGATTGTTATGAGATGGCACTGCCTATACTAGCAGCCGGCGTAGAGTAGCAGTTACATCAGCAGGGTAAAAGCTTTATCAGTCCACATTTTCATACCAAGTGGGCTGCAAGAGTTCTTCAACATGGAACCTGCAGGTTGCACACTGCCTTGTTGCACAGGGGAGGAGCAAGTCCAAAATTTGATGCACACAGAGAGAGAGAGCCCTTGTGCTGCCTTCCTAAAACTGGCTAAGTGAGGTACCAGGCTTTGGGAAGGAGGTATAATAATAATAATAATAATAACAACAACAACAACAACAACAACAACAATAACAACAATAACAATAACAGTAATAACAAGAATAACAAGAATAACAATAATAATAAAAAATTTTATTTATACCCCTCCCTCCCCAGCCAAGACTGGGCTCAGGGCGGCTAACAACCAATAATAAAAACAAGTTGATTGAAATACAACTTTAAAAACAAGATTAAAATACAACATTAAAACATTAAAATGCAGCCTCACAAGGCTCTGGCGGGGTCCTAGAGCCCCCAACCTTCCTCCCAAACCGTAATGTATTTTTGTCGGTGTTTGTCCTTTGATGCTATGGCCTGTCGGCTACGCAAATAAAGACTATTCATTCATTCTTCCTCTCAAAGTTGGGAGATTGCTAATAAGGCTTCAGGAAGGAGGATGGAGGACTCTAGGACCCTGTCAGCGCCCTCATGACCACTTCCTATGTCCAACGCTTAACTTTGGGAAGAAAGAGCAAGGGCTGGAGGATCAAATGTTGCTGAGGGCCACTGAAAAAGCCTCAAGAGCACAGGTGGGACTGCCCTGACCTAGAGTAAGCTGTCAGGGGCCGCATTCTGATAGTGATCAGGGCCAGATCTGCACACAATTGCACTTCCTTACACACATACAACCACACACATATATACACAGAGAGAAAGCTATTCCCCATGGAAACAAAGCCATGGGTTTAATAGGGATTCAGAATAGGATGAGGGAGACTAATGTGGACTCAGCCATGTTCTCTGGTTGCCCTGGGACTAGTCATGATCTCTCCCCCCCCCCTTGAATTATAATAATTTTTATTAAATTTTCTGTTTTACTATTTCAAATAAACATTTTACAAATCTTGAAATAACAATGTTATTCAAGTGAGCAATGTTGTTTTTGTTGATGATGTTGCCTCGCACATCTGGCCTGGTTGCCCTAGCCATTCTGGGAGGCTTCCAACATAATAAAAATAAAATGCCGAACATTAAAAACTTCCTGATACAGGGCTGCTTTGAGTTCTGAGAAGAAAAGTCAAGATATAAGTGGAATAAATAAATAAAAATAAAACAGAGTAGCATCCTAATAGAGAAACAAGATGAAAGACAGGGAAAGCAACTCATTCCTCCTTCCAGTACCTAAGGCATAGGCTGTTTTTTTTTCTTCTTAATAACCTCAAAACTGGCTGTGAAATGAGTCACCCAAGTCATATTATATTAACAACAAGCTCTTTCAGGACAATAGCTGGCTGGAGGGATTGGAACACCTCCTTGTTGTTCAGGGAGCCTCATTTCTGTAGATGTGTTCACAAATTGATTCAGTAGAGTTCTATTTTTGCGTATTAAATGGGTGGTCTCAGAATGCATTCCTTATTTTGGATCTCTTTAGCCGGAATCCCTAGATAAGTGCTTTTCCGTACATCCATTTTTTAGCATCTTCATGGGACAGTCCCACACTATTCCTAGAATCATAGAATCGTAAAGTTGGAAGGGAGTCTAGGGGTTATCTGGTCCAAGCCTCTACAATGCGGGAATCTCCACTAAAGCATCCAAGACAGGTGAACATCCAGCCTCTGCTTAAAAACTTGCAATGAAGGAGAATCCACAACTTCCCATGGGAGTTCATTCCACTCTCAAATACCTCTTACTATCAGAAAGTTATTCCTGATGTTTCATCAGAATCTCCTTTCTTGTAACTTGAAGTTCAAATCCTACCATCCAGAGTGGGAGAAAACAAGCTTGTTCCATCCTCCTTTCAATATTTGAAGATGGCTGTCTTATCTCCTCTCAGTCTCCTCTTTTCCAGGCTAAACATAGCCAGCTCCCTCAACCGTTCCTCACAAAGCTTGGTTTCTAGACCCTTGATCATCTTGGCTGCCTTCCTCCACACACATTCCAGCTTGTCAATACCCTTCTTAAATTGTGGCTCCAGGAACTGGGTGTGATCTGACTAAGGCAGAATAGAGTGGTACTATTACTTCCCTGGATCTGGACACTATACTTTTGTTGATGCGGCCTAGAATAGCATTAGCCATTTGGGCTGCTGCATTACACTGTTGACTCATGTTAAGCTTGTGACCCACTAAGACCCTAAGATCCTTTTTCACATGTACTACTAGTAAGCCAGGTGTCCCCCATCTTATATTTGTGCAGCTGGTTCTTTCTGCCTAAGTACAGAACCTTACATTTGTTGCTTTGGAAATTTATTTTGTTAGCTTGGGTCCAGTTCTCCAATCTGTTAAGGTCATTTAATGGCAGAGATATCCTCTGTACCAGGATCCTTGCTCTCCATTTGGTCCTGTGGGAGTGATGGTCTTAGACAAACAAGACCTGCATTGAAAATTCAGTAGTGCCCCAAATTCACCACTCTCTTAGCATCTGGTCCTCTTCTCTAAAGCGTGAATA
Source organism: Podarcis raffonei (assembly GCF_027172205.1). NCBI lineage: Eukaryota > Metazoa > Chordata > Lepidosauria > Squamata > Lacertidae > Podarcis > Podarcis raffonei. The sequence goes on along the minus strand of NC_070615.1, from coordinate 37,739,839 downwards.
ACATTCATCTCTCTCACAGACACAGCAGACAAAGGCAATACCAATGGCAAATCCATACAGCATGTTAAAAAGAGCTATATATAAGCAGATGAATAACTCCTCATCAGTGTGGAAAGCAATGGACTTTCTGCAGTTCCATTGATCTGCAAAGCTCCTTTCTCCTAGTCCTCCCCTGTCTTTCACTTGACACTTTTATTAGCAGGTCTTCAGATTTACATCAGAAAGGACTGATGGATCAGTCCAATTGCAGGCGACTTCAACACGGCAGCATCGTTTCATCTCCAGCATTCAATATATTTATGGATTATCCGATGAACAAGCTTGAACAGGCAGCTGTCAGTGGTGCTGAACTGATTTAACCAGTATCTGTGGACTGATGGAACCATTTCTTCTGTGTGCCTTAAGTACGACAAGTGTCATCACCATTGTCAGGTTCGACTTTAAGAATGCCTCTGCAGACCCACATCACAGTTTAGTGCTGTTTCAAAAAATTGTTCCGTGTTTTTCATTATTATTCTCCGCTTCCCTCAATGAGAAAATAAATTGCATGCGGAAGTTATTAAAAGGGAGAGACAGTGATGGTGAAATTGTCATCAGAAGGATGGGGCATTGGGTCTGTCTAGTGGGCTGGATCCTTCTGTCCTTCACCAGAGGCAGATTTAGGGCAGTGGGAGCGGTGTGCAGCTGAGGAGGGCACCTTCTCAAAGCCTGGTAAGAGCTTGTCTGGCTTTGAGAATGAGGCATGAGGGCTCTGACAGGGTACTAGAGTCCTCTGTCCTTCTTCCCAAAGCCAGGCAAGGCTTTGGGAAGGAGGTGGGAAGGTTCTAGAACCCTGCCAGAGCCTCACACCTTTTTCCCCAAGTCCGTTGCTTTGTTTACTGGGCCAAAGCCATGCCACGAGGGCTGGAGAGAGGGAGTCAAATGTTGGCCTCACACAGGGAAGCATAGTACCAAAGTCCATTTCTGCCTCCACCCTCACACAGGCCCAGTTTGGCAGGTGGGTGGGGCACAGATGATCAGCTGACTGCCTGTGCTTGCAAAGCACTGTACACAGAGCTTGGCATTTGCTGCTGATCATGTGATGCCCTGGGATTCGGACTTGGATGCTGAACCTGAGGGATCCCAGCCTGCACAGGATTCCCCGCCTCCAGAACCAGCTGAGCCGGTGCTGGGGCATGAGCCTAAAGGGTCCTCACCTGTGCTGGATCCTCAGGTGCAGGCATCAGCTGAGGCTGCTCTGGCTCCTGAGGTGATGGAGGACCCATTGCCTGCAGGTACTCCACTCTCGGCCCCGGAAGAGGAAGCTGAGGTTGCCTCTGGGTCCGGTAACCCTCCAGCCTCTCCTGAGCTGCAGAGGCTTAGGGCAGAGAGGCAAAGGGAACTAAGTTCCCGCAGAAGGAGTGCTCGCCTCCAGGCCAGGAGAGGCGAGTCACCAGAGGACTGGGGCTGCCCCATGCCTCGGGGCAGATAAAAGCCAGCCAGCCCCAGTCCCAAGTTGCGGGAGCAACATTGTTGGTTGCTAGTTCCTGCCTGAGCTCCTGACCCGCCCTGGCTCCCTGCTTGCAAGCCTGTTCCTGACTTCACCCAGCTCCCTGCCCTGCACCCAGCTTCAGCTACTACGGACTGCCTCCACGTTGCACCTTTGACCACGACCGGACTTGGACCTCGCCTCTCGGGTGATCCATGGGACCAGCACAGATCATCTGATTGCTGGTTCCTGTAAAACCCCTTGGGCTCAGATGCATCTTTGACTGCCCCACACATGACATTATGACAGGGCTACACCCAAATGGCCTCCCGGACCCAAGGGCCAGAGGTTGCCCACCCCTGTTATCTTAAAGTGGCCTGTGAATGAGGCAGAAAAAAACAGGTGCCTTCCCTTCATGAGGGAAGAAACTTTAGAAGAAATTGGAAACGGGCTTTGGCGCAGCACAAGCCAAATCTTTTGCCCAGTTCCCATTTGTAGCCGGAGGAGATAGGACCAATTTTTGATGGATCACCCTCTCTCCATTGGCAAGAAACAGCAAGTCATTCGTTTTACTTCCCTCCATCTATCTCAGCTTCCACCTCTTACCGTCAAGCAGGGTTGAAGCCAAGTTGCTGAAATGAAATACCCATCTGATCCTCGCCACTCCTGCTTCTTCAGATTTATTTTCATTGAGATTTTTCAACAGGCATAGTAGCATAAAAAACAGATTAATCTAGATCCAAAGAAAGAAATCAACTTAAAAAAGAAATGAGAAAGAGAAAGGAAAGACAGGAGCCTCTCTCAAAGGTAGATCTTAATCCTTGTCTCACACAGCAAATGGAGGGCCTTCCCAGCTCTCACCTTAGGAGATCCTCTCTTCCCTGATTCCCATGCAGGATCTTACATGTAGCCCTTGGATGGATTGTCCCAAAAGAAACACGGAACTTTGACTTAAAAGAGTTCCCCTCTACTAGTCCATAACCATCGTAGGATTTTTTTTTCTGCAGCCCTGCCCATCTTCATTCCCCTTTTCTAAACCTGTTCCAGTTCACCTACATTGTTGTTAAATTGCAGCCTCCAGAGCGGGTAAACAGTAAACGGCGTTTCCGTGCGCTGCTCTGGTTTGCCAGAAGCAGCTTAGTCATGCTGGCCACATGACCCGGAAGCTGTACGCCGGCTCCCTCAGCCAATAAAGCGAGATGAGCACCACAACCCCAGAGTCGGCCATGACTGGACCTAATGGTCAGGGGTCCCTTTACCTTTATTGATTCATCAAGAAATTCTGCTTCTGTTAAAGGTAAAGGTACCCCTGCCCGTACGGGCCAGTCTTGCCAGACTCTAGGGTTGTGTGCTCATCTCACTCTATAGGCCGGGAACCAGCGCTGTCCACAGACACTTCCGGGTCACGTGGCCAGCGTGACAAGCTGCATCTGGCAAGCCAGCGCAGCACACAGAACGCCGTTTACCTTCCCGCTGGTAAGCAGTCCCTATTTACTTGCACCCGAGGGTGCTTTCAAACTGCTAGGTTGGCAGGCGCTGGGACCGAACGACGGGAGCACACCCTGCCGCGGGGATTCGAACCGCCGACCATTGATCGGCAAGTCCTAGGCGCTGAGGTTTTACCCACAGCGCCACCCGCTGTTAATGTGCTCTAAATTCACATTTGACTCTCTCTCTCTCTCTCTCTCTCTCTCTCTCTCTGCCCCCGCCTTATCTGCATCAGCAGCATTTCTCCATAATATAATTACAACCCAAAAAATAATCAGCCACAACATGGCAACGTGAAGGGAAGAGGGATTTGAATGAAGTAAAATGTAAGGTGTGTTTAGGTTTCTCTCCCCCATCTGTGTTGTTTAGCAAGTTTTCGTCATTCTTTGAAAGCTTCTGTAAACAGTAGCTGCAGGGGAATAGTTTCAAAATTCACTTTGAACTGCAAATTATTGTTACGAAGTTTGCATCAATCTCTGCCAAGTGGTAGTAAGATTCCAGGGGGTTCCAGGTACTCACCTTGTGTTTCCATTGGGAAATCAAAGGCACAGAGGAGACAAGTGTCTTTCAGAAATATATTTACACACATATTTACACACATATTTACACCTGGAGTCTTCAATGGAGGGGATGCAGAACATCATACCAGTGCTTCTCTCACAGCTTCAGCAAGCTTGAGTCATTTGTCATGGCTCCCAGTCTCTCGCTGCAGCCTCTTCCTCTTTTTTTAAAATATAATTTTTATTGGTTTTGGACATATTTTCCAAACATAACATCCCATCCTATAAAACATAACAAACCTTTGGCTATCACAGCCTGAGACTTCCCTCAGCCTCGACCAATAGTTTTCTAACTTTCTTTCTGATTTTGCATTTTATTTTAATAGTTATTGCTATAAAATCCATATCCTAAATAAACTCCTTCTTAGTCCTCTTTCGCAATAATTCATATGGTTCTCCTTACAAAACTTCTTGCAACCCTACAAGCAATGTCAATTGATTACAATTGTCTTTCAGATATAGCATAAATTTCTTTTTTAAAATAATATTTATTAACAGTTTAAAGATTACAAAAGAAAGAAAAAGAATTAAACATAGCAAAACAATACAATACAGAAACAAAAACACTACATAAACATTAACCTTAACAAAACAAAACAAAACAAAGACAATTAAAAACACATCCAATAATTTCAATATCTTATCTTTTATTCACTTGTTTCAGCGACCTCCTCGCACCTCCCTTTTTTGTATTCCACTTCAGTTAACTGTTTCAGCAAATCCTTTCCATCTTCCTCAGTTTTCTGTCCTGTAATTTATCTTAACATATTCTAACCTTATTTTTCCCTTTAATCCATTAACAACCTATTTGTACTTAGTTCTTTGTAACATTTCTGCTAAAGCCATATAACTTCATTCCAACATTTTTCTAACATTCATTGATTTTACAGTATTTCTGTAAATAATCTTTAATTTTTTTACAATCTTCTTCCACCGACTCTTCTCCCTGGTCTCAGATTCTGCCAGTCATTTCCGCCAGTTCCATATAGTCCATCAGCTTCACCTGCCATTCTTCCCAGGTGGGTAAATCTTGTGTCTTTCAATACTTCGCGATGAGTATTCTTGCTGCTGTTGCTGCATACATAAAAAAAGTTCTATCCTTCTTTGGCACCAATTGGCCGACCATGCCCAGGAAAAAGGCCTCTGGTTTCTTCAGGAAGGTATATTTAAATACCATTTTCATTTCGTTATAAATCATCTCCCAGAATGTCTTAATCCTTGGGCATGTCCACCAAAGGTGAAAGAATGTACCTTCAGTCTCATTACATTTCCAGCATTTATTGTCAGGTAAATTATAATTTTTTGCAAGCATATGGTTCTCCTTACAAAACTTCTTGCAACCCTACAAGCAATGTCAATTGATTACAATTGTCTTTCAGACATTTCTTCCAGTCTTTCAGGAAAGTCTAGTCTTGCTGGTTCTGAATTTCCCCAGTTAATTTCACCAACTCGGCATAGTTCATCAGTTTCATCTGCCACTCTTCTTTTGTTGGTAGTTCTTCCTGCTTCCATCACTGGGCTAATAGTATTCTTGCTGCAGTTGTCGCATATAAAAACATTTTCTTATCATGCTTGTGAATCTCTGTACCTACTACACCAAGTAAAAGGGCTTCTGGGGTTTTTTACAAATGTATATTTCAACTTTTTTTTATCTCATTATAAATCATTTCCCAGAAGTCTTTTACTTTCTTACATTCCCACCACATATGGTAAAAAGTACCTTCTTTTCCCTTACATCTCTGCAGCCTCTTCCAGTCAGTGTTGCGTGGAGCCTACTTCCTCCTTCTTGTTCCCAGAACACCTTCTGATTTCAAAAGGGACAAATTTTCATGTGATATCACACACACACACGGTCATCTTGGCAACCTGCCCCAATTCTCCACCCTTCAGAGGAGCAGGGTACAGTTCTTTTCCATTACCAGTGTCCCTTAATGGTTCAGAGCTAGCCGAACTAGGCTGGTTTTGCATAATAATAATAATAATAATAATAATAATAATAATAATAATTAATAAATAAATAAATTTTATTTATATCCTGCCCTCCCCAGCCGAGCTAACCCATAGGAACTAAGCCATTTTGCATCAATTGTAGATAAGAGCAGCCAATGTGGTTCTTCAAATAACATCATCCCAAACCATTTAAAGGTTTAAAATTCCACCCTTTGAATGGGTCTCAGGAGCCAACGCAGATTATCCAGGATCAATCTGCAGTGTGTGGATTGCCTTGCCCCAACCTGCAACTGGGCAGCAGTGTTCTGCGTTGGTTGAAGTGCTCCAACCATCTTCAGAGGCAGCCCTATGTGGAACGCATTACAGCAGTCAGACCTAGCTCTGACTCAGACAAATCGCTGGCACCCAGAGAGTAGATGTGTGACTGGCGCTGCGGGGAGAAAGACCCTCAAATATCAATTGATCTTCTCCTAGGAAGAAAGAGCAAATGGGGACTCTGCTTTTCAGAGTGCTTCAGAAGCTGGAGGCGAGCAGAGCCTGCCTTGTTCTCAAAAGAACAATTTCCCCTCGCTCAGCCTGAGCCCTTTGCATGCTGGGCTCCTTTTATGAAGACAGAGTTGTTTGTTTGCAATGCCACACTGAGTGTATTCATCTGAAAGGTGCTATTGTGGGCTCCTGCTTTAAAATTCTTACAACAGGGTTTACAGCAAGCTTTGATAACCTAGTTTCCAGTTTCTCCACTCGTATACAAATGATGTTTCCACCCTGCCTTGTTTCAGCCAGTTGTGAATGCAGGAATTTCCAAAAGAAAAGGACAAACAAACAAAAAACAGAAGCCATTTGAGGGTGGGGAAGGTTACTCTACAATGCAAAATGCATTGGGCGAGGGGGGTTTAAAAATGAACCTTTGTCAGGTAACATCTGGAGCTAAGGAACGGAAATTATTGCTTCACGCGGCATTCAGTGGCACTTCTGGCCTTTGGAGGTTAGAGCATTAAGCACTCGAAGGAAAACTGTTAGGGCATGCGATCAAGCGGAATTGAGTAGCCGGGTTTATGGACTCCGCCGCAATAGTGTTTAAGAACATAACCGCTAAAGGGAATTCGTCTGCTCCTGCCAACTCTGTCCTGCTCCACTCACTATCTCCTATATGCTCTTTGGTCACATAAACATCAGCTGGATGGAAGGTGCTGTTTACTAGGGGACAGGGCTCAGCGTTAGAGCATCTGCTTTGCATACAGAAGGACCTGGGTTTGATCCCAGGCATTTCCAGGAAAGACCCTGAAGAGCTGCTGTCAGTCGCTGCAGACAATACTGAGCATAGGAGCCAACTTCTAGGGGCCAAGGTCACTTTGGCCTTGCCAATAAAATATTTGAGGTTACCGGGGGCTGCAATTTTGATGGACATTGTCATTCAAATGGTGTGTGCCACATCTTTTGATCAGGTATGTGGGTGGAGCTTACCAGGGGCCCCCAACATATTTATTCACATTGGCATCCCTGATACTGAGCTAGGTGAGCCCATGGTCTCAGAAAAAGCAACTTTGTATGTTTCTACAATTTTACAAATTTAAGGTAAAGGTAAAGGGACCCCTGACCATTAGGTCCAGTCGTGGCCGACTCTGGGGTTGCGGCGCTCATCTCGCTTTATTGGCCAAGGGAGCCGGCGTACAGCTTCCGGGTCATGTGGCCAGCACGACTAAGCCACTTCTGGCGAACCAGAGCAGCGCACAGAAACACTGCTTACCTTCCCGCTGGAGCGGTACCTATTTATCTACTTGCACTTTGACGTGCTTTTGAACTGCTAGGTTGGCAGGAGCAGGGACCGAGCAACAGGAGCTCACCCCATCACGGGGATTTGAACTGCCGACATTCTGATCGGCAGGTCCTAGGCTCTGTGGTTTAACCCACAGTGCCACCTGCGTCCCTTATTTACAATTTTACAATTTTACAATTTTACAATTTTACAATTTTACAATTTTACAATTTTACAATTTTACAATTTTACAATTTTACAATTAATCCAACATTTCCCCATTTACATTCCCATAGTTTTCAACTTCCATGGTTCCCTCTGTTTATCTATTGCTGCTGCATATTGTAGTTAATCTATCCCTTCTTTCCTTGACCTTATTCTCAGCATAACTTTGACTTGCTGGACTTACTCCAAACCTGCTAGCGTTTTAGCAGGTTTACAATAGCTTTTTAAATAATCTACAAACATTTTCCAACCCTCCTTGAAGGCTGTCTCATCTTACTCTCTGATTTTACTGGCAAAACTTGCTAATTCAGCATATTCCATCATTTTCAACTGCCACCCTTCTTTTGTGGGTACTGCCTCTTCCTGCCATTTTTGGGCATATAATATTCTTGCTGCAGTAGTTGCAAAGAAAAACAGATTCTTTTATGTTTATATGTTCCTAAGGCAAACAGTGCATTCATCCTTTTCAGTATCGTCCATGCCAGAGCTAAAGAACTGCCAAACCACAGGCTGATCTTCATAGAATCATAGCATTGGAAAGGACCCCAAGGGCCATCTAGTCCAGGGGTAGGAACCTAAGGCCCGGGGGCCGGATGTGGCCCATTCACCTACTCAATCCGGCCTGCAGACAATCTGGGAATCAGTGTGTTTTTACATGAGTAGAATGTGTCCTTTTATTTAAAATGCATCTCTGGGTTATTTGTGGGGCATAGGAATTCGTTCATATATTTTTTTCAAAATATAGTCCAGCCCACTACATGGTCTGAGGAACAGTGGACTGGCCCACGGCTGAAAAAGGTTGCTGACCCCTGATCTTAACTAAAGCATCCAAGATAGGTGGCCATCCAACCTCTGCTTAAAACCTCCAATGAAGGAGTATCCACAAGCTCCCAAGGGAGTCTGTTCCACTGTCAAACAGCTCTTAGTCGGAATCTCCTTTCTTGTAACTTGACGGCATTGGTTTGAGTCCTACTCTCCAGAGCAAGAGAAAACAAGCTTGCATCATCTTGCCCACCAGTGGGTCCAATTTGGCCCATGGGGCCATTTTCTCCAAACCACACCTACCTGTCAATCAGCTGGCATTCCTAGATGACATCAGCTGATGGGCAGGGTGGCAAGGTTCAATCCTACCAGGTTCTGCTTTGCCAGCACATTCCCTCTGGAGAACGCACTAGCAAAGCAGACCGCTGAAGAGAGCAGGATTGAACCTTACACTCATCTCATCAGCTGGTGAGTGGAAAGTTGATGCTGCTTCACCAGTACATTCCCTAAAGATCAGGTCACAGCTGGTGGGATAGACCTCTGCCTGGTACCCTGGAAACCATTGCCAATCCAAGTAGGTCTGATTCAATAGAAGGCAGGTTCACACTACAATTGTTGGCAAGGCAAAATGTAACAGTCCCCCACAAATGTTCATCATGACATGCAGCCCTCGAATCCACCTTAATAGAATCCAAGGTGGCATTTTCACGTTAGATTCATTGACGCCCTACCTTGCACTTGCAAAGACAAAATGACTCTATTCAACACCCAGCCACAATAAATAGCTGATTGCTTCTCAATGACAGCAAAGTACAAACAAGAGACACAGCACTGAAAGCTTTTAATCGGCATAGCTGAGGCCTATAATTTGTCCAGACAGTTGACAACTCATCAGCATGCCTAGAGTGGGATTAATGCTATGAGAACATCTTCCACCATTTATCATTTTGTCTTCTAGTGTCTAGCCAGAAAGGGCAACATTTGGTAAATGAATGGTCCAAGGACAAGAAGAGTGCTTACTTCAGGGGTCGCCAACCTTTGGCGGCCTGTAGCACATTTGCAAATAGGAGAAACTCTTGTTGGCATCACAGGCCCACGGCAAGTAAGCACACAGCACAACTGATTCCAGGGGTCTCCAAGGCAGTGTCTGCAGATATCATGGCATCCAGAGCAGCTTTTGCTGGTGCCCCTGAGCAAGTGCTCCAGACTTTAAGCTTCCATTGTTATATTTTTAAAAAAGAAAAAGTAAGTTTCTAGCCCTCCTGGAAAGAAAGTCATGGGGCAAAATGTGCAGGCACCTTCTAAGTGAAGAAACTGGCAGCTGGAGGAGAAGGAGAAGAAAGGCTGGAGAAAGAACTGGAAGTGCAAGGTTGTCCATTTTCCATACTTAGGAAACTCACCAAAACTACTGCACCCATTCACTGTTAACATCGCCTGCAACTGCCTGAACTGATGCTTCGTTCTTTTTTGGAATTTTATCTCTTGGCAGTCTTAAAGACGACCAACTCCTCTTGTCCCCTGTCTTCTCTACAGACACCTACCATTTTGCCCAGACAAGGAAGTCATATTTAGTCCTACAATGCTGAATTAAGCCTACTGTGCACTGAAGGGCGGATGAGTTTAGAATAGATATAAAGCTGCAAATGTCTGCCTGAACAATATAGCTTTTTGTTTTTGTTTTTTTTAGTGTTGTCCTTAGCAAGGCAAGGAACGAACATTTGGGCTGCATTTGAAACAGTAAAATTAACTTCTTGGACCCAACGCTGTTCCACTGTTTCCCCAAAGGAAGTTTAATTGCACTGCTTCTGGTATTTATTTACCACTCTGGCCAATTTATCTCCCACTCTGCAACTGAAAGTCCTCAAAGTGTCTCATGACATTTATGACCTGCATTGAACCAACCACTAATCTTGCCTTTAAAACAAAAAAGAGCAGTCCAGGCACCTGCTATTACCTTTGCCTGCATGCCTGCCTACTGGCCTCCTTCTCCCAGAATCCCCCTTCCCACAAGACATTTGGTGGTCGATGGCCATGTTAAGGAGAAGACAGTTGAGTCTTGGCTCCCTTACTGTCCTCTCCTTCCCACAAGGCAATTGGTGGTAGGTGGCCCTTCCATGATACAAGGCGGCAGTCCAGGTCGTGCAAGTTCTGATGTCTTCTTTGCTTGCATATTAATGCATGATGTGTTCCTTTCCTTCTCACAGGACAGTTGGTGGTAGATGGCCCTCAGAACAGAGGGGACAGTCCAGGTAGAGCAGGCTTTGATATGTTCATTGCCTAGCTACCTGGCTCTCTTTTCCTTCTCACAGGGCAGTCAATAGTAGATGGCCCTTTGCAGGTGGATAGTACAGTGGTACCTTGGGTTAAGTACTTAATTCATTCCGGAGGTCCATTCTTAACCTGAAACTGTTCTTAACCTGAAGCACCACTTTAGCTAATGGGGCCTCCTGCTGCCGCCACGCCGTCAGAGCACAATTTCTGTTCTCATCCTGAAGCAAAGTTCTTAACCTGAGGTACTATTTCTGGGTTAGCGAAGTGTGTAACCTGAAGCATCTGTAACCTGAGGTACAACTGTATTTTCTTTGCCTGCTTCCTTCTCTCTCCTTTCTTTTCGTAAGGACAGTTGGTTGAAGTGTAGCCACTCACAGCTCCAGTTGCAGCCCTGACTGGACCTTTCCAGTAGATCGTGTACTGGTTTCTCAAAAGTGGATATAGAGCAACTCTGTGCCATTTACACTTGGTGCTGATATCTAAGCTTCAAGCAGGTCAGCGTCTACATATCCAGAGAGGGAGGGAGAGAGAGAGAGAGAGAGAGAGAGAGAGAGAGAGAGAGAGAGAGAGAGAATAGCCGAAGAATTAATGATAATCACTATCCTCCTTTCTTTCCCCCATCGCAACCGATCCGCCCAGTTCCGTCTTGCTTTGACACAGATTTCATCATGGAAGGGAGGAGAAAATGACAACCGATACCTCCGTTCCCTGAAAATAATTAAATCATATATCCAGTTCAGGTCCATGCTGCATTCTGATGTTCCCTTTGAATCATCATCTGCCTTTCTAGATTTCAGGGTTTGAAGTTCTGACTGCGGCAGCACACCAACAGTGATAATGAGACATGTCAAAACAGGATAAGAGAGGCACGTTTGGCTTGACAATCTCCCATGCCAGCTAATTAATTTAGAAGGACTACCTCTCCATCGCCTGACAAATCTCCTTAGGCACTGCAAAGACTCCCAGCCCCCCAACCTCACACATTCCAGTTGATCGTTTATAGCTAGGTTTCAGTCTGCTCTCAGTTTTCTCTCTTCTCTGGTTCTTTCTTGACTCCCCCTGAGTTTCCCTCTTTTAAAATTATCAGCAACCTTTTCACTGCAGAATCTGAAGGCCTCAACTCCACCTTGTCCTATTTAAATCCCCTAACTCTTTTGATAAAGTCAATTGTCCTCTTCTTCCAGGACTGCCTCCCTGCCTTAGGTCTCCACTCTGAGTTTATTTGCTTCTGATTCACCAAATCAATGTGTTCTCACCATTTTGGAAGGTTATTATCTGAAGACTCTTATCAAGGGTCATGTAATCATAGATTGTAGTGCTGGGAGGAACCACAAGTGTCATCTGTTCTGTCCCAATCCCCTGCAATGTGGGAATCACAGCTAAAGGATTCCTGACAGGTGACTGTCCAAACTCTGTTGAGAAACCTCCAGTGATGGAGCATCCACTATCTTCTGAAGAAGTCTGCTCCAGGTTCATGTTCAGCTCCCACCCTCTGGAGCAGCAGAAAACAAGTTTGTTCCTTCTTCCTTGTGACAGTCCTTCAGATATTTGAAGACGGCTATGATATCACCTCTTCTCTTCTCTTCTCCAGGTTAAACATACCCAACTCCCTCAACTGTTCCTCATAAGGCTTGGTTTCCAAAGCCTTGATCATCTCAGTCACCCTCCTCCATGCCCATTCCAGCTTGTCAATATCCTTCTTAAACTGTGGTGCTCAGAACTGGACCCAATACTCCAGGTGGGGACTGACCAAGGCAGAACAGAGTAGTTCTATTACTTCCCTTGATCTGGTATACCATACTTCAGTCTTGGTTCCCTGCACCAGACAGCTTTCTGCCCAACAGCAGCAGTTTCCTAGTGGGAATACTGGGGTTTGTAGGTCTGGTCCTTTCCTTGCAGACAAGGCAATAGGTGGAACCAGAGCCAATGCCAGGTGGAGTCAACTTAGTTCGGTCCCCATCCTCTTTCTTCCTGCTGACCCTAAGGAGCAGGAGGAAACTGCTATAGGTAGTGCCATCCCATGGGCTGGTTGTAAGTTAATAAGGCAGAAGGCTGAGGTTAGTGGGGCAGTCCCCTGATTGATTTAATGCACCAGCCTCCATCACACACATGGGTCAGAAAATATTCCCCACCTGAAACCCTGGAGAGCTGCTGTCAATCACCGATAACAGTTCTAAGCTAGATGGGTCAATGGGCTGACTCTACAGAAAGCAGCTGCCCATGTTCCTAGACAAACAAGGTGACCAACCAGAATAATAATAATAGTAATAATTCATCCTTGAAATCATGAAGACTCATTCTAGAAACTGCAGCCTGGACTGCGTGCAAGATTTGATAAATCAGTAGAACCATCTATTTAGGCAACGGCATTTCCATCCTCAATGGAGGCAGGTTGTGTGTTGATTCATTAAAAAATGGGTCAGCTCAAGAATTTGTCATTGTGACAAAAGAGAATGCAACAATAATTGGCACCACACTGTGGGAAAGATAGGACTCGTCCATGCTTATGGCAGCAGAACGGGCTACGGGAAGTCGCTGACAAACGTGTCCGGTTTCTGCTGCGTTCAGTAGAAGTCCTGAAATTAATGGACGTTGTTGTTGTTGTTCGTATTTTGCCATGCCAACCAAAGAAACTCTGGTTTCTCTTCAGATCGTATAAATCTCTTTATTTAGAAAAATTACATTTAAAAATATCACCCCTACAAAAAGGCCATAGATAGTTAACAGCCAAAAGGCTTGATTAAAAAGGAATGTTTTTGCATGGTGCCTAAAGATAGATAATGATGCCACCAGGTGAGCTTCCCTAGGGAGAGCATTCCCAAAAGCAGGGAGCCACCACTAAAAAGGCCCCATTCTCATGCTGGAGAAAACACACAAAGACGTATAATAGGCGCAGGTACTTTGTTACTAAGAATTTGTGTTTTTTCCTCCCTCCCAATCCATTTTCCTTTTATGTTGTGCCTTTATTCTTGTGCTCCTGTAAACCACTCTGGGAGTCTTTTTGGTTGAAGTGTGGGATAAAAATCCTAATGAACGGCCTACTTTGTGTAGAGTGTTCCCTGTTCAGGATCCCACTCACTGCCCTTCTTCAATGCCCTACTTCATTTTCCCTCACAACCATCAGAAAGCATTCCAGGTCCCCTGAGCATGATCAGTCCTCAGTGAGGAACGATGTAAATAATTCCCCACAAGATTTTGTTTTTTTAAAAAAAGCTCAGGATACCAAAGGTCTACTGGGTTGTATCTAATGTTGGTCCTACTCAGAGTAAACCATTTACTTTTGCAAGATTGCTGGCACCTCTGTCTTCTGTGCAAGCAGTGCCAAACTGGCTACAAAGGGACCAGCATTCAGAGATTTGGAGTCACTGTTATTACATATGATAATCCAAAATGGTCCCTAATGAACTTGTGTCTGATGCAACTTATCAGGATGATGCTTCTGTTAAGGTGTGAGACTGAGGCTGACTCATAGCTACATTATGTTGGGGAAACATACCAAAGTCATCATTAGCCTAAGTCAAAAAGTGCTAATGAGTCTCCGAAGGTGATATTTCCCCATGTCTTATGTACCAAAGTTGCTGGGCTCAACTAAATTAGTACCAAAAATGGTTGTTTACTTGCTAAGTGTATTCCTTCAGCTAGACCGACTTGGGAACCACAGCTTTGACGGTGTGCCTTAAATTTGGATGTTCCAACACCCTTTTTTATTTCAGAAGAAGTGTGTCCTATTTCAGAATAAGCATATTATTATTATTATTTAATTTTACATATGCATTTTTACAACTGTTGTACAGACATCCTACATTGTCCATCCTATATGTTTGGCATTTATAGATATATTCTTTCCAAAATGTGTAATAAGGACACACAGTGCACATATGCATTTTTTCTTCCCTCAATGCGGTCTTTGGAATGTTTTGGTCATTTTGTTTGCTTCAATGTTTCATCTGAAATAAATTGAAAAATAAAAAGTGGCAACAGTGTGCGACATTTGCATGGGGGGGAGCCCTTTTTGTTGCTTGCTGCTAGAGATGTGGGATAATTCCAGTGGGAAATGGGAGAGGAAGTTGCTGCTGTTTATTCCTGCCATGTTTGGAACGGGAATCAATCCAAGCAATACAACCGGTATTCAGCTGGAATGCAAATGCAACAAATATAGGATAAATGAATAAAGAGTGATTAATTACACAAGCTGCGTAATTTCACCACAGCAATAAGACAGATAACTCAGAGGTTTTTGTCAGAAGATGAACTGCCGTGGAAAAGAAACAGTGCTGCGTGTGAGGAATACAGGCTGGAACGGAAAACAAAAGCCTGCTTATATCCTTGCTTGGAACTTCACAGACTCGGTAATCCAGGATCAACTTGTGCCTTATCATGGGAAGGAGGTTACATTAATATCCCCCGTTGCCCCTCAAAAGCAGTTTCATCCCCAAAATGTTTGCAGGCATCCTTTCAGTGAAGCCCCATCCGTATTGACTTCCCTTTATACTTCTCTCTCTACGGAAAATACAAATTGCACCATCACTTCATCCAGATACCTTAACTCAACATGACATTCCCAACCCCATTATCGCTCCCATCTTCGTTTGCTAATAAAATGTTTTATACTCTGCAGCCCTGAGCCCATTAATTTCCAATATCACAATACTCTGTGCTACCTTCTCTGTCCATTGCATTGCCGCTTTCTTTCCACTTAATCTCCAGGATCTTCTTTGTTCCTATTCATTACTTAAGCGATTCATAAAACTCTTGGCTCTTCATTGCAAGGCTTAGAGCATGCCTTACAATAGGGCAAATGTGTTTTCTTATCCTCCAAAGGGAAACAGACTTAGAATTACAATTCACAGAAAGATATCGCTCTCTTTTCCCTTTCTTTAATGCAACTTTCTGTGGCATTCCTCCGGATGAGTGTTCACATACAATCAATGTGTTCAGATATCTTAAGGTTATCAGAAGATACATTCACACTGAAAGAAAAAGAACCTGTTGTTTCTTGGGAGAGGATCCACTTAGAATTCCTTCTATGTGTATATACTTTAGTCAAGGTGTGGAGAACTTTTTCCCCTCTAGAAGAACTACAACTCCCATCCATTCTTGGCCATTTCCCATGATTGCTGGGGTTGATGAGAGTTCTGGTTCAGCAAAATCTGGACAGCTGCTCTAGTAGGGTGCCGATCCATAACAGTGGTGGTGATCTGCAGGTCCTCTAGGCTGCTCTACCTCCCTTGGGTGGTAGATGAACTGCAGAAGAATGGAAACAGTGCTGCGTACAGTGAGTACAGGACACAATAGAGAATGGTGGCTTCTTACATCCCTACCAACCATGGTCCTCAGGTAATATTGCACCTCAGGAGGGTAGGAGGGTACTTCTGGCCAGGGACTCCCTTCAGACCCAGGGCCAGACCTGGCCTGTGCCTATGATCTGATTCAGTACAGGAGACCTCCATATGTTCATCTGATACACTTCTCAAAATAACTGTTTCATTTTTTAAGAAAAGGAGAAAATTAAGAGGTGTCAGTGGTGCCGGAGAAAGTCTGGACCTTCCATTGTGAAGGCACTCTAAAATGTACCCAACTTTTTCCTTCTCTTTTTAATTGTTATTGAAAAGGGGGAGGGATTACAAACTGAGCAACCCACCACCCTCAATTTCCCCAAACCAAAGGCATAGTTCAGATGTAAACAATAATAAAGTTTGAGCAAGCACTGAAGTGGAGAGACTGAAAGTTGTTAATATCAACATGATGAAGAATGCTAACACAACCATATATCAGGGAATGCAGCAAGTACAATTTGTCCTAAAGAGTCTTCCTTCGTGTGCTAGATGAATGACTTGCCACAAAAGTCCCTCAGGGGTTTTGCCCTGTAGCCACACAAAGTTTTTGCATTAGTTCTTCAGTAAGTGCTATGTCTTGAATTACATTATGCAATTTTTGTACATTTAAACCCTTTGTTTTTTTCTCATTTCAAGCTATCAATATTCTTGCTGCCATTAATAAGCAACCAATTAAATGTTTATATAATAACCCATGGTTGTCTCCACTGAGTCTACCCAACAATGATATTTCAGGAGGGTTGGGGGTTTTTTAAACAGATTTTCCCAGTATTGTTATTCCTGAAAATATCTAATCCCAGAAGAGGGCAAACTTGGAACAGTCCCACCACATATGTGTGAAGGAACCATGAGCTGTACATCCCGCAAGCAGAGGAGTAGAATCTATCCCTTTAAGCTATTTTTGTAGGCACTGAATGCCATTTTTGCATTGTTTTCGCAGAATTTTCTTTTAAACTCGCTGAAGTTGTTTTATAAGGAATTTTTCCCCACATAGCTGCCCAATCTTAATCCATAATAGAGCAATTCCAGTCAAATTTCCACACTCCTTTCATGGCATCTTTTTGATTCCTATGTCCAGTTTAAATAACACTGGATATAAGGTGGAAACCAAACCTTTCTCCCGGCCATTTGTATTAAGACGGAATTTTTCAAATTGGGTTAAGCTTCAAGTACCTTGCTGTACAATATGCTGTTGAATGTACTAATTTGATGCCACATTAACCAAGTTATGAATGTATTTCTTAAATAAGCAGTGCAGGAGAAAGTCTGGTCTCTCAATTGTGAAGCTACTCTAGAATGTACCCAGTTGTCTTTTTCTTTTTAAACCAGTCCAACATCTTCACCAGATGACAAGAAACTAATGCCTTATTTAAGCATAAAACAAATGGGAGACTACCTGCAGAATGCGAATGGAGCCTGGAGTACCTTAATGATGAACCGACACCAGGCCATGTTCTCAACAGCAATCGATGCTTGTAGTTGCTTTGCCCAAAGACTCTATCCATCAAACTCAGTTTCTGCATGAATGATAAAACAGCTCGAGCCAGAAGAATTTCTCTTCACCCACGAGCCAGGCAATCAGGCGGGGAAGGTTTGCGCATCGCTATTCCAGCTTGAAGGTCTTTTAAGTGTCAGTAGTTGTCTGTCTTGGCCAGATGGACCTTTCGCCCTGTAGGCATGTTCTGGGTGCTGTTAACAGCTCTGCAGAGATTGAGACTTATCTCACCAAAGCCAGGCTTAGTAGCAACATGGAAGGTATTACCTGCTAGGACATGAAAGAAAAATTCAAACCTTCAGGACATACCTGATTACAAGCTTGTGCTGTCAGCAGTATTCCTGTTGCATACAAGGGGAAAACAGGGACATCCCTTGTAGCTGAACACGCCATAAGATTTCTGAGATTATCTCCCATGTTCAAATTTGCTGCATCTAGAGAAATGTGAGGATTTAATTCAATCTGCATGTTTAAAAGAAGCAGCCGATTCACACTTCTCTGGCTAATACATCTAAGTGGGTGCAGTTATCATCTTTTCTTTACTTTACTTTTCACACTTCTCTGCATTTGGGGAAACAGTTCTCCGCTCGAAACAACATGCCAGGACTACCACCAGATGGGTCTTTTACAGCGGGTGCATTCAGTAACAACCCTGTACAGTGAGAGAGAGGTCATTGTCTAGATGTCACCGGTGTTTTCCTGTCAGAGGACTCAGATGCCCCTTGAGGAGCAGGTTGGGCTCCTGTCAAACTTGACAGTTGTTTAAAAGCCAGACTGAGGCCATTAGTCTCCCCAAGAACTCTCTCAAGGGACACTGCAGTCTTCAGAAACCTTCATTTCGAGGAAACTAAACCCAGGTTTAGCACTGGCACCCCTAGGTGCTCACCACTTGGAAATCAGGGTGTGCATAACGATATGTTTATCAATGGAAAACAACAATCAGAACATGTGGCATTCATCAAATAATAACAAATAGTTTTATTCTCTTGACCTAGCTTACCTTATCAGCCCCTCTTAACAGTTATTCACATTTCCAGAATTTTATCTAAACCCACACACGCTGATGTCACACTCTACCTCAACCCGCCTCACTCCAAATCTCTCTCTAACTCCCTACCTGTCTTTTTGAACAAAGTTGTCACTCATTTTAACTCCACTTACCATTTCATCCCATTCCAGAAGTCCATCACATTTCCACCACATCCTGCTGGCAATATTTCTTCCAATCTCTTTTCTTCTTCTTCTGTTGCACCCTCTCAAAACCAAGGCCTGGCATGGAACCAAAAGACTACGAGGGCCAGCACCCTCAGCCCACAGCAATTGATTCACCAATTACATCTGAAGGTGTTAGATATGGAAAACCCAACTGGAGTTGGGAACATGCTTAGCAGATAATGCTTGAACATGGGAATATATATGTATGTAAACAGGGGGGAGCTATTAATTCCAGCTGCGTGTCAAGTGAAAATCCATAGTAAGTTTTTTATTGATGAACCAGGACTGCATTAAAACAAACATTCCCTCCCTCTCATGAATCAGAGAACTGATTTGGGACACACAACGTCTACTTGCTGGGTTTGTTGATTTGTTTTTCCTTGCTGGAGAACAATTCTTTTCCAGCATTGAAATATGGTGAGGGCTTGACCTTTTCTCTCCCCACCCCCAAGAAATAAATTACTTTTTCTTATCATTTTATTGAATCCGCAATTCAGTTCCATAGATCAACTTATTGAGGATTTGAAGGGGGGGAAATAATAATAATGTATCCATACTACCTGAAATGGTTTGAGATTAGAGAAGTCTGTTCTAGTGTGGAGGGTAGAAGCTGAAATATTTAAGTCATCTACTTTGAAGTGTAGGGTAACCAGCCTCTTATAACCAACATGCTTAAGTCTGAAAAATGCCCTCTCCCTTGCCACCACCCTCCCTCCCAGAGAGAGTCTCAGATGAAGGCTGTGTACACACCATATATTTACAGCACATTTTCTTCCCAAAGGATTCTGGGAACTGCCATTTTTTCCATCCCCAGGCTGCAGTTTCCAACACTGTTCATAAAATGCAGCTCCCAGGAAGAGAATGTGCTTTAAATGTGCTTCACATGAATGGGATGTGCACAGCCAAATACTGAAGGGTCTGGATAGGTTTATATTAGGGGAGGCACTTAGAAAGACATTGGGGTCCTGAGCCATGCAGGCGTGGCCTGAGCGAAGGAATGGCATATTAACTCCTTCTTCCCCATGCCGTGTAGTCTTGCCCTAGCCTAGCCCATGGGTAGGCAAACTAAGGCCCAGGGGCCGAATCCAGCCCAATCACCTTCTCAATCCGGCCCACGGGCGGTCCCGGAACCACTATGTTTTTACATGAGTAGAATGTGCCCTTTTATTTAAAATGCATCTCTGGGTTATTTGTGAGGCCTGCCTGGTGTTTTTACGTGAGTAGAATGTGTCCTTTTATTTAAAATGCATCTCTGGGTTATTTGTGGGGCATAGGAATTCGTTCATTATTATTATTTTTCCAAAATATAGTCCGGCCCCCCACAAGGTCTGAGGGACAGTGGACTGGCCCCCTGCTGAAAAAGATTGCTGACGCCCTAGCCTATTAAATAATATTTGAAACAGATTCAATCCCACACATGTTTTCACCACTGTGTTAAATAAAGTGTCCTCAGTTTAAACCTCCATACAGCATCTTGCCTCATTATTTCCGGCCTCTCCTCGCACTGTGGTTTCCAGAGTTCTTTACAGCATCACCAGCCTTAACTTCCACAAATGCAAAATTAAATCACCAATCCCCCAGAGTCAGGAAGGCAAACACCATCTCACAACTGAGAAAATAAATAGCTGTGGGAATCCTGAATAATTGAAGGGAGATGCATCTGCCACAGATTTTTCCCCACCCCATAATCTTCCATTCCTTTTGGATTTCCCCTTATAAAAGCTGTACAAACCCAGCAATAAAAATGCTCCCCCCTCCCCCTGATAGTGGGAATTTATCTATCTGAAGGAGAGATAAGGGATTCTCAAATTTTAGTGTGTCATGGGAAGAACCACACCCCCCAACATGCTGATGGCTAGTGTAACGGGTTCTGCTGTTCCTGTGCTGCTCTTGATATAAGGCAGGGATGAGGAAAATTTCAGAGCATGACCCAGATGTGACCCACAAGAGCTTCCCATCCTTGCCTTCTCTCTTGAGAGGCTGTAGCTCAGTAGTAAATCATTTGCTTTTGCACACAGATGGTCTCAGGTTCAGCCCTTGGCATCGCCAGGTAGGGCTGGGAGAGACTCCCTGCCTGAAATCCTGGAGAACCATTGCAAGTTGTGTCGACAGTGTTAATAATAATAATAATAATAATAATAATAATAATAATAATAACAACAACAACAACAACAACAACAACAACTATTTATTTATTCATACATTCATTCCCCAGGCACTCTGGACGGCTTCCAACAGAATATTAAAATAAAATAGTCTATTAAACATTAAAAGCTTCCCTAAACAGGGCTGCCTTCAGATGTCTTCTAAAAGTCTGGTAGTTGTTTTTCTCTTTGACATCTGGTGGGAGGGCGTTCCACAGGGCGGGTGCCACTACCGAGAAGGCCCTCTGCCTGGTTCCCTATAACTTACAGTGAGGGAACCGCCAAAGGCCCTCGGCGCTGGACCTCAGTGTCCAGGTAGAACGATGGGGGTGGAGACGCTGCTTCAGATATACTGGACCGAGGCCGTTTAGGGCTTTAAAGGTCAGCACCAACACTTTGAATTGTGCTCAGAAACGTACTGGGAGCCAGTGTAGGTCTTTCAAGGCCGGTGTTATGTGGTCTCGGCGGCCGCTTCCAGTCACCAGTCTGGCTGCCGCATTCTGGATTAGTTGTAGTTTCCAGGTCACCTTCAAAGGTAGCCCCTTAGGTGTTGAGCTAGATGAACCAATGCACTGATTCGGTAGTATGCAGCTCCCTATGGCACTATTCCTTCAGACCCCATCCTCTCCCCTTCCTATCCTAGCCCACTTTCCCGCGCTGCTGCGCTGTTTGCCTCCAATTAGATGAGTAGTGCAGGAGGTGGGGGAATTGATCACAAGCCAGGGAAGTTTAACCTCCTCTCTTTGCAATATCTTCCTACATACATACACACACACACACACAGCTCAGTTGATTGATGGGCAGTAGCACAGTGCCAGGGAAGTGTGTGTGTGGATGAGTTCTGCTAAAGCCACCTATGGAGATGGAGATCTGTAGCAACTGACTGAATTTCCATGCCACACACTTGGAAAGTGGGAAGACCATAGAAGAAGATGGACATAGAGGAAGAGAGTGATTTCTTCCTGTGTGGGCAGCTAATGTAGGGCGGAAGATGCATTTGTGAATGTGTGTCTGCGTATAAATGCATGCTTTGGCCCTTCCTATTTGGGCTTTAGGCCCACCCGCCACCAAGATGTAGTTCCACTTTCCTTAGGGGAATGTGACCCAGAGGGGGTGGAAGATTCCCCATTTCAGATTTTGGGGTCTTTGGTGGAGAGCTAACCTTGGGACAACTTCTGATTTACGTGAAGGGGTGTATTTGTTTTATTTTATTTCCTAAAATTTATTCACCGCTTGATTGTTTTTTAAAAAAACAAACACTAAAGTGATTGATAAGAAAATTTAACAGCAATCATTTAAAACTAGACCAAAAACTAGTTTTAGTCTTAAAAAAAAGACTGAAAACAGATTAAACTCACATCAACTTTCTAAACATCTTCATGGGCTTCTCCAATAAGAATGTTTTAGCAGGCTGCAAAAAGAGTACAGTGGTATCAATAGGCAGGGAGTTCAAAAGTGTAGGTGCTGCCACACTGAAAGAGTGAGTTCTTTAAAATGTGGGCTGTTTTTTAGGTGAGTAGAAAGGAAGGGCTCTTGGTGATGGAGCCCAGCAGCAAAGCAGAAGGAAAATAGGCAGGGTAACTCAGGAATATTTCTTCTCTGGCTCTGATTTTGATCTGAGATGGAGAAGCCTCCCTCTTTTATAACACTGGAGTCGCCAGCAATGAAACTGATCTTTGCTGGCGACTCCAGCGGTCATATGTGTGTGGCAGCCATAAAACCTGAGGGCTCTTGGAAGGAATTAACCTCCTTGGAGATGATTATTGCTTCCCCGAGAAGTGAAGAACAAGGCCAAGGTGGTGGAGAATGTCATTACCATCAACATGGGCGGAGAGTCGTTATGCCAAAAGAGAGAGAAGGAGAGAGAGATGAAGCATACATTAGCCTTTTTAACTCCTCGCCTAATTCCTCACACTATCAATTTTCTCTCAGATAAAGCCGGGCCAATGTGACTTTCCATATAATAATAATAATACTGTAAGATAAGGATGAAAAGAAAAACTGATTATAGTGCAGATTCAGCAGAAGACGGAGGAGATAAGAGGCAGGAACAAAAGAGCCATGACATGCTATTACCATGCAAACCAGAGATATTATTTTGCTCAATAGGTTAATCCCTACAACAGCCGCAGCTCTTTCAAAGTTATGCCAGCGCATCATCAGAAGGAGGCAGCCTAAAACAAAACGGTGAGTCACAAGGAGAAAGCTTGTCAGGGCTTGCATAATCAAAAGGAACTTTTCCGTGTGGAGGAGATGGGCTTGGTACCGATGAAGCTCTGGTAGGTGGGGAAGCTAGCAGGGAGCATCGCCACACTTCTACTGCTTTAGAAATTCAAGTGGACAAAGTAGGGCCAGTCATAGCTAAACCTCTGTGTGTGGCTGCCCCAAGTGGTAAATGCCTGAACTGCAGAGGGCAGCTATCTCTCTGAAGAACCTTCCAGCACTGCACTGACTCCACCCACCCAAGTTGACAACTGCACC
The DNA here is from genome assembly GCF_027172205.1 of Podarcis raffonei. Classification (NCBI taxonomy): domain Eukaryota; kingdom Metazoa; phylum Chordata; class Lepidosauria; order Squamata; family Lacertidae; genus Podarcis; species Podarcis raffonei. The sequence goes on along the minus strand of NC_070615.1, from coordinate 37,716,688 downwards.
CTTCTGAGTGGTAAAGGCTTCCAGGAAGGGCTTGAGCAACATGGGCTACCTGGGCTCTGGTACTGTCTTGTCTCTGTGGTCATTCTTTGGTTCTGACTTCTTGTGGCCTGTCCTGCCTTGCCCTGACCTGGTACCAGACCTGCTACCAGACACAGAGTCCTCCTAGGAGTAACCAGGCACCCTATAGGTTGAGGACGTTGATGAGCAGAGAGTGTCCCTTATAACCAGTGCTGAAAGGCCCTCTGGGTTGGGACTTGCTGGAGAACCCCTGAAGCTATCAGAGGACGAGTTGGAACCACCAGCAGCCATTCAGCAGGCCAGCTCCAAAAGGTCCAGGTCCAGGCTGAAGAGTGATGACATAGTATGCATCTACAGACCCAGAGTCATCATGCTTCTCATGAATAAGCAATCCCTGGAACTGTTTTACCACCAGCAATCATGGCCAGGAGGCCAGAGTATATAGGGTCTCCCCATGGTGGAAAGCAACACAGTTTTTTGGCTTCTTGTTCTTGCGAGAGCTCCTTCCCCTATTGTGTTTTGCTGACCTCCCTTTGACGTTGACCTTGGGCCATTTGCTGACCTTGCTTCTGGATCATGTTTGAAACTGTGTGGGGAAATTGTTTTGCAATGAGTTTCTGCCAGCACAACTGTGGCAAGCGACTCCTCTGTTGCTCAAGAGCCCTTACACTAGCAGACGGAAAACATTGGCTGCAGCCCACTGCCTCTGATGTGGTGTCACCAGGCATCACTTCAAGGCATTGTGGGGAATTAAAATGGTATCTGCCCCTTCCCCATCATACCAGCCCATCATTCATTGACCACCATGATGAAAACAAGGCCAAGGATTCAGGTCACGAAGAAGGAGCATTTGTTCCTAGCATCAAGGGATTTGAGGGATAGAAGGCACTCTTGGAGATAATCTAGTTTGACGTCCTGCTCTTCCAGTGTAGCCTTATTGGAGTTCACAGATTGGGTCTGCGTTGCTCCGGGACAGGAGAAAGGAAGTCAAATGACACTGAGTTTGATTCCAAGAAAGAGTTTATTCTGCTCTCTGGATAGCAGAAGGCACTTGCGTGATCAAGTCCACAGCAAGTCCAAAGAAATGACAAGTTTCATGCAGTATATATATCCTCCAGGCACCCTCTCCCTCCTTCCCATATAAATCCAACCATGTCAGCCTATGTACACAGGTTGACATCACGTATGCCATCCCTGACAGATGGTTGCCTGGTCTCTACTTAAATACCTTCCATGAAGGAGAGCCCACCACATCACAAAGCAATCTTCTCCACCATCAACAGCTCTTGCCATTAGGACATTTCTCCTGGTCTATTGCCCAACTCTGCTTTCCTACAGTTTCCACCCTTAAAGGAAAAATGTACCAAAAGGGTTTTTGTTTTTAAGGCGGGGGCATGGGCTTTCATGCAATTGGTCATTCAGACATTAGCCCTGCACCCCAACAACAACTTGATGGTAAAAGGGTCTTTTTTTTTTAAGGAAGACAAAGTTCTTTTCATGTAATTGATTACCAGAGAACACATTTTCATCTTCTTCCCTCCAGTCTGCATTTCTGCGATGTTGCATTCATTTTATTTAATGCATCCTCTAGCCTTCCTTAAATACTTTTACGAGCTCTTGTAAGAACCAAGCAACATACAAATAGCACTGGAGTGCAGATAAAATATAATTCAGAGTTAGCAGAATAATCTCCAAAGAGTTTGAGTGATGATGCCTATTAAGAAGCTTAGCTGCATATTGGGGATTCTCTTGAATGTTAAATGGCTGGTTGCAGATCTAGAATTCTAGCTGCTGAGCTGAACGATTTAATAATCACAACTTTGAAACAATGGTGCATTTTAATGTGAATCCTACTGCTTTTTCTTCACCAAGCAGATGGTGAAGGATTTGACAGGAAAACATCCGTCCGTAGGGATGTTAGCATTTCGAAGAGAACCAACACAAATTGCACATCCTGAATGAATACGCAGATCAGAACCCAGCCGTCACTTGGACTACACACACTTCTCTCAACTTTGCAAAATGGTTCTCAGTAGAAATAGGGGAGAAATTTGCTCCGGTTCACATTTTAATGTGAGCCTGCCTGGTTTGCACTTCACCAAAAAAAAAAAAAGTTACCCAAAATGCAGCTGTTGTTTGAAACCTGCACTTCTCCCAATTTTGCAATGAAATTCTCCAACCAAAAAATGCACATATTTTAGGGCAAAGCAGGCATTAAAATACACATATTAGTGAAAGTAGCATACAGTGATGCATTCTATCTGGCAAGATTAACAGGGACTCAGGCATACAGCCTACCACACAAACACACAAACACCAAACTCATGACACTAATATGAGCTAAAACAGTTCCAGCTAAAGGGAGGGCATTGCTTCTTCTTATATTTATATTTATATTTAGATTTAGATTTCTATGCCGCCCATTTGACTGCGTTGCCCCAGCCACTCTGAGGGCTCTCACATACCCTCCAACATTTCTCCAATGAAAATAGGGACGTCCCATTCCATAATGATAATTTTACTATTTATACCCCACACATCTTACTGGGTTGCCCTAGCCACTCTGGGCAGCTTCCAACATATATAAAAACATAATAAAATATTAAACATTTTTTTAAAAAATCTTCCCTATACAGGATTGCCTTCAAACCGCTCAAGGGGCAGATAACTCCATACCTTCCAACATTTCTCCAATGAAAATAGGGGTATCCTAAGGAAAAGTGGGACATTCCAGGATCAAATCAGAAACCAGGCTTCTCTAAATCAGGAACATCCCTGGAAGATCTGCTATCAACAAAGTATTAAATGCACAATATTCATAGACAAACAGGGAGAAAGATGTGAATAAACCTTCCTTGGCGGTGAAGCATTTTGATAACACCAATCTGTTGAAACATTACACAGAAGCGCTTTTTGTGTAGTTCATCACTAGTGCCGGGTCTTCCCAAGGGTGTTAAGGGAATCTCTGCATGAAATAAGTTTGTATCTGCTAACTGCTTCTTGTGCATGACTTTCCCACCATTGCACAGATTTCCTCACACAGTCTTCTCTTCTTCTTCTTCCCCCCTGCCAACTTTCCATTAGCTCTTCCCCCTCTCTCATTCATTCTCTCCTTCACATGCCACCAGGGCCAGCGCACCATGAAGAAGGCGAGATCTTGCCAGAACCCACCGTTGTCCTAGCTGCTTCACACATGCAGGCACTTCAGCAAGGGAGGCACTGGGGGGTGGCACACACACACACACCCATTTCACTTTAGGCAGTGAAAGGGGGGGCCGCCACTGCATGCCTTGCCCCATCTCTTCACCCCCTTCATGTGCTTCTAACATACCCTGATTAAGTATTTGGCAAGGATAGAAGTGCATAGAATTGCGGCAAATGTGGCGATGAGTTTTTCTCCCTTTCTCATAATACTAGAAGTCATGGACGTCCATTGGAACTGAACAGTGGGAAATTCAGGAAGTACTTCTTCATAGGTAAACCGTTGATCCATCCACCAACTTGGATGGCTGCAAAAGAGGATTAGACAAATCCCTGTGGGATATCAAGAGCTACCAGCCATGATAGCTACCGTATTTTTCTGTGTATTAGACAAGATTTTTTGACTCAAAAATCACCTCAGAAAACTTGGGTCGTCCTATACACGGATAGTGGCATGGGGGGGAGCTGCACGTCCTCCAGCCAGCTGGTTGGCGGCCTGTGCTTCTCACCCGCAGTGACTTGGGGGAAGCGGCTGTCCACTTTGCCAACCCCCAACAATGGCCCTGCTGGGGTGATGGCACACATGCAATTCCCCCTTTAAAAAAAGCTCAACAACATTGGGCTTTTTGTTGTTGTTGTTTAGTTGTTTAGTCATGTCTGACTCTTCGTGACCCCATGGACTAGAGCACACCAGGCATTCCTGTCTTCCACTGCCTCCCGCAGTTTGGTCAAACTCATGCTGGTAGCTTCGAGAACACTATCCAACCATCTCGTTCTCTGTCTGTTGTGTATTGAGTCAAAGGATTTTATATCTGTATTATTATTGTCTGTATTTGCATTAGGGTAAAGTAACTGCCTTTTGGTCCCAGAGGGTACAGCTACTATTGGTTCATTTAAGCTCCTTGTGCCCTCCATCTTTCCCAACAACAGGGTCTTTTCCAGGGAGTCTTCTCTTCTCATGAGGTAGCCAAAGTACTGGAGTCTCAGCTTCAGGATCTGTCCTTCCAGTGAGCACTCAGGGCTGATTTCCTTCAGAATGGATAGGTTTGATCTTCTTGCAGTCCACGGGACTCTCAAGAGTCTCCTCCAGCACCATAATTCAAAAGCATCCATTCTTCGGCGATCAGCCTTCTTTATGGTCCAGCTCTCACTTCCATACATCACTACTAGGAAAACCATAGCTTTAACTATACGGACCTTTGTTGGCAAGGTGATGTCTCTGCTTTTTAAGATGCTGTGTAGGTTAGTCAACATTGGGCTATCTCCCCTCATTTTCTTTAAATTTAGTCCCCCAAAATAGGGGGCGTCTTAAACATGGGGTGTCTTATACACATAAAAATACGGTAGGCTCTTCCTCCAAGGTTGGAGACAGTAATGCTTCTGAATTTCACTGACTGGAAATCATGGGAGGCAAGTGCTCTTGCTTGCTTGTTACCCAGAGGCATCTGGTTGGCCACTGTGAGAACAGGGTGCTGGACTAGATGGGCCACTGGCCTGATCCAGCAGGGCTCTTCTCAGGGCTGTGGAAGGAACCTCAGGCCTGAGGGCTGAATGCAGCTCTCCAGGCATCTGTATCTATCCTGCAAAACTCTCCTCGGGCCAAACATTTCACTGTTCCTGCTTCACATCCTGAGTGTTTTTGCCTCGCTGGAATGTTGCCCTTGAACAAGCCTCTGCTTGTTTGGATGGAAGCTAGAGAGATCTCTTTGTGCAAAGATGGATGAATCTGTCACTTTTTGGTTTTCTCCCGTTTTCCCCTATCTTAAATTAAGTTATCCACATTTCTGGAACAACTTGTGATTTTTATTTTTTATTGAATGGAAATTCTTCGGCACTGCAGTGAAAATTTATTGTAATAAGCACATTCTTGTATATAGTTTGGCAAATATTGGCCTCCAAAGTTACTTACGGACTCATTGTTAAAACTGTGTTTATGGAAGACAATCTTACTCGGCTACGAGTCATCGCTGAAGAAGAAGAAGAAATGTTTCCTATTGTTTTCATTAGGATGTGCATGTCCACTTTACCCTAATGTGTGCATTTCTGCATACAAGTTCAAGTTCAGGGGAATGCTTCCCTAAACTGTTGTATATTCAAGAACCGGCAGAATGCCAATGCGGATGGAACCTCTCATATTGTAGTAAAGAGGGCAATCTACTACACTAGTGTCAAATATGCCAGTTCAAGCCTAATTTGTTTATTTAGCAGATTCTTGCATGTGAAAACCAATTCTGACTTTTTTGGCCGACACATTTTACAGCCCAATGATACAATGAAAGAATGAGGACAGTAATCTTGCTGAACAGCAGTCGCAGATACTTCAATTCCACTCAAGTAGCTATACTGCTATGAAAATCTTATCCTTAGCCAAAAACATAAGAAACACTGAAGATATTCTCTCCACAACAAATGTCAATCAAAGAGTAATTTAATGTTCTGAAGTTTTGTTACAAGAATTTGTTCCTGAGGGATATCAGGAAGCTCTCTTACCTTTCTCTTATGAAGAGAAAGTATTCTGTATTGTTCCCATTTTCCCCATGGAAAGAAACACAAAACTTTCCTTTTAACAAATCAAGTTTTCATCTTGCTCCATCCCAGAATTGCAAGCATCCAAAAACTTGTTTATAATTCTGCCATTAAAAGTAGTGGTGGCCACCAGCTTGGATGGCATTAAAAGAGGATTAGACAAATTCACGGAGGATAAGGGTATTCATGACTACTAGTCAAAAGGGCTGTGTTCTGCCTGTTGGAGGCAGTATGCCTCTGAATGCCAGCTGCTGGGCATTGTGAGGGTGGAGACTGCTGTGGCACTCAGGTCCTGCTTTCAGGTTTCCAGGAGACTTCTGGTTAGTCACTGTGAGAACATGAAGCTGGTTGAGATGGTCCATTGGCCTGATGCAGCAGGTACTTCTTAGGTTCCTTCTGTAGAATTTCCCACCTTTTATGTCAATTTCATTACTTAAACCAACATAAGAAGTGGGTCAAGGGCTCCCAAACTATGGTCCCTGGACTACCGGTGGCCCATGAACTTCATTCAGATGGTCCATGACTCCACAGGGTGTCTGCAAAAATATGATTTAAACTCATACAGGATCCAACACAGAGCCTCACAGTTGCTACAACAGACAAAAGAAATATGAATTGCCAAGATGCTGGTAGGACCATCTGTGGATGGGTGGAAGCTAAACTCAACACAAGAAGTCCCCTCCATTACAACAGCAAGTAAGAGGAGTTCACGATAGTCAAGAGGGCTCTGTATTATCTGTGCTTTCCATTTTGTCAAAGGAAAGAAGGTCTACATGAAGCTGGGTGTCATGCTGGGCAGTGAGCTGGCCCTGCGCTGCCTAGAGCAGTTCCTCTTCTGCCGGCTTTAGCCCCCAGGACCCTGAACTGCGGTTGTGCCAGGTCCCTGGCTTGGCCCTACTCAGGCCCAATGAATCCATTTGCATCTGCACCATTACCAATGTCCATCTCAAGGCTGACTGTTTCCTCACTTGCTTTAGGGTCTTCCAAGTCCATTGAAGAACGGGAGGCTGTCAAAAGGGAGGAACGCACCTGCATTCTTGGGGAGCAGGATGTGCAGGTTTGAAGAGGTGGGGGTGGGAACCAATAAGGATGCAATTCCTGCATTGCAGAGGGGTAGGCAGGGTGACCCTTGGAATCTCTTCCACATCTACATTTCTGTGATTCTAGGACTCCTGCATTCAGTGCTGCGGTATTCCCAGTTTGCAGAAGCAAATCAGAGCAGCATCTGATTATTCCCCCCCCCTGCCCCCCGCTTCCAATCTGGAGCTCCTTGTTTTCGTTCTTTCAGTCCAATTGATGATTCCTTGGTCTAGGTTCTGACTCTGGTAGTCTAGAAGGTTCCTCTGGGAGCTCCTGAAGCCATTTTCAGTTGCTGTAGTCCCAGGATATGGAGGCAGTGGTGTCGTGAGTTTGGTGGAAGGGATTGTCACTTCAGCCTGCAAGGGTGGACCTGACTTTTGGAATGTAAAAACGTGGGTGGGTAGGCTGCATTTATTGGACACTTCTTCTTCTTCTTCTTCTTCTTCTTCTTCTTCTTCTTCTTCTTCTTCTTCTGTTATATGCAGGCAATTCTCTACTTGTGCCTGACTGCACACATGCATGGTGAGGGGAACCCAGAAATGGCACGAAAGAGCTGGAAAGTCTGTAGCTCACGAACAGACCCTCCCCAGAGCCTGAAGAAGATGACCTCTTGGGACTCCGGGGAGGGTCTCCTCACAAGCTGGAGGCGCAGCAGGACTTTGCTGAAAACCATTTTCAGTTGCTGTAGTCCCCTAATCCTCAGCAGCTGCCTAAAATTTATCCACCTCCTTAGCTGATGCCTCTGGAGCCTCTGACTCTGTGTCTCAATTACTGCTGGATTCTGGGGATATGATAATCATACATTTGCAATGCCCTGGAATTCATATTTATATAGATCAGGTGTTGCCATCTCAGATCAGCATCTTGTTTGAATGAACAGGCTGCCTGTCTCCTTTATGCTTTCTGTTGTTAATATGCCTGACATCTTATAGCCTCCTAGTATACAATAGAGTGAGATGAGTGCCGCAACCCCAGAGTCGTCCGCGACTGGACCTAATGGTCAGGGGTCCCTTTACCTTTACATATGAAACCACAAGGAAAATGGTCTTCTACTGGTGATTCTCTTTTCTGCTGCCATGCACTTGAACCATTGTAAGCTGGCCTCAAATGAAACATGGATCCAGCACATTTGAATAATAGGTGCACCCTACTTTTCTCTTCACCACTACAGTCTTTTATTTTGTAATCATGAGACCTATATTGAATACAGATGAAGGCAAGTGAGCGGCATGAGCCTTTGATGTGTGAGCTCTCTTTGACTGATACTCGTTTGCAATTGACTTAGAGAGTTAAAATCCACCGCAACTGCTTTGCTCAGTGCTTTGGCTGCCTTCAGAAGAGGGTCATCAGCCCACGATTACTGCCTTCCACTCTTGTAGATTCATCACTCTCGGGCCTTGGCTCCAGGGATAACGATGCCCAGTTTACTGCAAATGACAAATGTGCCTCCTCCTCCCAGTCCTTCGGTACTTTGGGGAGGAAAATGTTAGTTCACAGCTTGTCTCCGAGAAGCTCTTCATAATTGCAAGGGAAGGCCATCTTAATAAAGACTCCCATGCTGCGATCATGCATTTTCAAGAGGACCTATTATTACCATGCCAGTTTCTCAAAGACAGCCTATTATCCATCTGTATTTAGGTTAACAGTTTGCATGTGGTGTGTAAATAAATACTCCTTCCACCCTCCAGCCGCCGCCCCATGGCTGCTTCCATGCCCTTGCTGCTTCCTCTTGCTGCAGGTGAGTTTAACAGGGGAGGACTATTCACCCAATGAGTTAGTGAAAAGTGTTTCCCTACCCCTCTGTTAAAACTCACTGCAGGTTGCTAGGCCACTGGACAATGAGTCTCCTCATCCCTCCATTAAACTTCATTGCAGATACAAAACAGCTAAATGGTTAACTTGCCTGGGCTGGGCTAATACTCCTCATAAAAGGTAAAGGTAAAGGTACCCCTGCCCGTACAGGCCAGTCGTGTCCGACTCCGGGGTTGCGCACCCATCTCGCTGAAGAGGCCGGGGGCCAGTGCTGTCCGAAGACACTTCCGGGTCACGTGGCCAGCGTGACAAGCTGCATCTGGCGAGCCAGCGTAGCACACGGAAACGCCGTTTACCTTCCCGCTAGTAAGCGGTCCCTATTTATCTACTTGCACCCGGGAGTGCTTTCGAACTGCTAGGTTGGCAGGCACTGGGACTGAGCAACAGGAGCGCACCCTGCCACGGGGATGCTCCTCATACTGTAGTTCAATTTCAGAGTGTGATGACATTTTACATCCTTATACATATAGGAAGATATATAGGACCATCACAGACAGATGGAGAGGAAAGAGGGTGAAGAAAGAACTGTGAGTGGAGAGGGGCCCTCTTGCGTGTTCAGACCCAGAAACCTCCCCCCTAAATAAATTCACACTTGACTCAAATTTTGGTTTTGGTTTTTGGCAGAATTTAGGCCTCAACTTTATTGATTACAGAAAGTGACTGGTTGCATAGGCTCCGGTTCGACTAGCTCCCTGCCATGCAGGTAGCGCTGACACAGGGTTCCAGCATAGGTCAGCCAAGGGTGAACACCTGGATAAGCAGAAAGCCGGGAATGGGCTAACGCTGCCACCCGAGTGTCCCCCTGGACTCAGGCACGGGCACAACCCCCTCTCAGGGGTTTACCAAACCATTGAGTCCCTGGATTCCTTTAACAGAATACCCTTCACATAAGGATGGCAAGAGCCATCACCTGAACCAGAGCCTATCCGCAACCTTACAAGTTGTGATGATTTGCTACGCAGCAGGCGAAACCCAAATGGCAACATCCAAATGGGGAAAATTCCTGCCATGCCCCTGCCCAATGACAGACGACACACAATGGCATAGCAAGGTCAAGCTCAAAGCCCTAAAAGTAGGGAGAGGTGGGCGGGTGTTCCGAATGCACGCACTGAAAGAAGAAGCTCTGGGTCACGTGCATGGGCATAAAGAGGTCCCTCGAACCGTTTGGACTGCATCCCATTGACCAAATTGCACCCAGCTTCAAGGGACCTACCAATCAGGTGTTGTGACTGACCAATTGTACCTACCCACAACACAGGGTCTCGGTTTTCCAGGTCTCACCCCAATATGTGCCCTCTTTAAGGGAGGACCCTGTTTACCTATCTTTGGATCCCCTGGGAAACTCAACAAACCTGCTGTACTTGGAACTGGGTGTGAAGAGTGCAGCTGAATGGGACACAGCCCTTCTAAACAGAAACTATGTGCAATGTGAATCCTGCAAAGGGGGCGGGGATGCAGAGTACAGATTTGCACAGGCAGAACCTATATGTGTGCAGCTTGCACATGCAGGTTCTGTTCAGAGTATTCGTTTGAAATGTTGGTGTCAGGGGTGAGTCCAGCAGCTATGATCCTGCTCCCCCCTTCCCCACAAGGACTCAAGACCAGCACCCAGCACCCTGGCAAGGATGACACCTATGCTGATCCCCTAGCCATAGGCTCACCCCAGAACAATGCTTTATGCCAGAGTGGGGAATACACAGGCCTGGCATTAACACCAGGAATTTTCAGGAAGCTGCTGGGAACCCAGAACCTAAGGAATGCCTAACACTGAGCCAGTGTGGTGTAGTGGTTAAGAGCAGTAGACTTGTAATCTGGTGAACCGGGTTCGCATCTCCACTCCTCCACATGCAGCTGCTGGGTGACCTTGGGCTAGTCACACTTCTCTGAAGTCTCTCAGCCCTACTCACCTCACAGAGTGTTTGTTGTGGGGGAGGAAGGGAAAGGAGATTGTTAGCCACTTTGAGACTCCTTAAGGGGAGTGAAAGGCGGGATATCAAGTCCAAACTCCTCCTCCTCCTCCTCCTCCTCTTCTTCTTCTTCCCCTGGGTCTTCCTTACAACAATATCATACCCTCCAACAAGATGTCGCCCAAATCTGGGATGCCATCTTCCAAGTCCAAAATTCTGTGTGTTTTGGTGCACCACGCAAGATCTCGGACCCCCAAAAATGCTTTCTTTGGGGTGAGATCACAGCCTGAAATTTCACAAAAGCAAGGTGCCCAGAATGGTTGTCATACTCTTATGGGGTGAAACAGGATGTTCCGGTTTTTCTGGGGCAGTTGATGAGTTTGCAATATATTTTTAAAGGCAGTGGTCCAGCAATTATATACCTCACAATGCCCCTATGATAGTGTGGGGAATTTAAATAGCAACGTCTAGACACACACATACACTCACCCTGAAGGGGGACCTTCTGCTGCCACAGAGTAAGTTTCCTGCATACAAAGTAAACGTTTATTCTGTTTGGCAGTGGCTCTGAGGAAACAAAGGCATTTCACCATTCTGCTGTCTGGGGTCCTTTAGCTGCAGATGCTGGCTATTGCGGGGAGGAAGCTCTCAAAGAAAAATAGTAGGAATAATAATAATAATTCCCTCAAAATGGCCCTGGGAGGGTTTGCTCCTTTTATTCCCCACGCGATGTTCTGCTTATTTTATTATTTCTGGTATAAATCCCAATGGAAGGCTGGGTGGATGAAATGAGGGTGACAAAGCAATTCAGAAAGGCGGGCAAGGGAATTCAATTGCACTCCAAATTTCAGAAGCATTGCTTTAGGAAACTGCCCTTTACAAAGATTGCTCTCGTAGTGCATCTGGCATTAATATTAAATATTGACCTCAAGGGTGATCCCACACCACGGCAGAAGATGCTCTAGGGAAATCGTGATGGCCTGCTTTGCCCTGTCCATACATGTAATTAGTTTACACTTCCCACTTACGCCCTCTTAATAAGACTTAGCACTTACATTGCACCTTTCCTCCTCCCCCATGCTCTGCAGATATTAACTCATTAATCTTAACTTCTTCACAAAGAGACAGAGGAAGGGAAAGGGTACCCTTGGTGCAAAGCTGCTGGGGAAATGAAAGACACTGGTGTTAATTGTTCCTAAGAGGAACAGAAGGAAAAGTTTTCTGTTAGGGCTCTATGGCCTGGAAATGAGTTGCCAACTTTGGATTTCTGAACTAGTGTTGCGGGTGCTGTTCCTTCTGGCCATTTCCCTCCCTCTGCTTAGACCAGTGCCCCCACCACTACCACCACGAGAGACAGAAAGTTCCCACATACTTCACTTTTCCAAGGGATTTGTTCAAAGGTGGATCCAGCGGAATCCAAGCACATGGAAAGAACTGAGAGAGGAAATGGGACAGAGGGCCACTCTCCCAGCTTCCTCCTTCAGCTCTATGTACCGTACTTTGCCATGTATAAGATGAGGGGGTTTTTACCGTAATACAAGGTTAAAAATCAGGGGGCACCTTATACATGGATAGTGCATATGCAGGATGGGCGATTGGTTGCAGCTGTGAGCAAGAGCTTGTCAGCGGCGATTGGGTGGGTGATTGGTGACCTTTGCAAGGGCTGCTTAGGATTGGCTGCTGGTGCGGCGATTGGGTTGCTGATTGGTGGCTGTGTCAAGGGTGCTGAGGATTGGCTGCCGCTGTGGCGATTGTGCGTGCGAATTGCAGCGTCGGATGAGTGATTTTCTGGGCTTTCTCCTCCAAAGAAAGCTCAAATTTGGTCAATCCTCCTCCAAAAGAGCTGGGCCATCTGGGCCATCTCCCCCCATTTTCTTAATTTGGGGTCCCCCAAAATAGGGAGTGTCTTATATACAGAAAAATATGGCACTTTTGAGGTACTTCCTTCACCATCTCATGACCAAGGAGGTGATGAGGGCCAGATCCAAGTCCCTAATACAGTGGTACCTCGGGTTACATACGCTTCACGTTACATACGATTCAGGTTACAGACTCCGCTAACCCAGAAATAGTACCTCGGGTTAAGAACGTTGCTACAGGATGAGAACAGAAATCTTGCTCCAGCGGTGCGACAGCAGCAGGAGGCCCCATTAGCTAAAGTGGTGCTTCAGGTTAAGAACAGTTTCAGGTTAAGAACGGACCTTTGGAAAGAATTAAGTACTTAACCTGAGGTACCACTGTAAATGGTGATGCTAAAAGCAGATGCTGCCTTATATTTTGATCTCTGGACAGAACTTAGAAATACAGTGGTGCCTCGCAAGACGAAATTAATTCGTTCTGCGAGTTTCTTCGTCTTGAGGATTTTTCGTCTTGCGAAGCACGGCTATTAACGGCTTAGCGGCTTAGTGGCTTAGCGGCTATTAACGGCTTAGCAGCTATTAATGGCTTAGTGGCTTAGCGGCTATTAACGGCTTAGCGGCTTAGCGGCTTAGCGGCTATTAACGGCTTAGCGGCTTTTAACGGCTTAGCGGCTATTAATGGCTTAGCGGCTTAGTGGCTTTAAGAAAAAGGAAACAAACTCATCTTGCGAAGCAAGCCCATAGGGAAATTCGTCCTGCGGAACGACTCAAAAAACGGGAAACTCTTTCGTCTTGCGAGTTTTTCGTCTTGCGAGGCATTCGTCTTGCGAGGTACCACTGTAAATTAGATGCTTTACCAGTGTTGAATAATTTTCATCATATTTTTCTTTTTAAAAAATAAAAAGAAAGAAAGAAAAGTACTAGTTACCATAAAAAGGGAACAGACAATAAAGAGAATATTCCATTACAACAAGGTGAGAGAAATATGTGAGTGGCCATTGTCCTGAAATTTGACATTCGAGAGCATCACAAATAGACTCCAGCATTCTGCTTAACATGGAGTGCTCTGACCACTTTGGCCTCAGGCCCTGCCCACGATTGGCACTGTGTGTCTCCCCCACCCACCCACCAAAGGTTGCCCGGAAGGGGATGTTGGGAATGATAGTCCCCCAATCCCTGGAATCACTGGACACAAAGGGGGAAAGCTTGTAAAAATGTATTGGGTACCAAGCCTAAACAGTGGCTCTTACAGTGAGAATATCGGGCTACAGCCAATACACTGTGCGGCCTGATTATAAGGCTTCCTAGGTTAGGTAGACCCTGGCCAGGGACATTCAGTTAGAAAGTAACTATAACCTGTATGCAACTTGAATTATTTATTTATTTATTTATTTATTTATTTATTTATTTATTTCCACACTGCCCATTCTGTTGGGTGGCTCCCAACAGAATATTAAAAACATGACAAAACATCAAACATTTAAAACTTCCCTAAACAGGGCTGCCTTCAGATGTCTTCTGAAAGTCAGATATTTCCTTGACATCTGATGGGAGGGCATTCCACAGGATGGGCGCCACTACCAAGAAGGTCCTCTCCCTGGTTCCCTGTAACCTCACTTATCGCAGGGAGGGAACCACCAGAAGGCCCTTGGAGCTGAACCTCAGTGTCTGGGCTGGACAATGGGGGTGGAGACGCTCTTTCATGTATACTGGGCCAAGGCCGTTTAGGGCTTTAAATGTCAGCACCAACAACACTTTGAATTGACTCAGAAACGTACTGGGAGACAATGTAGGTCTTTCAGGACCACTGTTATAGGGTCTCGGCAGACACTCCCAATCACCAGTCTAGCTGCCGCATTCTGGATTACTTGTAGTTTCCAGGTCACCTTCAAAGGTAGCCCCACGTAGAACACATTGCAATAGTCCAAGCAGGAGATAACTAGAGCATACACCACTCTGGCGAGACAGTCTGCGGGCAGGTAGGGTCTCAGCCTGTGTACCAGATGGAGCTGGTAGACAGCTGCCCTGGACACAGAATTGACCTGCGCCTCCCTGGACAGCTGTGACATAAGAAGGTCACTTATCTGCTCCATCTTCCAGTCTCCCACAGTGACCTACCAGCTAATCACTGGTTGGCAACAGACTATAGCTCAATGGTGGAGCATCTCCTTTGCATACAGAAGGTCTCAGGTTCAGTCCTCAACATCTCCAGGTCAGTCTGGGAGAGCCAGTGTGGTGTAGTGGTTAAGAGCGGTAGACTCGTAATCTGGTGAACCGGGTTTGAGTCCCCGCTCCTCCACATGCGGCTGCTGGGTGACCTTGGGCTAGTCACACTTCTTTGAAGTCTCTCAGCCCCACTCACCTCACAGAGTGTTTGTTGTGGGGGAGGAAGGGAAAGGAGAATGTTAGCCACTTTGAGACTCCTTCAGGTAGTGATAAAGTGGGATATCAAATCCAAACTCTTCTTCTTCTCTTCTTCCCAGTCTGAAACCCTGGAGAGCCACTGCCAGTCAGTGTAAACAATGCTGAGCTAGATGGATGAGTTCCCTGACTCAATATAAAGCAGCTTCCTGTGTTCCTACATGAATCTAGGATATTCTATCAATGAATAAGTCACATATGGAACACCCTCAAGAACTCATTAGATGATTTTAAAAAAATTGCCATCCCTTGAACCACTGAATAGCAAGCAACACAGACACATATTGAACCACCATAGACTGACTTAAGCACATTTTTTTGTAATAAAATAATCACTGTTGAGACAAAACAGTATTATAGAAGAGGTGGGTTACTTTCTCTTTTATTGCAGAAATATTTATAGCAAAATGCTATCAGTCTGTGTTGGGCATTGATTGTGATCTCTCTGTATAGTGTTGCACTCTTAGGCTTGATTAATTGGAATGGTCACATCTTGTTTTGGAAAGGAAGAAAAAGAATATATATATATATATATTCAGTTTTCTATGCTATATTCTGCTAATTATAGGGTTTCCTTGACACAATGGGAGTTTTATTGCTTCCCACAGGCAGCAGGAGTCAATCACCCTGAGCCTGAATACAAGTTATTAACTTGCACTGACTTGGAGCTCTGTATTTCTGGGAAGATTCTGGCTCTGCAGATAGTATCTGCTTGGCAAATAAGGCTACGAAGGCTTCTGTATGTAACAGTTCTGTAGAAGGTAACATTTTTCAGGTGTCAGTTGTTGTGCACATTTCTGTATGAAGCCTGGTGAATGTGAATAATGGCTGGTTAAAGGTAAAGGTAAAGGTACCCCTGACCATTAGGTCCAGTCGTGACCGACTCTGGGGTTGTGCGGTCATCTCACTCTATAGGCCGAGGGAGCCGGCGTTTGTCCGCAGACAGCTTCCAGGTCATGTGTCCAGCATGACAAACCACTTCTGGCGAACCAAAGCAGCACACGGAAACACCATTTACCTTCCCACCGGAGTGGTACCTATTTATCTACTTGCAATTTGATGTGCTTTCGAACTGCTAGATGGGCAGGAGGTGGGACCGAGCAATGGGAGCTCACCCCATCGCAGGGATTCAAACCGCCGACCTTCTGATCAGCAAGTCCTAGGCTCTGTGGTTTAACCCACAGCGCCACCCGCGTCCCATGGCTGGTTATGTTACCCTTAATAATACCCTTTAATATACAATATACATGGCTGGTTATGTTACCCTTAATATACAATTTATACTCCCCTTAACACACACGTAAGTATTCGTCTTCTTCCAAACTTTTATTATTGTCACATTCTCTTGCTTGCTTGCCTGCCCTGCAGAGCACCTCCCAGCTTTGGTTGTTCGGTGGATATTCCTCTCCACTAATTCCATCCCTCTCATAATGCTTTATTATGCATCATTCACAAAAGGGAGAGATATTTTGGGCAAGAAGAGATAGAATTCATGAAACCTAACTTATGTAAAAAGACAAGAAAGTATTAGGTATTTCTGACATCTCAAAAAGGATTTGGCCACATCTGAAACTTTGAAGAAGAAATAAGCTTTTGTGAGAGCACTTGAAACAGGAGAAATTCAGTGGGGGTTGTATATCCTGTTTCTTAGGCTCTGAAGTGGGACATGGAGCTAGAGAAGAAATTTTCAGGGCTTGGCTTCTCTCTCTCAAAAGGGCAACAATGCTACTGCCAATTGGCCTGATCCAGCTTCATCATCATCAACCTTTATTACGGTCCAGAGACCCAACAAATCGTTACAAAGCAATACATAATTCATACAGCCTACCTCCAGGTTAAACAAGCATTTTGTTCAGAATATAAGGATCATTGGTTCTTGCAACCACCGATAAAAACTTGGCCACTGCTAATGTTCTAACATTTGTCCGGTCTTCCAGTAGGAACCTGACATAGTGAGCCTCTGATTTTCCCAGGAAAGGTACCAGCAAGGGTAATATCAGTTCAGCCCTGGCTTGCTCATATTTTGCACAGTGCAACAAAATATGTTTTATGGAATCGATGTCTTGAGCACACGAGCAAAGTCTGTCCTGGTAGGGAACTCCTCTCAACCTGCCATCCAACACTGCAGAAGGAAAGACGTTTAGTCTGGCTTTGGTGGAAAGCCTTCAATAATTTGGTACTGTCAGGTTTTTAATGTAAGATGTTAACTTAAAGACATGCCCATATTGTACTCCTACTGCCAGCGGACTACAAACTGTGTGTGATCGAGGTCGCAAGTCACTGTGTGCATTATCCCATAATCTTTGCTTTAAAGTCTTTAGGGCGCCTTCATAATCCAGGTAATACAGTTGGGGGGGGTGACAGACCAATAGAGGTGGCTTTTTTAGCCATGGTTTTCTGCCATTTGCTGACAAATTCCTCATTGGTCAGGTGTTGGTACAAACCCTTCCCTAGATCAAACACTGAAATCCTGAGCCAATGTTTTAGGGCAGCCCACCACGCTTTACTTGATCCAGCTTGTTTCTTATGTTATTATGGGCTTCCCACAGACATCTGGTTGGCCACTGTGAGAACTGGGTGCTGGTCTTGATGGGATACGGGCCTGATCCAGGAAGGCTCTTCTTATGTTTCATGGGATAGGCCCCTTTCATTTACATGCCTGCAAGTTTACTATATTTCATCTCTCATATTTGTCTTTCTGTTGTAACCTACAGTTAAGACAGTTATATGTATAGATTGCCTCACATGTTAAGCCTCTGTCCAACTCACAATAAAATACAAACAAATGTAAAACATCCCCAAAACAGCAAAATACAAATAATTCATAATAAAGCAAGCCAAACCCCAAGGAACAATTTCAAATATTAGTGTGATCATATAAAAAACTTCCCTATAATATATGTGTTTTTGTAAACACTGGTTGGTTGGTGACCTGCATTGCAAAATTCAGAGGACTGTGAATTTCAAAGGGCAGCTGTGTTTCAGTTCGCATCTTGTTTCAGAAAGTGTGAATTTGATAGATGTGGCCTCAAATATATACTGAATTGAATTTCTCCTCCATCCCTAGAAGGGGAATTGATTGTTAAACCTCTCTGGGAATTGTTGCTCTGGGAGTGGAATAGGGAATCTCCTAACAACTCTCAACACCCTTAACAAATTATATTTCCTGGGATCCTTTGAGGAAGCTATTATGTACTGAAGTTCTCACCCTGGGCCAGCAGGGGGATACTGTAGATAGTTATGCAAATAAGGGATCGAAAGTGACATTCAGTGATTGGATAGTTTTAGAAAATGGTTACAGTTACGTTGTACTGGAGCTCTATATAAGCAGGCTGACTGAACCCTTCAGTTCAGTTCTGTTCTGGCCTCTGAATAAACAAGAGCTGTTTGAAGAATTGCTGTGTCGTCTGATATGTCCACCCACAACCTAACAGAAGCCATGACTGTTTAAAGTATACAACTGCTTTAAATGTAAGGTGCAGTTGGGGCCTCATGTCATCAAGGAGTCTTGTCTTCAATGTAGTGGGTCCAACTCTGTGGAAATCCCTCCCATCAGAAATCAGACAGACCCCCCCATCCCTGCTAAGTTTCAGGTGGCATGAATGCTGCTCTACTGATTTATTCTATGATGTTTTAACTTACTCTGTAAATTTTGTATGTATAATGTATTTTCTTCTCTTTTGTAAGCTGCTCTGAGTAGTCAAAAGTGAGATATACTCTTTTTTAAATAAAGTTTAAAAAAAGCCTATTTATCCAGAAGTAAACAGCACAGAATTTAATAGGACTTTCTTCTGAGCAGACATCTGGAAATCCGGAAGGAAAATGCTTCCTCCTTTTCTGTTAGTTCCCATTATCTTACTCTTGATTCTAGATTCCCTGTATTCCAACACAAATTTATTTATCATTGATTGCCACACGTTCATTTTCCCCTCTTTTGTTGCTATAGGAATATACTGCAGAAAAACAAAACAAAAAGGTTATTTTAAGGAGAACATTATTTTCATTCCTGATAGTCTTCCAGAAAAATATGATTCAAGCTGTCCTCATCTTTTCAGTTCTTCCTTTATCTTTTATTCTAAAGCATTATAGTTTAAGGAGCATTTAGGCCACATCCATACTATGCATTTAAAGCACCATGATATCACTTTAGCCAGCATTTAGCTTCTCCTGAAGAGTCTTGGGAACTATAGTTTGTTCTTGGATTGTAATTTTTCAAAAAATAAAAACCGGGACACCCAAAAAAACCGCCAAGAAACCCCACAATTTCTCGATTGACTTGCCTGAGATCCAGGACAAAGCACCATCCCCTGGACATCATTTCCACCTTTGAAATCCCAGTAATATCCGGAAAAATCCGGACATATGGCAGCCCTAGTTTCTTAATGGTGCCGAGAGTTGCTAGGAACCCCTATGAATCTCACAGAACTATAATTCTCCTGCAATTATGAGGAGATAGTGTCTGAATTCTACCTTGCATTTGGCTGCATACTAAATATTTAGCAAAGCTACAAATACTTTTTATATTCTGATATTTATATTTTTGTAGAAACTGGAACTGGTTTGTGTGTTTTTTTTACATATAGCAAATGATATGACTGTAAGATGAGAAACATACCCTGAAGTGGGAAGTTTGGGTCTTATTAAACATTTTTTTAAAAGCCCCAGGATCCTCATGGGACATATAACTTCGAATTTCAAAGCTGGCTTCTTTATTTTTTATATTTTTTTAACAGAGCATTCTTGCTTTGATGCCGGATGCCAATCTTTGTGCCAAGAGTGAGAGAATTTTATATTTGGATGCAGAACGAACACTTACAGAACCAGAGAAAGGAGCTTCACACAAGTCAAGAATTCCTGATGTTGGCATATTTACTTTTAATTAGATGTCAAAACAACCATCACTGGATGCTGTGCCTTTATATATTGAAGTAGTAGATTATGAATTCACAAGAGAGGGCTGGCCATGGGCAGGGAGATATTCTCAACTGCAACAGATGCTTTGCAGACCCAGATCTGTGCTTTCTTCTGCCCCCTCGGTTTTATTCTGCCTTTTCCTCCATTCCAAGAGACCCAGAAGCAGAATTAAGAAGATTCCTAAGTCCCTCCACAGCCCAGTGGGGCTTTAAAGAGCATTGGGGCTACTGCTGCACCCCTAGCCCTGTCATATGTGGTGGCTAGCATGCCTAGGGGATGAGGTCCCTTCAGGGTCTCCCCAATAATTTTTTTGAGGGGACCGGGCCTGCCAAAGTTGATGGGCATTGCCATCCAAATAGTGGGTGTGTGGCGCATCTTGTGATCAATTATGCGGGGCAGGGCTTACCTGCTCCTCCCCCCAATATTTTATTCAAATTGGCCCCCCTGGGTAGCACGAAAGGGAGCGGGCAAGAAAAGTGCTGCATCAGCTTGGAGCTGGTGCTATTATCAGGCCTGAACTGAGCTCAGGGCCATCAATTGACTTTTCATGAATGTGCAATAAAAATGGTGTCTGGAGGGGGCCCTGGCTGGCGGTCAGGTGGTCTTAGGGCCCTTCCAGGTGTGCCTTTTTATTGCACACCCATGAAGGGAGTTCTATATTGTGCAGCTGCAGTCTGTTCACTTTCTAATCTATCTCTATGTCTTTCCAGGCTCTTCCCAGAATGTAAAAATCACTGGGTCCCATGTTGCAGGCTGTGAGTGAGAGGTAGCTCTTGGGTCTGGACCAGCTAAAGACCACTGCTCTAGCGTTTCAGAACGGACCTGTCCCAGCTGCTGCATATCAAGTCTGAATCCTTTTGTAGGCAAAGCATGCATGAGTGCTAAGCCACAGCTCCCTATCTCCCCTCACCCCCACCCAAAACCTGCTTTTTTAGAAGGCTCTCGCCATCGCAGTACACGACTGCAAAGGATATACAAGGGAGGATTTGCTGACAGAGGATAGGCTCCAAGGAAATGATTGAGAAGCTGGTAAGGCAACACGTTAAAAAATGCATGTTGCAAGCCTTGGAAATTCTAGAAGAGGAATTGTCCCTTAGGAGGATAGATGCACAGCCTTAGTGAAGTGATGAAGGTGAGGGGGGAACAAAGGCCAAACATTTCAATGAGTGAGGTGCTTTCTGT
Organism: Podarcis raffonei; assembly: GCF_027172205.1. Lineage (NCBI taxonomy): Eukaryota > Metazoa > Chordata > Lepidosauria > Squamata > Lacertidae > Podarcis > Podarcis raffonei. The sequence goes on along the minus strand of NC_070615.1, from coordinate 37,695,768 downwards.
TCGCATCTTTCATATTCATAGCATTCTCCACCACACTGTCTTAAATGCAGTATAGCCAAGACAGAAGTTCATCCTTCCTGTCCTCCCCTCCTTATACATTGAAAAGTTACTGTCTGCCCAGCTGAACAACCTCCCAACTATGTTTGGCTCTTTTTTTAATCCCTGGATTTGGCCTGTTCCTAAATTGTGTCCCTTTACAACAGGCATGGGGACCCACAGACCCAGGGACATTCTTTGTCTCTGCATGAGGCCTTCAGAACTCTTCTCTAGTCATTCCCCAGACAACGACCCCTCTTCCTAGGCTGTTAAGTTGTGGGTGAACATATCAGACAACACGGCGATTCTTCAAACAGCTCTCGTTTATTCACAGGCCAAAACAGAACTGAACTGAAGGGTTCAGCCAGCCTGCTTACATAGAGCTCCACTGCAATGCAACAGTAACCACTTTCTGTAACTTTCTGTAACTATCCAATCACTGAACGTCACTTTCAATCCCTTATTTGCATATGTGGACCTGAGTGAAAACTATCTACAGTATCCCCCTGCTGGCCCAGGGTGAGAACTTCAGTACATAACACAGGCCACACCCATAACTAGCCCAGTTACCTCCCCCCCCCCCAACCGTCAATCCTTATTATTTACAGGTGTAAGTATCCTCTTGTCAGGGACTGGACTGAAGAGGAATGGTGGGGGCTGCCCCCACCCCTCCTCCTGAACTTTCCTGAGAAGAAGAGGACAGTATATATTTATGATGGTAGTTTGCAGAAGAAGGAAAGAGCTGGGAGATTACGGAAGGGGAGGAGGGGGAAACAGCAGAGCCGAAACAGCTGGCTGACACGTTGTTATTATTATTAGAGAGCATTCCTGACCCCCCTTCTCCTAGTTCTAGGAGGGCTGCGAAAGTGGAAGTGCAGAAAGTGAACAGACAAAGGCCTTACACAGTCACGGAAAGGGTCTCCACCGCCATCATTCTGCCCAGACACTGAGGTCCAGCACCGAGGGCCTTCTGGCGGTTCCCTCACTGCGAGAAGCCAAGTTACAGGGAACCAGGCAGAGAGCCTTCTCAGCAGGGGCACCTGCCCTGTGGAATGCCCTCCCACCAGATGTCAAAGAGAAAAACAACTACCAGACTTTTAGAAGAAGAAGAAAAGTTTGGATTTTATATCCCGCTTTATCACTACCCAAAGGAGTCTCAAAGCGGCTAATATTCTTCTTTCCTTTCCTCCCCCACAACAAGCACTCTGTGAGATGAGTGGGGCTGAGAGACTTCAAAGAAGTGTGACTGGCCCAAGGTCAGCCAGCAGCTGCATGTGTAGGAGCGGAGACGCAAACCCGGTTCCCCAGATTATGAGTCTATCGTTCCTAACCACTACACCACACTGGCTTTTAGAAGACATCTGAAGGCAGCCCTGTTTAGGGAAGCTTTTAATGTTTAATAGGTTATTGTATTTTAGTATTCTGTTGGAAGCCGCCCAGATGTGCAGGGTATAAATAATATTATTATTATTATTATTATTATTATTATTATTATTATTATTATTATTATTATTACTGTTGTTGTAGCAGGGGTGGCACTGCAGACAACATAGAGTAAAAGGGGGGGGAGGTTATTCGGAGCAACGCCATTGATTAAGTAAGGAGTACATTCCTTTCTCTCTGTGTGTAAATCCTGAATAAATTACGTGGTAAGGACTCTTTTTGTTACCTAGTCTTTTTGCCACTGCCAGGGGAGGGAAAGGATTCCCTGAACCTTGACACCACTGCACACAGAGACAGCTTGATGGTGGTTTTGCATCTATTTTATCCATTTTGACTGTTTCCTATCTGGTTCATTCTGGCGGGGGGGGGGGGGTCAGTGCCAACTAGTAATGCAAATGGTGAGGAACATGTGAACGCCCACAGTAGGAGAAACTGTTCTTCAGGATGTTGACTTGAAGGTTATAATTATCCCAAGTAAATAGATCCAAGTGACCTAGATAGTTCAAAGCAACCAGCTGAACATGGGATGGCTGAACAGCTCTAAATAATATCCCAAGGTGGGAAAATGGCATATGACCTAGAAAACTAGTGAAGTCTAAGCGTTGCAAAATCTTTTACATCCAACCAAAGCACACCAACTATACCCAGAGGTGTAGTTTTTTAAAATAATTAAAAAGTGACCATGATTGTTGGGAATATTTGCAAGGACAAAAAAAATAGCAGTTAACTCACATGACAAATCAAAGAGGGCAGAATCCTATAGTGCCAGTAAATGCCATTTTAAATTGCCATTAATTCCTAGCAAGTAACAGTGCACACTGCAGCCAGCTACAGGATTGTCTCAACCCCATCCTCATTCCTTTCCTTGAATAAGGTCCAAGTTGGGATGTTCGTTCATTCCGTTCCAGGCATCAATTGGGAGGTACCATAGCTCGGCGATGGAGCCCCTGCTTTGTACGCAGAAGGTCCCATATTCAATCCTTGGCATCTCCTGGAAAGCGAGTAGGTCCCCTGGAGAGTTGCTGCCAGCCTGTGTAAGCAAAGCTGAGCTATATGGACCAAAGCTCTGACTCAGTATAAGGCAGCATCCTCTTTTTATTGAATTCCCCTTGCCCTTGGAGAGAATTGCTAGTACAATCCGTGTGAAAGGACTCCCCAGAAATTCACTTGGCCAATCAGAGAATTGGGACCTGGGTGGCCACCTATGCCAGCCTGCTTCTCAATGCAGGGCACAACTACATCAGGGATGAAGAACCTGTGGCCCATCTCTGGTAGGGCAGAAGGCAGGGAGTCCAACCATAGGTGGCGCCATAGGCAATGAGAGGCAGAGCCAACTATCTCTAGCCCCCATCTTGCTCTTGCAAGCTGAGTTCTACAAAGGGCAACGCTGAGACGAAGATGAAGGCAGCTGCAAGTATCATCTAACATTTCTCTTAGGAAAACAGGGATGGCCAATATTATTATTAATACTACTACTATTTTATTTGTACCCCACCCATCTGACTGGGTTACCCCCAGCCACTCTGGGCGACTTCCAAAAGCATAATAAAACCATACAGGACTGCCTTCAGATGTCTTCTAAAGGTTGTATAGTTATTTCTCTCCTTGGCTTAGGGGTTGCATAACTCCATACCCTCCAAGATTTCTCCAATGATAATAGGGACGTCCTATGGGCAAGTGGAACATTCCAGGATCAAATCAGAAGCCAGGACATCTTCTCTAAATCCAGGACTGTACCTGGAAAATAGGGGCACTTGGCAGGTCTGTGACAAGTAGCGTCGCCCCTTTGACCCATTGTGAGGTAAGAAGGCAGGCAGGTGTGGGCTGGCAGAGGGCAGGCCTTCTTACCTCACAATGGGCAAAGGGTTCCAGGGAGGGACTAAAAGGCTCCTCAGATCCCCATGAGTCTGAGGGAAGGAAATAGTGCAAGAGAAATAGAAGCTATATAGGCAAACACTTTGCCCTGTTGTGTTTAAGGATGTGTGCTTGACATCAGGCTGTCTTCTTGAATTATGACGTTGACCTGTTGCTGACACAACCTTAGTTCAGCAAAACTTGCTGCCAGCATCTATGTTTCTTTAGAGCTGCCGAGGCATTCCTCTTCCACAAATCGGCAGAAAATAGAAATAAAACAATGTGTTCTACTCAGCAGTTCATGCTGCACTGTATTTTGCAGCAACAGCTGTCCCCATAGACAAGATACGTACTCAGAAATATAGGTGGGGAGAAACTGGACAGAGTAGAGTTCCGCTCACAACCCTCCCCCCATTACAGTCAATCACATTTTTGGCACAGGATAGAGTCCCTTTTAACTCTGCCAAGGCATAGAGGAGAAATTTGATTTTGTTTGCATTTTCACGAGAAACTGCCTAATTTACATATCTTGAACCAATGTGAAAACCAAAGCAGACATCCTTTGAAACTCAAACCTATCCCAATTTTGCCATACAGTTCTCCAGCTAACCAGAGTTTATAAAAATGCATATATTGAGGGAAAGTGTGGATGGAAACAAATATATTAATGAAAATAACATAGAACAAGGCATAGAAAATGCTTGCAATAATCTGCAAACTCGCTGTCTTAGCTGAATGCTTTCCCAGATCAGAAATCCACTGTCCTTTAAAGCCAGTGCATGAGAGGAGAAATTTCAAGTTTAGCATTTACCCTAATTTGCCAACCTTGCAAAAGCAGGCAGATTTTTTAAGTGAGGGAACATTCAAACAGGTGGACTCTATATGTTTCCAGAAGTAGTAGCACCTCTTCTCCCCAGCCCTGAATTGTATACTTTTTTCTAAACTTTTGAAGCATTTCTGTTGCTTCCATTCATTCTGATTTGTTCATGAGGAGGTTACACCAAGCAACACAATCCCACACTTTCTAGTGCATTTCCCATCATTTTATTTATTACAAAAACAAACGCATTTTGAGGGGAAGCAGGTGTTACTCAAGCATTCCAAGGCAGCTTTTATTCTGCAACCTGACTTTGTCCATTTGTGATAGAATCCCATAAAAAAAAATGGTCTGGAAGTGCCCTGAGTGTTTAATTTTGGTAGAATTAGGAGTTCTGATTTTTTTATTTTAAAAAACACAAAATTTAGATGTGTTTACTTTGTTATTCCTTTATTCTGGTAAGGACTCCCTCTTTTGATCTGTAAAAAAAACCATTTCTTAACCTTTTTCATTCAGTTTCTTCCTTACTGCTCCATCCAACTTAAGACTAGCACAAAAAAGGTTGGGGAAAAAGTTTTATAATTTATTGGTTGCACATCACTATTGATCACAGAAAAAGCTGGGCTCTTTGTTACCCAAAGAAAGCCACTTTGTCATTTATTGGGCAGGGAAATATACCTATCAAATTGCACAATAACAAAAGAAGTATCTGGGTGAACCTCTTATCGCTCATTTCCACTTCCTTCCCTCTTGCCTTTTGTGTACCACACTGTTATCAGCTTCTAACATACAGGACAAGATTTACTGGCTGGATTCCCGAAGGCAGAGCCTCTATAAATATATATATGGAGGAGTCAAATGCGTAAATGCAAGCTTGTACTTTAATTTCAACTTAGGAAACCAGGGCACAAGGTGCTTGATCCAGAAAGGACCATAAGTCACATTCCCTGGTCTACAGTCATATATCCTTCACTGTTATGCAAGTGAATATAGGAACAAGCTTCTAACACTCTCTATTCTCGCGCAGCAAAGAACATTTGCCTGGGGTTTCCCACCTCCCTCTCCCCCCCCCCCCTAAATTCTGCAAGCTGGTTTCTACACTACTGGCTACATTTGTTCATTTGGCAATGGCTTCTTTTATAAGCCATTGGCATGGATAAGCCACAAGGCACTGGGGAATCAGTAGCTGAGAGCCGTGGCCAGATAGTCAGAGCCCATGTCAGGGGTGAGGAACCCAAGTCCCCTAGGAAGAGAGACTGATTGTTGAACAACTCTGGAAATTCTAGCTCTGATAAGAAATTTGGAGTCTTCTAACAACTCTCAGCACCCATCACGAAGTACAGCTCCCAGAATTCTTTGAGGGGAAGTCATGACTGTTCAAAGTGGGATAATAGTGCCTTAAACCCATGGTGGGAATGGGGCATCAGTCATACTGTAGGATCCTCAGAGACACATGTCCTATTATTGATTGAATATCAGAGTCACTGAAATTAATGGAGATGACTGACTTAAGTCTTTCAATGGGTCTGCTCTGCTTGGACTTAGTTGGATACAAACCTCAGTCTTAGTCTGACCTTCTCTCACTGCATCTGTGGTGTGTGTGATGAACACTAGTCATCTGGTTTTAAAATAAATAAAATAAAACCAAGACTGTTGGGATTCTGTAGGAGAAGCAAACTATAGTAACCAGAGGCATACAGGGATCCAACTACAGTGGTACCTTGGGTTAAGTACTTAATTCGTTCCGGAGGTCCGTTCTTAACCTGAAACTGTTCTTAACCTGAAGCACCACTTTAGCTAATGGGGCCTCCCACTGCTGCTGCACCACCAGAGCACAATTTCTGTTCTCATCCTGAAGCAAAGTTCTTAACCCGAGGTACTATTTCTGGGTTAGCTGAGTCTGTAACCTGAAGCGTATGTAACCCGAGGTACCACTGTATGTTCATGGTTGTCTTAATATCTGTTGTGTAGAGATTTGACTTTAATTCCCATTGATGGTTAAAACAAAATGTCCACCAAAGCAAAAAAAAGGGGGGTGAAAAATTGTTTGCTAGACGATTGTGGAGTTGGTCATCATTGGGTCCCCTCTAAGCCTGTGGTTTTGTATCTGCCAGATGGGATTTTGTGACAAAAGGAACTGCTGAAGTGGTTAAACCAATCTATTTGCTATGTTCGTGGCCCCAGCCAAGTCTGTTAAGTATCTCTTTGCATGACTAAAGTGTTGGCTAAGTGCAGCTGAGTTGCCGTAAACAGAAAGTGATGGTTGTGGGGGGTACAGGAGATCAATAGGCATGGGGCCAGTTTCAGCCTTGTCTGGAGCTTGGAGACCCTGAAGCTTCACCTGGTCTCTCTGCCAACAGCTATGGCTATGCCCTTTCTAGAAACCTAATGGGGGGGGCATTTGTTAGGTCATTAATATCTACATGGTGGCTAGGGAACAACTTGCTCCTTAATACCATCAAGACAAAGGAGATGGTGTTGGACTTTCGGAGGAAGAGAGGAGAACTAGCCCCGCTGTACATCAGGGAGGACTGTGTGGAGAGAGTCTCTTCCTTTAAATTCATAGGAGTTTATCTCAGTGAAGACCTTACTTGGAAAATAAATACAACCCAGGTGGTTAAGAAAGCCCAACAGAGACTCCATCTCCTCAGAGTATTGCAGAAGAATGATGTCAATCAACATTTGATGATCTTCTTCTACCGGTCAACAATAGAGAGTGTCCTTTCACACTGCATCACAGTGTGGTATGGTGGTTTGACATCATCTGATAGGAAGTGCCTACAGAGGGTGGTGAATATAACAACAGGGCAACTGACTTTTGGGTTTGTTGGTTGTGCATCAGTAAACAAAGGGAATTAAGACTAAGAGAGATGAGCGGGGTGTGCTCGTGTAATCTCACTGTATACAAGTTGTACAAGTGACAATAAAGTATTTCAATTTCAATTCAATTAATGTTGTGATCCCGGGCTTATGCTCAGCATTTTGTTGTTATTGTTGTTGGCATCTGTCTCAAGAGACAATGGAGCGCACCTCCAGTGGTGAAGCCAAACAGCTTCGTTAGCAGCACTGAAGTGACCTCCCTGCAGCACAAGCAAGGGCAATGTGTATGGAGGTCCTGGGCTGCCCAAACAAGACCTCCCTCTCAGCCTTGCTGATGTGGTCCAAAGGAAAGCAGAACAATATGTTTGGCACCAGCTTGGCTGCAGGAGTTGCCAGAAGGTGTACAAGGTGCCATCCAACCGTCTTGGGGACTCCTCTCTGGATCACTCCTTCACCTTTTCTTCTCCCAAAGATAGCCCACAAGGCAAGAGAGGTTTAGGGTCAGAATTTTCCTTCTCCTAGATAGGCTACCTTCCCAGGTTGACGAGCCTCATCTGCCCCTCACATCCCTCTACACATGCAGAAACCACCTTCTTGAGCGTTGGACCCACTATTGGTCTTGCCTGCCTCAGGCGAGGAGCCTCTCTTCACATGCAGGGGAAGTCCCTAACTCACCATAGGTTTGAGACCCATCAGTTACTCTCACCTAGTTTAGCCAGCCAGTCAAAGCTGTTTCCTGGGGTGTGGGCACTGTCACATGCTGACAGCTTCTGGGAGCCACAGGTGAGAGCTGAGTGCCAGGTGAGGACCAAAGGTGGACAAACTGTCCCAGAAGAAGCACAACATGTTCCCCACCCCAGGTACTACCCCTCCCTTAACACCCCTTACAGCCTTTATATGTGTGCAAATAAAACAATACATCACAAAACACCATCTCCAGTGCCTCTGGTGCTAAGGAAACCAAGCCCAAGATCCGTGCTAGCACCCCTGAAATATCTCACTATGCAGAGACTGGGGGGCACTTGACAAGATACTGTTGCAAAAAGCTCTGTACGGAAATTTGTCCTGCTGAGGAGGCAGGCGACAGGACGAGTCCATACCTTTGGCTCAGAGATTTTTTATACGTGATAGGGCAAGCTGGTCAAAATCCTCTCTGCCTTTGAGACAGTTGCAGGAAATTAAAATTCACCTCTGAATTCAAGCTAGATAAAGGTAAAGGGACCCCTGATCATTAGGTCCAGTCATGGCCGACTCTGGGGTTGCGGCGCTCATCTTGCTTTATTGGCCGAGGGAGCCGGCATACAGCTTCCGGGTCATTTGGCCAGCATGACTAAGCCACTTCTGGCGAACCAGAGCAGCGCACGGAAACGCTGTTTACCTTCCCACCGGAGTGGTACCTATTTATCTACTTGCACTTTGAGGTGCTTTCGAACTGCTAGGTGGGCAGGAGCAGGGACCAAGCAACGGGAGCTCACCCCGTTGCGGAGATTCGAACTGCCAACCTTCTGATCGGCAAGTCCTAGGCTCTGTGGTTTAACCCACAGCGCCACCCGCGTCCCCAAATTTCAAGCTACCATCTGCAATTTAGATCGAACAAACAAGCATGCCCAGACTTCACTCCAGTTCTGTGTCCCTGGGCCCCCAACCACTGGTGTTTCTTCTGCCCACTCCTGCAACACCCATGCCTATGGCAGTAGGGTAACAGGGGCGTCTATGCCTACTGTTACAGGCTACCCCAGTTTCTGCTGAGCAGTAACAAAATTCCAGGAGTCTTGGCACTTAACCAGGGTTTGTGTTCCTTGGAATGAGACACAGTGGAGATTAGTGTCTTTCAGAAATAAGGCATATCTTACACATATTTACAACCTGAGTTTTAATGGAGGGAATGCAGAACATTACACCCCCAAGAGTGTCTCTCATTGCTCTTCTCATAGCTTCAGCAAGCTTGGGTTCAAAGCAGCAACACCCAGTCTCTCGGTCCAGCCTCTCCCAGCCAGCACACATGGAGTTCTGACCCTTCCTTTCTCCTTCCCCAAAACTCTCACTCAAAGCCCTCAGTTTAAAAGAGCACCCTTTTTTCCTGTATGACATCACACCCCTGTTACCCTGGCAACCTTATTATTATTATTATTATTATTATTATTATTATTATTATGTTTGTTTGTTTCATTTTCTATACCGCTTTATATTTTTAAGAAAAATCTCAGGGCGGTTTACAGCATTTTAAAACATCAATAAAACATTCCAGAATCAAACATTTCTAAAGAAAGTCAGATATAGAGTATACAGTCAAAGCAACATAATTAACAGAAAACTAAAATATTATCTTAAATATTTCATATAAAACATTACAAAGGAGGTCAACTACAGAATACATATTTAACACAAACCAAGTTAACAAAAATAAAATAAAATCTTAGCCATTTTTTAAAAAATTGCTAAGTGAAGTCAAATATAAAATGCACATTTAAAACAGCATAATTAACAAGAGAAGAAAATATTATCATAAGCATGACACAGCTGTTTGGCAGGCACGAAAAGATGGGGCAAAAGAATCCAGTAGTTAGGGTTTGTTGTCAGGCATAGCGATGTTCCTCTTGTCTTACCAGGCACCTCTTTAGTAGAGCTGGTGAGTCTGGAACCCGACCCCTAGGCCAGGTGGAAAGGGCCTTGCAGGGAGCAGCCTTCACAACTCACAACCTCCCCCCTCCCAGCTTACATTATCAAACACTGAAATCCTGAACCTGGTCTTTGTCTCTGCTCACCATCCCTTCCTAAGAGAAGAGGCTCACACTCCTCTACTGCCTGGCACAAGGTAACTGTTTGTGTGTCAATTGCCTGTTATTTTACTTTGTATAAGTATAAACACCAACAACTGGGAAAGACTTGCCTGTGAGCGCTCCAGTTGGAGAACAGCCTTTACCAAAGGTGTCATGGGTTTTGAAGACACTCGAACTCAGGATGCAAGGGAGAAACGTGCTAAGAGGAAGGCACGCTTGGCAAATCCACACCGCTATCAACTTCCACCCGGAAACCAATGTCCCCACTGTGGAAGGATGCGTGGATCCACAATTGGCCTCCTCAGTCACATACAGACTCATTCTTAAAACCGTGTTTATGGAAGACAATCTTACTCGGCAAGAAGAAGAAGAAGAAGAAGAAGAAGAAGAAGAAGAAGAAGAAGAAGAAGAAGAAGAAGAAGAAGAAGAAGAAGATTATTTTACTTTGTACTAGTTGATGGTTCTGGTTCTTCTTCCCGTGCAATTCTTGGCCAGGAAGCTGATTCACTCTGCATTTTTTGCACTGCTAAGATGTCTCCCACCTGGACAAAGACTTCAAGCATTGAGTATTCTACATTTACTAACTCTTGAAATTATTGGGGGCAGGAATCTTGTACCCAGGTCTTTTAGGGGAGTCTGCCCCTCACCACACACAAATTTGTAACAATACATACAGTGCTGTGATCTGCAGAGAAAGTCCTATTAATTGTACCACAGCCTGCAGGCCAGGGGTGGGGAAACTCACGGGCACCACATTTTTGGGGGGGGCAGCATGCTAGTGGTGGGTAGTGCTAGAGGAAAAAGTGGGCACAGCAATATACAAGCATTTTCCCTGTGTGCAGCAGGCTGGTTTCTTCCTGCAGCTGCCTCTTTCCTCCATCCAGGCAAGGAAGAGGCAAAAGGACACATCACAGACAGACCCTAAAAATAAACCCTTGTGAAGGCTGTGAAGTCGAGCAGGTGAGGGGTATGGCTTGGGGAGAGGGGTGTGGGCTGAGGAGAGTCTCAAAGGCCAGAAAAAGGGGACTGAGGGCTATGTTTGGCCCCTGAATCTGAGACACACTGTCGCTGTCGCTGCTGCTGCTGCAGACGTATGTCTTATAGTTGTTTGGAGAAGGGCCTTCTCTATGGTGGCACCTACCTTGTCAGGACACTGGCCACAAAACGTGGGTAGCACCATTAGCAGGCAAAAAAGGAGCAGAGGAGGGAAACTCCTTGTGCTACAGTTAGGATGAACCCAGCCCGTTTCAGGAAAAAGAAAAATCCTTTCTCAAAGGGTCCATTTTTCAGAAAGAGTTCAAACATATGCTTCAGTATCTCAACAGTTTTCACCCAAAACATCTGGAGGGTACCAGTTGGGAATGGTAGTGGCAGAAGCATATGTGCACTGAGGCTAGAGCTGTTCCTTTCCCAGGGTAAAAAATCTATCTGCCTCGTCTACGCTGTGCATACTTTTCTAAGTCTCCATCATGTACCCTGCCTTATCCTTGCTAGATAATTGTTTTTCTAACAGACAGGAATGAACCTGTTTGTTCAGCTCCATTCACCCCTGACCATTGGCTGTGCTGGATGTGGCTGTGCTGGAGTCAAAATTTCAGGAGTACCTAAGCCCTGAATAATCATCACTCACATGCGTAATGTGCAAAGAGCAAACAGGAATACTATTCTAACCAGTGGGAGATTTTTCAGTGCGATGGCAAGAGAGAGAGAGAGAGAGACCATCTGTCAATAAATAGAATACATTTTCCAAGATGCCCCAATCTTACATGCAAAAGGGTATCAGCCTCCAATTTTTCAATATTTTCAAATGAGACATGATGTAATCCAATTGGTAGCAAAATACCCTTGAGGAAAGGCGATATTTAAGAATTGGATAATAAATCCTAATACCCCAAAATTGGCCTGCATTATTGGATTATAAATAAGCAGACCAAACTTGGATTTCGTTTAAGAAGAAATTGGGAAAAGATTTAAGGGACTGCATTACCAATTCAAGAGCAGGAGTGGATTTGGTTATTTTAAAAAAATCCCTTCAACACAAATAAATACAACTTTTTTTTTCTTAACAGCTGTCAAAATCACTTATCACTGGTATCTGACTCCATATAGGTTGAGGAAAATCTACCACTCCAGCTTGAACCTTGGTCCTCTCTGTGTTATACATTTAAATCAGTATATAACTCAAAATAGCCATGACCTCCTTCAAATAATACTAGGTGCTGAGAGTTGTTAGGGGATTCCTATTCCCTTCACAGAGCTATAATTCCTAGAGTTCCCTGAGAAGAGGGATTAACTTTCAAGACACTCTACTGTAGCTCTGTGAGGGGGACACCTCGCAACACTTAGCACCCTTAAAAACTAGTTCCCAGGATTCTTTGGGGTAAACCATGACAGTTTAAAACGGCACTTCAATGTATAGTGCAGATAAGGCCTTAGTGACAGAAGGAGCCTACCATTATCACCTCTTACTAATCTCTTCTGCACTCTAAGCGTACCCAACTCCTTTTATTTTCCATTATCAGACATGCGATTGTATCCAACCAAGTCGTACTCAAAGTAGACCTGTTGAAACCTGTTGAAAGTAATGGAACACTGACAGTCTTGATTCAATGGACAGATTCAATGGCTCTCCTCTGAGCAGAAGCATCTTATGTCTCCAAGCCCCTCAGAGGACTATGATGCATTTTATGTGGGACTGCTTTCAGAAACTTTAAGGTAAAGGTAAAAGACCCCTGACGGTTAAGCCCAGTCACAGACGACTCTGGGGTTGCAGCTCTCATCTCACTTTATAGACCGAGGAAGCCAACATTTGTCCACAGACAGTTTTTCCCGGTCATGTGGCCAGCATGACTAAACCGCTTCTGGGACAACGGAACACCAAAACCAAAGCAGCGCACGGAAACGCCGTTTACCTTCCCGCCACAGCGGTACCTATTTATCTACTTGCACTTTTTTGGCATGCTTTCGAACTGCTAGGTTGGCATGAGCAGGGACCGAGCAATGGGAGCTCACCCCATCACGGGGATTCAAACCGCTGACCGTCTGATCGGCAAGCCCAAGAGGCTCAGTGGTTTAGACCACTGCGCCATCCTTTAGTTGGTACCAAATATTGGGAGCTAAATTGCTAGTTCGGAATGGACCCTGGGATCAAATTTCATCTTTTCACTAGAAGTAAAGAAACCGCCAGGGTTTTTTGTTTGTTTGTTTTGTGAGGAAACTGACTGGCACAAACCACACAAGTTCACTGTTAGAGGGAATGAGAATTGAAACAGGAAAGATGCTCAGCCTTTGATTGCTCCAGTTACATGAACACAGTCTCTGGGCACCAGAGGCCTGCTTCATCCAGCTCATCTGCAGTTTTCCACGAGGGAAGTCCCCAACCTCAGGTGCCATCTTGTTCCTAAGATGAATCTGTTACCATGGACTGCTGAGTGGCATAATAAGAGCCAACACAGCATGTTTGTTTTCATGTGTTGTCTTTTCAAAGCCCATAATTATACAAGCATATACCTCCTCATCCATCTCAGAAAAGCCACCCTTTATACGTTATTATTGCTTATTAAAGCCTACTGCTGGCTTGATTGAAGTGTGTGGGCTGCACTATACTTACCTGAAAATAAAAAAGTACATTTATTTGGTTATTTGATTATGGAATGATCCACTATTATTCTATATTTTCATTTCACAATGCAGAGTTCACACTCCAAGCTGGTTTTGCGTTGAGTTCATAATCGTGTTGTGCTGGTGGCACAAAGACACACATGCCACATTTTCTCCCCCATTTCACAACTTAGCTAATTTGTTCCTGGAAATGTTTCAACAAGTGTTGAAGTGGGTCATAATTATTTTCCCTGGGTATGGCAGGAGGGGACAGAATTACAGGTTACAATCTGTGAGCACGTTTGGGCTGTCGGATCGAACGCCAAACACCCCTTGCATCGTAGCCGATTCCCTTGAGAACTATTTACATCTTGTAAAATGCTTTGTTACCTGCCTAGAACAAGTCCTTGAACTCCTATAATAAGCATTCCTCCTCAGGGCCAGCCTTTAAATGAGGCAATATGAAGCAGTCTGCTTTGGTGGCAAGATCCACAGGGGTGGCTGCTCCAACCACCAACAGATCACCCGCAGCTTCCAGGTTTTGGCAAGATCTCATGAGAGCTCCACAAGGTCTTAGCAGAACCCAGAAGCTGCCACTGTGCAATCCCGGTTATATGTCTTCCTGTTGACCATTCATTCATCCCATCTTCTCAGAGTATTTCCCTGTCATGTTCATAACCACCAAAGGGACTTTTTTAAAGGGGAAAGTGGGGGGAGTGATTTTGATGTGCTAGGATTACAAAGTGCATGAATCTGCTTCAGTTGTGCAAACTTAAAGATCCAGCATGCCCTTGAATCCCTCCCAAAAAATACTGCTGGGGTGTGGGTGGGTGTGTAAACACCAACAATTGGGAAACACTTGCCTGTGAGTGCTCCAGTTGGAGAACAGCCTTTACCAAAGGTGTCATGGACTTTGAAGGCACTTGAACTCAGAACGCAAGGGAGAAACGTGCTAAGAGGAAGGCACGCTTGGCAAATACACACTGTGATCAACTCCCACCCGGGAACCAATGTCCCGTCTGTGGAAGGGCGTGTGGATCCAGAATTGGCCTCCAAAGTCACTTACGGACTTTGTTAAAACCGTGTTTATGGAAGACAATCTTACTCGGCTACGAGTGATCGCCGAAGAAGAAGTGTGTGTGTGTGATTCTAGTGAGTTCATGGCAGAGATAAGATTCAAGCCAGGATCTTTCCCATTGCATAGCCACAATGCTATGCCTAAGGATGGACAAATCTGTCCTTTTTTGTTTTTCTCTGTTTCTCCTTTTCCCAACCTTAAACTTCATTATCTTCACTCCTGAAGCAATTTGTGTGCAGCGGGGGGGGGGGGGGAAATCCTTGTTTAAATTTGTCAGCATTCCAGTATCAATTTCTCCTAATAAGCACATTTTTGTATGCAGTATTGATTCATACACACATTTTTGCAAGCAATTGTCCCTAATATAATGCATTTCGTAAGGTATTCTTGCCCACTATATGCATTCTATGCAAACTTTCCCTTAACATATGCATTTTTATACACCTGGGTTTTGGGTTGGAGAACTACATCGTGAGAACCAGGGAAGTGCAGATTTTTTAAGGAGAGCTGTGTTATGGTTTCCGTATTGGGTTCAAGATGTTCAAATTAGGTGGTTCCTTACTACAATGCAGACAAAACTGAATTTCTCCTCCATCCCTACACACAACCACACCCCTGGACGACTCTGGCCTTGCAGAAACTCCCTTGATGTGGTGTGGTCGTCTGGGGTAGCAAATAATTGAAGGCCTGTTAATATTTCTGCTGCAAGGGCCCTGTCTCCAACATCCTAGTGTCGTCCAATCAGCATGATAGGGGAGGTTTTTAGCCACTGAGAAGTCGTTTTCTCACACTTTGCATTGATTGGAGCCAATCGGAGTGAAAGGAGTTGAATCGGCCACTGAGGATTGGCTCTTAGGGTCACTTTGGAAAAGGCTTGCGGGATGAACGTTGAGGTGGAATTGTTCTGCGTGGTCCAAAGCTCAGCATATAGAAACACTAATGCAGCAAGGCATTTCGTTTCAAGAGAAGGGTGTGCAAGTTCTGTCACATACAATGCAACTTCAAGCAAAACACAACTTGAATCACTCCGAAAGAAGATATTAGAGCACTCCAAATCAATCGCCCATGTTACAAGCACAGAAAATAGCGGAACTACCTGAAAGGCAACACGTGGAGATCTGCACTGATGCACTGCATCCTTAATTATTGTATAATTTATAAGATTATTGTATGATATTAGAAGGGGCGCGGCTGTGAGAGGGCACAATCCTGAAGGGGCTCTGAACTTGCCACTACATTGTGGGAAGAAAAAAGGGGGGGGGATTTTGATCTCCTGAGGTTTACCCTCAAACCTCTGGAAGAAATTGCTCTCTCTTTTAATGAATGCCTTGACACAACCTCTGTTGAGCTATAACATTAGATCTCACACTGTTACATCTCTCAGCGTTTGGCAGGGCTGTGAAATGCTTGCAGAAACAGAAGCGCCAGATCCTGACACGCATTCCTTTTGTCAGCCCATGAGCAACAGCTGCACCTTCATTCTATTTTCAAAGGGTGTAAGGCGGACAGGGCTGGCATAACAAAATAAAATAAAAAGGCATAATAGGAGCTGAGATCATGGATAAAAAACCCCCGAGTTGTCATATTTCGTCAGCCCTATTCTCCGCAGGAGGTGAAATCAAGCTGTCAGACAGCCCAATTTCCTCCTGCAACCTTTGCCTCAGACAGGCAAAGGGGTGGAGAGAAGAAGTCACATCTTGTCACCTTTCTCTCTCAATTTTTCCCCCTTCTCCTTCACGCACTCTGATGCTCAGAATTGAGTTCTTGAAGGAAGGAACCTAGGAAGCTGCCTTATACCAAGCCAGACTGTAGGTATTTTCCAGGCTGACTGACAGCAACTCTCCAGAGGTCTCCAGAGCAAGGGTCTCTCCAAGTCTACGTGGAGACGCCAGGGATTGAACCTGGGAACTTCTGTGAGCAAATCAGATGCTATTTGTTGTTGTTGTTGTTTAGTCGTTTAGTCGTGCCCAACTCTTCATGACCCCATGCACGCCAGGCACTTCTGTCTTCCACTGCTTCCTGCAGTTTGGTCAAACTCATGCTGGTAGCTTTGAGAACACTGTCCAACCATCTTGTCCTCTGTCGTCCCCTTCTCCTTGTGCCCTCTATCTTTCCCAACATCAGGGTCTTTTCCAGGGAGTCTTCTCTTCTCATGAGGTGGCCAAAGTATTGGAGCCTCAGCTTCACGATCTGTCCTTCCAGTGAGCACTCAGGGCTGATTTACTTCAGAATGGAGAGGTTTGATCTTCTTGCAGTCCATGGGACTCTCAAGAGTCTCCTCCAGCACCATAATTCAAAAGCATCAATTCTTTGGCAATCAGCCTTCTTTATGGTGGCAGATGCTATGGCCTTGCCCAAAACAAAGGGAATGGCTTGATACAGAGTCAGATTATTGGTGCATCTAACTCTGTAGTGGCTACACCAGGCGTCCCCAACCTCAGCCCTCCAGATGTTTTTGAGACTACAGTTCCCATCATCCCTGACCACTGGTCCTTCTAGCTAGGGATCATGGGAGTTGTAGGCCAAAAACGTCTGGAGGGCCAGGTTGAAGAAGCCTGGTCTACACTAACTGTTGCCATGATTCTCTAGCACTTCAGGGAATCTCTGCCCATCTTCCATGCCAGAGATCAAAGCTGCATAGAAAGTGTGTTCTCTACCACTGAGCCAGGGCCCTCCTCTATAGGATGAGGTACATTTGTATGATACACATGCTTGCAGCCAACTGTTGGTCACAAATCATGCCCTACCATCTTACAAACACAATGTATATGCAGGGAATCAGCAAGTGCACAATGCCTTTCAATTCCCCTGGATTACCCCAGCTATCCCTCACACCAGTGGCGTAGCATGGTTTGCAGGTGCCCAGGGTGGGTGGGCACGTGCACACTGGGGGGACAAGGGGTGAACAGAGCCCACCGCGGCAGCCCAGCCCTTGCCGCCGGTGCTACCAGAGCCAAGGGGAGCTGCGCTGTGCTGCCTGGATGCCCACACGGGGGAAGCCCAGCCGGCTGATCATCCCAGCCTTGCAAAGTTGCTCGGGGCTGGCAGTGCGGCATGAGAAGGACACAAAGCAAGGGCAAGGCTGGGATTGGAGGGTGCATGGCTGTTGTGTCTTTCTCACGCAGCCCTGTGCCGCTGTGTGAACAGGATCTGATCTGAATGATTTGCCCAGCTAATCATTCTGATCAGATCCCAGCCTCGCAAAGCGGCAGAGGACTGGCAGGGTGGTGCAAAGAGCCAAATGCACAGTGCCCCTTTAAAAACTGTGCCTGGGCCATCGCCCCAGCAGCCACACACACACACGCAGAGAGAGAGAGAGAGAGAGAGAGAGAGAGAGAGAGAGAGAGAGAGGGAGCGCTATGCCCCTGCCTCACATTTCTGAGTCCATAGGGGGAGGGTTCTGGGCACCTCTGAGCCCCAGTACCTGTCAACCAGGTGTCAACCCAAGCACAATAATTCTCTCCCTTCCTGCATCTCTCCCTTCCTGCAGTTTCCAGCAAGTGGTTTTCAAAAGCATTACTGCTTCCAGCTATGGTGGCACAGCATAGCCCTTGATAGTCTTATCCCCCATGAATTGTACAGTCCTCTTTTAAAGCCATTCAGGTTGGTGGCCGTTAATGAAACCTGTGGCAGAAAGTTCCAAATGCTCTGCACAAAGGAGTATTCTATTAGTCCTGAATTGGACAATTCAGCTTCATTCTATGAGTCTAGAATTCTGTGATTACATGTCCACAGGTTCTAGCAATATGGGAGAAAGGGAGAAAAAAACTTTTATCTACTTTTCCCATACCATGCATAATTATATAAACTTATATCATGTCACTTCTTTGTTGCCTTTTCTCGAAACTAAAAAGTCCCGAACGCTGCAGCCTTTTCTCATGGGGAGTTATTCCATTCACTTGTTTGTTTTTGTTACCCCTTTCTGAACCTTTCCCCAACATGGCCTTTTTTTCTTTTCTTTTTTTAGGCAAAACGAGTTGTATTTCAACAGCAGCTGGAGGGCACCACGTTGGCTACTTCTGGTCAAAAGCATGTGACTGGAACACAGAAGTTACTTTAGAAATTGTAAGAAGGAACAACAGCCTTTGCCCAACTGGTGCCCTCTGGATATTTCAGACCACAAAATTCCCATCAGCCCAGTAGGCTGATGGGAATTATGGTCCAAAACATGGGTAGACAAACTAAGGCCCAGGGGCCGGATCTGGCCCAATCGCCTTCTAAATCCGGCCCACAGACAGTCCGGGAATCAGCATGTTTTTACATGAGTAGAATGTGCCCTTTTATTTAAAATGCATCTCTGGGTTATTTGTGGGGCATAGGAATTCGTTCATTATTATTTTTTCCAAAATATAGTCCAGCCCCCCACAAGGTCTGAGGGACAATGAAACTGGCCCCCTGATGAAAAGGTTTGCTGACCTCCTGGTCCAAAACATCTGGAGGGGATTGGGTTGGCAAAGGCTGGAGTAAAGTAATTGAAAGATTGTTGCCGGTCGCTGGAGAAATCTGACAGTGCCATCTTGTGGGAGTTAAGGGACAGTCATACAAATTGCAAAAATACATCCCCAAACACAATTAGGCACAGTTTTCAACAGAAAACTAGCAACAAATATTTAAAGTGACCTCACCCAGTTAATGTAGATTAAGGTTTCATGGGCATGAGCCGACTTCTTCAGGTACATAAACCAGAAAACTGAAGGTGCTGGCAGCAGATTTTTAGAAAAGGATTTCCATTCACTCCATATAATGAAATCAAGTGCCTTTCACTTTAGTAACCATCTACCTTAGAGTTGCTTTGTTTTCTTGTAATTTAAAATTACATTTACACCCATCTTTTCGTCTAAGAACGTCTACGAGTCATGCCTGGTTCTCCCCCTCCCAATTTTATTGTCACGGGAACCCTGTGAGGTAGACGAGGTTCAGAAAAGGGGAACTGAAAGCTTCAAGGGGATGGTAAGCATACATAGATGAATGGAATATTATGCCGAGTGGTATCCAGCTAAGTCAAGCTCAGAGTAGATTGGAGTCCACTGGGTTACAGCCAACGTCACTCCTGCACAGAGTAGATCCATACATAATAATGGACATGACAAGGTTGGTAAATGGAGAAGCTTGATGGGGCCTTCCCCTAGAATTTGAACCAATGGGCATAAATGGCAGGGAATCTGATGCTGGAAAACTGTTTGGAGAAGTTTTGCAACAGCAAGAACGGTTCAACAAGGGGACAGCCTGCACTGAGAGGCAGTAGACATTTGAGAGAGTTTTTAGCCTGCCATCTATCAGGGATTCTGCAGCTGCATCCCGCATTACAGCTCTTGCATTGAGCAAGGGGTCAGACTGGATGACCCCAAAGGTCCCTTTCAAGTCTGCAGCCCTTCCCTGGGTTCTTAACTTGGGCTCAAAATAAACAGGGCTGTTTCCCAAGTTTTAGGAATGAAATATACTCAAGTGTGGATTTCATGCTCTTTATTCAGCTCATAGTAGTGAGGAGGAATGGAAGTTCCCCCAAAATATCTGCTTTATATACATTATTTACACAATGGGCCCCACGTGATTGGCTAATTCCGGGATTCTCCTGTAGGCCAATCAGGTTGCGGATTCACTTCCACCTGGAGTTGGGTTGGGTGGCTCCTGCGGACCAATCAGACTGCTGCATTCTGGATCCTATTGTTCTAGGACCAATCAGACTGCTGCAGTTTGGATCCTGTTCAACTCAGTACATAACACCGAACATAGGAAGCTGCTTGAACTGAATCAGTGTTGTCTTGCACTGACTGGCAGAAGTCCTTCAGGGTTTCAGGTAAGATTTTGCAGCTGGGAGATTAGTTCAAGTTACTCAAGAGTCTAGCCTGGCAAAGATTTCCCCCAGCCCTAGTTTTAATCCCAACAAATGCCACCACCTCTACAGAAACCAGCTTGTTGTCTCTATAGAAAGGATGAAGTGAGGAGGGGGAATGAGGCTGTTCAGAGGCAGGAAATTATTTCGGAGCAAAAAGCTTCTTTATTATATTCCTCAATTGGGAAGGGGAGGGTGGGAACATTTCTTTGGCCTGTGAAAGATGAAAAGAGTATTCCCTGCGTACACTAAACTTGTTGCAACTTTGTTTATTGCCTTCTCCGCCCCCACAAGAAATAATTACTGCCAAAAAGACCAAAACAAAGGGGAGAGGAAGAGAGCTGTGTGGCTACATAAAGACAGTTCCCTGGGAGCACCAGACACAGAGGGTTTTTCTCCTTTATTCTTGAGACAGGGAGAGACTCTGCTTGCAGAATTATTTATTTTTTTCCTGTGCTGAAAAGACCTTTTTAAGCCAGCTCCATTTCAGCTGGTAGCAAGGGGGGGCGGGAACCAGAAGTTAGGGTTGGCGGAAGAAATTTGATTCACTTCACATTTGAAGCATGATAGGGAAACCAAAACGCAGACATCCATCAAAGTTTGCACTCCTTCGAATTTTGCAATGCAAGTCTCCGGCCAAGCAATGTATACCCAAATGCATATAGTAAGGGAAAGTGTACATAAAGATGCATAAACTGTATGAATGTATGAACATGCATTATTTTACAGGAAACTGCTTTGCAAGAATGTGCATGTTGGGAGAAATTGACATTAAAATGCTAATGAATTTTCATGAATTTCCAACAAGGTGTCAGATTATCTCTTTTTAAAAAATATTTCATTTTTCATTTTTTAAACAATATTCTTATACATTCACATCATTTTCAATTTCTACACTTCTGGCATTACTTAGATCCGTCGGACTCCCCCCCCCCCCCCGCAACCCCTGGTTTCCAATTCCCCTCCCCTGCATCTAATTACATTTTTCCAATCCATATTATCTCCTTTTTTTGCCTTAAGTCATATTACATTGTAAGTGTTACAGCAATCCTGCTAACGTTTTTAAGTATACACAGTGGTCTTGATTGAATTTCTTGTCATCTTTCTGCCTGATCCTCACGGTCATCCTTGCCATTTCGGCATACAGTGGTACCTTGGGTGAAGAACTTAATTCGTTATGGAGGTCCGTTCTTAACCTGAAACTGTTCTTAACCTGAAGCACCACTTTAGCTAATGGGGCCTCCCACTGCTGCCGCACCGCTGCCGTGCGGATTTCTGTTCTCATCCTGAAGCAAAGTTCTTAAGCCGAGGTACTATTTCTGGGTTAGCGGAGTCTCTAACCTGAAGCGTCTATAACCCGAGGTACCATTGTAGTCAGTCATCTTGGTTAGCCACTCTTTTTTAGTTGGGACTTTCTCTTCCTTCCACTTCTAGGTCAAAATTGACAGATTATCTCATTCCCTGCCAGGAGTAATAGGGACACAGGTGGCACTGTGGGTTAATCCACACAGCCTAGGACTTGCCGATCAGAAGATGGGTGGTTCGAATCCCCGCGATGGGGTGAGCTCCCGTTGCTCGGTCCCTGCTCCTGCCAACCTAGCAGTTCGAAAGCACGTCAAAGTGCAAGTAGATAAATAGGTACCGCTCTGGCGGGAAGGGAAACGGCGTTTCTGTGCACTGCTCTGGTTTGCCAGAAGTGGCTTAGTCATGCTGGCCATATGACCCGGAAGCTGTACGCTGGCTCCCTCGGCTAGTAAAGCGAGATGAGCGCCGCAACCCCAGAATCATTCACAACTGGACCTAATGGTCAGGGGTCCCTTTACCTTTACCTTTACCAGGAGTAATAGATATTCTTGAGCTTCGCACTTTGGTACCCATCTGAGCATCAAATTATATAAGGATCGTAGAACTGTAGAGTTGGAAGGGACCTCGAGGGTCATCTAGTCCAACCCCCTGCAATGCAGGAATTTCAACTAAAGCATCTGTCAGCAGCTAATAGCTTTTAACCTAATACTGTATATAAGATGTAACCAAATATTATCAGCTCTATATAAGACCAATGGAGATTCTCTCTTGGGAAAACCTGGTGCATCCGGAAGAATACACACACACACACACACACACACACACCACAGAATAAATAACATATTTCTACAGTTTTAAGATCTCCAAGGTAAGGAGAAAGAACATCTGCATAGGTTGGTAGAAGCTGATATGCTGTATTAAGAAGCCCTGCTGAGCTTTTCAATTTCATCTGTCTAAAGAGTGATTTGGGGGAAGTTAATGACAGGGAGAGAAATGCAAGAGAGACAGAAGAACTCATAGAAAACAAATTCTCAAAACAGAGAAAGATTTTATATGACGGCAGTTTTAGTCTTGCCCTACCAGAAAGCACCAGGGACAATTAAGGGACCAATTTACTTTCAAATAAAATTTTGTAAGAAAGAACTGTGCACATAAAACCTAGATACATACACACACACACACACACAGTACAAGGAAACAGACTGGCACATTTTCCCTTCCTCAAACTAAGGACTAGGGATAATTTTTGTTCAGTTTGTTTTTAAAGGTGAAGGGTGGTATAAAAAATTTAATTAATTAGTAACAATAATAATAACCGTGTTGAAAAATCAAATGTGTCTTTTTAAAACCCCTCTGCCACTTTAAATGCATTTTGATATGAGCTGCTCATGCAAAACATTAAACAAGCAAATCTGTGGGGCTTTGGGGGGTTTTCCCCTCCCCAGATTGATTATTTGCAGCTCGTGTTCTCTGTACACAAGAGGAATTAAAAGGGAGGAAAAGAGAGAGAACAAGCGCATTTGAGAGACGCATTGGGTCAGGAAAACATAATGCAGGGAATCATGCATATTCATTGCAACACTTAGCCATTACTAAAGAGTGTGTGAGTACTTGTAATTTTCAAAGCACTTGACAAACATTTAATTTATTAACCCTCCAGACAGGCTTTATGAAAGAAGTTAAGTATTTTGTTCTCCTTTTATGCAGGCAAAGCAGAAAGTGAGTGATGTTCAGTGACGCGCAAAAAAAAGCAGCGGAAGGGTCAATGTCACCAACAATTGAAGTTCAAAAAAAGTTCCCAGCGCTAAAACCACAGAAGGCTGCTTACATTCCTGACACACTGGAAGCAGTTGTTTCTCCTTTTTCCGACATTTGCATATTCTCCAAAACTGGATAGACTTTGTCATATTTGGATAGACCAGATCACAAACAGGCATCATGGGTAGGGCAGCCTTTCTCAGCCTTGGGCCCTCAGGTATTGTTGGACTACAACTCCCATCATCCCTAGCTAGCAGGACCAGTGGTCAGGAATGATGGGAGTTGTAGTCCAACAACATCTGGGGACCCAAGACTGAGAAAGGCTAAGTTAGGGTATCAGACTGGAACCTGGGTTCAATTCCCCACTCAGCCATGAAGGTCACTGGGTGACCTTTGACCAGTCAGTGTTTTGCAGACTAACCTACCAGGGTTGCTGTGAAACAGAGAGGTGAAGAACTTAGGCCACAATCACACCATACATTTAAAGTGCTATGATACCAATTTAAAAGGTCATGTATCTCCCCGCCCCAGAAATCTGGGAGCTTTAGTTGGTTACAGGTGCTGCAAATTGTTAGGAGACCCCTGTTCCTCTCACAGAGCTACAGTTCCCAGAGTTCTCTGGGGAAAGTGACTGTTTTTTGGGGGGGAAATTGAAATACTTTATTGTCACTTGTACAACTTGTATACAGTGAGATTACACGAGCACCCCCCACTCAGCTCTCTTAGTCTTAATTCCCCTCGTTTACTGACACACACCCACCAAACCCAAAAGTCAGTTGCCCTGTTGTTATCTTTTCATTCAGCAGCCTAACAGCCCATGGATAGAAGCTGTTCTTTACCCTGTTGGTGCGACTAATCATGCTTCTATATCTTCTGCTTGAGGGCAGGAGATCAAGAAAGTGCCGGCCAGGGTGTGAATCATCCCTGAGAATTTTCCTCTCTCTCCTGAGGCAACGTTCTTCTGCTATTTCATCCAGCAGATTCATGGGACAGCCCATAATATCTTGTGCTGTATTCACCACCCTCTGTAGGCACTTCCTATCAGTTGATGTCAAACCAGCGTACCACACCGTGATGCAGTATGAAAGGACACTTTCTATTTTTGACCGGTAGAAGGAGATCATCAAATGTTGATTGACATTGTTCTTCCGCAAGACTCTGAGGAGATGGCGTCTCTGTGAATTGTAGCTATGGGAGAGGAATAGGGGTCTCCTAATAACTCTCAGTACCCTTATAAAAACAACTACAGCTCCCAGAATTCTTTGTAGAGGAGCCATGATTATTTAAAATGGTGCTGTAGCACTTTAAATGCATGGTGTGAATATGGCCTAAGTACACCAGCTAGAACTTTTTGGAGGAAAGGTAAAGAAAGAGCATTTTGGCATTCAGGTCCTGATTTCAGGTTTCCCATAGGCATCTGGTTGGCCACTGTGAGAACAGGATGCTGGACTAGATGGGCTCTGATCTGATCCAGCAGGGCTCTCCTTAGCACACATTTGGAGTGCCACAGGCAGTGGAGGCTGAAGGGGGTGAAGGAGGCACACCAAACCTCAGCTAGCCCCCACCTTCTTGCCTTCCTCCATACAACCAGTCCATGGGTGGCCCTGCCTGTCTCCTTCCTCCTCCTCCATCTCAATGTTGCCCTTGTAAGAAGTCAGCAGAGAGGAGGATGGGGACAGAACTAGAATTAGTTAGCTCAGCCTCATATTGGCTCTGGCGCCACCTGCTGTTGAGCTCCCTGCCTTCTGCCCTACTGGGCCCCACCCCTCCTATACGGATCTCTGGGCTGAACCAACTTTCAAATGGTGGAGGTTGGTGGAGACTTGGGGAACGGGGCACATGACCCTGCCAAGGAAAAGAAAGAGCTGTGCATGTGTGTGAAGCTGCCACTCCTAACGTCAGTTGCTCCCAGCCATTAAAGCGTTAAATAACTCATTGCATAAATGCTCTCAGAACTGTTCTTCTCGCTCTAATAGGATGCAACAAGCACTCTAATTAGAAAAGTCAATCATACCACACAATATTAATTCCATATTCATAGCTTTCAGAATGAATATGAAAATGTTTTTAATTGTCCTGTTAGTGAGTTTTCTCACAAAATTACCTTCTTATTGGGGAAAATTAAATTTGATAATAAACTGAGAGGGAATAGTTGACAGGGTGCTAAAGAAGTTTGGTAGAATGGGTGTGGTAGACTAAGTGGGGAAGGAGTTGTGTGTCTAATGGTGTGTTGTTTCCCCCGCCCTACTGCTAACGTCTTTTGATTTTGCTGTAATACTGTCGGAGCCAGTAAGGTGGTCCTGAAAACCAGTAGCTGAGGATGCTGGACCAGATGAGCCACCAGCTTAATCCAGCAGGACTCCTGCAATGGTGTTAGGAATATGCCTAAGACTGTGACCTTATCATGACTTTAAAATAAAATGAGTAGAGCAAAAGGCCATATGCCAGGCTTCCTCAACCTTGGCCCTCCAGATGTTTTTGGCCTACAACTCCCATGATCCCTAGCTAGCAGGACCAGTGGTCAGGGATGATGGGAATTGTAGTCTCAAAACATCTGGAGGGCTGAGTTTGAGGAAGCCTGATATATGCTCTGCTCCCACCATTAGAGGCACTATGCCAGACAGAGAGGCCTGAAGAGGAGTAATTGGTGCCCAGGCCTGAGCTTCCCATCCCTGTTTCAGAGAGTGGGGCCTGAAGATTCAAATTTCAAGAAAAGGGATTATGAGTAAAAGTTAATAACATAATGGTGAAAGTAGGACTAGCATGGGATACAACTGCAGGAGTGGGTGGCGCTGTGGTCTAAACCACTGGACCTCTTAAGCTTGCCAATCGGAAGGTTGGCAGCTCGAATCTGTTTGATGGGCTGAGCTCCCGTTGCTCTGTCCCAGCTTCTGACAACCTAGCAGTTCAAAAGCATACCAGCATGAGTAGATAAATAGGTACCTCTGCAGTGGGAAGATAAACAGTGTTTCTGTGCACTCTGGCACTTGCCATGGTGTCCCGTTGTGCCAGAAGCAGTTTAGTCATGCTGGCCACATGACCCGGAAAGCTGCCTGCAGACAAACACCAGCTCCCTCGGCTTGAAAGCAAGATGAAGGCCGCACCCCATAGTCAAATTTGACTGGACTTAACTGCCCAGGGGTCCTTTACCTTCACAGCTGGTGGTGCGCTCTCTTTTCTTAGAGGCTTTTAAGCAGAGGCAGAACAGCCACTTATTAGGAGTGCAGTAGCAGCTGATTTCCTGCATCAACATGGGGTTATCTACATGTGCTTCAGAAGGAAGTGAAAGGCAGGTGGGGCTCATCCACCTGGGAAGGTAGCCCACCTAGGAAAAGGAAAATGTTGATCCTAAACCTCCACTGCCTTGTGGGATAGTGTTATGAGAATTATAAGGTCTAAGATATAAAATAAATGTACCAGGCAAACAGAATACATAAATATATAAACCACATGTCTGAAACAGTACAGGAAAACAGTCCTAATGCCATTTTGACTCTTTCAGTGACCTCAAATATTCCTCTGCAGTTTGGATGGAAATGGGAAAAGCCTCCCCATTGTCTCTGTGCTCACAAATCCTGCCTTGAGGGCACATTTGTGTATGACTAGGGTGAGCCTGTGACCTGGACTCAGGAAATAAGTATTTATCATCACAAAAGAATGGCCAGGCTGTCCGGGTAAACCCATTACAGTGGTACCTCGGGTTAAGTACTTAATTCATTCCGGAGGTCCATTCTTAACCTGAAACTGTTCTTAACCTGAAGCACCACTTTAGCTAATGGGGCCTCCTGCTGCTGCCGCACCACTGGAGCACGATTTCTGTTCTCATCCTGAAGCAAAGTTCTTAACCCAAGGTACTATTTCTGGGTTAGCGGAGTCTGTAACCTGAAGCATATGTAACCTGAAGCGTCTGTAACCCGAGGTACCACTGTAACAGGTTTCGTGCCAGACAGGATTCTGCTGTAGACCACCCCTTCTATAATGTATGTATGATGTATTGGGGGGGGGGGTTCTTGAGCTACAGGGTTGCAATTTCAAAAGCCTGTATGCCTCCTTTTGGCAACTCCTGCAGCCAAGCTGGTGCCAAACATATTCCTCTGCTTTCCTTTGAACCACATCAGTAAAGTGGAGATGGAGATCATGTCATCTGGGCAGCCCAGGACCTCCATACACACTGCCCAGGCTTGCACCCCGGAGAAGTCAATTCAGTGCTGCTAATGATGAGATTTGGCTTCATCCCTGGAGATACACTCCAATCTGATACTATACAATATGATACAATACGATAATCTTTATTGTCATTGTCCCATACAGGACAACGAAATTGAAAAATCTACATAAGACATTCAAAAACCAACAAGCCTGCTATCCCAGCTATCCCAACCTGGTTAGCCCCCTAAAAACTCTGATACCCCATTTTTAAATACAGTGGTACCTCGGGTTACATACGCTTCAGGTTACATACGCTTCAGGTTACAGACTCCGCTAACCCAGAAATAGTGCTTCAGGTTAACAACTTTGCTTCAGGATAAGAACAGAAATCGTGCTTGGACTTCGGGCGCCATCGGCAATGGCGGACTCCCTCTGAACTGGAGGGACCAGCTCCGCGCGAAACGGGTCGTTTCCGCTACGGCGAAGTGGGGACCCTTTAAAAAAATCACAGGCGGATGAAGCCTGTGACCATGGGACTCGGCGGGCACCTTTAGCGCCCCCCCAACCCGCAAAGGAACCCATTAACGGGCTCCGAAACGAAGAGGGGGAAGTGGCGCGGTGCTGTGAGTCAGCTGCTTTTTCCATGGAGCGAAGCCGCATAGCCGTTGCCGGAGAGCGCTGCCTTTTTCCTGGGACAATTTGGCATTTAAAGAATCACCCGTGAGTACTTAAATCTTGAACAACTGGACTTTAAATAAGGACTGGCGAGTAGAGAGGAATTGGACTCAAAAATTTATTTCAATTTGGTACTGAAACGGGAAGGTCTAAACAGGAAGTCAGCCTTCCGTTTCTTTGTAGTCAGAATAAAGCAAAGACAACATAAACTAGAGCTTAGAAAATCACTTTTAAAGGATTGGCTTTCATCATTTAAAATCGTTGAACCCCCCTTCGGTAGCAGGAGAAGAAGGGGGATCTCTTTTTGGACTGTTTAAACCTGCAGAAGTGAGTTTAAAATAAAGTAACTTTCCACCGTCCTGATCCTGGAGCGGAGTGTCAGGACTGACGTTTGAAGCTCATTGACCAGAGACAAATGTTTTTGACAGACAGCTAAAAGAAAAGTAATATAGTGATTCCATTGTTTCCTTTCACATTTCAAAGGAACAAATATTGACAGAATATCTCAAAAAAGAAACTTTGTTGCTATTGTCCTTAAAAGAAAGAATAAACAGAAGTTTTCCCCCTAGAGGGAGACTGTGAAATTGTAACTAATTCCAGGGAGCTTGCAGCTGCTACAGATTACAAACGTGGGAAAGGACTTGTGACCTTGTAGGACAATGTATTCAGAAGCTCTGTTGGGTGCTTTTTGTAAAATAAATGCCCTATTGGATCAGTTAAGCCAGAAGACGGATTTGATGACTAATGCGGCCAGAATTTTTGAACAGGCAGCAGGAAACTACATGGAGCCTACCCAGGAACTAAAACAGGAGTGTGCCATGACAGCACAGATGAGAGAAGAGGATGCTGCCGAATCCTGGGTGCCAGAAATGGAGGGAGTTGCGGCCCTGCAGGAACATGAGCCTTTGGATTTGATAAATGAATTTGGAAAAAACCAGATTTGGAAAGATAAAGTTTGGACTGGTTTGGAAATGGGGGGTTGGATTGACCCTCCCATGCAGGGATGTTTGGACTTTCTGAGTCTGGCAATGGGCCGTCAGATGTTTGGAGCTGTGGGGGCTCTTAATTTTGGAGGGAATCTGAAACAGGTGTTTAAATATCACATGGAGTTTAGTCTGGACTATGGAAATGGGGCTGATCTGCTGAAAAGGGTCAAAAACATTACCAAGCTGGAGTTCCCACGAGTGAAAGGAAAATATGAAGAAGAGTCGCGGAAGGGACATGGAAGAGACTTGAGGGCCTCGGATATAAGGATACCAGGTTAATGCCCTAGATTAATGGGACAAAAAGGACTGACAAAATCCGGGACCAGGAGGAAGGGACGCTGGATGAAGATTGGATTGTTTTATTTTTTTTTCTTTTATCATTAGGACTGTTTTAAAATAATTGATGAATGTTAGAAAAATGTTGAAATGAAATTACTTGGTTCTAGTAAAAATGTTTAAAGAATTAGGTTAATGATATGGTTATGAGAAGTTGGTAAAAATAAGATTTAAGTTTTAAGTTTTAAGGTTTGTTATAAGACAAGATGAAAATAGATTAAGGTAATGTAAGGACAGAATATTATGAACTATGGAAAGGATTTGCTGCGATAATTATTAACCAGGATACAAGAAAGGGGAGGAGGAGGAGGTCAAAGAAAGAAGGTAATGAAAGTTGAAAATTTGAGAATGATGGATTTATTTTTTCTTTTTCTTTTTCTATTTTGTCTTTTTTCTTTTTTATAATTTTAAAAAATCTTTAATAAATATTATTTTTTTAAAAAAGAACAGAAATCGTGCTCTGGTGGTGCAGCGGCAGCAGGAGGCTAAAGTGGTGCTTCAGGTTAAGAACAGTTTCAGGTTAAGAACGGACCTCCGGAACGAATTAAATACTTAACCCGAGGTACCACTGTTCAATATACTCCCATAGAGACTCCTTACACTGCGTTTAAAACCAAAATCGCATTTGGATAGAAACTGTTTCTCAGGTGGCTAGTCCTAGTCTTTATAACCCTGTACCTTCTTCCAGAAAGCAAAAGCTGAAAGAGATCATTTCCAGGGTGCACACTATCCTGTGCTATCTCTGCAGCTTTCTGATGGCACCCGGAAGCATAGATTTGATCCAAGGTGGGAAGAGTGCACCCATTTATTCTCTCCACAGTCTTTACAACCCTGGACAGCATTGTTTTTTCTCTGACCGTGCAGCTCCCAAACCACACACACAGACTATAAGTTAATACACTCTCAACAGTCTTTTGACACTCCATTGTCTTTCAAGACAGGCGGATGCCAACAGTAGGGTCAGGCTAGATGACAGCTGAGGTTCCCATCCAATTCTGTATTTCTAGGTTGTTGTTTTTTTCCTTCTTCCCATGGAACTTTTCTGTAACCTGTTAAAATTGCTCATTTGGTGGCCTGGCTTCCATTTCAGTAGAACACCAATTTTGCTTTCCTTGCTACGATACACCTTTATCAGCTTGACCTTTAATCATGGCCGATCTTTACCACTGTGCAATGAGAAGTCATAATGATTTGTTAACTCCCTTGCCATGATTTGTCACCTGAATGGATAGCAACCTCCCTGCAAGCTCCAAGAGGTCATTATTCCTACTGGTGGGGGGAAGAGAGTAATTGGAAAGATGTAACCTTTTGCAGTAATGATGGGCGATAATTATGACAGTATTGATTGCAGGTGAACCGAGGTTTGTTTAGCACCTTTAGATTCCTCAAGAAAATAAGACGGGGAGACAATATACATGGCTTGTCAAGGGGAAAGTCTGCTTAGCAAGAAAAAATTAGCCATTTAGATCATAAAAATGTACCATGAGTTTGACAAGAACAAATAATGTAGTGCTGAGCAAAGACAATCTCCTGGCCTAACACTTGGATGAGGCGGTAATTGGCCTTCAGCTGTCGCACAACTCCAAATTTTTGCAATGCAGTTCTCAGCTCAAAAACCATTCCAAAGTGTGCTCAGACGTGCATATTTTTAAATTCAAATGCATTTGCAGAATGCATATTTTAACTGAAATACAATTAAAAATGTGAAGTGAAGAAATGCATTCAGAATACACACATTTAAATCCAAATGCAAATTTATATATGAGCACAGCAGCCCTTATTCTTACTACTTTTTAGAAATGGGTAGATAGCTGTGATCAGAGAGAGCTGATTTTGTGCACGTTCAGATTTGTTTACTAGACATGCTGTTTGCAATTGTTCCGTTGTGAACAATTGGAGTTCTTACTCCAATTAAGGCACCTATTTTTTGGTGGGCACTAGGCAGAGGAGAGACCTGACTACTGCTGCTGCTGTTGGTACCTGTAATTCAGTAATTTGTTGTTTTTATGGATTTGTGCATTTCTATCTGTTTGCCTTTCTAGAACCTTTCTAGAACCTGCCCTGTGGCTTGTGGCTTGGGCACCATAAAAATGGTCTCTATATAATGCAGATTTAGGCAAAACCAGGGTAGAATAGACATACGAATCATAGAAGAGTTGGAGCACGAGGGTTGATGTAAAACACAACCAGGCAGGAGTTGATCACAGTGTGGATTTGCCAAGCGTGCCTTCCTCTTAGCACGTTTCTCCCTTGTGTCCTGCGTTCGAGTGTCTTCAAAGTCCATGACACCTTTGGTAAAGGCTGTTCTCCAATTGGAGCGCTCACAGGCAAGTGTTTCCCAATTGTTGGTGTTTATACTACATTTTTTTAGATTTGCCTTGAGACAGTCTTTACGCCTCTTTTGTTGGCAGCATTATGCTTTCCATTTTTAAGTTCAGAATAGAGTAGTTCCTTTGGAAGACGATAATCAGGCACCCGCACAACATTACCAGTCCAACAAAGTTGATGTTGAAGAATCATTGCATGAGGAACTCCACCCAAAAGGTAAGTCCAGAAATTTATACAGTCGCAATTGTGGGTGGTCTTATTTGTCACAGGTTTGTCAATTTACAAGGTAAGGGGGAGGTACATTGGAGCAGGGTGCAGAAGGGACGTTTGGGTGCAAAATAGAAGCTGGGGTGCAAATCCTATCTACAAAAGGTAATATGTAGAAATCCAGGGGGAGATGGCAAATGATATGGAAATTCGGTTTTCTAGAATAACAATAGGGTTGACAGTTTTATCTGAATTCCTCTCCCCGCAGGGTCAAAGGAAATGGATCTGGTCATCTGGAACTTTACAGAAGAAGGAAGGGGAGCTGAGTGGAAGTGATTAGGTTGAGGCTAAAAACATTTATACCGTATTTTTCGCACGATTGGACGCACCGGACCATAGGGCGCACCTAGTTTTTGGGGGGGGAAATAAAGGAAAAAAATTTTCCCTTTATTTACCCCCCCAAAAGCAGGTCAGGGAAACCGAACCAGGTCGAGGAACAGCGGGATAGTTGCGCTGCGCCTCCCTGCTGTCCTCCGAGCTTGTGGGGCTGGCCGATGTCTGCCTGCGCGAGGGGCGCCCTCCTTCAGGGCGCCCCGCCCGCCGGGCTGCAGGCTGCTATCCACAGCGTGGGAAACCCTGCGGGGAACTCCTGCAGGGCTCCCCACGCTGCGGATGTCTGCCTGGCGCGAGGGGCGCTCTGCTTCAGGGCGCCCCTCACGCCGGGCGGCAGGCTGCTATCCGCAGCGTGGGGAGCCCTGCGGGGAACTCCTGCAGGGCTCCCCACCCTGCAGATCTCTGCCTGGCGCGAGGGGCGCTCTGCTTCAGGGCGCTCCTCGCGCCGGGCGGCAGGCTGCTATCCGCAGTGTGGGGAGCCCTGCGGGGAACTCCTGCAAGGCTCCCCACGCTGCGGATGTGTTCCCGAAGCGCCGGGCGCTCTGCTTTCAGGGCGCCCAACGCTCTGGGAAGCAGGCTGCTATCCGCAGCCTAGACATCCCTGCGGGATCACCCGCAGGGTTGCCTAGGCTGCGGATGTGTTCCCGAAGCGCCGGGCGCTCTGCTTTCAGGGCGCCCGACGCTCTGGGAAGCAGGCTGCTATCCGCAGCCTAGACATCCCTGCGGGACCTCCCGCAGGGTTGCCTAGGCTGCGGATGTGTTCCCGAAGCGCCGGGCGCTCTGCTTTCAGGGTGCCCGACGCTCCGGGAAGCAGGCTGCTATCCGCAGCCTAGACATCCCTGCGGGACCTCCCGCAGGGTTGCCTAGGCTGCGGATGTGTTCCCGAAGCGCCGGGCGCTCTGCTTTCAGGG
Source organism: Podarcis raffonei (assembly GCF_027172205.1). Classification (NCBI taxonomy): domain Eukaryota; kingdom Metazoa; phylum Chordata; class Lepidosauria; order Squamata; family Lacertidae; genus Podarcis; species Podarcis raffonei. Next base: position 37,662,459 of record NC_070615.1, on the reverse strand, counting down.
CGCCCGACGCTCCGGGAAGCAGGCTGCTATCCGCAGCCTAGACATCCCTGCGGGACCTCCCGCAGGGTTGCCTAGGCTGCGGATGTGTTCCCGAAGCGCCGGGCGCTCTGCTTCCAGGGCGCCCAACGCTCCGGGAAGCAGGCTGCTATCCGCAGCCTAGACACGGCTAGCGGAGCACTAATCCCGAAGCTTGGGGCTGCGGAGCTCAGCGCGCCCCAAGCTTCTGGGTGCTGGCAAGGTCTAGACGGCTAGCGGAGACCTTGCCGGCACCCAGAAGCTTGGGGCGCGCTGAGCTCCGCACGCCCCAAGCTTCGGGATTAATGCAGCGCTCCGCTAGCCGTGGGAGAGCTGGGTCTCCCACGGCTAGCGGATAGCTTCCTGAAGCCTGGAGAGCGAGAGGGGTCGGTGCGCACCGACCCCTCTCACTTTCCAGGCTTCAGCGAAAGCCTGCATTCGCTCCATAGGACGCACACACATTTTCCCTTGCTTTTTAGGAGGGAAAAAGTGCGTCCTATGGTGCGAAAAATACGGTACTTTCATGGTTACAATAAAGTGAGGCAATTTCAGTACATAGGTTCCAATTCTTATTTTCCTGAAAGTAGTTACAATCATTGAGAAGTTGAACAAACACTGATAAGGCACAAGGCTACAAAGGGGTCAATTCCATTGCAAAGACACCAAATATAACAATTGCATAAGGGTCACTTTAGGGATTCACATTTACAAGTAGCAAAGACACAATTACAAAATAATAATAATACCTAAATAATAATAATACCTAGATACAATTACAGGAAAATACTTAGATACAATTATAAATATAGAGACAGGGTAAATTCAGGAAACAGGGTAATGGGCAGTGCAAGGAAGAAAGGGAAAAAATGCTTTATTTGACAGAAAGGAAAGAAGGGACTTGAAGGAGGGGAATAATGGAAGAAATGAATTAAAAAGAGAGCAGACTAAAAGACAAAATTGAGAAACAGTTTCATATACAGTATCTCTTGGGTCATCGTTATTTGGTCTTGGTTCTTAGCTTCTTTAGTTATTTTCTAATGCTGTGGGTTAAACCACAGAGCCTAGGACTTGCCGATCAGAAGGTCGGCGGTTCGAATCCCCACGATGGGGTGAGCTCCCGTTGCTCGGTCCCTGCTCCTGCCAACCTAGCAGTTCGAAAGCACGTCAAAGTGCAAGTAGATAAATAGGTACCGCTCCGGCGGGAGGGTAAACGGTGTTTCCGTGCGCTGCTCTGGTTCGCCAGAAGCGGCCTAGTCCTGCTGGCCACATGACCCGGAAGCTGTATGCCGGCTCCCTCGGCCAATAAAGCGAGGTGAGCGCCGCAACCCCAGAGTCGGTCATGACTGGACCTAATGTTCAGGGGTCCCTTTACCTTTAACCAACTGAGCTATTCAGCATTGTCTTCTTTAACTGGCAGCAGCCTTCCAGGGTTTCAGGCAGGAGCTTTTGATCCCATGCATTGTCGGAGTTAGAATGCTCTGTTGCAATGCAGCAAGGCACTCTGAAGGAACAGGGCAACATTACCAAGACTCCTTGGTTTTGTTTCTCAAAGGTCAGCTCCCAGCCAAGCCCAGTCCAAACCCCTGGTGGCAAGGGAAGGAGGATTTCGGCCTATGGACCTTCATTCACCACTTTGCTGTGGGAAGCATTTCCTGCTAGATTCTGCTTTTTCCATGCAAGAATCAAATGCATAGTGCTTGCTTTTGTTTTGACAATGCCCTCCTGTCCTTGTGTTGGGATTTGGGGGCGACCAGCTGAATCTGCAGAAACGGATCCCCTGCTGTATTTTGGTGTTTCCCCTGTAAATTGTTTGGGAATTGCTGCAGAGATGACGCTGCTGCAGGAGGGGAATGAGAACAGGAGACACACTGGGATTCCTTGTGAGATGTTTATGCGCACAGACTACAGCGCCCTCTGCAGGATTCTGTTGCTAGATGCGATTTGAGTAGGGATTTAGACGGCAAAGGCTCACGAGAAAATTTGAAACAATGCAAAAGAAACAACAAACAGGCATTAAAGGCTCTTTGATAACACAAGTAGGACCTACAACAAAATGGAGTGCTCCTGTTCAGGGTCCCCACCTGCCATCCACACCCTTTCCCAATATACTCTATTGCAGGGTTTCTCAAACTTGAGTCTCCAGCTGCTTTTGGACTACAATTCCCATCATCCCCGACCACTGGTCCTGCTAGCTAGGGATGATGGGAGTTGTAGTCCAAAAACACCTGGAAGGAAAAGACCAGAAGTTTCATAGGGAAGTTTCATAGGGAGAGTGGCCCCATTTTCCATATTTCCCCCCACTGTATATAACTTGCCAACTGAAGATAAACACTTCATGTGTCTAAAGCAAGTTTCTACTCCATGAGCCATACCCCATCCCCCCAAATTTTTAATATATATGTGTGTGTGTGTGTGTGTGTGTGTGTGTGCGCGCGCACCACAAAACTGTCTGGCTTTTTAAAAAAATGCAAAGTATAAAACTATTATTATAATTTAAGCAGAAATGAGTGAAGTGAAAATAAGGTTAAACTGCTGCCAGCCAGTGTAGACAATATCAAACTAGATTGACCCAATGGTTTGACTCAGTATAAAGCAGCTTCCCAGGTCCCAACATCTTGGTATTTTCCCTTCTAACAATTAACAAAAAAGACTCCGTATTTCAATAAATATAACTACGACCCCTGCAGATGACAACTGATTTATCTGATTTCCAATTCTTTCCTATGATTAGTCTGACCACAGCAATCACAGCTGCTGCAAGTTCCAAAACTTCCCCTTTCAGACCTCCCAGTAAAGCACATTGGGTGTTAAGATTACATTGCTACCAATAATTTCATTTATAATCTCCATCATTTATAATCCTCATCATTTCTTTGTGACATTTGTTGCAGCAGTGCTTCTTCATCGCCGCAGCATAATCAACTCTACCCAATAATACCAAGAACGCTGTCATTAACTTGTTGAATAGCTTCTCACCTTCTTCACCCCACTAAAATATCCACATGCTAAACACTGCATTGTCCTTGGATGTGGATAGGAAAAGAAGAGGAATGCCTAGCCTGATTTTAAGTGGACATGAAATAAGCTCTGCAAAGCTTGCTTGACTAAAGTAATGCCCTTTCCCCCTGAGGGAATCTCCCAGCTGCTGTTAACTACTCAGCAACAAAAGGTTAATTGCATGATGTAAAAAAAAATCGTTATCAGTTCTTTGGGAAGACTGTGGTCATTACACAGATGAGGAAGTCATTGACTTTCACTCTTGCTTTCATGCTTAGATCCCTCCCCCACTTCAGAATGATTAATAGCTTGGAAGACTAAATAGAAAAAGAAAAAAAAGAACTTGTCGTTTCTTGCTTTTGATATTTGTACACCTACTTTCTCAGACAAGAAGAAAAACTGTATAGAAATCTCAGCATAATCTGCACCAGGCATGGGGAACCTGTGGCTCTCCAGATGTTGATGGATTAAAACTGCCAGCATCCCAACCACTGCCTGATGGGAAATAGAGTCCAAACAACAGCTGGAAGGTCACCAATAGATAAGAGTATATAAATTTGATTCTGTTTGCATTTAAACCTGAACACAGGGTTGCATCCTTCGTGATTAGCAAAGATCCAAATTTTGCTATACAGTTTGCCAACCAGCCAATGTTAACAAAAAGGAGAGAAGGGTGCATAAAAATAATATTAGTGGAAATAGCATGCAATACTTAATATCAGGAGAAATTGCTTGCAAAATGTGTACATTAGTAAAAAAAAATGCATACAAAAATGTGATTAGTAGAAAAAAATGTACTAGAATACTGAAGTTTCATGACGATTTAAATTTTAAAAATTACAAATATACTGAAGAATTGCAGAGAACTTAATTTAAGATTGGGCCCAGAGAGAAAGGCCAAGTGACTAGGCAGTGGGGACAGAGGCGAGAAGGAAGGTATCCAGCCCGTAGGCCTCTCCAAGTCTGAATCCCAAACATATATATATGGAAAAATGCTGTTGGAGACTGCAGAACTGCTCAACACCTACTTTGCCTCTGTCTTCACCCAAAAGGAAAGCAGTGCCGAACCTGGTGATAACAGAATAAATGATGCAGGGAGGGAGCTGCAGCCCAAGATAGGAAGAGGTGGTAAGCGAACACTGATTCAAATCTCCAGGGTCTGATAAGCTGCACCAAGGGGTCCTAAAGGAGCTTGCAGGTGTAATCTCAGAGCCTGTCTATAATCTTTGAGAATCTTGGAGGCGAGGTGAGGTTCTTGTGGACTGGCCATGGGCAAATCTTGTCCTCAACTTCAAAAAGGGGTGGGGGAGAAGACCCCAGGTAACTACAAACTGATGAGCTTGATATCAATATGAGGAAAGGTCCTAGAGCAGATATTTAAACACTGGGCCTATGAGCATTTAGATAAGGGTGCTGTGATTAAGACCCAGCATGGGTTTATCAAAAGCAAGTTCATACCAGATGAACCACATTTCTTTCTTTCTTTTGATAGAGGTACAAGCTTGGTGGATCAGGGTAATGCTGTGGATGTTTTGTATCTTGATTTCAGTAAGGCTTTTGACAAAGTACCCCATGAAATTCTTGCGGAGAAGCCGGTAAAATGTCAGCTGGACAAGGTTACTGTTGTAAAGCATGTTGTCTAAAGACCATCATTTCTCGATCAAGGTTCTCAAGCAGATCCAGTGAAGCAGCCAGAAGTAATTTTATTATTTGAAGGATGCAACCAAGTAATAATACTACTCACCCTCCCACCCCACAAAAGCCACACATTAAAAGCAGAATTTTTCATTTTAAAATTGGCTGACACCTGCAAAACTACCCATCATTTAGTTGCGGGAAACAAAATTATGTGCCTTGTAATTTAGTTATAGGGACGCGGGTGGCGCTGTGGGTTAAACTACAGAGCCCAGGACTTGCTGATCAGAAGGTCGGCGGTTCGAATCCCCGCGACGGGGTGAGCTCCCGTTGCTCAGTCCCTGTTCCTGCCAACCTCGCAGTTCAAAAGCACATCAAAGTGCAAGTAGATAAATAGGTACCGCTCCGGCAGGAAGGTAAACGGCATTTCCGTGCGCTGCTCTGGTTTGCCAGAAGCAGCTTAGTCATGCTGGCCACATGACCCGGAAGTGCCGGCTCCCTTAGCCAATAAAGCGAGATGAGCACCGCAACCCCAGAGTCGGCCACGACTGGTCCTAATGGTCAGGGGTCCCTTTACCTTTACCTTAATTTAGTTATAATTAGAACAATGCATGCCTAGAGGTAGGCTCCATTGAAATCCACAGGCTTTATTTCAATCTAGGCATTGGGGCGTAAGAGCAGGGATGGTGGCCCATATTTCATCAAGCTGCCAACATGGACGGCGCAAAAAGTGAGTCAAAATGAGATCATTCAAGGATTAATCACACCCATGAAAGATTCTGAGCTCCGGCATTTATTGCAATACATTCTGTTATTAAAAGATACGTGAATGTCCTCCAAACGTAATTTTTTAAAATGAAAAATAAATATGAAGAACTAGTAAAAACAAGCAATGCTCTGTAAGGTCTTCACACTGGCGTTCCTTCGGCTTGCTTCTTAGGATTTGCAAAGTACTCTCTTGGGAAGAAAAGGGGCCTCTCCAGGTCCAGCATGGGCTCTTCGGTGCTCAAATTATCTTGCTGCTGCTGAGCGAGGATCATGGCCCGCAGCAGCGGTGGATAGGGGACGTAGCGAACCGTTTCCTCCTCCACAGGCGTGAAAATCTTAAAGGCCTCTTCCTCATGCCTTGGTACCATGCGCCAGTCATGATACATGGCCTTGTCAATTTCTTTCACTTCGCTTTCTGTTTTGCCTAAGGAGAAGTTGACACAGTGAAGAGAGCTATGGACAAATCGCACACAGGAAATGCTCACATTCCTGCATTTCACACACACAAACACACACACCCCCACACACAGGTGGCAGTGACCTGCAGGGCATCCTTCATCCACAAGTGACCCAGGTAAGTAGGGTCAAAATTGAGCTGCCACCTAGTAACAACTTCTGTAGCCATCAAGTAGCAAAAGAACGCCCAAGAGTTTCAGTGCAGGCCTAGGGATGCCAACTCAAAAGTAAGTTTCACTGAGTTCAATAGGCCTTACTCCCAGGTAACCCTACGTTAGACCCCTTGCATATACAACAATTCTGCAGGAGCACAGGCTAAATACAGAATGTGGAACTTGTCCCAGAATCTCAACTTCTATTTCTTTTCTGTTTCAAACAAAGGGAGGCTTCTAGCCCCCATGAACACAAATATATATTTGACCCTGCACAGTCGAAGGCAGGGGTGTGGGAAAGGATCTGGATGGGGACGTGGACTCCAAGTTCCCCAGCCTGTTTACTTTGATGGTGGGCAGAGCCACCCACTTGTCAGTCATCTGATGTCATCACGACTCCCAAGTCCTGCTGTTGGCAGCGATAAACTTCACCTGGAAGCTCTGATTAGGAGCCTTAGAATGCAACTGTCAATTGTTCTCTTGCAGCCATGTCTTCACCGGGGCCCACACCTGAGATCAAAATTGACACCATGTATGGCAGGCTTCCTCAGATTTGGCCCTCCAGATGTTTTGAGACTACAGTTCCCATCATCCCTGACCACCGGTCCTGATAGCTAGGGATCATGGGAATTGTAGGCCAAAAACATCTGGAGGGCCGAGGTTGAGGAAGCCTGATATATGGGGTAGGGCATAGTGCTTGAGGAAGCAAGTGTTGGAGACCAAATCAGAAACTAGTTAGGTCCATGGCCAAAGATTCTTCACCACTGGCCTAAGGCAATGCTTGTTAATCTCAGAACCCATTGGGTTTCTTAAATAAGGCCCCATTTGCACTATGTATTTAAAGCATGGGTAGGCAAACTTAGGCCCAGGGGCCGGATCTGGCCCAATCGCCTTCTAAATCCGGCCCGCGGACAGTCCGGGAATCAGCGTGTTTTTACATGAGTAGAATGTATCCTTTTATTTAAAATGCATCTCTGGGTTATTTGTGGGGCCTGTCTGGTCTTTTTACATGAGTAGAATGTATGCTTTTATTTAAAATGCATCTGGATTATTTGTGGGGCACAGGAATTTGTTCATTCCCCCCCCCATATAGTCCGGCCCCCCACAAGGTCTGACTGACAGGGGGCAGGCCCCCTGCTGAAAAAGTTTGCTGACCCCTGATTTAAAGCCATATCATACAATTTTAAACAGTCACGGCTTTCGCCAAAGAAACCTGAGCATAGTTTGCTAAAGGTGCTGAGAGTTGTTAGGAGACCCCTGCTCCCCTCACAGAGTCACATTTCTCAGAGTTCCCTGGAAAAAGCAGTGTTCGAAACTCCCATTATTCCAGGTGCATTTTGCAACTGGGAATTTCATTAGCACGAGCAATTTCTGAGCTCTGGGTGCAGTACTGCACCTAAGATTTCAGATTAAAACTACCACTGCTGGTGCTGAGGTGTGGGAGGAGAAATTCCTGCCTCCTCGACTTTCAAGAAATCACTGCAGTGTCAGGTAAGCTGATCGATTCTGCCTCTCAGCTGACCTTACAGAAAGGCAGCGTTTTATTCAGCATAATATTCTTAAGAATGTTAAGGGGGTGGGCAGGGGAAGCACGGCTTTGTTTTTCGCAGTCTTCAGAGAGGACTAGACCATGTGAAAAATGAACGTAAGATTTTAGCTGCCGTTCATTCATGTTCAGCTTTGTATACTTATATTTCAAAAAGTGCGCCTAGACATTCTGTTATGACACCCGTGACCTAGGTTTAAGGTGCCATTTAGCTCCTAGCTTTCAAATTTCAGTTTCTTAACACTGGGGAAAAGGGATTAATTATTAAAGCCTCTCAAAACAGCTCTTCTCTTACCTCGGAACGTCAAGTACCCCCAGGCTTTTCCATGATCCATATTCTGTAACAGAGAATTTGTATTTTGTATTTTACACATGTAGAAATACATATGCTTACATGTACATGGCACCCTGGACTCCTCTGGGAAGAAGAGCCTGATGTCCTTTTTTTATGAAGCATTCATTCTGAATTGTTTGTGAGATGGTTTATACGGCAATGAGCATTCACCCCAATTTGCTTCCAGGGTGTTTATACATCTTCCTACAAATAATTTCTTCAACCCCCACTTTTCAGTGCAGTTCCTCATCCCCTTTCTATTGCCAGAATTGGATACATTGAGCTAAGACAACAGAGCACTTCAAATGGCTTTCAATTCATGGAGGATAAAGCTTTCAATGGCTACTAGCCATATTGACTATGCTCTACCTCCACTGTCAGAGGCATTGTACCTCTGAGTAGCAGTTTCTAGGAATTGCAGGTGGGCAGAGTGCTGCTGAGCTCATGCCCAGCTTGAAGTCTTCCCATAGCCATCTGCTTGGCCGCTGTGCAAACAGGATACTGAATTGGATGGCCCATTGACCCAATCCAGCAGGCTCATCTTATTGTTAGAATTCCTGATCTATGATTGCAGTCATGGGATTTTTGTCTATCACATGACGGTATATGTTTTGACTCCACAGAGTGGGAAGTGACAGAGACAGGATGTTTGTGTTACTGTGTTCCGTGAAGTGGGACTATTGTCCTTTGTTCTTTTTCTCTTTGCTGTCTGATGCTAAAGAGAGCGGGAGCCATGTTGCAGTGCTCTGTGTGTGTTTATATGTAAATAAAGTAGATTAGCCAAAATGCTGAGTTGCTGAGCTCTGTCACGCATGATGCGCAAAGACACTGCGGATCCCTAAGTGTGCCGGTGTTGGTTGGAATCAGTCCCTGTGATGTTCGGGCCGAAGAAAGCTTTTGTAGCTCCCAAACAATCGACCAGGAGGGAGGGAACATGCCAGTTGGGCATGTGTCTCTGCCAGAGTCCTATTCGAGTGTAGGCTGAACTCCTGACACTTATGTTCTCATTAATCCACTTTGCTAAATTTGCACTCTCTGAAAGGGACAGTTATCATGGGGGACCCAATCCTTACACACTCCCTTCCAGTAAAAAAACACCCACCTCGGCTGTGTAATCCACCTTCACTTTGGTGATAACCCAATAACAAGGTTCGTCATACTGCCATAACCAGGATTTGCGTGTGACCATCCGCCCAACGCCAAAGAGGTGTAGCTGGCTGAGTAGGGTGAAGAGCCGGTTCTCGTTCCTCACATCCTCCCAGGCCAGAACGGGCAGCAGCTTGCCTGTGTAAGCACGGGTCATTTTCTCATAGTCCACCGCATAGCGCTCAGAGTCTCGAGGCTTATTCTTCAGGGCCAAGTACTCACGGACCTTCTTGGCCATTGCTGCGATTGGGCGGTGGACTTTCTTGCGAGCCATGGCTGTCTGAGAAATGAAAACATGGGTGAGGTTAGTATGTTGGGACTAGAATCAGGGAGAATACAGACTGAAATCTCCACTCAGCTCACTAGATAATTATTTATTATATTTCCATCCCACGCTTCCTTCCAGAGAAGCCCAGGGTGGCAAACGGCAAAGCAATAAAACAATACCATTGTTTTAAAAAGGACTTGAAAGCATCTAAAAGCATTTAGCACATCTAATAAACACATTTTTTAAAAAGTCACATACTGTCACAGCCTATAATTTCAAGGTAGCCAGAAACTGTATCTTTCAGCCATCAACTGTGTGGCTGAACAATAATATTTTAAAATTTCTTCTGAATGTTAATAATGAGGGATTTAAATGCCCACTCAGTCATGAAGCACACTGGGTGACCTTGAGTCAATTACTGTCTCTCAGCCTAAACTACTTCAAAGGGTTGTAGTGAGGGTAAAATAGGGAGGAAGAGAACCAGGCACATTAGCCTGGAGGAAAGGTGATATACAAATGTGATAAGTGAATAATATGTTTCATACAAATAAATAAGAATAGTTAAAACTCATCTTGGAAAACTACCTTAACATGCCTGCTAAAATAGAAAAGTCCTTGCAGTTCAGCAGGGTTCCACAGGATTGGAACCACAATACTGAATGCTTGGCTTCTGCATACCCTCCCAACATTTCTCCGATGAAATTAGGGACATCTCATTCCATAATTATAATTTTACTATTTATACCCCACACAGCACACTGGGTTGCCAAAGCCACTCTGGGCAGCTTTCAACATATATAAAAACGTAATAAAACATTAACCTTTTTTTATAAAAAAAAAACCTTCCCTTTACAAGATTGTCTTGAGATGGATAACTCCATACCCTCCAACATTTCTCCAGTGAAAATAGAGGCATCTTAAGGAAAAGCGGGACATTCTGGGATCAGATCAGAAACCGGGACGGCTTCTCTAAATCAGGGACATCCCTGGAAAATAGGGACACTTGGAGGGTCTGCTTTTGGTGGCTACATGCCATGCATCCAAACCATAGCTGTTAACCTTCCCTTTTTTTGCGGGAAATTCCCTTATTCCAGTGCCGTTTCCTGCTGCTTCCCGCTGCTATCCCGGATTGTTAGATATCCCATAGACTGTCCCCGGAACAGGTGAGGCTGCTGATCCCTTATTTTCGAGGCTGCTGATCCCTTATTTTCAAATCTGAAAGTTGACAGCTATGATCCAAACCATGCGCGGGTTGGGAGCAGAAGCAGTGTGTCATAGTGGTTAGAGTTTCAAACTAGGACCTAGGACACCATGATGCGAATGCCCTCCCAGCCATTAACTCAATAAAATAAATAAAAAGTGGAATTTCCACCCCACAATCATTCCTCCCTTATCCAGCCACCTTACCTTTCACCACTTAACACCAACTGCTTGATCCAACCGCTCTAACACAGGCGATCCAACTCGCTAAATCATCCGGTGCGCAACATTTCCGCTCCTTTTTTTTGTGTGTGAACCCGTAATAACTTGCTAACTCTATGATTGAACGCGTAGAGGTTGGCCACAGACCGTACACGCTCTAGGAAGCGCCGTCCGCTTTGTAAATAGTCCGGCAGGGAACATTTCCGCTTTCTTCTTCATTGAACTTTACAGGCGCTCTAAGCAAGGGCGGTCCTTCTCAATAAATCATCCGGTAGGCAACACTTCCACTCTATTCTCGGTGGACTCTTATTTTAAGTCCGTGTGGAGGTCAATTCTTTCAGAGTACTTCCTTACATCTTCCGCCGCAACCCAGTCCTTTGGAAGTTGCCCCTTCCCGGCTGGATGGCATTTGTTTATTTTTTGGGGGTGGAAGAAAAGCACCGAGCGGAACTCCCCCCGCGCAACAACCTCTTTCCGCAGGGACCGTTTAAAAGGCTGCACCGCAGAGAAGCTTCTCTGTCTTAGCTTCTTTTGCTAATGAAAGAGATGCAGGGATGTACCTCCCTTGGTGCTATTGTGGTTGGTAGGCTTGCGGGAGGGTTGTTGTGGAGCTCTTGGGGTTTAACTCCCCAATTCTGAGTTTGGTGATCCTTTGGAGCTACTCTCTATTATCACTCAACCGACCAAATAATAGGTTTTGTCTTTGTTGAGGTTGGGTTACTGAGGGAGGGCAGACTGAACGCGGGATTCGCAGTGAGGGGATGGTGGTTCAGTTATAGCGCATAACAAATATGTCCTTAGAAATGCGAAGCAGCAGAGTCTTAAAAAAGAGAAAAATTGTTTGACTATTATACAGTCTCAGCAGTTGGGTGGGGAAAGAGGGGAATGTGGTCTGCTGCCTTGGAATTGGAGGAGAGCCAGGGTTGCTTTCATCTTCTAAGTATGGTCTTTCCGCTTCTAGAAAAGGTTGTGGGTTCTCCTAGTTAACTGTGGTACTGAAAATTGTACAGCCTCCTAGGAATCTGTGCTTTTCATATGGTTGTGAGGTTTTTACGTTTATATGTGTGCATATATAAAACTACTTGAAAAGTTGTTGACTTGGTAATGGCAGTTTCTGTCTGATTATTCTTAAAACTGTGGGTTGCTTCTAATGATGATCAGGTGAGTTTTGAACTTGTGGCATCCTTATGGAAATTTCTTGTCTGAGGTTCTTTAAAATACCTTTGGATATGTTGCAAATCTGCCTGGGACTCTGCAAATGCTTCTGCATTCCTGAACAAACTTTCTTAAGAGGCAGTGTATGAGGATAAATTAAACCATGGAGGAATGTAAAAAGCTTGACGCTCTTGACAGAACCAGCCAGCTTGTCAGAAGAGCCATTACTTGGGAGATCTCTGATTCTGAAGGAGGCAGTGACATCGAATTGCAGGACTCTGTGGCTGTTGTGAGTCACGTGGCAGCTGGTGTTTGGGACCACCTGGACAAAGAAAAGTTGGAAACATGCATAAGTCCAGGTGAACCCAAAGAGTTGCCTTCGCTTACATTAGTGCCCCAAGTAGCATCTTGCTCCCCCAGTCCAGAGAAAAAGAAGAAAAATCAGCCTCCTAAAGGACCAAGAGCAGTGCAGACCAAAGTGAAAGACAGAAAGCTTGAAAGGAAACTGCAAAAAGAAGAGAAAATGAGGAAGAAAAAGCAGTATGCACTAGAAAAAGAGAGACGAAAGGAAGCCGCAGCTGCCTTGAAATCTTTACGGCCTGATCAGTGTATGAAGTACGTGACTGTATGTGTGGACCCAGGTAGGGCTTTTATTTTAGTGCTGTTTTCAAACAATTGGGAATTGATCCCTGTGCCTGATTTATTGCAAATCTACCAGTAGATCTTGACCTGGGAATAGGAGGCCTCTTGCATGCAGCTTGTTGCTGGGTTCTGTTGTAGCTGCTTCTATCCATTGCAGCAGTGTCACTGGTGGTTCACAGAGCAAGTGGAATTTTTTACTCTCTTGGCACTAGGTATGTTGAGGTCTAGAGGAGAGTGCTTGGGACACTGACCCATAGTGCTGTATAATACAGTTAAGATGTGAATCAGGCCATTTGTATGATCCTTGCCCATCAGGTCTTCTAGAGGATCCTGGTTCAGATGCTTTGCTGGGAGCTTTAGATTCTTTGGAGTGTAAATACCACATTGAACCTCAGGCAGTTCCACACAGCATAACCTGGAAGAGAGATCTCTCCAGTAGTATGTCTTGCATGGTGAGTATTCGAAACTCAGCTGTTAGCTAGGCAAGGCACAGATGAAATATGGAATGTCTTCTACTTAACTCATTTCCTGATTCTGCTCATCTGCTGTTAATAGTGCTTGTAGGCAGGCAGAAAAACAAGCAACTTAAAAATAGAACTTGTGCTGATAATGTATTTATATGTATGCCACACATAGAAGCAACTTTAAAATGGATCCTTCTGCAAAATAGGGCTAGTAGTCGAGCATGGCCAGTATCAAACCAGGTTTGTTAAGACTTTCAGGGAGCTAGATGGAGTAGTAGTAGTTTTAAAGGATTTTTAAAAATACAATTTATTTCCTTCTGGAACGGTTCTGTAAGTCAGCAAGTGATGTGTGAAGCTAATAATCTCCTAGCAAATGGTTTTCAGTAACATGCCTTCAGTCTGGAGGTTCCATTTAGTAGTGATTATTAGTACATGACTGTATGTAGTAGTCATTAATAGGCTTCCATGAATTTGGCTAATCTCTTTTTAAAGCAGGAATGGGGAACTCGTAGTACTCCCAGTGTTGTTGGGCTCAAACTCCCATCAGCCCCAGCCAGCATGACAATGCTCAGGGATGATGAGAGTTGTATTCCAGCAACATCTGGAGGACCTCAGGCTCCCCATCCTTGTTTCAAGCCAAAGTTGCTTACATACATATTGTGGCAGTCAATGCCACATAACCAAATTATGCTCTGTGGGGAAAGAGCCTTTTGTCTGTACTGACAAAATGGTTGACTTTGTTTTTGTAGGATGGCCCCCAGGAAAAGGCTGAAGATGAAAGGGAGATCGTGCTCTTACTGGAGCCTTGGGATTTTCTCAGACCCCTCTACTCTTTAATGCAGGTATGGTAATAGCGTCTCTTGTATCTGCTGTTTAAATATGCCACCTAGATAGCACTGTCCTATGGCCACTCTCAGCAAACCCCATGGATTGCATTGAGGAGTACTTTTGAGGGTGGCAGAAGTATGTTGTAGAGGTGTCCTAAGCTTATTTAAGGACAATTTCTGGGCCTGGAATTTGGGGGGGGGGGTTGAATTCAGATGTTTCATTTGAACAATTGACTGCTACAGTCAAGTGTAACAGTTACAGCCCTACTGTTATCAGTGGGACTTACTCCTTAGTAAATCTGTTTAGATTGAAGGCTTAGGCATAGCTTCTTACTGGAATGTGTCTCTACACATCACTGTTCTGAGGATGTGATAAAAATCCATAATCCATTAAAGCGGGGGAACCTCCTACTAAAAATGTGAGTATGCTTTAGAATTTATGTCTTATTACACAGGTGTTGAAGAGCTAAGTAAGTGAGAGGCAGCACTAAGAGAGTTAGGTTGCAGCAAGCAGTATTCAAGAGGAGATGAGTGCCGGAAGCATTAAGGCCAAAGGTGAGCAGGGAAGAACAGGGATTCTTGCATAGAACAAAGTTGTTAGACGAGTAGAGATCACAACTGGCTGCCAGTCAGCTACTGGGCCATGTTCAAAGTCTTGTTAACATATAAAGAGTTTGGGAGCAGGTTACCTGAAAAACCACCTGCCCGTGTACAGAACTATGGCTGGCATAGGGATGTGGCATAACGCAAGAGAGAGAGCACTCATTGTTGTCATCCCCCCAACCGTATGCCTCCCATGGGAAGACAGATAAATCCTCCTCATCCTGATTGTGGACTGATTTTGGCCCCCGCACAATAATGCTGCCACTGTCTTAACAGCATTCCCGATTATCGGGAAAATATACAAAGTGGCTATGGTCTATATGGGATGAACTCACCACATGCATACAGACCAGACACATGTGCATCTCACACACCACACATGCCTCCTCTCACTCACATTCCTCTCTCTGCCCAAGCACATCTCTATCTCTCTTTCACACACAGAGAGACTACACATACACCCCCTTCACCTTCTCTCTCCTGCTCCTGCCCCCCTCTCTTTTTCACACACACACACACACACACACACACACACACACACACACACACATCTTTCATCTATCTCTCTCTCTCTCTCTCCCCAAAAGAGAAAACCCTCCCTTCAGAAAAGCACCTGAAAGTGTGTTCCCATTTCTCTTTGAATATGGTAGCAGAGCATCTTCTTTTGCATGTTCAGTCCGCAGCATCCCCTGAAAGGGCTGGCAGAGACCCCTGCCTGAAACCATGGAGAATTGTCGCCAGGCTAGATGGAGCAATGGCTTGACACAGTATAAGGCAACTTCCAGGAAGGGCCATAGTTCATCTGCTCATCTGTACAGCACCTGCTTTGCATGCATGCAAAAGATTCCAGGTTCAATCATTGCTGTCTCAGTTGAGCTGGGAGAAGCCCCTGCCTGAAACTCTGGATAGCTGCTGCCAGTTGATGCAGATGGTATTGAAATGGGCAAAGGGTCTGACTCTGTATAAGGCAGTTTCCTTTGTTTCTCTAAGTGTGGGATTGTGACAGGGTACGAGAACATAAATGTATCATAGTGGTAATACATGAGTTCATCACTCAAACCCTTTTTGCACTAGCTGGAGCTTCCACACCATTTTACTCCATGTAGAGCAAAATGCAGTCACCCAGCCTGGGTGTCGCCATAGCTTTACTGATATGCATGCTATGTCACAACATGCTCACACCATTGGCATCCCCCAGTGAGATGCCCAGGGAGTGACAGGGACTGTAATGCTGTGCAACTCAAACTCTGCATATACTGTCTCCACACACCCATATCTACATTAAGAAAATTAACACAAATTACTCTACACATGCTGGGGGGCTGGACTAGCTGAGCTCCTCCCTAGCTGGACCAAAAACTGTTTTTAAGTTCTTATGGAAAGGCTTCTTGTGTATGCATGTCTGTGACACTGTCTTCTTTTATTTCAGAGCATGAACCCTGGCAAGCAGCAGAATGTGCCTGATCTCACCCGAATGTTGCCCTTTAGCAGCCCGAAAGATTACTGTGCAATCTCCTGCAGCATGGCAGTCATTGGACTAGATGCCTACCAATGGTACATGTATTGGGAGGGCAGCTAAGTTAGGGGTGAGAAGTGACCTGTCTTCCACATGGCAAGTAGCTCAGTGGTAGAGCACACACTTGGATGCAGAAGGCCTCGTGTTTAATCCCCACCACCTCTATGTTGCTTCATGAGAATACTGAATTCTCTCCTGGTGGTAAAGGCAACGTACAGAAAGAAAGATAAAGAGAGCTTAGACGTTATAAAGTAATTTTGATCTGCTTTATTGAGTGAGTGCACTTTACATGGAAAATAGAGATGACTCATAAGAACATCAGAAGAGCCCTTCTGGACCCCAGAATCCAGCATCATGCTCTCACAATGGCCAGCCACTTGCCTAAGGGAAGCCCAAATGACATTCTCCTCAATTGTGATTCCCCGAAACTGGAACTCAGAGGCAGGCCCATGCAGAGGTGGGGAGGAGCTGGGTACACTTGTCCTGGGCCTTGGAGGGCTTAATTAGTTAGGGGGCCCTGCCAGGGACTGACTGCTTTTTTGTTTGAAGAGTCCCACCATTGGCCTCAGACAAGCTCTTCACAGGCCTGTTCAGAGGCATACTGCCTCCCAACCGCAGAGGTAGAACATCAGGGTTAGCAGCTATTGATAGCCATATCTCCCATGGAATTATCTAATCCTCTTTTAAAACCACCCAACTTTGTGGCCATTATGGGGGTGAGTTCTATGGTTTAGCTACGCACTGTGTGAAAGTGGAAAGATAAGCCATTCCTTTCAGCTATGTGCATTCCGTAAAACCGCATAATTGGTGCAAGCCTCTATACCGTCATTTTCTTCACGGGGGCAATGCAGTGTGTGACTCCTGTCCTTTTAAGCTGCAAAGGCAGGGGAAACCCAACCAGATGGGTGGGGTATAAATAATAAATTATTATTACTATGCAAAAAAATTCTGCAGACCCATCGCGTCTCCAAATTTATTGGTGCGGGGTTCCTACGAGGTACCTGGTTTTTGACAAATGAAGGTCATGTCAATAATAACAGATCCAAGTTTATGTTGTAAACTACAGCCTGACGTCAAACACGTTTCGATAAGCGATATATAAATCGCGTCACTCACAAGAGCTTGAAAACTAGCAATCTGTTGTTCTGATCTGAACTGCTTAGGTATAACCAGCATCGTGGACACCAGCAGGAAGCACTGAATCCTGGGCAGGAGGAGGCGCCAGGATTCCAGCCTGGCCCAGAACTGTTGATGACAGAGCATCAAATACAGGAGGTGAATACAATTACCAAGAGTGAGCCAGTTGTAAGGGGAGGAGCTTTTGGAGAAGAGGGACAAGGCTATCAGTGGCCAGTTCTGCTTCCACTGTCAGAGGGAATGCACCTCTGAATTGCAGTTGCTGGGAGTCACCAGGGGGGAGTGCTCTTTACTCTGGTCCTGCTTACAGGCTTCCCATATAGGCTGGCCATTGTGAGAACAGGATGCTGAACCACGTAGGTGAGCAAGGTTTTCTTATGCAAGTTATTCTAGAAATAAAAAAGGATTGATTTATTCTTCAAGGAGAGTTCTGTCAATAGTTCAGCAGCCTTGATAGCTAAATGATGCATAGAGACAGTACTCCTGTGGCTACCATATGCAGAGAGCAAATGGAGGAATGCCATTGCCTTTATGTCCTGGTTTGCCAGCAACCAAAGGCCCCCTCTTAAGGTTCACAGATGGAAACTTAACCATGTAGTGTAGCAGAGGGGTGAGACAGACCTTCCTTCCTTCCTTCCTTATTTATTTATTTATTCATTCCTTCCTTTCTTCCTTCTTTTTTCTAAGGAGTGGCAGAGCTCCTCTGGAAAGCAGCCTCATTGGCCCACTATTTTGTTTCCCCACAATCCTCCAGATGTTGCATTAGTCCAGAGCACTGTGTGAAAAACAAAATGGCAGCCACTATCGAAACATAGTGCCTCCCACTATTGGCTGCTATCCCCCATATACCCCAATGCCCTGGACTGATGCAATGAGGGCAAAACAAAATGGTCCTTGCTAGATGAAATTCGGCCACTAGAGCTGAATCCTATTGGAAGGCAGGGGGAACCAAAGACAGGTGGGTATCAGCATTCTGTAAGTCTTCTTAAGAGTGCTGGGGCCTTGCTTGCTGCCTGAAAGTGCTGAGTACTGACATCAGACTTTCCTGATAACCTTGCTATGCCCCAAGTGCGACACAAAAGTTAGGGCATGCTTTAAGTCCATGGACTTCAGTGACCTTAAGTGTAACTGTGTTGGATGTAGGTCTGTGTTCATAGATGATCCCTATTTATTCTGTCTCCCTGTTGCTCCTGCAGGCTCTGGTGGTGCTACAACTCTGGAGTAACACCGGTGTCTCATTCCTGGAGACATGGCAGGAGTTTGCCCAGCACATTTCTGCAATGACCAAAGCTATTGCGCAGCGCCCATATAAGTGAGTGCCTTTTGCCACAGATCATCTTTGCAGCCTCGTTTCTCTTCAAAGCTCTTCCCCTCCACCCCCTTAGCTGCAAGTGTCTGTTTTATAAAGCCGGAATGCCTCTAATGTGTGCACAAGTAGCATGAATGAAAAGGAAGCCTCCCAATTCTTTATTGAAGAAAAACTGATAGAGACACACACATATGTACCTGGTGCATGTTAGTAATATACCATTTGCAAGAAGAAAATCCATACCTTGCCATCTCGACTCTTCTTCTGAGGCAACCAGATGAAAAAAGGAACACTTTCTTTGCTACTGCTTCCTGATAAATTGGGGGGGTTTATTTTTAACTCAAAAACAATAGGACTGTGTTTTAGAAGAGGCATCTGTTGTTTCTCTCACATGCACATGGAGGGATGCCCCTCCTGAGATACTTGATTTTCTCCAGAAATATTGTTTATGCATATGAAGATGCTTGCATGTTTATCTATTAGTAAGTGAGCAACACTTAGAACATTCTGAGGGCTTTGTTCGGTTTTTAAAGACATCTCATCTCAAGCAGCCTGTCCCTTTGCCTCTTCCCACAGGAAACAGCAGGGAAACCAGCCTTTCTCCTTCTGCGCTGATGGTGGGTGGGCCAGTGGAGTGCGTGTGCAGAAAGATGGGATGGGACTCCGACAGGCCTGGCTGAGGCAAATCCAGCAGCTTAACCGAACCAGCCCTGCCATGGCAGCAGCCATCACCAAAACATACCCTTCACCACAGCTGCTGCTAGAGGTCAGTTCACATCTTGGATTGCTTTGTCGTTGGCTAATCAGCAGGCCTCCAGAGAGGAGGAAGGCAAACCTGCCACGAAGCAGGTAGGCAGATCAAGCCCTCCTCAAAATATCTCGAGGGCTGCTGCAGAGAAGAGGGCCAAGGCTTTCTCCCCTGCTGCTCCAGAGAAGTAAATTGAATGGGCCTCAACAGACCCACAGCAAAATGTGGCTGGGCTTTATTCCCAATGGTCAGTTGGCATTTGGTGCCCTTTGGGTGTGCTCAGTTGTCACTGAGATATTATTTATTATGGGGGGACTCCCTTAGGGTCCCCTGGAGACAGAGTCATCTTCTGGTTTATTCCCATTTTCCTACGTTGCAAAGCTTCCGTGGACACTCAAGCACCAAAAATTCAAGACTCAAACCACACGGTGCTTGAACCCTCAACCCTGAGAGTAAGACTCTCGTGCTCTACCGACTGAGCCTAAACGGCCTCAGCCAAGTATACCTGAAGGAGTCTCTCCACCCCGCATTGTTCAGCCCAGATACTGAGGTCCTCCAAGGGTCTTCTGGTGGTTCCCTCACTGCGAAAAACAAAGTTACAGGAAATCAAGCAGGCCTTCTTGGTAGCGGCACCCTCCCTGTGGAATGCCCTCCCTTCACATGTCAAGGAGATATGTAACTTTTAGAAGACATCTGAAGGCAGACCAGTATTGGGAAGTTTTTAATGTTTGATGTTTTACTATGTTTTATAAATGCTGTAAGCTGCCCAGAGTGACTGGGGAAATCCAGCCAGATGGGCAGGGTATAAATAATAAAATTATTACTATCCCAGCTCTTCCTGATAAGGATCTAACAACATAAGCTTCTCTTTGCATGTTGAATCAATGGCTATCCAATAGGGCATAATATAGGTTCAGAATGGCTCTACATTCTACACTGGAGGAAATCATCAGGGTTGTCTGTAGCCAATTTATTTTTCCTTTTTTAAAGGCCTACAGAGAGTGTAGCACAGACAAAGAAAAACAGCTCCTCCTAAGTGACATTCTGGTCAGAAGTGAAGAAAATGAGAGGGAGCGGCGGATTGGCCCAGACTTGTCTCGTCGGGTCTACCTCTTCATGATATCTACCAATCAAGAGCTTGTTTTAGACCTAAGTGCCTAGGTGAGATAGTCAAAGGCCAGAATCTCATGTTTTCTAATCACTGAACCTCTGTTTCTGTATTGCTAGTTATTGCAGAATGGACCTCTAGAAAGCAGTAAATGTCTTGTGCACAAATACCATCAAGCCTCTTGAATTATTCCACCTGCCCATGAAATTCTCATTCAATGAAGATTGGCTTGCAGTAGCCTTTTCGTATCTTCATACAAATCTGTAGTGTTAGTTCCACTTGGACCAAGTTACCCAAAGGATCACCTGTCTCTACGTAAGCCTGCAAGAGGCCCTTATCGGAGTTTCTCTACTATCATCAGTTATACCAAGTTGCCAGTGAAAAGGCTGCCTTAGTAATTGTGAGAACATGCCAGAAATTGGGACCAAAGAGTCTCATTTTAGCACCTGGTAAAGCCCTTTTAGTTCCCCAACCTTTTTAAATCTAAAGCAGTTGATATCTCAACTGGCCCAAATGTTAAAGATACATAGGAATGGCAGTGTCAGAAGTCCCACCACCTTGTGATGTTAGAGGGGCAGTGGGGTATGCAAGTGTGTTGTGTTGTGGCCCCCAGGTTGTGCAATATGCTCAAGGACTCATGACACTGTCATTGTATATGTTGTCAGGACATTCCTCTACTCACAACACCTGGGTGAGTGGATGTTTACCCTCCTATTATTTTGCTGCTTATGTGAC
The DNA here is from genome assembly GCF_027172205.1 of Podarcis raffonei. Classification (NCBI taxonomy): domain Eukaryota; kingdom Metazoa; phylum Chordata; class Lepidosauria; order Squamata; family Lacertidae; genus Podarcis; species Podarcis raffonei. The sequence continues at coordinate 37,641,476 of NC_070615.1, read as the reverse complement.
TGTTTAGTTTTGCAGTTTTAATTAATTCTTTATTTGAAATTGCAGTAATTTATGTAACCTGCCCTGAGACCATTTGGTGAAAGGCAAGAGATAGCTTTGTGACTGATATGCAGTAAGGCAGCACATTTCCAACTCCCAACAATAGCAGCAAAAGAGCATTTAATTAGTAAACTAGGATGAAGCAACAAATAAAGCTTGGAAGAAGCCCAATAGGAGATCTTTATGTGACAGGAATGTAAACTCAGTTCATATGGTGCTCAAAGGCACACTTTTCTTTAATTCTAACTATGTCCACACACACCACTCTAGTTATTATTTTGCAAATGGTCTAGAAGGCAGGCAACAAGATTTTAGTTAACAAAATAGATTCCAGTTCTAGAAAACAAAGTAGCTTATGCAAGTCTGGCATTACCAAATCACCTCTCAGCTAAACCATCTTTTATCTCTGTGAGGTTCTTATCCTGCTTTCAGTGTTTTCAACATGCTTTTTAATCGCATGTTTGATTTGGTACAATCATAAGCCAGCCTGTGTATTTATTTAAAGGGTGGGACACAAGTATCCCAAAATAAAAATATGATGCACCCAGTTCAAAGGCAACAGCAAACTATGATTTGTGAAAAAGATGGAGATCTGAGCGTGCAGGTCATGCACTTAATGCCAAACAATGGTTTGGTATTGGCTGAGCCATGTCATGAAGGAACCTTGAGAAGCAAAGTCCCACAGCAGTACCAGAAACAAAACCATTAGTCACTTACGCCTGTGTTCAACCCTTGTAAGTCAATGCAGCTTGTATTTTAATTATGTTTTCATATAGTTCAATACAGGAGAAGCAGCGGGTAGACATGCAAAGCAAATAAAGCTGCAAGGCTCACATGAGTTCACTTACAGAGACAGTCTAGCAAGTTAATTTTGCACCAGAGCTGTCTGTGCCAAAGCACTGAAAAACACACAAGAGATTAAGAGCCCTTTTTATATTGATAAAGATTGCTGTTTCTGTGTCCCAGAGGCATTACTTGCAAGTGGCCAACCAACACAGTACATTGGCTTCTCTGTTTTCATCATAAATTGAGTCTCATTCATTTGGTTGTTGGGAGGAAAGTGTTCCTTGTCCTGTTTGGCTACTGAATGTCTCAAGGTTCAGAGACTCTTCCAGAAAACTTGGCAACTGTAGTTGATGAGCAGGAGGCAAACGGGGGTAATCAAACTACAGGAATGGCTTGCCTCCTGAAGGTAGGTCTCTGCCAAAGCAGGAAACACTTGTTGAGTTCCAAGATTTCACTAGAAAGTGGGGAAATCTTTGCCCTCATTGGGGAGCCAGCTTCAACCACCCTTATAAAGACACTGAGGAAAAACCCTCATCCTTCAAGACATGGCCTTCAAAGAAAGTTTTATGTCCTTCTGCATCTCTTTCGCTGGCATTCCTCAGCATCTGAACTGCAAGAGCTATCTGAATCATTTCCTGAGGTGGGGGAGGGTGGCTGAATCGAGCCACAGTTCATGCTCAGCACCCAGCCCAGTTTGTTGTGCAGAATTTGCTTCAGTCCAGGGGGAAGGGGCAGCACATCGAGTGTATCCACATAGTCAGGAAGCAGCTGGCGGAGACGGAAACAGCAGAGGTACTGCAGGGAGGTGTGGCTGCCACAAGAGCGGATTACTTTCATGCTGCTCTTAGCGGCCGTTGAGCATACCATGGGGTAGAATCTCTTGTTCTGAAGTTTGGTGGCAGCTACTCCTGGATGGAAATACCAAAAAGGAGGCCTGAGATCAACACATAATCACGGAGATATAAAAAAAGGCACACAAGCTATAATTCAGCCATTGGCTAGGGCACTGTAAGGATTTGGGGAGCAGGGCACTCCATCCCTTGATAGTCTTACAGAGAAAACTTCAATTTGGGACTTAAGTGTGGAGTTTGGAACTGACAGGGTCAAAACTCCGTGGTGTCCTGTATCTGGGAGGAGGAGGAGCTTGTCGCAGAGCAGTGAGTCACAGCGTCTCAATGAAAACAGCAGCAACGTGTGATTCTATGCTCTTTGTCTCTGTGCATGATCAAGAAAACTGTCCAGACACCAGTCATGCTGCTACATGATGCCATACACTTGTCGTAGTTATGCTGGTGTGAAGGCCAAAGCTGGCTTACATGCATATACTTCTGGTTTATGCTACATTTTACTAGTTCCAAACAGCTTTTCAATAATCAAAAGCTTGGGGTGCTCAGGCCGCACTAACAACTAGGCCCTCTGACATCTTTACATATGAGAAAATTGTAATTTGAGTGTAGCAGGGACACACAGCATGCTGATATTTTGAGAGGCAGTCCCTTAAAGTTTAAACTTTAGATCTCACACTTCAGTGATCCTACCCTGTATCTAGCAATAGCTCCCTCCTGCTTAGTTGCATCTTCTTCCAACATTCCCCCTCATCTCAAAACTGGACTACACCTTTCAGCTGTGCCAACATTTGGTCAGCTTAAACCTGTTCTGGATCTCTTGTTCTTACCTATGCATTTCCTGTTTTTGAAAAAGGTCAGAGTCCCATGCCAGGTGTCCAGGTGCACTCCAATAATGGAGCCTTGGCCAAACCTCGTCGAGAAGTTGGTTCTGTCTCCCTTGTGGTGGAGGAGTCCTAGAGGGCAATTGGCAGCCACAATTACACAATATATACTGTAGACTCATTCTGTGTATTCCAACTTTTTCTTAAGACAGTTATTTCCTAGTTCTTTATCAGTTATACATGGGCAAGCCTCTGACTGCTTGTCAGAAAGTCAGTGAATCTGTCTTGATCCATTAATTCAAGTCCTCACAAAAACTTGTTGCCAAAACAGCTGGGTGCAAGAACAAAATGGACCGTGCTCCTTCAAACAAATCAAATCTTCCCTCTCTCCCTTGATGGCCCTCATGCCTAGAACTGCCTCCCAGAACACCTGTGTGATGTCACCACTAATTCCACGAAGCCTTTGGCATCATCCGCTACTGTAACCAAAGGAAAGTACACACCCAAGTTCACCCTCACCCCTGATTCCTAACTTTGTTGACACCTCAGTGCCATGTTTGAGATCGCAATCTTCTCAGTGCAGGGACCTGCTCTGATGTATTTTTAAAATATTGATACTAACTTTTTAACCACAAGCTGAATACTTGGCTTTTTCACTAGCCAAATTTTGGCCCAAGCCATTTTGTTTATAGTAGAGAGTAATTTTACACATGCAGCAGTCCCAAAAACGTAAGTAGTAAACCAACACTTGCAAGAGTGAAGATGCCATTTTAATTACACATGCATGTGCAAGTTCTCTGATAACCTATAAAATAGGGATGCACAGAATAAGATGTTAATATAAACTTTGAACTTCTGGAAGCTAGCCTGCATTTTGGCTCTCTAGCCTGCACTCCAAGGCCAATTTATACAGGGTGTGAGCCGCAAGAAAAAGCCCTTACCTGTGCAGGCTTCCCATGCACATGCAGCCCATTAAAATGCACCTGCCACATGCACTAGTCCATTCCTATATGCTGGCATGCCAGCTGCACACCTGCCTGCTGGAATTAGGCTTCAAATACAGAAATACCTCCCCCCCCCCCCGCTTCAGAAGCCAATCATTTCACTTTTTGTTTACAGTTACAAATATATGAACTATATAACCCCTTTGCTCAGCATGACTTGTCCAACTCCTTTAGTCAATCATGGTCTCTCACTTCCTTTGTAAGGGAGAATTTATACATTCATGTTCTCAACATTTCAGTCAGGGCTAACTAACCTGTAGCACTGCAGATTATGTTAAGACTAGGACTCACATCACCCGTGAACACTGACCATGCTGCCTGGGGCTGGCGATGATGGGAGTTTGGAGTCCAATCACATCTGAAGGAGCACAACTTTAAGCAATGATCTCTGATGGCTCAATCACTCTGTGAGCCACCCAGCCACCTCTAATTACTGGCAAACCTTCACATTTCTCCTTCATCCCATGAATTATTTTCTATGCTGCCATTACCTGTATATGAGAGGCCCCAGCTATCTTCATCTTTGCCCAGCAAGCTACAAAACGTGTGGCGGTACTTGTCCAGGTTCACATCTGATGTCCCAATTCCCACCATCTAGATGTGGACAGAAAATGAGGAATGGGGAGAAGAGGGCAGGCACACAGACAAAAGGACACACACTACATAAATCATGGAGCCACCTAAGCAATCACCTGAGCATTTGTTCAGGTAAGCTTTTTATTTAGCCTTCAGAGCCACTGATTCTGCTCCACTACTACAGAGAACATTTCAGGTTCCAACCATCATTTTGGGTGGGGGAAATCATTCATACTCCCTACTTTCTAAACCAACATGCATTCCCTCTAGTTTAGATAAATAATACGTTTATAGAATTGAATTATTTTCTGGCCCATGTTTGAGCTCTGCTACACTCAACTCTTTCAGACCGACCTCAGCAGTACATCAGTCTGACATGCTGTGTTAATCTGCATGATTTTATTTCACATAATGTGTGTCACAGCACAATATCATCCAATTTATTGCATAGCACTTTATTGGTTGTGTAGACCTATGACAGATAATTGAATTTAGGCAATTTGACAAACCTACAACTCTAATGGAAAATACGGTACCACCCCGAAACATTTCAGTCTCTAATGCTGCACATATGCCTGCAGCAAAGGCCAAGACATTACTAAGGAAATCTTTGGTCTTAAGATGGAACGGTTTATTCCAATGGATATGAATAAGCAAGTCATCTTAGGGCTGGTTCATGTAAAATAATTATGTGTTCTATCAGGTCAGACTACTTGTTCATCTAGCCCAAAATTAGGGAACCTTTGGCCTTCTAGATACTGTTGAACTCCAGCTCCTATCAACCCCAGCAAGCATGGCCAATGGCCGAAGATTATGGGGGTTATAGTTCAGCAACATCTAGAGAGTCAAAGGTTCCCCATACCTGATATACTCACATACTATGTACTTTGACTGACAGCAGCTTTCTAGGATCTGAGTTCAAGGGTTCCCCCTCACCCGCTACTTTATCATTTTAGCTGAAGATGGTAGCAGAGATTCAATTTTGGGCCTCTAGCATGTAAATACTGAGCTATGACTCCTTTCCAGCAGCCCCTAAGCAAGCATTCTGGGAGTGCAAGGAACCCTCCAGCCTCATAGTGAAGCAAGCAATGATATGAAAGCACCATATCTGAGAGCTATTTGAGGGTTAAAGACACAGCTGTACACGCATGCGGTGGCCTAAGGGTACGAAGATTATGCAGATCATGGTGTCCCCACTGGACTTCACCATACAAGATGCCAGTTTTCATAAATGGCATCTCTACTCAATTGCAAAGCACAGCAATAACAAGTGAAAGCTTGTGCCCAAGTTATAGAACTCCTAGGACAGCTGCTTGGATCCTACATTGGCCGTGTTTTGATGCCATTTGAAAATCATTTTAATCCACCAGCCCCAGAGCCTGACTGATGCTTTACATGCTTCTGGCCTGTTTTCTGATGAGTTTTACTGATGTGCCATTTATTAATTCAAGCTACACTTAATGTTGGCTGCTTGCTGCTTTCAGCTGCAAAAGCAGGAGAAAAATATTTTAAAAGAATACGCTTAGTGTACTGCTATCAATGAATCATCCTGTTTTGTTTAGCTGCCCCCTGCAGCACCTAAACATCACCATTCAATGTACCATGTCTGTGCCATAGACGGGTGAGGTCATCTTGATTTCCCAGAAGTGTTGCCCTTCTGCTAGCTCCTTGTTTCCCCGGACTGCAGCAGTGCCACAGCTGTAGTCCATGTGGAAGTTCACCTTACGGTCATCACAGGTCAGCAATGTTGCAGTGGATTTGTTCAGGTCATCCCATACCCAGTCAAAATCTAAATGACAGCAGGGGAGATGGTATCTTTCAAAAACACAAATGATATTGGATCTCAGCCACCCAACTCAAACTGCACTTCAACACAAATGAAGAGCTATTACAAATGAAGAGAAATGAAGTAGTAAACCTGTGTCTGGACTGTACCAATTTGGGCTGCATGTAAACACTCTCAGGACCTAATGCCCCTGTATTTAAGTTATTTAAGATCTTCCTCCATGATTTGTTGCCTTTGAAAGCAGTATAATATGGAACAAAGTAATCGATTTCAAGAAATCTCTCCACACAGAAAACTAGCATGTAAGAGAGAGGGGTTCTGGGCATGTGAAAAGATTTCTGCCTTCTCTTCTTAACTGATATTTTAAGTTCTCCAAAGGCCCTGTGGAGAAAGATCAGAAATGGAGCAGGGTTGAGGAACTTATGACCTTCCAGATGTTGCTGGAGTCAAACTCCCATCAGGCCCAACCAGCATGGCCAATGGGAGTCATAGATCCATTCACTATTTTCCCCCTGAACATCTATGTCACATTCCAACACATCCCTAACTCGTATGAGATTTTTAAAATGCTTCCTTACATTCATCCTCCTCTCCACACTGACAATCTTTGATCCGGTGAATGGTGTGCACATTAGAGCAGAAGGGAGCTTCATTCTGGTTTTCACAGTTACAGTACGACTCTCCAGTTACAGGGATTGCTGTGGGTATGGAAGGCAAAAGAGAAGGAAATTCTGGCTCTGAATCAGAGTCGCTGTGCTGCCCAGAAGAAAGAAAAACAAACTATTAGAATGCTCTTTCAAAAAAAAATGCTCAGAACCAACCCATGTCATTTTCCATTCCCATGGATTTCTCCTCTCAACAGAAATGTTATTTTTAAGCTAAGTTCTTTTTATTCTTACATATACTCTCTGAAGTCAATGCTGTTCACTTTCACTGGTATAAATGAATCCTTGCCAGACTTTAAAGATTACTTAAAAGAATTTCTAAAGGGTGACTGAAGTGAAAGAGCTTGGCTCTGTGTAGCCTCTATTGAAGCTGAACCCTCTCAACTGATAAGAGGTTGAGAGAGGCATCATTTGGCAGCAAAGCAGAATCAGCAGCCACAATAATATGACAAGAGAGGCTGATATGACACCTGCTTATCTATATAAAAACCCACAAAGTAGGAAGAACTGCAGGCTTTTCTGTTGTCTCTCTCACTCCACCTTCCTTTAGCTCTTATACCTTCTTCCTCTGGGGAATTGACAAAAGATAAGAGACCCATTGATACTAGTGACTATTGGAAGCCATACACTGCTTTAGTGAGGAAAGTTTAGCTCCTAAGAAGACTGGCTGGAGAGTGTAGGAGGATGCCATAGCATAAAATCAAGTAGGGATGGTCTTTTATTGCTTTAGGCTGCAATCCCCATACCCACTTATATGGGACTAAGTTGCACTAAACTTAATGGGACTTCTGAATAGACATGTATAGGATTGCACTGTTACTTCCTTAACCTACACTCTTTGCACTGAGCCTTGTGCTTTTAACTAACTTCCCAGTTTGTTTTGGTTACAAAACGGTCAGTAGTCCCTCTTAGTGGTTCAGCCTTACCCTACAGCAGTGCAATTTCAAACCTTGATTTTCAGACATCAGCCTGCTCCTCTGAGGAGGAGGAGGAGTGTGAGGGAGGGAGGCAGGTACAGACGACATCAGAGCCCACTCCAGTCACGACTGCCCCCACTCCCAATTTTACATGTTTTTCCCTTCATCTTAGCACTTTAAAATTGTAAACCGCCTTGGAAGCCTTAGTAGAAAGGTGGTACAGGCAAACCCCAATTTGCACGGGGCTTGCATTCCTGGCCCCCCTGCACATCGGCAGAGCACATAGAAGCCCGTCCCACCCCTTCATGCCCACTCTACCCTCTTCCTAGTCCAAAACAACCCACATGTCAGAGGTCACGCATCAATTGAATGCGCTCAAAGTGGTCATCACCTGTATATAAACACAATGAATAAGTTTATTAAATAAATTAGCTGGGGGCTCAGGCATTGTTCCTTCCCTGCTTTACTATTCAAGTACCTCTCAAATGGAGATCTCAGCTGAATCTGAGTATTGTGAACAAAATGAGCATACACTCTGCAACCAAGCTCTGGGTGCACCCACACTCTGAAAACATCAACTGATGAAGTAAATAGACTCCATCTAGCACAAAATAAACTTTCATGTGGTTTACCACACATGCTGGTTTAATTCAATTCCGGTGGGAGTGGGGGAAGGAATAGTGCCAACTTACTTCTGTCACCCAGTTGAGAAAAAACATGAATGTAGATCAATTTAAGCTCCCTGCTAGGTTCATGGATTCAGTGCTCATGAAAATTTAGCTCACTGGGCAAAGCTATTACAGTCCTGGTCAAAAATCCAAAACACATGCCAACAGTCAATTTTCCCACTCAGACAAACAGTCAACTATCCAGATGGCACTGGGTCTTAAGAAGGCTGTTCTGCACTATCATACCTGCCCATCAGAATCAGACGACCAGCTAAGGGATCCAGAAGGCAATGCTACTGTCCTTGAGTCTGCATCACGGCGTACCCCACTCAGGACATAGTGCCAGGCTCTGCTGTTGCGCATACGGCGTGCCATGGCGTGTTTGGAGAGGTAATCTGGAAAGCAAGGAGAGATGATGTTCAAGCCAACCCTTCCTACTTTACTATTAACCACACAATAACAAGACCAATAATCCTTCCTTCAGACAGAAATTGTTTATTATTTATAGCCTTTAACATGTATTAAGTGATGTCCAGGCCCTGCCTGCAGGCTTATAATCTAATGAAGAGAGTCAAAGTAAATGAAGAGAAGGGATAGTAAGCAGCTATATGCAGTATACAGGGAAGATCTGTGGTCAAATCCCCACTCATCCATAAAGCTTACTGATTCTAGGGCAGTCATTGTCTTGCCGACTTAAGCCTCTCGCAGGGCTGCTGCAAGGAAACATATGCACAACCCTGAGTTCTTTGCAGGGAGGAGGGGAATGTAGCAACAACAACAAAAATGCTAGGGAAAGTCAACAGAAACAAAGGTAATCTGTTGTACTGTGTTAACTGCTAGTGATGCCTTAAAACCATTTTTTCAACCCTGGAATTAATAACTCTCAGAATAATTCTGTACAAATGCATAAGACAGACCATCTGAAGCAAATAGCTACGTGTTATAAAAGAGCCTGAACAGGGAAGGAGGCATGAGAGCCTGGAGAGAGGAGGAAGGCAGAAAGAGAATAATATCATATCAGGCACTCTGTCTTAGACAGATTCACTTATCCATCACAGCAGTCATGTATGTACTCTCTCCCGCACCCCCGGAGTTCAGTCTTTGAAAATGTCATTTCATATAGTTTTCCACTTCTCTTCCCAGTTCCCACCCACCCTACCCTGGCCTCTTTCTTGAGTCCATTTGTTTTATGTTTTTAAAGTTTACTTTTTTAAATTGCAAGGTTTCGTAATGGAAGCATTGTACAATGTAGCGATTAGACTAAGATCACTGAAAACCAAGCCCAAATCCTCACTTCACTGGGAATCTCCTCAGATGACCTTGAGCAAGTCGTGCTTTCAAGTCTGATCTACTGGGGGGGCAAATGACCATGTGTTTCCCTAAGCTCTCTGGATAAATCAATACAGTGCTGTATACTACTTTGGAGATGGGGTGGACACTGCAGTCAAGAAGAGCATACAGTACAGTACAAGGGAAAATATTTCACCGAAAACAAGAGAGATCCAACAGGAGAGACCAGCAAGAACCTCCCTTATCCTCCTTTATGTAAACATCGAGAGTTTTAACCAAATACATTTTTGCTACACTGCAGCCGATTCCAATCATTCTATACAGAGAAGTTACAGGCCACAAACTTAATGTTTTGAAACATCTGCCAACAGGCAATACTTACAGTACTTGCTTAAATGTGACCAAAGCTTTCCTGCCCTATTATTCACCCCCAGGCTACAGGAGTTTATGAAAATCAGGGTTCAAAACTGCACCCCAAGCCTAAACCAGAAATAAGGACCACTGACTCTATATTGTAACAGATAAATTAAGTGCTTTACTGAGGCACAATACCCAAGACAAGCACAGTGGATAAGCAGTGTTAGAAATTAGTGAGGTGCCAGGCATGTTTTGCCACTGGCACAGGTCCAGTTGTGACCACATGGAGATCTCTGGATGCCATCTCCATCCGGCTGGCCCCTCCAGCTTTCTTAAGAAGAAAAGCAGAAGAGCTTATTTATTGCATTTATATCCCACCATTTTCTCCAAAGAGCACATGGCTCACTCCCCTCAGTTAATCTCTACAACCCTGTGAGGTAGGTTAAAAGGCTATGACTGACCCAAGGTCACCCTGTGAGCTTTATGATTGAGTGGGGATTTGAACCCTGACCTCACAGGTTCTAGTCCAACCACTACACCACTCTGGCTTCCTAGAATACTTCTGCTATGGGGCAGCTATATAAAGCAAATTATTATGATTATTATTATTGCCATTGTAGGGGAAAAATAGCGCCATTCTTAGCTCCCAAGGGGGTATGCAAGAAAAGAGGTTGTCATTCAGGTACTTTAGATATTCAGCAGGGCCTCATACAATCCAAACGTTTTGCAATGACTTTGCAGGAAAAGGTCCTGAAAGGTGTCCCAGAAGATAAGCATTCATGATCTAACAGCCTCTATTTCAGAACTGCCCAACCCAGGCATCATGTAAAGAATACCAGGATAGGCATAATGCGATTAAGGCCACTCAGCTCAGTGATCAAATGAGCCACTCCAGGCAGCTCAGCAGGTCAACAACTGAGCTGCCTTGTGAGGAAAAAGATTACTCCAAGTGAACTTTACAGTCAAAGGAGCAGCTATAACAAGCTAAGTAGGGGATAAAGAGGAGCATGAACAGAAAACAAACTGAAAACACACCAAGACACGGCTGGGAAACATCAAGAGCACTGAAGCAAAGTCTCTATGGCAGACAACATACTTTAACTGTTAAAAAAGAAAGGATTGCTTCCTTCCACTGTAGGGTGAACCTATAATGATGCCATAAGGAGTGTGTTCCAGTGCAAAAACCACTAGGGCTAGAAAGCAGTACACTGCTTCAACAGCAAACATGCATTCATATAATATATGCTTAGGCCAGAGGTTTTCAACCTTTTTGCGTCCAGGGCTCCCTTGACCAACTACATTAATTCTGTGGCTCCCCTATGGGAGCTCCAAGTCTCAGAAGCCCAGTTATGTCACCCCTTGCCTGCAGAGCCAGCAGCCCCTCGCCCCTTTTTGAGGCTGCCTCAGCTTCGGGCAACCAACACCCCCTGGCCAGCTCCAGAGGCACCATTTGCCTGAGGAGCTTGTAGCCAGGGCTGCTGCAACAAACAGCCACACAAGCCTTTGGGAGGCAGAGAGGCAAGAGGGCATGAAAGGAGGGAAGGAAGGAAAGAGGGACAGAGGTCAGTGTTGCCTGCGGCACCCCTAACCATCATTCAAGGCACCCCGGGGTGCCATGGCACACTGACTGAAAACCACTGGCTTAGGCATACAGAGTTACAATCCACACTAGCTAGAAAATGCCAGGGTTGAAAGGGGAAGTCTAGATGGCTGTAACCAGAGTGACTCTCATATGTAACAGAGGAGTGGTTATCACCAGCTTACAGTCCCAGAAAGCTAAAGGAAAGGCTAGGCTCCTAAGGCACCCACAAGACTCAGTAAGCACTATGTAATGTGACCACAGAACAAAGTTATCAATTATCAGTTTTCTTAGATATAAAGACTCTTGCATAAAAGTATCCTAACTTTTACTTCATTAATAAATAGTATTAAATGATCACAGCCTTAAACTATCAAGTGGAAAGAAAAGGTCACTTAGTATGTAATGTGGACCATCACTACTCAAAGATGGCAATGACATCCCATAAAGCAGAAGTGACTTTGCATCACTTACTTTCTAACACACACAGGTAGAAAATCACATTTAAATTATGTGCCCGGTCAGTAATTAAAGTCAGCACATAAAGGAGGGGAATATGAAAGGCACCCTGGAAGGCCACTGACCTTAACTAAGCAGGGATTTGAAGCAGGTCTCTCTGATCCCAATCCAACTTTATATGCAACTGTACTGCACTGCCTTAATACAGAATGCTAGTATCACAGAGGTGAGCCAAAGCACACAGGTAATCCAGCCCCACAGGATAGAATGAACTATGTTGTCCATATAGAGTTGGGATTTTATCCTAGTTCAAGTCCCACCATTTTCCATGAATCCATTGTGAAACCAGGCTCTCCAAGAACAGAACCACATTATATGCAACAATTATATGCACTTCAGATGTGCTAGTATTTGGCACAGGAAACTCTTAAGTACAAAACAAAGTGCAGGTGCCTGACCCAATGCCCACATTCATGCTTCTGGTAGCCCCAACAAAACTGTGGATACCAGATGCACGTACAGTCATACCTCGGGTTGAATGTGCTTCAGGTTGAGCACTTTCGGGTTGCGCGTTACTTCCAGGTTTCGCTGCTCGCGCATGCGCAGACGCTCTAAATGACGTCACGCTAAAAAATATCTCTATGCACCTTTCCAAGGTGCCTCAAAGTAGCTTACATAGACCGGTAAATGCAAGTTAAGAAAATACAAAATCAAGCCAACTACTGATTTTAAAGATGTGTATGTACATTTTATTTTAGATCACTGCTTTTTAGAGCAGTGTTTAGCTTTTTCATGTGTACATTTTTTTTGTATTCTTAATCTCATTAAAATTGTTCTTAAAAGGCTATGGGTAGAAAATGGACACATAATAAAGTGAATTACTTATAAGAGATAAATACAGCAACCCAAGAAAAACACACTATAAACAGACTAGCCAGAAAGGACCAACCAGATAGACAAGGAGTACCTTGCAGCCACCTCTGAAGGCCGACATCCTGTATGGGTGTGTGGCAAAAAGGATCCTCCTACTGCAGGGCAGGGGGATCTGTGGCGCTCCAGATATTGTTGGACTCCAGCTCCCATGATCCCTATCTCTTATACTATACTAGCTGGGGCTGATGGGAGTCTGGAGTCCAACATGATCTGCAGGGCCAAAGGTTCCCCATCACAACCATACAGAATTATACTTTTTAAGAGTTGTGATGTAAAGAAAGGGGGGGAGGGAGGAAAGGCACACATACAATTTTAGAAGGAAGCTTTTTCAAGAGTTTCTATGTTTCTTTCCCATGCCTTCAAGGCTGACAGAAATCTCATGTCTCTCATTTTCTCCAGTGGTCAATTTATGGGCTGCTGACCCAGAACGCTTCTATGCCCTCAGATGGGATTTTATTTCTTATGCTTCTGACTGAACATTTACCATCCACACCAGCTGAGGGTGTGTTACTACTTTTTCATTTTAGTATTTTGTTTGCATAATGTAATATCCTGCTACTGGGCCTTTGGCTCATTCATTATGTTACAATTAAAAAGTTATGGGGTGCAGAGATAGTGTCTTCAGCATAGAATCCCAAACCTCACGACTGGGCCTTTGTCAAATCTCTCTCTCTTTCACACATACACACATCCTTCCAAATAGTCTTCTAAGCAAAGAAGGTACAGAGGTACCTTAAAAAACTACAGGAGAAAAAGCACCTCTCGACTTCAGCTAAATCGTGTCCCCACTTAGAAACAGTCATTCGGTTGGACTAGATGACCCTTAGGGTCTCCCCGCCTCCAACTGTACAATTCTATAATTCTTGCGCTGACTCACTGTCTCTCGGCCAAGCACCCAATAAATGCCTCGTAAGTTGGGGGCGGGGCAATGAGACCAGTGTCCAACTTTACCCAGCGTCCTTTGCGAGAACTCCCAGCAGCCACTGGGAGGGGTCCTGCCAGAAACTGGCCAACGGTCCGCTAGTGGCCTCAGAAGTACTTTCTCAACCGAGCTGTAGGCCGCAGGCCGTGCTTACCCCATACATACACATACGCCCCGTTCTCCACAGCCGCCAATACCCGCCATGGCCTACCTCAGCCGTCCAGCCACAGAGCCGCTTCCCCTCCTCCTCCTCCTCCCCCGGCCCCTCAGAAGCCAGCGAGCGAGCGCGCCTCCCTCCGCTCCACATCGGCAGGCGCCGCACCCCGGCCTCCTTCCCACAGGCGAGATATAAACAATCCACGCTGCGCGCGCCCACCTCGGCCGCGCCCATTGGCAGCTCGGCTCGGCTCCCTCCCCTCCTTTCACGTCCGTTTCCTACCTGCGTCACTCCTCCTCTTGCTCCTCCCGCCCCCGACGAAAGGGAGAGGGCGGGGGAACGGCACCATCTTCCTCTCTCCTGATTGGACGCTTCCCTTGCTCAGCGCCCGGCATAGCGCTCAAGTCGCACGCGCAGTACGGCGTGGTGACGCCGGTGACCCTTTCTCATCTCTCTCATTGGCAAACCCTGTTCCTCCCTCTTCAACAAGGAGGTGGAGATTTTCTCACTCCATGAAAAAAAGAGAGAAGGCGGTCTCCGAGATATGATTGGCTGAGAAGGAAGAGTCAATAAGTAAGGTGAGTGCTGCCTCATAGGACAGGAGGCAGCCGAAGAGTCCCTGGTGACTTTCTATTGGTTAAAGTTTACGTCACTCAGTCTTGGACGGAACAAAGGTGGGCAACGTGGTTCCCCAGCTGCCTTTTCATTGGACAAGATTGATGTCATTCGTGAGAGGACGGGCAAAGCAACGCCCAGTTGTCTGTTCATTCGTCAGGGTGCATGTCAATCACCTGACGAAATCGGAAGTGGTGAGGATTGCTGAAGCAACATGGAGGAAGCCGCAGAGGGTGAGTGATTGATGGGCTTTGAAGGCATGGTCGCTGGGGAAGGTGATTGGATGTTAACTAGGCTTCCTGTACTTTTTAACATCTGTGGAGAAGCAGATGTTCAACAACAATGGGATAATCTGCGCCTGTCAGATGACTATCTGCTGTTAAAGCACAGGAACTTTTTCCAAATAAATAAGAGCAATGATGTTGAACCTGCCCTCCAGACGTTGCTGGATTACAGCTTTCTTCCTTAGTTGAGGCTAATGACAGTTGCACTGGTGCAAAAGAGAGAGGGGTGGGGGATGTGCCAAGATCCAAGTTTGGGGCGAGTGCTCTACAGTGAGAAAACCCCAGCAGAGGTTTAAAGCCACTAAATATGCAGCAAAATAAAGCACGGAAATACAGGTTATTATATCTTTAAAATATGTCCCTCCAAGTGAGTTCTAAAATGTCCCCTTTAAAAGTTTCTTTCTAAAGTTTCCCTCTTACCCCAACATAAGAAGACGACTACATGTTTGGTAAGTTTTAAAAAATGGTTTACTTACAAACTCTTCAAAGGTCAGGTTCATGTGCATTTCCATACATCAGTCAGAAAAGTTGCACAGGCAATACAACTTAGCTTAGTTACAAAGTGGTGAAAGTTCCTAAATTATTGATTTAGGAACACAAGAGTGGCTTGTGATCCATGTGGCTGAGCAACCAGCTCAAACCTCTTCATGTGCTGAGCTTCTCAGGTAGACTGTGTACAACAAGAGGCTTTAATACCTCTTTTCCCAAGGCGGGTAGAAGTGATGTAACTAAGCCTGGCAGGACAGCTTACTCTACCACTGATCAAAGTTGCCACTGCAGTTTCTGCATTTCAGAGCCACTTAGAAAATGAAGAGTTAAGGTTCATATTCAACTTCCTGTTGGTCTGGTGTGTGAGAAACAGCTGGCCCTCCAGATGTTGCTGAACTTCCAGCTCACATCAGTCCTCACCAAAATAGTTCCCCACCCTGACATATAGTTTTGTTCTTCACATGTGCTAAAATTAATCTTAACAATTTTCAATGCTTTAAATTGTAAGTCCTTAATTCAGTAAGTGCGGGCTATTGAAATGTCATGTCTTAAAACATTTAAATCCTGAGGTTTCTGCAACCGGAGGTGCCTGTTTTGCGCATGCGTGCGGTGCGATATAGCGCTTCTGCGCATGCATGCGGCACAATATAGTGCTTCTGCACATGCACGCATGGCAAAACCCGGAAAAACACTTCTGGGTTTGCCGTGTGTGTATTCCAAAGGATATGTAACCGGAGGTGAACGCAAGTAGTGGTACCACTGTAATTTAAACAAGGTTTTTGCGTAGGGACGGGGGAAGGAGAGACCAGTGCCCAGTTGTGCACAGTGGAGGAAGGTGTGCTCTGCAGAAGTGGGGGGGGCAGAGCAGAACCCCCCCAGGGCAGAAACACCCCCCCCAAAAAAATATTTTATTCACATTAGCACCTATGAATGCAAAATTTGAATGTTGGCAGAAGGACTTGCCTCTGGCGTGCAGTGTTTTTCGGAAGCTTAGGCCTTGCATTGTACACTGTGGAGGGACAAATGGGGATCTGCCCTGCCAAACTCTGTCTGCTGTCAAACAGCCCACAGTTCCCCTGCCTTCTTATAGGTAACCAGCCCGGGTGAACAGCCTTGATCTCCATGTTGCTATTGTAGAACTCAGCAGGGAGGAGGATGGGGACTAAAGAGAAATTAGTTGACCCTACCTGTCATTGACTGTGGCTCCATCTATGGTTCTATTATTCTATTAAATGCAGGGCACAGTATTCCAAATCAGTTCAGTTTAGGACATTGTGGTATATAATATGGGAAATGGACATTAGATAACAAATAGGTTGAGAGATGGGGGGGGGGATAAATCAATAAAACCTAACTTAATTAAAACCCAACAAATAACATACTATGAAAATTATCATTATATCAGTTTACACTTTTGGGTTTTATAACTATTAGTCATAGTGAGATAAAGCATATAGAAATAAAAGTTAAATAATCAAGCTTTCCCAGTAGACTTTTTACATTTGCTATATAAAATTTGGCTTGTGCTTTCAAAAGGGGGGTATTAACACACTAGCCATTTGATAGTATTTATTTAATCGTATGTTTAAGTGTAACAGTGACCAACAGTACAATTCTATGCGTATTTATTCAGATGTTTTATGGTGTTCGTTGAGGCTTGCTTCCAGGAAAGTGTACATAAGACTTGCAGACTAAGAGTCTCAGGGATGAATGAGGAAGTTCCTGTTTCCATCCCTATCTGCCATGAACTCTCTAGGTTGCCTTAGGCAAGCTACTCTCTCATTGTCTTTGCATCTGCAATAAGGGGATAATACTTTCCTAAGTTCAAAGACTGAAGGATTATTGAAATTGTGTATATATTATATATCACTCTTATCATCATTACATAAAGTTAAGAGAACTAAAGTGTAAAAAAAGGCTTATTTTTGTGTGGAACGACTCACTTTTACAGTTATATTCTCCTAATTGATTGGAGTGTTAAGTCTCTGTCTTGGGAGATTCTTGTTCAGCTGTAAACATTGCTGGATAAATCTTGACCAGTCAGTGTCTTTCAGCCTACTTCACAGAGCTGTTGTGAGGGGAGAAGTCTATTATAGGTAATAGATATGACAAGACAGCTATGTTTGAGGTGGAAGCACAGGCCAGAGAGGTGATTAATAGCTGGAGTTTTGTAACTGAGGGATTAGGAATTTCAGGTCAGGAAATAGTCTAAATAAATTTATAGAGTTAATCAATACATTATTTGACAAAAGATAGGAAGGTGATATTAGTATCTGAGTAGTTCAAGAACGGACCTATAATTATCTTGTCCTTTTAATTACCTACTCATAATTATCTTGTCCTTTTAATTACCTATGTATTATTTACTGGTGCATTGTACGCATATTTATTGACATCTTTATATTACTAATATAAGAAACCATAAGAATAAGCCTTGGATTGTGGGTTGTAGCCAACCAAGTTCTACTCAAAAGTAGACCCAATGAAATGAATGGACCTACGTTGGTCATAGCCATTCATTTCAGTGGGTCTGCTCTGAGTAGGGCTAGCATTGGATACAATCCTATTTATTATATTTATAAAAGTATTTCTGTACCACCATATCATAAGATATCAAGGCAGTGTACAATGTTAAAACATTTAAAGAAATAAAAACACTGTGTATGCTATTTTTATACCATGATGATTTATAATGTGCATTGTACTGTATACAAATAACAATATACGTTGTATAATATTTTGTGTGTGTGTGTGTTTAAAGATATAGGGATCATGTTTCCCACCATAGCTCCTTAAAGGAAAGTTGGATAAAAATTAGATAGAGGGATGCCATCTTAATTTTGTAGCTTGGGGGCCCCTTTGCGCAAATTGATCTTTGCTACTCAATCGCTACCACAGCCATGTTCCCTCTCTCTTGTCTGTTCACCAGTAAGAGAACTAAATGTCATCCAGAACACACACTCTGTTGATGACAGCTGACAAGCAAGCTTCTAATATTCAACATGACCTCATGCCTTTCTCAGTAAATATTAATATTTTAATATTAATAGCCATTTTAGCAGTAGGAAAGGGGGAAAGATCACCCCGTTGTTACCTTTCGTGGACTTCCTAATGACATCTGCCAAGGTCATGGTTGGCTCCATCTCCAGGGAATCTTGTTGCTTCGATTGATTTTGATCCCCCACAGGGTGCCAAGAATTCTCTTCCTCAGTATCCATCTTTTAATATCCTTTTAAATGTCCAAAATCCTCTGCTGAGGAGATAAGTATCTTCTGCTTCTGATACGGTTGGGGAACTTAAGCCTTATTAAGATGTTCCCTCAGCCTGGCTGTGTGAAGGTGCAGGAAATTCCTGGGTGACTCAAGTTGTCCATCCTTATTCACCTTTTTGCCTCACGAGTCTATGATCACTTAATGGCTGTGTTTACATTTTACAATGGGAGACATCCTGGATGGCTTTGTTACTACAGGAGCCAGTGACTGAGGTGTCCTGGAATTCTAATCGCTATGGAATTTGGCTTCCAACTGTCATAAGCCAAAATGCCACAACTAGCTAGTGCAAGTGGAGGTCTGAATTGAGAGAATTGCTAATATAAATGGGGGAGAGGGGAATGTGTTGGGTGCTTTGATGAATTTGCAATTCATAACAGATTTTGGCTTCAAATATTTTGGGAACCAGGGATGCGGGTGGTGCTGTGGGTTAAACCACAGAGCCTAGGACTTGCCGATCAGAAGGTCGGCGGTTCGAATCCCCGCGACAGGGTGAGCTTGTTTATTGTCTTGTTCTTTCTTTTGACCTACTTTTGTTGTTTTTAAATGTTGTTGTTGTTGTTGTTGTTGTTGTTGTTGTTGTTGTTGTTGTTGTTTATACCCCGCCCATCTGGCTATCCACACTTTATTTTTAAAGCAACCTGCAGCGTTCATTTCTAAGCATTTTATAGAGAAACCATGTTGGTTTTAATGTATCAGGGTGTGGGTTGTTTGCTTGGCTGTAAGTCGCTTTGGGTTGCCTTGGGAAAGGCTAAGCAACTAACAAATTTAACAGATAGTAAATAAATGACACATATTGGGACCTTTAAATAAATGACACAGAGCTCACTCTGTCCTCAATCGGCTGTATTGCATATTTCTCCCACCTTACGATTTCCCCCTTAAAAAATAAATAAATTGTACTTTTGCAAACTTGGGTTCCTCCGCACCCTCATCCCTCACCTGACAAATACCTTCCTTTTGTGCCTGATGGATGCCATTTTGTGCACATAAGCAACCTCACTTACAACCAGAACATTGGAAATCAGACAGAACAATAACTGTTTCCTCACCCTGGTCCTCTTGTCCCTTGCAGATGGAGGTAACCTGGCTGGGGTCCAGCACATTATCGTGGTGCTATCAGGGAAAGGGGGCGTAGGGAAGAGCACCATCTCAACAGAGCTGGCTTTGGCTCTGCATCACACTGGGAAAAAGGTATGTACCATGTGGTATAGTGGTTAGAGCACTGGATTGTTGTTCTTTATTTCATTTATGTTCGCTTTATAGTTTTTAAGCGGGGGAGGGACCTTAAAGCGGTTTACAACCTACATTAAAACATCAAATAAAACAATCCAGAATCAAACATCAATGAAGAAAGTCAAGTATACAGTGGTACCTTGGGTTACATACACTTCAGGTTACAGATTCCGCTAACCCAGAAATAGCACCTTGGGTTAAGAACTGTGCTTCAGGATGAGAACAGAAATCGTGCTCTGGCGGCGAGGCGGCAGCAGGAGGCCCCATTAGCTAAAGTGGTGCTTCAGGTTAAGAACTGTTTCGGGTTAAGAACGGACCTCCAGAACGAATTAAGTACTTAACCCGAGGTACCACTGTACATTCAAAACAACATAGTTAACAGGAAACTAAAATATTATCTTAAAGATTTCTAAATAAAACTTTACAAAGGAGGTCAACTACAAGAATGCCTATTCAAAGCGGCAAAGTTTTCTTAAACGTTTCAAAAGAAAACATTACGAGAGGAAGTCAAATATAGAATGCACATTTAAAATGGCATAATCAAAAAGAGAATAAACTATTATCATAAGCATAGAACATGTCTGTTGCTGCCAGTGGTCTTTCATGGGGGCTCAATAACTTGGGTCTGCACTAAGAAACAACCATGATGGTCTCTGGCCTCTTCAGCAGCCTCAGCTTTTGCGGCTGGAATCAGTAAAGGCCCTGCCCTCTCAAGCCAGGTGGGAAGAGGCCTGCAAGACGGAGCAGGTCTTCCAGGACTCAAAGCAAAGATTGAATGTGAACCCAGAGTACCCAGATCCCTGCTTAGCAGTGACTGCAGTGGTCCTGGCCCATATGCCATCTCCCAGTCTAATGTACCTCCATTCCACACATTTTCTCTTGGGGATAAGCCTTCATGTATACCACCCTGAACTCTTTGAAGAGGGTTAGGGAACAGGATCCAGTGTACAGGGCAGATCCCGAGCACCCCTCACCCCCCACGAGTCACTTCCACAGATGAGCAGGGCTTCCCACTCACCCGTTGCCCAATGTCACCATGACGTCAGGTGACCGAACTTCAAAGTTAAACAGGTGTGATCCTGCTGGTACTAGTGATGTCGGTTTTCTGAAAAATGGGGAAAAAATTCCAGAGTGCTAAGGCAGCTGAACTTTGATCAGCAAACAAATCTAGGCAAGTATGCCTTAATATTATGTATTCATCTCTTGGTTTTTTTCCATACTCAGAAGTATTTGAAACAATATTTGGGGACGAGAGAAATCAGTAACAGTGCAGTTAATGTGGTCTAAACGTTGTAGTCTAACAAAGCTGGAGCTTTACATGCAAATTAGTTTTAGTTTTGGGTTTTAGGGGGGTTTTTTTGGAATAACTAGAAATATCTAAGAACATGACCACTCGGCACTATATGTCTCTGTACATTGTTTACATCTCAAGAAGCAAAAACGAAGGCCCTCAAAACTGTAACGTTAATTTGAGCTTGTTCCCACCCCCCAGGCTAAGAAATTAAATTAGCTGTTATTGCTGGGGTGCGGGGAGTTAATTACACCATTGAAATGACTCTGTGTTACTGGTATTTTATCCACTCCTTATGTTGTATGTTTGAAGGGAAGTCGGAGAGCCTATGGAGTATGGGGTCAGGGAGTTGGAAGACAGAACAGAATTAGAGTTGGTAAATGGAAACTTAGGTTGGAGGAAGAGAGACAAAGGGGATTAACTGTGTGGGTTTAGGGTTTCAGGTGCCCCCCTTCACGAGGTCCCCATTATGTGAGGGGTACGGGCCAGGCTGTGCTCTTTGACCCTCCCCTTCTATTGACTTCCCAATGGCCCACCTCTTCATTCTTCCAGGTGTTTAGGCAATGGGGGGAGTGGGCTTCAGGCGGAGTCTGCTGTACCCCTGTCAGCTCCCTGGGTGGGCCGTTGGGAACTGGATGAAGTCAGAGGCCCCAGCGAGCACGTCCTTCCATGTGCGACAGGAAATGAGTGGACAGGGCTACGTTCTCATTCATTCCAGACTTCGGGTCTCCGCGCACTGGCTTTCATGGGTCCTCAAATAAACACTGGGCGCAGCAACAAAAATCTGCCGACAGCATACAAATCAATCTGGCTAACCTGATCCAAAACAAAACACACACATACCCCACTCACACACAAAAGCAAATCTCACTAAAGCCAACCAAAGACAACCAACCACACCTAGGTCACCCCCAATGTCTCTCACCACCAAGGAAATACAACAAGCAAATAGTAAGAGAACCCACACAAGTGACGCTGACACAAAACCCCACATATACACTAAGTAGAAGAGTAGAAACATTGCCACCCGACCCCACTCACCATTTCCCCCTCTCCCCCTCTTTTCTTCCTAATCTAACACTGTATGTAACACTACTGTATCACAACAAATGAAACTGATCTGTAGAAAATGCAGCTTGAAAAAAAGAGACCATGCACGTATTTTTGTAAACTAAGAAATCTTTAATAAAAATAGGTTTTTTTAAAAAAAACCACTGGGCAATTTCACTCGGTAAATTGTCACTGAAATCCACACTAGAAGGATTTGAACACCAACTCCGATACCAACACCTACGCAGTGCTGTTAGCATGGTAAGACAGCGACACTGTTTAACATTAATTTTTACACACACACCCAAAGGAGGTAAGCATTTAAATTTACTGTATGGGCCTGGGTGCTCCATAGAGAGAGTCACCTGGAGGGGGAAAAGTTAATTATATCCCTGAAACTGTCTACAAAACCTTACAGGTTTGTATCCATTCATTATGTTACTAATGAATGTTTACGAAACTGTGCTTTTTAGATATGGAAGTGGAAAAATCTAGCAGTGGGATAAAATTCCATGATGGAAAATTTCCGCCTCCATCACGTTGCCTCTCACTCCCCTCCCTGTCTGACTTGCTCCCTCCCCAGAGGCCCATGTGGCTTGACATGGCCTGCTTGGAAATGAATTTGCCCAGGACTATCCGGGGAGATTTGGGACGCGGGTGGCGCTGTGGGTAAAACCTCAGCTCCTAGGACTTGCCAATCGCATGGTCGGCGGTTCGAATCCACGCGGCGGGGTGCGCTCCCGCTGCTCGGTCCCAGCGCCTGCCAACCTAGCAGTTCGAAAGCACCCCCGGGTGCAAGTAGATAAATAGGGACCGCTTACTAGCGGGAAGGTAAACGCCGTTTCCGTGTGCGGCTCTGGCTCGCCAGGGTAGCTTCGTCACGCTGGCCACGTGACCCGGAAGTGTCTGCGGACAGCGCTGGCTCCCGGCCTATAGAGTGAGATGAGCGCACAACCCTAGAGTCTGTCAAGACTGGCCCGTACGGGCAGGGGTACCTTTACCTTTACCTTTATCCGGGGAGATAGGAGGCTAAGGAGAGAGTCCATGGTGAGGACAGGTAAGGCCTCCATGTGGAACTGTAACCCAGTGAAACATCAGAGGTTCAGTCCATGGGTAGTCCCAGGTTCAGGTCCCCTCCCCATGGTCTCATTTGGGAAAGAGCTCAGAAGAGATGGAGCTGAATCCTTGAGAAAAAGGTTGCAACATTTGGGGAGGCATGGTAAGATGTGGCATAATAGTTGCAGGTTTGATCCCTGTATGGGACAGCTGCATTGCAGGGGATTGGACTAGATGATCCACAGGGTCCCTTCCAACTCTACAATTCTATGACACTATGAAGTGTGTGAAAGCATGCATCACATAGAAAAGTGAATAGGGAAACATTTTTCTCCCTTATGACACTAGAACCAGATGTTCTCCTTCCCCAGGCTATAGTACGCTGCCCATTCATGGACCACTCTGTCATGGATGCCTAGAAGGCTGTTGACCCATCAGAAATGGAGGAGGCTCAATGGGAATGGGAGGTAGGAGGGGTTTCTGGTGATCGGCTGACTAATGGGCTGCTTCCAGCAAGCGCCATTTCCTGGTTTTGTAGGTAGGTACGTATGGCTGGAACATACATATTTGAAAATGTAGGTACATATGTAGGTTACTAATATGTAGGTTACTACATATGGCTGGAAGGGACGCGGGTGGCGCTGTGGGTTAAACCACAGAGCCTAGGACTTGCCGATCAGAAGGTTGGCAGTTCGAATCCCCGCGACAGGGTGAGCTTCCATTGCTCAGTCCCTGTTCCTGCCAACCTAGCAGTTCGAAAGCACGTCAGAGGGCAAGTAGATAAATAGGTACCGCTCCAGCGGGAAGGTAAACGGCGTTTCCGTGCGCTGCTCTGGTTTGCCAGAAGCGGCTTAGTCATGCTGGCCACATGACCCGGAAGCTGTACGCCGGCTCCCTCGGCCAATAAAGTGAGATGAGCGCCGCAACCCCAGAGTTGGCCACAACTGGACCTAATGGTCAGGGGTCCCTTTACCCCTTTACCTTTACATATGGTTGTACTGAGCTGAGCTGATCTGCACATCCTGAATGCCAGGGCAGGGCACACACACAGACACACACACACACACAGACACCAGCCTGGGGACCTAATCCAGCCTCCCCTCCCCACCCAAAAAGCAAAAATTTTAGTCCTGCAAGACCACACCAATTTTATCAGGGAGCAAGGGTAGGAGGATTAAAGTAGGTAAGAGTTGTGAGGTAGGCAGAGCAGTTTTCATCCCAGGCCAGCACCCTGATGTGGAGGCAAATCACCCCCTTCCTGGTCATCAGTTCCGCTACACTGAAGGACTTGATTGCCTACCACTGCAGAATGTTACAGTGATAGAATTCAACTTTATCCCTTCCTGCAGCTTTCACCTACCTTTCCTCAGCCTTCTGTGCCATGTCCAGAGAAAGGTTTTATACGCTGGGCTTGCAAGTTGCTTTTTTTTTTTTAGGTTTTTGGATTTTTTACTGAACAGGGCCTCCCCATTTGTATTCCAATTGCAGGTCGGGATCCTGGACGTAGACCTCTGTGGCCCCAGCATCCCGCGCATGCTCAATGTGCAGGACCGAGATGTTCACCAGTGCGACGGTGGCTGGGTGCCGGTCTTTGTTGGCCAAGACAAAAGCATCGCCGTCATGTCCATTGGCTTCCTTCTGGAAAAGCCAGACGATGCCGTAATATGGAGAGGACCAAAGAAAAATGGTATGGAAGATACAAATGTTTACTTACCCGCATGCCCCTGTCAGAGATATCTGGCCTAAGCCAGTTGGTCTTGGGGACAACCACCTTTTGAACTCAGTTGCCTGGAGGTTTATTGTCCCCCCCTCCTGCCCCCCGGGCAGCAAAGCTAGTGACCTATTTGCAAATGGGCAGCACACGTCCCTGTTTCCAAGTGTGCTAGCTACAATGAGTAAGAATCTCCTCCAGGCAACAGTGCTCCAAGTTAGCTCTTCACACTCTGAACATGCACTGGGAGGTACAGTTCTGCCGTGTTGTTTTTCCTTCATGACCTCTTGTTCTGTGCATCCAGCCGGCAGCTCCTGCGGGAGGACAGAGGACTAGCACAGGGTCTACATGGGTGGCAAGTGACTTGGGTGACTCTAAATGAGTGTCACCACCGTCCTTCTGAATCCCTTCGAAATCCCTGCTTGGGACCATGTGCTCAGAAAATACATGCTATTTAGTCCTCGCCTTTCTGCATGGCACCCCAGGGGCAGCTCGCAACCATAATCAAGAAGCGGCGACAAACAAAATAAGAGCAGGAAGAAACAGTCAATTAGAAACAACAACATCACAGCTGCCAATTTAAAACAAGTATCAACAAAGGAAACTTGATTAAATTGCAGGTCAGTTTTTAAAAAGGGATTGTTAGTTCTCCGTTGCAAGGGAGTTCCAGAGTTTGAACACAGCCATTAAGAGGCCTTCTCTCAAGTCTCCTCCTGTCCTGTGCAAACGAGCCTCTGATATTGGTGGGACATAAATAAGCGCATCTTTGGAAGATCTTTAGATTTGGGCAGGTTTGTATGGACAGGGTCTGCAGATAGCAATGTCACCGGAAGAAGTGAGCAAATGACATGGAGGGTTACGCTGCTTTAATGTGACCTAAGGCAGACCAGTCTTTGGCCACGCCCCCATCGCCTCCACCCATTTCCTGTCTTCATCCAGGACAGGGGTATGTGGGGGACCTGCTCCTGTCACCACGGGGTTATTGTGTGAATTGTGTCTGTGTGGGTCCTCCAACGCAAAGTTCTACTTGGAGCAGATCCATTGAAATGAATGGACATGATTAACTCAGGTTCATTCATTTCAGTGGGGGCTGCTCAGTAGAACTTAGTTGGATGGAGTCCAATATATTTTCCCATTCTATATTTCTTTATAGCTTTGATCAAGCAGTTTGTCTCTGATGTCACCTGGGGAGAACTTGACTTCTTGATTGTGGATACACCCCCTGGCACATCCGATGAGCATATCTCCACTGTAGAATCCCTTCGGCCTTATAAGCCTTTTGGGGCAATTCTTGTTACAACACCGCAGGTACAGATGACTTTTCTCTTTTTCCTGTCTTGTAATTTCTTGGGTTTTCCTGCAATTTTTAATTAAAAAAACCTATTACGCACCTGTACAAAAGTGACAAATAATAGGAACAAAGCAACTATAATAATAATAGCTACACACACACGTGCACACGCAGCTAATTACACACCTACAAATCTTTAAATGGGAAATGTCTATAATCAAAACTTAAGGGGCATCTAAATAAATTTTATAAAATATATGTGTACCTTTTGGAAACCTCTAGATTGAAAATGCCAACTTGCACTATAATTTGTGTGAATTCATCATAAAGTATAAATGCGGGTTTGGTGTCAATAAACTGACTTTGTATGCAATATGAGCCAAACCATGCCTTAGTGCAAAGAAACCAATGTGTGAGTTCCTGGAGCGAGTTCCTCACTCTGTCCTGCTGCTGCCCTGCTCTTTGGAGCCAAAAGCTGAACAATGACTTGACCCCATATAGCAGGACAGCAGCAGGACCAGGAAATGAGGCAGGAATGGTTGCTCTGTGCCTATGATCTTCACTCTGGGATCTCATAAAATATGTTTTGGTTCAACATCTTAGCTGTCTATTTTCTCATGTTACATACTTCTAGGTAGTTTCCAACATAAGTCGCTTGGGGTGCTTCTGATTATAGCATCAGTTACTGCTTTTTTGAGTTCTGGGCTATTTTCTCCGAAGTTGCCCTTCCGCATTCTGCTGGGCACATCAAATCACCAAGACTTTCAGATGAACACAAACTAGCATCCTGGCACTGCAGGATACAGGAAATTTTATTTGAGGATCCTGAAAATATTGGCTTTAATCATTTTATATAGGGGGGGAATCAATGTGCTCTAGATGTTATTTCTCAAAGGCAATTTCTGTAGCTGTGTATGGACACCAGGGGGTGCTCTTATAGTCACAAGAGACAGTTTTTGTATAAAGTTTCTCCCCTGTGCTACAGTTGGCTTGTACAATACAGTACTCAGCATCTGTTGCATAGATTAGTTATAAACTACCTGTCCATCATGACAACACAGCTATTAGTTTTTTAAAACATAGGGTTTGACAACCACATCCATTGTAGCACAGTAGTACAGCATTTGCTCTGCGTGCAGAAGGTCCCAGATCTAGTCCATGGCATCTGCAGGTAGAACCGGAAGAGACACTTTCCTGAAACCCTAGAGAGTTGCTGCCAGTCAGAGTGGACAATACTGAGCTAGAAGGACCTGCGGGCATAAGGCAGATTCCTGTGTCCAAACCAACCATGCATCCAACTCAACTTTCAGCTTCCAAGGAAATTGCTGCTAAACACTTGCTGGTGCATTTGACAGCTTTGGATCAAAGAACCAATGCAGCTTGACTTGGTACGAGGCAGCTGCCAGTATCATATGAAAATTCTCTACAGTTTTGAGATTTGCTTTGAAAATAACACATTTGTGGCCGCTGAAAAGGTTGCTCACTTTGCCAGACCTGTTTGCCTATTGCTCAGCTTTGTTTCCTGCTGCCACCCTATTACCACCATATTACTCAATGTAATGGTTATATGGGGTTGCTCGTGCGTAAGTTGCCGCCACTCTTGGTGAGGTTGCCTGGTTAAACCTTTTCCTGGCCGGACAGCCCTTCACTTCGTGGCTGTTTCAGTCGCTAGCAGGATCCGTCAGTGGGCGTTTCTTGAACCTCTTCCAGCGTAAAAGTTCTTTGACGCCAAGTCTCCGCCTACTCTCCCTGCGCGGAAGTCTTCTGCGCAGGGTGGGTGTGGGCAGCGGAGGACCCGTGCTCTCCCCGCTGGTCTCCGGCGAGGAGCCCTGGAGCCCCCTCTCCGATGCCCCCATCTGCCCCCCTTTCTCCCTGGTGTCACGCTGATTTCCTTCCCCAGCCGATGAGTCCCTTCTCTCCCTGCTGGGCCCTTCTCCGGCATCGCTTGGGAGCCTTGCCTCCACTCCTGGCTCCGATGTCAGTTCCCTGACACTCAAGATTGTCTTTTTTCTTCAGGCTGTTTCTGTGGGGGACGTGAGGCGAGAGCTGACCTTCTGCAAGAAGACAGGCTTACAGGTTCTTGGGATCGTGGAGAACATGAGCGGCTTCGTCTGCCCACACTGTTTGGTAAGAGGCTGGGTTAAGCTCAGCGTGCACAAATTTATTAAGAGCTGAGATTGGTGGCCATTGGAGTGAATTTTTAAAAACCTGATTGCAGGTGCAAGTTTAGGGTTGTCTCCTCTGGTGGAGCTTCTCCAAGCATTTCTGCTTTCCCAAGGGGAATAATTGCTAATGGCCAAACCTTATGACATGATATTTGTGAGAGATAAAGCTGACATTTCATGTGTCTTTTTCTTTTTGGAAAGTAAATACCAGGTGCAGCAGTCAAGACTCCCGATACTGTGATCCTAAAGGAAATTCCTCCTGCATTTTTGCCCAAGTGGGAAGCTTCTGTTGCTCAAATAGCATCCTTTAGACCACGGGTGTCAAACACAAGGCCCGCGGGCCGGATCTGGCCCGCCAGACCTCGTCATGTGGCCCGCGTAGCCGCTGCCGGCCGCCAGCCTTCACCTTTTATTATTCTTTTATTTAGACTCTAAAAGGACGGGGGAGAGAGAGAAAGCCTCCGGATACGGGATCAGCAAGCCCGCCAGGTGGCAGCGCCCGCCGGATCCCCGTCGTGGCCAATCCCAGGCAGCCCCAAACACGTACGCCCGCCCTGAGCGCACCAGACGGAAAAGCAGCCCAGCCGTCTGCTGAGCGCAGCGCTGTGCGCCGTCGGGAAACCCAGGGAGAAGTGGGAGGGGAAAAGGAGAAGAGGAAAACACACACACAACACACACGCCCCCGAGCCAAGCAAGCGTGATTTGCGGGGTAAAAACCCTGCCAAGCCTCTTTACTATATCTTTACGCTCCGCTTTGATCTTTTCCCGGGCGCACAGCCAGGTTAGGTGCAAAAGAAAACAGCGAGCTGCGGGAAAGCGAGGGTCTCTGCTGCTCCCACTGAACTAATCGCTCCAATTTTAATATGGGGGGGGGGATTCTAAACTCTTCACTTCTCAGAAGAGCTTCTGGAGGCTCGTTGGATTCAGCTGCGTCTTGTCGATTATTTTTATAGCCACCTCCCTTCCTGTCAGGCACAGGAGGCGATGGAGTTACGGCAGCGAGTGCCCAGAGAGCGGCTGGACCATGACGAGCCCTTTTCCGAGCGGCTGCTGGCCAGGGTGGAGGGCTGCAGGGACAGCGGAGATGTCGCTGGGGCGGGGGGCGGGTCGAGGGTGACCACCGGGCAGCGCTGGTGCGTCTCGGCATTGCGCTCATTGCTCGTCGCCAGCGCGGTGCGCAAAGACATCGTCCTCCTCCTCTTCCTCCTCCCGGAGCCGGGCCGCCGCGGGGGCGAGGGGAGCTACCTTCCTGCTGGCCTCCTCCCAAGCGGACACTCATAGAAGCCTCCAAGCACCGGGCCGGCGGAGGGAGGGACAGATGGAGGGAGGGCGCTGGAAAGGGAGATGTGATGTGTGGGGGAAGAGGGCGAAAGGCTCTCCGTTCGCCCCAAGAAAAGGGGGCTTATTTCCCCAAGGGGGAGGCTCATTTTTGGAGTGGGGTGGGGGGCAGGCTGCCGCCGCTGGTGCTGCTGGTGCCGCCGCTGCTGCAAAGGCCACTGGTCAGTTGCTGGTGCCGGCGCTGCCTCTCAGAGCCTGCGCGCCCAGCCCGGCCGCCACATTCTCCCCGCAGGCAGGAAAGGGCAGAGGCACTTCCTGCCACCCCGCATAAGGCTCCCGAGCGTGGAGGAGGGCTGCGGAGGGAGACAGGTCCGTCCGGGATGCGGGCGTCCAAGGCGGGCAGGCGCAATCCGAGCCACCGGCAGGCCCCCTCCCGTTGTTGCCGCCGCTGCCAGCACAAAGCTCGGTGGCTCTGCTGCCGCCGCCGCTGCTCCTGCGCCGGCCGAGGCGGGGTTAACCTAAGACTGCCGGGGCTCCGGGCGGGCGGAGAGGGAGCCATCGGGGCTCCCCGCCATCGGCAGGCGGGCTGGAGGCGGTCGGGGCGGGGAGGAGGGCTTGGGGAGCGATTCTAAACTCAAGGGTGAACCACGACGTCATGGGCATAGCAAGGATTTATGTTGGTGGCGGGCAGGACACCCACCTGCCATCATCCTCTGCCTGGCTCTGGCTAGCAGATTCAGAATGAAATGTCTCAACAATTGTTGTTTAAAATTGTTTGGCAATATTTGTATGGTTTTTTTAAAAAAAAATTGTCTGTTACCAAAAATCATTTTTCAATAAATTGTACAATAATTGTACATTTGAATATCTACTTGCCATTATTCTGACTATGTTTCTGCTTTCAGAGCTAGTTATTACTTACATTATTACAAAAAACAGTAATAATTGAATGCAGTGACAATAATTTATGATAATAAAGTGTGGACACATAGTCCTACAGATACAACCGGCCCTTTGAGGGTGACCAAACTGCTGATGCGGCCCCCGATGAATTTGAGTTTGACACCCCTGCTTTAGACGTTCCTGGTATCAAGAGAAGCTTTGAGTGTGGGGATCTTCATCAGGAGCACAGCATTAAGAAGAAGGGAGCATTAGAGAGGGGAAAATGCTTGGCACCACAGCGGAGAACATTCTTCCCTCCTCTTTCCCTTCCTTTTGACCAGAAGGCGGGAAATGTCTTGGGTTAGGCTGCCCCAATAAGAAAGGGGTACTCAGGACAGGGAGAGTGAGTTGAGGGCATCCACATATACCTGATAGCTCGACAGCTGTAGTCCATTCATTAGTAACCTTGAGACTGAATTACTGCAATGTGCTCATATGGGGCTGCCCTTGGGCTTGGTTTAGAAGTTGCAGCATGGTGCTGAATGTAGTGGCCAGAACTCTCATGGGGACAGCTGACAGACAACAATGCTAAAACATCAGCACTGGCTGCCCATCTGCTACCAAGCCAGGTTCAAGTTCCTTGTGTTAATTTACAAAGCCCTGAGCAACTTGGTCCAGGGTACCTTAGGGACTGGCTTTTTGCCCAGCTTGACACTGAGAGCATCTGCAGAAGCATCCTTGGTTGTCCCCTGAGGTGGCAACGCCCATTTGGCATCAACACGAAACAGCCTTTCGTGTTATCGGTCCAATCCTAAGGGATACTCTGTCCATAAAGAGTCAGTAGGTGCTCTCTGTTTCTGCCTTCTCTTTAAATGCCTCTTTCCTATGCTGGCAGGCAAATTAAGAAAAAAATATTTCCATAATAGTTAATTGATTGTCTCTGATTTTAAAGTTTCACATTTTTATTTTAAATAGATATTATTGTAAACTGCTTTGCTGTTTTTATGATATAGTGGTATATAAATACGTAGAGTCATACGTCGTGTTGCGTTAGGTTCATGTTGCATATTTTCAGCTTGCAAACCCGGAAGCGTATACTTCCAGGTTTTGCTGCATGCGCAGAAGCGCTGCTCTAGTTGCAGACTTTTCAGGGTGCAGACGGCACCCCAGAATGGATTGTGTCCGCAACTAGAGGTACCACTGTATTTATATGAATTTATTTATTTACACCCCACCTTTCCTCCAGAATTTCCTCCCCACTTTTCCTCTAGAATTAAGCTTCCTCTTCTGTTCTAGGAATGCACCAATGTCTTTTCCAAAGGAGGTGGACAGGAGCTGGCCAAGCATGCCGAGGTCCCATTCCTAGGTGAGTTTATCCAGAGTACCCTCTAGGAGAGCATTAAAAGTTGTGACGATTGTTTTTTTGTGACTTTGATATCCACATAACACTTTAAATACGGTTATGAAAGATCCCGGCCATAAGGCTGTGTCAGTCTGGAGCTTGACAGGGGGCATCACGGGACAGATCCAAAGCAAAGGAGGACAGAGTTGCAATAGATGGAGTCAGCTAGAGGAGCCAGCTAGAGGAACCGCTCTGGGAAAACTGAGTTGATGATTGAATACTCAAATTCCGCTTCTCCTGTAACCACGTTGAGCTCAAAGCAGGTCACAATGATGACAATAACATTAAAATTAGCAAACATTACAGTGATTATAATCATCTTAACAACTCCATAAGGCAAAAAAAAAACCCCACACCACCCCAAAACAAATTAATCAAACAATTAATTTCAATTCAGTACGAACTCACAGTGATTCAAAGTGTCAGAAACAGCTGCTGAGCCCTGTGCCAGATGACTCGCGTCCTCTGCAAAGGGGCTTCCTCTCCCGCTGTAGCAGCAGAATCTTTCACAGTTTTAGTCTCGACTTTCACCCTCTAGAAAAGAAATTGATCTCTTAGCTGGATACAACCCCAGGAGCAGCTGGGACAGGGAACCTGTGACCCATTTGTCGTTGGACTCCCATCAGCCCAAGCCAGCATGGAGCTTGGTCAGGGATCATGGGAGGTGTAACCCCACAGCCTTTGAAGGGCCCATAAGCTCCCCATCCCTGTACTTTAGAGCTTCATTGCTGGTCAGTATACAGCTGTTGTCAGGTAGGATGGGAGATGGGAGAGCCTGCCCATCTTTCCTGTTTTCACCTTCTCTCCCTCTTCCCTCTTAAACCTCTCCTGCCTTCTTTCAACCCCACCTTCTTGCACAGGCTGCGTGCCCCTGGACCCCCAGCTCAGCCAGAGCTTGGAACAAGGCAGAGACTTCCTCCAGGAATTTCCCAAGAGCCTGGCGTTCCCTGCGCTCGCCGACATCGCCCGGCAGATCTTGGCTGGGGCGTCCGCTTGCAGCTCCTGAAACGGAAGCACAGGCTGCAATCGACGGGCATCCAGCATCTTCCTCGCCACACCAAGAGAAGCGAGAGAAGCTGGCCAGGAAATAGGGCGGCTTTTGAGAAGGCTCAACAGGGCGGGGGAAGGCTTTTCGGAAAGCGACGGACTCAAGAGGGGCTGGATTTGGGCAGAACACAGCGCCTTGTCTGCAACAGCGTTTGCCTTCCGTATGAGTGACTGCAGTGTCTGCTTTGGAGTGGTCCACCCATTGGTGGGTTTGTTTTTAGCCCTTTGTTCAGTTTTTCGAAGGCCAGGATCTTGACCAGATGGTGTTTCTGCTCCCTTCCTCAGGCAGGACAAATGAGAAGTTTACACACACCCAAAGAGCAGAGAAGTACCAGCAGGACGCTGGCACTCTAGCGCTCCCTGCCTTCCACCTTGTGAACTCAGTTCAGCATGTGCTGTGCGATGCAGCAGTCCTCGCGAAAGCCTCCGCCAGCAGTTCCTTGACTGCTCTGCAGAATTCAATTGTGAGTCGGTCATCTTGAGCAACCCACATCCAATAAATCATATTTGCTGCAGTCAAGACATCTGTGTGCTTTTTTAAAAAACATGCATGCCCATTATTTGTTTTAGAGCTGAGTTGTCTTGCCCCATCAGCCCAAACGTGGTGGACTACAACTCCCATCATCCCTGGTGTCTGGCAGCATATGAGGGGACCCAAAGTTGAAGAACCCTGTCTATGTCAGTGCTTGCATTAGTGGGGGGGGGCAGATGGCACTGGGAGCCCCAGCAGCCTTAGCTTTTGTGTGTATGTGTCCAACAACGTCCTCAATTTGGATTTGTAGGTCTTGTCATTTGCCTAAAATTAGGGGTTGTCAAGTGATGGGAGTTAGGGAATACGCTGTTGCTGCTTAGAGATGCATCGTTTAGAGATTTTTCTGAGCAGTCAATCTATATTATTTAGAATAATGTATAAAATAAGGGTCCCCCATACTTTTGTGCCATAATTTCAGCAGCTGCCTGAAGTTCTGCGTTACCTTGTTGCTAAACATCCAGGGACCGATCACCAGCAGGCAGTGTGGCTCAAGTGAGCTTGGCCAGAGCTGGTAGCGAGGGGGTGGCCACCGCACAATCCTTTATGCACACATGCCATGCTCCAATAGGAGGGATTTTTATCCCCAAGCCTTAGTAGATGGGTGAGCAGGAAAGGTTGCTGGGCTAATGAAGAAGCTCCAAGGGCCCTCACCTACTCTGCACCATTCTCACCTCCCACATGTTGCATCTGTATAGGTCCAAGTTTGGGGAATCTCTACACTTGTTCCCTTTAGTACATTGGGCTCCCAAATTCCAACCACCTGGTAGGGCAATCCAATCTTCCTCTCCCCACTTTATTGTTATTTTACTCTCCTGACTTTATTTTAGATCAATCAGCAATCTCAACCGGAAAAAAATAAAATCTAATTGCACAATTTTGATAACTACAATTCCCCAGAGCAGAATTCCACAACCAGTACAATGGTACCTCGGGTTAAGTACTTAATTCGTTCTGGAGGTCCGTTCTTAACCTGAAACTGTTCTTAACCTGAAGCACCACTTTAGCTAATGGGGCCTCCTGCTGCTGCTGCCGTGCCACCGGAGCACGATTTCTGTTCTCATCCTGAAGCAAAGTTCTTAACCTGAAGCACTATTTCTGGGTTAGCGGAGGCTGTAACCTGAAGCGTATGTAACCTGAAGCATATGTAACCTGAGGTACCACTGTACTTCTTGGACTATTTCGAATGACATAATCAATAACAGATTAGAACTGCAGGTCAATGAGATATTTATTGTTATTTTCCTCTCCTGACTTTACAACTGATATTCAATATTCCATGGTGATTGAGCTTCTTCTTCTTTTTGGTTGGGGTTGTATTTATGTTAAGCATTTCCCCCCTGTACTTTTGCAACTCTTGGGGCTCCTACAAGTAGGCAGATACTCATGACTCAGTGAGGCCTGTTTTAGCTTTATTTCTGTCAACGCTCATCATCCGAGTTCACTATTAGGTGTGAGATATTTCCAGTCTCTGAATCAATAAGATCAATCGGCAGTCTCAACCAGAAAAAATAAAATCTAATTGCACACTTTTGATAACCACAATTCCCCAAAGCAGAATTCCACAACCAGCACTTCTTAGACTATCTAGAATGGTATCATCTAACAGATTAGAACTGTAGGTCAATGAGATAAAAAAATAAAAAACCTTCTGAATTTTGATTGGCCATGACTGGCTCCCA
Source organism: Podarcis raffonei (assembly GCF_027172205.1). Taxonomy (NCBI): domain Eukaryota; kingdom Metazoa; phylum Chordata; class Lepidosauria; order Squamata; family Lacertidae; genus Podarcis; species Podarcis raffonei. The sequence goes on along the minus strand of NC_070615.1, from coordinate 37,606,392 downwards.
AGCACTAAAGGTTTTATTGCATCTGTCCAGTGCAATTTAGGTGATAGCATGTCTGCCTGGAGAGGAGGGTCCCATGGTCAGCATCTGCTTGAGGTCACAATTTTCTTGTTTAAAGGCTGTTGCAAAAACGTGGCTGATCTAAGGGAGGGGAATCTATGCCTCTCTGGATGCCAATCCAGAAGGAAGTTACCTGCAAGCTCCGTTAAGAACGTAAGAGCCCTGCTGGATCAGGCCAAAGGCCCATCTAGTCCAACATCCTGTTCTTACAGGAGCCAACCAGCTCCCCCACTGGGAAGCCCACAAGCACTCAGGGTTGTGGGTTTGAGCACCATGTTGGGCAAAAGATTGCAGGGGGTTGGACTAGATGACCCCAGGGTCCCTTCCGACTCTGCAATTCTATAAGCAGGACCTGAGTGCACTTGCAATTCCCAACAACTGGCCTTCAGAGTCCTACTGCCTCCAAGAGCAGAGGTGGAGCATAACACAGATTGTGTATGCGTCAACAGAATTCACACCAATTGAATGAGATGTCTGAACATAATGTGACAATTCTTCATGGGCCTTTTGCTTTCTCTCCAGAGATTCTGCCTGGGTGAGATGGAGAAAGGAATTGTGATTGGTCTCTGCATTTCTACAATACAGTATTTATGTTGTTGGTGTTACTCATTGATTTAGTTTCTTCAGGCACAAGAAGTTTCGAAGAAGCTCTGTTTTATCTACTTACCTACATTACAGCCATAGCTCAGATCTTGTGGTTCCTATTTAGACAAAGCATCATCAGAAAAACCAAAAGGCTCTGCCATAGCTGAAAGTTTATTAACCTGTTGCAGTTTATAAGAGTATGTGGCATCCATGGGGAAGCTGCCAAAAAGCTCCCATGGGGATTTTGACACCATATCCATCCTAGCACAGTCACAGAGCATCTGCTATGCATGCAGAAGGTCTTGAGTCCAACCCATGGCATCTCCAGACCCCTGCCTGGAACTCTGTGGAGAGCTGCTGCCAGTCAGTGTGGACAATACTGAGCTAGATGGGCTAATGGTCTGGGTTCAGGGTAAGGCAGCTTCCTACATTTCTATATGTATTGGATCTTGCTCCTACATCGGAGCCTCCCCCTGACATGCGTACCTGTCAGCAAAAACAGCAGCAGGCTGCAATCGTGCTTTGACCAGCACCAGGTGGCACCCCTTGTGGGTCTGAGAGGCGCCATTTCAATTCCACACGACGCCCCAAAGCAGAAGTACATTGCAGGCTCCAAGATCTGAACACTGGAGACTCTGCAGTGATCATTATTAGGGACCCAGGGCAGGCAATATCAGAGGTGGGCTCTGCTAAGACTTCAGGGCCCTGGCAATTGCCCAAGGGTGACACCTGCTGGTGCCAAGCCTAATGGGTATATATTGCCACATGGAGCACCTGCCACATCGTGGCGTTTCCTGCATCTGCTAAGCCCGTTTGGTTGCTCAACTTGGAATTGAGCATGCCAAGTACATTGTGTCAGGCTCTTGTGGTCAGGAGTGCAGTTCTGAAGGTGCCAGAGGAGGATAAATGTCCTAATAGTCGAAACAAAATAAAAAAATTCCTTCCAGTAGCACCTTAGAGACCAACTAAGTTTGTTATTGGTATGAGCTTTCGGGGCATGCACACTTCTTCAGATACCAAGAAGCATGCCCACGAAAGCTCATACCAATTACAAGCTTAGTTGGTCTGGAACGATTTTTTTTTCTTTTGTTTTGACTATGGCAGACCAACACAGCTACCTACCTGTAACTGTCCTAATAGTGCTGGGGGAGGAAACACACCCACCCACACCTGAGACTGCCTGCTGAAATGGAAACCTTATGAAAATCTTCCCACCCGCCCCACAGGCTTCCCCTTCCAGGGGATAGCGCGTCTAGAAAGTAAGGGGAAAGGGGGTGTTGAAAGGCACAGATGTGGGACCGTTCCCCCCCCCCTTTCCCAATAGATCAGGGATGAGCATTGAGCAACCTTTTTCTGTTGAGGGACGCCTTCCCTTGGGGCAATCCATCAGGGGCCGCTGTGAGTGGGGCCAAAACTGGTAGTGGAGAAAGGACAGAGTTAAAATGGAGCCACCCTCTTTTCTTTCTTTCTGTCACCTCCCTCTCTTCTCTTCCCACCAGTGGAAGGACAGTCCTCTCTTGCCAGGAGTCTTCATTGATCGCTTGCAAAGGCCCAAGGGCCGTATAAAATCAGGCTGAGGGCCACCCCTGCAAGAGATGCATTTAGTCAAATCATGGGGTCCAGAAGAGCATGCTGACACCAACTATACAGAAAGCGCTTTTTGGGGGGGGCAGGGGAAACCAAGTAAAAAGTACCAGTATTTAGCAATCGGCAAAATGGGTGTCTTGGATGTCCCGAAGATCAAGTCCTGCTACCTCCCCGGGGCTAAGGCAAGTGATGTTGTTATAAGTATATACAGGAGCATCTCCTTCTGTGATGGACTGTGTGTACCGCAAGACAACACTGGGGTGCTGCAGGGCAAAGTTTCTAAGTCCTTTCAGCGAGCAGTTGCATTGCCACTTGTTCCCTTCCAGCCACAGTTGGACGAGCGAAGGGCTCAGCCAATCCACCGAGAAGGTTCTGAGTGAATTGTTCCCGATGTTCAGATATCCCAGCCTGGGGAAGGAGCGGAAGATGTCACTCTCCAGGGCCTGTAAACAGTTGCTGGAGAGGTCAAGCCAGGAGAGGCGCAGAAGTGGAGTGAAGGCTTCAGGAGAGATGTCTAGCAGTTGGTTGGAGGACAGGAGGAGGTACTCTAAGTTCCGGAGGCCTGCAAACTGGTTTGGGGAGAGGCTGCTCAGCTGGTTGTGCCTGAGGTCCAGATCAAGGAGCTCGTGCAAATCGCTCAGGCTGTGGTCCTCCATTTCTGAGATAGCGTTGTGTCTCAAGAAGAGCCTCCGGAGGCTGGAAAGGTCGGAGAACATCTGTGGCCTTATCCTGCTGAGGCAGCTGTTTTCCAAGTGGAGGCTGTTCAGCTGGCTGAGTCCCCTGAAGGTAAAATCTGGGAGGGTCCTAAGGCAGTTCCCAGAGAGGTTCATCACTGCCATGTTGGAAAGACCAAGGAAAGCCCCAGCCCTGATCTCTTGGATATGGTTGTTGTTGAGTGTGAGAACCTCCAGTTGACTCAGCTTGTCAAAGGCCCTTTCCGGCAGGCTTCTGAGCTTGTTGTTCCCCAGCTGCAGCTCCTCCAAGTACTGGAGGTCTTTGAAGGTCCTTGGCCTCAGACTGGCAATGGAATTGTTGGAGAGGCGCAACACATGCAGGCTTGAAAGGCCCGCAAACGTGTCTTCAAAAAGCATGGTGAGGCGGTTGTGGGACAAGTCCAACCATCGCAGAGACTTCATGCCCATGAAAGCCCGTGGGGCGATGGCGTTGATTTGGTTCTGGCTGAGGTAAAGCTTCTGCAGCTTCTGCAGCTTCGTGAAGATGTTGCCCTTGATGCCCTTCAGGGAATTCCCACTCAGGTCCAGCTCTTTCAACTCACTGAGGCTGTAGAAGAGCTGGTGTTGGAGATAGTGGAGCTTGTTCCCAGCCAGGATCAGCTCCCGCAGGTTGGGTAGATCGTGAAACACTTTGTCCGGCAGGACCACCAGGGAGTTCCATCCGAGGTTCAAGTACCAGAGATTGGAGAGCCCAGCAAATACACCTTCCTCAATCTTGCTAAACTGGTTGTTGTTGAGATGTAGGGAAACCAGGTTCTGCAGATGGAGGAAGATGTTGGGCGCCAGCGACTTCAGCCGGTTGTGTTGGAGGAGCAAGGAGTAGAGTTCCTCCAAGCCGTGGAAGGCGTGCTGTTCGATGCTTGACAGGTGGCTGCCCTGAAGGTTGAGAAATTCCAGGCTGGAGAGGTTCCTGAAAGCAAGAGCTGGCAAAGAAGTGAAATTGTTTCCCTCCAGCCACAACATCCTCACGGCCCTGGGCACGTCTTCGGGAAGGCTGGTGAGGTTTCGCAAGCTGCAGTAGACACTCAGCTCATCATTGCGTTCGTCGTAACTGCAACCACACAGGCTGGGACACTTCTGCTTTTCGGGGCTGGCCTGTTCATTGGTGGCCCCCGCTTCGAGGGGCTGAGACCTCGCTGCCAACAGCCAAATGAGAGTCAACGCCAACACTGATCCTGTGGGACAGATAGTGACAGAAGCTCTCAAACCAGGGAAAAAACAAGCTGTGGTGGTGTAACACCCCCAAAAATCATTGGACAGCCCTGAGTGTGGCTTCTTTCCCTCCAGCAACATCCTTTGATTCTCCTTCAGCCATCAGGTGATTTGATTTCCCCAGGTGTAGATCTTCACTCACCCCTTCTTCCCTGGTGGGGAGTGGCATGTTGTGGTTTGCCTCAGGTGCCAAAATGCCTTGGGCCAGCCTGGTGCTTCTGAATGCCAGCTGCTGGGAATCTAAACTGGGGAGACTGCTGCCACCCTCAGGTACTGCTTGGAGGCTTCCCTTAGAAATCTGGTTGGCAAGCGTGAGAACAGGAAACTGGTCTAGATGGGCCTTGGGTTAGATCCAGAAGGGATTTTCTTACGTTCTTGTGGGCATATCACAAGATTTGAATACAGGTGATTCAGAGCCAAAGGCCTATGTGGTTCACCTCAAAGAGAGAGTTCCTTCTATCCTTAGGTCATCAGCTGCAATTTCTCTCTGTGTTAGGATGACCAGTCATAAGAAAAGAAGAAGAACCCTTCCGGATCAGAACTAAGGCCCACCTAGTCCAGCATCCATCTAGTCTAGGGGTCAACGAAACCCCTATCGGAAGCCCAAAAGCAGAACCTGAGCACAAAAGTTCTCCTTCCCGCTCTTGCTTGCTCTCTTTCTGATTTCCAGCAACTAGCACTCAGAGGCATACTTCCTCCAGTAGTAGCCAGTGACAGCCATCTCCTCCATAAATTTGTCTAGACTTCTTTTAAAGCCATCCAATTTGCTGGCCATCCCTGCATCCTGTAGGAGCAAATTTCACAGTCTAACTGTGTGCTGTGCAAAGAAGGACTTTGTCTGTCTGAACCTCCCAACCGCTCAACTCCGCTGAACATTCCCGAATTCTAGCATTACGAGAGAGGCAGAAAAACTTCTCTCTCCCCATTTTCTCCGCACCCCAAATCATTTTGTACACCTTTCTCATACCGTTCCTTACTTTGTCTGCCAAACTAAAAAGTCCCAGATTGTTACAGACACCCCTAGAGCCCCTCAATCATTTTGATTCTCTTGCTCATCACAACAGCCCACCTGCTCTTCCAAGCTGGGGAGGAGGAGGCAGGGAGGCTGACTTGCACTCATTCCAGAGACCTGCCTTGCACAGAAACACACAGAAAGGAATCGTTGGAAAACACAACATTCTCCCCTTACCTTTGTTCATCCTCATGCTTGCTGGTGAACGTCTGGGGAGGCAAAGGTCCGCCCAGCCACCTCAGGCAAGTTCTGCTCTTTGCATTTCCCCGCCTGCTGCTAATGTAGCAATACAGCAGCAACCGCCTTGACGCTTGTCCAGCAGTCTACCGACAGGCTGCTTTTAACCAGTCCGTCACCGGTTTAGGAATACCACTAGGTTTGCATTGGTGACACAGCCTGGATTTTAGCCCTTGCTGCGACACTAAAACAGGAAAGGGCTATTGCCCTCACGCTCTGATTGTAGGATTCCCAGAAGCATGTGACTAGCCACTAGATGGGCCTTTGGCTCTCCTTGATGGCCAGCTCTTGCACAGAGGAATTACCCTGATGACCCAGTCTATAGGGAGGATAGAAGGAGGTGTCACACTATGGGACCATCTAACACTGTGTTATCTAATCTGACTGGTTGTAGCTTTTCAAGACAGAGGCCTTCCCTCCTGCCCCCAATTCTGCCACCTCCTAGTTTTTCCTTGGAGATGCTGGGGATTGAACCAGGGACCTTCTGCAAACAAAGCACTGGGCTATGGCCCTTTTCATGAAGGGGGCCTGTCTGTTTTGCTTATGGTTGGAGCTAGATCTGTGAAGAAGCTAGAGTTTCCAAAACTGGAGGCTAACCATTGCTTCTTTGGCCGAGAATTCAAGGCGTCAGCTGAGACCTCCAGCACCAGGCTGCAAACTTACGGCAAAGGTGGGGGAACTTTTTCACCCTGAAAGCCACGCTCCTTTTTGAGCAGCCTTCCAGGCTGAAACTGGTTTCTCTACAACATCCTGGAGCCATGCTACACCAGGAGGAGGAGTATTGCGGAAAGCTGACATGGTGGGCAGCTCCCAGATTCAGCCCTTTGACTCAAGTCCCTTTGCCCATCCCAGGGCAGGTGTCACTGCCACCTGGGACCTAGAAGCTACCCAAGAATGCTGTCTGCTGATAGGGGGACCTGCGCTCTGCAAAGAGTGTTGGGAACTGGAGCTTAGCTTCCCATTTGGAAGCTGCAAGTCCCAGGGGGAAGAGAGGAGGACTGTGTTAAAGCCAAACTACAGAAACACCCTAGTGTAGAATCTTGCACCTATTCAAAATGGCATGGAAGGGGGGGAGACTTCCTCTTTATTCCAAGCCATAACCCCACTTGTCCTTGATGGAAGTCCAACAGTAGGGACCATTCAATAGGCAATTTAAGGGTTGTTTCTGTTAATATTAAATCATGCCAACCAAGGATGGATGTGGAGGTGTTGCTTGGCAACCAGGCAGAGAGTGGCTTGATCTTCAGTGTGGTAGCCTGAGTTCCGATTAGCTGCATAGTTCTGAGGAAGTTTTTCCTCTGTATGTTTCTGTTGCATGCCTTCCAGCTATGTGTAAAGCCTGAGCTAAGAAAAACAAAACACTCTCTGGTCCTTTCTCATCAAATTATACACAGTTTTTATTCAGTTTGCTCAGTAAAGAGTTGTCAAGATTTATTTTTTCCCCCTCTGGACTCTGTCTACGCTGTTGAAGAGACTTTGCTAACGGTCCTTTTCTGTGTGCTGTAGTGGTCAGTGTGGCTCCCAGAAGGTTTCCCCTGAGTGAATGTGGCCCTTGGGCTGAAAAAAGTTCCCGCTCCCCTGGTTGAAGCATTTGCAGGGCTGGGGCAAAACTATTTGTTGATAATGAGCAGTGCCTGGCAGAGAAGAGCAAGGCCCAGTCCAGGATATAGAGCCACAGTGTTCTCTATTTGCTTGGATAAAGCTCTTTAAACATTGTCCGATTGGAGAAAAATGCTTGGACACATTTGGGAAAGAATGGAGCCCCAAGAGAAAAGACAGATGGGTATACAGGGAACACCCTTGTCCTGAGCACTGGGCTTTTCACCCCTTCACACACCCACATACACACACACAAACACACAGCCTATATTTCTTCTCTATATAATTTAGATTCTCTCCAATGCACACACACACATGGACACACAGACACAGAACGCTCTATTTTAGCATTCTGTTCTTGGAAATTATAGATCAAAAAGGAGAAATGGGAAAGGCACACAATCGGACAGGCGCTAAGTAAATATTGACACAAGTCGTAATCAGCCAAAGCTCTAAAAAAAGACCTGACTCAGCAGAGACCTTCGAGCCAAGAAAAAACAGAAGCTGGAATTTCGTTAGGAATGACAAAAAAAGAAAACCATGGGTGCTCATACTAAGAACACCCACATACATGTATGTTGGAAAGTGTTTTTCAAATGGGACAAATGCCTGGATCCTTTATAGCAGAGGCCAGGCATCCTATTCACTGCAAGGGCCGCATTCCTTCATAGGAAGCTTTCTGGGGGCCACATGGCTGTGGTGGTCAGAGCCAGAACAAAAAGTCAGCAGAAAATGGATCTGATTCTACTTTTCGTATGGTAGGCTACAATCCAGTCACAGATCTTTCTAAGCTGCTTTGCCAGCTTTTCTAGCTAAAATACAGGGTAGAAATGCTATACATAACATTATCAGCCCCATCTCTTTAAATCACCCTTTTAAACTCCCATCATCCAGACCATTTGTCCTGCTAGCTAGGGATGATGGGAGCTGTAGTCCAACAGCTTGTGACCCGAGTTTGAAAAACACTGCTGTAGATGTAGCAGCTAAGAAGCTGGATCTCTGAATTGACCTGCTGAGGATCAGGAGACCCACTGCACCTGAGGATGTTGGATGGGAGCACCCAAGAGAACCTCGCAGACCACCAGAACCTGGACCCTCGCAGGAACCTTCCCCTGAGCCTGAGGAATGAGATGCCTCCCGCAGTACATCACAGGGTGAGCTTCCATTGCTCGGCCCCTGCTCCTGCCAACCTAGCAGTTCGAAAGCACGCCAAAGTGCAAGTAGATGAATAGGTACCGCTCCAGCGGGAAGGTAAACGGCGTTTCCGTGCTCTGCACTGGTTCACCAGAAGCAGCTTAGTCATGCTGGTCACATGACCTGGAAGCTGTATGCCGGCTCTCTCAGCCAATAAAGCGAGATGAGCGCCGCAACCCCAGAGTCAGCCACGACTGGACTTAATGGTCAGGGGCCCCTTTATCTTTTACCTGGCCACAGGGTTCGACCCTTTAAGGCTCTGAAGTTCTCAAGCGGGTGAGGGTGAAGAGGCACCAGTCTTGCTCACCTGGAGCTATCCGAGGTCCTGCAACATCTGACCATTGTTACATCTTTCTCTCACCCAGTGTCAGACCAGAGCATGATATTGGCCTCATTTGGACTATAGATTTAAAGCAGTATCATACCACTGTAAACAGTCATGGCTTCTTCCCCCAAAGCATCCTGGGAATGCACTCCATAATTGTAGCAGGGGAAGCTTTTGTGGAAAAGGCCCGTTCTCTCATTTCTATTCCCTCAAAAGTGACACACAAGTTCATCTGCATCCCAAAAGAACACCTGAATTAAGGTAGAAATGAGAGTGTTAATAAAGAACAGTTTTGCTACCTTTCCCAGATGAAAGAACACAGGAATTGACTGAATCTGTTGCAAGGTGGAGCAGGGTTCTGTTTGTTGTTTTGCTGGGTAGCCAACATTTCCTGACAGCACATTTTAATGATGCGCATTTCTGGGAAACAGACTTCCAGCAGTTTTCAACCCAACACAGCTTTTTGGCACTGAAGGCTTCAGCAGCCATCATTGGTCAAAACTCTTTCTGTTTACTCTTGAGAAATTTCAACCATCCCCCTCATAATCACTGCCTGGAAGAATGCTTTTAAATGTAATTGCTTTTAGAATGTTTAAAATCTGATTCTTTTAAAATTGTTATTGTTTTTAGAATGTTTTAAACTTTTTAGAATGTTTTTACTCTCTGTTTTTAATCATTGTACCTGTTTGCTGCCCTGGGTTCCTTGAGGAAGAAATGCAATATATAAATTCAAAAAAATAAATATATTTCCTTATTGCCGTCTAAGCAGCTCAAGACCTCCATACACACTGCCCGAGCTTGTGTCCTGGAGAGGTAACTTCAGCAAAAACAAGGCAGGAGGCAGCAGTTACAAGTTATAAGCTCAACTTGATTGGCGTAAGGTATGGGCGCCCATCTGCAGCAGCTCAGCTGGATGCCTTGGTCTGCCCCAGCTGCAACAAAACATGTCTCTTCTACATCGGTCTCTATGACCACAGCAGGCGCTGCAACCTGCCAACAGTTTGACTTCTCCATTGTCTCCTGAGACAGACGGATGCCAAGCAAAGGATTGCATTGATACTCCAACATTTCCTCCAAGGAGCTCAAGGAGGCATACATGGTTCTCTTCCTCCTCAATTTATCCTCACAAGAACCCTGTGAAGTAGGCTAGGCTGAGAGACAGTGACTGGCCCAAGATCACCCATTGAACTTCATGGCAGACCGGGGATCTGAGCTCTGGTTTCCCAAGTCCTAGTCCAACACACTAACCACTACACCACACTGGTTTTTGCCCTCAAAAGCAACCTCAGAATAAGGATAAATAAGTCTGGGAGGCTTTAAATGAAAAAAGCCATTGGAGTTTAGAGAAGGTAGGAGTGCATGTGCGAAGTAATGGACAAAGCAGCTGCGATGTGACAGCAAGACAGAGAGAGCTGTGAGTTAAATGATGGAAGCATCCTCAGATGTAGTGCCCATTGGGATTCGTAGGGCAAAAGGTAGGGAGACCAATGGGTGGAGCGAGAGCCAACGACAGGCAGAGCCTCCCCTGATTAGTTGTAAGTAAGAAGGCAGGGAAGTGGGGGCTGGCTGAATTTTGGTAGGGCAGCACCTCATTTGCTTTAATGGACTCCTGTTATTTTTATTATATTTATTTTATATCCCAACTTTCTCCCAGAACTGGGACTCCAGGAAACTCACAAAAAATAAAATGAGCATGAATAAAACACAGAAAGCTAAAAAAAAAAAGATAATAGCTAAAGAGTAATTAAACTATAATAAAATTAAAGCAATAGAAAAAAGCCCAGTTAAAATACAGATATTAAAAACAGTGCAGCACTGTTTAAAGCCCTTTCCAGTTCCCAAAAGCCTGCAGGAATACAATAGTCTTCACTTGTCGGTGGAAGAACAAAGAGGAGGAAGCCAGTCTAGCCTCTCTAGGAAAGGTATTCCAAAGTCTGGGAGCAACTACTAAGACCTTTTCAGCTAGCCTCATCTGGGTGTTGTGTACCTCTCCCAGGGAAGATCTGATGTGAAGCATGGGGTCTACCGCCTGCTTATGTTGCTTGCCTTCAGTTCTTCTCTACTTGTACATTTTCTAATACGTATTTGTTTTGTTTACAGAACACCACAAGCCTACAGTGATCTCTCCTCAAAAGCCAAGACAAACCCAGGTACTTCCACCCCTAGAACTTCACCCTGATTGGGGAAGTGAGGAATGCATAGCGTTTTAGACATTTTGGGGTACCGCCATCCATAACGCAACTTGCAGTTAGTTTCTTCTAAGAAATTGTTTGTATGAACAGAATGTGTTGCACTCCAATCAGATTAGATAATGATTGTCCAATGCAAAATTTACCTTGGCAAGAGGAGACGCCAACTTTTGGCGAGAACAGGCGTCCTTGTGACTACCTGAACTTTCTGGCCAGCGTTGGGCCGGGGATGGAAATGCCAACTCCACAAACAAACATAGGCACAAGGTAGAGGAAGGTGGCGCCTTGTCATCCTATCAGTGGAAGCGGGGACGCTGCATCCCGTTTCACCACTTCGGGCGAGAGGGGTGAGATCTCACAAGCTCCTCAAAATGCCACGTGGTTTTGGCAACATCTCGTGAAATCAATGGTGGAGGCAGGCAGGGTGCCCTCAGGAACACCACCTCAGGGGTTTCCACGTTTGAGGTGGTGGCCTCACCCTGCGCTAGCCCTGGGTGAAAGACAAGGAACATTTTGTTGCTGGATCTGCTACTGTGTCTGCACACATGGACCACATAGGGGTGGGGAAGGGGAGAGAAATTGAATTCAGTTCACATTTAAAGGCAAACCTTCCTAAGAGTCGTGAACTAGCAGGGCAATGGGGAGGAGGAAGATGAGGAAGAGGATCCCAGCTTGGACACACTGTGGCAAGCTGGGGGTGGGGAAGGAGAGGTTGGTGTAGGAAGTACTCACAGGGTGACGGAGGATGACGAGGGGCTGGGGGTCAGTGCACAGGAACCAGAACAGCAGACCCATCACCAGAGCCAGACACAAACACGGCAGGATCTGAGGCGTAGGGAGGCTGAGGCAGGCAATGGTCCACAGCCCAGCTCCCTAGCTGGCCAGGTGGGGCTTGCTAGCTCTGGGAGAAGGTGTGTGATTCCTCAGCTGGATTTGGCTTGGAACAGGTGAGGGTCACATGCCTCATCAAGCCCAGATGCTGCAATCAGGATGCAAAGTATAAAAAGGGACCCAGAGCTGAGGTGCTGGGTCTGTCACAGATAAGAGGGGAGTGTGGCACTTGTGCAAACTTTGGAGTCACTCTCCAAATTAAAGCCGTGCTGTGTGCTTGTTGTTTTTTATGCCAGCCCTCACATTCTTCTTTCTTTATATTTACAGGCTCCAAATCACTGCAGCATAGACATTCCATAAAACAAATCCAAAGATTTGGTGGATGAAGCCCGAGTCATGCCTGCTGGGCTTGCCTCCATAGTCCTCCCTCCACTGTCAGAGGCAGAGCATCTGGGAATCACTGAGGGGGAAATCCTGTTGTGCTTGTGGGCTTCTCATGGGGGCATCTGGCAGGGAGACCAGGATGCTGGACTTGGTGGGCCACTGGCCTGATCTAGCATGTCTATTCTTCTGTTTTTAAGTTCTTATGTTTGTAAACCCTTGGTTGCTTGCCCAACTGAATCGCTGGCCTACCAGGAAATCTTGGAAGAGGAAATGAAAAGATAAAAGTTAAAAACCAGATACAATTTAAAAGAAAAGTACATTTATGCACTTGTTCCTCAGTCCTGCCTGTTAACATGATCCTGGATCCTCTGTCCTCTGCAGTGACAGCAGCCCCCATGGATCTCTGTAGGAAGAGAAAATATTCACATTATCCAATGCTCCCCTTCACCACTTTTTAAAAAAATAGTTCATTCCTTCATTGAATTCATATCCTGTTCTGCCCTCTAGGCCCAGAATGGCTCAAAACTCATTTCCCTCCCCACAACAAAGAATCCTGGGAACTGTAGTCTTTAAAAAGATGCTGAGAATTGCATCTAATTGGGATTAAACTACAATTCCCAGGATTCTTTGGGGTGCTTTAAATGTATGGTACACAGCCATGGTTTGCACAACATGGTTGGCCAAACTATGCAAATGTTCAAATTGCCAGAGAGGAGTCTGCAGCATCTTTAGTCACTCTGCTGCTATACTGTGCCGAGTGAAGAACTATGATTTTCAGGTGTAAGGATAAATGTGAATATACCTTTAAGGGCACCTCCTATATCTAGTTTAGGAGGTTAAGCAGCAGGGCTGGACGCTGAGGGAGAAAGTCACTGAAGGAGAGAAGACCTCTTCTACATAGTTCTAATAAACTATTTCATGTTCAACTCCTCTGGCAGAGAACATTTCCAGAACCAACGATGTGGCAAGGTTGAAGGACATGAGCACAGTTGACAGGGATGAGGAACCTGTGGCCTTCTGAGTGATGTTTGGACTCCATCAGCCCTAGCTAGCATGGCCAGAAATCAGGGATGGTGGTAGCTGGAGTCCAGTGGCCTCTAGAGGACCACAGGTTCCCCAGCCCAGACCTATGATATGCTGCTTTACAAGGGCAGCTCTTGGTTGAGAGTGCCCCCTGGTGGAGCTCCTTAGGCTTACCTGGAACTGGTGGTGTGGCAGCCCCTGTACTTCAAGGATGTACTTCCGGGAGCTGCCATTTTAATTCCCCACAATGCCCTGGAGCAGCCAACATTGGAGCATTTGCAGGGAATTAAAATGGAGGCTTACAGATTCAGCAGCCTGACAAGGAAGGCCTGACATAAGTGCTTGTACTGGTGGCAGGGCTGGATTAACCATTAAGCAAAAGCTTAATTTTCTATTCCTTCCTTCCTTCCTTCCTTCCTTCCTTCCTTCCTTCCTTCCTATTTTGAATTAGATACATATGGGGGCACCAAAATCTTTTAATTGCTTAGGGCATCTAAAGGTCTTAATTCAGCCCTGACTGGTGGGCCCTGCCTGGCAACTGCCCATGGATGCCAGGAGCAAGCGCTGGGTCAGCTGATTTTACCTGAGCCCCTGCTCCCTCTTGGAGACGTTCCTTCCACTTCGGAATAGGGAGGGGGGAGGTCTGGAGGGCCAGGGTAAGGGGGAGGCCACAGGGGGAGCATGCTGAGAGAACCTGTGGAGAGAAGGACAGGCACCTATTGAAAACTGGGATCAGGAACACAAAGCATACATAAAGTCTATGAATTAAAGGAGGAAACAGTTGCCGCTCTGTGAGGGGAACAGGGGTCTCCCGGCAACTCTCAGCGCCCTGAACAAACTACCATTGCCAGCCCTAGTTAAACAGCAGCAGTAGCAGTAGCACAGCACTGGATTTGATAACAGAGTCAGTTGAGAGCCCATCTGCTTTTCAGCTGCACATTAAGAGGCCGGGAGTCTGAGCTTCCTTAGTAGGCCAACTTGCACCCACTATCCAAAGGAGACCATTTGTGCACTTACGGGCTGCCCGGGGTGCAGAGGGGTAGGCATAGGTATAGATGGAAGCAGTGGGGTATTCTTGGAGGTTCGTCCCTTCTCTCAGTATGTCTGTTAGATTAACAAAAAGGCGGGGGACAGAAAAGCATGTCTGATATAGATATAGATATATAGATTCACAAGCACACACGCAACACTTGTATGCATTTTGTATGCATCTTTGTTTCATTTAGAAAATTTATAAACTCCTTGCTAAACAATTCCCCAAGCAGTCTACAAGAAGTCCAATTCTATATAAATCATGACTAAAATACACAGAGACATACACACAAAGAACCATGATTTAAAAAGCCAGGATAAAATCAATTTAAAAAAAATCAAAGCAGATATAACAAATAATAATTTCTCACATTTGTGTGGCTGGACTGTGGACTATTTTACAAAGCTAAGAGTCACATCTATTGCTCCACCCACTTTCCCCCTCTTGCCCCACCCATCACTGGAATGTAGCACCTGAAGTAACCAATGAAAGAAAGCTCGGGCTGCAAAAGGTTCCGCACCTCTTTCGCAATGGACCCAGTTCCCAATTAAAGGCACATCCTAACATAAAACTGTCCTGCCCTTTGGGCAAATGTTCCCTCCACTTGGTGGCCCCTGCCTTTTAAATGGGACAGAGAGGAAGGAGTGGGCCTTTGATATCCAACAAAGGAAGGGCCTTTCAATCTAGTTCCTCACCTGCATCAATCAGACCCTTTATTGTGTTTAGGCAATCAGACGCTCCGTACTGGAAGGTAAATTTGAAGACAAGGACCCCTTGGGTGGATGCTAGGGAGAAAAGGCTACAGTAAGACATTGGGCTCATGTTGTAAAGGTAAAGGACCCCTGGATGGTTAAGTCCAGTCAAAGGCAACTATGGGGTTGTGGCGCTCATCTCGCTTTCAGGCCGAGGGAGCCGGTGTTTGTCCACTGACAGCTTTTCTGGGTCATGTGGCCAGCATGACTAAACCACTTCTGGTGCAATGCAACACCGTGACGGAAAGCAGGGAAAACGTATATGCCGTTTACCTTCCTGCTGCAGCAGTACCTATTTATCTACTTGCAGTGGCGTGCTTTTGAACTGCTAGGTTGGCAGGAGCTGGGACACTGCAAAGGGAGCTCACCCCATTGCAGAGATTCGAACTGCCAACCTTCTGATCGGCAAGACTAAGGGGCTCAGTGGTTTAGACCACAGCGCCACCTGTGTTGTAATCTGCGCCAATATATATTTTTTCTCCCAAAGTGGTAAAAAGCTATGATTCTACCTTTGCAAAGACAATGAGGCCTGCAATGAATGATGTTGAAGAATTCTGGGCTAAATAGATCAATGGTCTGATTCAGTATATGGCAGCTTCCTCCGTTCCTATAATAACCCATCAGAGGGAGTTCTCTCTGATTCTGAGAACTATCACACACAGCAGCCGATAGACTCAAGGTGGTGATACATACTCAGGGTTCCTTTGATATGCTGGGGCTTGGAGCCCGACTCTTCCTCTAGGACACAATCGCCTAGGAGCTGCAGCGGGAAACGAATGATGGTGGATCCCTTATCTTTGTGCTGGAAGATCATCTAGGGAAGCAATCAAGAAGCCATTCAAAAATCAATGAGGAGTGTTGCAAGGAACTAAAGGTGAAGCAGCTCAAAAAATGCCCCTTCTCCATTTCCGCAAGGAGAATATGGGCAGGGATATATAGTGTGCGCACTTATTTTGATGCTTACAGGTGCTTTGGGATGTGTGCATTAGTGTGAGGGTGTTTATGTGATAGGCCTCCACGGCCAAAGAACAATAAACTATTCATTCAGTCATCCATAATTAAAACGTTCTGTGCTTCAATGACACCCAAAACCAGCAGCCTGAGGTGGGTGCCTCATGCTGTGGTCTGGGACTCCCAAGCTCAAGGCGATGTCAGAGGTTCACCTCCCAACGGTGAGGGAGGTGCTATGAGCTCTCTTATTAAATTATGGCCAGCCTGCCTCACCCCTCAAGCCTTCTTACTTTGTACTGGGTGAGGTACAACATTCCCTTTTTGGTGCCTTTCAGCTCTTCTGGAAAATCCGACCGCCCTTCCAGTAACAACGACACCTCGCTGTAGTGAGCAAGGACCCTGAAACAAAATCAGTTGGTTGGTGAATGTATCAGATTCCCAAATAAAACACGCTTCACGAGATTTGCAGCTGTGAATACAGGGAACATTGGGTCCCTCTCCTTTAGGGTTGCTGCTAGATAACTCCCATCAGCCTCAGCCAGCATGGCCAATGTTAATGGATGATGGGCGTGGCAGTCCGTTCCCTTCCATAAGGAGCATCTTTTGACAGAATGTATCATCTTTCCCATTACATCCAAACCCCATATTTTAATTACCTTCGACTTTTGAAGTTTGAGCAAGACACATCTTTTAGCTGCCACCAATCAATATTGAATGACACCTTGATTTTCCATCTCCCCTTCCTGCCTCACTCCATCCCCAAGGTTATCTATTTACCTTTCCTCAGAACTGTTGGCTGACCTAGAGAACTGATACCTAGTCACCTCCATCGCGAAAAGCAACTCCTCTGTCTCAAGGACACCCACACTCGCTTTAGCTCAGGAGCACTGGAGACAAAGAGAAATGCCTGGACCATGTAAGCATCTCTGTGATGTCAACAGGTGAGGTAACAGCATAGGCTTTGACTTGAAATTGGGATTAGTGGAAACCCCTTATTTATTTTTAGACAGCTGCTCCCATGAGGCCAGGTTTATTCCCATTTTCTTCTGTCTCCATAAATTCCACCAGAATCTGATGAATTTATACAAGCAACCCATGAGAGCCTTGGACAGAAAGTTAAATCCTGCCAGGAGTTGAATATCTGGGGAGTAGTTTTCCAGACTCCTTTTTCCCAGTCATGTGATGCTAGTTGCTTCTATTCCCATTCTCTCCATTTCATAATAATATAAGTCTGCTGCCAGTGGCCCATGTAGTCTAGCATCCTGTTCTCACAGAGGCCAACCAGATGAACCCACAGGCAGGACCTGAGCACAAGAGCTCTCCCTGTTTGTGAGCCCCAGCAACTGGCATTCAGAGGTATCATGCATCTGACAGTGAAAGTCGAACATTTCTATCCCAGCTCGTAGCCACTGATAGCCTCATCCTCCATGAATTTGTCTGATCCTCTTTTAAAGATATCCAAGTCATTACTGTCTCCTGTGGGAGCAAATTCCATTGTTTAACTATGCATTAGGAAGTATTTTGTCTCTTCCAACATTCAGCTTCAAATGTTACGAGGGAGGGGGAAAAGTTTATCCACTTAGTCTACACCATGTATCCTTTTATACACCTTTATCATGTCTCCTTTTACTCGCATTTCCTCTAAACTGAAAAGCATCACAGTCATCTGGTCATCTTTCCTCATAGGATTGGGGCACCACGTTTTAAGGGATGGGTATTGCCAAGCAAGTTCCACAGATGACAACCACATATATTAACTTGTTTATTTTGACACACAAATTGCAAAATTGCTGAGATAAACATCTTCTCCTTAGCTACAATATTGCCACTATGTACAAAATTTATGCTTGAAGGTACTACACATATAAAAATACAGTATGCAATACGTATATACAGTACAATGTGCAAAACATGGCAAAAAAAAATCAACATATGGAATTGATTTTAGGGGTGCAAACAGCAAATACAAAGGCATCTTGGTTTCTTTTACAAAGGCAACACACCACAGGATGCTCTGCTTGCCATAATATGTTTATTTTTCCCTTTAATCTAGTATTTAAAATGAAGAGGCATGTACAAATTGGTATCAGTTTTCTCTTTTTCCCCGTAAAGTGAGATGCTAAGACGTAATTGTTTCTATGAAAAGAAGAGAGACACCTATCATGCCAAGCACGATTTATACTGCAAGCAATACAATGAGATAAAGAAAGAGATGTGCCACTCCTTACGTGGGGATTTGCACTTATTAGCTCAGTTTCACAACCAACTAAAGGAATCTGTATTGCTAGACACCAAAACAAAAGCAACTTCAAAAATATATACATCTTCAATTTAAAACAAAAAATGTCCATGGAGAAAACTTGAGGTGGGGGCATGATGGAGAACTTGCAATCCCCCCCCCCTATAATTAAAGGGTGTGCTCCTTGGCAGTAGAAGTAGCAATACTTTGGTTCTTCCCATTGTCACTTGTTTAAGGCTCTGGGTCTTTTTAAATTGCATCACGTGCAAAACTTAAAATGTAAAAATGCTGGTTTCCTGGTTTCATTAGAAAAGCATACATGTCACCATTACGGGTCACTGCACTTTCATTGTTGAATCCCTCCTTGTAATTATCATGGTATTTGCCAGATGTTTAGCCAAAATGTACATATTAGTTCATCCACATTCTGCACTGTGCTGCAGGCAACACCAGAGCAGAATGCCTTTCGAACATCAAGATGCAGTTAAATAAGATATCTGCTGAGATTTGTCGCAACTTAATCCCATTGAATACACTGCAAAATGTGTTGCAGCATTGAGTCTCTCTGAGCTGAAAAAATGGATTTTCCCTCAACTGGAATATACAGGCTGAAATCGTAGTTTACATCATCTTTGTAATTTCTTAGTTCAGCGTACTTGTTTGAAAGGAACAAGTAGGGATGGAACTGGCAACGATGATTTCTCATCAATATGACAGTGCAGTTCCATTTTGATTTTCAAAATGTGACATTTAATACTGCCATGCATTAGCCTCCCCTCATTAAAGCGTTTGCTCATCCAGAAAGATATGGAATAGTAGTTAACTTGGGATTACACTGACAGCCTATGTACAGTTAAATCAAGAACAGTAGGGATGGAAGAAGGCATCATTTTCTATTCCATCCATCCATTCATTCATTCCATTCCACTGCTGTTCGTCTTCTGCCCAGAACAACACCTGCTGGGGCAAAATTACATAACTTACTTAATTTACATAATTAGGTAAACTACGTAAGTTATATATTGTCACAACAGGCAGCAACCTGATATGTGCGCGATTGCTCTGAACCCAGAAGTGACCCCAAAAGTCACAAAAAAGGGGCAGAAGCGGGGGGGGTGCAGGCTTTGTCAATGGTGTTTCAAATATATGCTATTTCACTTAAATACACAGTGCCTGGGGAACGTAACCCCCATGTAAATTGGGAGTTGCCTGTATGTCATTTTACCCTGATCATTTCAATGTAAAGGAAATGCAGATGGGGACAGGGGCATAATCAAGTATATGTCCCTTCCAGTCTGAAACAGCAACAAGGAATACCAACCAATCTTATGCACTGGAAGCATTTCCATTCCAGACATGGGATGAGTAAGAGAACAGTGGCAATTTCTGATTCCAATTCTGTTTTTGTCAGAGTTCTCTGGCATTCTTTGCTGTCAGTGGGGCTTGGGCTGATCCACATGTGTTCTTTTTCCACCTTTCAGCTTCACAGCACTGACTCATGAGAATGTATTACGCACAACAGGAGAAAATGGAATTTCTGCCACAGCAGCTTCTGCAGCAATTGAGGCTCCAAAATATACATTCCAGATGGCAAAAGTTGCCAAAGCAGGGAGATCCTCAAGTTCCCATAAGTGGATCACTCTCAAAAATAAAGAAACCAGGACAAAGAAACATGTGAACGCAATGTATCTGCAACTGAAGCAAATAGGACATCTTTAGCACTTCTATAAACATTGCAAATCTGCGCTGAAATAGACTACGCAAGCAGTGACAGTCACAGGACCAAGTCATCTGTTAAAGATAAAGATATTTTAAAGATATTGTGTTACAAAAAATTGTCAAGTGCACAAAAGATACCCAAGCAACTTTATATATATACAATATATATATATAACCCCTTTTCACAAATACCAGGTTCACATACAAGTGGTAAATATTGTACAACAGGCGGCACATCTCAGAACATATGATCAAAAGCAAACCATTATTTAGAAATGTTTTATAATAAAGCTCTATTCTGAAATGCACAGAAAATATCACGCATTCCTACTCTAAAAAATAAATACTTTTATTACAAACATTTCATGATCCCTTAGTGATTTTGTAGAAGAAAGTTCTGCACTGGTTATCATACACCTGAAAGGATTTGGTTGGGGGGGTGTTCCTCGTTGCACATGCTCCAGTGGCTTGGATAGCACACTAAGCGTGAAATATTTGTGCAGTGCAACATCGCACAATATTGTCAATTTTCAGCTATATTTACAGGCAGTCTGTCAATTGGCCAAGAGTAGCCCAGTCAGACTGTAGCAATATGATGAGAAAAAGATCTGAGGCACCATAGAAACAAACTG
Organism: Podarcis raffonei; assembly: GCF_027172205.1. NCBI lineage: Eukaryota > Metazoa > Chordata > Lepidosauria > Squamata > Lacertidae > Podarcis > Podarcis raffonei. The sequence goes on along the minus strand of NC_070615.1, from coordinate 37,586,097 downwards.
GCTTAACTGTGGCATGTTCTAAACCAAGGAAGGTAGTAGATGAATCTGATGATATTAGCTGTTGCTTACTAGCTGTAGCAAGGTGCTTCTCAAACTGTGAGTCAAAAGTAGGGAAAGGAGAGATTTAAGGCCGGATATACCTAATTCACACTTTCTGAAACAATACATGAACCAAAACTAAGCCATCCTAAGAAAATTGCACTTCTCTGAATTTTGCAATACAGTTCTCCTGCCATGTGTACGAAAATGTATACACTAGGGTAAAGTCTGCATACAAATGGATGTATTCATGAAAATAACATTCAAAAATGCATTATTAGGGAACACTGAATTGCAAAAAAATAATAATTATTGGGTAAAGTTGCATACAAACATGTTCATTTTGGGAGGAGATCACATTAAAATGTTGGTGAATTTTTTTTGCAGGGTGTGGGGAAAATTTGCAACCAATGTGGAAACATGGAGAACTGAATTTACGATTGGAAAAATCAGAGAGAAAATAGGGCACAAAAGGTGGAATTAGTTTATAAGTGGGTGCCCACAAAAGCTCTAAAAGTTTACAGGTAGGTCCCCACTTCAAAAAGTTTGTGAAGCACAGCTATAGCATATGAACCTGATGATATAAGCTGTTGTATCAATACCACAAGCAACCAGTTGCTCACTAGGTCATTATGGCCTTTGCCCCTTTGTCCTGGTGCCAGGATCCAAAGAGATGCACAGAAATGGGAACTACACATGCAGACAGAGCTTCCTTTGCAATAGCTCTCATTGCTGAAAAAGCAAGCTGCCTGTTAAACTGAATGGTAGCTTGCCTATTTGACAGCAGGCTTTCCTGCCTGGTTCTTGCATGTACTCATCTTCTCTTTGAATTCTGGCCCTGCCAAAAACTTTGTATTTATACCTATTCGGCTCTGCAACATTTTGAATACGAGGTACAGACAACAGGTTCCATCTTTTTACTATCTCCTTTGGTCTATGACATTGTATACGGCACATCACAGGAAACATACTTCCTTACAGCACTGTGGAGCTTAAACGTCATAGGTGATCCCACCACACCCAGAATAGGTTCCATCAGAATTCTAAGCATCTTAACTCAAATGGACTTTTTGGGAGAAAATGAAACTTGACATCTCACTGGGAGATAACTCAGCACCTCAAAAGATTAGCTTCCATCCAAAGATGGTGAAGCGGAATGGTAAAGTTGAAGATATGTGATCTCTCTCTACACTTTTTCCTATTCTCATTCCTATGCTGGTCGCAGAGGAAGGAGTGCTCTATCCCTTCTGCATAGACCTGCTCATTCACTCGTCTGCATGGAATTCCTTCTTGTATATAGCTTACAACACTAGTGTTGAAATACAAGGCTAGTGCTTCAACTGTATCCAGTTGCTGAATATGACCCTCGAGTAACCTATGGCAGGCAAAGTGGCATAAGAATATTCTCCCAAACATAGGTCCCAGATTAATTTTAATTTTGATTTTTTGGTGTGAAGCTACCCTGACATTACTAATATTTTCTACAATGTGAAAGCCCATGTTAACTCTAAACCACACTGTCTAAATTGGCATCTTCATAGTCGTGGCTTTACGAGAAAATAAATTGCAAATATGCAATCTCAGTGTGAAATTGGCTCAAAATACTGCACATTGAATAAAGCAAGCTATGCAGATATGAGTTCACTCAACTGTACTCGTTATTAGTGATTCTTGTGTCTGTCAATTCTAAGGGATTCACAAGTTTTGTTTTTTAACAAAACCAGGTCATAAATGCAGGATCAAATGTTATGGGTAATGAACATTAAAATTCTGATAATTTTCTAAAGAAGTCTAAGTATTATGCTGTGATTTGTATGAAAAAGGAACCTTGCTCTGAAAAAGCCTACCGTACAATAAATATTATTTTCTCATTTGAGTTTCATTGAAATCCACAACCCTTGTAGAATGGTTGTAGTTTTTCCAATATTTATTCATGGTTAAAAGAGGACAGAGCTTTTTGGAATAAGTTTCATTTGAACTGTAACTTTTTTGATGATATATTTCAATATCCAAATAGTTAATTTCTACCAAATGCTGCTGTTCCACTGTTGCCTTAGGAAATGTACTGTGAATATAAGTGGTGCAGCAATAAAAACTGCCAGCTGCTTTGCACAGCTAAGCAGGGTCCAGTAGGGTTTCAAATTGGATGGGGGACTGCATGTTGGGATTCCTTCAGTGCAGGGGGTTGGACTAGATGACCCTTGAGGTATCTTCCAACTATACAGCTTTTTGATTCTAGGGCCCTAATCCAGAGACGTTCAAGAACAGTAGATGGCTAGCTATACTGTAATATCCCTCATTCTTCCTGCCAAACAAATGATCAGCTGCAGATGAGTGACAGAGCACATGCTTTGCATGCAGAAGGTCCCAGGTTCAACTCCTGGCATTTCCAGTTAGACGGCTCAGGCAGCAGGGGATGGGTAACTCCTCTGTGTGACTGTCATTCACACTGTTACGTGTTCACTTAAAATCTTTCAAAAGTGGAAAATTCAGATATTTTAGAATGAGACAAACACACATGTTGGTGCATTTCTCACTCATGGTGTTCTTGTAATTTAAATTTTGCACGTAATATAAAAAACAATGCTAGTTCTGAATTTGGATCTGAAAACATTGATTTTTGTTAATTTTGAATGTGTTAAGTCAGCATATGGGCTGGATTCAAAGAATTATGAGGGGAAGGGAAACAGCTTGTAAGAGTGTTCTTGAGAAAGAGCTTGCAAGAGCTCTTCTTATCCAACTTCTTTGGATTTAGTTTCATTTTTCTCTAGAAACATTCTAGAACAAAGTGTAAAATATCCCCTTTTACAAATGGAAGAGGTCTTCTGCATATGCAAGGGCACACTTGGATCCAAATTCATGCATTTTAATTGTCCAATAGCTTATGAACACCTAACAAATGAAAGAAAATTGTTGTGCATCTTAATTTGCCTGTATGATATCCTACATAAAATAAGAGAAGTAAAATTGGTTGTAATTATGCAAATAACTATTTGTCGTCAACATATAGAGGGCAAAACACACACCTCACTGATGTATGTTGATGTATGTGGCTCTGCACTTCCTATATTTCTTCTGGTTAAAAATTAAATAAGGCTCTGGCCAAAGAAATCTTAGCTGATTAATCTTGAGTTTTACTTGATTACTTACAACGCAATCCAAACCATGTTTATTCAGAAGTAAGTCTCACTGAATTCAGCAGGATTGATTCCCAATGAAGGATTACAGCCTTACTTAATTAACCTAGTAAATAATCATACATTTGCATATAAGAAAACCAATAATTGTCAAGACCAAAGCATCTATTTCCTTTGTTTTTAATGATGCACAAACATGTTGCAGCAGGCATCATCTTAGAAGAGGCATTTCGTTTGTCACATAATTGGGGAAGGGGAATTCTTAAGATGGTGCTTCCTATGTGCAGAGTTTTTCTAAAAGAACTTCAACTGGGGGGGGGGGGGATTACTTGTTTTGATGCCCAACTAATCAAAGTCACCATTTCAGTCTAGCCGATTAAAATGACTAAATGTGGTAGCCCTAAAGTATTACCTCAAGACTTTTTAAACTTATGAAGCGGTCCAAATATAGCCAACTTCAATCCTTTCACCAAACCCCATCAGTTTTCTTTAACTTAGCCAGAGGTTTGACAAGGCAGCTAAGCTTGGCTCAGGCTGTCTATAGCAACAGTCAGGTGCAGTTTTATTATGACTTATCCCAGTACATGAACTAAGATCCAATCTCACTCTCCCCCCTGCCCCTCCCCTCCCCTTAACTGATTGCCAGAGGTGGGGGGAATCATGCTTTTTGTCTAATATTTTTGTTTTGTTTTGTTTTTACACCCTAAAGATAATTTTCAAGATTACCCTGAAAACAAGGAAAGTGAAATAATGGACCTATGCTGTAAATGGATCTTTAAAAACCGTGGTCAAGTAGGCTTTGGCTTTTTAGTTAATCCCAGTGCAACTGTAGATCTTGTGGGTCAAGAAAATCTGTTGAAAACATACTTGGGGCAGTTGAGCTGAGAGGAGTTAATCCTGAAGAAGCATTTGGCATGGTAATGTCTAGCCACTCCATGTTGTCTAAATTTGTGTCCGGAAGATCAAGAGATAAACAGGAATTAGAAGTGGTGAATTGAGAATCTGTTGTTTCCATAGGTGACTGTGAGTGATCTAATATGCCAGAGTGGTTAAGGAGGTCATTTTGAAGGTCCTCGATTAGAGAGAAAGACTCTCTGTCCTCACTACTGCTTGCCAGATGAGGCATTCCATTTCCTGAAGGCAGAGTTCCTTCCAAGAGGGCTTCTAGCTGATTCTCCAGACTTACAGAGAAATTGCTTGTTGGTTCTAAGGAGAGAGGAGGGGCCATTTGGACTTGTGGTGGCGGACAAGACACCACTGTGTTCACTGGCATTGTGGTGATATTGGCAGTAACGGGTCTCATTTTGGAAATCAGAGAAGGTTCTTCCTTGGTAGGCAGAGAAATCTCTGCATAAAAGGCAATGAGAGATAAATCAGTAAGATATTTTATTTATTACATATAAAGAAAAAAAAACCTTACTCACTTTGGTACACCACTCCAGCAATAAATTTATGCTTTTATACAATTAATTTGAAAGCGGTGAATTATTTATACAATTAATTAAGTTATCAAGCTAATGTTTGTACAACTATCAACATGATTAAAGACATGTGCTGCAAAACCTACGTTACCCAAAGGAGTCAAATAGCCACCCCCTTTTTAGAGAGCCTGCTGTCTTCTCATTTCAATCATTCAATGAAGGCCTCATTAAGACTCTTTACAAGACTTTCACAGATTATTGCAATGACTAAAGGGAGAAGATCTCTACTCAACACAGTGGATTCCAAATTGATTAACTGAGCTCATGCTGTAAACCACTCATCGTTAATGAACTGTCAATAACTTTCTGAATTAACTGGTTAAATATTAGGCCACTATCAACCTGATGTAGATAAATGTTATTGCACAGTCAAGTATAATAATAATAATAATAATAATAATAATAATAATAATAATAATAATAATAATTTATTTATACCCCGCCCATCTGGCTGGGTTTCCCCAGCCACTCTGGGCAGCTTCCAACAAAATATTAAAACTACATTACTTTGAGATTACTTTGAGAATGAGCTATCTTTTTATGCTGAATGACAAACATGAAATCCAATAAGAGACACACTTTTAATGAATGTCACTCTCAAGGATGCTCACAGCAAAATCCCTCTTGAGCAGAGATAAGGACGATATGTCCTAAAATTCGTTGTTAGGCTATGTCTTATCCTGCCTAATCACTGGCCATGCTATCTGGGACAGATGAACATCCGGAGGGCCACCGGGCCACCTTCCCTGCTCTATACTAAACAGCAAGAGCAGCAAATTGGAAGGGAAGCTGCCTCTTGGTACCAGTGTCACTATACTTACTAGGACTGTGTAGGAGCAGGCAGGACATCAGCACAAGTGGAGCCAATCCAGCATTCCCACCCCACCCCAAACCTCGCTGTTGCCCTACCCTATCCTTGTAAGTAGCAGCAAAGCCAGTGCTGGGCCGTCAAACGCACAATGCTACCCCTCCCTGCCAGCTGTTCTTGTTAAATCAAAAATAGGGAATAGGAAGCTCTCTCTACCATATGATGCATTTCAATCTGACTCACCTCCGCTTTTAATGAGAATATCAAAGAGGTCATCCATTTGCTGGCTGTGAACACTGGAAATCTGTAACACAGAGAGTTCTTTATTCATTATGTCACACACCTTTCCCTAAATTATGCATGCTCTGCACCATGTAGGGATCACCATGGGGATTGTGCTGGTCTGGATGCCACACACCTTATGTTTCTACCTAAATAAGGATGCTGTTGTGATCCCATTTGCTCTTTCTTAAATGGATTTTATTAATTATTCAAACAAGTTGCAGTGTAGGGAAAAGAAAAATCAATAAAGTAGAATTCAACAAATACAGATCACATATCATTTTTGATCCCAAAGAAGGAACAGGCTTATGCATATTTAAGTTAACACAATTTTACTAGCTAAAGGACAACATTTTGCAGATTTGGGACACTTTCCCAAAGGATTGATCCAACTAAGGCTGCAGTGCTACACACTTACCTGGGAATAAACACTGCTGAATTTAGTTAGGATGATACATATATAAGAATGTGCTGTAGGATCATTAGCCGCTATTCTGCTAAGAATTAAGATAATCACTGTTTCCAGAGAAAGGTGTACTACACAACTGCAGGCATGGGAAGAATGCTCTAATAGGCATAGATCAACACACAGGGTACAGAATACAGAGAAAGCCTTCTCCACCCATTACAGCTACCATGGTGCAGAAGAGCATGATAGTTGTCCCCTTACTTATATATTATTCAGTCCTAGGTTCATGCTAATGATGTGATCTTGGCTGGATTAGGCTGCTAGCAGACAGCCAATGAAGAATGATGATCAGAGAATATGAGGGCTTTGAAACTTTCAGCCTACTAAAGAGGGGAAGAAAGCCAAAAGGAAGGCAAAACTTTGATACTGACAGAGTTTTAAAAGGGGGGGGGATGTGTCTCCCTTAGTCTCCCCATGGCTGCTCCTTATAGAAAGATGTACAGAAAGTTGAATGTGATTATTCTGCGTAAAACGGTGAAACATGTCATGTTGTTGCATTCCTGCATACATCTTACCTCTCGTTGAGAAGCTTGCAAGCTGCGGGTCTGTTTGATGGCTTCTTCATAGCGTGGAGGGTCCTTTGCCTTGGTTACTGAATTGCTGAACAGAGATTGCTGCAAAATGTACTGTTGGGGTTGAGACTGGGAGGCCAGCTGTGTGAAACAATGGCAAACAGTCAGCAAATAATGGTGGCACCAGAAGGTTCTCAAACAGTGTTTCTAAGAAATCCACACCACCCTCCTTTAAAAACAATAATGTGCTAATTTAGCACCTTGTACATCATCTCCATTAATCTACTGGAAATGAAAAGTGCACATAAAGAACAACTTCCCTTTATATGGCTGCACAGTAAGTGTAGCCTATGGCATTTAGGATTGAATCTGACTAGGTCTCATATAGAGTACACCTGCTGAACACCAGCATTAGTTGTGCCCACTTATTTCTGAGTAGGATTAACTTTGGAGACAACCCTATCATTTAAATGTGGCCCCATCTGGTTTGGAAGTTGCCTTGAGATTTAAAAGTCCTCAGCTCAAAAAGAGAGGGTGCCTCCTTGTTTTTATGCCATGGTCCCAGTGCCTCAAATATGTTACTCTAGCTACCTTCTAGAGCATAGATATTCTAGGATAGGGGAACAAAGTATAAGCTATTACATCAAGCTGCGTCAAAGGCAGCTGCTATATCGAGAGACCAGAAACCTCCAGCTCCTGCTGTCCTTGAACTTTTTTTCATTCTGACTGGTTATTTTACGTCCTTTGTAACTAAGAAGCAGTGTCTGAGTTTGCTTCCCTGCTAATCCCTCCCGATCGCTTTTCCTTTTGTTTGGCATCTTTTAGATTGTAAGCCTAAAGGCAGGGACTGACATTCCTGGTCTTTGTAAGCTGTTTCAGTAACTTCTTTTTGGCTTAATGGCAAGATAATAAATGATTTAAATAAGTTAGTAACTGAATACATAAAATGAATATACCTTCTGAGGAGCACTGGGTCCATTTTGCACCAAGGGCACCTGGTTCCCTGAGTGAACAGTGGTATTTGCTGTCTGACTAAACAAAGGTCGCTGTAGAGTTGTCACAGACTGATTCTGATAGGAAAATACTGTATTTGGTGAGGTAGGAGGAAATATCTGTAAAGACAAAATGTATGTATGTAAAACTCATGCATGCCATTTTTTTTCAAGTAAAAGAAGCATGGTGTACAATAACAATCAAGCAGCTCCTAGTGTGGCCAACAATAATAACATTCAATCTTAAATTGAATAAAATACTCTAGTGCACAATATCACTGAAGTGGAGAAAGTACAAAGGCCTTCCTTAACAAGGCAGTTGTAGCCAACCTTTGGTGATGCCTGCCAGATGTTCCTGGCCTACAAATCCCATCAGCCCCAGTCAGCAAGACAAATTGTAAGGAAAGATGGGAGCTGTAGTTCAACAACTTCTGAAGGGCCCCATGTTGGCTAGTCCTGTCATGGAGGGATGGCCCTGTGGAGATATAAGTTCAGCAGGGTAGTGGAACACCAAGCAAGGAGTGCATTTTGGGCATTTCACACCCTGCTCTATTTGTGTTGGATGTAAGATTGCAGCCATAGGCTTTTTTTGTAGTAGTAATGTCCTAGTAGCTTCTCCTGCATACACTTCAGTAAAATGAATGAGGTGTGGTATTGCACGTTTCCTATTAAACAGAAGAAACTCAATGAAGTGCTACCAATGTCTCTCTAATGAACCACAAATGCACATCAACTGGGACAGAAATGTATGTATGCCTTATGTATGAAAATGTTAAGGCAGTTTAGAGAATTACCCATTGCTGTGTGATTTAATTTAGTATAGCAGTTTTCAGAAGACACAATAGCAGGTTGTAGTACATTTCACAACTGATTTTTTTTTAAAAAAACAACAACAACCCTGAAATCATTAAGTATTGCTGAGGATACCGTAGCAAAAATGACAAGATAATTAGAATAATGGAATGGTGTACATCACATTCATCAGTGCAAAATGACTTCCATTCAAGCATTTTGGTGATAATTATGCTAATATTTTTATATGAGGAAAAATTCTAACCTAAGAATCAGAGAAATGCAATAACAATTTATGAATCCCATTCAATGCTATATCCTACTTTAAGGAATATTACATATTTTAAGTTACGAAGCAGAAAAGTAAAGAGTTCCACTGACAGTATGCAGTCTATCTGTATTCATAATTCACCAACCTGTCTGTTTTGTGGGGTGTGACCAAGCACATGCTGTGGGGAAGCATTTTCTTTGGATGCTGAAGAGTGCATCTGTGGTACTTTCTGGGACAAAGCAGAAGGAGATACTTGTGCCATGGCTGGAATGCCAGACTGTGGCTGGGCCTACAGGAGAAAGAGTATGGCTTGATTTCACAGTACAGGACTCAGCTGGACTATATGCATAAAGAAAGAAACCCAGGGATGTTATAATGAATCTTTAAATGTTTGACATCAAGTCCTCCTGAAGTATCTAAACACAGTGCTAAGGAAGATGGTGGGTTCGCATGTTCACAGCCCATGAGCAGCAAATACTACTTTATGGACAGAAAGGTGTTATGACCACTGTGGCTTCAATTGGCTTGGCTTCTGTGATGTCACAGTGGGCCTTGAAAGCTGTGGAACAGAAAGCTGAAAGGAAAATTAAGCGCCGCATGGTAAATGCAACAACCACAACAACTCTTGTTAAGTTAAACCTTACTGTCCTGTTCTACATGAGAAAGAGTCAAGGTCGGTGTGGCTCTGTAAAGTGGTTTTGAAGCTTTTAGAGGGAAGAAGCAAATTATGCTTGCTGCTTGTATATGTGGTACGGTGTGTGTGTGTGTGTGTGTGTGTGTGTGTGTAATGCAATTATCTATTTCAGTTGCATCCCTCCTTCTTGACCTGACACAAGAGATGTATAAATATACCTAAAACTGAGCCAAACCACTGGCCCATCTGGCCTGGTACTGTCTGTGCTGATAAGTAGCAGCTCTCCAAGGTCTTCTACAAATGCATCTCTCATCCCACTTACTGGAGATCCTTTTAGATTACTTGAAAGGCGCACATCAAACCGGGAATGTGCTCTACCACTGAGCTATGCCTTCTTCCTTAAGATGACTAGATACATCTTTTAGAGATAAGGGAAACAATGAGTGAAGCCAAAATTATGCATTTTTTATTACACACTCACTTGAGAGGAGCATTCCAAGGTGTGCATGTAATCATTAACCCTGCTCTAGAAAAAATATGGGAAGGAGAGTGAGTTGGTCAATCCAAGTCTCTTTGAAATGAATTTTCTAACCGACATCACTCCCTGTTCTAGCGCCAGTTCACCAGGCACTTCTTGAGAAATCCCGAAAAGGTGTGCTGGTGCCACTTCCAGTTATACATATTGCAAGAAAGCGTCTTTTTCTTTCTTTCTCTTTTGAAAATCCCAGAATTTTTATATGTGGCACATTTTATGTCTTGCATTCATCTAGGCACATGAGATTTTCTCTTATTATGTTTTATGGCAAGCTGTTCACAAGAACAACTATTCTTATAGTAATAACAGAATGGATTATTAATATATTTCTGTCAGCCACTGTGTTGAAGCAGCAACTCACAGTAAATCCCCCTTGCACTGGTACCAGAGGCCTAACCCAGAGCTCTAATCTAATAACTGGTATGACTTTTTAATCCATTTACATTAGATCCTATGGGCAGTGCAGGATCCACATGCAATATACGTTTAAAGCACTATCGTACAGCTTTAAACAGTCATGACTTCCTCCAAAGAATCTTGGGTCTGAGAGTAGTCAGGAGTCCCCTATTCCCTTCAGAGAACTACATTTCCCAGAGTTCCATAGTGAAAGGAACTGGCTGTTAAACCAATCTGGGAATTGTAGCTCTGTGAGATGAACAGGGTTCCCCTGACGACCCTCAACATCCATAACAAACCACAATAGATAAAATAGTCACTGAAGTCACATGAAGAAAATTCCCCATGGCTATCAGATTATAAGTGACAATGACAAATAACTCAAAATGGAGGAACCTTTCATACCTGTACCTGGATACTGCCCACAGGTAGTTGCATTGAAGTGGCAGAATTTGGACCCTGGAGAGAGAGTGGCAGTAGCAGCTGTGCTGTTCCTTGTGCAGTAAGTAGAGCTTGAGGCTGGGCAACAACAGCAGTTTGTGGCTGTCTCTGCGAACTTACATAAAACTGAGATATGACATTTTGTGGTTCAGCTTTGGCCAAAGGTACCTCCTGTTTGATAACAATAGCCTTTTTGGCAACTAGGTTCTGGACATCCACTGATGCTGGCTGTCCTAAAGAATGGTTGGCTTCAGATACAGGTTGTTTTGCATCAGAGCAATCTGCTAAAGTGCCTTCCTCTTTGACATCATGACCGATATGCTTCTGATTCAAAGTCAGTGTCATATTAGCTGAGGCTTGGGGTTGCTGCTGCTGAACCCGCTTCTCAACTTCAAGTTGCATTTTCAGCACTTCCACAAGTTTCTGCTCTTGCTCCAGTTTTCTTTTGAGCTCTTCAATCTGCTTCTCTTTTTCTTGAAGCTTACGGTCCTTTTCTGCTGCATCAAGCTCCATGCCGAACATGCTTCCACTGCCGTGACTGTCCTCATTTGTGGTAGCTCGAAGAGGAGGTGATGCATTTGGGAACTGTAATGGAGACATCACGGTCATGATTTCCGTCAAAGTATCTGCCATGTTAGTGTCATCCGTGCTGAGACTGGACGGCTCTGAAGGAGACGGGGAAATGGGCAAAGGGGAGTTGATGCATTCCATAGGTGTTGATTTGCCGCCAGTTCCACCAGATGTTGTTTCTGAAGAAAAGCTGGAAACTGAGCTAGCTATTGGCTTGTTTAATGTAGCAACAGGGAATACGGCAGTTATTTCTCCAGGCTGGCTGGTACAATTAGTGGAAGGAGTAACTGCCGCTGTATGACTAGCATTGATAGAATTATTGTTAAGATCCTGATAGGGTTTCAAACGCTCAATAAGATCCATTTTAGTTCCAGACACTGGCAATCCTCTTATCTTGAGCTCCATTTTCAGTTCAGCTACCTGAGTTTTGTTTTGTTTTTAAAGGAAAAAAGAAGCATTTGTGAAAAAGAAGCCAACTGGTATCAGGATAACTCTGACAGATTGCTTTTTTTCTGCACACAGGAGATATTATGACTTATAGGGTGCCTAAAATTACTAAAGACAAGATAAATTAGGGAAGAAAGAAAAGTAAAAGGGGGAAAGGGTGACTTGGGAAAAGCCAAATTGAACACATGTGTCTTAAGAGGTGCTTGAATGAAAAAACAGATCAAGAAGAACATACAGTAGTAAGCTGCTTTATAATGAATGAGACCATTGGTCCATCTAGCTCAGTATCGCCTACATTGACTGGCAGCACCTCTACAGGATTTCAGGCAGGGAGTCTCTCCCAGCCCTACCTGGAGATGCCAGAGACTGTGCCTAGGGCCTCTTGCATACAAAGCTACAGCCCTTCCTCAAGAGAGAAATGTATAAGGTAGAAGGGCTTTCCAGTGATATGGAGCTGGAATGGAAAAGGCACTGGTAGGAACAGTGAGATTAATCTTAGGTTGACATAGAAGACTAGTACCTGCACAGTACATGTTCTGAGGTGGAGCATGAACTGAAGGAGCATTTAGAGATAGAAGAGAATATAGATATAGAGGAGAGAGATCAGGGAGACACGAAACGTTGAAGCGAAGGTGAGAAGTGAGGGGAAACCAATGAAAAGAACAATGTAAAGAAGTAGTAGGAGCTGGACAAAGAGTGGAAAAATATTAAACAAGGAGCAACAATGTGAAAGTGAAGTTCCTGGAAGCACAAAGTTTTCATGTCCACTGTGGTGCTTGATCACCTACCTCCATGTACATTCCCTTCCCTATGTGTGCCCAACTGAAAGCAACATTGCACTTAATGGGCAAGCCCGATGGCACCTTACAAAGTAACCTTTATTATTATTTTTAATATAAGCTGTTGTCAGGTGCAGTCAACTTTGCATGCATGAAGAATTATTAATAGGCAAGCACCTGAATTATAATTTACGACATTTTTTATCCTGTTTTTCTTCCAAGGAGCCTAGTTTAGCCACAGATGCTATCCTTCCTACTCCCATTCCTACACACTTATCTCCACAACCACCCAGAGAGGTAGGTTAGGGTGAGAGGTGGGGACTGGCCCAATGTCAGCATGTGAGCTTCATGACAAAACAGTGAACTGAACCCAGGTCTCTGCAATCCAAGCCTAGTAGCAATGCACAAGGTGAGTAAAGGGAGAAGGGTATGATTTGGGAACATTTGGGGTCCCATGAAAGCACTGCTATCATAAGAAGCAAACAAAAATCACTTCTGAAATGGTCACATGACACTTTTTTTTTACCTTTAAATCATCCAAGCTAGGAGGCAGGGGCCCAGGTTTTCTGTTGGAAATATTATTGTTCTGTCTCGGAGTGCTGGCTGCTGCAGAAGATGTGCTATTGCTCAAAGTATTCAGTGGTACATTCCCGGTGTTGCTCTGTTTGTCACTCACTGGCCTTTAAGAAAAAAAGGAATTAAAGCTTTCAACCATTTTCTCTATGACCTCATTGTAATATGCATTGCCTTGAATGTGAAGTGATTTTCCACTTAACTATGAAGTATCTTATATATGCTGCACAAGTCAGAGTATACCACTAGAAATGCAAAATGACCAAACCATTTGTTACTTTAAAATATATTTTATTCTGTTAGCATAACAATAGGGCCTTTGTTTAAAAATGCTGGAGGGAATTTGTATTGAAATAAAGTAAGAATTTGTAAAGCACTTTGTACTGCTTCCTCATTGGCTCAGCTGAAATGTGAATCCAGACAATTCACATTTCGTGGAGTGGGTGGTACATGAAAATTGGCCTTGATCTTCCCAGAAAAGGGGAATCTATCAGGATAATAACTTCAGTAAATATATCAGAGAAGCAGGAAGCCTATCTTTTGACACTAAAATAGATATCCTTGAGAATGCCTGCAGTGGCATTTAATACATACTTATACAATACATGTTTAATATGAAATGCTATGTGCATAAGAGACAGACAGCCCTTTGTCTCTGATGGTAAGGGCTGGAAGCCCCATTTCTATGGGTGTCTGCAAAGGCCTGTTGCCTGCAACAGTGCTAGCTCCAGATTAACAGGCATAGCCTACACTTCGGAAGCATCATCTGGGCTAAACAAAATTTGATGTTAATTGCGCCCATGCAATTAGCAGACATAGTTTTTTCTCACAATAACAATGGGAAAGACTGAACAGCCTCAGCGCTGTGGGAGATGGGGAAAAGAATTTTAACTCCTCTACCCCTGTCATGGGAACAACAACAACAACACCACTGCCTCTTCACAGGTTCAATATGCATTTCCGTGGAAGCTCCTTTTGGCCATAACACAGACAGCAGCTTTCAACAGGCAATTTTATCTGCACTGTAGCAGAGAGAGAGAAAGAAAGAGTAATCTCCCCCGTCCCCATAGTCTGAAGGCTGCTACATACATTGCAGAAAGCACACATTATTGTAAACACACAATTAATGCTCCATCTAGTTTAGTCCTTAGTCTGTTTGGATAACGGGATTTGGCACCTCATTTGGGGTGAAGGTCAAGGAGCTGTTCCTATGTGACCAGAACTTTGCTTTATACCATTATGTGTCCACTCTGCCTTTGCTATCCTATATACATCTGATGTGCAAGGCTTTAAATAGTACTGTTGTCCTGGACTCAATTGCTGCAATGTTCTATGGTTGGGGGTTGTTGATGCATCCATTTTTGCCTAGCATAGCAGATCATATGATTGGGCTTTATGTTCTCTCTCTCTCTTTAACCAGACAAAACAAGTTTGGTGTGTATGTGTGTGTGGGTTTTTTTAAGAGGATGGCAACCCCTGCCTATCAAACTAGGTTTCCTTTGCTTCAAAAACCTTCAGAAGAAATAGAAGTAAGACAAGTCCTGTGTTCCTCAATTCCCTTGTTTCCAACAGAATTCTTCTGTAGTTCAGAAACCTACTCTCTCCCCAAAACTGACTGCAAGCCCCAAAACACCAAAGCAAGCATAGCAGTTGCTATGTCTCCCTATTAAATACCATCCCCTCTCCCACACAGGGGGGAAAACTGACAAAGCTTCACATACTTGAGTGGTGCAGGAAGAATCGTCTGGTAGTTGTAGTGCTGCTGCTGTTGGCTCAGGATCTGCAGTTGCAAAAAAAGCTGTTGTTCTTGCAGCAAGCGAGCATAGTTGGAGTCCATCTGTGGCTCATTCTTCTCACCCTTCTGATCAGGTGGAATGTACTGATGGTACTTCAGTTTCTTCACTCTGGGCTTTGGCTCTTTGCTTTTCTTGCTCCGAGGTTTGTCACTTGGGTTCTTGGGGTGGGGTTGCTATTCATAGATAGACAACATAAACAATGAGTTGGAGCCAAAGGTTCCCTTCTGCTCATGGAAGGGATATTTTACACCATGCAATAGAATGCCATGTAAGAACAGTGCAGCTAAACCCAAAGATGTCATTCTGCATAAGTACACATAGTGATTTCCCTTTTGCTTATGGCTCTTTGTATCCAAAGAAGCCAAGAGCACTTGCTTAGGTTTATATGAAAACCAGTGCTTGTGATTTGTTTCTCTCCAAACAAAAATGAGGGGTGGAGCAGGAGCGATTTTAGCAGTGAACACTAGGATGTTGGCTTGTCCATTCAGTGTTGAATTTAAACAACACTGAATGCAAGTCGGCTTAGCGTGCACTCCCAAAGGTTCCTTTGCAATGGAATTTACAGTTGGCACTGTTTAAATTCAGCACTGAATACAAGCCCCACTGCTTTCCAGTGGGATCGAATATACCAGAACATTAAAGGTTGTCTAATTCAGAGAACTGTACAGAGCAGGGGTGGGGAGCTTGTCCCCTTTTGGAGGTTGCAGAACTGTAACTCCCATCATTTCCAGCTATTAGCTGTGCTAGCTAGGGCTGGTGGGAGATCAACAGAATCCAGAGGTTGACAGGTTCTCCATCCTTAGCACAATAGATAGGCAGAAGGATAGGCAAAGGGATTTAGGGGTTCATAACAGTCATTGTGCATGTTGTGCTTCTCTTCTTGCATTATTTGCTGTGATTCTCTTGTTGCATTGTTTCTATTTAGATACCAATGACAGATACTGCATCTACTGTACGAGAGTAAAGCTAGAAAAAGTTCAGAAAGGGCAGTGAAAATGAGGGTGGAGAAACTTCCCTATGAGGAAAGGTTACAATATCTGGGACTTCTTAGTTGAAAGAAAAGGTGAGTAAGGGGTCATTAGGATAGAGATGTATATTATGCATGATTTGGAGAAAATAGGTTTCCCTCTCTCAAATGGTGATGGCCATGAACGTGGCTGGCTTTAAAAGAAAATTAGACACGTTCGCATCACCTTGGCTGGTTTTCATGAACCTCTGAAGGATGCTTCAAATGTGTCAATTAGCAATTTGAATGTGCAGACTGTCCTCCTAGTCTGTAATAATTTGTAGCTTTGGAACAAATAATCATGAATGAATGAGAACAGAAAGCAAATGTAACAGTCAACTTTTTTTTTTTGTTGGGCTGCAGGCCATGTTTATAAACAAAAACGGCAGATCACAGTCCAGTATTATAGTTACAGGAACTTTATTAAGGAAATTCTTCACAACCACTGCAACAAACTGACTTGGCTTCAATCAAGAATTAAAAAACAACTATAGCACAGATTCACTAATCAAAAACACTAGTCTCCTATTTATGCTAACCATATCCAAAAGTCCCCTCCCCAAGTCTTCCACATTTGAAACCATATGTCCACATGTTTCATATGTCCACAGAGGCTCCCATACACATTTGAACTTCCGTATCTGCCAGCTGCATTTCGGAACTAGCACTTGGAGTGGAGAAAATGGGGACTCCCATTACACATGCAACACATTCCCTGCACCAAGTTCCATCTGCTCACAACCATGCAAAGTTCTGACTTGTCCTCAATAACTGCCAGTGTATATTGGTAGCATCTTCCAGATACCCTTTGCAGGTTCAGTTCGCTTAAAACCCATGCTGTTAACTATTTTGCTAAGCAAACTCTCCAAAGTCTAGCAAACTTAGATTGTTCCAGTCTGTGGCTTCCTAAATGCTAGGGGTGAGCAGTAAGTGTTGGTGGAAATGTGATGCAGAGGCAGCATTGGCTAGTATTTGTTCGGCCACAAATATTGGCATATCCGACTATCCTACTCTCCAATAATTACCTGTCCCTTCTTAGGGACAGTTGCCTCACAAGGCAGAGATCTGTTGCATTACACAGCTTTAGGTGATACTTGATCTTTAAAATCTAACCACTGCAGGAAAAGCTGGGTTAGCTTACAGGTGACATCACCACTGGGTCTATTTGACTGAGGGAAATGCCTTATAAAACAATTTTATAGAAACTGGCAGAGGGTTGTCCTTGCCTGCAATCCTCTGAAGGCCACTAATCCAGCTGGCATAATAATAAACCTTGGAGATAGCAAAACTAAATCTGTATTGACACTGAAATGCAAGGCTTTGTGCGTAGGTGTGTGTGTGTTTCAAGGAAGGATGAACATCCCTTGCCAACATCCTACTTTCTCCCACATCATCTCAGAAAATGCAGTGTCGGGAACACAACACTTGCAAAAAAACCCACCACCATAAGTCCAACTACAAATAACTGTTCAGTGAATGTTGGAAATTGCATACATTTTTACATCACTTATTTTCCTTCAGAAGTACCTTCTACTTTAACGTATAGAACTGGATTCTGGCAAAAATGTGATGCTTAAAATTAACATATCAGCCAAATAACAACTTGACCTTGATTTGTGCTCTTCTGTGATGGCTTCAGTGGCACCTGTACTTATACAAAGTTATCTTTACTTATGCTGTTTCATTTTTCAAATGTCTGTCTTGCAAGATCCATAATACTAGTACAGGAATCTGGCAATATTTCTCACCTCTCCTGTTGTGAGATTTTTCTTTGTTAGTAGAGTAAATAAACCAAACAAATCAAGCATGACTGTTTTCTCATACCTTTATTAGTGTTGGCCCACTGCTGAGTTTTGTTGCCAACACGGTATTTGGGGTAAGAGAAGCAGCAGCTGCAGAGCGTGTAGTGTGCTGATCAGTGACAGGCGGCTTCAGAAATTCAGGTAGTGATGGTGTTAATGTGGGATACTGCTAATAAAGAAAACAAAACAAAATGAGTAACTACTGCCCAAACATTTTTTCAACATTGGCATTGGCTTTTCTAAAAGAATTTACATCACACATATTCCCCAAAAGAACTAGAGCCACAAAATTCTCCAAAATTTCTCAAGAAGAGCAACCAAAGGAAAGTCTTACTCTAGATACATTTATGTCTCAAGAGTCGCCAGTAGAATTTTGAAAAATCAGTAAAATATTTTTTTAAGGGGCCTGTAGAATTAAACATCCCCCCCAAAAGGTTTGTGTCTTTCCTTTGCTACTGAAAGTATCCAAATTTGTCAGAAAAAGTCACTGGAAATAGCATGTCAGAGAGAGTAAATTCACGCTAAAGGTTGAGAACATTTTGTTGAGTGTGGCCAGGGTTTCCCTCCACACTCAGGGTCTGGTTCCTCCAATCTATCCCACTGCTGCCAAGTTTTCTCTAAGTCAAAGCACTACGACTGCTGAAAACAATGTTCCCAGCACTCACCAGCTGCAAGCATACTGGCTGCATGAATTACATTTTAATTTGGCAAAATTAAACAAAAAAATTAAGCCTACAAAAGTGCATTTAACAAATATTTGGAACGTTATTAATGACAATTTGTCATTTCTTCTCCTTGTGCATTCAGGCAGTGACTGTCAATAGAAGTGGAGTCAAAACGAAATCATTGAAAAAAGGGAGGAATCAGAATGCTTGGGGAAACCCCTAGAACATTATTTGCAGAACTACAAATAATGATTTTGATGATGATCATGATGATGGAGTTGACCGCCCCCCCACCCAAAGAAACACAGCCCTATAAGGATTGTGCAAGCTCATTAGTCACAGACATAGTATCAGTTGAAAAAAGGGAAAACATGGAAAAAGGAGAAGAGAGGTGGAAGGGGATGGAATGGCCTGCTGGAGGAGGCAATGGCTGGCTGGCTGGCTGGCTGGCTGGCAGGCATTCTGAACAAAATTCCTGTTAGAGAGGCAAGGATATACAGATCTGATTTGCTAAGCCAAACCATGACTTAGTGCAAAGGAGAAAACATGTGTTCGCAGAGTGAAGACTACAGCCACTGTGCTCTTGCCCTGGTCCTGATGGCCTTTGGTTACATAATAAAGATTTGGATTACTTAAAATGGGAATCATTGTCCTCTCTATTTTGGAACCATGTTTGCTTGTTTTTTCTCTGGGAGAAGGACAAGTTTGTTAAAAAAATAACAACAACAACTTTGGATGCCGGACAGCATTCTGAATCAAGATAGCACATCCAAGCATCACTCTGGCATGATTTTGCTCTTTTTTGGCATGTTGGGTCCACTACTTTTGACACCTCTGAAAATTTCATCATACCATTTGGCAGGTCTTCACAAATTTTGGTGTGACAGTTCTAACCTGTGCCAATCTGGATAGCTTTGAAGGTTTTGCTGCCCAATTTGGCAGGATGGCATCAACCTGCACAAATGTGGATGCCTCTGGAAATATCATCACCAGTCTTCATCTATGTTTGGATGCCAGGCACCATTTTGAATCAAGATGGTGGGCCAAACTAACCATAATTAAATAATAGCTCCACAACATTTTATTATCATTATTCAGTGCCAGTTCAGCTTCTTCCCCAGGTCAGGTTGGAGTCCTGAGTTGGTGTGTGTGTGTGTATGTGTGTGTACACAACCCCCAAACCCACAAATTACACTATCCATTTAAAAATTACAATATATTTTAATGTCTTCAAATTCCTGGGCAGCACTGGGCATTTCGTGTGTGTGTGTGTGTGTGTGTGTGTGTGAGAGAGAGAGAGAGAGAGAGAGAGAGAGAGAGAGAGAGAGAGACAGAGAGAGAGAAATGTGGAGAAAGCAGTAAGGGGAAAATTTAGATCAAGGCTGCTTTGCTCCAATATTTAAAAGTAATTACACTGCTTAAATCATATACAAATGATAAAGGATATGAAATTCTTCATATCTCGTGTAAAGATAAACTGGACACTATAACGGAGATGTGTGCAAGAGTTTCCCAGTGCCTCCCCCTATAAGCTATTTTGCTGCTCAAAGTCAACCCCTGCCCCAAGCTGCTATATCCCTATCTTTTCCCCAATGGGTAGAAGAGAACTAAGCAGCCCCTGTCTGTAAAATTCCTCCATTTAAACTGCCATCCATCTGCAATTGCTTGTAATTAAAATCCAATTATTCATACATAGTTACATGAATCTATTGTGTAATATCTGGTCTGGTCTCAAGGGAGCATGGTAAAGATTGGATTTAGCAATTTTACACAAAAATCGTTAACCACAAGAGAAAACCTCTGCAAGAAAAACCTACAATTTCCAGCACTGAAATACTTTAAATTACAAGTGTTTCTCAATGGAACTAAATGAATAAAAGTGTTCTTAAATGTTACTTCAAAACTAGTTGGGAAGAGCACGATAGCAAGGAACACCTTGTGTTGTGCAATCACTTCTTCATCCTGCTTTTAGTTTTTAAAAGGAAAAGAATCTAATTTATTTTTGTACTAACAGTAACGAAAAGAAATTTATGTTCTTGGCTAACTATTTGATTGCACATATGAAGAAATGTTAAATATCTAGACCATGAAGAGAGAAGAAACAGCTATGACACCACAGACAGATATTTCCAGCAAATCTGAGTAATAATAATAATAATAATAATAAGGGAGATTTTTCAGCCCAAGTACAACTGTAAAAAGGAGAAGAGAATTCATTTCCAGTCAAAATGATCTTCCACGTCACATTTTAAAGACACTGCATCTAAAAATAAATATGCTACGGCCGTGATGTGTGGATAGTTAACAGATACTTATTTAACAGATTTCCTGGCCACAGTGCTGTGTGTATTTATTCTAGATGAATCAAAAAGGTCCAGCACTTTCATCTATAGACATCAAGATATCACAGGGTCAACCTTTTTGAGCTCCCCAGCTACACTCTCCAAAAAGATCCTACCACCACCACATACAATAACCAAGCTGGGTGTGTGTGTGTGTGTGTGTGTGTGTGTGTGTGTGTGTGGAGTCTTTTATTAAAGCCAACAGAAGGCTTCTTCCAAGCCAATTTGCAGCAGGGGGAGATTTCAAGGGGTTGATCACGGCTGAAGAGGAGAGAGTTAACACTCCCCACTGCAATCCCTTCATTGCCATTAAGTTTGGGAGGAAAAAGAAAGTATGCAAAGGAAGCCACTATATTTAAGTTTTATGGAAAATATACGGATTCCGGGGGTTTTCTTGGCACAGAAATCCCTGACTATTATGCATGTTGGAGCTCATATTGAAGAACGACAGGGAAGACTTTCTACCGCTTTTCAGAGCAGAGTTTGATACCTACCTGCTGAGCATATGCATCTAACAAAAATGGACAGACTTGCTTGAAGTAATGACCATTTTCTACCCACCAAAACTTCAGGGTTTTCATAAAACACAACAGACATTTATCAAATAGAGAAAGAATATCTTAAGAATGCTTGGTTAACAGCAAAATATGACAATAACTAAGGTTATGGAATGGAATAAAGACACTTTACCTGATTAGTAGCGGGGGTTGGCAAGACTGGAGATGGTGCCTCTCTTGTTTTGGGCTCACCAGGGGATGCTGCCGAGCCCTGGGATTCCTGACTAGCAGGCTGATCTGGAGATAAAGCATCACTGCTGTCTTCATCAAAGGATTCATCCAATCCTTGAGGATAGTTCTCCTGACCAACCGCTAAAATGAAAGGGGGGGTGAGAAATCACCTTTTAATGCCATGATAATGAAGAAACAATATACTTGTTATTTTTGACATGTATCCAGCACTCATTCTGTGAAGACCTATGGACATTTCACAAGTAACAGACCTTCTTGTATGAAGGTCTTCTTTGTGTGAGTTTGGGCCAAACTAAACAAAGTAGCGTTGGACACTTGTTTTCATCATATGTCTACTCCAGTTCCACATAAAACGGGTGGAGATTTTAATAGTACAAGAGTGCATGGCAGAGAGGTGCTAAACTTTCCTTGGTTCCATGTTTTAATGAGGATAATCTGTATTCTCCAGGTAATCTTCTTCATTTCTGACTCAGTATTGAGGTCAAGAAAATAAAGAAAGTGCCTGGAGCAACAAACTGTGTAGAAGCAAGGTATGGGGGCATTTGGCTCCCCTCTTCCATGTCCTCCGTCTCCTCCTTTATATGAGAGAACAGGGCAGGCCAGGAACAATGGCCCTGTTGTGTCTAGTTTGGCTGCATTTTTTCCTATTTTTTTCCTAATTACTACTGAGAAATTTGATTTACACTGCACATTCTGTGCAACTATTCCATAAAACAAAACATGCTTTATGCCGTAAGTTAAATATTAAGCGGAACAAAACTGAGAGGGTAATAAGAAAGACTAACCTGATTAAATGAATGTGTTCTAGGAAAAGCGGGGTGGGGGAGAACCTCTCCTGTAGCTGAGGATGAGGACAAAGCAGTACTCTTGAAGGCAGTAACTGGCTTACTTATTAGCATATTGAAGAAAGATTCAAAAATCAGGGTAGTGGAGAATGTCATGTGTACCTTGAAAAAGCAAGCTCATTTTCTTTCAAGTGCAAGTGTGAGTGTGACATAATCTGAATGACATATGTATGTGGAATTTGGGGCTCAAATGTGCACTGACTGCAGGTCCACAGTTCCACAAAACAGACATTTAAATATGCTCTTAGGATTCCTTTAATATACTGCTATTTTCCCCATTAGTTTTAAAATAGAACAATCCCTGGCCTGGTGTCAGTATCCTGTTCCACAAAATGAACAAGGGGCAAATGGTAGCATTGCTGTGAGACATAACTACATCTATGTGTTTTGCTTTTGGGGGGAAAGTATAAGGGAAACATGTGTTTCAGATCTGGAGAGGAGTGCAGAGTATTTAGTATTTTTTAAAAATGAGGTGGTGTAAGAAATGCTTCTCAAAATTTTAAAGGACACAAAATGGCTTGGATATCATGGAAAGGAGTTGTGCCACTAGTGACCTCACTAATGACATCATAGGTACTATCCAATGAGTGTCAGATATACAGCACCTCCAACTGTAAGGGACACAGAGAAAGAAAAGCGAACAAAAAATCCCCCACAAAGGAAGCAGATGACACTGAAAGACAAATCTTTATCAATTAATCGTCGCCTTTGCAAAAAAAATAAGATGCTTTGCATTTCCGTTGATGACAACCACACCACCAGCAGAACAAACATATAAATAAATATGTGAGTCATAACACAGGTATTTATACTCACAGAAATAAATTATGATAGCCATAGCGATTAATGATAAATTAACATGTGCTAAGATGGGAAATATGCAGGAGAAATGATTTTGAGGGAGGTATTTGTAGAATTTATACTGTTAAAATGGAAAGGGTCAAACCATCGCAAGAGGTGTTAAAATTTTGAGAGGTTGGATAGTTAGAATAGAATGGAATGGGGGTGGGGCACACATTTTTATTTTTAATTGATTATTATTATTTAAAATAAATAAATTATGATTAAAAATGCATTTTGAGGGAAACCATCTGGCTCTTCTAAAACAAAAGACAAATGCACCTTTTTAAATGTATATTTTCAAAACCTCATAACTTGGAAGGTCCTTTAAGGCTCAGGTTTTCACCTCTCATTCTTTTCTGCATCAATAGACCATGTCCACCGCCGAGGGCCTTCTGGCGGTTCCCTCACTGCGAGAAGTGAGGTTACAGGGAACCAGACAGAGGGCCTTCTCGGTAGTGGCGCCTGCCCTGTGGAACATCCTCCCATCAGATGTCGAGGAAAAAAGCAACTATCTTACTTTTAAAAGACATCTGAAGGCAGCCCTGTTTAGGGAAGTTTTTAATGTTTAATACTGTACTGTGTTTTTAATATTTGGTTGGGAGCTGCCCAGAGTGGCTGGGGAAACCCAGCCAGGTGGGCGGGGTATAAATAATAAATGATGATGATTATGATGTCACAGCTTCCCTACTTGCCTATAATTGCTTCTTTGACACTGGAGTCTACAGGAAGGATGTTTTTTTCTACAAGTTCCATAGGACCAGGCCTCTGAGCAATCTTTTCATTCAGATCATCTGCCAATCGTGCTCTTTTCAGTTTCATCTGAGTTGCTTGTAGAGAGGGTTCCGCAAAGGTCTCTGGAAGAAAGGGGACACATTTTAAAAAGAACTAGACAATTTCCAACTCCTTTTTATGAACATTGGTTTTGATTTTAATTTTACAATGATATTTTCAACATCTAGATCACATTATTCATGCATTTCTAGAGAGCATTTGCTGACCATTTTAAATGGCTATCACAGTTCACCACAAGCTATGCATTTCTGGCACTGTACAATCTTTGCAGCTACATTTGTGTTTGAAGCAGAAATCAAAGTATATATTTCTGAAACAAGCAGATAAATATTCTTTATTAAGAGGTCTAGAAAACCACTTCACAGTTAATGTCCCTAATATCCACTTTACCTTAAATCAAAGAATGCTAAATATATAAATCGAGTAAATTAGATTTTATCAACACATATTTATAATTAGTTTTTCAAGGAAGATTCATTGGCTTTGTCTAAAGGTTTGGAATATATTCAAGTTCTGAAGCCAAATTGAGCGTTTTAAAATGTTCAGCCAGAAAATATGACATCAGGGTCCTCACCTTCAAGAATGTGCATTCTGACCAACTCTGATCTATCAGGTCTACTGCGTATCTTGTGCTTCAGAAAATTTTCAGTCTGAAGGAAAAAATGCATGAACATTAAATATACCACATTTACTGGCAATTCACCCAAAACAGTTCACTTTAAGGAAACATTTTTGGGAAATGGCTTTCAGAGTACATGTCTTTATTGCAGTCCTGAACGGCTGTCATTGAAGGAAATTATTAAAATTCTTTGGTCACAGAAAAAAAGTAACCATCTGAGAATGTTTTGCAAGATGTTGCCTTACATCGGAAGATTATGTTTTATGTTTATTATTAAATCATTTAGAGAATACTACAGAACATCAGGTTCTTGGCAACTCACACAATAAGGGATAAAATGCAGACTTCTCCCCTTCACATTTTACAATCCAAGATCCAACTCATACAAATTTACTCTTTGTAGATGACGTATTTCAAACCTATTCCTCTACATAGTGACGCTAGTGAACAAAATGTGGTATAAATCTAATTTAGGATTCCTAGCAAGTCAGCAGTTACAACCACCAGACTTTATGGTGTTTTTGAACTGTTTGATTTTTTAAAATACAATAATGACTTCCCAATAGTGCAGTTTGCCCATTTTTAAGGCCACTTCTATTGAGCAGATTAAATGTGAATACGCAAAACACTTACCACAGGAAATACAAGTCAGCATTTCCCCCTGAATGTCATTAAGCAGCACTGAGTTTAAGCTGTTCTAAGATTGAGTCCTATATTGCATTACAATGAAACACACTGGCACCTATCATGGTAAACCATAAACCATGGCTTACTGTGAATGAGCAGTGTACTAATGCTCATTTTGTTGGGCCAGGAGTAACAAATCATGAGCCTTGGCTTAGAGGGACATGCAAATCAGTGCTCTGGGTTTGCTTCTACCAGACAAACCACAATTTGTAAGCCAAGAACAACCCTTGGCTTTACATCATTGTGGTTTGTTTGGGCAGAAAATGAATCTCGGCTGGGATTATCTACTGTAAATCTATATTCAGTGGAAGATGAGGGTGACTGGGGAAAGGGCTGAAGGATATTATAAGTATTCATACTGTTGCCTGTTTTTGGCTTGTTTGTATTAGTTACTGTAGGACTTTAAATTTCATTAAAAATGACCCAAAATTTAGTTCCAGAGATTATAATCTAGTTTTGTTTCATCTTGTTTCACATATCTTGCATATCTCACCCTTTCCAAATGCAAATATATGTGAAGAATGAAGCAACACGTTTAAACTTGATTCCTTACCCTGGCTCTTTCCAAGCTCTTTATCTGCTCATGGAATGCAGCTGGGCTCTTCAAAGCTACAATGGAGAAGTAAAAGACTGACATGAAACTATCAGAACATACTGTTAAAGACAGATACTTTATACTCCTTGATACTTGTTTCTACTAACTAACATTGAATGCACTCTGTCCACAGTATATGGCCTCCTCTTTGTTGCCCTCCCCCACCTGTCATAATGACGAGCTTTTTGTTAGTAATAATAAAACCTACATCGACCAATAAGTTCAATGAACATCATTAATATTGAGTGGGTTCTAAAGGACCATGAGCAGAAAAATGAGGTGCTTGCATTAATTTCCCTCTATATACCAGTAAGTATTAGAGAATGAGGTGACAATTGTGTAGAAACGGCAAACAGAAACCAAATATATGTGTATGGAGAACAATAGGTTGGTTCAGGTGTCTGCCTTACATCAACAAAAATAATGTTCATGCACTCTCATTATTCTCCCATTTCCCTTGCATTACTCTTCCCCATCCCTGCCAAAAGGGACTCACAGTTAGCACTGATTAGCTGACTGGCAACCTCACTTTCGCCAGGGATTGGTTGTACTCAGGAGTTCCCAAACAGCATAATTTGGCCTGCTTCCTCCACATGCATATGAAGTTGAGCAGCCACCACCTTCTCAAGCATCTTGTTGAAAGGGGAATCTTTGTAACTGGGTGGTACTTGATGCAAACCTCTAGAATCCAGGGAGATCTCTTGAGGAGAGGGTGCACTACTGCCACCTCAAATGCAGAAGGCATTACCTACTCCTGCAATGAAGAATTAAATACCCTCTGGGCTTGCTCATTCAATACCCCAGTTGGACAAGGATTAAACCTGCATGTGATAGACATCTTCAAGTATCCTCAAGCATCTTGTTTTGCATCATCAGGCCCTGATATCTGAAACTGATACCAAACATCCAGGCTTGAGGGGGATCTAAACACCTCCTCCAGAGCTGTATTATCAATGGCATCAAATAACTTTGCTCTAAAATGCCTTGCAAACTTGTCATAGCAGGCTTCTGAGGGTTCCAAGCCATTTCCACAGGGCAAGATCTTAACTCATTCATCACAGAAAACTGTGGATGGATGGATGAATACTGGAGGATGCAATGGGGGCAGAAGTAAGCTTTCTTTGCTGATATCACCAACACCACATGGTGGGCTAGATTACATGCCTTTATCATCAGTTGTCTTGGTTATGAGACTTATGTCACTTGCACTCAAAGTGTCATCCACCCAGCCTACGCTGATATTGTACCAAGTACCATGGGGACAAACTGAGTGAAATCTGTCTCACCTACCACAGACACTCACATCATGGTACTGCATGCCAAGTCAGCTCCTTCACCCAAAATCAAATTGTAAATAAGGAATGGCAATGACCAACCTGGCATACAGCAACAGCACTACCAGCCTGGAGGACAGGTTGGTAGAACAGAAAAGGTCACAGACCACAATTAACTGCTTGCTATTATCTTCTCTTCATCCACCTATGCTGCATCCCACTTTGCCACTGAATATCCGGATTGGGGCATCTCTTTCCCCCCGCCTCACCCACCTCTTTCTCCACCCAAACACATAAACTATCCAATTCACAAACACACAAATGAAGGAAAAGTTTAGAAGAAGACATAAATAGGAACAAACTCCATGGAAAGCAAGCACTCTCAAAATTTGTCACAAGATAGCAAAGCTAAAATAAAACAATTAGCAGCAAACAAAGTGCATATGATGTTTCTAAAAATGCACACAAAAAGCCCATTTCCTACACACCCTAAGAGGCTTATATCTTTAAGGTTTATTGAAAGTGCAATGGAAACAGACCCAAGCAGTCTACTAAAAAGTGCAACCCAGACGCTTGCCTTCGGCCACCTCTTCCCAAACCGCCACTCAGCAACCTTACAAAACCAGCCCCTCGTTTTAGCTTCTCACACCAAAAACCCACCCAGCTCCACATGATTAGGTTTTCCATCGTAACTTCCACATGTGTTACGCAGCTTTCTCATGTGGAAGGTATCTTTGGGTTCTGACCAACTGAATCATGTTTTAGAAATAGTCTATATCTCCAAGCAATAAAGGTTTTTTAGTTGCTTCTGAAGCAGTAATTCTAAATTGACATACAGACATCCTAATATTAGCTACTACAGAGACACGTGACAATAAATCATTTTATTATTCATTGAATTTCTAATTAATCCATAATACTTCAATGAAGTATAGTATTGGTTTTAAACAAAAATCTGTATTTTCCCCAGTTTTTTTTCTAAACTTAAAAATGGTAGACAAATTCCACAAAGGTGAAATATTTTGTGTGTGTGTGTGTCTGAGAAAGAAAAAGACAGTGAAAGCACATAATTTTGATTATCCCTTTGTTTTCTGGGGGGCATAAATGTTATTGGTTATTTCCTTTTGTCTTCAGCAAGAAGTCTGAGAATTCAGTGCTGCACAAGCTGCAAAAAATAAAATTAGTCTTACGTGGCATGATTCCCTGATCCACCAGCTGTTCTCTTGTCCGCCTTTGCTGTAGCCTTAGCTGAAGTACTGGCAACAGAAAAAAGGGAATAATTATTTGACAATCAGGAACGCAGTTTTACGAGTAGCTAAGTACAATGGGTGCAATCCAGAGAAAGTTAGAGGAATACATAATTCTCACTAAATTAATCGGACTTAAGCCCTACAGCTTAATGTTTCATTATGACCCCTTGTTTTCCATAGGATTTAGGTGTATCAACACAGACAGAATATGCTCCTTTCCACAGTGGAGTGGCACAGGCATTTTAACTTGAACTCATGTATTATTATATTGGATTGTGTTTTGATGGTAGTGGAATATTGCCAAGACACTAGGCAAATTATCTGCAGAAGATTTCTCTTTGTAAATGTCCATATCTACAATCAATTCCCTAGGAGCTGGTGCTGTTAGTACAGGGAAGTCCCCAGATCAAATCTCACCCAACGTACTAAATGATTTAAGGGACGGCACTATTCTTTTAGCCCCGCATCTACAATACAGGGATTATAACACTAGTCTGTCAGGTCTGTTGAAATGATTACTAAAATGAAGTGTAAGGAGTGATTTTAACACTTAATACAAATTGGGCTGGGATCAGACTTTACCCCAGTCCACCACAATCATCTCACTCTCTATCCTACTCTTTTCCAGTGTCCTCAGTCATCCATACAGTAACATTTAATTAGAACCTACTAGCATGAAGTCCTATGTGAATAATCCCAAAGCATAGTTCTACCCCAGATCAAATCCAGGAATCATCCATGTGCAGGATTGTGCAGACTGGTTTTCACACACAGTGGCCCTACTCAAATGCTATGCTCCTGCATGAATGCCCATAAGCAGGGAAGGCTGACTGGGTAGGCAAAAAAATGTATTTTCACATTCTACCATGCATATGCACTGGCTCAGGAAAAGGTATTATTCAATCCAACCCACTATATATTTGTTATTAAAGAACTATCACTGGAAGTTTGACATGTTCTGTTGTGTGCTCAGGGAATCATGCAGAGGTTAAAGATCTATTGTAAGGTTTCTGGTTATCCATTTTTAATGGGGGTATTTTTACATCTGCTTTTGGTCCAAACTGAATGACTGACTCTCCACCTACTTATTCAATTCTTATATTTCTGAGTTGGCATAACTCATTACAGGCTTCCTCAGTTATCACAACTCCAGAGTTGTGTGTATGTCACATATAAAATGCCATGTGTGTGGGAAAAGGCCAATAAGTTTCTCTCACAGAGTTTTAAGAAAAAGACTGTTTGTCTGTTTTGAAAATTAGGTCACACCTTCAGGGCCACAGCAACCTTGCTTGCTTTTTAAATTTCCACTCAGCAATCAAATGACACTACCAACACATTTACAGGCTGGTTTAAATCAGTAACTTAGCCATAGTGGACCTGATCCTGTAAATCAGCCTTCCCCAACAAGGTGCCTTCCAGATGTTGTTGGACTACAACACCCCATCATCCTAGGACCTAGGCCAGGGGTCAGAAACCTTTTTCAGCTGTGGGCCAGTCCACCGTCCTCAGACCATGTGGTGGGCCAGACTATATATATATATATATATATATATATATATATATATATATATATATATAGCATTTTAAATAAAAGGACACATTCTACTCATGTAAAAACACCAGGCAGACCCCACAAATAACCCAGAGATGCATTTTAAATAAAAGGACACATTCTACTCATGTAAAAACACGCTGATTCCTGGACCGTCCGCAGGCCGGATTGAGAGGGCGATTGGGCCACATCCGGCTCCCGGGCCTTAGGTTGCCTACCCCTGACCTAGACCAATGTCCACACTGCCTGTGGCTGATGGGACCTGTAGTCCAAAACATCTGCCAGATACCACATTGTGGGAGGCAGTTACAAACTTTTAGACTGCAAGGATATCAATAGGTCTTAGTTCCTAGTCCAAGAATCGCAAGCCAAAAATAAATTGGTTCCGTAGAACTTGGTGTGTGTTTTTTAAAGTTAGTTGTCAAAACAAAAAGATTACATCTTAATACTTCTCCTTGAGACTTGATATGAGATAAGAAAAGGGAATCTAAGCAAACAATTAATTTAAGCATCTATACATCCTCTCTTCAAATAAAGTCTTTTTGAAAAGGGATTTAAGATAGGAAATATATATAATAAACTACATTGCATTCTCCTGTTTTTTCTTGATAGCTTATGAATGTATGTTTAGGATGTGAAGTTTCCATTCTACTTTTTTTTAAATGGAAACAAAACAAAAGTAGTTGCCAGATGGTCAAAAGAAACTCAATACTGTAATTTTAGGACACAGTTTGTTTTTGAATGACAAACACTTTCAATGTGCAAAGTGTTTTTCCCCAAAAAAACATGATTTTCAGTATGATATCAATATATAAATAAGTTACTAGTCTAAAATATGAATTCTGTTGGTTCCATATTTATTTCATAAAATTTATATATCGCTTGATTATTTTTTTAAAAAATCCTTAAAGAGGTTTACAAAGAGAATAAAAAAATAAAATTGTTTAAAAATAATTGAAACAACTATTTAAAACATTCAAAAAATAGGCAATAAGCTAAACAATATATCACCATTCTAGATAACTGTGTAGGCTTGTCTAAACAAAAATGTTTTAGCAGGCACCAAAAATAAGTGTGTGTATAACAAACCTAGAAAACAATGCCATTCTATTATTCTAGAAAGGACCCCTCTCCTCCAAAAAGTGCCACATTCACACACAATGCTAAGTCAAACTATGGATTAGTCAAATGTGTGAGCTACCAGGGAGAGACTGCAGCTGTTTTGCTCCTCCCAAATCTTTCTAGCTAAATCCAGCACAGCAGCTAAATCAAAGTTTGGTTTAGCATGCTGCCCCAACTCTGGCTTGTGGTTAAGTCCTCTCCTCCTTATGGCTCCCCTTCATCACCTACACACCACAACAGGATAATTACCTATTCCCCCCTCAACAGCATACAAATCAATATGGCTAACCTGACCCAACAACTTACCCCCACCCCACAAACAAACAAGCCACAATGCAATCAACTGATACACTGACTTGTGGTTTACACGCCATTTGTTCAATAACCTGTGATTCAATTTTGGCTTAGAGGGGTGTGCAACTAGGCCATATTCTGCAGTGCAATGTTCCATGTAATGCACTGCACACTGCCTCAACACTGTCTCTACTAACCAAAATAAAGGAACTTGTTTGTATGCCCCTATTTGTAATTCTGATCCTAATAAATCTAGAGCACTAGGATTATAAATTGCGCAGCACACTCAGAACAGAGAACTTAGAATAAAGCAACTCTAATTCTCCATGACTGGAAAGAGCACATAGAGAGTTAATTATTTCTAGTTCATGACTTTTGCCTGTGTAATCACACATCTGCACCAACAAAATATGGGTCGCTATCTATTCTCTCACCCCTTCCATCTTTTCAGGATCTATAGCGAGGCTAATAGATGAGATCACAGAGCCTGTGTGCTCTGGTCTGTGGGGTCACAAGGAGTTGGACACGACTAAACAACAACAACCAGTATATGAGGGTAAAAGTTTGCCGCCACATTCAGTTATACACAAGTATAGTCAAATTTGTTGGAATTTATTTATTTATTTATTTATTTATTTATTTATTTATTTGCTGACTTAAGTCATGGGTATAATATTTTCTTATCTGCAGCAAACATTGGCCTAATAAGATGCAGGTTGACCACTCCACGCAGCTGTAACACTGAAGTGTAAATGTGCAGCTTTTCTTTTCAGTCTAACAGCAGGGAATCTGTGAGGTCTGGACAGAAGAGTAAAATTAGCCTTTGATCAGTTTGTGAAGAATACTTCAGATACCATCACAGAACATTCTAAATTAGAGTGTTCAGTTCTTTCACTGGCATGAACATTAAGTCACTGTGAGAAGAGAAAGAGAGAGAGAAATGGATTGCACAGGAAAGTCTTTTTGGTTATCTCTACACTTACAGGCTAAAATCTCTAAGTAGGGTCAAGTAGTTACTGGACATGAAGGCTAAGGAATCCCCAGATCACTTTAAAAACCTTTTATATACACCTTTAGTAATATTTGCTTTTATAGCATATTTAAAACAACAAATACCTGAGCTAAGCCTATGTCTTAACTTCTGAAGACTTGTTCCTCCATGTGGAGAGCAACAGATGAAACTTACCAATGAAAACAAATTAATACTAAACTGTAGCTCATCTTTTAGAATAATAACCTTTCAAAAAAAAGGTTTTTTCAGTTAACAGCACATCGAGCAATTCAATTGTGTTGCAGTGCCAAACATTTTTATCTAGTGTCCTGTTGTGAAGTTACCTGCTTACTGCAATGGACATGCCAGAAGATGCTGGTGCTCATTTTATAATGCAGCATGGGCTCAGGGTAGTATAAACACATCTGATGCCTTGAGTCTATCATAAAGACTAGCACTTTAAAAAGCCTGCTGCCAAAAGCGACATGAGACGAGCAGAAATGCTATTAGTTATGGGGATTAACAATGCATTTGCTATTGCCAGAAATGCAGTGCAAGCCAAGGTTCCAATGTGAAGGCTCCAGAGTGGGAACTATACCCCAAACAATATAATAAGAGCCATTCCCCAAATAAAATGAGTCAAACTGAAATGTTGCCAAGTATATTTGTGTGTGTGTGTGTGTGTGTGTGTGTGTGTACACACACACAGTTGAGCAACCTTTTTCATAATAAATTAGAGAGCAAATTGTTTGCCTTTTTAATTATTTCAAATTGCTCAAAGAGCTCTGATGTTGTTATAATCTCATACTTTTAAAATACAAGCACTGTCATTATTCCAGAAGGTTTGTCACAAGGTTCTATTAAAATCTAATAAAATGTCCACCAGGATTATGGAATGTGTGCTTGTGTGCTGCTCATCAGTTAGCTTTTTAATCTTTCTCTCTTTTGTGTGGTATTAAACGTCTGCTTGTGTTAGTCACCTCAGTGGTTCACTTTTGAACCAGAAAACTGGGATATAAATATTTGTAATAAATTAATCAAGAATACAAGGTGAATTACTAGGTTTTAGGCTTATAGTTGGTGCTTTTACATTTGCATGGATATCTGCCATATTTTGTTTGTTTCTTATCTGAGTTTTACCTATGCTATAATGTGAATTGATGGGATGCGGGTGGCACTGTGGTCTAAACCACAGAACTTAGGGCTTGCTGATCAGAAGGTCGACGGTTCGAATCCTCACCGTTGCTCTGTCCCAGCTCTTGCCAACCTAGCAGTTCAAAAGCACGTCAAAGTGCAAGTAGATAAATAGGTATCGCTCTGGTGGGAAGGTAAACAGCATTTCCATGTGCTGCTCTGGTTCGCCAGAAGCAGCTTAGTCATGCTGCCAGAAGCAGCTTAGTCATGCTGCCACACGACCCAGAAGCTGTACACTGGCTCCCTTGGTCAGTAAAGCAAGATGAACGCGGCAACCCCAGAGTCGTCTGCGACTGGACTTAACAGTCAGTAGTCCCTTTACCTGTACCTTTACAATGTGAATCATACCATGATCTCTCAAACAGTACCCCCAGCCAACCCCATGGCACTCTGTTTTAAAATAGTTGAGCACTCTGGGAAACAGTATGTGGTATGTCATGGAGATCAGCTGTTCAAAAAAAAATTATATAGAGCTAGTGCAAATCCCTTGTTTAACCTGCTGCAGGTCCACACACACTTACCTGGGAGTAAGTCCCATGAAAATAAGACTTACTTCTGAGTAAACATTTACAGCACTACGAAGCAGTAGCACTTTGTGGTCTTATGTTTTTATTCCACAAGACTGCCACAACTCACATACACAGAAAACTTGGTGTGTTTATGTACTGATTATTTATTTAAGACATTTTTAGTCTGCTTTTTGCCATTATAAGTCTTCAAGGAGTTCAGCAGGACCCCTTGTGAAATCTACAACAACAAAGTTGTATTTAAATATAAATGATACTGAGGAAAATCACTTGATCATCTTTAATTGTTGTAATGCAGTTCTGAGAAGCAACACATTTAATTCATAGTTTAGCACCTGAAAAGTATTGCAGATGGAAATAAAAAGGTATTAAAAACATATTAAATTAATCCATAATTATTCAAGTTGAAATTGCTTATTTCCTGAACACTAAAGCTGCTTCACATACATTAGTAATCCACAAAGCAAACTTATAAAATGGGCCAATATTACTATTCCCATCTAATTATCAATGGAGTGTTGTGGCAGAAAAATGGCAGCTTGCCCAAGACCAAGCTACCATTCCAAACTGTTGCAATGGGGATTTCACAAATGGCTCATTCACTTACACATTACTCTATGTGACACCTCTGCAAAGTTGTCATCAATAGTTTCTGATCTTGCTAGGAAGGACATCCCAAAGGTCCGAGGTGACTACAGTTAAAGCCTTGCTACTAAGAGTTTATTATTTTATCATACATAATAAGCCATATGGACCAGAGTGTGATCTGATGATGCCACCTGATGCAAGGATTCATACTTGTGGCAATCAAGGAAAAATGGTATTTTCTATTCTTATAGTGTTATCTATACTAAGGCTTCACAAAACAAGCTTTATTTTGATGTGATTCAAATTCTAATACAATAAAATGCAACATAAGAAATAAAAGAAGCAATAAAATACAATTAAAAATCATAACATATAGTAGGGCTGTCATACGTCTGAAATTTTCCAGATTTGGACCTTGTAAATATCATCTGAGCGGAAATTGCTTAAATGTCTGGGAAAACGTCGTTAAAATATATATATTCCTTGTCTTCTTTTTTTGTGTTGAGATTTTTCAAAAAGAAGCTCAACCACTTTGTCTGGATTTTCACTTTTTGAAATACGGCAACCCTAGCATATAGGGTTATATTATAATGCACAGTGCATTATAACAGCTACAACAGGCAGAAAAGAATAACTAAATAGTCCACCAAGATCCTCAGCAATTATAAGGTGATAGAACTATTTAATTCCAGCTCCAATGAGATTTGTAGCATGTTCTGTTCAACTTCTGTCTGTGTTTTTAAATGTGTCATCTAAAATGTCCAGCTTCATTTTGAGTGTACAAGTATTATAAACACTGTGATTTATAATGTGGGATTCACTGGCATATATACACATATCAAAAGAAGTATGAACAGTGGGGGGAAGCAGGACACAAAGTGTAAAGCATGTATTCTCTTTACTTTTAAAGCAAGATGGGCTGTTGTTGTTTAAAAAAATAGATAGGCTTTCCCCTGCAGGCATCTTAATTATAATTTAATGTGACTTTATTGTCCATCTGCACAAACCATAGCTAGGAATCAATTTAGTCTTGAGCTGTTGCCACCACACCAAAAGAAGAGGTGCCATACCCTCCAACATTTCTCCAATGAAAATAGGGACGTCCCAATCCATAACGATAATTTTGCCATTTATACCCCACACATCTTACTGGGTTGCCCCAGCCAATCTGGGCAGCTTCCTACATATATAAAAACATAATAAAACATTAAACATAAAAAAAAAATCTATACAGATGGCTCGGGGGTCGGATAACTCCATACCCTCAAACATTTCTCCAATAAAAATAGGGGCATCCTAAGGAAAAGGGGGACATTCCAGGATCAAATCAGAAACCAGGACATCTTCTCTAAATCTGGGAAGTCCCTGGAAAATAGGGACACTTGGAGGGTCTGCAATGCACTCTATGTATGGCTGCCTTTCTGACCCAGAAGCTGCAGCAAGTGCAAAATGCATTACAGAAACAATTGTACTGGTTGCCAATTAGCTACGAAGCTATGTTCAAGCTGCTAGTTCTGGTGTATTAAAGTCCTATAAAGCACGGGACCAGAATACTTGAAAAATCATCTCACCCCTTATAAACCCAATTGAGAGGTTCCGAGGGTGACAACACAAAAGTGGGCCTTTTTTTGTGGCAGCTCCCCACTTGTGGAATGTTCTTCCCAGGGCGGCTGGCCTACCACATTTGTTACATATATTTAGGTGCCAGGCAAAAACAATCTGTGCCCTTTTGAACTGTAAGAGGTATTGTTTCCGTTTGTTACTATGGTGTGCATTTTTGTGTTATGTATTTTAAACCGCCCTGTGATGCATTGATGAAGGGAAGTATAGAACTTTTAATAAATGAATGAATAATTTGAACTGTGAGCAAAGGCCTCCTGCAGATACCATCTTATCAGGAGGTTTGTTCCACATACCGGTAATATAGGAATCGGGCACCTATCCTTTGCAATTCCGTCCCATCAAATATCATACAGGCAACCTCTTCATTGGGGTTTTTTTGGCAGCTAGTGAAGCCCTTCCTCTTTCAACAAGTCTTTCAAGTAAAGATCTTTCCCAGCCTACGTTTGTTTTGGAATTGTTTCTAGATGTTTCCTTTTACTGTTTGTGTTTGCTGCCCTAGGCACCACTGAAATATATATTTAATAATAAACCAATTAATAAATAAAATATGCAGCATGGATTTACAAACAACAAAATGAACAGACAATTCTCACATAAACCCCCCAGGAGATAGTGTTGTCATCACTGCTGCACTGTGTCCCTGGTACCATCCCTCGCAGATGTACCAAGCCCCCATTTTATTTATTTATTTAGGCACTGCCTGTCAGCCTTCATGTATTCCCAGGGAAGCACACAATAAAACCAAGTCAATAAGAAGAACACAAGCCAATTAAATTAATTTCTAGCAAAACAGCAACACAGTCATTAGTTAGACCAGGATGCATGTTGCAGCAGACAGGTGGGAGGCTTTCTGGAGAGGAACCCCATAAATGTAATAAATAGATAAATACATTTATTCTGGGTTACAGCCAGCTAATTTGGATCCATCCACAAACAGCTGTGCTTTGAACAGTTAAAACACCGCTCTTTGTAAAACTAATTGTGCTGTAGTTTGGGAAGTCACACTCTTTGCCAGCAACAGAAGAGTGTGTTGAAGACCTATTCGATTCATCCACTAAATAACCAGCTGCAAACCACAGCAGGGCTAATTGCAAGAAATGAAACTCAATTTGGCAACCATTTCTAGATATGTGCTCTGAGTGATAAATTTTGGCTTCTTTTTTCCATTTGTGTGTAGTGCAAGAGTTTATTTCTCCCTGCCCCCCACAAACTGATCATATTCAGTAGATAGTGTGTCTGGAAATGGGAATTTGCTTAAGGGATGCTGATCCTAGCAGTTGTTATTAATTATAAAGTTGAAATTTTTGTGAATCTCCTGTTACATATGAGAGTTTGTTGGTATTTGCATGTGTGCCTGCATGTGTATGAACAACAGGCAATCCCAGATCTTGTCGTTTTATCATTATCTTTTTATTCTGCTACTCTGGATATCATTTTTATAGTAAGGATGGGGGTACATCTGCTTAAACTTGACTACACTAAAGAGATATGAATTTGCAATCTTGGTCAAAATTTAATCTTCCATCTAGCACTATATTCCGTTCTTCAACAGAAGGTAACCAGCTGCAATGAAGTAAAGTAGTAAGAGCTTAGAAAAACAGGTTTTCCAGTATTTGACTTTGGACATTTACAGAAGGCACTACAGCTGTTCTTCTTGCTGCCATGGAAACGGTGCAGAAATCTGGTGAGTTCCTTTGAATTTATCACAGTTGTTACAAAAACGATTTCCCCACCTTTAAAAAACAATAAATAGAGCAATTTTTCCACTTTGGCAATTGCTCACAATGCAATATATGATGCTGTCCTAATGTTGGACCGAATAATTTATTGTGTGGCTGCATCAATTAGAATGAGTCTAAAAGTGCAGAAAGAGAGATGAAGTACCGTATTTCTTCAATGTATAAGACTAGTTTTTTCCCTAAAAAATAATGTCCAAAATTTGGGGGCATCTTATACACAGATAGATCTCCCCCCTTTTTCTTAAATCGGAGGCCCCTAAAATAGGGGGTGTCTTAATACATGGGGGTGTCTTATAGACACGGAAAAATACAGTATTTGAATATTGAAGATCATGCCTATTTTATACAGACAGCTAAAAATTCAGTTGAAAATGGAAACATTTCTAACAACTCACTGGGTTTTGGAAATTTGGTCGCTAAGTATTTCAAGAGTACATAAATCCACATTTTGCCCTGTATATACAGATTGTAATTATATTATTATTATTATTATTATTATTATTATTATTATTCTTATTATTATTATTATTATTGTAAACTGATTCCAGAAATAATTTGATTTTGTTAAAAGATGATAGACTTGCCTTCATTTAATTAAATTCAACATCTCAAAAATTAGAATGCACATTATAATCTTTTAATTGTTCACGATGCAAGCTTGCAAAAGGTCATAAAATATGTGGTTTTTGACTCCCTATTACTCATCTTGCATGCTTCCAAAATAACATATCTGTTAACAGTTATAACTGAAATGCTATTAACTCAGCAAAGGAAAAAAGAGCTAAAAGTGGGAAGCAGGGCTCCCTTGGGCTTTGTAGGCAGTTCCTTTATGATCACCTGAGCTTATCCCTTGATTGACTCAAGGCAAAGTCCCACCTTCCTAATCAGTGAAATGCAGAATATGATGTGATCCTTCCCATGTGGGATCTATTATTGCTGTGGGTTACTTAGCTGTTCTTCTAGGATATAACCCTGTATTGAACATTTACTGTGATGATCTAGGATCCTACTCAATTAGCAATCGACTTTCTACATTAGCAAGAGGTTGGGTTAGATGACCACTGAGGTCCCTTCCAACGCCATGATTTTAAGATACTCTGGTGTATAATTAAATAAAATAAACTTAATAGGCTGAAGCTGTTCAAGAATATATTGTCACACTGACATCAACCCAGGTGTATTTTTCCTAGCTTTTCTCTCAACCTATAAAATGTGGATTCAGTAAAACCAAGTCTCAAATAATGGCAGAATGCCAGAGTATTCTTTTAGTTTTACATGGAGAGAGAGATTTTCCCTGCTTTCATTAAACAGAAAATCCCAGTAAAGTGCCTATGACTTGTAGCAAAAACATTTACAGGGCATTCTTATGCCTAGAAGCCCCAGTCTAATCAATGTGGCTTGCTCCTTAGCGTTTAGGATATCCTTAGGTGTTTAGGATATCCTATCCTTAGTGTTTAGGATAGCAGCCATAATCCTTGTCACCCAAAGGTGTATTACTTTTTCACACTAGTGGCTTTCAAGGCAAATTGTGACAATTAGTAACAAATATTGTATTTTTCAACAACAAATCACACAGAACTACTGTAAACATATTAAGATTAACATGAAATAGCAAAGAGCCAATGGATTTTTTAAAGTTGTTGTTAATTTCCAAAGAAAGACTGAAATTTATGAAAACAGTGGATAGATAAATAAAATAAATCAAAATGATTGTGCTTGGACCAATATAGGCTTCATCTCTGTAAGTCACTCCAAAGGGTTAACATCTTTATGGATTAACCTAAGACATCTGATACTAAGAGGATTCTACTTTCTGCATTTTTTTATTGTCAAAATCTTCATGGGCTTGTGCATTAATGAATGCTCTTTGTAAAATCCTTTTCTGCCCCATCAAGAAAGATTTCAAGATGAAGGGTGATAGAAGATGCCAGCTCACCATTTTAATGAGTTATCATTCTACTCCAATTTTGAAAGGGGGGGGGGGAGAGAAGCCCAGTAATTTAGAATTTCTGTAACTCACTAAAAATGAGTACAGAACCATGACTGGTATAAAGCACAGACTTTTTTAATATTGTGATTTTAAAAAGTGCAACCGAACCCCTTTGCTAGAAACAATTCTAAATGGTTTGTTAAAGATCCTGGCAGCAGAGTTTGAGGGGTAAATCAATATTGATAGTTATTATCTGTATGTTTACTAAATGCCACTAATTACAGTTTGTAAGATAAAAGCAGGAGGGGGGAAGATAAAAGGATAGAAGGGGTGTCCAGAGCACTGTCTAGTCCTTTTGTGTTGGATGAGTAAGGCTAATTTACTAACTGTGTGGACAAGGTGCTCGGATTGGGCAGGGTGATGCCTTGCGCTCTGGACCCTTGTCCCTCTTGGTTGATAAAAAAACTACCAGGGAAGAGACAGCTGGCTGGGCCAGGGAGGTGATTAATGCCTCTCTGTGAGAAAGGGTGGTCTCTGCCTGCTTGAAGGAGGCAGTGGGTAAAGCCACTCCTCAAGAAACGCAGGCAATCTGGGGCATCTCAGAGTCCTCAGAGATGGCTGGAGTACTCATCCTAACCAACCCCCCCCCCCCGCTATCTGACCCAAAATTTCCTGATCTCCCTTTTTGTTGATGATGACGATTAAAATAACTGCGGTCCTAAGGCTGGAAGGTAATGGGCTGCCAGCCAAGGAGAAAGATCCCATGGTCCAAGACAGAGTTGGAGCCATCCCAAAAGCAACCTGGTGTGGAGCTGGGCAGGATGCAAACTGGGGAAAAGTTGCTCTGACAGCTTAGGTGACCTCTTTTCATTTACTTTTTCCTGCCCAGTGGAGCAAGTGGGAGGGGACAACATGCATGGATATCCTTCCTCTGCAGGAACAGTAAGTTTAGAAAACACAC
The DNA here is from genome assembly GCF_027172205.1 of Podarcis raffonei. Taxonomy (NCBI): domain Eukaryota; kingdom Metazoa; phylum Chordata; class Lepidosauria; order Squamata; family Lacertidae; genus Podarcis; species Podarcis raffonei. The sequence continues at coordinate 37,545,153 of NC_070615.1, read as the reverse complement.
ATTAGGGATATATAAGAACATGCTAGCTGCTATGTACACCTTATTGTTCTGTTTCCTCCAGTATGGTGGTGTTGTTTTCATCCTGTCATACCATTCTCAATAACCCTGTACTAGCCCTCAGGATCTTTTTGGATGCACTGATACTAAAAGCTGCACTAAACTGTAAACAATCAACTGTGAGGAGTCTGTAACACGATTAATTTAGATTTCTAACCCACCTGATTTTTAAGGCTCAAGGTTAACTACAATGCCAAAGTTGAAAAACATCTTTCTGTAATAGTTAGTTGATTATCCTTGGTTTTAAATGCATAAATACTGTCATTATGAACCGTTTTGATATTTTTTTTGATATAGTGGTATATACACATTTTTAAAATAAAAAAAACAAATATGTATAAGATATCCAAGTAAATCAAAATAAACCCACATGCTAAAAGTTGGGTCTAACAGAAAGGTCTTCTGAATGGTGTTGAAGTTCAGGGTACATTTTAAAGGGATGGAAACTCCATATGTAGAAAGGGACTGGATATTGTGAGAATGGTGGTAGTATGAGATTAGTCTGGCTTAAGTATATGGGGCCCAACCCCTATATATTTTTGGGCTCTACACACAGAGACAAAAATCAACACTTTGAATTTGTTCCCTGAAGACAGAATGCAACTACAGACGCTAAAGCACTAATCAAATGAAGATATTCCTGCTTGACCTGACTGTCAAAGATTGGTCCACCATGTTCTTTACCAACAGATTGCTTGGTCATGACGCTCACTGGGTGAGTCTGCGTCAATCACTACCTCTCAGTTTAACCTACCATGCAGGATTGCTGTGAGGACAAAATATACATATACACCACCTGAGCTCCTTGGAGGAAAAGTGGGATACAAATGTGATAACGTTAAAGGGCATGCCTTAAAATGATATAGACATGAATAGCATTTGAAAGATGAAAACAAATGCTGACTTCTACACCCTGACATCTGGTTTATACAAAGCCCCCTGCATGTGAGCAATCATGGCATTACACCAGCATGGGGAAGGATGCCCAAGCTGTACATAAAGACCACGGGCAGCTGTTTTGATCATTGTTGCATTTATCCCAGCAGTCACAGTTGCAGGAAGAGCTGTGGTTTTACCTGTGTAGAACCAGTTAACACAAAACATTTTAATTCTGGGCATTAGGAGGAGCTATAACTTCTCATGTGTGGTGGTAGGGGGAGAATTTACAGTAGAATAAGAATAAAATTCTACGTACAGTCAAAAATGGCAGTGCATGTCTTTTTGTTGTTGTTGTTGTTGTTCACTATTTTTATTAGTGGTTTTGTTTTGTGGTAAGATACAGAACTACCGTTTTGCTCTTAGCTACAGTTATTTATATTCCTGACATCCTGCTTTCCATTTATGCAAGAAAAGTGGTCACTCTTTCAAGAAGGTGACAATTAAAAGCATAAACTGACATTCAATATTAGAAGGGATGGAACTGTAACATTTTCCTCTTAAAAGAAACTGGTCTCTAGCATGAACTGCAATGAAATGGTCTTTTCCTCAATTTCCCAATGTACTTTTGTTCCTTGCATTTCTACACTTTCCGTCAAGAAGGAAAAACAATCTCTGGTTTGAAGGAAGTGCCAGTTCTGTATCAAAGGAAACAAACAGTGTTCTCTGGCTCACTACCAGATACTCCAAAGCAATTAGGTATAAGACTCCAAAAAGGAAAACTGAGAGATTCATCAGGGAAGCAGGAATATTGCTTGGGGGGAGGGGCATAATGTCTAAAAAATCAGGGACTCATGCTTGAGGAATAAAATAAAACTACAATTGCCTATACTGCTGTTTGCCTCACAATATAAAAATGCCACAATTGTTGATTCAGATACATTTCTGCTACAACTAGAACAATACATTGGATACATCCTGCTGTGTCTTTTTACAATTTGCTAGTAGAGATGCCATAATGGAGTGTTTATAACTCTCCCAACTTCCCTAGACTTTGGGGGGGGGGGATAAGGGGCTTTCCTTTATTTTATTGCACTGTTGGTCGTTTAACAAGAGACACAATATGAAGCTGCTAGATATAAAAACACGGCAAAGCAGACTTGTACTTAGCAGCAGGAGGAAGTCAGAAATGACTGTGAATGAGATTCCTAAGAAGATATTTCTGATTCTGTTGTCTCTATTTGACTTCAAATTGTGAAACAGCAGGTTTTGTGAACCAAAGTGATCCTGAAAAGAGCATTTACCTCCAATATATCATTGGAAGATTACAATACTTTCTCTTCAAGAACCAGCACTGCTAAACAGCTAAGTAACAAACCAAAGATTTCAGAGCATTGCTTTGCAATCTTCACACACACACACACACACACACACACACACACTTATAACTCTAACCCTTCAAAATTAAGCCAGACCCAATTACATATTTGCCTTCCCATTTATCTCCCAAGCCATGAAACTGACCTTCCTTAAGACTTTTCTGGTTGTTCGTGTCAAGACATTCCTTTTCTTTCAATGATTCAATATCCCCAACAGGCAAAATCTCTGGGAAACCCTGTTGCTGCTTCTTAGAGCTATCGATCATGATGGGACTCCTTTAGAAAGGCAACATCCAGCACAGGAAAGAGACCAATTTACAAACCAGCAGTATGCTGCTCCTTTTGCTCAATGTAGCAATAATTGAGCAATTATGTCTTTAAAGCATTTGAAAGCAGCCATTACCCTTTACTTCTCAGCTTGACCTGAAAGTACACTCAAACTGCTAGGAGCGCATAACTCTCTCTGAGATAAGAAGACTGTGAGCCTATGTGGAGAGCTTCCAAGTCCCACCTCCTTCCCCAGACAACCACCCCTCATCCCTCCCCTTTTTCAGCCACCCTCGCTTTCTCTGTACTTTGCATTCAATATGCAGTTTGATGGCCAGAATCATCTGACAAACACTGAGTCAAGCAGTTAAAAATAAATCTCAGCAGTTGGAAGGAGCAGCATTTGGCGATACCTAAGATGACATATTGATGTTGTGGTCTCTCTCTCTCTCTCTCTCTCTCTCTCTCTCTCTCTCTCGCTTTTTCTCCCGCTACAGCCATAGGCTGTAGAAGCATTTTATGGTGTTTAAGAACATGATGCAAAACAATCATCAAGGAGTTATCTGTAGCATCAGAAGTAAATGGAGGGTGGTGGTGGTGGTGAAGCAACTAGAATTGTGTACATGTGTTCATTTCAAGAAACTGAATTTAACAGCATTCTGCATGTCCACAGGCAGGATAACCTTATGCCTTTTCCCCCAAATCACTTTGGCAGCCTGGGCTAAAGAGGTACTACAGTATTGAAAAGAGAGAAAGATGTTTGGGGAGTATGTCACATTATTGTCTGGAAGTGAATCCAAGATGCAGGAAAGACACTTCAAAGCAACCTGAGAAGGAAACCTTCAGTGCTTCTGTCACATCACCAGCCAATACCCCAATCCAATCACTTTTCTCACAGACATCCAAGAATAACAACTGATAAGCTTCCTCACTAACAGCATCTACACATGTATTTCTGGTGTGCAAAGAAAGAAGGCATCTGTAAAGAGCTCAATAAGGCACTAGGTCATAAAGCAGGGGCCTTGTTTAGGCTTCATTGCATTGCAGTCATACAAAGTTGAACAAAAGATAGAACTGCTACAGAATTGGACACACAAATGAGTGACGGTGCCAGACTTAAGGTAGGAAGGACACATCCAATAAGAAGAAAGTAAGCAAATCTGCTCATTGTGACAGGACTCACCTACGTCTATGCAACATTTCCATATATCTATAAGGACTGGCTACAGCTGAGCAGGACTGAAGTGGAGAAGAGCAGATAACTTAGGTATGGAAGAAGTGCATGCTAAGGAAAGGAAAGCTGAGGTAGGACCAGTGGCTGGTGGTGGTGGAGCTAAGAATGGTGTTAGAATTGGGGGGGGGGTGTAAAAAAAGGACAACTGCAGGAAAGCTGCAGGAACCAGAAATAAAGGATGATAAGACAAGGCAAAACCAGCTGAAATCAGAGAAGGAAAATTGGGGTTGGCACTCACCTGCCCACTCTCCTATATCAAATCTTTATGGCTGTGTTTCAACACTTGAGGGCCATCTCACTAGCATAAAGTAAAAAATGAAAGCAATACAAATGCTGCTATTCTCGCTCTACAATGAGCCATGGCTCTCTTCTCATCTTATTCCATGTAGCATTTCTAATGTAGCAAACTTCAATTGCTTTCTTTGTGCAGCAGCACTTTACCCTCATTACATCACTCCAGAACACCTCCTCTTCCCCCACAAGCTTTTTGATCTGCAAGCAGTCTTTTTTATCTTTTCAATTAGTAACTGAAAGCAGCTCTTCAATGTCAACCACCCCACAGGAGAAAACAGTTTTCCTTAATGGTCCCCTGGAATCCTTTGGAGCAACCAGAGACAATTTTTGTGGCAAAAGGAAATTACTTCTACTCAAATGTCAGCTAATTTTGTTGTCCCTATGCTGCTCTGGTTACCAAATTCACCTTACAGGCTTCAACAAAACCCTGCAAGTTATTCAACTAAAGCAGTCTAGTTTAACTACATTGAACAATACATTCAACCTACCAAATCCTCCTAATGCTTCTCACTCAAATAGACTGGACTATCAGGTTAACCCCCAAACGTATTCAATTGTCACAAAAACACTAAGATGCAGGTCTTAATCTGTTTTTAGTCTATTGTCATTTTAACTTTTCAAATGTCTCAAATTACAGGTGCACATTTTTCATAGTTTTTAACTATGTTTTTAACACATTTACTGTTTTTAACCTTTGAGGTGCTTTTTTTTAAAAAAAATCAATCAGTAAATATTTTTATGAAATACATAATTAAAATAAGCTAATTAGTCCTGTCAGCAGATGCCCACAAAATGACTTCTGCTTGCTCAACAAAGTCCCACCCCCTCTCTTTCCCATTTCCCCAAAACTGACTTGGGGGTCTGGAGAACCCTCAAATCAGTGCATGGGAGGAGAGGGGGGAATTGTTCCATCTGGCAAGTTGAAATGCTTGCCCTGAAATAATGATTGGCATAGCACTACATTGAATCCCTCTATGTAATCAATCTGAAAGTAGCATTTTAAAAAAACAAAAAACAGTAGCACTATGGAAGCAGAATCTCATTAAAAAGAAAAACAGCAGGTTCCTCACTGAGGGAGTAGCTTACCACTGTTGCTATGGCCCACACTTATTGCCAGCAAGAATCTGTTGTAAAGGCAAACTGAAGATTATATTTTCATGATATAATGCACCAAACAAACCTCCAAAATGGTGGGCTAGAATGTTTTAAAATGAAGGCATTCAGCAGAAACCAAAGGAACTATCATTTATGGCAGGGGATAAAAAATTAACAGAAAACACATTTTGGGTGGTTAAATATGTAAAGCCTCTACCTTTTTGGGGGGGGGGGACTGCATTGAAGTAAAATAATATAATGGATTTTTTCCCTGCACTAATTGCTCATAATACTCAACAAAATAATTTCTCAACAAGGTTGCAGTCCATCAACTGAAGTCAATTAAGAAAGATTTTAAATTGAATAAAATACCCAATGGGCATATTGCAAAAAATGATGAATTTTATACAAGTACATCCATTGCTATGCTTGTTGCTACCAGATGTCCAAGGTGCAACCTAATACCTAAATAGCACCTCAACAGCCTCGAGAGGCAGGATGGCTTCAACATTAGCCCAATCAGTGTTCTGTCTTTCATCTAGCCTGATCAAGAGTTCCGGAGAACTTGAATGCTTGTACACTATGCTATGATGTTTCAGTTGGCCTCATAAAGGTATTGTCCTGAAAATGGACTTTGGAGGCTTTTACTTGCACCTTCCTGAATTTTTAAAAGGTACCAATGGCCCAACTCTGCCACTTGAGCTGTATCCAGTTCCACATGGTCATGTTTGTTTGGAGTATCCAATTCTACTGTCAGCCTCTCCCCTGGTTCCCCCATGGTTCAAGTTGAAAATTGTTCCCTATGAAAATATATCCTCCTAGATGGTTAGGCTATGTAGAATTTAATTCTTTCTGTTGCTTTCTATGCAGCTTGCTAAATTTCCTCTTTCTTCCTGTGTTTTTTAAATGCCTTATTCCTAACTTTAATCATTCTTCCCTTCAGTAACATGTAGTCCCATTGATGGGAAAAGATAATGTTTGTCAAGTATATGGTTTGAAATGATCTCACCCTTCTATCCAAATGAAGTAAAATCAATCTTTATGTTATAATAAATCTTCTTTCATGGTGATCTTTTTACTGTTCAAAAACACTAACAACTCCATAAATCAACTTAGTTTTCCCACCACTTCAGTACAACTATTATTTATTAAGCGTGAGAAAAAATAAGCCATACTGTTGAGAAGTGAGGGCCAGCCAAAAAAGGGCTTCCTGGCAATTGCAGTGAAAACAAACAATTCCCCAAGGATGTATATCAAATTTGGCAGGGTCAATATATTCTTACACAATTACACCAGAGTATTATTTTTACAAATTCATAAAGAAAAGAAAGAGAAAAAGAAGGATTTTCTTGGCTCACATATTTGAGAGACTCAGAGAACATTATGCATATAGTAGTTATTTTAAATATTTATCTGCTTTTGCTGACAAAAATATATATCAAAAAGATAACTACGTATATTCATAAAACTTTGATAAGGAAATAACTCATTACCACCCACTTTCCCTCAGTCTCAATGCCCTTTTCTTTCAAGACAGAATATGGGAAATATTACATTGCTGCAGCTCCTAACAATGCAAGAGTATAAACAATTTTGAGTTATGCAGAGCTCCTCCAGCAACATGGTAGGCTAGCTAATTTTTCAGGACACAAAAAGCTTTGGTACAAGCATATGCTTTGATATTACTCCAATTATGCCATTTTTTCCAATTTAAAGTCATCTAATGTGCTAACCAGCACCATACTGACCCACTATAGTGCTTCCCTAAAGACCATTAATGAACAGTTAGATTTAATGTGCACTCTGTAGAAATGAGCAATGAATTGCTTCAAAGGCTGTTCTGGCCAGCTATTTCTATCTGAGAAGAGAGAAGCAATTACTCTGCTATGTAACGATTCCCACAAACATTTTATAACAGATACATTTAGGATACCAGAACACACTATGAAATCCAAATTAAGTCCAAATTAGCATTTCTTGATTTAACCTCTCTAGCATAACATGATAAGTTATTTAAAATATGTGTTACTTGAATGTATTAGAAAGCCTTGGGGTTGATGCAAGGGTGGGTGAAAAAGATTTGCTGCTCTATACATATGTCTCAGTGTCCACATCCTTTCCTAGAAAATAGCTGGGTGGGGCTATGAGACAAAGGTCTGGTTCCCCAAGCCAAAGCATGACTAAGTGTGAATGAGAAAGTGTGTGGATACTCAGAACAAAAATTGTAGCCACTTCACTCCTTTTTTGGTTCTGCTGTTGCTGTGCTACTCAGAGCTAAGCCATGGGTTAGCATTACGTCCAAACCTGGCCTCATGGTTTGTTGCCCCAAACAAATCACAAGTGGTAAGCCAAGAACAAACTGTAGCTACATGTTGTGGTTTGTCTGTAGCAAGACCAGACTCCATGGCTTAGCTTTGAGTAGTTTGGCAGTAGGAGGCCATAGTTTGATTCATTATTTACATGTTACCTGTATGGTGGCTTTACAGTTTTATGCCGTCTGGAGCTTCTGAGGAGATGCCTTAGCCTAACACTGGATTGCATTGATCCATCACCCAGGACCAATATGAGGAGCAGAATGTGATAGCAGTATATTGTGGGTGAAACTGATGCCGCTCTTGAGTCCCTCTGCTACCAGCACCACTTTAAACATTGGGCCACTGGTAAGCAGAGGGACTCAGGAGCAGCGGCAGTTTCACCCGCAATATGCTGCCAGGTGAAGCTGTCATCACTCTGCCCCTCATACCACAGAGGGAGGAGCAAGCTGTATCACCAGGCCGATACAGCTTGTTCCTCCCTTGGCTTCCTTATACTGCTCCTGCCCCCCAGAGGAGCAAGCCCTGATGCCTCACATATGAGCTGGAAAAGCATGAGGCTCACTCAGCTGGGGGGGAGCCTTCCTGCCCCCCCAGCTGAGCCATGCAAAGAAGCCCTGAGGTCCCTGATGCTTGTGTGTGAGCGGCAGGGACATCAGGGCTCACTCAGCAGGGGGAGCAGAAGATCTTCTGCCCCCCACCAGCTGAGTCGTGCAAAGAAGCTGCATTGTCCCAGCCCACAAGGCACTGGGGTGGAAGTGCCTCAGCTCCCATGGTGAAAGCTGCAGCAGTTTCACCCCAAAACCTTGTGGGTTTTCAACACTAAAGTATCCTAAGACGTGCTCATCTAATCTCCTATTCAAAAAATCTTCACAGAATAAAAAAAGCACTAAAAGTACTAATTACTGGATTAAAAAGATGATGTATCCTGAGATTTATCAGCTGGCTACAAATACAATTTTCCATTATAAGATCCTACTTTCAGTTGGAAATAGATTATGGTGAATTTCAACTTCGGAGCGGAAGCCTTTCATTGTGAAAGTCAAGCTCAAAATGTTGTTTTCAATTGTAACAGGAAAATAATTTGAGTTTTTCAGAGAATAAGAACGTTAGAAAATGTGATTAAACTCACTTTTAATACTAGAAACCATGTCACCACTGAACAAAAACCGGTGCATTGTCAGCCATCTGTCATTACACTGGCTTTAGATAAGTGTTGGCAGCATCAATAGTTCCCACAATTATAACACATACTGTACATGGTTGACTTGCATGCTGTATATTAAGACCAGTAAATTGTACTATGTAAGGGATTATCTGGAAATATTTCAGCCCTGACCAACTGTCCAGGGCTAACTCTTTAGTGTAAGATTTAAAAACAGATGAAAAAATACAGATTCATGCAACCTGTCACTAGGTTGCAAACCTAAATTAAAAAAAAAAAATAAATCTATGCAGAACTGGTACACAAAATAAATTCCACTTAAAAATATGCTTTATCTTCCATAAATAAATTCATTCAATAAAGTTATTATCTCTGTTTCCATCCAAAAGACCAAAAAAAATTCCAATGCACACATGATTGCTTCAACCACTACAATGTGGGGGCCACGCAATGCTGAGCATGGCCCACAATGCAGTGAACAGGGAAATGCATGATTACGCAAAATCCCAGCATGCTCACTTGAGCTCCCATGTGTATAATCAGTCTGGATTAGGGCAAGGGTATCTAAAATTAATAATATCCCATAGCATATCAATGCATAAATGACCTCAAAGCATTGTTAAAGGAATGGGGGGGGGCTTCCTATTCTAAAAGAGTGTCACTAGTCAGTTTGATGGAATTTTTGTACTGCAACTGACACTGTAATGTGCAGATAGAATTAAGACTTTGTTGACCAAGTTACAATAAAAGATAACTTTCCTATTTAGAGCTAATTGTTAATTATTTTGAATAAGGTGGTTTCTCAGTGCACGGACAAGTTTTTCTTACATGTTCTAATAATATTAAGGAATAAGGTCCTTTTTATAAAGGTGCCTCCCTCCAGTTTTCAATTTATCTTTTCAAAACAAGAAAATTCACTGAAATAACACAAACAGAATAATTTGCTAAAGCATCCTGCACATTGGCAAATGGAGTTATCCCTCCGTTAATGGAAAGCTGGTATTTAGCAGAAACTCTGTGACTGTCTGCTTATTGTAAGAAGTGTCAATATTTCAGCAAGTCTTAAGCTTTCCCCACACAATGCAATTAGTTTCTGTATGAAAAACACACTTTAAGCAAGAACATTAAAACACACTTCAATAAAATAAAATGAAAAACTTAATATTTTTCCTGTGAAAAAGTAGAAGAGGATTCAATTACTTACATGGATGATGCTAAACTCTCAGAGCATGCAAAATCTGTGAGGCAAAAAAGTGTGGAGAGCAGAAATAATCGAACCCAAAGAACTTCAAATGGAGCTAGATTCATCACAATCCAAGAAAATACCAAGATGGTGTAATTTCCAAAAATGATCACCCATTCAAAAGGGCTTCCCCAGAACCTTTAACAATACAAGGAAACAACAATCTTGTCTCTTCACTCACAGAAATCTGCTCTCATGAAAAAGGGCATTTGTAGATGAGCCAATCAAGTGTTCACTCAAGTTTGTGAGCCCTGAGACCGTCAGCTTATTCAGATAAACTTTATTTAACTCTTTAGTTTCTGTGCAAAGAAACTAAGGACTCGTAGGAGGAATATAAAACACAGCAAAAAGCTGAAACACTAATAGAAGATTTCCTTAAGAGCTCTATATTCTTCTGCATCATTAATGCTCATCTTCCCAAATGTAATACATTTTTGTAACCAAATTTGTAACCAAAGCTAACAGAAGTGTGCAAGCTCAACATGTTTTTATGCTTTAGATTATGAGCTGCTCAAAACAGGACAAAAGCTTTCATAGACTACACTCCATCAGATGCATGAAGTTCTGTCCTCTTGTTGTTAGTGAGTAGTTGTTTTAAGTTGGCCCTCTCAAAGCTCTGTACTGGCTTACAGACAAGACAGCCTCCCAATCTAAAACAGCTCCTCACCATTCTGAACAGGATACACAACAAGGATATGGTCAGAGCGACCAGAGCCAGATTTCAACTCTGTCTGCATATCTATTTTCAGCAATATCGAAAGCAACACGGTGGCCAGATCGATGCGTAATTTCTTCAACCAATCTTTTTTCGAATTGATATAATATACATGAATATACAATTATGAGTACTGTTCCAGAGTATTTTTCATTCTCATGTATATTGTATCAATTCGAAAAAAGATTGGCTAATGAAGAAATTACACATCTTTCTACTTACGAGTGTTTGTTGAACTATTTGGCTGATGAAGAACTGAACAAAACAGTAGTTGCTATCTGGAAACACTGTTCAGCAGAGTTCAGAGTTGGACATCAGAATTGGACATTTGCTAATTATACAAAGCTTTACAAGCTTGCTCTCCGCCGGGTAAAGTCTGGCACCGTGACTTATTCAAGGACTTTCAGAGACTTCAGTTTGATAGTTTTGATGTTTTGCATTATTCCATAAAGTTTTCTATACTGTAATTGTTTCTGGCCATCGTGTTGCTTTCGATATTGCTGAGTCACATTTTGCAACACAGGGGTTTGTTTGTTTACTGCATATCTATTCTGGCAGCACTATTACAGGACCTAATAACATTAATAACATTATCCACAACAGCAGAATTGATCCATCTGCTCATCTTCCAATATTATGTATGTATGCCATCGTCTACCAACAATGCCCTTTTCTGTGTTCTGCACCGAACAAAAACAAAAAACATTTCTTACCAGGCAATCCTATAAATGCCTACACAAAAGTAAGTCTTATTAAGTAAAATGGGACTTACACCTGTGTAACTGTGTATAGGATTGCAGCCTCAAGCCCTAATTATTGCAATGCAAATAGAACAGAAGTGAATTCATGATTTTTTTAATCATTCCTCCTGTGTTAACTGTTTTAGAATTGCTTTTCGTTCAACTGTAGCAACCTACACAACTGACTGAAAGTTTTCCATGTCTTAGAAAGTAAGCTTGTTGATTTCCTCTATTCCTGTCAGGTGGACTGGCCAAGCTCTCTTCTAATGCCTTTGGATGGTAGAAAGGATTGTCAACCTTTTTGGACTCGCAGACACATTTTGAATTTTGAGGAAGTGCTGTGGGTGCCATGCGAGTGTAGCATAAGAAAAAATGCTGACTGTCATTGGCACAACACAAAATCAGAAAAAGTACAGTTATTGCTGCTGTCCCCCTCCCTTGTCAGACAATCTCATGCTTTCCATGGGAGGTCGTCAATGACCTGCTGGTGCTTACTGTGGAAATCACACAATATTGATTCCCCCGGGCACACACACTTATGTAGTTGCTATCTAATAATAAAAGGTTGCATTCCTCAGCACTAGGGAAAGTATACAAGGTGGCTACTCACTCTAGCACACACAGCACACACACAAACACACTGCACACATAAAAACCACATGCACACAAGCACCTCCCTCACACACATGCACTCATATACTTCATCTATGCACAGTCACACATGCCTTGTCCCCCCCCCCCGCCCAAATGTATCTCTCTCTCACAGAGAATATAATTGAGCACCCCACCACTCACACATTCAGAAAAGCCCCTCCAAGGATGAGCAAAGTGCCTGCCATTTCAATAAAAAAGTGACTTAAAATAACAAGAACCACCAACCCAGTGAGTACTGTGTTGTCTATCCCTGCATTCAAATAAATGTGAACCAATAGCATTTATATGCCACTTGGGTAAGATAAGGAGGAGGAAGAAAGGGAACAGCTAGGTGCTTTTAATAAACATGTGGACGTGCTCTTTAAAAAAATGGCTCAACAGCCAGAGAAAATGTACTTATGTCTACTAAGGATGTAGGAGGATATCCTGTTCTTGTATTAGTCTGATCACTAGAACACTACAAACCAGCTGTATCAAGAGTTCAAAAGTTGTAGCATTTTGTTTTGTAAAGAAAGCAATCATTGCTGTAACAACTAATTGCTTCAAAGTTTTTATACACTTATTACAGCTTTGAACTATGTAGCAAGAGAAGCAAACATGTGGATTTAATTGCTGAACAACTGTCTCTCGCAGTTTAAAGAAATTCATGCAATTATAAAACTAATTTGTTAAAAGAAGTCGAATAGGATTTCATACAGACCAGTGTTTCACAATGGTATGTTGGCATGGTACCGTAAACATGGTAAACAGGAAGGTGACATAGAAGCCTTCCCAAAAATGTGTGATCTAATGAGAGTCTCTTCAGATGAACAACTACAACTGACCCTTTGAAGTATGTTTTGAAGCACTGCACCAAATGAAGAAGGCTGTAATCAAACATACATTTAACATTCATTTGATAACTAACATTTCAGTGTTTTTATACAAGTCAATAAGAAGTATTTCAGTTGATTTCAGTAGCTGCCAGATAAGATCCCAGATTATGGACACCATATCAAAATCATTAAAATTGTGACTAGATTTTCTTCTGGAAGACTAAACATGACACTAATGTACCAAGTAAACATGGAGTGGTATTTAATGAAGTTGTACTTTTAAATTAATGGACCTAAATTAGCTATTCATTAATTTCAATGAGGCTGCTCTGAGTAAAATTTATCACTCATGTTTTTTGTTTTTGTTTTTTTTTAAAAGCAAGCTTAAACATGAAAGGCATGTTAGGTAAATTTATTTCATGTTAAAGAGAATATATTTGCCTGGCATGAAACAATCCCATCTGGACTGTAACGATGGTGATAAGCAAACACAATGACCTGGTTCACAAAACATATTGCTTTATTTATTGATTAAAATATTTATATACCGCTCATCATTGGAAATATCAGAGCAGTTTACAATAATTATATGCAAAATCATACCATATAAAAATTAAGGTGCTAAAAATAAAAAAATAGCTAACTGTTATGCAAATATGAATTATTAATTTCCTGCATAAACTGGACAAGTAGAAAAGTTTTTAGCAGGCATTTAAAGGTTGAAACAGAAGAGCCTGATGAATGCCACAGGACTGGGCATTCCACAGGACTGGGCCAATGACACTAAAGGTTTGGTTTCTTTTTGTTGTTAAATGAGCCTGACAAGCATAGCGAATGACCAGCGATGCTCCTTTAGATGATCTCAGCGATCGAGCTGGAATATACGGGTTAGGGTAATCCCCAGAGTACCCTGGACCTACGTTGCACAGGGTTTTGTAAATCAATACGACCTTGAACCTGGCTCAGTAGCAGACATGCAGCCAGTGCAGATGTCATAACAATGGTGTGTCACAGTCACAGTCTGTGGCCAGGGAAGCAGTCTGGTCATTGCTTTCTGCACAAGCTGAAGCTTCCAAACTAGAACCAAGGACAATCCCACATACTGCAGTCATTTGGTCTTAAGACAAACTATGGATTAAAGCATGCTGAGCATGCTGCTCAAAGGCCCTTCACTACTTCTTCCCAACATCTGCTGCGCCATCAACAAAATAAGCCACATAAATAATCTCTTTAACATCACATTTCCCACAGATTTACAAATAGTTTGCATTCACACCATCCAATTCTAGCCTCAAGAAATATCAGGGCTAGGGGAAACAACCACTAAAAATCTTAGGAAAGGCTCTATAGGAAATGATGCATCCTCTGTTATCTCAACTATGCCAGTCTGCCTAGAACTTTGGGAGCATGGCTAGCCTCAATTTCAAGTATCAGTTACATGAGAAATGAAAACAGGAACATATGTGGACAATTTTATTGCCTCATTAAACATGACGTAAATGCACAAGCAAGTATTTAATACTGCTTGGACCTTATCTTATGGGATCCATTCTCCCTCTCCTCATAATGTCAAGCTGAACAAGCCTTTTGGTTGTTGTTTTACAAACTGACAGAAAACCAAAAACACAGATTAAGGAATGGGTAGCTCAGATAAAAGAAGTGGTTCAGCACCCCTCCATGAGACTGATCATTTCATTTTTTCTTGAGAATGCTATAAAACAAGACTGGATAACCTTTTTTTGGCCCAAGAGCTGCATTTACTGTTGGCCAAACCTCCAAAAGATTGGTGTGGTCACATCCACTCTTTCACACACAAACAGACCACAAACACACACCAATCACACACATGTTTTATAATGTTATGAGTTGGGAGGGGAAGAAGGCTAAGGACCTTCTAAACCCTGGATCCAGTGAGTGTTAAAGCCATGTTAACTTCCTGGTAAGGTGGTCACCTGAGTAACTGGCCATTAAGGGGAACAAATTAAGTGGATCAGTGTGAGATGGCAAATAGGTGGGGCACCCTCCCTCAACTCATGCATAGTTAGAAGGACAAAGCCAAAGTTGAGAGGAGAGAGTGAAGTGATGTTAGGTAGAAGAAAAGCAGCAAGATGGGGAGAGAGAGGGGGCAATGCCTGATTTCTGTTTTGAATCTGAGGCTATGACTATGGGAGAAGCAAGGCCTTCTTGGGGTGTTGATACTGTGAACCCCTCCTTCATGGGCTCAGGTTGTATATATGTGTAAATAAACAATATATCATAAAAATACCACAGTCTCCTCTATGCATCATTCTGAATGAAAAATGAAAGCCTTGGTTATTGCATGGAGCCTCTGGAATCTCACATCACTCAGAGATTGGGGTGGTGTGCAACAATAATATAGAAGGTTAAAAGCAAAATCCTTATAAATGTCAGCTTGAAGTAAAGCAAATTGGATAGATGATTGCTGCTACTACTACTACTACTATTATTATTATTATTATTATTATTATTATTATTATTTTCTGCCCTTTTCCCTGACAGGGAGTCTACAGCTAAAATAGAAACAGCTAAACACATAGGGTGGGGAAGCAATAATTAAAAAAAATAAAACATTAATAGAATATATGATCTATTAAAACACAGAACTAAAGTACACATCATGTTAAAATGTACAATCACAGTTTTAACAAATCAGTTTTCTTTTTTAAATAGCAGCTGCCTGTGCCCCCAAAACTGCAGTCCTAATTAAAAATATAAATATCAAACCCTCCAAGTTGCAATTTGCCCTGGGAAAAAGGGATATTTAGTTTTCACTGGGGGACTGAATTCAACCCTCTTCCCAATGCTCTGTTGTTCGAATCCTGATTGGGCCCTCCCCATGGCTGCTTTAAAATCAAAGAACAGATGCCTTAAATGTGAACATTCAGTAAAGTGAAGAGTTGGGCTCCCAGTAAGCAATCCCTTAGATGTGTTTGTGGCAATTTTTCCTCATAAGAATTTATTTCACATATATAGCTTTTTTATCAGCTACCAATCTGAGCCTTGAAATGCATGAATGTGAAACAGGAAGTGGGAAGGTGGACACTCTTTCCCAGTTCCTCTTTCAGCTGTGTGTGGTGTTGGCGTAATAGTGTTGCTGTTTAGTTTTCAATGAACTTTTTGTAATCTCTTGCACTATGTGGTTTCCAAGTCTTAGATCAGCACATCAGCAGCTGAACAGACAGCGAAGCACCTGATATGGTATGAGAAAAAGGGGAGAGATTTGAGACTGGGAATGGGAGAGAAAAACAGACTGTGCAATGTGGAGAAGACATGGTGCATAAGGTACCAGAGAAACAGAGAGATGGAAACACACACAATCTAGTAAAATGAATCCACTTGAAATTTCCTAAGTTTGTAATGGGCTACCTGTCCCAGGCAGACAGACACACCCTTCTATCAAGTCACATATCCCATCTATCTCCACTGATTGAACCATAAAAATCAAAGATCTGGCCCTTTCTAGTACTGCCTTGGTGCAAAAACATGGATGTGAGGCACAGATCCCTATGGATTCTTGTAATTGTTTACAAACTATGCCCTAAAATCATGAGTCAAATCATAAGTCATCTCTAAGTGCATAGATATAATTGATTGACATCCTATGTAAAAATGAACCATGATGAGGATCCATGCCTTGAATCAGTGTTTTTGTCCCAGACACCATATCTATGATTTTTTACTTTGCAGTCTGCCAATGTAAGCTTTAATTTAATGGTTGCTGCTATAGGACCCTGTGTAACATCATGAAAATTCAAGAGGATTCATTTTAACATGGGCGTAGCCAGGAGGGGCAGAGGGGGCAGCTGCCCCACCTAAATCAAGTAAATAAATAGAAATCATTAACTAACTGGCCAATTGCATCACAGATATCTCAGTTCTGCCCCCCAACATAAAGCCTGCCCCCCATAAAATAAATCTTGGCTACACCTATGCATTTCAACACTACTGAAGCTGCATTTTACCCCAAACCCTTGAAAAAGGAAACTGTATGTGTTCTCTCTCTCTCTTTGTAACTTTTCGGGGGGAGGGATGAAGAAAGAAAAGCAAGAAATTTGAAATGTGCTCATGGAAAGAAAAGGATTGGCAACGCTTACAGTAACCCACTCTTTGAAAATTATTCCACCAATATCTTTTCAGGTCATTTTTAGAACATCAATAGCATACAACACTGCTAAGGGTAATTTCACTGAAACTAGAAAATTATCAACATTCATCTAGAGAGAACCACTACACTTAGCATTTTGCCCCCTAAAAGATATTTTTTTTAAAAAAACTAGTTTTAAAAAGTAGACATTACATTAATTACCAGCAAAATACTTCATTATCAACAAGAAATGTCTGGAAATAAAACAACACCATGGACTCTTTTTGTACTACTTCTTAAAAATAAGAATCAGTAAACAATATTTTTCATCATACTTAGTCACCAGACACATCTCCCATCTTAATTGCATCATTCTGTCACTGAGAAAGGGGGAAATGGCTTTAATAAATCTTACTGAAAAGGACAGGGATTTTGTTCAAAAGTTTACCAAATGGAATGAATCTGCAGAAATCACTTCAAGTAGCTTGTGAAAATGTCAGAAGAGACTCAACTTCAGAGGTCAGCTCTCTAGAGACTACTGAGTCTTGGCCTGTGGGCTTTTCACATGAAAATTGTTCCTTGCAGACACTGACTGATGCCCAGGGAATGTTAGGATTGTGGGAACTGGCAGTACTAGTAACAATGACAGACTGAACGGGAAACCAGTATATACAAAGTCTCTCTTCGCATTTCTTATAGCATAAGAGATGCCATCCCTTAGATAACATGTACATTCTCACCAAGGGTCAAAATTATTTCACACATCACATTATTCCCCCCCCCCAGCCCTACTCAAGTCTTTTTCAAAATATCAGGCACTGAGATGCTAGGATAGGGTAGACAGAGTTGTGAAAAGGAATTTTTAAAATCCACTGAAGTTACAGGAGACAACCCTGGATCATGCTGTTTAACCAGTAAATCTGAATCAGTGTAGTATCTAATTGATGCTTAAATTAGAGAGAACCAATGTTCTGTCAGGGCTACACTCAGAAACCCACAAGTATGTGCACAGCTGTCTAGTGTAATAAACCCATGTAGACTACATGCGCCTCTTTAAGCAATAATACTGGGATGAAGAAACTGTGGCCCTCAAAACGCGCTTGGACTTCAACTCCTACCAGCACTAGCTAACATTGCAAATTATCATGGATGAGAGGATTACAATCCAACAATATCTGCAAGGCCATGGGTTCTTCATTTCTTCAAAAAATGGTTATTGAGTACTGGCCATTGGCTTTCTTTACTACGAAGAACTAAAAATGCTTCATGTTCACTTTGGGCAACAATACTTGTTTGGCTTTAAATACTAAATAAAGAAACTCATGTGCAATCTCCAAACCAACAAAAAGCTGCCTTCCTGCACACTTCCCAAACGCTAGCATATGTAAAACACTGACCACGTTAATGTGGTGTAGGTAGCATTTGAAACCAAACTCAAGAGTACAATTTCATTATTGTGGAATTGGGGAGCTGGAGGTGTCACTCCTTTCAACCTTAAGATGACATGTACTAGGAACACATAAGGGCTGAAAGAAATGAGCCAAAACTTTAAGGAATCGTATGACAGGCTTGCCCAACATGATATATGGAAGTCATTCAGGATCATATATATTTTGCCCATTTAGAGTCTCTGCCAGGATGAAATTGTGTCTTAACCTGTTAACTTAAGTTAAAAAAAATGTTTTCAAAAAGGAAAGCTGGAGGTTTACAGGACTTTGAAGAAAATCTGTAGACTATACAAAGTATCTCTAACATTGGATTTAAGTTGCAGGTCCTAAACTTAGGGAAAAGGACCTTCAATAATCAAAATCCAAGATAGGTACCAAAAGCCTTTTGATGAACGTGTTTAAAGGTATTACATTTTGGGAATGTTGATCTTATCTACTTGCTGTGTACAACAAACAGTTCAGAGGACAGAAAATTTCCTGCAGTCTCCTAGTCCACATTTGATCCCAAGCTGAGAAGACAGACAAACCCCTTATATGTGTTTTTATGACGGAATCAAAAAAGCTGTTCATGGTTGTACCCATGACCCACTGAACTCTATCAGACATGATGTACGATGTTATTTTTAAACTCCAGATGTACTGGTAAAACAGCAACAGAGTATTTTTTTTGTCTGACTGTACTCACGACTATTTAAAAGTGTGATGAATTCATTTTTAAAAAGAAACAAAACAAACAAAGTGGGGGAGATTTCCCCCTGCAAAAAAAATCTCATAACTAATTTCTCAGAAAATCTTATTCCCTCCACCCAATCCAAGAAACCTTTTACAGCTTTAGGTTAATTCCCTTTTCACCCACTCCAGTTTTCTCCCCCTCCCCTTCAACAGGCACCTCACCATACCATATGCCCTGAGAACTTAAATGTCCTTATTCTCCTATGTTTAAAAAGCAAACCATCAAGATCTTCCTTCGAAGTTAATATCAAACCTGACTGTCCATTATCTTGCCCCTCAGAAAACATCCTCAAGTATCAAAACTGCAGCGAGAATGCCCATCGCCTCCATGAGACAATAGCAATGGATTCCTGCCAGTTGTTACCATAGTACTGTTAAGGCACAAGGAGAATTCTTGTCAGAACAGATCCACAACAAATAGGAAAATGAAGATAAAAGACTGAGTACTGAATGTACAAATCAACCTTTTTTAAAAAATAAAAAGCTAGAAACTACCAGTTTGACTTGCATATGATCAAATGAAATAAAGCACTGCACATAGTCACACTCGCCAACTTTCTGAAGGTGTCTTCTTTCAGAAAAAGTTTACTCCTAATATGAGCTGCAGAATCAAGTCACAACATGCAGAGGTTGAATAATTTGTTTCAGGCTGCAAAGGAAACTACAATAAATACCTGTCCAAATTCTAGGTTGAAAAGAGTGCTGAAAGTCCTGGAAGAAATCCAGTCTGTTCAGAATAAATCACCAATAAGATGCTATAAAATCTAAGCACTCATTTTCAAGTTGTGAATCAACTTGGAAGCATTTCTTGTACAATCCCACTGTGCTACCTTCCTTATGCTGAAGAGCCAAAGCCAAGAAAATTAGATACATGCACAGCATGATCCTACACTTGTTTTCTCAGAAATAAGTCCCACTCTATTCAGCCATACTTTCTTTTTAATAGAGCTTTTCAAGACTACAGCCTTATTTATGCTGCTCTTAGGTCTGGTGCATCCAATGCTAAGTATTTATGCATAAGCATAGCAAGGCTTAAGTTTGAACAGACAAGGGTAGCTAAAGATAACTGATCTGATTCAGAGAAGATGCTTCCATGCGCAGGACAGGAATACAAATGTTGCCTACCGCACTACATTACTGCCAATGGAATGTGCATTTGGATCTGCTCTCATGCTCTAATCTCCTTCTCTTTTCCACATAAGGATCTTTTCATCACAAAACTTGACATTCTGAAATTCTACATATGTAGAATTAAAATTAATAGACATAACTTAGGTCCATTGATTTCAATGGGTCAACTCTAAGTAGGAATAACACTGGATACAACTCTAACATTTTCTGATTATATGAAGAACCAATTTCTCATAAAACTGATACAGTTCGAGCACGGTGAGGTATCATTATGAGAAAAACTATGCTGGATTAAAGAGTGTTAACTTTTCTTCATGGTTCTGTTTACCCCTCTATAAAAAGGTGCAACTTGTCAAGGGATTGTTAAAGAATTTCCTTCATACCTTACAAAACGTAATTTTCAAGATGGCTCAACCAGCCATTAAAACCATCTCAAAATTAAAAAGAAGAAACAGTGATCAATGGTAAAACCTCACCTAACAATCACAAGTAAACATCCTCAAAAAAAAACACACAAAAAAACCCCATAGCAACATTAAAGAGATTAATAATTAAAAGCATTAAAAAGTCCAGACAATAAAAATACCTCCCGCAAGAACCTAATCAAATCCTATAGGAGAGCATTCCTGAAGAAGATATTCAGGAATCCACCTCACTTTTTGACAGCAGAGGGTCTCTGATAACTACTGGTTGCATCCAACACTGCGCTCCTCTCACACAACACAACTTTGCCCTCTCTCCCCTTCTATCCATCAAAATCTAGAGGGAATCCTCTGGAGCAGATGTCAGGAGGGGCTTGCAGGAAAGGAAGAGGAAGTCCCATTGGATACAACTCAATCCTTCTAACTGAGCAAGTTTATGCGAATGGTTCCTTTGCTTTAAAAACTTGGGTCCCAAAAGGTATACAACTTTAGATGTTAAAGGTTGAGACCAGCACTTTCAATTAGACAGATCAGAAGCCAGTAAGGTGGTTTCAACACTGGTCAACTATGTTCTGACTGATCAGTTCCAGTCAATAATCAGGCTGTTGTATTTCAAAGCGTTAGAGGAAGACCCACGTAAAATGCATTGCTGAAATCTGGATGTTACTAGGAAATAGGAAACAGTGGTGTTGACAACTGCATTGTTATTCTTCTACACTGCTTCTGCTTCAGATGGTAGGATTTGCTATTGCTCTTTACTTGATACTTTCTAACCCCATTCCAAAAATTGTCCTCAGTTGCCTCCATGTTAAGTTATTATAGAAATTTTAAAAGACAGTAGAATTGTTTACTGTTAGGAGTGCACAAATTATAGCCAGTTATCTCTTTAAGGTAAACCCAAATGCCTCAGAACACAGCTGCAAGTACATAGGAAACAACTGTACAGGGAACAAGCAGCAGATGACCACATACAAATGTAAGCTTTGCTAAACGAATGCAAAGAATGAAGACCACACCAAATGGAAACATGTTTCAGTTTTAGAACAGACATGCCCTGATTAAAATCTCCTGTCTCTTAGCCAAAAGAAACAGAAAAGGAAGAGATGAAACTAGCAACCACTAAGTTCCATAAATGCCCAATAAAGTAAATGTTTAAAACTGATAACTCCAAAACTAGATATTAATATTTTTGGAAGTACTCCGCATTCATCAGATGTGCTGAATACATTAGGCAAGCACTGGATGAACACCTGGTATTTCAAGCAGGGAAACATGTATAAATGTTTATGATAGAGTATATGGCATATTTTGCAACATTATTGGACAACATTCAGATATTCGTTTTTTCAGTGGGCGTAAAATCACAGAACACTTAAATAAAAAAGTAACAATTCAGTTTTGTTTAATAGCTACACCAAATATCTGTCATATTTTGTACTCACCATTCTTCCTTTCATTGAGGGGAGGCAAACATTGGATGGGTTGCAAGGAGAGTTCCTGAAATTCATGAGCAACTGCCTCACTGTGTGGACTAGGTGCTAGGCGTGGTAATAATCCTGAATCATCTTCTGGCTCTACTGTTCCCAAGTGTTCCATTGTGTTCAAACAGCTGGAAATATTGACAACAGAGGACGGTTTAGTGCCAACAAGTTGTCAAAATGGATCAAAAGTAATCACATGCAGATATTCAATAACTACACCTAGATCCACAAGTTATTCTTACCTTCAAAGCCTTCTATCATCATGGCCCCTTTATCTCTCTCCTCCTATGGATACCTAGCTTTACCCATTCATAGCTCCTTCCCAAAGTCTTCTGTTCCCTCAGATAACTCTGTTCATTCTCCTTTGATGCCCCCTATGCCCAAAATAGTACACTAGAACACCTGTGTGTTGCACCAGAAGTGATTTAGTCATGCTGGCCACATGACCCAGAAAGCTGTCTGTGGACAAACGCCAGCTCCCTCTGCCTGAAGCGAGATGAGCGAAGCACCCCATAGTCACCTTTGACTGGACTTAACCGTCCAGGGGTCCTTTACCTTACCTTTACCTACTTCAAAACCCTTTGCAAAACCTTCTTTTATCTTAAAGCCTTTGGGCCCAGCCCCCTTGTTCCCAGAATCTATTGAAACTAAGCTTAAGGTAAAAGAAATAAATGCAAAACTTCCCATTTCCCCTGGATATTTCCCCCCACAGGGAGGAACTGATGCAAGGAAACTGGAAATTGCAATCAGGTAAAATATTACCGTATTTTTTGCTCGATAACACGCACCTGACCACAACACGCACATAGTTTTTAGAGGAGGAAAACAAGAAAAAAAAATTCTGAATGAAACAGTGGATGTATCATTTTTGTGCTTCATGCTGTGGCCACAGACATGTGATTTGACGGTGAGTTTGGGGTAGCCCAATGCAAAAATCCTGAGAATCCATGTGGATCCGTGCTTTGTAACCACGTTTTTGCACCATTGCAGCCCCAGGCAACAGTGGGTGCATGATTTTTTTGGTGCAGGCTGTAGCCATGGATATGCTATGTGATCTGATGTTGAATTTGGGGTGACCCTATGCAAAGATCCTGAGGATCCATGTGGATCCGTGCTTTGTAACCACGTTTTTGCACCATTGCAGCCCTGTTTTTGCATCAGATCATTGCTATGTGATCTGATGGTGAATTTGGGGTGACCCAATGCAAAGATCCTGAGGATCCATGTGGATCCGTGCTTTGCAACCACGTTTTAAGTGGGGAGGGAAGGAAAAACATAGAAGGGACAAGGAGCAACGAGAGGGGTGTGCGGAGAAGCAGCTGGCTAAGAATGCAGGAGAGGGGTTTTACCGGAGGGAGGAAAGGAAGGCAAAAGTTCCCACCCACCCAAGCCAGCCAGCCAGCTCTCTCTCTCTCTCCCTCCCTCCCTCCCTCCCTCCCTCTCTCTCCCTCCGACCTGCATGTTGCCTGCGAGTCCCTTGGAATTAGAAGGAAGGACGCTCTGCTTTCCCCTCTGCTTGCCTGGAGGGGAGGGGTTTTCTCCGCTCTTTGTTCCGTTTGAGCAAACACAGTAACGAAACAGAAAAGGGTGGGCAGTAAGACCCTGAGGCAGAATGCAGGAAAGCAGCAGCTTCCTTTTTTCAAGGCTTCCCTTCTCCGGACGATTTGATATTTGCCTGTTTTTTGCCTTCACTCGCACCAGTCGGCTCCAGGGACCACACATTCGCTCAGTAACACGCACAGACATTTCCCCTTACTTTTTAGGAGAAAAAATCTGCGTGTTATGGAGGGGGAAATACGGTAAGTTCCCCCCTTCCCATTCCTCACCATTTCTCTACTTTCAATCTTAAAAAATGTCATGAGGTTCAGTTTGCATATGCAGTTTGGCTCTCAATAAAGCAATAAAACAAAATATGTATTCACATAGCAAGTTAAGAACAGCCCAACTGAGTACCATTTTTCACAGACACCATAATCTGTATCTGAAGAAGTGTGCATGAACACAAAAGCTTATACCAAGAATAAACTTAGTTGGTCTCTAAGGTGCTACTCTGTACTATACACACACACACACACACACACACACACATACAGACTGCGTCAGACCAACATGGCCACCTATCTGAATCTAGAACCATAATCTGAGTAATTTTTTTAAGGTGTCAAAGGAAGCCCAGGTGACTTTAAATACCTTTCTCCATGGGGACCACATAAGAACTAATGTTAATTATGTATACAGGTGATTGCAAATGACTGAACAGAAAAGGGACTCTTCTTGGCTACAGCTGGTAGACGCCTTGATGAAAATGTCAGTGCAAAACACTACTTCTATGAAAGAGTAAACTCCATACTAGGGATTCATAGCAAAGGGATTGAAAATAAAACCACCATTATTATAATGCTGTTATACAAACCGGTAGTTATTAAAGCATGAGCAAATATATACCGTATTTTTCGCCCTATAGGATGCACTTTTTCCCCTCCAAAAATGAAGGGGAAATGTGTGTGCGTCCTATGGGGCGAATGCAAGCTTTCGCTGAAGCCTAGAGAGCGAGAGGGGTCGGTGCGCACCGACCCCTCTTGCTCTCCAGGCTTCAGGAGAGCCCCACCGCCAGCCCCACAAGCTCGGGGGACAGCGGGGAGGCGCAGCGAGCCTTTCCCGCTGTCCCCCGACTTGGTTAGAAGGATAGCGGGGGGGAGAAGCCTGCTCCTCCCCGTCGCCAGCCCTGCAAACTCGGGGGACAGCGGGACGCGCAGCGCGCCTTTCCCGCTGTCCCCCGACTTGGTTAGAAGGCTGGCGGGGGGGAGAAGCCTGCTCCTCCCCATCACCAGCCCCGCAAACTTGGGGGACAGCGGGAGGCGCAGCGCGCCTTTCCCGCTGTCCCCCGACTTGGTTAGAAGGCTGGCGGAGGAGAGAAGCCTACTCCTCCCCGTCGCCAGCCCCGCAAACTCGGGGGACAGCGGGAGAGGCGCTGGTGGAGGGCTTCCCCCTCCCCCAGCCCCGCAAGCTCCCAGAGCGATGCCAAAGCTGCACGCAGCTTCGGCATCGCTCTGGGTCCCGTTCTGGGGGCTGGCGTCAGGGGAAGCTCGGGCTTCCCCCGCCCTAGCCCCGCGCCTGGGGGGGAAATAATTTTTTCCCCTTTATTCCCCCCCCCCCCAATCTAGGTGCATCCTATGGGCCGGTGCGTCCTATAGGGTGAAAAATACGGTACATTTCTTGTCTTTTTAATAGACACAAAGGCAAAAATAATAATCAAATATTGGGGTTTGTTTTACAAACTGTCTCCATACAACCCTTGATTTCCATACAACTCTTAGCAGCTGTCCAGCTAAAGTAAGGAGCTACTAATATTAACAGCATTTTAAAAAAAAAAGGTTTCTGACTCCCAAGTGGCATATTCTGGCTACATAATCTCTTTCATAACCTCCCATCAAGTTAAGAGTGAGCCCTTTAAAATTCTTACCTAATTTCTCAAAACTCCCATTAATAGGAGCTAAAGTAAAATGTTGCTTATGATAATATTCTGTGGGTGTATCATTTGCAAAGCTTTTATCTTTGTATGTCTATGACTCATCTCTCCTCTTGAAGCCTTTTTTATTATCCAGCCTTGCTTGCCTTCTATTCCACAGTCAAATGTTCTTTCTGTCCTAGCCAAGGTCACTAATGAGTGCCAGTAAAATTCATATATACTACTGTGGCCTTGATTTGACAAGAAACACCACTGTATAAGCAGTGTAAAATTTGTGTAGTGGCCATTCTTTAACTCGGGAAGATTCATTAGGATGCGTCAACACTGTTAGCCACCAGGTGGGCTGAGGATGGTTGCGAGGGGTGGGCACTGAGTCACCCCCATTACCTAGTGAGATTTGGATTTATTGTTGCTAACCACCACCATTTGCAAGGGTATGGAAATTATGCAAGTAGTCCACTCCAGGAGACCTCTCTCTTAATGTCATGTTCTTTCAATTTCACATCAGGACAACTGTAACTGATGCAGTGGAGTAAAAAGTGCATTGTGTTTCCTCTTCTATTTCTCACTGGCCATTTGAATTCTAACAGCATTTCCTATATTAGCTCTAAGTCCAAGCCTGAATAATTTCCCATTTTAATTTCACAATCTGTACTCTCCATCGCCTGGCCCTTTCCCCACAAGTTTGGCACTTTTTTACAGCTTCAGGTAGCTCTTTGCCATGTAATATTCAGGTTTGTCTCCCTAAGTTCTTAGCAATTCCAATCTATTTCAGATAGGAATGTGGGACTTTAAACTCAGATCTAACTGTTGCTGAGATCTTTGTTTCACTGTCCATGTTTTAATGCATTTCTTTCAGTTCAAGCATCAGGTCTGATAAGCTGATTTATTAGCAGATAAAACCAGGAGCTAGAAAATTATGTGTTCATCTTGCTGGCTATCAAGCCACTCCCATACTCCATCACCTCCCATACTCCCACAGCCAGGCTATTAAATGGAGATGCTTACTTGGAGCATGTAACTTCCCTGTTGAAACAACTGCACTAGCTACCAATTTGTTTCCAGACCCAGTTCAAAGTGCAGGTGATTACCTTTAAAAGCCTTTGCAGATTGGAAGGCTTTTCATCTGAAGTGCTGCCTTCTCAACAGTCAACTTTTTAAAAAATGTGTGGTATACGTGCTTTCAACCATCTGCTCACCCATGGTGTGCTGGAGTCTCAAGTCCCACAATTTATCACCAGAAGTAACATTTGATGTTTGATTCATAGGATACCAGAGTGGCACAGGGGCCACTTCCTGGTGGGTCAGATGCAAAGATATTCCAGTTAATGTTTTGGGGTTTTTTTAGAAGAAACACATTTTCTTCTGTAACAGTGCCACTACCATCTGTGCTTTAATGTTCTCTGCTTAAGCACATGTTTAACTATTCCACTGAAATAAATTGGAGATTAAAGTGTATAGCATGCTTTATATTACCATTATTATTATTATTATTATTATTATTATTATTATTATTATTATTATCAGCTATAATAATTCAACTAAACAAACCACATACACATTGGGAGTCAAGAGCATCATTTAGCTGTAAAAGAGGTTAGGTTCTGGCGGTAGATATGAAATTCCTAGTGGTTAAAACCTCTAGGACTAACCACATGTTTGGGATCCCAACCACTAATTTTGCAAGATGGGGAGAGAGCAAAAATGCAGAGCAGCCTTCCTTCAACTTGTTGCCCTCTATTTGTTTTGGACTACAATTCACATCATTCCTGACCATCTGCCATACTAGGTGGCACTGTTGGGAGTTCAAAGGATCTTGAAGGCTGGGAAAGCTTAGTGTAAAAGTGTGTAAAGCACAGCTAATTCTGTAATATACAATTTCAAATAAATAAAATTCATAGGGAGCCTAGACTACCAGGTTAAAGAACTGAGGGGTAGGGTTGCTAAAGTGTATTCATTAATGTTTCCTTAATTAATATGCTATTTTTTGGCAGTGGGAAAGCAGATTTTGGAGATTTCCATGCCTATGTTCCGGAAAATGTGCTTCTTTGTACATTATAAACAGCCAAGTGCATCTCTAAGGTTAACTATATTTACATGTATAGAAAAAGAGAAGTGGCTTTGGGGTTTAATCAATTTACAATCATATGTAGCTGCTAACTGCTTAATAATTAGCTTTTAGAAAGTATGGCTTGTCATAACCCTGCTCCCATTTTATGACATTATACATTCCCCAAACTCCCACATGTTCATTGAAATAGATACATCATTAGAGGAATCTTTTCAGAGCAGAATTCCTATTAAAATTCTTACACAAATGTAAATTGCTTAGTGACTTCAGCACCATTTCCATCAATAAGATAAAATTCAATTTAATTGCATATGCTCATATGGAACTAAATTCCACTAAAATCAATGAGACATGTTAATAAATGTACATGAAATTAGAAGTGTACCAACAGCTTTGCTGTACCTTTGCCTCCATTTGAAATTAAACTGCAGGGAAACAATAAATTAGGGCAGTTTAAAATGCCAAAAATTAATCACTTGCTAAGATGCATTTTGGAAATCCAAATTTCTTCTGACTGAAATGTCAAATTATCTGCATATAAATGAAGTTAGGCTTTATTTGCCTTTTCTATTATATTTCTTATTTTATTCATAAAGGGTTACTTATGAATTCTAATATAAACTTGGAAACAGAGTCACAGTACCTAGCAACAGTTGCTCCAGTTACTCTCAATTCTTATTGCTATGGATATATGCAATATAAAAAGAGCATTGATTGGAAGAAAACAAATCTTATGAACTAAGGCAAAATTAGGCAAAATAACTCTTGCTCTCTTTGACAACCGTTACAAAGGGCATGTGAAAAATAGGAAGGCCAAGAAAGTGATCAATGGCTTTACCATAAATTCCAAAACATATCCTTCAACATGGAATGTAAGAATGTAAGAAGATAAGAATAGCCTGCTGGATCAGACCAATGGCCCATCTAGTCCAGCATCCCATTCTCACAGCATCCCATCAACCAGATGCCTGTGGGAAACCAGCAAGCAGAACATGAGCACAAGAGCACTTTCTCCTCCTGTGGTTTCCAGCAACTGGTATTTAGAAGCATTGCTGCCTCCAACTGAGGATATTCCAAGGAAAACAAGCATTCAAAAATTATATGCAGCAAGTTTTGAACTGTCATAGATAGCACTAGAAAGCACTAGAAAAGATAGCACTATATTTTTGTCCAGGTTCTCATATTTATTTATTGCATTTATATCTCACCCTTCCTCCCAAAGCAGCCCAGGGTGGCAAACACACCCATAATTTAAAAATGAAAAAATACTAAAACAATTAAAATATGCTGAAAACAATTATAGTTGAAACATTTAAAAAGCAGCTACAGTTAAAAGCATTCTAAAAGCAGTTACGGTTAAAAACATTATTTCATGAAGTGATCTCATAGTTCCCAGGAACAGTTTTCTTCAGTCACCAAAATGCCTGGGTAATACACAGGAGTGTTTCCAAATGCCTCTTGAAAGCTAATAATGATGGGGACAGACACATCTCACTAGGGAGGGCATTTTATAAACAGGGAAACACCAGCTTTGACTGAAGCCAGCACCAAAGTTTTTAAAGTGCCAACCTTACACAGAACTGATTTAATATTTTAAATGCCTAGACACCAGAAGCAGATCTTTAGGCATTTAAGTCCCAGATACATGAGGTTTTTCTGCCCTAATTCACTATCAGAAGAAAAGTCTGATAATACATATGAATTATGTGGCAAAGAAGGTAAAAAACAACAATACAAATAATATTTGCTGCCAGGCCTATCACTTTTAACAGCACAACGTGTTCATTCACCCATTACTTGACACTCCAAATCTACACACTAATGACCACCAATATTCCACTACATATAATCTTCTGATGCCCAAGCATCTGCCAAAAAGATACAGGAAGTTCCCAACTGTCAAATTCCAATACTGCAATCTTAACAAAGCTAGTGAAACTGATAGGTACTAGTTCACAAAAGTTTGCTTGCATAGTTTTTGCTTAGGGAAAAGTCACATACAAAAAGGTGCCAGGCTGTTTCATTGTAGTTAGCCTTTAGAGCAGCCTTCCCAAACCTGGTACCCTCCATATGTTTTTGATTACAACTCCCATCAGTACTAGCCAACATAGTCAATGGTCAGGGGTGATGGGAATCACCTGGAAAGCACCAGGCTGGGGATGTTTTGCACTCAGTACTTCCAAAGACCTTTACATATCTTAGGCAAAATGTACAGCAAGAAAGAGAAAGTGGACAACAATGGTCCAGTTCAGACATCATGACATCTATGCTTTGCTATTCCATGTACAAGCATTAGTGGACACTGGATTCGAAATGAATTGAAACACTAACTCCATATTCCATTCATATCCAAGGTCATGAATATCCAATTTACAACACTGCAATAAACACTTATAAACTACTATTATGGATTTAGCTTTCTGCAAAATCCAACTATTTTCTCCAACACTATAGGGAGATGCTGAGGCCTTCAAAGCTGACAGTTCATAAAGAGACACCAAAATATATTTTAGGTAGAGATATTGCCATTCAGCACTGATTTCTAAAAGCAATACAGGCAATGACTGATTAATGCACATCTGAAAGACATATGCACAGCACCAAACCTGGAACTGACAGAAAGGATCACAAAACACATCACTAAAAGGGCATAATGAGGGGAATAGGGGTAGGGCATAATGAGGCATAACAAGGTAGGGTGTGTTCATATGTGTCCCGCCAATTCATGTGGGGGCTGGGAATGGAATCCCCACATGAAATGGTCATAAACTCTTATGCAATATTTCCTCTCCTTTACAGTATTTTCATGTATTTTCTTAATGCTGATAGATGTTTACTGAGCAGTTAAATTTCTTTATGGTTTCATTGTTATGTTTAGCTATCAAGCTATTTCCATTTATGACAAATTTGCAGGTGCTGCTCTGTTTATTCACATCCAGCAAGCCCTTGATTCAAACAAAGCAAGGAAAACGTTAGAATTAAACTACAGAGGAAGGAAATTCATGTTTGTTTCCTATGTGTACAACAGGACACTTTTCCAGCTGCTTTTTGAGAACATCTCTCCTGTACATGAACTTCTGTGGATTACATTTATTCTAATAGTGTAAATACAGTAGCACAATTTTCTGTGTTTGGAGACAAAGCAAAACAGGCATTTATCTGGAAAAGAAATCAGTTTCCAGCAGTAGCAACAACAACAACAATCAATGCAGGATAATATACCGTATTTTTCTGTGTATAACACACACACCCTGTATAAGACGACCCCTATTTTGGGGGGCTCAAATTTAAGAAAATGGAGGGAGATGGCCCAGAGTTGTTGAGAGTTTTTGGGGGAGGATTGCCCAAAGTTATTGAGCTTTTGGGGGGGAGGATAGCCAATAGTTGTTGAGCTTTTTTGGGGGGGGATGCTGAAAATCACTAACCAGGATGAAAACGCTTACAATCGCTCACATCGCAGAATCCAACAGGTGTGCCCGCTTGCCAATCGCACACCCATTTGTCGCAGCAGCAGCCAATCCTAAGCAGCCCTTGCAGCAGCAACCAATCACATACCAAATTACCGCTGACAAGCTCCTGCTCACGGCTGCAACCAATCACCTGTCCCCCCCAATGCACTATCAGTGTATAAGATGACCCCCATTTTCAAACATTATTTTAGAGTCAAAAAAACCTCCTCTTATACACGGAAAAGTCCAGTATATTGAAGCTTGGTCAGTTGTTAACAGGTCAACAGGGGGAACTTAAAGTAGTTATATAACAAATAACACAATATCCATTACAGGCAGAATAGTTTGCAACCAAGGTAACACCTAAGAATCTGCTTCCATGGAAGCTAATTGTATCACTTAATTGCAACACTTGCAAGTGCTACTCAAAAACAGCAATTCAGTTAATAATTAAACTTCAATTTAATATGTATATTGAATCTCTTCCTCAAATGCCTTAAAGGAGGATGATGTACATGCTTCTCCATACCTGCTTTAAAAAACACAGAAAGAGGACTTTAAAAATATTTGCACAGCTATTTTCTTTGGATACTACCTTCAGCTTATAACCTAAGCATTGAGAACACCTATGAATCTTTAATAGTAATGCTGCTCATACATTTGTTTCACTGAAAATTCCTAGAATTCACACTATCACACCAGGTTCAATGCACACTACATCTTCTATTTTGAGATTAATATTCTATTAAAAGCAAAACCCAAAATCCCTAACTGCATAAGCACATGGCTGAGTATTATGCCTAAATTCATTAAATTTTGAATCCCAGGAACCAAAACCATCCATTATAAAATCCTTCTTAGCTGGTAAGCTCACAATTAACTACATTTCTATATGCCATTGCCAACCTCTTTAAGAAGGGACAAGGAAAGGTTGCACTTGGTTCAATGAAAATCTTTACTCTTCAGTTGATTTAACATAAATGCACATTTGCACCAACTGGACCCCTAAACGGGTATTTAAAAATCAAATTAAAGACTCCATTACTAGCTAGAGGTGTGGCCATCGGACAAATATATGATAATAAGACCAGAGAGGCCCAAGTTCATATTCCTACTCCAAAATGTAGATCACTAGGTAACTTGGGCCAGTCCCTCTCTCACAGAGCAACTGAAATGGAGGAGGGAGAGAGAGAGAGAGAGATGGGAGAGTGGAAGAGAATAATGTACACTGCCTTTAGCATTTTCAAGGAAGGGTTGACTATAAAATGACACAAAATAAAGCAATAGAGTTTTGGAAGCATGTGATTATTACAACACTTTTGATGGAAGTGCATACTAGGTTTAATTTCACCTTACAGATTACACTCTGCTTTTCAGGGATGAATACATATCCCAGCAAAATGAAACCTCGTACCCAGATAAACAAATGGATCTTGTGAAGAGCCCTGACTGCTTAAATACTCACATTCTAACAATGGAAAGATGTCTCATCACTAGGGCTGAGCAATATCTGGTTTTCAACATCGCAATATACTGATATATCATGATGTCTGGAATAAGGATGGAAGTACGTAGAGATGAACGCCTTCAGTCTATTGATACAAGACCTAACCTCTTCTGCTTTCTTGCTTGTGACACACTGTATTATGCAAATATGAAGGACCCTGCTACAGAACTGGAGACCAGATATGGTAACTTTCAAGTTCCTGGAATTTGTGGAACGTATCTTAAAAAAAATAAACTGGGTACAAGTACTTATAAAAGTCGAGTTGTATCCCGTATTAGTCCTATCAAGCATAGGTTGTATTGTACAGTTTATTATTGTTTTGACCATCATGGTCATAGGATGCACATACACAATACTGAGTATCAATGACAACCAAAATATATTTTTACATTAAAATATACAAAAATATTAAATACTTGATTAACTTACTGATATATTGATTTCAATGGGTTTACTCTGAGTAAGTTAGCTGGGTAAAACCCATTAAGTTCCTTCTTTTTTTTCCCTACCATTGTGTTATTTTGGTGTGTTAGTTTACTCATTCTCATCTTGTTTTTAAAAAACTAAGCCAAAAGTGATCTGACAACTTAGAACAAAAGATTACATGTTGCGGTGGAGTTGGAGACTGAGAATGCCTAATGCTATAGCATTTGTGAAGCTAATTGGGCATGAACCTAATTATCTCTTTGACAGATGTCCACTGGAAATTTTAGGACAGGAATACAATAAATATTTTGTGACCCACTGAATAATTTGAGGAAACTTGGTCAGCAATCTGGAGCACCATGTATTGTATTTTTAAAAATGGGAGGCAGTGGAGAAAGAAGGCATATTCTTCTAGGCACTTTTCAAATGTGTGAAGTTAAAAGTGGAAATACATAGAAAAGTGACAATAAAGAGCAAAATAAAGCAGTGTCATCCTGCTGAAAACAGTGGCTTATGGTTCTTTAGATTCCTGTTGGGTCCTAATTTTTTTGAAGGGCTGTGCCACTAATGCAATATTTGTGATTCTCCATTAAGGACTAAGCAGCTCTATTTATTTCAGAACTGCATCTATGGTAACAGCAGAGCCTTGACGACAACTGCAGATCTCTCTCAAGCATTTTAAAGGTGGGGAAAGGATAGCTATATATTAACATTTATTTTCAGTATTTGCTTATCTACCTACAGTTTCACAGAAGGGTTTTTAATGTATTACAATGAGTGAACAGAGATGTGTGTGAATTACATTGCATGGCAATCAGGCTATCCTTCCATAGCATTTCATGCAATGCCTGAGCTGCTATAATGTATTTTCCATGCTTTTTTTCTTGTGTGTGGAACAGGGCTTCTGTGCATGGAATCCATTGTTTGATTCAAAATAGGATGAGAATTGTCCAATGATAACCTCACAAACACTACCCAGCCGCATAGTTGGCGTATTACAACAGTATTACAAGGTGGATGGCAAACATGTATTTACATCTGCTGTCATAGGCCACTTACTGTGAGCATCTATCTTCAGACAGGAACCAAAGTGCTTTGGAATATTTATGGTAATCAATGCAAGTAACTGTTAATATCCATTTTAAAGTATGCATTTATCCAAAATGCAGAATGCATGTTCATCTTTAGATGCTATATATAAGTACACTTCCATACAGATTTCATCCCCAAGGGTAATATTTTGACTGCATCACAGTTATCTCATATTAATTTAGTTTCTACTCAAACTAAGGCTTTTGGCTGGCATTATCTGCTTCCCAGCCTTTTTGGATTGCAGTAGTTTTTGTTCTGACCTTGATCAAACTTTCATTGCTCACAGATTAGTTGTGATCTGTGTCTCAGATCCCTTTAAAACAAATATGTAATGAGTATCCACTTATTATTATCCTTTCATAGCCCAATGTGTTTTCTCAGAAGTAAATCACCACAAGCTCAATAGGACTTATTTCCTGTTAACTTACACAGATGCAGATTTACCAGCAAAAAGTCTCCATGAATGCAGACAAATTTCAAGCCTCTAAGAATAGCATATTTGATTACCTCATTGCTCCTAAAATAAAATCACCATTAATGTAGGCTCCCCCACTGCATAAATCTCCACTTTGACTTAGGATGCAAATAATCCTTGCAAGCTAAATAAATGGTAAATAGGGAGCTAACAAAAGAATCTTACACATGTTTACTCAGATATACATTGCACTGTACTCAGTGGAACTTACTTGCTGGAAAATATGTTTAGAATTGCAGCCAAAAACATGCATAGGATCAAGCTCTAAGACATGCCACAGCATGAACTGTGACAAGACACATATTAGGTCTGAAGTCCACAGCTCAGAAAACTACAAAAAGCACAGAGGGCAAAACTGTGAGCATCATGCCTACATTTGGCACAAGACATCAGTTTCAGAACTTCTTTTTATTTAATGCCGGCACTCAGGTTTGAAACATGTGCAGTAATAACATCTCTGTTAAAGTGGAGGCCATGTTTCCTCTCACCACTGAGAAATTTCAGCCTGGAGCCAAAGATCTTGGATTAGCATAAAAGATTTCTGAGCAAGATACTGGAACTTCCAGGCAGGCTGGGAGCTTCAACACCTTTTATTTTAAATATTAAGTGCACTGAGTGGAACATTTTATTCAACATGCAGAGAGAATATTGATGTTTTTAAAGTTACTGTGGAGCTATTGATTTTTTAAATATATCAATACAGTTTAAACATGAACTACATTATTAATTTCACAGCATATTTCTAATATTAGAACATTACAGAAAATGCAGCATGACTTGCTAAAGATACCTATAAAAATGTACTTGTTTTATGAAATCACTGCTTAAAGATTTTTTAAAGTTGTGCAGAATGCAGCCTTTGTCTTTCTTATGATTTGTTTGGGTTTCACAATTTAATCAAACCTTACAGGGTAGCATAACTAGAGGCCCCTCTCTCACATTCCTACTGGCACCATGCCCAGAGTTAACCTAATTTTCAAAACAATTTGAGAAGTGGCTTGTCAGATGTCCAAACATTAATAACCTGAAAATTAATTCCACATTCATTTTGGCAGGGAAGTGCATAAATACAAACACTTTAGATCAAGATTCATAGCATCTGAATATTGTTGGTGTGTTGCAATCTGCAATACTCAACTGTTTGAAGCACTTTTTAGTAGTTTATGTCTCTCACACTTGGAAAGGAAGGTATTTACTCCAGCACACTCCGGGATAACAAAAGACTAAGCCAGTGCCTTAAGCTGTGATCTCAAGAGCAATTGTCCTGGAGGGAGCAAGCATGACATCAAGGTCAAAGTTTGAAGGCACAGTATGCAACCGCGTGCTGAAACTAAGTGGGTCTGGAAGACTGTTCTGGAAACCCATGTATGGCATTTTGACTTCCATCTTGAAAAATTGTGGATAAAGGAAGGAAGGAAGGAAGGAAGGAAGGAAGGAAGGAAGGAAGGAAACAGAGAGATTGGGGGAGATAATATAGTGGTGGGTACTTTGTGAACGAAGGCCCAAGGAAACTGTTTTCTCTAGGAGACAGCTGCAGAAGAATGCTATAGTTATGGAGTGGTTTGTTTTTCTTTGTCCCTACTAATAAGGAAAATATTTTAACTTAAGTACTATTGTTTTGTAGTATTAATTTGCACTATTAAGTGCTATTAATTTTTTAACTGCCCTCCACCACAAGGTTGATGGGCAGGTTATAGCAATGTACTGTACAATGCTATTTGCTAAGGTGGAGCATGCCTCTATTAGAAATGTATGGGGGACAGGATGGTAGGGCTTTTGAATGAAGCCTGAGCAGGTGAGGAAAAGAAGAAGTGGGATTAGAGCATTAAGGGCTATTCCTCCTTCTGGCCTTTCTTCCAACTCTGGAGAACTCAAGGAGTGGAGCTAACTGAGCCTGCAGCTGCTGCTCTACAACATCACTTTGGCCACCATTCAAACAGGAACTTTATAAGGGAACCAACCTGGCAATTATGCCTGGTGCCAGGCCTGAGAACCAGGGATTCTGTTACTGGACTACTGAGTAAGAGGCTGATTGATTTGTTATCAGAATTGGTGTTGAGGTCCTTAAACCTATCAGTGTTGGACAATTTCAAGATCCCTGTTGTGACCTCCTGAGTTCATGGTGCCACCTTATGTCTGTCTCCATGTTTAACTGTCACAATGCATGTTGCAGATGATTCTCTGGATTACATGTTTTATTCCATTCAGTGTGATGGTACACTGGTGGTAGAGAATACTGCTTTGGTAATTGAAAATATCATAACTTTAGTCTATGGAAGGAGTGATGGGTCATTGGAGATGTTCCATCCCTTAAAGGTGATGGGTACAATGAATTACCAAAATGTTACCAGTCAATCTCATTAGCTGTCAAAGCTCTAGCTGGCCTCTGGAACAGGGGGTTGACTCAGGCAGTTTATATGATAGTTCTGATGAGTCTTCTCCCATGTCCTTGAATCTATAACTCTTCCTGGTATTCCAGAAAATTGAGAACATAAAGCAGAATGGACATTGGGACAAATATAAAGAAGCATGGGCTGGTATCCACTTGAAGCCCTTGTTTCTCTGAATCATTCTATCCAAAGAAACATTTTCAGGTAGTAAGAGGCCTATTACAACTTGGCTTACATTCTGATCAAATTCAAGCTCCAGTGGAGTACTGTGACATACAGTACCTGGGAGGCTGTGTGTATGTGTGCTTGTAGAGAATGGGCAATCCTCACAACTTAGCTATGTAAGACATGTCCACAGTCTCAAATTATCAATTTTGCTTCAATGAGCTTCAGTTGTTGTTACCTGAGGATACAGAGTTCTTTAAAAAGCAAATCCAGCCATGTGTACACACTACTCTTGCCCATCCTGGGTGAGTCAGGAAAGGCTGGCCAGACTGGTCAGAATAGGCTGACCAGATTTATCTCTCTTCTGTGGAAAACTGTATTCTGCCCCTTTGAAGGCAACTAGAAGACCTTTTCGGGAGGAGGGGACAGAATGACCCATATGGATCTCAATTACGGTACCTGCCAGTTTCTAATATGCTAGGAAATGTGAGGATTGGCAACACAGATTCTGAGACTTCTGAATATTACTGATTATATTGATCCACATTATTAGTATTTAGGACTGAAACCATTTTGATTACGTTTGCCAAGAGATGCACAAGGAAGTATGATATATCTCCCGAACCTCCTTCTGGGTCACATTATGTGACTGGAAGCACTGCTTTATGATTATTCTTCTCCTGCATCTTACGTTGGCCTCAGAACAGGGGGCTGGGGGCTTAATGCTGCATCTCATTGGGTGCTGTAAGATTCCAATTTGTCCTCTTTGTTTTGAGATATTTACATGAACTTGCTAGCATAAATTCGCTTGATGTTTAGAGCAAGAGGACATCATATAA
Source organism: Podarcis raffonei (assembly GCF_027172205.1). Taxonomy (NCBI): domain Eukaryota; kingdom Metazoa; phylum Chordata; class Lepidosauria; order Squamata; family Lacertidae; genus Podarcis; species Podarcis raffonei. The sequence continues at coordinate 37,507,105 of NC_070615.1, read as the reverse complement.
TACGGTGAAAGCTATAAACAGGTGCCTGGGGTAAATGACAGGATTGGGTAAGGGTGAATAAACAGTAGCTTAGTCTTAAGATGGAAATATTCATAATGACCTTATCTGGGAGCTGCGGATTCCCCTAATTTGAATGGTTAGCAGTTTCAAGGAAAGAGCAAGTGTGCAGTTTGGGAATGTTTCTGGAACCTCAACATGTCACAGTAAGGACAGCACTTGACCAGCTGAAGCAGGTACGTCAGCAGCAAGCACTCCTGAAAAATGGTGACCTGGCTACATGCCTGATAACCTTAAGACTAGATTACTACAATATGTTCTATGTGGGGCAGCAGCTGCATCTGGAGACTGTTCAGAATCTTCAGTGGGTTCAAGATGCAACAGCCTCATTATCAGGAGTTACTGAGAGCACATAAAACATGTACCAAGAGATCTACAATGGCTCCCAAACACAATTCAAAGTTCTTTAAAGCTCAACCATAAAGCTCTAATGGCTTTGGCATTTTTAGAGAGCATCATTTCAGTATGAGCCCCATACCCATACACCAAGGGGTGTATAGGCTAGATTGTCATAGGCTAGATTGAGGATGACAAGGAACATGTCCTTTTCCTGCAGCAGCATTTTTTCCCCCTGAAAGACTCACCCTAGGTCAACTAGATTTTCACCAGCCTTTTAAAAGAAAACTATTCTGTTTCAGGCCTTACTGATTAATGAGGAAACTTGAATCAAATCTACCAGTCAAGTTTTTATATTGTATTTTATATTATATTTATATATAAAGGTAGCTACGTGGGGCTACCTTTGAAGGCGACCCGGAAACTACAACTAATCCAGAACGCGGCAGCTAGACTGGTGACTGGGAGCGGCCGCAGAGACCACATAACACCGGTCTTGAAAGACCTACATTGGCTCCCAGTACGTTTCCGAGCACAATTCAAAGTGTTGGTGCTGACCTTTAAAGCCCTAAACAGCCTTGGTCCAGTATATCTGAAGGAGCGTCTCCACCCCCATCGTTCTACCCGGACACTGAGGTCCAGCACCGAGGGCCTTCTGGCGGTTCCCTCACTGCGAGAAGCCAAGTTACAGGGAACCAGGCAGAGGGCCTTCTCGGTAGTGGTGCCTTCCCTGTGGAACACCCAGAGTGGCTGGGGAGGCCCAGCCAGATGGGCGAGGTATAAATAATAAATTTATTATTATTATTATTATTATTATTATTATTATTATTATTATTTTGTTCTGCTGTCCATTTGTAGAGTGGTTTTTTTAATGCAATGATTAAAGGTAAAGGTACCCCTGCCCGTACGGGCCAGTCTTGACAGACTCTAGGGTTGTGCGCCCATCTCACTCAAGAGGCCGGGAGCCAGCGCTGTCCAGAGACACTTCCGGGTCACGTGGCCAGCGTGACAAAGCTGCATCTGGCGAGCCAGCGCAGCACACGGAAACGCCGTTTACCTTCCCGCTAGTAAGCGGTCCCTATTTATCTACTTGCACCCGGGGGTGCTTTCGAACTGCTAGGTTGGCAGGCAATGCAATGATTATTAATAGTTTAAATTTATTCTGTTTCATTGTGTATGTTTTATTGAAAATGTTGTTCATTCCCCAAGGGCTCTGTGCAGCTATGCTGCAGGACCTAAATGTTAAAATACCATATTTACTCAAATCTAATGCTCACCGTTTTTAGCCAAATTACGTTGCAAAAATTAAGGTGTGCATTAGATTCAATGGCACATCTACATTCACCAGCAAATACTTTTTTTGGTTTCAATGTTCTGAAAATTGAGGTGCACATTAGATTCAATAGCACATTAGACTCGAGGCAATACGGTAGTATTGCTGATAGTCATGTTGGCCTATTAGAGGGGGCAGGAGGGAATCCAAAGGCATAATATTTTTATTAGGATCAGCAAATCTTTTTGGTCCTAGTAAAGATACTGTGTTACAGCTGCTACATAAAATATTTCATTATCATAATATAACAAAACCTTAACAGATTTTGCAACTGTGAGGCACATTATTAGAGGTTTTAGAAGAGTTTAAATTATATTGCACAACTAATATGCTATTCTGGGCTATCTCTTGGGTTTCTGAAAGCTATAGTGCTCCAGCTGGTTGAGAGGAAGAAGAAAGGAAGAACCACTTGCACAAGTGCTGAAAGCCTGGCCTCACAGTACAACCTAACTTTTTTCAGAGATGGAAGATTTAGAAAAGTGAAGTGCAAATACGTGAACAGTGCAATCCTATACATCTCTGCTCAAAAGTAAAAACCATTGAGTGGGATTTACTTCCAGGTTAAGGTGCACAGTAACACATTTAAGGCTGCAGTCTTAAAGTGCTTTCTATGTGTGATGCAGTTTGCTGCCTGAAAGTGCTAAAACAAAAAGCACCTACTTGTTAAGAAAACAAAGTTATTAAATCAGCCGGACGGGTGGATGTACTTCCTGTAAGCTCAATTTCCCATAATTTCCTCTGAAATTGGTAATGTTGATACATGTTTGATGTAGATACAATATTGGGACAGCTACCGATCTGATGAGAGGCTCTTCCCACAAAGCCTACTTAGCCAATATCACAAAATGAATGTATACTTTTAAATTATATTTTAATGCAAATAAACAGATGTTGCCTGTATTTAGACCACTCCACTGTAAACATAATGTAAAAACTGATTTTAAAGTCTAAAAATATTTTATGTTTGTGGCAAACCTACTTTATTTACTCTTACAAGTATTCTCTATTTTTTTTAAAAACAACTTTTTAAGATTCAAAGAATAACCTTTATGCAAATACTAAGCCCATTACTGGTATCAGACCATCACTTCACATCTCTAATTCATTCTGAGTGGGTGGAAGAAGAGTTTAGTCCCTGGGGCCAACAAGAATCAAGCTCTAATTAATAAAAACTTATTTGACAGATCCACTTATATTTCATGACTAACAGTGCACGATGCAAGGACAAGATTTAACTGACTATCCAAAACTTAGTGCGATAAACTGAAAACAATGTTGATCGTTATTGAGTTGGTGGAATATCTGCCCCCTAAGAATAGTAAATCACAATGCAGTTAGAATTACAAAGTGTTCATAGGATCTCTTGTTCATATTATCCTCTCAAAAAAATAAAATGATGGTATGAAATTTTTAAAACACACACACACATTTTTCTTTACATTCATTTAATACATTAGGACCTTGGATCTTAAAAACACTTATTACAAAGCAAGTGATTTGAGTAGAACTTATTCCTAAGAATACTTTAAGTCACAGTATTAACTACAGCATCTTTATAGATTTTCTTTGTTTACAGACAAAAGGCAGTAAGGATCAATTCATTCATTTTGTCTTCAGTGCGACTGAAAAAGTGACACAGGAACCACTCCCTACAGCAGGGATAGCTAACCTGTGGTCTTCTAGATGCTGCTGGACAACAACTCCCATCATCCCTGACCACTGGCCATGAGGAGGCCTCCTTGCTCTACAGAAGACTATTTGTGTCAAGTTGCTCTTTCACAGTGGTAGTAGTTTTAAATAAGCTGAAACAAAGTTGCAACACAAGCAACTACCCATGGAGAAACACCACCACACTTCGCTCCATTTCAGCAGCCATTATTCTACAAATGTAACATATGCAGAGATTGAAAGTTGATTAATTCCATATTATTAATCTGGCCCTGTAATGTGCTTACTCTGATGCATAATCTGCAACATCCTACTGAATGCATGAGTTACTTAGGACTTCTACCAAAATTCAAACTGCAGGTGGGTCAAACTCCATGCACAAATATTGCTATTCTTGAAATTAGAGAAGTTTGTGTCCATTTTTTGCTACAGTGCATAATAATGTGTGACTTTCTTTGATGACTAGCATATCACAAATTGTTGTGAAACTCCCTTCAGTTTCACAACCGGTTTGTCATGTGGACGAGTGTGGGATAAGGGGAACCTACTGTATGATTAAAAATACATTCAAAGCCCCATTGGGATAATGGAATCAGTTTCATAATTCTCTGGACATAAATGTGTTTTAATTCCAAAGGAGTAATATTTCATTTTCTAATTCTTCAGTTACTTCAAAAGATGTATTTTCAAGAATCTGAGTAATATGAAAGTACAAAACAGTCAAAAACTTTAACATGGATATTTTAATATACTGATAAATACAAATTTGTTTTCACAAAATGAGTTAGGATTAGAAACCATGATTGAGAAATTCAGTGAATAATTCCTAAATGAGCAGAATGGCATTTCTTAAAACGAGTAAAATATTTGCAGAGGAAAAACTGTCAAGGAAGTATGAAACTACTATTAAATTTGAAAGCATAACTAGGGAATTATTGGAATAGATAGATTAGCTTGGATCTGAAAGACCTTGCCATGTGACTGAAATGCATAGGGGCATGCCAATCCCACCCCACCCCCCAGCTATACTCCCCCCCTTTTCCTCCACTGCCCAAAAAATTGCTCTGTAGTGTTCCCCCTTCCTTGGCAGAGTTTCCAGCAGACACGGGGATTGTAGATGTGGAAGATGTGGGTTGATATACAAACACTCTCACTGTGTGAGTAGAAGACCCATTCCCTCACATAGGAATCTAAAGCCAATCATGTGCAATTATTTTTGCCAAGTGAAAATTGGGAGAAATCTAGCCAAAAAAATGAAGAACTGTTACCCATGAACTAGTTTTAGATTCTACTGAAGAATATATAAGCAAACAATGAAAATAGTGTTGTCAATAGCTGTGCACAAGATGAACTTGCTGTGGCTGAAGGAGCCTTGAGTACCCTGTAGAAAGCTGGTAAATTTCAGCTACAGTATGCTTTGAGAGGACTAATACATGCTGATATGTAAACTTACTTACCTCACCACTAACCACTTAAAATCGTGTCCCTTACAGTCTGTTTCAATACATTCAATGTGAATCTGGAAAATGAAAGATCACAAAAAAAGAATCTAAAATTTCCTCTTAACATTTATTTATATATACAAATAATCTTAGTTCCTGATTCAGGAAGCTGCCTTGTGTGGCTGGAGCAGGTCCAGTTTTCCTGTTTCCACTAAATACATGGAGAAGATAAAACTAATTTAAAGGGACCCTGATTAACTTAACATAGTACTCAAGTACAATATTTGCACAATGTAACATTTATCACCCAGCTAAAGAATTAGAAAATGATATTCCATTAACTGTACGGAATAGAATAGTACCATCATCTTTATTACGGCCAAAGACCAGCATAGGTTAAAATAGGAACACACAGTAATTTAGGAAATAAAATGGGTAAAATGAGTGACTCAAAGAAGGGGGGATGCATGAGGGAGACTTAAAATCAGCTAGAGAGTTAAGAGCAAGAAGTTGCAAATGTAACTATAGAAGGAGGGTGCAAGAGAGGGCACGGGTCTTGAGTTTAGGTCTGGTACATGACCCAAACCATTCTTCGGTGAATGTCCATCATAGCAGTGCAAAACCTGGCAGCTGAGTATGTTACATCTGGGTTTGCATCTTGAAGTAGCAAGGAGGTATAGCATTGCTCTGTCTGTGCAGAGAATTGGTGCAGAATTTGCAGGATGAGCCTGACACATCTGCATAATATTGGGAGTGGAAGAAGACATGTTCAATAGTTTCTCGCTGCCCTGAGACACAGGGGTATTTCCCCTCCTCGTACGGCACCTTCCTAAAAGGGCCTTCCTGGATAGCTGAGGGGAAGGCCTGACATCGACCAAAGTGAAGGCCCTTTGCTGTTTTGGTATTTCTGAGTTGGTTATATATGGCATGTGGGAATTAAGGTATTTTTTGGTTTAGTATTATGACTACTTAAGTTCTGAGCCTGCTATGCTGTTCCTATTTAGAATTCAATCTAAAAGATATTAAAGTTCTCCATTATACAAACACTTATGCATCGAGCCTTTGCTATCAGAACCATAGCAAGAATTCATAATTTAAATTCACACACTTCTAATGAGGGGTTTAGAAGAGAAAACCCAACATTTTCTCTTCTTTTCATCACCAGTTTATATTTCAATTAGAAATATTTCCCCAAATGGCAATTTCAGAAAATTCTACATAATGATGCTTACTTTTGCAGAGAAATACAGAGAAGGCAGGAATGAATAAGAACATGTACCATTTCTTTTTTTAAAAATGCAGAGAAGACTACTTCTCTCCCCCCTTCCCATGGGCTGCTTTATGTCAAACATCTCCTTTAATATACAGAACGAATAGTGGATGTAAACTTAAGTTTAAAAGCAGTTTAATATATAGAATTAAGATGGGGTCATCTGAGGACAATTGCTGGTTAGTTTCTAGTGACTGCTGTACTATTATTTAGTTTGTCTTAATCTTTGTCCAAATATACAGTGCACCAACTATTGTGTATAAAGAATTGCTCATCTTAAATTTTTATGTACTTTTAAGTCTCATATACGCAAATGACTGTTATAAGATCAGGAGAATACCACTCCTATGTTATAACTCTTGTTCACAATGTTTATGTAACCATACACTCTGTTATGTAAATATTACCTCACTGATTACTGCAGATATAACTATTCCAGTCATTCAATGGCTGCACTGTAGTAAGAATGCAAAGGTTCCCATCTTATTTTACCATATTGACTCTATGCTCTCTTTATCTTCCTTCTACCTTAGAGGTTCAGGTAGAGGAGAGAAGGGTGTATTCTATGCCTAATGAGCAAAGGTGCCTCCGGCAAGGTAGTACTGATAAATTATACAATACACTGGATGCCCCAACAAACCAGGCAGATAGAACTGCCTCCTTGTGTGCAGGGGTTCCAAGATAAGAGGAATAAAGATGGCACATCCCATATCACTTATACACTTAAGGCCACATAGATCAGGATCAACTCCTAGCTTAAAAGGAAACTCCAATTCTCACTTTTGTTACAAAACAGAAATGATCACAATCATTACTAGAGCTCCTTGGAGACTGAGCACCCAAATTTTAGTAATGTTTGCTCCTGGTGTTGGCACATATTCCCAACATACATTATACTTGCTTCTCCATTTTAGCCAAAATTTATAGAATCGAAGAGGCACCAAATAAATCTCAATTAAAATACATTTAAAAAGCATACCATGAAGCATTGAACTGTGTTACAGCAAAGCTTTTCAAAATAGCAACTGTATTCAGATAAGAGTTAGGAAATGTTTTGCTCTGGAAAAAAAGCAATGGGAAGGGAATATATTTATCCTTTACATAAATAATAAAGAATATATCCACAATTGTTCACAATGATGCTGTAATATGACTGCTAAGAAAAACACATCCCTCGTGCACAAGTAGTTTCAGGATGGAATATATTTAATATTGTAAAACAAAAATACAAATTTTCATGATCAGCTGAATCTTGAAAATATTCAGAAATACTCAGAGTTAAGGGAGTTTCTTAAAGGTGAAATATTGAAGGCACAAATGCAAAAGTAGCCTTTTCAACTGTTTTGATTGTAGAGCAAGCACCTTCCAAGCATAATCACAGTATGTGATAAACCACATATGACATATCCCAGAAGGCAAACATTAATTACAAAAAAGTAAAAAAAAGTTGTATCCCACAAAGGTATGTCTTGGCTCCACTGCAGTTCAACAACTCCTTAAATAATTTGAAAACCTGAGTGAGAAACACGCTCAGTCAGTTTGCAAATCATATGTGGATCTGCAAGCAGCATAAAGAAAAAAAGTTATCCTTACTTAGGGTGGTATTCAACTAAGCTTTACGAAGAGCAGACCCAGTGAAATTAATAAACTTAAAGTATGTAAGTAAGGTTTAAAGGTAAAGGTACCCCTGCCCGTACGGGCCAGTCTTGACAGACTCTGGGGTTGTGCGCCCATCTCACTTAAGAGGCCGGGGGCCAGCGCTGTCCGGAGACACTTCCGGGTCACGTGGCCAGCGTGACAAGCTGCATCTGGCGAGCCAGCGCAGCACACGGAACGCCGTTTACCTTCCCGCCAGTAAGCGGTCCCTATTTATCTACTTGCACCCAGGGGTGCTTTCGAACTGCTAGGTTGGCAGGCGCTGGGACCGAGCAACGGGAGCGCACCCCGCCGCGGGGATTCAAACCGCTGACCTTTCGATCGGCAAGCCCTAGGCGCTGAGGCTTTTACCCACAGCGCCACCTGCGTCCCAAGTAAGGTTTAAGGTTGGAAAAAATTTAAGGACTATTTACAGAAATACTGTAAAACTAAGGAAAGTTAAATGGTGTTGGATTGAAATTGAGGGGTTTCTAGCTGTAATGATATAAAGGAACATAGATGGGGGAAAAAAGGGTTTGAAAAATGAGGTAATGTTATAAACTGTAATGCTTTAAATGAAGGATTTGCTGAACAAATAATCCTAATTGGGATACAAGGAGGAGAAGTATGAGGAGGTCTGAGAAATTCGTTATTTAAAAGTATGATTTATGAACTTTATGTCTTTTTTAATGTTTTTGTTTGTTCTGTTTTTGTTTGCTTGTTTAAAAAATTGGAAAATTTAATAAATATTCTTTTAAAAAAAGTAAGGTTTAAGGTTGTTACAAAATAGGCAAATAATAAGATTGCATTAACAAATATACTGTATGCAAGACACAATGGTGGTAACAGTGTGATCAGTTGAAATAAGGCCTCAGCTACAGTCTGATATTTACTTTGATAAAACTGACAAACATCAGTTGAACCAACAAACCTAGTTTTGGACTTCAGGTGTGTATGGGTGTGCTACATGATGGAAAAAATGCCTACACACAGGTGGGGAGACCTATGATGTCAGGAGAAAGCTATGGTAGACCCTTTTCCCCTCCCATGTAGCTTTCCATATGGAAGGTGACAGATAAAGAGAAATTTTCTATAATTGGTGTCTTTACTACTTCAACACTTACAGGAAATTTTAAAAGATTAGTACCAGGAAAAGGAGAGGCTAATGATTATGTAATTAAGTTCAACAAGTAGCACAGCTTAAGATCTTCAGGCTCCCAGACCCAAAGGTAACCAAAAACGATTTTCACCTTGTGTACAAAAAGGCTAAGGTCACAGAAATTCAAAAGTGACAAATTCGCTCCACTTCCCAGTGGGGAGAAGTTGCGGTGGACCGTGTGGCCACCTACTTCTCACTGGGGGCGGGGGACTTTGTTCCCCATTGCCTGGGGAATCCCGGCCACGTCAGAGTCCAGCCAGCCAATCCACTGGCCGGGGGGGGGGGGGGCGTGACCGGGACAGTTTAAACCAAGGAGCGAGCCAGAGGACGTCCTCTTTGGCTCTCTTCCTCAATTTAAATACATCAAATACATCCACTGGAACAATCCAGCTGCCTCTTTTACAGAATACAGTGGTACCTCGGGTTAAGAACTTAATTCATTCTGGAGGCCTGTTCTTAACCTGAAACTGTTCTTAACCTGAAGCACCACTTTAGCTAATGGGGCCTCCTGCTGCCGCTGCGCCGCCACTGCACGATTTCTGTTCTCTTCCTGAAGCAAAGTTCTTAACCTGAGGTACTATTTCTGGGTTAGCGGAGTCTGCAACCTGAAGCGTATGTAACCTGAAGCATATGTAACCCGAGGTACCTCTGGGAGTTGGGAAGGGAATGGGACATAAGTTGTTCTCACACTGGAAACTCAATGTTCAATTCAGTTTAAGGAACTAATGGATGAGATCCCATGGTCAGAAATACTCAAAGAGAAGGGGGTTTCTTAAAGGTGAAATACTGAAAGCACAAATGCAGATAATTCCAACAAGAAAGAAAAGTGGGAGGCATCTGAAGAAACCACTATATCTGCATAAGGAATTTACAGATGAGCTGAGATGTAAGAAGGGCCTGTATAAGAAATAAGAAAGCTGAAATCATGAAGTAGCCAGCAGTGGCAGGGAGGTGGTGAGGCATAACGAGCTCAGGCTTGCATGAGAGGTTAAAAACAAGAATAAAAGGTTTTTTCGGCTATGTTCAAAACAAGAGGAAGAGCAAGCAAGCAGTAGGTACTCTGTGTGGAGAAGATGTAAAAGTATAGAAGTCGTAGTGTCCAGATCAAGGAAAGTCCTAGTACTGCTCTATTCTGCTTTGGTTAGACCACACCTGGAGTACTGTGCCCAGCTCTGGATGCCACAATTTAAGGAGGATATTGACAAGCTGGAACATGTGCAGAGGAGGGCAACCAAGGGTCTGGAAGCCAAACCTTATGAGGGAGTTGAGTATGTTCAGTCTTGAAAGGAGGAGACTGATAGGAGATATGATAGCCATCTTCAAATATCTAAAGGGCTGCCACATGGAAGATTAAGCAAGCTCTTCTTCTGCTCCAGGGGGTAGGACCCAAACCAATGGCTTCAAGTTACAATAAAGGAGATTCTGACTAAACATTGGGAATAACTTTCTGACATTAAGATCTGTTCGACAATGGAACAGACTGCCTCAGAAGGTTGTGGACTCTCCTCTGTCATTGATACTTTAGTTGAGATTCCTGCATTGCAGGTTGTTAGTCTGGATGACTCTCAAGATCCGCTCCAGCTCTACAATTCTGTGATTTTATTATTCATTTTATTGCAGTGATTTTACAGTTATAGTAACCCTAACTGGTATAATAAAAGTTTCAGACAAAAAAGTAATAAAGCTAGTCCCTCCTGCTGCAGCAATGTCCCTGTTATTTTACGGACTTTCCCTTAAAGGCTGTGCATCTCCCTCTTAATCAGTGAAATAGAATAAATCCCCCACCTCTCACAAATGAAAAAAGAAAAAGATCTTTTGATAACGTAAGTGAAAGTTATAAACCTCAGTTTAAGACGAGGGAAAAGCAATACTGTCACAGCAGCAGGCCATCTCTACCCCGCCCCAATCTGTATTCCATTAGTGCTAAGATTGTGTCTTGAGGGATGCAGACATTTAGATTCGGCTCCCCACCTTTTCATAGAATCATAGACTGGCAGAGTTGGAAGATATTCTCAAGGGTCATTTAGTCCAGCCCCCTGCAATGTAGGAATCTTTTTGGCCAACACGCGGCTTAAGCCCACGACCTCAAGATTAAGAGTATCACACTCTACCAACTGAGGTATCCACAGTCTCAGTGGTCAGTCATATCCCTGCTAATCTGAGTAGACATGGATACATACAGCTCTGGCTGTTAGCACCCAATGCTACACATGCAAACAGCTAGATCAGGGCCAAATCAGGTGAATAAAGTGGTAGCGCTACTTTCCTCAGTAAAGAGCACAGGCAAATTGTTGGGGAAATTAAGAGAACAGAAACACAGGGCCCCAGAGAATTCAACAGAAAGCACATAGTTCCCTTCATACTGATTGCAGTGATTTTCTTCCCCTTGCAACTCCATGTAAAATGGCAAAACTTCCACTGACACAAAATTGTTCATTTAAAATTCTCAAGCATTAGGGTTAATATTGTTACTGAAAAATAACTACTTGTATATTTTCCATACACTAGATATAGACTTTTCCAAACAATGTGAACTGAAATATTTCAGGATTCCCTAGTCCCAATGAAAAATTCTCATCTTTTGAAGGGACAGGCTCACAAGTCATTCACTAGACAAGTAATGAATATATTTGTCCTGTTGTATAATAAGTACTTTTTGAATACTAAAAGTACACCATAAATTTATTTTACTTTACTTGTTACATTTTATCCAGTCCCATCTCTGATGTTTGGAGGCACTGTGCTTGCTCTCTCTGTATGATCCTCACAACACCTTGCAAGAGTGTAGCTGGGGACTTGAACCCTGGTCATTCTAACTTCTAAACCAGAAACGGCCAACACAGTGGCCTCCACATGATGCTGGACTACAACTCCCACTATCCTTGCCATTGGCCATGCTAGCTGGAGCTGACAGGATTTGGAGTATATCTAACAAAATGTGGAAGGTTCCGTGTTGACTATCCCTGCACTACATTATGCTGGAGGCAGTTTGCTTCTAAATACTGTACTGTACTGTGCTTGAAACCACAGGAATTGAGAGTAGTGTTGCGCTCAGGTCCTGTTTACAGGTTTCCCATGGCATGTGGTTGGCCACTGCAAGAATAGGATGCTGGACCAGAACAGGTAATTGGCCTATCCCAGCAAAGCTCTCCTTATGTGCCATGGTCTATTATGATTATGATACTCTGCATGTGTGTGTTTTAAAACTCTGCTACCATTCCTGAAGGATGCAAGAACAGGAATACTAGAAGTTGCCTTATTATGAGACAAACCACTGGCCCATCTAGCTCAGAAGTGTCTACCATGACTGGCAATGATTCTCAGACAGGAGACTTCCCCACCAAAAGGAGTCAACTCCTGGGGGCCAAGGTCCTTTCACCTTCCCCAAACAAAATATTTGAGGGTGCTAGCACCCCCCAGTTGATGGGCAACCGTTGTGGTGCACCCCATCTATTATGCAGGGCAGTGTTTACCTGCCCCCCCCAAAAATTTATTCAGGCTGGCAGCCCTGTTCCCAACCCGATCTGGAGATGCTGGCCAAAGCAGATGCAGTACTACTGCGTTACGACCCTTCCCCTTGAGTTTCCAGGTACAGCAGGTAGGTCACTGTCGGCCCTAAAACAGCCGACGCCCATGACCGGTCCTGCTGACTTTTGGGGAGGGCGCCATCCTACCTAGTGGTTCCACCTCTTCCCCTCCCCGCACCTTGTCATAGTACCACAGAACCCGAAAATTAAGACCCTGCGGCGCGCGTGCTGGCACACGCATACACACGTATGTAAGCCTAACCCGCGCTGGCCCGACCCCGGCGGCAATTTTGCCGGCTCTAGAAATGCAGCCACTTGTGGGGAGGGTCCCTGCGGAGTTCGCAGCCTCCTGGAAGCCCCGCCCCCTCTGGACCCCGAGGTCACAATCTGCAGGCGCTCGCGCAAACAACCAAGACCGCGGAACGGCTGTGTGTCGCGTGCGCGCGCGCTCGGTGGAAAAACGTCGCCCCCTGCTCCACCCCAACCGCGACCCTTCGCCTCAAGCCTGCGCTGCCACCGCCGTCATGTGGGGGGTGGGGAGAACGGAAAAGATGGGAAAGAGGGGGAAAATAATTTCTCTCAAATATATACAGTTACACACATTACGCCCTCTCCTCCCCCTTCCTCAGCTGAACCCCGCCGCGAACCCGAAGTCCGCCCCTCACTCACCCTCTCTGGACGCTACAGCCGCGGACATGTCCTCTCGCGAGCTTTGGCGGCGAGAGTTTACAAAAGTCGAGTGAGAGGAGGAGGAGGTGAGAGGGGAGAGCACCGTGCGCGAGAGAGCCGGTGGGGGGGTGCGTTGGTGGGCGTGGCGGGGAGACCCAGCGCGCTCGGCTGATTGGGCGTCGGTTCAGCGCAGAAGCGCCAAGCGGGCCAAGGTGTTTGCGGAGGGGAAGGCACGCGACGCTCCCTCGCGCTAAAAACGTTGGCTTTCCTCGGGGAGAGGGGGGTGGGGAGAGAGCTGCCCTTGGCGCCACCTCTTCCATCCGGGTGTTTTCCCACCTTTTTTCACCCCCCCACCCTTTCCACCTCCTGCTTCTTTTGTAACTTTCTGAGGCGAGTTGGCACAAGTTGCGCGAAGTTGCCAGTAATGCCAGCCGGAGCCACCTCACACTTGGGAAGCTTCTTTAAAGCGTTTCCCTCCTACCTCACGAAACAAAAATGCGTATAAACGAAATGTTTAGGAGCGTGCGAGGAAAGGCTTGCGGCACCTTTAAATGGCACAAGCTGCAACCCCTAACCCCGTTTACCTGGGAGAGATAGGCATTGAATTTAATACGATGTACAATAAAGGGAGGAAATGTAACGAACAAACAAACAAGGGTTCCCAGCCATTACCTCATAACTTTCTCATAAGACTACACAGTGAATTCAATGTTAAAGGGGGGGACTTTTTATTTCATATTTCTTAACTGGATTGTTATTTTAACTTCATAATAAAAGTTTTGAAAACTTAAAAAACTAACAATTTCCTTTTCACCAGACCTGGTTAGGATTGCGTTTTAAGAGATTTGGCTGTGTAGCCAACAGTCCTACCAGGAGTAGACCCACTGAAATTAATGGGCTGTGTCCATTAATTTCAATGGGTCTCCTCTGAGTAGGGCTGGCATTGAATCTCGCCTGTTGCGGCAGATGCTCTGGTGGCTTCAGGGCCTTGCTTCAGGGCAGAAAAATAGATGCCGCAAATCTTTCAAGTGCGCTACAAACCTGCCCATGCTCAGGGTCACATACTGCAAATTAGTTGCCTCCTCTTTCCCCTTCCTGTTTTAATCCACAGTCAGTGCAGTTAAAGGTGAAATTTTCCTCCAGCCTTCATATTTTCATAAATCTATGTGGTTAGAACACTTTCAAGCAGCAAAAATTTCCTATTGTTAACCAGCACTGAGCCAGGAAATGCTGTGCCTAATGAATTCCTTCCTGTCACACAGATGTTACAAAGGTGTTTGAGACCTTGCCAGAGATCAGTGGCTGTCTTATCTGTGATAGCAACTGTACAAAACTAAGGGTTGTTTGGTTGTTAATTTTTAAAAGCATAGTGGTCAAGGGTCTGCTATTATTTACTTACATTTATATCCTGTATTTCTTTTGTCATGGAATCCAAAGGAGTGTCTTGTAAATGTTGGGCACTTTATTTTTAAAATCAAATAGCCATTTCACTTGGCTACAAATACATATGTTAATTTGAGTTGGTTATTTGCTTAGCTCCAATACCCAGCCTATATCCTCCATTTCTTACCTTTCCTGTCACAAAAGTTGGATGCCCCCACCCCCACTCTTTGCAATATTCCAGGCAGTTCCAGGCACTAACACAGGGTCTATGTTCTCTTGGAAAATTTAACGCATGGCAGAAACTGTTGTAGCTTTAAGAAATATTATTTATTCACATATTTACACCTACAGTCCACATGGAGAGAGTCCAGATCTTACATGTTCATTTCAAGAGGAGTTTGTTCCCCACAGCAGTGCAGCACTGGAGTCAAAGGCGTCTCTCCCAGCCAGTCTGCCCAAGATCAATCGCTCCCTTTTTTCTCCCCCTTGTTCCCAGCACACCTTGCTAAAGACACTCTTTTCCTGTTTCTTCACACTCAGTTACTCTGGCAGTCTGCCCAGGCCCAAGATTGCTCTCAGGTGGGCCATCAACACCTTTTGTCATAACAAAAATTTTTTTTCCTTCTAGTAGCACCTTAAAGACCAACTAAGTTAGTTCTTGGTATGAGCTTTCGTGTGCATGCACACTTCTTCAGATACACAGCATGCACTTCAGATACACAGCATGCACTAAGTGTGCATGCACACGAAAGCTCATACCAAGAACTAACTTAGTTGGTCTTTAAGGTGCTACTAGAAGGGAAAAAAAAATTTGTTTTGACTATGGCAGACCAACACGGCTACCTTTCTGTAACTGGACCTTTTGTCATGTTAATGCCTCTATCCCAGGTGGAAAGCAAGCTTAGCCTGTATTTTGCCCACTCGCCTGCAATCTTCCCTTCAGTACTCCAAATAATCAAAATCCTACCATTTTTAAATTTCTATGGTTTAAGAACCCTCTATAACAGTATTTACTGCATTTTAAACACCTGCCCACTCCTCCACAGAGCTGGGGTTCTTCCCCTTTGATTTTTTTTTTTTTAGGTTGGTTAGGCTAAGAGATCAGAACTTCTTTTGGTTACCAGCAATGAAACCCCACCCATGTTTGTTCAGAGGTAAATCCTATTGAGATGGATGCAATAATAGTGGATTTATTCTGCTTTAGGTTTTTCTACAGGGTTTCCCCAGTGCTACCACATTATTACTATCTGGAGGGACAGCAGCATAGCACAAGCAAGTCTAAAAATAAAATATGTGATACGGAATATGCAGTGATTGGAAATGAAACAGTCACCACCCCAAATGTTTACAAGCTCAAACAATATTGAAAGTGGGGTTGCGTGTTACTTCCCCAAAAGCATGATGAGCACAAATCACAATGAATACACAATAAAAAGGACGTCTGGAAGGGATCTTAGCTACTAGGATACAAAGCATTTTGTTACAGATCCCCACTTGTACATCTGTTTCAGACCAAAGAACCCCCAAAGTGGTGTGTTCCTGATGGAAAATGCAGTTGAATTTAGCATTAGTTATGCTGACAAACTATGTGCAAGAGCTTGAAGAAAATGTCCAGAGGAAAGCAGCCAGATTAGTTTAGCATTTCTGTAAACAAAAGTATTACCATTGAGTCTCCTTTAAGTCCTTAACAATTGTGTTTTTCCAAAAATAATCATAAGAAAATAACCTGACTTTATTGCAGAACTAAACGGGCTTCTCAAAAGAAAGTATGGAGCCAGTTTCCAGTTTCCAAAATCAAGATAAAAGGTGTATTATTAGATTTCAGAAAAAGAAACCATACATATGGAATGGGGAAATGTTCCATGAGTGTTTTACCCTGGAGTATATCTAATTAGGCAATCCCATTTTCTAATCCTTGCCAAAGATGGTATAGCATCCTGGTCCTTTTGTTTCTTTTTATTCACAAATACTACCCAAAAAAAGTTGGGTGGGAGGAGATGCATACATTTAAAGCACATAAAGAAAAGCACTAGATAAAAGTGTGGCACTGATAATACTACTAATGGATATCCTGTGTTTCTGGTTGCTGGGCAGCCAACTTGAGAGTCCAGGAGGTTTTAAGTGCTCCTGATCCTGAATATATTATTTTCTATATAACTTCTCCCTGCACTGAAGAAGTTTATAGGAGATTTTAAATGTAATCAGAAACATTGGAACCTGCACTCAGTTTCATAATGGGCTGGGCTAGATTGGAACCTAATTGTCACAGTGACCATGTAAACATACACTACCCTCAAATCCAGAGCTACAACTGCCACTTTTTGAATCAATACAAGTTTGGTAGCTCAGGGTCCAATGGTGGGTAAGCAGGCAAGGTTGACTTCCCACCCTCATAATTTATATTGAAAGCTCCTTTGGGACAGAGAGATCTTTTTTACTTTTGTTTACAGAAGTCCGTTAAACTCTGTAAATGTGTGTTGATGGTACTGAATAAGAATATGAGGAGCTGGATCTTGCACCTCACAGTAGGAAGCATGGGTACATGGAAGCAAAGACATCACTTTGGACATTGTGCAAAAGAGTAGGAATCCATCCAGATCAGGAGAGAGAGACTGGCTAGCTTAGCGCTGTATTTGGGCATCCCAGTGGGGCCAGAATCTACTCTCAAATTTTTTGATACAGGTGGTCTGTTTTCCCTTCATGTCTGTGGCTGGGTGGTCAACACTCTGAGCAGTCTTTCAAGTTCCATGATTTGTAAGCATCAATGAGCTCAGTTGCAGCCACACTGGAACTGAAGTTGATGCAACAGGGACCAACTAGCAAGAACTTGAAAGGGTGTCTGCCTGCAGTCAAGTTCAAAAAGTCAATGAGCAAGTTCAGAACCTCCAGCCTGCTTCACAATTGGTCAAACTAGCTCAGAACCTCATTGTCATAGCAACCATGAAAAGATTACATGATCATAGTGACCATGGAAAGTTTTCCTGGGTTCTAGAGCTGCAATTACCACTTTCTGAATCAATTACAAAATTATTGTTACATAAGCACAGTGCCAGTCCCTCTCTCTGCCAAGCCATGGCAAGAGCACATGGGATCTCAGACACTCACACAGGGTCTGTGTCCCTTTGGAGAACAGAAGACACAATGGAGGCTGTCATGCTTTAAGAAATAGGATTTACTCATCTATTTACACCCTCAGTCTGCATGGAGAGAGTCCAAATCTTACAGCATGGCCCAAAGCATTAATCAAAACACTGGCAGTTACTAATTCATAGGCTTTACTCCAAATCTCTAACAATATGTATGCTAGCTCTCACAGGGTCCATTAGGCAAGTGTCCTGAACCCCTAGCCTACCTGGAAGCAAGTCAGTATGTCAAGTCCCCAGTCCAGGGTTAATCCACATGTCCAAACCGAAGCAGTCCAACAGAGATCCTGAAGCATCAAAGCCAAGATCTATCAACATGCTGCCTTTTTTATACTTTGCATGCTGATTGCAGCGTCTGGGCTTGATGAGGCATGTGGCCCTCACCTGTTCCAAGCCTACTCCAGCTGAGGAATCACACACTTTCTCCCAGAGCTAGCAAGCCCCACCTGGCCAGCTAGGGAGCTGGGCTGTGGGCCATTGCCTGCCTTAGTCTCCTGGAGCACCACTCCTGCTGCTCCCTATGCCTTAGAGCCTGCTGTGTTCATGGGGACAGGGGCCCCTCTGGCTCTGGTGCTGGGTCCTGTGGCTCTGGGTCCTGTGCACTGGCCCCCATCCCCTCATCATCCTCCATCACCCTATGAGTACTTCCTACTACACCAACGTCTCCTTCCCCATCTCCAGCTTGCCCGGTGTGTCCCAGTCCCAGCTACACCTCTCGCTAGGATCCTCTTCCTCCTTCCTGCCAGTTCATGACAACAAGGTTGCCACCTGGAGTAGACAAGACACTGGGGACCAATATTAGTGGCCAGGGAAAACCTGTGTCTCCTGTTTATTTAAAGTGTTTAATCATGTGCTTTAGCTGAAAACATTTTCCAGAGTGGCTTGCAAATGTAACTGATCAGCAGTCACTGACCTCCCACTTACAATTTAAAAGACACAGCACGGAAGGAAAAGAGGTTGGGAAGGAGGAAGAAACAACAAAAGCAATCTCTTCACTGTTTCTAATTACTCCAGGAGTAACCCTCCAGATGTTGGACTATAGCCCCTGCATGGCCAATGGTCATGGTATGATGGGAGTTGTAGTCCAGAACATTTGGAGGGCACCACATTAGATATCTCAGAATAAATAGACATCAGACAGGGCTGGATATTTGCTTCAAACACAGCTTTAGAGATTCTACAAATAACAAGTGGGAGAGGCAGCAAAGTATTGATGTGTGGAATGCTGCTGTTTAGAATCCCATCCGTTCCACCAACAACCACCACTCATTTTCTACACAAAATAGTCAGCATTCTGTGTCCACTGAGCAAACTCAATCTTCATCATACTGTTTTTGGTGTACCTCCCACTCCTATTTTTTAATATTTCTGAAAGTCTTGGAGTTCCACCAACCCTACTGATACCTCCGCTCATGTGTATGTGTGTGGTACTCTTGGCTACACAAGGAGCGGCGCTCACAGCCTGAACATTGGAAATAGAAGGAATGATATCAAAAGAAAAATGTTCTCTGGTTATAGGGATGGGGGAGAAATTCTATTCAGTTCACATCTGAAGGGAAACTTGTCTAATTCTGCACTTCTAATTCTGAAACGATATGCAAACAGAGACAAAACTGTCATTTGAAATTAGCTTATTAGAATTTTGCAACGCGGTTCTCCAGCCAAGTAATATGTATGAAAACGCACATGCTAGGGTAAAATGTGCATATAAAGGCACACATTAGCAACAATAACATACAAAAATGCATGTTAGGTTGAAATGCTTTGCAAAAAATGTGTATATTAGACAAAATCGCATATAAAAATGTATACAGTATATAGTAGGATACATTCACACAAAAAGGCTGAAGAATTTTAATGGGAACTTGAAAACAAAAATTGCAAACTGGTATGGAAACATGGGCATAACCAGAATTTTTGTTGGGGGGCAAGCCTTTTGTTGGGGGGGGAGAACCTCAGGTTGCTATGTATTTTAATTGATTTTTATTGATTATGAGGGACAGCTGCCCCCTCTTGGCTACACCCATGTATGGAAATGTAGGGATCTAAACGTAGGACTGGAAAAATGAGAAACTGAAGACACCAAAATGCATGAGATTCTTCCATGCCAACTGATTAATGTTAGGAGGTGCTCCAAATAAATCTAAATCAATCAATAAATACTTGTAAAAGAAAGTATAGAGAGTGATATCCAATGATGTGTGACTGGATTTCCCTTCTCTCTTCTATCCTCTGCAGCCCCCCAAATTGTTCTGCAGGGTCCCCACCCCTGCCTTTGCAGCAGATTTGGTCAGCATGTGGGGGGCTGCAGGGAAGAGCAATCCCATTGGACTAGCAGAAATCCATGCAGAACTGAGTACCACTCAGGGTCACTAGAACATGATAATAATGGAAATACATTTTATAACAGCCAGGATACCAGGGAAAAAGAAGTTCAAATACTTTGAGGTTTAGTTTACTTTAAGTACAACTCTGGTGCCAAACTTTTTTTTTTAAATGAACAGCTTTTATATCTTCTTTCTCAGCTGAATTGAAAGGCTTTGCATGGAGGCTTTAGCAAAACGAAGAGAACACTCAGTCCTAGCAACAAAATGAAAAACAGAACAAGCATCCTAAGAGAAAACTAAGCCCAGTTTACCCCTCAGATATACAGCTCTAATATTTTTTTAGCTGTCATTCCTCTAATGTTCCTATAGTACTCCCCCCATGTGTTTTTTTTATTTTTAGTGTGGCATCTTATCCAGAGTGAATTCAATCCAGTTTGCTGTCTAGATGAACTTGGACTGCAATTGTTTTCATAGTGACCAATCAGGATGTTGGTAACTGGCCCGGTCCGGATTTCACTGTTAGACACGACAGGTTGACATTGTTCAGAAGAGATGAGTTATGAAGCTTTTATCACATCTTTTTAGTTTGCCATCTGCTATTAATAGCAAAGATGTTTTCCCTGTTCTAACTCCACAAAGATTATAAAGTAACCACTCACATGGGAGGCATTTTTCAATCTATTTAATACATGAACAGAAAGTGTTATTGGCACATTTTTTTGACCAGCTCAACATAGTTAGAAGGAGGAACACAAGTGATTGCCGCAACTGGCCATCAGCAGTCTCTGAATATAAAATAATCTCATCTAATGCACTGGACTATAGGCAGTCCTACAAGTATTTAAATTCAGAGTGGGGCTGCAAGTCTGCTTCTGGTTAGAGTAAGGCTAAGTTACACAGTCACTGCATCAGAGCTCCCAGTTGGACATACTTGCAAGTGCATAGGAACACCAGAAGCGGTCTTCTACGAAGTCAGACCATTAGTCCATCTAACTCAATCTTGTCTACACTGACTGGCAGCAGCTCTCCAGAGTCTTGTGCAGGGAGCCTTTCCCAGCCCTATAGGGAGATGCTGAGAACTGCACCTGGGACCTTCTGTATTCAAAGCAAATACTCTACCACTGAGTGACAACCTTTCCCTAAAATAGTTGTGTAGTGGACAAGCCCAGTGTTAGCACAAGGCATGCCCGGGCAGGTGCTGGACACATGCCATGCCCCTCACACACGAAGAGATATTGGCATCCCCCTCACACACGAAGCTTCTGACTGCCATCTTGAATTTGTCCCCAAGACCCCAGAAATCGGGACATCCTAAGTAAAAGCGGGACATTCCAGGATCAAATCAGAAACCAGGATGGCTTCTATAAATCTGGGTCTGTCCCTGGAAAATTGGGGCCCTTGGAGAGTGTTATGTACTGAGTTGAATAGGATCCAAACTGCAGCAGTCTGATTGATCCTAAAACAATAGGATCCAAAAGGCAGCAGTCTGATTGGTCCTAGAACAATAGGGTTCAGAATGCAGCAGTCTGATTGGTCCTAGAACAATGCAGCAGTATGATTGGTTGGCAGGAACTACCCAATCATGCTCCAGATAGAAGTGAATCCACAACCTGATTGGCTTACAGTAGAATTCCGGAATTAGCCAATCATGTGCAGCCCATTGTGTAAATAATGTATATAAAGCAGATACTTTGAGGGGACTTTCATTCATTCCTCCTCACCACTATGAGCTGAATAAAGAGCATGAAATCACTTTGCGACTCTGAGTATATTTCAGAGAGTCTGCATTCTGACATGAAAAGAGGTGCAAAGAGCATATCTCTGGGGCAAACATGGTGGTAGCTGAGGTAGTATAAGTTCCCCCCACCCCACCTGATGGGGATAGCTGATGAGGGGGGCACTCACACACCATTGTGTGGTCCTCTTTTTCTGCTCTTTTAGGTGTGGCAGCCATTTTATGTTATGTTACATATCCTACTATGGGCATTTTGCATTGTATTACATCCCCATGACTGGTACCCATTCTTAAAATTCCCAAAGGCCCCAACAGGCCCCCCAAGAGTGGTGACCCTTTACCCAGCTGAATGCATTGCACTTCACAGGTCAGCCACATGCATAACTGCATTAAAAACTTTTTTTAAAAAGTATTTGTACTCCTTTTCTTCCACAGGATTTGCTCTTGAGAAATGTCACTGGGGAAGCTGCCTTAAATCAACAACAGTTCTTACACACCAGCAGGCGTGACTTCTCTGCGCTGGTAATATGAGACTTTGCCTGTATCTATGAAAATGACGCCTGGAAACGTAAGCTAAGAACAACTCCTGCTTTATATATAGAAACTGTTTTATTTGTAGACCAGACCCAGAATAAATAGTGAGGTAATTTTTAAGAGGAACCCAGAGCTGTAGTCTGTTAATGTTAACCAAACAATGGAACACAGTTTTGCCTCTTGATTTCTGGAAGACATTCATTATCGGAAGACTAGTAGCCTCTTGTTGAAGGCAGCGCCTTTTGCATTTATAGTATGAGTCACAATACTTTCTCTTTGAGGTTCTTCCAGAACACTTTCTGCATCCTGATCCTATGCAGTGGGAAGGAAGCCCCACGGAGTCCAACAGGGCTTACTCAAAAGAAAGTGTTCTTAAGCGGGACCTGCAAGAACATGTTGCAGCATGAGGTTCCTGTTCAGGAGTTTGAGAGAAGCTAACGGGAAGGTAAACGGCGTTTCCGTGTGCTGCGCTGGCTCGCCAGATGCAGCTTTGTCACGCTGGCCACGTGACCCGGAAGTGTCTCTGGACAGCGCTGGCCCCTGGCCTCTTGAGTGAGATGGGCGCACAACCCCAGAGTCTGTCAAGACTGGCCCGTATGGGCAGGGGTACCTTTACCTAACCATGTCCTTTTACAGGAAACTCCATTCCATTTCCCCTCCTCAATTAATTTTGAAACAAACGAACAAACATACATAAGGGGGAGAAACAAACAAACAAACAAACAAACAAACAAACAAACAGAAAAAGAGCTCTTCTGGATCTCACCAAAGGTGAGGATAACTTGGGGAATGGGAAGACTTTGAGAATCTCTGTGGTATGTATTAAAAAGAGGAGGCCTATAGAATAATGCAGCTGCTGTGCAAACCAAACCAAAAGCATAGCTGTCAACTTTTCCCTTTTCTTGCGAGGAATCCTATTCGGAATAAGGGAATTTCCCTTAAAAAAGGGAAAAGTTGGCAGCTATGCAAAAGTAATGTTTGGAATCCTACAGCACACTGTGTGTGTGTGTCATTATTTAGACCATCTATTATGCAAGTTGAAGTGGATCATTCTTTTCCATTGAAAAGCTGATCTTGTGCTTAAACGTTCCTCTCTTCAGACCTGTGGATTTGCAGATGCAGGTCCCTACAGTAGAATGCTTCCTCTCCTTTTTTTCCCCTTTGGCCTTTGGGATGTGCCAACTCCTATTATTAGGCTTTGTTGGCCCTGCCCATTTGTCATGGTTCTACACCAGCTGAAGCGGGAGAAAAGGGGAGGGCAATAAATAAGCAGCCCCCATTTACACAGGACTAGTGTATCACTGCTTCCAAGTGCTGTCCTCCTGCCTTCATTCAGTGTACAGAGGGTAGGTACATGTTCAAGATGCTGTGTTGTTCCTAACTATTAAGAAGAAACAAGGACTGTGTTATGAGTTAGATTAATGGTCTCAGTTTTGTTTTTAGTGTGCTATTGCAATATTTAGCAAGGCTCTGTGGGTTGGTGGGAGCACGACACACACTCAGTGGGAGCTTTAAATAGAAGGGGACGACTAGGATTCTGAACAATCCTCCTACTAGAGAGTCAAATTTAACAGGGGCTAGCCTTGAGATCTTTGTATTACAAGGACCATGATCTGGTTAAAGCAGGGGTGGGGAAGCTGTGCTTTCCCAGCTGCTGTTAGACTGCATCTCTCTCATCCCTGAACAAGCTGGCTGGGGCTGATGGGAGCTGGGAGTCCAATTGCATAACTGAGAGTCCAATAGCATGTCTGACTTTTGAGATCCTGGTGGAGGAATGAATCCCTAGGAGTTCTACTTGATTTTGCATGCATTAGTGTACACACAGATAAATGGTTCTAAAGGGCAAGAAGTGTTCTCAGTGGTCAAACCCTAGTCATAGAAGTCTTTGCCCTCATAAAGTTTGACGGATGCCATTACTTTATGTGCCGTAAAGGTAAAGGGACCCCTGACCATTAGGTCCAGTCGTGACCGACTCTGGGGTTGTGGCACTCATCTCTCTTTATTGGCCGAGGGAGCTGGCGTACAGTTTCCGGGTCATGTGGCCAGCATGACTAAGCCGCTTCGGGCGAACCAGAGCAGTGCACGGAAACGCCATTTACCTTCCCGCTGGAGCAGTACCTATTTATCTACTTACACTTTGACATGCTTTTGCACTGCTAGGTTGGCAGGAGCAGGGACCGAGCAATGGGAGCTCACCCCGTCGCGGGGATTCGAACCGCTGACCTTCTGATCAGCAAGCCCTAGGCTTTGTGGCTTAACCCACAGCACCACCCACGTCCCCTCCCACCTGTGCCTTACTGGATAGCAAATACTTTTTTTGTAGGGGGACAAGCTTTTGTTTTGTCTTTTGTATCTCCTGTTTGAGCTTTTTTAAAATGTAAGTTGCTCTGCATGGTATCACCTTAAGTTGGAAGGGGCATTTCCCATTCTCTTAAATGCAGGAGAGTGTAAGATCCATTAAAAGCATTGTAGCACATTAAAATCAAGACAAATTTATCATGGCACTTCATCAAATGCACGAGGTGTTGCACATGGGCTCTAGGTGCTGTGCCCCTGCTAACATTTCTCCCCAGCCCCACCAACCACCACCTCCTGCCAAACTGCCCCACCTCCCAGTACCCCAAACCCCACCATTGGATTCCCTTAGACAAGGGATCATTTCTACCTTGCAGGCCAGCTTTGACAGGTGGGTTGGGCAACACACCTGTGAATCACATGGCATCACTATGATATTACGCAGTTATCAGGGGGATTGGCCTGCACACCTGTCAAGAGCCTCCTCTTGCCACAGCTGCTCATACCAACACCATTTCTGTCTCAGCAGTCGAGTGCAGTGAAGATGCAAGTAGCAGGCAGTGGCATCAGAGCAGGATGGTTGTGGCGGAGCTGATCTGTTTCACCTATTATTCTGCAGCTTACCTGGACCACCTGCTTGTCTGCCCACCTCCATCTTGCAGAACAAGAGATTTGGCACTACTTTGCAGAAAAGTCTCGACCTTTTTCTACAGCAAAATGCTGTTTATTCCCAAGGAAATGGATTTACTGTCAAGGCAGTCATGATGGTGCTATGATTTGGGGCGAGTTAAAATGCAAAACTGCACATGCTCAGGACATTTGCTCCTTTTATATGAAGACAGGGCACAGATCATCCTTCTGTTCCTGACCATAGTTACTGAATATTAATGCAAGTATTTTTTAAAAATAATGCTGTTAAACACAGGGAACTCTTCAAAAAACAACAAGTCTTGTATTACCTTAAAAGAGGAACACATTTTATTGCGGTATAAGTTCTGAAAAGGGTAAATCTGCAAATATATACCATTTGGAGGGTACTCAAAATTGTAAGAAATTCGAGGTTATTACAACATAGAATTAAAAATCCACAGAAATATTCCGCTAGGAATAACATGTCCTCTAGCCCCAAGTGGATATCTTTCAACTCCCAAGTTTACATTTTTGTTTGATTTCCACTAAAGCCAAAATATTTCACAGATAATTTAAATGTTTTGACCAGGAGTGCATGTGTGCGGAGTAGGGATGGGGAGTCTGTTTCAATGGGTCCAAGAATTAAATGTTTAATGACTACCACACAGGCAATTTTTGCAGACTGGATTGTGGGCTAAAAATAAAGACAACACTCAAAGATGTGTGCTGCTCCTTGTATGTCCCTGCAGTCTTCCAAGAATGAAAGATGGAGAAGCCCCAACTCTTCAGTTCCTAATCAAAATACTAAAAGGCAGGCATGATCCTTACCTGACTTCATTTAGAGGAAGAATAGAAAGATCAGTCAATTTCGGTTCTCTCAGTTTCTAATTTTACAATCTTAAATCCAGTTCTTCACATTTGTGCAACAATGTGTGATTTAAAAGCAAAAAAAAAAAAAAAAAAAAAAGAAGCCCTCTTGAAAATCCATTAGCATCTTAGGGCAAATTTTTCCTAATGCATTTGTATGCCATTTTGACTAACATATACATTCCTTGCAAGAATCTTCCCTAATATAATGCATTTTTGTATGTTATTTTCATGAATACATTCATCGTTATGCATACTGTCCCCTGATATGCAATTTTTTTTGGTAAACTTTGCTTGATTGGATAACTGCATCACAAATTTCAGATAAGGGTGAATTTTGAAGGATGGCTGTGTTTTGGTTCTCCTCTTGTTTCAGGATGTGTGAATTAGGTAGCTTTGCCTTTCAGTGCAAAATGGATCAAATTTCTCTTCCATCCCTAGTTCAGATAGGCTTCATATAAAAATAGTATACCTGTCTGAACTTGCCCAGGCCTTAAAACTGGAAATTTCACATTTTGGTATTTGCAATTAAAATTGGAAACTACACATGACCTTAACTGCAGAGTTTTGCACTCCCTAGTTTTCCTCTGACACACACAAACTGCAAATGCAAGACACTTATTCTGGATGAGGATGGTGTGTGTGTGTGTGTGTGTTAAGGTGGATATAAGCTATAGTCCCTCTTGCAATCCCTAATCAATTGAGGCTCTTTGTTCCTGCAATCTGTAATGCCAAAAATTCCCATTGAAGCAAATTCAATGAGAATTGATTTTTTGCAACAGAAAAAAGCAAATCACAGACCACTGACCAATTGCATCTGGAACAGCTCCTATTTGTTGATTGCTAGCAACATCCTTCCAAAGGAATGCTAGACCAGGCAGACCTCAGTCTGATCTGCAAGGTGCTGGCTAGGTTCTTAACTACGACAGCAGACTTTGGATTGTTTAAACACCAATCAGTAATGCCATAATTGTTAAAGGATTCTGAGATTTGCTTTGTGAATACAAAAGTAGGAGCTGCGGCAAAACACTGCAGGGTGAGTGCTGCTGTTCAGGATTCCAGCCCCACCCACCTGTCAGCTAGCATTCGCAGTCCCCCTATTGGGTTGTCTCCCCCCCCCCATTTGACCCCCTACATGTTTTTATTACTTCTGCAAGCCTTGAGGCTCTTGCCAAGCCTGCTGATCCTATCCTCTTGTGCATGGGTGATGCAGTTTTGGCTACATAAACCACGGCACCTACAGCCTGAACACTAGAAACAGAGTGACTCATGAAACAGATGGAACAGGAATTCTTGTAAATAAGCAAACAAAGTCAAAGAAGTCAGCCCCCTCCTAATCAGTTCCTTGAAAAGAGGAGTAGTTTCTGGAAATGAAACCTAATACCAGTAAGCTTGGAATGTACCCCACACGTTTATGCCTGCAAAAGACGATCAACTCAGACACACGCATTTTAATTCCAAAATATTCATTTATAAAGAGTGATACAGTGTGTCCCGTGGTCCCCCAACCCAGAATTTCACCATCATACAAAATTGATTGCTAGCATTTTTTTTACCTATTATTATTCAATAATTATAATTTTAAGACACTTCATTTAAAAGCTTCTAGGCTGATAAGAGCCCCATAAAACTTCCCAAGGCATTGTACCATTTGGAACTGATCATCCCATTCAGAAAATGGATATGGCAAGGGGAGATCACAGGTGTGAAGTGTTTCACTTCACTGAAATGAAATCCCTGGGTGTGGAAACCTAGTGTGTCAAGGAGAAAGCTATCCTTCTCAATGTGCTAGCTTTCCATGGGCGGGCTGCTTTGGCTATAGGACAGCATCCCAACATGTTAACATCTTTACCTGTATTCTGAAGTGGTCTAGTTCCCAGAGGATCACAGCAGATAGCTTTTCTGACTGGGCAGTTCAGCTCTAAGACATGACAGCAATTAGCCAAGGCACTCCAATTTATCACCTCTTGTTTTTCCCTTGAGAAACGGCCTCTGTAAAGGGCAAATGAATGAATTCATAAAGCTGCTTGGCATTGCCAGCATTGCCCAGAAGTTCGGCCAACTTGTCCTGAGAAAGGGTTACGAGTTCTGCAACGCTCTTAACATGATTCATTATGGCCTGGCAGTTTTTGGCATTCACACCGGGCATTTTGAGCAAGAAGTCTTGGGGACCCGGGTTGTATCTGTCCGATTCGGGGAGGCTTTCTGAATCTGCTGTGACAGCCATGGCTGTAGCTGCATCAGGCTGGGGACGCTTCCTTTTCAATTCCTCAAACAATTCAGCCGTCACGTACGGAGAGGGGCACCACAGGAATCGAAGCCGGGAGAAATGGAGAGTGAGGAGGGTGAGTTTGGATATAATGTCGTTGCTCGAGATTTCTTGATGGAGGGATCCCCGGGGAGTGAGGGAGAAGGATTTGCTGGGGTCAAACTCTATGAGAAGGACGGGGCGCTTGTAATAGCGAGACATGGAGACACACTGCGTATAAAGTCTCCCGCTGTTCAGGGAGCCAATGAGATCGCTGATGCTCTTGCGCTCCACACAGATGTCGGGGGTGAGGATGTAGTCACCAACTTCCAAGGTCACGGGCTCAATGTCAATGCCACGACGGTGGATCAAAGACGGAAGCTCGCTACGAAATTCACGCATGTCCACGACAATGCTTTGCGGACAGCCCCTCTCTTCCTGGCCACCTGAACAAAAAAAAAGGGATCAGGAAAGAGAGGACATACAGTGGTACCTCGGATTACATACACTTCAGGTTACGTATGCTTCAGGTTACAGAATCTGCTAACCCAGAAATATTACCTCGGGTTCAGAACTTTGCATCAGGATGAGAACAGAAATCGCGCAGCGGCAGCAGGAGGCCCCATTAGCTAAAGTGGTGCTTCAGGTTAAGAACAGTTTCAGGTTAAGAACAAACCTGCAGAATGAATTAAGTACTTAACCCGTGGTACCACTGTACTGGTCTTTCTGCTGACAAGCGAGACCCACTGGATCCTAGCTTTCTAGCTGCAGTTCTGTCTCTAAACGGTTTAACAACCTCTAAGCGGTTTAACAAGGCAGTCTAAAATATTAATATACAATGTTGGCTTTCTATATGCTATAACAGCCCCCCTCCCTTGGTACCTTTTGATGAAAGGCGGCTAAGAAATACAATGTAATAATAATAGGAGTAGAGGCTCCCTCTTGCCAGCCCATCCTTTGTTATTTCCCCCCAAGAATGCCTCAGACACAGCATCATTCCAGGGCATAGGGTGTGGGGTCACCATCCTCCACCTCCCAAAAATGAAATAATATGTCTGGAGCATTATGAAGTAAAGAAAACAGCAGCTGGTCTGTTCAGAGGAAAGCTTTGCCATGGTTTGTGATAGCAGCAAAATGATGTTTTTTAGAAACTGAAGGAGGCTGCTACTGTTGGGGTAAGGCCCCCCCAATAGTAAATCCTACTCCCCCACAAATAATCAAAATGGTCTCCTTTCACCATTCAGAGCTGTGAAATTCAGAGGCCATTTGAGTTTGACCCTAAATGATCTGGCAGCCCACTGTCTGACCACAATAAAAGATCATTACACTGAAGATGTCCATGCAAATTCAGCTCAAAAGACCTGAAAGGTGTGTTTTAAAATAGTCCCATAGATATCAAGAACTTACCTGCTTTGCGCGTATCAGTGGAAGCAGTCGCTGGGGTTGCATCTCTTACTAGATCCAAGTTTGTTTCATGTCTTCCTTCCCTTTCTTCAGGGATCACCATGCTGGCCTTCTCACTGAAAAACAAGAATTATGTACAGAAATGTTTGAGGTATTTTCTTCAGCATGGATGTGTTAGAATTCTAAAACCTCCCTGCTGCTGAGTTGGAGCAAAAGCTACAGCAGTACCTCTCCCTCCAATCAGTTTAGGGAATTTCCACAAACAGGACATCCCTTGATGTTCAGAGGCATGGAGATAGTCTACAGGCATCCTGACTAGCAGCCACTAAGCTATCTAAGTTGGCGACCACCGCTGTATATTGAGGGATCCTTTTCCATAGTTTAACTGTGCTTCCACCAACCACAGCAAGACATTGGAGCCCTGGTTCCGGATCGCCAGAAAACATAATAAACACTTGTTCCTGTTTCTGACGTTACACCAGGCGGTGCGGGAAGGAAGGGCAGGATATAATATAAATTAGTAACAGCAATAACAACAAGACTAAAGGAGCAATCCTATACAGTGCAGAGAAGACAGAGCAGCAGATTCTCCACCAGATCTGCAGCCCTGTTAGTTCCTGCCAAACAGGAGGGAAGTGGCTGTGTGCGTGCGTGCAGCTTATTTTCCTTTTCTGCTCTGCCAGTTCTCAGGCTGGCACAGCCCTCAACAGGAAACATGGCAGTTTTAAGTCCAGTGGCTCCATCACTGGCCTTGGTCCAGCTCCAGAATATTCTGTTTTGGGGTCTTATGCTACTGGCAGAAGCACATGCCCCAATGGCTGAACCCAGGAGAGCCTGGCAGAGGGAACCTCTGCTACATCCTATCCCCCAGCAGCAGCACCGACCAAGGGTTAGGATTGCTCTTTAAATAAATAACATAGAACAATATTCATAACATTTGAGGAGGTTGTTTCAGGGGTATGCTTTGCCATTTTTTAATTATTTTGTAGTTATCTGATTTTAAGTTTCATTTAGCCAGAAAACTGGAACAGGGGAACAGGTCTGCTTCTTGCAAATCAGTCTGTTAAAATTCTGCCTGAAAGACTTTGCTTCATATCTTTACAAGTAAAATGTTTATTTTTAAAATGAGAACTGAATATTCAGGGAAAGAATCTTTAATAGCTTTGAGGGGGCTCAGCTAGGGATGTGATGGCCTGGAGAGAGAGAAAACAGGAAAAAACACTATTTTTTTCCTCCTGAGGTCAACTCTCTTCCCCGCTGCCCCCTAAAAACCATGACTGGGAAACTTGAGGGACAGCCAAATATGCTGCTGGTCCTTAATACTGTGACTGTATCAGACTGCTTTTTGTCCAATTTACTACATATTTTGTGACTTATTTGTCAGTTTGCTCTGGTTGGTAGAGAAGTCTCTGAGGTCTCAGGCAAAGAAGAGTTTCTCCCCATTACTTTCTACCTGATTCGTTTAGCTAGAGATGCCACAAGCTGAACCTAGGACCTTCTGCCCGCAAAAGATGTGTTCTGCCGCCGGATGCACAGTCCCTTCCCAAGGACAATGAAGTGGGCACTAGTCCACATGAACTCCTGCAGCAGCCAACCTGTTAATCTTCAAGGTGTCACAAGGCTCTGTTGTTTGCTCTGGATACGAGGGAACATTTCTTTTCCCCCTTTGCAAATCTGACATTTTTATTATATAAGTCTATAACGATCTTTCACGGTATTCAGCTGCTTACATAAGTTTGCTACCTTGGTAACACTTGGAGTGGGTGGGGGAAGATGAAACAAGCCAGAGCTCAGAGCTGCATAGCAACAATAGGATAACCAATGTGCAGTCTCTGCCTTTCGAGCAGCTAGAAATATGCCAGCAGAAGGGGAAGATCTGGCAGAGAACCGGCTTCCGCCAGAATTAGCTTTACAATTCTGCCAGCTTTAAAAGGGGGGAGATTTATCCTGCGGAAGCAAAATACATATTGTTTGACACTGCCGGGCTGGCATCTCTGGGCAGGTAGTGGGACCCCAGCACCTTGGCAGGGGTGCCTGGCCCCTCCTCTGAAAGGCCAGCATTTTCCAAGGGCAGCATGCAAGATGCACCTTACCGAATGAGTTTTTCGAAAGCTTCCTTTTCTTTCCGTAGGGCAGTAAGATAGCGTTGCTCTTCCGTCGAACCTCCATAGATAAGGAAATAAACCCTGCAAGGCAAGACACAAAGACCTCTCCAAATCCAGAAGACAGTGGCCCAAAGTCTATCGATTCCAGCATCTTGTTCTCACAGTGGCTAACAAGATGCTGATGGGAAGCTTGGAAGTGGGATTTGAGAGCGACGGCTCACTACCTCTATTCCCAGCTACTGCTATTCGGAGACATACGGCCAATGACCATAGAGGCAGAACCCTAGCAGTCATGTCTAGTAGTGCGCAATTCTAAGCAATCCCTTTTGGGAGGTTCTCCCTCACAGGGACATAGGAAGCTGACCTACATACTGTGTCAAGACGACTAGTCTACCTGGCTGAGTGTTGCCTACTCTGATTGGCAGCAGCTCTCCAGGTTTTCAGAGAGGTTTTCAAACAGCCGCAGGCTGTTCACAGGACATTCTGAATGCAGAGATGATGCTCTGTCCCTGAGCTGCAACCTTTTCCTCACTGAGGCTCAA
This sequence comes from Podarcis raffonei, assembly GCF_027172205.1. Lineage (NCBI taxonomy): Eukaryota > Metazoa > Chordata > Lepidosauria > Squamata > Lacertidae > Podarcis > Podarcis raffonei. The sequence goes on along the minus strand of NC_070615.1, from coordinate 37,474,796 downwards.
CGTACCTCAGAGGCCTCCCAGGCCTGCTTGCCTTAAAAATTTCCAGCTGGCGAACAAACGTCAGCTCCGCATCGTACAGCACGACGTATCTCGGGGCCACTTCATGCAAGACGCGAGTGAGAGCGTAAGGGTCCCCACAGCCGTTCAGCGGGTGGATCACAGTGAGTGGCTCCTTTAATATCCCATAATAGGCATCCGAGGAGAGGTTCAGGTGAAGGTCTTCGGGCTTGGCTTCTCCAATGCTCTCTTGGCTGCTGCTTAATTCCTCACAGCCTTCTTCCTCTCCCAGGTTTTCCTGCTCCTCTTTGTTCAGCATTTGGGTCAAGGTCAGCTCTGGCTTCTTCGCCTTCTTCGGTTTGGAGGAATCCGTTCTGGCTTTCTTGGCCCGTGGTTCACTGGCACCGTTGCCCCGGCCCTTGGCTGCCCTTCTGTCCTTCAGGAAGGCTTCGCTGGCTTCCTTGTCCTTCCCAAAGGTTTTGTTATACAGCCTTGTTAAGAAAGCTTCTGCCCCAACCGTGATGTACTCCTTGAGCTGAGCACAAGTGCGGTCGTCGCTTGCACAGATAAGCACTCGCCCTGCAATTGAGAAACGGTTGCCGTGATGGGATGGTGTGTAAAGCCGATCACCCATTCCTATCCCCCCCAAAAAATGCAAGGGGTGGGGAAGGAAAGGTTGGGACCCACAATAAAATGGTGCAGTGCGTCCTCACCACCTGTCCAGGACTCTGGCACCCTGTAGTGTTCTGTTTGGGGCTCGGAAGCAGGAGAAGCTTCAGGAGAGGGAAACAGAGAACTGATACCCTCCCCTTCTTTCCCAGCCTATTGTAAAACCTCCCCCTGCTATGTTATACAACCCCCAAAACTCTGTTGCTATAAAAGGTTTTTTGGCTAAACCTTAGGAAGAACTTCCTGAAGGTAGCACTCTTTAACAATGGGACACACGTCCTCAGAAGATGGCAAGTTCTCTTTCACTAGAGGTTTCTAAGCCGAGGCTGGAAGGCCACCTTCTCAGCGATGCTGTGGCAGCAGATTTCCTGCACTGGCAGAGGGTTGGACCAGGTGACCTTTGAGGACTCCTCAGTTCTAAGATTACAAATGCCTTTGCTCCAGGTCTCTTGGACCACTTTAGGACCAACGCTGAATAGAACCATTAGTGCCTACTGAGAGTTGGCATCCATCTGTCTCGAGACAAAATCGAATGCGCCTCTGGGAGTGAAGTCAAACCACTGCATTAGCAGCACCCAAGTGACCTCTGGTTGAAATGGATGGATATGGCTAGCTTAGGCCTATTCATTTTGGGGGGGGGTCTAGTCTAAGGAAATGTTAGTTGGATACACACCGATGGATATTAAGCAGTATCAACGTTGACATTGTTCAACTAAATAATACACAAAACATCCTGCAGGTTCCAGAAGTCACTGAGATAAAGGTTCTTGTTGGGAACAGTCTTAGGGAAGAAGAAAAACTGCTTTGCAAGTATGATAGTAACAAGTACAGTATTATATTATTATTGCTGGTGAATAATAATAATAGCTCTAGCAAGAGCAGCAACAATAACTGCCTCTGCCCACCCCCATCCCGCTGCCCTGCCCCTCCCAGCTCACCTGGCCCACCCAGAGCTTCACTGTTTGCATTCTCCGTTTCAATCTCCTTCAGGACTTCTCCAAGAGCCTCCCACTTTGGGTTGCTTTCCAGGATCAACTCCCTTTTCTGGTCTGGAACACAAGGTCAGTGGATGAGTGGGGAATTAAGAATTTCTCATTACACCTTTCTCGGACGCTTTACGAATGCTGGGGAATCCGCCTGGCACTTATAGATAGATTGTGTCCCGTTGAACAAACAAACGTCCAGGCTGAAAGCACAAGCTAAGCATGAATTAACTGAATGGGACCTAACTTGGTTCTGGATCCTGCTCTGTATGATTTAGAGCTGCTTGTTGGCTTTCTGGCCTCTTACACTCAGGCTGCATATACACCTTACATTTAAAGCACATCCCCACCCCCTGCAAAGAATTCTGGGAACTGCAGTTTACCCCCCAGAGAGATAAAAATCCCAGCAGCTCTAACAAACTACAGTTCCCAGGATTCTCTGCAGGTGTTATATGCTTTGAATGTGTGTACGTAGCCTCAGATTCATAAATTCTGAATCAGTACACCAGCCTCTTGTGACGGCTGCAACTGCGACTGGTCGGTGAAGACCCACCAAGCTATTGTGTACTGAGTCAGACCATTGCTCCATCCAATATATCAGGCAGGGGCCTTTCACAGCCCTTTACCAGAGATCCTTTTAACTGGAGACACCGGGGGATCAAACCCAGGACCAAGTGCATTGAAAACACATGGCTTGGCACCAAACAATCCTTGGAAATGACCGTGCCTTGCAAAGGCTCCCCTGGCTTGCCACTCCATCACAAACCATGGTTTGCTAACTTATACATCCTCTAAAGTTTAAACTCCTGTTTTGCTTCTTTAACTATGGGTTCATGTGATGTCCAAATTCAGCCTTAATAAAATCCTCTCTGTTGTTGCCATGGATAAAGTAAATGCGTGTATGTGTGTATTTAGAGTTTGCTAATTGTCAACACAGGACGCGGGTGGTGCTGTGCGTTAAACCACAGAGCCTAGGACTTGCCGATCAGAAGGTCGGCGGTTCAAATCCCCGCAACTGGGTGAGCTCCCGTTGCTCGGTCCCTGCTCCTGCCAACCTAGCAGTGCAAAAGCACGTCAAAGTGCAAGTAGATAAATAGGTACTGCTCCAGTGGGAAGGTAAACAGCGTTTCCGTGCGCTGCTCTGGTTCGCCAGAAGCGGCTTATTCATGCTGGCCACGTGATCCGGAGGCTCCCTCGGCCAATAAAGTGAGATGAGCGCCGCAACCCCAGAGTCAGCCACGACTGGACCTAATGGTCAGGGGTCCCTTTACCTTTAATTGTCAACACGGAGTTCAACATCAGACTCCTATTCTCCCTTCTCTGATCACTGTGCCATTTATACTGAAACATGAAATAAGCTTACAGTATTATTACAACGTTATCAAGGCAGGGACATGCCCTCTTGTACCCTGCAAAGTACACTGATGCCATCATCATAATAAAAGCACCCATTACTATTTAATAAATTAAAAGGTTTTGCTGTACCTTTTCCTTCTCCTCCTCCGATATCTGCTTTTTCGGCAGTTTTTCTTTTTTTATTTGCTTTGTCATCTGGGAGGCGATACACTCTGCCCCGAGCATTTAGAAACATTGACGTACTAGAATCGAGAAAAAGCCAACCTAGCAGATGGAGGGAGACAAATATATATCCGTGGCTGCAATTACAAAATGCCCACTAATTTCTTTAGCCCCCTTCTTTCCCCATCACTTCAAATTAGTTTTGCAGGGATAAAAACAACAACTTTGAAGAAAGAAGCATGCTTTTATTTCCATCTCTCAACCTAGCTAGCCTACTTCACAAGGGTTTTTTTGGGGGGGGGCAGGTAAACAGCCCAGCACACTGCCCTGATGCAAATGTGGTAACAAGTAATTTAATATGGCCCTGAATACTTTAAAGTGGAGCAAAGAGCACAGTCTTGTTATACTGGGGTGAGTCTATGTAATTTTGCCCTGATGGCCCAGATTTAATCTACCCGGTGTGACCAAACATGGAACATACACAGCCCCACTTCCTCTCTCAGTCCAGGAAGCTTTCTCACTTGGCACTGCTGATGATATGGCCAGCTCCAGGCACTATATTATTCTCATCATCATCATGCCTTTCATCCAAGTTGCTCAAGCTTCTCATTATTCCTCCCCTCACCATTTTATCCTCATAACAACCCTGTGAGGTAGGTTAGGCTGAGAGACAAAGAGTCCCTTGGCAGGCTTCATGGCTGAGTGGAGATCTGAACTCTTTTCGAAATCAGCAGCCTAAAAAGTGTGTGTGTGTGTGTGTGTGTGTGTGTGTGAAACCTTCACTCTGCCTAATAGTAGGACTGGCCCCAGGATCATGTAAAACTGGCCCACACAGGGGGCACAAAGATCCCACACTTCTGACAAATGTCTCCAGCTGCTCAAAGCCCAGTCTCCACGTCCTGAGGTTCTTCCTCCTTCTGCAGCTAAGTCCTTCTTATGTAATTATCGACCAAAGAAGAAACAACAACTCAGGTTTTCTGTATGAACATTCTGCAGATCTTTTCCAAGGAACAGAAGTTCAGTGGGAGGCTGAATATATTCACTGTCAGTAAATCCTACAGCCTTATGGCTGGCTGAAAACATTTGGGAACGTTCATGCACATGTGTGTTTTTTTTTAATTAAAACTTCACTCTTTTTTTTTTAATATCCCAACTGATTCCTTTGTATAAAAGGGGGGGGGGAGAGAAACTGCTCATACCTGAATTCTGACCAAAGGCTTTTTCTGAGGCTCTTAAGGACTCCAAGAGGTTAAGGAAAGTGACGCAGTCATACTGAGTCAGGTACTGTAGCAAAGTACGGAGAATCTTCAAATCTTGGACCAAAGTTTTGGTTTTTGATCCCAGCTGGTGCCAAAGAGGATCCAGATAGTGACGAATTGTCTAGAAATAAAAAATTAGAAAGAATTGCTGGCACAATACTGTCATGATCTGAACTTGAACTTCAGAGGCCTTCCAAAACTTTTAACAGGTTTAGAACCCGAATCCTGGACTGTGTCTTTTTAAAATAAAAAAAGACAAGTTTCTAGTCCTCATGAACACAACTGAACAATCTGGCAATAATTCCTGGCTTCTGACCCTCAGCACCCACCCTCTCACTCTCATACATGGAGCCCATGGCAGGCAGCCACCATTTTAGGTTTATCTGATATGTGTGCGACCGTGCATTGTGCCGAACCCAAAAATGTCACAAAAGGGAGTGGGGCAGGGTGTTTGCAGGCTTTCCCAAAGGTGTTTCAAATATACACAATTTCACTTAAACAGTGTGGTGCCTTGGAACGTAACCGCTGCATAAATTGGGAGTTGCCTGAACTCTATTGCCTCTACAGTGGTACCTCGAGTTACATACGCTTCAGGTTACATATGCTTCAGGTTACAGACTCCGCTAACCCAGAAATAGTGCCTCGGGTTAAGAACTTTGCTTCAGGATGAGAACAGAAATTGCGCGGCGGCGGTGCGGCAGCAGCGGAAGACCCCCATTAGCTAAAGTGGTGCTTCAGGTTAAGAACAGTTTCAGGTTAAGAACGGACCTCTGGAATGAATTAAGTACGTAACCTGAGGTACCACTGTATATAGAATTCTATGTGTGTTAATAATAATAATAGTTTTTAATATAACAGGTTTCACAAAAATAGCAAAACAAACGAAACCCACCCCCAACAATGGAATAGTTCTATGTGCATTATTATAAATACAGAGAGGTTCCCATCAACTTATTGTCTGCCAATACATGAGCATACGCAATAGTGCTTTCCACAGAAATAAGTGTGCATGCTGATTAAAGTGCTCTATCACCTTAGTGCAACAAATCCACTTTAAAATAAAACAACAGACTTTTGCAGTTAGGAAAGTCACGGGGAAATGCACTGAAAAGTGTGGGATGAACGCACAGTTAAATGGGAAGATGTACTAACACCACACAAGTAAATCAGGATGAATGCTCGTTGTATAGCTGTTCTACAAACAAATCAGAATGGCTGCTCAGTGAAGACCGGACATGGTCTAACCTCTGCGTAAGCTTTTGTGCAAGCAAATCAGGATGAACGCTAAACAAACATGTCTTGAGAGGCTCACCAGCTTGCCCACTTAAAGTCACAGCTGGTTCCACTAGAAATCTCCCCCTCCACTTTCAGGGTCAGTAGATCAAGGCTGTTCAGCACAGATATATGGATTTTTACAAAGAACAATTCCAACCATGTTATGATCCTGGCACACAATGCCCAAACAAAAGAACGTTTATTTCATTGTTAACAAGCTTACAATGAGCCAGCCAGAGTCTTGGAGAGCTAATAAAACACTCTTTTATGTAAAAACACAGTTAAACTATTAACAGATGTCTAAATCCCTCCATTAAAAAAAAAGATAGCAGACTTTCCTCCCCTAAACAAAGTGCAGCTGTTGAGAAGGGAGGACAGTCAATTGGAGAGCTCTGGCCTGCCTGAGCCTGTGACATGCAAGAGACTTTGCCAAAGAAAGGATCGCATCGCTTCATTGCAAAAAAACACAGCTCTGCAATCTGGAAAGAAGATCACCAAGTTAATGAAGACAAGGGAACCTGCCATTAATGAATCTGCAATTGCCAAGCAATGTGCAGTGCTTTTGTAAGCTGGCCCACAGGCAAGAGAAATATTTCACTATTCTGCTCTCCTTGTGAACTAGCCAAGCCCTTCATCTGAGCCGGGATCCTGCTCCGGAATGCACTTAAAATTGCCAGAGCTGAGCTCTGGGGAGAGATGTGAGCTCATAATCCAGACGAGACTACCCCAAGCATGTACAGATGTCAGGGCTGGGCTGGGGGCAAGCAGACTGAGTCGAGCCAGGAGCCAGGAGAAAGGCCAGTGGTTGGAACCTATGCGTAAGATAGGACCAGAAGGACAAATGAGGAAACAGGAGTGAAGAACAAGCCAGGCATCAAGGATAAGACAGGGTACACACATGTCTTGTTTGAGCCAGGGGCAGTTGGACAAGGAAGCCCTTCCTGCCTAGCTGGGAGGAGTCAGTCCAAAAGGTTCTTCACCAAGAAGGCAGCCACCTGAAATTCAGTGGCTCATGGCAGAAAGCAGCCAGGCATTAATTCCAGCAGTTCCCTCAAGTTAGGTAAACCATAGCTGTTTGACTCCTTCACTGGAGTTATGAGTGGATGTTCATCTGTTGGGGGCGCTGTGGTTGCAGTTTCCTGCACCGCAGACCCTGCCCTGAGCAAAAGGTTTGACAAGCCAACTTCCACAGTCCGTTCCAACTCTATGATTCTGCAGCCAGCTGAGCAAACAGACACCTGGGATACAGGTAAATGGAATCCACGCCGGACATTGTAGGAGTCCAATGAGACATAATCCCCCATCTCTTTACAAAGCTGAATACTGCTGCCCTGACTGAGTGATGCCCATGATCACTGAGCAGATTCAGAAGAGTGAGCCAAGTGGGAAGTGCAATGGAATCGGGATGCTGTCTAGCTATGCTCTGCTGCTTTCAATGGAAGACGTTACAGCTGTGTATACATATTACGTGGGGTAGGAGGGAATTGTAAACTGTGATGGTCAAAGGAAAGGAAATGCAGAAAAGCACGGAGAGTGATGGTTAACAAATGTTAACAGCGGCATAAACCAGGAAAGGGGAAACCTGCGGCCCTCCAGATGTTTTTGGACAACAACTCCCATCATCAGGCAGATAAAACAAAGGAGATTCAGGACAGATAAAATAATGCATTTCTTCATGCAACACAGAGTTAAACTATGGAACTGGCGCCCACAGGAGGCTGTGAAGGGCACCAACTTGAATGGCTTTAAAAGAAGATTAGACATATTCATGGAAGAGAGGGCTATTGATACCCTGTATACCTGAAGGAGCATCTCCACCCTCTTCGTTCAGCCCGGACACTGAGATCCAGCACCGAGGGCCTTCTGGCGGCTCCCTCATTGCAAGAAGTGAGGTTACAGGGAACCAGACAGAGGGCCTTCTTTGGTAGTGGCACCCGCCCTGTGGAACACCCTCCCTTCAGATGTGAAGGAAATAAGCAGCTATCCTATCTTTAAAAGACATCTGAAGGCAGCCCTGTTCAGGGAAGTTTTTAATATTTAACGCTGTACTGTTTTTAACACTTGATTGGGAGCAGCCCAGAGTGGCTGGGGAAACTCAGCCAGATGGGCGGGGTATAAATAATAAATTATTATTATTATATTATTATTGATGGCTTCTAGCCAGGGTGGCTAGGCTAGAACCATTGGAGGCAGCAATGCTTCTTCACCAGTTGCTGAAACCACAGGAAGGGAGAGTGCTGTTGTGCTAAAATCCTGCTTGAGGGTTTTCTCACAGGCATCTGGTTGGCCACTATGAGAACAGGATGCTGGACTAGATGGGCCGCTGCCCTGATCCTGCATACTCTCAGTTATTCCTGACCCTTGGCCCCATTGGCTGGGAATAAGGAGAGTTGGAGTCCAACAACATCTGGGAGGCTGCAGGTTGTCCAGTCCCTTCTTAAAGCTGTGCTCATCATCACAGGGAACATTCACAGCCCTTCAAGGATGGTGTAGCAGCCAAGGATCCCAATGCCGCTGACTGCATTGCCTGTGCCCATATAAAAAAAGAACGCTAGAGGCCAATAAGAAAAGTCCAAGAATAAAAACAATGACAGTTGAAAGAGCTACCTTGTCAAAAGCTTTCCCGATAGCATCTTCCAGCGACAGATCCTCTGCTTCCAGAGCCGGGTTGCACTGCTTTAGTTCTTTCAAACACGCGTTCAGGATGTCCAGAATGGAACTCTGGATGACTCGCATGGCCGGGGTCATGCTGACATGCATTTCAACCACTTCGGGCTTGTGCCGCTCTAGGAAGGAGTGCACTGCTACGTGGAACCTGGGAAGAGAAAGGCGGGCTGGTGTTAGGGAGAAGGATGTCAAGAGACCCACGCAAATCCCAAGCCTCTTCCCCCACCTGGACAAGAAATGGCAAAAATAGATGTGAGCTCCCTGCCCACAATGCTTCACTCCTATGGTGCTCCTGATGGGGCCTTTTTGGTTTTTTGCTGGGCTTGTTTCTGGGTTATTGCAGGGGTCAGCAAGGTTTATCTTGCCTGGGCCAGATCAGTCCCACAGAGATCCCTCCGTGGGCCGGATCGCGTGCATGCGTGAGAGCGCCTGCCCGCGATTTTCGGCATCTGCACAGACGCGATTTCTGGCACCACAGAAGTGAGTCCCCGTGCTGCACTGTGGCGGTTTAGCACGCGAGCGGGCGGCTCGGTTCGGGAGCGGCTCATGAGCCGGTCATACAACCTCCACGGGCCACTTCTGGCCCATGGGCCTTAGGCTGCTGAACCCTGGGTTATTGGGACAGTTTTAATTACTGTATTTTTTGCTCTATAAGACTCACTTTTCCCCTCCTAAAAAGTAAGGGGAAATGTGTGTGTGTCTTATGGAGCGAATGCAGGCTGCGCAGCTATTCCAGAAGCCAGAACAGCAAGAGGGATTGCTGCTTTCACTGCGCAACAATCCCTCTTGCTGTTCTGGCTTCTGAGATTCAGAATATTTTTTTTCTTGTTTTCCTCATCCAAAAACTAGGTGCGTCTTGTGGTCTGGTGCGTCTTATAGAGCGAAAAATACAGTAAATGCCATGTTTTATCTATTCTTCTATTTTGGCTTTCCCCCCATTTTGGAAGCCGCTTAGAGACTTTTTTTGTAGCAACTAAAAAGTCAAATAAATGAATGATGCCCCTCAGAACAAGACAAGGGTTAGATAGTCGTAGAGAGCCTTGGGAACACCTACTCTGCCACCACTGATGCGGCTGCAGAAGGCTAAAGCAGAAGGATAAGGTAGCAGGAGTGGTCAGCGCATGGATTGGCAGCAACTGGTCCACTTCATCTCGGGCGGCACAAAGTCTTGTGCCCGCCCTATTTACTGCTCACCTTGCAGGTCTAGGAGCACCCATAATTTTTCTTGGTCCCCAGCAGCAGGAAACCAAAGATATACTGATCCTGGAGGTTCTGTTTTTGCATAATTGCTGCTGATCAACATTAATTGCCCTGGCTGTGATCAATTCATCTGCCCAGTTACCAAGGAAGAAGGGCCTCACCTTGGCCAGAGGTAAAGCTTCCTCACAAAGAGATTTCTCATCACTCTTTCCACGTGACAGAAGCCAGTACTGAAGGCCACGGCATTGTCTGTAAAGGCCTTAATGAAACCCTGCTTGTTCTTCTGGCGATAGAGTCGCAAGATAAAAGCTTCCTGGCAAGACTCAATGATTCTGTGGGCTTTGTACACCAAAATACCTGGCAGAACAACAAGACGAATAAACTCGGGTCATACATACAGGAGAAAAGCAAAGAAAACAACAATAAAGCACAGGACATGATATTTTGCAGAGTAGGCCATGAGTTTCAAAGGTTCAACCAATTAAAAAGAGCATGACACCATCTAACTTTCCTTCAGCTTTTTTCCCATTGATGGAATTCAGCGGGGCTCAGATCTTTCCCGCCTTCAATGCCGCACCAGTGAAAATGCTGCAACAATTTAAAATGTGTTAATTACCGGTAAGTAGGAAAAGGTAGTTTCTACTCAAAAAAACCGAACCAAACAAGAAAGATGGCAAGAACCCCCAACCTTAATTTATTTATAGGAGCATTCTCGGAACACAGCAACGATGCAATGGCATTTGCAGCCTGAACACTGGAAATAAAACCAACCATACAGGTAAAGTGGGAGCCTGCTACCCTGTTGCTTTAAACTATTTGTAAGAAATAATGGCATTTTGGTAACAAAAGGACAACAAGCGAACAAGGCGACAATAAAAACCTCTGCAACGTGCTAGGACATGTGAAGACAGTGGATTGGAATCATATCTAAAGAGTATGATTTGCACTGCATTTCCTTTTGGAGATCCACCTTTAAACACTTGGTCATTTCCCTATATAAGGCAGTGGGGAACCTTAGGCCCATGCGAGAAATGCTTCTCTACCAGGCTCTGGGAATTCCTCTTAGGCCCCAACCTTTCTTGGCCCTCCTTAACATCCTGAATGCTTTTACCTAGCTGGAACGTGTCCTTGAACTCTGATAACTGATAGGGCTGTGTGTGTGTGTGTGTGTAGAAGCTTGCCTATGGTACAAAGGTAAAATTTACTTTTCTGGCTGCACCCACTTTTGCCTCTGTCCCCGCCCAACTCTGGCACATGGCCTTCAGAAAGAAAAGTACAGTGGTACCTCAGGTTAAGTACTTAATTGGTTCCGGAGGTCCGTTCTTAACCTGAAGCACCACTTTAGCTAATAGGGCCTCCTGCTGCTGCCGCCGCGCCGCCAGAGCACAATTTCTGTTCTCATCCTGAAGCAAAGTCCTTAACCCGAGGTACTATTTCTGGGTTAGCAGAGTCTGTAACCTTAAGCGTATGTAACCTGAAGCGTATGTAACCCGAGGTACCACTGTAACTCACAGAATGAAAATGTTTTCCTATCCCTACTCTATAGGGAAAAGATTTTTTATTTTATTTTTAAATAGGGTAAGAGCGTCATACTAACTTATAGAGCTGAATACAGCTATTGACGTCCTTTTCTGCGCCCTGAGCCACAGCAGATTTTAAAAATAGGTACAGTTTATTAATACTGTAAGTTTTCTCCAATGGTAAGCCTACTCAGAGTGGACCCACTGGAATAAGTAGACATGGTTAACTCAAGTCTCTTAATTTCCATGGATCTACTCTTAAGTAAAAGCAAATTGGCAACAACCCTGAATGTTTATGCCACCTTTCCTCCCCAAAGCTCCAAGTAGCATAGTTGGTTCTCTACCTGACACCCATCCTGCAGATGAGGAAGCTTTTATAGCCTGAGATGGTCACATTCCCACATTCAGTGGAGGGCAAGGCCAGTGGCAAAAGAAGGCAGAGCAATACAGTACATGTGAATTTTACCTTTGTATCACTAGGCTAGTTTCTGCACACATTCACACACCCCTTTCCAGCCAAAGTAGTAAGGCATTATCAGAAGGACAAATTCCAGCCAGGCAGAAGCACTCCAGGAGGAAACCAGACAGGGAGGGACAGAGAGAGGTGTGACCCTCTGAGGAGAGACTCAAGGGCCAGGCAGAGTGGCTTGGAGGGCCACATTCAGCCTTCATGCCTGAAGTTCTGTATCCCTGTTGTAGGTAGTCAGACTGAAGGAGACAGACTGGTTCAAGGTGCCTGAGTGAGCTTCAAGGCTAAACTTGGAATCCCAGCTTCTTCACATCTTTCCCACTCTCTATCCCTTACACTACACTGGTTCTCAGCATATGGAAACTGAACCCTAGGCAGGATAAACTCCAGAGACGCTTGCATGGCTTGGTCACAAATCTGTGGCATAGGATCTAATCAAGGCTTTATGTCACACTGACCTCTAGTGGGAGAAGGTTTTTATGACACCGCATCTATTTAAAGCAGTCTTATTCCCCTTTAACAGTCAAAGCTTCCCCCCTGATGAATCCTGGGGACGGTAAATTCTCAGCACCCTTAATGAACTACAGTTCCCATGACTGTCTATGAATGCTTTAATTGTATGGTGTGGATATCAGCCCAGTCTTTGAGGTGTCACAAGACTCTCTATTGTAGAAGAGCAAGGTGCCATTTCAACAATGAGAAGCAATAAACTTTATATCTGCAGAATTGTGCATGAGTTAGCATGAGGAAGCCATGTTTCTCAGCCTAGACTTAGATTATGTTAACATTCTGAGCGGTGGGCAGGGAAGAGGGTTCGAATCGGTTTTCTCTCGTGGTAATATCTTACCGGTGATAAGATCTGAAGGGATTCGGTCGGTCAGAAAATCCACCACCAGAATCCGGCTGGTGGCAAAAATGACACCCCCTTGGGTGTAAACTTCATAGCGGTTGCTGCTTGCAATTTCATTTGTGACGCGTCGAGGAAGATGAGCTACGTTATCGGTCCTCAGCTGGTCGATAAAAAACTCCTAAAACCAAAATAAGATTATTCACAACAAATCCAATGCGGAGTAAGGAGGGAGAGAGATACTTTGTGCGGATATAGAGTAAGAAGCAGTGCAAAAGCTATGATTAAATACAATATTAAATATTCAGTAATCAATGGGACCTGCCAACAAAACGTTACGGCAGAACACTCCTGCTCTGAGTTTCAACCAGCAGTGCAGGCTGATCCATTAGGGCAGATGAGGCACTGCCTGATAGCTGAATCACTAATATTTACTTCTGAGTAAACATGCTTTGAATCATGATGAAAATACAAATGTCAACTCAATTGCTTTCTTAGTGTGTAAGAGCTAGTGAGCCACAGCAATAGGATAGGCATAGCAGTCAGATGAGCACCTAAAGTTTGCCTGGAGTCCAACACTCCATGAAATCATAATTCTGATGACGCTTCAAGACTTGACATGCTGCTTTTAAAAACTGACTTTTTAAAAAGTTGCTGTTACTTTACTTTATTTTTATTATGTTTTGCTTTTCTGCACTTTTAGTCTGATCCTGGCATTTAAACTTTAATTAACACTGTTAGAAATAGGAATAATGCATGACATTGTATAAAAAGTTAATTTCATTGTTTCATAGTATTATATGAGCAAGATACCACCTGGGGCTCTTTGCTCATGGTCCTCCCAACCTAATGTCAGGTCAGATTGGCACAGACCTGCAGCGGGGCCTTTTCAGTGGTGCCCCCCTCTGGGCATCTGCATTTACATCCATCAAGTGTGGGGAATCCTTTCCCCCTCCAGATGTTGCTGCACTGCAATTCCCATGATCTGTGGTCACTGGCCATGCTGGAGCTGATGTAGCTCATCAACATCTGTAGAGTCATCTGAATCAGATATTGATTGAATACTGCTTGGTTTCAATACACTTTTGGTTTTCTGAGGTTCTTCTGTCACTTCATACAAGTTTTGGTTTTATCTGCCACTGTTTCTTATTTGTTCAGTTTCTGACACCTGTGCTTTATTTACATTTTCACTGCCTTATAGAACAAACAGCCCTGTAAATAAGGGAAGCAGCATCTAGTTAGCAAGGCAAAATACCACCACCATCACCTCTTTAAATAGACCACATTAATTTTGTTTAAGAAATGCTATTTTAAAAACCCATTATTCATATTGCTCTTACATAACCTGCCACTGGGGACCTTGTCAGCTGAAAAGTGGGAAGGAAATGCTTAAAATAAACAATTATTATTTCTCATGCATATAGCACAGTCAGCATGCCTGGTGTTTTAGAGAGCTTAATGAACCTTTGTCAGATGTTGCTGAACTAAAATGTCCATCACCCCTGGCCACTGACCATGTTCTTGAGGGCTGAAGGGAGTTGTAATTCAGCAACATCTGGAGACCCAGAGGTTCCTCACACTTGGTTTAAGAGAACATGTCCCTGCTCAAAGGATATTAGAATCTAAAATTAAACACAGGGTGGAGGACTGAGGGGTGGGATGAGCAGTGGAGGCAGGTATAAGCAGAGAAAAATCAAGCTGTTTCACTTGCACTGCCTTGGCTCACGGAGGATGAATAAATTCATAGAATCATAAAATAGTTGGAAAGAACCACAAGGATCATCTAGTCCAGCCCCCTGCAATGCAGGAAACCTTTGCCTAACATGGGGCTTGAACCCATGACCCTGAGGTTAAGAGCCTCACGTTCTACGAACTGATCTACTTTCATTCTGATTTTGGTTTCTAGTAGAAACTTTAATGAGGGACACAGGTGGTGCTGTGGGTTAAACCACAGAGCCTAGAACTTGCCAATCAGAAGGTCGGCAGTTCGAATCCCTGCGGCGGGGTGAGCTCCCGTTGCTCAGTCCATGCTCCTGCCAACCTAGCAGTTCGAAAGCACATCAAAGTGCAAGTAAATAAATAGGTACCGCTCCAGCGGGAAGGTAAACGGCGTTTCCATGTGCAGCTCTGGTTCGCCAGAAGTGGCTTAGTCATGCTGGGCACATGACCCGGAAGCTGTATGCTGGCTCCCTCGGCCAATAAAGCGAGATGAGCGCCACAACCCCAGAGTCGGTCACGACTGGACCTAATGGTCAGGGGTCCCTTTCCCTTTAGAAACTTTAATGCTCAAATCACTATGGTACTAAGCAAGGGCCAAAGGCACAGCAGGTGCAAGGCATGGCAAAGCAAGCTAAAACATTGGTCCCCAGACTCCTGTGATAAAGGAGTGGAGCAGGCATGGCTTAGTGCAGAGTGTGTGGCATCTTTTGAGTGGGCAGGTAAATGGGAACTGCTTCTGGTGGATTGGGCCTGAGCTGATGCAGGCACTGGCATCTCTGTGATCTAGGTGACAAGAGGAGGAGACAGCACCTGTGCAAAACTAGATTTGGCACCTGGCACCTCCTCTGGAGGTAGAGGCTTGCTAGCAGGATTTAAAGGAAGAGAAGGCTCTGGCAGGGCGAGAGGCCAGACTGGTTTGGGCTGAATGACAGAGCACTAGGTCCCTCCCCAGGATTAGTCTCCTCAACTGCTGCATCCCCACGGGCAACTCTGATGTCTCAGGAGGCCTGAATGAAGCCCATCCCAACCCCCTGTGTTCCTCTCCAAACACCGGCCTCTAGTCCTTCAAGCTCCTTTCACTCCTTATCTTGACACGACTACCAAGATGGCTCCACAGGACTCATGACATGCATGTATTCAAACTTAGTTACAGTCTGAGTCACAGGCAACTTTCCCCAGTCCACAACATAATAACACAAAGCAAAAAACACAAAGTACATAATAAAAATAAGAACAAACAAACCACTCACAAACCAATAACTCCCTCCCTGGGCAGTTGTACTAGACAGGCCCTTTTCGGTGCTGGCCCCATATCATCCTCCATGAAGTTCACACATCTCTTACACTAGTGCAGTGTCTCCCAACCTTGGGTCTCCAGCTGTTTTGGGGCTACAACTCCCATCACCTGTAGCTGGCAAGATCGGTAATAATAATAATAATAATAATAATAATTTGATTATTTATATCCCAGCCACTCTGGGCAGCTTCCAACCAAATATTAAAAATACATTAAAACGCCAGTCATTAAAAACTTCCCCAAACAGGGCTGCCTTCAGATGTCTTCTAAACGTCAGGTAGTTGTTCATTTCTTTGACATCTGATGTGGTTGGGGATTATGGGAAATGTAGTCTGAAAACAGCATGGTTGGGAAACCCCGCATATAGTGCCTTTTAAAGGAACTTTCAAGAAGTCTTTCTTTCGACCCTCTTTTTCATTATCTTCTGCACCTTCCCGGTGCTTTTGCAGCTCATTTGGGAGGGGCGCAATTCTCCATTTCCCATTGTTTGTTTGCATGCCTTGGCGTGTCTTTTGGGGTGGGGGGGTGTTTTTTGTACGTCTCCTTGTGAGGACCCCTGCCCTGAGAAGCGGAGCAGCCCCTCTGAATAGCAGAGACTGAGGGAAGCTCCTGCCGGGCCCCGAGGCGCCTCTGCCTACCTCCTCTGCCGGGCTGGTGTTCAGCACCAGCACCAGCCTGGCCGGCTCGCAGTAAAGGCGGAGGAAGCGCAGGAGGAGGCGGTCGATGCCCAGCCCGCGGGCGCACACCACCAGCCCGTCGTCGTGGAAGAGGTCCAGGAAGATCTGGTTCTCGTGCTCCAGCGGCACCGCAGCCGGAACAGCCGCCGAAGAAACCGCCATGACAAGTCGCTGTCAAAGAGCCGCGGCTCCCACTGCACATGCGCAAACCGGGAAGCGAACGTACTACTACGGGAATGAAGCCTCAGAGATAAAACCGTAGAGATAAAAACTTGAAGAGTGACACGCGCACGCAGACTCCTTAAACTCCCCATGGAAACGGAAAGCCTCCGTTGTTCGCGGGTATTGGCGCGCGCCTCCCCCCTCCCCACCCACCCGCGGCCTTGCTGTGAAAGCGTTGCCTTCCAACGTGTTGTTTGACGTCGGGAAGGAAGAGTGGGGAAGTTATTCAAGGTTTAGACCGGAAGTGCGCGGCTCTACATTTTTAGTTCTCTATAGATAAGGGGAAGTGGGGCGGGGATGTGTGTGAGAGAACCGCAGCATAGAAATAAGAAAAGTGTAGAGTGACAATGTGTGGTTGGGACTTGCGAGTCAGCTCCAGTCAGCGTGGCCCGATGGCCAGCGATGATGGGACTTGTACTCAAACAACGTGGGGCAGGGGATGGGCTCCCCGTTCCTGATTTAAAAGCAATAACCGGATTATGGCAACCGCCCTCGGTTGAAAATAAAGGAGGGGAGGGCGGGCCGTGGCTGAGACACAGCGACTTCAGCTACACAGCAATGTACGATTCACATTGCAGGTTCGAAGTGGGGTTAATTCTGGTTCAGGTTCACCGGGCAAAATGTTGCTGCTGCGGCTCGTTTGTTTTCAAGACGTTGCTTCAGCAAAGGTATCCGAGTAATGAAATGGCACAGGAAAACCTGTCTGCTCCACTGACTTACACAGGACTTTTAAACGTCGTTTGGAGATTTGCGAAAGCGAAACGCCGCCAGTAAAAAGACCAGCGTCAGAGCACAATCCTCTCTATGACTGCTCAGATGCCCAAAAGGACTTCCTTCCAGGTAAGTGTGTTCAGGATCGGAGCCTTAGAAAGGAGCGGAATTTCCCATCTCTTCCGCTGCTGGTGCTGCTACTTCCCCTTGAGTAGACTCCCCCTCTCGTCATCAGCGTGCGCGCTCCCGATCCACGCTGCCGACCGGCGCGCGCGTCCTCCCAGGTTCTTCCCTTCGCTCTATGGGTCGTCTTTGCTGCTGCCGCTGCCGCTGCTAACGCCATGATCTTCCTGCTGGCCCTGTTTGCCAGCATCTTCCAAACAGGTGAGCGTTGCTGAGATCTGGGGGTGGCTCCCCTTTGCAGGCTGAGATCTGGGGGTGCCTCACCAGCCCTTCCCTCTCTCTGTAGCTGGGTCATGCTGAATTAGCCATACGTACTGGGTTTGCATATCTGTTTCTTTTTCCATCGGGAAGCAACGCCCTGTGCCTGCCCTCCACCCCGCACGCCCTCGGCCCCAATTGGCTGAGTCAATTTTCGCCAACCTGGTGTCTTCCAGATAAAAACACACAAACATAAAAAGAGCCCTATTGGATCAGGCCAAACGGGGCCCATCTCCTGTTCTCACAGTGGCCAACTGGATGCCTGTGGAGAGTGCTTTTTCCAGGGGGTAAAGTTAAAGGGACCCCTGACCATTAGGTCCAGTTGTGGCCGACTCTGGGGTTGCTGCGCTCATCTCGCTTTATTGGCCGAGGGAGCCGGCGTATAGCTTCTGGGTCATGTGGCCAGCATGACTAAGCCACTTCTGGCGAACCAGAGCTGCGCATGGAAACGCCGTTTACCTTCCCGCTGAAGCAGTACCTATTTATCTACTTGCACTTTGATGTGCTTTCGAACTGCTAGGTTGGCAGGAGCAGGGACCGAACAACGGGAGCTCACCCCGTCGTGGGGATTCGAACTTCCGACTTTCTGATCAGCAAGTCCTAGGCTCTGTGGTTTAACCCACAGCGCCACCCCCAGCCACTCTGGGCGGCTCCCAACAGAATATAAAAAACACGATAAAACCTCTTTTTTGTTGTTAAAAAGTATGGCACTTACTGTAGAAACTTAATGGTGAGTGACCAAACTGCAGGAGGCAGTGGAAGACAGGAGTGCCTGGCATGCTCTGGTCCATGGGGTCACGAAGAGTCGGACACGACTAAACGACTAAACAACAACAACCAGCACCTATTTTTCTAGAGGAAAAAAAAGCACTGCCTGTGGGAAACCTGAAAGCAGGACCTGAGTGCAATAGTATTCACCTGTGATTTCCAGAAATCCTGCCCCTCCTCAGCTGCGCAGCATGTATTGCATGTCCCCCCTCAATATATATGCATTAAATCTCTCTTTCCCAGCATTCACTGGTGTAAATGAACGCACCTTCCTGGCCATTAAGCCAGATGGGGTACAACGGCATCTGGTTGGAGAGATCATCCGACGCTTCGAGAAGAAGGGCTTCAAACTGGTGGCCATGAAGCTCATGCAGGTCAGGATACTTGGCTGAGTACCTAAGCTCTTTGTCGAGAGACGGATGGGGAGCCTTTATGACCCAGTGGACCACAGCTTCATCTTCCTGCCACCTCCATTCTGTGGGCTAACTTAGGGTTACCCACCTGTCAATCATCGGACACCAGGTGATTGACAAGTGGGTTGTCCCGTCCATCTGTCAAAGGTGGCTCATGGTGGGGGAGAGACAACAACCTGTGCACCAGGCGTCCAGTCCTGCTTTCTATAGGCATTGGGTAAGGAAGCAGCTGATTTAGCCACAACTCTACCTGCCACACACCTTGCTTCACATAGGATGCCAGGTGTGGAGGAAATGACTGTGTTTTGGGGGAAGTTGGCTTATAGGCCAACCTCCAGAGACCTGGAGGTTGAAGGCTACACACCAGGGCAGTTTGATCGCAACCAGTGTTGTATATTATCTTTGCACGCTATCATTCTATTTTCGTTTTGGTGGTTATTCTCTATATTTTGTTGGTTTATTCATTGATATTATAAACTGCCTTTCTACCACAGCACCCAAGGCAGTTTACAAATTTAAAGGACCACAAAATAACATTTAAAGTTGATTGGGGGGGTGGAGAAAGGGCAATCCAACTGGAAAAGGGCCTGTTGTTGCCTCTGCCTGCTTCCCTAGTTAAAACCGATTAAATTAGGTTGGCTTATTTGTATTGCCTTATCTAACATTGTATGTTAGTATTTTCTGGATTCATTGACATCATTTTTATTTTAAATTGGTCTTAATTTTGCATGGCTCTATTTTTTGGTTTGTTTGCTGGGTTGTAAGATGCTTAGGGCACAATTCTGTGGGAAATAATGGCGATAATGATGCTGACTGATCTTTGATTATCATCATAACCCTAGGAGATTTTACTCCCACCCTTCAAGCAAGTTCCCAGGGCAGTTTACACACACAAAATAAAAGACTGAAAACAGTCGAAACATACTAAAAATCAGCAAAATTGTTTAAAGAACTACACATTGTTGATCAAGTCTGTGGCATGTGTTTGACCACATGTTCATCCTGGAAGGCCTGCTTCCTGCCTTGTAGGCCTTTTCCCACTTGGCCTGGGAGGATGGGGCCCTGACAAACTCCAACTACCAAAGCTGGAGTATTGTTTAGGGAATGGGGGGGGTTGTTTGCTGGCGTTGCTGATGTTGATTTTTTGTATCTTTATTTTGGATCCTATGATTTATGTGGAAATTCTTCAACTAGTGCACTTTTTGATGTTTGGTTTATTGTTTTATGACTACTTTTGCTATGTTTGTATTTTGTATTTTTTTTTAAATACGATTTTGACTTTGGAAAGGCAGCTTACAAATAAAATGATTGATTGATTGATTAGGCTTCCGAAGACTTGTTGAAGGAGCATTACATCGCCCTCCGTGAGCGTCCTTTCTATAACCGCCTGGTGAAATACATGAGCTCTGGACCTGTTGTGGCCATGGTGAGTGAAATAACAAATGCATTTTGCTATGTGAGGGTCTTGAGATGCCCCATATCTCCTAACGCATCTATATTTTCTAACAATACCCAAGTACAGAACAGCAGTCTTGTTGGCACGTTCTGACATTTTACCCTCCAAGATCCCAGACAGCAGAACACTTGGAGGGGGGGGGGGAAACCTTGTAAGAAATATTTTCTCTTTGAGAAGAGAGGGAGGCTCATCATTTCCCTCTTCCCCAGGACTCCTAATGTTTTCTCAAGTGGTTTAGCAGAACAAGGCCACTGGCACTGAGAAGGTTGCCTTTTCCATTGGTTTTCAGCAAGTGGGTCACGGTTTGATCTAAGGCAGGTGACGCCAGCAACAGCACAACCACTGTCCAAATAGGCAGCAACAAATAAAGAAAGGGCTCCCAAAATAGGAGCAATAGGACTAAAGGTGTGTCTCGGGTCCCCAAAAGGTCGAATGCTAGTGGAGTTTTTTCTTCACTTTACCCCAGGTTTGGCAGGGACTGGAAGTGGTGAAGACAGCTCGCGTCATGATTGGCGAAACTAACCCAGCAGATTCCAAGCCTGGGACTATCCGAGGTGACTTCTGCATTGAAGTTGGCAAGTGAGTGAGAACCTAGTTTACTTTTGGGGCAGTTCTCTCTTCTGACCATTTTGTGTGACTCCGGCAATGCAACTATTGGTCCACCACAGCAAGGAATGGGGGCTCAGCCAGGTGCCGTTTTCTGCCTGAGATGATCTAAAGCTGCATTCCTGTAAGCAGAGTGGAAACTAAATCAGAGGATGATTAAAAAATAAATAAATCAGGAAGGCCTTTTTGTTTCTGCATTAGGAGATAGGGTCTAGCAAAGATAATCAAAATCCTGTTTAGTGCAAATGTTTCAGATCGGACTGTGAACTAGATCTAACCAAATTCCAAACCAAATCAGGCTAATTCGGGTGGACAAGGACTTACTGTGACATGTGGATGCGGCCAATGTGAATTATGGGTTTGTAAGTAAGAAGGAAGCATTTTGATGTGAACATGGGCCAAAATTAAACTGCCTCCCAGTAATGGTAGACATGACCTCCAGCTTCACAGATTTGAGAGGCAAGTGGAGTATTTTTGCTTCTTCCAGGGTTTATTCTTAGCGTGTCCCTGCCTGCCAATACACATGCTGTTAACACAGTTCATCCTGTCTGTGAGCAAACACCCTCCCTCAGCAAAACGGACCTTTTATAAGGGAAAGAAAGAGAGCTGGGAAAAATGGGGCAGGAGGGAAGCAGCAGGAGGTGGGAAACAAACAGCAAATAATTGGAAAATAAGAAAAGACTCTGATGAATCATTGCATAAAGTTATAAAAATGGAAATGGAATTTTTTCATCCCTTTTCCCCTATTAGGAACATAAGAAGCTGTTGTATAGAGCCCAAATCCACACCATACATTGTGGGAGCTGTAGTTAGTCAAGGGTGCTGATAGTTCTTTGGAGTGCCCTATTCCCCTTGCAGAGCTACAATTCCCAGTTTCCTTTGAAGAGGGATTTATGATTAGACCTCTCTGAGAACGGTAGCTCTGTGAGGGGAATCAGGGGTCTCCTCTCAGCACCACAAACAGTTTCCCAGCAGTCTTTGGGAGAAAGCAATGACGGCTTAAAGTGGAATCGCAGCACTTTAAATGTATGGTGTGAATGTGACCAGTCACATAATTTGTCCATCTGGCCTATCAGCAGCTCTCCAGAATTTGGCAGGAGCTTTTTCTGTACTTGGCAATTGAACTTGGGACCTTTGCATATGAAGCCCTAAGTTGAAACCTAGCTCATCGTACTCATATATGCCCGACTGCACAAGAACTTAGTTAACTGTGGCACAATGCATCCAGCTGCACCGTGGGATATACTTGTTCCTTTTCCCTACAGGAATGTGATCCACGGGAGCGATTCGGTGGAGAGCGCCCAGCGAGAGATCTTGCTCTGGTTCCGCACAGATGAACTGGCCTGCTGGGAAGACAGTGCGGATCACTGGATTTATGAGTAAGGCAGAGCAGCTGAAGCCCGGCCCCCTCTGCTGCTGTCACAAAGGCACTGCACAAACCCGTCCATTCCCTTTCAGCTTTCTTCTTTTGAGTTGGGTGGGGAAGAGAAAGGGCGGGAGTATTTTAGATCTGAACAAACATATCATGTCAGTTTAACAGCTAGTAATTTAATTCCCTTTCTCCCTGCCTCCCCAGCCCCCAATTACAGCCTTTTTGGGGCAATATTAGAGAAATCTGCGCTATTAAACCAATATGGAAAAGCACACACCAGGGGGATTCCAGTTCTCTTTTCTCACTTTTAGAATGTATTTTCAAAGGGCTTCATTAGTGGTTTTCCTGCTGCCTCCCAATCCAAGCCTGCAAAGACTACCCCACTTGGTTAGGTCACAGTTTTACTAGCTACAGGGCACAGACCCCACTTTGCAATCCTATTCAGCCGATTGCTTGGGCTTGCATACTGCTGTCTGCAGCATCTTTGGGGTTGCAAAGCACCACGCCTCTGGCCACAAGAGTTTTATTTCAAACCACCCAGGTGAAAACAGGCCACCCAACATAATTGTGACATCAGGTGGCTAGCCCTTCCTACTTTCCCAACTTGGCCTATGGGAAGGATGGGGGAAATACAGATCCAGCCTGCCCCTGCTCTTTCCAAAAGGAAACATCAAATAAGATAGAAGCAAGGGGAGCTGTGCTGTTTCAGTTTACTTAAGCAGCAGCAAATACAATTGCTTGCAGCTAGCAATATCCTGAGCTTGAGCAGCAGGGCTTATACAGCTGATGTTACGTCCTGCTCTCTCTCTAGTGAATGCAATTTCTTTTTGGGCAATGACTTGAAATGCAGAATTCACGCTGCTCGTGTCTCATACCTGCCCCACTTTCTCCAATAGTCCAGGATGGGGGGCGGGGAGCTGCTTTAGTGCATGTTTTATCTTAGGGATGGGAAATATTCAGGTCTCCAGATGTTGGAGCCTCCATCACCTCTGACTGTTGGCCATGCTGTCTGGGGCTGATGGGAGTTGGAGTCCAACAACATTTGGAGGACCACTGCTCACCTGTGTTGTTTTTTAAAATAATCTTATTCACAGCTGACAACTATTCAGTAGGAACAGAATGCTGGGATTTGGGAGCGGAAGCTGGCATTTCTGGAGGCCTCTGATAGACTGGAAACAGCCAAATCCCATTAAGTTGGGACCTGGCTGGAGAAATATTGTTCCTAGGCTATCATGGTTCCTGTGTTTTCCTCTGGGATCTTTCATCCCACTGCATGTTACTGTTCTTCCAAATATTTCCCAAAGGAGATTGTTTACATCTATAAATATGTACAGGGCTACTTTTTAAATACTGGCTGTGTTTTGCTTTTGTAAAATAAATTTTGGGAAAAGGCAATTGTTTTTACTCTGTGTCTGGCAGGGTGGTGTATCTTGGAAAAGGGTGTGGATGGCTGGCTGGCTGGGAGTCCAGAGCGAGGGCACTTCATACTTGCACCATATTGTTGCAGGTGACACCCCCCCCCCCCCGGTCCCATCACTTGGGTGTGCACCATCGAAAGATGCAAGAAACGTCATGGCAGTAGCCCCTTAAAAATACCACTTCTAGTGTGTGTTTATCAATGCTCTTGAACCTGTGATGTTAACACATTTTTTTTTTATTACATACAGAACAGATATGGTCATCTTTTGGATAGCGTATAAGGGACAAAGCATAGGGAGAGTGGGGTTGTTTTTTCATACAGCAGTCTCTTTACATCTTTAGACCAAAACAGCAGAGTTGACAGGCCTTAAGACACTTTTAAAAAAATTCCTTTTATAACATACAAGTTAACTTTACATACATCACAGTGGAGATGTGGCGGGGAGGTGTCTGTAAGTCAAATCAGCTTTTATCTTGCCGGCAGGTAGCTATCAGGAGTCAACAGCCAGCACTGTGAGGCTTTCTCCCCATAGCTACGCCTCTCCCTCCCCCCGCGTCCCCCCCCCACCTTGAACATGTGCTTCTTTTCAATGAAAACATAACTTCAAACTGTGAAAGGTTCTTTGGGCATATATTTGTAGGCAGGGGAGGCAAAAGGAGCAGTATCCTGACTAATAAATGCTGGGAACTGAGAACTGCAGGAGGCTTTACAGTTGTATCTGTTGTTTTTGTTTAAAAAAGACCATACCTTGGTTCAGTTCTGCATGAGGAAGTAATCCTGCTCTCAGGTCTTTTGGCAACAGGTAGATCAGTTTTAAAACCATGGCACCCTGTCGGACTCCACACACTTGCCTTCTAAACTGCCGTGGTGCTGTAGGGTAGGGCTTTGGGGGCAGAAGTTATGGAACCCAGACCCAGCTCAGCAGAATGAGCAGCTCCCCCCTTCCCAAATGCAGCTTACTTCAAAAATGCGGTAAGTGAAGCAATACATGTTCCCATCTAAAGGTCTGCTGGGCTGGGAGACCATTAAGGCCAGAGTCTAAAACCACCTAGCTGCACCACTGCTAAGTAGTGCCTAAGTCAAAGCTGCCCACCCCACCGGTCCTCACTTTTAAAAACCCGACTTCCCTTTCTCTCTCCTCCCAGGCTCTGCTGTTGTCAGGTTGCCCTCCAGGTCACATTAGTTTCCTCCCACCCCTTCCAAAAGGTATTTCAGCCCCAGAACAGACTGAACAAAATAAGAACATAGGAAGCATAAGAATAGTCAGGCGAGTAGTCCATCTAGCTTAGTATTGTCTACACTGACAGGCAGGAGCTTTCCCCAACTCTACCTGGAGACATCAGGGCTTTTATTTATAACCCAGGACCTTTTGCATGTAAGGCAGATATTCTACCTGTGAGCTACAGGCCCTCTGTTGCCTTCCCAGCTCCCAGCTCCCCCACTTCAGAGCAAGCACAGATGGGTTAGCTGCTTTATGTCTTTTGCCCTCTAATAACAGAGATTCAACTCCACCTGGACTGTGGCCATCTTTCTGAGCAGAGCACTGGGGTAGCAGTGGGGCAGGCATGGTGGTGGGGAATGTGACAGGATAGATTAGTGGTATTACTTGCTAACTTGCCCCAAGAGAACAGCAAATCTTGGCTGATGGCACTGCTGTTTTGAATGGAATAATGAAAGGGTGTCTTAACACTCTGCTCTTCTCTCTCCTGCACACTATTATTTCATCAATAGTCTAGAAAACAGCTAGGATATGCTGGCATTGGGAAACAAAACCCTTTACGTAGGAGCAATATCAGGAGGCGGTCTGGCTCCTTGTTTACTGAAAAGCCAACCCCAAAGGGTTGGGGACCTCCTTGTGACATGGAAAATAATAAGTGTTAGCTGCGCTCAGTGAAATTGTTGATATCTCCCTAGTGTGTCACCTCCAGGTAGGTCTGGTAGGGTAAGGCCTAAGACCAAGAGTGGCCTGAAATCTGGAAACTTAATGGACAGAATAAAAATAATGGAACCTAGGAAGCTGCTTTTACAGCAGCTAGACTTTCTATTTTGCCAGTACCCTGTAAGACTGACTGGCAGTGGCTGCCCAGAGTCTTATGAAGAGGTCTTTCCCACCACCCGCTCTCTTCTTGATCATTTTTTAAACTGGAGATGGCAGGGACTGAATCTTCTTCCTGCAAAGCAGATTCTCTGCTCCTGATACCTGTTCCCTCCGCCTTTGCTACCTACCCTGTAAGCCTCACTCTCTTTCTCATCATGAATAAAGCCCCTGTTTGATCTCAAGCCTTGCTGCAGCTACTTAACCACATTCTGTGCTCTTTCAAATCAAACTACCCCAATGACTTCACCAGCCTCCTAGATTTCCTCTCTCCTGCTCTCGGCAAAAAATTATGGGTCAGAGATCAACAATGTCGACTTGCAAGTCGCAACGTCCTCCCCACCCACCAGCTTTACCACTTAACGTCTCTTTCTTGTTTTTTCTTCATCTTGGTTTGTTGTGTAGAGCCCACAGACCTTTTCAGCCTTTGCCATACTTCTTTCATCTCTGTGTACATTCTGTGGCTCTGGGTGGCTTTGAGTAAGCAAGTGACACAAAACCACACATAGAGTAGGGGTCACTGCACAGGTCCAGCTTGTGGGCAGGTGTTAAGGAATGGAGCTGTAAGGCATTTGATATGTGTGCCATGGTGCTTGCCGTACCCAAGCCACTACTCAGCACACAAGAAAGTGGGTTAAGTCACAGCACGGTACGGTTGACTGGATTGGGGCAAGTGTTCCCACAAGCTGTTCAGGCTATGACTGGACTTCCTTTTTAGTCTATGTTTTCCCAGACCTCATTCAGGCATGTTGGAGAAAGAAAACATTGCCCACAGAGGCAGGCAGGGGAGGCTTGAGAGATGCAAAAAGAAAAAAAAGAAAGAAAAAAGCCTGCAATAATCTCCCTCTGCTGCAAAGCGCACAAAGAAAGGGGCACGTGGACAGTCCCAAGCTTTGACTCTACCAAGAACTGCCAGGACGTTGGCCCCTCTCTGTCTGTCTGTCTGTCTGTCTCTCTCTCTCTCTCTCTCTCTCTCTCTCTCTGAAAAACCTTGGTCTCCCCTGGCTTCAAAGAAAATTAAAACGTGAAAGGTTCTGTGAGATTTAAATAAGACGTTAAGAGCACTTAACATTTCTGGGCTTCTTACTGCTGCTTCCTCCCACAGCCTTTAAAGTTCACCAGCCTCTGAACTGCCTACAGCAGAAACCTCCTTATATCCCAGAGGACCAGCTGTTTACAACTTCATCTCAAGCAGCAATCCACTCCCAGTCACTGGTGCCGAGTCACGAAGCATGAGACGGGGCTCACTGGCTGGGATGGAACTGCCACTGGATGTGACAGGGTGGCGGCAAGAGAAGGGGAGCAACAGGTGGGATGTGGGTTATGAGTGTGCACACCTGCCATCAACCGGGTGAACAGCCAGCAGAGTGGCATCGCCCTAACTTGCATGCCACAGCTGTGGGTGCTGCTTTCTCAAAATCCTCTCCCAACAAGACCATCTCTGCTTTCTTGCTGCTTCTGGAAGCCGCTTAACAAAGGACCAATATCATCTTCTCAGCTCGTTTCCCCGTTTCTTCATTTCCCCAGCCCATCCTCCCCAAGCACATACCTCTCCACCGACTGCCTTGCTCCATCTCCCCCAAGTCCAAGTCTGCTTTCATTGGTTTCAATATATGTCATGGAGAGGGAGGGGCCTAGTCTCCATCTTGACTGCTTGCTTTCCTGAATTGCCTGCAAGATACATTTGAATACCTCTTGAGAGCCGTATGCAACACCCAAGTCTCCCTTGGGGCCCTAGTGGAGCAGCACAAGGTAAAGGAGCACAAAGCACACCTTGGTGGCCTTTCAACAGCAGAGGACTTCCCAGTTCTTTCAATGACTCTCCACATACCAGCTAAACATACGTATTGCCTTCCTCTCCATCAGCACACCACCCACTGCTACAAAGAGCTGGAGATACCCACCCCACCTTCAAGTCTACCAATTGTGCCTCTCACCTGAATTATTATCTATGATATTTGTTAGGCTTGAATCTTCCCCTTCCTCTAAGGAGTTCAGAACTGGGCACACTGGGACTCTCAAAGAGGTCTCCCATAAATAGAATCACAGAAGTGTAAAGTTGGAAGGGACCATAACCTCCTGCAAAACCCCAACGTGGGGTTCAAACCCATGACCCTGAGATTAAAAGTCTCATGCTCTACCCACTTGAGTTATGCTTTTAAGTGCCCAGGCCCAGATCTAAACAGCTTCAGCGGTGGAAGCCCATCATGTGCCTGTGGTCCGTCTCTGGGCACTGACGTCCCGCTGTTGACTTCCATACCACAGTCTTCCCAAACGCATCCATACGCTCTTTTGGATTCCCAACCTCCCAATTTATCCCAGATAATCCCCTGTGAGCAGGTCCCATAGAGAGACAGCGAAGGAGACGAGCTTGGAATGTTCGCTTTGCTATGATGGGATCCATCTCCCTAGTCCTGGTTTGCAGACCAGTGCATGCCATCAGCGCTGCCTCCGTGGTGGTGAAGTGGGCAGCGGCAAGAGCCGGCAAACATCTTAGTTCTTCCATGCAGGCAGATAAAGGAAGGAGGGAGGGGACCGTCTTGAAAACCTCATCCAAGCCAAGTCCACTCTGCCTGTGCATCTCTCGTTGCCTCACTTGGGGGCGGAGGGGCCTTCATTGCCATGGTTCTCCCCCTTTGGAAAGCTGGCAGTAACCCAGCCGTTTTGGAAAGCATGCAGGCCCAAGATGAAAGCTGCAAGTTTGGAGGTTAGATGAGGGAGGGAGCCGCTATCCAGTGCAGGAGCTGCTGCGGTTGGTTGTCTGGGGCCTCGGTTTTCCAGCAGTAGGAGAAATGCAGGAGTTCTGGTATGTACATACTGGCATTCCGGGAGTTTGGGGGGATCAGAGGGGAGAGAGTTATAATTGGCAGAAAAAGAAAAGACAAGAGTAGCTCATTCGGGGATGTAGGAAACTTGCCACACAATGATGTGGCTCCGTTCAGCCTTGGAGAGGATGGGCTTGACTTGGGTGGCTTCTCCTGCGTTTTCCTCCGTCTCGTCATCTTCTCCATCTCCTGTGGAGAGACCTTGTACAATGAATGGAAGAGAAGAACACGGAAGCACCGAAGCTCCACCAAGCAGGCCTCCCAATCATTAGTAATAGGTACCATTTACATAGCATCTTTAGATGCCTGAGAGGGCTTTGCATACATTATTATAATCTTTACCCCAACTCTGTAGACCTAAGTTATCCAAGTTCTGCAAATGGAGAGCTGCAGAGTGGGAGAGGTCTAAATTCATCTAGTTCTCCTGAGTGGAAAGCTTGATTCAGGTCGTCCATGGTGTGTCTGCATTACATATTCATACTGATTTTTAATTGTGGTTTTATTGCTTCTTTTTATTGTAGTACAATAAGAAATGAGATAATTACAGAAGCAGTTAAAAATACAATTAAAAAACACACCTTATTTAGCGCAGCACATTTCAGTTGCTACAACAGGTCAAAAAAAATCACTTAAGTGATCCACCAAGACTCTCAGCAACTTCTAAGTGGTCTGTGCAAGCAGGGGAGTTGGGGAACTGCTGAGTCTGTGGCAGAGGAAAGGATGGAAGCAGGCTGTCCTGTGCCGTAACTCTCAAAGGGCCAAACAAGATACGGATGTTTGCCATGGTGTGGTTGCTTTTTCTTTTAACAAATAGATGATGTGAGGGGGAAGTCTGACTCAGAGGGGGACTATGGCATGGAGAGAAGGGCCATTCATCCCTTTGTCCTTGCCGCAATCCCAATCAAAACCAGGGCTCTTTGCACCTGCTAAGGACAACGGCAGGAAAACTCAGAACCCCTAAACTACAGGACATGCTTAAAGTGGTACATATGAATGCGATATGCCTCTGAAGACGGTTTGGAAGCTAGTGCAGAATTCAGTGGCCAGGTTGCTCATCAGAGCAAGACGGTTTGAGCATTATTACACTGATCCTGGTCCAACTGCACTGGCTACCAATTAGTTTCTGGGTACAATTCAAAGTGCTGGTTTTGACCTATAAAGCCTTAAATGGCTCAGAACCACAATACTGCAAGGACCGCCTCTTTCCATATGAACCTATCTGGACCCTGAGATCATCTTCTGAGGCCCTTCTTCGTGTGTTGCCCCCTTGAGAGGTCCGGAGGGTGGCAACAGGAGAACGGGCCTTCTCTGCAGTGGCTCCCCATCTGTGGAATGCTCTCCCCAGGGAAGTTCGCCTGGCGCCTTCATTACACACCTTTAGGTGCCAGGCAAAAACGTTCCTTTTTAACCAGGCCTTTGGTTGATCCGATTTACATCCTATGCCCTTTTAAAATGTGGGGTTTTTTGGAGGGGGCTATTGGGTTGTTGTTTTATTTTTATTAGATATTTTGTGGTTTCATATCTTGATTTTATTCTGTGAAAAGCCCTGAGACCTCCAGGTATAGGGCGGCATATAAATTCAATAAATAATAATAGAAATTTCTTCCTTAGCCACCTCTATGCTAGCTTGTCCTTTACTCACAGCTGCTCTGCACAATGAGGATATATATGTAAAAGAACTCACCAATCCGGAAGTC
The DNA here is from genome assembly GCF_027172205.1 of Podarcis raffonei. Taxonomy (NCBI): domain Eukaryota; kingdom Metazoa; phylum Chordata; class Lepidosauria; order Squamata; family Lacertidae; genus Podarcis; species Podarcis raffonei. The sequence goes on along the minus strand of NC_070615.1, from coordinate 37,444,673 downwards.
AATGTACCCTTCCCCACCACTGAGCACCAGGACGTTCTTCAGCTTCTGGCCCTCAGCCTCGATGGTGGCCGTGCTGGGGTTCTCGGAGGGGCTGTCTAGCACACTCCCGTTCAGTGTTGCCAGAACGTTACCTGAAAGAATCCAGAGCTTGTTCTGAGCAGCTGAGATATACTACTGAGCTTTGGGCAACCAAAATGACAGAGGATAAGGCTATCAACACTACTATCATCCTGATGGGTCTTATGTCCAATGTCACTGGCAGAATGGCCCCAAAAGTTACTGGGAAACACCCGTGGCAAGAATGCTGTTTGCACTCAAGTCCTTTTGGGTTTCTCACTGGGGCATGTGGTTGACCCCAGTGAGAAAAGGATGCTGGGCCAGATAGCTATGCCCTGGACTTGATCCAGCAGGGCGATTCTTAAGATGTTCTTGAACATCATAGGAAAGGCCATTGCAATGGAAAGAGCCTCAAAATTCTGCATAAGCCTTCAGGTTTCACAATAAGCTCTCAGCGTCACGATGCACTGACAGAATGGCATTCACGGAGTACTTTAGATGTTCTGTTTACCAGGCACAGAGACAAAGAATTTGACCGCGTCACGGTGACCATGGAAGCAGAGCTGGGCTTGAGCCATGGAGCAGTAAGGGATAAAACTGCTGGCAGACTTGTCATTGCTGTCGTCACTGCCGTACACGTGGATGATCCCGCCAGGCCGGTTCCCTTCTCCAGATGTTGGGGATGTCTTATTGGCTGAAGGCAACACACACAAATTAAAAGCAAGCAATAAGGAGGGGGAAATGTAAGGGCTGACTGCACCACACATGGCTAAACTGGTTTAATTATCCTACAAAGCGTTAGTGCCATGAATTCCTTCTCCTGTCCAACTGTCAGAGGGAAAGTCCAGTAACATCTGGCTTGACAATCTGGTCTGCTCCTAGCAACTTTTAAAATGTCGCCTACCCTTGAAAAAATAACATCTCATTTTAAGATTTCGGATCATAGCTCAAGCTAGTACATTTTAGATCTTACGGTGTTCTCCTGGAGAATAAACATCTCCCCAGACTGGGGGTAATTAGTATAAAAAGATTTACTTAGAGCCATATCCTGAGGTGGAGCCTACAGAGCACTGTGTGTTGATAAATATGTTTGTTTCTCTCCTCTCTTGCATCAAGTTTTTCTAAAAGGAGCAGACTTGGATATCCCTGATATTTTATATCACCAATGTATTACAACCCATTCTAATGTATTTTGTATGTTATGATATTCTACTTATATGGTTGTTGGTTTTATTTTGTTTGGTTCTATCAGGACTAGGACCACATAATAAAGAATCCGTCTCTTCTCTCCCCAGAAAACCCTGGGAAGTATAGCTCCATGAGTTGAGACAAAGGTTTCCAAAGGCATATTTAACACTTGTAAAGAGAAATGTGGCTGGTCTGGAAGTGGTTTCATTGCTTTCAATTTTTTAAAAAATGTCCCTTTTGTTCTGCTAGGGAGAGCTCCAAGAAGGTGGGGGAGGGGCAGAGGTGGAGCTAGCTGCTCTGGCACCCGGAGCAGTGCATATACTGTGTACCTGGAGGCAGGGCTAGCTGCCTGCGGGGGCGGGGCTAGCATCCCAGGGGGGTGGGGGCGATGTCACCCCCCCTCAGGGATGACACCTGGGGCAGACCGCACCTACCACACCCCCTTCCTCTGCCAGTGGGGAGGGGAGCTATTCTGCAGGAGGCTTGTTGAACTGACCCAGAGTTACATTACACAGGGGTCTGTAAAAGCATGCTTAAATTGGCTGGTTGTATTTTTTGAAGAAAAGCAACTGCAGTCTGGAAAGCATCTTGATGAGTTTCCTGCTGAAATTCTACCCTCCCCACCCCAGCTTTTTGCCACCCTAAGCCACAGTTCACTGCAAAATGTACCTTTGGGGGCAAATCACATCCAGGAAGGGAGTGATTATAAACAGGAAACTGACACCCAATCTGGATTATGGATATTTTCCAGATTGGGGGCCCCATGTCAGCTTCAGCTTTGTTTTCAAAATAAAAGTGGCTGGGTTAAAGGTAAAGGTAAAGGTACCCCTGCCCATACGGGCCAGTCTTGACAGACTCTAGGGTTGTGCGCCCATCTCACTCAAGAGGCCGGGGGCCAGCGCTGTCCGGAGACACTTCCGGGTCACATGGCCAGCGTGACATCGCTGCTCTGGCGAGCCAGAGCCGCACATGGAAACGCCGTTTACCTTCCCGCTAGTAAGCGGTCCCTATTTATCTACTTGCACCCGGGGGTGCTTTCAAACTGCACTTTCAAATATTTCAAATCATTTGACATGTTTGGAATGGGGGAAACCCAGGAGCACTCAGCACTGTTTTGCCAGTGGCAGGGATGTCACTGTCCTCACATGCAATTTCCAATCTGTCTTCTGAAGTGGTTCAAGAGCTACTTGTGGGAGGTTTTGTTTTTAATTTGTTCTGTTTAAATGTATAGCTATGTTAAAAATTCCTAGGCATGTGACCACATTTCTGCTTCATCACTTCTTTCATCATGAGATAGAAGCAGAAAGGAACTGGTTTAAAGGTTCTGAAACTTTAACATGCAAGGGGGACCTTCAGAAGTGATGATCTGCTCAACATTCCTAACATGGATTCACAAGAACATTTCCAATCTTACATTTTTTTGGCAATTTCAAATGAAAATAGAGGTGAATGAATGAATAGGCAGAGGAAGAAAAGTGAGCGGATGGATTAAAGGATGGAGAAGTCAGTGGGTTAGATATAGGATGGCATCTGGAATCTAGATGGAAAGAGGTCTTGGACTTACCCCTGAGCCCAAGGAGCTGACCTCGGTGGAGGACTACAGCTAGGAGGAGGAAGCGAGGGAGAGCAGGAAGGGGAAAATAGGAACAGAGGCCACAAGTTGGGGAAGAGAAGAAAACAGCAGTTACTGGAAGCAGCAGCAAAAGGAGCACATTGACATTTAGTTCCTTTGCAAAAATGCATACGTTTCTTTTAACAAATGGCACAGCATTACAGCCAAATAATAAAATATTAAGAAACTTGATACTAAATGCTGTCTCAGCAACAGGTGCTTAGAAGTCAGAGAATTATCCACCCAGAGTACTGCTTTGCACCTCCATTTTGCACCAATAGGTGTCACATCTGAGGTGGGAAGCCACATGCAGTGACTGGGACCCATCCCTTGTTCTCCATGGATCCTCTGATGGAACACATGCCCCCTAGAGGACAGGAGGGCACATTCCACTGGACTTGCCAAATGACAGAAGACCAGAAAACTGGCATTAGCCCCAAACCCATCATGATTTAGGAACAGAGAATGCTGCCTTAAACCAGTTCAGGCTCCTTGTATGTCTAGTCCAGAACTCTCTACTGTGATTGGGAACAGATCTCTTAGAGTTTATTGCCTTGCCCCAAGTTCCTTCAAACAAATATCATAACTCTTTCCCCCTACATGTCCACTTCATCTCTGGTCTGAGAAAAAACCCAACGCACCTCTTTTGCAGATCTCGGAGAGTTTGTGTCCCATAGTTTGGGAACCTTTGTGCTCAGAGCTGTCTCTAGATCTCTAAACCTATGACCAACCACATTATTTGCACCACCTCACTCAGCTGCCACACCACACTGGTGTCTCATGGCTAACTTACTTTGCAGAGGACTCCATTCTGAAAACATTGTGAGCTGCAGAATGTCACAAAAAAGACATACTGGAAAAATACAAAGGCCTTGGGAAGTCAGGTACAGAAAAATAGAAAATCTACATTGCATTATGCATGTGGCATTGCAGATGTTTGTATTCAAATCCCTTACAGAGGGAAAAGCAGTTGTGCATTAAGACACTGGGGAGGTGGAATTAAGCACATTCCCACACTAGCCCCCCTTTCAAATCATGCATTCCAAATCTGGGTTGTATCCATCTAACATTCACCCAGAGTAGACCCATTGGGTGGTCTTCAATTAGGTAGACCCTAGTTTTCTCAGGGTAGACCCAATGAAATGAATGAGCATGACTAAGTTAGGTCCAGTAATGCCAATGGGCCTACTCGGAGTAGAACTAATAGGGATGTGACACTTACTTTTCATTTTTTTAAAAAATAACCAATGGGCCTTCTTTAGATGCATTTGCATGTAAGCTTAACATTTGCCTCTGTGATAAGCACAATCTGCAATAGATACTCGTTGCGCAAGCTTCACTGCAACAAGTTAAGAGCTGGATGAATGCAAGCTTTAAAAACAAAGTCTGCTGGATTTGGGTCAGCTTGTGTGAAGGGCTGGAATCCACACACAGAAAATCCTCTTGCTAGGAGGGAGAAGCGGTTTGAGAAAATCACATACAGAGGAAAAACACATACAGCAGAAGAAATGAAAATGGAGTCCACTTACTCTCTGTCAAAGGGATGGAAATGACAACCCCGTTGCCTGTCCCTACCCACAGACGGTTGCCAGCAATGAGTAACGCTGTAATCCGCACAAATGAGAAACCCAGCTTTCCGGTGCCTGGATGAGAGGCACAAACAAAGTTAGTTAGGGTAGTGTAGGTCACTGAAAAGGCCAAGATCATATTCATTCATTCAAACAGCACTAGTCCGGCCCCCTGCTCCAAAGGGCTGTCTCTCGTACTGTTTCATTTACCTAACATTTTGCTGACATAGGGCTCAATGTCTACATCCTGGAGATGCTGATGGGTGTGAGCGTGGTACAGCCTCAGCGTAGAATCCAGGCGGATGGAAACCCAAACACCGTCCCCAATCCAAGCCAGCTGTCGGATCTGGCTCTCCCGGCGAGGGTGGGCATCAAAGGACTTCTGGAAAGGGCATGGAGAAAAGGGAAATATGCTCAGGGTTTCCACAATGGTTGCCCTCTTACTTAATCGCCAGAGTCATTGTTTAGGAAATGGCACCTCTTCTCAGGCTGAGGGTCCGGTGCCCTGACCCCAAAACTCAGTTGGATCTGGTCGTTTAATATCTCTCCTCCTAACCTACCTCACAGGATTGCTGTGAGGATAAAATAGGAGGGGAACCATGTCTGCTTCCTTCAGCTGGGGAGGTCAGAGAAGGTGTCTTACACCTGGAGGTGTCTCCAGGTGTAAGGTGACTACCACGTTGGCAAATCCCGACTACCCAATTCCGTTGGATGCCTCCTTCACCCCAAATGAGAGAATCTTAGCAATAAAAGATGGTGTCCTTAAATTGCAGTTTCCCCAGTAAAAGTCTTCACTTTTTTGATTAAAACAGGCTCACATGAATTAGCCACCCAAAGCCTTCATTAATGAATGAGCCAATAAACACTTTCAATCCCAACAGTACTTTAAGTTAGAAAGCATTCCGAGATTCTCTGCCATGTTCCTTCGTTCAGAGACACCCTCGCCATACCTCTATCTGCATCGTTTTGGGCTGGATGACGTGGATTTTGTTCTTGTAGCCGCACCACACTCGGTCATACACCACAGCCATGCAGCGGATAGAATGGTGTGTGTGACCCAGGTCCATGAGATGGTAATTGCTGAGGTCCCACTGACCGTCTAGAGATAAACGCACAGGAAAGAAGGAAGGAAGAAGAAGAAGATGGGTAGAGAGGACTGGTTTGCTTCTCAGTGGTCTTGATGTATCAGGTGTTTCTGGGATCTGTGGACCGCTGCCCTGTGTGGTGAGCCACTGAACTGCAGGGGGCAGTTTCTCAGGGAAGTACTTTCAGACCCTGGACAGACTCCGCCCACCACTGGCCACTGGATGCTCTTGGACAGGAAGGAGTATAAGAGGGCTTCCTGTTTCAGTTCAAGTCTTGCTTGAGTAACAAGGGTCAGGGGAGGAAATATAACCAAAGCAGGGGTGCTCTTGCTCTCCTCCACCCACGTGGGCTGGATCAGGGAGAAGCAAATCTATAATGGTTTCATATTTGTATATTGGAAAACTGAGATTTCCCAAGCTTCTGCTGCATGTACTAAAGTCTCTTTTGATTGCCAGGTTCTGTTAGTTAGGATATGCAGATAAGTCAGGGTCAAACTATATGTGAGGTTTTTGAAACAGAGGTTGGCTGGCCATCTGTTAGGGATTCTTTAGCTGTGATTCCTGCATCCTTCTGACTCTGCAATTCTCTTGATTCTATGGAAGTTTGCTCTCAATAGGTAGCTGGATCAGAACTGTCGTATGCAGGAGGAAGGGCTTTAACACTTTGACCCCATGTGGTTCCAAATGAAATCCTATCCCTCCCCCCCCAAAATAAACCCTCTACTCCTCTAACCAGGAGGAAAGCTTCCATGGACAGAAAACTTGTCCCTTTGAATCCCACCAGTCCTGATTTCCCAAATCTGACTGCAAGGCCTTTCCCCAGCTCTACAGCAAAACTGTATCATTCCCCACAATGTTGGACCTACCTTCTCCTCGATGGAATATGGCTAGGGTTCCATCAGCCAGGGCCACTAGAACACGTCCTTTCACATGCCTGAATGTACACGGGATGGATGGGGAAGGATTAGTTTCAAAGCAAGGCAGTGACACGTAATAACACTGTGCAGGAACATGAACAACTGTGAGTTAAGTAATATTGTATGATCGCACCATGCAAGCACAGGAAACAGGCAATGAATTCAACGTACTGGTGATCCAAGCTCCCAAGTTTTTTAAAAAAGAAAAGTTTCTAGCCCCTTAGGGTCGTTGGCAAGGCCTTTTGAACTGTCAGAAGATTGTGCTGTTTGCAGGTTGGGGGATGAGCAGGATTTCTGCTGGTTCTGGTTTCTTTTTTTTTTGTTTTTTTTTGTTTTTTTTGTTTTTTAAATAATTTTTATTACAGATTTTTATAACAGCACAAACATATAACAAATACATAACCAAACAAAAAAAACAAAAACAAAAACAGAACAAAAAACATGTACCATTTCGTATCTTAGTTTCTTATACCTTACTTCCCCGACTTCCTCGTGCCTCCCTTTTCTGTATTCCAAGTTCTTATCAATTACTCAGCAAATCTTCCCTTATTTTAATTAAAATTTGAACTAATTTTCCTTATTCTCCTTGTCTTAACCATTGCTAATAGTAACCATTTGCTTTCCAATCCAACATCATTCTAACTTTCATTAATTTTATAATATTTCTTTAAATAGTCCTTGAACTTTTTCCATTCTTCTTGCGCTGCTTCTCTTCCCTGGTTTCGGATTCTGCTCGTCATTTCTGCCAAGCCCATGTAGTCTATCACCTTCATCTGCCATTCTTCCAGTGTGGGTAAATCTTGCGTCTTCCAGTACTTCGCAATGAGTATTCTAGCTGCTGTTGTGGCGTACATAAAGAAAGTTGTATCTATCTTTGACACCCCCTGGCCGACAATACCCAAGAGAAAGGCCTCTGGTTTCTTGGGGAAAGTATATTTAAATACCTTTTTCAGTTCATTATAGATCATTTCCCAGAATGCCTTAATCTTCGGGCACGTCCACCAGAGGTGAAAGAATGTACCTTCCTTTTCCTTACATTTCCAACATTTGTTGTCAGGCAAATGGTAAATCTTTGCAAGCTTGACTGGGGTTATGTACCACCTATAGATCATTTTCATAATATTCTCTCTTAAGGCATTACATGCCGTAAACTTCATCCCGGTGGTCCACAACTTTTCCCAATCAGCAAACAAAATATTATGACCAATGTCCTGAGCCCATTTAATCATAGCTGATTTAACTGTTTCATCTTGTGTATTCCATTTCAGCAGAAGATTATACATTTTTGACAAATTCTTAGTACTGGGTTCTAACAATTCAGTCTCCAATTTTGATTTTTCCACCTGGAAGCCAATTTTACTGTCCAATTTAAACACTTCATTTATTTGATGATAGTGCAACCAATCTCTCACCTTGTCTTTTAATTTCTCAAAACTCTGCAGTCTCAGTTTATCCCCTTCCTTTTCCAAAATTTCCCAATATCTTGGCCACTTCGGCTCCATATTTAACTTTTTAACTGCCTTAGCTTCCATTGGCGACAACCACCTTGGGGTTTTGTTTTCCAGCAAATCTTTATATCTGACCCAGACATTTAATAGTGCTTTTCTGACAATATGGTTTTTAAAACTTTTATGTGCTTTAACCTTGTCATACCACAAATATGCATGCCACCCAAAAATATTGTTAAAACCTTCCAAATCCAAAATGTCTGTGTTTTCAAGAAGCAGCCAATCTTTTAGCCAGCAGAAAGCTGCCGCTTCATAGTACAGTTTAAAGTCTGGCAGGGCGAACCCCCCTCTTTCCTTTGAATCCGTTAAAATCTTAAATTTAATTCTGGGCTTTTTGCCCTGCCAGACAAATTTAGATATGTCTTTCTGCCACTTCTTGAAACAGTCCATTTTATCCATTATTTGTAACGCTTGAAACAAAAACAACATTCTTGGCAATACATTCATTTTTATAACTGCAATTCGGCCTAACAAGGAAAGCTTCAAATTTGACCAAATCTCTAAATCTTTTTTCACTTCTGTCCAAGTTTTTTCATAATTATCTTTAAATAAGTTCACATTCTTAGCTGTCATATTTATACCCAAATATTTCACTTTTTTAACCACAGTCAACCCTGTCTCATTCTGAAACCTTTCTTTTTCAACCTGTGTTAAGTTTTTCTCCAATACCTTTGTCTTTAACTTATTCAATTTGAATCCTGCCAGTTGACCAAACTCTTGGATTATTTCCAAAACTCTTTTCGTACTAGCTTCTGGCTCTTGCAATGTAAGTACTAGGTCATCTGCAAATGCTCTCAGTTTGTAATGTTTAGCTCCGACCTGAATCCCTTTAACCAACTGGTCCCTCCTAATCATATTAAGCAAAACCTCCAGGACCGATATAAAAAGTAATGGGGAGATAGGGCACCCCTGTCGTGTCCCTTTTTCAATCTTGAACTCTTCTGTAACTACATTATTTACAATTAATTTTGCTTTCTGTTCAGAATATATTGCACCTATACCATTCTCAAACCCTTGGCCTACCCCCATCCCCCGGAGGTTCTTCAACATAAAACTCCAAGAAATGTTGTCGAAGGCTTTCTCGGCGTCCACAAATATCAAAACAGCCTTAGTGTTTATATTCACTTCCAACTTTTCCAAAATGTCAATTATATTCCTTACATTATCCGACAAATGCCTTTTCGGGAGAAAGCCTGCTTGGTCCCCATGAATCTCCTCCATCAAAACTCTTTTCAGTCTCTTTGCTAAAATGTCAGCAAAGATTTTGTAATCCACATTCAATAACGAGATGGGTCGATAGTTTTTAAGTTGGGTCTTTTCAGTCTCTGTCTTTGGTATAAGCGTAATGTAAGCCTCTCTCCACGTGTCGGGTGCCCTTTTCCCCTCCATAATCTCGTTACAGACTTCCTTCAAAGGTTGTATCAACCCTTCCTTCAGAACTTTATAGTATTTGGAAGTCAGTCCATCCGGTCCTGGGGATTTGCCCAACTCCATACCTTGAATGGCATCTTCTATTTCTTGTGCTGGTTCTGGTTTCTTCAGGGAGATGGGTGACATGACTCTTCAGCCCTTGGTTTACATAATTTAAATATTTTGGGAATCTTGGTGGAGAATGAAGTTCCATGGTACAATTCCTGCATTGCAGGAGGTTGGACTAGATGACCCTCGGAGTGCCTCCCAACTCTAAAATTCCATGATGTCTAATGCAAATATGGAATATGGAACATGGGAAATTGCTTTCTACCAGGGTCAGATGATTTGCCTATTTAGCCTAGTAGCATCCCCTCTAACTGGCAGGGTCTCAGGAAGAGATATTTCACATCAACTGATTCCCTTTTAACAGGAAGGAACTGAGCCCGAAATCTTCTGCATAAGAACCGTGCACTCTACAACTGAGCTGCGGTCCTTTCCCCTTTATATAGAAAGTTGCTTTCCTATATCGTCTGTCCAGCTGAGTGCTGCTATCACTCTGAACTAGTGATGGCTCTCCAAGGTGTTAGGTAGAGGGATTTTCCCATAACCCACCACCACCAGGCACTTTTTAAAGCAGGAGATGCCAAGGACTGAATCTGGACCTTCTCCATGTGACACAGGTGCTCTTCTATAGAGATACAGTCCCTCTACTGACCAGACAAGCAAGTTTTCTAAAAGATGTGAATATCCATAGTTGGTTATGTATCAATTCATAGACACCAAGTTCAGCATCTCTACTTACACCAGGCTCAGCACTGAATCCTTCAGCTTGATTGAGTGTAGACATTTCTTCCAGTTTGAGACTGCTGAGTGCACATACAACCTGGGGGAAAGGTAGTTTAGTTAGGCAGTACAGTCCCCGAGCCCCACACCAAACTGGGCCATAAAGCAGCCTTACACTGTGTCACTCATTGGTCCATCTAGCCCAGTGTTGTCTACACTGACTGGCAGCAGCTATCCACAATTTCAGACGGGATTTCCCCAGTCCTACCTAGAGATGCCAGGAATGGAGCCTAACTGAGCAGCTCATCAGCCGCCCAATCGTCTTCTACCAGGCCCTGTGAAACCTCTGCTTCAAAGCGGTTCTGGGCAGTGTGCTTCACTGCTTGGACTGTGCAATGTCACGCTTCCTCTATCTGACCTCCCAGCCTGCCTTGAATTAGCCTTCCTGCCCACCTGATCTGGTTGTTGCTTTTGGAAGTCAGCCTCCACTTGCCTGGGACTAAACTACTCACATCTGGGGCCCCTGGACTGACAGCCAGCTTTGCACCCCAGGACCCCAACATCCGATTGTTTGCAGAATGGCATCTCGGCCCCATGCTGGATCCTGACAGTAAGTCACATTACTGGCAGATTCTCCTGCAAGTTCTAATATGGGGTTGGCCGGGACACCTAATTTCTTCCAGATGTTATTGGACTGAGACTCTCATCAACCCCCCCATGCTGGCTAGCTCTGACGGGAGTTGGAATATATCAACATCAATAGGTACCGCTCCGGCGGGAAGGTAAACAGTGTTTCCGTGCACTGTTCTGGTTCGCCAGAAGCGGCTTAGTCATGCTGGCCACATGACCCACAAGCTGTACGCCAGCTCCCTCGGCCAATAAAGCGAGATGAGCGCCGCAACCCCAGAGTCGGCCACGACTGGACCTAATGGTCAGGGGTCCCTTTACCTTTACCTAGACCGACACAGGTCCCCCAACTCTGTGCTAAGAAGCGTTTTCATCTGGGGGGGGGGGCGTTTGCTTTTGCTCTGAACCCATTATTCCATCATTCTGCCTTGCACTATGCTGTTTTCAATGCTTCTTGCCTGGAGACTAGAGACCGACGTTATCAATGGTTCGCCAAGCCACCACTGTGGGCTAGAGAGACATACCAGCCATTCTGTGCTCCCAGCCACATGGTAGGGGCAGCACTTGTGGTAGTGCCAGCCGCGTTTCCATTTGCCTCTTGCTCCTGGGCTGCTGTGCTCGACTCCATCTTTGGCTGCCCGTTTTCACTGTGGAGGGGGTGGGGGGGAAACACACTACAGGTTGGAGCTAGGCAATAAACTGAAAAATATTACTTTTGCTAGAGGCAAGTTTGTTAACCGATTCTTAACATGGTTCTGCACCCCGTTTTGTGTCATTTTCATTCGGTTTGTTAGCTGCCTCGGAGGCTATGTGGGAAATGGTTTTAAAAACTGCTGGAATCCAATGGAGAGAGAGCATCTCTGGAGGTGAAGTCAGACGGCTGGAGAATCACAGCTGCTGCTGTGGCTGCAGAGACTAATATCTTGCAACTACTGCCTCCCGTGTTGTTTTTGCTGCATTAGCAGCACTGACATGATTTCTCCAGGCCCCTCTCTTGGGCTGTCAATAAAACTGATAGGAATGTAAGAAGAGCCCTGTTGGAACAGGCCCAAGGCCCACCTCGTCCCAGGATCCTATTCTCATAATGGGCTTATGGGAAGGCTGCAAGCAGGACCTGGGTACAACAGCATGTCCCCCTCCTGCAACTCCCAACAACTGGTCTTAAGAGGTATCCTGCCTCAGACACTAGAGGTAGAACATAGCCTTTGTGACTAATAGCCATTGATAGCCTTATCCCATATGAATACATCTAATTCCCTCTTAAAGCCACCCAGGTTGGTGGCCATCGCTATGTATTTGGAGGAGTGAATTATTTAATTAAATACTTTCTTTTGTCTGTCCTGAATTAATAGGCCTCCTCATTCAAGACAAGGAAGAGCAGGCTTTAAGGAGCATTCCCCCTACCTGTTTTGCCTCACAGGCACTTGAACTGGGGTTGGGTCTGTAAACACATGCTCCGTAAGGGGGCCCGGGCGGACTTGGGCTGGCTCCATTTCGTGTACCCCATTCTCTGGCACCTCTGTAGCTTCTGTCGCTTCCTCGGTGGACTGGGACTGGTTGATCTTGCCGTTGCTCACGGCAGGCACCTCATCTGAAGGCAGGAAAGCAGAAGGAAAAGGCAAGAGATGGGATGCAGAGAAAGCAGGTTATGTCCATCAGATGAACAGTCAGCTGAAGTATCAGCTGACTGCTTGTTGGGCTTCCATGGGAAACTCCCCCACAAAAGACCCTGTATCCATGCCCTTCTCTTTCTTCCCACATATAGCTGCAACCACAGCTGTTTTTATTAAGGACAGGGTGTCACATCACACTTTTATTTCCCCGCTGAATACAACCCAGTAGTCCCTCGTTGGGGCAATGGGTAGGTGTATCCTGAGGCTTCACCCCTCACTATGAAGCCTGCCAGCACCTTCTCCCTACTGGGATTTGGCTTGGCTGGAGTTGATGTCATACCTTCTCTACTCCATCGTCCCTTTCCTTCCACCACAAATATAAGGACCTCTGATGCCTCACCATAAACAGCTTTAAAAGTCACGGCTTTCCCCCAAGGAATCCGGGAAGCTGTAGTTTGTTACGGGTGCAGGGAATTGCAGACATGTGGGGGAACAACTCTCAGCATCCTTAACAAACCACAGGCGCCAGGATTATTTGGGGAAAGCCGTGACTGTTAAAGTGGTATAAGAGTGCTTTCAATATGGTGTGGATGTGGCTAACACCCTGTGAAGGAGCATATTTCTGAACAGAACTATGATAATTTCAACATAGGGGGTTTTCCAGAAGGAAAAGAATATTTATTGTCATTTCCCAGCTGAATTCAGATAACCTGCCTTTTTAGCAGCACTCACAAGAAATCTTATTCAAGGCAGCGATGTTTACTCAGAAGTTAATCTTTTAATAGTACAGTGGTACCTCGGGTTAAGAACTTAATTCGTTCTGGAGGTCCGTTCTTAACCTGAAACTGTTCTTAACCTGAGGTACCACTTTAGCTAATGGGGCCTCCCACTGCTGCCGCGCCACCGCCGTGCAATTTCTGTTCTCATCCTGAAGCAAAGTTCTTAACCCGAGGTACTATTTCTGGGTTAGTGGAGTCTGTAACCTGAAGCGTCTGTAACCTGAGGTACCACTGTACTTACTCTGTAGTGGCAACATGTTTTAAGATTTCAGTCAAACTCAAGCTTTACACACACACACACACACACACACACACACACACACACACACACCTGTCAGCTCCTCCCCTTCTTTTGTCTTTCCCGTCATTATTTTCTCCTTTCCCCCAACTTTTTTCCTTCCTCCCTGATGAACAGGAAATGTTCCCATTATTTACACTGGGAAAGACATTTGTGGACATAAATATTTCATTACGTGTTGAGGTCATTTGACTGCTCTGTGTTTGCCCCATATAGCTGAATTTGAAGCCTTTTCATTGAAACCTGTAAAATGGGTGCATTTAAAGAAAAAAGGCTGAAGCAACCCTTCACTGACATACTCATATGGTGACCTGAGACATACTCTGTCCTTTATCCAGCACTGGAGTGTCTCCGCGGGACGAGCAATTGCTGCTGGGCACATTGCACCGGGTCGCACAGCCCACCAGGGTGATGCCTGCCAAGACACCGTCGGTTTCAGAGGACTCTTCGGGATTTATGTCCCCTTCCAGAAAGATTTCTCCAGGAGGATAGTCAGTGTCACAGGCCGCTGCAAAGAAGGGAAAGGAAAGCCTCCTGGGTCACTGCATACAATGTCTGTGCCCAACAGCCTTATCAACATGCCAGGCCAAGTTGTGCCAAGTTCCAATAATGCTCCTTGCTCATGCTAAAAGGATACTTCTGCCTACTAAAGATCTTCCTTTCCCATGAAGTCTTTTAAGTGAAGGTTTTTAATCTCAGACTGTTATCTGCATTGGACTTGAATTTTTTTATTATTATTGTTATGTTGCTTCATTATGTTTTAATGTGAAACAATCAGGCAATGAAATTAAATGAATGAATGTGGATGACTGGTATATTCCAAAGCAATAGTAAAATCATGACTGCTATTTATACATTGACAAGGGATGTGGGGTGGAATTTTGCCCCACTATAATACATTTCTGCAAAACTGTTAAGAAACACCTTGTTTCATAAAATGAATCCTATTATCAGCCCTGTTTCACGGCAACTATTTGTATTTTTAAAAATGCACATGTTCAATGCAAACATACACCTAATGTCATGTCTATCTTGGCCTTTACCCTGACAGCTGCAAGTATTGCTAGTATTTTTTTTCTATTATGGTTGTTGTTTTAAGGAGGTTTGGCTTTTTGTGGGGGAGAAGAGGCTCTGTGTGCATGTGTGTGTGCACGCATTTGCGCATGGGGGGAGTAGGCGAAATTCATCAGTTCTGTTTTCTTTCATTCTAACTTTTCCAAGCTTAAGTTCACATTTCTGCAGTAATTTTTTTTAATGTGCATTTCTTTAAAAAGTACTCATGAAAACTAAGCAGCATTTCAGTGCAATTTTCTCCTAATATACATTCTGCATGCACTTCTGACTGATATTCATACTCTTTGCAAAACATGTGCTTTCTATGTTATTTTCATTAATTTTTATGCACCCTTTCCTCTAATATACAATTTTTAAACACATTTTTTTTCAGGAGAGAACTGCATAACAAAATTCAGAGGAGCTTAAATTTGAAAGGATAGCTATGTTTCTGTTTCTTTTCTTCAGGATAGGCTATGTTTTGATCCACATACTGTTTCAGAAAGTGTAGATTCACATTAAAACCCTTAACCAAACATAATTTCTCCTCTGCCCCTACAAGAGAGGTTATATGTTTGTTTACATCTCTCCGTATGTGGACGAGTGAGTGAGAGCAGGGCTGAGAGAGCCCAGCCCCAGGGCCAATACACAGGCCCTGATTCACTACAGTACCACATTTCTAGTGTGCATGACTTATGGTTTTTAAAATACCTGCCTTATGGGTGGAACTGGCAGGATCCCTTTCATATTCCAGGTTGCGATCTCCTTCCCTGCGGGCTTGCCAGCTTTGGAAACAGCACCTGAACTGATATGATGAGTCATTCACTTACCTGGAATGCTGGAGATGCAAAGGACGTGAGCATTGCATACAGTGAAATGATCCACCACCGTCCCTGGCTGGTTGGCATCTATGATCACAACTTTGCTTGTAGACAAGGTGCTCGTGAGGATCCACACTCTGCTAGATGTGGCATCCATCTCGTGCAACTCTCTGGCCTGCAGAACAGCAAAATGCAGAGAGAGATGGTGAGAGAGAATGTGGTGGGTGGGAAGGTTCCGGTATGCCTTAATGGAGGCAGCTCCCACGACAGCGGGAGATCGTTGGCAAAGAAAAAGCAAGGATGATTGAGGGTAATTATCCTTGCAAGTTCACCCCAGGGACAGGGGGAATGGGCTTCATTCACAGTTCGTCTGGGTACCTGGCTCTTGCTCTGGCATGGAATGCGGGAGGCAGGGAGGCGCTGAGTGCAAAAGCACATTCACAATGAATTTCTAGGGTATGAGTGGGGAACCTTTTCTCAGCTCAAGGGCTGCATTCCTTTTCTGGGCAACCTTCAGAGGGCCAGGGTTGGCAGGGCCAGGGGTAAAACTAGAAGAAGCGCTGGATGTAAGTGCTAGCTTTGTACAGTAGAGCTGTTTCTAAACACCTGTTTCTCCATCCAGGCAAGCAAAAGGCAGTACTGGTGCTCAAGGGCAAAAACACTCAAGGAATGTTAAGCAGCATGAGTAGCTGGTGTGAGAAAGAAGCTTGGAGGGCCACACTGAGCCCCAGTTCCTGAGATTCCCCATACCTGTTGGGCTTCTATAGGCTCACAGGGTCTCACAGATGTATAAGATTGCCAGTGTCGCGGGGTGAGATGATTTACAATCGCCTCCCTCTGTGTTATTTTTAGGACTGTGCTATTCATGTTATTAGCAATTCTATGGATTCAAAACACCTAAATAACTGCTGAGGGATCCCCGCTATAAAAAGGGATTTAACCCTTTGCCCCCACTGTGCTCCTGATCAGAATAGCTCCCCTGCCCCATGGCTGGTATTTGCATCTTGTTCAAAATGTACAGTAGCCCCTCTCTCATCTAAGGGCAGCCCAGGTACCAGCCACTAAATCCAGAATTTTATCTCCTGTAGAACCACAAATGCTTCATTAAAAAAGCATGGTGAATGCCAAATTGATGTTAGAGTGCATTATGTGATTGTTGCTTTGCTGTGTACCCAGCTTATGAAAAATAGCTCAGGAAGTCACACTTAAATGTATAAGAAGGAAAATGGGAGAAATGGACAGCTCTCTTCCCCAACCTTTTTCTTTTCTGGCGATGTGTGGTTACTCTTGGTGCTTTCTCCTTCTGCTTCTCGGTCGCAAGTGAGAGGGTCACATCCTGGATCTGGTTTCTGCCCATTTCCAGTATCTGGTTCCACAGGCTTCCAGCCTGTCAAGTTGACACCAGCTGCACACCACAACTAAAAAGACAAAGAAAGGAGTTTGAAGAAGAGCAGATATTTTTTGTATGGGGCGGGGTAAAAAGACGTGAGCCACTTGGCATGTCTTGATCATCTTTGCAGTGTCTTCGTTCTCAAATATGATCTGCAATAGATCAGAATTCAGCACAAACCAAATGATCCATCCTAAGGGAATGCTGTAAGCGAGGGTACAGCTCTAGAGACCTCTGTGCCACTGGGCCTCCACAACAAAGGTAGAGTAGTCTTGGGAATGTGAACCAGCACAGGAAACATACTAGATGCCCGTGAAAAGGAAACATGAATATATCTATCAAAACCAGGGCTACTATTATTTGTGTAAAAAGCTCCCATCGCAGGCTCCTGGGCTCCATCAGAATTTGGCATGGCTTGGCAACCCCAGATAAATCAGGAAGGGGAGGAGGAAAACAGAGAAGGAGCAGATAAAGGGTGGGTACTGTAAGGCTGGCACCCGGGAATGGAGGGGAGAGCTCCTCCCCTTGGAACTCTAGATGTCAGAGAGTGCGAAGCAGATCTTCTGGCTCTCCTCTGCCCCTGGCAGAATGTAGAGCATCATCAGGGAGGTGGGAGGACTTTGGCCAGCAAGAGGGTGGAGAAGGAGATGGCGGTGGAGCTGGAGGCAAAGGGGCAGCACACAGACTCGTTGCCAGGAAACAAGCACTGCCTTCACAGGTGGAATCAGACGCCTCCTCCCAGATGAAGTGTGCATCATGTGTGCACACAGCAGACTTGTAGGGCAAGAGAGCCCCAAGAGTGAGCTTGCCTTGCCTTGAAAAGCTTGGCAGGAGGGGAGCGTCAACTGTTGGGACATCTTCGTCACTTCTGTTCGACAAGTAGATTATTCACACGAAGGAATGCCTGAACTTGTGACGCAACGTTCAGCAACGACAGAACTATCTGCTAAAAGAAATGGGAAGCTTTTGCACATATGTAACACTTACCTTCATGGTAGGGTCCTTTTCCACTAGTGGGCGGCAATACACAGGCACTGGGACATTTTTCATCCGGTTGTCCTCTTGGCCACCATTGGGACTCAGCTATTGGGGACGGAAAGGACAGGACGTGATTCAACTCTCAACCAAAATGTGATTTCCAGCTGCCAAACTGAGTAAGAGCATAAGAAGAGCACATCAAAGGGCCATTTTGTCCAACAACCTGTTCCTTTCAGTGGCCAACCAGGAGAAATCACACACACACGTGTGGCACACATGTAACACACATGTGGCAACCAAAAAGTTATCTAGTTCATATGCTAATGGACAATTTTGATAGTGCCCACAGGTTAATTGTTGGCATCCATCTGTCTCAAGAGACAATGGAGTGCGCCTCTGGAGGTGAAGTCAAACCACTGAGTTAGCAGCACTGAAGTGACTTCCCTGGGAGGCAAGCCTGGGCAATGTGTATGGCGGTCCTGGGTTGCCCAGACGATTGGGTACCCCCTCTCGGCCTCAATGATGTTACAGCATACGTATTTTAATGACTGCATGTTATTCTTGCTGTAAATCAACACCAGGACTTTTATAGTTGTTGTGGAAAACGTTTCCACAAATTCAGTAAACCGAGCTTCACCTCTCTTGCCTTTCGGTGAATGAGGCCTACCTGCTTGTATTTGGCGGGCAGGCTCCAGCCACAGGCCTGCAAGCGACCGTCATCATTCCGCACGTGCTCCCGAACTTGGCGGTACTGTTCGCGCTTCTGCTCGCGACGTGCGGATGACGTACAGTCACTGAGGAGAGACGCAACAGTGTTACTTCTCAATCTATGGTTAGAAATGAGAGGCAGAGGGTCAAGGAAGCATTGCCGTGGCAGCAGAAAGACAGAGATTCATGGAGTGAGAGGAAAAAGAGAGAGAGTGGTTGAAGCTCAGTCAATAATACACACAAAGCAGGGGGGAAAGCTATGGCAGTCAACCAAGGAGATCTCCTTCTATATATTTTAGAAAGTTTTTAAAAAAAATCTGTTCTCTAAGCATTTGGACACCTCTTCAGGTAGCATGGCCAATTTTTGCACAGTAGATTCTGAAACCAAGACGCTGGGTTTCTTTTTTCTAGGTTTGGATACACTTGGACACCATTTTGAATCAAGAAGGTGGAATGAACCTTTCTGAACTGCACTGATTTTAATTATTGATTCCCAGACTAAACTGATTGGGGGTGGGTCTTAGAATTCATGAGCAACACTGGGTGCAAAAAATCCACTGAGGCATGAGGCATCCATCCGAAAAGCATTCGTCAAAACTTTGGTTCTGTGGGAATCAAAGACAGCCCCTTTTTACTATCAGGGTTGTGATGTGCTATTTAGTTCTACTCAGAGATCCATTGAAACGAATTAACATGACTAACTCAGGGCTATTATTTTCAAGGGTTTACTCTGAGTAAAAATAACATTGGAGACAATATATAGATATGCCCAGTTTATGCATGCCTTCCTCTCTTCTTTGACAAGTATGTTGCGTTTTTCAGGGCAAATATTTGAATAAATATTAACACACAAAACGTGTACCCCTCTTTACTTTGATGTGCTTCACTAACTTGTTCATTCCTAAGTTTTCCCTGAAATATTTTGATGATTATAAAGTAACGAAAAGGAGATTTGCAGGACGCTGAATTCCAAGCAGCCACTGACTATGTCCAGCCTTGTCAAAATCTGGTCAGCACATGCTTTGAAGCTATACTTTCTGGGTTTCCGCCAAGCAACTAGGACAAGCCACAGCAGGAACTTTAGCCAAAGTGGTCGATGAACTCACTCATCCGGGAAGAACTCAAGGGTGCGACTCCCAGCAGAGATCTGGCACATAGTGTGGCTACGGCGCTGGCTGAACCCAGCTGCCGTGGGAGATTTGTAATGGATGTTCACTGATGGGTAACTCCTCTTGGCAGGTGGAGGACTGGAGGAGGAGCTGAACAGGCGGCTGAAGCTGGGGAGAAAGAAGGAAGCCAAGGGTGTTAAATTATGAGTTTTGTATTGTTAATCCCAAAGAAGAAGAAAAGAGGTACAGGAGTATGAATGGGGGGGGGATTATTTGTGTGCATTTTAATGAGAAACTACCTAATTCACACTTCTCAGACACAAATCAAAACACAGCAACCCTTTGAAAATTCACACTTCTTGGAATTTTGCAGCGCATTCTCCAACCAATGTGCAAAAAATGCATAAAAATATATGTTATCTATTAGTGAAGATGACATACAAAATGCTAGTCTTAAGAAAAACTGCTTGCAAAAATGTGCTTATTAATCAAAACTGTATCCAAAAATATATATTTATTAGGAGAAATGCGCACTAAAATGCTGATGCGTATTCATGAGGATTTTTTTTAAAGTGCAAATTGCAGCAAAAATGAGGAGAACTGAATTTAAAATTGGAGAAATGAGAAACAGAAAGAATCCTATATGGAAGCTACTGGAAAGTTGCTCCAACTAAACATTAGAGAACTTCCTGACATGGGATGAGGCAAGGAGTTGCACTATGTTTGGGTTTTAATGGGAGAGCATCTTGTGCAAGAATAAATTTGGCACTTCATCTGCTGTTTGCATGCATGAGTCAGAAAATGAGCAGGTGGGGAAACTGTGGCACTCCTGATGCTGTTGGATGTCAATACCCATCAGCCCCAACCAGTGTGGACAATGGTCAAGAATTATATTTAAGCAATATATAGCGGACCAGAGTTCAACCCTATCCGAAAGCCACATCTTCTGAATTTGAAGACCCCATCCATCTAATCCCAGGGTTGCTGGAGGATGTGAAGCAGCACGCTGCCACAACAGCTCATCTTTAATATTTTATTTATTCCCTTTGATTGAGAGGGGTCTTGGCAAAGTACCACCTTGGAGGCCCCTTCTTTACCTGGCATGATCAGTTAGCACCTTGGAAGCCATCTTTTTAAACTTCCCATAATGCTATGCAGCACTCAACACATCGGTGCTCTGTGGCACAATGGGAAATTTAAAATGAGAGTTTGCAGCTACAGAGGACAGAGAAGGATGGTTCGGTGATGTGCTTTTTGGAAACTCTGGAGCCCCAGCAACTACCCAACTGTTGAAGTTGTCTTCACACACCCTCATCTGATGGAATGTGCAAGGTTTAAACATAAAGAATGTCAAGAGGCAGCACAGGCTATCTATCACATCAGTGATGTTACCTCCCTTCTCACATCCAAATATGCAACTTTGTCAGTAAAAATGAACTGGTAGAATTAGTGTGCTTTTACTTGACTGTATGGAAAAGTCTCTACTGCACACGTCCTTCTGCATTTCACAGTTCACAGGCAAACACACTACTTACAATTGCCAAATAGTAGATTTCTTTTTCTCCTGGACAGAAGGGTGCTCCCGAGAGGCTCTGTGAACAAATAAAATAGATAATTATTAAACGGCTGGACAACAGATGAGCAGCCAAAGAAAATGGCAAAAAGGGTTAATTTGGGGATCTGAGGACTAGTATCCCTGTTGGTTTCAGGATTCAGCTACAAATGACATATGCAATGAAGGCCTGAAGCAAAAAGAAAGGGAAAGCCTTGAAACAGTTCCAGTAAATAGAATTTTTATAAATTTGTAAAAAATAAAATAAAAATGAGCATCCATATAAATAGATCAAGCACAATACAGATAATTATATACGTACATCATCATTAGGTATAACAGAACAAACCCATGATAAAAACATTATGAACAGAATATAATTTAATGCAACAACCCTCACCTAATCATAACACAATCCAGCATAAACCACATCATACATAACTCTTGCACACTGCAAAAGCAAACAACTATTTTATTTTATTTATATTTATTTGTTGCTTTTCCCACGAAAGTCTCTCAAGTTACTTACAATGCAAAAAAACAAACAAACCCCACATTAAAACCAAGCATACGAGCAAATAATAATAGTCACAGGTTAAGGCTGCAATCCCTAACCCAATTACATGAGATGAAGCCACATGCAAAGGCTATAATTGGGTTTTTGCGCTTCTTCTTTTTCAAATGAAAAAGGTGAGGGGCTGGAATACATTTAGACCTAGCCAATGAGAGTTAGAAACCCACTGGGTTTTTTTGTCTGATGCTGAGGTGATCAGGATGCTGAATTCTGCGTCTCACGCAAAATGACCACTGGTACTCCAGAACCACAGAGCACCTCTAGCCCACCTGCTAGGTTCCTCTCAACACTTTTATGATGCTGCTATAATAAAGCACCCACCCACCCCCATACCTGATCATCTCGGTCCACCTGACAGCCTCCTGCAGCTCCATCAACCTCTCCTTGTATTGGTTGCGCTCCATCAAGACCCGGGCCATCTCCACGCGGGTGAACCGCCGGCGCTGAGCTATGGGAATGTTGTCCTGCAGAGGGGAGGAGGACGGCTTCAACCAATGGGAAATGGAAGGGGATTAAGGTTAGTAAAGCATGAAGCCAGGAGACTAAAGCAACAATTGTTAGATTCTTCCAGGTGTATCCCGCCCCCAAGTTAATTTTAGCAAAGAGAATCTAACTACAACTTCATATAAGCAATGAAAATGTGACATCTGGAGAAGTGATGAGCAAAAAGCTAATTCGTGTTCTGCAAGCCTCCAAGGTAATGCTAGTTACCATCCAAGTCTAACTAGCCTGCTGTTAGGAGCGAAGTGTTAATATGGGTTAGTCAACTCATATTAAGCCCATGCATAGCCAAACGTCCTGCAACAGGAGGAAGCCTAATTTGTAAACAGTGCAATACAATGCAAAAGTGGAGGATTATTTAAGGGAGAAGGCAGAAGTAACAGTCTTAACAGTGACCAAAGCAGTAATGCACCCGTTGCATGAATTCAGTCTTATTCCTCTCCCTGTCATGATTCATAAAGATTGCCCATCTTTCTATTTTTTTAAAAAATAATAATTGGGAATTTATATGATTTTGTAAGCTTTTTTGTTCACCCTTCACATTACCAAAAAATAAACTCATAATTTTTTTAGAAACCATTTCAAAATTGTTCTGGGGACGTGGGGAGGTAATGACTTCACAGACTAGACAACAGGCAACTACCAAGAGTTTCTTTCCCCCAATATGCCAGAAACGTACAAAGCTCTAGATTCCCTCTCCCAAAAAAGAAGAATCATAGAAAAGAAGAATCATGCATGTGTAGATCAGGAAGTCAAAAGCGAATTCAAGCAATCTCTGCCACTCTCAAAAGTGCTACGTCTGTCTTCACCCCAAGATCAGAATGAACAGGTAATTCTACATCAGAACTAAGGGTGCCTGCATGGACATATCAACCGCATTAGCAAGTCAGCACTGAAACACACATTAGTAGCTCACAGGATTAAAATCAGCCTGCCTTTCTCTACAAAGAAGTCCCCAAAACACATGTGGTGGGAGACTGGGGGAAGAGCTGCTTATTCTATTGTGGAAGAAGGCTTGGACCTTCTTACCCAGCATGGCTGAGCTTACCTGGTCATACTCATTATCTGGATGATTCTCTGGGGGAGATCCCAGTGACCACTGACAGCATAGAGAGAAGGGACAGGTTCGAAATGCAGCCCCTTTCATCCGTCCCAACAGTAAGTGCTAAAGGCTAATGGGCTGCTGATCAGGAGATCGCAGGCAGCATTGCTGGGTAGCTAGGAGACCAGCTATAAGAGCTAAAATACACACCCAACTTTGTCATACGCTGCAAAGTTTAGGGAGGCATTTCAGCAACAAGGAACGTGTATGTGGAGATTGTGTGTGTCAAGGGGAAATGTTTGTCCCACATATCAGCATGGCATTCACACTCACCGCAGATGGTTTGTGTAATTTTTCTGTGAAGCTCCTTGTAACCCAGAAGATGAGCGAGGACAGGACACGCTACTTCCTGTTTCTGCCCTCATCCTAAACTAGCTTTGGGGATGATGTCATCAGAGCGATTGCATGGGAGCAGAAAGCAATGTTTTCCCAACCTCATTCTGATGGAATCTTCTGGGTAGGAAGGAACATGGTGCTCAGCGGTAGTGAGAGATGTGATTGTCCTGCAACTTTCCCCAGTGCAAACCTTCTCTTTAAAGCTCAATCAGAGCAAACAGCAATTTGCGCAAAACCCGAACTGACATTTGCTCTGATTGAGCGCTAAAGAGCAGGTTTTCATGGGGAGAAACTCCAGGGCAAAAAGCAAAAAACAAACCCACACTTGGACACAGAGCTTTTAAGTGCGGACCTGGAAAGAATGGGGCAAAAAGGAAGTGTGGCTAAACCCTGATCTAGGAGGACCAGTCACCTAACTGCAGATAAGTCAGCTTCCTATGTTTCTTCTCATGTTAGCATGTACAAGGGAGATTTGGTTTAGGACCACAATGAGGGAGGCAAAGACTTAAAGTCCCCTACCTTCCCCATACCAGAGACTATTTGTGGGGGTGGGGGGGGTGGGACACATATGTAAGGGTAATCTGACCCTAATGGTGCAATCCTAACCATGTCTACTCAGAAGCAAGTCTTACTGATCTCAATGGGGCTTGCTCCCAGGTAAGTGGGGTTAGGACTGCAGTGGCATCCAGTACTTCCATTTTGATAAGATTATACCCAGGCTGCGGTAGTCATGGATGTGGTGACAACCCAAAGAGAACAGCCTCTTTGGGCTGCCCCACACACCTGAGGATGATAAAATATGCACTTTGGCGTCAGTGTTCAAGTAAGTGAGGAAGAAAACCCCCCATTCCCGCAAAAAAACCCTCCTTCCCTAGGCATTTTAATAATGTAATATACCAATTCTGTACAGAGATAGCTGCTTACATCCTCCACCTCTTCTTTGGGCTCTCGACGGGCAACGATCACTTCGGATTTCACTCTAGAAAACAGAGCAAAGAACATCAAAGAAAGGAAGAGGCTAAACAGCAGCCCCTCTTGGCAGGGGTACGCTGTCCTGGGCCTCAGTTGCTCACTAGGGTTGCCATCTTTCAAGAAGTGAAAATCCAGACACAAACAAATTGCTGAAAAAAGCCAAAGTTGTTTTTGAGAAATGACCCAAGCAATTTTTTTGTTATTTTGCCGAAAATCCAGGACAAACTGCTGCTTTTCAGAAATCCTCCCCCGCCCCCGCCATCACTTCCCCCATTGAAATTCCGGTAATGTCCGGGAAAATCTGGATGTAAGGCTACCCTAGCTAGGCCATTTTGCTACATTTGCTACAGAAAGTGTATGAGGCGAGGGGAACATCTGGCTTTATGTGAGCAGCCCAAGGCAACAACCAAGGATAAAAAATACACACACCCCCAATCCATATATGTAAAAAAAAAAAGACAGTAATACTTCACCCTGCTCCCCAGAAAAAGTAAACTGGACCACTTTTGCTAACAGTTACAAAGGTGTGGGGGGATATAATACAAGAACAAGAATGAGAAGCACCAACATGAAGAGTTGATTTGTCCACCTCGTTTTTCACACAGCAATATCCACCTGAGCTCTTTGTTTGACTGTGGCATGTAGAGAGGGCCATACCAAATGTGATACGTACAGAAGGACCACAGTTGGGTCTCCTGCAGGTTTGCTTTTGCTCATGAAGATCTGGGATGTGGTGCTGTGGGAGGGTCCATTTAGCAGAGGGGTCAGGGGGAGAACTTGTGGGCCTCCAAGTGTTGTTGAAACAATAGCCAGGGTAGCCCAAGTGCTGCCCTACAGACCGCCTTGGAATCTAGCACCCACCAGCCTTCTTTTTTTGTCCCGAATGACTTGCCTACACATAGCAGGACACTCACCTTTTCAGTTCCTCTTCGAGTTCCTTGATCCTAGCTTCCATCTTAGCTTTCGCTTGCTTTGCTGCTTCAAGCTCACCTTTCAACACCTCCTGCTCCCCGGTGAGCTGGTCTACCTTTGCAATTAAATCGTTCTTCACTATGTTCAGAGCATTTCTTTAGGATGGGGAAAGGAAAAGAAAAACGTATGTGCCAGAGCAGATAGTGAGGTGGATAACATCGTTTTGGTGGAAGATTAACTGCAGCAGAGAAGTATCAGTGCAGCCTGTGATGAATATAGGGGGGGATTGAAAGCAATGCCTTCTTACAGCCCTAGTCTAGAGGACAGCAGTGAGAGAAAGAGAACGAGCTTTTGGGTAGTAGGCTCTGGTTTCCCAGGGAATTTCACCCTGCACCCGTTGAAGAAGTTTTTACTTTCTTAGGAATTGTTGTTGTGGTTCTTGCATAACAATATTTAGTTCCCTTGTCAATCATCCTTGTGTTGTGTGGGGGAAAGGGCGGTTTGTTTCTTCATGATTATTGCAGTTGCTTTTAGTAGTAGTAGTAGTAGTAGTAGTAATAATAATAATAATAATAATACCTTTATTGTCAATGTACAACCTGTGTACAATGAAATTAACTGAGCCCCCCCCCCACAAACACTCAATGTCATTTAGTGCAGTATTGCTGGTTTCAAATGTTCTATTTGTTATGAATTTGCTGTTTGAATTTGCATTTGTATGGATTTTACAGTATGGTAGGTTGTACAGAGACTTTTCTGTGGGAAGCACTGATTCTGTTGGCAGATACCAAGTATGGATGTCTGCCTTTGTGAGATCCCCTATTTAATTTTTCACCACACCCCTAGAAGTGACCCCTCTCAGAAACAATTCTCAACCCTCTTAAGAACCATTGCTTGGAAGTTCTTCCTGCAATTATCAGAGACATGCTACTACTAACAGTGGAACACAGCCATCAAGGCTAGTAGCCACTGATACCCTTTTGCATCAATTTGTCTAATCCTCTTTTAAAACCTTCTAAGTTGGTGGTCACTGAAATGTTAACAAGCAAAGTGGCAGCACACAAATATCCTCTGAAGTCAACCATGTCCACACCATACACTTAAGCAAACAAGCAAAGTATTTCTAGAGCATGAGCTGGTGTCTTACTTTGTTTCCAGTAGCTGCGTGTTCTCCATCAACAGGTTCCCCACTTCTTTGCCCATCCCTGGAGGGGTGGAAAAGAAAAAATAAAACACGAGGCAACACACAATTTTGATCTGCACCCTTTGGAAAGATTTAAGCCTTATGCTTTGCTGGCCAATTCTTACTTAGGAGAAGCAGCCTCGTAGTTTGAGAGCCTGCAACGTATATGTTTTGCTGCACAGTGCAAAGTGCCACTCGCCCTGTCGAGGTCACGGAACAGAAGCAAACATTTCTGAAAACGCAGACGGATGCATTCACTCAAGTACAGAGACTTCCTTTAGGAGATGGGACAAAAGAAACAACTGCACTAAAATGGCTATTTTTAGAGCTTATCCACACTTACCTTTTGCCCCACACTTTCCAGGTAGAGATCTGTACATTAACACTCTATGGCTGAGCGGTTTTTTGTTTGTTTGTTTTGCTCTAAGCTTTCCCCGCCAAAAACAGCTCTTTAAGACTGAACTGGAACAAACACCAATTCAGGTTTTCTGTGGATTGACATTTGCTCTGATTGAGCTTGAAAGAGTGGGTTTTCAAGAGGAAAGTTCCAGAGCAAAAAAAGAAAAAAAAGGAGGGGGGAGTGCTTAGACACAGAGCTTGAAATTGTGGACTGTGCCTGGAAAGAGTGGAGGAAAGGTAATTGTGCCTAAACCCTTAGACTTAAAAGCTGGACCCACCCCACTATAATGTGTTAAAACCTTTTTGAACAGGCCCAGCCAATGAGCAAGTCACTCAACTCCTCTGTTTCACACAACCCTGCTTGTTTGCAATCTGGATTCAAGAGCACAAGTCATGAGCACAGTGAGTTATTAGCAAAGTTATGCACAGCTAATTTAGGGTAACGATTAGTGCAGGGGTAGAGAAAGTCCAGCTCGTGCACCAATCTTGGCCTGCCAGGGAGTTGAATTTGACCTGTGAAGCCATTTTCCCAAAACCACACCCACCTGTCAATCAGCTGGTATCACTGGGTGTTGTCAGCTGATGGGCAGGGTTCAATCACGCTGGGTGCTGCTTTGCATGTGCGATCCCTGTGGGGGAACATGCTAGCAAAGTAGAACACAACTAAACCCTCTCCACATCAGTCCTGCTGGGTGCTGTTTGGCCAGTGCATTCCCTGCAGGGAAGATACTAGTGAAGCAGACCTCCACCCTTGCAGGTCAACTTTGATTCGTGGGTAGAAGCCACTTGACGCAAGTTAAGAAAAGCCCTGTTGGCCCACCTAGTCCAGCATCCTGCTCTTATGGTGGCCAACCAACCAGCTGCCTCTGGGAAGCCCAAAAGCAGGACCTCTTCCCACCAGCAATTCCCAACAATTGGTATTCAGAGAATCGTGCCTCCAACAGGAGAGACAGAAGCATAGCCATCATGGCTAGTAGCCATAAATAGCCTCATCCTCCATTAATCCTCTTTTACACCAAGTTGGTGGCCATTAATACCTCTTATGGGAGTTTGTCCTGAATCTTCCAACATTCAACTTCATTGAATGGCCCCAAGTATGATGAGAGAGGGAGAAAAACATCTCCTCATCCACTTTCGTCTGTTTATCCAAGGGCCAGCTCTGATCTAATTCGATCATCAGTCACGTATTTCAGTCCTCCTAGTCACTAGTTTCTGGTCACTAGGTTGCCAACGACAAAGGGAAACTTTAAAGACTTTGCCGTTGGGCCAAGTGTTTCATTGGAAGTACTTAATGTCACACAGTGAAGCTTAACTGTCTGACTTGCCCTGAACTTCTATGCAGATTAGTGCCGCACCACTGTGGAAGGATCCAACCCCAGCTATACATCACAAGGAAACTATCCTTGAAGAGGTTTGGCAGGGTGAGGGAGGAGTAGAGGGGCTTGCTAGTGAGGTCAGCTCTGAAATGTTATACTGCTGTTACAAAAAAAAAAAAATCCCAATTGAGTCTTTCCCACTTTGTGGATATATTAGCACTCCATTTAACTATCATGTTGCCCCTTCCAAAGAGTGCTGGGAACTGTAGCTTGACAAGGGGGCTAAGAATTCTCTTATAGATCACTGGCTCCCCTCACAGAACTAGGCTTCCCAGTTTTGCAAGGACAGATGTGGGAAGTGACCTTAGTCTCCATAACTACTGCAGCAAGCTCCATATATGAGACTAGGCTGCCATTCTCTCCTCCCACCTTTTTAGTTTTATGGAGTTGTTGCTGGGAAGATGAAGGACAGGAGGAAGCACTAAATCTTACTATTGGCCACATACTCAATACACTTGTTAAACATGCACACTCTACAGCAGCCTTCCCCAACTTGTTGCCCTCCAGATGTTTTAGACTACAACTCCCATCAAGCTGGGGCTGATGACAGCTGTTATCCAAATCATCTGGAGTGCAATAAGTTGGTGAAGGTAATTCTAGAGAAATCAGATCACTATTCCAGCTCTGTTCATCTGGCAAGTGCACTATTTGTGAAAGTTTAGATACATCTTACACAAACTTTGGGTTTCCCCCCATATATGACATTATCCTAAACACACTTAGTAGGGCAGGGGTGTAAAACCTGTGGCCTTCCAAATGTTGCTGGACTACAACTTCCATCATGCCTGACCATCAGCTATGCTGACGGAGATTAAAGGGAGTTATGAATGTAAGCATATTTTGGAGGGACGACATTCATCACTTTATAATTGTTTACGTTGAATTGCACTTGCCATTTTACTGCTCATTCCCTCAGTTTTGAGAGATGCATTTGGAGCGCTTCACAATCATTTTTGGTTTTTTTAAACAACCCTGAACTTTTAGCACTTCTTTTTTTTAATCTCTAAACTACCTTGAGTTAGGGGAAAAGGTGGGAGATGATAGATAGAAAGATAGATAGATACAGTGGTACCTTGGGTTAAGTACTTAATTCGTTCTGGACGTCTGTTCTTAACCTGAAACTGTTCTTATCCTGAAGCACCACTTCAGCTAATGGGGCCTCCTGCTGCCGCTGCGCCGCCAGAGCCCAATTTCTGTTCTCATCCTGAAGCAAAGTTCTTAACCTGAAGCACTATTTCTAGGTTAGCGGAGTGTGTAACCTGAAACGTATGTAACCTGAAGCGTATGTAACCCGAGGTACCACTGTAGGTAGATAGATAGCTAGATAGATAGCTAGATAGATAGCTAGATAGATGATAGATAGATAGACTATAGATAATATATTAGATTTACAATTTAGATGGCAGTTCAGCAGCATCTGGCAGGCCACAGGTTCCTCCTGCCTGGTTTGAACCCTTCTTTGGCTATTGCTGCTTTTGTGCATGAAAGTTGCCAATGCAGAACAGGAAGCAAACAGAGCCAGGTCTAGAGTACAAATCCCTACTTCACTGCAAAACTCACTGGGTGACCTTACGAAGGCTGCATACACCCCATACATTTAAAGCACATGGCTTTCCCCCAAAGAACCTTGGGAACTGTAGTTCGCAGCAAACCTTAACAACACTTCACAGGATTCTCTGGGGGAATTCATGTGCTTTAAATTTAGGGTGTGTTTGCAGCCAAAGCTAAGGAGATCCTCCATCCCAAATGTTGAGAGTGCAGTATAGGGGGACTAGAATTTCCTTCCATTACAGAATGGAAGGGAAATGTTTAGTTACCTAGTCTCATTTCAACTGTTCTCATGAACCCACGGATGCTTTCAACATTCACGCACTCACCCACTTCACACTGTGTAGAGAAACATGCTTTTACGCTGTTCGTTCTGCTTGCTTTTGTTGAAAGCGACAAACACACACTCAGTACAAATGAAACGCTTAAAAAAGAGAGTCATGGCAGTGTACAGGAAGTGAGAATACAGCACAACACACTCAGGCAAGTACACAGACCTTCTTCCCAACAATGAGATGGGACGGGTTGATGATGGCAGAGGCAAGTTCCCCAGCAAGAATGGCAAAGAAGCAGCAGGTGTTTTTTAAAAAAAGAAAGTTAGATAGATATAGAGAAAGGAAAAATACACTACAACCATCAATAAGACAGGAAGAAATAAATCACTTCTGATGTTTCAGGCAGCATGGGATCTTCATACTGTCTATTGGGGCAGAGAACAAAAATACAAACTTAAATGCAAAAATGGAGATTAAGAATCCCAGTCTGAAGGCAAACTATAGGCCATTCTGCACATTTCACTGACATTCAGTCCATTTCATGTAGACTCCACATGGAGGCACTGCCAAACTACTCAATTTGTGTACCTGTATGACACAGGCATGTGTTTCATTCCCACATCATGTTTCTTGGTGTACATTTGAAATAGGAGTACACTTAAAAAATGAAAGAAAGTGTGGCATGGCCTTTTATATCCCGGCTGCTGTGAGAAGGGGAAATGTAAATAGCATCTTTTTTACACACTGATTTGCCAAGGTCTGCAGGTTGGTGGGGTGAATATTTCAAGGTGCCTGGGCAATGTGGCTGCAGGGTATTTTCTGTTCCTGGATAACTGGAGATACTTGGACTAAAAAATCAAAACATATTGCAGAGAGGCAAGGTCTGTTGTTTTTTCAGAAATAATGGAAATCATCCTGAGCCTACAGGATATATGTTGAAGTCAGAAGTATGAATCCGGAATATGAAAATCACAAGACTGCATCAATCTATAACAGAGCAGAGAATACTGCAAATCTTGCCGCTTTAGCAAATTTGTGGCCCTTAAGACTGCAAAAATAGGCTTGAAACTGTATGAAGAATGCCAGGTGGTTATCACAAGCATGGAACAGCGGAAGCTCAGATATTTGACAGTTAAGAGCAGGTGTCAATATTTTGCAAAGACCTTTGCTCAGGCCCAAGGCTATGAGTAGTTATACATCCTGAGTGAATATATGCTGTTTTGCTGGCTTGCATCACTTTTACGTTTCTTTTTCTTGGCACAAGATCTTCTGGTTTTGTTGTTGTTGTTTTTTAGCACAGACTACATCAAGCATGACAAACATAGGCAGATTTCAGAATCTACTTTGGTTTTTGCCAGAACACTGCAGTCCAGAAACTGGAGCCAAGTACAGAGCAGTGGCTGGAGGGTGAAGGCAGTGCTGGATGTGCAATAGCACTTCAGGTGGTGTAGCAAATTCCTTACTGCAGGACTGGATCCGGCCAGTGGGTCATATACTTATCTTCCCCACATACCAACTTTGGCCATGAAGCAGTTTGTTTAATAATAATGATGATAATAATTAGAATAATAATGATGATGGCACCTGCCAACATCCCCATGTTACCGCTTCAAAATACAGTTGGGAAGAAGCCACGACTGAGTGCTCCTTGCTTCTAGAAAGCTAGTGGTTCAGGTAAAAAAAAAAAGGCCAGAGCTAGTCTTTTCTTCTGAATACAAAGTGGTTTCTAAGCTAAGGGTTTTCAAAACATGAAAAGCAGCACATTGAATTGTGTGTCTGGAATGTTATAAGAAGCCCTGGCTCCCATAGCAACCTAAGTGAAGTGTGGTGGAGTCAATGGTGTATATAGAATATTTCCATCAAGAGTGCTATATGTGTTTTGTGTGTTTGTTTACAGTTCCCAGAAAAAAATAACCAGGAAATGCATTACATTTCACAGCCATATTTCT
Source organism: Podarcis raffonei (assembly GCF_027172205.1). Classification (NCBI taxonomy): domain Eukaryota; kingdom Metazoa; phylum Chordata; class Lepidosauria; order Squamata; family Lacertidae; genus Podarcis; species Podarcis raffonei. The sequence continues at coordinate 37,412,487 of NC_070615.1, read as the reverse complement.
TGACCTGCATCCTGCAAGCTGTTTGAAACATCAAAGTGAATAACCACCTACATCCCCAAACAGAAAAGAATCTCTCCCAAACAATGGGTGACGGAAGAATCACCTACTTCTTCTCAACAAAGCAACACCACCACCATCACGGGAAAGAAACAAAAGAGTCCCGAGAAATCCCAGAAGAAAAGAAAGAGAGGAAGAAAAAAAAAAAAGGATGAAGAGATGCTGAATGAACAGAAAGGGGGAGGAGAACACCCATATGTTTAAAAAAGGCCTTGGCCTTACCAAAGAAATCATCCCGCACTATGAAAGTCATTCCATATGAGAAAAGAGGGGTGGGGTCAGGGTACAGAAAGAGATAGGGACAAAGAAGAGAAAAATAGGGGAAGAAAGGGAGAGAAAAAAGCAGCCATTAAATACAAATCTGTAAACAGCAAAACGGTGGTGCTCTCTTAGCACGTACGTGCAAGGAAATTAGTTGCAGCAAGAACCAGATCTCTGCCTCTGATCCAGCTAAGCAGGGAAGAAAGTCTCAGATTTTGAATGAATGAACAGATCAAGTTAGCAACTCCTGGTTCCATCCTTATTATCCTTCGTGGATAGGCAAAGGTCCTTTGGGCCTCTCATCCTCTACAGAAGGGAACCAAAGCAACAGGATGGATGGGTCAGGTTAAGGGGAAAAACAGGAGGAGAGGACAGTAAAATTGGGGCAAAGGGGCTGTTGGGAGACCCCGAATCTGATTTTCAACTGGACGGATGCCTGAAAAAAAGGCAGCAATCTTGGGTTGGCAGCAAATAATAAATGTTTAAAGGAAATGAATCTATTTCCTATTTGCACTGGGCCGGGTCCAGTGTAAAGAGTTCTTCAGCAGAGGTAGACTGCTATTATCAAAGGAAGGGAACTTTTGCATCCAACCCAATGCAGACACACACATACCCCTTCTCTTTCTTTCTCCTTCGATCAAAACTGGACACGTTTTTCACAAAGGATTGAGTTTACAAGTCATACAACTCAGTAATAAGAAGTTGCCTTATATTGAGTCAGATCATTGGTCCGTCTAGCTCAATACTGTCTACACTGATTGGCAGTGGCTCTTCAGGATTTTAGGTGAGGACGTTCTCAACCCCATGCAGAGATACTGGAGCCTGAACTCAGAGGAGTTTCTGCATGCAGAGCAGATGCTCTATCACAGAGCTATGGCCCTTCCGCGAACATTTCAAGCATGACTACAATGAACATTTACATGTAAAAAAAAACACCTAATTTTCCACCCTTAGTGGGAGAGACCTGGAGGGAAGTGCGGATGCTCCAATTTTGGAAATGATACTAAATGTGCACACCCAATGTGCTCACAAATCAACAGGCAATCATGTGTGGCCAACAGGAATGGGGAGAAATTCAATTCAGTTCACGTTCAAAGTCAAATTTATCAAATTCACACTCTCCGAAACAATACGAAAGCAAACATGGCTAACCGAAGAAAGTTTCCAGAAATTCCCTCTATCCACTGAAGCATTTCATAAACCTCTATCTTGTCCTTTGTGCTCCCTGAACCTTTGCCCATCTTTATCTTAAAAGCTCTGAAGCCTCAAATGCTTTAAGCTTTCTTTATATATGAGGAAATGTTCCAGACCTGTCATGGTTTTGTTTCTGCTTTCTGGAATCTTTTCCAGTTCCAGGATATCCTCCTGAGATGGGGACCAGAACTGTATCCAGGGAAACTGTCCAGTCTGTGCCACTTAAGCCAGTGGTGCTGTCAAGGCAGGACTTTGGGGTAGAGGCCCAGGGGCCCACTCAGCAGAATGAGCCCAAGGGCCTCCTAATGCAACAGGGCAGACTTTCCACATGCTGAAGTGGTGTCAATGCACAATACAGTCATACCTCGGGTTAAATGTGCTTCAGGTTGAGTGTTTTCAGGTTACGCTCCGCAGCGACCCGGAAGTAATGGAACGCATTACTTCCGGGTTTTGCCGCTCGCGCAGACGTTCAAAATGATGTCACATGCATGCGCAGACACGGCGAATCGCAATCCGCGCAGACGCCGGTTGCGTTTGCTTCAGAATGCGAACGGGGCTCCGGAACGGATCTCATTCGCATCCAGAGGTACCACTGTACCATCTAAAGAGCCACCCCACTCCAATAAGATAATTGTCTCTAGAGAGCAGGGCTGGAGGCCCTTCAGATTTTGTTGGACTCCAACTCCCATCAGCCTCAGGCTGCACGGCCATTGGTCAGGGATAGTAATCTAGGAAGTCACCTTATACTAATTCACTTAGCTCAGTATCATCTATGCTGACTGGCAGTAGCTCTCCAGGTTTTCAGACAGGAGTGTCTCGCAGCCCTACCTGGAGATGCCAGTGATTGACCCAGAAATAGTCTGCATGCAAAGCAGATGTTCTACCACTGAGCCTTCCATGTGATGGGAGGTGGTGGTTCAACATCATCAGATTCTCCACCCCTGGTCTAGAGTCTTAAATTAGCTAACTGCGCCACTGATTTAGGCAAGTTCATCTAGAAAAGATGCCCTTGGACCGCTAACAGTTCTCCTTCAGCTAGAACTCTTGACTGACCATCTCAGCCTTTTCCAAACTTACAAGCTGCGAAACTTGAGAGCTCAGCCCCCATCCTGCAAGCACTGAGTCCCAAACCTCCTCTTACCCCAGCAGCCATCCTGAGGGAGGGAAAGGACTAATTATTAATGGAATCAGCAAGACAGATAAACCTCCTATCTTTAGCTCACTCTCTGAATGAGGAACCACACTTGGGTTCAATGCCTGCCCTAAAAGGAAGGAAAAATCCCACCCTACAGGAAACATGAAGTAACAGATGGTTCCCCACCTTCTACCCTAGGATTCAAAGAGGGAGGTAAAAAAAAGCAGATCGTGGAGTGGGGCTGCAGAAAGCCAGGGGGTAGGGGTTAGAAATAAAGCTTACCGCAACGTAACATGTGAGCAAAAAGCAGAGAAGGTTCAATTGGGTTTGGAACCTTAAGTCGCGCAAGGCAATCAAACAAGGGAAAGGCGGGACGAAGTCCGCAAAGCCAACCGTGATTGGACAACAGCAGGGGAGTATCACACGTGTGTACCCACATCATTCAATTTAAAATTCAAGAAAGGGGGAAGGAGCAGGAAGAAAGAAAAATTGGAGGAAACAGAGAATCTGAACAGAGGAGAGATACACACCTGAAAACTCCCCTATGGGCCATGTCCAGCGAAGCACAGAGATACAGGATGGGGTAGGGGGGAAGGAATTGGGGGGAAGGAAAGAAAAAGAGTCAATCAGTGACCGAAACCAACAAAATAAAAAAATCTGGATTTTTTTAAAAAGAGAAACAAAAAATTAACAATGATCTTGCCATTTCAATGTCAAAAGGCATGAAATAGTAAAGACAGGACCTGCTATGGACTGCAAATGGTGTGAATCTACATATGGGACATTTGAGAGTATGAGGATGAGGAAATCACTTTCTTTCCCCAGATGAGGATATAAGTGAGGAGCCTGGAGACTTCCTACGAACCCTGACTTAAGCCTTGTCTTCTCAACCATGGCAAATGGTATAATAAAAACGTATTCTGAATAACCTAATTTGTTGGAATGCTTACAACCATCTGCAGCGCTCTATGTAGCCTTTCCAAAAATTCATGGAAGCTGGCACAGCTTGAGACCCACTAAATCAAACGCAGCCCAAGAGGAATTGGATCATGGCCCTAATGCCTTAAAATGGAAATGGCCTTAACCCAGGTTTAACGGTTGGCCAATTTAGCCTAGTACTGTTGGCTCTGTCTGGCAGCAGCTCTCAGGGGAACATAGGAAACTGCTTTATACAGAGTCCAACCATTAGCCCATTTCTGCTCAGTACTGCCTGTAATGACTGGTAACCAGCTCTCCTTGGTTTCAGAATAGGAACGTGTGCAACCCCATGTTGGAGGTGCTGGGGACTTGTGCTGGGCCCGGGGGTAACCTGAGTAACGCGGTCCAGGTCCGATCCCGAATCTAAGGGTTCTGCGAGGAGTTAGTCCGGCAGGGCCAAGGCAGGACACGAGGCAGGAACCCAGGCAAGGTCAGGCACAGAATCACAGGCAGGTTCTGGCAAACAGCAACGTTGCTCCAGCAAGCCTTTTATCTCTGTCGGGGTAATGGCTGGTCCTGTTCCCTTGGTGACTCACCTCCCTGTCTCGCCCAAAGGCGAGCACTCTCTCCTTCTCTCAGACCTCAGTCTCTGCAGCTTGGGAGATGTCAGTGGGTTACTAGACCCAGGGGCCGCCTCAGCCTCTCCTGACCCAACTGGTAGTGGAGCAGCTGTAAGTGATTGCCCAGTTGAAGGCAATGAGGTAATCCCCACATCTGGAGCCAGGGCATGCTCAGGCCCCTGACTCAGCCCAGATGGTGCTTGGCTTGTTGCAGGGAAACCTGCGCAGACTGGGGCTCTTCAGAATCAGGCCCCAGACTAGGTTCAGATGCCGCCTGAGGCAAAGTATCCAGTGCGGACTGAGACTCCTCTGGCTCCGAGTCCGAGCCCAAGTCCCAGGCCATCACAGGACTGAACCTGGAAACTTCTGCATGCAAATAAGATGCTTTATCAATGAGCCACAGCTCTTTCTGGAAGCTGCCTTATACCAACCACATCAGACCCTTCGTCCATCCAGCTTCGCATTTTCTACACTGACTGGAAGCTGCTTTCCAGGGTTTCAGACAGAGGTCTATTCTAGCCCTATCTGTAGATGCCAAGCATTGAACCTGGGACTTTCTGCATGTAAAGCAGGTGCTCCACCAATGGGCTATTGTCCCTGCCCATTTTTTTGTGTGAGGGGAATGGTATGCACTTGGAAGAAAAGCAGTAAAAACAGGAGGTTCCTTGAGCCGGCGGTGGGCTATGCGCAATGCTGGTGGGCTGCCTTTGGCTCAGTGGGATGCAAGCTGAGCAGGCCTGCGTGACAGTATTAAGCTCTGAATTGAATCTCCACTGCTTTAAGATAGGCAATTCATAACACTTACCATTTGCACATCCTTTGGGTTCCTCTCATCACCAAATATCCCCTTTTAGTTGAGGTAAAGATAAGTTTTACACGCCAAAATAGTCTGGCCACCTAGAAGTAAAATTTCAGTTGTTGTCTTGCCCCCCCCCCCATTCTCTGAGGAGCCACATCTATTCTTGATTGGCTAATCGCCCAGCCCTCTTAGATTCTGGTCAGATAATGAAAAGAAAAAAGATATTAGTCTAGCCATTACAGGGCTAAACAAGCAGCCACATCAGAGCACTTCCTCCAGTGACCAAACCACCATTTCCTCCCATCCCACCCAAACAATGCCCCTCGTTCTGGGTCACTGTGTTTGGGAGGCGGGGAGGAAAGACAAATATCACATAACAATGGCGGCCACCAGTGGGGGATTTGGGGTGGGGGTCTGAAGTGAATGTCATCCCTCCCACCCCCCAGAAAATCACTCCTCCAAATCCAAATGGCCACAGAAGCACAAAATTTGGGGGTATTTGTGTTAAGCCCTAATTTGATATAACCATTCACTGGTATTCAATGCTAGTTCTACTCAGAGAACACCCCTGAAAATAACGGACATGATTAACATCTCACTCCATTAATTTTGATGGCTTGAATCCAATTAAGTTCTACACAGAGTACACCCCTGAAATTAACACACCTAACTTAAGTCATGTCCATTACTTTCAGTGAGTCTACTATGAGCAGGACTAGCACTGGGCACAATCCAATGAGTCTTCTCTGACCAAAACCTGAGCCACATTCACACATTTAAAGCACTCTCATAGCACCTTAAACAGTCATAGCCCAAAGAATCCTGGGAACTGGCATTTGTTAAAGAGTACCGAGAATTATTAGAGGATCCCTATTACCCACACAGAGCTACAATTCCAAGAGTTCCCTGTGAAGAGGGATTGGTCATTAAACCATTCTGGGAACTATTGCCCTGTGAGGGGCATAGAGCTTTGCTAACAATTCTCAGCACACTAAAGAAACTACAGTTCCCCATAGCTCATGACTGTTTAAAGTGCTATCATAGTGCATGTGTGGAGTAAATGTGGCCTTTGCTGGATACAACCCATGATTTTTATCTGACTGTTGCCATTGCTTTTGGCAATACTGATTTAGCGTGCTACCCTTGAGCAGGCCAATGAATAGGTACAATATAAATTTAGCTAATGAAATAATGATAACGTAAATGGTGATACATGATCTAGCTGTGTTCAGTGGGAATGTTGCAGGGGAGAGGGAGTGAATCTGTGGTAGTGAGCATGAATTTGAGCATGGAAATATATTTGGTGTGTGACAAGGACTCAAGATGAGGAAAGGAAATTAAAGTGTTGGAAGTGACAGCTAAATAAGACTTCTGGGCATTGATAATTCTGCATTCTACTTTTTTGGCTATCAACGTAACACTTATTAGCTGGTCTACTTGTTCCTTTGCTTTTATTAGCAGCTTGGCAATATAGCAGGTAAGCTATTTATTAATTTTATTTGACACTGTTTACTTCTCAGGGTCGTTGTCGTGGAAGGCTATGTGTAGACTGCAATTCCTCACACGGGGAAGAAAGAGTACAGGACACAATTCTGATCACAGAATTCAGTTTTACAAAATCAGTTCATTAAAAGTTTATATTCCTTACAGTTGGGAAGCTGTATGCCTGAAAGGATGTGGGCAATGTGTGGTGAAATCTCAAAAGCAAAAACATAGGGCGATATTTCCAGTAATCAGAGCATAGAAAGGCATCTGTGCCCTACATGGCTCCTCCTCCAAGTCTAAAATAGCAGAGTAAATTAGGCAAAATAATTTATATAACTCTGCTTTAATTTGCATAATTTGCATAAACGTCACGGAATTCTGTGGACTACATGCATATAAATGACAGGGAAGGAAAGTTCAACTAAACATTAGGAAGAACTTTCTGACGGTAAGAGCTGTTTGGCAGTGAAACCTCAGAAGGTGGTAGCCTCTCATTCATTGGGGGTATTTAAACAGAGGTTGGGTCGTCATCTGTCATGGATCCTTCAGTTGAGATTCCTGCATTGCAGGGGGTTGGACTAGATGACCCTTGGGGTCACGTCCAACTCTACAATTATTCTATGATTCAGAGGGAAATGCCCTTTCTATTTCATCCCAATGTTTGCTGATCACATCTGATCACCACAATCTCTGCATCTTATCTAGAGCAGGGGTAGCCAACACAGTGCCCTCCTGATGTTGCTGGGCTTCCATCAGCCCCGGCCAGCCTGGCCAATGGTTAGGGATGATGGGGGTTAGATTACAACAACTGAAGGGAAGGTATTACAACAACTGAAAGTATTAACTTATGGTCTGTGTATGTGGTTTGGGAGCTGCACGGCCAGGGAAAAAACAATGCCGTCCAGGGTTGTAAAGATTGCAGAGAGAATAATTGGGTGCACTCTTCCCACCTTAGATCAAATCTATGCTGTCAGGTGCCATAAGAAAGCGGCAGAGATAGCGCAGGATAGTACGCACCCCGGAAATGATCTCTTTCAGCTTCTGCCTTCTGGAAGAAGGTATAGGGTTATAAAGGCCAGGATTAGCCGTCTGAGAAACAGTTTCTACGCAAATGCAATTCTGGTTCTAAACGCAGCAAAAGGGGTCCCTATAGTATAGTGTATTTTAAAATGGGGTTTCAGAGTTTTTAGGGGTTTTTGAATGTTTTATGTAGTTTTCCAGTTTCATTGTTCTGCATGGGACAATGACAATAAAGATATCGTATATCGGGAAGTTGTTGGCTATCCCTGCTCTAGACCATAAAGACTTACATGACTTCTTCCAGCTCTTTACCTATTATCTCTCCAGCTACTCTACCTCAAAGGGCTGTTGTGATAAATAAGATAAGAATTTCAAAAGCAGCACTCTTGAAGCAGGCTTTACCTAGGAGGTCCGCTCCTTCATCCACATCGCCAATGGCTTCTGAGCCAACTTCAGTAAGTTCCGTGTACAGCGAGTCGGTGTTGATGCCGAAGGCTTTGTTCACGATCCCCTGAGTAGGGCTGTCATGCAAAGAGAAAAAGAATGGAAATGCTGCAGACTGGCACGAAATGAATAAAAGCTGCATTCTGCACTCATGGGCAGCATGCCTAAAGAAAGGGAATGTCTGCACCCAAACCTGTTTCCTGTGCGTTCCAGTCTGGGATCCTGGCACATATCCAGCTCTGGAGTAGAATCAATATCTTGAAAATCTGACCCCTCATCGCTGCTCCCCATCCCTGTAGGGTGGAATGCAAAGAGGGAAATATTCATAGTCAAGAAGACCAAACCAACATTTCAGATCAAAGGTGGGCATTTGCACCTCCATTTATCAACGACAATATTGGTGACAACCCAGAGAGAACAGCAGAGATCTCGTGCAGCCACCAATAATTCTTCATCCACACACACATCCATGCACTTGGCTAGGTTTAAGAGGCAGTCCATTGCTCAACCCCAGGCACCGCAATCTAATGGCAGCCCTAAAAATAAGGAATATGCTAATTTACACCATTATGGGATAATAATTCCTTCTTGGGATGTTATGTCCACATCTCACATTCCTATAGGAAACAAGTTAGAAGTTTCTCAGCCAGCCATACCTATGCTCACATTCCTCGTCTCTTGGGCGACCTGGACTTCCATATTTCTACTATTCCGTTTCTCCCTCGACCGCTTGTTGTTCTTTGACGTGATGTAGTCATTCATGGGCTGAAGGCTCTCATTCAGAGGGGTGACAGCAGCAGAGGGCACGGACGAGGTGGGTGTGTTGGATTTTGTTCCGGTGGTGCTGGGCGTAGCAGCTGCCGAGGACTGTCCAGACTCAGACATTTCATCAGGCGGGCACTAGGGGCACAGCAGTTTGGAGGGGGTGGGAAGAGAAGGGATGGAGAGGCAATCACATGTATCAGTTAATTTTTCCTCCCATTTACTGGTCAGGCGGCTGCCTTGTAGCATTGTGATATACGAGCACTATGCACTAAAAAGCCTATAACGGCCACTACAAATATGAGGGCCAGTGTGGTACAGTGGTTTAGAATGTTGTGTCTTGTCTTTTATAAACAGCCAGGTTCAAGTCTCCATTTAGCAATTAAGAGAAGTGGGTGCCCTCAGGCAAGTCACCATTAACCAAACCTACCTTGCAGGGCTGTTGTGAAGGATAAATTTAATTAGACCACACAAAAATATTGTAATTCTCCCAAGATTTTTAATGGCCCGTTAGCAGCTTTTAAGATTCATTGTGCTGCTTAAGAAAAGTCATGTTTAGTTTATGTGTTTTATTCTCTGATACCTAATATCCTCACGTAACATCCTCTTTTTTCCTTTTCCCTCCAGAACGCCTCAGATTTTTTTTGTCATATGTTTGGCTCACCCCTTGGCCTGAGTGCTTAATGGTGAATAATGGCCCACAAGGAGCCACAATGTGTTGGAGGCCTTGTGTCGTCTATGGGTGCTAGTGAATCCCATCTTCCTGAGTTATAATTTGACCCTTGCTTATTATATAAGGAACAGTCAACCACACAATCAGAAGGCACCAAACCTCTCTACTCACTAGACCACGCTGGCTGTTATTGCCCCGAAGTGGCAAGGTTCATAATTATGACCAAATGCTGGACTCATTGTTTAGGGCCAAACTACAGAAGCAAACAAGCCAAAGGATCCACTCAAGGGACCGTCACTAGTGACAGGACTTTTAAAAACAAGAGCACATACGCACATCTGAAAAGCAGTGCAACTGAAACAAAGACACACATTTACACAAAACCATACATATTTCACCCAAATATCTGAAGGGCCACAAGTTCCCCATTGATGTTCTAGGACCATAGTACATAGTTCGTTTTTAGGAGACTGGATGAGGACCATATTTGGCCACTGCAGGAACCATGTGGAGTCATCCTCCAGCTATCTTCATGGCTGATAGGAACCACTGTGGGACCAGTGCCAGCAATGGACTAGCCCTGGAGGAAAGGGGACCCTCTTTTCTAGAGGCACTTCTGACTTCTACACCAAATCCCTGCCACTTAAGTAAGAACACAAGAAGCACCACTGAACTCTTAGCTTTTGTTCTGGCAATTTACAGAGTGGCGATTTCTTCAAGGCCAGGGGTGATCTTGTTAACACTAGTCTAGAAGGATTCCCTTACTGCAAACCCAGCTATACTTCCACAGCTGACACATGCACACATACAGAGCATAGCAAAATGACAATGGAGACTGTGAAAAGATGGCCACTTAACCCTTTGCAGCCATACATTCTTAAAGGCAAGGATGCCATGCTTTAATGAGCAGCAGAATTTCAAGTCCTGTATATACTGTGCTGGCGAGCATCAAGTAGCCTATGTGGTCTTAGATACCAATTGTTTTCAGGTGTGTAACAAGAACAAACTAGCAGCAGAAATCCTATCACAAAGGGACCATCAAAGACTAAAAAACCAGAGTAATGTAATTTGACAGTGGTGCATTCTTTACTAACAATACATTCATTTCCCTAATGGTTTTACTAGTGCCGGGTGTTGTTTGCACAACACCGAGATGATATTTTGTTTGCACCTTGCCAACTAGAGAACAAAGCATAGGCTTGCCATATGTCAGGAAAATGCCTGATGTGCTGGTTTTTGGGTGTAAAAATGGAAGGGGGGGGGGAATTTAGCTAAACTGGCAAAATGTCTGGGAAAACCTGGATGTATGGCAACGCAATGAAAAAAGCAGTGGAAACAGCTCCAAAACCTTAAAATTGCTATTTTGTGAGGAGAAATATGGCAACCCCCAACAAAGCCTTGTTACCAAGTATGTGAGCATACTGGATTTCCAACCTCAGGGAACCTTTTTTTGTTGTGGGGCAGGAAGCTATGAATGGTTTAAAGGCATCGGGCATAGCATATCTCCTTCTTAGCAAAAGGCAACGGCAGAGAGGAGAGGAAATCCAGGTCAGGATTACGAGAAAAGTTATAACAAAAAGGATTTAGACTAAATATTACACGGCTTCCCAACAAAGCATCCTAGGAACTGTAGTTTGTTAAAGGTGCTGAGAGTTGTTAGGAGACTCCATTCCCCTTTAAAGGTAAAGGGAATCCTGACCATTAGGTCCAGTCGTGGCCAACTCTGGGGTTGCAGCGCTCATCTCGCTTTACTGGCCGTGGGACCCGGCGTACAGCTTCCGGGTCATGTGGCCAGAATGACTAAGCCGCTTCTGGCGAACCAGACAGCGCATGGAAACGCCGTTTACTTTCCTGCCAGAGCAGTACCTATTTATCTACTTGCACTTTGATGTGCTTTCAAACTGCTAAGTTGGCAGGAGCAGGGACTGAGCAACAGGAGCTCACCCCTTCATGGGGATTCGAACCGCTGACCTTCTGATCAGCAAGCCCTAGGCTCTGTGGTGTAACCCACGTCCCCCATTCCCCCTTAAAGGTAAAGGTAAAGGTACCCATGCCCGTACGGGCCAGTCTTGACAGACTCTAGGGTTGTGCGCTCATCTCACTCTATAGGCCGGGAGCCAGCGCTGTCCGCAGACACTTCCAGGTCACGTGGCTAGCGTGACGAAGCTGCTCTGGCGAGCCAGAGCCGCACGCGGAAACGCTGTTTACCTTCCCGCTAGTAAGTGGTCCCTATTTATCTACTTGTACACGGGGGTGCTTTCGAACTGCTAGGTTGGCAGGCGCTGGGACCGAGCAACGGGAGCGCAGCCTGCCGCGGGGATTCGAATTGCCGACCATGCGATCGGCAAGTCCTAGGCACTGAGGTTTTGCCCACAGCGCCACCCGCATCCCCCTTACAGAGCTACAATTCCAGAGTAGTTTAATAATCAGTCCATCTTCCTAGGGAACCATGGAAATTGGAGTTCTATGTCAGAAATAGGGGACTCCTGATACGATTTTTGAGGGAAGCCATTTATGCATTGTCATGCATGTAACAAACCACCCACCAAACAATTTATGCCAAGGAGCTGGCACACCAATAACTGCAGATATAGAATGGGTTTTTTAAAATTGGATTTTCTGTGGGGTGAGAGTAAATCTGGGTTATATGATTATATGAAGAAAAAGGACGGGGTAGTATTTTTAGGACAACACGGAGACTGCAAAAAGAAATTCTGAGCAGGGGCAACATCGAGTCCATAATAAATTGTCCTGATGGAAGCACCTTGAGTGTATGCTAGCTGATGGGCAAATGTTAAAATACTGCTGCCCCAGGCAAAAAAAAAAAACCTTTAGGAAAAGAACACTCATCACACACAGGAGTTTAGCTGAGCAAAGCATCAGCAAAGAAATGGCTATGAGCTGCAAAGGGTTACAGACACACAGAGGTCTCTCCGTCCTGATGGAGGTGCTGCTGACAAGTAGGCAAGGATGCCCTCGCTTCCATGATGGTGTTAGAAAAACCTTGTAGCCGGAGTTGGACTGCAGCTGGCCGAGGTCACTCAGATGCCAGTGGTCCACTGCGGGGGCGATCTTGGCGCCCACCTGCCCACGTACCATGTCATCTGTGAGGGGGATGTTCAGAGAATTGGGACGCCTCTTCATGCTAGAGACAGAAAAGGAAAGTCAGAGAGAGACAAGGAGAGAAAGAGAGAGCATGGGAAAGAGTTAGGAAACCAGCAGATCCTTGACGTGGAGAAAGCAGCAAAACAAACCCATCATAGTTAACAGTGGGCCAAGTATCCCAAGGACAACCCATTAACATTCCCATAAGATTCAACTGCCCAAGAAGTGGAAAGTCCTTTTAAAAAACAAGTTTCCAGACATATGAGTGTGAAAATATGCTCAAAAGTGTATGTACCTGCTGAAATCTCTGAAGCCAGTGGGGTGGTGGCATACATTTTGCAGCAGTTGGGGGCACTGGCACCTGCATAGTTCCATGAATAGTGGGTAGGAAGCTGCCTTATACCAGAGCAGAACAACAGACTATCTAGGTCAACACTGTCTACACCGGGGTAACCAACGTTGTGCCCTCCAGATGTTGTGGAACTTCCCATCAGCTCCAGCTAGCATGGCCAGGGATGATGGGAGTTATAGTACAGCAACACCTGGAGGCCGCCATGTTGGCTATCCCTGGTCTATGCTGATGGGCAGCAGCTCTCCTGGGTCTCAGGAAAGAGTATTCCCTGGCTCTACCTGAAGATACCAGAGATTGAATTATGGATCATTGGCATGCAAAGTGTGTGCTCTGCACCAGTGAGCAACAATCCTTCTGAAGTCAAACCAGATCTGATTATACAAAAAGGCAAATGAATGAATAAAACTGGAATAATTTATGAAAAATAGAGACACATAATGCAAATCTGTGTGGTTTGTACTACTCACAAAATTCTGTATTTCCTGGTGTGGAATTTTAAACCTTTCAGCACAGGATTCACACATCAACCCCAAGAATTGGGCTGGGTACCTGCCCTAAATGGAACTGCACTTCCTCTGAAGGATTAGGTGTTTAGTTTAGCGGTGATCCTAGATCCATTGCTGTCACTACAGTCTCATAAGTTTTTTGTTTGTTGTTTGTTTGTTGGTTGGTTGGTTTGGTTTTTTGCTGCTTTTACTGATAATTTTAATCAGTATATAACTTTGAATAAATTAAAAATAAATATTAAAAATAAAAATAAAATGCATCCCTGTTGGCCATGGTGGCTGGAGCTAATGGGAAGAAAACTCCAACCTCATGCCAGAGGTTCCCCTTGCTCAGCCTAGAACCTCTATGTTGGCAAGGGGAGTAGGGCAGCTTTGAACTTGCAAAACACTTTTCTTCCAGCATGAATTGAGCAGGGAGCGGAGGTGGAGTTCCATGCAACACTCTATAGACTGGCAGCCTTAACTGCACTTGAGCTTCTCTGAGCTTATGCCAAAGCTGGTGCTGCGGCAAAGCCTCAAGCCTTTTCCCTGCTGTTCCTGGTATGGATCACCGCTTCTGCTGAACACAGAAAACCATTTCCCCAGGGATCCAGCTGAGAGGCAGTTACGAGCAGCCTGCTTGTGACCTTGTGTGAAACTGCTGTAATGGAACTCAAAACCCCCGGAAATCCGAAGAGCAAAGGCAGTGAACGCAAGGGCTGGTGAGACATGCTCAAACTCCTTTGAGGGTGAGAAGTTAAACCAGCAAAAGGGTGTGTGTGTGTCAAGACAAACGAATTTTATTGTAGGTGGGCGTGGGAGTGGGGAAATGGTGACAAAATTGCCTAACAGGAGATTTTCTCGCTTGAAGACATGAATGTCTGTGCTGGTGCATCCAACACTTAAGTAGGGGGAGGGATTTCTCCCCCACCCCCACTCAGATAAATTGGGATCAGTCAAGGAAACTGATTGCCAGTAGTTTCCAGGAAAAAAATAATTGATAAGGCCACACATTACCTTATATGAATTTCTGCATTTGCCTGTGTGTTTTTTTTAAGCAAGTGGTTTTTGCCTGGTGGGGGGCGGTGATTCTGGACTGGGACTACGACATGGGTGGAGAAGGCTTTGATATCACCCAGTGCCAACCAAAACCCACCTCTGAATTTACTATTTATCCTGGGAGGGAAGCAACTCTTTTGATGCTATAATGAGGGGCCCAGTGAGAGCCAGGTACATGTGTCTCCGACAAAAGAGGGGCTTTTATTTGGTGATCTTAGCAGCATTTGTGTATAGTGATATAACTTGCTTGGCCAGGCTTCACTAAAGGATGTTGGTAAAGGTAAAGGGACCCCTGACCGTTAGGTCCAGTCGCGGACGACTCCGGGGTTGTGGCACTCATCTCGCTCTATAGGCCGAGGGAGCCAGCGTTTGTCCACAGACAGCTTCCAGGTCATGTGGCCAGCATGACGAAGCCGCTTCTGGCGAACCAGAGCAGCATACGGAAACACAGTTTACCTTCCCGCCGGAGCGGTACCTATTTATCTACTTCACTTTGATGTGCTTTTGAACTGCTAGGTTGGCAGGAGCAGGTACCAAGCAACGGGAGCTCACCCTGTCGCGGAGATTTGAACCGCCGACCTTCTGATCAGCAAGCCCTAGGCTCAGTGGTTTAGACCACAGCGCCACCCGCAGTTCAATTTTGTTAAAGCTTTATCACTTCTCCTTTCGCCGCTGGTTTTGATATGAGATAGCCTATTGTTAGCTCCTCTTAATATGAACTACTGAATGGGGTGCTGTGGGCATAATTCTTGCCAACAGGCTCACATAAAAAGCCCATAATCTTCATGGCCAGGGATGTCAGGTGACAGTGAAAGGCCAATCCATTGCCCGGGACAAGTTACAAAGGCTTTTAGGCCTGTGAACTTCCTGGATCTGTCTGAAGTTTGACTCCAGCTTGCTTGCAGTTTCCTGTCTTTGAAGTGATCTCTAACCTTAGGCTTGAATGCCTGACAAAAGCTAAGACTGTTAGAAGAAACCTACCTGTCAAATGCTTTCCTCACACCCACAGACTACAGGTGGCCCTCAGGGGGGAAAGGTGGCCCACCTCTGCTCCAAGGACACTTAGCTCTTCCTAGATGCACTGCAAGTCTACCCGTTGCAGTGACCTCTGTCAGGATTTGAACTAGCACCAGCGCCAGGTGTGAGGGCACCATGGGAAAGTAGCCTCCATGGCCCCACTGCACCCCAGCCCCACCAAGTGAGCTTGTAGGCAGTGGCAAACAGCTTGGCAACACTGCACTCTGTAGCGGGCAGCTATGAACAGCTCTTCATTGCAATTACCCACAATGCCCTGACAGAGAGCTGCCCTGGAGCATTATGGGCCTTTTTTAATTGCAGCTTCCCAGCTGCCTTCTGCTACCACTCTGTAATCCCAGGCCTCAGGCAGTAGGAAGGACGGAAAGCCAAAGGTTTCGGTAGGCCCTACTACAGCAGTGGAATCCTAGGCCACATCTGCATTATATATTTAAAGCACAATGATACCACTTTAACAGTCATGGTTTTTCTCAAAACATCCTGGGAATTGTAGTTTTTTAAAGGGTGCTGAGGGTTGTTAGGAGAGCCCTATTCCCCCCACAATGCTACAATTCCCAGGATTCCCCAAGAGAGAGTAATTGCTAAGCCACTCTGGAAATTGTACCTCTGTGACATGAATAGGGGTGTCTCCTAACAACTCTCAGCACTTTTAACAAAGTACAATTCCCAAGATTCTTTGAGGGCAGCCACGATTATTAAAACGGTATAATACGGCTTTAAATGTATGGTGCAGGTATGCCCTGGTTGCTGTGTGAGGATATCAGGTGCTGCAGCGATGCTGGACCCTGTTCTTCGTCAAACATATGTTGGTGTGATCTGAGACCATTTCCTCTGCCTCTTTGGAGCCTAGGGAAATAGGCTGTCCTGCCACGACTCAACAGCTTGTCTCACATCAACACAAAACAGCAAAAGCACTGTTAATGGTCACAGCTACTCCCCCCGCAAAGAGTTCCCAACCCAACAGATACAGATTCTCCCAAATTACCTTTTCCTCCATGACTGGCGGTGACTGAAGTGACAAACAGAGAGCAGCCCACACAAGAAAGGCAACGGCACAAGAAGCAAGACAAGAGAATAACCATTAGAGTGCAACAGTCATGCAAGCACACACAGAGAGAGACATATGTCGTTATGTGCTCACAGAAATGCTCGCCTGAGCAGAGATTGAGACATTGGCACACATAAAACACCCAGCCTAACAAACATGCAGTGGGTCTGGGACACACAATGGTGATACATACAGTCCAGTGAGGGAGGTTTGGAGGGTGGCAAGAGAGGGAGAGGGTCTTTGCAGATGTAGCTCCCCATCTGTGGAATGCTCACCCCTGGCTGGTGCTATCAGCAACATCCTTCTGGCACCGGACTAAAACTTACCTCCAGTTTTAAAAAAGGATTAGGGAGCAGTTTCTGTTCCTTAGGCCAGTAAAGAAAATACACAAGCAGGGCTTCATAAGATTTCAGAAGCCGGATCGGGGATGGGGAGGCTGAACAGGCTCTCCACATAGTACTTCACTATCTCTAACAGAATACATACTGCAAAGCAAGCAAATGTAGGCAGGCAGGCAAAAATCTGCATAATGATCGGTCCATTGCAAAATTAGCATTGTGCAGAATATTATTTATTCATTCATTTTGGTAGGTCACAGAGTGGTTTTAACAACTGGTCCCTCTTCCCAGGGACCTCTGGGAATTGTAGCTCAGGAGAATAAGGTAAAGGGTAAAGGGACCCCTGACCATTAGGTCCAGTCGTAACCGACTCTGGGGTTGCGGCGCTCATCTCGCTTTATTGGCCGAGGGAGCCAGCGTACAGCTTCCGGGTCATGTGGCCAGCATGACTAGGCCACTTCTGGCGAACCAGAGCAGCACACGGAAATGCCGTTTACCTTCCCGCCAGAGCGGTACCTATTTATCTACTTGTACTTTGATGTGCTTTCAAACTGCTAGGTTGGCAGGAGCAGGGACCGAGCAACGGGAGCTCACCCCGTAGCGGGGATTCGAACTGCCGACCTTCTGATCGGCAAGTCCTAGGCTTTGTGGTTTAACCCACAGCGCCACCCGCGTCCCTTTCTCAGAAGAATAGGGGCCTCTTAAAAACCTTCAACACATCCTTAATAAGCTACAGTTCCCATGATTCTTTGGGAGGTGCCATGTCTGTGAAAGTGGTATCATAGTGTTTTAGATGTATGGTGCAGATGTCACCTAAAGCAGTCTGGAATGCAAACAGAGAGCTGCACCTTTTCCTGCAACTTCAGTAACTGGGGAAAGCGGCAGCCCCAGTCGTATAGCTGGCTGATGCCTGTCTCCATATTGTGATTTTTTTTAAAAAGGGGGTGAGTGAGTGTTTGCTTTTTTTTTTTTTAACACACTCCATCAGTGGAGTTCCCACAGCAGACAACAAATAATTAAAATAAACAATAAAAAGCAATTGAAAACAAAAGCATCAAAAGCAACAGCATTTAAAACAGAGATGGGAGGGGGTACTTGTGGCACTTTGCACTTTGTTGGATTCCAACTCCCATCAGCCCCACCCAGTAGGGTCAATGGTCAGGGATGATGGGAGTTGTAGTCCAGCCAGATCTAGGATAGCCCAACTCACACAGAGCTTTCTAAAAGAAAAGCAAAAAAAGCACACCAGCAGAGATAAAGCAAACATATGCAGCATAAAAATGACAGAGGACTGTAGACAACTAAGTTCTACTCGAAGTAGCCCTGCTCAAATTAATGGGCCAAAGTTAGTCACTCCTATTAATTTATATGCATCTGCTCTGCATAGGAATAACGTTGGATATAACCCAGAGAAAACAGAATGGAGTTAAAATCTTGGTGCAATGCAAAGGTCTTTGGGGCCAAGAGTACAGCAAAGGAGGTGCCTGGGGCCAGGTGAGCATTCAACAGTCAGGGAGCCCCATTCCTCAGTAACCACCCCACTGCACCTCTGATGGCAAGGGAGGGGGTTGGAGAAGGGCCTCTGGTGAAACCCATAGCTTTCAGGTGAGCAGATGCGGACAAGTGGTTCTTCAGGTATCTGAGGCCCAAGCTGTGAAGGTCTTTAAGCAGGGTTAGTGAATGTTGGGTTGTCCTGCTGACAACCTCCCCAAAACTGTAATTGCCATAACCTCCCTGCCACACCTCTAAGGTAGGGAGAGAATCTCCTGGTTCTCTCACCAGCTCTGAGTTGAGAGCTGGAGGTGGAGCTGAAAACAGGAAGTCCAAAGGCATACAAAGGTGCAACAATACACAAAAACAATCTAGAGAGCGGCAAGGCACGCTGCATCACAAACACACATGAAGTCTACAACATGTTCTCACCTCTCTAGGCCCCATCTGCATTGTAGATTTAAAGCGGTAAACAGTCATGGCTGCTCTCAAAGAATCTTGGGAACTGTAGGGTGCTGAGAGTTGTTAGAAGACTCCTATTCCCCTCACAGAGTCCCAAGAATGAGTTAACAATTAATTCCCCTTCCCAGGAATCTCTGGGAATTGCAGCTCTGTGAGGGGAATGGGGTGCCTGAACAACTCTCCTAGCAAGCCACAGTTCCCAAGACTCTTTGAGGGATGCCATGACTGTTTAAAGTGGTATCATAGTGCTTTATGTGCATTGTGCAGATGCGGCCTAAGAGGCTAAGCAGATGGAGACACAAAAGCTATATGGAGAGCAAGCAGGGGGAAGGTTTATGGTGAAGCAGGTTTGCAGCTCTTGAGCCATGTGTGTACAAGGCGCAGCCTGGAATGAAGGAAAAGCCCCCTTGACTCTGGATAGCTGGTTAAAGGAGACTCCCAGGCGTAGTCTTCTCTCTTCTGAGGAAGCAAGCCACCCACCAGTGCCCAGAGGGGCTTTAAAAAGATGGATAACTTGCCTAATACAGAGCAAGAAACTGGTGTTGCCATTGTTTCACTTATCTCAACAAATGGTTAGCTGGTAAACAAACAAAATTGGCGCACACCCCAATCACAGATCTCTCCCTTATTTGTCTATTACAGTGGTCCCCAGAAGTTATTGGACTACAACTCCCATCATCCCTGAATGTTGGCTACACTGGCTGAGGATGGGAGTTGTAGTCCAATAACACCTGGAGACCCAAGGTTGAACACAACTGCATAAGAGATAGATGGGGAAGCTCTGGCCCCTTGTGTGTTATCTTGTGGGGGGAGGATATGAAGGTTGTTGGGGAGGGGAAAACCACAGCTTGGGGGAAGGGTTCAGCACTCCCACTAACCACTCCTTCTGCTTCAAACAACACCCTCCCTTCACCACTTTTCGATAAAGGCCTGGGACCTCAAATCCAGTTTGTCACCTAACTCCCATTCTTCTTCTGAATTGCCCTCATCACCATCCAGCACGCTCGGAACTAACTGAGGATCAAAGCAGCAGACTGATTCATTGGCTGCTCCCAGGACCCATGTTTAGGACCCACCTTGTTTCTGTGATTTTCAGTTAATTTAAAGTGTTTTTAATATTGCATTTTACTTATTGTAACCCACTGTGGGACCTCAGGGTGAAGAGTGGATTTATTCTTATTCTTATTAACAAGAAGAAGAATGGTTTGCAATCAAACTTAGGGACACCAGCCATAAAAGAGATCAGCTACTGCTACTTTTGGTCACTCAGAGAGCACAGGAGACTGGGTCAGTGCCTTCCTCCTAAAACATATATTCACAGTTCAGATGTCATCTAAGTTTAGTTTTGTTTTCCAGGTGCAAAGCCAAGGTGCAGCATTACCTCCTTCCAGGTAGTCCACTCTCATTCTGACTATTTCCAGCAACTTGCTGCATCTTGGATCGCTCAATGTGTTCCACGTAGGTCTGGATCATCTGCGAAAGAAGTGGGGAAATGCAAAATGAAGGGCCAAAATGAAGATTGAACATCCCAACATTTTATTTTCTGGACAACCATTTCTTTCAAAGGAAGGGATGTCCTTTAAGATCGGAATAGCCAGCGATGTTGTGGGAAACGTTTGCTCTAGGAAAAGCAGCTGGCCCAAAGCAGAAGTTAATTGAGCACCAGAGTCAAGAGTGAGCAGAATTTACAGCATTACAGGTTTGCAGAGCTCTCTTCCTCTATCTGTGCCCTTCTCCACTTCTTCTGCAAATAGTTTGAAAAGGATTTTTATCCCTCTGAAATGACGACTTACCTCTGTGTGACGCTGGTGAAGAGCATTGTACTCTTTCTTCATTTCTGATTCACGCTCTTCCAACCTGGAAACTGTTCATTGAAAATAAAAGGGAGAAGGGAGAGAAAGATAAATTTTTTGATCTATCACCTCCAGGAGGGGTGAACATGGAAACACCAAAAGGAATGAGGGTGCAAGCACAAGAATGCCATTTGTAGCTCAGTGCTTATGGCCAAGGCGTGACAGGCTGAAGGCTGAATCACTGACACCTCTAGGTAGGTCTAGGAAAGACTCAAGCTAGGAAGCTGTTTCATGGAGTCAGGCCATTAGTTCATCAAGCTCAGTATAACCAACACTGACTGGCAGCAACTGTCCAGTGTTTTAGACAGGAGTCCTTTCCAACTGTAGACATGAGGAATGGAATCCAGAATCTTTTGGCTGCAGAGCTTGTTCCTTTCCTCTAAGCTAAGGGCCTTCAGTCTGAAACCCTGGATAGCATAGATCATCAGTCAGCAACCTTTTAGAGCCCATTTGGAATTTTGAAACAGTGTCTTAGGCACCACCCTTTCTGACTGCGTCTCTCCTAGATCCAAAAATGGACAAACTCTGTCTCTGGCTTTTCATAGGGTTTAGTAGGACTGAAGCCGATCCTGATGAAGTCGCATGATTGTATGCAGGTTCCCTGAAAACCCACCATCAAATTAGAGCTTGCGTTGGTAGGACTACACACTAAAAAAACTGCAGATCAGGATTTGCCATAGAAATGATAATCCAAGATATAGATCCTTGTGGTTCTTCACAAGGATGACAATAGCAGCACCAACAGATCACACGGCACATCTGTAAACACCGACGCAGACTATGGTTTGATGGTGGTTTTGAGGGGAATCTCTTGAAAAAATATGAGAATCCATAAGTATCCATGTCTTTAATCTGTACTTTTCTCCCATGGCAGCGGTGTAAAGCACTGGATCCATAAACTTTATGGTTCAGTCAACAAAGACTGGTATGATCTGTGACTTGATAGTGGCAGTTAAAATGAGCCCTGTAAGAAATAAGCGATTTCAAGATGATCCATTTTACTGGCTCAGACGGGTGTGTGTGTATGTGTCTGAGCATTGAATGGCAAAAGCAATACTGGCGCCCTCTTCCCTCAATTCTCCAGATATTTTGTGGTCACCTAGAAGATTTTTTTAAAACAGTAAATGCTTTAGAAGAGATTTGTAACCTGTAGCCCTCCATGTACTGTTGGACTACAACTCCCATCATCCCCGCCCTTTGGCAATACTGGCTGGTGCTGATGGGAGTTGGTGTCCAATGTCATCTGGAGAACCGTAGGTTCCTCACCATCGCATTTGTTCAATCAGTATGGACAAACACCTATTGAATTCAACACAAGTTGTGTATGATTCACAGACCTTCAGACAAACCGTGCACATGATTTTCACTCTCTTTCACTCTACCTCTCTTTCAAATCAGAACCAGTGAAGGCGGTGACGGTCCTGTGTGAGTGTCTGGAGGCGGTTGGAGGATGGATGGCGGCTAAAAGATTGAGATTGAATCCTGACAAGACAGAAGTACTGTTTCTGGGGGACAGGAGGCGGGCAGGTGTGGAGGATTCCCTGGTCCTGAATGGGGTAACTGTGCCCCTGAAGGACCAGGTGCGCAGCCTGGGAGTCATTTTGGACTCACAGCTGTCCATGGAGGCACAGGTTAAATCCGTGTCCAGGGCAGCTGTGTACCAGCTCCATCTGGTACGCAGGCTGAGACCCTATCTGCCTGCGGACTGCCTCGCCAGAGTGGTGCATGCTCTGGTTATCTCCCGCTTGGACTACTACAATGCGCTCTACGTGGGGCTACCTTTGAAGGTGACCCGGAAACTACAACTAATCCAGAATGCAGCAGCCAGACTGGTGACGGGGAGCGGCCGCCGAGACCATATAACACCGGTCTTGAAAGACCTACATTGGCTCCCAATACGTTTCTGAGCACAATTCAAAGTGTTGGTGCTGACCTTTAAAGCCCTAAATGGCCTCGGTCCAGTATACCTGAAGGAGCGTCTCCACCCCCATCATTCTACCCGGACACTGAGGTCCAGCACCGAGGGCCTTCTGGCGGTTCCCTCACTGCGAAAACCCAAGTTACAGGGAACCAGGCAGAGGGCCTTCTCGGTAGTGGCGCCCTCCCTGTGGAACGCCCTCCCACCAGATGTCAAAGAGAAAAACAACTACCAGACTTTTAGAAGACATCTGAAGGCAGCCCTGTTTAGGGAAGCTTTTAATGTTTGATGTATCACAGTATATTAATATTCTTTTTGAAGCCGCCCAGAGTGGCTGGGGAAGCCCAGCCAGATGGGAGGGGTATAAATAATAAATTATTATTATTATTATTACTTACTCTGGTCTGCGTAGTTTTTGGCCTTTAACTCCAGCTGCCGTGTTTGAAATTCAAGGTGCTCGACCTGTATCTGCAATTCCTTCTTCTCCTGCTCCAGTGCATCTTCAAATTCAATGAACTTCTACATGGGCCAAAAAAAATATCAAACAAAAAAACGTGCTATATGTAAGTGGAAAATGACAGCTATCAAATGGACACTGTCACAAGATTGAAGGGGTGTCTTCTCTGATGTGTCACACACAAGGACACTTCCACCTAAAAATCTGACCATGTGAAAACTGAAGTGGTGCTGTCCTGTGAGAGGACTGGTGTCATTTGAGCGAATGAATGTTTGAACTGGCCCTCAGAGGTGTTATAGCAAGGAGAGGCTTAGGAGGAGAAATACAATGATACTGTATTATTAAGCATCCTCCTCCTCCTCAGAAAACTAAACAATATAATTACAATTTAAAAATAAGGGAGGGGTTGCAGTTCCGTATTAAAAGAAATTATCATTCCAATATGTAATAAAGAGAGGCTATCAGGGCCAGCCCTACCATTAGGCAAAGTTGTCAATTTCAGTTTCTTTCACTTTCCAGTCTAAAATTCAGTTCGTTACATTTCCACATCAATTTTTGATTACAGTCATACCTCAGGTTAAAGACGCTTTGGGTTAAATTTTTTCAGGTTGCATCCCGCAGCGACCTGGAAGTACCGGAAAGGGTTACTTCCGGGTTTCGCCACCCGTGCACGCACAGATGCTCAAAATGACGTCACGCGCATGCACAAAAGCGGCGAATCGCAACCCGCGCACGCGCAAACGCAGGTTGCGTTCTGCTCAGGTTGCGAACGGGGCCCCGGAACGGATCCCGTTCACAACCAGAGGTACCACTGTATAACCCAGTGTGGATTAACAATCAAGCTCTCCTCCCAGGTCGCTCTGGGAACTATAGCTCATGTGAGGGGAGTAAGACTCTCCTAACAACTCTCAGGACCCTTCGCAAACTACAGTTCCCAGGATTATTTTGGGGAAGCCATGACTGTTACAAGTGGTATGATGCTTCCTGAAATGTAAAATGCAGATGGGGCCTAACTTGGAAGCGCCGTGGGAGTCATTTGCTGTTCCCCTCAGGCAAAATCTCTTGGGCCAAACCAGGTTCTCCCACAGCCATTTGAGCTTCCAAAGGTGACTAGCAGATCTAGGGCCTGTGACCCTTCATATGTTGTTGGGCTACAACTCCCATAATCCTTAACCACTGATCACATTGGCTAGCGATGATGGGAACTGGGAGTCCCACAATGACAGGAAGGCTATAGGGGCCCCCTTCCCTAATCTATCGGTAAGTCCTTCATAGCAGATATAGGGCCTTGCGCAGCTCCCTACAGCAGTCAGAAAGGTGCTCAATAAGTCTGTGCGCAAGCTCAAACACATCCACCCTGCTCCTCCTTTTCTTCAGCAAACCACAGAGTGGCACAGTTTTATGTCTGCACCAGCACTCGTGGTTTGTTTCTAAACAAAACAATAAACCTTGGATTCAGATCAACGGCTTGTATGCAGCAAATCTAAACATAAGGCCACAATGCTAAGCCTGTCACTCTGTGGTTTGTTTCCCCACCAGAAAGTATGGTTTATGATAAGGGTAGGGGCCAAATGAAGAGTCCTCAGAATTCTCCACAGGCAACACCTCTCACCAGCCCAGCATTACACTTCCCTTAAGAGTTTTTGCCTTAAAATCTGGCATTGCCTCTGGGTTGCCCAGACACAGGATGGATAGGGGAGTGCAAGTGTGTGCAGAAACCAGCCAACTGTACAAAGGTACAATTTACAACTGCTGGTTCACCATCATGTTATCATGATTAAAATGCATCTTGCATGATTTTAATAAGTTGGCAACCCTAATAAGCAGAAGCTGTAGGGCCAATTTGTTTATCTGGCCCCCCAGTATGTTAATGTTTATAAGAGACATTCATGCTTAGGATATATTCACATATAATGCTTTTAAAAACATGTATCAAACTCCTTTACCCTATGTATTTTATCCTTTCAAAAGTTAAGTACAGTGGTACCTTGGGTTACAGACGCTTCAGGTTACAGACGCTTCAGGTTACAGACACTTCAGGTTACAGAGTCCGCTAACCCAGAAATAGTACCTCAGGTTACGAACTTTGCTTCAGGATGAGAACAGAAATCACGCAGCGGCAGCGTGGCAGCAGCAGCAGGACCCATTAGCTAAAGTGGTGCTTCAGGTTAAGAACAGTTTCAGGTTAAGAATGGACCTCCAGAACGAATTAAGTTGTTAACCCGAGGTACCACTGTAAGTGGTTTTTAACCCAGTTGGATTGAAAATTTAAGTTATGAGCTTTTAACACTTTGGTAAGAAATAGTTCAAGCCTTAGCGACTGCTGAGCAACCAGAACAGATCAGTGACATTTGTGTATGTGTTCATGTGTGAATAGGTTTTGGTTTTGCCCTCTTGCACAGGAGAGCCTTTATAGCAAAAAGCAACTATTTTACAACCCAAGCCAAACAAAAAACTGCTGAGAGTGCTATCCCTGTGAACATGCAAGGCAAAGCCCAGAAATGAAAACCAACAAATGCCATCCTGGCAAGCAGAATGAAGTGCAAATAAATAATTTAGAAGCAAGCAGGAATTGCTCGATGCATTGCGATATTTACGGGCAGCGAGAGCATCTTCTTCATAAGGGTCTATTGTGTGTCATGTACAAAAACGGACAGTGCATGAAGCTGGTCACACTGGAACCATACATAGGGGAAACAGCTAGATTAGAGGGAGGTCCCTTGGGGAGGCACCACAGCTCATTGGGATGGCACATGCATAACGTGGAGGAGATCCTGGGTTCAATCTCTGGCACCTCCAGTTTAGAAGGACCAGGCAAAAGGTAATAGAAAGGACTTCTGCCAGAGACCCTGGAGAGTTGCTTGCAATCAGAATAGGCAACACTCTGCTAAATTGACACCTGCTCTGACCTGGTGCAAGGTAGTGTCCTATGTTCCTATATAACCCCAAAACAACAACACACTAGCTTTCCATGCAATCAGCCACCTGTATTCTGAACATAAATAAAAAAATCCAAAATAAAAACAAAAAACTTAGCAGCACATTTTGAAACATGTTTAGAGACAGGGATCTTTCCCTCTTCAGCCTCTCTTTTGCCAAGGTACATCCTGGATGCATATAAACCATCCATTTAAAGCAAGTTCCCCCCGCCCAAGAATCCTACGAACAACAATTTGTTAAGGGTGCTGGAAACTGTAGCTCGGTGACAGGGGAATTACAGTTCCCAGGACTGTTGTGTGTGCATGCATTTTAAATGTACACAGCCAGTGACTCTCAAAATACTACATCACACCCAAAGTCTGCCTACACAAAATATACAATAGTATTCAGTCAATGTCACCCACCCCATTCTGCTCCCACACATTCACCCATATACACAAACATCCACCATTCACCCAACCACTCCAATATGGTGTTTCCTGCTTGGCAGGGGGTTGGACTCGATGGCCCTTGTGGTCTCTTCCAACTCTATGATTCTATGTCCCACTCGTTCACCAAGCACTATGTACAAATCATGGTGGAATCTGTGCAGGGTGAACCAATAGAAAAGATATTGCTTACAACACTAATGTCTCAAATCAAATGTAACTGATCTGTAGAAAAGTCCCCACAACCTGAGAAAAGAGAGAATGCACGTACTTTTGTAAACCAAGAAAACCTTTAATAAAAATTATTCCTTTTATTAAAAAAGATACCTCACCATGCATGGATAGCTGCAAGAATTAGCCCTCAAAGCTCTTCATTAGTTCTGCTATGGGGAAAGGTGGGTTATAAATGTGAAGAACTCTTTAAAAAAATCCTCAGAACAAAAATCTGAAGTGAATGCTACTGCCCCGAGGATGCAAAAGATGTTAACTCAGACACGGAACGCATTAACGGACTCCCTTGCTCTTATTTAGCTTTCTCTTCTGTGCTTCTAAATCAGCAAGCGTAACAACTCCATAAAGCTTCATCAACTGCTTGACCTCACATTGATTTCCATAAAGGCCTCACAGACATATGCAGTAAAATCGTGGAGCTCTAAAGCTCTTCCTTTCTTGCCAGGAAAACTAATTTTTAAAAATCCCACCCACTCCCTACTTTTAAGATATCATAAGAATAACTACTGCATGGCAGTCCAACAGTACATCTTCCTCCAAAAGCCATTTCCAATTATAAACAATTCTATTATGGTAAGAATAACGTATGTTCTCCTCATGGGAGTCCAGCAGGGATGCAGCAAGGCCCGCCACCCCCATGATAAACCATAATCCTCAGCTTTCATTTTTTTAAAAAAAAGGCTAAGTTTCTAGCATTTGTAGAACCTGAGATATGAGACAATCAAACTGTGATTAATCAGAAAAAGTCCCTTCGCATCTTTCAGGGTTTGACTCCCCCACCACAATGGGGGACCCCAAAAACAGTTCAAAGAGGGCTGAGGATTCCAAGTGTCAACACAACAGCAAGTGCCTGTAAATGGGGGTGGAATAAAAACCAGAAAGAGAAATGGAATGGAGTAGCCTGGAAATGGACACGGCTGCCTGCTACCCTAAATGGGTGTAAACATCTAAAAGGTCTGTATGTGTATATTAAACTTAACTATGATTTAATGGTGAACGTGCAAGTGCTCTGGTGCCCAGGGAGAAAATCATGGGTGCTGCACTCCTCCCCTGCTCTTGCTGAGACAAGTCATTATTTGGTTTAACGTTTCATCCTAATCCAGGTTCATGGTTTGTTCCTCTCCAAACAAACCACAAGCTGTAGCCAAGGCTTGTTCTTGGATTACTGCTTGTGGCTTTTTTTGGAGAGAGAAAAACCACAAGACTGGGTCTGCAATGAGTGAGGATTTAAGGGCCAGCAATTTTAGCCCTGTGCACCAGTACACTGTGTGTTCACTTTCAAACCATGGTTAAGCCAAATTATATTTTTAAAGTAGGGATGGGGCACCTCAGGTCTGGTGATGGGAAGTGGCCCTCAGGACTCTCTCTCTCTGGCCCTTGGGACTCTCCCTAGACCACATGCTCTCCACAGCCACACTTTTCAGCAGCCCAGATTTACACCCTCATTGAGAGTTTTGAATTTGACCTTGAAATCTTATAATGCTTCTAGCTTCCAGAGAGATGTGTAAGTAAACTGACATCCGTTGCTTCACTCACTTTTGCTTCTGGCATATGGCCCCTAGAATGTGAAGGTGAAGAAAGGTTGCTCACCCCTGGTTTAAAGTGATGTGCAAACAAAGTGTGTGCCCTCCATCATCTTTTCTCCAAAGACCAATCAAAGACTGCAGGTAGGGAAGCATGTTTTTTTAAAAAACCTGCATACACTTCTGTCTCTTGTGAAATTGGTATTTCTCAGGGTCTGATTCAAGACTTTCCACATTTGGAAAGCTTCAAAATCACTACAATAAATACAGTGGTACCTCGGGTTACAGACGCTTTAGGTTACAGACTGCTAACCCAGAAATAGTACTTTGCTTCAGGATGAGAACAGAAATCGCAGGGTGGCAGTGTGGCGGCAGCAGGAAGCCCCATTAGCTAAAGTGGTGCTTCAGGTTAAGAACAGTTTCAGGTTAAGAACGGACCTCCAGAACGAATTAAATTCTTAACCCGAGATACCACTGTATTGCAAAAAAAGAGTAAAGCAATATGTCCGCCAACTATAGCTTGGCATCAGTTGGAGAATGACAATGCAAGGTTAACCTCATACAAAGAGCACCTGCAAAGCAGCCACAAACTTTGTGATACTGCTATACATAAGTATCCAAAGATGGAAAATTCATGAGGGCTTAGCCACCTGCAGGCCTAATCAATCTGATGCTACTTAGGATTTGGAAAATGTGGGGGCTTTCCCTTCCAATAGCTAAAATGTAAGGCTGCAAAAAAAAAACCTTCACTCGGGGAGCTTCAACTTTGGACATGGACCAACAAATTGAAACTGAATGCAGACAAGATGGAGGTTTCATATTTCTGAGTTCCAGAACCCTGAATCTGGACCAGTAGCCAGGGCACATCTTTCAACACTGGTGCCATATGTTGGTGGTAGTCAGCTTTGGACATGGTTGCATCCACCTGGAGGGAACAGGTCCATAGCCTGGGATTCCTACTTGATCCGACATTGCCCCTGGAAACTCAGGCAGTCTCTACAGCTAGGAGTGCCTATTTCCAGCTATGGCTGGTTTGCCAGCTATGGCCAGTTTGGACAGAGATGACAACTTGGCCACTGTACTCCATGCTCTGCTAACCTCCACATTAGACTACAGTTTCCCATGTACTTTGGGCGTATGCAAAAATGCAGGATGCCAGTCCCACAGCCGAGTTGTCCTTTCCCTGTTCGTCATTTTTGACAGTGTAATGATTTGGACCAGCTTTGGCAAACAATGAATGCATCACTGGTTAAAAGCTGATGTGGGGAACATCAGGGCTGGGGAACAAATGTGGCCCTCCAGGCCTCTCGTAACTGGCCCTCAGAACTCTCCCCAAACCACACCCCTCATTGGCCCAGCTTTGCACACTGAGTGCTTTTGCCTTGCTGGAATAGGTTCTTGAACTCTGATCAAGACGAATCCCCTATCTCAATTCATTCTCTGTACTTCTCAGTAGTAACTTGTTAATCCTTAGCCACCTCTTCTCTAAGTTGAAAGCACCTTCAGGCCTGATCCAGCCAAAATTCAGCACATCCTATGTCCCACTGATTTCCACAAGAGACTGCAATTCTAGGACAGTTGCCTAACAGCAAGGCCCACTGAATACAGCAGGACTTACTTTTGAGTAAACAGTCATAGGGTTGTACTGTTACAAAACCCCACTCTTTTCCCCACTGAAAACAACCCATCTTTAAACAGCACAATCCTATGCCTTCTCAGAAATAAATTCAACCACTGAGTTCAACTTTGGTTGGATTGCGACTCTAATAGTTTTGATCTCCTCTTCTATGGAAGATAATAACCATTAAAAATATGAAAAGGCCATGGTTCTCAGGATGGGGAGGGGAAATCTGATGAGCTGCTTCTAATTTAGATAAGATTAAAGGAATTGTATGAATATGCCTGGGATTAAACAGCTGGCAAAGCACATCACTGACAGAAGTGCTTTTATATAAATACCAAAGAGAATTATTTTGTTCTCATTCTGTTTCAGGCTTCTTGTACATCAGTTCACAGCTGCCCCATCTTGTTCCTTGCCACACTGCCATGTAGAACCATAGAATCATAGAGTTGGAAGGAACACTGAGGGTCATCTGGTCCAACCCCCTGCAATAAAGGAATCACAGCTAATGAATCTCTGACAGATGGCTATCCAACCTCTGCTTTAAAACCTCCAAGGAAGGAGAGTCCACCACCTTCCAAGGTAGTCTTTTCCATTGTCCAACAGCTCTTATCATCAGAAAGTTCTTCTTAACGCTTAGTCAAATTCTCCTTGATTGAAACTTGAATCCATTGGTTGAATTCCTACCCTCCAGAGCAGGAGAAAACAAGCTTTCCGCATCTTCCACATGACAACCCTTCACAAATTTGAAGATGCCTATCATATCACCTCTCAATCTTTTCTTCTCCAGGCTAAGCCTCACCAACTCCCTCAACCATTCTTCATATGACTTGAATTCCAGACCCCTTATCATAGTCATAGAATCATAGACTTGTAGCTGGAAGGGACACAAGAGTCATTTAGTCCAACCCCCTGCAGTGCAGAATCCTCTTGGTCGCCTTCATCTGCACACCTTCCAGCTTGTCAACATCCTTCTTAAACTGTGAAGTGATGCCAGAAGACCAGGCATCAGCCCAAGGGACCAAAAAAATGGCCTGACAATTGATGTAAGGGAGAGAGGCATCCGAGGCTGATGATGCAAAGAGAATTTACCCTCCAGCCGGACTGCATCCTTGGCATAGAAAACTCCCGACCTCCCAGCTCTAGTGGGTCTCAGATTAAAACATCAAGGAGAGGACACTCTAAAAATAACAAGTGGGACCCACAAGAAAATGTTGCAGCGTTGAATACTCCCACTTGAGATTCCAGGGGTTCCATTCCATCTGTCCCCCTCCACAGTCAATCAGCATTCTATGGCCACTGAGCATGCTCCGTCTTCTTTAGGCTGCTTTGGGGTGGGCAGAGGCCCCTCCCTCAAGGCTTCCCCCCTCGAAAATATATTTTGCACTTCTAGAAACTTGGGGCAGGTGTAGAGAACCTTGGGCCCTCCAGCTGTTGCTGAACTACAGTGACCATTGTCCCTGGCCCATTGGCCATGTTTGCTGGAGCTGATGAGAACTGTAGTTGCTGAACGTCTGAAAGATTAAAATCTCCCCTCATCTGTATTAGGGTTTCCCTCATTCTGCTGCTTCAGAGGCATTCTTATATACGGATGGGTGGCCATTTTGGCTACAGAAGCAGATATACCCTTAGAATTAGAAATTAAGAACCAGGACAAAACTGAGCATATGTTTAAGACCAGGAATTGGTTTTCCATACCAGAACTGAGTTCATAATTCTTTCCACACAAAAAAACAGTCATTGTCTCCCAGCTTAAAAACTCTCTTTGGATGTGTACACACTATACCTTTAAAGCACATCTGAAGCACATTCTTTCCCTCAAAGAATCCTCACAGAGTTACAATTCCCAGAAACCCTTAACGAACTTCAGTGCCCAGAATTATTTGAGGGAAAGAATGTGCTTTGACTGTGCTTTCGGTGTATAGAGTGTATACAGCCTTGTTTCAGTATCTTAATTGAGGAAGGAGAGAAATATTTTAAAAAAACAACTCTGATTATTTTTACTTACTATTACATTGATATCCAACTTCCCTTCAAGAAGCTCAGGGTGGTGTGCAACTTGAGCGGGTCACCTCAGGCCTAGGGCTCGGATGGGACTCTCCAGGCCTCTCTATCTAGCCTTAAGAATTGTCCCAATGCCACACCCCTTTGCACCCCAAGTCTATTTTGCCTAGCTGGAATTTGCCTGATATTGCTTCTTTACTTTCCTGGATGGAAGACAGAAGGGGGTGTGCATGTGTGTAGAAACTAGGCTACTGTACAAAGGTAAAATCTACATTATCTCCCCCCACTTTTGCCCATGCCCACCACTGACATGCAACCCTTGGAAGGTTGCCCAGAAGAGAATGCAGCCTTCAAACTAAATAATAATAATCCCCCAACCCTAGTGTATACAGTTCTCCCCCCTCTCCATTTTATTCTCACAATAACCCTGCAAGGTAGCTTCAGCTGAGAGACAGCAACTGGCTCAAGGTCACCCAGTGAGACTTGGGGATTAGAACCCTGGTCCTGCAGGCCCTAGTCCAACACTCTAACCACTAGGCCACACTGGCTGTTGTTGCTGCTGTTAAAAAATTGGGAGTCAGAAGATCTTGCAAATCTACGGCAAATCACTAAAAAATCAACCAAGAGCAATTCCAGTCCTGCCACACCAGCTAACAACAAACAGAGCAACTTTGGCACTTGGGTCCACTTCCTTGGCATTTACAAACACCCCCTTTGCACCACACAAGGGAGGGAACTAAAGATAGCGGAGGCTGGCACTTCCAGGGCCTAGCAGTGTGCCACACAAGCCTCCCCTCCTCTCCTTTCACCAACAAATGGTTGGCGGGATGGAGGGGAAGAGATCGCCCATAGGGCAAACTGAACTGCTGGGAATTAAAAACTAGAAAAAACAGAAAAACAGGGGAGAAGCCGGCAGGGTGACTTTCTGGGGTCTAGCGATATATTTATCTCATCTTGGCACAGGAATTGGTGTATGAGTGGCAGAGGTACATGGCTGGTTGCCAAGGGCTGATGGAAAGGGAAGGTAGGTGGGCGCAGCTATCCTAGGCCCACCTTGCCCCAACCTGGTGACCTCCAGTTTTTTTGTACTACAAATCCCATCAGCCCCAGGTAGAACAGTGTTGATGGGAGATGCAGTCCAAAGACAAATGGGAAGCACCAGGCTGGGGAAGTCTGGCACTAGGATACAAAAGGGAGACAGATGATGGGGACCCGGACAGGCACAAGGTCCCAACCAATAGGGCAATATTTTAGGGAGGGGATCAGGAGGAACAGTAGGTAATTTACATGGTGGGGGTGGGTGGCAGGTTGCAAAGGAAAGTATTTTGCACACAGCACTCCATGGAAAGTATCCCTGCAGCGTCTTCACTGCATTGGATCTTTGCTTCACGTCCCTCCACCCATCCCACTCTGGACAGATTCTGACTTGGGTTTTTTAATGTCTCATGGAGTCTAGTAAAAGAAACCTGGGTATCAACAAGGACTCCCCTCTGTCCCCTTGCCCATTTCAAGAAACTTAATCCACAGAGCCCCAATGCATTTGCCAGATACCAGTGGGCTGCTCCTTTGCTCCTTTTCCCCTGCTCTTTAGCCAAGACAGGACAAGCCTGGCTTATTCCCAACCCTTTCTCATGTTTTTAGGAGCCCAGCAAAGGCTCTACAGAGCATTTCATCCTCCTGGAGAATCTGCTGCAGCTAAGCAGGTCCTGGATCTGTCCTTTAGATGGGAAATCCCATGCAGCTGCAGAATAATAGTAACACTACTACTGCTACTAAAAATAATAATAATCCACTATTAGTAGGTGATGGATCCCAAGTACAATCCACATGAGCTGGGCCTGAGCTCCAGAAAGCCATCCTCCTACCCAGATCTGGGCCACGGCAACACCACTCTTGCCTATGAGGCTTCTCGGGAGCAGGAGGGCTGCGGCGGCCTTGGTGGGTCCCCTTGGCTCCTCGCCTGGGCCTGGCCCGGCGCTGCGCCCTCGTTGCGCGCGCCGCGGCCTCTCCGCACCCCACCCCCACCCTTCCCCCGCTGCAGGCGCGTCGCCCGCAGGGGTCTCCCTCTCTCTCTCTGGGGCTCACCTCCTCGGCCTGCTTGCGCAGCGCCTTCTCCCGCTCATACTGCGTGAGCAGCTGCTCGTTGTCCTCGCGCAGGAGCTCCAGCTCCACCTCGTGCTCCTGGTTGTCGGTCAGCACCGAGTCGAGGTTCTCCAGCACCGTCACCACCAGCGGCATCAGCTCCTTGACCACCTCCTCGTCGTAGCAGCGGATGAGGCGCTCGAACTCGCGGTAGATGCTGTTGGCCAGGCCCGACACCCGCTCCGACATCACCGAGCCCGAGCAGTAATCGTCGCCCGGGTAGCCCCCGACGCCGCCATCGTCCAGCTGGATCTCCAACATCTTGGCGCCGCCGCCTCCTCCTCCTCCTCCGCTGACGGACGAGCCCCGCGCCGCGGATAGAAGGCGCTCCCACCGATAGCGGCACCTGCTCCGCCGGCTTGCAGAAGATGGATGGCGGCGGCGGCGGCGGTGCTGATGCTGCTCCTGCGCCTCCCGCTTCGGCCTCCGCCTCCCCAGCGCTCGGCTCGGCTCTGCCCAACGTCGCTTGCCCTGCGCCACTGGCCACTCCCGTTGCCGTCGCCTCTCCTCTCCCTGCCTTGCGCGCACAGGCGCATCAGCACCAGAGACGCCGCTGCGGCCAGGCTGCTAGTGGGAGGCTGGGGGGGGGGGGGAGGGACGGAGAGAAGGAAGAAAGGTGGGTTTACAATCGGATTTCCCGTGCGCATCCCTCCTTCCTTCGCTCCAATATGGATTAGGTTTTCATCGTTACTAGGCTGACCTGAGCTGTGGCCGTATTTATAATTGGGGAGGGGGCGCGCAGATCCAGAATAATGCTGCCGCACAGCTCTCTTTGCGACGGCAAAGGACAGGGGGAAATGAGGACTAGCCTGCTTGCTATTTTTTTAAAAAAATAAAAATCCGTGTGCCTGTATAATATTTAATTGGTTACATTTTAGGTACACGGCATAATATCCCCAAACTCCCATTTACTGAGCTGCAAATGAGATACGGATTTGGAAGAATCACCACCTAATACTCACTAAGTAAGCTTCATTCAGCCTGGTAGGATTTGCTTCCGAGTGGACACAGGATAGATTGCTATGAAGATCATTCTGTGGGTGAATTTATCTCTGTGGGGATAAAGTTGGGCATTATTATTATTATTATTATTATTATTATTATTATTATTTTAAAATGCATTGTAGAATTCCCATGCATTATATCAGTGCAGTCAAGTCCACTTTCTTAAATCAGAAGCCTAAGCAGTGCACAAAACCATATGCTTATATAGTTGTTTAAAGGGGGGGTATAAATTCTGTAAGTATATAAATAATCATTTCAACCATAGAATTCATGCATTACACATAATACAACACATTTTAACTACTCCACAACAAAAACCCAGTTGCAAAATATTTCCATCTGATAAACATATAAACAGGTCCCAATGTGTGGTCGGGTCTTCCATATGCTTTATTAAGGATGCTTAATGCCTTCAGAGAGACAAATAATATATGAAAATAATAATCTCTAACCTAGAATCCCTTCCACTAAATCTAATGTGTATGAACTGGTTGCAATTACTCAGTGAAAGTTGAAAGCCACTCTACACATCTTCACAGGTAACCTGCCCCCCACCCCCGCCCCCTGCTTTTTAACTTTTTGAGTCTCATATCTGAGTTTCTGCATTGGAAGCAAATTGATACATAGTTCACTTGATGGAGATATTTTGGTCTCCATCAGACAACCTCTTGATTGCAGATTCATCCTGATTTGCTTGCCCAAAATTTATGTGGAGGTTAGATAATTTCTGATCTTTATTGAAAATTCAGTCTGATTTGTTTGTAGGAAGGTTACACAACAATTATTGTTATTAATTACCCATCCTTCACTCTAAGGTTCTAGAGAAGACTACAACAATTAAAACACAATGTTAAAAACAGTTAAAAACAACTTACAAACACACAAAAATAAGGTGGGCAGTCATGCTGACCTGCTTATAGGACATTTGTACAGCTTCCCACTAATTGTTCATTCATTAAACACTTTTTAATGCAATTCACTTTCACTTTGCTAACCGCAAAAAGTCCATCCTTCCTTAAAAGTGGATTTATTGTGTGACAGATGACTTAATTCCACTTTGATTTCACAAAACTACAATTCCCCGTGTGTGCATGAATCCTTCCCACAAATACTGTCACTCTGGAGACATCATATGATCAATCCACCTCTTAAATGCCCTCAGCCACTGGTTGCATGGTGTGAGCATTCATCTTCCAACCAGACCCTACTTCACATCGCAATATGTTTGCTGCAATATGTTTCTCCAAGTTCAGCTGGTGTGTCAGTTGTGCTGTTTCCCAGAGAAGACAGGCCAGGCCTTGATCATTCATGTTTTAGGAACCTCTAATACAGACTACTGTGATGTGCTGTTTGTGGGACTGCCCTCAAAAAAGGAACTGGTAACTTCAGATGGTGCAAAATGCCAGATACAGTGGTACCTTGGTTAGGAACCGTTTTGGATTACAACCACGTCACACCAGGAAGTGATTGTCCCTTTTTTTGGATTACAACCCCCCCTTTTTATTACAACTCTTTTTTGGGGGGGAGGCCCAACTGGCGAAAGCGCACCTTGGGTTACAACCTGTTTTGTTTTACAACCGGACCTGCGGAACGGATTATGGTTGTAAACCAAAGTACCACTGTAGTTACCTACATTTGGTCAGTCAGAGCATATTACTGTGGTGCTGTTGGATCCATACTGGCTGACATTTCAATTATACTCTCAATTTACCTTTATTTTTATTTATTTTGATGCCTTCTATTAAAATAACTATAATAACATAATAAATCTTCTTGGTACTGACAATGATAACAAATATAATAGGAAGACCAAGAGTAACAGAAACTACAATAGCTTAAGGAAAACACTAATGACCAAGCTTTCTGCCTTAAGACAGAAATCAAGGAATCATAGAGAAGGAAGGCTACTGAAGGCATCTTGATCAAGACCCTCCTCCAACCCCCAACCCCAAAGAAACCCTGTATCTGGCACTGCCATTTCCCATTCAAAATCCTGCTATGCAAGATCATATAAATAGCCTTCTATGTCACTTAACACTGACAAAAAATACACATTTCCTAGTCTCATGACTTAGGTATACACCTCTGTGTATACCTCTGTTTCATATAACAGCAACCAAAACTGTGAAGCAAACAATAAAATAAAGAGCATCAGCTGAGAGATTCTCTGTGCCATCTCTGGAAAGATCAGGAGTAGCATGTCAAGGGCCCTGCAATAAAATCCATCCCCCAACCTCTCTAATGACTAATCAATGAGGCATTAGAAAGATTTGGGTAGAGTTGTAATGTGAGCTTCAGTGTTCTGGTCTGAGGAAGGAAAAAGGAATGAAGAGAGAGGCAAAAGCTTGCAAGAAATCTCAGGAGAGATCTCTTAGTTGCTCCTAATAGCACTCTAAAACATACTCTATTCAAGACAAGGGATGGATCTGCCTAGAGCTATGCAGAAGGGATGTCTGAGCCCTGCTTTTTTAGATGTCAGGATGTCTGCTGTAAATCTCTAGATTAAATTTATTGTAAAGAATATGGGAGGATGTTTTTCTTGCTCCTCCTAGTGCCCCAAATGAACATGGTCACCGAAGAAAGGAATTTGAATTTGTTGCATTTATTTTTTGGGACTGAATACTACTTAACACGATAAAAAAAAATCTCTAAGTAATTTACATAAAAACAATCCAGGTGCAACATTTAATAAAATTTCTTTAAAACTACAGAAAAATGGAATCAAAACACAACTGTATATCGTAAATAAAACTGAGCCGTGTACAAAACAAAAAATAGATAATACGAATTTGGGTCCAGAAATAGTTGCCCAGAAGCGAATGTGACCCTTGTGTTCTTGAATCCTGCTATATGGGCCTCTTACTCAGGCTGGGAGTTTGCCTAGGACTAGGTGATTATTATCTCTTCTGGCTCTGTCTTTGCCTTCTTGTTCTACCTCTCCAGCTTGATTCTCAGTTCCAGCTGAAAGGCTGCTTTCAGCTCAGCCCTGGCCAGGATCAAGCTGGCAATGGGTTCTCTATAATTTGTTACAAATCTTCACTCAGCTTGTGGCTGTTATTATAAAGACCTTCCCTTGACCTTCTTTTATAGAGCAGCATGTTCCTCCTGGTCTTATCAGACTGGGAAACCTCCACAGGAGCTGTTAAATAACACCAAGTGGACAACTATAGCCATCACAGAAGATTTCTTTATGCCAGTATTGTACTGTATTGCACTAATTACCAGCACACTTATGGCAGCAATGGTGCCACAAAGCTCTTAGGCAATTTTGTTTTCTGCTTGCTTATTTATGCCCCCTTGTTTTTGTTTTTCACTGGAAAAGTTTCTACATCAACTAATTTCCTCTCAGATAAATAAATGTGCTAAAGTAAGAAAGAAAATATTTATTTGGTGCTACCAGTGTGACTATGGATTGGCAGCAGTTCATCTAGATCTCCTTCATTTCCCGGATATTGGCCAACAGAGGATGTTAGCTCATTCTTCAGTGGAAAAATCTCCCAGAGTATGTAGCCTAAATAGGATCAATGGCAAACGAAACAGTCCCTGCCTGTAGGCTTACAAGCTAAAGGGCATAACACAAAGGAAAGAGGAATACAAGCAAACTCAGGTACCTGCTCCTAAAATTATTCCAAAGTTCTTATGATGGCCAGCTTGACTTCTGGGAGACAATGACCCAAATGGAGCTTGGTTCACACTTGAGCTGATGGGTGCTTCCTGTTTCTAGACCTCCTGTAGCCTGATAGAGTGGGCAAGGGAAAAGAGGGACCCGATGGACCTGCTCTCTTGACAGAGCCACTGCAATGAGCCCACAAGCCTATCTTTTCCTCTGCTGTAGCCTGGTGGAACTATATAACAGCACAGTGCATTTATAGGATGGAGGTAAGCAGAAGTAAAGTCCCTGCACCCCAGAATTGAAGGTGGCCAGAAACAGGAACCATTACTCCTGATGTCTATGCTGATTTGTTTTTTTGCCTTTCCTAAAGAGGGTTTGCATGGTTTTGTAGTGTGTTTTTTTAAAACAAAACAAAACAAACATGCAAGTTTTATTATAGTCATTATGATTACACTTATACCCCACTATTCTTCCATGATATAACTTAAGGCAGCATCCAGGGGTCTCTCAGACAGTTTCCCATGAAGGTAATGGTCCAAATCTAGACCTACTTATTTTCAGCAAGGTGGCTACAACATGTGCCTTCAGACAATATCCTGGTACCAAGAATACAGGGCTAAGGGAAATCCCTGGTGCCTAACTGTATGGATGCCTATGTGAGCCATTCCGTGTCCGCCTGGGTTTTCCTAATGCAAAGTCCTGTTCTGATCAGATCCACCTCTGTCCACAAACTCTACATGGCTGGACAGCTCCCTTGCTGCCTCAGCAGCCTTGCCTTGGGTCCTTGCCCTGTTGGACAGCTCCCCTGCCTTGCAAGCAGATGGGGAATCAGAACCTCACAGCATCAGGAATGATGATTCTAGCCTGCAAGAGTACAACCCACTTCCCAATTGCTTTATGAAGAAATCCACGCAATTGGGAACCCTGTGCTGCTTTCTTAACGTGTAGCTTTGCCCTAAATGTAGGGTGGCTTCTAAATACAACAGAGACACAACAGAGGCGCGGAAGGATGAGAGATGACATCATCTGGCTAGAGCTCTCCTTGCCGATGGGCTATGATGCGTGAAATGACACAGGGAGAAGCGATTGCTCAGTTGGGGGCTGTGCAATATTTAAGCAGGTCTGGGGTTGACAGAGGAAATCTTCCCTCACAGCTGCTCCGCCTCCTTTCTCTAGCCTTGCTTCACCCACTGGGGCCCAGAGATGCAGAGTGTGAGTCATCAGACCAGGATGAAACAGCAAATAAGCAGCATCCATCTCCAGGAACAAGGCAGAGCAGAGCAGGGGGAAATCCCTCTTGAAAGAGGAGGAGGAGGAGGAGGAGGAGGAGGAGGAGGAAGAAGAAGAAGAAGAAGAAGAAGAAGAAGAAGAAGAAGAAGAAGAAGAAGAAGGGTCACATGGAATATGTTTGTGGGAAATCAATTTAGTTAGCAGAATGCTGGTGTTCCTGCTTTCCCCACTTAGAGGTTTAAAAAAAGTTAACTACATAACTGGGCTTTGTGTTTCTTTAAGGCTGGCATGGAATTCACAAGGATCCTTTGTTAATCAAGGTTGGCAAAAAAAGAGCACGTGTTGCAGGGAGTTGTGGCGCTGTTGTCGCTTCTTGTTGTATATTTGTATCTTGCTTTTCCTCACAGGAGCTCAAGGCTGTGTACATAGTCTTTCTTTTCATTTTCACAACAGCCCTGTGAGGTAGCCTAGGCTGAAACTGCACATACTTGGATTTCTTATTTTAGTTTTTGCATTTTTGTTATTTACCAGAGGTGGTGGTGGTATTTTACTGCAATTATTAAGACCATAAAAATGTTGCAGTTAAAGCAGTAGGTGGGGCTACTTTTCTGTCTTCATGCCTGTTTATTTTGCTTTATGTGATCTGTAAATGACATATATTTGTATCTTGCTTTTCCTTCCCTCCTCCCTTTTTATCTTTGGAACAACCCTGTGTGGTAGGCTAGGCTACATTAACAATGTTCTTAAGCAATTCTTGCCAATATATTTGGGAGGAAGGGATGCAGGGCCCCAATCCACATACAGTGGATCAGGACCAGGAAGTCCTGTTGGCATGGGGAACCTTTGGCCCATCAGAAATTGAACTACAACTCCCGTTGTCCCTGGCCATTGGCTATATTTCCTTGGGCTAATGGGGATTGTAGTTCAGCAACAGATGGAGGGTCAAATATTTCTGTTTTAACATAAGGGCCAGATTGGTTTGCACCACCTATTGAATTCTACAACCAGGGACTTAGTTGGAACTTCACTAGAACCTGCTACATCAGATTTCTGCATCCAATACTAAGCCTTTTGATTGTAGAATTCAGATAGGGGGTGCAAATTAATAAGGCTTTTTAGAACAAAGAAACACAGGGACCAGATACACTACAATAATGTTCCAAAGGATAGAGAGGGCACAATTAAAGGATTTAAAGGGAATTAAAAACAACCACCATGCCCTAGCAGAGCATTCTTAAACAGCTTCATTAAATTATCATCATCATTGGGGCTCTGTAAATGCTCTAGTTAATCCAAGCTCCACGTAAACCAGTAGAGGCTGGCCCTTTAGGGAGAATGGGTTACTACCCCACCAGCCTCAGTCTGTCCTCAGCCAGTCCCTACTGGCCTGTCCTCATATTTGCAACCAGTCAGAGGGTGGCTCTGCCTGTCATTGGCTCTGACGCCACCTAGTGTTGGTCTTCCCACTTCCACTGTATTATTCCCAATGGGCACCAGCCACCACTGATCTAAGACCTTGGCCAGAAATTGTGTAATGGAGGTGGGAAGGGAAGTCTACATGAAGAGGGTCATTCACTGTAGAACAACTGGAATTGAATATAAGTAACGTAAAATATTGAAAATTGTAAAATTGTAAACTGTTAATGACGTAACAAGGAATCATTTGACTTGTCAGTTATCCCACCGCCTTTGCACTCATTGGCCAGAATGCTGGAAGCCTGGAGTAAATTTATTTAATAGAGAACAACAATTTGGCATAGTGCTTTGATGCTCTTCTTTATATTTCCAAAAGTAAAAGGGGCAGACACAGGAACTGAAAAAGATATAGATGTTTGAGTATCATCCATGCCCTCCAACATTTCATGGATGAAAATAGGAATGTTTGTTGCAACAACCCTGCCCTCATATCAATGAGGACTTCAGGAGCCACATCCGCCCCCTACATTTTGAATGATTTTCATTCACATGCTGATGGTATATTAATTTACTTTGCAAGATCCTCACAAGCTATTGCTGTTAAAGGCAAGATGTTGGTTGCTCTTTGGGTAAAGATCTACTACCAGGAAAGACAGCACCTTTTCCAGGATAGCCTGATATCTTTCAAACTTCCTGTTCAGGAGTACATAGGTCACCATTATTTCTGTTCATTTTCTGTTTGTTTTTTTAAAAAAGAGAGAAAGCTCAATTTTTTTTTAATCCAGTTCACATTTAGTTCATCTGTTTTGCTTGAAAATGTTGTTTAGCTGCTGTTGCTTAATTTTAAGTTGTAAATGGAAATTGGAAATTGCTTTATTTAATGGTTGCATTGATAATTATTTTATGTTTTATTTGATGCTTTTATTTTGTTACCTTGTGATGACAATATGCCCTGAAAGGCAGGCTAGAAATCTATCCAATAGATCAGGCATAGGCAAACTCAGCCCTCCAGATGTTTTGGGACTACAACTCCCATCATCCCTAGCTAACAGGACCAGTGGTCAGGGATGATGGGAGTTGTAGTCCCAAAACATTTGGAGGGCCGAGTTTGCCTATGCCTGCATTAAATATATCCAATAACCCTGGCATCTCCAGGTAGGGCTGTGGGGGAAGAATATTGCTGAAACCCTGCAGAGCTGCTACTTGTCAGTACTTCATATGCATAAGGTTGCACTGTTTGTTTAAGATAATCTGATGTGATTCCCCTCCTCAACTTCCTTTTTCTGTCTCCCTATCTCTTAGTCATTCTTCTCTCCTTCCCATTCTTCCTCATTCAGGCCTTTCATCTGATCTCTTCATTGCAATATGAAAGGTGGTTCACTGTGTAAGAAGCTTATAAAAAGGTCTGACGTTTTAACTGGGAGGAACTTTGACCTAGTCCTAGGATTTGAAATGAGAAAGACTGTGTTGAAGGTGAGAAAGAAAGTTGTGGAATTAAATGGAGATGGTGAAAATAGAGATAAGAAAAGTTGTTGAAATATACTGTAATTGTATTGGTTATGCACTAAAATTAATAATGAATATTTAATTAGTTAGTTTATTCAGCAACATTTATAGATTATGTAACAAAAATGAGTAAGAATCTAAGTGGTTTACATAAAATAGTATAATTTTTAATCAAAAATACTTATAAAACTAGCCAACGTTAAGAGTAAGCAGACAATTTAACAACAAAGATAAAATCCACATAATTTTTAAAAAACTATTTTTTAAAAATCTGGACAGGCTTGCTGAAACAAGAAAGTATTTAGCAGGCATCAAAAACAGCAAAACTTAAATGCCTGCTAGAGATTTATTTTAAGAAATGAAAGCTGAAAATTCAGGAAGAATTTCAGAGGGGAGGAAGCAGAGGTGTGGTTCCTGGATTGGAGGAAGGCATCAAACAGTAATGAAGGCATCAAACATAACTTCAGACTCATTTGTTTTCGATCTTAGTAGGATACTGTTAATCACTGAAATAATGTATTTATTACAGCAGCACCTGCTACAGACCCGAGATCCACCTCTGACTCCCAACCTGCAACATGGGATCCACTTCCACACATTCCCTTGATTTGTACCTAACAGCACATTATTCATCCTAAAATGACAATTCACAGAGCAATATGCATGTTACTTTAGTATTACTACTGAATTCAAACCAGTGGTTTTTACACTTGCTCTTAACCCAAAAGGCAGAGAAGCCATTAAAAACCAGTGATTTTTAAAGACTCCCTCACAATTTCAGTGAGGCACCTGGGCATGTTTGTCCTTTCGGATTTCATTTCAGTGCAGGGCGATATTGGGTGGGGGGGAGGCTCTTGCTTTTCCTACCCACACTTTGCAGCACTTATGGAAATGGATATAAATGCCACTTCAGAATAAGATGTTTTTAGCCCAGACGCTCATTTGGTTTTGGTCAGTGGGAGACAGACTAACAGTGACTAACACAACAGAAACTTTACCTTCTTTACAAAACGTTTCAGCTCCAGATTTCATCAGTTGCTCTGATAAAAATGACGCTGTTCCCAAGGTCTCTTTGGTGCGGGGTGTGTGTGTGTGTGTAAACATTGAGGTCAAAGGAGAATTAAGTGCAAAAAAAAAAGAAAGAACAGAGGAAGTGTACTGATCATACAGTTTGGCATTCAGGAGTTAGGGTGTGGTAATTTTTTTTAAAAAAAGATTGTTATTATTTATTAAATTCCTTCATCGCTTTTTCTTTCACAGGGCAAACCAAAGTGACTTACAACCAAACAGACTGACAAATATTCATGGGCGAGACCAGGAGACGGCGATCTTCCTTTAAAGCCCCAAACGGCCTCGGCCCCGTATATCTGAAGGAGCATCTCCACCCCCATCGTTCAGCCTGGACACTGAGGTCCAGTTCCGAGGGCCTTCTGGCAGTTCCCTCACTGCAGGAAGTGAGGTTGCAGGGAACCAGGCAGAGGGCCTTCTCGGTAGTGGCGCCTGCCCTGTGGAACGCCCTCCCTTCAGATGTCAAAGAAATAAACAACTATCGGACTTTTAGAAGACATCTGAAGGCAGCCCTGTTTAGGGAAGTTTTTAAATGTATGTTTTATTGTATTTTTAATATTTTGTTGGAAGCCGCCCAGAGTGGCTGGGGAAATCCAGCCAGATGGGCGGGGTATAAATAATAAATTACTATTATTATTCCCTCAGGCCTCAGAGGAGGCCAACCCGAGAGGGTGGGCGAAATATATATA
This sequence comes from Podarcis raffonei, assembly GCF_027172205.1. Taxonomy (NCBI): domain Eukaryota; kingdom Metazoa; phylum Chordata; class Lepidosauria; order Squamata; family Lacertidae; genus Podarcis; species Podarcis raffonei. The sequence continues at coordinate 37,368,100 of NC_070615.1, read as the reverse complement.
TATAGCACCTTAGAGACCAACTAAGATTCTTCTTATTGCAAGAAGTGAGGTTACAGGGAACCAGACAGAGGGCCTTCTTGGTAGTGGCGCCCACCCTGTGGAACGCCCTCCCTTCAGATGTGAAGGAAATAAGTAGCTATCTTCTCTTTAAAAGACATCTGAAGGCAGCCCTGTTTAGGGAAGTTTTTAATATTTGATGCTGTATTGTTTTTAACACTCGATTGGAAGCCACCCAGAGTGGCTGGGGAAACTCAGCCAGATGGGCGGGGTATAAATAAATTATTTATTATTATTATTATTATTATTAATAATAATAATAATAATAAAAATAATAATAATAATATCTTTCGTGTGCATACACACTTCACTAAGCAGGGGCAGGAGAGGGGAGAGTGACACGCCCACAGGCGAAACATAGAGACCCGAGCTCAGAGAGGAAAGCTCAGTGGGTGAGGAAAGAGGGCGGGCCCAAGCTCAGCCGCGAGCGGATTTGTTGGCGTCGTCACCAAGCTGGGCGGTGAGCGCCCGCCCAGCTTCGGCAGCAGTAGGCGGAGTTGGAGGGCGGGTTGTCACTCAAGAGGAGACATGGGCTGGGCTGGCGAGACAAAGGCAGAAAAGCGAGCGGTGGTGGGCGGAGTCTGAGTGCCAGGCAGTACCGGCCGGTGTCTGGCCCGAGCGGAGGGGCGTGGCCCGAGCGAAGAGGGGCGGAGACTCCGGTTCGTCGCCGTGAGCTGAAACTTGCGGAGGAAGCAGCAGCCGCCAGAACTGAACAAAGCCATGGCGGAGGCGGCAGCCGAGAAAGGTGAGCGCGAGCCGCGCCTGTCACGTGACCGTCGTTAGGGCACGTGACGGACTGTGCGTTTCCTTCCCTCCCCGCTCTTCTTTTGCTTAATTGCCAATAAGAGAAAGAGGAAATCACGGTCCTTCCTCCCGTTAATAGAGAACTGAAGAGCGCGCGTGCGAGGCTCTTTGCACATGCTCAGAGGTTCACTGCCCAAGCTCAGAATCGACCTCTTGATCGCTTGCCTGAAGGCCCTTCTTTTTTTTTTACACACGTCTCCGGGCGTTAAAAATAATGTCTTGCACTCAAGCCCTGCTTAAGCCTTCCTCCTTTCCTCTACACTGAATTTCTTACGGGCTGAGTGACGTGGTGGGCAGATTTTCTCCCCCTTCCCCCACCGAATATCGCCTGACGGTCATTTTAGAGGGGTTGTGTTTCTGTGTTTTGCCTTTGGGAGTCCTTGCTTCTCTCTTGCTCCACTGAGTCTGTTTCTGTGGTTCCAGCTTGCGCCCAATATCGTATTTACATGAAGATTTATATCCTGCTTCTTAACTCGATGTCCTGTCAAATATTAAAACCTAGGAAAATGTATATTGAAACTTCCAAGAAAAATACAAAATAAACCTGCAGCAAATGCACCCCTGCATGCACATGCAAATTATAAGCTTTGCAATGGTCAATGTGAAGTTCCTTTCTGAGATTCCTGCCCCACCTCTTTTCTCTGCCAGGGAACCACATGAAAGTAGGATCCCATTGAAATACACTGCAATATTTGATGTGAACATATCAGATGCTTTCAGGGTGGTGATTTAAGTGCTCCCATAATTATGTTAGCAAGCAAAAACAGTGTTGTATCCAGCTTAGTTTTACTTAAGAGTAGACCCTTTATAATAATAATAATAATAATAATAATAATAATAATAATAATAATAATAATAACAACAATAATAATAATTTATTATTTATACCCAGCCCATCTGGCTGGGTTTCCCTTTGGAATTAATGTACCTAAGTTAGCCATGGCTATTAATTTCAAGAAGTCTACTCTTGAGTAGAACTAACATCAGCTACAGTCCACAATTTCCAAGTGGGGCACAACTGCCTTAGTATCAATTGTTTCATTGCACATTGTAATTGTGAAACACAATGATGGGTAAAATTGCCCTCTGTGAGACTTTCCCCCTCCCTTAGTTTTGCAAATTTTGCCTTATGCTCATTTTTTTCTGCAGCTTACTACAGATTCCTTGTGCTCTTCTTCAATTGCCTCCTGACCTTTGGCTCTTACTTCTGCTTTGATATCCCCAGTGTTTTGCAAGAGCAGTTTCAAGGGGTAAGTGCTTAGGTGGGAATGAGCAACAGTATTCTGTAAAAGGTCATATTGACTGCAGTCTTGAGACAAAATGGGTTGGTGGGGTATAAATACAAAATGTCTCTGAGCCCAAGTCTTCTCAAGCTGACCAGGTCAAAGAAGAGAGCTGTTTCCACAGCTGAAGGGCATATAAAAAGGTAAAGGGACCCCTGACCATTAGGTCCAGTCGTGACCGACACTGGGGTTGCGGCGCTCATCTCGCTTTATTGGCCAAGGGAGCCGGCGTACAGCTTCTGGGTCATGTGGCCAGCATGGCTAAGCTGCTTATGGCGAACCAGAGCAGCACACGGAAATGCCATTTACCTCCCCGCCGGAGTGGTACCTATTTCTCTACTTGCACTTTGATGTGCTTTCAAACTGCTAGGTTGGCAGGAGCAGGGACCGAGCAATGGGAGCTCACTCCGTTGCGGGGATTTGAACCGCTGACCTTCTGATCGGCAAGCCCTAGGCTCTGTGGTTTAGGCCACAGCGCCACCCACGTCCCTTCCGAAGGGCATATATATTGGAATTATTTTTGTCGCAGCCAGGACTCAAGCAAAACTATAGTTTAAATGCCGTCACAGTTTCTACAGACTAGATTTGTACATCTTTGTCCAAAATGCAACAGACCTGGAGTTCATCTTCGGTTGGAGTACTTTAGACATCAGGGGTGGGGAACACATGACATCCCAGATGTTGGACATCAACCCTCATCAGCTTCAGCCAGCATGAGCAATGGTCAGGGATGATTGTGGGAATTGTAGTCCAGCAACATGAGGTGTCTCATCCCTGGATTAGAAGGATTCATGACTGAGGATAGGTTTATCATCATATGTACTAATGGAAAACTCAGTTCTGTGAGTGGCCAAAGTGGTACCATTTAAAGGAGAGGTATTGGCAGGCTCCAGGGAGACAACGAAGGTTTGCAGAACTCCACAAAGCTTCCCAATCAGGACTGAATGGGCCCAGTGGTCACAGAACACTGGTTTAGTGTTGGGAGGGGAACAAGATACAAGGTGAAGGTCTCTCTCAGCTCTCCAACTCTGTCAGCTAAGATCCTTTAAGTAGAGATAGGCCTGGAATCTTTTGCATGCACAGCACTGATTGGTTGCTGAGCTGTGGCACTGGCCTGTCCTATATGTCTTCTCCAACCATTTAAAGTCATTTTCCTCCTTTTGTATGAGGGCCAACCAGTTCCTACTCCCTACCAATGATTCCCAAGAGTCCTAAGAGTTTTCTGTATGAAATAATCTTAGGAAATAGATGAAGAGCACTAACCACCTAAGGCAAAACAGGCAGCTGGGTGTCTTGGAATGGCTGGATCCAGATGTCCACCTACTCAACCCCTTGTTTATTTCTGGAACTCACTTCCTTTTACTCTGACTTGTTATATAGAACCTAACCTGTCCCAATGGCACGCACCACAATGGCACAGGGCATAATGGAACTGACTGTGTGGAAGGCCTGGGAATGACGCCTGAAGAGTACAATCTTCTGTATGCTATCTATGCCTGGACGTAAGTCATTCTTCTATATCTTCCTATATACATTAAAAAGTAAGGCTATCGGCATGCTGCAGTTTCAGGGGCTACTGATAGGCCAGCTCCAGCGTGACAAATGGCAGACAGGCAAGTGAGGAAGTAGCATGGGGGGCAGGTGGCCCATGCGAGCTGTTTAACTCTATGTGTGTGCGCGCATACATGCGTGCGTGTATGCTTCACAGTACCATTTGGCCAGTAACTCAATGAAGCTCTCTCCTCAATTAAATGCAGCTGCAGCAAGGTTTGGCAGAGTGTAGAGGGGTACAGTAGTACCTCAGGTTACATACGCTTCAGGTTACAGACTCTGCTAACCCAGAAATAGTGCTTCAGGTTAAGAACTTTGCTTCAGGATGAGAACAGAAATCGTGCTCCGGCGGTGCAGTGGCAGCGGAAGGCCCCATTAGCTAAAGTGGTGCTTCAGGTTAAGAACAGTTTCAGGTTAAGTACGGACCTCTGGAACGAATTAAGTACTTAACCCGAGGTACCACTGTACTTCACTGAGCAAACACCCCCTCCATTAAATGCCTAGTTTTATATTTATCTTTTATCTATGTATATGTGGGGATGTATATGGGAAAGGCTGTCAGTGGCTACTAACAATGTTGACTGTGTTCTCCTGTCAGAGGTAGCATGTATCTGAGTACCAGGTACTGGGAATCACAAGTGTAGAAGTGTAGTGTTCTCCAGTCATAGAATTGTAGAGCTGGAAGGGACTACAAGGATCATCAAGTCCACCCCCTGTAATGCAGGAATATTTTTGCCCAATGTGAGGCTCAAACCCACAACCCTGAAATCAAGAGTCTTATGCTCTACCAACTGAGCTTTAATCTGGGCTGGTATGCATCTGAGTACCAGGTTCAGAGGGTGCTATGTACTCAAGTCCTGTTTGCAGGCTTTGCATAGGGCATGTGGTTGGTTACTGTGGGAGCTGGATGTTAGACTAGATGGGCCTTTGGTCTGCTCCAGCAGGGCTCTTCTAATACAGAAACAGGAAATAAGTAAAAGCAAACACATTTTTTAAAATAAAAAAAACCAATAACTCTATTTTTCTTTTGTTTCCCATAGCAATGCACTGGTGGTGATCATGGCTGGCTTTTTAATTGACAAACTGGGAAATCGCTGTAAGTTCTGAGGCGTTGAACTATGGCTGATTGTTCGCCCTCCCCACTTGACTTCTTGCTTTCAGAGGTCATCTGGTGAATCCATTCTGTGTGCTCCTTTGTTTTCCATTTGTTTTCTGTGACGCAGTTGGCAGGGATGCAAAACAGGACTTTTTCTTATGCGGCACCCAGTATACTTGGCGGCCTAAGTCATTTAGGGCTTGAAACACTAATATGAGCACTTTGAATTGGGCCCGGAAACAAACTGGAAACATTTGAAGCTGTTTTAGAAAGGTGTTGTGTGCATTCGAATAAACCTGTGTGAATTGGAATATATCTGTGCACAGTTTATGGTTGATTCCAGCATTTAACAGAACAACCCAAACTGTGGGAAAGTGCCCACTGGTGATACACCAGCTTACCAGTATACCTGAAAGAGTGTCTCCACCTCCAGCGTTCAGCCCGGACACTAAGGTCCAGCTCCAAGGGCCTTCTGGCGGTTCCCTCACTGCGGGAAGTGAGGTTACAGGGAACCAGGCAGAGGGCCTTCTCAGTAGTGTCACCCGCCCTGTGGAACGCCCTTGCATCAGATGTCAAGGAAATAAACAACTATCTGACTTTTAGAAGACATCTGAAGGCAGCCCTGTTTAGGGAAGTTTTTATCGTTTTTTAATATTCTGTTGGGAGCCACCCAGAGAAGCTGGGGAAACCCAGCCAGATGGGTGGGGTATGAATAATAAATTATCATTATTAAAAGCCACTGTGTCCAAACCCCAGTTCAGGAGACACTGAAGCTGGCAGAGTGTATTTCTGCCAATGTGGGATTTCCTCTGCTAGTGGTTCTCCAGGTGTGCTGTTTCCCAGCTCAACACATCTGGAGTTTGGATTAGTGGAGGCTAGTCCATTAGAGCGAATGGGGCAGTGACCAGCCAACTCAGTTTGCCTTCAGCTCACCCCCACCTGTCTTATGTTCTTTCTTACAACCACCCCAGGAGGTAGCACTGGTTGTCAACTTCCTCTTCCTTAGTCTCAGTGTTGCCCTTGTGGGATTCAGGAGGGAGGAGGATGGGGACAGAGCAGCAATTACCTGTCATTGGCTTTGTCTCCACTTTGCTCTGGCTTCACAAACCTTTGGCCTCCTGCCTTCTGCCCTGCCATTTGCAATGGGCACAAGCTGCCACTGGTTTGGATTACACAATATCATGGGAAGAGTGTTCACTGAGATGGGCCCGTTTGCAGTGAACCAGAGACATGCAAAATGGGTCAGTAATGTTTCCCTGTTCCAGTTAATAGACAGGCATTGTGTGCTCAAGTCTTATCGAAATAGTCATAGACCTGGATCCAAGAACTGGCCTCCTCTTACACCTCCAGTTTGCATAGTTGTTAAAAGCCCATTCGCCTTGATTTAATGAACTTCTTCCATCTTCTTCTTCCCTAGTTGGTGTATTTCTCTTCTCTTTCCTCACTGTCCTGGGATCATCCATATTTGCTCTGGGCTCTCACTTCAGAGGAACTCCGTATCTCTTGCCGCTGATGCTGACGGGCAGGTTGCTTTTCGGCTCTGGAAATGGGTCACTAACAAGTAAGGAGAGAAATAAATCCTTTTTTCAGTTAAGACAGGGGTGGCTTAATTTTGTAGATTTTAATTGCTGTGCATTGCCTTGGGGAATCGGGGAATCCAAAGTCATATGTGTTTTTCATGGATAAATGTCTGTACTGCTGATTGGAGACGCTCTGGTTTCCATTTCTGGTCTTTTCCCTTCTCCTAGTGTTCACGTGGTTTCACATTTAGCTTTTTTGTGTGTGACTCTTCTGTTCACTACCTTGAGTATTTTATGAAAATATGGGCTATAGGTTATCAACTCTTCTCCATTTTCAGCATCTATCTTTTTCATGAAATCACTTAATAACACTGCTGTCTTTTCTGCTTTTTGAGTTGTGCAGAATCGTATCACAGCCTTCTGGTTCAAGGGGAAGGAGTTGGCTCTGGCGTTTGGGCTGACACTCTCCTTTTCCCGGCTCGGAAGTGTCCTCAACTTCTTCTTCACCCAGCAGTTTGAAAGTCACTTTGGCATCCAGTGGACTCTCTGGGGAGGTGAGTTTCATGTCAGCTTGCCTCTACAGCAGGGCCCGAGAACCATTTTCAGCCTGAGAGTCACATTCCATTCTGGACAACTTTCTACAGCCCACATACCAGTGGTTGGTGTGGTCAGAGGCAAAAGTGGTCAGAACAGCGAACATGAATTTTCCCTTTGTACAGTAGACCGTTTTCTACATACACTCTCACACTCTCCGCTCTATGCTCCATCCTGGCAAAACAAGAAGCATTATCAGAGTCCCAGGAAGCATTCCAGCCAGACCAAAACAAGCAAACTCAAGCAGGGCTGGTGAGAGATGTGACTAGAGAGAGTGTGGGGTCTGGGGAGAGTCCCAGGGGCTTGATAGAGAGGCCTGGAATGCTGTGTTGGACCCCCCCCCAGGCCTTAAATTTCCCTGAAATGGAGCCTTTCAAGAAGGTCAGTTTATATTGCAGCAAATACACTGTGTCATCCCTCAAGCAAGCACTTCTATGTCCAAAATACCATATTTTCGCCAATAGGAAGTAGCAATGCTTGTTGCTGGACACAATATGATTCTTGACTCAGTTATTAGGCCCATTGCAATGTGAAATGCTGTCTGGAATGTGGTTGCATGAGTGTGCAGGCAGCTACATACACTAGTGCCCTATGGCATCAGTGGTGATGAACAATGCAACTCTTAATGCACTTCCAAGTAGGAATTGTGCTTTGGTGCCAGTAGGGGTGGTCATCCAGCAAAGATGACCATAAGTGACTAGCTAAAATATGTGTGTGTGTGTGTGTGTGTGTGTGTGTGTGTGTGTGCGTGTGTGTGTGTGTTGTAGGGGGAGAAGACCCTTGCAAGTTTCACCTCTCTAGCATATTTTTTTTTGCAATTAGCTGGGCTTCCTGTCCCCAAATGAACCCAAACCACGTTCTTGTCTAACACACCCTTAAAGCATTCCAGTGATCCCAGTTCCACCATCAGTCGTTCCTCTCTGCCTGCAGGGACTTTGTTATGTGTCCTGGGCTTTCTTTCTGCTGTCGTCGTCAGTGTGCTGGACAAGGTGGGCATGAAGCAGCTCGGATTGGATGGAGTTATCCAGCAAGAGTCCAAGAAAGTGGTACGTGAGGCAGAAGTTGCATTGAGCCACATATGCTTGGTTTTCCATTGTGAGCTTTGTGTGCAAAAGCTGAGAGCCTCGTTTATCATTGGCAGCCAGGAGAGGGAGCAAGTGCCTTTTAGCAAAAGTCTCCAAGCTGTAGCTCCCCAATTTCCTTTCTCTGCTAAGAAGGGGTGGTGACAGTTATCTGAGTTCCTGTGACCCTGAAAGCTTTTTGCCCAGCAAGTATGTTTGACTGGCAGCTGTTTGGCCTATCTAGGACAGCGCCATGAATTTGGACCCTGATTTTGAGTCCACAGTGACCTGGATTTTTGGTTCTCATTGCCATGGCATGATGTAATCTTGTTTGTGGGGGGCCTGTTTTGCTCTGCAGCTTCATGCACTGTTGGTTTATTACTGGAAGAACAGGAAAGGGTCTCTTTCCCCCCTACATGCAATGTAGGGAGCCCCTAACGCAGGCTGTAAAGATACTGGCATGAACTAACAGAGCCAGATTTGAATGAAACCTCAGTGCTGCACTAGGCTTAGTGCTGGATTTATGCACAGTTTAAGTAATCCACAGCTTACTGCCCCCAAATATAAATTTTTCACTACATCCCAAGATTTACATAATTGATTTTTTAAAATAAAGGAAACTGGGAAACAGCCCTAGAGCAGGGATGGAAAACCTGAGGCCCTTTAGGTAATGTTGGACTTCACCTCCCATCAGCCAGAGCCGGCATGACCAGTGGTGAGGAATGATGGGAATTGTAGTCCAGGGACACCTGAAGGGCCACAGATTCCTCATCCCTGCCCTGGAGCTTTTAACCTTCAGAGTTTTGGATGAGGACATGGTGCCATTTGTGTAAGTTACAGGAAACCTCTTAGGAGCAGACTGACAACTGAACCAATGACTTGGGAGACGTAGTCTGGACAGTCATCTGCTTGAGACTTTTTATATCTGGATCTCCTGCATGGAGCAGCGAGGTGAACCAGATAGTTGAAAAAGACCCTCCAACTCTGTGATTCTATGATGTGCATTTTATTTTTCTCTAATTGGCAGCGGGTTCAGGATGTCCGACACCTACCACTTCGCTATTGGCTCCTGGTCCTGACCATCATGTTTTTCTACAACGGGGTCTTTCCTTTCGTGGCGGATGCCAGGTAAACGGTTTACTGTGGTGGTTTTAGTGACTCTTCCCAATGCTGAGGTTTGGTTGAAGCTGGAAGAAGTATGAATGTTAATAAGTGAGTGAGAAGTGGGCAGAATGGCCCAAACTCATACGGACTGGGCAGCAGAGTCCCCTCTACTACATTAGTTTTGTCTAGCTCTGCCTTGCCAATCTGGTTCTCATATGTGGCCCTATAACAAACTAGGCCTAGAAGGGTTCAGGATTACTAGTTTCCAAAGTATTCCCTGTTAGCAAATCAATACCATTCCCGTTGGACTTAAAACTTGTAGGATGAACTGTGATTTAATGGCTGCACTGGCTGCTGGTCCATTTCTGGGCCCAGTTCAAAGTACTGGTACACACCTTCAAAGCAGGGATGAAGAGCCTGTGGCCAAGTGTTGCCAGCTACAACTCCTGTATCACTAGCCATGCTGGCTGGTGCCAGTTGGGAGTCCAACATCTGGAGGTTTGCAAGGTTCCCCATCCCTGCTTCAAAGTACTTTATGGCTTGGAAGCAGGGTAGATGAAGGTCTGGATTTTTGCTTCTGTTGCATGAGATGATTATCAGAAGACTGTCTTTCAATGTCTTATGAACCATCTCGGTGATTTCAAAATACAGTGGTACTTCTGGTTACGTACTTAATTCGTTCCAGAGGTCCGTTCTTAACCTGAAACTGTTCTTAACCTGAAGCACCACTTTAGCTAATGGGGCCTCCCGCTGCTGCCACGCCGCCGGAGCACGATTTCTGTTCTTATCCTGAAGCAAAGTTGTTAACCCGAGGTATTATTTCTGGGTTAGCGGAGTCTGTAGCCTGAAGCGTATGTAACCCGAGGTACCACTGTATAGTAAAAACCATATACATTGTTTTTTAAAAAAAGCATTCTAAAACAGAAAAAACATTCTAAAACATTAAATACATTCTCTCAGCCAGTGACCTCAGGAACAGTGCATTGTAGCCATCAAATGTCTGGGTAAACGGGGATGTTTTAAAATTCTTGCTAAGCCAATAATGAGGGAGATAGACACACCTCATCTCATTACTATGTCAGGTAAGCTGCTTCAGGAAAGTTCTTCAAGGATGGGAGATAAATCCTAATAACAACAGCAGCAAGAACTCCTCCTCTTCCTCAAGTGGGAGGGTAGATACCAAAGGCCTGATACCTTTGCAGAGCTTTCAGAAGTCATTAATTCTGGAAAGAGTCCTCCTTTCAATACATCCTGAGTGGCTGCAGCCAAAAAGCCCCCTGGCACCCGGCCAGCTTCTTGGGCTGTGCTTGGTCTTCAAAGTGCCCTACATGGCAGCTCTTGGGTCGTATTGCAGCTTCCTCAGATACACAGGCTGGGGCTCCTTTCCCTTGTCTTGGGAGATTTGGATCTCATCCTTTCTGACTCCACCTTAAAATGCTGTGACCTTGGCAGATTTCCTGCACCGCTTTTCTACAGTACATCAGCAAAACGTGTATTGATTGGAGGGGTTGAGATGTGACGTTAAGCCATTGGTACAGTGAGACAATTTTAGACTCTGGACTTAATGGGTCTTTTTTTTTAAGGGAGGTTGTTGTCTTTAGATGGTCATGTGTGTTACGGCTCTTACTATGAAATGTGGCAAGCTAGCCATGCTGTGTTTGGGGGGGCTTCCACCTCATTCTTTTGACGTCTGCCTCAAAAGTCCTGCCCTGATAGCACCACTATATTAGGTAAGTGCAAAGCAGAACAGGAGTTTGGCTAGGGATTTAAAGACTCTCTGGTCACAGGCATGGTCTACAGCAGGGGTAGCCAATGTGATGGCCTCTAGATGCTGTTGTACCATAGCTCTGATCAGCCCTGGGCAGAAGGCCAGTTTACCAAACAACGTTGTTTTTATTCTCAGGGAGCTCTAGCAATTGTAGCTTTATAAGGGAATGAGGGTCTCTTAATAGCTCTCAGAACACTTAGGAAGCTGCAGGATTCCCTGGGGGAAGCCACGACTGTTAAACAGTACTTAAAATATATGGTGCAGATGTGGCCATTTGTCTGCAGAGGCCCTTGGAAAAAAGCAAGGCAGAAGAGCTCAATTGTTTCCATATGGATAAAAAGGAAATCTTTCTGTCATGTGATCTGGAATCTTAATGGGGTTCTCTCTCCTGCAACCCTTTCCAGCAAGTTTATCCAAGATAAGTATCCTGGCTATACCCAACAGGCAGCTGCTTATATTGCTGGGGCAGTTTACGACAGCTCCCTTGTTCTCTCAGCGGCAGTCGGCATACTGATCGTAAGTACTTGTGTCACTGGCTTTGGTGTAACGCTTGGGCGGGGGTTGGAATTCCTTGACATGGTTTCTGCAGGGCAAGAGCTGCACATTCAGCTATTCCAGTGGAGTAGCAGGATTTTGCAAATCGAAATGAGGAGGGCTGGGTTTTGGAACCTGACCGCAAGTTAGATCAAATCATAGATTGGATTGCTTTTATATATATATTTAAAAAGCCTTACAATGTACTGTATTTTTCCATGTATAACACACCCCCGTGTATAAGACGCCCCCTATTTTGGGGGACACAAAATTAAGAAAAGGGGGGAGGCTTGCCCACAGTTGTTGAGCTTTGGGTGGAGGGGTTGCCCAGACTGACAATTGGTATCGCACGCGTCACCAATTCCGCCAATCATCTGCCCGCTCGCCAACATCAGCCGCCAATCGACAGCAGCATTTGCTGCAGCCACCAATCACCTGCCCAATCGCCACTAAAAATCTCCTGCTCGCGGCAGTAACCAATCCCATTTCTGACATTATTTTATAAGAAAAAAACCTCGTCTTATACACGGAAAACTACAGCATTTTAGACAGCCAAGCATTACAGCAGTGTATGTAGAATTATTACTTTTTTTTCATTTTTCAGGATTATGTTGGACTGAGAGGTGTATTTGCAGTTGGCTGCGCAGTGCTGACTTTGCCCGTCTTTGCCCTCTTGGCTTTCACGTTCGTTCCTCCACTTGTCTCTACCATCTGGCTGGGCATTACCTACTCCTTTGCAGCAGTAAGCCATCATAAATGTGATATCTCCCAATTTCTGCTTCCCTAGAATACATGGGATAGGTTCTACATCATTTACCTAGCGCCTGCCTCATTAGAGGAAGTTTCCATGTTCCCTCTTTTAGGTACATGGGTGGAAACAAAAGCCGAAGCTGAAGAAACCCATTCCCCCTAGTTTAACAGTCTTACTTCTCAAATCACCTATTTTCTCACTGTTTCTGTTGTTTCAATCACCTCTTAACAGGCTAGCATGTGGCCCTCTATCCCCCTTGTGGTCCCCCAGGCAACCTTGGGAACAGCCATGGGGCTTGCAACATCCGTACAGATGATTGGAATTGGCCTCTCTAATGTGATTGTGGGACGGATTCTGGGAACGAAGTCGAGGTGAGAATAGCTGCTTTTCTTCCTTCCTCACAGTTGTGCCGTCAAAAAAATGACACCATTGTCACCATCACTCCCGAACCCCAGATCCCATGTTGCTCCAAGGCTTGGCCATGGGATTACATTATTTTGCACATGTCTTACATGATTGGGCTGCCATATTTCCGCAATTCCTCTGTCAAAAATGGCATCTGGGTTGAATTTTCGGAAACCAGTTAAAATGTCTGGGGAAACACAAGCATATGGCAGCCCACATCGGAAATTTTTGACGAATTTCCAAAAAACTTCAATTTTGGGTCGGGGCAGATTTTGAAAAAGAAAAAAAAAAGCACCCCCCAACTTTGGCCAGAAATTAATAATTCCAGATTTTCACTTCTTGAAATATGGCAACCCTACTACATGAGGGGATGTAAATTCTCAAGCAGTTGGCTGTCTTGTTTGCCATATGTACATTTATTATTATTTACCTTGCAGTGAGTTAAAGATCCCATTGTGGCGATGGCAACAGATGATGGTCTTCATGCTGGCAAACACCATTGCTTGCATTGTTGCCTCCATCAGCCTCAACATAGTGGACAAGAAGCAGGTAAGGATCAGTATTTGGGGCATTTGCCATATTCTGCCTAATTCTGCTCCACGTTCCTGCCTGATAATATCTTTCCTTTTTAAATAAAAAAAGAGGTTCTGTCCCAAAGATTTCCTAAGGAAAGCATCATAATGCACAGCCAAAATTGGCTAAAATTTCAGGACCCCAAACTGGGCCATTAAGAGGACTGGTGGCGGCAGCAGAGTTCTGTCCATTGCTTCTGATTTTTGGTCCTCTCTCGTTCTTTATGCCATACACTAATAGGTCAGGTTCCCCCAGCAAAGATGCTGTCGTGCAGGTAACCCGAAATCCTAGCAAAACAATACCACTGCACGTTGGTTTTTAAAAATTCAGTTGTTGCTAATTAAGAAAACATTGAATGACTTTATGCAAAGCCATGAGGGTCCACACTGTATCCAGAAATTGAGGATTTTGTCTTACTGCATTTTCTAGTAAGGAATAAATGTTTTAGGGAGTTGGTTTCAGTTCTAAAGCACCTTTTTCATGAGAGAACTGTAGAGCAGGAGAGGAAGCAGGTCGCTAGACAAATGAGTCTTAACTTTAGACAGACCCAGCCTGACTCCAGTTATTACTGCTAATTACTTTATTTAAAATAGAGATGAGGAGCTTGCAGCCTTTACCTCTTGCTGCTAGGGGTAACCAAAATTGATATGGCTTGTGGGTGGTGGCAGATATGATGTTAAAACTTCTCCCCAGTTCTCTGCTGCTGCTGTCATTGCGACCAACTTCCCTGAATAAGGCCACTAGGGTGTAATTATGACCAGGAGGTAACGCTTCTCAGGCAGACCTGATAGAATGTGATTCCTGCTTTATATGGTGGTGAAATAGGGTTTGGAAAAATCATAGTCTAGCACCCCAGCTGACAGCGAGATTCCAAAAACCCAAAATAATGCCCAGTTTCATTTTCCTGACTTCTTTTTCTAGGGTGGAACATTGAACCGTTCAACAAAGCGCTCAACAACAGAGGAGCCTGCCAGGCAGCCTGTAGACACAGCCCCACTCCTCAGTGAGGTGGAAGATGAAGGATCCATCAACTAGGAAGCCCTCTGTGGGCTACTATCTAATATTTCATTAAGGAATCTAAACATAAGTCCAGCTTACAGTACAGTCCCTTTTTAGGCCCTCGTATACATGTAAGTTGGGCTTATGTTAGGAACAAAAGGGAAATCTTACACTACGAGGTTCTACAAATCTGCCATGTGCCAAGAAAGTCTATAATACTGCCTCTTGGGCACAGGAGCTGTTTAAGTGCAGTCATTGAAGAGTACTTTGACAAGAGGACAGTTATTTCCAGCTCCTGGCTCTCCAGTACAGGCAGAATTTTTCTGCATGTTGTAGTTTGAAAAGCACAGAAGCAACACTAATGGAAGTCAAATCCTACTGAAATCAATGGGAATTCAGTGAGTAAATTTGCAAGTTACATCTTTATCATATAAGACCCACTTAAGCATTGGGATATTCAAAACATGTCTTCTAAGAATCTCTGCTGCAGGCCTAGATATCTATCCTGTTATTATGTTTGCAGGTAGTGTGGACATCCCCTTCAAATGTAGCACAATCTCTTGGCGAATGTGAACCTCAAAAAGCTATGGAATGAATAGGAGTCAATATTATTTCATGCTGGCTCATGCCCATGTCTTGGCCTAATCCGTTTTCTATGACAGAGGCCCCAAACAAAACTTGGTGTGTATGCACACAGATTCCTTGATATTAGCCAAAATAACAAATAGGAGCTGCAGCAAAATACTGCAGTGTCGACTGCTCCAGTTCAAGGTTGTAAGACCACAAGAGCAGCCCTTGCTAGGTCTGTCCAAAGGCCCCTCCAGTCCTGTATTCTGTTCTCACAGTGACTAACCAGATGTTTATGGGAAGCCCACAAGCATCACCTGAGCACAAGAGTGTTCTCTCTACCTGTCATTCCTGGCAGTTGACATTCAGAGGCATACTGCGTCTGAAAGTGAGGGAGACTACAGAGGAAAGGGCTATCACTACACCTTGTGGTAGTTCTAACTATGCACTGTTAGGGTTGCAGTCAGCCATGCCCTTTTCCAGAACGCTTTATTCCATCCCAAGATGGCTACTCTACTGGGCATTTCCCTCAAGCTGCTACTATCTGCCTCTTGTAGTGCTTAGATTGACAACTGGAGAGTGAGCTTGCTATTAGTATATAGGACATGCATGCACATGCAGTGGATGAAAAGAAATACTTTACTTATTTGATGGTTTTAGAATTCTTGACAAACATAAGTCCAAATTGATCAAGATCCCCAATGGAGTAGTTTTCAGTGAGTTGGTTGCCTGCCTGCAAATTCCTACATTCTTGCATTGCTGGGAGTTGGACTAGATGACCCTTGGGCTCCCTTCCAACTCTACAGTTCTATGATTCTGTGAAACGGATAATGTTAGTACCTTCCTTCAGGCTATTAAATCTTGCCAAAGCTTATCCATGATTACATTCAAGAGATTGGTGTGGAGCCAGCAACACAACATGTACTGGAAAAACAACTTCTTGGCTTTCATCCCAGGCTTTTACATGGGTAATGTTGGCTGTGAGCTATTTGAATAACATATCTATAATACCAGGGGTGGTAGAATCTATAGCTGTCTAGATTATTGGTGGATTACAGCTTCCATTATGCCCAACTACTAGCCATTCTGGCTGGGGGGCTTATGAGAATTCAACAATATATGGAATACTACAGGTTAGTTATTTCTGCTCTGCAGTAAAAAATATTTAGAAAGCTGCATTTGACGAATGCCCTCAGTTTAATACATTTTCACCGAGTAGGTCTTACCTATTGCATGAATTTGGGCCTTGCCCAGTCTGCAAATGCCCATATGCAGAGAGCTTCCACCAACAATACCGTGTTTGGAGTTATTTTTTCCATACCTCCTATGAAGTTCTTGCTCTGCTGATGTCCAAAGAGTTGGGGCTTTTGTGCTCATGTAGCTTTCCGGCACACACCACATCAGTGTTACTAACACAGGACTGTTACAGAGAAAATACTTCCAAGTCTTCCAAAAGGAATAATGTACATCACTAAATATTCCTACTCCAGCAATGGGTAAGGTGGCAGCTATTACCAGCATTATCTTTCTTTGGTACTAGAGTTTAGTAATGTAAACATAAATTTATAGGAAAAATGTAGGTCATATTTTTGGTCATAAGGCTACAGAAAAATCTGAAGCAGGGCAGTACTTTGATTCTTAGAAGCCTCAAGGAGGCCTGTCAGATTAATAACACAAATTAAAAATATAGTACTCTACCCAGAACAACTTCCAGTCTTTCCCCTTTGCCACAATATCTCTTTTTACACCTAGTGATTACGTACAGGAATTTCTACGCTATACTGCAACAACATTAACAGAATGCTGATTTTGGCTTGCTAACGCCACTAGGAGAAAGGAATTAAAAGATTTTTAATATTTCTTAAATGATTTCCTTGAAGTTGTGTGACCACACCAGTATTAAATCACTAGCACAAGTTGATTAACTTAATGACAACACTGCTCATTTTCAAGCACTGGAGAAAAGAGTATTGCTTAATGTTGCTGAGAGGTCAAATTAGGAACCATCTGCAGGCAACCAGAGAATTGCATTGAAAGGCAGCTACTATCTTCAGCTAATGTGAGGACAGAACAGATGGTACAGAAATGAATCCAATAAAGTTAACTCTTCTTTCCTAGTGATTGAAGACTGAGTCAGCCTTAAGGTATTTTACTGCAAAAGAAACATTCTGTTAGCAATATTAAAAAGTGAAGGAGGTAGAAAAACATTCCCCTCCTTGCATAGAGAGTATATATTTAGAAAATGGACTATTTGTACTGTAACCTTCTCCAAAGATGTTGAGGTAGGGGTTAAGGTGAAAGCTAGTCAGTAAAGGGTTTCAAGTCACTGTAGCATAGCTAATGACAATACCACTTCACTGGCCAATAACACACAAAATAAAGTTCTGAGTATTCTGTTTACTTTTTCTTGCAATAGTACTGGCATCAGTGAATTTACACAGCAAAGCATGGGGAACTCTTCTAATAACTTGCATAGCCAAATTGGATGGCGCTTCACTGAGTACAAAAGGATAGGTCCCTTTTCTAAGATGCTTACAAAGTTGACAAAGGGGAAACTGAAGAAGGATGGGGATGAGGTAAACAAATGATATGCAGTTCATTCAGTTGCAAGTATTTGGGCTAAGGCACAGTAGGAATTGAAGAGGTTGTGCCAAACATGCTTCACAGAAGAGATGGATTTTTTGAGAGGATGGTTTTGAAGGAACAGAGAAATGTCATTTAGAAGAATGGTAGCATGAGTTTGGGCTATGAACCACAGGTGTGGCAACTTCCAACTAGAAAAGGCCCTCCTTACAAGTGTTGATTGTACAGACACCTGAATCTCTTGATTCTGAATTAAGATACTTTCTATTTCAAACAATATTTGAATTTTATTCTCTGCCAAGAAATGGATGCATTCATCCATAATTTCATTACAAACTTGTCAGGACAGGGAATTGTATTTACTTTTTGCTTAAAATTACCCAGTACAGTACAGATGGATGGCACTATATAAATATGCTCACCAGAGTTATTTTAATGGGACATTTGGTAGTCCACATGTCTCAGTATTGGTGATTTAAACACACAAGGTGATTTAAGACACAAAAGAACACTATTAAGACTCACAGTCTTGGCACACGATAATGAAGTGACAAAATGCAGCTGTTTATTGAGTAGTACATGATTCAACACATTCTGAATTTTCATTAACCCCACCTTTTTTTAATAATAAAAGCATCCTTTCTGGATACGTAGTGTACTCCCCAGGCACCCCTTGAGAAAAATAATGGCACAGGTATAATTAAATCAGTAATAATTTAAGGCTTTGCTGGAAAACTGCTATCCAAAACAGAGGCACTGGTGAAAATGCACCTTTTAATACTTCAGGCCCAAGTAAAGCTTGAAGCTTTAGACAAGAGGAAGTCCATAACACAATGCAAATAGTGCCAGAGAAGCAAGTTTGAGCCAATTCTTCCCATGTTGCACCTTTTTAGAACGAATCCACCACAAAGCTCAACATCCACCCCACACCAAACTCTTCTAATTCCCTGTTCTACTGTGGGGTTTCCCCCTTTTTCTTTTGAGGTGCTACACATTTTTGAAGAATGGCAATGAAGAATTTTTCTTCCTCAATTGAGGTGACTTTTTAGACAAAACAATAACTTGGACAGAACTCCAAGCTACTTTTAATATCTGGCACAGAGCTTGTTTCTCAGAACCCATTTGCAAAATGTTTTCTGCTGGTACCTAGAGCCATTTTGCAAGAAAGGCCACTAGTTCTTTGGCAAGCCTGATGAACTTCTATATATAATGGGAGTTCTAAAGGCAAGCCACTGCACTTGATGTTTTAAAAAAAGAACAAGTCTTAAAGTACAGCTGGTCAGGAATCTAAATACATGAAGTTTAAGAGCCCCTCCCACCCCCTAAACCCACATAATGAAATTCCAGAAAACAATACAAAGTTATTGCAAAAAAATCTGAAGTCTGTGCACCAGGAGTATTGTATTGCAAAAATCCAGGAACCATCTCCAATTGGATGGAGTGAGTGAAAGAGACAAACAGAAGTCTCAAGGCAGCTACAATGCAAAGAAGTAACCAGGTGGGATAGTCCGTGCTTCCAGATGGGGTCACCAATATGTTATTTATACTTTTAACTGCAATAACCAGGGCTCCAGCCTCTGCAGCCTTTCTCCAGGTTCTCCTCTGCCTGCTACAATCAGGACTTTTAATTCTTAAGTACTGGTGGTGGGCAAGGTGGGGAGAACTAGAAGAATAGGGTGGGCAGCACAGCAGCTGCAGCCTCACTCAGCATAGTTAAAGGTGCTGTCTCTGGGGAAGAGGAGCTGAAAACTATCCAAATTATAGGACGAAGTGGTCAATAAGGAGGGAAGGCAAATAGTCTAACAGAGTCAGCACAGAATTAGATAAAGACTAGACACTTATAGGGCAGAAAGAACCTTGAGTACAAACAGCTTCTATTGGAGGCTCATTATGGGGTAGAACACTACATTCTTAACCATCTCATTGGACAAGATTCAAGGTCTGATTATAGACAAGAGTGGTTTGGCTGAATTTTCAGATCATTCCGTGCCATCCACAACTGCAAATATATTGTCATTCAACTTGCACCTTCCTTAACTAGCAAAAAGGTTGAAGACTTTCAAGAGTTCAAAAAATGAATTCTTGCACAATACATTTTGACTACAATTACTCTCCAGAAGAGGATCTGCTTGCTTAGTAAGGTTCTTCCTTACAAGATGACAAAGGGCAGTTCTAGTCCACAGTTCAGGAAGATCTTTAGTCAGAGTTTAGACCAGGCTTCCTCCTTATCTAGCACAAATAAAATCCCCTCAGGGCTATATTACCTAATCTGTGCATCAAGAAAGCAATATTCTACCTTGGAAGTGCATGAGCTCAGGGTACTCTCAGAAGTCTGTACTGCAACTTTAAAAGCCAGAAAAGCTCAAGCTAACTTCTGCCACATACTGAATATGCCAAACCACTAAGTGGCTCTTTCTTCAAGCAGCAGGAGGCTAAACTTCTGGTTCAAACCTTGAAAACTGTTTCTGTGCTGACTCCATTGTGGGGAGGGGGAAGGGAAGAGAACACTTTCCTTAATAGAAGGCAATGCTGGATTTGCCCCCTGGAGGGTTGAGGACTTTGTTGTGTGATCGTGGCCGTGGCCCCAGCCTGGGCTCATGATCATCCATTTTGGGTCCAGGCTCTTTGGTGCTCTCCTTCTTCTGTGGCTCTCTCTTTTCACTTGTATCTTCCACCTGTGGTCTTTGGTCTTCTGTAATTGTAAATTAAGATATGTTGTCAGGTGGCCATGCCAGAATATTCACCTAGTCTTATGACAATTATAGCTTGCATTACATGTATTTTACCCAGCTGCACTTTGTTCAGCCCCCAGTTAGCACTTCATTTCCATGTTAACAAGGTGATAGTTATGTCATGTATGCTGCGGAAGCATTGTGAAATGCTGCTCCCCAAGAATACTTTGCTAAAAAAGCTTTACAAGGAGCATGGAAGGGCACCCAGTACTGAACACATGCACGCACACACACTCCTTTAAAAACATATTTAATCAGCCCACCAAGCAGGCCACTATAATGGGGACACGAAGAAAGTATTATGAAAGTGTGTGCAGACCATTCCCAGGCCTTTAAGGAACAGATCCAGTCACAACTGCAGATAGGCACACACTAAATACTTGTGGCTTATATTCCTCTCTCCACAAGTCTTTTCATTTAGGTTTACTGATCTGGAATAATAATAGCTGTGTCAAACATTGAATATAACAAACAAACAAACCCCCAGAAAAAAACAGTTCTTCAAATAAAAATTGGATACTGCCCTTGACTCATCCATCCTGGAAAGCCTATAGAAACAACAGGTGAACAATCTGTCACCTACAGAGTGGTCCCCGAGCCCTGTGCAGCTCATCAAGAACTATGCTCATCTACTTCTTAGTGGTAAGCCATATCCAAGAGAAAGTATAGCTTAAGCCATGAATTCATGGCAGAGGAAATGACTTAGCACAAGGTTAGTGCTACTGACTGTATAATAATCAGCAAGTAAGTAGAAGTAATCTCAGACAACTAGCTTATGAGATGGTAATACACACTGGTAGATAGCTCAGATCAGATACATATTATTTGTCTCAGGCTTAGCTCTGGCATCCAGCAGAATAGCAACCCATTCCAGAATATTCTCATATAGTTATAGGAAGACTGAATTGTGGAGAAACTATTCTGTACTTTTAGAAGATGCACTGAATGCTTTTTATAAAATTTAGAAGATACAGGGTTGTTTTTTTAAAGGAAATTCAGATGCAGGGATCTCTTCAAATTGTAACTCTTTACAGGCACAGTGGAACCTCTACTCACATATGGAATCCGTTCTAGAGGTCCATTCATGAGTCGATCCGGGTCGCTGGGAGAAGTGCCATTCTGTGTGTGCACATTCGGCGGCAGTGCTGTTCTGCGCATGTGCAGACAGCGGCAGCCGCTTCTGCATGTGCATGAATTGCAGCAAACCCAGTATTTACTTCCGGGTTTGCTGCGGTTACGAGTTGGATTGCTTGCAAGTAGGGGCAGTGGTAAGTTGAGGTTGTACTGTACACACACACAAGCAAATCCACTTCAAATCCATTTCACTCTCCACATTTTAAAAGATCCTCAACCAAATTAGTAAGGAATTATTGGACAGCAAAGTTGAAAACAATGCAAGCATGTCAATTTATTGAATGCATCTGCTTCTGATGGGATTTTTACCCACATAGGGAAAATGGGAGACAGCCCTTAAGGGATCTGGATTAACTTTGAGTTTCTAAGTCATTTGGTCAAACTGTTCAAATCTAAAAGAACTACCCTTCAAGATAACAGCCAGGCAATATATGGCACCTTGTACATCACATCCATATATTAAAAAATTGCAGTCAGAGGTGCATTTTCATATTCAATTTATTGTGGCAGAAATAAAAAATTCTCAGTAATATTTCAGCACAAATTCAAGCTGTTGTAAAGCTGAAGATTTCTGAAGAATCTTTGACTATTTTGCTGAAGCATTTAAAGGACTCTTAGTTCATTCCAAAGAGCTTCTTGCTTTTCTACTTATGACACTGAATGTTGTAACTGTGGGTAACTAGCATCTAAGGAGCTGCTGACAGAGCCAGCAGCTGACCAAGTCAATTTTCCATTAGAAAGTTAACATACCAAAGATTGGTTTCTTTGGAAAATAAAAAAACCCTCTTCAACCTAAAAGTGTTTTTTGTGGATTCTGATAAATCTCGTTTTAACAAGCCTCCCAGGAATTTTGTTCATCCCACATATACTGAAGAGATAGGTTAAGTCCTCGATGTTTGTCTAGATTCTATCTCTCTATAGCCACCCACAAGCTGTATTAGGCATCTGCAGTTGACAGAATGCCTACAATTACGAGCTTTCTGGGGCCTCAAGATCAGCCACAGAAGTCTTGCTTGCACACACTATTATTACTTGTTACTTTTGACACACAGTGTGTCCCAAAGTGACCTACAGCCTGACACTATCACTATTTACTTTCAGGCACCAGATAAGAATGTTTCTTTATACCCTGGCTTTTGTCCCTTAGTCTGGAGAGTTTTAGATATTTTTGGCGTCTTTCAGTGGATCGGATGTGTTACACCTGACTTTTATATGTATGAAAATGTTTTTCATTCTGCTCTTAGCTTTTCATTCTGTTTTGATTTCATACTGGTTTTAAAAGACAATCCACGCTTTAGAAATCCTCTGCTTCCCAGAAAACTTGTTCCACTTACCTTTTGGTTTTAGTTCTTGTGGCACATCCCCTCTGTCATTCAGGATAACAGCATGATCCTGTAAGGGGAAAAACACTTTTAAAAAACCAAGTTCTGTGGGAATGTATTGCCCCTTTTAAAAAAAGCAACTCTAGGTTTGCTTAGGCTTCCTTCAAGCAAGAAAGGCAAGCAATTTCTGCTACCACTCTCTTTTTTGAAGGGCAGAACTTCTAGCACGTAGCTGTTGGAATCTGCGTTCGACCAAGCTGGTAAAGCTCATCTTCCTCCGGCGGAGTCCTTCGGAAATGCCCTGCGACGTGATTAACAACCTGAGCCTTTGATGAGGCTCCAGGCACATTCCCATTCAGCAGAGAATCAAAGCAGCACGCGGAAGTGATGAGATTTATGGCTACATCGCTATACTTTATTTCTTACTACGCAGACAGAAAACACACCCTCTCTCTGTGAAAGGCAGAGAGCAACTGAACTAAACAAAGGAACAGGAAACCAGTAACGTCACATCCGTCTCCTGTCTTCCGTGAGACTTCAAACAGCCTGGAATGTCTCTGGAATGTAAACAGAGTCTTGTGACTCTAAGCAGCTGCACAGTGGCAAACAGAAACTAACAGTAGCTAGCATTTCTGCAGGGTTGTCTTCCACACATGAGGCAGAAGGGATTCTGCTTATTATAAGAACTTAAGAGACTGCTGGAGCAGGCCACTGGCCGATCTAGTCCAGCATCCTTATCTCACAGTGGCCAACATTTCTACTAGATAGATGTGCAATCTAATTCAACACTTTACAGTGGACAGAAGGCTGGGTCAGCATGATCAGGAATGAATGGAATGAATCAAAAGCTTCTCAATTCCATACCAAGGGCCCCCAGATTCAGCAACCTCAATGCTTCATTTACACAGATCGTTCTTCCTAAGATCTGATCTGAGTTCTCCTGTGGCTTTATTAAAAAGAAAAAAGGAAAAGGAAATGGGCAAAATCTACAATACCTTGGGTTTGTTTGGGTGAGCTTTGACAATGTCGACAGGCTGTGGAGACCCAAAAATATTGCTTGTTTTTCCACCAGGTGGATTTGTAAGATGACGAGAAGGATTAGGTTTATGGTCCTCAAATATTCCACTGTCCTTCCCACCTGCAAGACAGCAGTACTAATGGAAGTTACTAAGAACTTCTCCTTCAGATTCTTCCAGGTAGCTCATGATAAGCTCCAGGAGTCAGTCCATTATCAGCATTGTTTGTATTTTTAATTCCCTGTACAATGTGCACTGACTTTTAACCTAATAGGCTGGGAATCAACCAAAACTATTCTGAAGATGTGTAATGTGTAAAAGGTTCCACTGCTAGACAAGCTGCCCAGCTAGCACTGACTAGCATTTGTTATGCATGGGATCATTCCAGGAACGTTTATTCCACTTGATTTCCAATGTGACACAATACTGGAATAAGAACAGCTATATGCTGCAACAGTGTTTGCAAGTGGATGCAGACGCCAGCAGTATGGAAATGAACATGCATGGACAAGCTTCTAGAAATATTTTGACTCACCTTCATGCTCTAAAACTGAAGCCCATTGTTCAAATTGCTTTATACAATTTATTAAAAAGTAACCTCTTTGTTCACTGGGAGAGTGCCAAGAACTGCTTTTGCCTAAGCCACTATTTAATGCAGCACTGTCTAAATACCACAGCTGAAAGTTGATATGTTACTACCATAAACAGAAAGCTTGAGTCCTACATCCCACACACCTCAACGTTTAGAAGTCCAATATCAATTATAAACCTGCGCTTTTAATATCAGCCAGCCTAGGTGGTATGAGATCAAACACCATATCTTACCACATCCTCTGCACAACAGTGGTATTTGGATGAGGGTGGTATGCACTGCAATCTGTTGCCACCATATTTAAATGATCATTTTCATCAAGTTTTATTATGCAGCCTTTCCAGGGTTGAATTACTGGTTTGGCCCCCTCTGCCAAAGCACACACTTGCAATCTACATTTGTAAGATGCAATCTATACGGCAAGATTGTGCAAACTGATAAAACATCTGTTTGTCAGGCTGAATTACATCAGTTAGCAAAGCAGTGCAATTCATCTCTTGCATGCAAAATATTGGCTGAACACAACCTAAGCACGTCTTTGATTAACAAGGATAGTCTGAAACATACAGAGGATTTCAATGGCGATACAATATGGTAAAACTCTACTAGAATAGAGAAGGACAAAGTATAGGTTATGTATTCGCAGGCAAAGCCAAACCTGCCACTCCCTTACATAGAGTTTCTCAGGAAGATGACTCTCACCTGGAGGGTTTGTTCTCTTTGAAACGTTCGGAGTTTCTTCAGCTCCTCCAAATATGTTAGATGTCATTCTGTGCGGCCTGAAAGAGGAGTTGACTTCTTCTGGGCTTCCAAAGAGATTGCTGGAGCTTCCTCCAGGAGGTTGCAGGACCCTGTTTACAGAAAATAAATGATAGTCAGCCACGAGCATAGATAGCGTCCAGTCTGAATTATATAAGTGAAAACAGGCAATGTGCAACCAGACAAGTCTATGGAGAGATTTATCCAAAGGTTATGAGAGAGGGGAAGGAAATAACTCTGTGAGTAGGAAGAAGACCTTAATGGTTCAAATGTTGTAGACCGTCAGCCTACACATCCTATTAACTTCATCTCTACAAAGTTAAGCTTTGCTTAAATGCTTTGCTCAAATTAGGGGTCTGCAAGGTTTACCTCGCCTGGGGCGGTTCACTCCAGCAGAGATCCCTCCGTGGGCTGGATTGTGAGCGCCTGCGCAATTTCCAGCGCCTGAGCATACACGATTCCCGGCACCTGCGCAGACGCAATTTCCAGCATCACAGAAGCGAGTCCCCACGCCGCGCTGCAGCGGTTTAGCGCGGCACGCGGGGACTCACTGAGCAGGCGGCTCGTAGGCCAGTTAAACAACCCCAATGGGTCGCTTGTGGCCCATGGGCCTTAGGTTGCCTACCCCTAGCTTAAATGCATAAAGAATATGATGGTCAGGATAAGTTTAAAGAGGGCAAATAATTTGTAACTGTACATACTTCTCCACACAAAGAAAAAAGAAAAAAAATCCCCAAAGTAGGTCTGTGCAAAGCATATCAGGCACCAATAAGCAGTTTGGCTTGATGCTTCTTGATGGATATTTTCCCATTGTTGGGTGAGGTCATTACCACACCCAAATTCAAACTGAACAAGAGTGAATGCATTTACTCCTTACAAACTTGTCCACACCCTTTTATAGGCTTATTAAAATTATTTCCATTTTGAAGTCTACTTCACAGCAGTATGCCAAGCTGTATATGAAGTGTTTTTTTGTTATTAGTTTACTGGATTATTATTATCTCCATCCAAAAGCATTTTTAATCAAAATATGAGATATTTGACTGCTGCATTTGGGAAAAGGAACAGTTATAACAGATTAGGGGTTTGTATTGGCTTAGATTTCTCAAAAGTTGCTAAGAGATATGGAGTTCAAAATCTGAATATGACACAGAGTCCAAAAAACAAATAAACCCCAGATCTCACCAGCCAAAATAAGGGCATCTCAAGAAATAGACAATCTTAATTTACACCAGTCCAACACCAGTGCTTCTACTGCCTGGTGGTGTTATGTGACTAGCACAGCAGCATATACACATATTGTTAAGACTGTTGCAATCTGTTATTCAGCTTTCTGCGGAAAGAAACATTCCAGAACAAGGCCAAGGTTTGCAGGGAACGGAATGCAAATGACATTAAAGAATCCATTGTAAATGACCAGATAAGAGGTAACTAGGACAGCCACTCAGTACAATACATGCACAACAAAACTACAAGTTTTGACCCTATATTGCTGACTTAAGTATCAAGCTGGTTCCATACAAATAGTCAATATCTATGCAAACTATTTGCACTCTTGAAGCAATTTCACAATACAATGGAAGTTGATAGACTAATTCAAGGAAGAAGGTGGGGGGAAATATGTTTCTTGTATCATTTGCCAGGAAGGAGACAAGAACGCGTTCAGATTTTGAGACACAGCTATATGGCATTCCAGACCATAAAACCTTTGCTCTCCAAAAATCATGGAAGAGAATTTCTTATGCAATCGGAGTGCCTGAATAAAGGGTTGGGTGGGAGTGGGGAGGAATAAACTAAGAATACAGTGGTACCTTGGGTTACAAACACTTCGGGTTACGTGTTTTCAGGTTGCGGACCGCGGGAAACCTGGAAGTACCAGAAGGGGTTACTTCCAGGTTTCGCCACATGCACAGAAGCGCCAAATCACGTCATGCGTGTGTGCAGACGTGGCGCTGCAGGTTACGAACACTGCAGGTTGCAGATGTGTCTCCGTCACGGATTATGTCCGCAACCTGAGATTCCACTGTATCATTTTGCTTCTAAGTTACTGCTGCTTTCTTTCAACATGCCACAATGCAAACAAGTCTGCAGTGGTCATCACCTCTCTCTTCATCAAAATGAGAAAACAGAATCACTCATGCAATTTAAATTCAAACTTTCTCAACTGACAATGCAGTGCTTGGCAGTCTCGTGCCAATAATTTAGCTTTGGTTTCAACAATCCCCATCAGCTCCAGCTAGCAAATGGCCGTGTTGGTGAAGGCTGGTTTAGAATGTTGGACTAGGATATCACTCAGGGTTCAAATCCTCACTAGGATTTGAGTTCACAAGGGGACCTTGGGTCAATCACTATCTCTCAGCCTCACAGGCTTGTTGAAAGAATAAAATAGGGTGTGGGAGAGCCAAATACGCCCCCCTAACCTCCCTGGAGGAAACGTTGGATATAAATGCAAAAACAAAATAAATGAAAATAAATACTTGAAGATTGCATTTTGGAGCACAAAAGGCTGTCTGATTAAAAGCGTCAGTATCGTATCTGAGATCAGTGAACTACACATTTAGGCACTGTTCCAACACCCCAGTTCCAAGCACTGCAACAGTAACATGAGTGTGCCTGACTGAAAATACACATTGTATACACAACAGAGAGGGTTTTCATTGCAAATTCTGCATGAATATTTTCAAGAAGCAGAAACAAATTCAGAAAGAAAGCATCATACAATGAGCATAAGTCCTTTCAGCAATATAGGCTGTTTGACACTAGTTGACACACAAATCCCAAATTGCTTGAGGAAAGGGGGTGGTTCCTACAGTCCTGGAAAGAGGCTGCAATGAATTCCCTCCTGAAGTAGTAAGGTTTAGATCCAGGTAACTATTAGGAAATATCTGTACAAACTCTGTACAAGGTTTCTCCTTGGAACGGAAAGTGCCTTAGTCACCTTGGTGATGAAACACTATCTTGTTGAGGAAGCTGGGAAGACTGGCATATTGTTTTACAGTGGCCGCTTACATTCTTGGAAGATCAGTCCCAGAAGGTGATGCTGAGAGATTGCTGTTCCATCCAATGGGGAGACAAGGTCTCATACTGTCTCCCAGGCAGAAATATTTTCATTTTAATTAGACTTTTAATACAGAACTCTGCGGCTCTTTAATAACTGATGATTTTAGTTATTTTTTACATCTGAAGTTTTATTGATGTGATTATTGTATTGCATATAGAACCCATTTCTTCTTCTTTGCCATATCCTATGAAGGTAGTGGCAGACTGTTCCTCTTTAGCTGGAAATGCTACTGCACACACAATTCTGAAGAGAACAAAAAGGAACAAAACTTGAGCAAAAAAGTGCAAGTAAGGGATGCTTTAAAAAAATTCTGAGGAGCGTACTGCTAAAAATATTAAGACCAACAAGGAGTTCTTTAAATAAATTGTTATCACGAAACCATCTAGGAAGACAGTTCGAACCTTGGATGACAAGGTAGTAAAAGAAATGTGAAAGGAGGATATGGAGAAGTTGAATGAATTATTTGCCTCTGCAGATCCCAGTGCCTGAACCAGTACCTCACTAAGGTCTCCTCAGGAAGCTTAGCCATCAAGGAATAAGGGGAGGGATCCTCTTGTGGACCACAAATTTGTTAACTTGGACGAAGCAAAGATGTAGAAAGTGAATAGAGACAAGATTTTCTCATGGACATCTAATGAAGCTTAATGTTGGAAGATTCACAACAGTTAAAACTACGGCCATTGCTCCCACAGGAGGCAGTGATAGCCATCAACCTAGATAGCTTTGAAGGATTGGAGAAATTCATGGAGGTGAGGACTATCTAGGGCTAGTTGCCATGATGACTATGCTCTGCTTGTACACTTGGAGGCAGCAACGCTTTTGATTACCCGTTGCTGGAAACCTACAGGAGAGTTCTTGTGTGCTCAAATTATGCTTGTGAGTTTCCCACAGGCATCTGGTCGGCCCCTGCCCTGATCCAGCAGGCTCTTCTTAAATCTCTTACCTCATGTATTCCAGGGCTGAGCTCTGAGTCAGAAAATTCAATCCCAATCCCTTGTGCTTTCAGTAAGCATGATGTCCTCACAGTACTGCAAACACCAGGAGTAAGTTCCTTGAGCATTCTGATAATGTAAAAAATCCTCTAAATTTCAAAATTCTTCCTGACACTAATTCAGTATGCATATATTGTTACATTTTGATGAGTCACCTTGTGCAAAAGGACATCTAGGCAATTAAAAAAAAATTAATCACCAATATCCAAAATAATGATGTCACTCAAATGAAACACTACTTTCTAACCAGTGTGTGTTCAGGTGGCAAGATTTGATTTAAGTAATCCATTGTTATCAACGTCTGTCTACATATGCTGGTCTAAGTTATGGGGATGGAGGAGGAGAGGAGATACAGAATCCAGGTTTTCTCCAAGGTTATTGCTTCATGAGAAAAGTCAAGAACACTAGGTTGGTTGAAGCAGAGATGAATAGGCAGTTTTAGAATTAATATTTTATGTCTCTGGCAAGAAGCAAAACTCTCTAAAGGTAGAGGAACGCAGCAAGATGTTGACTTCGAAGTGAGTTTTGGCTTCTGGAAAACAGAGCCTGGTGTCACAACTGAGCCTTCCTGAAAAAAATCATACCAGACAGTGCGGTCTGGTGCCCTTTAAGCACAGCAGCCACCTCCTACAGCAAAAATCTATTCTGAAACACTGGGTGGCATGAATTATTAAACCCCAAAGGGCTCCAAAAGGAGGAGGAGGAGTGCTGATGAGTCTGTTATTCAAATCTCAACAGACTGATCCACCTCCATGAAGTTACATATCATGGCAATAGTAGAAATATATAGGTACTTACAATTCTAATCGCCAATCCATGTACAATTAAAATATTCAATGTTTATTTTGGAGATTAAGCAGCTGCAATCAATCAGGACCACTTTGAGATTAAGTAATTGTGAAGTGGGAGACTAGCCCATCTCTCTCTCTCTCTCTCTCTCTCTCACACACACACACACGCTAAATGCCAACAAATCATATACCTAAAGGCATTACTTCTTCCATACACACAACTCTGTACCTTCTAGCATAGCTACTGATATGAATAGAGTTGGTGGTACTTGGGGTTGGACACTGGAGCCACTAATTGAATGCTATCCCTACAGCAGCCTTCCCTTAACAGACACCCACCAGATGTTTTAGACTACAACTCTTGACTAGATTCCTGGGGAAGGTTACCTTAGCATGTAAAACAATCACTGCTACAATAGTTCCACTGCCATTATAGAAACCAGTGTTCGAGTCTTCCAGCTTATAAGCATCAGAAGTGTTCTGCATACAAAGCAATGCACATGGACAGACAAAGCCAACAAAGTTCAGAGAAGACCCAATGTGGTCTAGTAGAGAGTTAGTATTTATTTGGAAGACCTGGGTAGGGCAGTCAGTACACCTGGCATCATCTAGGCCATATTGCATCATATATTGAGTTATGTGGCAAACAGTCTTCTCTTAGGAAAACATTTTGCATGAACTGAATAGAAGCCTATCAGCAGCCAGGTTTCAGCAACTCCCAAGTCTCTTATTATAGGGACCTACTAATTATAGGGACCTACTAATAAAAGCTAGGTGATTCTTGCCCAATAAATGTGACATATAAATGAATTGTCAAATGAGCATATCACTCTCTCTCTCACACACACGGGGTGGTTAATTCACAAAGTGAGTTCAGCATTCAAAGCAATCCAAGTGATTACTAGACACAGGTAAAAATGAGATCCAGTGGAAGTAGTAAGAGGTCTAACTCAGTGCAGTTGGTTTCTTCTCTCCCGGTAACCTGAATCAATTTCATTTATATGCAATACATGCTCCAGACAAGGACAAATCCATTGATAGCCTCCAAGAATAGGCAAAATCAAAACCAACTCATTCCACCTACACATGGGCATGGCCAGAGGAAGCAGAAGAAAGGCAGGACACCTTATCACAAATACTACTCCAGTTGCAACCACAATAAAGCTAATTCCAGGCATCAGTGCTATACTTTCTTTCTCAGACAGGCCTTGGGATGTTTAATACAGCATTTTGGGTGCAAACGCATTAAGTTTCCATCTACATATACAGTATAGCATTTCAGAGGGGAGTTCAGAAACAGCACCATACATTATCACTAGATTCCTTATGACTGCCAAACAATGTGGATCAGCATTGTTGCCTTGATTTGGTGTATTCAGATTCCGTATTTAAAACTTTCGTCAGTCACCTTAAGTTTTTCTGCTGGGGGGGAAAGAGACAGGCAAGACATTTTTTAAACATAAAACACCACCCAGAAATATAAGTATTAGCCTCCTTTATTTTGCTTGAGCAGGCTAGTGAAAAGGGCGGGCACCATAAAAGCTTTTGTTCTCTTTAAAACGAAACAAAAAAAAACCCCCAAACCTCCGCCACACCCCTTACAGAAGTCCTTTTACTCAGAAACAAGCCCGGCGATTTCATCAGGGTTCCTCCCATGTATGCCTGCAAAAGATTGCTGCCTCAGCGATAGGTAAGGAATCCGGTTTCCGACGGCACCACAAGGCCTCCTACCTGAACCGGCATATTGCCACACCCCCACCCCCACTCTCAAAGCGCAGCGAGGCCGAACTGGAAACGCACGGCTTTAATTCGAATCGAAAGCGTCCGCCGCGGTCTGCTTTTACAACCCACAACATGCCCTTAAAAAACGGCGTTCTCTTTTCCCCCCCTCGTTTGCAGCGAGGGGGCTCCGCCAAGTCACCAGCTTCCGCCCCTGAGGAGCCTCCCCTCAGCCACAAGGGCGGGAAACGGAGCGAGGGACCCCGGCGTCCGGCGTCTCCTCCCCTCCCCCTCATCCCCACGAAGCGAAGACCGCCCTTCCTCAGGGGAACGAGCACATTTACCTCGAGCTGGGTTTCGCCGAGTCGGTCTCGGGTCCCTGAAACATGGTGGCGGGAGCGGCGGTGACCAACGGCCTAGCGGATGCTAAGCAACGCGCTCCTCAACTGCGAGCGGAGCTACAGCTCCGCGCTTGTGATTTCCTCAGGCAGGGCGCCCGGGCGGTCTTTAAAAGCCGATTGGCCGTCGGAGCCGCCGCTCACGGACAGCCAACCAACCGACGACTCGGTGATCTGTGCCCAATGAGCGCAATACAAGGATGGGGTTTGGGGGCGGGAAGAAGGGGCGAGACGCCTGAAGCGCGGGCGGAGTTTTCAGCGCTCTCATTGGAAGGAGTGAACTGAAGTGCAGAGTGTTTGAGGACCGGGACATTCGCAGGGAAACCAAAATGCTTGTTTACAAAGCTATTGTACTACCAACCTTACTTTATGCTTGTGAAACATAGACCACTTATAAACGCCATCTCCAACTCCTCAAAAGATTCCATCAACGGTGTCTCCGAAAATTGTTACACATCACTTGGGAAGACAGACGAACTAATACCAGTGTTCAGGAAGAAGCAAAGATCACCAATGTTGAAGCAATGCTTCTTCAACAGCAACTTCGTTGGACTGCTCATGTTGTGTGGATGCCTGATAATCTTCTTCCAAAGCAACTACTCTATTCCGAACTTAAAAATGGAAAGCGTAATGCTGGTGGTCAACAAAAGAGGCGTAAAGACTGTCTCAAGGCAAATCTTTAAAAATGTAGTATAAACACTGACAACTGGGAAACACTGGCGCTCCAGTTGGAGAACAGCCTTTACCAAAGGTGTCATGGGTTTTGAAGACACTTGAACTCAGGATGCAAGGGAGAAACGTGCTAACAGGAAGGCACGCTTGGCAAATCCACACCGTGATCAACTCCAGCCCGGAAACAAATGTCCCCACTGTGGAAGGATGTGTGGGTCCAGAATTGGCCTTCACAGTCACTTACGGACTCATTGTTAAAACTGCGGTTATGGAAGACAATCTTACTCGGCTACGAGTGATCACCAAAGAAGACTGCCATTCCATATATCTCCAGCGCTCGTTGGTCTGGAAGAAGGCAGTGAATGGCAATGGCCTTTAAGATTTGAAGAGCCCTGGTTAGCTTCTCAGCATTCGCTCTGTTGGGGCAGGAGAGTAATTGAAAAGGCTACAGGCTAAGTTACTCTTAAGAGGTTCACTTATTAGGATTCATTTATTTGTGTATTTTAAAACATATACATTGCTTTTCTTTGTATGAAACTCAAGCGGCTTGCAAGAAACCACCCCATGTATAAGGAGGTATTCAACTAAGTTTAATTCAGAGCAGACCTACTGAAATTAATGGACCTAACTTAGTTATATACTGCAAATCAAACTATCCATAGGACCAGTTAGCCATAGTATTTATGCCCTTTGTCAGTCCTTTGTAAAGCCTTTAGATGCAACCGTGGGGTTTTGAGGGAAGGTAGTTGCAATCAAAATTATTCAACCCCCATTGCAAAACAGGTTTATTATCAAAATCTACACACTTTCAGCTGTTTGCAATGAGCAAATCAAACAAAAGCAATTGAAATAGCTCAACACAACGGATACAAACAGTGAAGCCCTTGATCTAGTTGCATCAGGTGTGCTTGAGACAACACCTGCTGTATTTGTGCTTTTGGGTGGGATTCTGTTCAGGGGGTTGAATAATAGTGAGACTGGAGAAGTCTGTGTTGCAATTTCAGCTGAATTTGGGGAAACCACTTAAAGCATCAATTATGTTGAGCTATTTAAATTGCTTTTGTATGATTTGCTCATTGCAAACAGCTGAAAGACTGTAAATTTTGATAATAAACCTGATTTGCAATGGGGGTTGAATAATTTTGATTGCAAGTGTAGATGATAGTGCACTGCTAACAGTTTGGATGTGCAACACAGATTACCGTACACTATACAATATGCTCCCCCATCACCCTTTTTCCTCAAGCTGCAGATATTTCTTGCTGTTGTCAATAATCCAGCCTTGAGTGCCAGAAAATTTAAAACTGAATTGTAACAAAATGGTGTTCAGTGAAACTCCTGTTCAGGATTCCCTTCAGCGAGCCATGGCCCGTTGTACAGGATGCTCTATTTCCCCTCATTTATTTATTTTTTATTTTTTTAATAAAAGTTTTTATTAGTTTTCAATACAAATGATACCATACCAAAGGTTTATCACAAATTATATATTATGGACTTCCTTCAGCTTATCTACCAATCATCCGTAGTCAAATTTTAGTTACGCATTTCCTAAATACTGCCTTTTTATATACCTTCCCAATCTTTTTTTTCTTTTTTACAATACTCCTCAACCTTTCACAGAGCTTCTTGAAATCCCACGAACGTTGTTTGTTCATCACATATATTTTTCAGATACTCTACAAATTTTCCCCAGTCCTCGATGAACTTATGGTCTTGTTGATATCTAATCTTCCCAGTTAATTTGTCCAGTTCTGCATAGTCCATCATTTTCGTTCTCCCTTCTTCCAGGGTCGGTACTTCCTCCTGTTTCCATCTTTGGGCCATTAATATTATCGCCGCTGTAACTGCATATTGGAAAAGTTTACAGTCCTTTCTATTTATTTCATTTCCTACTATTCATTTCCCCTCATTTATTGGTTTCTCTTCAATCAGCATTCTGTGGGC
Organism: Podarcis raffonei; assembly: GCF_027172205.1. Taxonomy (NCBI): domain Eukaryota; kingdom Metazoa; phylum Chordata; class Lepidosauria; order Squamata; family Lacertidae; genus Podarcis; species Podarcis raffonei. The sequence continues at coordinate 37,333,718 of NC_070615.1, read as the reverse complement.
ACTGTGCATTCTTGGTCCTCATCAGGCTGTTTTTGGGGAGCCCCCAAGAATTTTTCTCCTCCAAAAGACTTATTGTTCTTCTGCAAACCTTGGGAACCCTCCGAATATACCGTGCATGGGTGGTGCCATTTTGGCTAGGTAAGTATTGAAGCTCAGCTCCAAACATAAAAATAGGTAGGGTAACTTGAAGGGCCTGTAATCTAAGGATGGGTGTTCTCCATTACACAGATCTAAGTACATAACATTTAGAGGACTTATTTTTCCCCTGTTCCACTGAGGTAGCGGTTCAAGTCATATTCCCAGTCAGAAGAAAATCTATCAGTGCTTAGGGTAAAAATGACAGCAAACACATGACTTAGACCAAGGATTAGTATGTATTTATGCACAATCATAAAAACAACTTTACAAGTTGAATTGAAAATGGAAAACAGAAGAAGTTAACAGCTTTTGTATATTATATTAAATAACCCAAACACCTTTTCCTTTTCCAAAAATTGGTAAAGAATAAATAATATAATTTACAATATGGTACAAAAAAATAATCAGTTAAGGACAGGCATTCTTGCTTTATACATACACTATATATGTATATTTATTATCTATAAAACAAATTCACATCTCAAAACAAGACAGAAAACCTTTAGATGATATGGCTTAACTATTATTAAAATATACAGCAACAAAGTCTGCTGTCAAACCCACAAGCTCTAAAGCCAGTTATCACATTTTGGCAACTAATGATAACTTACTGCTGTAGTGCTTGCAAACGTTTTCACTTGTTTAGCATTTACAGATCACTGGGGAGTCTGGAGAATTGAGTTTTTAAAAGGGCTCGATAACTCAAAAGTGCAGTATTTTCCTTACAAATGTATCCAACTTCTTTGTGTGTGTGCATATGCGTGCATGTGATTAAAAAAGTAAACCCAAAATGAAATACTAAAATCCAACTGTCAAGTCAAAAAGTCAGTGGACAAGACATCTTGGCTGATATGATTTGACCTAAGTTGCTGGCTGGAAAGCATTAAAGATATGAGAGAGATAATGAAAAAGGTTGTGTAATGCCAACTTCAAACAACTTTGCTTTAAAAAAAACAACCACCGTGTTGTTTGGACACAATTCATAGGGAATTTGCTCCTCCAAAATTTTTGTTAATTTCAATGGGCTTTGTGGAATGAAGTTACTGTTAAGTTCTATGCTAGTGATTACAGAAAAATATTCAGAGGAGTTAACTGGCCTATGCAATGCAGAAGCAATATAGGCACTCAGAATCTGGCCAATAAATTAGGTTGTATTCTTCTTTTAAAAAATTTCAGGCTAGGAATATTAGTATCTGATTCCCAGTGCCCTATTCTGTGGATCTACAATAGTGATGGGGAAGCTGTGGTCCTCCAGATGTTATTAAATTCCAACTCACACCAGCCCAGGTAGCATGGCCAATGAATGGTCAGGGATGATGTCAGATGGCGTCCAGCAACATCTGGAAGGCCAGGGATTCCCTATCCCTGGTCTACAAGACATATTTTTCTTCACTGCATATATACTAGGAAGTAGACCAATTTATAATACACCTGTTAACAAACCATGTGATAGCAGAAAAAAACTGCGGCATATAGTTTTTCAGGAACCTCACTCATGAATGGAAACCAGCTATATCCACAGGACAACCTTCTCTCAATGCCTCAGGCAAATGTGAAGGTAAGGCAAGAGGGCAATTCACCTTCAAAGTAGTTGGGTCTGCAGATTGTTTGAAACTTGCTGAAATGTATTTTGAGACAAACTAAGTAAAAGTTCATAATTTGTTCAAAGGGGCTGAAACAGTACAATTCAAAACCAACTCCTGCATTCAAAAAGTCAGTGGCAGCCCTAGAATCAATGTTGTGTCTCAAATGTATGGATGCTTTGGTAACTCAACACCAGAAAGCTCTAAAATGGACACATTACTAATGCTTCATTGAATAGCAGCAGTTACTGACTGGAAGTTAAACATTATTGGTTTTTTATTTCAAGTGCACAATCTTAATTGTTCATGTAATTTAAATGCAAGATAAAAGGCCAAATGGCCAGTGTTTATAATCTCTATGGACTCCTATCTTTAGAAACTGGAAAGGTAATAAGCAAGAATTTGAAAACTGAATTTGCATGGGAAAAATACTTTGGGAGAAAGAGGAGTTGATATAGAAACTTTACTACATAACTGTTTAGAGTTGGACAATTGGCTCCTTGTTCTGTCTACTTTTCTGATGCTCTGGTTCTGTTTCAGGCAACAAAGGATATTAAAATCTGCAGGCCTCATCATTGATAAAAATAGCTATGACACAACATTCTATCTTTTCTCAAACGGAGGAAGCTGGTGGCAGAAGGTAAATCTGTCAGCACACAAGGGACAAATTTGCAGATCCCATTAAGCTGTAAGGCTGGTAAATAATCTGGGCACATGGAGGGATTCATAAGCTTGCTACAAATCCATCCTTTCAGAAATAGGAGGAATGGAAATGGTGGGGCATAAGAGACTAAAATAAAAAAGAACAGATGTTTCTGAACTATACCCCCATCAGTCCCAACAAGTATGGCCAATGGATAGGGGTGATGGGAATTGCAGTTCAGCAACACCTGGAGGGCCAATGGCTCCCTACATCAGAAACAGAATCAAGAATGATTTCATTAAAAAACCAATCCACCCACACCTGCAGACCTATAACGAATTAACGTAAATGTCCACAGGCAATGTCTCATATGAACAAAGGCCTTTTGTGGATGATAGAACTGATAACATTTCAAGGACGGATCAGAAAATGGGCTCTGCCTGAAATGCTCCTGCAAAAAAAATGTAGACAGGTAGAATAAACATGTTTTGGCACAGCGGTATCTAGGTCATGTTGCTAAATGCATAATCAGAAATCACCATACACAAAGAGTCCAAATTTTCTTCTATAATGAAAAGCCTTCACACACTCACATGAATGCATCATTGCATTTTACAAAGCATTCTGTCTGCTTTTAGAAGAGAATAAGCAAGCCCCAGCACACAAAGAGCTCTGTATGGGGCTTTCAAAACTGCTGGACCACTAGTCTGATAATCAGTAACAGGGGATGGCAAGAATGCTTTTGCCCTGAAGTATTACAAATGTGTGCTCCTAAGTAACCATGGCAGAATCCTATAAAGAGGGATTATTTCCAAAAAAACGACCGTGATGTCAGGGAAGGACAATGCAATGATAATCCCATGAAAGTATACATGATTCTGATATTCTCCTACGAAAACTGAAGTTGTGGACAGTTTCCTGTTCAGGTGATGAGCTCAGCCATTCAAGAGATGAACACAAATATAACACAAATTAAGTCTTTAAACCTAGGACAGCCTCTCCAGTTCTGCAAATATGCAGAGCTTGGAGATATACTAGCAGACTGCTTGACTGCCCTTGAAGATAGAATGATTCAGGAACAGTTTCAGAAGATGGGTCCCGATTCCAGTCCCAGAAATGCAGGAACCATTGGAGATTGGCAGTGACTTTTAGGTCCCTTTGCCAGGGCAAGTCATTCTGGTGAGACCACCTCACCACTGTGGGCAGGCTCCCAAAGTCACCTTCCCATCTAATGCTTGATAAAGACAGTAAAGGGTGAGGGGTTATCACCAGAGAACAGGGCATGTTTGCAAAGCAGAGTTCCAGCTAGGTTTTTTTAAAAAAATCTGCTTAATTTCACACTAGTATTGATTAAAGGCTTCCCATTACCCACAAGTAAATAGCATATCCTAAAGAATGCAATTTATATAGGCTTTCATGAAGGAGCTGAACAACTTGAACTGCCATGTGGGAATTAACTTTACAAAAGTGGAATAGCAGCTTTCTCACCTCATTTGCTGGACAAAGTAAAAGCATTACCTTTCTACTGTCACAGGAAAGAGTACTGTAAAATGCTTTCTTGTTGTAGAATTCAGAAGATAAAGCAAGTGAATATTTAAAAGGGAAGGAGAAAAATATGCAGAGAAGTTAACAAGGGGAAAGAGAATGAACTGGGAGTGAGGTTAGAGAGCCTCCTGAAAAAGTTTCTAGTCTTCAAGAGAAAAATGGAATATTAAGAGCCCTTGGGGAGTAAAACTAAAACTAAAAGCAAGCAAGCAGAATCAGCCAGAGGGATGCTGATTAAGGTGGTGTGCGTATTTTCATGTGCACACACATGTGCACAGGCACACCACACCCATCTACAAGAATAAGGAAAGGAGCATTCTTAAGGGGCTCTCAGATCCTACTCCAGTTTTTCTTTCTAAAGTAGGAACAGACACAGCACTTTTCACGCCATGCAGGAATGTTGATGAATGTAAGTGAGTCCAAAAGGAATTCTGGTAAAAGCAAAGTGGTATTAACTGCTGCCTGACAGGAAAGTGCAAGGAATTATCAATCTGACTGACTGGTCAACAATGCCAATTGAGAGGAGAGAGGAGTATATTCATTCATTTTTTTTTTAAAAAAAAGATTAAAAAAATAGCATACCATCTTATCACCCCCACCCTCCAGCTTAAATGCGGATATGACAACAAGGGTTTGGTTTACTGTATAAAAACATAGCTTGTGGGATTTCTTGCCCAGAGCATAAATCCGGGGCTGTCTTGTAAACTCCACTAGTACTGTAATCAGCTTACACATGTCATTTCCTATAATACTGCTCCCAGTTGTATTGTTCCTAGCATATTGCACATTCCAGGAACTGTAGACTGTTGAAGACAACACTGATCTTCTTATGAGGCATGCTCTAATCAGGACAACAAAAGTATCCACTGCATAGCTATGACATCACTTCTCTCCAGGTTACATAGCTAGTTCAATGGTTTCCACCAGCCAGCTGGGTGAATGTGCTCACTGAGAGAGGTCACCAATGGGAGGGCCATCACTTCCTCCATCAAAGTGGATCTCTCGGCGGTTTGGCTCAGGTATTGAGAGCTCCTGGGCAAGGTCGTTGAAACGAGATATGTAATCTATACTGTTCTCATTCATCATGCAAGCCAGCTGGGAATCTACTATCTAGAAGCAAAGAAGGGGATGGGGGAGAAAAGAGAGGGTAGGTTATTTACAGTTTAGGTCTTGCCACTTTTGCTTGGCCATATCAGAAAGTCTGGAGAAGCTAAACTGAACATAGGCCAGGTTGGGTGTACTCAGCAGGGAAAAGTAAATCCTGGATGTTGCACTGAGCACATCCAAAATCTGTGCTATGACTACACTCTGCAAATTACTCTGCCTATAATGCTCGAGTTTAGAGACTCTGGAGATCAAGACGTACAGTGGGTCATGAGAAGAACCTGCAGATTTGTGCATTTTATTATGTTCCAGCAGGGGGCGACCCACATGTTCAGGAAAAAAGGCCACCCCTAAGCTGTGGAACTCCCTCCCTGCTGTGTTTGACATCTACATTACGTAGTTTTCATACCATGTTGAAGATGGACCTCTTTAACCTGGCCTTTGACACCCGAGAGTTCATTTTAGCACCCACCCCACTGCCTTGACTGTAATCTGCTTTAACTGTTTTAAATACTGTATTTTAAAATCATTGTAACAAGGTGAGTGGCAGGCAAGAAATCAAACAGATAAATAAATTATAGTACTAGGGCAGAGTTCAGGTGAGCAGCTCACAGCTTTAGAAATCCTGCTAAGTCAAAAGCTCCCCGAATGCACAAGAGAACCCACAAAGTGGAGGACTAGAACTCTTCTCCCTGAGGGAGCTGTGTTTGTATGTGGGTTGGTGGTGATGCTGTGCATTGGGGAGCATTCCAAAGTTATTGATGTAATCTGCCTCAGGAAGCCTATAGTCTTGAACGGTGACTTACAAATATCTGAAATAAATGAAAATTAATGGGAAATGACAGCAGAGCTCGTCCTAAGTCCTGCTGCTGCAGAACACATATGGCCAGAAGAGGAAAAGGCCATTATTTCTATGCCAAACAGTTATGAGGATTCCATATCTAATAAACCTTGCAAATTAAAGCAAGTGGGAGGATGCCTTCCTCCACTAGAGGAGATCAAAAAAAGAATACAGAGATTACTGGAATTCTCAGTTTTGTGTTAAATACTAAATAGGAAAGGCTGAGTCACATGCCGAACCCGCACATCCATTCATCCGTTCAGTGCACTCTCCATCAACTAAAAAGGGAAGCAACTGCAGTTTAGCAATCCTGTGTCACCAGCCTTGGTCCTATAATTAAATGGTGGAGGTGGGGAAATTCCTCTCCTTAGCCATTTCCAACAGAACAAATTAGCTGGATTGCTAATTCATTCTGCAAGATCTGGAGGTTTTCCCTGAAGAAGATGGCACTTCTGTTGCAGCAATTACTGCATTTTTCCATTATTGCACTCAAAAACAGTATTTTGCTGCTGGGAAATACCATCTTTCCCATTATGTACATAGGAGATGCTGACTTTGCATCAGGATTTGTGGATTTTTCCCTTTCAAACGTTAAAATGCAATTATAACACATGCTTTGATTAATTACCTGGAAAGGGGGAAGTCTGGAAAAAATACTTCTACGCTAAGTGTCACAAGACTACTATCCCCTCTTTCAGCTGAAGGCTGGCACAGCACCGCACCAATTAAGTATGGACGTACCTCAGCTACATCTGCCAGGGACCGGGACACAAAAGAGTCCCGCGAGTTTCCATCCAGCAGACTCGGTCCCAATAAGGAGGTGCTGCTTGTGTTACTACTAGTAGAGGTTGGCAGCATTTTCCGTCCCTTTTCTGGGGAAAGGAAGCTTGCTGTAAAAACAAAATGATAAAGTTAGCCAGTCAGTATTTTAATTGCTAGGTTTGAGGGATGGGGAGGTACAAAGAGCTTCCTACAAGCTATTTACCCACTTTCCAACATATAATCAAGATGTGTGCACCTGATGTAACTGGGCAAAACCCTAAAAAAAATTCTTCCTCAACTGCAAGGGATGCAGAATCTTTTGGACATATACTAGCATATCAATATGCACATCACTGGTATAGTATTATGTACCTCATATAATACATTACTTGATACTGTAAATAACACAATTTTTGATTAGGAAAAACCAACCAAGCAAACCTTCAAGTTTCTGGTAAGACAAGCAAATAAGTGCCAATATGCTCAGCTTTCAGAATTGGCATTTTGAGGATTCTGAGGGCTGGTTTATGGGCTGGTTGTGACTCTGTTTGCTCATTTAAAGATTGCATTTGGATAGTAGGTACAGGCACTGCTAAATATGCGATTAAATAGTAACAATCAATAATGAAATAAAAATTCATGGATGAGGGCCAATAAGCTGTATTTGAATCCTGAGAAGATGAGTGCTCTTTGCGTGGGTGGTTCTCTGGGAGAGGCAAACCACCCAGTTTGGATGGGATTGCACTGTTTGAAGGAGGAGGTGCATATTTTGAGGGCATTCCTGGATACATCTCCATCACTAGAGGTCCAAGTGTCCTTTGTGGCTTAAGAGTGACTTTCGCCAGCTTTGTCTGTTTTGCTAGCAACGGCTGTTCCTGGACATGGATAGCCTGCCATGGATAGTCCTTGTCTTGGTAACCTTGAAGCTGAATTACTTCAATGAGCTCCATATGGGGCTGCCCTTGGTCATGATTTGGAAGCTCCTGCTGGTGCAGAACGTGGTGGCCAGATTCCTGATGGGGGCATCTAGCCGAGAACATGTGACACAATTGTTAAAACATATGCATTTGGCTGCTCATCTACTACTGAGACAGGTGCAAGGTCCTTAAATTAATTTATAAAGCCCTGGACTACTTAGGTCCAGATTACCTTATCAGTGATGGCCAAACTTGGCCCTCCAGGTGTTTTGGGACTACAATTCCCACCATCCCTGACCACTGGTCCTGTTAGTTAGGGATGACAGGAGTTGTAATCCCAAAACAGCTGGAGGGCCAAGTTTGGCCACCACTGGCTTAAATCCTTCTATCCCAACTCAATCACTGAGATCACCTGCAAGAGCACCATTAGTTGTTCCCTAAGTTAGTGAGGCTCATTTGACAGCAACAAGAAATTGAGTTTCTAGTGTCGTTACCCTAGTACTTCAGAATGCTCTGCTAATATTCAGCAGGTGCCTTCCGTTTCAACCTTTAAGTGCCTGTTCAAAACTTTTCTGTGCTGCTAGTTAAGAAAATATCATTTTGTAATAGTTAACTGACCTCATATTTTAAACTTTCATATGGTTTAATGTACAACTGTTGTAAAATTCTTTTGTGAATGGTAGGACAGGGATAACTCAGTTGGTAGAGCATGAGACTCTTAATTTCAGGGTCATGGGATGAAGCCCTATGTTGGGCGAAAGATTCCTGCATTGCAGAGGGTTGGACTAGATGACCCCCGAGGTCCCTTCCAACTCCACAATACTCTGTTTCAATAAGTAATTTTATAAATACAATGAGGGAAACAGTAGTAGTAGGGGCAATGGAGGAAAGGTGTATAAAGTTACAGTCGTTTGCAACAGTCTCAGAGCAATGCTGGGCTTGGATTGTGCCACTGGTACCATTGCTCCTGCCATTCCCCTAGCCTACCACATGGACTGGCACAATCCCTGTGTGACTTTCACCCCTGTTCATGAAAATGTATGTTGACCTTTTTCACTACATTTAATTTAAGCTGGGTCATTTAGAGCATGAGCTTTGGCAATGAACAAAGCTGACAACCCCTACCCTCAGGAGAAAGAAGGGGGGAGAATTGCAAGTCCAGTAAAAAAGTCCAGATTACAACCAATGTAATCCCCTGTGCAGTGCTACTCACAAAATAAGCTGCTGAGGGAAGAGTCTGTGGAATCGTTGGGGTACCACTGTGGATCATGACTAGGAGAGGCAATCCAGTTCTGCTGGGGGCTGCAGGAAGGGGATGGAAGACTTTTCGAGCCGTCGCTGCCATTCAGCTTTGCTGGGGACAGAGGAACATTCTCGCCTATTAAAAGAAAGTGACCAATTCCGTATGACAAACAGTTGGAGACTGTGTCCTTAAGGAAGCGTGGGCACTGCACACAGATATGACTTCCTTCCTGACTTAATCCAAACAAATGCTTGATGTGGGCCACACAGGAGACAAGACGTCCAAATTACCCCCTCCCAACCATAGCAGAGCAGCAACAATGGTCAACAGAACTCCCTACTGCAGAACTTACAAAAACTTGACCCTTGATCTGCCTGGCTTTGAATTTAAATGGGGCAATAGTGAGAGGCCCAATTTTAAGAGGCCTAAACAAGTGCTATTCTCCTTGACTCAGGGAGGGTTCAAAGGAAATACTTCCATGATCTACTGTCAAAATTAAGATGGAATTCTGTCAAGAACATCTGCTGAGTTAAATCCAATGAGTTAAAAAACAGCTCTGCCAGAGACACAGAAGTATGTGTAAAAATGCACAGCCGACTTTCAAGAGAACATTCCTCTACTAAAAATCCTGACAGAATCAGAGCTGTAAGAATTTTTTTGGATCCTTAACCACTGATTAGTTATTTAGATTAGTTTCATCTCTTACCATATTGACCAGAGCTGATTGCTATTTCAATGATAGAGTCACTGATCTGAGTAGCAGGTTCTCCTTGAGACAGAACATCCTCAGGGGGTCCAGGAAGAGAGATATCCAATAAAGCAGAGACATTGGGAGGAGACAAATGGGTACCAGAAGCATCAGATGAGGGAAGCGGAGGAGTGGCGAGACCATTCTGCAGAGAGGTTTTTGGCAGTTCTGGTAGAGAAAGGACAGGTGCTCCCTGTGGCAGCAAGCAGATATAATAATATTCCTAAGTCATTATTTGTATACATTTTCTGAAATTGTTGCACTGCTACTTTGCTTTTAAAGGCATAGGAATCAATCAAACTAGGAGTTAGCAACTCTGCCTATATTTCTTTGAACACAGAAAGTTTCCTAAAATTGAAGGATAGAATTGGTCCACCTTACTTAGCACCATCTACCTGCAGATGCCAGGAACTGAACCTGGGATCCTCTGCATGCAAAGTGTGTGGCCAACCAATGAGCTATTGTCATGGTGAACTGCCAATCTATGCCCCTCTTTCCAATCTGGCACAGACATATTGTCACTATAACTTCTGATTTTACAGATGGGAAAACTGATACCTATGGATCAGAAAGCCACACAAAACTGGGGTCGGGGCAACAAAAAGTGAACATTGCCAACAAAACACTCTAGATGGTGGTGGTTATGGTGGAAATCAGATCTCCCAGAACTCTTGGCTGGCTGGCTAGCTAGAAAAAGCTGAAAAAGAGACATAAGAGATGGCTGTTTGGCTGCCTTTGAATCCAGTGTTGTGCTTCTGTAGGAAGCAAGTCCCTCTTGAGATATGAATGCTGCCAAGACCCCTGGAATCTCGCACTGCTAGAGTTATCACCTATATATACACGAGCTCTGATTACATGACAGATGGCCTTTGGGTATCATTGTTTACACTCTCCATCACTACCACCCTGCATGTGTATATGTATATATGCATGTGTGTGTGTACGTACATGCAGTGAGAGCACTTAAATCAGTCAACAAATATTATGTTTCTAAAGCACATTGAAAGCAGAGAGGAAATCATGTTTGGTATTAAAACAAGTGTCCCTATGGCTATCAAAGTTTTGTGCTGCCCTTCTATAACTGCCTGCAAGGATTTCCTAGTATACATAGGATGGTGGATTGGAATGAGACATCTGCCTGGCTGTATCATGTTCCTGTCCTTCTATAAGAGAGCAAAGGGACAGCATTCAGAAACAAAGTTCCTTATTGCAACGTGTGGAACCAAGCAGGAGGCAGGTCAGTGGACGCCAGGCTGACATGTCTCCACTTTCTGACTGCAATAGCTTCCACAATGACAATTCATATTCAGGAAAACATTGTGATGGACTGTGTCATTGCCTACGTCATTGCTAAAGAGAAAGTGGGACTGAAACTTAAGTATGCCATTACAGCTATTGCTATAAAGATTGTAAATAGTGCCACCGTGATGCACTTATGACTGGTCAAGCAATATCACTTGATTGAGTTGTACAGCGTCGATGTGAGTGTTTCATCTCAAAGTGTAACTTCAACTGCTGACCACTGCTTCCCACAAACTCTGCTAAATGGACGAAAGCTTCTAACAAGGTGCCTACATACAATTCTCACGCAGCGAAAGTGTGATGGACTGTGACCTTTAATAAACATACCCCAGGAAGCTCAACTCTGGGTTTCACATAAAGCATTAATATGCAGCAGAAAAGAAAAAGGTGTTTGTCACCCTGAAGGTCAAGTAGTTGTCAATTGAAAAGCTTGTATTTTACCTGGAAGCCATCCGGGATTGCCTCCTGCTCAGAGCATGGTGGTAGGCCAAGAAATGGAACCTGACACTCGCTGCTTGAGCCCTGGAAAGTGCAACCAAGAATGACCAAATCAGACTTTCAGGGGATGGAGAATACATATTTAACAAGGGCAGGCTGTAATGTGCCTGTTCCACTGCTCTCATGGGGACTAGATTTATTCAGTTCCCGCCCCAGCAAAATCCACCTTGCCAAAGAAATCCAAATTCAGAATTTAGATTTGCTGAAACAGTTTTACGTATCATTTGTAACACACTCGCCCCATGAGGATTTTCCTGCCAGAATTTTAGAACATGCTGGGGAAATCCAAGACACTGGATGGTATGGAAGGAGGGTTTCCATGGTTTGCAGGAGGGTTGGGGAACCCTTTTGGCTCCACGGGCCAAATCCTTATCAGGATTGTCCTTACTGGCCAAATCTGACAGGTACACAGGCCAGCCACTTATAACCTGATGTCAGGTGATGCTGAACAAATGAAGTGGTTTGCAAGCTGAACTGAGCAGGATAAGTGGAGTGAAATTCTTCTGTTTGACTTTGTGTGCCTGTTGGGAACAGGCACGTGCAGTTAACACAGGATTTAATTTAGCCCATCAGGTGACATCACGGCCATGAGCCCTAGTCAGTATGGTCAATGGTAAGGGATGATGGGAGCTGTAGTCCAATGTCATCCAGAGTGCTACAGGTTCCCCAGAGGGGCAACATGTTGTTGACTAGGAATGTACACAATGAAGGTAACTGTGTACTGCAGAGGACCCTAAGCTACTTGACAAATATTGTCCAGTTGAAAATGCCCTCTTTCTGGGCAAGGTATTTCAGAGGGTAATGAGAGTTAGCTGCACATTCTTGGAGGAAACTTATTATCTTGAGCCATTTCACCCTGGATTCAGGCCTTTCATTACCCCTAAGGCTGAGGTTTTTTTGTACTTCTATTGTTATATTTTATTGTTTCTATACTATTTATATGTTATGTTTTATTTCATGCCACATTTTATTTTGTGTACTGCTCATGCTTTTTGTTATTGTTAATGCTGAACGGTCTAGAAAATTATAGAATAAAGCAGTAAGAGGAGGGAGTGAAATGCTGAATTTCACACTTTGATTTTAAATAAGCACTAAACTCTTTGACTGCAGGTCCAAGGAAGGGAGAAAATAATAGACAAGCCATCATAGCGATGTTGGGTGATATCGCTGGGCTTTTGGCCATGTTAGTCTATCATGCACATTGCAAGGTTCTATCCAGCAGTAGTCTAGAATCAGTTCTACAAGAATTAAACCTTTGTAGGCCTTAACAGAAAAGAAAACTGACCGCAACAATGGAGCCTCCGTTGTGATGTGGTGCTGTTGAATCTTGCCCTGAAACCACCGCAGTCACTGCATCCGGTGACAGTGGGGATACGCCCGACAGGCCTTCAGTATCCAGAACAGGCAAAGGACTGCCAGGAATAATACCGGCACTTTGGGCTGCTAAGTCAATAGCACCTTTGAACAAAGAACAGAAAGCTAAGAGAGGTCTTCTTTCAGCAATCCACGAAGTCAAACTGCTCTCTTATACATGGGCAATAGGTCTTAACAGCTTTTCTGTAGGAGTTGATATGTGCTGAAGTTATTTTTAGTAATTCTTTCTGACACTGAATTATTAATACAGATCACCAATTCAGCGCCTTTTATCTCAAATTTTCAGTTCAACAGATAGGAGCAAAAATTTCAGTGTTCCCTTTGGTTTTCAACTTGATATATCTTGCAGGTAATTATGCCTTTGGTCCTATTAGTTCTGAGGTCTGTACTGGTATGAATTCCAGCAACTTGAAAGGAGTGTTATTAAATTTAAAGGATACAATCTTATCCACTATCATCTAGGGAGGCATATCCTGTGAGAATGAATATGTATATACTATATTCAATAAATATGTAGCAAGCAAGGAAAGCAATCTGGTGGTACATTGTTGTGGGTGGTTGCTCTACAAAATCTGGAGCCATCATCCACACCTCCGCCATCTAAATGCCTCCTCAAACAAAAAATCAGATGGCCCCATCTGCACTAGAAATTTAAAGCAGTATTGTTCCACTTCCAATGGCTGTTCCACTTCTCCCCAAAGAATCCTGGGAATGGCATTTGTTAAGGGAGTTGAGAGTTGTTAGGAGACCCCTATTCCCCTTCCAAGAGCTACAGTTCTCAAGAGTGCCCTGGAAAGACGGATTGGTTATTAAACCACTCTGTGAATTGTAGTTCTGTGAGAGGAATAGCAGTTGTGTGTATCCAACTTGGTTTGGTACCCCTGCCCGTACGGGCCAGTCTTGACAGACTCTAGGGTTGTGCGCTCATCTCACTCTAGAGGCTGGGAGCCAGCGCTGTCCGCAGACACTTCCAGGTCACGTGGCCAGCATGACAAGCTGCATCTGGCGAGCCAGCGCAGCACACGGAACGCCGTTTACCTTCCCGCTAGTAAGCGGTCCCTATTTATCTACTTGCACCCGAGGGTGCTTTCGAACTGCTAGGTTGGCAGGCGCTGGGACTGAGCGACGGGAGTGCACCCCGCCGCGGGGATTCAAACCGCCGACCTTTCGATCAGCAAGTCCTAGGTGCTGAGGCTTTAACCCACAGCGCCACCCGCGTCCCTTTACTCAGAGTAGATCTATGGAAATTAATGGACCCAAGTTAGCCATTTCCATTATTTTCAATGGGTCTAATCCAAGGAGAACTAGTACTGGATACAACCCAGTGACCTGACTGCTAGAAGACTATTGTTGCGGCTCAGCCTCTCAGGGCAAGGCACTCCTGCTTCTGCTAGATGAAAACATTTACGTTCTAATTGAAAATCTAAACTTGTACTTATTGAGTGCAACAGGAAATCAGAGAAGGGGAGAGAAGACAAAATTCATGGCTGTAAAATGATTAAGAGTAGTCGCTTCTGTCATTATAGCTACCATAACATTCCTGCTAAACCTGCCCTCCCCGAACCACCGCCTTCCAAGGAGAAACCTACTGGACAGATGGTTGGTGGCTTGAGCTGGAAGGACCTTGGGAACAATGGGACGGGAAACAGCTGCTTTCGTAAGTGAAGACTGGATCGGCCGAAAAGATCCTCTTCCTAAAAACGAAGTAAAAGCATGAATTTTTTTAAAGGTGGGAAACATTGTCATAGACAGCCAAAGAGCTACGCCCCTCCTTATGGCCAGTTCTCATTCTCTCCCCAGTGGGACATACAGAAGACAGGACCATTTACTGCAAATGGCACCTACAATAATCATAGAATTGCAGTATTGGAAGAGATCCCGAGAGTCATAAAGTCCAACACCCTGCAATGCAGGAATCTCAACTGAAGCATCCATGACAAGTGGCCATCCAACTTCTGCTTAAAAATCTCCAGCGAAGGAGAGTCCACAACAAAGTGTCACGTCTACTGTCAAAGCAAACCCAGCTTCCATTTCAATGTTTCTACTGACAATATTGTCCTTCTGCATGAGAGGAAGAACTCTGTGAAATTAAGTGGAACTACAGGCAAGAAATAAGAGGAACACAAGCTTACGCCCTCAAAATATTCAAGTCTTGTGAACCTCTAATCTTTACACACTTCACAGGGGTGTTAATGGTGCAGAATTTGCTGAGAAACAGGATCCACAGACAGGGCTTACTTCCCTGCAAGTGTGCTTGCTATTCTGGGTTCCTTAGAGAGGAGGTTGCATTCACATGCAGCAGCAAGTAAAAGTGTCCTACCTCGCAGGGCTGTTGGGGTGGTAAAACACAGAAAGGGTTGTAAAATACTCCATGGGTAGAAGGGTTCATTGGTAGGGAGGGAGGGGCTGAAACTAGTGGAAGAGTATTTCACTAGTCTTTCATAGAGTAAACTAAACACCCTGTTTGGAGTATATACACAGTTGAAGCTCACCTGTTGCAGAAGAGTTTGATAAGATGGAGAAGGAACAGACGTGCTGGGAGGAATTTCCAGATGGCCTGGGAAGCAGCGTTCTCTGAAAAAGGCAAGGCAAGATGCCTTTAAAAAGAACAACTTAGGAAATGCAGCACTGGCAACTTACCATGAATGCTGGTCATGCAGGCAACATTTTAGGATCCTAGACCATGTTTCCCTATATCTCCTAGGTTGGGGTGGGGCTAGGACAGGTATCCTGGATAGCTCCCACATGACCACAGGGGAAAGCATCATATGGTACATTTATGATGCTTCAGGGGTGCTACCAACGTTAATTTTTTCCATCACACACAAGACTCTGCTCACTTTTGCCTCTGGTCTCACTCATCACTGGCATGTAGTTTGTGCATGGCTGCCCAAAAGGGAATGGGGCTCTTGGGTGGGAAAAGGTTCCTCATTCTTGCACTAGAGGATGGTCAAAGATGCATGCCTCTACGATGTCAGAATCAAACACCAGCAATGAGTTCTGAGAAGATGCAGGTCTCTCACACTGAGCCATCTAACATGATAAAGAAATGCCTTTCTCTAGTTTCCCAACATTTCCTTGCAAGTATTCACATGAGTCCCATTTGAAACACATACTGAAACAGCTAGCACTAGTTGAGTGTCTCTGGCAATGTTTGCACAATAAAAAGCACACCATTGAATGGCAGGAAATAGTAGGAACTGTCCATGTGGATGGAGAGAGAAAAAAAAGGTCATACGAAAACTACTAGATGAAACTACTCGACATGCAAGAGATACATTTCAATTAGTCTTTCCTCTGACCTGTACTACCAGTGGTTTTCGCAGGTGTCTGTTATGCAGTTTCCTCGGCTTTGGCAAGAAGAAATCAGATTGCATCTGAAGAGAAACAAAGGGAACTTGTAACACACATCATTTTGCTCATCAGGCATGAGACTTGAGGCTTTGTAAGCCACCTAAAAAGTGCAGCCTAGATTGGCAGGGATACATTGTGTTAATGCACTTTCTCTTTACTCTTGAACACCTGCTTCCCCATGGCTCTCCACCCATCCTATGCAGGTAATTTAGGGAAGGGAAGTTCAGGTTGAAGGTGCCTGAACCAAAGGCAGCAGACAGTGCAGACCCTGTTGCTGCACATGAGGCAGGGCAGAACTCTAGCGTAGTGGTGGCTCCCCACACCAGAGGCAGCTCATTGAAAGCTGAATGCTTCTGCCTGTGGAGTATGTAGGAGGACTTGAGCATTTCAACCCCATTTATAAAGAAACAATGAAGCAAGAGAGCACCATGGAATGGGTTAGTCCCCTTCTAGGCTGAAACCCGCGTTGTATCCCTACAACCAAGCTTTTTACCAAACACAGATCAGCCTAACTCCTGGGCCTTCTAAAACAGATTAGGAAGATAAAGCATTTCCAAAATCAAAATGCTGTAGAACAGGGTGACTTGGCTTGTGGCATGGAATAAATTCTCTCTTGATCTGCAGGTTTTGGGGGCAGCTGTATTTATTCCTTATGAGCACCCTGATCACATCTGCACACCTTACAGTTCAACGTATACAGTAATAAATAAAACTTACACTGATTGTATCCAAGCGCTGCCGGAAGGTTAGCTCTGCTTCTTTACTTTGCAAGAAAAGCTTCCCGTGCCTGCTGTTGGGTGGGAGAGTTGTGGGAACAGCAAAGAGACCACCATCTGCATCTGCACTCGTGGAACCTGAAGGACCAGCCACCAAGAGAGGTCCAGAGTGATTTCTCAAACCTGGTAGGGTCAATAAAAATACATGGGAATTAGTCAAGTGCAATTTCCAATTAGAAATCTTTGGAGGCAAAGAATTCTTCCACCAATCCACATTTGTTGTTAGGGAGGGTGAGCCAAATTAATCAGAAACTGAATAGCCTTATCATGATGTTTCATGGAACAAACAGCTGAGGAATCACAGAACTGCAGAGTTGGAAAGGACCGCCTGTGCAAAAACCCCACCACACTATTCCTACCTCATCTCTGAGATAAAATCAGTTGTCTTCCCTCAGAGTACAGACCTACAGCTCAGTGGATACATAGGGGCTATTGGGATCCCTGTGGACCACGTGCTTTTTCCTGTTCAACAAAGCAGCACTGTATTATGAAAATCATGGGCCAGGTCACTGAGAAGAGCCCCTTTATAACTGATGATTTTAAAGTGAAATATAAATAGACTGCAGCAGTATATAATGAAAATCATGGATCTTAAGCTAGGGCCTTGTTAGGCTGGTAATCTGGCCTTGGTCAAAATAGCCTCTATCTCCATCAACATCAGAAAAACAAATCAAGCAAGCACAGACATTCTCAACTACTCTGCAATTTTTCTGCAGAAAAATCCCCAGAAGCTTAACAAGGTTCCTCAAAAAAAGATCAGTAAAAGCAGAGAAGCTTCCCTGAAAGACAACTTGTCCAACTTTTCCAATATTCATTTATCATGAGCAGCAGCAGGGTATGGGGTCAGAATGCTTTCTATGTTTATGTAGGACAACAGCCAGGCCCACCTAGCGAACTACCTTGAGTGAAGTAAGCATGCAGCCTAGAACATTTCTGGAGTCCTCTGCAAACAGAGAGATTCTGTGACAGAAGTGTCAGGACTCCATGGCAGACCAATGCTTTCCTGAATGGTAGAAATGCTGAAAACTAATACCGTATTTTGCGCCCCATAGGACGCACTGGCCCATAAGGCGCACCTAGTTTTTTGGGGGGGAAATAAAGAAAAAAAAATTATTCCCCCCCCCCAGATGCGGGGCTTCCCCCGACCCCAGCCCCCAGAACAGGCTGCTCTGCGCAAACCGTGGGAGCCCTCCCACAGCTTGCACAGAGCTACCCGAAGCCCCGGTGTGACTGCTGAGCGCGCCGGGGCTTCGGGATAAGAGGCAGCTCTGCGCAAGCTGGGGGAGGGCTCCCGCGGCTTGCGCGGAGCTACCCGAAGCCTCGGCGCGACTGCCCAGCGCGGAGCTACCCGCGGGGGATGGCTCCCGCGGCTTGCGCGGAGCTACCCAAAGCCACGGCGCGACTGCCCAGCGCGCTGGGGCTTCGGGATAAGAGGCAGCTCTGCGCAAGCCGGGGGAGGGCTCCCGCGGCTTGCGCGGAGGTACCCGAAGCCTCGGCGCGACTGCCCAGCACGCCGGGGCTTCGGGATAAGAGGCGGCGCTGCGCAAGCCGGGGGAGGGCTCCAGTGGCTTGCGCAGAGTTTCCTGAAGCCTGGAGAGCGAGAGGGGTCGGTGCTCACCAACCCCTCTCGCTCTCCAGGCTTCAGCGAAAGCCTGCATTCGCCCCATAGGACGCACACACATTTCCCCTTCATTTTTGGAGGGGGAAAAGTGTGTCCTATAGGGCGAAAAATACGGTACTTTGTCTTAGGGCTACACAGAACCAGTTCATCTCAACAACTGACTCACCTGAGGAACTGGAGGTGACACTGGGGGGAAAGGTTTTCTTGTGAAGGGCAGGCTGATTGCGTGCACAGCCTGGACTCCGGGTGCTGACGGCGATAACCTTGCCAGGAGGGGTTAGAGCATGCTCCTCTTGAGTGGGCTTTATGGGAGATGTTGCAACAGAGTTCATTTCAGGGATCTGAAAAGAAAGAGAAAATGGTTGAATCCCAATAGCTGCATGCTGGAAGAAAGTGGGGGGAGGAGGAGGATGTTGCCATAGATATGGGTAGTGTGTCTATGCAAGCTTTGTATTATCACCGGGTTGGGGAAAATGTGGTCTTGCTGATGTTGTTGGATTCCAGCTCTCATCAGCAAGGAGACAGCATGGCCCATGGTCAGGGATGATGGAAGCTGCAATCCAGCAACATCAAAAAGACCCACCACTCCTTTTCACTTTATCCTACCTGTAAAATTTCTGGAAATTTTGAAACCATGGTCAAGAGGGTGGGAATCTTTTTCTCTTTTTTTGGTGGGGGGAGGAGACAGAAATTGAGGGGGAAACAGAAAAACAGGCAATGATTCCTTTTCACACTCTTTACAGATTGAAAACCACTTTGTTATTTTAGGAACGTAAAATGTATCATGCATAATTTGGGTTGCCATAAAATTACCACATTTGGTATATTAGAAGTACAGTTTTTATCTAGACAGTAATTACAATTTAAATTTTCTTTGTAAAATTTGCTGCAAATGGAGCTAATTCTGCTGCACTAAAAGCAATTTAGCATCTCTTGGGGTTTGTCAGTTTATGAGGAGCAGCAGCTAAGAAACAATAAAAACATAATAGTTCAGATAGTTCTGAATAGTTTCTATCCAAGAGCTCTGATTGCACTAAATAATGATCTTAGGGCCAGTTGCAAGAAATAGCAAGCAGGAAGTAGGAAGGAATGAGATAGGTTTTAGGTTATGTTATGCCTTTAAATAGGTTATGTTATATTCTGGATTATGTTATGTTTTATAGATTATGTCTGAATAGGATGAGAATGTTGGAGATACGTGCAAATGTGTATGTGAACCCGGTCTTTGGGTGGGTGTTTGATTTTCGTTGTTGTGTATACTGTGTATATATGGACAATGACAATAAATTTATCTTATCTTATAAGCAGCCATTAACATTATAGTAGAAAAAATTATGTATTCTGAAAATTTTATCTCCAGTCTTGTGTCAAGCAAACACAAAGTACTCATTCTCATATTCTCTTTCATAGTCATGCAGAGGACATTTCCCAGCGCCCTATTGCTGCCGGAGGGCAATGGTAGAGATCCCTCCAATGGAGGCTGCAGCACAGTGCAGTGGAACTTCCAGGCCCTCCATGTCTCCTTGCTGAGGGACTTTATTGCAGAATATGGCCTGCTAGTCCCTTTGCGGGGCACAGAGCTGGGCTCCCTTTCCCAAGCTGTTAGCTGACTGGCAGCAGAGAGATACAGTGGGGTTGGAAGGGTGGATGTGGTCTCTTCCTTCTCTAAAGCATCGTGAAGGCAGTCAAAAGAGGAAAGAGAACACCAGATGAGGGGCAGGAGACCATATAAATCAGAGCTCCACAGAACTATGGGCACTACCACATTGGAAAGTACTCTAAAACCCACTCTTAATTTTTGCTATGAGGCTTAATATCTATAAGCTACTCCCAAAAAGTAGCAGTTACCCTGCTGTTCTCTATAAGGCAGAAATAAAAAACGGGAAGGTCTCTCCAGGGTGTACCCAAAGACCCCCTTATCCCTTGCCTTCTTCCTGAAGTTAACCCCTTTGTGCCTTTTTGAGGACCAAAAACTGTGCAAACTGGAAGACGGTGGTTCTTAGCATCAATGCAAATTATACTTACTGGTTTGGGGTTAACTTCAGTGGAGATGAGTTTTAAGAGGCAGTTGAGGAGTTTCTGTTTGTGACAGGTGGCTGACGGAGAAACAGATTTAGGTTCAGGCATCTGCTCCCCAGGATCCTGGGTTTCCGGCCCCAAGACAGACAGCCAATCGTACTCTAGCTGTAGCTTGTTCGGTTTGCCCATCATGAGGTAGACTTCAGCCAAGGTAAGGCTCTCAGAGGTCCGCAGGCTCCATCCCTCCTCTCTGACCTGTTGCACAAGGCGGCTTGGGTCATCCTTGAGAGACTTTGCGACCAATTGTCCCTGAGGTGGTGGTGGCGGCAGTGGCGGCGGCAGTGAGGTGCTGGGCTTCTCCTGAGAGTCCTCCATTACTACATCCGATAGCTCCTTAGCACACATTTCCGTTTGTGGTCCGCAGCACTGGAGGGCCTGAGTTTCAGTTCTGGATGGGCCGCAGCTGGGCAATGCCACCCCACCTCTTGCCAGCTGTGCGGGACTGAGGCTGCCAGCCTCTGTGCTCCCAGACGAGAGCCTCCCGGGAGGGGAGTGCCCTGCCAAGGCAAAATCTTTCCCATTCAGTCTATCTGTGCAAAGACACTTCTCTGGGACAATAAGGTCCTGGCAAGATTTCATGTACCGAGGAAATGGGTCAAGCAGAGAGAGCTCCTCCAAATCAGGGGGGATGCTGCCGCAGTCACAGTTTGGACTGCCAGAAGATGACCCAGTCGCCGGTGCAACGGCTGGTGCCTCCCTACCCTCAGCACAATGGGTTGTGGGAACCGGCTTTTCAAGACTCCCACTCAGATCTTGAAGCCCGGACAGTGGCTTATCAAGACTATGTGCAACACTGAGACACAGGGATGCTCCTTCGGTAAGCCCAGCCTCTGAGGAGCAGTCCTCAGCGTTTGCAGTTGCCTCAAATGTGGACTGAGTGTTTCTACTTGCTTCTGTAGTGCTCTCGGCCCTGGTCCCACCCTTGCCTTCTGTTCCCCGAGGGTATTTCACCTGCCCTCTGGCTGTCCCCTGACCGCTCTGTATGCCTAGAATTTGGGCCGGCGGCAGCAAGAGGGAGTCTTTTGTATTCTGCTTGCATCGGCCAGATTCCTGCCAATGCACTGTACAGAAAGCTTTGGAGTGTACAACCCTGGCAACCCCAGGGAGGGGTGTAAGCGTACAGTTCTCTCCTGGGAAGAGATGGAGCATCACTTTCTCTTCCGAATAGCTGCCACTTGCTTCAGAATCCCTGGAGTCTTGTAGTTGCCTTTCTGCTAGTGTTTTACGCTAAATACAGGACATTAAGGAACACAGCAACACTTAAAAGAGGAGAGAAAGTCTCTCTACAGTCCACACACTCACAGATCCAAGGGGAAATATTTTATAACATAGGCAGGAAACCTTTTTCAGCTAAAGGGCCACATTCCCCTATGGATGACATTCCAGGGGCTGCATGGCAGTGCTGGGTAGGGCCAAAGGACAAAAGCGAGCATAACAAGAAATGTGTGATATAGTAGTCTACATGCTATTCACAGAAAGCCCTGAGATTTCTCCCCAACACACACACACCAGCCCCACACCTCTCCACCCACTATCTAGGTAAGTAGGAAGCATTATCACAGTTCAGTGATACATTCCAGCCAGGCAAGAGTGTTTAGGAAGGGTGCAGAGCAGGGGTGGTGAGGGGCATGACCTGGGGAACTCTCCTACCAATAGAGGGTCTCAAGGGCCTGGGATCCTGCACCCTGTCTCATAAATACAGTAAGGGTCTAATGAACAATAGTGGCTTTCAAGAACTTGAAGGCTAGTTATGTTGAGCACTGTCCCCAGAACACGAAATCAAAAGGCAAAACAAATTTCCGAGCAAGAAAAAGGATACAATGCGCACCTCATGGAGAGCCCATTTCTGTTTCAGGAACTCAATGAGGCTAGATACCTTACGATGCAACTCTACGATCATCCTGGCAAGCCATGGAAGACAAAAAAAAAAAAAAAATACAGAGGAGTCAGCAAATGATGTCCCACTAACAATGTAGTATAGAAGTCACAGTACAAGCTAAGTAAAGCACAGACTCCCTCTCTCTGCAGATGGGCATGTACTCCTTAATTTCCCATTCATTGGAGCAAGGGGGAAAGAATACCAGCTGCATTCCCACCACAGCTAACGGTTGACTATGAATGTACAGATGCCCCCCACTTTTCTCCTTTCCTACTGTGAGAACATCAAGCCACCATTCCTGGCCTAGTGTTATGTCCGAATTGGGGGTCATGGTTTGGTTTGCTCCAAGCAGTCCTTGATGAGGCTAGACAGGTTTTGTTCTTAGTGTTGGTGTGTCTGGAGCAAAAGTAACCATGACCCCCAGGTTCACATGCAATGCAATGCCAGGTATTGTGATAGGGGAGGAGCAAAGCAGAAGTGATCTCCACATTCACGATAAACCATTCTATGGTTTGCTGTGATGTGCAAAGGCAGGCTCTATTCGCATTAATGAACAAATCACCGTATACAAAACAGTAGCAGGTATCCAGGAGATGGAGTCACTTGTTTGCTAGCAGTGGCTAAAGTACAGTGGTGCCCCGCAAGACGAATGCCTCGCAAGACGGAAAACTCGCTAGACGAAAGAGTTTTCCATTTTGGGGGTGCTTTGCAAAACAAATCTCCTATGGGCTTGCTTCGCAAGATGAAAATGTCTTGCGAGTTCCTGCGGGGTTTTTTTCCTCCCCCCCCCTTCTAAGCCGCTAAGCCGCTTATCCGCTAAGCCGATAAAAGCCGATAAAAGCCGCTAATAGTGCTAATCCGTCAATGGGCTTGCTTCGCAAGACGACAAAACCGCTAGACGAAGAGACTCGCAGAAGGGATTCTTTTCGTCTTGCGAGGCACCACTGTAGGTCTATAGGTTGTGCCAATGATATTCAAAATTCAGCTCTCAAGCTTTAGTTATGCACAACACACACACAAACCTGAGGCGTGGATTCTGGGCCAGGCTCTGCACACGGGCCCATGCATGATTATTCCGTGGCTGCAGCTCCACCGGGACCTTCAGTGGAAGACGCACTGGCTTCTGATCCTCCTCATCACTAATGCCTGAGGGAAGAAGCAGTGAAAATTCCTGAATTATTCCCACAAATAAGAAGTGGCTATCCTATCACCTGGCATTCACCATAGAGCATAGGAAATTATCCGTAAGAGTATTCTTGGGATGAGGAGTGCGGAGATGATTTTCTAACAGAAACACTAATAATAAAAAAAGGAAGAAGAATTCTGCTTGGGCTGCCACTCCATAGGCCTGGAACACTGGATTAGTTTTTCATGTAAGGTGCTTCTGCTGCCACACCCAAGCTGAAGTTATCAGCAAAATATGCTGCACAATCTGAGCTGTAGAGAGTGTGAGGCCACCCACAGTCTCAGAAACAATACTGGCATCATAATTAAGAAGGCAGACAAAGGAGGAGGAGTCGTTATCATCAACAAAATGGACTACATAAAGGAGGCTGAGAAACAGCGATACCATGTTTTACACAATGGAGTTTTATTAGATGTATTAATAAAGTCGCTTTCCTAAACCAATTCTCTTGTCACCGAAGACCAGATTGTATAACCAAACTGGCATTTGTGGATCCATATGCAAAAACAAATGCAGGATTCCTCACAAAGCTCAAAGCCCATTTATTTGTTGTCACCTCTCGAGCCACTTATGAAAGCATAAGTGTATGTAGAAACCAAGAATCACACCCTTCTCACACCTCAAGGAGTCACATGACCCCTAGAGCATGCACTAAACCCTGCATGGGTCCACTCAAGCCGCAATTATTATTATTACTTATTGAATTTATATACCACACTTTATCCAGAGGTCTCAGGGCAGTTCATTTCACATTTTGCTTTGTGAGTTGACCTGGAGAGACAGTTGGATCTCTCCAGTGTCCTAAACTCCCATTGTTCTAGGCGCATTTTGCGACAGGGAATTTCATTAGCGCGAGCAGTTTCTGAGCTCTAGGCGCAGTATTGCGCCTAAGATTTCTGGTTAAAACTGCAGAGTGGAAGGAAAGGAGGACCTTTTTCTACCTCCTCACTTCTAGCTACTCTCTGAAGACTGGAGAAGAGACCCTCTTAACACTCTTACAGGGGTGGGCAGGGGAAGAACTAGACCATGTGAAAAATGAGCATAATATTTTAGCTGCAGTTCATTCATTTTCAGCTTTGTATTCTTGTTATAAAAAAGTGTGCTTAGGCACACGTTGTTGTGCCCATAACCTAGGTTTAAGTTGCCATTTAGCTACTAGCCTTCATATATCAGTTTCTAACACTGGGTCTCTCCCTTGGTGATCTGTTTCAACCCTCTTTTTCTCCCAGAGCCTCTTACATACCATCTGGATCACAGAGTTTCTTCAGAGCCCTGCACATTGGGGCTTTGATGCGAAGATTCCTCCCTTTGTAGCGTACAGTTGTAGCCCTAGAAATGTTAAAAGAATGGGACAATTGAGGGCACCAGAAACATGCACGGCAACTCTGAATGTGACTTGAACACTTGTTTCTGTGAGATTTACTGAGGAATCACACTATCTGTGGTTTTGAAGCCACAGAAAACGCCACAGTAACCTACAGAACACTGTAGTCAGTGCTATTATTTTTCTTCACCTTGTCACCAATTACCAGTGTCCACCAATCTGATTCAGCATATTGGGACACCATGAAACCCATATGGCATCTGTGCTGATCCTTCAGAAAACATAATTAGCGCTTGCAGAGAGTACTCTTTCAAATGCCATGCAGAACAATGTTGCAACATGGCGAGAAGCAGAAATAGAAGCTGTACTTCATGCTGCATCCAACTAAGGGTGTGGGCGGGAGATTCAACTCGCTACAGATGGAGAGATCCAGCCACGTGAGCTTTCTTTTACTGTGATGTCTTGTTCTTAGCACAGTATGGTTGCTTGGGGGCTATTCTTCTTCTGCTGTTTGTGGAGCATGAAGGCTGCACTATTAACAATCTGAGCAAAAAAAATTGCCTATACATATCAGAGTGAGAAGCGCAGGCAAAGAAATCACCACCAGTCTACTCCAGCTTGACTGCCTCCTCACTACCACTAGGCTAACTACCATCAACTGCCCTTGGGGAAAGATCCCAGGAGGAGTGGGAAGCAGGCAGACAATGCCACGAACCCACTCCTGCTAGAGTTGAATTGCCCTCGCCAATAAGGCTATCTATCACCAGCTGCTCTGTGAGAAAGACCCCGATAACTTGTAATGTGTCTATCTAGTGTGTGTATACATATACCTATACCTATACCTACACACACACACACACACACACACACACACACACACACGTGTGTGTGCTTTAAATCTGCGATTATGTTAAGGCACCTTTGAAGGACTTATAACCTTTTTTTCAGGATACAAGAGAATGTAACCCTTTAATTGTTCTTCATTAAGTGAAAATAGCATCTCAGGTTTAGCATAGTGATTTCTTCTGAACTGTAGTTTCAGAAGGTCAAAGCAACAGCAGCAAACTCTTTAAAACTAGTCAGTTCTCCCTGCTCTTATAAAGCAATTTTATAACACACCTAAAGTAGTAAATTCATTTCCTTTGAGGAGCAGTAGAGAACTTGTAGTCCTCCAGATGCTGCTGGTCTACAATTTCCATCATTCTCAAACATTATTCTTTCTGGCTAAGGCTGATGTGAGTTGGAGTCAAACAACATTGGGAGGACCACGGAGTTCCCATTGCTGCCTTAGAGCTCTGGGATGGAATAATAACAACATCTGTGTGCATCATGCTTTTCAGGCCGGACATGTTCAGAGTAGCTTCACAACCTGAGATAATAATGCACCTCAAAAGCTAGACATTGTACAGTGATAATGCTAAAAAGCAAAGAAAAAACATACCCAACTTGAATCAGCTCATTGAGTTTAGCTGCATTTTTGTCATCCATACCTTTAAGTACAAAACAAAAACAGATCAAGCAGGTCATTTTGACTAACATCTAACAAAGAGGTTTGAAGCTATTCTAAAGAATGTATACACACACATACATGTACATCAAAACAGTAAAAAAAAATATTTTAGAACTACAAACGTAATATTCCTACCATCCCACAGAGCTCTGAAAAAAACATGAATCCATGACTCTTTGAATAAGAATTCATTTTTTTAAAAGCATTTCCTCTTCTGAAAGTGAGAGGAAGGTGCTCTGAAAGGAGGAGTAATGATTAGCAGGAGAAAGGGGAAATGGTGGGTTGATATATGCATAAAGGTGAAAGGAAAGAGTTGGAGACTGGAAGGGAGACAGAAGGGGATCACATGGGATAAAGAGTCAGGCATTTACCAATACAGACGCTATAATTTCCCCAGTGAGGCTGGCTCCACTTGCTGTGTTTGGACATGAGCCATGGTTTACTGTGATAGGAAGAAGCCTAGGTTTCTGCACTCCTAACACCTCCTTTAGTATAGCTGCCATGAGAATAGATGCTTCTGCTCCCAATTTCAATTAACCAGTTACGTGTCATGACTGAACCTTAAAGAGTCGTTATTTTTAACTATAGTTTTGATTAAAGAAGCCAGCTTTACAAACCATGGTTAAGATTAACCGTGGGTTGTTGGGATGACATGACAATCTGTGGTTAATCAAAAAAGATAGAAAAAGCTGATCTCCTTGTAGCCGTGCCAAAGGAAGGGGGGTAGAAGAATGCACAAGCCTGACGCTCACCTAGACATGTACCATGATTTATTATGTCATCTGAACAAAGCCAGCATGTAAAAGCAACTGTCTTATGTGCACCAAATCCGTTACCAAGGCAGCACAGTATTATGGAAAGCTTGCAGCCTTTACAAGTCTTGTTGCAGGAGAGCCTGCTGACAAAATGTGAATACTTATGAAAGAAAGAAATTGGGAGTTCAAAAAGTCACTGAGCAGGAGACACCAAAGAAACGGTGTGTGCTAGAGGAAGGATTGTTGTCTGCTGTAAGAGAAATGCACACTTTTTATTGCTTTGCTCTGAATATACACCTTTAGATGGATGGCTTGGGCCAAGGGATGAATGCAAGCTTATTACAGTATTCTGAACACACAAGAGGGTGTGTGTGTATTGAAATCTTTGTGGTGCAGTCATTATGGTGTTGGACTAGGATTGGGGAAAGCCAGGTTCAAATCCCCATACAGCCATGAAACTCGGTAGGCGATCTTTGGTCAGGCACTACTTTTAGGCTAGCCTAGCTCATCAGCTAGGCAATGAGGATAAAATGAAGGTGGAGAAAGCCAGTACATGGAAGAGAACGATATACAAGCAACTCCCTATTTATGTGCATTCAAGGCACGTGCGACGGCGCACGCACGCATTCCTGCAAACCCAGAAGTGGCACGAAAAGGGGCAAAAACGGCCCTAAGAAGAGCACAAATACAGCAAAAATGGCGCGAAAACAGCATCTAGCAATTCCCACAAGCCTTTGCAAGTGCAATCCCAGGGAGCCTTTGCACCGACCTTTGAGGCCTGTGGAGAGTTTGAGTCCAACAATAACAGGAGGGCCACACATTTCCCACCACTGATTTAACTTTTGATTTGTCCAAAGTAAACTTCATTACCTAAAAGGTTAAACAAGGCAATGATTTTAGCTTCTATGATACGCCAGTTAAGTATGGCCAGAGTATATAGAAATATCAAATAAAAAACAAAAAATTGTATAGCCTAGACAAAATTATAGTCTGCTGCTGACAGAGCTAAAACCAAAATCGGATACTCAGAAGGTATTTCATTTTTATATCCCAAATCTGAAGACAGACATCATCCCAGGTTTTCGATTTTGAAAGAAGCTGTATCATATATACATGTCACTCATTATCTTTCTGTTATGCAGGGACAAGCAGATCTCTCACTGTATGTGAATTACACCCAGAAAACAACAGAAGCTTCCTTCTGTATTTTTTTTTTTTGTGTCCTTGTATATTTTATGTTTTACTGTTTTGTACTCTGCATGAAAGAGCAAACTAAAAGATTATGCTCAGAAATCTCCCTCTGAAGCAGTATTGACACACAGCAAAATACTCGAAGAAAGCTATAATGAAAAATAAGGGCACCAGAAACATCCGGGGAGGAGAGTCTTCCACCGCAGCACAGAAAAAAACCCAAACACTTTCTAATTTCATGGCACTAAAATGTTGTGTACTTACAGCCCCCAATCTTCTTCCTTAGCTCCCCATAACAAATTAAGCCATAGAGCTCCAGGGAGGATTTTTTCAGCCCTTGAGAAAACACTGCAAAGAAAGAAAACCACAGGTGTTAAGGGAAAAGAAAAACACTATTCACTTAGAGAATGATTAAGCCAGCAGATACTAAACACTGCCTTATCTAAGAATTCTTAGGTCCTGAGACAAACTAAATATATACAAAAGTTAACTGGTATAATTGGTATACAGCAACAAGTGTGCTGTAATGTAAAGATCCTATTTATTTTGCAGCTGGATTTTAGGACGGAATGTGCTAATGAACAGATATCACCTTTTCCAGTATTTTAACGACCTGGATAAAAACCAACTTAAAAGGGCCGTCATAATTACTAGTCTATTTTAGTACCAGATTTCACATTTGAAATCACAGGTTAATGGGAATGATGTCTCCAAAATATTCATATTTTATACACATACAACTCTCTCACTCTCTCTCTCTCTCTCTCTCTCTCTCTCTCTCTCTCACACACACACACACACACACTCCTCAAATCCCAGTAGTTCATGATTTGTGTATTCAAGGTGGATTCAGTGCTCAAAAATTGGGTATATCCAGCCCTTTGAAAGGTATGCCAGTTGGCCTCTATGAAGGAGGTTATGGCAAAATGGTACAATGGCAGGGCTTTCACTATTTTAGCCCACACACCAAGCTATACACTCCTCATTCAAGGTCTGCCATTAGTCATCCTGGTGCAGACTGTTGAAGGACTAGGCTATTTTAGTGTGTTTTGCTGATTTTTTTCTGATGTTCTAATTTATTGTAAATGCGTTTGCATTTATAGAAAAAAAAGGTAGTGCAATGTCATTTTAATGAAACATTGTGCCACAGTGCTGGCACTTCCCATACAGCTGAAGACTTCCCTAACGTGTTGGTGGTCTTAGGGAAGCCTTGTGAAGCATGTGCCCTCCAGATGTTTTGGCTCTGATGTGAGCATAGATCTGATGTAATCCAAAACATCTGGAGGGCACCAAGTTGATGAAAGCTGTCATAGTGCATGCCTGCCTCCCTCAATTTCAGTCTAACACTTCAGTGCAAAACCTCAAGAGTAGTAAGGAGCCCTTGGAAAAGGGGTGGGGAGCACCATGCTGCCCAGTTTTAATGCAGGGAAGGGAAAACTGTGGCCCTCCAGATCCTGCTGGACTACAACTCCCATCATCCCTGGCAAATGGGAGCCGAGTCTACAGGTTTCCCAGCCTTTACCGATTTACTCCACCACAGTGGTGCCTGTAGGACTCCTGGTCTGCAACATCCAGCCAACTATAGGGATATGAAGAGGCTATGTGTCACACAATAATGTGATACACAATGAATCCAAGCAGCATCCCCCTGCTCAAACATTTATTCAAAAACATTTCATTACTTTTATATTCCACCTTTCTTTCAGCATGGAACTTGAGGTAATGTTCATGGGATCCCCGGCTAGTCTCCCCTCTAGGCACTAACCAGGATGAAGCCTCCTCAGCTTCAGCATGAAAACCATGCATAGGTACATAACCTTAGTGAGTTCCCTCCACCCTCCCTGATTCTACAAGTTGTTTATAGACAATATAGTATAGTCTGGTTGTACCAACCACAGAACCAAACCTAACAGTATGCTCACCATTATCAAAGTCAATGTATTTGGAAATCTTGTGCCAGGTGCGGTAGTAGAAGTGCCGAACCTGTTCCTTGTTCTTCACCATGTTTGCTGGCTTGCTTTTCTTCTTATACTTCAGGGCAATGTTGTTCTGAATTGCTTCAAAATCTTTTCCGTGCTGAAAAAGCAAATATACCAATACTTTTCTACAGAATGTAAAAATCAGGCAACTAGCCGTCCAAATTATTATACCGTTTGTAGCAGATGGTTTATCAGAGATGTATGGATTTGACAGTTACAGACACACCCACTTCCGATAGGCAATCTGCAGCAGCTAACGGATTATGAAAGCATTTTTACAAAAGTGTTCAATATGCTGGGATCTGCAGTTAGGGATGCTAGAAATTATAGCTGGGGGGTGGAGGTGTCACATGCTTTAAATGTGCATTGGATCAACTTTAAATGCATGTTGTGGATCTTCTCTATCATGGTCCAATGACCTTTCCCAGAATAAGCATTTGAAGATACAGACAACACCATAGGCGTATGGGTATAATGCACACAGAGAGACTGGGATAATGGCTTAAAAGGAGAATAATAGTTTCAAGTAACTTGGGGGAAAATGATTCATACTACCCTTAGTAAAAAAAATAACAACTAAAAGCTATTTCACTGCCTGGATGTCAATCCTTGTGTAGCCAAAATAGCACACAAGAGGATAACAATAGACTAGGGAAAACTACTAGGTTCATGGAAGATACCCCCACCCAATGAGAACTGAACATGCTAAGTAGCCACAGAATGCTAAGTGTCTGCTTTGGGAGGGGAATATGGTAAACAGGGTGAGGAATAAAATAGAGTACTTTAGAATTCGGCAGGGCTGGAACCCCAAACACGAGAAGAACCCATGGCAATATTGAGAGCCCTGCTTGTTTTGACATAGCACTCAAGTATTCAACCTTTGAATGAAACATAGCATCCAGTTTTGATCTTCGAAACACATCGCTTGAGGACACCCACCTCATAGAGGCCTTCAAAGAAAGTATTCTTATCCTCGGTGCTCCATGATTCCCACTGACGTCTAACCTTCTTGCCTTCTTCCTTTTCTCCCGCTGATGAGCCCAGGTTTCTTGCAGTAGATTTTGAGCTACCAGCTGGGGTGCTGGAAGAGATTCCTGATGAATTGCCAGAGGAAGTCCCGCCATTATCTGCACCTGTAGTAAATAAGACCACCACAACACACATTCTCAGTTAAAGGAGACTAAGTTCACCATGTAATTCACAAGCAACACTTTGTAGCACTGCAGAATTAATGAAAATTTGAGAGTTTCAAAAACCAATGATTGAAAAGCAAGAGTATAAATCTTTTTTTAAAAAAAGAATTATTTTTACAACTACAGAATTTTTAAGTGTTCACTTTCATTCTGTTAAATATATATATATATATATATATATATATATATATATATATATATATATAAAACTTTCATAGAATTGTAAGGGACGCCAAGGATCATCTATTGTTGACTAAGTCAATTGTTGACTAAGGCTGCAATCCTAACCTCACTTACCTGGGATTCAATAGGACTCACTGTGCAATCCTAACCATATCTACTCAGAAGGCACTACAAATTATGGTACATTTTGAACGGAAAACCTTTGTTATTCACCCCATAATTATAAAGGGCAAATTCCTGTATTTTCTATCTCATAAAGGTAAGAAATTATGTAGATTCCAAATGTTACTACGAAGGAATTCAGGAAAAGTGATGGCTGGTTAATGGGCTGGGATAGCAAAACTGAAAAAGGAGGTTGAAATGCATTAAGCCCATTTCTAGCACTCTTAAAGCAGCAGACTTTTCTAAAGAGGGAACTCTCATGCATCCTTCCTTTGGGCATGTACAAATCCTCCTACCAAAAAGGTACTTTCTCATCAAAATTTTCAGTTTCCAAAGCTACAATGGATGTTGGGGAGGAAAGCGCTAGCAAGTTTCACAGAGCCTTCTCTGTGGTGGAGCCCAGTATGTGGAATGATCTCCTCTTATGGGCAGGACAATCAGCACCATTGTTGTCATTTGGGTGCCAAACACCTGTTTACTCATTTTAGGTCTGAAAGGGTGACTGTTTTAGCTGCCTGTGTTTTTTGTTTTTTTAAGCATGCTGTTTTATAGAAAAAGATATTTATAATTTATCAGTATCAATGAAGGGTGGGTAACAATGTTTTTAAATAAAATAAAAAAATAAGTAAATGCATGCAGTGGCAGATTGGCTGTAGGCCCAATGCCACTTCTCTTTGGCATTACTGTGGCATGCAAGATGCATTGAATGTGATGTCCAAGGAGGGTGGGGTTCTCAAAAGAGTAGACTTGCCCACTTCTGGTAGAAGTCTCCATCTACATGTCACAATGCAGTGGCATCCTAGGGGAAGCCACCACTGGACCAGAATTACAGCTTTGGCAGAGAAGTTTCTTGGTCACAAGAGGATGTGACAGGGAATCAAACTGCTGCATTTCCTGCCAGGTGTCTCACGACGCTTGTAAGAGGGTGGGTGGGAAGCTAAAATTTCCGCAAGGTAGCTATGCTACACATTCATCAGAAATAACTTTCTCACAAATTGCTCACCAGAGATTCTCAACGAGTGATATCTATGAGCTCTGTACAAAGACTTGCACTTATCTTTCTTCAAACAATGAAGATCATGCCCATTTTGACGAGTACTAAATTTATTGAACAGGTTAACATGCTCACCGGGGGCTCATGATTTTCATAAAACTGGTTTTTCCATCAGTTAGAGGGGACATTCTTAGTAGATAGGCCTAGAGCCGTTACTTTCATAATACAACACTGGTTTCATAAGCAGCACTGACTGGGGGGTGGGGTGGAATTTAAAAGTGCTATATCGCGATATATACCATGCCAGGCCCAACGCCTACTGGTATAAAGAACTGGTCCAGCTCGTAAATAATTAGTATCTGGTGCAATCACTGTTACAGCACCACCACATCATTATTTGTGTTGGTCTACTGGTGTATATACCAGCAGTGATTCAGTTTAGTCATTCAAACTGAAAACAATGAAAAATGTAGAACATATCACACGGGAAAGAATAGAACCACACATTAAAAATACACAGGTATCACCTTCTAACTTAGTGCAAGAATGCCAAGAGGGAAATGTCATTTTATGTTGAATTAATGAAGCATAATTTGCAGAATATTGGGGGGGTGAGGGTGGCGGATAGAGTGAGAGATAAAGCAAGGAGGGGAGACTATCAATATAATGAAAGAATTCAGCTGAGTAGAGAGGAGGTTTGAACAAACAATAGTTAAAGCAACTCAAGAACACCTAAAACCTGGATAGTTTCCAGGGGAAGAAGTGTTAAAAATAAGATCTTCTGTCATAACTATATGCCAGTTTCAGTGGGTACTGAAGTCTAAGAGCCACGAGACAAACTTGCTTTTTAAAATTTGAAGATAAAGATAAGGTCACTTTAAAGCAAATGAACATCAGCAACAACAAAGAGACAACAGATACCCTCAAACCTCTGGAAAGAAACTTCCTGGATAATTCCTTTTCTGTTTCTGGAATTAACCACTGCCCCTTTTAAAGCATCTAAACTTTGTATCTTGCAATTTCTTTTGGGTGGGTGGGGGTGGAGCTGCACATCGTGCTAAAGAGAGGTGAGCAACACTCACCTCTTTGGCATGCACATGATTACCTTGCTGATTTCTATCAGAATCCTGAAAATTTCCACTTTGGAACAGTGTGTGTGTAAAGCTCACTTAATCAGTAGGTAATCTTGGTTTCAAATGGTCTTAGCAATGAATATGAATACATCTGAGATGACACTGCTTTATACCATTGCCTGTTCTAAACTATGAAGCAGAAAAGTTATGTAATTCTAAAAGGGTGAGATTTACAATCCACAGACTCAATAGGTATCATTTTCTTTATAAGCCAAGACTGCATCCTATACATGGGATACTTAATGCTGACTAAATGGAATTTCATCAGCCTGGTTTTTTTCCAGATTCTGGCCCCAAAGATTTGTAAACATAAAGGTTAGATTACTGCTAGGATACTTTTGTACAGATGCACCAACTAGCTGTCTATTGGGGCACGACAAAATCTGTGCCTTCACATGCTACATGTTAGGCACGATATAGCCTTTGTAACCCACACAGAGAAAGTGGCAAGACAGCTGTACAAAATGTAGCACTAAAACAGAACTCAGCAGCAGTGAAATGCCCCCTGAGAACATGCCCCAAGTGAGTTGTCAGCCATTTTTTTCAAAAAGCAGTACATCTTGTGCTTCAAGCCATTCTAAATGTCTGAAATGGCATTCCACAACTACTGTAAAATAAGGCATAAGAACAATTCAGCCAAGGGCTAATCTAGGGGTTGCCAACATGGTGCTCTCCTGATGTTGTTGACTACAACACCCATCATCCATGACCATTGGCCATGCTGGTTGAGTCTGATGGAAGCTGGAGTCCAGCATCTGGAGGGTTACAAATTCCTCACCCCTGCTTCACACCAAGATGAGTATCTGTAGCGATCTCTTGCAACTACGAATCAGAGATGGGAAGGGTTATGATCCGAAACAATTCCTGACCACAGAAAACACAGTAAATTATGCTGATAAAAATATTCACAATTCATGTCCAAAAATTTAAAATTTTAAAAGACACTTGACTATTGGTTCTGAAATATTTATAGAATTTAAATATAGGGGGTGGGGCTGCTGTTATCACACACTGCAGTAATTTTAGCAATACATGTGAACAGAATCAGAGATAAAGGAGTACAAAAAACGTACTGAAAAGCCATGGCTGACAAGGAGAACAGTGTATAAAATTTGATCAGCAGGAAATCTGTAAAGATTTAACAGGGATGCAGTTCTCACCCCCATCCCATGGAATACTGAACATTTTTCTTCATTTAACTCTATTTTATCATAATAGTTGAAACTGAAGGAGTGTGCATTAGTAGGTGAATGAGTGTAGGTTGATTGAAAGATGAGTGTGGAATTTTTGTGGGCAATGAGTAGAAGTGCATTGAGCAAGTGGAATTCTGAATATATTCTATTGTTTTATATATTGTATCACATTATCTCATTTTGAGTTTACTTTGCAAACTGCTTTCCAAATCATTTCTGATGAAAAGCAGAATAGAAATACTTGAAATAAAAATAATACTGTAACCTAGTACTTTCTAAAACTTACAATCGGCTATCGAACCTATCAGAGGTTGCTCTAAATATAAATATCACAAGAACACATCACTTAAGGGTTGTTCATTACTAAGACACAATCAAGCTCAAACCAGTGGGATACAGCTAGCAACCACTTAAAATTAAACACTAGGTTTAATGAGCATGTTGTTAGTTCTCTCCCGACACCTCTCTTGAACATTCCCAGAAGACATATATATGGATTTTGAAAGGAGCACTCCCTGAAAAACAATGTGAAATTATCTTCCTGAACAATTTGTCTGCTAAATCAACATAAGAATGGCTTCTAATTCCACTAGAACACAAGGGCAAAGCAAGGATTCTGAAGGACAGCTCTAGTGGAGGCCATGCAGTTCTACCTTGCCTGCAACTTGCACTGATGCTGTGATCAAATCCAGAAATAGAGGGAAAACCTGTTTTGAGATCTACAAATTGATAACTAAGAAGTGGAAATGCATTCTAGAACAGAAAGGGGCAAGTTGAAGGCAAAGAGAAGTGTCCCATGACACTTACTGCAGAATCTCAAATTATTATTATTTTTTTGTATTTCTCTCTCAGCTATAACAAAAAAAATCTGGTGTTGTCAGGTGTACCATAGTTGAAGTAAGCATGTATGCTGAATTTTGAAAGCATTCCACAGATCTATATGCTAAAATTCTGAAAGATAAAATAGTTAACACAAACCCCGTTTCGGCAAGGGAAATTGGTGTGCAAAAGTGGGCTTGAACACACACAACTGAAACACGTCTGGATATGCATCCTCATCACAGGCTCATCCTGACTCACTGTCCTGGCCAGAGAAATCCTTTTTAAGGGGAATGTGCATTCCCATGAGGAACCACTATTGTTGCACGCAGGTAGAATCAGATCAAGCCAAAACAAAGCTCCAAGATATTGACAGAAAAAACTACCCAAGTTGGGTTTTTTAAAGAATGCTCGTTGATGCTTCATTACATGATTGAAAGAAAGTCCAAAGACTGTTAGGGGCTTAAAAATGATGCACTTTTGCAGATACAGATAGCGTTACATGGATAAATATAATATAGGAACTATTAAAACAGTGGCCGGCAACCTAAGGCCCATGGGCCACAAGCGGCCCACGGGGGTCGTTTAACCAGCCCACGAGCCACCCCCGAACTGAGCTGCCTACGCGGTGAGTCCCCGCATGCTGCACTAAACCAGCACAGTGCGATACGGGGACTCGCTTCCGTGGTGCAGGAAATCGTGTCTGCGCAGACGCCGGAAATTGCGGGTGCACACGTGATCCGGCCCATGGAGGGATCTCCGCTGGAGTGAACCAGCCCAGGCGAGGTAAACCTTGCCGACCCCTGTATTAAAATATGCCTGCCTGAGAGTCTAGTTCGTGAATTTCACACGGGTATCATTAATTTATAAGATATATCACACACAGACACATATATGGAAATCACACCCATCAACATCTGCAATATTGAAATTTAGGCTTAAAGATTAGCCAATATGTCTGTTTTTAAATTTAGGATTCAGAATTCACTAACTCATGGACTCACACACAGAAGGACAAACAGAAAATTTTACTTGAGATTTTTGCCACCGCTGAAGAGGTAAGTTGAAAAGAAGCTTGTCTCTTCAGCAACAGGACTGCAAAAACAAAACAAGATGCAAACCAATGGTTTCCTGTATATCTATCTGTTTGCTTTCCAGAGCCTATGTGCACAGTTTTCCTAAGGACACAGCATGTGGCATAGCTCTGCACAAACTACACAAGAACATGGCTGCACTTCTGCAGAACTGCCATACAATTCAATGTGGCTTCTGTAGAAACAGGGGTAAAAGTTGCCCAATGCAATTAAAAAAACACTGGAGACGGACCATAGCATAGTGGAAGAGCACAGGATTCCAAGGTTCGATCCCTGACATCTTCAGTTAGAAGGATCAGGTAGCAGGTGATGTGAAATACCTCTTTTGAAGATGATGGGAGACACTGCCAGACAGAGTGGACAATACTGGGCTAGTTGGACATCTAACGTCACAGAGGTCAGCTTCCTATGTTCCTAATTATTACCAATAATCAGATCAGCTTGCATACTGCTGAATCCTATAAGTTTTCCTTAATTGTAAACAATAAAATAAAAATTAGATCAACTTCAGATTATCAAAACCTTCTTTTAAAGGAAAATGCCCCAATTCAACAATAGAGTGCCAATGGAGGATAAGCTTGCACACAAACGGAAAATGCAAATATGTTATGAGATGCTTATCTAGACACCACTAATATGGCTAGGTGTGTCTTTTGTTGTAGATGGGAATGAGCATCTATGTAAGGGGCTACTAGTGCGACTAGCACTGGATTGGGGCTAAAGATTTCATGGGGCTGGTGTATGGATGCATATTTAAGAAATAGTGCAAGGGAGAAATACACTAAGCAACCAAAATGGGATTTCTGCACAATATGATGGAATCATTTTTCCCTTTTTTTGCAATCAAAATGTCTATTTCCCCAATGAATCCACAAGCTTTTGTACTCACTGCACTGGTAGTAAATTAAAACAGAACCAATTGTGTGATGAGAAAATATTGAGATCAATCCTCTGGACTTTGGGAATATGATCTGACATCAGACTTCTCATCAATATCTTCATTAATGACTTCTATAATACATATTTATATAAAGGGTGCTGCAATTCTTATTTAAAAGAAATCTTCCAGCATTTAGATGGTTTGCATAAATAGGCAGCATCTTATGAAATGTGCTTCTGTTCAGCATTATTATTATTATTGTTAAAAAATAGGTATCTCAGCATCCAATATATGTTGGGCAGATTTATTTTTTAACAGATAAAGCTGCTCATTACCATTTTTGTGTTGTTGTTTTTTTAAAAAAGTGTTATATATTTAATTTTTTCCTATAAAGGCAATTTGATAATAAAATAAATCCTGGGATGTAGAAAGTTCTTTATAATGAAACCTTAGCCCAGGCATAGGCAAACTTGGCCCTCCAGATGTTTTGAGACTACAATTCCCATCATTCCAGACCACTGGTTCTGTTAGCTAGGGATGATGGGAGTTGTAGTCCCCCCCCCCCAAAAAAATCTGGAGTGCAGAGTTTGCCTATGCCTGCCTTAAGTCAAATATTGGTACTGGGGATTACCTTCCAACCAACCAACACAATATGGAGTTAGATGGCAATGAATAAGGGCTGTATATCCTCAAGAACAAGAATTTGTTCAGCTATCCACCATGCTTA
Organism: Podarcis raffonei; assembly: GCF_027172205.1. Lineage (NCBI taxonomy): Eukaryota > Metazoa > Chordata > Lepidosauria > Squamata > Lacertidae > Podarcis > Podarcis raffonei. The sequence goes on along the minus strand of NC_070615.1, from coordinate 37,294,988 downwards.
ACACAAACACATAAAAGGTTCACTCATCAAGAGCATAAAGCAGCATGGGTTATGATACTTATGCAGCAATGCCAAGCCACGGTATATTTATCAAACCAGGTGTTGTCCCATAGACAACCAGCAAGCCATGGCTTACTTTGTTTTCAAGATGCTCCTGCCTCATGCCTTTGTGACTTAATTAGTGCTTAAGGTAGGAGTGAACAAACCAACCATGGTTAAGGAAGGTGCTGAGTTTGTATAAAACATCAAACAATAGTTAAAACAATCAAGGTTCCTAAGCTTCAGAATGCAGTTCAATGGAAGTAATCCAAGCCTAGTGAAGCCTCTAGAGAGGGCATGGTTGATCAAACAAACTATGGTTTAACAAACCAATGTTCAATAAACTATGGCTTAGTGTCATACACAACCAAACATGCCCCAGAATTAAATCTTTTATCACAACTAGTTTCACAAATAAACTTTTGACAAGGACAATAAATACTACAGTGGTACCTCGGGTTACATATGCTTCAGGTTACAGACTCCGCTAACCCAGAAATAGTGCTTCAGGTTAAGAACTTTGCTTCAGGATGAGAACAGAAATCGTGCTTTGGCGGCGCGGCAGCAGCAGGAGGCCCCATTAGCTAAACTGACGCTTCAGGTTAAGAACGTACTTCCAGAACGAATGAAGTACTTAACCTGAGGTACCACTGTACTTAGTTATTTGGTAACAACTGAAATGACAAAAAAGCCAAATGCTAGGGACTGAGGGACTACTCAGGATGGAATCAGGGAGTCAAACCTCTAGCTCAATTCTAACTTAATAGCCCTACCCCAATCAACTGACCGTGGCTTTTAAAGCTTACCATAGCTAGTTAAAGCAAAAGCAAAGTCTTGTGATGCCTTAAAAATTCATGAACTGATTAATACATAATCTTTTGTGAACTAGAGTCAAATTCATCAGATGCATCTGCTGAAGTGGGCTCTGGTCCACAAATGTGATGTTATAATAAATGTGCCACAAGACTTGGTTGTTTTTGCTGCAGCAGCAATGCTACCCCCTCCAGGGATTTAAAAAAAAAATGTCCTTTAGTAATAGGCTCCTGATCCCTTTTCTATGCATATGGGGAATAAACAAAACTACAGATTTGTCAAGCGAAAAACCTTGGGATGCACGAAAGCAGTGGCAGAAATGCAAAGCAAGAACAATCACCCAAGCAAGGCGTCAAGGGGACAAAACTGGCAACGGATGCCAAAGGCCCCTTCCTCCCCGTGGCATGTGTGTTTTAGGAGGGGTGCGAGGTCAATACTGTACCTTTTCCTTTTGCTGCTGCTGCTGCAGCGGTTGCATTGCTGCTGCTGCTGCCACCTCCAACTGCGCAGGATGCCTGAGAATCCTTCCTTAACCTCTTGCTCTGAGGTCTGACACTGGACCTGAGGAAATGATGCTGGTCGTTGCTGTGGGCAGGCTGGACTGAGGAGGAGGACGACGATGGGGCTTGGGGCAAAGTGGAGGTTGCCAAGAAGGGCCCCCGGTTAATGTTGCTTTGAGTGATCGCCTCTTCTTCCTTTGTGCTGCTGGTGCTGGGAGCTGCCTCTCCTCCTTCGCCTGCTCCTTCTTCCAGGGACTCTTCTTCACCTGCTCGCTTGCCCAGCTTCCTCAAGCCTTCCTCAGTAGTAGTCGTGCTGGTGTTGCTGCTGCTGCTGCTGCTTTCGCCCAGCTTCACTGTCATCCTATGTGGAGGAAGAGGAGGAAGGGGGGAGGAGAAGGAGAAGGAGACAGAGACAAAGTGGGGAGGGGGCACAAAGTCAACCAAGAGACCCCTTCAGAGGAACAAGGAAAAAATATAAAACACCCCGAAGCACAATGCAAACCCACAACGCGCAAACACACATAACACACACAGCCTGCCTTCAGAGGGGAGAAGTTTAGCTGCAGAAATTCCTCTCAACATGGCCGCCGTTGTTTGTTACTAAATCCCCTTTCGTTGGCTTGTCCCGACCCAACAACCTGTGCCGGTGGTGGGGAAGCGAGAGGAGGGGGGGAAGGAGGCCAGGAACCCCTCCAAAGGGTAGCCAGCGCCGCCGGGCAGCCCCCTGCCCCCTCGCCGGGAAGGTTAAGGGCGCCTTTGGCAAGGAAAACCGCCGAGGCAAACTCGGGCGTTTGGGGGGGAAAGCGTTCGGCAGCCACGGAAAGGAGGAGCCGGAGGGGGGGGAAGCACCCTCGGCGGCACACGGGGAGAGAGGCCAGCAAAAAGAGAGAGGGGAAAATATGAGAGAGATAGAGAGAGAGAGAAATGTCCCCTAAAAAGTGACTCTCCCCCACCCCATCCTACCCATTGTGTGGGTCTTCTGGGCCAGGGGGGCTCTTCTTTCTCCTCACCATGGAGCCGAGGCGATCCGACCTACTGAGGGGGGAAATTCATATTCCTAGATGCAGCAAGCAGCTTCGCTGCCGCCTCCTCCCTCCCTCTCTCTCTCTCTTTCTCTCTCTCGTGTGAGTGTGTGTGAGCGAGAGAGCGAGCGAGTGTGTGTGCGAGTATGTGTGTGTGTGTCTGCCTCTCTAGGACTGGGACTGGCCAAGGCTACAAAGATTTCCAACAACTCCCCACACACCCACTTCCCAATTGCTCAGCACCTTTCCGAATCGCCCTTAAATACGGCGACTTTTCTCCTCTCCAAACCAGAAGAGTGCCAGGTTTATTTTCCTCGCCAAGCCAACCCCAACAACTAAAACATTAGCTTGTTGTTTTTAAAAACAAAACAAACAAAAAACCCAACACAAACCCAAAACGCACCACTTGCACGCCATTTTTTTTTAAGTTTTGCATTTGAAAACGAGGGAGTTATTTAAGGGTTTCACTTCAGATAGCTAAAGAAAGAGCTATGGTTTCCTAAAGACATTCTTTCTCTTTTAGTTTTTGTTGTTGTTGCTTTCTTATAGCATGGGTTTTTTAGCATTTGGAATAACCGCAGCTAAACTCAAACCAGATTCAAAACAGTTCCCCACCCTTAAGACATACGTGACCAGCCAGTTTGCCCAATAGTCACAGAGGGTTTAACAAATGTGCTCAGATGCTACTGAAATCTTTATTACTACTTTCGCATTACTGAGTTCAGTGTTTACCCAATGCTATGTCAGCATATTCTGCTGTGACCCACAACACATTTTCTGTATTTCACACACACACACACACACACACACACACACACAATGCACATGCAGAGTAAACTAGTGAACTTCGAAAAAATTGCAAAATGCTTGAAAGCACAGTAAAGCCAAAACAACTTTCAAAAAAGTAATAATTCAAGAGTACAAGAGAGGACAATAACACTACAAAACTGTGCACACTTATTTGGAAGTAAGTCCCACTGAATTCAGTGCGACATACTTATGAGCAAATAGACATAGGATCATGTTGCACTATATAAAATGCAATTTCCTTCCCACAACAGAAATCAAAATTCAAGCACCACCACCAAAAATATAACCACCAACAAAAAGAATCCCAGATTTCAGGCTAAAAGTGCGGCACTCATTGAAATGAACATCAGTATTACACATTTTACAAAGGGATATGCAGTTGTTTCATAATGGTTTCATTACATATTACTATCAATCACTCCTCTCTGCCTCAAACCCAAAGCTAAAACATATATGGAAATAATCTCTCTTTCCCCCAAATTTTTTTGTGAAACGTATTTGTTAGAAAGCATAAGCTGGAACCCACGTCTTCAAGATTACATTCTTGGCACACTTTTTAATTGTTTTGGGCTATTCTATGTTGTGTCAGTAGTTTACACAATTTTTAAAAATCCATAAAATTTAATGTGGAATTAAAAGTCATCTTTTTTACACACAATAGGTATCTAAATTTCATAAACAAGGCAGGACTAGGCAGAAAGGCAATGACGATCACCTGACATTTGATAGACTTTGATTTTTTTTTCATTATTCTGTGCTACTGAAAGACCAAAGATTTACAGCATTCAGTTCCACATAAGGGATGATTAAATAAATGAACGTCCAACATCCAGGATGAGGGCCCAATTATGTAAAGAGGCTGGATCTTCTAGTCTGTTTGAAAGTTACTAACGCGTGCTCTGGTCCATGGGGTCACGAAGAGTCGGACAAGACTAAACGACTAAACAACAACAAACGCCAACATACCCAACCCATTCTCCCGTCCTCTCCCCAAATAGTGTCCAGTGCCTCCTGGCTTCATCCCGAATGCAAAGTATTCCACCCACATTATTCCCCCTGCTTCCAGTTTCAACTTCAGGTCCCACGTCACTCCTGTCAAACTGTGTTGATGTAATATATTTTTTGCAAAGGACAATTTAGCTTCCCAAAGTTCTCCATCATTCCCAATCGATTTCACTCCTTCCCGTTCTCTTTGGGGCAGGAGTTTAACGTCAATGATTTCTGCCGTCTCCTAAATCGCCCCCCCCCCCTTTACGGCTCCAGATCCGCCCCAAGGAAACGAATCTCTTCCCTCCAGACCCGCTCTAAGGAAGTGAGCCCTTTACTAATCTCACTTCCGACAGCCGGGGCTCGGAGGCTACAATCCGATACACATTTCTCCAGAAGTCAGTCCCACTGCATTTTACTTTCTAGCTAACACGCGAGCTTAGGGTTGCATTTGAAGTCTTCTCGAAACACATCCTGGAAAGGGAAGAACCGATCTTCAAGGAATAGCATTTGGGCCCAAGTCCTACCTGCTGCATGGATGCAGCGTTGCGACGCCGGTACCAGATCCCTGCAGCCTAAAGGCCGATCTTGAAAGGTCCCGCTCCGCTGCCCAAATCTCCCCAGCCCCTTACTCCCACCCTTACGCCTTGCTCGTACACTGGAGACTGATAAGGTCCCCTTCCGCTTCCTCGTTGCCTCCGCGCTCAGCAAAGGGGCGGGAAGCAAAGGGCTGGGGAAAAGCACCCAACGGGCCCGGCTGAGCGCGCAGACAGCCACGCCCCCACAGACCCCAAACAAATCGCTTCATTGGCCGGCCGAAGCTAGCGGGAAGGCGGAGCCTGAGGCTGCGGTGGTAAAGGTGACCAATCGAAGCGCCGCGCGCGGCTGATGACACCGGACCAGAACTGGGCCAATGGCGAGGCGGGAGTTAGGAGGCGAGATTCGAGGGAAGAGCAAAGAGGGCGGGAGAGGGGCCGAAGTGTTAGAACGAGATTCTCATTGGCTAGAAGGGAATAGACGCGCGCCGATCGTAAAGGGGAAGGGCCCGTGTCATCTGCTAGCATTTCCATTGGCTAGTTTCCTGTTTGACTGGCAGGTGGTAATAGACTACATAGCCGGTGGGATTTTTTATAGGGGGAGGCCTGTTGAGTTTTGCAGCATTAACAAAGGGTCTTGTAGTAGAGTATTATAACTGTTTTTCATGGAGTCAGCTTTGGTAGATTATTAGAGTCTCCTTCATCAGAGGCATGCTCTGCTTAATTAAAGGTAAAGGTAAAGGTACCCCTGCCCGTACGGGCCAGTCTTGACAGACTCTAGGGTTGTGCGCTCATCTCACTCTAGAGGCCGGGAGCCAGCGCTGTCCGCAGACACTTCCGGGTCACGTGGCCAGCGTCATGAAGCAACAGACACCAGAGCAGCACACGGAACGCCGTTTACCTTCCCGCTATAAAGCGGTACCTATTTATCTACTTGCACTTAAAGGTGCTTTCGAACTGCTAGGTGGGCAGGAGCTGGGACCGAAAGACAGGAGCTCACCCCGCCATGGGGATTCGAACCGCTGACCATGCGATCGGCAAGCCCTAGGCACTGAGGTTTTACCCACAGCGCCACCCGCGTCTGCGTAATTGGGGGCATCTTAAAAGGTAGATGCTTTATTACGGCATCTTCATGCACCTGGTGAGATTCAGTGTTGTAGTTCAGGAAACATTAGAACGTAAATAATCGGTTATTCTTGAAGATGCCAACAGATTCTTTGCTGATGTAGCTGGAAGCGACGTGGAAAACTGTTTTTAAAAAGATGAAATTATCATAGCTATTGCCTTGCAAACCATACTAACTCCGGCCCGTTGTGAGCCATTCCTGTGGTTTTCTGCTCACTACAGAATTATTTCGGATCCGTGGGCGCCTTAAAGGAGCCAGTTTATGCATTCAGCAGAATTTATTTCCATACAGTATTTATAACGAGACTCTTAGCGATAAGAATTCATTTGAGTATATCGCTTCAGTCTGCAGGTTGTCTGTGTGTGTGTGTGTATTTGCAACATAAAAATAAACACCAGTTTTGCCTGCGCTCCCGGCAGGGCCTCTCTCGCTTTTCATTGGGATTTTTCTATTTACCTGTGGATGGCGGATATTGAACCTGAGACCTTATGCATGCATGCAAACCATCTGCTTTCCCCCCCTCCAAAGCCCCCGCGTTCTTTGCACACATGAAGAGAAAGTGAAAGGGAGGTTCAACTCTCCTTAGAAGGAATGCCTTAAGGAAAAGGGAGCTTTTTAAACCACCAGGAACTTAAACTACTTACAAGTAAGCTGGAACTAGCGCCCTTGCTCCTACAGAAACACTACTGACCTAAGGGGCAGCGAGTTGAGAGCTCGGGGGTTTCCGTGAAGATTTCCGCGAAGCGTTCCCCTTCGGAAAACTTCGCGTTCCTTCGGCTCCGTGTTCGGGTGTTTCCGTAACGGCCGCCGTTGTCAAGGGTAACAACGCTCAGCATCTCGTTGAGTCGGGCTTGAGGCCCTCCAGGCCCCTCTCTCGGGCTGAGGTGGCGCTGTGAGCCGGTAAGCGACAAACTCGAGGTGGGGCTGGGGGCAGGCTGGGATTCAACTTGGACTCGCTTCTTTCGATAAGCTCCTCGGGGGTGGGGGTTGCTGCTCGCGAAGGCCGTGGCCCGAACTGGCGCCTCTGGGGCCGGCCCTGTCACGGGCGAAGGGAGGGAAACGTAACTTTCGTGCGCACTCAGGTTGGCGATGAGACCCGATGAGTTGGTGTGAGGGCCATGCTGGGCGATGGGGAGCGTTTCAACATCTCTCTCTCTGTGCTTAATATTGTGGCTCAGGCTTCTCACCTTTTGGGTGGCCTTTTTAACACCTGTGAGACCCAGGCAGGAATTTAAAATGCTCCACGGATGGTATCTCTAACACCCAGCAAACTCGTCAAGATGTACTGTATAAGAAAGGATCCAATGCATGCTGGAAATGCTAAAATTTTGACTGGTTTAGATTAACTCTTGTAATGAGAAACATCAAAAAGTGAGGGGATGAGTTGGTTACCAGCAATCTAGATACACAATGATAGGCATCCCAACCAAGAACTTTAAAAGAACCAAGTAAGAACGGGAGGGAAGTCAGAGGTAATTAGAACATCAATAAGTTGAATGGCAAAGAATATATTTTTGTTTTTTTTCTTTATTATGATTTGGAAATATTTGTATATCAACAAGAAATTGAAACTTCACATTGCGATCTTATGTTAAGTAAGCATTTCTGTTGTAAAAAACCAATAAAGATGAATCGCAAAAAAAGAAAAAGGAAATGCTAAGACAGGGCACCTTTTTCCACATGTGGTGGACGCGTAAGAGAGCAAAAAAGTATTGCCCCTCCTCACTTGGCTCATATCTAAATTACACCACAGCCATCTCCCTCTCTCCTCTTGGTGTGTATTCATTCCCATGCTTGCCCCAAGTGTGTATGGTGGCCACATTTGACATGGCCTCAGAAGCTCCCCTCCTTTAGCTCCAATGTTCTTCAGCCCTTCAGATGAGAGCTGGCTAAGTTAGAATAACCATAAAATTCTTCTTTTAGTATTCTGTATAGAACAGCTACTTGTTCTGGCCATTACTTTCTAGAAGTAAATAATGGTTTAGTATATGTTTTATCTGCATTCTGGCCTGGGTTATTTATACAGTTCGTATTTCACCCCTCGTGCCGGGTGAATACAATGAAATAAGACTACATGAAGGTAAGTTCTATCACTCAGTAACGCAGTAGGTGATGACTGCAGGTATTGTGAGGACCATTATGGGAAGCCTACTCTCAGTGAATCTGGACCAGATTGACCTAGTGACCTGCAGGATCCAGTGCCTTGTAGGGGACATCACATCTCCCAGCTCCTGTCTGGAGCAAGGGTTTTTCTGACCTGCTGGTGGGTGGCAGAAATAATGCCACTGATGAGCTTTGGTAGACATATGCTGCATTTCCCCCTCCACTTCTCACCATGGTAGGGTGGGGAGAGAAGGGCTACTGTTTAAAAAGTATAAATTTAAATTCCTTGTGTTTGCACTGTAATGGAATGCAAAAATATTTAATTTTTTATATCTTTTAAATATGTAGATTAGACTACATTTCCTATTGATGCTCAGGACTTATTTTACAGTTAGTTTGTCTCTAAATACTTGTTTGTGTTGTAGCTCTTTATCATGGCTGTGTACGTTGATCATCGTATAGAAGCTCTCGAGTCCCGTGGACGCCATTCTCACATAGCTTGGCACCCTCAGCAGCCATTTTTGGCTGTCGCATCTATTAATTTAAACTCTGGTGGCTGTGTGGATATTTTTCTAGAACAGGTGAGCATTCTAAAACTTTCTCTTTTTTCTTTTTTTGCACTAGCTTTGAACACTGCTGCATCTGTAAAGATACAGAAGTTCAGTTTTGTTAAACTCAGTTTTTTATGTGTTATATATACACAGTGTCCTACTTCACTTTAAATCCATTGAATTACCTCAGGATTTATTACTTTGCTGTTATTATGTCTAATGTTTTATAGGTGCTGTGCAAATATTTTAAGAACACACACTCTGCCCACAGGCTTCTGATTAGACACTTTTCCTTTCCACCCTGTCTTGGGAAAGGAAAACAGAGGGTTTCCCCTCTTCCAAGTTGGGCCTTTAGAGAAAGCACCAGAACATCTGTGCTACCTTTTGCAAGACCTGGAGAGAGAGAAGAACCTACCCTTTGTTTTCTCAATTGAGAAGAACGATGAAGCCTTTTTTCGGGGTTTTTTCGTTTAGACTTTTACAGAAAGCATTAAAAATAATTACAAAAGCCCAACTTGTAGGAGGAAGAAAGCATCTTTCCTGTGACTGATGGGACTTGGAAGGAAGTTCAACAATATCTGGAGGGCCACCCCAATGCAAACCCCTTTCCTAGTGTGTTTATGCACTGCAAAGCAAAACAATAGGCTTTTTTTCTACATTCTTCCCAGCAACAAAATTCAGATTACAGTGTAGTTTTAACTTTCTTTTAAACATAATTAGTTCAGTGGAAGGTAGAAAAGGAGGGCTTCTTGTATCACACATGATAGGAGCTAGAATGACCTCTGGAGGTAGAACACAAGATTATTTGGAGAACGCAGATCGCTTGACTTTTCAGAAGGCTGAAAAGAAGGAATGTAAAAAAGATTTGTGTCGTGTTCTTCGCAGGGAGAGTATGTGCGTGATGCACATTTGGAAAGAAGCTTCCAGGCCACATGCCTCAGTTGGCATCCAACCAAACTGATACTGGCAGTGGGCTGTGAGATGGGCGACGTGGTGGTGGTGAACAAGCAGGACAAGGAACATCATGCGGTACCCTCCAACCATAATGCTGATATTACAATTCTAAACTGGAGTACTAATGGCACCCGACTAGTTTCTGGCGACAAAGTAAGTAGCAAAATCAAAATAGTTCTATGATGAACATAGTTTTAATAGGTACTGCCGACATGCAGCTGTATAATAAACTGAAAGAAATGTGGAGGTGGCAACAGTGTCCTGGAATAAGAATAGGAAGAGGCATTCTAAAGGACCGGGAAACAAAGTCAGAGACCAATATTGGGAATGGAGTGCCAGAATCCACAGGAGTTAAGGTTATCTAGGACTACTTTTCTAGCTTACTATATTGACTTCTGAGAGTGCAGACAGTACAGTTGTCTAGCTCTAAACCTCCATTGGCCTGTGTTTGCTGTGGGAATGCTGGGAGTTATCTATGATATGGAAATGAATAGAAAAGTCCCTTTATAGTGTAGGAGCCCCTCAAGACACAATCCTACAATATTTTGGTGTTGTCTATGTTGTTTTAGCATGTCTGAGCTATACAATCCCCAGAGGACTCATTTAGTCTTTGCCATTTCGACTGGTTTGTTGATGTGATGAATTCTGTTGCCAATGTGTAGCACTTGTCAAATTTGTGTCTCATGCACCATGTTCTGTCTGTTTTTTCAAGAGCTGTGTTACCTCTTCCTTGTTTAAGGGTATCAAAATAAGAGTGCAGGAAGGTCCTGAACAGACAGGAATATACCGTATTGTTGAAAAGCAAAAAGCCCAGTGTATGTTTCCACAGCTTGTTCTGTTTGTTCTGTTTTGTCAACATTAAAGTGATATTTCTCTGCTGTGTGTCTGCAAAATGAAAAAGAGAGCAACATGAGGGTCAAACCAGGTGATATGGGAGAGCTGTCATCAGGATCTTCTGGGTTTTTTAAAAAACCCAACAACATTAATAGTAGCTTGTGGAGGTGGCTTTGGCTCCAGAGGTTTAAAAATTTATTATTAAAATTGTCTGCTTCCTGTTTGGAAGTTAGTACTTGCAGGTGGGGTATGCGTGGAGATTGCAGGTACCTGTAAGCCCACTCCACCCATGTTCCAAGAGGATGCATTAGCAAACTGAGCATAGATGTGGAATGGTCGGTGCATTTGTAGATGAACAGAGGGCTTTTGCTTGACTACTTTAAAAAAATGAAAGTAATTGGATTAAATTACTGAGCAAGAAAAAGAAAAAACTTTTGGGCCTATTCATGACGCTCATATGACATGGCAGCTGCAATTTTCAATCTGTTCATGTTTATTTTCTAGCACTGGCTATCAGAGACTAATGTTGTCATGTGTATGCTGATGTCATGTGCTACAATGCGCTGAACCCACTGGTGGAGGAAGAGGAGTGGGGTGCTATCACAGCTGCCCCCTGCCCGCGCTGGGCACCATGCCCCCCAGGCTGCATGCCACGCCCCCGGGGCACGCGCCCCCCGCCTGCCCTCCGCCCCCCCCCCCCCGGTGCTGGAGCATGAAGCTCCGCCACTGGCTGGATCCAGGTTTGACATACTGCTGCAGGGGCAGCCCTTCAAGTTCTCTTCAGTTGAATGCCAATAGCTGATTTGCATTGTCTCTATGACCTGTTGGCATGTGTATTACCACCTTTGCACATAGCAGCACAGCTGGGAGATGTCACAGGCTGTTGTGCTCTGAGTTGCAAAGCAAATTGGCTCTGAATGTATTTTCTATCTTTCCTTGCTTATTTCCGGCTTTTGTCAAACAATCCTAAAACAACACCACAATTCTCATTATAAAATGCCAGTAATAAAAGTATTGTGTCAACTATCTTAATTTTTCTTGTAACCTTTATAGCTTGGTGTCCTTGTGTTATGGAGGATGGACCAGCGGGGTAGAGTTCAGGGCCCCCCTCTGCTTAAGCATGAATATGGAAAGCATCTCAATTACTGCATCTTCCGACCACCCCCTCCTGGCGAGTAAGTAGCATACTCTGGCCAGACTTCTGATAGGCAATAGAAAACAGTCAGGTGGAATCAGACCTGCTGGCTTCCTCAGTGTCCAGTCAACAGTATCCATGTTGGATCAGGCCTCCTCTTATTTTGAGTGTTTTTGTAATTCATATACTCCCACCATTTATGTTCATTAAAGCTTCTACTCCATCTTCTCATTGACCTTGCTTCTTACTGTTGTCTGCCTTCCTCCTAAATCCTCTGTTGGAATTAATCTACTTTCTCAGTGTCATGCCCAGGTCCTTTGCCTTCTTATGAACCTGCTTTTCTATTCTGCTTTCATGGTCCCATCACCAGTTCTATTCTGGCTGCACTCCTGTTCTCTGTCCAGATATAGTTCATTGTTACCTGCAACTGACAACATCCTATCTCATGTTAGTAGCTTTTTAATCTCCATTTCTGTTCTTATTTATCTGGAAAATTTATTTCCTGCTTTTACCATTAAAAGTGTCTTACTTAAATTTTAGTAAAAGCAAAATAAAACCAAGAAAAATAACAACAAATACCAAAAAGCAGCAACAAAAGCTATGAAAGACCTGAGAGAATTGTTTCTGAATGCAGTGTAGATTTGTCAACATACAGCAAGCAAAATCTATTTTGTTGTGGTGAGATCTTGTTGGTAACCAGGGGGTGGTATTCAACTAAGTTTTACTCAGATTAGACCTGTTGAAATTGCCATATTCTGAAATAACTGAGGTTTCTGATTGATTTTCAAAAACAGCCCTTTGTGAAACACATTACAGTAATTAACTCCACAGGCATCTTTTTATCCTTGGCAGTAACCCTGGAAGGACACTATGCCATGATGGCCATGACGCTGACCCTTCCACAGTGTCATTGCGGGGTGGGGCAGGAGGTGAAATGGCCTTGGAGCAGATTAAAAGTGCTGCTTGTCACTGAAACAAAAAGAAAAAACAGAAGCAAAGAGAAGGGCAGGGAGCAAAGCCACTGTTTTTGAACATTAAACTTTCAGCACACTACTAGCACAAAATTAAACTGCCACATAAAACCTTCAGTACTTTCTTTAATTACTAATAACGTCCAGAAACAAGCTAATACTGGAAAAGAGCTAATACTGGAAATCATGTTTGCAGTAGTTTGAGGGATTCTGCTCTAGGCCTGGAGTGAGGCTTTCCCCTTTGTCATAAGCGATGGCTGCTTCTGACAGTTCCTCCAAGAAAGGAGCCAAAAATAACATGCTGTGTTGTTGCCTGCAGGGACCTGGTACAGCTAGCAAAAGCTGCAGTCAGTGGAGATGAGAAGGCCCTGGACATGTTTAACTGGAGAAAATCTGGGATGGGCATGCCTCTGAAAATGGGACCGCAAGAAGGGCTGTCCTTCTTCATCAGTGTGACAGATGGTACGGAAACTGCTGTAGCCTGGTGGGAAAAGTCACTTTATTGAGGCTTTCTTTGCTTATACATTGTGAGGAGGTAAAAAAATAAATAAATCTGAAAGGAATGGTTTGGATGAGCCTTCCGGTCCAATTCTCTCCCATTCTTATGGTGAAAGATATCAGTAGATCCTCCTTTTTCCAAGTTCTATTTTCTTAGACAAAGATCATTTGTGGAAACAGACTTTGTGACTGAATTTATTGACTGTATAATAGTATTTGTTAAACTGTATCAAATTTGATTTCTTAAGAATACAGTAGTAGTAAAATTGTGATTAAAGGTGCAGTGCAGTACAGGTTTGCAGGAGAATACTGATAAGGTGAAAGTGTCGCATCCCTGCCAGTAAAGTACTTTCTTCAGACTCGCTTCTATCAGACTCAACTTTACCATACTGTATTCTGTTATTTCCTTTCTGAAGAAGAAAAGGACATCGTAAAAAGGGACATCTAAATCTTGCATGATTTAAAAACACACTTGTACTGCTTTCCACTTGATGGGGTTGTGTACCTCCAAATTAGCCCCTGTAAGAGATACAAGATGCCACAATATTGGTTTTGTCTACATCTTATTGCTGCATGCCAAATGAGAATAGCACTCTTTTTTCTTTTACTTTTTTGCTTTTGACAAAACCAATATTGTTGCATCTACCTTCTCTTATTGTCTCTTAGTTTGTAGGTGCACAGCCCCACCTAGTGGTAAGCAGTAGAGGTATATCTTTAAATCATACAAGTTTTGCCTTTTCCCATACCTTCTGTGGGCCAAAAGAAGGTAAAGGACAGAAGAAAATTGCCCATCTAGTTCAGTACCCTCTTCTCACAATGCCCACCCATCTATGGGAAACCTTCAAACAGGACCCGAACATAAGTGCACTCTGTCTTCTTGTGGTTTTCTATAACAGGTTTTCAGAAGCATTACTGCCTCTGACTGTGGAGGTAGAGTTTAGGCATCATGCCTAATAGCCATTGTTAGCCTTCTCAGTGAATATGTCCAATCCTTTTTTAAAGCCATCCACATTAGTGGCTGTCACTTCCTCTTGTGGGGGTGAGTTCCATAATTTAACTGCACTCACTGTGTGAATAAATATTTCCTTTTATCTGTTCTGAACCTTCCAACATTCAGCTTCATTGGATGTCTACAGGTTTGTGTTATAAGGGACAGTTGCTTCTTGGGGGGTAAGGGAGAGCTATTTGACTTCTCTAAAATCTACATGTTGGTCTCCCACCATTTACGCTGTTGATATTGAAAGTGAGAAATACCCATTTCAACACTATCCTACCGTCTCTTTATGGTGCATTAATTTTTTGCTGCCTTTTGTTTTCAGACCCTATATAAGTTTTGTCCTCATATTAGCACAGCTCTTGTAAACTTTCCAGGTGAGCCTTTGTGTGGTTCTGCAGTGAAACTTTATCTACAGGGCAATGAAAAGCCCCAAACAGCCCGTACCTCTGTACTAATAAAGGATCTTGAAACAGTGGGTGGTCTTGCATAACGATATTCAGCACTTTGTATTGCAGTATCCTGGCCACTTAGAACTTTCAAACAAACCAAGCTTGAAAGTCCTGGAATCCTAATCAAATTAAAGCTTTTACAATGGTGCTCCACTCACCTAGGCTTTTCGGTCATTTTAATTGCCTTTTTTGTTTTGTTTTTTAGATCTCTGATTAAAAGCTTTGAATCTCTCTATAGGAGCTTTATGCAAGTGGGGGGGGCACTCTGTAGTTGTACTGGCCATCAGTACAGGGAATTACTTTGCGTTTAGAATTTTGCTTGTAAATGTTTTCTCTGTGTTGTTGTGTTAAGGGTACAAAAAGTATAGTTGTTCCCTTTGTTTGTTTTGAGATTTCTTTTTAATCCTTTTCAAGAACCATTTAGCTTCAGAACCCTTTCTGGTGTCAAATTGTGAAGAAGTAAACAAATATTTTAAAACATAACAATTTCCTGTCATACATGGTTCTTTTAAAACCTGTTTGCAAGGTGCTTTGATATTCCTTAACTAAAGCAGTCGAAATAAATTAAGGAATTAAAAAATTGTCCAGTAGCACCTTAGAGACCAACTAAGTTTGTTCTGGGTGGCATTAATGTTAAAGCAGTGCCAGCCTGCTTTAAGAGCTTTGGATCTTGACCAGCACAGAAAAGCAATTCCTATTGTACTGTTGTTTCCCCCCACTAACCTCCATTCTGGTAAATTGGTGTGATGCATTTCAAGAACTTGCAATAGTCAATATCTGTCAGGACTTACTTAGTGTTCTCTTGAAATGACTTGGCTATACTAAAACCAAAGGAGAAGCCTGTTTTGTAATATAGTATTATAAGTCTGTGGCAATATGGATACTGAGCAAAATAAGCTTGATCCTGTATTACTTTTTATTTAAGCTGGGTGTATTTACTAGGGTGTATTTTGCTTCTGTAACAATATTATAATGTACCAGAATGAAACAACCTTGATTTCATTGCAGGAACTGTGCATTATGTGAACGAGAGGGGGAAAACGAGCCAGGCATTGACCACAGAGAGTTCAGTCCAAAAGCTACTTTTCATGGAAAAAGATATATTGGTAGTAATAACGGAGACTCTCCTCTTATCTCTTCACAAAATTTCCCTTGAAGGAGAAGCAGAGGAGGTCTTGAAGGTAGGCACCGTTGGCTGTATGATAACATCATTTAAAAGAGAAAATTGATTCTTTGGTTTTCTGACTAGTCTGCAGGCTGCACAAAAGAATCTTGAAGGCAACCTATTGTACATTGTGGAAATCAGGATTCCAGATGCTAGTTGAGCATTTGAAATGTTCTCTCTTTTTGAACATTCTTGCTTAAAACAGTGAGTCCGCTGAGCTACACTGCACTAGGTTGGAGCCATGTATTTCAGCTGGCCATGAACTTTAAGAGAGGACACTTAGTAGTACGGTGTATGTCTTACATGAAGAATGCTCCTTGGTGAGGTAGCAGGGCTGGGAAAGACCCCTGTTGGACTGAGCTGCTATCAGTCAGAGAAGACATTGGCCTAATTGGGATCAATGGTCCAACTCCATATTAAGACAGCATAAAACGTTCAGTGTATAGCTGTCAACGAAACACTTACCCTAAATTGGAGCAACAGGAGGATGTCCCCACTTGCTTCTGCAAGTGTAGAACTGTCCCTGACAGTGAAGCAAATGAGGAATCATCTGCTTACAAGGAAGCTCTGTGTGTGATTTGGGCAGGGTTTTTCTCAGCCTTATACCCTTAGCTGTAAAATGACAGCAATTGCTGACTTTCATAGGAAGGATTGTTAATAAGATAATAGCTGTTTTAATCTGTCACAGGAAAAACAAAGTCTTGTGGTTCCATGAGGACTAAAGATATTTATTGCTGCATATGTTTTTGTGAACTAGAGTCTACTTTGTCAGATGCATCCTGTAATAAATTTGTTAGTTTTTACAGCACTGTAAGATTCTTTGTTGTACAATTGTCTGACAACTGTAAGCAAACCGACACTGATACCTAAAAACATACATTCAAGCCTTAAAAACATGAGCTATCTGAGAAGTAGCCTCATTATTTGCCATGATTCCACCCCAAGCCCATTGCTGCCAAGTAATACAAAGAGATTACCTTGTGTTTTCAATACTGTCTCCTTGCATAACTTATTATCAGGTGAAGCTGAGTGGAAGAATGGGTCATTCCGCAGATATCATTTTGATTGACCGTAGCCTTCTTATAGCAGCAACAGGTGAAACAGTTCTTAGGTAAGAAAACTGGCAAAGGGGGCTTGGCTTAGTACCAGGTTGTGGGCTGTGTTGCTATTTAGATACTATGTCTTTTTTCAGATAAATTTCATTGAACAGTGTCTTTAGCCTGATTGTGAACCATTTGCCCCCATTTTAAAGGGTCGCCATATTGAGGGCCAATAAGAATGTGAGCTGCAGACTCAACAAATCTTGCCTATGCCACACACTTGCTAGATGGCTTTAGGAAAGCCTCTTAGCTTCAACCTTTGCCCCCAAATATGTAAATGATAATGCTGTTCTAGCTTGTGGATTTGTCAGAAGGGTTACTGGGAGAATGTATGTGAAGGCTTTCGAACATTTGAAATGTGCTATGAAAATGCTGCGTAGTGTTGTTGTTAAAAGGATTATAGCAGACTTCCCAACCTGGTGCACTCCAGATGTTGGATTACAATTCCCATCAGCTCCAGCCACCATGTCAGGCTTTGGGGGCTTGGCTTCCTTCCCCCCTTGGCCGTAGATAAGCAGTACAAAGAGAAAGCAGTCTCTTACCAGTAACAGAAATGCTTAATGAATGCAGCAAAAGATCAAGCCACTATTCTCAGAGTGCAGGTGCTCCTAATTAAGGTTCCTCCTACTTCCCTCTAGTCACTTCCGTCCTCTCGTCTCCTAGCAACCTGATTTCTCAGCCATTGAGCCTTTTGCGAAGCCACCTTATCTAATCTCCTAGCCTTGGGACTGAGAGGATGTACATCTTCCAGTGAGAGAGAATCTGCTATCTCACTCTCTTCCCTTTCTTCTTATTACTGTTCTGCCCAACTATTATCTTCCGAACTGTGACCCTCAGCAAACCACTGTTCCAAATCAACACTCCTCCACTGCTCCTGTGGAGTTTCAGGATCCTGGCCATGAGCCAGGGTAGGGGTAGGCTCCGACCATTCCTCATCAGAGTTGTACTCCTCAGCCTGGTCTCTGACATGCCATGGCAATGGATAGGGATGGTGAGAATTGTAGTAGCGCCCCCCCCCCCGCCCTGCCAAATGTGGAGAGCCCCAGGATAAGGCATAGCAATCCAGGATAAGGCACAGTATGCCATTATAGTGTGTTCTACCATTAGCTGTTACTTCCCTGGAGCAGTGCTAAGTGAGACAAGGAGGACTTCATTGTGCATAAAGGTTGCTACAAAAGAGCAGAAGCTACACCAAAAAGGCAAATGTGGAGGAGAAAAGCTGAGGGCAGGATCTGTGCCTGTGGCCAGCTGTTGACAAGGTGATTTATTATCTACCCTCCTCTGTACTTTCTCTGTAGGTTCTGGGACTTGGAGAAAGGTGAGAACTATGTGCTGGATCTGGATGAGCAGCTTGGGTTTGAAATAGGAGAGTGCCTCAACTGTGTTTCCTTTTGCAATGCTAAAGGTGAGAAAGAACTTCTTTCATTGACTTCTGATGACCCAGTTATTCAAATTTGCAGTCCCATGGTATTCATTCAATTACACTCTGCTTGGTTGAAAGTATCTATTGAAATTGCTATGAAATTTAAATGTAACTTGCTTATATGTAGTATAAATGTGACTGGAGAACTGTGCTACTGGAATAATAATCCCTAACAGAATGAAGGAGCTTGGAAAATAAACATATGAATTGTAAGAGGAATTTTAACAGGTATTAGGTAGGACATGCGCCTTCACACATAGATTATTCCTTGGCCTTCCACTTCTAAAGGCTCGGTGCAGGTGACAGGGCAGCAATACATTACTGCTACCATTAAACTGTATTTTGTGCCATTTGGACACTGAAAGCTGTTCAGAATCTGGAAGAAATATATGGCCAGGCTGGCAAAGAAGCCAGAGATAGGTGCTGAGCAGTGGGGAGAACTGAAAGGCAGTAGGAGGTACAGATAATTTTAATACACTTCACTGATCAATTTCCCCTTAATATCCCAAGCCACTGTTGGAGGCAGCATTTGTGCTGTGTGCCAAGCATTCAAGTTTTACCAAGGGCTATGGAGTGTTCTTAGTCCTGAATACAGATTCAAGTTATTTGTACAGTATGTGACTTACTAAATTAAATTTGGCTAGCTTAGTATTATGTGTGGCTGCCATTCTTGTCTCCTTCAATGTTAAAACTGAAATCCTTTGTTTCTCTACTTCTCCTACCCTTTTCCTCCAAGCTCTACCTCCTCCCTATATCTCCCTCAATCCTTTCCTCTTTTCATCACCCCACATCTCACTCTAGGGCTTTATTACCCTGTTGTCCTTGTCTGGCTCCTCTATATGCACCTTTCATTTTTACAACTTGTTGCTAGCTTCCCTGCCATTGCCACATCTGTAGAGAAAAGCTGATTACTTTTCTTGGGGATTCTTCTTACAGTGCATACACTAGGCAAAGGTTTACATGGCGGTGGGGAACTTGTGGCCCCCCCCCCAGGTGTTGTTGGAACTCACAACTCCCATCAGTGTCAGGACAGGATGATGGGAATCATAATCCAACAACCTCTTGAGAGCCACAGGGTTCCCATCCCTTTCCAAACGCAAGTTGTGTTATACAGTCTTGATTGCTTAGGCTAGAGCGTGACAGATTGTTGGGTTTTATATAGTTCAATATAAATGATGGTGATGTTGACCTGATCAGAAGAGTGTGGTGTATTTTGCAGGTCTCCTATCAGCTGGCACCGACAGAGGGAAGATAGCTATGTGGAGGAAAGTGGCATCCCCTTCCCAAAGCACTTGCTCACAGGAAGCCAAGGACAGCTGGAAGCTTCAAGCACCTACTGAGCTTGAGGGGAATATAATTCAAATACAGGTAAAGCAGTGAATATATTCCTTTCTACTATTTAGTTTATTTAGGTGTAATAATGTGTACCATGGAGGATGCATTCAACAGTAAGCAGGCTTGGTGCACAGATTAAACTGCCTGAAACAGGCTGCTGCCACCCTTCCTCCTTGCTCTTCTCTCCCAACCCCTATTTTAAGTAGGTATGCATATATATGATTGCATGTCCAATTATAGTAGAGTAGGGCCAGACTCTCGTTGGGCAGATGTGTGCCTCTGATTTCTGTAACTTTTATGCATCTTGCTGGTTTCCCCTCCCGACCTATTTGGCACATTGGTTTCACTTGACTCATGGTTCCTGAATCACTTGCAAAAGGAAACATCTGTACATTTCCTAGTCCTCCCCAACTGTCTTTAAAAATTATTTCACAGAGGACAGAAACTATGAGAAATTTTTGTATCTGATAAGATTTCATGAGCTGACAACTAGTTTTTCATCAAAATTCCATTGGATATATCCTTCCACATAAGAGGAGTTTTGTAAGCTATAGAAGTCACATCATTCAGAGGTAAATTTAAAACAATTTGGGAATTGCTTTCAAAATTTCTATACACTCTGTCATATCAGAAGTTACAGTATTAACAAGCCCAGTTGTGCTGCCTTGAGTATGAGCTGTAAAAGAGAGCCCCTCTTCTTCACACTACTAGACTCTAGAGCAGTAGGTGGGGAACCTGTGTCTGTCAGATGTTGCTGAACTACAACTCCCATCATTACTGAACATTGACTATGCTGTCTGGCACTGATGTGAGTAGGATGTCTAAAGAGCCATGAGTTTCCCATTGTTTGGAATAAGTGGAACCAAATGTTCTATTTTGAGTGCTAACTTGCACAGAGATGAGGGGGGTAATAACAACAACAACAACAACAACAACAATTATAATTTGTTTGTTTATTATTTATACCCCGTCCACCTGGCTGGGTTTCCCCAGCCACTCTGGGCAGCTCCCAACAGAATATTAAAAACATGATAAAAGATCAAACTTTTTTTTTAATGAATCCATGGGTACAGATGTTGCTTCAGCAGCAGTCATTCTCAGACCAAGCTTTAAGTAGGAACTACAGCTCTATCTCAATAGCTAGCTCTGCTTTTGTTGAGAGGATCCTCTTTATTTAAAGGGGTTCAACCTGCTTTAGCACTCATTGACTCTCATGAAGCAGAGGAGGCTGTAAGTGTGCTAGGACTTCACTCAGGAATCCCCTAAGTCAAAGAAGGGCCATGTGACATCCTTGGGTGGGCCAGAGGGGTAAGTGGCAGCACAGGCTCTTCTTGTATCAGTGCTTCCAGTTGGTTAGGTGCTCCTGGAGCTGGCCCAGAAGCCAATTCCCATTCCACTCCAAATCCACAAGCATGAAAACTGCTATAGAATTTTGAACTTCACTGAGTTAACATTTAAAAAAAGAAATAATGTAAGTGGTATTTGCTTTTTGCTCATGCTTTTTGAAGAATCTAATGCTCTAGGTCAAATGCATTGTGTTAATTTTCTTATTTAAATGAGTTACTTGTTGTACTTAATCTCTCTTTCTTCATATTGTCTCTAGTGGGGATCCAAAAAAAATTTGTTGGCTGTAAACACAGGCAACTCTGTAGCAATCTTTAATGAACAGGCAATGTTGTCACACTTTCACCAGCAAGTGGCAGTGGTGCAAATTTCGCCAAACCTATTCAACATTACCTCCTTCAGCACAGGAATTACTGACAACCTTCGCATTGACATGCACGTGAATGGAGTGTGTTGTACTAAGGTAACTTGCATCACTGCCAATAGATTTTCTTGTCAGGTTGGGGCTCTTTGTGGGGGGATTGAAAATATGTTGTTTGTTTATTTTAAACAATTGGATGCAGAGCAGCAGTGATAATGGATACAGCAGCCAGTAAAGCACATACTGTGCAGGCAAGTACAACTAAACAAAAACACAATACATGAGATGAAGCCACCAGAGTTAACTACCAAAGCTTAGAGTAGCCAGGGCAGACTTAAGGGATAACTACAAATGTTTCAGGCAGACCTTCCTTGGGGTTCCCACAGTTGGGTTAGAAGCCCAGGAAAGGCCCTCTCTTTGGTAGCTACTCTGATAATTCTGCAAGGAAGGATACCTGGAGGAAGGACTCTAATTATAACCTCAGCTGTTTGGCAAGTTCATATAGGTTCAGACAGCACTCTGTTATCAACTTTTGTGCAAAAACAAAATTGCAAGGTTTTCCTCAAGAGAGAAGGAGCATATGACAGTCAACTGCTATAGCAAGGCTTTTCCACCCTCCAAATCCCAACCTCCTTCTGCTGTTGCCTGTAGGGAGGAAAATTACCATAGGGTTTTCCTAGCCCCCTGATGTTAACATAAATATTTACATGGGTGCAGAGGGGAGTGGATTTGAATCTTTGTTGCTGTTGCATGACATCTAAACAAGTCTAGCAGTTCTCTGTATGGGTGTAACATCCTTTCCTAGCATCAAGATGCAGAACACCTTCACTGCTTTCTTACTGTCTTAGTCTGAAGAAGCTCATTTGTATTCATTTTACATATTTACTGTCAGATTAATCTGGTATAAAACTCCCCCCCCCCCATCTCTCTCTCATAATAGTATAAGAATATTCCATGAAAACATTCTTTTAAAAAAAATTCTGGTTTTAATTTCCCATAGAGTCATCTCCTGAATTTCCATTGCTTATAGAACAAAATATATGTAATAGAAAATAGGCCTGCCATTCAAACAAATTAATTGCCACAACACTGCAATTTATTGATAAATTAGTCCTGGGTTGCTAGTAGTAAAGGTTGGTAGCATTTAGCAAAAACTGGTTTTATGTATTTTCTGTTTGCAAAGCACAAGTTTTAAGATGCATTTTTTAAAAATTCTATGGCAAACCTTAGGATGCTGTAGCATTCTGGAATGGAAAGCAAGTTGCTATCTTTGAACTCTCAGCTGCCACTGCACGAAATTCAGGTAAGATGAAGGGACTTCAGAGTAACTTGTGAGTGTGGATGGTGGATGCAAAGTACCCTGAGGATGTTTATACAGCCAAAGTATGTATGTATGTATGTATGTATGTATGTATGTATTTAATATTTACAATCCATCCTTTCTCTATGGTGCTTTTTGGGGTTTTTTTTGCCTTGTGATATAGGCTGTGCTGGAAGGTAGTGCTTTTCCCAAGACTACTTAGTGATGAGTGGAGATTTCCCACATCCAGACTCAGTACCTCTCCATATACAGTCTTCTTATCTATATTCTATATTCTATATTACCAGTTTGCACAATATAAATGGTGGCCCAGGGAGGCAGCAGAGTCATAAAAGTATGCAGAATATAATTACCAAAGACTGAGCACGTGAATTCACTATGTTCAGGAGGCTGCGTCCCTGGTGCTCTTTTTATTGGATCCGGTTAAAAAGCAGGCATTGTATGTTTTATAAACTCTGAATAGTATTGAAGTCAAGTAGGTGCAGTAAGATCCAATATTCTTTCCTGCCCATGCTACCTTAGGAGCCTTATTCAATTTGGTGCCGAGGAAGTATCTGGAAAGACTTTCTGTAGTGCAGTTTGCTGTACTTAAAAATATAGCCTCATTTACATTTTTACATGAAAGACAAGGTAGGAGAAAAGTAGTGATCATTTTGCTGAGTGCTACACTGATTGATGGAAGAATGTGATGATGATTAATTGGAAATTACACATATTTTATGGACCATCTGGATGGAACTCTTAACTGTTTCTTTCAATAGGTTGTGATTGTAATGGAGAAGTTCTCTCTTATGTGGTTCCAGGTTCTTTCCCTTGTGATTCCCCCGTGCTGGCTATGCATGAAGAAAATCTTTACACAGTTGAGCCAAATCGTGTTCAAGTTCGCACGTGGCAGGTAAGCAAGCCAATTTTTATGTGAGGATGATTGCAGGCGGCTGCCTCACGAAGAAGGGTGGCAGGGCGACATTTGGTAGCAGAACCAAAGGCAGTCTTACCAATACAATCAGGCCAGTTAACAGTAATGTCATTGTTTATCCTTCCTGCCAAACCTGCTTACATAAAAGTGGCGATGATTAGATCAGAAAGGCGCACTTGGCAGCCTAATCCTGTGTAGAGACACAGAGGACCACAAAAATTAATTAAAAATGGCCTTTCCCCTTGATCTCTGCCCTATCCAACATTTTTCCTCAATTGGAGGAAATACCTTGAGGGGAAGAACTATCTAATTTTTCCAGTCTCTTCCCCCTGCCCCCATTTCATTTCATTTGTGTGCTATGGTTCCCTGTAGAACTGAGGTAGGAAACCTCCAAATTTTCTTGGACTCCAATTCCCATCAATCACAACTGGCATGGCCAGTGGTCAGGGTTCCGTCAGGAGGAAGGGCAGGATATAACTCGAATAAATAAAATGTATGGGAGTTGTAGTCCAGTGACATCTGAAAGGCGCCAGCTTCCCCATCCCTACTGTAGCAGAAGAAGTTAAGTGCCAGACTCCCATGCTGGGACAGTGGAATACTTCATTATTTGTTCTTTCTTTCCTGTGAGTGTGTGTGCTGATGACACATAACATTCAGACATCTATTTTGGAAACTGTGACTCCAAATATTTATATAGCTAGCTAGCTAGCTAGCTAGCTAGATAGATAGACAGATCCTACAGTTAATATGTGATGTTAAAGTTTCAGATTGGTAGAACTGGACAGTTGTGGAGGGTAACTTTTTTCTTTTCAAACATTTTGATGTCTTTGTTAGATATGGCGCTGTGGGTCTACTTGGTAATGAGTCAAAATGGTCTTTTGTGGTAATATATCAATGAAAGGAAAGTGATGGTTTTAAAGTTGCTGCTCTTTTTCTCTGCTAGGGCACTGTAAAGCAGCTGCTGGTGTTCTCTGAATCTGAAGGGAATCCATGCCTCCTGAGTGTCTGTGGAAATTTCTTGACTGTGGGAACAGACCTGGCTCACTTCAAAATCTTTGATCTTTCTCGCAGGTACAAATAAACAATTAATGGAACTTGATTATATATCTTTTGGTTTCTTTTTAAATTTAAGGATCATTGAAACATTATTCTTGTCATTAAAATATGAGGGGTAGATTTTTTCTGTTTTATAGATTTACATAATGAATATAAACTGAATTTCTTAAGAAGTACAATTGTGTAGCAGAGATGACCTGTAGTGACTCAGAATTTGCAAGAGGCTTCAGACATGATCATGATCATAGATAATTCTGTTTGTATTAAAATATGGCTCAAGTATAATTTCTTTTCATGATTCAACATGTAGAACGTTTGTAGATGCTGAAGTTTTTGAAACTTCTAAGGTAGATCAGGCACAGTACTGGTTGTGTCACATACTTTTGGTGTGTTCTGTGATATTTCTTTTATACTTGTAGTGCAGAAGTCGACATGGTTGCGCTTGCTAGCATAGAGCAGGCATGCAGAGTTTGTGTGGGAAGGAAAGAACTTGTAATTCCATCTGGTATGATATTGACTAATAACATAATGAGCCATTTTCTTCCTCACTGTGGATTGCTCCTCAAAGATTACTTACCATGTGGATATCATTGCTTTGTAGGAGAATGGGACATATGCCAATGCTTCTCAAAAATTATATGTTTTGCCAAGTATTGGCACAATGGGAACCTGCAGTTAGCCTCAGTGAACTTTGCTCTGCGGGGTTGTGTGAGAAATTAATATATGAAATGACTCACAAATGAGCCAGAAATGACTCTTGTGGTTACCAAAAAGGCAGCTATCTTAAGACCAAATTGGATTACTAGGAGGATTTTATTATGATGCACATATTCCCATAATTTTGGTGAAGAGTTTGCTCTTGTTGAGCAGACTGCCCTAACTGCCTCATCTCCCCCACAGGGAGGCAAAAGCACACTCGAGTAGCAAGGCCCTGGGTGATCTGGTTCCAGGCGCTAGTGGGATTGCATCTGTAAAGTGTAACGCAAGTGGCAACAAAGTTAGCATCCTCATCAACAAGGTGAGTCTGGACTGTCCCTTGCCTGTGACTAAAACCTGAATGGGGCACGGAATGACTAGGCCAACGATGAATCTCTTGTTGGGACAAATCTGTGATCAGTTTATTACAGACTGCGTTCAAGCCATAGCTTGATGCTCTGTGAACTACCTATGTGCATTCTGTTCTGATTTCTCAGCTGATTTATTGGAAAACCATGATTTGCCTGCAAACAAAGGCTAACACTAAACCAGGAGAAATGGAACACACAAGGGATTGAGGGAGCAGGCAAACACAAAAGTTCATTCACATAACACTCAGCCATGGCTTGGCACCACATCTGAACCAACTTTACCAAAATGCAGCCATCTGCACTAGATTGCCAGTATCACACTGCAGGACAAACAGCTGCAGGTTCCATACTCCACACTAGTGTGATTTTAGTGCAAGCTTCTACATGGAGTCCAGAATGTTATAGAATAGATTTCTCCCATGCCATGCCATTCTGGATTGCAAAGTACAATGTTTCTTTGGATTATTTCTTCAACTCTGCCAGTTCTGTAGATGCTGGAGGTACAGGCAGAAACCAAAAGCTGGTGTTAAGATGGGTTTGACTTTTCAAATAAACTCCACTGTCTAGGTAGATAGATATGCACACACACATATCACAAGCATATACTATAATGGGTAATGTCAGGGAACTGCCACTCCTCGCCGGAAACTGTCATGCCGAGAGTCCAGAAGGCGCGTTTCCGTTAAGGAGCTTTTATGCTGGAAGAAATTCCGTAAACGCCCACTGTCGGATTCTACCAGCGACTGACGGAGCCATGCTTAAGGAGCTCCGTTACAGACAGAGGTTTGTGGACTGAACCAAACTCTGAGGGACTAGGAATTTCACGCACAAGCAGCTCATCATCCCATCACAGCAATCCGACAGTCCCTGAAGGCAGCTTGTGCAGAGAGGCATCATGAGCAACCCAGCCGGAACCGGAGAAGCGGGAGGAGCTGGAGCGGGTCCAAGCCTGGAAGAAAGGTACCGGGTGTTGGAGGTCCAGCTAGCGCTGCAAACGGCGAGGCTCGAGGAGAGGAGGGCGCAGGATGCAGAAAAGGCAAAAGGCTCCCCACTGGCAAGAAAGATGCCAGGATTGGTGCAGAAGTTTGGGGAGGATCCCAGGAACTATCAAGCCTTTAGGACAGAGATGCAGTATGCTCTCAATCTGCAGTTTGACGACTTTCCCGACGAGGAATCGCGAGTGGCGTTTGTGGTTGGCCATCTCGAAGGGGGGGCGAGAGACTGGGTTAGACCCCTGATGGCAGGGAATAATGACGTCCTGAAGGACACGAGGAAGTTTTTTCGCGCCATGGACCTGATGTTTTCCAGCGACATTGAGCAGGGAGTGGTGCGCAGACAGTTGATGGCTTGTAAACAGGGGAGCCGATCTGTCCGTGAGTACTGAACTGAGTTTACCATGTTGATACATAAATTGGGGTGGGATCTATCGGCAGAACCCATTCAAATGCTTTTCGAAGAGGGGCTTTCTTCGGCGGTGAAAGACGAACTTTCCCGGGCGCCCAGGGCGGAGTCTATGGACCAGCTGACCAAATCAGCGCTGACCATTGGAGCGCGCCAGGAGGCGAGAGCCTTGGAGAAGTGGGAAGGGAAAGGGGAGCGTTGGAGGGATTTCCGCATTCCAGAGATTCCGGAGCCAAATTTCCTGCCAGGAGAGCCGATGGAAATTGGAACAGCGCGCGCGCGCGCAGTTTGAAATCCCAGTGAAGGGCGGAAGAAGGAGGGGAAGAGCGCCAAGAAATGTTATCTCTGCCAGCAGCCAGGTCACTTTGCCAGAGTCTGCCCGCTAAGAAAGGAATGGCAAGGGATGGCGGGAGCTGTTGGGGAAAAGGAGGAGGAAGTCCAGGAGCAAGTAAAAGCCAACGCCTGGCTGACACCGTCAGGGCACAGCAGCCAGGCCAAGGAGCAGTAAAAGTGCCCACGCCGGAACCTCCAAGACCAGCCCTAGTGATAGAGGTGTTGCTAGAGCTGCCAAACGGACACCCACTAAAGATAAAGGTGCTATTGGACTCAGGCAGCTCCTGTAATTTTATGAGTAAGGAGTTTGCAGCTGAACACCAGATACAGACAATCCCTTTAAGTAACCCCCTGCAGGTGACCACGATCGATGGGAGGGAGCTGTTGGGAGGAGAAGTTAGCCTACAGACCGTCCCAATGGTAATGAGGGTGGCCAGGCACACCGAAAGAATAGCGTTCAATGTGGCCACCTTGGGAGGGGCTCCCATTATTTTGGGAATGAGCTGGCTAGCGTTGCATGATCCGCTAG
Source organism: Podarcis raffonei (assembly GCF_027172205.1). Taxonomy (NCBI): domain Eukaryota; kingdom Metazoa; phylum Chordata; class Lepidosauria; order Squamata; family Lacertidae; genus Podarcis; species Podarcis raffonei. The sequence continues at coordinate 37,267,312 of NC_070615.1, read as the reverse complement.
TGGGCTGGCATCAGAGAGTGGTCTCCTTTGGGTCAGCACATTGCCTGGAACACTGCAAGGAGGGGAAGGCTCCGGAAGGGGCAAAAGCCTTTCTAGCAGGGACGGAAGTAACGGACAAAGGGAAGGTGCCCAAACAATATGCTGACCTGAGCAATGTCTTCAGCGAAAGGGAAGCAGACAAACTACCACCGCATAGAGCCTTTGACTGCCAAATCAATCTAGTCCCGGGGGCCCAGCTCCCAGTGGGCAAGCTGTACGCCATGTCAGACAGGGAAATGCAGGAGTTAAGGGAGTTTATTGATAAAAACCTGAAGCGAGGTTTCATCAGAGAGTCCAGAGCGGTGGGGGGCAGCCCAGTGTTTTTTGTGGACAAAAAAACACACGGATAAACCGAGACTTGTAGTGGACTACCGGGCCCTAAATGCAGTGTCGGAACCCGTGGCTTTCCCCATGCCCAGAATTGATGACATTTTGACCAGGGTGAGGAAGGGAAAGATTTTTACTAAACTGGACCTGAGGGGGGCATACAACCTGATACGGATAAGGAAGGGGGATGAATGGAAAACCACCATGTTCACCCCTTTGGGGGCTTTTGAATATCTCGTTATGCCCTTCGGATTACAAGCAGGCTCAGCATGTTTTCAATCGTTCATGAACCACGTCCTGGGACCTCTGCTCTACAAGAATTGCGTGGCCTTCCTAGATGACGTGTTAGTATATTCAGAGAATGAGGAGCAGCATGTAAAGGATGTCAGGGAAGTGTTGAGCCAACTGCAAGCAAACCAGCTGTGGGTGAAATTGGAGAAGTGTCAGTTTCACACCAAGGAGGTGGAATTCCTGGGGTACCGCTTGTCAGACAAGGGATTAGCCATGGATCCAGGCAATGTCCAGGCGGTGCTGGAATGGAAGACACCGAAAACGAAAAAAGATGTGCAAAGATTCTTAGGGTTTGGGAACTTTTATCGTAAGTTCATCAAGAACTTTGCCCACTTAACGGCTCCCATTACGGACTGTCTCAGTAGCAAGAAGAAATTTGTTTGGACGGCGGAGGCGGAGCAAGCATTTGAGGAATTGAAAAAGGCATTCGCTTCGGAAGAACAGCTCCTGCATGTGGATTTACAAAAACCAATGAGGGTGGAAACTGATGCATCAGACCAGGCGGTGGGGGCGGTGCTTCTTCAGCCGGGGAAGAGTAAGTCGGCGTGGAGACCGTGTGCCTTCTTCTCGCGTAAGCTTAACAAATCCGAGAGGAACTACACGGTATATGACCGAGAACTACTCGCCATTCACGAAGCGTTCCGGAGATGGAGACACTTACTAATTGGTGCCCAACATAAGGTGCAAGTGTGCACGGACCACAAGAATTTAGAGTATTGGAGAACGGCACGAGTGCTCAACCAACGACAAGTGAGGTGGGCCCAGGAGTTCTCCAAATTCCATTTTGAAATTTGCTATGTGCCAGGTCCAGAAAACGTCAGGGCGGACGCTCTCTCACGCAAACCTGAATATTTGGAGGGGGAGGGAGCACCCGAAGAGAGACATATCATCCCAGAGGACCGCTGGGTGTGTGGGGCGGCATTGGTGGGGCAAAGGGAACTGGTAGAGGGAACGGAGAATGATGAATACGCCCAGAATAAGCTCAGATGTCTAAGGAGAGAGGGAGAAAACCCCGGAGGTTTTGAAGAAAGAAACGGGGCATTGTATTACAAAGGGGCACTATATATACCCGAAGGGGAATTGAGAGGGAGAGTACTCAAACAGCTGCACGACAGCCCCACAGCGGGGCATTTTGGGCAACACAAGACCATGTGGTTGGTTACCAGGGAATTTTGGTGGCCCAAGGTGAGGGAAGATGTACGGGAGTATGTAAGAGGGTGTGACCAATGCCAGCGAGCCAAAGGAGAAAGGCGGGCGCCGGCGGGGTTATTAGAACCGTTACCCACACCAGAACGACCGTGGGAGGCGGTATCGGTAGATTTTATGACTGATCTGCCGAAATCCAAGGGGAAAACCGCCATCCTGGTCGTAGTAGACCTGTTAACTAAGATGGGCCACTTTGTAGCTTGCTCACATGCAGTCACGGCGGAAGAGACAGCGAAATTGTTTGTAGAACATATTTTTAGGCTGCATGGCGCCCCCTTGAGGGTGGTCTCGGACAGAGGCAAACAATTCACGTCCAGGTTCTGGAGGAAGCTCATGAGCTTACTGCACGTAGAGGTCAATTTTTCGACTGCCAGGCACCCTGAAACCAACGGGCAGGCGGAGAGAGCAAACGGTATCCTCCAACAATACCTGAGGTGTTATGTCAATGACAGAGAGAATGATTGGGTCGAAAAGTTGGCGCTAGCGGAATTTGCCTACAATAATGCGGAGAATGTGTCCACCGGGATGAGCCCCTTTTTGGCTAATTATGGGTGCCACCCCAGGGCATTTCCAGGGGGAGGAGGGGAGAGATGGAGCGTCCCGGCCGCCGAACAGTTTGTAGAAGAAATGGAAGCGATCCATCGTCAACTCCAACTCAACTTAGAAAGGGCCAAAGAAGAATATAAGAGGCAGGCAGACAAGAGCAGAAGGGAAGGTGAAACCATAAGGGTGGGGAGTCAGGTGTGGCTGTCAACCCAAGGGTTGCCGTTCAAGGGGGGTTGCAAGAAATTGAGACCCAAAAGATTGGGACCATTTGAGGTCATTCAACAGGTCAACCCAGTGGCTTTCAGACTCCGGTTACCGAACCACATGAAACTGCACCCAGTATTCCACAGGTCATTACTGTCACCGTATAGGGGGGAAGGTGAAGGGGTTTCCACACGGGGACCAGTCTTAGAAGAGAGGGAAAGCAGCAACCATGTGGCGGAAATCATCGACTCCAGGTGGAAGGGTAATCAGGTGGAGTATTTGGTAGCGTGGGAAGGGGAACCAGAGTCTGAAAACGCCTGGGTGATGGCAGAGGAGGTCAATGACGAGATCTTGATTGAAACGTTCCATCAAAGGTTCCCCAGGAAACCTCAGTCAGTAGCGAGGTTCCGGAGGGAGTACTTTGGCACCACCGACGAGGAGGAGGAACTGGAAGGATTCACGGAATCGGAGTTGGAAGAAGGAATAGACTCCGATGAGGAGGAGTACTTAGAAACCAGAAACAGCAACCGGTGGAGGGAAATGTTCGAGACTTCGGAAGATGAGGGAGGTTCTTTCAGGGGTTTTGCTCCCTCGCCGCCCGCAGAGGAGGGGAGGGGAGGGGGTGAAGGGGGCCCTGGAGGGGAGGTGGATGTCAGGGAACTGCCATCGGAAGAACAGGAGGTAAAAGGGCTCACAGAGGTTGGGAGAGACTTATCAGCTGAGGAGGGAACCAGCAGGGGGAGAGAAGGAGCTCCAAGGGAAAGTGAGGCGGAGGGATGGCTCAGAGACACTTCCAGCGAAAACAGTGGGGAGGTTTCAGGACCTCCTATAGGGACACCCACTCCTCGCCGGAAACTGTCGCGCCGAGAGTCCAGAAGGCGCGTTTCCGTTAAGGAGCTTTTATGCTGGAAGAAATTCCGTAAACGCCCACTGTCGGATTCTACCAGCGACTGACGGAGCCATGCTTAAGGAGCTCCGTTACAGACAGAGGTTTGTGGACTGAGCCAAACTCTGAGGGACTAGGAATTTCACGCACAAGCAGCTCATCATCCCATCACAGGTAAATCAAATCAAATAAATTTGTGCATTATGTACCTTAAAACAATGGTAATTCAAGAATCGATGTGATTTGAGGAACTACTTGACCAGGTTTGAGAACTCCTAGAGAACCATCTTGACTGCTTTGTAAATTTCTTTCTTCTTGCTTTGTTTCTTCCATCCCAGATTGTTTTTTATTAATCTTCAGTTTTATGAACCATAGTGACTAGAATGAGACAATTAGGCTGTCTTTTCCTGTTCAACTTCTCTTATTTATACTTCTGTAGGCTGATGGGAGTCTTGACTCCAAGATCTGTTTTTATGACATTGAAATGGACACAGTCACTCTGTTTGATTTCCAATCTGTGCAACAGAAGGATGCCAGGGAGATGATCTCCATTGGACAGGAGGCTGAAGGGTGAGAATGCTTTTTGAGCCTGAGGTGGAGGGAGAGATTATTGATGTGAATTAATTAATGAGAGTGGGGAAAAACATTAATTATTTGCACAAGGTCACCTGAAGACTGCTTTATAGACCACTTAGAAGTTACACAGTACAGCCTGTACATTTCTTATTTACTCTTTGATATACTATAGTGTGTGTGTGTGTGTGTGTGTGTGTCTCCCCGCACACACGTACATATGCTACTATACTATACTATACTATACTATACTATACTATACTATACTATACACAAGCCCTTGTGGAATGGCTCTGTGAGAAGTCTTCTGCTAGCTCTTGTGCAAGAGTTCACAGAACAGCACTAATATTTTTTTCCCACAAAAGAGATAAAGGGTCCTAGTCTTTTGAAAAGCCTCACAATATTTACTAGCTTGGCATAATCAGTTCAGTTTATCAATTAATGCTAAGCTCCATGTCTTCTTCCCATGGTACCAGTTGTTTTGGTTGCTAAGGGTGGAGCATCACCTTATAGAGGTAACTGTAGCACTTCCATCTTCCCAATGGCAGGCGTGACTGCCACAAAGGGGGACTTAATATTTCTAAGAAAAAACAGCAATACCAGCCCAGCTCTGTGCATTATATTCTGTTCCCAGTCCGCTGGCATGCTTCCCTTCCTCTTGGCTTGGCACCACAATACTAAACTGGAAGTCTCCAGGAAGCACCATGATAAAATAGCAATGATGTGGCAAGGAAGAATGACATGCTGCCATACTTTTAGGGTGGTGTACACAGTACCATTCATGCAAGACATGCTGCATTTTCTGTCATTATTTCTACTTTACCTGTATTAATGTGTGCACTGGTTCCCTCTCTCCCTAAATGTTTTTTGTTTTTTTGCTGCTCCTGTCATTCCGTTTGTTTGTTTGTTTTCATTTCTGCTGGCCAGTAGTTGTTGTTTGGGAGAGGATCTGTCTATAAACCTTATGTAAGTATCATCAGCTAGAACCACCAAAATTCCTAATTATTTAGTTGGATTTGGAGTCTGCCTTATTTGGCTTATTGTTTTGCATTATAGCACTGCTGCTATACTCACCCAGCAGAGGGAGTTTAAAGCTGCCTCACACAAGAATAAGCTGCTATAAACAACAACCTATAGTGTTTGATAGTAGTGCCATCCGACCATAATAAATTATCTAGTAGTGCCATGTAGGGATGGATGAATCAGTTTCACTTTCACATATGTTCACCTATAAGATCATTATGTCTTGTTTCTGCATTACTCTGTTCTTTAAAAAAACTGCACAAAAATCTGCAGCTCGTCAAGTTTTTATTGGCACTTGTTTTGTTGCTGATAGTTGGCTTTATCTATAATTTTAGTTTTTATTTTCTCTTTTAGAATTTCTCTTTTCAATTTTAGAATTGCTTTCAGTGCTGCTTTTGATTATGGTTTTAAACAGAAATGTAGTTTATAAACATTTAAACAGTCCACCAGGGGTCACTGTAAAACTGGATCTCCTGTTTAACCAATATTCAGCATCATTTTCATAGTGTTTATAGGGGAGGTGTGTTCCCATCCAGTCTTTCTCATCTGTACACACTAACCCCAATTGGAATCTGGTGGGCCTCATGTTCTCATGAGTTTCTGGAGAGAGTTGATTAAATAAGGTGGCCCTACATGTTGGCTTATTTCTTTTCTTCCCTCTGGAATATGCATTTATTGCCGTGGTTCTATCATTTAATTGTAAGTGCTTGCACCCTTAATGAGTTAGCATCGGGCTGTCCTGTCCTCAACAAAGATGCCCATGGGGCAAGGGAGGCTTTTAGTTGCAGCACCATGGAGAGCTACAGGTGAGCAGCTTTCAGTCCTTGAGTCTTAAGAATGGACTAAAGCCATTTACGCCTTCAGGACCAGTTCACCCTTCCTTCAGAAGTGGCAATAGAGCCTAGCATGCCGCCTCCTTCCTGAAAAGTCTCTCCAAGCACATTGCCTGCCTTGAAAGGTTGAAATGGGGATGTGGGTTCCTGGGACAGAAGTCCTGATTCAGATCCCCAGTGGGTGCAGAATTTCAGGGTATGGATTATGCAGGTCCCAGCTCAGGCTTCAGGGATCCCTGGCTCAAGAACCCCTGATCCAATGGACCTGAACTGTGAATTGGGCCTAGACATTATATTTGCTTGTTCATTATTGCATTTATATCCCACATTTTCTCAGTGGAGCCCAAGATGCTGTGTACATGCTACATGCTGGGAGGGATTTGCCAGGAGAAGAGTTCTTTCTGTGTCCTGATTCTTTTGTTAGATTGCAAATTTGCTGTACATTCTACCTTAATAAAACTGTCAGTTGTCAGTAATAGCCTCAAGGGGTAAGTAATATGTCTTTGATGGCATCTATCACATTTAGCATTAGCTGGAGCTCACCTATCTGATTCTGTTACAGTTTCAAATCCAGCATATACAGTCGTCTGGTTCTTGCTTGTTTGTCCCCCCCCACCTCATCCCACCCCCCAAAAATCACCCTATATTTTGATTACTAATTATGAATGTGTTTTACAAGTAGTTGTGGTCTGGATTTATACTTGCGTTGTCCATGTAGGAGAAACACCTCTGAATATCCAGAGCTGAGTGATCGTATTCCTACTAGTCACTTTTGGGATCAAAGCGAACCAAGGCTTTTTGTGTGTGAAACAGATCGGAACCCAAGTCAGCAGTCCCTGGACAAGAATCAGCAATCAGAAGAAAACTCAGTATGTCTTTCTCCTATTCTCCTCTGGCTTGTTGCACTGTAGAGATTGGTTGTTGATGTTAACTCTGTGCTCAGGGGTTTAGCTAGAATGCTTCAATTGGTTGCCATGAGGAATCCTTCTTGAAGGTCTTGAAACTTAAAATAAAAAAGGCTGACTGTATGAAATCTTGTGACAGTAGCAATTCACATATTGTTTAGCGTAAATGATTGTCAGGGTTTGATAATACGGAAGGGTTCAGCCAGGAGCCTCCTCTCAGTTCCAGGATTCAGGTATTTTTCACCTTCTCTTCCCCTGCAGAGTGTCTAAAAGGGGGATAACCTCTGTGCATGAGTAGAATTCCCTTATCTCTGAGTGATCGCAGCTGCCTGTGGATAGCCTTGCCCACTTTGGGCTATAGCCCCACCCACTGCCAGCTGCAGCCCCTCCCACCAGCAAAAATTCAGCCTGTGGCAAATTACCCTGAAGGAATGTGGCCCTCAGGAGAAATAATGTTCCTCATCCCATGTATAAACAGAGCTAGATGCACTAATGATTTAACTTGGTATAAGCCCCTTCCTCTGTTCTGCAGTCTAATATATAGCTCTGTTTTGTTTTTGTAGCTCCTCTTCAGCAAAGTGGTTGGCTTATGTCAACATAAATGTTTGCAGGGGCTTCCCCTGTTGAGTGAAGAGGTGGTTTGTTCCTGAAATACAGGACACTTTGTTACTGTCTTTCTTTGCTGATTTGTGGTGTGACTTTATGATCAGTTTAGAGAGGATCCCTGTAACTTGGCCATCCGTAGCAGGTGTGTGTTCTGTAGTTTAACTGAGAACTCTGCCAAGTGAAAATGGAAAATAAAAACAAACCGTAAAAAGGATATTGCTCCATAAAACCCAAATAGTGTTCAATTTCCCCTTCCAGGTGGATGTTTTGATCGTATCCTTCTTCAGTACTGAAGAGCATGGGCTTTTGCTCCATGATCACTTTCCATTGCCATCAGCCTACCGGTCTCTTTTGGGCATGGAGGTGCCACATTATTATTTTGCCAAAAAGGTAAGTGGTCAAAGAGTTTATAAAGAGTTGATCCTTGAAAGCTTCCCCCTTATCTCCATGCAGGGAACATTTTGTTCTCTGGACCAGGTTAAGGTAAACTGAGACTTGCCTGTTATTATTTATAAAGCACCTAATGTCTTCCTGGGTGCTGTACAAATGTTACAGCAGACTTACAATCTAATACACTTGCAGCCTTACAGTTTTGTACACATGATACAAAAGTATAAAGGGATAGGAAGAGAATAGGAAAAGAAGCAAATTCAGCCTCCAGTTGAAAGTTACATAAAACATGAAGTCCTGTTTTTTTGGTTAAGACAGTGGTAACTAATGAAGGCTGTGGAGGGACAGTACAGTAATTTAACTGTGCAGTCCTTGATGTTTCTGTGGTGACTGTTCCAACTACTTCTCCTTTATGGTTTCATGTTGACCGTAGGAGATGATAGCTTCTCCCACTTCAAAATGTGCTATCTGCCAACTGCTGCCAGGTAGCACCGGATGTTACCACCCCCCCTCCAAGGAGTGGGACATTTCACCATCTGGACAGTTGGATCGTCTGAATTTCCAGCCTCTCCCTGGTTTCAGGAGTGACTGATAAAGGCTCCAGGAAGAACAACAATATAAATGTCCACTCTCTGGACCTTAGAGTAGGTAGGTGGGGGGCAGATGAAATCCTTTGGAGCTTCCATCCAACAGCAGCAGGGGTAATTAAGTAGCAATGCAAATAAGAAATTACTAGAAATTACAAGCGATTTGATTTGTTTGCACTGCTCTATCATTTGGGGCTCTTCAAATGTGCATAGAATGACACTCTGGAAGTAGCAGAAGAAAGCAGCATGATCAGCTCAGTTCCATATGGTATAATCTGCTCATAGTCCACCAACATGCTTCCCATCTTCTTGGTTTGCCTTTTTAACACTGAACTGGAAGTTTTAGTGAAGCACGGTGACAAAGTAATGATGATGTGACACTGAGCAATGCCATGCTGCCATTCTTTTTGAGTGACGCACAGAGCACCACTCATACTGGATATGCAGTTGATCCCCATCTTCATTACAATTGAGAGCAAGACCCAGAGCACTGGGATTTTGGAAATGGAGAAAAATTAAATCCCGTTTTGGCAAGAATATCTGTGATAACATATTCCTTATACAGAACTGGGATGAAACGGCACATCTAGATGACAGATGAAAGACCTCAATAGCTGCAGTTTAGATACTTGCCATGCCTGAGGTTTATATACTCTCAATGTAACAGAGGCAGCTTGTCTGTTTCATTGCATTTTCTGTCACTATTTCTGCTTTGTCTGTTTTATTCTTCACTCTGTCTACATACTTTTTTTTATTAAAAAAAATGCTGCTCCTATCATTCTGTTTCTTTTTCATTTCTGCTGGCCAATAGTTGTTGTTTTGGAGAGGCTCTGTCTATAAACCTTACGTAAGTATCATTCGCTGGCCTTTATTAAATGAATTTGCCTCCCCCACCCATATTTCATTGTTTCAGTTCCTGACACTTAAAGATTATGCACAAAATCCTAGAAGGCTTAGAAAAGTAGGTTCGATGTCAGTGAGGTGGGCGGCATGAGAGAAAATGCAATACTTCAAGTCTATGTGCAAGTGCCTTCCCATAATTGCAACTCACAAGTGCTTGCAATGGCCCAGTAAACTCAGGATTCACTGTCTATTTCCCCTCACATATCTGATGCTTTGATATCTTTTGTGACATTTAATATGGCATGGCCTTTTTGTTTATACTAGTTGATACATACCCTGATTCACCCATGTAAACACATTACCTAATGGCAGTCGATGAAAAGAGAAGACTACTTACTGGTGAAATCAAGGTGTGCACCACTGGAATTCTCAATTACTTTGTTGCATTTGGAGTCACCATAGGATTTCCCTATATGTGTTGTGTTGTGTTGTGTTGTGTTGTGTTGTGTCTTCTATTAACTCCTGCAGTTCATTTGTACCTATTTATTTAAATTTGGCAGTGCATAAGCTGCATTATTTGTTTATACGTACAAGCCATTTTTCTGCCGAAGGCCTCTAAAACAGTGTACAATTTACATCATCTTGTGAGCTGTAAAATGAATGGAAGTGGGAGAATTCTCATATTACAAAGCCACTGTGTTGGAGACCATTTAAAAAGCTTCCACATTGCTGTTGTATGATAGTCACTTGTCCCAGAGATTGCTCCAAATAGCTCAGCTCTTAATTTTTCCCAAAGGGTGAAAGCTTCAGAAAGTAGAAGTGGTTGGGTTTGCAAGTTGCTAGTTGTACTCCTTAAATATTGCAAAAATATTTTGTATTTGTTTATCCCTTTTGTCATGTAGCACTCCTTTTAAAGAATTTTTTTAGATTAGTAAAAAATAATAAGTATAGTGCTAGTATGAGGCTTTCACTGTCTTCAAAATCTAAGAACTGTTTTGGGTAAGAATCTAGCTTCTGTCACAGGCTTTAAAATTATATAGGAATTTATTTTCATGGGAAAAACTAATGATATTTTGCTCGTCATATGACTTGTGTTTTCCTTTCAGCCTGAAGCTGATAAAGATGAGGCAGAGCCTAGTGGGGTAACACTCTATCAAATGGTAGCCAGAAGGCCATTGCGCGACTTCATTGGGTTGGAAGAGTGTGACAAGGCCACATGTGATGCTATGCTTAACTTCAGCTTCTATCTCACCATTGGGGATATGGATGAGGCCTTCAAATCCATCAAGCTCATCAAAAGGTAGGGACACTAACTTGATTGGGTTTTTACAAGATTTGTGTATGTGCTGGCTAGGATCCAAAGAGGTGTGTAAGTAAACTGGGCACCACAGTTCAAGAAGGACACTGACAAACTGGAACGTGTCCAGAGGAGGGCAACCAAAATGGTCAAAGGCCTGGAAACGATGCCTTATGAGGAACGGCTAAGGGAGCTGGGCATGTTTAGCCTGGAGAAAAGGAGGTTAAGGGGTGATATGATAGCCATGTTCAAATATATAAAAGGATGTCACATAGAGGAGGGAAAAAGGTTGTTTTCTGCTGCTCCAGAGAAGCGGACACGGAGCAATGGATCCAAACTGCAGGAAAGAAGATTCCACCTAAGCATTAGGAAGAACTTCCTGACAGTAAGAGCTGTTCGACAGTGGAATTTGCTGCCAAGGAGTGTGGTGGAGTCTCCTTCTTTGGAGGTCTTTAAGCAGAGGCTTGACAACCATATGTCAGGAGTGCTCTGATGGTGTTTCCTGCTTGGCAGGGGATTGGACTCGATGGCCCTTGTGGTCTCTTCCAATTCTATGATTCTATGATTCTATGATTTTAAATCAAGATGCCTATGGAACTTTTGGGCTTATATTTCTTGTAATGCAGCCCCCAATTATTATCCTTCTTTTCAAACTCTGAAGTTTCATAGGTAGTTTGAGATATGTCATTGGAATGCTTTGTCTGCTCCTATAGCAGAACATAAACCCTCTTGGTCAGTTCTTGGAATTTTTTCCCCTTGAAGGCAACCACATGGCTACTTTATTTATCCCTCTACAACAAACACAATGACTCAAAAACATAACAGTAGAACTGGCCACAGAGCCACCATTTGTTTTTAATTTCACATTATTATAGTATGGCTATTGCAATATTAGCAGAAATAACATGTCTTAAATATTCCAATATTTTATTTTATTTTATTAAAGGTAGTTAATTGGAGCACATTTAATTTTTAGCATACAGAGCTTTTCCAGAAAGCAAGCCAGGCAAATTTTAAAATAAAATCCAGTTTTTGATTATGTGATCATTCAATGCAGTCTTAGGAAGATGGCCTTACAAGTCTGTGTTAAATTCTGAAGGCTGGCCGTGGAATGTGGTGGGAAATTAAGAGCAGGAAAGGACAATTTGTTTCAACACATAGATGCCTGCCCACACAATTTTCATTTCATGGTTCCAACTTGCATTATTTACAGTACAGTCCTATTCAACAGCAAGACCCAGTGTGTTCAGGTAAGTGTCCACAGAACTATAACTTTAATTGTCTTGAATAATTTTATGTATGAAGTTTCATAGTACTAGAGACACCCAAAAATGGTTAGTGTGTATTCTGCACTTACTTTTTAATATTCTTACTCTGATATAGGTTTTCCACTTGCTAAATGTACAGTTGATTAAGCCTACAGACATGTGAGCTTACACCTATGATTGTTTTGAAAAAGCAATGAATTTGTCTCTTCGTTTTGCAGTTTCATCACTATCTATTGAAATGTATTTTAATAGATTTTTGAAACGAAAGCTAGTCATCTCGGTATTCTAGTCTTTATTTGTTGACTTGATAAATATAGTTCCTCAATAACTGTATGTGTGCTATGGGTGCTAATTTGTCCACATTTGTCCTGCAGTGCTGAGGCTTAAGTGACAAACTTGGATTTCTCCCTTATTTGGCATCCAAATTACATTGCAATGAAATTCAAGAGCCAGCTTGATTATTTTCTTTGTGAAGAAAATGAAATTGGGGTGGGGAATGGAGTTTTGGTGACGCCAAAAATCAAAGCACAGATTTAAAGATATATACTACACAAGTCTCTGAGAAAGAGACAGTAAATATATAAGTTCACAGCTCTGTCATCCTGACCTCTCTGTCTCAGTGGCTATGCCTACAGCAGAATTGTAGCATCTTCAGTTTTATGTGACACACATATCACTTCCTGCTTTTCCCACCTTTCTTTCTTCCATGTGTTTTGGACCTGGCCGTTTTACAATAATTTCAGTGCTATGCCAAACAGAATTATGAGGCTTGTTGGAAGGCAATATTTTTGCACTCAACTCTGCGCCTACTCTGCGCCTCCTGATAGCGTCTTTAGTTTGTTTCTCAACTGGAGTGGACTTTGGTCTTTCAAATTTTCAGTGGCGCCCTGTGTGAGGCCAAAATTCAGCACCCCCCTGCCTCTTGCCTTCCATTCTTAATTCACTACACCATAATTGTGATGCCCTGCAGCATCCCCTGGGCTTGGTGTCCAGTGTGGCGAAACTGGTTGCACGGTCTTAAATCCGCCTCTGATCTCAATTTTTGACATGGCATCTTACATACCCTGTAGTGAATCTTTCAAATCAGCACCAAATATGAAAATGCCCAGTAGTAAAATTTGAACTGGGTAACTGTTTAGGGTGATGAAAAGAGGGACTGTGGTTATTAACATAACTATATAAATGGATCACATTACAAGGTGTTGGGTTTTTTGGGTGTACTTCTTTATCATCGGTTTAATGGCATGTGAAGCTTTAAAAGAAGACAAGCTTGAAACCTTCAACTTTCATTCCTTAAAAAAAAAATGCTGTCATTCTTTATAAATTCTACTATTATGTCAGTAGCTTTTTGGTTTGTAAATTTTGAAATAGAAATAATTGTTCCTACCAGATTGGACACACTTAACATTATGGATGGTTGACTCTTCAATATAACGTATGTGTTACACAAGCATTATTAATTGTATGATGTTGATGAAAATGTGACATGGAACAAGTTTTCCTTTCCTCTTTCATGTGCTTTGTTATTGGATCCAAAAAAGGATACTTTCCATAGCTAAGTTTTTCAGTGCGGGGTAACTTTCTCTGAACCAAGTTTCAAGCTTGGAATATTGGGTTATCTTTCCCCCTTTCCACAGTCCTACAAAACTCATCTTGGGGAGATCTGCCACATTTCAAATCTTCCTAGAATGGCCATGTGCCCTACTTCTCAGATTATAGTCCTCTGCTTAAAGTCATCCTCCATTTGAAGGGCATTCTACTTCATGCCTGATTTAAAGTTAAAGAACCATAAGGAAAGAAAACAGGGAGGGCTTTATAAGTTGCTGTCCATCAACAGTTAGCACCTGGACAGCAGTTTGCGCAGACACACAGGTTACCATCTTGTTCCCCACCATGGTGAAATATATTGTGTTTCTATTTAATTATAATAATTGTTTCTAAATTTGCGACAGTACATTTAAATTAGCAGGTGCACGTTTATTTAAATCTCTGTCCCATTTTGTCCTCTTTTTTGCTATGCATTTCCTGGGTTTGGGTACATAAGCCACCACCCCTAATATCCCTGACTTTTGACTGAAGTTCCATCAGGATAGTTAAGCTGTTAATATTTTACACTGTACATCAGAGAGGAGAGATGGTGTATAATGTACACATGTATATAGATGTAGCCCATCCAAGTAATAATGTTGGGCTTCTTTAATTGAAAAGTGAACTTAGTGATTTCCTTCAATGTTTAAATTACATGGCATATTTCATAGAAAGCAGTCCATTTTGTATGTCGTCTTCTCTGAAGAGTCTGCCCCTTTTACCCACATATTCTCAACATGGTGACTCAACATAGTCATTCTCCAGCCCACGTCGAAAGCGAGCAGTCAGGGTACGACTGATAACGATGACTCTGGGTGCCATGCAGTCCTCCCGTCGGTGAAGGATGTTCCATATGAGAATGGCAGCAGCCAGTGTGGCCAGAAGACAAGCCCCAATGTTCAGGTAGCAAGACCAGGACAGGCTGGTATAGGGTCCAATACGATAGAAGGTCACCAACCCAATGACCAGAACGAAACCTGAAAGAAAGGTACAGAATAGAATGCCAGATGTGAGTAATGTATTTAGAACCTGACATTCTAGAAAAAACACTTGTTGCAGAAGAACTTTGTATCTTGCCCAGTAATGCGCGTCTGATAGTGGTTCATGTGTGCAAAAGTGTGCATGCACACACATACATCTCCAGATTTTGGCACTAGAGTAGTTAAATATTGTTATCATAAAACATAATGAGTGATATTTAACTATGTTTTAATCAAAAGTAGACCCATTGAAATTAGTGAGCATGAATAAGTTAGGCCCATTAATTTTGATGGGTGTACTCAGAGTAAAACTTGACATTGAATACCATTGAGTACCACTCAATGTAAATTTTCTGTTTAATTCTAGGAGGCCAAGGAACACGTAAACCTTTGGAACCATGGTTACATAAATGGGTAGGAAAAGGAGACTGGAAACCAGTTAGACTTTGTGCATTTCTAGGAGATGCACAAAGGAAACCAGTTTCGCTTTCTCTGAGCCTTTAGCAGATACTGGTCACTGGTTTTCAAATACTTGCAGTGCTTAAACCTTCTTTTTAAATTTAAAAGCTGTGTCCTGAGTTCTGCCTCTGTTACTGAGCTAGCACCAGTTGTGGCCTTTGTCATAGAATTGTAGGATTGGAAGGAACCCTGAGAATCACCTTGCCCAGCCCCCTGCAATGCAGGAATATGCAGCTGTCCCATATGGGGATCAAACCTGCAACCTTTGCATTATCAGCACCACACTCTAACCAACTGAGCTATTACTCTAATTTATTTATTTCCATTTTATACTCTGCCATTCCTTCCAGCGGGAATGCATAGTAGTTGCCACATCACAGCAATACAAAAAAGGCAATAATAAGAACCCCACTTAAAGTACCAATAAAATGTACAGAACTGCCATAAGAAATCAGCAGCAAGGTCAGCGGGATTTTCTTTGCACTCCAAAGCCTGGCATTTCCCCACTCATACTAAATACTGTGCCTTGGCTACTCAGAAAATCTGATGTTCCCCTATTGAAAACTCATATATCCAGGATGTGCCATACATATTGGCAAACAATCGTGTAGAAAGGTCCTCAAACTCTAAGCTCAGCTATGCAGGTTTTTAAAACCAATGGACAGTACTGGGTCCAATTAATACAAGCAGTCACCTGTATGAGTTACCTCTTTTGATGTGTGGACCCATCTCTACTTAGTAGATTGATTGTGCAGGCTGTCTTGGTGTTTCGTGTTGCACATGAATTTAAACAATGTCAGTGCAGCTGATCCTCTCTAGGAAACTGTTCTTACAGAGTTAAAAATCGCCTGAGTCACAGAAAGAGCCATTCACACCAGTGGCTTTCCATATGGAGTTGGCTCTATGTGGTACTAGTTCAAGAGGCCATGAACAAGGATTCACATGCTTTCAGTGAAGAGTTATATAAACACGGATATTGTGAAGAAGGAAAATAATTTTTTCCTCTGGGAAATTCCTTTATCTAGGAATCTCCTGTGAAATGGTAGGAAAACATCTAATCTTAAAGTGCAACAGTATTTTGCCTTTCTGCAGCACATTATCCCACTGCTCTTGAAGATCTTTATGAACACAAAGAATCCCACTGCGGCTTCCCGCTTCATATGTATCCTAAATATCCGGTTATTCATAGTTTCAGAGATGAGGAAGCTGAGGTGAGGAGACTTGTCTAGCCATGCAGGAAATCTGTCATGGGGTCAGCAGTAGAACCCAGAACATCTGACCCCAAGATGTTGTGTATGCAATCGCAAAACCTCCTTCCCTTTAAGGCAGTGCCCTATTTCTTGATGAACCTCACTGCAGCATTCTAGTTTCTCTTTCCCTCCTCCACCCTTGCAGGTCTAGTTATTAACTTTTGATGGAAGTAATTTATAGATCTAATTAGCCTGACAAGAACAATATACAAAGAGGCAAATGTGTCTCACATAATAGGAAAAAAATCAGCTTCCCCTACTCCCATAAACACTTCCTTAACCACCACCATAACAGAAGGAATTCACATAGACAAAAGGGCCCCTTTGCAAAGGGAGACTAGAATAAACAAAGGCCCGTAAACAGACATAAAGATCTGCAGATACCATTTCCGTTAGGTTTGTGGGCAAGGACAGGTCAGACATGAAGAAGGTGATCTCTCTCTGCTTTGCTTGCACATCTCTTACAATATGACCATTGTATGTGACTGCATCCTAAAAAATGGCTACAAGGGAACTTGATGATTTGTTTTCTTCAATAGTGAGTCTTCTAAAGGAGTCAGCAACTAGAGGCCCTTCAGCTAAATTCAGTACCCTGAAGATACCAGCTGCTTCTCCCCTGGAGGCAAGAAAACTGATTAGAGGATGTGGCAATTATGTTATAAGGACTTGGTGGCACTTGGCTTTGGAGAACGGGGTGGTAGCTTATCCCCACCCTTCATTCACTTCTCAGATTAGTCCACCTGTAAATTGAGTTGCTCACCAAGACATTCTTGGGTTTGAATATGACAGCTGGGGGGTGGATGACTAGAACTAGATTTCCACATGCAAACTTGCTGAGTTTCAGTGCCGTCCAGTACAAATTATCCTTTCAGGAAAGATCCAAAAAATCCATTGTGTTATATTTTTATAGAGCCTTGTAAAAATCGTTTAAGCCTTTCTGGTTTTGTTTGGTAAATATTTGGAAGACACTGGCTTGGGATTAATGTCTGCAAAGGCCAGCAAGAAATAAAGGGATGGTTCTGAGGAGTAGCAGGTTCCCACCCACCTCCAGCGTTCATTCACAGTTACCAAGTTTCTGCATAGTATGGGTTAAATCCTTTGGATCTAATGTCCTTTACAGTGCCTTTTGCTCCCTCAGACTAGTTTTTCTGGAAATGCTCTTGCAGAAACAACAATTTTTGTGTGCTGTCCTGTGTACTTTAAAAACGGAACACAGGAAGTTGTGTTATACAGAGTCAGACCACTAATCCAATCCATCTATCTCAGTATTACTGGGGGAATGAGTCTGTGACCTTCTACATGTGAAATAGATGCTCTGCCTCAGAGCTATAGCCCTTCCTCACATTTTCACATACTCTTCCCTGGGGGATGTCATTGTAGGGTGCTTGCAGCACAGTCCACTCAGAAATAAGTCCCACTAAGTTTTTTTGGTTTATTCCCAAGAAACTGGGTATAGGATTGCAGCCTTAATGCAGTCTGACTCAAGATATGAACCAAATTAAAGCACAGAACTTGGAGAATTTCAATAAAATAGTATTTTTGCTAGTTTGCTTTTAAAAAAATTATAGGGACTTGTAAAAAAGGACAAAGCATGAATAAGCATAGGCTGGCTGTTAGTGGTATCTAGATGTTGCTTAAAGTGCTGTCATATAACAGACAACTTACAGCTCAGCTGCCACAATTTTGGCTTCAATTTGTGTGTGTGATTCTACTGACTTGAAGCAAAACATGAGAGTTTTGTTAAAATGATGACTGGAGTTGAAGGAGGTAATAATAAGAAAGAGAAGCCCAGAACAGCAGCAATGTCTCAGACCCTCCAAGTGTCCCTATTTTCCAGGGACGTCCCTGATTTAGAGGAGCCATCCCAGTTTCTGATCTGATCCAGGAATTTTCATTGGAGAAATGGTGGAGGGTATGGAGTTATCCAACCCCTGAGCCATCTGAAGGCATTCCTGTAAATGGAAGGGTTTTTATGTTTAATGTTTTATTATATTTTTATATATGTTGGAAGCTGCTCAGAGTGACTGGGGCAACCCAGTAAGATGTGTGAGTTATAAATAGTAAAATTATCAATATGAAATGGGATGTCTCTATTTTCATTGAAGAAATGTTGGAGGGTATGGTGTCTGATATTGGCTTGGCCCAGGGTTGAGATACAAAGATGATGTGTGAGAATGGCTAGTCTTGATTGACTCCTTAGTTCAAGAAATATCCACCTATTGGCAATTCATCAACAAGCATGAACCCTTGTACTTCTCTCTCCTAGTCAACTGACATAATGGTGCAGGGATTAGAGAACTGGTTCTAGATTTCTATAGGCCTTCCTCTGAAACCTGCAATTACTGGTCCTCTCCAACCCTATGTTTCTGTATCTAAATGTAGAACAAATAGACATAATCTTTGCTATGATCTTTAAGTAATTTGGTGATGAATGATTTCTAGAGATGCAGCAATCATGCAGCAATTCAAGCATATTGGTATTATAGTGTGAAGGCACAGCTATACTTCACTTAGATATTCAGTAAGCAAAGTGGAGTACCTTCAGATATATAGATAGTAAAGTGGCCTATGTTTGCCTTTTCAAAAAGCAGTATGCTGTACAAATGTTATCAGAGGTAACGTGCGGCGGCAACAGGGCTAGGCTGTGTTTATTCCACTGGCCAAAGCCCAGTCTCCTTTTCCTGACCTAAGCTGTGTTGCAGGAATTAGGGGAAATAAAATGCAAAAGAAATGAGCCTCAAATGTCTCAAGATGTTGAAGCAGAGGTATGTGATGAAGTGCTCAGATACAATTCTGTAAAAAGAGTTCTAACTCCAAGTGAACAGATCGAGCGGGGGGTTCGTTTCCACCAGTCGTCAGGAGTTTAGTTAAGCACGTGTCAGGTTTTATCAGCAGAGGAAAAGTGGCAGAAATGATTATTTTTATTAGTTTCTTTGTATACCATATAAAAGTGACTGTAGTTTGTGCATTACTGTCCTATGTGTTTGTGTGAGATGCATATGTAAGTGTGAAAACTGTCATGGTACAGAAAATGACAGAATTGTCCATCTCTAATGAAAATCCTGTGTTCTATTTCTGTCCCCCCCCCCATCACTTTCATCCTAGCCCATTCCCACCCTTGCTATATAAGCCACTAAAGTTTGGCCTAACGTAAGCCAGCACTCTGCAAGTTCTTCATCTTTTATGTAAGGGACTAATTATTCATCACAGAAAGCTACTAAACTTCCTTGTGTTGCTCAAAATAAAACCACTTGTGTTAGCAAGGCTGTTTCCCTTCACAGGACCTTTGCTTGAACTCTAACTCTGAACAGCAGTGAATGAATGACACGCCACCCTTTTCTTCTCTTCAGATTTCATGGCAAGTCCCAGGCAGGTGGGGAAGCTCTAAAAGTTACTTATGTCACCAGAATATTTTAAAGTGATGCATATAGGTTCAGTTTGGCATGCCAAAACTGTTCTAGACAAACACCGCTGTTAAGAAACAGGTAGAGCTGCTGGCTGTGACTGATGGGACAGCAACAAAAACTCGAGGGTCACAGGTTCCCCATCCCACAGCTGCCATCCATTGGGTTCTAGAAGCTCAAATGGAGAGCAAAAAAGTGATAGCTACCTCATTTCTCCTCAATCCCCCTTATTTAGAGCGAGTGTGTGACTCTGAACACAGAGATCCCATTTAAATATTAGCCATGATAACTTATTATGAAATGCACTTCCATAAGACATCATAGTCAACCGTTTTGATGATTTTAAAAGGGGATTAATTAATGGAGGCCAGCAGTAGCCATAAACTCCCTTTTTTTCTCAATCTAGTTTCCAGGCTGGAATTCTAGGAATTAATTTATATCTGAAACTTTGATGATGTCACTTCTGAACCAGCATTGTGGACTTGACCTGTGCTGGGCCAACAGCACCAACTCCCACCTGTCCAAAACATCAGGGGGCAGGGGAAGCAAAACATGGAGCCAAAGGTGGCACGGATTCAGTGGCCAGGTCCTTCTCTTCCTTCCATGGAGGGGAAGGAGGTGGGATGCAGTCTCCTGCCGGTGGTGGCAGCAGCAGGAGGAGGAGCTGTCGGCCATTGAAGCCGCATTGCTTCTACGTTTAGCTCTGCCTGACATGATGTCATGCACAACGCCAGTTGCCCCCTCAGACTTCCTCATAGGTTGGCGCCTGTGGTCTGGGCTTACATGTGATCCTTCTCCTGCTGAGCATCATTTCCAACAACATCATTGGAGCACCCGGGAGAACCTAGAGGGGGAGACACCTAAAGCAACGTCTTCTTTTGAATGGCTGCTGTCCTAAGAATAATCCAGCTGGCAATTTTGCATCTGACCACCTGTTTGAAACACCTATTCTAAAGACTCTCAGCAGGCTAAAATGTCTGCCGGAGGGAAGTTTGAAGAATACAGAATCACTTATAAAAAAAATCCTACAGTGGCCAATCAATCTGTGCATATTTATTGTGTACAAAACCTGCTAAGTTTTTGTCCCACTGTTCAGTAAAAATTGTCCGTTATTTGCTTTGTGTTTTGGTGTCTCCAAAAGAGTTAATTGGGGAAAACAAGTCAGCATTAAGTGGGGGTGGAGGGTGCCTTTCTACTGGGAAAGGAAATAGATAATGGATTTGTTAAGAAGAATCCTGCAGGGGATGGTGTCAATGGTTGGGCAGGCAAAGTAGGAAGGGGAACGTTGCTCTGTGAACTTACATTTTGGATCAGAATAATGAGCTTCCTGTTTGAATCATTCTGGCAGAAAGCCAACTTCAGTTTCAAAGCTTATCTTCATTTGTTTCTACAGAGTCGTGCTTGTGTTAAATAATAAAATGATATCATGGTATAACATAAGGATTGAAAATGAGAGCCAGTGTGCTGGATGAGGACCTGAGGGCCAGGGTTCAAATCCTAATGCAGTCTGACCTTGAGCCAGTCTCACCTACCTCACCAGATTGTTGTAAGGGTAAAACGGGGAGGGGGAGAACAATATATGCCACCTTAAGCTCCTCGGAAGAAAAGTGGAATAGAAGTAAATCCATGTTGCCAGCAGGTCCATCCTGGCAACCTGGCCTCAAGCAGGATCCATTTTCTCCTTGCAACACAGGATTGTCTTACTCAGGCTTCCTCAACCTTGGCCCGCCAGATGTTTTTGGCCTACAACTCCCATGATCCCTAGCTAGCAGGACCAGTGGTCAGAGATGCTGGGAATTCTAGTCTCAAAGCATCTAGAGGGCTGAGGTTGAGGAAACCTGGTCTTACTTATTTGGCTAGCTATATAATGATTAGCTCTGCTCAATACAAACTCTTTGGAATGGAAACCTCACTTGACCTCGGACTCTGTACATATTACTGGCTTAAAACACATCTAAGTCATTCTTTTTCCCCCTGGTTTGGGGGGAAACAAATCAAAACATATTTTTTATAATGAAGCCTTCTTCCACTGTAGCTTGATTATTCAATAGACACATATAAAATATAAGAAGTGCAATGCTGGATCAGACCAGTGGCCCATCTAATCTGATACCCTGCTTTCCACAGTGGCCAGCTAGATGCCTATGGGAAGCCCACAAGCAGAATATAAAGACAACAGCCCTCTCTTGCTGAGGTTCCTAAACCGCTGCCTCACCTTGA
This sequence comes from Podarcis raffonei, assembly GCF_027172205.1. Classification (NCBI taxonomy): domain Eukaryota; kingdom Metazoa; phylum Chordata; class Lepidosauria; order Squamata; family Lacertidae; genus Podarcis; species Podarcis raffonei. The sequence continues at coordinate 37,245,588 of NC_070615.1, read as the reverse complement.
TTTCTCACCATTTATCTTCACTGAATGACCCTGACCAGGGTAGGGGGTGCATTTTGAGAGAGGGAGAAAAACTTCTTTCTTGGTCTACTTTCTCCTGATCATGCATATGTTTATGTTTATAGAAACAGCTAGTGGGGAGGTTGTTGTATGTGTATCTCTTTTATGGATATAAATGTGTTTCTGCATACATATGACCCCGACTCCTGTCCTCCTCCCATTTAATTTTTCAAAGTTTCATTTAATTACAAAACTGCTTGGGGGAGGGAATTAGAAGGATGTTTGCTGATGGGAGACTATTTGAGTGGTGTGAGGCTGACTTCTTCAAATTTCCTGAATATTTTTTACAAAGCAAAGCTGATTGTACATGATAGCAGAATTTGCAGGGGCTTTTCACTTATTAACAAGTGTAAAAGGCAAAGCTTGTCTACTTGAAGAACATAGAAGTTATTCAGAATTCTGTCTCTATAAAGAAAAGCCTCTAAAGTAAAATGTATGAGCTTTTACTCAAAACCCTCTGTGCACAAAACTGCTTCCATTTTCACCACAGTGCTTTTCCAAAGCAAACAATTCTTTCCTGTAAGGTGTGAGGCTGCACAGTTCTGGAACTGTGTGTGAATCCATGTGCAGCCGCCAGAGCAATACCACTTCCTCTACTCTTTCCTTCCTCTCTGCTTCCTAAGGTTGTATTTTGTTAGATTTTTTTAAAAAGAAAAAGAAAAAAGGATGCACTTCTATCAAGGACACACGCAGGTGGCTGAAGTAAAAATGATCCAGGGCTAGGAGCCATCGTAAGCGTCAGTGTGGTGAGTGTTGACGACTGACTGTGTGCTTGCCAAGGTCATTATTATGTTTGGGGTATTTGAGGTATGACTGAAATACTCAACTCTCTCTGAAGTGTGACTTCTCTTTAGTGTGATGATTGGGAAACTGCTGTATGGTTTGCAGACTATGAAGACAGGATGAAAATAAGATACTGGCTTGGTTTTTGTGTAGTCTACACTGTTGGTCATGCCCTGACCTAAGGTGTACCGCTGCAGCGGCATTGACACAATTCCATCCTTTATTTTTGGTTTGGTTTCTTAAAGAAGACGGGTGACCAGATTTGAAGCCTCCTGTATCTTTTAAAAGTTTTGTATAAAAGAATTTTAGCAGGCACACACCTGCGTGACATGCAACGCCTTCCAAAGTTCTCTCTTCTGTACAAGTACTAAAGGGTACAGGATGCATCTGGTCACCCTAAAGAAAGAAACAAGAAGTTGGTAACATGCATGGTGGGGTTTTTTTTAGTTTTGTTGTTAAAAAGCGGGTCCCAATGTTTCAAATTGTAGTTCTGTGTTGGTGCTGTGTCTGAAGAAGCTTTGAGATTACTGCTTTATGCCAGCATTTTTCTCAAGCCTTTTATGAGACTGTACCCTGCTTCTCTTCCCATTCAGTGTGGCATCAATAAGGACACAATCTATCAGAGAAGACCTACCATTTGTGTGTTCATTCATAAAACTTGCCCTAAAATGTACGTATTTATTTTTATGTATACAGTCATACCTCATGTTGCATCCGCTTCAGGTTACATGTTTTCATGTTGCGTCCCATGGCAACCTAGAAGTACCAGAACAGGTTACTTCCGGGTTTCGCCGCTCGCGCATGCGCAGATGCGGCGCTTCGGCTTGTGTCAGTGCCATGTTACGGACAGGCCTCCGAAATGGATCCCATCCATAACACAAGGTTCCACCATAGTCTTGCTTTCACGATCAAGATTTTCATAGAATTTTTGACAAGGCTAGTATGGAAGAGGGCAAGCTGAATGAATGGGAAGCAGAAATAGCTTCCTATGTTCCAGAATACAGTTTGGTCATAGGCACATAGGAAGCTATCGGATACTGAGTTTGACCATTGATCCATCTAACTCAAGTATATTGGCAGCAGAGCTCCAGGATTTCAGGCAGCAGTCTCTCATGAGATGTCCAAGACTCCTCTATTACTGAACTACAGCACTTCCCCTATCCAGATATTCCTCTTATCTCCAGCCCACGGGTACTGTTTCATGATTTGGGGGTGGATGGGGAAGTTGGTGGATGCAAACAAGAGTCAAAGTAAATCAAAGGATTACACTTTGATATATTAAAGTTTAAATGGCAAAAGCAATAACATTTAAGAGTATTTTTGTGATTACTTTATATAATGCATAATATAGGTGCCCCTGAGGAATAATCACACTCCCTCTCTGTCAGTCCTCCCTGAATGGCATCCATCAAAATTACCATAAAGGTAAAGGGGGCCCCTGACCATTAAGTCCAGTCGTGACCGACTCTGGGGTTGCGTCGCTCATCTCGCTTTATTGGCCGAGGGAGCTGGCATACAGCTTCCGGGTCATGTGGCCAGCATGACTAAGCCGCTTCTGGCAAACCAGAGCAGCGCACGGAAACGCTGTTTACATTCCTGCTGGAGTGGTACCTATTTATCTACTTGCACTTTGACGTGCTTTTGAATTGCTAGGTTGGCAGGAGCAGGGACCGAGCAACGGGAGCTCACCCCGTTGCGGGGATTCGAACCACCGACCTTCAAGTCCTAGGCTCTGTGGTTTAACCCACAGCGCCACCCACGTCCCTATAAGATTACCATAGAGTGAAATAAAAAGAAAAAGCTAAAGCATGGAGAGCAGAGAATGGCTAATTCACAAAGGGTCTTCCTAATTGTTACTCCAGTTTTTCGCATGCAAATTGTTGGCCCTCCAAGCTAGAGATTATGATAGAAAATATTGAAGAATCAGTGGTTCCGTGAAATACTAGCTTGGTGTCCAATAACAAAGATAAGCTAATGCTGTGAATAATATTGAAGCCTTCATAAATACTTATTTCTCAGAAGTCCTTAACACTGTTTGCCTTTTAGACTGCATGCTATTTCAGACGGCCATCCCCTGTCAAAATAGAAATAGAAGTTGCAGACCAAGGCAGCACATATGCTTGTCTGTTGTGCATCATGGTGTATGGTGCATTGGACAGTGTGGGCCAGATATGACTGTGGGCCTTATATTGCTTCCCTTGGATCAAGAGCAAGCTAATATGCTAACCCAGAAGTTTTAGTTCTGGTTATTTAACTTAACAATTAAAGCTTTTGTTAAAATCCATTTAATCTAACCAGCATAAGGAACACATTAGTTTTTCCTCTGTTCAGTCAGGGAACTCTATCCTGCATATGGCCACTGTACAAACAAACTAACCCTCCAACATCTGTCCCATCTGAACAGAGAGAATGAATGCCAAGAGGCCGAATTTGAGATGAACATACCAGAGGTTTCATCCCTCCTTTGCTCTGTATCCAAATGTGTTCTGCACCAACAATTGTCAGCCAAATCGTCTGAATGTCTAGAAGAATTTATTTTCAGTGCAGGCTTATGTTAAGCTAATGAGACTTTTAAAAGTGTTTCATGTAACTTATTACAAGACTATTGTGGAAAATCTTTTTTATTACTATTTTACTGTTTTTCTACTTGTAGCTTTCATCTTCTTTCTGCTATTGTTATAAATAACAAAATCAGTTTCTTCCTGAATGGGAACATTTATTTACTTTTAAGCATCATGAATAGGTAGATAATATAGAAGCCCATCTAGTGGAGATTGGTGCATCTGATGGCAGGCATTATGTTCCTTCTCTTTCCATCCTCTCATGGGACAAATTGCATCATCTTTGCAAAACAGAGGCATTGGAGTAGTTCAGTTTGATATTTCCAACTCTATTGGCTGCCAAATTGTGCTTTTCACACCTTGAGCTCAAGAATCAAAATTGCAGTGCTTGTTTGAGTCTGTCTTAGCAGCCTTGCATTGAACATTCTGATTCTGGCTTCTCTCTCTCTCCTTTTCCCTCTCAGTACTGAGGATTTCAAGGTTCAGCTTGCATAACAGGTAACAGCAGGCATTTCCTTCTCCTGTGCCGGGATATCCTGGCGCCCTTCAGTCTCTCTCTGACTGTGTTTAAAACAGACTGTAGCACAGAGGGGGAAAGCAGCCTAATCTAAAATTAGCAGCCTTGATAGAAGAAAGGCACACGGCTGTCCTCTGTACTGTTTGTCAATGAAACAACAAATCTAAACAGGGCCAGAATGCATTTCCTTTTCATGGAAAAAAAAGGAGGAGGGTAGTTTGGACAGCAGGAGGATGGAGCAATGGGGAAGAGAGCTTCAGGCTGCTTTTAAAGGGAGTGTGGGGGTTGAGGTTGGGGAATAGCTGAAAGGTTTCCAAGCAGTTTAACTTATCCAGAATAGTAGGCGGCTTGCACAGATTGGAGAACCACTGTTCAAATGTATCCTAAACCTCGGGGTGGAATTTTGGGTTTTGGATCTATCCTTTGCTGTCCTGTGCTTCCTGTATATACTTTATGGTGTCTCCTGGCCCTCACCTTTCTCTGCCACTGCCTTGTTTTCTGTGCACCATTGTGCTAAGCATACTGACCCATATAATTTACAAGCAGTCACCATTTTGATCACAGAAAAATGAATAGTATCATCATCACTGGCTGCCAATCATTTCCTGACACCAGCTCAAAGTGCTGGTTTTGAGGACCTGAGTATATTTAAGGACTGCCTTCTCCCCTACAAATTTTCACACTTAAATCTTTATTGTGCGCACTTCTCTGTATCCTGCTGCTGGTTAAGATAGTTGAGAATTTGCCTAGAGGCTGCCTTGTATAAGGTGGCTAACAGTTTGAATTATTATTATGGCAGATAGCTACACAGAACAGGGTCTTCTTGATGGTGGTACTCACTTTCTGGAATTGTTTGCCCTGTAATATCTAGTCATTTCCCTGCCTGCCTGCCACCAAATCAAGATGCTATTATTTCAGCATAATTTGAACTTGGGCTGTAACTGAGTATCAGTTTGGCCCTTGGGGAAGGTTTAATTTTGGTTTTTCGGCTTCTCTTTTTTCAGTTATGCTGTTGGGTGTCTTATTTATTTAGTTGGTTCTAAGTCAGTTTGGAATGGACCAAATAAAGCAATTCACAAATCAAAACAATCTATAAATTATTATGTATATTTTTATCTGCTTATATATTTTTATCTGATTGGTTTATGGTAAAATATTTTATTAAATTAATTTAGGAAATAGCGTTTTTATTCTGTTCCCCACTCCCCACTGATTTTTGTGACAGCAACAAAAAATCCCAGCACTCTGGTGGCAGTGTAAATTACCCCCCTCCTCATTCATCATATGATGAGCACAGGGATTTCTTTATTTAATGTATATCCTGCCTGTTAGGAAAGCTTTCCGAACCGTGTGGTTTACAAAAGCAAATGAATGAAACACCTACTTAAGACACAAACCACAATACAATCCAGAAATTATCCTGCTTTGCATGCAGAAGGTCCCAGATTCAACCCCGGTATCTCAAGTTAAAAGGGCAAGATAGCATGTGATAGAAAAGACTGAGACCCTGGAGAGTTGCTGCCAGTCAGACAATAGTGGGCTAGATTAAAGGAGAGTCTAACCTGGTATAAGGCAACTTTTTGTACCCTTATGACATGCAAACAGGATGCTTTTTCATTAAACACACACAAGTTCTGAAAATGGTCATTTGTACTCTGCTTGGATAAAATGCTGCTACAATTGCATTCTACTGCAGTTGGGAGGGGTCAGAAATCAAATTTTAAAATGCACACACACAGCACAGATAACACTAGGCTGTAACCATTTGAAGTGGTTGAAGTGTGGAAGGAATGCCTGTAGAATTGTTAGAGGAAAAAGGAAAGGCATCTTTTGGTGTCTTAGATTTATTGTGGTATCCACTTTGGGGGACTAGAGCTCACCAGATGCATGATGTTTATTTTTGCTTTATAGACGCACACATAGAAAAACAATTGTAAACAGCAGGGTGGAAAGGGTATGAAATTGCAAGAGACAGCCCATATAATTTCTATGTAAAGGTTAAATAGATAAGAGAAAATCATAATGACAATTCATGAACACAGTAATTAGTAATAAACGTTATCTTCCTATCTTTGTGTATCACTGATTTAACACCTATAGTAAGTGAGAAAAGCACCTTTTTCGTGAGTCCTAAATGACTAGGGCCAACATCCAATGATGTTTTCCTCTTTTCACAATGGAAATGCACTTGGACAACAGGGCATCCAGTATCTCTCCTCTCTCCTGCATGCCCCCAAAATCTGCTCTGGAGGGTTGGTTGAGCTTACCTGGAGAAGCTGAGTAGATTGCATAACAACCCTCCTTAATCAACAAAACTTACACAAATTAAGTTTTTACTCAACTGATTAACATGATTCCCCATAGATCATACAGTTTTCAGGGACCATCTTCATTACATATCTCTGTTTTAAATTCGTCAGCTCCTCTACCAAATCATTAACGCAATGCTTTCAGACTAAGAAGTATTAAAGGAGAGATTTGAGCAAGAGTCAACGTGAAAAGAGCTGCATCCAATTCAAGGAGGAGGCTCACAAGTAGCTCTTAATGCAGAAATCCTAGCCTAGAGCTAGAATTTCCAGATGCCAAGAAAGAATCAGGATTGAGTTGGATTTACCATGCTTGCACAGATCTGTGAGTTCTTAAAGTATTTTTAAATGTTCACTGACACTGTTTCACATGTACCTACTTGGTCTTTATAACGTGGAGCAGTGAGAAGATTTAGTGCAACTGGATTGAGTGCACAACCAATGCTATTTTTAAAAAGAAATGAACAAGAAGTCCACAAACAGGCTCAGGCACTGGGGTGGCGGTAGTGTTTTTGCTTTTCACTGATAATGTCATACACGGCACCAGCACTTGCTCAGCCATATTACAGAGCACTTGAAACAGCAATAGACGTAGTGGGATGGAGGGTTTTGTGTGGGTTTGAGCCAAGGTACTTGTGAATTCAAGTTGCGTGGCGAGTTCCCGCCCCCCACCAAGATAAATAAACACACGAGACACCATAATTAAGGTTAATTGGGCGAATTAGGCCACAACTTTATTGAATTCAGGAATGAGAGCCCCCTCCGCTCTGGCCCTAAATAGGGCAAGCCACGCCCCCCTGTCCGCCGATTGGCTGGCTGGGAGGCGTGGACGGTTGGGATTCCCCTGTTCTCGCGGGGGCTAAAACCAGCCCCCGCTCACGTGGGGAGGGCGTGATGCCCGCAACCCCACCTCCTGGGGCAGGCCTGGAATTGGCTTTATATGGACTGAGTGTGCACAGGGAATAAAAGAGTGTGGAACTGTGAACATTTTATTGCTAAATTTCACTCTAATGAGTTAGCACTTGAGAAAAAAATTACTTACTGGCAAGCTGAAACACCGCAGCTATGGCTTCTTCCCACCACTGGGTATCCTGGGAGATAATGGGCAGTTCTACCAATCCCAACACAAAGAGGAGCTGGCCAGCTGTCAGAGCCACCGTGGCAATCATGTTACAGGCTCGCATCATGTCAAACTGCACTGGGGAACAAAAGGCAAAAGGGCATTAGTTCATTAGCATGAATGTGAAAGGCTTGAGAAGGCAACCATTTCCAGTCCCTTCTGAAAAATCTTGTGTGCTCTCAGATTTCTTAACTCGTACTTCTTCGCAAGTTAAGACAAAGAGATTAACATAAATATCACAAAAGTGTGTTTTCAGTCTCTCAGCTTCTCAAGTGGGCTGTGAGGATAAAGATGGGAAAGGGAGTCTGGTGTTCTGAGATCCTGTGGAAGATCAGAATTAAAACGCTGCTTATTAATAAACAGACTCACTGACTGATGTAGCATATAGCAATTTGCTAGAAAAACCACCACGCTTGATCTTTATGGATATCACCACTATACATGCAGGTATTTTGTTAAGAAGAGATGGTTGCTGTTGCCATTACTGTACAATTATTATAGTGTTTTATACTTGACTTTTGTATTTACATTGTACATTTATCTTTTATGCAAGCAGCTATATCCATGGTGGATATTTAAAAGGAAATACTTTACACTGGATTAGCATTTGCTGAAAAGGTCTACATTTTTTCCTTATTTTCTTTTCATTGGTAGATTTCCTGTTTTCATCCTTTTCCTTCCTCTCCCTCTAGGATTCATAAGCACCACTGTGTCAGCGCAACATCCTAGCTTCCTGCTGGTATGAGGTAGAATTTTCTTGCCGTACAAATGGCTGCACTTGAAGGGAAACCTTTCTAGAACCAAAATCAGAGTTTTGTTTTATAAAATGCTCCTGTACAGTGGAATTGTTGGTCAACCACTTAAACTAGAATTTTAAAGCATCCAAAATTTATTTTTGTCAAACTGATTCCATATGTTTAATAGGGACCACGTAGCAAATAATGGGAAATATCTCTGAGACTACGAATGGGGTAGAAATTCAGTTCAGTTTGCATTTAAAAGCAAACCTAACCAATTCACATTTTCTGAGATAATACAAGAATAAAAATGTAGCCATTCTTCAAAAAATTGCACTTTTCTTTCCTGACTTTTACAATGCAGTTGTCCAGCCAAGTAATGTGTGTAAAATGCATATACTAGGGTAAAGTGTGCATCAAAATTCATATAATAGTGAAAATAACATATAAAGATGTATTAAGGGAGTGAAAGGTTCTATTATGCAAAATGGACATAGTAGAATAAATTCGCTGATGAATTTTCATGAGAACTTTTTTAAAGTGCAAGTGATATGGAGATGCAGAAAACTGAGCTTAATATTAGAAAAATGAGAAAATTATGAAATCAAACTTGACAGATTTGCCCTTTCCAACCCAACAACCTGGAGAGCTGCGAGCAGATAGAGTACGTAATATTGGCCTGGATGGACAATTTGTCTGACCTGAAGTGAAACAGTTTCCTGTATTAACAATAAGAATGTGAGTAATCTTCCCTATGTATGAAGATATTATAATGCAGTGGGGGAACCCCTACCTTGCAGCACTCCAACAAACACACCTCTAATTAAAGTCTCTGCTATCTCTCTGCACACAGATGAAACCAGCATGGGCCTCAGTTAGGGTGGGAATTTAATATATATATATAGGCAAAATGGGCAAAACTTGTTTTAGAGGCTGGGAAGCTGATATAGATCTACATGTACATCTTAGGATGCAATGGGTTAGAAGGCTGCAATTTTTTTTTGCTCACCTTTTAAAACCTCTCAAAAACCCTTACAATTATAAAAAGCAATCAAGAGATGAGATTGTAAAAGCAGAAAAGAGCCAAAATTTATCCCTTCTAATTTGAAGGTTTAAATGTATTTCTAGAAGTCAAAAACACTGATTAGGAATGAGCTATATATTCTCAAGATGTGAAATATACTCTTTAAAGTGTAGTTCCACTTTGATTTGCAGTAGACAAGTTCCTGAGTTTTCTAAAGATATTGTATCTGCATTTGAATAATAGAATCATAGAACTGCAGGAATTTCAACTAGATTGTACATGACAGATGGCCATCTCTTGGGAGTCTGTTCTGCTGTCAAACAGCTCTTACTATCAGAAAGTTCTTCCTGATCTTTAGTTGGAATCTCCTTTCTTGTAACTCAAATCCATTGGTTCAGGTCCTACCCTCTGGAGCAGGAGAATTATTTTTTTTACTCCATCCTCTAGCCTTTTAGATATTTGAAGATTGTTATCATATCTTCTCCCTTGTCCCAGGCAATTGTTGTTATATTGTTATAGCTGCTATGTGTCTCTTGCAAACTTGCATGTTTACTCCTCATCTACATCTCTGTTATATAATATTTTTGCATTAAAGGCTGGTTGTTTTGCCCATTTATGATTTCCTTTTGGCTTTGTTGCAACCTTTATAATAACCCTGAACTTAACAAACAGCATCCTTGTAACCATTGCAAACACTCTTTTTCCTTTTCTTTTCTTGTGACTTTGTATAAGCTCTGCACAATCACCAGTGGCATTGCCAGTAATCATTAGCATCTCAACCTATTGTTCAGTGCTGTCACTCTGACAAAAGTATTTCAGGGGGCCCACCTTCTTGTTTTGGAATTTTTTAATCTGCTGTGCCTTCTACATTAAAAACTAATTGTTGATGGGTTTCCCATATGTCATGATACATTGTTGATAAGCCCCTGATTCCTCTTGCATCAACCATTTGGAAAAGTCTTCCTTTAAGATCCATGTCGGATCCCCTGACTCCCACATCAAGAAACTCTGATACTAAGTGAGTGTCAAGGCGCTAATATCCCAATAACACACAGCTCTGTCTCTCCATTCCATCTGAATCAGAAGAGGCTGAAAAAGTGTTGGATTGATGTCTGGCAGCAATGATTGAGTAGGGGCAATAAGCTGAGGCTAACAAGACAGGTGCTGCGGGTGGGTGGTTTGGGAACTAGGTGAATGGCCTGACTGGGATTGCAGTGTCCTTGAAGGAACAGGCTCATATTGTGAGAATATGGTACTTGTGGCTTGCCAGGTATAGCTGTCCTTGGACTTGGGTAGCCTGGCTCTGTTGCCTGTGCTCTAGAGACCTCCTTTCTGGACTACTTTATGTCTTCCCTGCTGCAGTATGTTCGGGGCCTTTCCATCTGTACTTCAAACCATCTTTCTGGGTCAGCCTACCACTCCCCTCAAACAGCTCATTTCCAGCAACTATGGTGTTGTTATTCAGAAGCGAGGGTAAGCCAGTAAGGTATACTTTCCCACTTTACTTCTTAGAAGATGCAGCTGTGCTTGGAGGAGTCACACCCACGAATTTTAAAAGCATGAGAATGCAGTATCAGAAAGGTAATACTTTTGTTTATTTTGAAAAGGAGACACTTGTAAGGCAAACTTCCAGGCATTGTTCCAGAGTCAGGACATCTCCTCTCTGAAATCCACATGATTAGTTCTCTTTCAACATCTTGTTCCTAACATTTCTCAAGATGCACTCTTGACAGGCTAGTTTAAGAAAACTCCATTGGATGCAGCCTAAAAAGTTGTGTCGTTGATGAATACATCTTTTTACACAACACTTACTGGTCTTCTATGGGGCTAGGCCAGGCCCCTGGCCACCCTTCAAATCTGGTCTCATACAACTTTCTTCCTGGTCCAGCTCTGCACACAAATCATTGTGATGCTACAATTCTTTCAGTGGGCTGCACTAAAAGCACCACCTAACTGCTGGTAAGGGCAGAGGGCAAGGGGCCAAGTATTTTTATTATTATTAAAGATTTTCTTGATTTGCAAAAGTGTGTGCAATGTCTGTCTCTCGTATTTTTTTCCCCCGTGTAACATTTTTACAAATCAGTTTCATTTGTTGAGACATTAGGAAGAAAAGGGGGAAAGAGGTGGAGGGGGGGAAAGATGGGTGGGGGTGAAGTCGGGTGGCGATGTTTCTATTTTACTTACTATATGTAGGGTTTGGTGTCAGCGTTGCTTGTGCAGGTTCTTTGTTGTTCACTTGTGTTCCTTTGGTGGTGAGAGAGGTTGGGGTTGGCCTATGGTGTGGTTATTCATTTGTGGTTGGCTGTGGTGGTCTTTGTTTTCAGGCTAGGGGCCAAGTTGACACTGATGCTATAAGGGGAAATTGTGTTGCTTCTTGCTTAGCTACCAAGGTAGGAGATAAGCTCAATAGACTGAAGGGTCTTCTGCTTGCCTCCTAATTAGGCTACCCATAATTTTAATTTAAGTGAGTGTATTCTCAGTTTAGAACACCTTAAGTTACACTGGCAATGTGGGAGCAGCTGCAGTATATGAGCTTTCTGTGCCACTAAGGTAGCATGAGACACCCCAGAACATGGAGGAGCCCAGCTTCATCCCTCCCTGAAGTGGTTTAGTTTAGAACAAACCTGTGGCCAGACACATGCAAAATTGATATGGACTGGAAACAGACAAATCACTCTATTTCCAGTTACAGAAAGCTGTGTGGCTTCCACCAGAAACAGCAGCCCTGCACCTCTTCTTCATAGTTCTCCCATAACTTGTGGTAACACTAGATAACATGATGCCACAGTGAAGTAGAGAGCAGGGATCAGGAAAAGTCTAGTGTAATAACATCATGCCATGCCTTTTGCATTACTAGATGCTGCCAGGGGGGGAAGTGCATTATATATTTTGGGTGGCAGCCATGCATCTCCTGTAACATCTAGCTTTGATTCAAACCTGTACCTTGTACAGCAGATGTTGCTGTTTTTTAATTAGTTTTGTGCAGTCTGATCCTATGCATGTTTACTCGTAAGTGAACACCAGTGAATTTAACAGGACTTACTTCCATGGAAATGTACATAGCGCTGCAGCCACCAAGTGGAAATCAATTAGGTCTGGTTGACAGTGCATTCAAGTTCCAAAACCATCTCAGATTTTCATTTCTATTATCCAGACTAGACCAAGGCAGGTACAGCTAATTTAATTTCCATATTTATGAACACAGGCTTTATTTGGTTATGCTAAATGATGCCCTCAGGGATATTAGTGCTCTGTAAATGCATAACAGTCAGATTAGACAATAGTATGTGATTTGCTGGTGTAATTAAATAAAAATGATCTCATTTAGAAACCTCATTCTTCTTAGGATTTAAACATACATCTCTATCTTCTTGTTTGCTCTTTCAGTGGCTGAAATTATTTTAAAACTTGAAAACTGAACTGTGAATTATTTGCTGAAAGGTTGCTTTTGGATAGAGCTAGCTGGGATTTTGGGGTACATTCTGTTACTCTTTTCAGATAAAATTTGTTGAGCAAAATTTGTTTCAGACATAAATGTAGCATGATTGTCAACAGTCCTGACTGATTGCAGCATGTCTCTCTCTTGGTTCCCCTCCCCCTGAAGTTGAACCTCTGTGATATGAATTGGAGAAGGCTAGATTTTTATGGCTTTCTGTACCAGTGAGAGGCTGCCCTGGCAATCAAACATGTATCCAGTTTTTTACAGGGATAGATTAAGAGATTTGCTGAGTTTCAGGTAAGAAGAGTTTGTTTGGAAAATAGTATTTTGGTTGCCTTTAAATGCTTGGGTAAAGCTGCACCAGGCAAGGAGCTTTGCGTTTTCAAAGGGAGATGGTATTTCTTATCTCTTTTCACAGAGAAGATTAAAAACCTTCTCCATGCAGGACAAGCGATATGTTCTTAGATGAAAAAATATGTGTTTGTGTGCAATGTGTGAATTTCTTGCATATTGTTATGTTTAAGAATGTTTCTTTTTGCCATTTTTGGCAGAAAGAAAGAGCAGAGGTTGGGGGGGATTACATAGGTGACTGAGAGAGTATGATGACTTCATCTTTACATCATGTGCGCATATGCTAAACTTGAAGCGACACTGGATGTGTTTTTGTAGTTCAGAGCAGCTATAGGGGCTCCCAAATTAGATAGGAGAAGCAGCATTATGGGAGGGGGGTGTAAGCCTTTCTTCAATGCATGATTATTTCCCTGATCTAGTTTGCCTGCTCAAGTTTGCTCCATGGGGAAGAACAAAGCTGCACTGTACACATACTGCAACCTCCACTTGCCACGGATGCTGAGATGTAGATCCTGAATCAGAACAGAACCCTTCACAAAAAAAACCCCACCACAGGGCTGTGCAAATGTTGCCCAACTTGTATTTTCTAATATTGGAAAGAATAGCAAGGAACTGGTTGAAAAATCCTCCCTCATCACCCTTCTTTTGAACAGACCAGCATCCCATTCTTTTTCAGTGAAGATGATACCAGCTAGATGCGTTTTAAAGTGCCTCAGATTGTCTTAGGACACAATCGTGTGGCAAAATATATAGGATTTGTTCAAAGAATGTGGGTTTACATAATTGGGACCCTGCCTGTATCATCCTTTTGGTTTGCACTCAAATATCACAGAGGCCTCAGTAATATAACCTATCATAGCTAAACTCTATTTTTGGTATCTTCTGGTTTCTGCCTGGCTGTTTTCCAAGAAGAAATATCTGAGACGTGGCTAATGATCCCTGGGATTGTCTGGTTTGATGCCTCTATAAACATTTTCCAGTTTCTTTTTCCCACACAGAGCCGTGCCTCTGGCCTCGCTGCCACTCCCTCCCCCCCCCCGGGATTTCATAGTGAAAATGTATTTTATATAAATCATACCCTGTGGATAGACAGATGTTTATATCTAGCGAACATGGGAGTCACGTAGACACTCACAATATTGGGCCACTCCCCATCTCTAGACATGCTTGACCCTAAGAGCTATAATAAGGAAATAGCTTCATTACTCTGTGTGTCTTTGAGAAACAAGCTTCATATCACTTGCTTCTTTCCTGTGTCTTCAACATCCCTGAGAATCGTCCAAGTCCCCTGTTCCTGCCCCCCTCATTTAATTTCCTTTCCATGATTGGTTTTAGACTCTGCAATGCCTAAACAGTATTCCTTTGCAAGTACAGCCAGAGACACGATCTCTCTGTCTGAGTACAGCACTCATTATAATAGCGTCTAAGCATCCTGCTCTCTGGGCAGCAACAACAGCTCATTCATAACCACCATGATTGCTGTTTGACAAAGAAGCCCACATCCCATTCAACATCTCCAGTGCCAAGTGCTTTCTAAAAGAAAGAAAGAAAAATCTAAAGAGATTTAGGCAATTCTTCAGACCAGGAATGGGAGACTTGTTCAGTGTGAGGGGACCTTCTAATGGGTTGTAGTATTTGGATAACATTCAAATCCAGAGAATCAGCAAGGTAGTACAAGCTCAAGGAGATAGAATGGACTTCAAACAAAAATGAGGCATAGCACTTTTCAATACTCCCTGAAATTTTGCAGAAACTATATGCATTTTAAAACAACAACAAACAGGTAGCTATGTTGATTAGGAGAAATTTGCACTAAAATGCTGATGAATTGAATGGATTTTTCCCCTTGTTATCTGATGTGGAAATGTTGAGATGGGAAAAATGAGAAACCTAGATAAACCTAAATTGACAGATTCGCCTATCCCTGAGGTAATCGGTCCTGATCATGGGGCCTTTTTGATGCTGATCCCAGGGGTGGACTTTGGTTTTTCAAATTTCAGTGGCACCCTGTACAAGGCCAAAATTTTGGACATGCACCCTTCACCTTCTGTTCTGTTCAATTCACTATGTTATAGTTGCAGCGTCCTGCAACAACCGTAAAGCTTTTTGCCCAGTGCAGCAGAACTGGTCACGCTGCCTTAAATCCGCTTCCGCACTTTGATCCTCCCTACTCTCTGCAGTCTTTTAGACCTCTTATTAGCACCTCATTTTACTGCTTGTATAAACCAGGTTTTGTCTCTGTTGCTTCAAGTAGATTATACACAGGGCCAAATATACTGTATACTGAATACCATATACTGTATTCTACATATGATCACACCACACATGTAAGAATTAGGTACCTGAAAAGTAATGCTATATCGGCTCTCTTTTTAAAGGACTGTTACCTATGTAACTGTTTAAATTAATTAAACAACAACCATGTAGGCCTGATGAGACCTTACAAGACAAGTAGGAGCTTTTGGAGGCCTTCTAGTGATCAGAGGCAGTGGTGTATATTTCCTCCCTTGCCCTGAGCTAAAAGAAGAGCTCTTTATCTTCCACTGTGAAAAGCAGAAGCAGAATAAATTAGTGGAAAGAAGCAGCTGTATGCAAATTGGTTAATTTTGTGTACTCTATTTGAGCTCTGTATGCTTCTTAACAGTAGTACAGCTATATTAGAAACTTCTTTGTCATTCTCTTCCACAGTGGAACTGAAAGGTGCAAACACCTTAGACTAATTTGGGTTGCATTTTTTTGGAGTTTGCAGAATTTGGCTACCTTCTCACATAGTTCCCCCCCCTTCTCCTCTAGCACAGTGGCGGGGCTGGTGCGCATCCTGGGGGCGTGGCACACCACCTGTAGGGGCATGGCGCCCAGTGCGGGTAGGCGAGCAGCCACAATGGCACCCCACTGGGATCACGCTGCCAGGAGCGGTGCGCTCCCCCCACCCTCCTCTTCCTCTGCCAGTGCTCTAGCACGAAATGGACGTAGATCAGGTTAGAAGTCAGCTGTTCTATTTCTGTGTATCATATGAAACATGGTGTATTAGTTAACACTTGCTCTCTGTCAGTGTGTAAATCCATTGAACATTGGCTGTGTGCCAAAGCTTTTAGACTGATATGGACTTTTTGTGCTTTTTGACACATGAGGCTTCTGAGAGTGCTCGGGTGGTGTCACTGCCAGATTTTCTTGTGCCACGCTGTTCTAGTTTTCAGAGGCAAAAAATGTACCTTATGATCCTCCCTTTTCATGCTTGTGCATTAAGTAGCAGACCTGGCTTATTTGAGCTGCTCAAGATTGATAGCCGCCACAGTATATTAAATTCTGTCCCATTAAAAAGGCAGTTAAAATAAGGAAAGGGGAAAGGAAGAATAGGGAATCTGTAATTGACTATATGGAAATGGCTGAGATGACTGGCAGAATCCGAGATCAGGGAGAAGAGTTGGTGGAAGAAGATTGGAGGAAATTTAAAATTTATTTACAGAAGTATTGTAAAATGTATGAATGCTGATGACATTGAAATAAATTGAAGGTGTTCTAGTAATAAGAGATAAAAATTTGAAATTATAAATTTGGGAGGTAAAACATATAAGGACAAAGTAGTAGGATATGAATTTGCTGAACTAATTGTTAAAAAGGGATATAAAAAAGGGAGGCGTGAGGAAGTCAGGAAAGTAAGTTAAGTGAAAATGAATATTTAGAAAAGAGTGATTTGTGTTTCTCTTATTTTATTTTATGTGTGATGATTGTTTTTTATTTCTTTTTCTAAATGTTTGTACTTTATGTATTGTGAAAGTTTGTATTGTTGTCTTTCATATTTTTTCTGTGTTTCTCTGTGTTTTTATTGTTCTATTTTTCTATTGTTAAAACTAATAAAATATCATAATAAAAATAAATAAATAAATAAATTCTGTCCCATTAAAAAGGCAGTTAAAATAAGGAAAGGGGAAAGGAAGAATAGGGAATCTGTGACCATCCAGATACTATTGAACTGCAACTCTAGTCATCCCTGACTGTTGTCCAGTCTTGTTGAGTCTGATGGGAATTGTAGTCTTCTGGAGACCCAAGCTTCTCCTTCCATTTGGGGCTATATAATTTACAAAAAAAGTGACTCAAAGTGCAGCGGGTGGTTATGATAGAAGTTTAGAAAATCATGCATACCTAGAACTTGTAGTTATCCAGTGAAATTGCTTGGCTGTGGATTCAGAACATGCAAAAAGAAGGGTCATCTTCACAGCATTGATGTATGGAATTCACTGCCACAAAACATGGTGATGGCCATAACAGGGGATCAGTGAAATGCATGGAGATTTATTGACAATTGTTAGCTATGATAACTGCATGGAGCCCCACGTTCCAAGGCCACTTGCCAGTAAATGCTGGTTGCAGGAAAAACAACAGCATGAAAGGGTTATAACCCTCACATCCTTCTTGTGGGCTTCCCAGCGGCATCAGGTTTGCCACTTTGAGAAAGAGGATGTTGGGCTAGATATAGCCCTTTAGTCTGATCTAGCAGGGTACCTCAGATGTTCTTAAAATCATTTTGTTCCCTATTTAGTCCAAGAGCACAAACCAACCAGTGTAGTTGGCTGAATGGCTGTTTGCAGATACGTTGTATGGCAAAAACACAGATGCCTCCCAAGACAATTACTGCGTTATACTTCAGAAGCAGTTTAACACAGGAGTTACAGCATATCTTTGTAGCAGCACAACCGCAGATCTTTCTTCTGTGGAATAACTTTTTGTTAGGTTCTTTATTAGGAATATTAAATGATACAAATAAATAGGCAAAGTCTTCTCATGTCATTGGTATATCACAAAAATAGCACAATGAATTTGCAGTAATATCTGCAACATATGGTGCATTACTGGAGGTTAGTGTGTAAGTTATTGGTTTGTGAATTGGTTTAAACAAAAACAAAGGGGATACAGGACAGAACAGAATTAAAAGGCAGATCTTTCTGAAGGAAGGCCTGGGTCAGGGTTGGACAGCTTTGTTCAACACTGGAAACCACATCTGAAAAAAATGTTACAGTAATGTATCTGTCGGTACCAGCATGAGTGCTAGAAATTTTTCTTTCTTAGAAAAGTAAAATGCAGACTTCTCAGTATTCTAACAAGACCCTGTGATCAGGAGCAACAACAGCCACTCCTGACATGCACTGTGGACTTCTAAACTGATGGCATTTAACTGACTGGCTCTTGATGAAGTGTTAAGGGGAGTGTCCCTCTGTGAGCATCTCATATCTTCATCTTGGACTAAGATATAATCTGGGCCAGGAAAAATAAATAAGCAGCCAACTACAGGCAAAATTGTTGTTGAGGGTGCCCTCTGCTAAGGGTGGTTTCCTCAGTCACAAGCAGGCTGAGATGTTGGGGTAGCACCTCTTCAGAGGAGGCAAGAGGGGGAAAGAGGATATCCTAGAACAAGTCTCTGGAAGCTCTGGAACTGGTAGACTCTCATACCATTTGCATTTTTCCTCTGCCACTTCTTCTGCAAACTGTGTCAGCATTAGAAACAAAGCATGTTTTATCCCTCCCCACCACCCCATCTTGTCTTAACCGTTTATTAAGATTTACATGAACAAAACAGAAATGGAACATGAGTCAGTTGCAGGGCTGGATGATTTAATTAATTCCACAATCACATCTCACCAGGAATTGCTTTTTTGGCACAGAACTCAACATCTTAAGAACAAGAGCTTTCTTTCTATCACTAATTGCAGTGTGTGAGGGATTTTTGTTAGTATCATCGCTAGGGTGGGACAAACATCCTTCACATGCTGCTGTCCCAACTTAAGTTTCTAGTCTTCATGGCTTATTTGTGGGAAACATCTGGTCAAATTTCAAAAGCCAGGAGTGGGAAGGACTGGGCCAGATTTCCAGTACTCAGGGAGATGGAGAGAATGTAGTGTGCACAAAAAGCAAATGCATGCAGATTTGTATAACTTATTCTGATCACATCATTCAGCTTTACCTGTAGCAGAATTTGAGTTATTTAGGATGCAGAGTTGTGAAGGGGGGGAATGCAGAGTATGCAAAGTTTTGTTTCTCTGTCATAGCCTGCTTCACTGGATTTGCTTACTTTCCATTCACTGAATGCAATTCTTAGTGGCATCACTTTCTCAATAACACTTCTGGGTGGGTACAACTGGTTCAATTTGGGAGGGGGTGTGTATGGCTTGTTTTTGTCCAACTTTTAAGCCCATTTTACATTTTGAGATGAATACTGACTCGTATGGTTACCAGTATGTGACAGCAATTGAATAAGAACCTGTTAAGAGCAAAATATGGGCAAATTGATTGTGTTGTGTCAGATAAGGCAGGAGTGGGGAACTTTTGGTCCTCCAGATGTTGCCAAACTACAACTCTCATCAGTGCTAGCAAGTGTGACCAGGGATGAGAGCTGTAGTTCAGAAACAACTGGAGGACCAAAAGTTCCCCACTCCTGGCTGAGATAAGGGCGTGTCCAGATGAACTGTTTATTGCAGGTTTATCCTGATTTGCTAGTACAGGTACTAAGCTTACAAGGAGGTTTGGATATACAGTGGTACCTCGGGTTAAGTACTTAATTCGTTTCAGAGGTCCGTTCTTAACCTGAAACTGTTCTTAACCTGAGGCACCACTTTAGCTAATGGGGCCTCCTGCTGCCGCCGTGCTGCCGGAGCATGATTTCTTTTCTCATCCTGAAGCAAAGTTCTTAACCCGAGTTACTATTTCTGGGTTAGCGGAGTCTGTAACCTGTAGCGTATGTAACCTGAAGCGTATGTAACCCAAGGTGCCACTGAAATTCATTCTGATTTCTTTGCAGGGAGTTATATGAAAATGAACATTCATCCTGATTTACTTGTGGAGCATTTACACATCATCCTGTTAATCATTCTTTCATCTCACACTTTTCAGTGTATTTTCAAGTCATCTTCCGAACAGCAAAAAGGCAGTTTGCACTAGGGCAACAAAACACTACAATCGCTTTCAATTGCACAAACCTAAATTTCCAGGTATGCGCTTAGATCCCTCCCGCAAAATACTGACATCCTGGATGCACTCAAGGAAGCTGAGTTAGAGGGCAGCTTCTGAGAAGTACATTTTCTCAAGCCATTCTGAATCCCCCTTCTGAGTTTGGAGAAGGCTATTTGAAAGAGGCTGTAGACACATGCTTTTCAAGCAGAAGATCCCAGGTGCCTTCCTTGACATTGCAAGTGAAAAGCATCAAATGGCACAGTGGTGCTGAGTATATGGGGCAGAGGGGGCTTCATCCCCCTCAATATTTGGGGGCATAGGGCTCAGCCCCAGTATCTAGTTTGTATGGTGCATTTTAATTGGTCATATCATCCTGCCACCATATCTGAATGCTTACTGTCCCTCTCCACACCTAGCAAAGTATTGCCACCTAGTGAGCTGGAAATCACACAACAAAGGGTAAAACCACGCATGACACTAAGTCATGTGTAGTTTTTCTCTTAACTTTTTTTTTAAAAAAAAAATAAGGTGCAACCAGGGAGGCTGTAATCTTCAACATGAGACCTGGCCACAGGATGGGGCTGCTTAACCCTTTCCCTTACATCAGGCTTCTGACTAAAATTGCTTACCCATCCCTCTTAGCTTCCTCAACAGGGGAAAATGTATGCCACTTTGGCAGGAAGTCTTCAATCCTGTTTTGGGCATTGCTGAGGCCTTATTTCTAACTCAAGGTTGAGTGTGGGGCCTGCAGGTCTGGATTTCTTCCTTGCCTCTGTGCTATAATTTTACCTATAACATTTCTTCATTGTATATCAGCAGGGTCTAGATGAAGCATTTAACAGCAAAGACACAAATGAGAGCTTCTCATCCCATTGGAGTTGTGCCTGTTCACAAGGTGCACACTTTGGCCTGATTTCAGACTTGAGTTTGACTTTTATGGTGTCTCAAAACTTCCAGTTTGCACCTCCTGCTAGAGACCAGGTGTGCAATTGTCATGACCCTAACTTGCTTTCTATTTCCCGCTCTCTTCTAGTTTCTTTCTTACTTACTGGGGCTCAGACACAAGAGGTGCTGGAAATCCACAGCCTCTCTGAGATGTGCAGCCCTTTTCTGGCTGAGCCGTGAGATGGCAAGTGCCTCAAAGTCAGGTCTTCCCATGTGTCAAGTGCCGACACCTGACTTGGGAGGTGCTCTCTACATAACACAAGATAGACAGTGATGACGAAAATCAAGACTTACGTTTGACAGTGCTACGAGATTCCTGGAACCCAGCTGGCTCCGAACCCCAGCCCAAGGATTCACATTCACGCTCTGCCCCTTGCCCATGCCTGGCACCTGAGCCTGCACCTCCTCTTCCCTTCTCTGCCAGCCAGCACATCTTCCACAGCCCCACACTGCGCTTTCGCCCATCCTCCAAGGTCTGATACACCCAGTTGGGGGTAAAGGCAGCGGCGTTGTTGAGAATAAGTGAGACCAGAGCTACCAACACAGCTGTGGCTACCAGCTTCTGGACAGTCATATCTGACTGTCATCAACCGCTGGCAGCCTCTCTTTGTAGAAGATCCAAGAGTCCCGATCAGCTGCAGTACATTTAATTGGGGCTGCAGATGGGAGGCAGGCGCAGGATGAAGTTATGAATGGCTAGAGAACATCACCATTCATTCTCAAAGTCAGCTCCTGGGGGGTTTCTGATTGCACAAAGAGCGACTAGGCAGAGAGGGGCAATCCATATAACAAGCAGAAGCGAGGCTTCCAGAGTTCTGTCTTCCCAAGCGGTGCCTTATCCACCTTCCTGCACTTTGAGCAGAGCCAAGCTGGTGAAGAGCTGAAAGATGAGGTGCATTCTTTCTGGAACCAACTTGCGAAATGTTGATGTAGGAAGTGCTGCGTTCTTGGACAGTAGAGGCTAAAATGCCTGCAAACGGTGCCTCAACCTTCTGGAACACAGCTGTGAGAGGAGACTAAGATCTGCATAGGAGTTAGGCAGCAAGAGCTCTTAAATCGTTTCACAGCTGCCCCAAACTCAGAGCATCCCACAGACGCAGTAGAAATTCATTCTTAACACCAAGAGAAATTCTGAGGAAAAATTCAACACTTATTCCCCAAGGAGCCCTGGAAAGCTGGTGTATTCCAAGGAAATCTGCTCTGCTGCCCCTGTTCTTCTTCGAATGTCAGGGCTGTGTGAGGTAGAAGCAGGATAGCAGAACCTCTGCTGCAAGGAAGTTTTTTCCTCCTATCTCTCAATGGAGAGGAAATGGTTGTTTTTGTGGCTGTTTTTGGTGAGCCTCAGGGCGTAGCCGGCTGCAACAAACAGAGCCACTGCCACAGCAGTCAGATGTGAACAGGATGTGTTTCCTGAAAGGAAAAAGACTAAGGGAGACTTCTAAAGTTCCAATCTCTCTCTCTCTCCCTTGCTCTCCCCCCATAAGCCTCCCCCCTCATTCCAGTATTCTCCTCCCTCTCTCTTCCTTTGCTTCCCAGAAAAATGTAACCAGTTCAGTGATATTGTGTTAGTAGGATTAGTTTTACAGGTCCTTTTATGTGCCAGATTCAGCTGTTGGGGCTTGAGCCAATTATGAAACCCAACTGGGAAAATCAAGGCTTTTCAGGGACTAGAGTTATCTGGGCCTCTTCCCAAGCAAAATTAAAAATCAAACTCTCAGATCCTGGCAATGAAAGCAAGAAGTTTGGAGATTTTTTATTTTTTAAAAAATTGCTTACTGACAGGAAAAATAACCAAAAGTATGTGAGGGGAAATTGTCACTTGGGAGTTTCTCTTGCCGTATCTGTCTTCCAAAGACAAATTTAGCATCGCATCATGCTGATGTGCACTTTATGAGAGTAATTCCATTTGCAGGACAAAAATTGGTCATGTTGATGAGTGCTAAGGACAGTCAAGCAACTCTTTCCCCATTGTGTGTGTGTGTGTGTGTGTGTGTGTGTGTGTGTGTGTGTGTTACTACAGCTCTTGCCTTTATTTGCAAAAGCTAATTTTACTTTAAAATATGCCTTTCACATAAAAAATTGAAAACAGCTAATGACCTGAAAGTATTCAGTCAAAATAAAACTATAGTAAAAAGCAGTAAAATGCTCGTAAAAACAGACAGCAGATATAAAAAGAACAAAAGCAGAAATGTATATGAATAATATCAAACAGTGGCAAAAGTATTCAGTAAAAAACAAACACCTGGCAATTGGAGCAATAAATAAATAAAGGTGCAACTTGTGCTCCTCATTCATATCATATCTCTATACACAGTTCCTAATATAGTGGTAACACTAAATCAGTGGTGCACAATCTGTTGCCCTCCAGATACTGCTGGACTCCAACTCCCTTCGTCCCCAGCCAGCATGGCTTAATGTTTAGAGATGATGGCATTCATCAGTCTCAAGGGACAATGGAGTACACTTACAGGGGTGAAATCAAAATGCTGCCTTAGCAGCACCGAAGTGACCTTCTTGGAGTGCAAGCCTAGGCAGTGTGTATGGAGGTCCCGGGCTGCCCAGGCAACAATACCCACTTCTTGGCATCTCTCATGTGGTCCAGAGGAAAGTATAGCAATGCATTTGACACCAGCTGGGCTGCAAGAGTTGACGGAAGGATGTGTACAAGGCACCATCCAACTGTCTTAGGGACTCAACTCTGGATTTATGTAGGGTTTACTCCTTAGCCTTCTCTTCTCCTGAAGATAATCCCTCAAGGCAGCGGATGTTTAGAATCAAAGTGTTTCTTTCAGATGGGCTACCTTCCCAGTTGATAAGCCACATCTGCCCCTAACTTTCCTCTATAGCACATGCAGTAATCACCTTCTTTACCATTGGGCACAATGTTGGTCTTGTCTGCTCATTTTACCAGAGCCTGTTTTCACATGCAGGGAAAGTGCTTAATTTACCAAGGGTTTGAGATCCGTGGGAGATCTGGAGCAATATCTGGAGGGTCACAGACCTGCCTCCCCCACCCCACCCCCCGCCAAATTACAAAAATGTTAAAATAAGACTATCAGGTAACTGTAGCTTGAAATCAGTATGTGTTTTGCTTTTTTTAAGTTTTTGAATATTCAAGGTTGTAGCTATCTCAGTTATGCTCAGAGTAGGCCTACTGAAATTAATGAAACTAAGTTAGGTATGTCCATTAATTTCAATAGTAGGGCTAGCATTGGATACAACCCTCTATGTCTTTCTTCCTTTTTTGCATAATTTTTGTGTTAGTTGTATCCTTCACTAAATCCAAACATGTGTGATGATTACATCTTTTTAAGCCCAAGTTGCAGGTGTTCTTGGCTTTCTTTGGGAAACAACACATGCTTATATCCATCTTTTTCTTTTATAAAAAATAATCATACATATGTAGACGGTAGAATGTACTGGGAAGGGGGTGATGTCTGCGCAACAGAAGGGGACGTGGGTGGCGCTGTGGGTAAAACCTCAGTGCCTAGGACTTGCTGATCGTAAGGTCGGCGGTTCGAATCCCCGCGGCGGGGTGAGCTCCCGTCGTTCGGTCCCAGCTCCTGCCCACCTAGCAGTTCGAAAGCACCCCTAAGTACAAGTAGATAAATAGGTACCGCTTTATAGCGGGAAGGTAAACTGCGTTTCCGTGTGCGGCACTGGTGCTGGCTCGCCAGTTGCAGCTTCGTCACGCTGGCCACGTGACCCGGAAGTGTCTTCGGACGGCGACGGCTCCCGGCCTCTTGAGCAAGATGAGTGTGCAACCCTAGAGTCGGTCACGACTGGCCCATACGGGCAGGGGTACCTTTACCTTTACTGCGCAACAGAACTGAATTGGTTTAACTGTCACTTGTTTCATCAACAAATTCTGCCTTGTTTGGGATCTCTAACAGAGATCTGCACCTGCACCAAACTACAGCTATGAGGATTCTCTGCAGGATGTCATGATAGTTAAAACCAATATAACTTGGTATCTGCTTTGCTCTTGCTCCTGCAATGCTAAAATACATGGGTGAACAGCAAATAAACCCATTATAAGACTGGGCTTTTTCCAAATGCATAACCTAAGAGAATTATTACCTGTTGTTATAGGTATCGTGCAGAAACTTCACCCTGTTAAGTTGACTGAAGCCAGTGTATGGCAGGAACTTGGTGAGATGCACCAGAAATGGAAGTAAGCTGCACAGTGGCCCCTCCATATAATTTCCAGCTGTCATTTGTGTGCTTGAAGCAAACCGTAGAGGAATCCAGAGCGGAAGGTGTTTCTGGGGACTTGGGCATCCTTCTGTTTCTACTTCTGAAAGTGGAAGCGGGAGGGAGAAGTATGAGCCAGCTGGGAATAGTGCTTTGCCCTCTTCCTGGCCCCGGCCTAGGGTGTGTTTTTTTAACTCAGGAAATCTTGAGGTCCATTTCAGCTATATAGTTCTTCAATATGGCTCCCATCCTGATGGGGACCTGACAGGATGATACTTTTCCTTCTCTAGTTCCTGTCTCCTCCTGGGGAGGGAAGCAGGTGGGGCTGGGTAGAGGGGACAAAGTTGTTTGTACTGTTCCGCATTAGGGTTCTTCACATTTAGTGTTGTGTTGTTGCTTTTTTCCAATGAGAAAGCTGAAATTAGTCATCAGGCATTTACGTATACTGTGGTTTTCCTGGGGTTTGTGGAGTTGTTTGCAGCTGTCACCCAGACAAAGCCAGCCCATCACGTGCTCCTATTGCATGGAGAATCAGTGTTTTATTACCATTCAAGTCACTAACCCAGCTTGCTGGTAAATGGCAGTCCTTGGCTTCCTACTTCTATCAGTGTGGCTGAGTGTTAGCTGAGTTACATCACTGTCAGGCATGTCACACATACACCCCTTTACCCCTATCATTTTTAACCCCCCACCAGTTGCCAGTTGTCTCTCTCCCCCCCCCCCCACTTTAATATTACGTTCTTCTGTGCCATTGGAGGCTGTGCACTAATCTGTTGGAGCATATTTGTCCTGCAAAAGATAAATTCTCTCCTTTCCCCACCTGCAGCAAAGCTATCCCCATTTATTTTAATTCAATGGGAAGTGACTTTCGCAGTGTTAACATGGCATTGCTGCCTTCTGTTGAGTAGGTGTCTTTCTCCTGCAAAGTCCATAACAAGAAGGGCTGTAGCTCAGTGGTATATCTGGGTGGACCAATGGCCTGACTTGGCATGACAACTGCATATGTTCCGTTGGACAGTTGAAGATTTATTGAGCTGAAGAAAGGATGCTCAATCATAGCCCTTGCAAAATTAGGTCATATTCTTTAGTTCCCACATCTAGTGGTGAAGTTGATTGTCCATTTTTACACACTTTGTTTTTGTGACTTGTATATGTCACTAAAGTACTGCAATGTTCTCAGTTTTAGATAACTTTTAAGCCTTATGAGAGTTGCTGTTCCGCAAGGTAATTCAGGATGCCCCTTTTTTCAGTCTTTAGTCCACTTGCCATTCTGAAAAGCATCTCAATCA
The DNA here is from genome assembly GCF_027172205.1 of Podarcis raffonei. Lineage (NCBI taxonomy): Eukaryota > Metazoa > Chordata > Lepidosauria > Squamata > Lacertidae > Podarcis > Podarcis raffonei. Next base: position 37,219,320 of record NC_070615.1, on the reverse strand, counting down.
CATCAATGAGAGATTTTGTGAACAAGGTGCAATATATCCTATACTTCTAGGTAGGAATGTAAGAAGGCATCATTTTCCATTCCACCCTTTGTTTTCTACATGCAGCACTGTTTCCATTCCACTGCAGTTCATTTTCCTCCAAAATCCATATTATTTGTCATTCTGTTTGCTATGGCAAAACTTCTGTAATTTAGTTAATTAATGACATAGATTATGTTGCCATTATGTTATTCCACCCCATCCATTTCAATGCAAAGGAAACACAGTTTAAATAGGAGAAAACATCAATTATGTATCATTTGTGGACTAAAAGCAGCAACCGTAGCAATACTGGCTCCGTTTGCTGGTTTAATTTCATTCTGGACATGGGACAAATAATCAAGCATAATCAATTTTCACTCCATTTTCTGTTTTCAGCAGAATTCTCCCACATCCCTTCTTCTAGTTGATGCTCTGTCCTTTTGATTTCAATGAATGAAATGCAAATAAATGGAGAGGGGGAGGCAAATGACAAGAAAACATCCGAGTCTGGAATTGTTATAATTAAACATATAATTTCATAACACTTTTAAAATGTATGTTTTGCTTTCATCCTCACAACTCTATGAAGCGGGCAGCTTGCATTCCCATTTTACAGGTGGAAAACTGAGGATGTGCTCCTTTAAATGAGGGGAGAAATATTGTAATCCATCACTTCTCCCCTTGCTGCATCTGGTCTTTGTTAGGACCTCTTGCTCTAGCTGATGAAGTGCAGATGTGAGGTAGCATTCCAAAGATAAACTCAGGAAATTCTCAGAGTCTGCTGTGGGGGGCTGAGTTGGTTGTTATTTGACTTTTGCTCTGTTTTGTTTGGGGTGCTGAGCTTAATATTCAGCAGGAAAAGAAGCAGCCTTTGATAGACTGCACTGACAAAAACAGCAGCCTTCAAGAGAGAGATTCCATGAGACATTTTAAAAGATAATAGGTCTGTGCCTTCTGTCCATTAACATTCCTTCTAATTCCTTTAGGTTGCCATCTTAACTGCATTTTCTGAAGAGCAGAGATGCTTAAGGATCAGTCTGCATTTTTAGTGAACCAACTTGATTTACACTTCCCTGGATGAATGCAGAGACTGCAATACAATTATCCTTTGAATTTTGCAATACACGTTTTGATTCAAAATGGTGTCTGGCACCCAAGCATCAAAGATGACCCTTGCCCCAACCTTGGGAACCCTCATGCCTAGTTTGGCAACGATATCTCGAGTGGCGGTCAAAGCAATGTCAAAAAACAGGCAAAGTCATGCCAAAGTGATGTTTCGGTCTGCCAACTTGATTCAATCAAGGGCTCCGAGGTGTGTGTGGCAGAGGCAGGGGGCTCTGAGACTGATCCAGGAGAAGGGGTCAACAATTTATGGGGTTTTGTGCCGCCCATGAGGCAGGAGCCGTGGCTGAAGGAAGGGGAAGAGGCCAAGCAGTTGGAGACAGGGGAGGAGGTGCAGGACATGCCAGGAGCAGACTGTTCCTGAGAGGACTGGGCCAGTAGAATCCCCTCCATTCTCTTTGCCACTGTCTCCAAGGACCAGGAGAGGCTTAAAGAGGCAGACACAGCAACAACTTCCGTGTAGGAGAAGTTGCAGGTTGCTTGCATGCACTCCGTCAGGCAAGGGTACTTAACTTTAGGTGGAGGCGTGGTCACACTGTTGCTGCAACAGTCCAGCTTGAAGCCAGGGGCACCAACTTGCCCCCCACATTGAGGGGGCGCTGTCATGTGATGCACCCTGGCATGCACAGAGGGCTCTGTGCTTGCACGGCCCAGCCACAGCCAGAGCCAGGATGCTGAGCTGTGGCTGGTATGAGCAAGCGTGGAGATTGCCCTCCACGCTTGTCCAAGCCGCCTCCTGGCTTCTGGGCTGCCGGGCAGAGTCTGGGGCTGGGACATGTGGAGGGCGCCTGCCAGCAGCTGGGGGTGGCCCTGCACCCTGCACAAAAATATTGGGGGGAGCTGAAGCCCCCTCCGTTGCCACTGCTCGGAGCACAAGCCTGGGGAGGGGATGCTGTAAGGAGGTGTGTGTTAATCTGAATTTATGATATGGTTTATCTCTGTAGATCATTGCATAGGATTGACATAACTTCCATATAACATGAGACCCTCCATGATTAGCTTCAGTGACTTTGGAAAAAGACTGATCCCAGTCCCCTGCTGAAAGGCATTTGGTCATATTCTGAGTTCACCCACATCTGACTTAAAACATTAACACACGCAAATTTAGTTGCTAAGTACAGAATACTCAGCTCCTCAGAATGATCCATCCACACAATGCTAAGGTGATTTAAAGGCAGAGGTGCCTTGGTTCAGATAATTGCTTGCTATCAAAGTCTTTCACCCACTTGTTAAGCAAACAGGATGGCCAGCTTTAGCCATTTTTCACTAAGATGGGCAAGGTGAGAATTAAGCAGGAAATTCCAGAAATAAGTATAGAAATAAGTAGGAATCACTCATTTCACAGCTGCCCCCCCTTATTTGTATGCCTTGGCAAAAATGTATTTTAAAAACCTAAATTCAAAGGTTAGGTAGCTCTCACATTTCCAACAGGACAGCACTTAACCCAGAGCTCCCTCCCCTAAGACTCTTTAAGGACAGACATACTTTCTTTCCCCACCTCCCTCTTTCTAGTGTAGGCAAGATTCTCATGCCATGCTTCCATAGGCCTTTCCAATAGTTCAGGAATCTTCTACTGTTTCATCCAAGTGTGTATGTATTGTAATTTGCTACCTGCTTAGACTGTAACTTTGCTGTCCACGCAGCAGTTTTATATATTCTAGTCCTCCTATTTTATATAATAAACCAAGTTTTATTTGTTTCTTCGTGTGAGAGTTTCTTGTGGGCATAAGATTAAGGGTTAACGCACAACCATAACAAGCCCAGTGGTACCTCAGGTTAAGTACTTAATTCGTTCCGGAGGTCCGTTCTTAACCTGAAACTGTTCTTAACCTGAAGCACCACTTTAGCTAATGGGGCCTCCTGCTGCTGCTGCGCCGCCGGAGCACGATTTCTGTTCTCATCCTGAAGCAAAGTTCTTAACTGAAGGTACTATTTCTGGGTTAGCGGAGTCTGTAACCTGAAGCGTATGTAACCTGAGGTACCACTGTACATGTCATAACCAGCAAAAGATCCTATACCTCTCAGCGGTGTGTATATACATGTACATACGTGCTTGCGGTGCACATGTAAGTTCAGGTTCACATATTGCAGCAATGCCAGTTACTTAGTCACCAGAAACCTCTCTGTGCCTCAACTGAGCAGCTTCAACAATAGGCCTGGGCAATGCATTGATAAATCACTCAGGACTGGTATGAGGGCATGTTCAGCTGCCATGGTGTCTTCCCAAGATTGGTTCCTCCTTTGCAAAATGCAACTCTCAGCACCTCACCCCTTCTTGTTTCCTGCAGTGAATCCGTCTGGGAGAACATGGCCCGCATGTGTGTGAAGACACAAAGGCTGGATGTTGCCAGAGTTTGCCTGGGGAATATGGGCCATGCTAGAGGAGCCAAGGCACTGCGGGAGGCTGAGCAAGAGCCAGAGCTGGAAGCCAGGGTAGCCATGTTGGCAATTCAGCTGGGTATGCTGGTAGGTCAGGTGTCTTTTTTCAAAGCAACCCTCTTTCATTTCATATTAAGCCATTTGGAGAGCATGAACGGTTCCCAAATTGTGTTGGAGCAGGAAAAAAGCAGGCACTTTGAAAAGATGACTAGAGACACTTCCAGACTGCCACTATTTTGGGGCAGGATTCTGTGTCATTCTGGGAAACTCAGACTGCGCAGTTAAAGCAGATTGGGACCTCTTGCACCCGCTTTGCTTTCCCCAGTCCTTCCGCTGGCATGCAGCCCTCGGATAATTGGTCAACAGCAAATGTGACCTTCCAGGTTAAAATCCATTAGCCACCTCTCGTTTAATACCAAAAGTAAACTTTAAAGGCGCTGCAAACTTGCCATTGGAAGAGAAGTTCTCTTTGACAGCTGAGAGCAAATGTTGCCCACTCTCTTCCTCCACATTTGCTATGTCCTGTCTATGTTGCTTTGGTCTTTGTCTGATAACTTCACCCACACCCACCCAAATTCATGAGCCAACATCTAAGGCTGCGTAATTTTCACACTTTGCTAAAAGTCCAAGGTCTGCTCTAGAGTGGCAGCATTTCCCAAGCCTCCATTTATTTCTACTGGGGAATTGCTCCAGAGATTGCCAAGACTTTTTCAGCCTGTTGGACTGGAGCATGCGGAGGCCGCCTCCCTCACCAAGTGACCTAGAGGTCGGATTGCTTAGCGTTTTCCTTATTTTTATTTAAACATCCTGTCTCAGTCATAATGCTTCTATTCTGGGCTTTGTGGGCTCAATTAGTTCTTCAAATTCCTCTTTTAATTAACCCTTGCTACTACTCAATATTGGAAGTGCGTTGTTGCCTGTCTCGAAGTTGCACATTATTGCTCTTATTTTTTTATGTATACATTTAGTCCAATCTTCTTAGGGCAGCATTGCAAAAATTTCCTCACATTTCTAGCTTTAACACAGTTTGAAAAAATAGGTCATTTCCATTACACTCCAACTGAATCACAAGGAATACGTTTGTTGTACACCAGAGAGCAATCTGAAGCGTGACAAACTCCTTTCCTCTGCCTGGGCCTGGACCGTCCAACTGGAAAATGAAAATGGCAAAAATGTGATCCATATTTTTTGCTCTCTCAACCTGCCCTCAGTTCATGAGAAACACAATATAAAAATTATTAGTAATTTACAAGTGACAGCTCACTTGTTCAGCTGCATTGTAGATTGGGGGGGGCGGTTTGGCTAATTGAGTACTTTTCATCACTTATGGTGTGGGTACCATATCATATTTATTTATTTGAAACTTTACTTCCTTTCATTCTTCTAAATATCAGGGGAGTTCACAATGCTCAAAATTGCAACATTGTCATTCCCATTTTTTAACTTAGAAATTCAAAAAAGACACATAACTAAATGTATTATTTTATACTAAACACTTTGGATAATGATTAGTGGACTTATTGTTCCTTATCACTTACATTTTTATTGGCCAAATACTCATTTTCTTTTTTTATCACCCACATTAGTTTGCTTTTCATCAGATAATTATTATATTGTTTGCACAATGCACTTTTTACTTTTGTCGTTCTGAATCACTCACCTCTCCCGTATCCAGATTTTGTTTAACTGATTTCTCATTGTTGCATTTTTGTCTTTTGTATTCCCGTTTTCTTTTTTGTACAAAGCATATGCGCATGCATATAAAAATTGCATAATTTCCAAAGCACTCTTCATTCTTTAGCTGTCTGATCTCCATTCCAGGAAGATGCTGAGCAACTGTATAAGCAGTGCAAGCGCTATGACCTTTTGAACAAGTTCTACCAGGCCTCAGATCAGTGGGACAAAGCCATAGAAGTAGCCGAGGTTCACGACCGTGTCCACCTGCGCACCACCTACTACAGTTACGCAAAGCACCTGGAAGCCATAGCTGAGCGCGATCTTGCACTGACCTAGTAAGTCTTAATTTGGGTCCCAACCCAAAGTTGTATCTAACTCTGTGCACAGAGAGCTCAGCTCACACAACAGGACTTCCCATTCTTCTCTCCTTGCACCCCCCCCCCAAAAAACCCCTGCTCTGGCGGATACCCCAAATCCTCTTAAGACAATTTTGAGAATGAATGATGGTACTCCAGGGAAGAGGACTGGAGGAGGAAATGACCTTGTTGGATGCAACCTCCAGTCCTATGGGCGTCTGCAAAGGATTGCTGTTAAAGCAGTCCAAGCTACATCAGCATCCTATTCCTAGTTGTAATATGGTTTTGTTGGCATACGAACACCCAGTAGCCAACTTTTTCAGTTAATACACCTGTTTCGTGTTCTTGCCGTCGACCCAGTGTTGATATAAGTAGGACAGTGCATAGCAGTGCCACTTTCCCAGTCCTGTGCCCCTATCTAGGCCCTGCAAACCTAATGAAAACATGCTGTTTCCCTGCACAGCTATGAGAAGTCAGAGACACACAAGTTTGAGGTTCCTCGAATGCTTTCAGAAGATCTACAGGCCTTGGAGTCTTACGTCAACAAGATGAAAGATAAGTGAGTGTTTGTGTGATCCCTCCATGCCAGACTGAACTCTGCTCCAGCTGCCAGTTGCCCTGTGACTGCAGTAGAGAGGGCAAGATCATTCTGGTCTTATTTGCTGGCCAGACAAAGATCTTCTGGTAGTTCTGCCATCTCCTTCCCGGCCTGCTGTCAAGTGAATATAAATCATAGAATTGTAGAGTTGGAAGAGAACTCGGGGGTCATTTAGTCCAACCCCATGTAATGCAGGAATCTCAGCTAAAGCATCCATGACAGATGGCCATCCAGCCTCTGCTTAAAAACCTCCAGTGATTTCTCATGCCACATGAGATGCCAGTGGCTTCTGTTTCAGAGGCTGTGATCATAAGTCACTTGTACTTGGTCAGCCTTATTGCACTGGCATTCTAGAGTGGCTATATCCTGGGTGAAGCATCCTCGGGGCTCATTTTCAGATTCTGACATCTCCGCCCCGTCTTGTCCCTCACATCTAGATTGTGCACCCTCTGTGCAGAAGCCATAGCACTTGTTTTGTTGCAAAGCTAGTGTTCTAGCTGTGTTGTGTTCTGCATCTAGTAGGGCACACTGTTTAATCAATTAATTGAGTCATCCTTTCTCCGTTTTCCAGAGGCTTGTGGAAGTGGTGGGCCCAGTATCTGGAAGGTCAGGCAGACATGGATGCGGCTTTAAAATACTACGAACTGGCTCAGGATTATTTTTCCATGGTCCGTATTCACTGTTTCCTGGGTAACACCCAGAAGGTAAGCTTGAACCACTTCACTATTCCATCTAGAAAGGAAAGGCTGTATATGCATTCTTTCAGTACTATTAAGCTTCCTTTCTGTGAGTTCTCTAGCACTGGCAGCCATTTGATGCTTTAACCTGGGCAGTAAGTATAATGGTTTTTCTTCTCCCTCCTTTCATTTCAGGCAGCGGAAATAGCAAATGCAACAGGGAACTGGGCAGCTTCATATCACGTCGCCCGTCATTATGAGAGCAATGATGACATCAGCCAGGCTGTGCACTTCTACACCAGAGCGCAAGCATTTAACAACGCTATTCGGTTGTGCAAGGTACATGCGGCATTCACACACCATCACAAGTTTCCAAATGAAACCGTAGAGAGCCCTTTGACTCACAGCTGTGGCGATAATGGGAAAAGCCAGCCACAAGGGCCAAAAAAGTCATACAGATTCTCAGGTACAAATCCCTGCTAGTTGTTATTGTCCCTGTGTTGTGGATGCTATTCAGCACATTCAACCTGAGGATTCTAGAGAGAAGTCATGGAAATGTGATGTCATCAACATTCTTCCATACTTTTTTTGATTAAAGTTATCAGTAGTGCCAGCAGGCCAGAGAATCGCCTTTTTCCAAGTTTGAGGTTTGTGTAGTGAACAAAGGCAATTTTCCGGCAGTGGAGGTACAACCTGGAAGGAAGATGTATGTGTCCTTTACACCAAAAGGGTTACAAGGGTGCTTTGTCTCCTCGCGAATTAATTCCATCTGCATGAGCTAAAACTGATAGGGCTGCTGCTATTATTTCCTGGGTCTGATCTGAAGGCACTTGCTTGAAGCTAAACAGTCCTGGGGCAAGTCAGTGCCTAGAAAGGAGACCACCCAAGAACCTCTGTGGGTTCCTTTCACAGAATAAAGCTAGGAATGGAATGAATAAATATTATTTAAAATTGCTTAACTGCCTGGCTCTTTAGAACTCCGAATACATGGAAATTAAGATAGTAAACAAGCAATTTAATTGTTCAGTTCAAAGGAATTGCATTACATTGGGAACTATGAGATGCTTTGGTTTCTGGTTTTTATATTGTATTCTCAGTTTTATCTGTGGACATTAGCAATGGAACCCAGAGAAGGGAGGTTCTAGAGAAGAGTCATAACCGGCTGCCTGAGGTGAAGGGCAAGAGGGCACCTCCCCACAGTTACATTGCCAGAAGCCAGCTGGCCTAGCAGTTGAATCTTACTTCAGCACTGGTGATAGGATAGCATCCTTCATCATGCCAGATATTATAAAGTCAGATTAAGGGACCCAGGAGAGGCTGAGTGGCAACATTTGGCAATGGCTGGAAACTCTGGAGGAACAGCTAGGCACTGTTGCTGCTGCCATCCCTCAGCATCAGCTGCCTAAGGCCGTTGCATCAGTGTGCCTCACGGGAGGTCCAACCATAACTAATACAGTAAATATTTTTGGAGTAGGAGAACAACCTGGATGACCAGCTGATGAACCTGGCTCTCCTCAGCTCACCAGAAGACATGATAGAAGCAGCCCGCTATTACGAAGGGAAGGGGGAGCAAATGGACAGGGCAGTGATGCTGTATCACAAGGTAAGCCCTTCTGTCTCTGTGGGAAGTCCCTTTCTCAAATCAAATGAATACTACTGTGGGAGGCATAATTCTTTCCTGGTGGCTGATCGGCAGGCTTCTGTACTGCAGTGGCTGTGTGGACTTGTCCTTGCTCATTTTTAAGTGGGCCTTGAAAACATATGTTTTCATATATATGTGTGTGTAGCTTTGTGGTGCTGTTTTTATTCCAATTATATGCTGTTTTCATAGTCGCACTGTGTGATGATGGCTGTTTTAAAACTCTGTTGTTCTTGTTCATTAAATTTGTGTACTGCACTTCAAGATCACAGGCAGTTCACATCATAAAAATACAAAATGAGAACACAAAATAAGTAATAAAACAAAAACAAACCAATAATTTCCCTACCACAAACATGTTTAAAAGGTTGAGGACAGTTAACAAAGACACATTTTCCCTGTGCCTCTCCCAACAGAGGACATCATACCAAAGCAGTTTTATGTGTCAAAACTGGGCCTGAACCCTGATTGCATTGGATCTAGACAATCAATTTCCTGCAAGAGCACCTGGCTCTGGTCTGCAACCATCCACTCAAGAACCTTGCTGAAGGAGGGGAGATTAGCAACTGGCTGGTAGTTACTTAGATTTTCGAAATCCAGGGATGGATTCTTGAGGAGTGGTTTTACCACTGCTTCCTTCAAGCAGACAGGCACCACCCCATCTCACAGGGAGGCAATAATAGAGGCATACCTAGCAGTTGCCATGACCAGTCCAAGCACCTTGTCTTTATATTGTTGTATGCTCGGTATGCATATATTTGTGTTTACCACGCTGTGAAGAAATCTTTCTGAAAAGTGGATTATAAAGAATAACAAAAATCTGGAAGCTAAAACCTCATGTCTCCTTTGACAGGCAGGACACTTATCCAAGGCTCTGGAGCTAGCCTTTGCCACAGAGCAGTTTGGAGCCCTGCAGCTCATTGCTGACGACTTGGATGAGAAGTCGGACCCAGCCCTGCTGGCTCGTTGCTCTGACTTCTTCATTGAACATGCCCAGTATGAGAAGGCAGTTGAACTCTTGCTAGCTGCCAAAAAGGTAACCTGTATATATGACATTTCATTCAGCAAATGACAACCTTGTTCTCTATGCCCTCAGTTCTTGACCTTGCAATCCGTAAACCACCATTTTTAGGAAACATTCTCAAAATCTCCTCTGGACTAAAGCTTTGCATGGTCTTTGGACAAAACTTTATTTGGCAAGCAGAATGGTTCAAGTATAATAGGATTTGGGAAGGGCAGATTAGAAATTTCTTGGGATCATAAATTGATAGCTACCCTTTTAAGCCTTGAATCCTATCACAATAACACAGAACAGAATCACTTTGAATGCCTTGTGTAGCTGGGCAGAGGAAATAATTTGTCTTCCACTTTCTTAGGGAAGAGATTGAGGACCCAAAAGGTGTCCAAAAAGTGCCAGGTGAAAACTCATAATTGTTGAGTAAACCTCTGAACACCCCTTCAGATTGCAAGTTGCCTAGAACAGTGCTATTCAACTTTGGTTCCCCAGATATTGCTGGACTGCAGCTCCCATCATCCCTGACTGGCTGGGAGAATCCAACAATGTCAGAGGACCCAAAGTTGATGACCTTTGACCTTTGATATCATGATATAGGATAGTCTACAGTGCCCATTTTGTGGCTAAAACAGTTTATCTGACTCCCATCTCCCTCCCTCTCTCCACTCCCCCCCCCCCCGGCATTGAGCCTTGGTGCATTCCTATCATGTTTCTTTTTGGCCCTAACACCCTGAAGCTTGTAATGGCTTGGCTTTGGTTACTCTTTCAGTGATGTCTTATTTTCCATTGTGTTGCTAGGAATCACCTTTGAAGCACTGCACATTCCAAAAAAAATAGCTCAGCCTCAGAGTTAGAAAGTGCTCTTCAAAAGATGCTCTCATCCTAGGGCTTGGGCTTGGCAAGTTGTATTGTCCTCCTTCCCTCCCTCTCCACCTCCCCTCACCTTGCAAGATCTTACTCTGTTTGTTCTCTCTTGCAGTACCACGATGCTCTCCAGCTTTGTCTGACACAGAATCTGACCATCACCGAGGAGATGGCTGAGAAGATGACCATTTCAAAGGACTCCAAAGAGGTCCCAGAGGACTTGCGACGGGAACTTCTGGAGCAAATTGCCGATTGCTGCATGCGGCAGGGCAATTACCACATGGCCACTAAGAAGTACACGCAGTCAGGGAACAAGCTGAAGGCAAGTTGTGCTGCACTGCTGTGGCTGCTGGCAGGAGCTGATGCTAGTAAAAAGTTTCTGGAAGTCTGAGCACTGGTGGCTAAGGGCACCTTTTATTAACTCTGTCTGGTAAAGTTACCAGAGAAGGACCTAGGAAGATCCCTTTGGGAAGCCCACAAACTGGGCAAGAAGGAAAGAGAGGCCTGTTGTTCTCCAGCAAATGTTACTACTTCTGAACCTGGAGCTTGGACAACCTCTCCTCCCCGTCGCCCAAGCTTTTTTGTTTTTTGTAATGTACAGTATAATGCAGAATGTTGCAGTTTGTCACTTTAGGAATGAGGTGGTAGGAACATATTACTCCCAGTCCTTGATCTTCTGCACTTGCTTACTGTTAGCTTATCTTGATTTAAGGTGCTAGTTATCACTGATAAAAACCCTATGTACTGATTGTCTTTAGCCTAAGAGTATGGGGATGGGAATTTTTTGTGGGGTCCTAAACTTTGGACTGAAACATGCAATTCTGCAGGTCTTTCTTTCCTAGCTCTGCCTGGCTTGCTGCTGCTGTTTGCCACAGACAAATGCAAGCCTCACCAACTCTGCCTCTTCATTTGCAGGCAATGAGAGCCCTGCTCAAATCGGGAGACACAGAGAAGATTGTGTTCTTTGCTGGTGTCTCCAGACAGAGAGAGATTTACATCATGGCTGCCAACTATCTCCAGTCCCTGGACTGGCGCAAGGACCCGGAGATTATGAAGAACATCATCAGCTTTTACACCAAAGGGAGGGCTCTTGACCTCTTAGCTGGTTTCTACGATGCTTGTGCTCAGGTGCGTAGCTGTTCCTCAGATACAGAGCTTGGGTTGCGCAAGAGAAAGTGAAATTCATCCCATTTACTTTCTCTGCAGGTGGAGGTGGATGAGTACCAGAACTATGAGAAGGCACTGGGAGCCCTAACCGAGGCGTACAAATGCTTGTCAAAGGCAAAGACACGCAGCCCCGTTGAGCAGGAGAGCAAACTTGCACTCCTCCACAGCAAGATGGCCCTGGTGAAGAGATTCATTCAGGCCCGGAGGTGAGAGGGAACAGCGAAGACTTCTGTGCATTGGGGATGCTGCACAATCTTTGTCAAAAGCATCCTGAACTTCTGCAGTTCAGGGGGCTCAATAGGAAAGAGGTTGTGAATGATAAGCTGGACACTCACTAGACTCTTGGGATCGGTCCCCCTCCCACTATGTCTGCTTCAGGCTGGCTTTGCGATTGACACAGCAGCCAGCCAATCGGAACTGTACACAACCCTGCTCTTATTCCTGGTGAAGAACAGAAGGATGGGGGCAGAGTCTTGGCAGTGTATGATGAAAACTCTGGTGTCTGTGAGTGGGGATGGAAACTTGTGTGCTTCTTGGCGCTTCAACTTGCCTGCAATCTATGTTTTCTGCTCCTTCCTTAGTCCCTTCTAAAATATTCCAGGAGAAAGGAAATACTACCGCTTGGAGCATGCGTGTATTTAGATTTCTATACCTGATAGGCATCAAACAGTTTTTCCACTAAGAGGCAAATGATGTAACAAAAGCTTTTCTCCCATAGCGCTTAGTGTCTGATGTTTCCCCTTCCTAGGCTTTATTCAGACGATCCCAAGGAGGCAGTAAGGCAGTGTGAGCTCCTCCTGGGTGAGCCAGACATTGACAGTGCCATCCGCCTGGGAGATGTTCTCGGCTTCCTGGTAGAACACCACCTACAGGTCCAAGAATTCCAGATGGTGAGTGGTCTAGGCTCTTTCAAGGGTCTTTCAAAAGGACAAGCCTCCTCGATAAGAAATGGGCAGACCCATTCAAAATATTCAGCACCACACAAGTGTTGTTCTTGTGAGATTGTATCACCACAGATAATATGTGGTGGTACAATTCTGCATACTATTTTGTATGCAAAATACAACAGAAGCATAATTGAATTCTTTCTTGCATGTATTTTTAGAACTCCCTACACACAGAGAGCTAGAATGTCAGGGAGCAGCCCTTCCCTGAAGTACTAGTTTTCTACCTGTGAGAATGGGGAATATTCAGGCATGCAGATCTTCCACTTACTCCAGTGATTCTTTTAGGAATGTGTAGGTCAGCTCTCAGAAGCACGAATGAAAAATAACTCACTAGAAGTGTAATGTCTAAACCAGTCCTGAATAAGATTATTATATAGTTGGATGGCAGGAGGTGGCAGTTCCAAATATAATTTATAAACATTATCATCAGGGAATCTTTCTTTGCTCTTACCAACACCTGGTGTGCGGGGAGGAAGGGGGGAGCCACAGACAAGCAGAGGAAACAATTGTGTTGAACCATCTGGAGATGCAATGATTCATTTGCTAAGAGCAGGAAGTGTCAGCATGACCTAGTGTAAAATAGGGAAGGCAGAATTACTGGCTGTGGGCAAAAGGAACTGCTGCTCTGGAACAGCCAGGTGCTCTCTAGTCACATGGAATTCAAGCAAAAATAAGACACTGCCTGGCAGCAAATCTGTTCTGCAGGCAGATCCTGCCGACTATTAGCCGTCTAATGCCAGGTTTCCCAACTAGTATTGCTGACAGTTCTGTAACATCTACCTATACACTGTAACATCTTTAAAAAGTCTGTCTCTTGGCTTCCAGCCCTTTAATGCAGGTTCTAGCTATATGAACATGAAGGAATACAAATTCTAGATATTATGGAGCCTTGGGAATCACTCATACAGCTAATGAAAACCAGCATCTCACAACCCTTCTGCTGTTGGTTATAGCTATTAGAAAACTCCTTAGTCAAATGCTGAAAACCTGTGGATATGGTTTCCCAAAGACAACTCAGATCTGTGGTTATGATTGCACTGTTCCAGTATAAGCAGATAACGGATTACAGTCTGAGCTTAAAATAGCTTGTCAGTGCCACAGTCACCTGGAGGTAGATTTTTTAGTTCATTTTACCATTCTGTTCATGTGAGAACAACCCTTGACTAGGACATACTTTTGTTCTCCCTAGGCCTACCGGTACCTAGAAGAGTTGCGGAAAAAGATTCCCTGCGTCAACCTCCATTACTACGTGAGCCAACAGACTGTGGAGGCAGTCCACAGGGGACTGGGCATTCCTCTGAGCCGAAACACTGCCCCAGAGAGGGTTCGTCACAACAGCATGGAGGAGAAAGGGGTGGAAGACGAAGTGGCTGATGAAGCAGAGGCTTCCTAAGCAGTCTGAGCTTGGCCCCTGTAACTTCTATTCCTGCACTGTTAGAGGAGAGCCAAAGGATTGCCTTGCCTCGTTTTATTAGGGGTAAATAGACTGGTGGGAAGCCAGTTTCTAAGCTATATTGTATGCTTGGCTTTTTCCAAGATGTTACGGTTTGAATGCACTGCCCAATTGTTGAGGTTTGTGCATCTCTTAGCAAGTTAGTAGTGGTAAACATGTATAGTTTAAGATAGCCATTTTTGTTTTTAGCCCACTTTCAGGTATTTTATTACATTTTTGAGAAACACAAATGTCTTGAGTAATTTTGTGTATCAGAAAAGATGAGAGACCAAGAGGTTTGGGCGAAAACATACCTTGATGTAAGCATCATAACACATTGTTTGAAAATCTGATGTAATGAAACAGAGCATCCAACATGACTTCCATTTTCCCTCACCCCACCCCCTTCTCCTCTTGGTTACTTTGCAGAAAATGAATCGCATTTAGTGCAAGTTGAGAGTGCGTTTTTTGCAGTGTGTGTGAAATAGTGCTAGGAGAAATGACTTCATCTGCTCCTGGCAGATGAGCCACATGACCTCTGTTTAGTGAACATCTTAGACTGAGTTAACAGCACTTTCGAGCCATTTTATCAGACCTGATCAGTCAATAGAGTCCTGCTGTGTTACCATTGGCTACTGTAGTCATGCACAAAAGTCAAACAGAAGTTAATGCATGATACCCAGTAAGGACCCAAAGTCAAAAAGAGCCCATGCTCTATCCAGAGCTCAGATGAGATGAACAACACACAGGTTCTAGGAGCTGGCGTAGATCCTTTCCTTTGCAACATACTCATATTAACCTGGTTCAAGAACACTGAGTAAATAGTCTCTCTGCTCCTGTCCTGGCTACAGTGTCAGCCTATGCACACACAAGTGTGTGTTTGCAGAAAAGCAGCAGTACCAGCACACCTCTCTACCAACAGACCAACAACAAATGCATACTCAACTACCCTCTGCTACCAAGCCCAGGTGTTAAGCTACCTATCTATGGCTTACAGCTCAGTGTCCTCCTTCCATTCCTGTCCTCCAAGCAAAGACAGGGCAGATTCTGAGCCACCAGCTGGACAGAGGGCAGGCAAAGGGCACCTCCATCATCAAGCCCTCCTTCACGTTTCAAGAGTTTTTTTCTTCAGGTTTTCCATCAGTAGCAGATTCTGCAGTGCCAAACTTCTGCAGTCACCATCTGGGTCCTTCTCTGCAACATCTGCAGAAAATAGGAAAAGACAGACAAGAGGAGAGGAAAGAATGGCTCGAGGAAATCCCTGTAAAGCATTAGTTGAACTGTCAAGTGTGCTTCAGTAAAGGAACAATAAAAGGAAGTTATCCCCACCCCAGCTCTCCAAATATCCAGCTTGTTTGATTTTAGACCAAACTTTATTTAGCAACATTTCTTTTTTACACAGTTACCCCGTGTAACCAAAACATCTCAGCACTAGGTGCTGGCAAGATAAAGTTGCAGCAGCTGTCTGTTTTCTTTAACCACAGGACCAAGTAAAGATTGGAGGAGTTTTAACACTGAGTAACTGAGGGAACACTGGAATGTGCTCTTTTTTTGGCTCAGTATTTCAGATTCTTTACCTCTAAACTAGTTTTAAAGGACGAATTTAAAGCCTGACTCCCACACAAACCCAGCTCAAGTTTACAAATCCACATTTTGCATAAAACTTTATGTAAAGTGGTGACTTCCATAAAGCCATTTCAGGCATGCACCTATCTGTGCGTGAAATAAATTTCTGCCCTCATACTCAGAGGTATGCTTCCAACTGCACAATGCAGCAACAATAAGCCACTTTGTACAGATGCATTTTTATCAACTGGCAACTTTATGAAACGAGGTATGCACTTCTTTGTACTGTGAAGCACAAACAGTCCTCATACCATACAGAAAAGTTAGCATCTGATGTGGCACTTGCATCATTCCTTGTCTTGAGCACTGTGCTATACGGCACATCAACTCGGCTTGCCGGTCTTGTTCTGGCTAGGCTTTTGTACCTTAAACAGCTGCAGACATATTAAGAATTGAGAAATGCAGCAGGCAAATCATTCCCTCCCCCCGACACACAGATGCCAGGACAGAATAAATTTCAGCTACTGAATTTTTGCTTGCTAGGCAGCAAATAGGCACTGTACCAGGGGGAGGGAGGGAGTGGCTGGCAGCTCTATATTTCTAACAGTCTTGCAAAGTGGAAATCAGGATGTCAGAGCAGAGGGGAGCCTGAACGAGTGGCGAGTCTGTGGGAGGAAATCCTGTGCGCACAAGCTAAGCGCTTGAAGCCCAGCACTAGGTCAGTCTGGGTACATGACTCAGATAGCCCCCCTCTATTTATAAAATGACAGAATGGAACACAGTTCTGAGGGCAGCCTGCGGTCCAAAATGATTAACATCAGCAGTTGCCCCAATGTAACAAAGGCTCATTTAACGAGAGAGTGTGCACCGTGGAAGCAGATGGCTAGCCCAGTAGAAGAAATAAAAGTCAAAACCTCTGTGCTATCACAATTTTCTAAACCACTAGCTCTTGCCTTCCCTTTCCATATGCCTATAGCGCTTCATGAGCCAGGCAACATGTTACCCACAAGGCCCAAGTTTCTAGTCATCATGGTTGGAGAGATGTTTAAATATGTGATGACTTTGCCCCTCCACACCTTGACTGCATATGCAAATCCTACCCTAGTCACATTGCACAATACTTTCCATCTGCGAAGGAGGATATGGGATTTTAGCACCAGCCCAGGAAGACTCTTCTCCACCTGTCCAGTTGCCCTCCTGAGCGTTATCAGTCCAAGACCACGCACCCCGTTTCCTTTCAGGCTAGCCTCAACTCATTGCTCAGCAGGCTACGCTCGAGGACAGCAAAAGCCTATTCCTCCACACATACCATGGCATGGGAAAAGAGGGAATCTTTAGGCTCCATGGCAGCCCTTTTCCCTTTTAAGGGCACAGATTTCTAGCAGCCAGTCCAGGGATCAAAGACTAGCTGTGTTGGTGTCACATCCTCTCCAGCTCCCGTGGGAAGCTCACTCTCAGGATCCAAATGGTGAGGGAAAGCAACCCAGGGCAGAAATGGGAAGGCTTCTGAGCTTATCTAGGACATGTGGCACTTGATTCCTGGCAACTCGCCCCTTCAGCAATGAAATCTGAGTCAGGCTGCATCAATCCTCGTGCATTTCTGGGCACGCAGGAGACGCTCAACTGCCCTCTCCTGACTGGAGACTGGTTGTATCCTCCTTTGCTTGGGGGGGGGGGTGAGCACTGAGAAAAATGGCCCAGTGGAATTCCCCACTTCCATACACCCCTCAGGATGATAGACCCATTCACATGACCAAACTGGCACACTGGGAACAAGGACAGAGAAATTCCAGCCTGGGATGTAGCTTCTCTGCCTCTCGCCAATATCAGATAGTGAGAGAAGGTTTGCCCTCAACACAACCGCTGCCAATGGCCTGCTCTCACAGTGACTTCTCACCTGCCAGCCAGGCTTGGGTCTCTAAAAGCTCCTCCGTCATGTCCTCCAGAAGGCACTCAGCAGGGACACTCAGGAGTGTGGAAGAGACAGATGACAAAAGCCCTTGGCGCACATATCTGCAGGGAAAAGGAGTGCCCTTGTGAAAGCCAGCAGGAAGGAATCTCATCCCTACCCAACTGATAACTGGTGGCCTTGACACCGCCTTCTGCTTTGCTAGCTTCATTTTTCTGCTGGAGTCACCAAACTGAATTGCACCTAGAGTTACCCAGAGCTGAACTCAGGAGATTTCTGTCCCACTCACAGCTTCTAGTTGCTCTTTGGAGCGTAAAGAACAACACCAAGAAAGCTGCTTTCCTAGAGTATGGGTGGGATGTCCCTCCCCCCTCCTTGGTTTTAATGTATCTACATGGGTTTTTTAATTTTATTCTTTTTGTGTGTGTGGAGAGAGAGAGGGAGAGAGAGTGCACAGGGCAAAACAAGACATAAAAGTGGAGGAAGAAAAAGGGGAAAAAGAACTAACACCCATACAAAATATTAAAAAAACCCAGAACTTACAAACATTACAAGATCATCAGTGTAGTTAACCTACACTTATCCTAATACATTTGTTTATAAAACTGAATTCAAAATATTGTTAAGTTTGTCCATAGTACGACTACGTTTATACACGATTTGTTCATGTGTTTGTCTGGTTGTAGATCACTTAGGAGTTGCCTTGCGCAAGAAAAAGCAACCAACAAATAATTTATTTAAATTTGTTTAAATAAATAGGGGAGATACTAATAAATTAATAATAATAATAATAATAATGACATATTCATGCCTGAGATTGCAGCACATTCACACATTGGAAAGTGTTGCTTATGAAAATGGCTGACTCGTTCAAGAACTTGAGGAGGGCAGTGTGACTTGAAATGCTCTCTTAGCCTCAGTTTTACTCAACCTGACTTTCCCTTTTTGTAGCTGTTTCTCTTCCCCACCTGGCTCTGGCATCTTGGTACTACTGGGGGGCCCAAAGGGCAAGAATGGGACGAAGAGAACAAACTCCTTCCCCCACTTGATTGGGTTCCCTGGCTTTGGGTGCAGAGGGACCCCACCACTGCCACCACAATGCTCACAAGAACTCACGTGTCTGCATGGAAGCGCAGGGTCCAGACAAACTCTAGCAGTGCCTTCCCCATCGCAGATGCTACCTGGAGGAGACACACAAATCAGGATCCATGGAAGATGCATTGCATGGATAGCCTCGGATATTTTGCTTTCTGAGGCAGAAAATCCAAATGGTAAAGATACAGTAAGCAAAGGCTGCAATCCCATAGTCACTTTCCTTGGAGTAAGCCCCACCAAACGCAATGGGACTTGCTCCTTTGTAGGCAGGAATAGAATTGTACTGAAAAGCCAATTTTATTTCAACGGTACTGCTGGCTATTGCTTGAGATCAGCAGCCTCCTCCGCTCTCCCTCAGAAAGTCTGCCCTGGATTCAAACATTAAGAGACCAGGAATGGAAACAGTGGCTCATCCACAACCGAAGGCACTACTGCTTTGTACCTGGGGGCGGAGGCAGGGGAATCGCCACATCCTGCAGGTGGAGCCTAGTGGGGGAAACTCGGCATGCACTGATTTAAGAAATATTGACATCCATTTTAAAAACTGAGCATCACATTTGAAATTTAAATAAACTGTCAAATTGTTTTTTTTATTTTATTTTGTGGGATACGTATTTATATCTCCCTATTGAACACATTGTTGGAGTTGCTTGCAAGGCCAAGGAATCTGGATTTATTTATTTTTTTAAATTACAAGTGACCCAATCAAAGATAAAGGACTCAGTCTTGGGAGGCCACTGGGTATGTTAGTGCTTGAAGAGTGGGAAGGCAACAGTGACTGAGAGCTGTGTCGAGAGTGGACATTCCATCCACCAGCATTCGCTAGGTCTGCTGGCTCTTGCTGCAGTTCTGAAACCAAGCAGCTTAGGCAGAATCCTGACAGCACCTGGCTTTTGGAGTTGGGGCAGGGACCCTGTGGCCCTCCAGATGCTCCCAGCCCCAGCAAGCATGGCTAGTGGTCGGGGAAGATGGAAGCTACAGTCCAGCAACATCTGGAAGGCCACAACTTTCCCACCCTGATTTTAGAGGGACAGAGGGAAGCAAACTCCCAGAGCCAGTGGTAATTACAGAGTGAAGCATGGAAAAGTGAGCAGCTTCTTCTGCCTTGAAACCAAAGGGTCTCTACTAATTCAGAGCCAGAATAGACCACACAGTTTCAAAAACTCCCTGCATACACCATGTGCTTCACCCCCTCACATCCTGTCTGCCAAAGCAAATGTTCACTGGCTCACTTTGGCAAAAGATGGGATGCCACAGCATGCCAAAAGCCAAACACAGGCAACTGTGTACTTCTCAGGTACTTTGGAAGGGCCTATCTAGTATCCTCACCACAGTGTTGACAGCGAAGTACATCAGAATTGCCAGGGTGTGTGTCAGCCGGGCCAAAACCAGGTGATCATCTCCCAAAAGGTCAAAGGTGGTCAGTGGCCTGGAAAGCAGAGAGGGAGAATGTTCTAACTGGCTCTGAAAGATGGTATCCTTCCCTACAACCCCCCTTAGGTTTTAAGATCAGCAAAGGGAGCCTCTTGGTAGCTCCACTGCCCTCAAAAGTTTTGGGAAGGGAGTTGGCCCAGGTGGGAGAGGGCGTTATCTGTGGCAGCTCCTAGGTTGGGGAATTCTCCCCCCCACAGGTGTATATATAGAACCTTCATTGGTTTCCTTTGTGTGAAGACACACTTCTGACACCTGATATACATGTTTTCCTGGGACAGCAATTTGTTCTATTTGTTTAAAAAATATTATTATTATTAATAATAATAATTATTATGAAGATGAAAGAGAAGGAGGAGAAGCAGCAAGCCTTAGTCTTAAACTGCAGCTCCCAGCTCCTATCATAATTGCTGTTTACAAAAAGCTGAGAACAGTTGTTCTCCATCAGGCACCCTCTGCTATTGCTAAAGAGAACCAAATTCCAGGAGCCAAGAGAGAGCCTTCTTTTTCAGAAGCTGAGCAAGAACAGACATGCAGCAATTCCAAAAGGAGCCAAGGACCTGGGTGCAAAGGCACCCTTTGGACATTTTTGCTGCAGCACTCCTGCAAATGAAAAGGTGAACCACAGTTTAGTCTTTTTAAAGAGTTTGGACTGTTCTGGCTCTTGGAGCTGTTGGGAGTGGCAAAATAAAAAGACAGAAAAAGTCCTGTACTCTGTTTAAATTAAACTACTTGTTTGTTTAAATATAAATGCCTGGTGCATTTATTAACATGGAATACAGACACACAGCCCAGCACCTACC
The DNA here is from genome assembly GCF_027172205.1 of Podarcis raffonei. Lineage (NCBI taxonomy): Eukaryota > Metazoa > Chordata > Lepidosauria > Squamata > Lacertidae > Podarcis > Podarcis raffonei. The sequence goes on along the minus strand of NC_070615.1, from coordinate 37,198,622 downwards.
AAACCTGAATCACACACCTGGTTGATTGCTAGCTTACTTTTTCTGCAATGAGATAAATTTCAGCCATGAATTTAATGGGTGCTGTTGCAGGAGATATTCAAAATGTATTCCATGCATGCCTCTGATAACACAACACAGCCCTAGGGACATGAAAATGCAAATGGCCTCACCTGTCGAAGTTCCGAAGAAGCGGGAAAAAGAAATGACCAGCAACTGGACCAAATCTGTTGGGGGCAGATGGTGGCTTTGCTTGGGACTGGCCCTGTTCCAAACAAAGTGAAAGGTCAGGCAGGAGAACCGTCACTAGCAAGTGAGACTTGACGAAGACCCCAGAAGAGGCTTCATGGATGCAATGTTTTGTTCCACTCTCCCTTAAACAGACCAATATGCTTTCCTTTTAGGACTCTCAGGGTCCCTTTCAATTCTATGATTCTATGAATTTCAGACATGCCAATCCAGATCCACGGTCATGCTTTGATTACTTGGAAACATAGTTAATCAGCTTAGCATCAGTTTTAAACGGCACTGGTGTCTGAAACATGAAATGTGTTGCCATTTGCCCGTAGGTAAGAAAAGGGAAGTTTCCTTTGAAATGCTTAACCACCATTGTGGTTAGCAATGCAACATCTTATGACCAAGTTCAGCCACAGACCGGGAAAGTATATCTATTTCTGAATTTCAGGTGGTATCAGCTTAACTCAAAATCAAGTGATGTCAGGGGTGGTGGTGATGTTTGGTGGTGGAGGGCAGGACCCAATCGTGGAATGTGATTGTACTGCATCACCTTCTATGGCACAGATCCGTGGGAGGGAAATATGGAGGCAATAAAAAATGGGAAATAGGACTGAAAGGTTGTCCTCCCTTGAGGTGACCATCAGAGGCAGGAGGCCCATCCCAGGATGAAAATAAGAATATGCTATAGCTTTTCTTTTCCTGGAACAAGGTGTGCCTTTGAAATAAAAATTATGCTAAGCGTTTCATTGCTGTGTTGACTGGCTCTTTAAGGCAAACAATCTCCATGCTGGAGTAGTGGTTCAGAAGGAGCCACAGGTCACCTGAGTTAATATAATTGTTAATTGTTACTTTGACCAGATCAGGGATAGAGCTCTCAAGGTGCTTCCACCAATGTAGTCCTATCATGAGAGATCAAGTACAGATCTATAATTTATAGACATGGAGGGTGGGGGTTGAAAGCTGAGGAGAGCCGACCAAACAAGACCCTAATAACATGGGCTGTTGTCTCTCCTGGGCTTAAGAAAGGAAGTTTCTATGAAGGCCTTCAGAACAAAGAGAGAATTCCTCTCCACATGGGGTAGGTCAATGTATGGCCCCTCCCATTATCAGAAGTTTGGGAAGCCTGAACTAAACAGAAAAGCATATTTCTTGAATGGAAGGGAGACCCTTAAGCCCTTGAACACAAGACCAGCTCATCTGTCTGCACTGATGTGCCCCTGCTGCAGCTCAAGGCAGTTTTGCATTTCCTGGCTTCACCTTTGCAAACCTTCTGGTCTTGCTTCGGATCCTTTCATCCACAACTTTTTGCCAGTCTGGAGAAGAGCTGTTGCTAGACAGGATCTGGATGCTGGGCTGTTTCAGACTAGGAAGCTGCTTTGCTTTAGGAGAAAAGGGCTGAGAGAGTTCCTGGGCTGCTCTGGCCAGCACCTGAGTGAATAGACAAGAAGTTGTCAGGCGCTTCTAGCCTGGAGGTGCAGTGCATTCCACTCACTTCATGAGGATAGCAAATATAAAACACAGAGCATCGTTCAAACTACAAGAAACCATTTACAACAGCAAAATAAGGGATGCGGGAGTCAGAACTTCACATATACACAACTTCATGGCAGAGGTGAGGGATGAACTGGGGAGCTTCCGACAGGTAACTCAGTCTCTTAGCTGCAATGCAACACTATCTCTTGCAAGGCTTGCTTATAATATGCTGGAAAAGGGCCACTTACATCCAGGATGTCCATACGCTGGCGGAGACTATAGTTCAGGGAGTAGAACTCAGAGGTCAGAAACTTGGCCACCTAGGCAACAGAAAACAAAGCTGAGTTTAGAGGTGTTCTGTGGCTCCTTAAGTCTTTCAAGTTGCCCCATCAATCTGGCAAGCTAGGGGCAGAGGAATAGACCGCTGCTGTTCCAGTGCTTCTGCCCATGGCTTTCCTGCTCCTTCCTAGCAAGATGCTTTCCCTGTCCACCTAGTGCAACCTTACCAATCTCCTCGTCTTACCAGCCCCTTAGCTGACTTCTCAAATGGCCCTCTCCGAGCCTGGCTAAGAAAGGCCAGCTGCAGATCCTCAGCCCCTGCAGTCAGAACCAAAGACAGCACAAGGACTCACTGGTGTTGGGTCTGTGACAGCGATGGCCACCAGAGCGCCTTGACGAAGCCCCACAAAGCCTTCTATGTAGCTCTTCTCGTCTAGATGCAGCAGGACCTTTGCCAGTTCCACGCTCACCTGCACAAAAATACCAAAGAGTGTATGTGTGTGTGTTTTGAAGTCTCAGCCGTTCAAGAGGCTTGATGTTTCAGGCAGGTCAAGTTGAGAGTCAGCTGGTCTCATCGGGTGTAATAAAAAGTTTGCAGGGAACAGATGACAGTCCCCCTCTCTTGCTGCCACCATGACACCCTAAGTTGGGTGTTCAAGAGATCACCAAGGTTGCCTGGACTGATTAAGCTGCCAATGAGCTTCAACGTATGTGCAGAGCAACTGGAAATCATCTAAAGCATACACCCCCAAACTTGGCCCTTCAGATGTTTTGGGACTACAATTCCCATCGCCCCTGACCACTGGTTCTGTTAGCTAGGGATGATGATGGGAGTTGTAGTCCCAAAACATCTGGAGGGCCGAGTTTGGGGGTGTATGATCTAAAGTCCTAACTGCGCCTCCCCCCCCCTCACACCCCAAATAGGCTATTTTGCCTTGGACAGCAAAGAAGTCAACTGCCGCCACCATAACTACAGAGAACTGTCATTGCCTTCGAATAGCAAAGGGGACCACCCTCCTGTATTTCTCACTCGTCAAGGGCAAGCCCCTGAGCCCCAACAAGTTCTCATTGGTTATTTCTAAAGCCGAATCAAGATCAAACCAAGAGGAATTTGCATTTACTTCTCGTGCAGCTGCCACGTTCCTTCGGATCAAAGTCTCCAGGGTGCTCATTGTGGCTTCATACTTGTCCGGATCTTCGGGACCAGTAAGGACTGAGATAAAGAAAAGATGAGAAGGAAGCTTGCATTTGACTTCCCAGTTGTCCAGTCAAGTTAATGCTGTACCAGGAATATATGTTACGCAGAAAGGTCATGCAATCATATGCTTTAAACTAAAAGATTTGGGTTTGCAAATAATTGTGGCAGTCTTTCATAGATAGGTCTGGGACAAAAGTAGCCAATGAGGTGCCTTCTAAAATTTGCTTGACTCCAACACCCATCACCCCATGAGCAATGGTTAGGGGATGATGGGAATTGGAATCCAGCCCCATCAGTTAGGCACCATGTTGACTTGCCCTAGTCTGGGAGGCAGAAGATAGTAAAGAAGTGCAGGAGGCCCTGAATAAGGCATAGAATGTGTCAGCCCAACAGAAAAGCCACAGGATGTTTCACAGGCAATAAATGTGTTTACTTCAACCAGGAAACACAACACATGCTGAGAGCATGTCCTCAGTTTCTTGGATGAAAGGTGGGATAGAAACAAACAAAACATCCCAGAAAGCTAGTTCACATGTCACACTAAACCATAGGCTTGCACAACTTGAACAACCATGATAAAGCCGCATGGCACATTTCCTCTCTTCCTCCAAGGAGTTCCCAAGCTTTTGCTTCTGTATTTGATTAACCACAGCTTGCTATGCTGTACAGACCAGAAACAGTGGTCAGTTTTAACTATGGTTAGTTTAAACAAGCCAGCTTCAGTAACTATGGTTTGAAGTTTGCTTGATTGAAACTATCCAGTTCGTGTCAGTCACAGTTTGCTGGTCTGGATAATGCAGTTAAGCAAAAGTGGAAACAAACACTTCCAAATTGTTTCTCCTGGTCAAATGAGAGGAGGGAAAGGGGAAGTCTGAAGGCCCATGGCTCACTGCGGCTCATTCTTACTTGCTCTTGTCATGCTAACTATGGTTTAGTGTGTCATGTGAACAATGCTATGGACTTCATACAGTCTTATCACTTACCTTCAATACAGTCTCGGATGTAGGTGGGAGCCTTGGTCTTCTTCAGTTCTTTGTCCTCTGACATGTCATACGGAACGAGGTCATCATCGCTGAAAAAGAAACAAATTTAAATTCTTCCTCAAATGAGCTTCAATTCATGCACACAGTGTGACGATCCCACATTGTCTATCTTCTTGCTTGGCAACAACATTTCCCCACATACCTATCAAGCTCAGAGTCATCCCCCTGGTCCAATCCTTCAGAAGCACCTGGCTGTTGTTTCACACTGGGTTTCGGAATAGTGCCTGGTGTCATGGCTGGTCTGCTGTTCCTGCAGCAGCAAAAAAAAAGTGCCTACCAACTGAGGGAAAAGTCTTGCTTATGCTGATAATAGGAAAGAGTTGCAACAGCAGGTGAAAACATAACTATTATGTAAACATGCTGCAAATTAGCCTGGGTTCTAAAAACGTCAGACGTTATGTCCTGAAACTCCACAAAGAAATAAGAAAACTGTTATGTAGACTAAAAGATCCCATTTGCACAGAATGCCACATCATGTTTTAGTGAGCTTCTCGGCTCATGTGATCTTTCCTTCCCCCACCCACCGCCCTCCTCTGGCAAGCCATGGTGAGAGGTCTGGGAACACCTGCTTCCTATTTTAAATCAAACACAGTTTATGATTACATTTGAAAGGGACAAACTGTGGTTAGCTTAAACCATGCTTTGTTGAAACAAGGTTAGATCAAACCAGTTTATAATCCTGGCTTATTCAACAAAGTGTATTTTAGCACCATACAAATTAACGCAGATTAGTTTTGAGCATGGTTTAGCTTAATGTGTTAAGTAGGCCAAAATCTCCAGCAGATAAAACAATGACAGAAAGCAGCCAGTGCAAGTTGAAGCTGAAGGAGTCTAAAGGTAACTTACCCAATGCTCTGGGAATCACTGTCAGGAATCTGCTCTGGCCTCTGAATCAGCAAGGTCTTTAAATCTCTGATCTCATCATCTTCTTCATACTAACACATTGAGATTAAAGCAAAACATTAAGATAGAATAAGGGGACTAATACACAGGTTGGCTCTTGCATAAAGGCAAGTGGCAGATGTAATTTGATTTACTAAGTCCATTCTTGGGATGGCGCTTGTTGTTTCACCTCAGAAACTGGTTGAAACAGGTTGACCCGCAAGGTTTGTAACAAGAGACAGGTGCCGGCTTAAAAGCAAGGCCAGACTCGACTAAATGTTGGTTGGATTCAGACATAACAGGAAACCACACTTTCCTGCTAAATGAATGAACAAGCCTCACACTTGCATACTTTCCCTCCCGGCCTCTTGTACAGCCACAAGGAGACATAAGGTTTTGCTTCCATTTTTGAAACAATCCACAGTTGCCCATTACAACCAGATTTGAAAGACCATGGTTTGTTTCAACTGTGGTTTCAGAAAAAAAGCCAGAATCTGAAGCCACAGTCTTGCAAACCAGTCCCCCAAGTTTGGACCTAACAAAGAGATGTTGCCTTTCTAAAAGCAGAAGCAAAAGTTTGCGCTCCCCTCCTGAGAGGCAAAGGCTCCTACAGACTTGTTCACATGGTGGGAAATGCTGATTTCCCATTATATTTAAACAGAACCATTCTCTCTGTCACACACACAAACATATACACACAACAATTTTAAATGGCAGAAGCTGGGACACAATACCAAAGGTATATTCCACTAGCATATTTAAAGGATTTTTTTCCCTGCCACAACCGAACACTGCAGAAAGTTCACTTGGCTGGCTCACCTGAAATTTCAGAGCAGGTCCTTCAGACATTATCCTGGCACTGACGCACTCGGCCACAACCATCCCTATATGGCGGATCTTTGGCAAGTTGCTGTCCAGGTGACACTTCATCCCTTCCATCATGACTGTGAGTAGCTCTGGAAGGACAAGCAGAAGGTGACCAGGCAAATTCAGCAAAAAGCACAATAGCCAGCTTGGACACATTTGGTCTGATGAGAGTTGTAGACCAAAAAACATCCGGAGGTCTCAAGGTTAGGGAAGGCTGCTGCAGGTGGACTATCCCACCCTATGCTGGGCCACTTCTCAGCTGATCTCTATTGGCAAGACATCCTACTGATCTCACCACATCTCAATAAACTGCAGTTTTATGACATTCACACCAAGATAATAGGTTCTATCCAATGGTGGTCCTGTGCAGAATAGTCCCACTGAAGAGAATGAACAGGGCAATCTTAGGCTTATTCATTTCAATAAGTATACTCTGAGTAAGACTGGTACCTTATACAACCAATTGCCGTGGCCACCCTGTGAGCATCTCCCAGGAAGTCACCCAGATTCCACCATGAAGATTTTGAGGCCCAGAGGCCCAAGATGCCAGCTTGGTCCTTTTCTCTCTCCCTTACCTTGTCTGTCGTTCAGTATTTCTGCTTCTTTCAGATGAGAGAGGCAGATCAGAATGGCCTTGCTGATGTACAGCTGCTGCTCCACTGGGGAGTGCTTCACGGCAGTGCTGCTTCCCCAGGTCTCCAGCAGCTCTTTCAAAACCTGTGTTAGAAGCCTGAATGTCGGGTTCAACATGTCATTCTGCCCCTGTCCCCACAAGCCTCCTTTTGGGCCTCTTAGCATAATAACCCAGCAGTGACCGACTCCCTTCGTCCACCAGAGGAGGCATCTTCACAGTAAGTGCCAATGAACCCAATTCCACTTTGTATGAGGGAGTCTTCTGCTGGAGCCAGACCTATGCCTCTTAAAAGCTTGGTTAAGATCTCTTGTCATCCCCTTTTTATCCAGAAGCAAAATTTCGGGGTGTAAAAGCTCCCCAATTACCAGCAGGGTCAAGGAGGAGTAAGATGTACAGAACCTCTTAGTCAAGGCACTTAGTCAATGTCTCGGGATCATCTGCCCTGTGCTTTACTAAGAAAGCTTTGCCCTGCATAAAGGTAAAGGTACCCCTGCCAGTACGGGCCAGTCGTGTCCGACTCTAGGGTTGTGCGCCCATCTCACTTAAGAGGCCGGGGGCCAGCGCTGTCCGGAGACACTTCCGGGTCACGTGGCCAGCGTGACGAAGCTGCTCTGGTGAGCTGGCACCAGCGCAGTACACGGAAACGCCGTTTACCTTCCCGCTATAAAGCGGTACCTATTTATCTACTTGCACTTAAGTGTGCTTTCGAACTGCTAGGTGGGCAGGAGCTGGGACCGAACGACGGGAGCTCACCCCGCTGCGGGGATTCGAACCGCCGACCATACGATCAGCAAGTCCTAGGCGCTGAGGTTTTACCCACAGCGCCACCCGCGTCCCTCATATTTGCCCTGCATATCTGGGCTGAATTGCCATCTGAGGCCTCCTCTCAAGGGTTGGGCTCCAGGGAGACAGTACCGCCAGTGTGTGCAGAGCTTGCTGCTTGGGCTCAGGATGTCTTGGGAGAAAGGGCTGTGTGTGTGTCTTTCTTTGCAACAGTCCCAGCTACAACCCCCCTGCCCTCCAGATGGAGCAGCCAGAACACAACATTCTCATCAATCTGCTGGAAGGAACACATGGCTGCATCTGCAATCCCACCAACTTTTTCAGTCGGTTAGTGATTATCACCTCCTCTTCCCACCCTAGCAAGCTAAACCAGAAGAGGCGAGGATGGAGAACCCAACTTGGTTTCAGTGCAGTGGTGCTCCATCAACATCTAATATTCCCCAGAACTAGAAAATCCTCTCTCGCACAGGATATTCAGCATCTTGTGTCAAGTGGGAGAGCCAACCTTATGAAAAGATCTCATCCACTGACAAGAGAAAGGCCACTCTGAAATGACCACCCATTTATCTCACTTTTAAACCTTTCGTTTGTTAGCACACTGAAAAGGAGTGAGACACAGGCTGGCAAGATCAGTGGCTCTGGGGTCACTCTTCTTTCATTCTAAGTTAGTTCTGATGTGTTTTTATTACATTACACATAACAGGGCTGGGAAGGTGCTCCTATGATCTCTACCAAGTTGCATGTTATCTCTCTCACACATATATAGAAATACATTTTGCTAACCGTCGCCCTGCTTACCTTGATCAGTAAGAGACGCCGCATGTTGTCCAGGGCTAGATAACCAAGGAGGTTCTGGAGCACCATAGTCTGTATTAATGAAACCACAGAGCTCATATGCATGACAAACAATGGAAATCACAGCAGATCCTTTGAGAAAGGAACAAACTCTCTCAATATCTTCTGGTAAGCTATGAACTATAAACCAAACCGGGTGACCTACTATTCAGATCATTATATGGGAATAGGAACTTGACCATGAATGTTCAAGGTGGACTAATTTGTTGTAATTGTAAAATTTACAAATATGCTCAGTATACCATTACGATATGCATTGTGTTGATATTATAAAAGAAAAACAGTAAATGCAATTTACAGGTTTACGGTCAGAAAGCAGGATGGCAGGGTTATTTCCTTAAACCAGGGTTAGCCAATGTGATGTCCTCCTGATGCTGCTGGCCTATGTTTCCCCAAACCTGCCTCAGAAGGGGCACCCTGAAACTTGTACTTGCAAGTCCAAGAGCACAAGCACCGCAACATCACAACTTGTAAAAACACAGGTCACCCATCTTAGACACAGCATATAATGCCATCCCAACAAACATGCTTGCCTCCTGATTAATGACATCCAAGGACTCTCACCGGATAGCTATACTGAAGCAGCAGCATCTTCTGGGTCATCACAAATTGAGCCTTCTTGCTTTTGACAACCAAATTCCCCAACAATCGTGACAGCACGGCAGGTCTAGCAATACAGACAAAGCAACATTTCAACCATGAGTGTCTTTTTTCTAAATCAGTGCTGTTTTAAAATCACAACTGGATCACAACATTAGACGATTCACAAATAGAAGTCTGGAATGTATTGGCAAAGCAAGATATGCAATATTCAAATTCCCCTCCTATAAGGGCAGATAAAAGCAAGAGAGATGTCTCTCTGCTCAAATCTAATATGTCTGAAAGACCAGCCTCTGCCTAACCAAACTTTTAAGATTCTTTTCAGCTGCTGTATTGGATGCTCCCACTGAATAAAGAGAGATGGACAACCACCAGAGAGAAGGCCTTTTTGGTACTGGCACCTAGTAATGGAACTCCCTTCCCAGGAAGCCTTGCCTGGTGTCATCCCTGTGGACTTTTCAGTGCCAGGTAGAGACCTCTCTCGTTACCCAGGCCACCTAAACAACTTATATTGCCAGGTTCTCTCCAGTTTTTAAGTCTATGTTTTACATCTTGGAGATGCTATGACCTGTGTTTTTCTTGTAGTTATTTCAGTTTATATTTTAACGGTCTTATATTCAGCTTGTTTTAAAGAGTCATTTATTGTAAGTTGCCCAAAGGGCTATGTTTTATGAGGAGGCATACAAATAAATAAATAAATGAAATAAATAAGCCTTCCTCCTTTTCAAACTTCAACAGCTAAGCAGGCTGAAAGGAAATCTAATTTGTATTGCAGGGGGAACCATTTTCAACTGCTGCAAGGATACAAGGAGGCATGGCATGCGCCCATCGTTCCACGCAGAGGTTTGGCTACTTACCCTGCTGCTGCCTGAACAAAGCCACAGACCACAGGTTCCACCCAGCGATCCGGCACACTCTCCACCAGTCGCCAGCATATCCTCTGCCAGATGCAGTCAGACTGGGTACGATCCGTCAGGTGGGACACCAACACGTTCAGGATTTCTTCTGCATCCCAAAAGAAGAAGAAAAGGAGTTGCTTTGAAATCAGAAAGGGAAGAACAAACATCCTTTTTACTTCCTTATTTATTTATTTATTTTGGCCAGTAGTTAAGATAATTTGGGTGGTGGGAAGAGGGGGATCTTTCCTGCTGTTCTTCGAGAAGGAGAGCTTTTAAAAACATTTTTATAAGAATGCCCTTCGCACATCATATAAGATTGTTTGTCGCCACTGTAAACCATGGCATTATATATTCCTTCCATTGCATTGTTCTTTAAAAGTCTGCCTCCTAGTGGCTGAAAAAGGGATAACAGCTGCCTTTTCTTAAGCAGTGCTCAGTCTTAAGTGTTCAACATGTCTGTTGAGATCAAGTCATTTAAAGAGAGACATAGAATACGAAAGAAAAATTGGTTATCAAACCAATGCTCCCTGTTTATCCAGCATCCAGTTCCTCTTCCAGGCCACCTGCCTGGCTGTCCGGGTCATTTATAAGTTAGACAGTTTCTAAGAATTCATCATAGCAGAGGTGGCTAACCTCCAGTCTGGGGGAAGGAATCACATGAACCCAAGGTTCACTGCAGCTCATGCACGCCACAATAAACCATGGTTTAGCTTTACCAGGTAACTTGATTATGTATTCCAGCTGTTTTTCCTGTCTCTTCCTCACGTGGTTTATTGTAATGTGCAAGAGCACCCAATGACTTTTCACAAGCCATGGGGTGGGGGAGCAGGGAAAAAGAGGGCAAGTCAGCAGGAACAGAAAATCAAGTTATCTGGAAAAGCTAAAAGCTCTCCGTGGATTAACCCTTGGAATTCTCTCCTCAGTGGCCCAAAATCATCATTTGTTGTTATTATTAACTAACACTATTATCAAGTTGCTTAAATTTCCAGGTTCCAGAGACTCCAGCCTCCTCATAAGACAATAATCTTCACAGAGTTGTAACTTGAGAGGCTAAATACCTTTTACGATATGGTGTAATTTCTTACACTTCATTAGGCACATACACGTAAATCTTCAGAACGAGTGTGACTGTTTTTTTGTGAAATGAGCTCCTGTGATATGCCAAGCTTGGGGACTTTGTGCATAAAGCAGTTGTAGGGAACATGCTCTGTACTCATAAGGTCCCAAGATCAATCCCCAGTTCAGGTAACAGGACTGCGGGAGAAAAATCTGCCTGAGACCTTGGAGTGCTGCTGACAGATTGCTAGGCAGAGCTAGATCGACCAATGGTCTGACTCAGCATAAAGCTGCTTCAAATGTTCATATGAACCACACTAGGTAAAGGTACCCCTGCCCGTACGGGCCAGTCGTGTCCGACTCTAGGGTTGCGCGCTCATCTTGCTCAAGAGGCCGGGAGCCGGCGCCGTCCGAAGACACTTCCGGGTCACGTGGCCAGCGTGACGAAGCAGCAGCTGGCGAGCCAGCACCAGCGCCGCACACGGAAACGTCGTTTACCTTCCCGCTATAAAGCGGTACCTATTTATCTACTTGCACTTGGGGGTGCTTTCGAACTGCTAGGTGGGCAGGAGCTGGGACCGAACGACGGGAGCTCACCCCGCCGCGGGGATTTGAACCGCCGACTTTGCGATCAGCAAGTCCTAGGCACTGAGGTTTTACCCACAGCACCACCCGCGTCCCACATGAACCACACTACCCGCTGCAAAACTCTAACCAGCCTACATAGGAGTTCTTTGAAGCATCATTACATCAAGTGATAATCAGTCGCTGCAGTTAGAGTGACAGAGCAGAGAGAAAGCAACTTTGAAAGCAGGCATGTTGAAAGGAAGTTATGGCTTACTGAAAGCTTTAAAGAGCACTCACTTTGTCTTCCATGCATGCATACCTTCCCTAGCACCTGGGACACAAAGGAGATTGAGCAATCCAAGCCACCTGGAATACAAGAAAAGCCACATTAGTCGATGGATCTGTCAGATCACAGAACTGAGACTGAAGCTCCAGCTGCAAAGCTTCCATGAAGATGGACAGAGCACTGGCATAGAAGTGGAAGTCCTCAGGGGAAGTCAATAACCTGGAGCTATGTATTAAAAAATCAAAAAATTGTCCAGTAGCACCTTAGAGACCAACTAAGTTTGTTCTGGGTATAAGCTGTCGTGTGCATGCACACTTCTTCAGATAAAGCTTATACCCAGAACAAATTGTTAGTGAGCTAAACATGAAGAATGAAAGTGGGTCCATGCAAGTGAGGATGACAAAGTCCTTTCAGAAGAATAAAACTCACTACTCAATGAAAGCCTCGTTTTGAGGTTTGAGAGAAGCCAGCTCTGCACAAAACAGCCTTTCAAGGCTAGGAAAACTAATCCATTTCTGTAAGATCACGAACGACCACAGATCCAGCTGATTACACAGCAAACCACTAAGGCCCACCCCCTCCAGGGGTGCGGGGAACGTTCCCCATCAAAAACTCCAGAGAGCCATGGCTGGTCAGTGTACCCTGAGATAGATGCAAAGCACCATCTGCATCACTGGCACAATATAAATCAATAAACTACTGTATACCTGCAAAAGATTTTTTGAATTCTCTAGGCCTAAGACTCACACTGACAACAATGGGATTTAAATGTGCTTTATTTTGGTTGGACTGCACACGCACGCATACACACACACACACACACAACCTTCTGCCTTTAATTATTCACATGCACCTAAAGATATACAGGTGTCCGATTATTATTTTAAGTAACAATGTAGTTTGATAGCTGTGATCACTGTGTTGGCATCAAGAAATACAAATATAGTTTATTGGACCAAGTTCAGTTTGTAAGTTTGGTCTTCACAGAGCTCTTCATCAAGCAGTATCTAGACAAAAAATTATCCACAACAAACAATTCTTAAAAAAACAAAAACCTCAAAAGTATTTGAATACTCCTACAATACCAATGTAGGTTCAAAGTTATTGTTTTGTCTAGTGCTCAAATTACAGGCAGTCAAATGGGGAGAGGCTTCCTCCACCCTAACTTTTGTGTTGGGTTCCCTTTGCTTCCATTTTAAAAGACTAAGGGAGGACATGATTTGGTCCTCTACCTCTACTCAACGGTCATTAGCTAGGATCCTTCCCGTTTCTGTAACTATGTACCTGGCAGAGGACAGCAATTTGGTCTTCAGCTATGCATTGCTTGGTTTGGTTGAGACCAGCCATCCAGTTTCACCTGTGTTAACTGCTTTATTTGGAAGACAAGAGGCAAAGTCTGGCCCCTTTATATTTTCTGACACCTCCTTAGCTATTGTTTCCCAAAGGTTGTGGGGAAGCCTGTCGTTTGGCTAAACGTGGGAGGAAGCAGGGGCAAGTCTTGCAGATTTCATTAAGGGTCCTCTTCCCTTCCCTCTGCCCTCCCCTAATTTCAGAACTGGTTTTAAATGTTATTCTTAGCCATGGCCTGTCAGTGCAGCAGCAGCAGCAGCAGATGATGATCCTGTGAAATCTCACCTCGCAGTGAATCAGAGATCCTCTCCAGCACCTGGACCATCTCCACACCAAGCAGCGGGAAGTAGTTTTGGGGGAAGAAGACAGGCCGGTTTTCTCCCTGGAGCTTGTTGCCTAGGTGATCCGGGAGACAGGCCACCTTATTGAGGATGGCCTCCTGTAGCACTGAGGGGCCAGCTTGCGTTTGTTGTTTGCAGACTTCCCACATCAGAGCAGACAGTCCAGCTCTCTGCAGGAACTGCTCCAGCACATCGACGACTTTATTCAGACGGAAACTGGGCCTGCATGGAAAGGTATTTTTCTGCCTTTTTTCAATTGATAAGGAAAAAGCAATTCAACAGATAACATCATCACCTGCAATTCTGGTGGTTGTTTTTTATACAACACTTTTCTATGATTCCTGGTTGTGGGCAAAGACTTGAAAATGTATAAGCAATGCTTATTGAGGACTCACAGATGTCCATCAAGCTGTTTTAGAATCACAGAATTTTGGGTGTATCCAACATTAGTCTTACTCAAAGCACACCCATTGAAATCAACTAAGGAACATCAATTTCTGTTAGCTACCACCTTTAGAACTGGAAGGAATTTTAAAGGACATCGAACACAACTACAAGAAAGAATTGTAGCATCCTTGACCAATGGCAGTTCAGTCTTCCTCCAAACATATCCACACCACAATTATTTCCACACACTCACCCCATAACTCTTGTATAACTCCTGCAACCACACATCTCCTTTCTTTGAACCTCAGGATGATATCCCTTACTAAGGGATTCAAAATTCTGTGAAGCCCAAAATAATGCACCTAAGAATGTGTGAATTAGGCAAAATAGTCAAGTCTACATTGTTTTCTAAAGGGGAATTTTTAACTTTTTGTGGTGTAGAAATTGTATTCGTGGTATAAAACTATGATCAATCATGATAGCAACTTTTGCAAAGTGAGAGGTAAAATAAAAGCATATTTGGGTTCTGTCCATGCAGTACTGTATATTGAAACAATTATCAGGTTCAGAAATAACACTAAACTACAGTTCATTATTAGGAAAATGAGTCTTGGGATCATGCACTTTCTCCTTTTCTCTACTTCTTGGCATGAATGAGAAGATCAAAAGCCTTTGCTTTTGTTTTTTGGAATGAATCACAATCACCTGTTATTTCTAAACACGTGAACTATGGTTTGCACTAACAGCAGCTAGTTAAAAAACATTGTTTTGAGTCTTGTTTGTTTTAAGTAACCTCAGTTATTAAGTTAGAATATACAGGGATCTGTGATTAGTTTTAAAGGGAAAGGAGAAGCTTTCGATCTTCTCATGAACACTTCTCATGAAAAGGAGGGCACATGAGACAAAGATTTAGCCATGTTCATTGTCATCATGCAAAACCAGGCTATAGAGTTATGTCTGAATGCAGCCAATGACTCAGTTCAGATGTTATGCCAAACCATGGCTGAATGATTAGGCACACCCTCAGCCCCTTGGCATTGCCTTCCATCTATGGCTTGTGGCAAACTACCGTATTTTTCGCCCTATAGGACGCACTTTTCCCCTCCAAAAATGAAGGGGAAATGTGTGTGCGTCCTATGGGGCGAATACAGGCTTTCGCTGAAGCCTGGAGAGCGAGAGGGATCGGTGCGCACCGACCCCTCTTGCTCTCCAGGCTTCAGGAAGCTCTGCTCAACCCTCGGGAGCTGCACCGGGCTCCGGAGGGTTGCGCAGAGCTGCCTGCGCTCCCGGCCTTCCCGCAGCTCCGCGCAACCCTCAGGAGCTGGACGTGAAGCTGCGCCGGGCTCCCAAGGGTTGCGCAGAGCTGCCTGCATTCCAAAGCCTCGGGCGCGCTGAAGAGCGCGCCCGGGCTTCGCGCAGCTCTCCGCAAGCCTGGGGAGACCTGCGCGGCTCCCTAGGCTTGCGGATAGCAGGCTGTTCTGGGGGCTGGGGGAAGCTCGGGCTTCCCCCGCGCCAGCCCCCTGCCTGGGGAGGAAATTTTTTTTTTTCTTTATTCCCCTCCCCCCAAAAAACTAGGTGCGTCCTATAGGGCGGTGCGTCCTATGGGGCGAAAAATACGGTAGTTTGCCCTTACATCCAAACTCAGAAACTACAGTTTGTAATTGCCTTGAAACCTAAGATGGGCAAACAGACTCAAACTAGGAGGGAGAAGACACAGTGCATGAGCACATAGCTTATTCCATGCCAACTCACACAGCACCAAATAATGCATATTCGAATCACACCTGAACTGAGCCTACAAGTGGGATTTAAAAAACACACACACACTCCTTTGCATATGCATTTTGACTTTTTGGAATCCTCCTTCCCACTGCAGCTCAAACATTACTCCAAAAAGCTGCTATGAAATGTTAGTGGCATCTGATATAGTGCGAGACAGCTGTCAGAAATAAAAATCAGCAGTCTCCCTATATGTGCGAAAGTGCTTTTAGCACTGGGCTCTTTGGATTCAGGCCTCTAAATTGAGAGCATCCTAAAAACAAAATAGTTTTAGAATTAAAGATCACAGCACAGTAGCCATGCTTACGCTGTAGAAATGATGGTGTCCAAAAGAACCATAAAAGTTTGGTCTGCTGGTCCTTCCAAGAAAAAGCAATCCCATAACTCCTTATCTTCATCTGATTGGAACTGCTCCAGCCAATCAAGACTCAGGTTACTGATAAGACACTGCAGAAAGGTAGTAAAATGATTGCGAGTAAATTCATCTTTCTCTTTCATGGAGGGTGGATTTTCAGTTCCACCAAGGTAGCTCTTAATTGTCCGCAAAGTCTCACAGATCTGGGCTCCATCTCTGGAAACAGATAGGGTGCCAATTGCTTCTTGTACTATATGGCGAACTTGAAGCAAGTCAGAATCCATTTATCCTGGTCACTTCTGGAAAACAACAAGGAAGTCGATAAGTAATACCACCAAGGTTGGAGAAAGTAGAGCTGCTAATTACTATCCCCTGAACAGAAGGAGTG
This sequence comes from Podarcis raffonei, assembly GCF_027172205.1. Classification (NCBI taxonomy): domain Eukaryota; kingdom Metazoa; phylum Chordata; class Lepidosauria; order Squamata; family Lacertidae; genus Podarcis; species Podarcis raffonei. The sequence continues at coordinate 37,182,366 of NC_070615.1, read as the reverse complement.
GAAAGGGTCATGGCTCAGGGGTACAACTTCTGCACTGTATGTGGAAGGTCCCAGATTCGATCCCCAGAATCTCCAGGTAGGGCTGGGACAGACTCAAAGTCTGAAACAGTGGACAGTTGCTGCCCATCAGTAGAGAATAGTGAGCCAGATGGACAAATGGTCTGACTTGGTACCCTTGAGTTACTTGGTGGAAAATATAGTAAGTAATAAGAACCACCAACATCCTGACCTCCTTGTGGGAGCGGAGATTTTAAAAACCTAAATAAACATGCAAGTACAAAACTTCAGGATGCTCCCACCTGTGTAGGTATTGTGTGGGCCTAAGGGAAACTTCAGACTAAGCCTGCAATTCTCTATCTGCTTACCTAGGAATAAGCCCCAGTGAACTCAGTTTTGAGTAGACACGCATTGGTTTAGCACCGCAGCAATGAGTCTCATGGCACCTTAAAGACATAACAAATTTATTATAGCACAACCTCAGAAAGCCCCTCACGAAATGGGCTGCCGACCACAAAAAGCTTAAGCCAAAATACTGTAAACGCGTTAAGTATTTAAGGAGCCACAAGATTTCTTCGCTGGGTTTTGCTTTTGCTTTTTGCTGCTGCAAAAGACTAACACGGCTGTTGCTCTGGAAATTACCGTAACGCGGAACCCAAGACACGTCTACTCGGAAGTAGGGCTCACTGAGTTCAATGGGGCTTAATCCCCACGCTGATGTGTAGAACAGGACCGCCCGGCGTGAGGGAGAAACGCCTCAGCCCCTCGCTTCCCGCCTTTAGAAGTTCCCACCTTCTCGCCTCGCCCCCCCCCCCCGGCGAGGCCTCACCAAGGGCAGAAATGATGCCACGGCTAACAGCGACCCCCAAGACACACTCCAGGCATGTGGACCGGAAACCCAATCAAGCCGGTGAACCTCAACCGGAAGTTCGTGTGTGTGTGCGTGTCATTCTAGCTTTTGCTTCGCGCTCTCTATGGTGCCTAATTGCGGCGGAACCGCCAGTGGCGTCGCTTTTTACCGTAAGTTTATCTCTGTGTGTTGCGCTGCCTTTTCTCTACGGTCCGTCCTCAACACTCCGGGCAAAACGTTGGTCTAAAGAGCAGCAGCCGATTCGACGCTCCTGTCTTATGTGCGGCCGCCTCGAGCAGAGCCTGTCGAATCTGCTGATATTTCTTACAACCCTTCGCAGCTCTCGCGCTCTCCCGGTCCGCCCCCTTTCTCTTCCGCCCTTCTTCTTAAAGAGACAGTAACGATAAAGTTTCTATAGTCCCAGAGCATGGAAGAGGGCCTGTTTTTAAGACTCTGGGAGGTGTTACATCCCGAATCTGGTTTCACTGTTGGGCTGAATTTTATTTATTTATTGTATTCATACTCCATTCTTTATCCAAGGATTTTGGAGGTTGGCATGTATGTTCATCCCCCTCCCCGTTTTTATTCTCACACCAATCCTGTGAGGTAGGTTATTGAGTTGGCCAATAATACCCAGAGAGCTTTGCAGCTGAACAGGAAAGTGAATCTTGCTCCCTGGGATCCTACCTAATCTAATACTCTTAACCACTACCCCAACCCTGAAATCTGTCCCAAGACTTGCTGACTGTCTTGAGCACCAGCCCCTCATCTGGCTCTTCTAAAGTGGCCTTGCCAGTTGCATTTTTATTATTTTTAAAAAAGTAATTAATCAGAATGGAACATTTAGCTCATCTTTGAAGTCACCAAGCTCCTGCAGAACCCTTTTTACATCTTGCAGTGGTGTAGCCCACTCCCCCTTAATCATGGCCTATAAGGCAGAAAATGAACCCCTCTGGCAATCTTATTTTGTTTCAGGGGAAAACAGAGGCTCCCATGATGACAGGTTGTGCTTCTGGAATGGCTGCTTCTAAGCCAGAGAGTAGCTCATTCTGTAGAGCAGGAGTCTCTTAATATCAGGGTCATGGGTTCAAGCCCCACATTGGGCAAAATATTCCTGCATATTTTGGACTAGATGACCCTCGTGGTCCCTTTCCAAATCTACAATTCTATGATCACCTAGGAAAGAAGAGATGTGGAAATACTTGGAAAGCACAGGCAATAAAACTGTCTACAGCTAAGGACTTTCTCTTGCTGATGATCTGCCCTTTCGCTGAAGCCACCTTATGAACTCAGGGCAGGTTAAAAATGTAGTAATATTTTGTTACTTTTAAAAACATTTCTATACCATCTCCCTCACCAAACCTCAAGGCAACATACAGCAATAGTAAATGAGTATCGAAACATTAAAATCCTGTCTTCGTCCTATACACTTTTTGTCCCACACACTCACCTGTTCTGAGCAGGTGGAGACATGGTGTATTTGGATGTCTCATTGAAAATTGGGCTGAGAAACCAGCATAGCCATTGCAGGATTCAGTGGTAAAATTTTAAGCACACAGAACCACCACCACATTTCTCAAATACAAAAGAATCCATACACATTTATTCCAAACCTTATTGGTTTATTCAGTCTTGCCATTCCACACAAGTACCAACAACATGACTACAAGATGCTAAAGGTATACAAAAATCAAACTTTATAGTAATGACTGTACAATAGGTTGCAAATCTCTTGGCCTTTTGCAAAGTGAACACTAGTTATCCCAATTGGTCTCAGACTCCTCACCTTCCGCCCCAGGAGGAAGGTGGCAAGAGAAACAGCTTTTCTGCCTATTTGTTTCACATATTCTAAAAGCAAAAGCATTTACATCGGTCTTGGGAAGGACAGGGCATGTGAACAATGCACCAAAAACATTTTAGTAAAGGAAGGGATGCCTTAAAAGGAACACTAGTCCTAGTCCCCCAGTTCTTAGGCTGGTTAAATGCACCAGCAGCAAGGAACATGAAAATTTTTTCTGTGTGCCAACATCCCTAAGAGCTGAGGGTGGCGGTGGGGAGAGAGGAACCAGTCCATATCTAAATTTGCTGAGGGTTTCCTTGCAACCTGCCATTTCTTTCTTCCAACAGTATAAATTTATTTTTGACATATCCTAAAAACAAGAGACTTCACTGGACTTAAGAGGACAGTATCATGTCTAAAAGAACAATGTTTCTTGTTGAGAACTTGCAAACCAAAGCTCCCTTTAAAAAGGACTTTAAGTCCAACAAAAGTCCACAGTTCACCCTGCTGGGCCCAAGACACTAGGCTAGGTTTCAGTTTCTCAGCTTTCCCTTCGTTTTATTTTCATTCCTCTTTTATTTTTAAAAGGTACAATTTTTAAACTGAATGCACTTTTAAGTTTTTTTAAAAAAAACAAAAAAAAACCAAGGAGCTGCCAAATTCCACATTTTATCGGGAAGAGTTGGAACTGGATCGGCTGCGATGACGCCTGCGGCCTGGAGATCTGGATCGTGACCGTCTGCGAACTGGGGATCTGCGCCTGGGAGACCTGGACCTGAAAGGGAATATAGTTGCGAGGAAGAGAGCAGAGCTTCAGTTAGGAGAATGGATGGTAATGGAAAATAATCCACACTTATCTAGTCCCTTTTTATTCAACAGCATTCAAGAGTAGTTCTTATATCCTAAAGGGTGAAGGCAGTTCAGCATGCTAACATTTTGTAAATGCAGAAAGCAATATAGCAACTGTATAATAATAACTAAATAAAATAAATATTTTCTTAGTTCCTAGATCACAGTGTTTTATTTTTGCAAATACACATCATCAGTTTATATTAACAATAAAAATATTCCATCAGTCTCGACTTAAACATATAAGGCATATGTTCAAACTTAGAATGAGTTGTGAGATTTTAGACACATGCCCCCTGAGCACTTGAGAAGGGTCTATAGGGGAGAGAATGCTGGAACTATTATGGCGCAAGTACTTCCACCTGCCTTCCCCTAATGTATTTCTTAATGTAATTTTAAAAATAAAATTACTGGATTTATTAATGTACATTTAGTATGCTGTGAGTCACTTTGAGCACTATTGTGGAAAAATGGCATACAAACAAACTGATGCTAATGCTCTGGAAGGGGGCGCCTATCCTTCAATTACTTTGTGCAGGGACAGTCTTTGTTCGCCATCAGCTGTAGTGCAAGAAGTAACTCACTGCCCATCCTTGATGTGACTCATCTGAGTCCGCAGGTGTCTTATTTTTAGTTTGCCTCCTTGGGCAGAGCTCCTACCAGCTGTGAACAACTAAGCCCCTCCAGCTTACCCAGCTCCACAAAGGCAACCTACCTTCTCCTCATGCGAGGTGGAGAACGACGCCACATGGGCGGTGGCGGCAACATCCTCCGCGGAGGGGAGAAACGCCTGAGAGGCATCCTGGGCCGAGGAGTCAGAACAGCCGTGGCAGTGATCTCCTGACCATCAATCTGCCCTATTTAAAGATCACAGAAGCAGAAAGTTGATTTGTTTCAGCAGGGTGAGGGATTGACGCAAAGGCTCCCTGTAGCCACTGCCTTCTTGCTCACTAGGGAAGGTCAAACTATGGCAATGGTGGGGGGGGAGCAGGGAACCTAGGGAGAGATATTAATACACAGGTAAAACATACATGCAGGGAGATACCAAAAATACCTTGGGGAACCACAAACATCACTTTGCTTACCTATTACGATCAGGACCCGTTACCTGACTGATCCCCTCTTTGGGTCATTAGCCCCCAAGAAAAAGAGATTCGTAACCTCTGACCTACACTATAAATTTTTAAATGTCCAACATGGGACTGCAAGTTTTTCCTGGGACGAGCCTCTGCTTTCTTTAAATAATTGCTGCCAACTTATTCCAAGGTCTTTGCTCATGCCCACAGGTTCATTGCCTTTCTGGAGAATGCAGTTTACCTTGGGGGGCCATTTTCATCAGGATGATCCACCCTTCTCACTTTGGGCCAGAAACCAACATGATGTGGTTGCAGAGGTCCCACCAGCCCATATTCCTGGCAGACAAGGTTGATTTTTTAAAAAGAAGTCATACAGGTAAAATGATGTATTTGCATTATTATAAGAGTAAAACTTGAAGAACCTAGAGCCTTATTTTGTTTAGGTGTGCTCTGCAAAGAGCCCTCCTAGCTGGTAGAACCTATCTCACTTTTGGGAATTCTGAAACCCTTGCTTTAATGTGGGGATCATCTCAAATTACAGCATAAAGATTTTTCAGTCATGTAGGAGTCACACCTCTTAACAATGCAGCCAGCTTCTGAAACCCACCTCCATCCATGTGCTTCAGTGCCTTCTCAGCATCATCTGGATTCTCAAATTCTACATATGCATAACCCTTTGAGAGGTGTGGGTTGAGTCTGTCGACTGGCATATCAATCATTTTGATCTTCCCATAAGTGGAAAATATTTCCATTATGTGGTCCTGGAAGAGGAAAAGCAAGCTCCTTAACGCTCATTGCAAATGTCCATTACCTTCCATCTTCATAACAGCAAAACACTGAATGGGCAGTGGTGGAAGCAGCAGCAAGCAACACACACACACACACACACACACACACCCCTTTAACTGGATTTGAACAAAAAGAGTGAAGACCATTCAATTACATATTGAAACGCTTCAACAGTTTTGCTTCCCAGGTTACCTGAACTTTACTCAGCTATATCTATAGGAGAATAAGAAGAGCCTGCTGGACCAGGCCAGTGGCCCATCTAGTCCAGGACACTGTTCTCACAGGGGTCAAGCCACTCGCAAGCAGGGCCTGAGCACAACAGCACTCTCCCCTATGGAGATCTAGTCTATCAATACTGGGAGGGACCCTTGGTCAACAGCATTCCCAGCATTCATATTCAATATGGGCTTACAGGAAGCTGTCTTATACTGAGTCAGACCATGGGATCTGGGGGACTTATGTTTCCCTACCCCCTTTGGCCTTTTTACTTCTTTCTGGGTACGAGTGAACAACAGGCATCTGTTACCTTCGTCACATTTCTGGTGAGTCTCCCAACATGTACTTTGGTAGGTTTGGGTGATGGACTCCTTCTCTTCCGTTCCTTTTCATCTCTCTTGGGCGGTTTAGACCTGGTGGAAAGAAACAAAAAGTGTAAAACAAAAATTTAAACGTATGGATCTGCAACTCAAGCTCTTCATTAACTCCAATCAATGCAGCATGACAAAAAAACACCAATGATCTTATTCTGTATTCCTTGCTAAATTTGTTACTAAAAAAAAAGTGGCTGGTGCAACAACTACAGGCCATTTATAGTTTGCAAGAAATAATTATGCTAAAAGTGAGTAACTATTGAGGCTTAACTTAAATTCAGTATGGCTTGGAGGGACCTTTATTTGATACTATCTACCAAGTTTGAAATTTAGAAGCATCCTTTTCATATAACACAGGTTCCCAAAGATGAGATTCAAAAGGCAAAGAACAGGCCAATCTGCTATTTTACCCACTTCTGCCTCTGGCCCACTGCTAGCATGTGCCCCTCCCCAAGAAAGAAACATGGCCTTTGAGCTGAAAAGTGTTCCCCACCCTTGTCTTACAGGAAGCACTTATCAAGGCCAATGGAAATAAAATAGCCAGTAGCCTCCGGTACTCTAGACTCACTTTGAACGGGAACGCCTCCTGTTGTCGTGCCGATGTCGAGATGGGCTTGGAGAACCCGATGAGCTGCTGGAGCTGGAACTGCGGGATGTGCTTGAACTCCCAGAGCGGCTGGACGCGGAGGAGGAGCTGGAGCCACTGCTGGAGCCGGTGCTGGAGCTAGAACCAGAACTGGATGTGGAACTGGAGCGAGACCTGGCAGAGAAGGTGTCATGCAAGAGACTAATGGCAGCAAGGGTGTTCTCCCGATAACCCCCAAGAACTTTTGAAGGTGTTGGAAAGAACACACCATTGTCTTTTGCAGTTCCAACCCAAACCTGGCCACCTCCCAATGCAGAGGTGATGCTCTTTCTAAATCATTTCACTTATTGTACAAATGGTCCTTTGTCAAAAAACAGATTTCAGAGCAATATACAAAAGTCACCTCAAATTACAAATACCTTATAAAACCAATTTAATGAAGAATGAGAAAAACCATTCAACCCACTAAAAATGCCACCATCTAAAATGCTCAGGCAAAGAAAAATCTAACAGTCTCTGAAATTACCTCCCTTTGGAGGGTGTTCCACAGCTCAAGTGCCCATAACACACACACCCCTTTGTAAATGCAGGACACACATCTTCTAAAGATGAACACCAAGAAGGGCCTTCCCTCCAAACAGATCATTAGGGTGCAAACAGACCTCCTGTGTGAAACCACACACAAACCCCCAATATCTCAATCAGAGAAGAGGACCTGAAGTCAAGTATGTGTTTAGCATTACTGCTTCACTCAACTTACAACCGACCTGCTGGTTCACATCAAGGGGCATATTTTAAGTTCTCAAGCTTAACTGCCCTACATTCCTGGGAATCTCACAAGTAGGGCATGGTGAGACAGCCACCACAACTCCACCCCTGTATCCAACATCTGAAGAGTTAAAAGGTTTCCTGTGTCTGAGCATGGCGGCATCATTTTTTAACTGCCGATTAAGAATCCTTGGGAAGGCCTGGTCCTTGAAACGGCCTTCAGAAACCCAAGAATTCCTGACTCTGCTTACCTGGTGCTGCTACTACCACTGGAGGCGCTGCGCCTCTTGCGAGTTTTGTCGCGCCCACGATCCTTTTCGCTTGACTCCTTTGTAGCTGGCTTGTCTTTGGATCTGTCCTTGGACTTTTCTTCTGTACGGTCCTTGCGCTTGGTAGGAGAGGGAGCCCTTTAATGTACAAAGGTTCAGAAACTCAATTTCCAACCCCGCAATTTCAGTTGCAACAAAAGCAAGAAATGTCACTGCTACAAAGATGCTAAGAGACAAATCCCCAGTGTTTACACTATGGAGCGGCTTCATGAAAGAAAGCCAATGGTGTGGAATATATGGAGATTATGAAAAGGAGGGAAGATGCATTTCTAATTCCTCATGCTTGATGGGAAATCCCTAGGAGTCTGCACAGATCCCCCAAGAGGGGTGAGGCCTTGAACATTCAGACAATTATTACCTAGTGCTGGACTTTTTATTATTTTCTTTGATTCCTAGCAAACTCTTCTTTTTCATTCCTGACAGCTCCATTTTCCCCTTCCGAGTCCAAAAGCGGCACTTTTTTGGGGGGGCTCACTTATCTGAAAGCTTACTTCTAACTCCTTGATTCTGAGAAACGATCCCTAAGCGAATGCAATAAACTCCAAAGAGCAGCCTAGTGACAAGATAAAAGGGATATGAGACAGTTAACATATAGGCAGAGGAAAAGAAAGCCCACTTCACAAGAAAAGGCACAAGCTTCATGCAAAGCATTATAGTCACACACTTCTGTGTGGCTTGTTATTACCCATTTGAAAATAGCATCTGCTGAACAACTTAAGAGTGTGTTTACACGGAGCATTTGAATTTTCTTTCTAATCACCCTTCAAAAGGAGGAAGAACATACAGCAAAGCACACAGAGTTTTTCAGTCTGAATTTCTTAGTACTTTTCCTTAAGATATGCAGCATTACAGCAGGACAGTGGTAGCCAACATGGTGCCTTCCATATGAATTGAACTCCAACTCCCATCGGCCTGTCATCACAGCCAACTCTCATGGATGATTGGAGTTACAGTCCGGCAACATCTGGAGAACACCACGTCAGCTACCTCTGCAATAGAAAGCAAGGTACCTCAACAGTACATTGTGGTACAGTAGTAGCAAGAAAGCATTTTAAGGCCCAGGAAAACTATAGTAGATTTTAATTGTTTAAGAATTTCTACTGCTCTTCCTAAATTCTTAATGCAGTTTCTCATTACTACTGCTAAGCTTTATTTTGTATTGATAGAGTGCTGCAGTTAAGTCTGCAATTTCAGCTCCAGTGTCACTCCCAGAGACTATTAAATGTAACAGAGCAGAAGCACAGCGCAAAACCCTATCCTCAGATCACACAACAGGGGTGGTAAAACCTGTGGTCTTCCAGATGTTCTTGGACTCCAACTCCCATCAGCCCCAGCCATAGCTGTCAAGTGTCCCTTATTTGAAGGGACAGTCCCTTATTCCAGCGCCATGTCCCACTGCTGTCCCTTAAATGATGTCCCTTAAATTTCAAAGGAAGCAGCTCCTCTCCCTCCCTCCCTGCCTGCCAGGGAGGAGGGAGGCTCCAACTGGGTTGCTTGGCTGTGTTGCTCACCCAATAAGAAGTCTAAGAACACCCGGGGGGTGGAGCTTGCATGCCTTGTGTGTGGCTAGTTAATGCAAGCTGAGGGGTTTTTTGAATGCTGGACGCCATTTTGTTGCACGTGCTGCTGCAAACTTTGCAGTGCAAAGCCAGGCCAAGGAGCCATCTTAAGTTGAGGCTGCATAGGCCTTGTGGTGCATGTGATTCAGATTCTATTCAGCTGAACCTCTGGTTACAAAGTTGGTTGGACAGTGTTCTCGAAGCTACCAGCATGAGTTTGACCAGACCGCAGGAGGACAGGAAGACTGGAGTACCTGGAACAGGTGAGGCTGCAGGTCCCTTATTTTGGCTGCTGGTCCCTTGTTTTCAAGGCTGCTGGTCCCTTATTTTCAAATCTGTAAGTTGACAGCTATGGCCCCAGCCAGCATAGCCAATGGTCGGGGTGATGGGAGTTGGCAAGCCAACAAAATTTGGAGGGCCATCATTTTCCATCTGTGGTATAAAAGAACCTCAGTTGGAAATGCTGCTGGCTATTCCAGATAAGCTATAGGAAGTCCTTATGGGTTACACCAGGGGTCAGCAACCTTTTTCAGCCGTGGGCTGGTCTACTGTCCCTCAGACCATGTGGTGGGCCGGACTATATGGGGGGGGGGTAAAGAACTAATGCCTATGCCCCACAAATAACCCAGAAATGCATTTTAAATAAAAGCACACATTCTACTCATGTAAAAACACCAGGCAACCCCCACAAATAACCTAGAGATGTATTTTAAATAAAAGGACACATTCTACTGATGTAGAAACACGCTGATTCCTGGACCATCCGTGGGCCGGATTGAGAAGGCGATGGCTTATTTCAAGTACTTTAATTCTACCCCTCAGTATAGAGCCCAAGGTGTTTTAAAGTCATACATTAAAAACAATGACTATTTTAGAATGGTAGAGTACAGGGTACTGTACATTTCAGATTAAGTGTATGTATTTTTCTCTAGCGAACCAGCATCAGGGCAGCCTATGGGAAATGGGTGGAAACTCTGAAAACAAAGGTTTTCATCCTCAAGTAACTCAACAGGCACGGAGAGAGCAAGGTTGCTTTGATGTACATTTGGCGTACGAAGGACAAATATGTTTCGTCATCTTTAAGATTAACACTTGGAACTATTACTTTACAGAGGGCAACATGGATTAAAATTAAAGATGCATTTTCATGTGCTGAGACTTCTCTCAGGCACATTATACACACAAACTGTGTATAATGTGCTTATGCAAATAACCCTTTGGGAAGGTCCAAAGTAAGCTCCAACAGGCCATTATTCTACTGGTGTCTATAACTTAAATTGCAAGTGCCTGAAGCAGTTCAAACATAAGGGAAAGCACATACTGTTATACCACTCTGCTTCTGCTATAGCAGAAGACTATTCCCACAAGCTTAGCTTTTCACTTGAAGCTCTGGTTAAGTATTTCTGCACGAGTCATTCAAGAAGGCAGCTCTTGCTTTTGTGTCACTCACAGCTATTGTAGAAACATAGGTGTGTAATGATATTCCCTGCCCTAGGGAAGAACTCAAGTTCATAAAACCTGTGTCTGGATATCCCAGTTTCTTAGCCATTCAGCTTTGACAACGCTGAATGTAGCCCTGTGTTATGTAGCAGACAGGAGCATTTTTGGAAGAAGCAGTAGGACGTACTCCAGCAGATGTTTTCATCAACAAAGAAATTAAATGGGATTAAAGGTATTATTCCTCTATATCCACACTTCATGACCCACTCTCTAAGTGGTACAAAAACAATTTGAAAGAACCTGTTCAGGTTAAATGAGGTCTTGAATTAACTTTGTGGTTAAGAGAAATCAGTGAACCCTCAGTAAAAGAGAACCGTGTCTGCTGTATATCACATCCTCAGTGCTTTAAGACCAGGAACACCAAGCCCAAGCTTACCAATACTGCCCAAAAAGAAACAATGTTGTGTACAAACTTCAATAGTGCCTAGAGGTCTTTCTGTGGGAATCACTGACTTTGCAAACTGACTCTTATCAGCATGTTCACAAAGCTAGCAGAATGGCTACCTGTATACCTTACTGTGTTTGAGCAATACATTTACTTCACTGTGGTGAAAAGCCACTTGGTACATAATCAAGTGAATGTTTTTAGTCTTAGTGTTTTTAACATATCAATGGACTTGCATATTTGTCTAAGTAATCACTGATATTATTGAAAGGTGATTTCTTTGCCATCGATAAAGAAATATTAAGTGAATTATAATAGCACCTGCCACACTACTGCTCTTCACTACCACCATCCCAAGAAGACCCTCTAAGACCAAGACCACCCTCTAAGACCAAGAGGGACCAGAGATTTGAACGTGAGCTTCCCAGGTACAAGCTATATCCTGTACTAGCTCTGCAAGCTGGCTGAATGGACAACAGGTTACATCTAAAAGTAAGAATCGTACAACCACAGTGCTGCAACATAAAGCCATATCTGAGAATCCACTGAATGAATCCCCACGCTGGAAGCCAAGGTTTAAGAGGTAACCAATGGGGCCAGTGTGGTGCAACACTTAGCATTACAGAAGCAAGAGGGTTAAATCCCTGGTCAGTCACAAAGCTCAACGGAGTGGCCTTGGCTAGTCTGAGGGATCACAAGAGGCCTATCTCACAGGGCTGTTATGAGGTTAAAACGGGGGTAAGGGAGAGATGAACCATAAACCCCATCCTGTATTTCCTTGGATAAGAGATTATCTTTTCCAACATCAAATAGATAACACGATCAATATAATAATAGAAGGACGCAACTTGAATGTGCACAGTACTGGTCAGGCAATTAAGGGGGCTTGAAGGAGACTTTCAGAGTGGGCTCCAGGAAGTTTGGGAGACCCCTCAAGGGAGAAGGGCGGGGAGGTAAGAGAAACGAACCCCCTCCTCAACTGGGCCTAGCTGGCGAGACGAATTTTCCTCGCCCGACACGGAGAAAGAGGGAAACGGGAAGGGGCGGAGCAAATCGGCTCTGCCGCTTCAGTCAACCGACCCCACACAGCGCCTCTAAGGGCTCCCAAACTCTCCCCTCCAGCCAAGGCCTCCCCGCTCCTCGAGCTCATCCGCGGGGGCGACCTCCCTCACAGACCCACCCCCAGCCTCCGGGAACCTTTTCTTGCCACACTCGGGCGCAGTCACGGCTAACTGCAACCGGACCGGGGCAGATGGCGGCGGATTACCGCCTCTCCCCTCTACTTACATCCTCAGAACCCGACCGTCGCTCCCTCGTCGCACTCGCGGTGACGTACGGATTGCCGCCTTCCACACAGAGGCAAAGAGCCGCTAGGCGGCGCGCGCTGATAGCGTCACCGAAAGAAAGGAAGCGCGGAGAGGAGAGGCGGGGTAGCCATTTATCTCCATGGTTACTGTCCCCACTTAAAGGGGCAGATCGACCCTTTTTGTTGTGGTAGTTTAAGGCCCCATGGAGATAAAAAAGAAGGTGTTTTAGGAGGGTGGGGAGAATCCAACAACAACCCACTTATCTGTTCTTAAAACATGATAACGGAAAGGGGAAATGGGAGTTGAAAGGATTATTGGCTCATGCAGGATTTTTTCCCAAGCGCCTAGCACTTTGGACATTAAATTTTTTTTAAATTTTTTTAATTCAAAATTATAACAAGACATATTATCCAAAAACACATCATCCTTATTCCCCCCCTATTTTCCTCCCTCCCCCCTCCCACACAGAACCCCAACCCCACCCCACCCACCCCGACTTCCCTCAGTTCCAGTCTTTGGTTTCTCTAATGCTGTTTTCTGCATGTTACAAAGTTGTATAGATCCTCAAACTGTTTAGCTGATTATTATCAATAAAAAAAATTGTGAATGTTTATTCAAAACCTGCCAAGGAGTCCAGTTCGCTGGACATTAAACATTTTAATAAACTCAGTGGGAAGGCCTGCTGAGACCCCTGGCACGGGAGGCTAAGGGAGAATGCTTAGAGCCTGCCCAGATCCCTTTAATGTTGTTATTCTTCCTTCAAGGAGCTCAAGGCGGCATGCGTTGTTCTTCCCCCTTACTAATTTTATCCTTTCAACAACCCTGTGAGGTTCGGTAGGCAGCGTCTAACTTACCACACACAAGGCTGTTGCATGGATAAAATAGGATACTTCATAAATGTCCTGCATTCCTTGGGGGAAGGTTAGGATAAAATGTAATCAATAAGCAGCTGTATGGCAGGCAGGGATTAAAACAGCAGAATAAAAGAGGCATGTGGCAAACAGTGTTTACTCTGGTGTGAGCTTTCATGGAGTAGGGTCAACTTCATAAAATACATGAAATGCTATCTTTAGTTGGCATATTGTACAGATAGACACATTTTTATTTTGTGTCTTTGCTTAAAACCTATTTATGTATTTTGTTACATTTGGATTCTACGTTTTTTCTGTCATAGCACACATGCCTGAGAATTAGTCAAAAATCTTATTTGTGACTTTTAGTTTGTTCCAAAAAAGTTATTACACCACTGTTATTTCGGGGTTTCCCCCCCTTTATAGGTAGCTAACCAACACAGCTACCTGTGAATATGTTACAATTTAATGACATGACTAATGTCCAGTACAACAAACCAAACCTACTTACCGGCTATAAAACAAAGCAACCATCACACACCTCATTGCAGTCTAAATTCCCATAGATTTCAGTGGGAATTGAATTAAATCATGACGAACTTGTTTGACAAATTTCAGTGGGACCCAAGTTCAGCTAATTCATTTGGAACCGACCTTATTTATTTATTAAATGTAAAATGTATCACTTTAAAGGTCTTTATAATCACTTTAAAGGTCACCAATGTCTCAGCTGCGGGCACATTTGTGCCCATAGGGTACCCCCACCAGCTGAAAATAGGTTTGAAGGAAGCATTCTATCATAGCCAATGTACTGTACTTTAATTTTGTTTTAAACTGCCACACACACATACACCCTACAGTGGTGCCCCCTGCTCGCTCTATTGAAACATCTGCCACTGTTTAAAATCAACACTCTTGTTCTCATTATCTTTCCATCCCTGCTTTACTCAAATGTAAAAGTGCCATTTCCCTCTCAGTGTCCTTCTACTCCCACTTTACTAAACTTTTGCCATTGTTTATGACAACCACTTTCCCCCCTTCACAGTGTTACTCCCTTCTCACTGTACACAAACTTCTCCCTCTGAAACTCTGGTTCCCCTTCCAAACCCATGATCCTGTATCTATGAGTGGAAGCTGACAACCTAGTTCCTTTGTCAATATAATGGCTTTGGCTGACTAGTTAAGTACTATGATTTAGCACAGGCAAAAAGAGGCTGCTTTGTGCCATAGAAGCAAATAGGTGAGCTTTCTTGTGAATCCCCTCACCTAGCTGCTACTAGAAGAACAATAGTCAAGAGTGATGTGTGTTAGTTGGAAGCTGGAGACTGATGCATACCTTGCTCTGTTGTGGATCTAAAGCAGTGACTAGAGGAGAAGCAAGGTATTTTGGAGTACTAATGCTGTGAGCCCCTCCATATTATGCTCAGGTTGTATATATGTGCAAATAAAGCCACATATTCTAAAGACACCACAGTGTCCAGTGACCTTCATTCTCAAGAGTCCAAACCCTGGAAAAGTGCTTGGAACCCCTGGAGTAACTCACTGCTCAAGAGATTGGGGTGATAACAGCATATTGGTTTATCTTTAGTAACATAGCTTCATCTAAACAAGGTGTGGGGAGCCTTCTGCCCTCCATCAGTTGCTGGATTACAACTTCTGTGAGGGCCAGTAAAGCATGGCCAATGGCCAAGGGGGATGGCAATTGTAGTTGCATCAACACCTGGAGAAACAATGGTTCCCCACAAACATACTGGAGGAGTAAGATTGTAAGCAGCGCAGGTGAAATGCCATGTTATGTAAGAGCAACAACCTGTGGCATTTCTACAGAAAGCTCAGGCACATGCAAAGGGTGTGAGGAACCTTTGCCCCCTGCAGATATTGCTGAACTACAACTCCCATCATCCTTGACCATGGGCCATGCCTGCTGGGAGTTGTAGTTGATCAGCACCTGGAGGGTCAAAGGTGATCCACACCTGGTTCAGTTTTTAAATTGAGCACCTATTACTTTCCCTGGGCTCTTTGGGAAGGAAGGGCAGGATGTAATTTTAAATAATAACAACAACTGTATAATAATAGAGCAATAAAATTATATGTCTGGGTTGTTGTTGTTGTTTAGTCGTTTAGTCATGTCCGACTCTTTGTGACCCCACGGACCAGAGCACTCCAGGCACTCCTGTCTTCCACTGCCTCCCGCAGTTTGGTCAGGCTCATGTTTGTAGCTTTGAGAACACTGTCCAACAATCTCGTCCTCTGTCGTCCCCTTCTCCTTGTGCCCTCCATCTTTCCCAACATCAGGGTCTTTTCCAGGGAGTCTTCTCTTCTCATGAGGTGGCCAAAGTATTGGAGCCTCAGCTTCAGGATCTGTCCTTCCAGTGAGCACTCAGGGCTGATTTCCTTGAGAATGGATAGGTTTGATCTTCTTGCAGTCCATGGGACTCTCAAGAGTCTCCTCCAACACCATAATTCAAAAGCATCAATTCTTCATCGATCAGCCTTCTTTATGGTCCAGCTCTCACTTCCATACATCACTACTTGGAAAATGTCTGGGTAGACTTGCCTTAACAAACAAACAAACAAACATTAGCAAACGTTTATCCTACATAAACCTTGAAGGAAGGCGGCTCTGCTCCTGCAAGGGTTAAGCTGCTTCTCCCCTTGACCCCTTTCCCTGAAAGGGTTACAGATAAGCTCCTCCTCCCTCTAAAGTACACAAACCTTGTTCCCAGCAGGCTTTGCGAAGTTTGGCTTTCCCCCAATCAAACAAAGAAGGCTGGAGCTTTTCGAACAGCTGCTGCAGCCTCGTCAGCAGCCCCGGGACTGTGCAAAGTTGGGGAGAAGGGCGGCGTAAGTTTGGAGCGTTGCTGCTGCTTAGTCCAGGCTGTGCAGAACCGAAGCACTTGGGGTTAGAGAGGTGCAAAAAGAGCATTTGAGTTAGTGGAACGGCGTTTCTCCTCTTAGCAGCGCGATCCTTTATGAAGCAGCAGGAACAGTTTTGAACAGAAGGAGGCTATGAAGATTGCAATTTTACACCAATTTAGAAAATGAGATCCGCGTGGGAGTAACATATGGTTAAGCGTGCAGAGGCTAGCTTTGCACACCTGGCTGGCATGGAGATCGCCTCTTCGGTCAAGATTTGGTGAAGGGCTCTTCGTATTTTAGCAGGTTTGTCTCATTGCTTTCGTCGTTTGTTATTAAATTGTGCAGAAATCGCGGCTAGGTTGTTGTTGTTGTTGTTGTTGTTGTTGTTGTTTTGTCCATCACCAAACAAACTAAAAGGAACCCCCGGGTAATACCTTTTGGTATCAATGCTAATGTTAGCAATAAACATCTATAAAGGAGCGAGGAAGTTTCCCCCGAATTAATCAAAACCTTTTAGGCTATAATTCTCTTGTCTGCTTACCTGATGTAAGCCCCATTGAACTCGAAGGGGTTTACTTTTGACTGGGCATGCATAAGATTGTGCAGTTAACTCTTCTTAGTTTACAATCCCAAGTAATAAAAGAGAGCTCTCTTGGAAAGATTCAAACTTGAATGTCGAGGTATAAATAGAAACAGAAATAACACAATTTTTCACCTGGCTGGAAAATAAAGCACACACACATTCAGTCTTACTTATGTAACTTGCATGCCAGCTGCAGTAGAAAACGGAATACGTACATTTGTTTTTGTTGGCATCTGTCTGTCCCAAAAGACAATGGAGGTACCTCCTGGGGTGAAGCCAAACCACTGCACTAGGCGCAAGCCTGGGCAGTGTGTTAATGTAATCCTAGGTACCGTATGTCTACTCAGAAATATCTCCCTCTGAGTTAAATGGGACCTTCTTCCAGGTTAGACATGTTTAAGGATTGCAGCCTAAAACCCTAACAATCTCTTCCTGCCCACTCTTTATTTATTTTGCTTCACATTCGGCTTGGTGAGGAGCTCTGATAAACTCAAAATATTCTGTGCACCTCATTGTGACCTTTTAATTAGGCTTGATTATTAAAATATAGGAAGACATACAGTTCCTTCAACAGATTTTTCTTAGCTTTCAAGGTAAATAATGCAGCAGAACCTGTAATCCCTGATGATTATGTACCCTTGGGCAAGAAGCCAGTTTAGGAGAAATAGGATTGTGTTATACTCCTAACAAATGACAGCTTCAGGGATTCTAAGTGTACCTTCTTATATGTTGTATAACTCTTTAATAAGTGTTGCCTAACAGTAAAACCTTCTGTTTTCTTAGTGTAGTATCTTAACTGCTGTGTTTAACAAGCCAATCCACTGCAGTTAGTAAAGGAATATTATCCTGGTAACATTCCACTAGCTAGGCAACGGTTTGAACATTATAAGGGCTTTAGCTGCTTGTTCATCCTAATCTAGGGTGTAAAGAAAAATAGAAAAAAGCTGCCATTAATAATACATTTAAACATCAATACAGTCATCTTAGTTTGTACATATAGATCAATATGTGCCATCCAGGTGTCCTAATATGTCTTCAAATGAAGTTGGTGTTCATAGAAAGTGCACTCAAATGTTGCAAGGACTTTAAGGTCATCAGACCACTGCACAGTAGATGGTGCATATTTATTGTTCCAGGCTTTTAGTGACCATTAGGACATGTAAAATCTATTATTGTTGTTCTGCCATTAAGCAGCATACAATAGAAATATAATTTAAAAGTACATGAACACCTGCAAATTTCTAGGATTTCGCCAGTTCAAAATTGATAAGAATAACATCTTTGGACCAAAAAGAAAATATAACCAGACATGCCCACGGGGTTAGGGTTTTAACTACTATCAAAAATTGATAGTCTACTTTCCCTGGGCTGGAGACATTTATTACATTTGGATAATGAAACATATCTATTGTTAGTGCTTATTACAGGAGAAAATGGTATTGGCCTTTATAGATTTTAGTCTACCTAAAATAACACAGTAACCAGTTCCTTGGCCCAGGTGGAAGCTTCCAGGCAGCTGTGAACCCCTAGACTTCTCTCTCAACCCTTAAACCTTCATTGAAAAGGGAAAACTGCTGTACCTCCTCTAAATTGTAAGTCAAAGAGCTCAGATGGTATTTTGCTTTCTTTCCTTGGGATAACCAGATTGTCTTTAGGTTAAAGCTTCTTTGAAAGGTTGTAATGACATATAATTAGGTGGACTCTGATCCTGTGGAAATACTCCCACTGTCGTGAATCTGTTCAAAAGAGATCCTTGCAACATCACAATTCACTTCTAGGGCAAATAACCCATGAATTCTGTACAATGTGTACTGTTTGAAATGTGTCTGTACAGGCCTGGCTTTTGGCCTACAAAAGTGCATCGTTGCTGTGGCATCATCTGTAAAAAAAACCTTTGGCTCACTAGGTGTGTGTGTGTGTGTGTGTGTGTGTGTGTTCCATGAATTTCAAAACATTCTCTAACTTTGAAAGCTTGTTGTGGCAACATGAGTAACAATTCACACATTTCCTTGAATGTCCTCCTAACAGGGCAGAGAACCATAGAAGCAAGGCTTTGTTTCTGAAGACTCTATGTAGACAAAATGCTCTAGAAATGGTGTGTAGGGTGTTATTAAGCAATGAGGGAAATGTGGCCCTCCAGGCCTCTCTGTGTGGCCCCATATACCTTCCTCTGGCCATGCCTCTCACCAACCCTACTTCATTCCTAGCTGTCTTGGAGTGTTTTGGGTTCCCAACTCCCTGGCTGGAATGTGTCTATAATCTCTGATACTGCTTCTTGTTGGCTGGATGAAAAATAGAGGAGGGCTGGCTGTAGAAACTAGTCTAATCTTCAAAGGTAAAATCTGCATCCATTGCTCTGCCCACTTCTGAAGCCCCTGCCCAGATGGGAATGAGGCCCTTAGTTTAAGAAAAGTCCCGTCCCCCGTCCCCCGAACTGGAGTGTCAAGATCTGGGGCAGAGAATGCCTCTGTTCCACTTGGTGGTCAACCTTATTTGATTTTACTTTGCTGCCATCTGAGCCCCCAGGCCCTGCTACAGTAAACAATTCACAGCGCTTTTGATAAGTGCACAACTGCTTATCCTGTAATATTGTCACTTAAACAAATTCCAAGGACAAAGCAAGTTAAAGTGCTGTGGGGCTGGCTAACAGTGTGGCCCTCCAGAGGCATTTATTTATTTAGCAGCATTTATATTCACTTAGTTTGCAATAAAATCCCTAAGTACTTTCCATAAAATGGTATAAAATAGCAACGAAAACAGCAGACATAATAAAATGACCAAATTATTGTTAAAATCAACAGATGTTAGAAACAAATGTACGCAATAAGACCAGTGTCATTGGGCTCCCAACTCCTATCGGCTTCACCAGCATGGCCAACAGCTGGGAGTTGTGATCCAACACCACCTGGAAGGCCACAAGGTTTGTGTGATCATAGGGGAAACCTGGAGTTAGGAAGCTACCTAATTCTCAGCCAGATGGTCCATCTAGGTGTTCAGAAGCAGCCACCAGATAGAGCACTATTCTCTCTTTCCCTCTCCCTCTCTCCTTCTTGTCTTAATGAGAACAATTTTATTCTATCCTTGTTTGTTTGTTTGTTTTCTCTTCCAGCCCAAAGTTCTGCTTAAGAAACAGAAAACTGCAAGAAATCAGAGAGGGATTTTCCCAGCGTGGCTTCTCTTCTTGTGTGGGCATTGAGTGGACAGGGTTAGACTGATGCTGTTAACTCCCGCCCAAGGGTTACTGGAGTCTTCCTTTGCTACAGAAA
The DNA here is from genome assembly GCF_027172205.1 of Podarcis raffonei. Lineage (NCBI taxonomy): Eukaryota > Metazoa > Chordata > Lepidosauria > Squamata > Lacertidae > Podarcis > Podarcis raffonei. The sequence goes on along the minus strand of NC_070615.1, from coordinate 37,162,442 downwards.
AAGGATATATATTTTTTAACTTCCTGCCCATCTTCTGAAGGGGAGATATAAATCCAAAAATACACAAGTGTTTGTTCTATGGAAAAGGCCATTAGCCAGCTCAGGAGCTGGTAATCTTTGCTGGATTTCAGAATGGATTTAACCTTTGCAGTGGCTTTCTATAGGACGGTGCAACAGTGATCGTGACCTTGGAAGGAACACTGGTTGTTTCCCCAGCACCATTTTGCCTGTTTGACTTGCTAATCTAGCAGCGTCCACATCAGGGTCTCTGTTGGCTGTTAATGTACCCTACCTTGAAAACGGCGTATTCTTCTGGAATGTAGCCACTGTCCATTTGACTAAAGGAAGAGGCCAAAGTCCTTGGCCCCGCCATGGGTCGCTTAGACGACCATGCCAAGAAACGGATTGTGGAGCTGCGCAAAGCCGGCTTGAGCTTCCGCAAGATCAAAAAGGTGCTGGAGCTGGACAACATCCGGGTCACCCCGCAAGCCATCTACCTGTTCCTTAAGCGCAAGAACGTGGAGCCCAGCCAGCCCCCACCTGTCTCTTTTCTGCAACCTGCTCTTGAGAATGGAAGCAGGAAGACTCTTGTGGACCAAGCTGGCTGGGAGGACAACCAGCTCTGGAAGTTACTGCAGGAAAACGAGACTGAGCACCATGGGCAGAGAGAGGCTGCTGGCTCTGTGGCAGGAGTTGGCCCAAGCTATGAGGTGCCGCCTTGTAACGGCCATTGTGATGGCGAGGAGCACATCAAAATAATTAGCGTGACTTCCTTGAGCAAGGATGGAGGGCCGTTTTGGAAGCAGAGTGCCTCCCATGAGGGCCTCTCCAGCGGATCTCAGCTGGGCCAGAATATGGGTAAAGCTTTGCACAGCCTCTTTGTTCACATGTGCTGCTGGCTTCTGCTTGAGGCCTGTTTAAGAAAACTCCCACAACCTTTGCTCACAGCAACCACCCTCTGCAAGTGCAGGCTGTCAGGGGTCCACTTTCTATGGGTTTCTGGGCTGGAGGGTGAGTGACGGTTTAGTAGCACTTCTAAGGGGTAATAGCTTCTAGTTTAGTTCTGAGTGCCGGGTGACCTATGAAGCCCTTAATGGCCAGGGCTTAAGGCAGCAATGGGGTAACACCAAACCCATGGGCCTAATTCGTCCTGGCACATGTCCCAATTTGGCCCATGAGGCTGTTCCTCAGAAACTGCTCCCACTTGCCCCACACTTGTCCTATGTGAACATTCGTGTGGGGCAGGTACAGACTTTGCTGCAAATTTCTTTGCAAGTGGGTCTTCCTGTCAGTGCCTATTGGCTAATCAGCACTGATGGAGAGTTCAAAGGCGATTGACAGCACTAAGGAACACATTAAAAATAAATGAATCAATTAACAATTATGGGAAGATGCATTCTTAATTGTCTGCATAGGCTTGGATGAAGATAAGAGTTTTCAGGTGTTAAAGGTTGAAACAGAAGGCAGCCGCCAATTCTCCATGGACAGAGTATTCCATCGCAGTGGACTGACAATAACACTGAAGGCTCTGTTTCGTGTTGATGTCAAATGAGCCTCACCAACTTGGGAGACAGCCATCAACACACCTGCAGATGATCTCAGTGATCAATCTAAGGGTTCAGGCCGTCCCTAAGATACCCTGGACCTAAGTTGTTCAGGGCTTTGTAAATCAATACAAGGACCCTAATCCTGGCTTGGCAGCAGATGAGCAGCCAGTGCAGATGTTTAGCAATGGTATCACACGTTCCTGGCCATGTGTCCCCATCAGCACATCTGGGAGGCACCATATTGGTTTGCTACCCTGCTTTTCTCTGTTGGGATGACACTGAGGCACCTCCACTTCTTTCTCTTCTTCTCTTCCAGGTGACAACTGCCCAGAGCCAAAACCATCTGTGTCGCCCAGCTGCTTGACTCCATTTGCACCTGCAGTTCCTCAGCATAATCTGAATGGCAAAGGGAAGGCCTTTCTTCCACCTGCCCGGAATCCCGCCTTGATTGTGAAGAGGAAGATCATAGGCCGGGCCATCCATCTCCAGAAAAAGGTGGGAAGGGCACAGAGAGGGAGGGAGAGAGAGACAGAAATTACCATGATTGGAAGCCCAGAGTAGAATCCTATGTTAGCCCTATTATTCTTGAGTAGTTTCATGCAACCCCTAGAGCAGTAGAAAGGATGGGTCTGGTGTCCTTCAGTGGGGTATGAGAAATGATATTTCTTTTCACATGTAGGAACCAATGCAACCCTTTGGATTCCGATAGTGCTTGGGTAGGTAAAGGTACCCCTGACCATTAGGTCCAGTCGTGGCCGACTCTGGGGTTGAGGCGCTCATCTCGCTTTATTGGCTGAGGGAGCCGGCGTACAACTTCCGGGTCATGTGGCCAGCATGACTAAGCCGCTTCTGGCAAACCAGAGCAGCACACAGAAACGCCATTTACCTTCCCGCTGGAGCGGTCCCTATTTATCTATTTGCACTTTGACGTGCTTTTGAACTGCTAGGTTGGCAGGAGCAGGGACCGAGCAACGGGAGCTCACCCTGTCGTGGGAATTCGAACCGCTGACCTTCTGATCGGCAAGTCCTAGGCTCTGTGGTTTAACCAACAGTGCCACCCAACCAGTCTAAAAAGCCCAGGACACAAATTTTCATGGCCCTCTAGTGGCTATGGTGGCTCATTTACCAGAAATAATGTAGGTAGCCGTGTTGGTCTGACGCGATTGAAGTGTGCATGCACATGAAAGCTTATACCCAGAGCAAACTTAGTTGGTCTCTAAGGTGCTACTGAACAAATTTTTAATTTTTATTTATTTATTCAGAAATAATGAATTTAGTGTTAACTCTGGAAGTTGTATACTCGATTCTGACCAGACCAAGCCTCCTAGAGCAAAATATACATAGGGTGGATGCAGGATGGATAGAAGTGCTGCATGAGTGCCAAACCTCTGCATTGTATCTAGCCAAGTGTTACTCAGAGTAGACATATTGAAAGACGATCCTCTTGCCTTTGGGTGGCTGGGATGTAGTTCGCTCCCAGAACGGAACGTGGCCCTTGAACTGAATGAAAGGTTCCCCACCTGCACTTTTTTCATCTTCTGGAAGTACAGTTCTTAAGCTGAAACTGAGCCTTCTCCCTTGTCCGTTAGGCAAATGTACAGAACGGGCAGAATTCATCTGGTTCTACACCCAGTTTGCCCTTCATGATGAGGGTGCAGTCAACTGGCCATCCTTCCAGGGGGACAACTCCTGTCCCGATGGCATCTTCTGGCTGCTCTACACATGTAAGTGATGTGGAGTTTGCATGCTTTAATACATGTCAGAAAGAGAAAAGGCTCCCAAGCAAAAGGAGATTCATTGTTTTTTTGGGGGGTGGGAGTTGAAGGATTGTGCACATTGAGGTGGTAAGAGAGTCTGTAAGAACTTCAGAACCCAGTTGGGGAAGAGTTAGGGCAGGGGGCCACTGACCTTTTGGGGAATGCTTGGAATTTTGAGAAAGTGCCATGGGCACCAATTACAAAATGGCTGCTGTGAGGGCATGGGGGTAATTGCCACATCATCTAAAAGGGAACAGACAAAGACAGGGCCACAAAATGGTGTGGATGTGCGCTCCCTCTCCCCTCGCAACTATGGGGGGGGGGAGGCAGCTACATCAGCCACCACCATGCTCACTCGCAGAGAGAAGCTCTTTGCACCTCTCTGAACAGAGGGTAAGATGCCAGCCCAGGTATCCAATGAAATATTGACATGTTTTAAGGGGACATGCTCAAAGTAGGAAAAGCTGAGACGGTGCAAACAGGAATTGAGCAGGAAGAGCAAACAATCCCTGGTGTTTGGTGGATTTCAGAGGGGATATTTATGAATACCTGCTGCAAATGTCAGAGGAGGTATCCTGGCACTTGTGATGTTTGTGACTCCTGAGCTAGAGTCTTTAATTGAAGAAGAGAATAACTATTTGGTGATCCTAACGTGTTATGTACTGAAGTTCTCACCCCGGGCCAGCAGGGGGATACTGTAGATAGTTATGCAAATGAAGGATCAAAAGTGACGTTCAGTGATTGGATAGTTTTAGAAAGTTGTTACAGTAACGTGGTACTGGAGCTCTATATAAGCAGGCTGACTGAGCCCTTCAGTTCAGTTCTGTCCTGGCCTGTGAATAAACAAGAGCTGTTTGAAGAATCGCTGTGTGGTCTGATATGTTCACCCACAACTTAACACGCTGTTTCTTCTTCTTTTTTGGATTCCCCCTCCCCTTTCTAGACTAAAGATGCCGGTACTCAGACCTGTACATTTAACCCCACCTACCCTCCAGTTCATCAAAATCCTCAGTGGGGAGCTCAGATGACTACCTCCTTGGTCCCTGCTGCCAACCCTCAGCCGCTTGAAGAGAAACTGGATACAGTGCACACTGAGGTCCAGAAGCTTGCGCAGGCTGTGCATATGGTGCTGGAGCGCCAGTGCCGACTGGAGCGCCAACAGGAGCAGCAGCAGCGCTTCCAACAGGAGCTTCTCATGACGCTGCAGCAGCTCAGCTCCACTGTTGGCCACGGGGCAGTCCCTGCCCATGCCCCCTGTACTCCTTACAACGTGGCTGACCCCTCACCACCCTTGCCAAGCTTCAGCCAGTTCAAGATGGAGCTTATCTGACCAAGGACTACGGAGATGGCAGTGGAGGTAATGAGTGAGTTGTTTTATGTTAAAACAAAAATTTTTTTTCCTTCCAGTAGCACCTTAAAGACCAACTAAGTTAGTTCTTGGTATGAGCTTTCGTGTGCATGCACACTTCTTCAGATACTTCTTCGTGCATGCACACGAAAGCTCATACCAAGAACTAACTTAGTTGGTCTTTAAGGTGCTACTGGAAGGGAAAAAAAATTTTGTTTTGACTATGGCAGACCAACACGGCTACCTATCTGTAACTTGTTTTATGTTCTAAGTGTAGCGTCTTTTTCGCTCTATAGGACGCACCAGACGATAAGACGCAAGGAAAAAAAATTCTGAATCCCAAAAGCTAGAACAGCAAGAGGGATCTGGCTTCTGGGATAGCCTCTTGCTGTTCTGGCTTCTGGGATAGCCACTGAAGCCTCTCCCGGGCAGCGGGATGAAGGCTCCCCCTGCCTGGAAGAGGCTGCACGCAGGTAAGCTGCCCTCTGTACCTTCCCCCATCTCCCGCAATAACCACACGCTCTTTAAAGGGAGTGTGGTTCTTGGGGGCTTTTCTGGGAGGTGGGGGAAGGGACAGAGCCCCCCCACTTCCAACAAGAGCTCCCGCTGCCCTCCGGAGGCTTCACGGGCTGCCCCAGAAGCCAGAACAGCGAGACGGAGCGCTGTTCTGGCTTCTGGGGCAGCCCATGAAGCCTCCGGAGGGCAGCACACACATTTTCCCTTACTTTTTAGGAGGGAAAAGGTGCGTCTTATGGAGCGAAAAATACAGTATGTCTTTCGCACCTGGCTACGGTTAGTAGATCTGCAGGTTCTAGAAAAACACACAAATCCTGCAAGTCAAACTCGTATGGCAGGGGCAGTTGCAAAGTAAATGGGGTCAGAACAGCCTTTGCATACCTGAATGCCCTTCAGGTGTTTAGGACTACAGTTACAATCAGTCACAGCCAGCATAGGGCAGCATGCTGGCAAAGGCTGGGTGTGAGCTGTGTCCCAGTTCTTTGTGGGATAACTTGCACAGGATTGGTTGGGGAGTACCTTGTCCCTTATGACCTGTATCAAGGCCCTGTGCAACCACATTCAGAATAAAATTGTCTATTTACACACGTGTGCCTTGTTTTCATAATTTGTTCTTTTTAAAATTACTATTTTTTAATATAAACTTCACATTGCAATAAGTTAAATAAATCAAAAAGTGAAGACAGATGTTGGTTTTTTTTAAAAAAATTGCCATTGCAGAAAATACAGGAAGATTTGGCTACAAGTTGTAGAACAGTGTTTTATAAGTTTGGATCAAAACATACATAAAAGGATAATGTTCATAATTGTTATACAGAGAGGTTTTATTTTTGCACAGTTCAGAAATGTAAATACACCTGTTTTGGTTTCATTGCACCTCCAGCAATGTGTGTTTGGATTGTCTTCACATTTCTGACTTCTGTTTTTAACCAGATTTTTCTTGGGCAGCCGTTCTGTACTTACCTGCATTCTTGGAAACACAACAGGAACCTCACTTTCCCCTCGCTCTTGTCAATATAACTTACTGTGCCCTTAAGCAAAAAGGCACATGTTTTGTCTAAGGCTTCTTCACCTTAATAAAACAGCACAAAGAAACTTAAGACAGGTTTTTACTGCCCAAAGCCAAATACCACTGCATCATAGGGGTGTAGTAAAATGCCACAAAACAAATCCACATGCATCAAAAGGGCATGTAAGGCTGCAGTCTTATACACAATTAACCTGAGCACAATATCTATGGGGCACCACATAACACTACCTCTGCCCTAAATGGGAGCCTATGCAGTTGGGCTACCTCTGGTACTAATAACACTGGTACATTCTATTTACCCCCCACCCCAAGCTCCTGTAGGGACAACACAAATAATAAAGAGCAGCGCTTGCTCTTTGCAGTATGCATGATGCCCAAGCATGTGGAACAGGGTGCCACTGGGACCCAAACAACCCCCTCCCCTGCCAAAATTATTATGGGAAGAAGTGTCCTTTTGTAGCCGTTTACCTTCCCGCCGGAGCGGTACCTATTTATCTACTTGCACTTTGACGTGCTTTCAAACTGCTAGGTTGGCAGGAGCTGGGACAGAGCAACGGGAGCTCACCCCGTCACGGGGATTCGAACCACCGACCTTCTGATCGGCAACCCACAACACCACCCGCGTCCATCAGTGAAGTTAGTCGTTACTGAACCAGCAGAATGTTTCTGCAGCATAATAAACACCAGGTTCTGTAGTTGGGGGTGACCAGCAGAGGGCAGTAGCTGATCAAAACACAGGACCCTCGCTCTCTCCAGTCCCATGGGCGAATACAAGCACCATATAAAATCTTGAAGATACAAACAAACAAACAGGAAAACACTGGTGCAAACTAGTGGCTCAAAAGGGGCCTATACAGAGCAGGGAATTATGGAGGTAAAGAAAAGGGATGGAGGAGATATGCATTTGGTGCCAAGTGTCCCAACTCATCTTTGGGTTTGCTTCTAGGGGAGAATGAATGTTGCAACAGATAAACCCTTTCCTAAGGGTTTTTTGCCTCTGACTCAGCCATGGGAAGCTGCCTATCAAGACAGATCATTAGGCCATCTAGTTCACTACTGTCTACACTGGCAGGCAGTGACTCCCCAGGATTTCAGGCAGGGGTCTCGCCCAGCCCTAACTGGAGATTGAAACTGGGACATTCTGCATGCTAAGATGTGCTCTACCACTGACCCACAGCCCTTGCCATATACAAAATCAAACTCTCTGCCCATCTAGCCCAGTACTTTCTACTCTTGACTGGCAGCAGCCCTCCAGGTTCTTGGCAGATGCCTTTCACAGCACCTGATCTTTTAAATGGAAGATGCCATTGGTTCTAGCGCCACCTACTGTTGGCCCTCCCTACCTTCTGCTTTACCAGTCCCAATGGGGACCAGCCACCGCTGGAAGAGAATTATAACCCTGCATACACAAAACAAAGCAAAATCAAGGCTGTGCACTATGAAAATCTGCAAAACACCCCCTTCCACACCAGATACACAAGAGCAGTGGGGAGACAAAGCAGAAAATGTCCTGGAAACACAAGTTTCAGGCATCTCCCAGTAAGGATGGGAAGTAAACAAACAACAACAATAAATAAACCCAGGGCTTTCAAACGTCCAATGTTACATTCTTGGTCCGTGTGTGCAATTGCTGGACAACCAGCACAGCTGCTTTTCAGAGGTTTTTGCTGCTTCTCATCAGTTACAGAAATAGCTTTTTCCTGGTGAAGGCTGTTCCCAGGAGAGTCAGAAGTCTGCCATAAACTCACAGCGGTCGTTCAGCTCAATGGTCGTGTAATTCTGAGGCCGTCTGGGGAGGAGGGGAAACACACACAGACACCAGAGGAAATAAGTTAAAGGAAAGTGGCATGACTTTTATTTGTTTAATCGGACGGGGAAGCGACGCAAAGCAACCGTTAATTGCATTGCTTCGCGTACAGTGCTTTCATTATTGCAAACCAGAACATTTTGTAACAAGGCTATGCATTTAGAAAAATACTTCCCTGGTTTTTGCTTACAGAGTCTGAACACACTGTAGATTCCAAACGGGTGGGGATGGCAGTAGAGCATGGAATTTATTCTTAGAATCAGAAAACTGTAGAGTTAGAAGGGACTCAAAGAGTAATCTAATCCAGCCCCCTGCAACTCAGGGTCTTGTTCCTGAATTGTAGAACAGGACCAACTCCATGTAGGAAGGGGGCCTAATAAGCACCCCTATGTCAGCACAGATCCAAATATCAGCAGGCAGCCCTTTTTCCCTCCTGTTTATTTATGGCTGGAAGTGGGGGCAGATGGGTGGGCTTGCTGCTAAAGAAGGATGCCACTGATGTTAGCTCAATGGCAGAGCACCTGCCTTGCATGCAAAAGGTCCCAGGTTCAATCCCTGGCATCTCCAGGTAAGACTAGGAGAGAGCACTGCTTGAAACCCTGGAGAGCTGCTGCCATCATTGCAGAGACAATACTGAGTTAGATGGAGTCGATAGAAGGCAGCTTCCCATGTTTGTCTGATGAGCATCAGGCAGCCACCTATATGTTGTGGGACCACAACTCCCATCATCACCCCTGGCCTTTGGCCATCCTAGTTAGGGCTGATGGGAGCTGGAGTCCAGCTACATCTGGAGAACACCACATTGGCAACCTCTGCATTCCCCATTTGGGCACAAAAATCACGATGTCTGTTGCATGCACCAAAAGCAGCAGGGTGGGGGGATGTGTCAGGAGGGGCTGCTTTGCAGCTGCTTAAGGGTGGTGCCTGCTGATGCTGAACTTGAGGCAAGGACCAAGGCTGAGCAAGAGAATGAGAGCGTTGCGGTGGAGAATTGGGGAAGTCAGTTCATTGCACAAGAGCATCAAATCCACTTTAGTTGCACAACCTGCATTTGCCGGTATGTGATTTGAATCCACCCCAAAGCAGCAGCAATCTGGAAGCATCTCCAATGGGATGCCAATGGGAGGATTTTACTGTTGCTATTTGCCATGCAGATGCATCTATTTTCCCCCACACTTGCATCCCCACCCCCCGGTTGATAGCAGAGGAGGAAAGTGTTAAACCTTCCCTCCAGCAGCATTGTGGTCCCTATTTGTAACAACACAGAGAGTTGAACCCAATGTTAGTCCTACTCAGAGTAGACCCATTAAAAATGGTTATTTATTATAACCCCCCCTTCATCCTAAGGTCCCAGGGCGGGTTACAACATTAAAACACAAGATTAAAAACAGTCTAAAACAAGTTCCAAACATAAAAAAGAAAGTGGCTTCTAAAACTATACACCTCAAGTGTCAAAAGCCGGGGGTAAAGAGATGCCTTGTCAGCATTCACCAGAAGCTGCACAATGAAGGTGCCAGACACACCTCTGTGGGGAGGGAGTTCCACAGCTTAGGGGCCACCACAAAGAAGGCCCTCTCCTGCACTACCGTCCCCTCACCTGAGAGGGTCTGTAGGGAAGGAGGTGGTCCTTCAGATATGTGAGGCCTGAGTCATTTAGTCATTAAGACATAGTCCACTTATTATCATTAATTTCAATGGGCCGACTCTGAGGAGGACTTAGTTGGATACACCCCAGAGCTTCAATTTCTTTAAAGACAAATGGACACCTGATATCACTTCAAGCATTGGATTTAAAGTAATGTAGAGTTAGTCCCTTATACCCAGAAAGTTTTAAAGCATTTCATTTCCTGAAACAGGCTGAGTAGAGTCTACTCAGTCTGAAAAACCCTGCTGTAGACAGACAAAATAAAGCAACACAGCAAAAACACACACACAAAGGGGTGGAGGAAACGGGAACTTGAGTTCTGGGGAAGCTTGTTGAAAAGCCCCTTTGGGTTTTTTAGTTTAGTTAAAACGTTTTAAGCAGCTACTGCAACATGCTTGAATTTCCAAGTGAGGAAGCGGAAAGTTGCATGAAGCAAAATGGGGTTGGGGGAGGACCATTAGGACGGATTCTGCGTAATGCACACAAACTTCCCTTGTAAATTTACACAAAGAGAACCCTACCACAAAGGAGTGTGACATTATAACTAACTGAGGCTAACACGTTTGTTAGGGGAACTGTAAAACAAACACACTCTACTCCTGAGGAATTAGTTTGTAACAGAGTACATGGAGAACACAGAGTGCTTTGTTTCACGTTTTTAAGCAAAACATGTTAGGCTTAATAAATTACAATTTGTTGCACTGAAGATCTGAGGAACTCTTCTTGTTCCTTCTTAGCTGATTCTTCTTTTTGTCCCTCCTTTTCTTTCACAAACAGCTAGGCAATGGCTGCCTCTGGATGGCCATATCTCAGCTTAATAAAGCAAGACAGGAATAAGCTTTGTGCCCTTGCATTCAAGAGACCTCCTGTTTTCTCTGAACCAAGAAACTATGGTTACCACCTTCAGAACAAGCCAGGATCTTAGATTAACTTCTAACCATGGTTTAAACACCTGGCTTGCTCTGAAGCTAGGAACCATTGTTTCCTGAAGAATCAGGAAACAATGGCCAGTTGGAGACTTCTGCATTGCATTCAGGTGTGCCACAAAGGAACGAGAGAAAAGGCTTATTCAGATCATTAGACATTAACATAGTAGGTCTAATGTAAATTTATCTTTGCTAATTTTTTTTACTGCTTTTATACAGCAACTCCACTTTCTGGATGGCTCACTAAGCAAAAAATGAAAATGAAAATTGTAATGCAACATTAAAATATAGCATAAAATGATAAGAACTAAAACATATTGGAAAGCAATTTTAAATTATTTTTTTAATTGAGCCTGCCTCAATTTCATGGCTTTCCGGTGCCAGGAAGAACGAGTGCCAATTACCCTCTTTTACAGTCCGTAATTCACCTTTCTAGGTGGTCTCTAGTTGGGTGACAGATTAAGAACTGTGCCTTTGCCACACATCTCCCAAGCACCAGGAGAGCAGACGGGTAGGGGGGCTGTGTATGGCAGAGTAAGAACTGCAGTGGAGTTTCAATCTGGTTTGTTAGACCCTCCAAAATATGCAGGGGGCTCAGGCAAAGGCTGGCACACAAACCAGAAAGCAGAACTGCCGTTGCTCCTTACCTTTTGATGCAATAGAAAGCTGTTCCAGCTAACAGCAGTACAAGAAAGATGGACCCCACAACAATGAGAGCAATCTCCCAGGCTTGAAATGAAGCTAAGAGGGGAAAAGAAAAGGAGGGGGAATAATTATTATCAGTCTGTCTTGGTGAGCTCCCTACAGCTTTGGAGAAAGCTTTCTAGAGACATGTTCAATTTCAGGCATCTCATTAGAGCACCGCTGCCAAAAACAGTGCAGACACTACTGCCTCCGCTAAAAAATGTATTTATTAATGGTTTTTAAACAATAAAGCAATTCAAACCCAACATAATCTTTACCTTTATGTATGTAAAGATATACATATAAATTTATATATTTAATATATTTTCCTGCTGCACCACAATGATCACTAAGCAATACGACCTACAAGGTGACTTTACATCCTCATTGTCATTTGGTGCATGCAGGTAGGAGGGAATCTACGCAGAATAGATGTTATTCTTTCCAAAGTATGCAATGAGGATAAACTGTTCATCTATGTATCTTCCCACCCACCCATCTCCGCCTCCCAGGATGACATTTGGAATGTTTTGATTGTTTTGTATTAGTTAGCTTGTTTTAATGTTCTGTCAGTATTATTGAATTTTAAAGTCAAACAAAATAATTTGGGCGCCTCTCGTGTCGCCACTTCCTCGCAGCCATTTGGGCCATTTCCCCATCCGCTCACCCTCAGACCTCTGCGCTGTTTTCCCCAGAGATGCACATGCAGCATTCGCTTTGAGGGGCTTTCCGTCCACAGCAAAGGGGTGGGGACTTGTGGAAAAGTGAGAATGCCACTGAACGAGGCGCTGGCGCTGCTCAGGTGACCTGGCCCACACCTGGCCAGAGACTTTCAGGGTGGAATTAAGGCAGGTGAACGTAACCCCTATATGGAAAGACAAAAAAGAGGCGCAGGGGTCTGGTTCAGTTCAGAAGTACCAAAGAGAGAGCGGGGGGGAGGTTATATAGCATCAAACCAAACCTAGGATAGGACTGCAACAGAAAGACAAGGTTGTGCGAAAGAGGTCTACAGATACAGTGGTACCTTGGGTTACATATGCTTCAGGTTACATTCGCTTCAGGTTACAGACTCCGCTAACCCAGAAATAGTACCTCGGGTTCAGAACTTTGCTTCAGGATGAGAACAGAAATCGCGGGGCAGGAGCGCAACGGCAGCGGGAGGCCCCATTAGCTAAAGTGGTGCTTCAGGTTAAGAACAGTTTCAGGTTAAGAACGGACCTCTGGAACGTATTAAGTTCTTAACCCGAGGTACCACTGTATACATAAACATTAAGTTCCTTTGCCCCTGCTTCACTCCTTTTACCTTCACTCTTCAGATTTTTTATTTATTTATTTTTACACCTTTCTTCTAAGGAGTTTTATTTTTATCTTCACCATTTTTACCCTCACAACAACACTGGGAAGTAGGTTAAACTGAGAGATGTTGGGTTGGCTCAAAATCACCTAGTGAGTGTCATGGCTGAGTGGGGATTCCAACCCTGGTCTCCCATGTCCTAGTCAAGCATTACACCACACTAGCTCTCAATATTTCCTGTTTCAGTAAGTTGCATGCTGTATTAGATGTGAGTTGCTGTTGTTACTTCCCACTTCCCCTCCACCAAAGAGCTCAAGGTAGCATACACAGCTCTCTCTTTCTCTCAGTTTTATCTTCACAACAACCCTGTGAGGTAGGCTAGGCTGCGAGACAGTCGCTGACTGAAGATAATTAAGCTAGCTTCATTGCTGAGGGGATTTGGACCCTGGTCTCCCAGGCCCTAGTCCAACACTCTAACCACAACTTTACACTGGCTCCAGGTGACCCGTATACCTGCCTCCATTGTAAATGCTGATTTTGTCTGCAGTTTCCTCACAATTCTGATGGGCTGTCCGCTTTTTTTGATCTGTTTAAAGCGCTATTTGTACAACCGGAGCTGCATCTGCACCATACATTTAAAGCATTTGAACTGCTTCCCCCCCTCCAAGCATTCTGGGAATTGTAGTTTGCTAAGGGTGCAAAGCATTGTTAGGCGACCCTGAAATACCGAAGCTGAAAAGAGCAGCATAAAACGCTTCAGGCCAGCAAACCAAATCACAAAATCAAATGTATCACAATTCTTTTAAATAAATAAATAAATAAATACATACATACATACATACATACATACATACATACCAATTTAAAGTAGCAGTATCAATTTAAAATCCATCCGACTTTCTTTACCCAAAGGTAGATTTAAATACAAAAGTCTATTAAGCCTCCTCGAAAAGAAAGCAGGGAGGAAAACAAAAACACCTCTCAAAGGAGATATGTGAAAATTATTTATACAAGGGAAGGGGAACCGTTGGCCCTCCAGAGGTTGCTGAACTATAACTCCCATAAGCCCCAGCAAGCAGGACCAGGGATGATGGGAGTTGAAGTTCATCTGGAGGGCTAAGGGTTCCCCACACCTGACTCATATAAACTTTGTGAGCTGCAACAAGACTGTACCAACCCAACAGCTGTCTGCACTAGGCAGCTAACAAATCTTAAGTTCCTATGAAAGATGGATGGCGTTTTGACACAGACCGTGCAGGTAGCATTGACAGATGCCACAGAAGCAGCTCTCCTCCATAGATCTCACTAATGCTTGCTGGAGACTTGCCAACATCTGTGGGTTCTGAGGCCACATGGAACAATCTGCCAGGAGGAGGAGGAGGAATTAAGAGATATTGAGCCAATCCCCTTTGCAACAACATGGTTCATGCAAAACACACAGCAGAGAGGGCCAATGCTCTTTTCTTTACTTTTCTTTAAAAAAAACAATTTTTAAAACAAATATTTATTTATTAAACGTTTCTAAGGTACAAATTAAAAATTAAACAAATGCAAAGGGTGTGTTATGAACATAACAGACGCAGGACAGCTCAATACAGCAGTCTTAACATTTCCCTCCCCCTTTATGTTTTCTTTACAGGGTTTCTTTACAAAGTTTTTAATTCATCGTCACAACCACCCTGCGAGGTGGGTTAGGCTGAGAGGTAACAACTGGCCCAAGGTCACCCAGTAAGCTTCATGGTTGAGTGGTGATTTGAACCCTCATCCCCCATGCCCTAGTGTGACACTGTGGCCACACTGGCTCTCCAGAATATACTGCCTGTTTTTTAGTTTGAAGGTAAGCAGCATCCTAAATCACCTTTCCACTCTCACAAGAAAAAGAAGATAAGCTTCTCTTACTGGGGGTCAGCAGGCAGAATTCAAGATTCAGGAAGAGAGATTCCTGTGGGCAGTGATTCTCCGAGGCAGGAGTGGGGTCAGAGACTGCATAGATTTTGTCGCAGGAGGGACAGCGACTCAAGGACAGCGGTCTGCAAAAGAAACAGAAAATCAATGAGAGTTCCCCATGGGATTTCAAAAACATATACATTTATTTCAACTTGGCATCAATTTATTGCATATGTTAAAGAAAAACAACATAATCAACAACCTTCCCCCTTCTACTTCATAAAATCATAGATCTGTAGATTTCGAAGGGACCTCGAGGGACATCTAGTCCAACCCCCTGCAATGCAGGAATCAAAGCTAAAGAATCCCTGACATATGGCCATACAACCTCTGCTTGTTATTTGAATCCATTGGTTCGGATCCTACCTTCTGGAGCAGCAGGAAACAAGCTTGGCCCATCTCCTGTGTGACAGCCCTTCCCATACTGAAGATGGCTACCATACCACCTCTCATTCTTCTCTTCTCCAGGCAAAGCATATCAAACTCCCTTGGTTTCCAGACACTTTATCATCTTGGTTAGCTTCCTCTGTACCCTTTGCCGCTTGTCAATATCCTTCTTTAACTGCGGTGCCCAGAACTGGACACATAAATAAGTCACCTGGAAGTGAACCTAGCTTCCTTTTCCATGAAAAGTGACTTCTTGTTACATGCCAACCAGAGGCCAGGCGTTGGAACAAACATTCAGGAATTGTGGAAAAGGAAATGAACTCTGGCTGTGCAGGGGGAGGGTAGGACTGCCTGCAAGCCTGAGGATTTGTGTGGGGTCCTTTCTGCTGCTGCATGTAGTGGTAAACCATAGTTTAGCATTACGTGTGGGAACACAGCCATACTCTCTCCTCTTGTCCTTCTTTAAGTCTGTCTCTCTCCAAGTCCATAATTCCTCTCTGTGATCAGCGCCTCCTTTTGGCTCTTTATTGTTAAGAGGTAAAGCTAACTTCATATGCTAACCAATTGGAGGTCCCATAGATAGCTTGATGAAGTCACAACAGGATGCAGCCAATTACATTTTGATATACAGTGGTACTTCTGGTTACATACTTAATTCGTTCCAGAGGTCCATTCTTAACCTGAAACCGTTCTTAACCTGAGGTACCACTTTAGCTAATGGGGCCTCCCACTGCCGCCGCCGTGTGATTTCTGTTCTCATCCTGAGATAAAGTTCTTAACCTGAGGCTCTACTTCCGGGTTAGCGGAGTCTGTAAACCGAAGTGTTTTTAACCCGAGGTGTTTGTAACCCAAGGTACCACTGTATAATAATGTCAGAAAGCAAGTTCTGAATAATGACTTGGTAGAGCCTTTTGCCCCTGTTCACAGCCCTTCCCCATAGTCAAAAGAAAGAGAGGACACTTTTAAAAATGTTTTTTTTTAAAGAGCACTCCCAATATTGGGATAGAAATTCAATAAACCAAGAGCTACCTCACCTGCTTCCTTCCCTAGATACAAAGTGGATCGGTTCAGAAAGACGAGGATGAGCTTGGCTTGTACCCATCTCCCATGTATAAACGGCAACATCTTTGAGGTGCTCCTCCATAGTGCCATTCAGAGCATGCCTGGAGAGTGCCACAGAATGGGTCACTTGTTGCAAGGAGGGATTGCTCCAAACAGAGGGCATCACTCGTTGCTCTGGAAACACAGATGGTATAAACACAGTCAAAACCAAGGAATGTGTGAGTCTTCTCCTTCCAGCTTCTTGATAACTGAAGAGTTAGGTGGAGAACCTGTGGCTCTCCAGATGTTGAAAATGGCCTCTACCCATTGGCCAACACGCATCTCTAGCTTGCAAAGTATGCCACCACATCCACACGTGCATGAGAGATGGGAAAGGGCCGTAGTGAAGTGTTCTATCCCTGGCATCTCCTGGTAGGACTGGGAAAAGACTCTTGTCCAAAACCCTGGAGAGCTGTTGCCCGTTAGTGTTGACAATGCTCAGCTAGAGGGACCAACAATCTGACTCAATACAGTCAAATCTCAGTTCCCGAACGCTTCCATTTTGGAACATTTTAGCTCCCGAACGCTGAAAACCTGGAAGTGTTCTGGTTTCCAAACGTTTTTTGGAAGCCAAACGTCTGACGCAGCTTCCGCTTGAGTGCAGGAAGCGCCTGCAACCAATTGGAAGCCACGCCTCGGTTGTCGAATTTTGGAAGTCGAACGGGCTTCTGGAACAGAAGACGTTCGACAACCAAGGTTTGACTGTATAAGGCAGATTCCTAAGTGTGAGGAAGGCCTCATCTGCCCTCTACATTTAAAGCACCATCGTAGCACTTTACACAGCCACAACTTCCTCCAAAGAATCTTGGGAACTGTAGTTTGTTAAGGGTGCTGAGAAAGGCTAGGAGACCCCCTATTCCCCTCACACAGAGCTGCAACTCCCAGAGCGGCTTAACAATAAATTACCCCTCTTAAGGAACTCTGTGAGGGAAATAGGGGTCCCCTAACAACTCTCAGCACTCTTAACAAACTACAGTTCCCAGGATTCTCTGGAAGGAAGCCATGGCTGCTAAAGTGGTACAATGCTGCCTTAAATATATAGCGCAGATGGGCCCAATGTCTCTCACACAGCAGGGGAGTTTGTTAACAACATTGCCCAGTAGGGTGAATGGTATGGATCTTTCTGTGCAATCCACACTTCCTGTGCAATTCACATGCGCTCCTCTACAGCCCGAGATTGCAACCTGGTAAATCAGCTGCCAAGCTTTTGGGTTGAATGTGATAAAGGGGCCCATTAAGCTTTTCAATTTGTGGAAGCTGAGCAGAAAAAGGTTATCTGTGTGTGAACTATGGATGGGGTAGAAATTCAATTTTTGTTTACATTTTATTGAGAAGCCATCTAATTTGCATTTCTCAAATAAATATGCAAACCAAAACACACTTGTCTTCCGGAAACCCACACTTCTCCAATTTTTGCAATATATTCTTGTAAAGTGTGGACAGTTTTCAGCAACTTAGGGGAAAGCGTGCATAAAAATGACTATAGTAGTGAAAACATACAAAAATGAATTATGGGAAACTGATTAGGGGGAAAATGTACATTAGTTAAAATTGCATTGAATAACGTGCTTATTAGGAGGTATCTTCACTAAAACGTGGCTGAATTAAAATTTGCAGATTGCTTCAGAAATGTGGAGAAATGAATTTAAGGTTGGGGGAAAAATGAGAAAGCAACAGACGCTTGGACTGACAAATTCATCCATCCCTAGGGTCAATGGCATACCGTGAGGCGTGATAGTCTTGGACTGTCCTTCTGGCAAGATGAGGAACAAACCATTGCTTCCAAATGTGCCCTGCAGATGAATAGTGCTGTATGGTATGGCATTGTGCCCGGAAAAGAACATCAAGGTGTACCCTTTCAAGCTGACACCAGGATTCCCTTTCAGCTCAATGAATCGGTACAGAATGGTGTGGTTGGCCATGCCCAGTTCATTGATTACGACTGAGTGGTTCTGGGGCGTTTCCTCTGTGGAATTTGAGACAGGAGGTGGGCAAGCATTTTCCTGGGAAGGAGTCATTTCTGTCACCTGCAGGAGAAACCCACAAAGACTTGCTAGGCCTGAAATATTACATATTCTAATTACATTTCTAACCTCTGTGCATTTGGTTTTAAAACAGACTAGGGTTGTAAGTTGCTTTTGGAAAGGAAAAGCGACTGATACATTGAATAAATGATAATTAAAGAATAAGTCAAGGTGTAGAGCAGGGCTTCCCAATCTGTGGTCCATGAGCGTCATTCATTCATAGAGAAAAGGGCTTATTGATGGCTATTGGGTAGTTAGAGGCAGCAATGTTTCTGAATACCAGCTGCTGGAAACCAGAGGAGGGAAGAGTGTTATTGTGCTTGAATCTTGTTCGTTGGTGTCCCACAGGTATCTGGTTGGCCACTGTGAAGACAGGATGTCAGACTAAATGGGCCATTGGCCTGATCCAACATTCTTTTCTTGTGTTCTTATGCTAGGTGGCCTATGGCATATCCATATTAAACACTCATATTGGTTTTTTTAAAATTGCATTTTAATTGCTTCTTTTATTTCTTATATTGTATTACTCTCTGAATTACAGGGAATTCAAACTGTCATACAATCAAATACAATATCAGAAAGAAAAGAAGCAATAAAAATACAATAAAAATCATGTTGGATCTAGAACATCATTTTACAATTGCTGCAATGGGCAGAAAAATCACTAAGTGGTCTACCAAGATGATAATAAAGTGGTGTGTGGAGAAACAAGTTTGGAAAACACAGCTGTAGGGGTAAAGTATCTTGGAAGTCATGAATGATGGGAGTCGCAGTCCAACAACATCTGGAGGGCAGTACACTGGCTACCCCTGGGTTTCGGGTGATGGGCTATGACCGGAGAAACACAGGTTCAAATGTCCACTCAACAATGAAGCTCACTGGACAACTTTGGCTTGTGGGGAGGATAAAATGGGGGGGGGGGGTTAAGGCATATTTGCTGTCTTAAGCTTGCTGGAGGAAAGAAGGGAGTCTACAGCTAAGGTTTCTCATGCAAAATATCCCAAAGTTTAACCCCCAACATTTCCAGGTTGGGCTG
Source organism: Podarcis raffonei (assembly GCF_027172205.1). NCBI lineage: Eukaryota > Metazoa > Chordata > Lepidosauria > Squamata > Lacertidae > Podarcis > Podarcis raffonei. Next base: position 37,143,393 of record NC_070615.1, on the reverse strand, counting down.
GAAAACATTCCTGTCTAAAAGAGACAGCACTTGCCAGTCACTGCCAACCAGTGAAGAGCAGCCTTTGACAACCTGGTGCCTTCCAGATGTTTGGGATTTGGCTCAGGCCGACAAGAACGGTAGCCCAAAACATCTGGAGGGCACCAGGTTGGCAAAGGCTGGTGCAGAGTCCACCCTGCTGCCAACAACACTGAACTAGAGAGAGCAATGGGACATGTCAGCTTCCAGCGTTACACCTCAGGGCTCTTTCTGGCCAAAGCCAGCACCCTGCCACTTACCTGGAAGCTGCTGTGGTCTCTCGGCCGCAGGCTGTAACATCGGCTGAGGGACTCGTCTTGGCTGCTGTGAGAATCGTCTTCAAGCAGGACCCTCTGGCCTGGGGCAAGAACAGCAAGCAGCTTGTCGGCGTTGTCTGAGCCCCGGGCCTTGTAGACGAGGGCATCCACCAGCCCCACATTGGTTAGGGGCATGTTCATTTTGTAGGTGGCGTTGGGATTGCTGCGGTAGAGAGCCACAGCGTCCAGTCCATTCTGGATGGTATTGTCAGGCAGGACAATCTGGGGCTTGGGGGTCACCCCAGTGCTACCCACCAGGAAGTAGCCCCGCTCGTCGGTCCTGTAGCCCGACAGGTTTATCACCTTGTAAGCCAAGTTGTTCTTCCCATTGTAAAGCACAAGCCAGTAGCCCTGGAGAGCAAACGGTGCTTCCCCGGGGTAGAAGAGCTCGATGTATTCAGTGTCCTCTCGGCCTCCCGGGTTGTCTGAATTCACTTCGTTGATAAGCAGCTCAGTCAAGGGAGTTGCTTTGGTTGTCCTTTCTGGCACGACCACTTTAAAGAGCAAAGTCACATCACACTGAACATGTAGAGGTTTGTTTTTTTTAAGAGAAGTAGCAGGATCATGCCAGCCCCACCCCCCCTTTGCTGGTTTCTGGACCACAACAAATGCCTGACGATTCCAATCCTTGGGGTTTGGCCCTGTTTTTTCCAATCCTTGGGGTTTGGCCCTGTTTTTTCGAAGGGGACTCTGTTTTCACCATCAGAGGCCATTCTCCAAGTGCTTTCTCTGAGAAAGGTTAGGAGGATGGCAACACTAGAAATGGCCTCCTTGGTGGCGGCTCCCTGTTTATGGAATGTTCCCCGCAGGAAAATAGGCCTGGCACTATAATTGTCTGGTTTCAGACACCAGGCTGAATCATTACTGTTAACCCAGGCCTTTGTTATTAATTGGGAGCGTAGTGAGGTATGGGTTTTTGACCTGCTTTAGCACTCATATTTTAGTGGGGGTTTTCCATTTATACATTTGGTGGGGGGAGGTGAGCATGTTTAGATATTGTGTTTTATTGTTGTTTCCTACAGGGTTTAAATGATTTTTAATGCTGTTAGGTCACTCTGGGGCATTCCTACCTGTGTGAAAAGCAACAAATAAATAAAATAAACAAGCAGCCTTACAGCTGGCATTGCTCAGGAATTCTAAGAAACCAAAAACCAGTTATTAAAACCAGTGCAGTTTTGAAAGAGTCAGTCCGCCATCTTGATTCAAAATGGCGTCCAACTGCATCCAAACAGACAAAAAGCTGCTCCTCAATCGCAGCAACCATCATACCAAAATCCCAAAATATATAGTAGATAAAAAATTGCAGCTAAAATAAGGAGGGAAATACACTCTTCACACAATTTAAAAAGATATTTTCCTTTGCGGGGAATTACCCCTTTCAAAGCTGAACCCTAGGAAAGCCTGGCTTTCCCTAATGCATCATTGCCCAGCCGTACAGCACCCATGTGTCTGGTGTTTCATCATTACCTGGAGTACCTGGAGGCCCATCTGTCATGTTAGCATCTCTCAAGCAAGCCTTCACCGTCGTTCCGTTCCATTTCCCAAAGTGCAGCACCTCCTTGCTCTCAATGAGAAGCGAGAAGGCCTTCAGCAGGCTGCTGAGTTGCTCTGTCGACCTGGCAGTCAGGAAAGCAGTGAAAACCAGTTGTGGGCCCTGACAGGCTACAGTAGGATCTGAGGAGAAAAGAAAACCAAAAATGGAAATAACCTTCAAGCTACAGCCCTGTATTTCCACAATGTCCTCGGAACTTTCTAAAACCGGTACATCTTCATTCAGGACTTGCCTAATGGGACTGCACTCCACAATGGTGGAGCCACCACCAAAAGGGCTAGGCTAATATCAGAATGGGATCCAGAATTGTGGGGCCACCACCACAAATGCCGTGTTCTGTGTGCTCAATAGCCTAAGTACTTTGGGAGGCTGGTGCCTCAAGAGGGCTTCAGAAGTAGATCTTAAGGTACAGGCAGGCTGGTATGAATGAGACAGTCCTTAACAATATAAGAAGGGCCTGCTGGTTCAGGCCAAGGGCCCATCTAGTCCAGCATCCTGTTCTCACAGCAGTCAACCAGATTCCTGTGGGAAACCAGCAAGCAGGATTCAAGCCCAAGATCACTCTCTCCTCCTGTGGTTTCCAGTAACAAACATTCAAAAGCATTGCTGCCTCCAACTGTGGAGGCAGGGCATAGCCATAATAATTAGTAGCCATTGATAGCTTTTTCCATCATGAATTTGACTCCTCATGTAGCCGGTCATTTTAAGATGGGTGTATTGATGGCTTCTGTATTCTTAATGTGAGCTGACGAATGTTTTTCACCCTTTTCTTTCTTTCTCCTCTTTTCTTTCTTCATTAAATTTTATTTTTTTAAAAAATACACCCAAAATGTGTACATAGTACACACACGAAAATGCTGCTGAATTTCTGAAAGCACGTCTAAAAAATAAATGAATTGCAAAATGATGAGTAAAGGTGGAGAGTGAACTTAAGATAGTTTCCTGTGAAGAGGGATTTCTTGTAAAACCACTCTGAATAGTGTAGCTCTGTGAGGGGAAAGGGGGTCTCCTAGCAATTCTCAGCACCCTTAAGAAGCCACAGTTCCCATGATTCTTTCAGGGCAGCCATGCCTGTTTAAAGTGGTATCATAGTGCTCTAAATGTATGGTGTGAATGTGGCCCTAACTGAATATACTGTGCGAAGGGGAAATGGTAGCATTGTTAGGGGCCTCCTGGTTTGGGGGCCCTGACAGATGACCAAACTTACCACCCCCTGGAGACAGCCCTGGTTTAACCCTTTGTCCTGCCACTCCCCTCCTCCACTCTTCCCCCTTTAAAATGTTTTTTAAATAATAATAATAATAATAATAATAATAATAATAATTATTATTATTATTATTTAGCTCAAATAGGCCAAAGCCCAGACATATATTACAGGCACTTTACCTTTGAAATAAGCAGGAGATACTCCACAGTTGCATCGTTTATCCAGGGCTTGGGACAAAAACATCTGTACCTTGCTTTTCTCCAGGGACTCTTCCTGACAATCTTAGGAAACACAAGACAACGTTGCAGCATGGGACAGATACACATATGTGTAAGATGCAGCGATTAAAAACTGATAGCACGGTTGCAAAGCTAAGCAGGGTCCAGTACTGTTTCAAACTGGATGGGAGACCACATGTTCAGATTCTTGCATTGCAGGGAGTTTGACTAGATGACCCTCGAGAGTCCCTTCCAACTCAACAATTCTATGACTCTGTGATTAGCTTTTCCTTTTTCGACATATACAGTGGTACCTCGGGTTAAGTACTTAATTCGTTCTGGAGGTCCGTTCTTAACCTGAAACTGTTCTTAACCTGAAGCACCACTTTAGCTAATGGGGCCTCCTGCTGCCACCGTGCTGCCGGAGCACGATTTCTGTTCTCATCCTGAAGCAAAGTTCTTAACCTGGGGTACTATTTCTGGGTTAGCGGAGTCTGTAACCAGAAGCATATGTAACCCAAGGTACCACTGTACTGTATGTTTAAAGGGTTGTATCCAGTGGAGGCAAACGAGACACTGCCCCACCAACCAGTCTGCCTCTCCCTGCCTGCCTTGTTCTTGCAACCTGCCTGTCAGCCTCCTTCTCCTTCCTCTCACTGTTGCCTCTTACAGAACTCAGAGGGAATAAAGATGGCTGCAGAACTAGAATTTGTTGGCTCTTTCATTGGCTCTGGCGCCAGCCACCTACTTTTGGGCTCCCAACTTCCTTTTGCAAATATCCAGGCAACCAGCTTTATTCATTTCTTCTTGTGAATGTACCGTCCCATGCCACCCTTGGTTTGCTTTAGTTTTCATGGGTTTGTCTCATGAAGTTCTACTTTGTTATTTGGGTTATATGGATAAAATTCAATGAAATTATTGGAGGGAGGGTGTGTTCCAGTTCCACAGATGGAAGCAGTTAAGATCAAAGCATACATAGCCCTTCTCTCCCCCCCCCTTTACAACCACCCATTTTACTTTACAACAACCCTGAAGAGAGGCCTTTTGTGTAGCTTAGGCTGAGATGGTGGCCAGCTCAAGGTCGATGAGGGAGTTCATCACCTGAGTGGGGATTTGAATGTGAATCTCCCCAGTCCATAGTCTGAGACTCTAACCGCTGGACCATTCTGCCTTTCTGGCACAGAAATATGGGTTCTTAAACCACAGAGCCTGGGGCTTGCCGATCAGAAGGTCAGCGGTTCGAATCCCCGCGACGGGGTGAGCTCCCAGTGTTCGGTCCCTGCTCCTGCCAACCTAGCAGTTTGAAAGCACGTCAAAGTGCAAGTAGATAAATAGGTACCGCTCCGGCGGGAAGGTAAACGGTGTTTCCGTGCACTGCTCTGGTTCACCAGAAGCAGCTTAGTCATGCTGGCCACATGACCCAGAAGCTGTACGCTGGCTCCCTCAGCCAATAAAGCGAGATGAGTGCCGCACCCCAGAGTCGGCCACGACTGGACCTGATGGCCAGGGGTCCCTTTACCTTTTTCTTTTTAATCAATGCTAACATCTGCACCAAGATCCTTGCGGCTTTAAAACAACAACACCAACGCTGTCAACCTGGAGGCTGTCTAACTTCTAGAGTTACTGAATATTATGTTCAGTTGATTGATGTTGTACATATATGTGTGCATGCTTATTAATGAAATACCTGTTCTAAATTACTACAATGAATTTGGGACTTCATACAGAAGACAACAAAAAAACTGATCAATGTTGTACATGTATACATACTTGCCTATTAATAAGATATCTATTGGGAATTACTACATTGAATTTGGATTTTCATATGGAAGACAACACAGTCAGGAGGGCATAGTTTGGGGGGGGGGTTTGTGGGCCAAATAAGGACACCAACTGATTCAGGCTAGAAATTCCTAACCCCTACCATACAGGCATTACGCTAAGATCCCAAAGTGACTGACCTGCACTGCTTTGATTGATCTGGAGGCTGCAGCACCCACCTGCAACTTGAAGGCAGAAGGAAATGGTTTGCCCAAAGCGTCTCTTGGGACAGTCATTGAATTGCCCAGGCGTGGGCTTGCCGAGAGCATAAACGGAGGGATCCCGGGCAACGGAACAACAGACACAGCGGTTCACAGATGTATCATTTTGCTGGGACCTGGTGGAGATTAACAGGGTGAGAAGCTGAGTGACTAATCTTACGCTATAGACTGGGGCCTAAATCATTTAATGCTTTAAACACTAGTGTGAGCACCTTAAATTGGGCCTGGAAAGAATTGGCAACCAATAGATAGTTGTCTCAAACTAAGCCCTATACAGTTACTGTTAAATTCTACTGAATTTAAGCAGCTTAAGTTAGTTGCATCCACAAATTTCAATGGGTCTACTCTAAGGAGGTCAAGCATTAGATACAACCCAAAGTAAATAGATCACTTCATGCAAGATGTCCCTCGCTTCCATGTTTCTAGCTGTGCTGACTTGCCACGCTTGGGCTCCTTTGGGACTAACTCCAGCTACAAAAGCTGAGGCTGTTGAACAGATTCTTTGGCTGGAGTATTGTTCACGGGAGGTTGAGAGAGCTTGTTGCTGTTAGTTTTAGATCTTATGATTTACGTGGAAATTGTTTCCATTTGGTTATGTACTTTTTGATGCGTTTTATTTATTGTTTATGACATGTTTGTAATTATGTAAATCTTGTCATGTTGTAAGCTGCCTCGAACATAGTTTCAACTATGGAAAGGCGGCTTACAAATAAAATGTTGATGATGATGATGATATAGTTCTGAACGTTTCTTGATTTTATAGTTTTGTCTTTGAGGGGGTTTTCTTACAATCCAGTGGTGCATAAATTTATGAAATAAATAATATAAATTCAATAACTAAAATAGCTGCAGAACATGGAATCTGGCCCTGCGGTGTGGTGGGCTCCCTTATTGGAAAGGAAGGCCACAGAAATTCCCTGCCCTTCTTTTTCTCACCTCTCTCTTGCATGGAAGAGGGGCTTCCCGGGAGTCAAGACATCTTGCAGTTTCAAATCGGCACTTTCAGCTGTAGAGTACACCAAGGCATCCAGGAGGTCTGTTGCTGACACAGCAGCCCCCACAGCAAAGCTGGCAGGGGTCCCTCTGTACAGGGCAACAGCATTGGCACCTGCCCTGAGGAGGGGTCTTCTGGTGTTCTGGGGGAATGGCAGGTCAACTGGAGGTCAAAGGAAGAGAAGAAAAACGAGGGTTTATTCCTATTAAAACAACCTGTTAATCAGCCCAAGGACACACCCACATGGACACACAATGCCATATTGCTAGAGACAGTGCTTAGATTTATCTTGCATTCCATTTGCTTTCCAATGGACTACAACTCCCATCATCACTAGCTAGCAAGACCAGTGGTCATGGGATGATGGGAATTGTAGTCCAAAAACACCTGGAGACCCAAGTTTGGGAAACCCTGGTCTGGACAATACTAAACTAGATGGCCCAATGGCTTGACTTGGTATAAGACATCTTGCTACACATTCCACCCTTGGTATGTGAGAGGATGCCAACGCCATGAGCAGCAGCCCAGCCCTACCTGAGGAGTTGAACTGGCCTGGGCCAAGGAGAAGCAGCCCATCAGGGGATGTCTTGCCATGCACCTCCATCACAAAGTAAATCTCTTGGGTGCTCCCCTCAATCAACACCAGTACCAAGCCATCTACTTGAGTTGAAGGACGGCCTTGCAGCTCGACAAACTCAAACTCTCCAGGGGACGACACGATGTTAACCTCGTTGATCAACATGGCCGATTCGTTCAGTTGAGAAAAAGGGATGCAGTGGTTATCCATGGCTGGGGTAGGTGCACCCGCTTGGAAGAACCAATGAGAATCTGTCGCTTGGCATCTCTCCAGTGCCTCATCTGTAGTCCTGAAGAAAGGGTCCTCCAGGAAAGGCTCCACACCTGGGGTCAGAACACGGACCAGCTCATCTGCTCTGTCACTCATTTTAGACTTATGGACCAAAGCATCCACCAGCCCTTCGTTGGTGACAGTCATTCCTTCATGCAGCTTCTTTGCCCCAAAATAGAGTGCAATAGCATCTGGCCCGTTCTGGATTGTGTTGTTAGGCAGGATCACCGATGGCTTCGGAATGACCGTAGAGGACCCCAAGAGGAAGAAGCCTTGGTTATTGGTGGAAAAGCCCCCGAGGTCCTGGACTTTGTAGGCCATATTGCCCTTGCCATTGTAAAAGACCAAGGAGTAGCCATCTAGAGAGGTCTGCTGGCCACTTATGTGATACAACTCCACATACTCCGAGGTGTCGATTCCTGGGTTATCTGCATTGACCTCATTAATGCGGAGCATGTGCTCTGCCTTCTGTTTCTTAGGGTTCTCAGTGAGGCTCAGAGAATCCACCTCATGCAGCAAGAAGCACACACAGAACAGAGATGCCAGTAATAGGCCAGGCCCCATGACTACAGAGGCTACCAGCTCTCCAGGGAGGAGAAGGGTGTGGTCCACTTTCCAAGAGAGCTGAGCAGGATGGAGGAGAAAATGGCAAGAAGAAGTTTGACTCAGTTTGACAGCAGAGCCTCTCAGTCGTGACTAGCTGAAGATGTCATCATCCTGAATCTAAAGGGGAGAGAAAGAGGGAAACACAAAGATGGTGGTGAGGAACACAATGCTTCCCTTTAGTTTTAAATTTTGCAAAAGAAAAAGGTTGTATGCCACTGCCAAGTTAGGTGTTACTTGTCAAGTAAGGTAAAGGTAAAGGGACCCCTGACCATTAGGTCCAGTCGTGGCCGACTCTGGGGTTGCGGCGCTCATCTCGCTTTATTGGCCGAGGGAGCCGGCGTACAGCTTCCAGGTCATGTGGCCAGCATAACTAAGCCGCTTCTGGCAAACCAGAGCAGCACACGGAAACACCGTTTACCTTCCCGGCAGAGCGGTACCTATTTATCTACTTGCACTTTGACGTGCTTTCGAACTGCTAGGTTGGCAGGAACAGGGACTGAGCAACGGGAGCTCACCCCGTTGCGGGGATTCGAACCGCCGACCTTCAAGTCCTAGGCTCTGTGGTTTAACCCACAGTGCCACCCACGTCCCACTACTTGTCAAGTAGGCATGGAAAATTAAATCACTTTCTGTTTCTCTCACTTTTCTCATTCCCCAGATTTCCACATCAGTTTGTGCATCATTATTTTTCTAAAGGTTCTCATGAAAATTAATCATGATTTCAGTCATAGCTGTCAACGTTTCCCTTTTTTAAAAAAAATATTTTATTTAGGATTTTCTTGTTTTACAGAAGTGTAATGCCTCGTATTTTTTTTCCCCATGTAACATTTTTACAAATCCGTTTCATTTGTTGAGGCATTAGGGGGAGAAGAAAAAAAAAAAGGGAAAAGAAAGGGGGTGGAGGGAGGGAAGATGGATGGGGGTGGGGTCAGGTGGTGGTGTTTCTGTTATGCTTAATGTATGTAGAGTTTGGTGTCAGCGTTGTTTGTGTTGTTCACTTGTGTTCCTTTGGTGGTGAGAGAGTTTGGGGTTGGCCTAGGGTGTGATTGTTTGTTTGTGATTGGCTGTGGTGATCTTTGTTTTCGTGTGTGAGTGGGGTGGGTGGGTGTTTTGGATCAGGTTAGCCATATTGATTTGTATGCTGTTGGTGGATTATTGTCATTGTCTTGTTGGGCTGTGTATGTGATAAAGGGGAGCCATACCGGGGTGAAGGTGTCTTCTTCTGTTTGTCCCCATGTCAGTTTCAGTTTATTAGTTAATTTTTCTAGTAGGGCTGTTTCCCATACTATTTGATACCATTGGTCCATGCTTACTCCTGACAGGTCTCTCCAGTGTAACGTTTCCCTTTTTTTAAAGGGAAATTCCCTCATTCCGAATAGGATTCCTCACAAGAAAAGGGTAAAGTTGACAGCTATGGATTTCAGTACGGATTTCCTGTAATGTGCAGATTTTTGTGCCATTTTCTCTAACATCCACACTTCTGCAAATCAATTACCTCTAATAGAATATGTTTGACAACAACTGGAGACCCAGGGTTGGAGAACATTTCCCTAGTATGTGGAACTTTGTACATTACTTGTGGCTGGAGAACTGCATTGTAAAATTTGGGAGAGCGCAAATTTTGAAGGATAGTTGTTTTTGTTTTGCCTATGTCAGAAAGTACAAATATTGTAAGCTCACTTTCAAATGCCTAACTGAATCGAATCCACACACACACACACACACCAACCACTGCTACTTCACGTTAGGCATCATTGCCTAACACCACAATCAAAAATGATCTGATGCAGCAGTCATGAAAGGTGCTACGTTGGAAAATGCAACATATATGGAAAATATCTCCACCAAATGGAACATAAAAAGTGAGCCCTGTAAAGGGAGCTTAGTGAAACCTTCAAGTCAAAGGTTCACTATGACAGTGTGTTTTACATTGAAAAGGGGTGTTCCATCAGCCACACTGAACCACAAACAACTGAAGAGGCATGACAGCTTGGCTCTGACAGCTGTTGACCTTTTTATTAAGAGCTGATCTTAATCTAATTAAGCCTTTTCTTTTTTTAAGAGAGAAAGCGTTTGGGAAAGAAAGGAACATGTTTATGTGCTGTGCTTCAAATCACTCTTCTCACTTTGTCCATTGTGGGTAACACAACCCACTGAATATTTTGGAAACTTGTAATCACAAAGGGTACATATCCCCTAGCACCTATAAAACCAAAATTAAAAATACTTCAGATTTTCCTGCATGCCCAGGTTTTTGCACATGTAAGCCTAGAGGTTCTGTAATGTTATATAACAAGGCTAGAAAGCTGCCTTGCATGAGCTACTAATAAGGAAATACACAACTTTGATTTTACTCCTGCCTTGGGCTAGCTCTTCTCTCTCTACCGCTCCTTCCAAAACTGGGATAATTATATTGACCTACCTTACAAGGTTGTTGTAAGGGTTACAAAATCATATTCTTTATTTAAAAGCATTTACATACCACTTAGTATTTCCAAAATCTCTAAGCGGTGCACAGTGTAAAAAATAAACAATATGTCATTAAAACAAAAGCAAAAAGAAAACCTAAAAATCAGTATAACAGTATAGTATAACTGTATAACTGTATAGGCAAAAAAAAGGTAAAGGACCCCTGGACGGTTAAGTCCAGTCAAAGGTGACTATGGGGTGTGGCGCTCATCTCGCTTCAGGCCAAGCAAGTCAATGATTGTCCAAAGACAGCTTTCCAGGTCATGTGGCCAGCATGACTAAACCGCTTCTGGCACAACAGAACACCATGACGGAAACCAGAGCGCACGGAAACGCCATTTACCTTCCCGCCACAGGGGTACCTATTTATCTATTGCACTGGTGTGCTTTCAAACTGCTAGGTTGGCAGAAGTTGCGACAGGAGCTCACCCTGTCGCACAGATTTGAATCACTGACCTTCCGATCAGCAAGTCCAAGAGGCTTAGTGGTTTAGACCACAGTGTCACCCGCAACCCTTATAACAGCATATAGAACACATATAAGCACATAAAACAAAACAAACCCCCTCCAGAGAATTCAAATGCATAAAACACGGTCCAGTCTTGTGGGTTTGGGAAAGCCTGGGCAAAAAGATACATTTCCCAAAGACATCTGAAATAAGTGATGACTGCTGCTTCACATATGAGAGGGGAAGACATTCCCAGGGGTGGGGCCCCAAGTAGAAATACCCTAGATAATCTAAGCTATTTTATAAAATGCTGCCCATGCTGAAAAGATGCTGTCTAGAGTATCAAAATGCAAAACTGTAACCAGTGGAGATATTCTTTTGCTTCTCTGACCGGCAGGGAAGATAAATAGTAGAAAAATCATTGGCAGTGGGACAATTTCAGTTAGCACTAAGCCAGGACAGTTAAGCAGCTAAGAGGGTCAAACTAGGACTGGTAAGAGCCAGGTTCCAATTCTCCCCCAGCCATGGAAATCATTGGGTCAGCCTTGGGCCAGTCACATCTCTCAGCTAAGATGTGTCAAACAGGGTATGAATCTGCCCCTAATGAAGCCGTGCCGATGTGAACAAATGGTGGAAGGTTGGGAGGTGGGAAAGAACCGGCAAGGTATGAAGGTGAGGAACAACTTCACTGAGCTCTAAGGCCCTAACGTGAGCACACAGCCTGTTAATGCAGTTTTAAAACATTCAGTGAGCTGGACATAGTTCCCATTAAAATCAATGCGAAAAAAGTCAGCTATCTACCTCAGGCAAGCCGCACGGATTTTCAGAAGTTCAACGAACTTCCAAGTGGCTCTGATCCGCTCCTCCGGTTTTTTCCCAGCAAAGAGAGGTTTTTACACATCCAAGTAAAGCGGTTTTGTTTTTCTCTCGGCCTGAGTTGAGAAACTGGGTTGTGTGGTTTTGCAACGCCAGGCAACCCACGAGAAGCTGCCCACCCCAAATCTGGACAAATTTCACGACTCCCTCTCCTCACTTACCTCCTCGAGGAGGGGGACCCAATCCTCTCCGCAACCCGACCCGATTCATTCAAGGCTTGCAAAAGCGCGATCAGATTTCAAGCAACACTTTTTTCTGTCTTTCTTTTCAAAAATCGCACCTATCCCCCACCCTGCGCGCTTTGCAAGAGGAAACACGACGCTTGCAAAAAAGCGTCTCTCTCTCTCTCTCTCTCTCTCTCTCTCTTTACGAAAAACGGGGCGAAACGAAAGAAGACTCTACTGTATATACTTTTTGGGGTGGGGAGGGGACGTGAACCAATATGTTGCGGTTCTCGCTGGATCCTCCTCTGACTTTATAAACACGCGGTTCTCTTCTCGCGCTTACTCATTCGCCAGCCACTCAGCCCCAGTCTAGCTTTGCAAAATCGCCCATCTCTTAGATCCCGGTCAGTCCTCCTCTCCCCTTGCAAAAGAGGACTTTTCTCATCCAAATGAACCAAGAAAAGGGGACAGGATTGGGGAGGGGGTCGGGAGCCTAACAGTGGCTTCTCCAGTCTCCTCCCCTTTCCTTCTGTAAGTTGATCAGGATGTCTAATTCACTCCAGGAGGAAAGGTTTGTGGATTTTAAGGGATAGTGATCCGTTTTGAGGACACGCAAAAATGGATTGATTTATATAGCAACGGACTGGAACTTGGAAGTTTTTGTCCCTAAAGCACATCCAACACACATGACATCCCCCCACAAAGGATCCTGGGAGCTGTAGTTTCCCCCCTCACCGAGCTACAATTCTCAGCACCTTTAACAAACCACGATTCCCAGATTTCTATGGGGAAGTCACGATGTAACTTAAATGCATAGTGTGTGTACACAGGCAAAAAACAAACACCGCCCCTCCCATCGCCAAGGCAACCCCTCCAGTCAAAGAAAAAGCCACAAAAAAGCTCAGCTTTTAAAATAAAAGTTTCAGAGAGGGAAGCGGGCAGAGGTATAAAACCTGATATTCAGAAACACAGCTGCCTCCAACTGTGGAGACGAAGCGTAGCCATCATGGCAGAGAGCCAACTGACAATCTTATCCTCCAAGAATTTGTCCAATCCTCTTTTAAAGCCACCCAAATTAGTGGCCATCACTGCCTCTTCTGGGAATGAGTGCCATAGTCTAACTATGAACTTATATGAAGAAGTACTTTCTGTCATTGCATATTGTAATTATGGATGTTTATAGTTTGTTCTATTGTTCAATTTATCCATCAGTATCAGGTTCCCAAAATTTGGTCCATTGAATTGCATAAAGGTCGCTTTCTAGAGGCTGCAAATAGTTTGCAATGGTGAGCTGTGCCACCATCATGAGATGCAGTGGTGGGCTGTGGTACCATCAAGGTATTTTTGAAAAAGGTCCAAAGCATCAGAGTTAAAAAGTGACAAAAGGGCAGGTTTAGGGTCCAAAGGAATGGTTTGGTTGTAAATCAGGCCTCTATGTGTACACCCAAATCTGCAAGAGACGCGGGTGCTGTGGTTGTCTAAACCACCGAGCCTCTTGGGTTTGCTTATCAGAAGGTTTGAATTCGTGTGGCGGGGTGAGCTCCAGTTGCTCTGTCCCAGCTTCTGCCAACCTAGACGTTTGAAAGCATACCAGTGCAAGTAGATAAATAGGTACCGCTGCAGCAGGAAGGTAAACAGCATTTCCATGCACTCTGGCTTCCATCACAGTGTTCTGTTGCACCAGAAGCAGTTTAGTTGGCCACATAACCCAGAAAGCTGTCTTTGGACAAGCACCAGCTCCCTCGGCCTGAAGCGAGATGAGTGCTGCACCCCATAGTCCAGAGATCATTTACCTTTACCTTACACCCAAATCCCTTTCCCACTGGGCTTTCAAGCCTGTCAAGAACACTGTTGACACAGAAATTAAGGTTTTATAAATGTATAAGTTAAAGTCCAATAACACCTGCATGATGGCCATGTAGTGCAGGTGTGGGGAACCTTTGACCCTCTAGACATTGCTTAACTATATCTCCCATCAGCCCCTGCCAGCATGTCCAACAGCGATGAATGATGGGATTTGTGGTTCAGCAACATATGGAGAGCCAAAGGTTCTCCATACCTAGTGCAGAGACCTTCCACTGATTCTGGCAGCCTTTCCCAGAGCCATCTGAGGATGTCTGGGACTGAACCTGGAACCTTCTGCATAGATGTTATGTACTGAAGTTCTCATCCTGGGCCAGCAGGGGGATACTGTAGATAGTTATGCAAATGAAGGGTCGAAAAGTGACGTTCAGTGATTGGATAGTTTTAGAAAATGGCAACAGTTACATTGTTCTGGAGCTCTACATAAGCAGGCTGACTGAGCTCCTCAGCTTAGTTCTGCTCCAGCTTACAAATAAAGAGGTGCTTTGGAAGAATCGCTGTGTCGTCTGATATGTTCACCCACAACTTAACAGAAGACATGTTCTCTACCACTGAGCTGTGGTGCTTCTGCCGTTTGACAAGCGTTATGATGATTTGGGGACTGATTCTTTCTACCTACCCCTACCGCAGGTGCCATGTGCTGCTAGCTAGCAGGTTTAACTAATGCATCTTCAGTGGTTACGCTTGTTACTTCACACACAGCAAGGCGCTAACATCTAGCGGCCAAGGAGGAAGAGAGACTTCCTGTTAGCGGTATGATAAAATATCAGCATCTTATGAGGAAAGGCTACTTGCGGACATGTTGTAAGAGCAGGAAGTTAGCTCATGATGAACAATCTGGACCGGAGTTATTTTAGCAAACATAGCAACTCCAAAACAAAGAAAGAAAACTCTGGGAGCTAAATAGATGAGGAAGACACACTGATAGATAGTATGGTCTGGACCAGCTTGTACAAATTCCTCGAGCTCAAGCTTTGTGTAATTTATACTAGGATAGCTCAGATAAATAGGAACATAAGTGGCCCCAAAGCAGCTTGTACAAAAATTTGGAGTCAAACACAACTATCTGCTTACTGCGGAAGCTTTATCTGGTTCAGGAAGGAACAGCTGCTGGGGGGCTTTCAAAGGGCTGCACAGGGGACAGCAGAGAACCTGACTGGCCTCGTACAAAACTGCTGAACTAGATGGTATATCACACCAGTAAAACTTGCAAAAATGTACAAAACATGTAAGAAGTGTTGGAAATGTAAAGAAAAAGATGGTACATTTTTTCATATGTGGTGGGAATGCAAGAAAGTGAAAAGCTTCTGGGAATTGATATATAATGAGTTGAAAAAAATGTTGAAATATACATTTGTTAAGAAACCAGAGGCTTTTCTCTTAGGAATTGTTGGTAATGAAATAAATAGAAAGGATTACAAAATTTTCCAATATGCAGTGACAGCGGCAAGAATACTACTGGCCCAGAAATGGAAACAAGAACAAATACCAACGTTGGAGGAATGGAGAACGAAGCTGATGGACTATGCAGAACTTGATAAACTGACTGGGAAGATTAGATATCAACGAGACCAAAAATTCATCGAGGACTGGAGAAAATTAGTAGAATACTGGGAATGTATAAGTGATAACGGAATAACGTTAGTGGCATTTAAAGAAGCTCTGTAACAGAATGAGAAATATTGTAAAAAAGCAAAATATAAGAGGGGGGCGGTATAAAGGCAATACTAAAATTTGGAAATGTGTATTTAAAAAAATCAGAATTTGAATGATTGGCAGAGAAGCCGAAGGAAGTCAAAAAACCAAAAAGTTTAATGCAAATTGTTAATGTGGTATAAATGTATGGAAAATTAATAAAATATAATTTAAAAAAAAACAACTGCTGAACTGCAGGGCTTGTCATGCCACACAAGGATTTAAAAATGAAAAATGGAAACACCCAGCTACACACACAGAGAGCATATTCATTATTTGGTAGCATCTTCCAAGCCAGGGACATGTAAACTTTTCAGCCGGAGGGTCGTATTCCCTTCTGAGCAAAGGGGGGGGGGAGTACTACTGGTAGGTGGGGCCAGAAGCAAAAATGGGTGGAGCAACCGATGTAAACTTTTACACATGCTTCCACACCCTGCTTCTAGCCATCATCAGAGTTCATAGAATCATAGAGTTGGAAGAGACCACAAGGGCCATCGAGTCCAACCCCCTGACAAGCAGGAAACACCATCAGAGCACTCCTGACATATGGTTGTCAAGCCTCTGCTTAAAGACCTCCAAAGAAGGAGACTCCACCACACTCCTTGGCAGCAAATTCCACTGTCGAACAGCTCTTACTGTCAGGAAGTTCTTCCTAATGTTTAGGTGGAATCTTCTTTCCTGCAGTTTGGATCCATTGCTCCATGTCCGCTTCTCTGGAGCAGCAGAAAACAACCTTTCTCCCTCCTCTATGTGACATCCTTTTATATATTTGAACATGGCTATCATATCACCCCTTAACCTCCTCTTCTCCAGGCTAAACATGCCCAGCTCCCTTAGCCGTTCCTCATAAGGCATCGTTTCCAGGCCTTTGACCATTTTGGTTGCCCTCCTCTGGACACATTCCAGTTTGTCAGTGTCCTTCTTGAACTGTGGTGCCCAGAACTGGACACAGTACTCCAGGTGAGGTCTGACCAGAGCAGAATACAGTGGCACTATTACTTCCCTTGATCTAGATGCTATACTCCTATTGATGCAGCCCAGAATTGCATTGGCTTTTTTAGCTGCCGCGTCACACTGTTGGCTCATGTCAAGTTTGTGGTCAACCAAGACTCCTAGATCCTTTTCACATGTAGTGCTCTCAAGCCAGGTGTCACCCATCTTGTATTTGTGCCTCTCATTTTTTTTGCCCAAGTGCAATACTTTACATTTCTCCCTGTTAAAATTCATCTTGTTTGTTTTGGCCCAGTTCTCTAATCCGTCAAGGTCGTTTTGAAGTGGGATCCTGTCCTCTGGGGTGTTAGCCACCCCTCCCAGTTTGGTGTCATCTGCAAATTTGATCAGGATGCCCTTGAGTCCATCATCCAAGTCGTTGATAAAGATGTTGAATAAGACCGGGCCCAAGACAGAACCCTGTGGCACCCCACTAGTCACTCTTCTCCAGGATGAAGAGGAACCATTGATGAGCACCTTTTGGGTTCGGTCAGTCAGCCAGTTACAAATCCACTGAGTGGTAGCATAGTCAAGACCGCATTTTACCAGCTTCTTTACAAGAATATCATGGGGCACCTTGTCAAATGCCTTGCTGAAATCAAGGTAGGCTACATCCACTGCATTCCCTTCATCTACCAATGTGAAAACAACCAGGTGAGGGGCAAGGCCTGAGAAGAGAAAGTGTTTGGAGAATCCCAGTGGGCAGGAGGGTTGCATTTGCCTCCCATCCCCAGGCCTGAAGTTCACCTCCATTCTGAAGATTATTTTTTTCTATCTCTTTCTTTCTCTCGCACACACTTTCCAGTAGCAGTTTGAGTGTCACAGGGACACAGTAGGAACCTCTATGTCTAGGGAGTTTCCAGGGAACCATATTGTTGTGAGCACAGGTGGGACAGAGTTTAAGCCTGCAGCTATAAAAACCACCTAGGCGGGAAAGAGGAATTTGTTCAGCAAGGTCAGGGAACAGTGAGGGCACTTAACAGCCTCAGGAGCAGCATATTTGCCTTTAGTGAATAACCTAACTGTTAGGTCAAAATCACAGTTTCTATTAGAGGAAGTGGGAAGAGCAAAGAAACATCCTGTTGTTTTCCTTTCTTTGAAAGCCTCTTCCTTCTGGAGAAGGTGTGTGAGATTTGCTTCAAGCGTCTACCAGCGCATAGTGGGAAATGAACCTGTTGAAGAAACAAGGAGAACATTCAGTCAGGAGTGAGAGGAATGGAGGACACAAAGCTGCAGCTGGATCAGAACGTAGCAGCTAAATTGCTGTTGGGGACAGATGGACAGCAGCACCGCTCCTGAAATACATGTACCAGCTGCCCATATGCTACTGGGACCCGTTCAAGGTTCTTCTGTTGATATACAAAGCCCTGAACAACTTGTGCCCAGGATACCTTAAAGTTGCTGAGATTATCCAGGGGAGTATTATCCCCTGTGTTACAGGGGCTAACTGGCCTCAGCTAGGAGCCAGACATTTAGTAACAGTGGTCCTATAAGATGATAAGCAAATCCTGCTGAATCAGGCCAGTGGCCCAACAGGAGTCCAGCATCCTGTTCTCACAGTGGCCCACAAGCAGGACCTGAGCCGTGGAACACTCTTCCAACAGAGACTCATCGGGCACCCTCACTTTTGACTCCCAGGAGGAGATATGCTGGCAGACCTTTGCAGCTGTTTAATTTTTATTATTGATTATCCTTAACAATTCTGCATTTAAAATAAGTAACAATAAATTGTGTTTTATGTTGTAACATGGTACACTGCCTTGGTGTGATACGATATGGAAATATAGAAACAGTTTTATAAACAACACAAACACCTATTTCCTTAGTTCTTGGATCACCTGAAAAGCAAGGCCCTGATTGGCCAGTTGTTAGTGGCAGTCCAATTAAGAACGTGGCAGCTAGTGTCACCTCTAGGTGGGGGCTGCCTGAAGGCAGACTGAGCTCAGTGAGGTAGTGCTCTGTTCATCTTAATAAACCAGTCTCCGCTAGCTGGGTCTGACTCCCTCATGACCTGCTGTTAAGCAGGCATTTAATAGAGTGATGTCCCAGCAGATGCTTTGTAATTAAGGCTTTTTGCTCCTGTGATAACAACAACTAGAAAAGGCTCCCTTCTCTCCTCCTATAAGCCAGAACTGGGCATACAGAATGTACATGCTTGCCCAGTTGGGTCTTGATTAGCTCCGAATATATTCTGGCTTGGGGTGTCTAGGGTCTTTGGCAGGGGTCTTTTCTCTACCATGATAGATCCTTTATTAGGTGACTGCACCTAAGACCTACATGCCAGCCGTGTTCTTTACCACTCTACAAGATCTCCCTTGTTTCCCACAATGGCTGTAGTTGCACACAAACCATAGTTTAGTGTGATGTGCACAAGCTGGAATAACAGCTAGGTAGACCTAGCCTCCTGTATTCCCCCCTTCCATCTTCCTGTGCCGCACCAGAGAAGGATTTGGGAAGCTTTTCCCGTGTTGTCTGGACCTACAAACTGTGGTTGCACATTAAACCAACTTTAATCAATGTTTTCTAAAGTTAGCTTTTTTAACTCACCACAATTCCCCATGGGGCAATCTGTGCTTAACAAAAACAGAAGTGAAACCTTCTAAGCTTCCCCCAAAAGACAGAAGCAGAGAGGGGACGCACGTACCGCATGGACTTGATTTGAGCTTCTTTCAGCTTATTCATTCATAAATATATTTGTATACCACAATTTCATTTTTTAAAAAACCCAAAGCAATTTACAGCAATCTTTCATAAACAATAAAAACCAATAAAACAGAAAAAACAGATAACCAACTAACAGTGGCAGAAGGTGTTTAGCTTAATTGTCTGCATAAGCCTGGTGTCAAATAAAACCTTTCAGCAAATGTTTAAAGGTCAATGTGGAAGACACCTGCTGAATCTCTATTGCAAGAGCATTTCCTAGGGCTGCATCAGGAAAGAAAAAGAAAAAAAGATGGGGGGCGGGTAGAAGAGGCAAAGTATCTTTTTATGTGGGGAGCTGGGTCTCCCATGTTGTTGTGTCCAAATCTGAGACACATCAGTGGCCTCAAAACTATCAGCCAGTATGTAATCACATTTCTAAAAAGTTGGTCTATGCAGCCTGGCGTAATGATAAGGGGAAGGGGAGGAATCAGATGCATTTTCAAAACTGCATATAAAATGTGTTTATTAAGATAATTTCACACTAAAATGCTGGTGAATTTTCATGAGGATTAAAAAAAATTTAAACACAAATTACTGCAAAATGTGGAGAACTGAATTCTATGGGATAACCAGCCTGATATAACCAACATGCAAATTTATGTTTAATACATGAAGGGGTTAAGACCATAGAGTAAGCTGTCCTACCACGCTTAGCTCACCTTGGGATGGACTAGATCAGGCATAGGAAAACTCCGGCCCTCCAGATGTTTTGGAACTACAATTCCCATCATCCCTAGCTAACAGGACCAGTGGTCAGGGGTGATGGGAATTGTAGTCTCAAAACATCTGGAGGACCTGAGTTTTCCTATGCCTGCCTGGACTAGATAATAAAGCCTTTGTTCCTCTCCCAGTCTACTCTATGAACTCAGCATGTGAAGAGGCTAAGCTGCCCCTACTGAGTTCCTATACCACTAATTTAGGAACTTTCACCATTTTGCAACTAAGCCAGGTTTTACTGCTTGTGCAACTTTTCTGACTGATGTATGGAAAAGAATATGAATCTGACCTTTGGAGAGTTTTAAGTAAACCATTTTTAACTTACCAAACATGTGGTCTTTTTCTATGCTAGGAGAAGGGAATTTTGGAATTCAGAAGGGCATATTTTAAAGGTCTAATAGCCTATATTTCCACGTTTGCTGCATATGTTGTGATTTTAAATCTCTGCTGGGGTTCTTTCACCAAAGAGTACTTGTCCCAAACCTGGATCTTTGCATCCAGGAAGTCTCCTTTCTATATCCCTATTTTTTCCTTGAACCAACAAATTCAAGTCTGACAAAATTAGAAACTGAGAGAACCATAAGTTACTGATCCTTTCATCCTTAGAACCAACTCAGTTTATGGTTGAGTGTAAAGCTGTATCCATAAGAGCCACATAAAAGGTAAAGGTAAAGCGACCCCTGACCATTATTTCCAGTCGTGACCGACTCTGGGGTTGCGGCGCTCATTTCGCTTTACTGGCCAAGGGAGCCGGCATACAGCTTCCGGGTCATGTGGCCGGCATGACTAAGCCGCTTCTGGCGAACCAGAGCAGCGCACGGAAACGCCGCTTACCTTTCCGCCGGAGCGGTACCTATTTATCTACTTGCACTTTGACGTGCTTTCGAACTGCTAGGTTGGCAAGAGCAGGGACCAAGCAATGGGAGCTCACCCAGTTGCGGGGATTCGAACCACCGACCTTCTGATCAGCAAGTCCTAGGCTCTGTGGTTTAACCCACAGCGCCACCCGCGTCCCTTTTAAGAGCCACATACCAAGTATTTTTTAAAAAATATTTGTTATTAAAGGCTTTTTTGTGCAACAAAACAAACAGATAAACAGGGGAAGGTACATCTATTGTCTTGACTTTCAATTCTTGGTCTTTTTCAGTTTGTTTACATTTAGTGAGAGACACTTTTGTCATAGGCTTCTTGCAGTTGGGGGAGGGTGGGAGAGAGATGGGGGTATTGTTCTTTCATTCTGTTGCCTACTGTTAGTGTAGGGGCTTGTGTCTGCATCACATGGGTAGGTCCTTTGCTTATGCATTTGTTTATTTTTATTGATAATGCGAGATATCGTGGGGGGGGGTGTCCTGAACTTTGTTGGTTGCATTCAGTTGATTGCAGTGTAAGCAACACAGCAAGTTGAGCAGAGGAGGACTTATAAAAGATGTGTGTATGTGTGTGTCGCTGACTTAAGGAGTTCATATTTTATGATGTGGTGTTTCCCCCCCCCCCCCCACTTGCTTTTCACGGTAAGACGTCCAAATCCTTGATGGCTGTTGTGTTGGCGCCTCCCTCAATGTTTATTAGAAGGGAACAAAGAAGTGAAAGGCAATAGTAGAGATGCTCCTAACAGGTTCCATAGTACATATTTTGCACACACAAGAGTTGGTGCTATTTCACAAGGAGAAGTCAAATGTATACCAGAAATCAAGGTTTGCGCAATTAAAGTGCTTTGACACCCTAGTGCAACAAACCCACCTTGTGGAGAGGGAAATGTTTTTCGCTGCTAGGAAAGTGATGGGGAAATGCACTGAAAAACGCAACAAATGATTAAATGGAAAGATGCCCCACAAGGAAATCAGGTTGGATGCTCAATAAACAGGTCAGTTGAAGGAGCCCAGCAGCCCCAAATGAAAGTCAGAACATACTCACCATATGCTGTTGTCTAAAATTCACCAGTCATTTCAGACCTGCAAAGGAAAACAAGAACAGGTTATTTTGCACTAGCCTAGGGTAGTGGGCTGTATGTGCATGCATGTATGGTAAAGGTAAAGGTAAAGGACCCCTGGATGGTGAAGTCCAGTCAGACTTGACTATGAGGTGTGGCGCTCATCTTGCTTCAGGCAGAGGATGGATGTACTTAGCCATTGCCTCATTGTGGTTAAGTTCACCATGCAGTGGGTGATGTCAAAACCATGCGAGATACTAAAAAGACAGGGAGAACACAGTCAGGTGGTAAGCCACATTTTCAAAATGTTTCTCAAGTGCCAAATGCATAGCAACAGCATTAGCTTGACCTATTTTGATTCAAGGCCCAAAAAGTATTTTTAAAGCGCCATGCCAAATATCATATCCGATCGCAACAGGGTAGTCTAGCGTTCCTGCAAAAGGTTAACTGTAATTCAATGCTGCAGGGCGTGAACTGCACCTTTCAAAAACCCTGGGAAAATTGAGAACTCAATAGGTTTTCTTTGCAGCCCAGGGAAAACATATATTGGCTTCTTATTCATCTGGATTTAACTGAGTCTAGGCATCTTGCATTTTATATAGTGTTGCAACTCACTTTGAGACATTGTGTGTGTAAAATGCTGAATAAAACAAACATATAAATCCCAGCCAGCTAGTTTTGCCCTTTTCCAGCACATTCCATTCCATTCCTCCAAGCCCACCCCAATTTGCAGGGTTCTCCCCCCCCCAAGTATCTGCTCACTCAATGAACATTGAGTCAGTGATCATAGACTGGTTCTGGTTTAAGATTTCACCCCATAATTTTTTTGTTTTTACTTCTGCAAATGTTTCTCTTGTGCAATGGGCTATGTAAGCAACGGCCCCTCACAGCTGAAGCCTAGAAATTGAGGGGAAACATTGACTTCTCATTCCTGTAATTCTTGGGCAAAGAATCCCATCTCTGCAAACACCCCCCCCCCCCGCAAGGATGTATCATCTGACAGATGAGGTAATCATTAGGCGTGGAAAACACTGTAAGACTTTACGGGAAAGAAAATAGACACAAGCTTGCAAAACAAGATGCACAAATAGAAGCATGGAAAAAGTCCAGGGGACTCCACCCAAATTAAGCAGAAAGAGCACAGATATCTGCTGGGGCATACTCAACAAGAAAGAAGGCATTTTGCTAAAATAAATGAGTTTCAGCATTCTGATTCCTTGCTGTGCCTTTCCTTCAAATAAAAGAGAGAAGAAACCCTAAAAAGAACACTCTTAAAAACTCTAGATTAAACATATGTTTATATTGGGCGCCAGTGTGTCCAAAGTGAATTCTTAGGGGCTTAGGAATTATGGAAACAACCCAGAAAGGATGACCAGAATTATTAGCCCCATATTGCAGAGTGGGAGAGGAAAAGTTGGAGGAAAGAGGTTGTCGTCTAAGGCTGCATTCACACAGCAGTTTATTCCTTTTTCACGACATTTGCCTGTTAATTTTCCCATTATAATTTGAGCTTTCACATGATGCAAATGCCACTTCCAGAAATACAGCAGAATATAGTGCAAGTTTAGTGCTTACTTCGCATTACATACTTGCATCCAAATAAAATCGATTTGCAAATAACATGGAAATGAGTGGGATAAGTGTGAATTTCAAAGGATGGCTGTTTCAGCATCTCCAGCTGGGAAAGTCGTCTGCCTGAATGAGCTGCTGCCAGTCAGTGTCAGCAATAATAAACTAGATGGACCAATGGTCTAATTCAGTACATAGACAAGCTTTCTATGTACTTTTATTCATATATGTTCAGTATACTTAAATGAACCTGACATTGATTTGATCAGATTTGTTGGCACTGAATTTGTTGAAAGTTTTTGCCATCTAAAGGTCTTAAATGTCAGCATGAAATACACTCCTGAAGTGACCAGAGTGAAAGGAAAAACAGGATGCATTTAGTTATTATTATTAGTTGTTAAAAGTACATCCCGCCTTTCATCTGAAGATCACAGGGCAGTTAGAAGACACACAGAGGAACATTTCATCAGGCGATTGTTATTGGGGGTTGAGAAAAACTGTCCCCATCCTGAAGAAACTCTTCTGTTGACCAAGCTACTGGAAGGAGTGGGGAGAACAGCTGTGCTGGCAGAGGATGATGGGAATTGTAGTTCAAAGGATTTAGAGGGCACCATGCTGAGGAAGAGGAGGGCTATATCATGTGGGCTATATCATATTTTTGTTCTGAGACATAGCTTGGGTTTTAGAGAGAGAAGTGACACCTGAAACCATTTACTGGAGCTAAAACTGGACTTGAAAAGCTCACTCAGCAAATTAAGTAGACACAGAAATGCAAACTTACGTTTCTAATGCTGCCAAGTCATGGGGTGGATGAAAATCAATTATTATTTTTTGTATTTTTTAATGAGATTTCAATTGGAGGTGTTTTTTTTGAACAGGGAATTTATATTAAATAATAACTTGGTTAATACTAAACAGCTTTATTGTAAACAGCTCAGTGTTACAGTTACTCTAAACCAAATCAGTCAGTGGCCTCTACCAGATATTTCAGTTAAAGGAGGCTTTTCTGTCTGTGTTAATTGGAAAAAAAACAAGAACACAATTTGATCATCCCTCCAATAAGAATATCTACATCCTACTTTATTTATTGGTTTTGGAACTACACCTTTGTTTAGGAAATATATGAAGAACATTGTCAATCTGAAAACCAACCAATCAGTATAAATCAATGATTTAAATCAGCCTTCCCTCCCCCCCCCTTGATAGTGTAAGCCATGATTTAACTCAATCTAGCCCACCAAGTCACAATACGCTTTATTTCAAATGTAAACTAAATGCAGCGTAAGAGTAAGTGTAAATGTCAATGTGGCAGAGTGGTTAGTGTGCTAGACTGGGAGCTTGGAAGCCATGAAGCCTACTGGGTGACTTTGGGCCAATCACTGTCTCTTAGCCAAACCTACCTCACAGGGCTGTTGTGAGGATAAAAAGTGTATGTGTGTTAGTCAGGCTAACAACATTTCTGGTGTAGTTAAACCAGGTTTAAGAGGTAACTGATCTGTCAAGTGATTCTGTGATCATCCCCCATTCCCTAAGGGCCTACTGGTTGAATTCCTTGGTCATGCTGAAACCGATACCAGGGGTGTTGATTCCATACAGCCCAACACTATACAGTGGTACCTTGGGTTACATATGCTTTAGGTTACATATTCTTCAGGTTACATATGCTTCAGGTTACAGACCCCGCTAACCCAGAAATAGTACCTCGGGTTAAGAACTTTGCTTCGGGATGAGAACAGAAATTGTGCAGCGGCGGCGCAGCGACAGCAGGAGGCCCCATTAGCTAAAGTGGTGCTTCAGGTTAAGAACAATTTCAGGTTAAGAACAGACCTCCGGAACGAATTAAGTTCTTAACCCGAGGTACCACTGTACCCTATGTATCCAGGGCACAGCCATTGCAGCCCAAAGGCTTCATATTGTTGGGGCACATCTCAACATAATTTCTGGGCCTTCGTACAGTACCTGAATTCTCCTCTGACTCAGCTGAGGCTGGGATTCTCCTAGCTCTTTTCCTGCTGGGTCTTTCTGATGGGCAGAGGTGTTGTGCTCGTGATGGGGTTCCCTCTGTGCATCAGCATGGAACAAGATGCTGGTTAGTCGCTTCAGGGATGCTTCCATCTCCTCCTCAGTGCATTCCATACGACTTCCAGAACTGCTAGAGTAGGATGAGGTTGAAGCAGAGGCGCTTGGCGTCTCTGTCTCTTTCCTGATTTCATTATCTGGCTTCTGCTTCATCAAAATAACGATGATGGCAAACAGAACCATACACAAATAGACGACCCAGACTTCATCCATCTCAGTTATCGGGTACCAGGAGCAGTAGATACTTTAGGTATTGCCACGGTAGACCTACGGTAGTGCTGGGTATGGCAGATGTTTTACGTACTTCAGATGGTACCATTTTCAGGGTCCAGACAAACCAAAGCACTTATTTCAGTGAGAAGCACTAAAACCCAGCCCGGAAATTAGTATTCTGGAACATTTAATTTAGAACTCTTAAAAAAACATTTCCTTCATGCTAAATGTCATTCAGCAGTTGATAGCAGAACCAAAGCTATTATTTTGAGCACAGGTGAAATATAACAATTACTTCATTTCTGAACAGAGGCTTAGTTTCAGAATTAAAGTTGCTTCGTATCATAAAACCAGTTTTCTCACAGTTCGTTAATTTGCCAAAGTCTCTTCTCTATATCTTCTTTCAAAACTCAGTCACTTTTGCTGCAGAAAAACGTTAGTGATTTTGAATACTGTCCTTGAAATTTACTGAACGTTTCATTGTCGTTGGGAGTTTTGTAATGCAACAATTTTAAAATGAACTCATGTTATGTGTTAGGGGTTTTTGCCGCCTAAAGAGCTAAAATTAAAGTAAATAAATACTTTTCACTCAACTCAAGTTATCTCCTAGTAATTAAAGGATCACATCCAAAATGCCTTTGTTCTTTTTAGACTACTTTTAAATCAAGAGACAAAAACAACTACTCAGTGTGCTTGCTCCAAAATGTCTTTTAAAAAAATCTAGATGTTAAAGTAAGAATTATTTGTAGATTCCCCTTCCCTCAGTTTGTAAATAGCACCGATAGTTACGGAACGTAAAGGGGTGAATTTCTCTCTCTCAAGTAGGCAGTCTGGAAGAATATTTGATGGTCCTGGGAGTTAGGAGTTAGTCCTCTTCTGAAGCTTTGCTCTGCATGGCTACTGAAGACAAGATTGCCCTTTCTAAACTCTAGTTACATCCTTGCCTTCCTTTCAGATCCACCACCTAGCTATCATAGACAAGGGACCAATCAACGGTCACCAGCCCCACCTCAACCTTTAACCAATCCCAGAATAGGGAACGTGAATATAATTCCATTTCCTTACAGGGAAGTTGGGCCAAAGGGCCAATAGTGGAACTGGTGAGCCAAAATGTGAATGGAGAAGGCTTGGCTGATGCTCCTGGTTTCTTCATATATCTTCCAGGCAAGGTCTGAGCGAAGCTGGAATTGTGTGGCATCATCCCTGCCAGGAGTTATTTTGTTACAGATGAAAATGCCAAGGTTAAGAGGAACGGAAAAATTGGACTACCTAGGCACCTCTGACACCCCTCAGCATTTCAGCATTTTTTAAATGGTTTGTTCTTAAGACAGTGTCTCCTTATGAATGGAGAAGCAAGTGGTGGCCTTGCCTGTCCTGGGTGGTGGTAGTAGACATTGTTGGCAGAAGCAGACATAGCCCATTCGTACCTGAATGTCTCCATCTAAATGGAAATCTCCAGGATTTGATCGTAATACGGATCAAATCTCTCATAACAGTAGAACTCAGGGACATCAAATGAAGCTGAATGTTGTAAGACTAGGATAGACAAAAGAAATTACTTTTCCCACATAGTGCATAGTTTAAAGTTTAAACTATGGAATCTGCTTCCACAAGATGCTAGTCCTACCCAGTGCAGACCCACAGAAAATAACAGACATGACTTAGATCCATTAATTTCAATAGGCCTACTCTGAGCCTATTAGATACAACCCGTTTTAAATAAATAAAACTTGAATGCCTGAAATGAAAACAAATTTCACAAGAATAATGAAGAAAAAAAGAAAGAGAAAAGAGACGGGCAAGATCTGGAAATCCATTTATTTTGTCTCTGATTTAAGGCATCCAACTGTTCACTAGATCATTTGCTCCTGTTCTTGCCTAGGTGCAAAAGAGATTGGCTTTCTTTCTTTTTTACTTGACATATTCACACAAGTAGGCAATTTGCGTTGCACAGGTGTGAGGAAGCCTCTCATGATATCTCATGTTACGGTCAGCAGCTGATGTCACCATGGGAAATGCCTGATCTCCCAACAAGGCAGCTATCTAGGCTTGACTTTATCCACAATGCTTGGCAAATTTCATCAGGCAATTGTTTCGATATCAGCTATTCAGTGCCAAGTGACCGATCTGAGCAGCTGCACAGGTTCAGGGCTTTGCAGATATGCATTTGCGTATGTGTGAGAATTGACAATTGCCAGCTGTGATGCCTTTTCATATCAGATGGATATGCAGGAATCAGCAGGTAATAATGGTAATGCCGTGAAAATCTACTTTGTTGTGCTGATTTCTGAAGATTCTTGAAGCCAAAAGAACAAGGCAGGCTATTGTCTGTGGTCAGCTGGCAATCGCATTCACTACAGTAACTAAGGAAACAGATATTAATTTTATAGCAAAATGCTTCTATCTCCCAAATGATCTGCTATAAAAATGAAAGTATTGTTAGTCGCTGTAAAATATATGAGTTTAGCGATTAACTGCATCGTACCAGGATCCAGTGGAAACTTATCTGTGCTGCACAGAGCTTTGAACAGGGGGGTCACACCAATAGCATACATTTAAAGCACAAGGCTTACCCCAAAGAATCCTGGTAACTGTATTTTATGAAGAATGCTGGAAAATGTGGCTTTGTGAGGGGTAAACTACAGTTCCCAGGATTCTTTGAGGGAAGCAATATGCTTTAAATGTGGTTTGAATGAATGGTGTACATGTGACCTCTCTCCCACACAAACTCTAAATGTAAATAATGGAGGATTCAGTTATTTTATTTCATAAAATTTAGATGCCCAAAAACCTCAAAGTGGTTTAATTACAAGGTGTAAAGTAATTCTGATGGCATAGATGCACCTGCTGTATTTTTACAGTCCATCTTTGGCTAGGCATTCTTTTGCTCCCTTGCTGATTACCTCTTTCCTGCCACCTCTAAATTATACCTGCTATTTTACTAGATTTCCACCAAGATTTAAAAAGAAAAAGACACCCACTCTGGCTGCATGCACGCCATACATTTAAAGTAGATTGTAAGCACATGGCTTCCCCCAAGGAATCCTGGGAGATGTAGTTTGTTCAGAATGCTGGGAATTGTACAACTCCCAGAATCCTCGGGGGCAAGCCATGTGCCTGCAATGTTTTATTAAGCTACCACTTATTTCATGGGGGCCTGCACAGATTACACCAGACCCCTCTTTCTCCTCCCCCTAAGGCACTTCTATTAAGCTTTTCAGGCTACTCAACAACATACCTGATTCCATTTTTTGCAACATTTCTGCAAGTAAGTTTTTGGCTTGATGGTTTCTTTGGTTTTTCAAAACGCAAACTTTGCCCAAGTTTCCAACACCCAGGTGAAAGAAACCTGTTAAAAGTATTCAACAAGCTTCCTTAGAAAAAATTGAAGCAGAATTCCTCTTGGGAAGATGTGAGTGCGAAAGAGCACGTCTCAGCTGCCCCAGTAGAAGCTGTCTGTGTAGAAGACGGAATAAAGGATCCTGTAGGTCTCTGGTCTCTCCTGGCCATGACTGCGGACTTCCTGAAAACCCGGCTGCTCTTCCTGCAAGCATCTTCAGTCACTTCTGCAATACGAGCTGCTTTCGAAGCTTGGAGATAGAAAAAAACACTGTTAAAATCTCTTAATTGCATCACACACCTCAGTGAGTCTGTCTGCTTTCTCATCCTGAACATTTTTGCTTGCACAGGCATCTTTTAAAAGGTGAGATCGAGCTGAAAGTAACTGATCGCATTTGGGGAACCTGCTACCTTTTACATCTGGGACACAGCCCTCCAAATGCTCCTTCTCCCTAGAAAAAGGGAACAGAAATAACACTGCTTTCCTCTGTTTCAGGCAGACAATTGACCACACTGGCTGTGGCTGGTGGGAGTTGCAGTCCAACAGCACCTGGAGAGCACCACATTGGCTATTTCTGGTGTAGGCAATACTGAGAAAGACCGACCAGCTTAAAGCAGCTTCCTTTGTTCCCAAGCACCAGCTACAACTTGGTTGCAATAAGAACAACTGGAACTTAGGCACACAACTCCTTTGAATGGGACAGAATTTACAGCATCGGCATGTAGGCAAGGGTTCAGCAGTTATCTGCAATCTCTTGTCAATCCTTTACTCACTTACCTGGTCTTAAGTCCCACTGAATTCCAAGCAGACATGCAAAGACTGAAAGCTGGAGACTGCTCTGGGCAGCTGTATTCTGCCTACCATCCCCAATATTAGCCCCAGTCAGAAAAAGCCCCTAATATGCTATCGCTGTGGCTCAAAACTCTGTCCCCAAATTCTCAGCCATGCTTCTCTTCCTTACCTGCTTGCATGAGCTTCAGCTGTTTCTGTTTTTCCTCTGCAATTTTTTTCCTGTAATCGCCAAAAAGGGCGCGCATCAATTGGCGCTTCTTTGCCAGCACTGCCTTCTCGCTGCGCAGTGTCTTGATGGCCCGGAGCGCCTCATCCGCTGAACCAAAGCAAATGACATTTTTATTACTGCTTGCTACTTCTATTATTTCTTGTGGTTTTTATTCTCATCATAAGAAGGGGGCCTGCCACATAATGTTACAGTGTGGACTGCGGGGGGGGGGTAGCACAATTGGTAGAGCATGAAAGCTTTAATCTCAGGTTTATGGATGAGATTCCTGCAGTGCAGGGAGTTGGACTGTATGTTCCTTGTGGTCCCTTCCAGCTCTATGATTCTATGATGATGGACTGTTCTAGCTCAGGGTGCTGGTGAGCCAGCCACACCCTCTTCTAAGCTACAGTGGTACAGTGGTACCTTGGGTTAAGAACTTAATTCATTATGGAGGTCCGTTCTTAACCTGAAACTGTTCTTAACCTGAGGTACCACTTTAGCTAATGGGGCCTCCCGCTGCCACCGCACAATTTCTGTTCTCATCCTGAAGCAAAGTTCTTAACCCGAGGTACTATTTCTGGGTTAGCGGAGTCTGTAACCTGAAGTGTCACTCTATAACCTGAAGCGTCTGTAACCCAAGGTATCACTGTACCTCGGTTTAAGAACAGCCCTGTTTATGAACTATTTGGTTTACAAACTCCACAAAACCCGAAGTAGTGTCCCAGTTTGCGAACCTTACCTCAGTCTAAGAACAGAAGCCGAAAGGTGGAAGAGCACCGGCGGCGGGAGGCCTCATTAGGGAAAGCGCGCTTTGGTTTAAGAATAGATTAAGTTCATAAACCAAGTTACAACTATACTCCGTTCCATCTCTCTCTCTCTCTCTCCCTGCCCCTGGTTTTTCACCTCATCCACACACATACCCATCAACCAATTGGTATTCTGAGCATGCTCAGTCTTTGTGGACTATTTTTCTCTGCTAAAGATTTTTTATTTTTCTGCTCCCCCAAGACTGTTGGCACCTCCCTCATGTACATTGATGACGTCATTTTTTACACATAAGAATCCACACACACATAAGAACATAAAAAGAGCCCTGCAGGATCAGGACAGTGGCCAATGTAGTCCAGTATCCTCTGCTCACAGTGACCCACCAGATGACCATGGGAAGCCTCAAACCAGGGCTTCCCATGGGCATACTCAGGCAATTAGTATATAGGATTATGAAATGTGCACAACACTCATCAGCAAAAGCTCTCAGGTAAAGGTAAAGGGACCCCTGACTATTAGGTCCAGTTGCGGACGACTCTGGGGTTGCGTGCTCATCTCGTTCTATAGGCCGAGGGAGCCGGCATTTGTCCGCAGACAGCTTCCGGGTCATGTGGCCAGCATGACTAAGCCGCTTCTGGTGAGCCAGAGCAGCGCATGGAAACGGTGTTTTACCTTCCCGCCAGAGCGGTACCTATTTATCTACTTGCACTTGATGTGCTTTTGAACTGCTAGGTGGGCAGGAGCAGGGACCGAACAACGGGAGCTCACCCCATTGAGGGGATTCAAAATGCCAACCTTCCGATTGGAAAGCCCTAGGCTCTGTGGTTTAGACCACAGCACCACCCGTGTCACTTTTAAAAGCTCTCAGAGCAGCCAACAAATCATAAAGCAGAATTAAAGCATTAAAAACAACAACACACACACATTTGCAGACCAAAATTAATGAACGTATCTGGGGGTGGGGGAGGGGGTCCACATGGGAGAGAGACTCTATTTAGTCCCCCCAACTCAGTATTCCCTTGCAAGTGGACTCACCCTGCTTGGGAGTTGATTTCCGAGTCTTCAGGCCAAGCTCCAGCTGCTCAATGCACCAGTCCACCTCCCTCTTCATCTGTTCATCTGACTGTTGCAGTAAAATTGGGGGTGGGACACAGGATAAAAGGGGGAGTCAATTAAGACTAGCTGGGCAAGTACCTCCCTTGCAACTGGCTTCCCTCTAGGTTTCTATTGGAGAGGCAATGGATTCCTCTTTCAAGGAGTACAAAAAGGGAGGAGTGGAGAGACGTTTGGTTTCCAGGCAGGACATTTTAAAAGGCAACCACAAGATTATTATTATTATTTTTAGAAATTAAAATGATCTTAGAGATCATCAGTCCAACCCTTTGCTCAAAGCAGGAACTGCAGTGTGAGATGCAACTACAGCAACTCTGAAAGGCGGCTGCCCAGTCTCTGCTTAAATACACCCAGCTAAGGAGGACCCACCACCTCTCAAGGCAGCCTGTTCCACTCTCAAATGGCTCTTAACCACAGGATGTTTCTCCCATTTTTTCTCTCAACAATGGTGGCAACTTGACCCTCTCTCCCCATTCAAACTGGTGTGCTGATAAATATGTTTCTAATCAGGGACTTAACGAAGGCTTACCCTTCTAAGATCTCAATTCTAAACAGGGTGACATTCTGCCCTTAAAATTTTGCTGCCACCAGGATAAAGCATGAAAAATCACCTACACGTAAGTGCTCGCTTCCCCCTCTCCCTGAAAGGAAGAACATTTATAAGAACTTTCTGAGTTTGTGTTTTTCCTTCACCCTCCCCTTTCCTTTTGTTTTATGTCTTTCAGATTATACAGTTGAGGCAGGGACTATCTTATTATTGCTATTAAAAGTCACTCTAGGGTTCTTTTTCAGTTGAAGAGTAGAGGAATAATAATAATAATTAATAGTAATAATAGTACTATTATTATTATTATACCCTGCCCATCTGTCTGAGTTGCCCCTTAAGTAACAATACTTAAATAAAATAAATGACTACCATGCTGTCAACTGGAGCTATGAGTGGCAGAATTTTGGAAATATTTACACAAAGATTTAGCCACATTCCTTCTGACCACAAGGTATTCACATACCTGACACATGTCAGTTTGGTCAAGTCTACCTCCTCCACAAGGTCTATGATCTCCATTTACATTGCTATCATGTACTCCTTTTAAAGGTGGTTGTTTCTTTTTCTTTTTCCTATTGGAAGATCCACTCAGCTTTGTTCCTAGGGAAAAAATGAATAATTATTATTTATTCACCTGTCTTTTAAATCAATCAGATCCATGTAACTGTATACATATGTCTTATAGGAAAGGTTCCCACAGGCAGAGAAAAAAGGTCCCTTTACTGCATGAGAGTCTTACTGCAACAATGCAATAAGTTCCATATTACCCTGAGCAATGGAAATAGGAGGTCTTATAAATGAAAGAACATTTGTTAAAAGGAGCATCGCCTGGGACCAATTCTCTACTCACTGTAGGCGAGCAGGCATACATCTATTTCAGAAACTTAATTAAAACTTGCAGTTACAGTCTCCATACCTGCTTGGGCAGTCTCTGATTTAGAAACCTCTTGCACGGCACCTTCATCTCTTCTACCTCCATTGCCCTTCGCAGCTGATTTATTGGGTTTTGGAAAAGTTGCACTCTCTGGCATGGTCTCTGTGGCATTTTGGGATGTGGAGTCCACCTCTGTGGCTGCTTCTACCACAGCTTCAGAGCCTGGATCTGCAGCAGCAGATGGAAGAGGGGGAACGTCTGGTATGACAAAGTTGAAAGCAAACTCGGGCTTCCCTGTTCCAATATCCAATGTCCCAGAGAGACTGCTACCAGTGGACTGCTCTCCGGAGTCATCCACCTCATGTGCTTCACTTGCAGTTCCACCAATTTCTTCTGAGGTTCCCTTGGAAATAACAAAGTCAAACTGAAAGCTGTTGTCTGACGGTGCAAACCATGATGTTGGTGTTGCAGAAGGGTGGTTAGCTTGCTTCCTGTACGCCACGCTGCTTGAACCGAGGGTATCTCCCGGCTGTATCTGCACAGTGTTCTCGGGCTTCACAGCTACAGGAGAAGGAACAGAAGGGTGAGTGTTTTCACTATGGCTTTTCTAGGGAATTGGTCATTTGCTTGCACTTCTGGCCACATCTGATGAGAAGATGAGACACAACTAGATGCTGGTCTGTATTTGCTGATGGCAGCAACATGCAGCCTGAGGCTTTTGGCAACAGCAGCAACAAGCAGTTCCAGCCTTACAGGCAAGGGTGCGAGATTAACAATGTCTGAGATCTTGTCAAAACTACAGCTCTCATTGGCCTTGCTTCATACCCTCCAGTGTTTTTGCCTGGCTGGGCTGTGTCTTGAACTCTGATAAGCCTCTTGCTTGCTTGGGCATACGATAGAGAGGGATTTCTGAATGTGACATTAGTACTACTTAAAGGTAATTTATATTTGTCGCCCCACCTACTTTTTCTCTGACCCCACCCAGCCAGCACTGGCATGGGCCCCCAAAAGGTTGCCCAGAAGGAATTTCACTTCATTTCATTTTTAATTTGTATATCACCTTTCTATATTACTACACACAAGGCAGTTTACAAACTGAAGAACCTCTGGGTATAGGGCGGTATATAAATTTAATAAATAATAATGTAATAATAAAATAAATAAATAAGAAGATCACACACCTTATAACAATATGATCCAATACAAATATAACTTTAAAATAAACAACTTATATAAAATAAAGAAATATTCAATAATCCATTAGAATATAGTACACAATAAAATTTAATATCAGCAAATAATAATTAAACAGACATTCACCCTTAATAATTACAATAAATACTTTCTAAACTGTAATCAATAAAAATAGCAGCAAGTCACAGTGCATAAAGTAACACAATACAAATTGAGAAGCAAAGACACACAATTTATAGTTTTATATTTAAAATTGTGGCCCTTGGACTGATAAAGGTTCCCAACTCAGAGGAAGTAGCATTGCTGAGTGATGCTTGACAGCACAGCTTTCCACCTCACCTGCTTTTGCTGCCCTCTGCCTCTCCTCTGCCATTTTGAGCCGGTAGTCCCCAAAGACATGATGCATCACCTGCCGCTTTTTCACAAGAGGAGACTTGCTCGAGCGCAGCACCCCAAGGATGCGCCGTGTCTCCTCTACTGCTCACAAGAAGTGGAAGAAAAGACAAACAGCTCACAACGATAACTCTGCTTTTAACTTAATGCTCTTACAAAACTATTTGGCAATCCACAGGTAATCTCAGTAGCCCCTACAAGCACGCAGCAAGGTAACTCTGTAGTACTTCTCCCCTCTCTACACATGCTGTTTAACATGCACTCATTTCGTTTTTTAAAAAAAGGGAAAGGAAAAGAGAAGAAACATTGCACCACAAAGATGCTGGGTGATTATCAATATATCTCTGAAGTTCAAGTCATGTGCACTGTTGCCAATGTCATCAAAATGGCACAAGGTGTCTGAAGTCTGAATGGCTCAAGAGGGATGGTATAAGCAGGCTTGGGGAAACCCTAAGGTTTTCAGTACAGTACATAAAAACAAAACAAAAAAATACAGAAAAAAATCCTAAGGGTAGGGGCGGGGAACAAGCCAATGAGACCTAAGCAAGCTCAGTGGGCATGGAATGGTGGCTGGCAGCACAATGGAGTAGCTGGTGGGAGACCGTGACATAGTAATTTGATTTAATATTTGTATTCTGTTTTTCCAACAACAAAAGCTGAGCTCAAATGGAGCAGGCTCGCAACCTAACAGCAGCACTCCACACCACACCACAATGTTTTGTGGCTGATCCTTCTGGTTTAGGGTGAAGCCAGTGACCTTGAGGCAACACACCTTGCTTTGGAGTTGGGTTGAGGTGCAGGAGGCCGGTCTCCAGTTGAGAGATGCACCATTCCAGTTCCTCCTGGTATGTTGGTTTGGGAGCCTGGATCAATGGAAAGATAACAGATGGCATAAGGGCTGCTACTTAAAAGGGGGGTGTCCCTCGCTCTCTTTCTACATACTGAGAAACCCAGATGTTCCTAATGCTATTCCTCTGTTAGTACCAGAATTGGATGGAACCCAGGCAATTTTTCAGTGGGAAACTCTATAATATTTGGTGACTGTGCCTCCTCTCTTCCACCACAGTAAAGCACAATTCCAAGGGATTTGGGGGAATGTGGGATTTCTTTCTTAAGCTTACTTATTCATACATACACAACCACTGTATTAAACCCGTTTGCTTTAAATTGCAATTTAGTGTGACTTGTGAACCAGATCTCTCTCTAGACATAGACATGTCCCAAGTCCAGAAATGTAAGAAAAAATGTCATCTGAAACTGGAGGGCTGGTCTCTGTATTTTAATTGTTTCGGATGTGAAGATACAGTTATAAAACACCTTGCAGCACTGTGACATGACTTGCTGTACTTGCTAAAATTCCTCCGTTTGTAGCTTTTATAGGTGTACAGGAGCAAAGGACCCAGCAAACAGAGAAAGGCCCACACACTCCTTACCTCTTCCATTAGGATAGTTGGCAATCCAGGCTTGTGTACAAGTCCTTACATCATCATTCACCTAGAAGCACAAAATTACAGATCAACATTCCAGAACATTAGAAATTTACAGTGCAATCCTATACATATTTACTCAAGGGTAAGCCCCATCGAGTTCAAGGGGACTTACTCCTCGAAAAATATGTGTGTATGGTTGCAACCCTAGGCTGGGGAAGGGGCTGCAGCTCAGTGGCAGGGCATCGGCTTTGCATACAGAATGTCCTAGGTTCAATCCCAAGCATCTCCAAGTAGGGCTGAGAAAGACTCTAATCTGAAATCCTGGAGAGCCACTGCCAAGCAGTGCAGGCAATATTGACCTAGATGGAATGATAGTCTGATTCAGTAGAAAGCAGATTCCTGTGCTCCTATGACCACTGAATACAATGGGACTTACATGTGAGTAAACATGTTTTCCGTGCAGATGACTCCAGGTTCAATCCACAGTATCTCCAGCTGCAAATAAGGAGCTGAGGCTGAGAAAAAGTGGCTTGCCTGAGGCTACCTATAATAACCTGATAAGTAGCTTCCTATCTATCCACCTAGGGATGGGGGTGGCGCTGTGGGTTAAACTACAGAGCCTAGGACTTGCCGATCAGAAGGTTGGCGGTTCGAATCCCCGCGATGGGGTGAGCTCCCATTGCTCGGTCCCTGCTCCTGCCAACCTAGCAGTTCAAAAGCATGTCAAAGTGCAAGTAGATAAATGGGTACCGCTCCGGTGGGAAGGTAAACAGTGTTTCCGTGCGCTGCTCTGGTTCGCCAGAAGCGGCTTAGTCATGCTGGCCACATGACCCGGAAGCTGTACGCTGGCTCCTTCAGCCAATAAAGCGAGATGAGCGCCACAACCCCAGAGTCGGTCACGACTGGACCTAATGGTCAGGGGTCCCTTTACCTTTTTATTTGTCCACCTAGCCCAGGTAGCAGGCTGTTGGAAAGACCCTCTCTGCTTAGAGACCCTAGGGAGCAGCTATAAGTCAGGGTAGAGACTATGCTGGGCTAATTCACAAACATTCTGACTGGGCCTACGTGAGAGTCCTTCCTAGGCAGGTGGCCTTAGGCAAGTCCCTATCTCTCAGCCTCAGTCTTCAATCTGCAAAATGGGAACCATAAAACCAGTTTCAGGGTTCTTAGTGAAGCACCAAGAACCCTACATGAATGCTAAATGTTGCTCCTTTGAAGGGGTGTGTGTGCATTGACATACACTTAGAATAAAGGAAGAAGGTGCCTCTGGGCACATGCTCAGCCCAATAAATTGTTTTCCCCACAAGCCCTGAGCTCACAGCCCTTTCACGCACAAACACACCCTCACTTTATTCATTTCGGGAGCTTAATTAGGACGACACACACACCCCACCGCCAGAAAAACTTACTAAATGGTTAGCAAATTCCTGGTCACTCAATGGCAAGGAACCTAGAGTTCTACCAGTAGGTCTCCCATCTATTTTAAGATCATCTATTTTAAGATCTTTCTCGCTCACCAAATGCTCCCCTTCCTGTGCCAGCCTCGCAAACCTGAGTAAACTGGACTCTCTTTCAAGTTGTTATGTGGATATTCCTGCAGCTCTTCACTCCTTAATTGGCTGCTCAAGCTCCGCCATGCAAATAAGCGAGGCGGACCATGTCCGAGACCGAACCTCTTCCCCGTCACCTAACATTCTCTCCGTTCAGTTCCGCCGTGAAGTCGTTCCGGCTATGCAACTCGCCTTGAAACTGAAGCGGTAGCTTTCGATTGCTGCAAATCTCTTGCTCAGGAATCGTCCACGAAGTATACCACACTTTAAGGAGGTGTTTTTAACCCCCACGTTTGGGTTCATTATTCTTTTTTTTTCTTTTACTCAATGCTAACAGCTTAATCTATTCAATCATTTCTACTCAAGAGTAATTTCGATTGAGTCCAATGGGGTTTCTTCCCAGGGTTGAATTGGTATAGGATTGCAATCCTAACCTTTTTTAAAAAAATAAAATTGTGGAAGAGGCGATGATAATAATCTCTACGGGGGACATTTATTAACCGCAAGTGCCCTCTGCCGGGAAAAACAGAAAAGCGCAGTCACTGAACGAATAACTGTATTTCGATCAGCTTAACGATTGGTATCCTTTTATTCAACGCAGAACTGTTAACTGGTGTTAATAAAAAGGCTTCTCTCGTTCTGATAACAGTAGGTTATGGCTATGACTAACAGCTGGACCTTTCTCATTATAATAATACTTTTGCCCTCTATGCCTTATCTAAAGATGCTTGTTTATGATGCAACATTTTCCTATATTCATTCAATACACTCTTCTGTTTTGTTTTTCTTTTGCAGTTTTGTGTCTTTGACTTCTAATATTGACTTGTAAAATTCCAGAGAGAGAGAGAGAGAGAGAGAGAGAGAGAATCCACTCCTAGCGTTTTTAAAATACAGTACTGATCAAGGGACTGGATGGTGGTTGCAACATATCCATTAGCATTTCACAGAAAATGAAAAAAGGAACACTTTTACACATTTCTAACACTCCTGTTCTCACACCAAGGATCACAAGCTGAACCTCCCCTCATTACACACATCACT
Organism: Podarcis raffonei; assembly: GCF_027172205.1. Classification (NCBI taxonomy): domain Eukaryota; kingdom Metazoa; phylum Chordata; class Lepidosauria; order Squamata; family Lacertidae; genus Podarcis; species Podarcis raffonei. The sequence continues at coordinate 37,104,626 of NC_070615.1, read as the reverse complement.
AGAGGCTTTTCTGTTTTTCTTTTTCTTTTCTTTTTTTAAAAAAGTACTTTCTGTAATTAAATAACTAAGAATCAGTGTAACCACAGTTCAGTTAGGGGCAGAAAATTGGCAAGCAATTAGCATTTATTGTTTTGCAGAGAGAGTTCTGCAGGGTTTATTTAAAAACTCACACACAAAAAACACCAAACTAGCTCTATCTTGGGACCTGGTAAATTGTGTCAGACTCAAGATGCATCCCCATTAAAATGGGTTTTATTATATTTGGATGTGGCATGTGTGTGTTCTTTTTTTAGAACAAAAGTGGCAGAAGAGAGCAAATGAAAACAAGTGGGATGACATATTGGAAGCAGTGATCCAAAGTGTTAGACAGGGTATTTAGTACCTAAACTGAACTACCAGATGTGAGAGATCAATATACAGGGAAACCACTCTTTAAAAATAAAAGTGAAACATTTTCCTTTGGCAGGTAAAAGTCCAGTTCAGATGATTAGAATGAGTGTGCATGAGTATGCACAGAACCCTTTTGAATTGTAATGATGATTACAGACTTCCTGGTTGAATCACAGCTAATAGATGACCAAAAGAGCTATGTGCACACTGCACAGGTGGCCAGTCTCTCAAACACAGTGTTACTGCTGCTTACCAAGATAGTGAGGTTGAGTGTGTGTGTGTGCAGGCACCCTAGCAGAGCTACCTGCCAACTGAGGATTACTAGAGAGCCAGTGTGGTATAGTGGTTAAGAGCGGTAGTCTCATAATCTGGTGAACCAGGTTCGCTTCCCCGCTCCTCCACATGCAGCTGCTGGGTGACCTTGGGCCAGTCACACTTCTCTGAAGTCTCTCAGTCCCACTCACCTCACAGAGTGTTTGTTGTGGGGGAGGAAGGGAAAGGAGAATGTTAGCCACTTTGAGACTCCCTAGGGTAGTGATAAAGTGGGATATCAAATCCAAACTCCTCCTCTTCTTCTTCTTCTTCTACTCCATATATCCAACCTACAAAAATGTATGCTATTACAAGTGTGGTATTAAGATCTCACCATTTACTGTTTTTGCTGCCTAAGAAATATTTCATGATTCTTATTTCCTCTATGTCTTCCTTCTTTTTTGTAATACTTAATTTTTAAGTGCTTCTAAAACGCACTCACCCCAGACTATAGAGACTTAGACTGCAATTCTGTACGCACCAACCTGGCAGTAAGCCCTGCTGGACACAGGGAGAACTTACTTCTGAGCAGACACACATAGGATTGCACTGTTAACTTCCAGAGACCCCAAGGAGATGGCAAAAACATGGGAAACGTGCATCCTCATTTGAGTTTAGAAGTGGGCAACCGTTTGTCTATTTATTTAGAATTTAAAGATTTAGAAAACTATTTAGAATATATGTATACGCCAGCATAACCCACCATGGCCATTTGTTCTGTGCTTTGGCTGCTTACAGTGCCCAGTCTCCAGCAGGGCCTAGGACTTTGATTCTTAACACCAGCTTCCGACATTTCAAAGACAAGAGCTCAAGCAAACAACAAATGAGCAACATGTAGCTGTGGCACCAGGGCTCTTGTGAATCCATGCATCAGCAACTGAGCAGCACAAAACTGGAATGTGGCACCTAGTTCAGAATTCAGGTTACAGTGGTACCTCGGGTTACATATGCTTCAGGTCACAGACTCCGCTAACCCAGAAATAGTACCCCAGGTTAAGAACTTTGCTTCAGGATGAGAACAGAAATCGTGCTCCAGCGGCACGGCAGCAGCAGGAGGCCCCATTAGCTAAAGTGGTTCTTCAGGTTAAGAACAGTTTCAGGTGAAGAACAGACCTCCGGAACAAATTAAGTACTTAACCCGAGGTACCACTGTATTGAGAATATCACCCCCACACAGACAACCCAGGCTTCTAGTCGCTGTCAGGCCCCTGCAGGAGACAGATGGGTACACTTGACCCAGGCCTTGGAGGGCTGAGCCAGCAGGGGGCCCTGCCAGGGACTGGCTGCTTTTTGAGTTTATCACTTTATTCTAACAAGGTCCTGCCCTGGGCCTCAGACAAGCTCTGCACAAGCCTGATCCCTGTGATTTGGACAGGTGTTCAGGAAACAGTCTCAGAAGCAGGAGGCAGAATACAAGGCCAAGCACAAAGTTTCCACATAGCTTCCTTTCTTCCCTCATTACTCCAGGGAACAGAATGTATTATGCACAGCAAAGTGGTATACATATGTGCAAGATTAAGTCAGGCTTCAGAATTGAGCTGGATGGTTTTTATGCAGAATCTGACTTGCAGGGTTCTTTCCTTATTGGAATATTACAGGTCCATATAAGAGCAGCGCAGAGGCAACTAGAAAGGACAAGGGATGAGGTGGGTTCTTTCGTTAGGATGACTTGATGATGGCTGGCAGTGAGAGGGCAAATAACAGCACCCTAAGGAACACCTCAGACATGGGCGAAAGCTCATGGTAGCATCTCACCCTCCTAGAATTGGAATAACATGCATGAGATGTCTCAGCTGGCTTTAATCTGTGGCAAGGAAGATGACAGTAAAAGAAAAGGCACAATTCCAGCATTACAAGGAGTAGGGGTGGGTTTATGGCTGAAGGCCACAACGGAGGCACTGTGGGAGGAAAATGGCCAGAGCTCCCCTGTGGCACCTAGTGCAGAATTCAGCGTTTTTAAAATCTATGGGGCAAGTGTCTAGTTCCTGTTGTTTCAGACATGCTCGAGAAGTTCTTTAGATAAAAACAGCCTCATAAATTGATTTGCGGGTTCGGTTCAGCCGTGTGCAATACTTTCCTCCAGGCCTTTCCATTCACACACGAAAATGGGAGAAGCAAGCATCTGAAGGCAGCCAGAGAAGACAACCACCTCCGGGTTTCTGGGGCCAGGTGAGGAAATAAACAGCTCCATCCACAGCTCCTTGGAGACAGGCGACTTGTCATGCATGATGCAATTTGTGAACAGGAGAAAGGGCTTGTTTGAATAAGTCTTCTTTTTTCCAGAGTCAGAGGAAACAGAGATGGCTGGTGTTCACTGGGACTGGTGGGATGGTCAGAAGATGGAGGCAGAGCCAGTGATGAGGGGAGCCACAGCCAATGGGAGGTGGAGCCAACTTATTTGAGGTTTGTCCCCCATCCGCCTGCTGAGTTGCACAAGGGCAAAACTTGAGACCAGAGAGGAAGAAGCTGTGAGCCAGGGCCACCCCTGGGTTGGTTTTAAGTAAGAAGACAGGTAGGTGAGGGCTGGCTGACTGAGGGCCAGCTGAGAATGGTGGGCCAGTGCCCCATTTTCCCTAATGGACCAGCCTCCACTGTGCAGGAACAAGAGAGACAGGGGCATTTGGAGAAAAAATGCTCCATTCTGGCTAGAATCCACTCTCTGCCACTGAAATGAAGTGCTGCTGTCATAGTCTCAGCTCTAGATTTAGATGGCAAAGCTGTCCTGCCTCCAGACCTGCTGGCCTGCAATGTAGGTTGCCCGAACATGGAGGTTGTCATCCAGCAACAAGAAATCTGTATGGAATATAAATTTATGTCACTCAACAGAGGAAGTGGATACAGTGGGCCATTGGCAGCTGGCACCTGCTGGGATTGATGGGGTCGAAGGCGGGGAGCCTGACAGTAGGTGGAACCAGAGCCAACGATAGGCTGAGTCAGAGCCAATGACAGGTGGAGCCAACTCCCTCTGCTGTTATAACCTTTCCTCCTCCCTGCTGAGTTCTAGAAAGGCAACACTGAGACTAAGGAGGGGGAAACTGACAGGCAGTGCCACCCATCTGGCGTGGATGTAAGTTAGAAGGCAGTTGTGTGGCAGTCTGAAAGTTGGTGAGGCAGTGCCCCATTTGCTCTAATGGACCAGCCACCAAGCACTCCTAACAATGCTCACAGCCATTTCCTTTTTGCATATTTGGCACAATGCCTGTTGAAACAGGTGCATGAAAAAGAAATATCCGGTCGAGACTGATGTGAGGGCAGGGATGGGGAAACTGTCGCCCTTCCAATGCTGGTGGCCAAAGGTTATGGGAGGTGAGAGTCCAGCAACAACTGCAGGGTCACAGGTCTCCATCCCTGATCCACAATAATCCCTAAAGGAGTAGAAAACAGGCAAAGGTGCCTTATATCAGGCCATATTATTGCCTACTGACAGTAATTCTCCAGGGTTTCAGGGGAATGTCTTCCCCATTACATGCTACCTTCTCTGTCCTCAAACTAGAGTTTGCTAGGGAATGAATCTGGGTGCTTCATGAAGAATGGGTTCTATTGCAGAGCTATGGTTCCTCCCCTTCCCAAAGTCATAGCTGCACCAAGCACAGCTTCAAGTGTCCACTAGGATTCCAGTGAAACTGCCCTACTCTCTCCCTCCCTAGAACTTCACACCCTACTCCAGTTGTTGTGCTCTCCCTGATGGGGGGGGGGAAGAGACCCTCTCCTCAGTTTGAGGATTTTCCAGCAGAAGACACACACAGGAGGGGCTTGGGGTGGGAGGTTTGGAACTCGCTCTCCCAATGACGGCCAATACCTGCATCGGTGTCATAATCCAAGGTGCCCTTTCTGTCCTCGATTTTCAAGAGCTGAGCAGGGTGTAGAGAAGCAGCTTCCAGTGCTGTCTCTACAGAGCAACCTGAAAAAGAGAGAAGATCCATCACTACGATTTTATTTATTTGCTTAAGCAATTTACATATTGCTTAACTACAATAGTCTTTAAGCTGGTTTACAAAGACAGAATACAACAACAACAACAACAACAACAACAAATCAATTAAAACAGTGAAATCGAACTTCAATGAAAATACGTGCAGGAATAAAGAAGCCTTCAGTAGGTGCTAGAAGCTCGACAGGGAGGGAGCCTGTTTGACCTCAAGTGGGAGTTCCATAAAATTGGGCATGTAATACTAAATGCATGGCTATTGGTGGACACAAGTTGTGCATCCAAGCCACGGAGGACCACTAGCAGTAACTCCCCTGAAGACCTCAGTGATCTGGTGGGGATGCCTGAGGCATCCTGGAGCCTTGTAAATTATTAACAGGACCTTGAGCCTGACCTGCAGGCCTACAGGCAGCCAAGGCAAACATTTTAGCACCAGCGATAGTCTGTCCCCATCAACAATCTAGCTGCAGCGTTTTCTTTCATTGCAATAATTGAGTCTTGAGGTTACCAATGCATGGATCACTGTGGCCAGAACAAGTTTAAAAGCATAGGCCCCAATACCGATCTTTGGGGGAATCCACTTTCTCCATTCAAAGAACTGTCCATTCCTTCCTGCTCTTTACTTCCTGCTACTTAGTCAATTCCTGATTCACAGGAGGACCATTTCGTCCAAGAACGTACGGACAGCCACGGGTTCCCCCTTCTCATCCCACACAGAACAGCCTTACCAGTGGCATCCTTGAAATGTCGAACACATGTGTCCATGGTTGCAACGCTGCCACTCAGCGTTTTGGTCCCTGTGAAGAGGGCAGGGGTGAGAGAACGAAAGTACAAAGTTAAATGGAAAGCTGTTCACACAAGCCAATATGCGGGTCCAGTTTCCTGACTCCTGAGTAGACTAGCTGTTAGGATTGAGTCTACAGCACTTCAACACAACTTCATTCCTTTCTTCTCTATGAGGTGCATTTTTCTTTTTTCCCTTGTGGTCATTAACCTGAGCAACAGCTCTGGAAAATGCTTCAAGTTTAGCCAGTATAATTAAGAATGCACCATCACTAGGTTGTGGGAAAGGACTAAGTGTGCAATGTCTTATCCTGGTATCACACACTTATGCTGGGAGATTCACTTTGCACTGGTCCATAGCTTGTGACTGTAGCAGTCAGGATCAAGCATGGAGCCCAGTATGAGCTGCACACAATGTAGCAAGACAGGAAGCTGCCTTTATTGTGAGCCAGACCATTGGTCCATCTAGTTCAGTATTGCCTTCATTGACAGGCAGCTGTTCTTCAGGGTTTTGGACAGAGATCTTTCCCAGCCTGGAGATGCCAGAGATTGAACCTGGAACCTTCTGCATGCAAGGGAGATGCTCTGCCACTGAGCAATGGTTTGCGCAGCCAACATCATGGTGATGCCATGCAGGAAGGAGGTTGTTCCTGGTATCTGCAAGGTTTGGGCCTTCAAGAGCTTAATGGTTCAAATGTCAGGCCACACACTCCAACCCTGAATGAGAAAGTCGTCCAGGGTCCCATCCTCCCTACCTGGATTCTGGGGCACTCACCTGCAATGTAGGAGTTCAGCCCATCCATCTCCACCACCTGTTGGCCCAAGGTGTGCCTGCCTGGGGCAAGCCCCATACCTGCGATGGCATCTGTCACCAGGACCAGACCTAAAGGGACATAATTGGCTCATGTTAACTCCAGTCTCGTCATAAAGGTCAGCAAAGAACACAGGAACTGCCAAGCCACTGGTTCTTTTAGGTCAACAATAGGGGATCTCTGGCCCTCCAGATGTTGCTGGACTCCCCACTCTTTCAGGCCCCATCTACATTGTTTAAAGCAGACTTATGGCACTTTAAAGCAATCATCTGGAAACTATAGCTCTGTGAAGAGAATGGGGATCCCTTAACTACTCTCTGCACCCTTAACAAACCACAGTTCCCAGGATTATTTGGGGGAAGCCATGATGGCTTTAAAGTGGCATTTGTTTATTTATTACGGTACATTTATATCCCACCTTTCCTCCAAGGACCTTAAGGTAGTGTCTTCCTGTTTTACCCTCACAATAACCCTGTGAGGTAGGTTGTGCTGAGAGAGAGTGATTGGTCCCAGGCCACCAAGTGAGCTTCACAGCTGAGTGGGGGTTAGAACCTGGTCTTCCAGGTCTTAGGCTCAACACTCAAGCCACTGTACCACACTGCCTCACTACCATTTTAAATGTATAGTGCAGATGTGGCCTCACTCTCACTAATGAACATGTTATGGCTGATCTCTCTCTACCTCCCCCTATATATCTTTAGGCACCCAGCAAAAGTGTTCCTCTTCAGCCAGGCCTTTGGCTAATCAATATTCTACAGCCTTTTACATGTGTTTTTTTTGGGGGGGGGTCTATTGTTTTGTTTTGTTTTTCTATTTGTGCTTTTCTCTTGTGCTTTTATCTTTTGAACAGCCCTGAGATCTTTTTATGAAGAGTAATATATATATCTAATAAAATACATACATAAATGAATAAATCACACTGTTTCCTCAGTACCTACAGGCAGCAGCTGGGAACCGATCTAGCAAGACTAACTCCATATTCACTACTCAGGGGATTTCCTGCCCAATGGGACAAACCTTTAGGGTCAGCCCGGTGAGCGATCCTCAGGGCAGCAGGATTCGTGTGGATGCCGTCTGATATCATGCCATAGAACACTTTCTGACCTGGGGGGATCTGGTCGCTTGTGAGGAGTCCCACAATCCCAGGATCTCGATGGTGGAACTGCAGGTAGACAAAACCAGGATGAGCATCAGAATGGTGCCCCATGGAGTGTTAAAGAAAGGAGATTGGCAGGCAGAGGAAATCTGAGGGGTCGCACCAATATTACAACATGAGCCTGTGGGAATCCTTCATTCAAGGCTCTCCTCCAGGTCCTCCTCCACTCCTGACGCAAGTGCAGGGGTAGGGGTGGCACCAGTTAAAATTTGTTGACCTCCACCCCCACCCCACATTCAGAAGGCATCATTCCCATTTTTTTAGATGTAGCTTCACAACCAGAAAGGCCAAAATCTTGCTTTCCAGTAAGGTAAAAAATATGTGGAGATTCTTAAGATACCTGCCAGACTGAGAGGGAGAATGTCTGGGGCTGGATCAAGGGGCCTGATGGGCTGGAGGTAATTGATGCTACTCACAGGTAACATGGCATTGAAAAGGTGAGTGATGAAGGTGGCCCCATGTTGAACAGCCTCCTCGGCATGAGACAGGTTAGCCATGGAGTGACCTAGAATCAAGGAGAACCAGGTGTAAAACGCTCCTACCCAGCAAGCTTCCTTGGGCCTGTGAGTTCACCTGTAGATAGAGGGACTCTTTGGGGCAATATTAGACTGGGAACTGGCACCCCAAGGCACAAATTCAACAAACACCCAACCCACATTCCCAGTATGTGCATTGGGTATATAATCCTTAAGGGAGACCTTGTAGGTCAGTGATAAAGAGTCACTTTCTTTGCATAACAGAAGGTCCCATGTTCAATTCATGGCATCGCCAGGTAGGGCAGGGAATATCTCCTTTCTGGACCCTGGAGAGTCAGTGCCTGTCAAGTGTACTCAGCTAGAGAGACCAACGTCTGACTCAACAGAAGGCAACTTCCTATACTCCTAATATTCAGTGGGCATCCCAGCTGTTGGAAATATAATGCATTTCCCCATTTCTAATATATGAAAACTCTGGATCCGCTTCCAGGAACCCCCACACCGAATGCATCCTTCGATCAATAATAGAATGCACAATATTATTTCTGCTGTTCCAAAACATGTGTGGACCTAGGCTTGTTCCCTGCCTGCCAGATCCCAGAGCTCAAACTTGAAGGTCTCATGTAGAGGAGGCAATATTTACCTAGTGACACACAGATGCCACACTTGGTGAGCTCCTTGATCACTTCACTGCTCCTCTTCATCTCAGGTGCTAGGGTGACAATACGGACGCCGTCCAGGCTCCCATAGGTGTCTAGCAATTCCTGGAAGGCTCCCGTCTCGAAGGTGCGAAGGCAGTGCTCTGGGTGTGCCCCTCTTTTTTCTTTGCTGATGAATGGACCCTCCAGATGAACCCCTGTCCCATTGCAGAAGAGATGGGTGAGTTCTAGAGCAGAGTGGGGAACCTGAAGCCCTGGAGATGTTGCTGGGAAACAACTCCCATCTGCTCTGACCATTGGCCAAGTGGGCTGAGGCTGATGGGAGCTGAAGCCCAACATCTAGAGGTCCACAGGCTCCCCATCCCTGTTCTTGGATGAGGACATTGATGCCCTCTTCTGCAAGTCCCAACCTGCAGCAAGGCAGACCTACAGAGCCAAACTACTCTGTGAGTCTTCATCGCCTTCCTCCTCATTCCCCTCTCTCGAAGCTCCATCCAGGCAAACAAGAAGCACCAACACAGTTCCAGGACACATTCCATCCAAGAAAAAGCACTGGAGGAGAGGCCAGTGAGGGGTGAGGCCTGGGGGCAGAGGCCGTGGCCTGGGAAGGGTGTCCCAAGGGCCAGATAGAGAGGCCTATAAGTCACATTTGGCTCCTGGGACTGAAATTCCCCTGGAATGGTGGACTAGGAATGGGGAGACCTGAGTTCAAATCTCTACTGAGCCATAAATCTCACAGGGTCTCTTTTGGCCACTCACTGTCTCTCAGCCAAACATACCTCACAGGTTTGCTGTGAGGGTTAAGTGGCAGGGGAAGGAACCATGTATCCAACCTTGAGTTCCTTGGAAGAAAGGTGAGGTATAAAGGTAATGAATATGGCAGATGTTGTCCTGTGGGAGAGCAGGCGTAACACTCACCTAGGACACCAGCTCCATGAAGTCCTCCATTTTTGACGCAGATCTGAGGCAGCACCTGGAGTCGTCAGAAACATCACAGTTAATCATTGCTGTAAATGTATGAACAGAAAGCCTTTGCCTGCTGACTTCACTTTGCATAATTAACTTGTTCAAACCATGCTGCAAGGGCGGCCGGCAAGATTCCCACTTTGCAGATGGGATACAGTCAAGCCATCTCATTGAGTATGTGGCCAAGGTGACATCTGAACTCAGGACTAAAGTCATCTGATGTCACTACATTCAGTGCTGAATTGGCTAAAGTGTGTGGTCCCATAGCTGCAATCGTTCACTTGCCCTGAACCCACATGAGTACAAAAGATAGCATCCCAACTATCTTGCCTTAAGAGTCAACTTTGGCTGTTTGGAGTGGGGGCTCAGACCAGTGATCCTTCCTCAGCGATGGATCCCAGGAACTTTGGGAATTGTACCTCATTGAGGGTGATAGCAGCCTCCTAACGACTCAGCACCCTTAACAAACTATACTTCCCATGATTCTTTGGGGGAAGGCATGGCTCTTTAGAGTGGTATCAGAGTACTTTAATTGTATGGTGCGGATGGGGCCCTAGTCAGAGAGGCACTTCAGGACAAACCTTCTTCTGGGCCCTGTTTCCTGGTCGCCTCATGGACCCATGAAACCAACAAGGCCTCAGCCCCACGAGACAGAGAGATATCACAGTCTTAGAAAAATGGGCCTTAGCCCTGTTTCATTACATAAGCTCCTGATCGGGTATCCCTTTATTGACTTGGTTAAGACAATCAAATATGTCTTTCACCCTCCATTGACACATGGAAGCTTGTGGAGAGACACTTCCATTTGACTGCTGTTCTTGCAAAGTCTAAAACTACAACCATCACCCCTGTTTTTCTTTCTTTTCTCCACAACTATTAAGCTCTGTATTCCCAATGTGGGTATGTGTTGTTATTTGATAGGAAACATAGATATATATACAGCGGTACCTCGGGTTACATACGCTTCAGGTTACATATGCCTCAGGTTACACACTCTGCTAACCCAGAAATAGTGCTTCAGGTTAAGAACTTTGCTTCAGGATAAGAACAGAAATCATGCTCCAGCAGTGCGGCAGCAGCAGGAGGCCCCATTAGCTAAAGTGGTGCTTCAGGTTAAGAACAGTTTCAGGTTAAGAACAGACCTCTGGAACAAATTAAGTACTTAACCTGAGATACCACTGTAGGTCCATGAAAACAGCACCATATCAACAGTCTAAAGGTTGACAACTAGCAATCTCAGTTTAGAGTCCAACCATTTACTTCCTCATTTGGGGAAGGCTACAAACAGACAAGGACACATGAGCTGAAGAGGTACTCCACCTTAGCCGGGAGGAGCTGTTGTTCAGTGACTGAACAAAAATACCACATTCACACCGTACATTTAAAGCACTACAATACCACTTTAAACAGTTGCTACCATTTCAGGGGGTGGAACTGTCTGTCTCAGAGGCATGCAGTAGGTCCTAGGTTCTGTCCCCTGCCTCCTCAGGTAGGTCCGGGAATGTCCCCTGCTAAAGCTCTGGAGACTTGCTGCCAGTTAATGTAGACAGCAATGAGCTTGACAAATCAGTGGCATGAGTCAGGAAAAGGCAGCTTCCTCCGTGCCTTCTCCTTTCTGTCAGTGTTGTGCTTGTAGAATTCAGTAGGGAAGAGGATGGGGACAAAACTGGAAGAAGTTGGCTCTGCCTATCATTAGCTCTGGCGCCACCTACTGTTGGGCTCCCTGTCTTCTGCCCTACCAGTCTCATTGGGAACCAGCCACCTCGGGTACCAGGCGACAGGCAAGACTTCTCCCATGATCCCAGAGAACTCTAATGGTACTGGGATTAATTTGACCAACCTGTGCCTGCTTTAAGGAGAAAGAACAGAAATGGACAAGAGTTTGGGGTGTGTGCATCTAGATGGAAATAGGCACAGAAGGCAGCTCAACTATCAGAGGGTCATTCAGGCCTTCACAATTTGTGAAACAACATGAACAACACAGCTTTGTATTGTGGTATGTCAGACTCTTGTGGGCCTCACTCTGCTGCTCTGTTTTTGGAATCCCAGGCAAACAGCAAAGATGGGAGATTTATCACACTTCTGTAGGCTGCCACACATGGTTGGCTGTGTTCGACTCGCAGGTTGTTCAAGGCGTGTAAAAGCTGCTTAGAGCAACATTAGATCTCATGAGTAAGGAAGGGTATTCATAGGGCCCTATTCTTGCTTACCTTGTGATATACAGATGATGGTGAGGACACCAGGGTTGGGCAAAAAGAGGTCACTCCGTGAGACAATATTTTCTGGGCGACCAGTGAGATTCCTGCTCCCACATCATCTGTGGCCAGAGAGAAATCCACTCCAAAGCCTCCTGTGTGAAGGAAAGAACAGATAAGTTGCCACTGGCTATGCTATAAAAGCTAGGTTAGCCATCCCTAACCATGTGCCCTCTAGATGGGCAGGGCATGCATGCATGCATGCATGCATAAATAAATAAATAAAGCAGTTGATACAGACTCCCATCTCTGTAACCTAGCTAGTTTGGCCAATGGTCAGGAAAGATGCGAGTTGTAGCCCTTAACATGGAGGGCAGCAGGTTGGAGATGGCTGATCCAGGGTGTCTCAGAAGATGTACAGGAGTAACATATCACTGGTTGAGTGGAGGGATCCTGCTTTCCAGCTCCCTTGAACTGTACAAATGCCTCTTGCTTGTCCAGATGGGCAAATATAGGCATAGAAATCTCTGGCTTTTGTGTGGCTGAACTGCAGCCAACTGTACAAATGTTAAGATTCAGATCTGTTGTCTCACCTACCAATGTCATGTGGATCCTGATGGCTGAAAACAGCTACCCATTCCTGATCTAAATATAGTATAAAATTGCTCAGTTGGTAGAGCATGAGACTCTTAATCTCAGGGTCATGGGTTCGAGCCCCACATGGGGCAAAAGATTCCTGCATTGCAGGGGGCTGGACTAGATGACCATTGTGGTCCCTTCCAACTCTACAATTCTTTCATTCTATGATGACTGTGGGCTTCCTAAGGGATACTTGCTGCTCATATATATGTAAAAGCTTAGAACCCACAAAATTATGAAATAATGTTTTCTTCCAACTTGCCTCTCTTATTTAACTCTTCTATGCTTTTTCTGCAAGTCACATTTTCACAGCAAAGCTTTTAAAAGATTCAAGCATGGACTATACAAGCCGGATCTACAAGGCAGCAATTTCTGCACTGCTTAAACCATCCTAATCCTCGGTGTTCTCTTGTACTAGAATTATTCTGATACCTTACCATTGATCTGCACATCAATGAAGCCAGGTGCCAGGATGCTTCCCTTGCAGTCCAGCTGGATGTCTGCAGGTTTCTTTTCATCAAAGAACAGCTTCTCTGGGTTTAGGATTTTTCCTTCTCTCACCCACAAGTCGTCTCTGAAAACAGAAGCAACCAGTAACCTAGAGCACAGTCAGACCTGGGAGAAAGCTATGTGTCTGCAAGTACATTTAATAAAAAGCAGCAGATTTCACTGGAAATTTATCAACAAATGCTAGCAAGTTGAAGAAATTAGCATTGTCTTTACAAAGATATTTGATCAGGAACAAACACTGGTACATGTAAACATACAAGGCTGCTTCAGATGTAAGTATAAACCATAGTTTAGTGTTACAAAAAACAAGCCTAGCCTCCACAGAGGCTCACATGCACATCCTCCCACTCTGGCATGGTCACAAGGAAGAGCTCAGAAGATTTTGATTCCATTTTTTATTAGCCTCAGTTTGCCATGTCACTGGATCCAGGACATACTGTGATTACTCTCAATGATGGCTACACACCTTAAGGCCATCGCAGACAACAAGAAGCAAAGCACCTCCCCACCACGCTCACCTTTGCAGCTCATGATTCTTCAAAATCCAGCAGTTAGTAAACTGGAAGACTGGAGCATCTGAGGTGGCTTTGTCAGGTGGCATCATTCAGGCATTCAGGGAATGTGCCTGGTAATGAGAAAGGAAGCAAAACACAGACAGAATAGGTGGGAAAATAACAAAACAGTTCTGCAAGGAAGACCACATCAGGCACTGCTGTTGTCTTACACCTAGAAGCAGCCATTCCATCTGGTTACCTGAATTGTTTCCTTCCCTGCCTGTCACCATAAGAAATGTAACCTTAAAATCCAATGACTGGGTTTGCTTCTCCCCCCTCCTCCCTCCATCTCCTTTCCCCCGTGTTTTGCCATTATCTTTTAGATTGTAAACTTGAGGGCAGGGCCTGTATTGGTTTGGTTGTTGTTGTTCTTATTTTATTGATCTGGAAGTGGGGCCAAAAACAGGGGCTTAAATTTAAAAAAATGTTCTTGAAAGTCTAGGTGCAATGCCTGGTAAACTCAGCAATTAGATGGCATACTCCCTTGGACCTCTCTGTGGCAGAAACAAAACCATACAAAAACTCCAACATTTTTATTTATATGATTGACAGAGTTCTGCTTTTCTTGCTGCAACATTTTGCATTCTATTTTTTTAAAAAAGAACAGAATGCGTAAGGCACATCACAGAGGTCAGAGGCAGCCCTCTTTAAAAACACAACTGTGCATGTGCAGAGTGCATTTCCTTCATTAATGGGAAACTAGAATCCACCACATACCTTAGGCCTGGCAGGCATAGCCAATGTGATGCCAAATGCCTACATACGTTTGCAAATAAACTGTAATTGTCTTCCCTGCAGTAAGAATAATAGGGTAAGAACCACCCTCACTGCTGCCTCTGCTCATAAGAGGAGTCCTGCTGAATCAGGCCACTAGCCCATTTAGTCCGGCATCCTGTTCTCACAGTAGCCAACCAGATGCCCATAAGAAGCTCGCAAACAGGACCTGAGCACAACAGAACTCTCTCCTCCTGCATTTTCCAGCAACTGGTGCTAAAAATATTTTAATCACCAAGATGTACAGCGTCTGCCAGTCTGTTTCTAGGTGCAATTCAAAGTGCCAGTTTAAATCTTTGGTTGCACCAAATTTTATTAACTAACTAAAAAAGGAAAGGAAAAAGTAGTAAACAAATAAGTTCAGCTTCACTATTTTATATTCTTTCTTAAAATCTCAAGCCTCTTACAAAGTTTGTAAAAACACATGGTATATAGGAATATGTGAAATAATTATATTACAATAATGTAAATACATTATATAGATGTATATTCTCCTTAAAGTTATTGCTCTAAAACATATAAAAAATAACAATTCTAGTTGTGCTCCATTTATTGCACTGGGGACTTTATACTGCCTTGTGGAATATTCTAACGTTTAAAGGAGGGTTGTAAATCATATCTAAATCACTACAACGCAGGGCAGTGAAATCTACCGTGTCTGCTTCCTCCGCCTTCGCTTCTATTTTCAAGACTGGTAGCAAATCGGCCCCCATCATGTCAATGGAGGGGCGATGGAGAGGTTCAGCCCAGTGTATCAGTTCGGAAACCGAGGAGCGTGATGTCATCTGTCACTCAATGCGGGGGGGGGCAAGTTGCCCAAGAAAGAGCAGTCCCGCCTATATCTGCATAAATTAGCATGTGCTTTACACAAGCACCTTCTCATTGGCTAGCATTTCTGCTCCAGGGAAAGAAGAGGTGTTCCGAGTAGCTGCTGAACCCCCGTGGTTTCCCTCGGAAAGAAGCGCAGAGCATTGTCCTTACCGGCTCCCAACACATAAGCCGTCTCTCGGGTCGCCCAACTTCTGCCTTAACGCTCTTCTCCAGCAGCGGATCTCGCTCACGTGACAAGTCTTTCCTCGTCAGCTGATAGGAAAGACTGTGGGGGGGATGGGCTCCCTACGGGCACGTGAGCGGCACTGACGAGCCGCCATGATGAGAAGGAAAAGGAAAGGAAGGGAAGGGAAGGGGTCAGTGCCGGCAGCAACCCTTACCTCCATCTTGAGATGGTCAGAGTAACAGCTGACTAGGAATGGCTGAGTATGCAATTCTATGGAGACGGGGAATTAGGTGGTAGATATACATATGTGTTTGTTTGTTTGTTTGTTTACCTGATTTAGATGTTTTACTTAAGCAATTTATTGTTTTATTTACTTTTATTTATTTAAACATTTTATCTTACTTTTATTTATTTGAACAATTTGTTGTTGTTGTTTCTATATTTGTTTTCACTCATTCTGCACCGCTTAACTACAATCTACTCCAAGGGGTGTACAAGAAATACATTAAATATATATATATATGTAAAAATCGGTTAAACTATAAAATCTGACTGCAGTTAAGCTGCCTGCTGGGCAGACTGAGGTCAGTGGGGCAGTGCCCCATTTGCCCTAATGTGCCAGCCTCCAGGACCTTTGCTGTAACTGTTTGTTTTGCTTTCTAGCTGCCTATTCTTTCTTGTTCTCTTCGGCCCCTGAGGCAGGAAGAACATGCCAAAGGGCAGCTAAGAAATGGGCATGACAGACAATATTTGCATACTGCAGGCAGTTTCCTTTTTTTTCTGAAGAGTGACAATGGTGCTGAGGTAAAGTGCAACCAGCGACCAGGATCCAGCCACATGTCTGCTTGCTTATTGGACAAGAACGTCTGTAGGGGGGAAAACCACCAGTTCTTCTCTGCCCTGCCCCCTCACCATCTTTGCTCTTGTAGAGATACTTCATGTTAGTACACAAGATCCATGAATATGTGTGTGAGATGGAAATCAGGCAGAGGTAAGGTAATAATAATGAAGCAGCATTTATCTTTCAAGTGCTCAAAGTACTTCACATATATTATTATTATTATTATTATTATTATTATTATTATTATTATTATTATTATGTACTGAGTTGAATAGGATCCAAACTGCAGCAGTCTGATTGGTCCTAGAACAATAGGATTCGGAATGCAGCAGTCTGATTGGTCCTAGAACAATGCAGCAGTATGATTGGTTGGCAGGAACTACCCAATCATGCTCCAGATAGAAGTGAATCCACAACCTGATTGGCTTACAGTAGAATTCCGGAATTAGCCAATCATGTGCAGCCCATTGTGTAAATAATGTATATAAAGCAGATACTTTGAGGGGACTTTCATTCATTCCTCCTCACCACTATGAGCTGAATAAAGAGCATGAAATCACTTTGCGTCTCTGAGTATATTTCAATTATTATTATTATTATCATCGTCATCATCATACCACAACTTTTAGGATATGGGTGAAGCTATACCACCAGTGGGTAGAGCATGAGACACTTGATTTCAGGCTTGTGGGCTCGAGCCCCATGTTGGGTGAAAGATGGACTAGATGATCCTTGTGGTCCTTTCCGATGCTACAATTCTGATTCCTCAGTCACACACCCCTCTCACCAGGTCAATACCCCATCCCCCTGCCCTTGCTTTGCCTTGAGTGTTTTTGCCTGGCTGGGATGTAGCTGGAATTCTGCTAATGCCTCTTGATTGCTTGGAAGGAGGCGAGAGAGGATGTGGGTGCATAAATTAACTTTTGTTGCTCCACCTACTTTTGCTCATGGTCCCACCCACTACTGGCATGTGTTCCTCAGGAGGCTGCCTAGAAAGGAATGTGGCCTTCAAGCTGAAGAAGACTTTTGAAGCCTGCAATACTAATAATTAATTCAGTGGCACAAAAATCAGGAGTTAAATGTGGATTTTGGAGGGGATGCCAGCATGCACAGAATACATAAATTTAGTAACACCTTGCTCAAATCTTCAGGACCATGTGCCTATTTCAGTGTCAAGGATCTTCTGGCTGATACCATCAAATTCAGTGCTCATCTGTTGCAGATTTCAGGGCATTGTGTGTGTGTGTGCGTGCGTGTGCGCGGGGGATATATATATTCAACACGAATGTAGGATATAATGATGCATGCAGGAAGACCTAGTTGCAGAACTGTATCAATGTGATGGAAATCTGAGGTGGCTGTGAAAACCAGTCATCCGTCTGTGTTGTTGGTAGCTGAGAGGTGTTTCTTATCCCCTGCTGAAAGGTTTCCTGACAACAGGTCTGGCATATTAATAAAGGCTTCTGACATCTTAGTGGCAAGGCAGGGAGGACATGAGCTAAGGGCTGAGTCACTCATGCTGGAAGGCACCGCAAAATAAGTAGACTCTTCCTCCTTGCCACCACTGTTCCTGCTAAGATGCAGACGCTGAATAATGATTACGCACCTAAAGGCTCTTCAGCCAGATTCTGCTTTATGACCCAGTGCCTGGTTTTGCCTCACAGACCTGTAGAGTTGAAAGGGACCCCAAAGGCTCATGTAGCCCAACCCCTGCAATGCAAAGACTTGGTAGAATAGCGCTTGTTCATATTTGCACAAAGTGCTCTTGAAATCTACTTTAACACTTCTCTTTTCACTTTATAAAGAATCCTGGGAACTGTAGTTCCTTAATGGTGCTGTTAAGGCCAGAGACGGCAGTGAGGAGGGCCACCCTTGACGTCCTCTCTCTGCCACCTCCTTTTAGTTCTCTTTCTGAAAGCCCATCTCCCCTTCTTGCCAACAGAATAAAAATGAGGCTGAGGGGGCCCTTTGAGCGGATGTCTGAGTTCTACCATGATGTGTCACATCCACACCATACATTTAAAACCTTTTCCCAAAGAATCCTGGGAACTGTAGTTTGCTAAGGGTGCTGGGAATCACAGCTTTGTCGTGGGTAAACTACAGTTCCCAGGATTCCTTGGAGTGGGGTGCTTGAATGTGTTTTATATGTATGGTGTGTACACACCTATGATGCCAAGTATCGCTACCTTTACCGCTGATGCAAACTCTGTCCCTGTAAATCAGTGAGACGATGCTCCATTGGTAGTACAGTGGTGTTCGTTCCGGAGGTCCGTTCTTAACCTGAAACTGTTCTTAACCGGAAGCACCACTTTAGCTAATGGGACCTCCTGCTGCCGCCGCGCCTCCGGAGCACGATTTCTGTTCTCATCCTGAAGCAAAGTTCTTAACCCGAGGTACTATTTATGGGTTAGCGGAGTCTGTAACCTGAAGCGTATGTAACCTGAGGTGCCTCTGTACTGTACCGAGGCATGACTGTAGGTATCTCCACACAAGGAGGGGTATTGGTTCAATCTTCACAAGGTAGTGTTGTTCATGCATAAAACACCTTCCGACTGGGTTCAGTCTAATGGATCAACACTTGACCCATATTTGGTTGGAACGCACGCTCCATGTGCACTGGGGATGAACGAGTCAATAGTCACTGTAGTTAAAATGAAACTGCCATGGACAGCAGCAGTTTACCTCTGAATGCTAGGTGCCAGGGTGAAGCAATTGGGGATAGCCATCACCTGTATGGCTTGCTTGTGAGGTAGAAAACTAGATTAGGTGGACCAGGGGGCAGTCCAAAGGCTGCTTTCGCTTCTGCTCAACCTTCTGAGGGCCACATGATAGTGGTGGGTGGGGCCAAATGCAAAAGTGAGCAGAGCAAAGGATGCAGATTTCCCCTTTGTACAGTAGGTTGAACGCTTGCAAACCCTTCTCCATTCAGACAAGCAGGAGATATTATCAGCGCCCAAGGACACATTCCAGCCAGGCAAAAACACTCAAGGTGCAAAGCAAAGTCAATGAGAGGTGTGGCATGGGAGGAGTGATTGTTGCCAAAGGAGAGTTCCAAGGGCCAGATACAGAGGCCCTGAGGGCCACATTTGACACCCCAAAGTTTGAGTTTCCCCACCCATGAGATAATACTTTGATCTGATCTACCACGGCAATCCGCTCTTATGCCTGCCTTCCTCAGTCCTGGCCCAGCTAGGAGAGCAGAGGGCAAAGGCCTGACCAGGAGGCCATGTAAAACGATCCCTTGAGCTGAATTCAAGCTGCGAAGCACCAGTTGTATCACTTGGCAACAGGCACATGATCTAGACGTAGGGTTTAGTTGGTGTGCGTTTTGCGCCTCTGTCCTTTTCTCAGGCCTCTCTGTAGATTAGATTGCTCTTGGAGCATCAGCTTCCAGGGGAAAAATTTAGGAGCCTGAGTTAGCTACTCTTTTGATCCACAGGAAACCAGATCAGATGCAGAAAACAAAACACAGGACAGGACAGAGAGCAGAAGCAAGAGACTGTGTGTGGTGTCTGTTCAGAAAATGGATGGATTTTGCTAGTGCTTGGTCTGGTAGCATTGTGGTGGAGTGGTTGGAGTGTCAGACTAGGTCCTGGAAGAGCTAATCTTCACTTGGCCATAAAGCTCACTGGGTGACTTTAGGCCAGGCGCTGCCTCTCAGCATAATCTACCTTGCAGGGTTGTTGCAGGGCTTAAATGAGGAGAGGGAGGGCCACATAAGCCACCTTGAGTTCCTTGGAGGAAAAAGTGAGATCTAAATGCAATAAATAAAATAGAAATAAACAATAATGTTTCTTGGGCAAGGGTTCCCAAACTGTGATGGTCCTTGAATTTCATTCAGGTGGTCCGTGCAATGTCATCATTAAGTTTTTACTTGTGATTTTAGTGTTTATTTTATTCCCTATTTTGTATTGCATTGAGTTCCATGGAATGCAAATTGTAATACAATAAAAGAGAATGTAAGAAATAAAAGAAGCAATAAAAATACAATTAAAAACCACACAGCATCTAACACAGCACACTGCAATTGCTACAAAAGACAGAAAAAGGAGTTTGCCAGCAACTTTAAAATGATTGACAAGGAAAAAAGTTTGGTAACCATTGATCAGGGGGTCCAAAGGAATTAAGAGTACTGAATCTGAGTGATTTTTTACACAAGGTCTCAAAAAACCCAGCAACTAAAAATAAAGTTTACGCTGTAGACTGTACAGTAAAAAAATCACAGGTCTGGAGCTTGTCATCCACACAAAAACCTTGATCTAAGCCATGGATCCTCATGGTTTTTACACAACAACAAGACCAGCAACAAATCATAGATCCCATCTGTGGATACAGCCAGGTGCTGGTGGTTTTGATGTTAAGATTATGAGGATCCAGAAGGATGGGGAGTGTGACCTGGAGGATCAGAGAGAGAAGGGAACAGTGTCAATGTTCCAAAAGCTTGGTGATCCCTGGTCTACACTGATGGGCAGCTGCTCCTCAGGGGTTCAGATTGAGGTCTCTCCCACTACCTGAAGACGTCAAGAAACTGAATCTAGGATCATCCGCATGCAGGGAGCAATGCACTTTACTGCCATGTGTTACTACTCTCTCTTTCCCCTCAATAAATCCAATCTTTCTTTGAAAAGGAATCCAGTATTTTCAGAAGATTTTTTTTTTGGCAGGCTCAATAAATAAAGCTTACAGCCAGGTTGCTACACATGTAGGTCACAACAGCTACAGCTATTCCACAGAAAATACACTTTAGTGTTCCATTCAGAGAGAGTTGTTTGGGGAACCGCTGGCTCTCAAGAAGTTACTGTACTATGACTCCCAAGATCTCTGTAATTGGCACGCCATACATTTAAAGCACCTATCATACCGCGTTAAACGGTCATGGCTCCCCCCCAAAGAATCCTGGGAGCTGTAGTTTGCTAAGGGTGCAGAGCGTTGTTAGCAGACCCCTGTTCCCCTTACAGAGATACAATTGCCAGAGTTCCTTTCGAAGTGGGATTATTAAACCACACTGGGAACTGTAGTTCTGTGGAGGGAATAGACAGCTCGGCATCCTTAAGTTCCTTTAATTCCTACTGCTCATAGATCTTTTTGTGGGAAACCATGGCGATAGTGCTTTAAATTTATGGTGTGAACATGACCATGGACAATGCTGCACTGGGAGTCCAGCAACATCTTAAGCCCTCCTCCCCAGCTATTTGTACTACGTGATCCTTCTTTCAGAAAAAGGAATTGACAGGACCTGTAATTATCTACACTTCCAATTAAATCTTCGCTAGGAACCTATGTCAGTACAGGCTTGCTTTTTCCTCCCCAGGGCTTTTTTTGGGGCGGGGGTGGGGGGAGCTAAAAGATGAAGCACAGTCAACGGAAAGAGAATTTACCTACGCAATCAGCATTTGACTTAAGGCCTCTTCCAGGGACCGAGGTGGCCTATTAATGGATATTATCCATCACTACTGCTGCTGCTTCTCCCTCTCCCTTTTGTCAGCTTCTCCCTCCCCCTCTCTGTTCCTCTGCAGGGCTGACTCACTCTGCAGCGCAGAGCTTCAATGCAAAATCATTACAAGGCCATCCGTTCCATTTCACAAGAGCTTATCTGCAGACCCAAACCATTTCCCCCTTAATTAGATGCTGCAAACGCTGGCATTTCACGTCCCGACACCCACCACCACTGCAAGGAGACCCATACAGGTACTGCCTTGGCAAGGTGGGGGGCGATGCTCTCCAATCCAATCTGTGAAGCTCGTAAAGGGTCTGAGGGGGGCTGAATGAGTCACGAAGAAGTTCTCAATGGCCCGAATCACTAGAGACTGTCTGCTGATGTAATTGCAGGGATGCCTCAACCTACTTCATCCTTACTAGGATGCACCAACACGGCTCTCAGGGAAAAAATATCCAGGCTTATTCTGGGCTCCTGTGTTTCACTACTTTGTATTTCTGCACATGGTCCCTTATGTGGTTTTGCCTCCTCTGCACTCAAATAATACATCAGAATCTCAAAACATTTAGACTTGGGTAATGGTGCATAGGTGGACCGTTCGCTTTTTCTTTTAAAAATACATAGGACACCCCCCCACCCACCCCTGCCAGTTGCCATGCACATAATTGTGAGAAAAGGGTGCACGCTTTGTACATTTCTTTGCAGGTTGTCTTTTTAAATTATGCTGCTCATTTAAAGAGACAGTAGTAAAGGACTATGCACATGATGCTCCAGTCACTTTGGTATATCCAGCCACCTACAACTTAGGCCCCAAATATCTGAAATGTCTGCTTCCCTATAGACCTTCCTGAGTGTTAAGATCAGTAGAGCAGACCCTCCACACCACACTCAGAAGTTCGGGTAGTGGCAGCACAGGAGAGAGAATTCTCTGGGGCAGCCCCTAAATTGTGGAATTCCTACCCAGAGGTGTGGCTGGCTTTTTCACTATATTCCCCACGCTTTTGGGGAATGCTGGAGATGCACCTTTTTACCCTCACCTTTGACATCCAAGATGTGTGTTTTTCAGAGCCCACCTGTTTTCAGTTCTGAATTTAAAATTGTTGTAAACCACCTTGGGGCCTGCTGGTGAATGGATGCTTAACAACAACGGTCACATTTAGGAAGGAAAAGCTGCCACATGTTTACGCTGAAGCATTCAATTCAGCTGAGCCAGCTCCTAAATTTGCATGTACAGGATTGCAATCTCTTGTCTCTCTTGAAGTTATCTACTTTGAACCTGTCTTCAGACTATGCAAATATCTGGAGGAAACTTTTTCCCTTCATAAATGCCCATACATGAAAGAGCTGTTACTGCACAACTGTAGCTCATATTCTCAGAGCTAGACAATCCAGCTCTGGGTAAATTATGAAGTATAGACGTTCATTAGCTATTGGTTGAAGTTATAATATGCCCAAATCAAGAGTCCTGATAATCATGGCTCTGGTTTTTAGTACATTTGCTCCATGAGTACAGGGTGGAAGGTGGAAAGATGAAGCATGGCAGGGCTGAGGAACTATCTGTTTGATTTCAGCTAAATATCAGCCACAGCCAGCCTAGCCAAGGGAGAGATTATAATAAAAGGTGTAGCCTTCTAGCTACTGTTAGAGCTGCGGTTTCCACATCCCTGCAGTCTACAGATCCTTGGTGAAAGTTCCTATCTAGCCATCTGCATCTACTCCCTAAAATGTAAATAAAAGCCAAGTTCTCACATTTTTATACCCAATTTTCTACTGTGGTATCCATAAGATGCTTTTTCCAAGCGCACAAGAAAACCTGGAGGTGTGCACGTGGCATACATTAGCTGTAAAGAGAACTGTGGTGCTGCAACTCCTATCATGCCTGACTATTGGCTGTGCTTGCTGAGGCTGATGAAAATTCTTGTTCAGTATCTGGGGAGGGGGTGGGGGAAGCAGGCTCCCCAAAGCTGATGTATGCCATGAGAAGGATCCCATGCATCTGAAACCACACTGGCTTTAGTACTAGGTTTTCTTGAAAAACAGTACATTCTCTCTCCCCTCCCCCCACTTTAAACAAAACAGCTTTTTCCAGAACTAAATGCAAAGCCATTTGTGATGGCATTTCCGTTGGCTCCTTGAACAAAAGCACATCTCACTTTGCTAACCAAAGTGTCTTGGAGCTTTACTGCTGTTTGGATCCAAGTACTGTTAAAAAGTCAAAGATAAAAGCTAGGTGCCAAATGACACCTTAAACGTATTCTGTTGTGGCAACCGAAACCTGTCTATTTGCCAGGGGGTTGGACTAGATGATCCTCAGGGTCCCTTTCCAATGCTAGAATCTGAACTACATTGCTTGACTGTAATCTGCTCTTACAACGCACACAGGGGAAATGGAAATAACTATGGATTAAGGCAGAGGTTTTTAAACTGTGGTTGCCAACCTGGTGCCCAGAAATCTCCATGTGGTTGCAACTAGACGCACACCAGTAGTAAAATGTGCATTTTCAACCACTGGACCCAAGTCCAAAGTTTTTTGATATTTTGTAGTCAAGACAGTCCTGAAACTCATATATGGAAGTGAGGAATAGAGGGCAGGGCTTCATCTGATCAGGAAGCCTGTTTTTCCACAGTCCAATTGGGTGGAGTCCTGCTTATGCATGCCACAGACATGCCTTTGAACAAGCTGCTGCCCATGTGCCAACTGCTGTGCAGAGAAGAGACCCATAGTACAAAGCGGATTATGCCTAGCACCAAAAAAGCAAACTGGAACAATTACAGCCATACTCCCCAAAAATATGCACAAGGAAGTAGGGTGACAATGGGAAATCAAGACTAGTTTATTGACCTCCAGGCGGTTTTTAAGGTGTCCTTGCATTTACACACAGAGGGTTAGGTGGAGCCAGTGTTTCAAAAGCCTGCATTTCAGACAAACCACACAAAGACACACCTCTTTACAATGATGTAGTGGAGGAAATTTTATTATCTGGAAACGTATAACTGCGAAACCCAACACTGGGTGCACAACTTTGATGCCGGAGCATACAGATTTTTTATTTTTATTTTTACTACTGGGAACACAGGAGTGTCTGACATTTTGCTGTTATTTGTATAAACACAAACAGTCTCACACTCCAATACCAGGACACGACAGCAATCTTTTGAAATTCAAATTACATCCAAGGATTTCTCTGCACTTACAATTAACCCCACAGTGTATTAATCTACCTATATATGAGATTAATATATATAAGCATGGGAAATTGAAAACTCTTGCTCCATATGTATGAACATGTCAAGTCTTATAAATAAAACATCCAGTGAAGAGAAAAAAGTTACCATTTCTAGTTCATATTTATACATAAAGTACTCTAATGGCAGAATGGATGGAAAATTGCACATGTGCTTCCCCAAGCCTTGCCTAGAGGGCTTGAGGCAGCTCATTCTGTTTAATATTGAAGTACACACAAGACAGACGAGTCACTAACATACATTGCGCATTTACAAGAGATCAACTACCAAACTGATGACAACTGTACACATTGTGGAGAGACCATTTTCATTCTGGAGATTAGTTTTGTTTGTTTTTTCAACTTTTTTTTTAAACACATCATACTCTGATTTTTTAATTTTACTTTGTGGAAAGGATAAGGGCAACAATGAGGCCATAGAGACCCAAGACTTCAGCAAAGATCAAGATCAGGATCATGCCCACAAATAACCTAGGCTGTTGTGCTGTCCCCCGTACGCCTGCGTCACCCACAATGCCGATGGCGAAGCCGGCAGCCAGCCCGCTGAGGCCTACGCTCAGACCAGCGCCCAGCTGAAGGAAGCTCCTGCAGGTGAAGGACAAGGGGGACAAAAGTTTAGCAGGGGAAAACAAAACAAAACAAAACAAAAAAACTCCAATCACATTGAGACAGCTTAGTACTGTTCTTCTAGGAATGGCAAGTCAAACCCATTCAGAAATTTCCTAGAAAGCCTTTTCGGCCAAATCAGCATTCCTAGACTATGCAAGCATTCTGCCTTAATAAGATTCTGCCCAAGTTATGGCTGCTGTGCAGCGATAAGCAGTTTTTCCTCCTATTCTAAATCAGCTCAGTTAAGAGCTTTGTTAAGAAGTCAGTTAAACAGTTTCAAGTAACCATGTAACAGGACTGCAAAGACCACCTTCTTGCTAATTATTAGTTAACTATTAAACTGTGGGGATATGAGATTTTAAATGGTTTTAATTGGCACCCTGTCCTATCAAACTAATTTCCGCTCAGAGTAAAGCTAACGAAAATGTGCATGATTAAATTAGGCCCATTAATTCCACTGCAACTACTCTTGAGACGAACTTAGCTGGACACAACCCTTTGGTTTTTTAAATGCATCGCTTTGCTGCTGTTTGTTGGCAGGATATAAATTTAATAAATAATATAAAGGAGGGATTTTGAGCCATTCACAGTTGTTGCCAAGCAGACCAATTTTAGTTGCAGGAAGTTCCAATTTCCTGCCCCTTTGAAAAGCAAAGGACAAGGTAGCCCACAATTAGCTTATACAGTGGTACCTCGGTTTAAGAACAGTCCTGTTTATGAACGATTCGGTTTACGAACTCCACAAAACCGGAAGTAGTGTCCCGGTTTGCGAACTTTACCTCGGTCTAAGAACAGAATCTGAACAGTAGAAGGGCAGCAGCGGCAGGCGGCCTCATTAGGGAAAGCACACCTCGCTTTAAGAACGGACTTCTGGAACGGATTAAGTTCGTAAACCGAGGTACCACTGTATAGACTCTGGAGACTGCTCTGTGGCTACTTTTTCACTACTTTCAGGAGTTCCTAACAAAAGCAATCTTGTTGCCACAAGCTTTGCTTTAAAGTCTGGATCTTATGCTAGAGAACCAAGTCCCTTGGAATAGCCTGCATCTGAGTCTGCAGATCTTCAACAGTGACAACCCAAAGCCCAAGAGGGAAAACCCTGAAGGAAAAGTCAAGAGCCCAAAATGGATGGATACGGAATAAGTAACAAAATTGGTGCAAATATTTTTGTTTGTTTCATTTTGCTTTGTTAGCAATAAAGTTCTTCATTCATAATTGTTATTGGCAAGTTATTAATAACTTTTTTAGGATGGATTATTAACTAGACATCCAGATAGCCATCAGCTACTACATGCAGGTTCTTACATGATCTCATCAGTTCCTATTAATCTTAGTTCTATTGTTCTAGTAATGAGCCACAGTTAAAACAAACTATAGTAGACAATGCACTCATGGCCGATTATTTCCTTACAGGGCAGATATGCCCGGTAGGAGTCACAGGCTTGCTACAACTTCTCATGAAAGTTTAACAAAGATTGGGTTTCAGCTTATTCTAGGTACATAATGCAAGGATCCGTGCCTGTTTAAGTCTAGCGTAGCAGCAAGAGATTGGTTTACAGACATGCTTCAAATTAAGTATCACTGAATAATTCAGTGCTTCACTACTGCACCACATGTCAGAGTTATTACATATTGAAGTATTTTGCCTTATCTGGTTTGAAGACTTGGGGGGGGGTGCAAGTTCGGTAGAAAAGCCCCTCAAGCTTTCAAAACCCACTACAGCCCAGTTGGCTCAAGTGAGCAGTCAGTTCTGCAGATCAAGAGAGGGGGCCTCGTACTATTGTTTCAACAATAGCCTTAACATTCTGTATGAAAAGCTAAAATTGAAAGAGTTTGCAGTATTATTACATGAGGGCTTGATGTTCAGAAAAAATCCCCCCACCGCCCCAGCATGCTGGAAATGATACCTTTTATCCCAGTTATTACCAGAAGGCATTTGAGAGTTGAATGCAGCTGGCTGAACACCTTTCTATCACAATGCTAGAGCTTAAGTCTCAAAGCAGAGGGACTCTATATTAAGTAATGATAGACCATTTTAAGCACATAAAGCCCAGTGTTTCCTTGAGCTTGCAGTTTTGACTGTACTTATACAAAGTTGATCCAGGCTCAATATGAACAAGATGGGTTGATTTTGAAGCAATGCTTCTGTGTGTTGAGTATACCCTACAACATGCATGTCCAAAGTCGTTTCGGGGGCCTAATCCGGCCCGCCGGTCGGTTTAATCCGGCCCCTGTGGCGGTTAATTTCTTGGGGTAAAATCCTCAACAACTTTAACCCTTAAAAAACTCAACAACTTCAATCCTAAAAAAAAAAAAAAAAAAACCTAGCCTGTTGTGCTGTCCCCATTTGGACACCACTGCCCTACAAGGACATACCTGGAAATAGCTGGGGCCTTTAATAAATGGGATCCCACAGGTTTTTAACAGCTATGAGCAGCACATATTAATGCAAGTGCTGCCAAACATTACATGGCAACCGTTTTCGAAATGGCGCTATCATTAGCCAAGCATGGCAACATAACCAATAAGGGTTATCATTTGCATATAGAATAGTCTTGATTTTTTTGCACCTTAAAGGAACTGAGAAGAGGATTCTATTACAGATGTACTCCCACATACTACATTGCAGAGGTTGGCAACCTAAGGCCCGGGGGCCAGATATGGCCCACGGAGGTAGTTTAACCGGCCTCCGAGCCGGCTCTGAACCCTGCCGCCTGCTTGGCAAGTCCCTGCACGCTGCACTAAACTGGCACAGCGCGGCACAGGGACTCACTTCTGCAGTGCTGGCGGGGCTTCCTATCGGCTTCAGGAAGCTCCTGAAATAGCGTTTGCACATGTGCATGCACACGCCTCCTTTGCGCCAGATCGCACACACACGTGATCCAGCCCGCTGAGAGATCTCCAGGGGAGTGAAGCGGCCCAGGCTGGTTAAGCCTTGCCGACCCCTGTACTACAGAGGCACTGAGAAACCTGCAGCTGACATGTCAACTGGCCATGTCAGTGTTTCTTTTAAATTTCAGCGTTTCTTTTAAATTTCAGCACAGCTCGCAATGCAGAGGACTCAAAAAGAAAACTTACTTGTACAGTGTAATTCCAACTGTGATGGAATTGGCAATAAGGACTGCCACTACCAAGCCGTAGATTGCTATAATACCCGCCATGACAACAGGAATGATTGACTTCATGATCAGCTCTGGCCGCATAACAGACATGGCTGCAATGCCTGTGCCGCTCTTCGCTGTGCCATAGGCAGCTCCCAATGCTGGAAGGAAGAAGAGAAAAGCCAGAGGTGAGTCTTGCCAAGCTTACTGTACCCTTTTAATACAAAAGAACAAAGGAAAATATTGGCACAGAAATCAGCACTATGTAAAATTATCTTGGACTTTGGTTAACATGCAAAAATATAATTTGAATAAAATACAAAATCACACTGAGGGTATGAATGTCATACAATACAATTTTTAAACTGATTTCTAATTTCAAATAACAAAGAATACCCATGCAAGCAATACAGAGAGCACAGTACTATTTTACAAATAGTATCTTAAAAAATTCTAAACTTCTGACCATGTAGTCCATCAGCAGCTTTTTAACAGGACCTGTTGTGTGCCTTGAGCAGCAATGTAGCTTCACAAGTTACAAGTCAGGCTTGCTGTACAATGTGCCAAGCAAGCAAGGTTTCAGAGAGACCACAATACTATATTATCCACATGCTATGACTAAGATATTTGTTTCTAATTTAGGGGCCACCCCCAGTAGATTAGAAGTAGAAACGGTAGACAAAGCATAGTGTCAAGAGTTATTGTGTAAACAGCAACAAGACTATACGTTTTAGCTACTGCACAGGTTGGCTGACTACAATCTGATTAGGGCAGGCATAGGCAAACTTGGCCCTCCAGATGTTTTGGGACTACAATTCCCATCATCCCTGACCACTGCTGTTAGCTAGGGATCATGGGAGTTGTAGGCCAAAAACATCTGGAGGGGCGAGTTTGCCTATGCCTGATCTAGGGTTTAACTATGATCCCCAGATGGACACATGCCTTCACTCAAGGCATGAGGACAACCAACATTCTTGATGCAGCAATGGAAGCACTGAATAGCAGCATCTAACTGTTTTACAACATGGCCTCAGCTTCCGTGTCCCCCACCAACTTAGGTCAATGCAGCCTGTTATTTTTAGGTGAACGTCTGTAGCCACTTGACACCCCCTTCCCCAGAAAATACAAAGCCCCCCGCATTCAGCCCTAAGCCCCTATTTTAAGGTAGAAAGTTAAACAGTATCCTCCTAGATAAAAGGATGACAAGTTTCACTTGAGACACTTGCTGGTGCTAAAGTATTAAATGGCTTCAGGACTTTTTAGATAGATTGTCACTTTACAGTAGTGTTTTGCCCCTCTTCCTGAGCTCATGGATCCAGAATGCTGCAATTACATTAAAGGTAAAGGTAAAGGACCCCTGACAGTTAAGTCCAGTCGCGAACGACTCTGGGGTTGTGGCGCTCATCTTGCTTTACTGGCAGAGGGAGCCGACATTTGTCCGCAGACAGTTTTTCCGGGTCATGTGGCTAGCATGACTAAGCCACTTCTGGCGAAACCAGAGCAGCGCATGGAAACGCCGTTTACCTTCCCGCCGGAGCGGTACCTATTTATCTACTTACATTGCGTGCTTTCGAACTGCTAGGTTGGCAGGAGCTGGGACCAAGCAACGGGAGCTCACAGGGACTCAAACCGTGAACCTTCTGATCGGCAAGCCCTAGGCTCAGTGGTTTAGACCACAGCACCACCTGGATCCCACCTACATTACTCTGTGCCAAAATGGCTTCATCACTAGAGCTGGCTGATTTAATCCTGCATCACCAATGGAGCCTCTGAGCCATGTACCACAAATGTACTAGTAAATCTAGTACAACACCTTAAGCTGATCTAATGTAGCTCATCTGTGCTTTTGATGTACAGGTCCTTTTGATCTACTTCAAAGGAAAATCAGAAAGGAGAAACTAAAATAAAGACAGTAACATGTTATGACAGTTGTAGTTTTTGCACTGCCAAATTGCAGTAAGGCTATTCTTCCTGAGTCTCATCCCAGGAATGCAGAAATTTTAAAGTTCCGTCTTAATCGCATTAAGTAGTTTTCACCTGCGTAAATAACCATATAATGGAGCAAAGTTCTTAAACATGAAACCTGTAGTAAGGTTGCTAGGTATCAGCTTGTTTATTGGCTGTAAGTTAAGCCTTAATTAAGCCATCAGCATGTTTACATGACACTTTCCTGGGGTAGTGCAGCACTTGGCTCTTCCCGACCATAAAACTCTCCTTTGGAAAGGTGGTGTTGGCAACAGTTAAGTGCCAGCGGTGTTTGTGGCAGCTTTATGTTAGGAACGTCTGCTCAGACACTTTCACAAGCATAGAAAATCAGCTAGGGAAAGTTTCAGTTCACTTTACTCACTAAAAAAAGGCATGGTGGCACCAAGCTTGCAGAAAACTCATGTCACAGTACTGCCCTGTTCTGCTGCTTGGCACTCAGCTTTCTGAATGGCAAGGCTAGCTAGCATTCCTTGCCTGCTTGTGCAGCCAAGAGAAATGGACAACCACCACTGGACAGCCTCATCCTTCTACGTCACATTCATGAGCCAATACCACAGGCATCTATTCAAGCCTTGTCCACTGGACTTATTACAACTGGCCAGAGACAAGGCTGAGAGGTTGGCTGTTGTCTTCGCCACCACCAGCCTGAGCATTTTCCCATGGTAGTGTGGATAGGCTATGGCAAGCAAAAGCAGCAAGCAGGCTGGATTTAAAAAAAAAAAAAAAGGAAGCAAATTGATTTCTTTTTAAATATAATTTTAAATATGAGTTGCAGAACTAGGTTTGTAATAAATACAGTGGTACCTCAGGTTAAGTACTTAATTTGTTCTGGAGGTCCGTTCTTAACCTGAACCTGAAGCACCACTTTAGCTAGTGGGGCCTCCCGCTGCCGCCACGCCACCAGAGCACAATTTCTGTTCTCATCCTGAAGCAAAGTTCTTAACCTTAGGTACTATTTCTGGGTTAACAGAGTCTGTAACCTGAAGCGTATGTAACCTGAGGTACCACTGTATAAGCAAAAGCATGTTAGCCCCATAGCTAAAATCTCTCAAAACCTAGTCAAATCTCTACTAGATACATTTCCAATGCTATATGTAAAACAACCAATTTGATGGTTGTCTAGTTGTTGTTTAGCCATTTAGTTGTGTCCGACTCTTTGTGACCCCATGGACCAGAGCACGCCAGGCACTCCTGTCTTCCACTATCTCCCACAGTTTGGTCAAACACATGCTGGTAGCTTCAAGAACACTGTCCAACCATCTCATCCTCTGTCGTCCCCTTCTCCTTGTGCCCTCCATCCTTCCCAACACCAGGGTCTTTTCCAGGGAGTCTTCTCTTCTCATGAGGTGGCCAAAGTATTGGAGCCTCAGCTTCAGGATCCGTCCTTCCAGTGAACACTCCAGGCTGATTTCCTTAAGAATGGATAGGTTTGATCATCTTGCAGTCCATGGGACTCTCAAGAGTCTCCTCCAACTCCATAATTCAAAAGCATCCATTCTTTGGCATCAGCCTTCTTTATGGTCCAGCTCTCACTTCCATACATCACTACTGGGAAAACCATAGCTTTAACTATACGGACTTTTGTTGGCAAGGTGATGTCTCTGCTTTTTAAGATGTTGTCTAGGTTTGTCATTGCTTTCCTCCCAAGAAGCAGGCATATTTTAATTTTGTAACTGCTGTCACCATCTGCAGTGATCATGGAACCCAAGAAAGTAAAATCTCTCACTGCCTCTATTTCTTCCCCTTCCATTTGCCAGGAGGTGATGGGACCAGTGGCTATGATCTTAGGTTTTTTGATGTTGAGCTTCAGACCATATTTTGACCTCTTCTCTTTCATCCTCATTAACAGGTTCTTTAATTCCTCCTCACTTTTTGCCATGAAGGTTGTATCATCTGCATATCTGAGGTTGTTGATATTTCTTCCGGCAATCTTAATTTCTTAATTTCTCAGGAGACAGATGAGGTGATCAAGCACTCCCATTTCTTTAAGAACTTGCCAGTTTGCTGTGGTCGACACAAATGCTTTTGCATAGTCAATTAGGCAGAAGCAGATGTTTTTCTGGAACTCTCTAGCTTTCTCCATAATCCAGCGCATGTTTGCAATTTGGTCTCTGGTTCCTCTTCCCCTTCGAAATCCAGCTTGCACTTCTGGGAGTTCTCGGTTCACATACTGCTTAAGCCTGCCTTGTAAAATTTTAAGCATAACCTTGCTAGCGTGTGAAATGAGTGCAATATTGTGGTAGTTGGAGCTTTCTTTGGGATTGGGATGTAGTTTGGTCTTCTCCAATCTTCTGGCCACTGCTGAGTTTTCCAAACTTGCTGGCATATTGAGTGTAGCACCTTAACAGCATCATCTTTTAAAATTTTAAATAGTTCAGCTGGAATATCATCACTTCCACCGGCCTTGTTATTAGCAGTGCTTTCTAAGGCCCATTTGACTTCACTCTCCAGGATTTCTGGCTCAAGGTCAGCAACCACACTACCTGCAGTGTACGAGACATACATATCTTTCTGGTAGATTTCCTCTGAGTATTCTTGCCACCTCTTCTTGATGTCTTCCGCTTCCGTTAGGTCCTTAACACTTTTGTCCTTTATTATGGTAATCTTTGTACGAAATGTTCCTTTCATATCTCCAATTTTCTTGAACAAATCTCTGGTTTTTCCCATTCTATTGTTTTCCTCTATTTCTTAGGAATCTACAATTTATTATTGGGATTCAGGTGGTAGCTTTGGCAGAAGTCTGAACCCACTGGATGATTTAAAATTTTATCCAAGTGTCATCTAACCACCACCTTTGTTCGCTTCTCAAATTGTGAATATTGTGACCACCTAATCACCAAGAACACTTCCCATCTCACTGGACAAACTTGCTTCTGGACATTAAATTAGAACAGCTAGTTGAAGTACCAGATGGTTGGTGGGTAAATAAGTTATCTGTAATTGAGCATCAATAGAAGTGAAATGACATGAAGATCTTTACTGGTGCAATGAAGCAATTCCCCTCCCCACAACAGGTGTATTTTTGCACACATACTGCTTGAAAAAAATGCAGGTTTCCAGTTACATAAGCAATACATTGTGCATCTTTCAAAATAGTAATATTGTTTTAAATTTCTAACAAATTTTGGCAAGGATCCAGGGGGCTACTTTAGGCACTTACGTATGTTTGAGAATATTCCCCCCCCACCCTTTGAACAGAATACTCTTTTTCCATTATCAAACTGACTTTTCAAACCTCTGTTTTACAAGCAGTTGGTACTGGAGATTGCTGCTTGGGAAATAAATCCCTTAATAGTGATAGCTATTTGCATCCTGGTATGCAAACAAACTTTTAAACAGGTAGCATTAACCCTCAATATGAGATGTTGGGGACACACAATAGGGGAGTGTTGGTTCTGTGATCTGCTTATTTCCAAGAGGTATTTGATTAGTTACTGTCAGAGAGATGCTGGGCTACACAGACCCTTGATTTGATCTAGCAGGCTCATTTGACAGGAATAAAAAAATACTGAAACCATCCTTACCACTGTCATCAAGCAATCAGCGTGCATTCTTTTAATTTGAAGCTTGCTTTAAGTTGATCTACCCTATGATAATGAGCTACAGCAAGAGCATGTTAGATTAGAATGACTCTCTTGCATTCATTGCTATGTAAGCATTTGACATATTTGATTTTGACTGATTTGATTAATTATATTTCTATGCCACTTTTCATTCAAATGAATCCCATGGCGGCTTACAAATAACAGGATAGAACACATCAGAACATCAGAAATACAGCATAAATCTTGTGGAATAATTAACAAATCATCAGTGAAACGACAACAGTTAACAAAACAACAACAAGAAAAGATCGTCACAATTAAAGCAAAGGTCCTATTCTATGACTAACAAATCAATACAGCATTTATAATCTATAAAACAATATTAACATCAACAAATAGCAGCCAAAAAATAAACTAAGCACTGCAAGGTTCACATACACACGTCCCACACCCCACAACTCAAACTTTTACTC
This sequence comes from Podarcis raffonei, assembly GCF_027172205.1. Lineage (NCBI taxonomy): Eukaryota > Metazoa > Chordata > Lepidosauria > Squamata > Lacertidae > Podarcis > Podarcis raffonei. The sequence goes on along the minus strand of NC_070615.1, from coordinate 37,070,238 downwards.
TATTCTGCTTATTAAAATATGTATACATATAATGCCCATGGCAGCAACTCCTTTCTGAAGGTTCCTCAGGCTGGAGGTGTAGCAGCACAGGTGAAACCAACCACCCCGATGGCAAAAAGTTCCCCTCTCTCCTCCCTCTGGATACAGCTCTTATTAAGACTCTTAGGGCTGGAGGGTAGGGCAAAGCCAGTGGAAAAAACCATTACCTGCTGGCCAACACAGTCTCTCTCCCCTCACTACCGACATAGTTAGGATCATACTATTACAATCACATTAGGCTACAAACAACATCAGGTTCAGAAGATATTAAAAAAACCGTATGGTGCATGTTGTTCAAAAGTTCTGCTATGGTCCTCCCTACTTCTGTTGTATGGTGGATGAAGCAAGTCAGCCTTCTTGTTTCATCTGAACACAAGCTTGTGGTTTCCCCCCTCAATTGCCCCAACCCATCATTTATTGTGATGTTAACTGGGCTACAGTGTCCCAATCAAAAGTACAGAAAGGCTGCCCACAGCATGCACCAAATTAGCCATTACTCTAATAAATCCAGATTTTGCCGCTCATAGTAGCAACGGAAGCAGTGTTTGAGGTGCTCGCAAATGGAGATATGCACCTGGTGCCCTGCTAATTTTGAACCCTGAACGGAAGTACTTAATCCTCCATATGTCCAGGTAAATGTAAGCCAAGAGTTTTGCAAAAATATATGACTAGTCATATGGACTTGTTACCATCTTCTAAATCTATACTTGCTGAACAGTTGTGCTAGAGAAGATAGAAGTCTTGATTAATAGCTCTATGGACCCAGGTTTCTTCATTTTTGATGGTGAGAAGGCGACACCATACAGACTGTTTAGCAGGCAAATACATAGTAACACAGATATGCTGTGAACGGAGGGGGGGGGGCCTGCAGTTGAGGTTGGCAAAAATTGCTCCATCCCTTACACAGAGGAGCCATTTAGGATCCAAGTTAACTTGTAGAGGAAAGGAACCTTGAAAAGGGTGGCTAAGGCCAAGCAACTCCCACTTTTCTGATATCGGATAATCCTGTTGGAAGATGCACTGCTATAAAAATTGGCTGTAGAAATTTTATTACTAAGCACACAAATGATGATAGTCACAAGAGAAGTGCAACTGGCAGAATTTAGCTAGGCACAGTAACAGCTGAACAACTCTGTCCTAAATAACTCTTTGCGTATCTGAAACTGGGGAAAAAAATGTGCAAGTAGACACAGTGAATCTTACACAGGTTGTAGAATCCACCTTTTCCTGTCAGAGGCTTGAATTTTAATTATACAGTGCATACCATGACCATGAGAATAGTTTTGAATGCTTGCCCAGTCTTTGCTGCACAGAGTTGCTAAAGCTTTGTTGATGAAGTATGTGAAGTTGTGGTTTTATAATGGAGGCTTCCAAACAACTGCTTAATTTAGTTATTCTAGTAGCCACTGCTCTGATAATATATTTAATGGCACATGGTGTAAAGCCATGTACAGCTTTCATGCAGGAATATTGATTTTGGTGGAATATTGAATGAATGCCAGGAAGTTTGTGATCTATAGAAGGATTAAAGAATTAAGACACAGCCTTGTTAGTTTAGTCACAAAACCAGCTGCTACTTTCAGAACCTCTAACTTGCTTGAGAAGGAAGATACTTTAGTTAAGTGTTTTCAGTGGCAGTCTCAAGTCAGAGGTTCTGAAAGTAGCAACTGGTTTTGTGACGCAATTCTTTAAAAGTCAAAGTCCCACTGCAACAGAATCTTCATTTTAATCAAAAATTATTAGCATAATCTAGAAAGTGCTGACAAGATAAAGGCAAATGATCTAGCCACTTCATTCTCCTTGATTCGACAGTAAGGCAGCCTTTGGTCAAGAGTCCATATGACAACAGATTTAGGAGATAGTCTTCTTCATGTTCAAGCAGAGCATATCCTTGCCACAATAGTTAGGAGGACTACACTAATACTAATCTGAATGAGGGAAAACCTTCTTGCACCAAGAGTTAACAGGGAGGTCAGCTAGGTACCTTAGATTGAAAAACTGTCAGAAATCTTGCAGAGCTCTAAGATGAGGAACTGGACAGAAATGGCTTTAACTGGGATGTATGGACAAGCCATTTGAAAATATTTAAGTGGCCTGCTCAGGTCTAAGGAAGGTTGGTAACATACAAATACAAGTCTTCCTTAATTTTTACTGGAGTACATCATCCAGTTACATTTTATTAGTTCAGCCCTAGTACAGGTGTCTATATTGGAAGCCAAGCCTCTTGCTATTTGGAAATGGATTTATATTATAGCAGCTTTCTAGCAAACCTAATATTTTTTTCATTGCTCTAGTCTAGTTAGAAAAAAGCTTGTAATTACAGGAAGAAACCCTGCTTTGTAGCATGACTTCTACATGCTGGGAGAAATCCATCAAGGTAGCAAGCAAGTCTAGATTCATTTCTGCAAATTAAAGAGAACACTTCCATACAAATGAAGACACAGCAACACAAAAAGGATGTAGGCATACCATACACTTCATAACATATATACTCATCCATCAACTTAAAAGCTTCTGTTGTGGGTTTTGCAGCTGGCATTTCCTAGCATTACAAAGTTGAAGTTTTATTTGCCTGCTATGTACACTTAATTGCTGTTGGAAAAACCTGAGCAGGATTTTGTAGCATAAAGATGTGCTAACATAGCACTCAACCTCCTTCCCCCTCCCACTTGCCCCACCATAGTCAACTGCCATTCTACCTATAGGACTGAGAACCTGTTTCTAAAGATTTGACTTAGATGTGTCCTCATGGCCACAAATTTACTTACTTACAGATTTAAGGTAATTTTATCTTAATTCTGCCAGAATGTGGAGTACTAGCACACCATGACTTGTGCCCCACCCAACATGTAAAGCACTCTGCAACTTCCTCTTGCCATTTGAAGGAGTGGAGGATCAACTCTCCGGGGAGATCCTGAACTTTGTGAGGCATAAAGAGGTCACGCTAGGGCTCTGCGAACCTCAAAACCCGAGGAGGTAAATCCTCGGGACAGGGGGATCTGGCTGCGTTCAGGGTGACTCTCCTGTGTGTGTGCCAAACCTGTCGGGGTTTGGTAGGGAGCCAGGACTGAAGACGCGAACCCTAGGATACATTCTAGACCTGCAAAGCGATGCCACAAGCTCCAAAGGAGAAGCGGTAAAGCATTCCGAGAAATAAGGTTTAATTCCTGACTTTGACTTCTCAGTGGTTTCTTACAGCAACTTGCCATTCACAAACATTCAAAGAATCAGCTTGCCCATCTTTGGACTCTTCCTGTTTTCTCTCCCTGCCTCCAACCCCCAGTTGGGTGTTAAACAGTTCATTTCTTGCACATGGGAATTCAGATAAAAGCTTAAAAAGATCTTGGCTCTATCAGTTCTTATTTAGGCAAAAATGTATTACGCAAACCTTCATTCAAATTGTGAGCAACAGTAAGCCAAGACATCCCATTTTTGCTAGGCAAGTTTGGAGATCACTAACAGAGAGAAGAAAGGAGGCCTTCGATTAGCAGCTTAAAGTAGAGTGAATGATGGACCTATGCCTGAAAGAGCATATGGTGTTCTTTTTGGAGAGTGGGGGAGAGGGCTTCAAGCATGTGCAGTGCTTTAAAGCTAGAAGCTGAAATATCACAGGTACTTAAACTGGCTGGCTTTCTGGGGTTGCAGATCATCTGTCAACAATACATCTCTAGCTTCTCTTAACACTTCAAGTGGTAGTAATAGACAGTTCCTTGTCTGTGGATCATGAAGATCCAAGTTAGTATTGGCAGATGTTTGCAAAGTTTGGGAGAAGAATGCACTGTGTTTCAAAAAGATTCTCCGCCATCTTAACTCTGGCACAAAGATCCCCAATGGAAGGCAGGGCAGGCTATCACTTAAAAGCTTATCTGAACATTTAATGTCAAGATCAGAAAAGCAAATGTGTTTTGGACTGGTTCAGCACACCTTACTTGGTATTCACACCAACAAACCCTCATTTATTTTTTAAAATAAAACATTATGAGTAGGTCACTTAGTTGCGCGGAAGCCTAGGGAAAGCTAAGACCAGCATTCTGTAGGGCTTCCAGAGGCCAAAGTCAGACATCCATTCGCCTTCACACCTTCCACCCATTTTACAAGTTACAATCAGGATCTGCAAATATTCTACAGTTTACAGTACTTAGAATTTTGGGGATGACAAGAACACCATCTCATCATCAATAGGAACTAGCTGTTATGCAACTATGTCAGCCAGGGCTGAAAACAAAGCTTTTACTCATTTCTGTGGAAAGGAGACTTGTAGACCAACATACTATTGGATGATGGTTTAATTGAAGAACCGCAGAATGAAACACTTGACAAAGTGACAGTCACATTAGGACAATGATCACAGCAATCCATGTTCATTTGTCTGTCTCAGCTTTGGAAAAAATGAAACTACGTTTTACTGACATGCTTATCTACTGCAGAACTCTAGAAGTTTCCTAAAGTGCAGTTTGACATGGCCAGAGTATAACATATGGTGTTAATGGTTGCTTATATGAAGTTCCTAGCGGATCCCTCCTATGTCATCTTCAACCAGGCCTTTGGCTGCTTAATATTCTACATGGTGTGTTTTTTTTGGGGGGGTGTGTTATTTTGTTGTTCGTTTTAACTATTTGTGTTTTTACCTTGTATGTTTACTCTGTGAACTGCCCTGAGATCCTGTGATGAAGGGCAGTATATAAATCTAGTAAGTAATAATAAAATAATTTAGACGTGGCGTGCAATCTCGTGTGTTTGTTTCTGGTATACTAGAATACTGTATGAGATGTTAACAGTCTATGACCAATCCGAACATCTGGCAATACCCGACTTTAGTAAGCTAGTCCATGCTAACTGTAATGCTATTTTTAAGCTTTGTAACAATCCGCTTTTGGTAACAGAACTCTGTGAAGTTTAGTCAAACAATCTTGTTGGTCAGGAAATTACAAGAGAAGAAGCCATTTTAACAGCTTCTGCCTCTTTAAAGCAGTCCAGAAAGCTCTTGTAATACATTAAGTTTTGCTTTCATTATTCTTCTCCACAATCCACCCAGCTAAAGAGCAATTAAGAGATTTTTTTTTAAAAGCTGTGCAGCTAGTCATATTGGGAGCAGAAATGTGCTCCCTAGCCAGGCAATTCCAGGTTTCACCTTTCTAAAGATAGATGCACATTACAAGGAAGATTATATCAAGTAGGAAGTTAACATGGATCAGTATGTAGTACTTGTAACCACTGGAAATTATTGTCACCCATTTCCTTTTGCCATAGAGTCTAACTATGTTACATGGAAATATTAGATAATCACATCACTCAGAAGCATCTGATAATCCAATGAAGCAGGGAAAACCCACAAGCCTTGTGATTAGAGATCAGTCACCAAATAAGTATCACAAAATATGGTTGTATGCTTGAAGGTCATGATGGCACTTGCAGCAGAAAGGTAGCACCATCACAAGGTTAGCCAGCAATGACCAGAATGAGTTTTATAAGCTGTTTACTATCATCAGAAATTAGTGTGTACAGGACCAAGATATGGGTGTTTATACAACATGGTTTCTGTCTCAAGCTGGCTAGCACAGAACAAGGCCTGAACTTAGTAGTACTAGACTGGTCTTGCACAGCTCATGAGGAACTAAGACATAGTGTCTTATTTAAGGTGTGCCAGGGCAGTGTTCAATGACAAACCAACAGGTACTAAGTCATTCATCTTAAGACACTGCATATCCATGTCTCTGGAATGGAAGCCTTTGACAAGTTAGCTTCTTGCTTCTCTGAAGATTAGCATTCAGTGCCATTTGCAGTTCACTAATAGACTGCTAGTTAAGGTGTCTGGGTATTTAACAGAACATCCACCAAGAACTATGTATGGTTGTCCAACACAGTTTTAATCATGAATACCTTTCCACAAATTGATGCAATCTGCAAGTTCTATCAAACCACTTTTCAACATATGAACACAGCCATCTATCTGGCAGAGGCTTTCTCAACAGTGCTTTTCACAACAGGACAAAAACGTCCAGGTGTTTAGCCAACGACCGGATCTGATCTAGAACAAGTCTGTCAAAGCAACTGTTCACACCTTATTGCTACTTTGTCTAGTCCAATGCAGGTCTAGTCCAATGCAGGGAACAATACTCAATAGCCAACTCAACTTGGGGTGCTACTGACAACATGAGCTTGCAATGCAAGTTTTCCATTTGCTGCTTTAAGGGACTACAGTTGGGACACTATTTTGAAATATCACGCATTCAGACTACTAGACTAGCCATCTGCGAACCCCTTTCCCTATATAAATGCTTCTTACATTTAGTTATCACTAGGAACATCTGCATGTCAGATAAGGAATCTACCTCAAAGGATTCTGGGGCAGCTTGGTCTGTTGGGCCCATTTAAAAGACAGCTTTATACAGGAACAGCACACTGCTGAGAGGAAAACAGTATACAAGCCATCTTCCCAAGACAACTTTGGTTGTTACTGGCCTTCTCAGAGTCACTGATCCTGGCAACACAATTTGGAAACCCCACCACAACCAGTTTCCACTGGAACAGAACCCATCCAGTTCCCCACACTCTGCCAGAATAGATAAGAGGCAGTTGTATGTAGCTATTCTGCAGGGAAATGTTGCTTGGCTAGAATGTGCCCTTGAACTCTGATCATGCATCTTGCATGGCTGGATAAATGACAGGGGGAAGCAGAGGAGCCAATTCCTAGGGGCCAGGATCCCTCACCATAAAATATTTGAGGAAGCCCACCCCACCCCACCCCCAGTTGATGGACACTGCCACTGTGATAGATTATGCGGGGCTGGGCTTACCTCCCCTCCCCAATATTTTATTCAAGTTCACACCCCCCCGGGGGGGGGGAAGAGTGTAGAAATTAGCCTATTGCACAAAGTTGCTAAGGAAGTCATATTAAGTTCAGCAATCTTCTCATGTACAGTGGGAATTTATTTATTAACTGCTAAGTTTCCTTTTGCCCATATGCTAATTTCATTTGATTTCAGTAAAATAATTCCTGAAGACAAAATCAGTGGCCTAACTTGATCAGAAAGTACTGGTGTGCTAGGTAAGAAACAGCAATTGTCTTAATGAGAGCCAGAATATTGTAGTGGTTAGAATGACTAACTAGTACTGGGGAGATTCTGGTTCAAGTCTCCACTCAACCGTAAAGCTTCAACCTTGGGCTAGTCACTATGTCAGTGTAACCCTACCTCTCTGGGTTGTTAAAAGGGGAGAGAATAAAGAACAGCCTAGAGTTCCTTTGAGGAAGAGCTATGCATCTCCCCCCCCCCCTTTTTAAAAAAGTAATGCAGTGGATACTCTAGAACAGGCTTCCTCAACCTCGGCCCTTCAGATGTTTTTGGCCTACAACTCCCATGATCCCTAGCTAGCAGGACTAGTGGCCAGGGATGATGGGAATTGTAGTCTCAAAAACAGCTGGAGGGCCGAGTTTGAGGAAGCCTGCTCTAGAACTATTCAGGTGTGCAATAGCTCAGTGGAGCTTTATATGGAAGGAGATTCTCCTGGAGGCCAACTTATATGGATGATTATTTTCAAGTTATGCTCAACTCTAATGGAACTTACTTCCAATTGCTACCTAAACAGCACAAGGAATTTTATAGTTGGCTAGTTAGAGCCATGCTGGTAGTTTGATGCAATTTGTACATGGGCGTCAAGACCCCCCTTATTAAACTTAAAAGCAGCAGCAATAGTTTAGCAAGAAGCATATTTTACATGACTACAGATAACAGCAGCAGCAGTGCTTGCTAGATTATCCTTACACATTTAAGGAAAGCAGTAAAGTTTAGTGTATCTGCATTTTTCAATTAGTAACAAAACTTTGAAATTCCTCTTCCAAAAACATTTACATTACATTTGTAGGTGCTTTATAAAGTGGAATTAAAGGCAATTTGACATAGCTCATTTTGTTTAGTGGTCAAGCAATTAAAGACTTCTGTGGACTTCTGGACAAGTGCTATGGACAAGTTTTGAAAGAAAGAAATGAAAGGGAAGGAGCTGCAACTGAGAGACTAGAACAGTTTTGTTGTCACAGCTGGCTAGCACTCTTATTCATCAAGAGCTATTTATTAAGGACTCTGATTATTTAACCACCACTTCCCATCCAATACAGAATCTTTCAGTATGACCATGCTCAAAATTTAGGTAGCCCTTGCAGAGTGTTATTTGCATTTCACAAGTAAGTCCTCTCCGCTTAAACAGAATGGTGTATCAGTTTAATATGCTGGCATTCAGTTGATAAACCAACATACAGATTCAAAAATGACACCTCCAGGAAAGTCTTGTGTAGAGATAGCTTCACCCAGGTCTTTTTCTAACACAACATTTCAGTTCCAGAGCAACCCCAATAGGACTTTGGAGGGCAAGCTGCATACTACATCTCAGCAAGGATAAGCCAGATTTTGCAACCGGCAGACAGCAAGTTAATCCAAGCGCTGCACATCCATCTGACTGCCTTGTGGGAGTGCTTGCTTGGTACAAGATGGAAGATGTTCCAGCCTCACTGGCCTGGATGAACTGACCGCATGGAATCATGACTGCATGGAATCACCTAGGTTTAGGTTAATTTAGCACTCCGGATGGCATGTAGTGAAGAAGCAGAGGCTGCAACCCCCTCCCTCCCTGCAGTCACATGGCCAGCCAGGGGCTCCTCTAGCAGCTGACACTCTTCCCCTATGACGTCACCCTCATTGCCCCTTTGCATCTCTGCTTTCCGAAACAGCAGTAGTCTCCTTTTCTCTTTCTCTTTGCCTCTGCTCCCCCCTCCTGCCAATACCCCGGATGAGCCAGCTGGTAGGAGTAGGGCTACAGAAGGCAGAACTGAGAACCTTCAAAAAGGGAGAGAATTAAGTAGAAAAAGGTAGACACTGAAGCAACGGAAGTGACAGGCAGAGCACGTCCAGCTGGGCTGGGATTTCGCCCCCGCATTGCCCTCTCTCCCCTATCACTTGGACAGGGACATTCCTGCGGCCACAGAATGGCAAGACAAGGAGAGGCAGGCCGCTTAAGCCAAGCCCTGGAACTGGGACAGGCTGGAGCAAGGAAGGACACCTGCTGTCTCTTGCACTGAAGACCAGGATACAATATAGAGCCGGCAGATTAAATATTGAAACTAAATACATGTTGCCCCTCCCAGGTTGTAAGCAAAGGGAACCCCAGTTAATTTTAAATGAAAGCTTTTTTAAAAAAGAAAGAAAAATCCAATAATCAGCAGTATGCCTGCAGGCACTCTCCATACCCAAGCAGAGAAAGGAGTCAAGGAACCACATCCCCTATTGCCCCCGCCCAATAATTCCTTCCTTTCCCCAACCACCCCACAAGCTTTCTGCAGAGGGGTTGCCAACCTTGGGAAGCAGGGGGAGGGGAGACACTAGATCATTCCCTCTCCAAGTAGGGCAGGGAAGAGGGGAAACACCTTGGCAGAGGGAAAGAGGTAATGCCAGACTTGCCGCCTCCCCGTGCCCACGCCTTTCTTGCCTCTCCCAAGTCCAAAGGCAGGACAAGGAAGACGGTTTCGTGGAGAATTGCACAACAGGAGCAGGAAGGTGCTGGGAGAAATGGGATGGAAGCCCCCATTCCCCCTAAAGCATAGGAGGGGGGTGGGGAAGAAATGACACACACACATATATAAAACAGGCAGCCAGGAGATGTCCTCATGGAGACACGAAAGAGCCTCAGGGTTTGGCCAAGGCAAAGCTACCCCCCTCTCAATACTGTATAACGATCCCACTTGTCCCCCTCCCCGCTTGCGGCAGGATCTCCTCCCAGGATGTGCAAAAGAGGCGAGTGGGTGGGTTGGAACAAAGTCACCCAACTGCTGCAGAGCCACCCTGGCTGAGCCGAGCGCCTTCCCCCCCGCAGCGATCAGGATGACACCCAGCCCAGTTACGCAAGGCCACACAACAGCAGCAGCAGCAGCCTCCTCACATGACGTCCTTCCTCAACCAAACCCCCACCGCCGAGCCCCACCCGTGGGTCCTCGTCGGAAATACCCCACAGCCTCACCGCTGAAGATCATGGCAGCCGAGGCACCCATGACGGCGAAGAAGCAGGAATATTCGGGAGGAGCGGTGGTGGCTGCGGACGACATGGCTGCTGAGATGCACCGAGCCGGCGGGGGGAGGGAGAGTTTTAAAAAATAAGAATAAGCAGCGAAAGGGGGGTGGAGGAGGACGGCTACGTCGGCGCCAAGCTGAGCCGGGCGAAGGGCTGGCGGCCGTGAGCTGCAAGAGGCGGCGGCAGCGGCGGGTGACGGGGCTCCTTAAGTCCTCTAGCGCCGCTGCTTAGTCCTCTACCGCCAAGCGGTATTCAAACGTCCTGACAGGCGGCGGAGGCTGCTGCAAAGACGGCGGGCCTCGTTGGTTAGCGTTGGCAGCGGCGCTCTCCGGCTCCGTCGCTCCTCCTCGTCCTGCAGCTGCTGCTCCGCCACTGCGCTCGCGGTTCGCTCTAAATACCCAGCCACCGCAGGACAAAATGGCGGCTGCCCGGGGGTCACGTGGGCCCGAGACGGGCACCTCCTCCTCCTCCTCCTCCTCCTCCCTTCTCTTGGAATGTGCCAAGGGAGAGAGGGAGGGGAAAAAAGGGAGGGCTCTTAATAGGGAACCACCTCCTGCTCCTCCTCCGCGGTCATTTCGCTGATCTGTGATCATGAGGACGGTTTTCATTTTGCTTTTTAGGGTTCGTGAAAGAGGAATGTCAGACAGGGTCTTGGGGTGTCTCTTCCGCCGACCCCCCCCCCGTCGAAGCAAATGGCTCGGGTGGTTCAGCCCTCTCAGGATTTCTCGGCGCTCTCTGTCAGTGGAGGGGCGGGGTTTATTTGTTCCCCCTCCCGTCAGGTGAGCGTGATTCAGCGCTGATTAACATAAAGGGCGGGGGCAGCGCGACAAGCCCAGCCCCCTTTTCTCGCCAGGCTGTTGATAGGCCTATCTGCCTGATAGAGGTAGCGTCCTCGATCCTCAAATAATAATAACCTGGTTGTGGGTTTTCCTCACCAGAAATGAAACCACAGTCTTACAATGGGTGCAAATTTTGCCTTTTTACAGAACTTTCTGCACCTCTCTGTCCTCGGGATGCATAAGAATTCAAGGACTCATTCCAGCCAGGCAAAACCCATTCAATGTATAAATCAAGGCTGGTGAGGGGGGTGGCCTGGGGAGAGTTCAGGGGGCCAGAGAGGGAAGACTTAAGGGCCACATTTGGCCCCTGGGCCTGAGATGATAGGGCCTTAGCTGCCTTGTTCCAATCAGGCTATTGGTCCATGTATCTCTGTATTCATTGCCAACAGCTCTCCAGGGTTTCAGACAGAGCAGAGGGGTTTGCCCATTTTATATGGAATATTCTGGTTTTTAACCTGGGATCTTCTGCAGGCAAAGCAAATGCTGTACCACTAAGCTACAGCCTTTCCATCTGCTTCATCAGATACATAAAATGAACAGAGAAGCTCTTCAAAATAAGCAATAATTTCAAATAAAATATTGTGGTATAATACACCGCAAACATTCCCCCCCCATCCTCCGCTCTTCCAATACTCTGCAAGTATTACTCTGTAAAGAATATGTTCTGTAATGCTGCAATTCTTTATGGAGGAGAATGTCCTCATAAAATCAGTGGGACTTAGGTTTGAATAGACATGCATTGGATTGCAGTTAAGGTATCTGTGTCTTGCTTTACAGAGGACAATCCTCTATTTAGAGGGCTGTCCGGTCCATGTCTGGTATAAAGATAAAATGGCCATAGGAAGGGAGAGAGGGAGCCTTAAAGTTGTCCTTCAGCTGTGAGCATCTGGGTGGGTGGCAGACACTGCGGGCACACAGATCACTTAGTCACTGTCTTCAGAATGGTTAGTGAGAAGTATACCTATTTAAGTTGCAGTGATTTCAAAATCTGCTTCTGTACATATAAATTATAATATGCAAATGTTAAGTAAATGTGCCCCTTTTTTTGGTGCTGCATTGTCTTTTTTGGTGATGAGTTGGAAACCCTAATGGACCACTTTACGCTGCAGTCATAAACATGCTTACTAGGGAACTGGATTCATCAAACTTAGTGACACTGGAAAAGGTGGTGGCATCTCAACTCCAGACAGTCATGGATGATACTTCTTTACTTGGTTCCATTTCTGTCCAGTTTCTGACCTGGTTATGAGGCTGAAACTGCCTTGGTCATCCTGCAAATGACCTGTGCAGAGACAGAGCCTTTTCAGTGGTGGCTCTTCCAGGGCTTTTTTTCAGCTGGAACTCCAGCACCTCTTTGTAGCATAACAGCAGCTCAACGACTTAGGGTTGTCTGTAAAAAAAAAAGAGGGGGGGAGTTCCTGCACCTCTTTTTCTAGAAAAAAAGCACTGGACTCTTCACCTATGATCATCCTCACTGGAGATATTTGTCAAGTTCCATCTGTGGATGCTTTTTGAACCTCTGCCTCTTCTGCTTAGCCTTTCTTGGTGGTGGTTAATTGTTGTTGTTGTTAAAGTTTTGGCCTCCCTAGATTTTAAAAAAATGTTTAAGCCTCCCTGGTTTGATCTCTCTGGTGTTGATCTGGTGTTAAGTTTTAATTTGTATATTCTGTTTTGATAGTCTTTTTTTCTGTTGCCGGAATCCGTTTTGTGAGGACGTGGTTCTAAAAGGTGGAATATAAATGTTTAATATAAATAATAACACTGAGCGAAACTCAGGAATGATTTACAAAGGGTTTGCGTGTTAAGTTCTTGTGACGTGCTTGACTTCTGTGTAGGACACCTTATAATGTGTGAAGTCCATAATGCACAGCCGTGTCCGCATAACCTCTAACAGTACTTATTTATATGTGCGTTCTAGTTTCACCTTGTTGATATCTGCAGCAGGTGAGCCTCTTTCGTGTCCCAGCTGTACATGGTTAAATAGTGCTGCACCTTTTTCCTTACAATGTGTACCTGTTGCTAGTGTAGACTGAAGTACCTCATATGTTTTACGTACTGTTTTTCTAGGGAGCTGCAGGATGTCATTATTCTGAAAGTGCACGCTAAATTACTCCTTCAAGTATGAGTCCCATATAGATTGCAATAGTTATTGACCACGTTATATTATCTAAAAACTTGCTCTAAGCCCACAGGATAGAAGGGTGTTTTTTTTTTAATTCAATCAGTACAAAAGCATCCATATTTTCAGAGCTGAGATTAATGAATCAGTCTGTCTGCATCAAGGGTGGAGATTTTGTGGCCCTCCAGATCTTGCTGGACTACAACTCCCAACATCCCTGACTACTGGCCATGTTCACAGCGGCTGATGGGAGCTGGAATTCAACAGCATCTGGAGGGTCACAAGTTCCCCATCCCTGTTCTAGATACATCAGTCACTCTAGGAACTGAAAACAGGTTTTTGGAGTGAATGTTGTGTGACAAGAAAACACACACATGTATTTGTGTGTGTGTATTTGTATTTCCTATAAATAGCGAACTTCTAGCAGAAGCCCCACTACACTGGCAGAGGGTCAGTTATGCTCCCTCCTTGACAAAATACAAGCAGGCAGAGAGCACAATAAGCCTAAACAAGGCTCTAGTTCTCACTAAGGTGCTAAACCTGTGGCTGGGCTGTACCACTTCATATTGCTTAGGCACTTGAATGTATTTATAAACAGGGTTTTGTTTTTTAAAGCAAAAAGCCCAACATCCCTCCTCTGCAGGGTTCTTTCCTGACAAGGAAAGCCCCTCCTGGCACTTTCTATCAGTTGCAGAAGTGGGGAGTGCAAAAACAGCATGGTTGCAAAGTGAACGCTAATGGACATTGTTGCTAAATATCTTTCGCAATGACCCCCAGTTCATGCTGCGACTTCTGTTTGCTCACATGGGGTGGCCTTATACCCTGGTGCACAGAGTCCTTCTGGCTGCAAGACGGAAGCAGCCTGCAAACTGGGGGCTGTGGTACTTTATTATTATCGTATTGCTTGATCATATGCTGGCATTGAGCCGTTTTGCAGAGGCAGGACAATCCTGCCAATAGAGCCAGGGATCTTTCTTTGCCCTGGAGCAGAATATTTCAGTCCACAGCTGGCACCAGAGGCCAGCCTCCCCGGACAGCTGCTGAAGTTCCAGCATTCCAGGCTAGCCTCCTCTGCTATGATACTCCTTCCCTCAAAGAATTCTAGGAGCTGCATTTTATTAAGGGCACTGAGAGTTATTAGGAGACCCCTATTACTCTCACAGAACCACAAATTTCAGAGTTCTCTGTGAAGAAGGATTAGTTGTTAAAAAACACTGAGGATTATAGCTTTGTGAGGGGAGTAGGAATCACCTAACAATTCTCAGCACTCTTAACAAACTATGGTTCCCAAGATTCTTTGCAGGAAACCATGACTTTTAAAGCAGTATCAATGTTTCTTAAATGCACAGTATAGATGTGGCCTTAGCTGGCCAGTTCCAGTGGGAACTAGCCACTGTTGGGGGTCAGGCATGGAAAAATAGAGCTCTTTGTGCCATGTGGCCTCCTGTGTCCCCTCAGCAATCTTCCTGTACCACTGCCAGTGTTCAAATAAGTTTCAACTGCCAGTCCCAATGGCTTCTATATGTGGTGTGGAGAGGTGGACACCATCTTGACCTTTTGCCTCAGGCAGCAAAATATCTTGATCTGGCTCTTAAGGGGATCATGTGAGATGTAACTATAATTTAGTTAAGAGTTTTTGCATACTGCCCTTCTTCTTTTTAAAAAAATACCAAGTAAGTAAATAAATCGTGAGGACACTTAACATTACAATTTAAAACCAAAATATAACAATATACAGTAAAACTCAAAGTCAATAAAACAGTCGAGCAAAGTGGAAATTCCTCCCAACAAATAGTTTTATTAAGTTTCCATTTACATTTGTTCAACTGTTCACTCTTTATGCAATCCAAGTACTTAAAATGCTTCTACACAAAAGTGGAAAAATTCTATCAATACAAATTGTTCTAAAATATGAAACCATTCCCAGGTGATCATTCTGAAAAAAGCTATACATTAGTTCACTATAAGAACTTTGTTTAGCTGCTGTTCTTCCAGACCAGTCCTAGCTGCAAGAGCAGACTTTGGTCTTTCAGTTTTCAGCAGCTCCCTGCGCGAGGCCAAAATTCAATGCCCCCCCCCGCCTCTTGCCTTTGGTTCTGCTCAATATATTATGTTATAGTTACAATGTCCTGCAGCACCCCCTAGGCTCAGCGCCCAGTGCGGTGGAAATGGTAGCACTACCCTAAATGCCTTTGCTAGCTGTGCTTCACCTCTCACAGAACAACAATTCCCAGCACCCTTAATAAGCTACAGTTCCTAGGATTCTTTGCAGGGAAGGAGTGTGGTATGGTTTATTTATATACTGCTTTTTAGCTTAAGGCTCCCAAAGCTGTGAACAACAATATATATTAATGCAAATAAAATATATAATACAATATATCAATAAATCAAAACAAAATAAAATAGCATCAGAACTCAGCCACAACTACAGCTCCTGTAAACAGGATTTGAGTATCACCAGGCGCAGTGCACTGGAGATGGCAGAATTCTTCCATTCTACTTTGGTTCTTTGTGGGAGTGAAGAACCAGCATGTTGGAGTTTATTCTTACACACTGTGTTAGTCAAAACAGCACATTCCTAGCCATGTTTACTCCAGAGTATCACACTGTATTGCACAGGGTTCACTCCCAATAAGAGCACATTGTACTGTAATCCTAATGTTGCAGCTTTACATGCATTTACCTGGGAATAAATCCCATTGAATTCAACTGGATTTCCTTCTGAGTATGAGGCATCTGATCATAGCCTGCATTTTTAATCAAGGCTTATATTTTGATCAGATTCCTGTATTCTAAAAATGACCTTAAAGAAATATATATTTGTAAATGTTTGTATCTCTCATGCCAGGCAGAAACCATACTCTGGCAGCTGTTTATCTTCTTGATCAAGGGCCCCCCTGATCTATAGCAGTGTCTCAGGGTTGTAAAAGGAAATTACAGGCTAGGAGCAAAAGGTCACACTGACCATACAAATTATAGAATACAATCAAGGTTGCAAAAATAGTAATAATTATGGTGCCTCCCATTAAACTTGAGCCACATCTTCCTAAGGTTAAAAGGGCAAGAGCAAATAAACAGCAGCTAGACTAGGCAAAGCAGCTCTCTGAAACTGCTTTGAATCTTTGAATCTTTAGAATTTAGCTTAGCTTTTACTAAGTTCCCTTTCTTCTAAAAAAACTATATATGTATGAAATATTGGCTTAAATGTAATTATGCAAAGGATTTAGAAAGTAAGAAATCATAGAATCATAAAGTTGGAAGAGACCACAAGGGCCATTGAGTCCAGACCCCTGCCAAGCAAGCAGAAAACACCATCAGAGCACTCCTGACATATGGTTGTCGAGTCTCTGCTTGATGACCTCCAAAGAAGGAGATCTTTCATTGATAATGTGTGGGAAGATGAAATGTTAGTTAAGGCGCCTAGTCTAGGGCAAAAGATGAAATGTTAGTTAAGGCGCCTAGTCTAGGGCAAAAGGTTATCTGGTAATTAAGGTGCCTGGTCGAGGTAAATGTAAGATATATGACTACTTATTTGCCAATTATAAATAGAAGGAAATATAGCTCTTTGTCTCCCATAAAAGGTAATAGGAAATGGGTGTATCTTTTATGATTGGTTCTAGCAAACAGCCAATAGGAATTTCAACCAGGCTGATTGGACAGAGGCAGCCAAAGGAGGAGCAAGGGGGCTGAGCTGAGGGAATATAAGTGCTGGCCATAATGGCAGAAGGCCAGGCCAGAGCTTGGTAACCATATACCACTGTGCCTCTCATTTATTTGTCTGACAAATAAATTATTATTTTAATTTCTCTATTGCTGCGTTGAATATTTCATTCCAGCTAAGCGTTAACCACAAGCAGGGTGCTACAAGTAGACATGCTAATCCTTTATATATACCCCCAACCCTTTGATGTATTTATGTATTAGGGAAAGCTGGTTGATCCAGCATAGTATTGTCTACGTTGATTGGCAGTGGCTCTCCAGAATTTCAGACGAGAGTCTCCCCCACCCCATTCTGGATATGCCAGGGATTGAATCAGGGATTTTCTGCATGCAAAACTATAGCCCTTGCTTTGGAAGGGTATGCATTGTAGTTTGCATGTTGTTTAACAGTGCCTTACTTTGGATTTATAATCGTATACTGTAATTTATTTTTTTAACCTGACACCCTCACCCCCACCATTGTGCATCTCTCAAGCGCCCAGCTGAATGATCCTCAGCTTACAGTATCTTAATAGCTCTCAATAAATGTTGAAAGCTGTCTGCTGCTCGTGGTGGTGAAGGATTAATAGCGGTTTGAATCTACGTAGCTGCAGCTCAGGCCAGCGAGTGGATATCTGTGTCCTCTGCCAGGTGCAAAACAGGAAGGGAATGGCAATGAGCAGGGATGGGGACATGAAGGCAGAGGGAGCTACTTGCATTTCTGGATTTTGTGAATTGTGAGGTCAGTCCCCAGAACTTGCCCCCATTTAGGGATTGGTTGCCAAGAGCACCATTAGAAAAGCAGCTGGACTGTGTAGTGCAGATTATTGCATTGGTTCCGAGTTAAATGACAGAGCTGCTGACACAGGCCTGTAATACAAAAAAAGAAAGAAAAATCTTAGCATCCCTCTTACAGCCCAGTCGACTACAGCTTGCAGATTTATGGGGGAGAAACCAGGGGAAAGCAGCATTCTGCCTGCGTGAAGATATTGAGAGCGTTTGTATGTGATTTCTGCCTCTAGCCAGGCTGCTTTTGTAGCAGAAAGCGATCAGAGGGCATTTAAAGGTTATCAATTGCTATCTGACAGCAGGAGACGCAAGCAGTTTGGGGGAAAGAGAGGATTTACTGCAAACACATGAGATTTCAGAACACCCCCTGCTACTTTTCAGCAGGGGTGTTGATTTTTTTTAAAAAAATAATCGTAATCCAGGCCTGTAGGTACCAATGAAATTGACACAGTCCTCTTAATGAAGAGGAGGTAAGCCCAGTTTTTGGGAGGACAGGATAAATTTGATTCTGGACAACATTCTGTGCAAAAGTGGATCAAGCAATGAATGCAAAATTTAACTTTGTATACTAGACTAGTTTCTACTATGCGCAGCTACATACAGTGGTACCTTGGGTTAAGAATTTAATTCTTTCCGGAGGTCCGTTCTTAACCTGAAACTGTTCTTAACCTGAAACACCACTTTAGCTAATGGGGCCTGCCGCTGCCCCGTCGCTGCTGTTCTCATCCTGAAGCAAAGTTCTTAACCCGAGGTAATATTTCTGGGTTAGCAGAGTCTGTAACCTGAAGCGTATGTATCCTGAAACATATGTAACCCAAGGTACCACTGTACACCCCTCTATCCTCCATCCAGACAAGCAAGAGACATTAGCAGAGTTCAGTGGCATATTTTAGCTAGGCAAAAGCATGGGGTGTGTAGTAGGACCAATGAGGGGGAGAGAGTTTGAGGGCCAAACAGAGGGCCGCATTTTGGGCCGAAGCCTGAGGTCCCCCACCTCTGACGTAGGGTTTCTTGGAGCTTGGAATCAGATATATTAAGCAAGAAAGTGACAAAGCCAGTCCAGAATTCAGAGGAAGTGGGTTGTTGTGGACAGCTGCCAGTCTGGCTCAGCTCTAACATAACACGGTATTCTTCCTGCAGGTTCCCTTTGATGTACTTTCCCCCCCAGTTTGAAATCACAGCCATAATGAACCTTGCCAACAGGAATCATAATGACATTTCCTTGGAATTCTTTCCCGTGTGGAATTTGCGTAATGAATTTCAGTGCCAGAATATGACTTTAAGAAATGAAGTCAGTCCTCCAAGCAACTGAGGTTGGGTAGAGTGGCTTTAAGGAACTCCTGTACTGTTGATGTGGAGACGCCTCTCTGCTCCACATTCCTCAAAATGCCCATGTGGTGTATATCCTAGTAGTTAGTATATAAAAACGCACAGGCCTCATTGACTCACTCCCTGAGGTGGTTATCAAAATGGTTAAGACTGTGACTGCACGCTTTAGTGAGTTAGTCAGTTGTGGAGGACCTTTGGCCCTCCAGATGTAGGTGAACTACAACTCCCATAATCCCTGGCCATGCTTGCTGGGGCTGATGGGAGTTGGAGTTCAGCAACATCTGGAGGGCCAAAGGTTCCCCACACATGTGGTAGTTTATGACCTTGAACAGGAGTCGCAAATGGTTTTCAGCCCAAGGACCATGTAGACCCATGGCCAAAGTGAGTGCGGGGGCAGTTTAAAAGTGGTCATGACCTGATTGTGGCATGGCTCAGTGGTATAGCATGAGCCTTGCATGCAGATGGTCCCAGGTTCAATTCTCAGCATCTCCAGGTATGAGCTCTGGAGAGCCTCTGCCAGTCAGTGTAGACAATACTGAGCTTGATAAACCAATGGTCTGGCTCAAAATAAGACAGGCTCCTTTTCCTAATTGCAAGCTCCTAATACTGTCTTTCCGCTTTTCTACAGTGTTTTTATGCTGCCTTTTTATTTTTTATCCGTTTTTATTTTTAAATTAAGCAGTAATGCTTAGAAACTTGAAGTAATTTTAATCTGTTTTAGTATTTTAACTTTTGTATGTTTTAAAGTAGAGTTGCAGTTTTTTTCTTGATTTTACTGTTTTGCCTTTTGTAAACTATCACGGGCCCCATCAGCAAGCAGAGAAGGTAAGTTTAGAGTTGGGGAGTCTAAAAAGTTTGAAAAACACTAAAGAGATTCCTCCCTCTCAGCTTTAAGACACAGGTTTCTTGTTAATCAAAACTTGGAGACATCAGAAAAGAAAGAATGAAAAGCTTGTCTCTATAGGCACTCAAGAGAAGGGGGGGGGGGGAGGTGTGGAAACTTCCCAGCCTATCTGCAGCTTGTGAGGCTGTATCATATGATTCAAGAAAGACCAGATCCTTTCAGCCAAGAATGAGGAAGTAGCCGAGCAGATAAACTCTCTTCCTTTTGTCCCGTTTGCCTTGAGGGTTGGGAAATCTGAAGTCACAGGCAGCGACTTCAAGAATGGATTACTGCAACACACTGTATCTGGAGCTTCCCTTGGGCCTGATCTGAAAAACAAAACAAAATGGTAACTCAGGGGTCGACAAACTAAGAGCGGCAGGCTGGATCAGGCCCAGTTGCCTTCAGGATCCGGCCCACGAACTGTCCGTGGATCAGCGTGGGGATTCTTTTAGTTTGGGCCGTGCCATTTTTTCCCTGTGCTATTCCATTTCCCCCCCTCCCTCACACACACCGCCATGGCGGTGCCTCCTCCCTCCCTCCTCCTGGCTTCTCCCCGCCCTGCCTAGAGGAGGAAGGGGACTGGGCTGAGCTGGCTGAGCACCATTTTAAGCAGCCCCTCTCCGGGGCCAGCCCTTTTGCTCTGCTCATCTTCCCTCCGCCATCACCACCGCTGCCCTGGTGATCCCTGTGGGCTGAGCTCGCTCTGCCTACCCACGAGAAGCGGTGGTGGCGGTGGCAGCCCCAGGGAGGGTAAACGCAGTGGCTGGGGCTGAGGGGTGGAGAGGAGGACTACTTGCCCCTCTTGCCTCTTCTTCCAGCTCCCCACCCCCAGTGCCACTTCTCCAGCCCGCCACAAGGTCTGAGGGACAGTGGACCGGCCTGCAGCTAAAAATTTTTCCAACCCCTGCAGTAGTTAGTGCAGAATGCTGCAGCACAGTTGCTGACAGCAGTGATGACACCTCTGTTCAGAGACCTGCAGTGCTTGCAATTTGGTTACCTGGCCAAATGCAAGGTGTTTCTATTAGTATATCAAGCCCTTAACGGATTGGGATCAGTTTACTTGTGGGATTTCCCTGTATGTACCCACTTGACTGCTTCAGTTTGCAGAACCGGTGCTGTTAACAGGTGCTGCACAGTATTCATTCCACACTTGTCAGATATTCTTTTTGTGTGGCAGCACCTACACTTTGGAACTCCCTGCCTATTGACATCACGAAGTCACCTTCACTCTATTATTTTCAGCATCTGCTTAAAACATTTTTGGCTTTTTTAAAAAGATATTTATTGAAATTTTCAAATTTTTATACAAACAAAAAACAAACAAAAAAAATTAAAAAACACATATAGTTCACTTATGCTTAATTTTCAATAACATATTTCTCTGACCTCCTCATACCTCCCCTTCTTGTAGTCCAGTTCAAATTATTTGTTCAGCAAATCCTTATCTCAAAGCATTACAGCTTATAAAAACACCTTATTTTCTATCCAACTTCTTAGATTATTATAATCTTAAATTTTTACTTATAAAAAACCATTTTTTCATATTCCTTTATACCATTACAGCTAGAAACCACTTAATTTCAATCCAGCATCATTCAACATTCCTTAATTTTACAATATTTCTGTAAATAGTCCTTAAATTTTTTCCAATCTTCTTCTGCCGACTCTTCTCCCTGGTCACGGATTCTGCCAGTCATTTCTGCCAATCCCATACAATCAATCAGCTTCCTCTGCCATTCCTCCAGAGTGGGTAAATCTTGCGTCTTCCAATACTTTGCAATGAGTATTCTTGCTGCTGTTGTGGCATACATAAAAAACGTTCTATCCTTCTTTGACACCAATTGGCCGACCATGCCCAAGAGAAAGGCCTCTGGTTTCTTCAAGAAGGTATATTTAAATACCTTTTTCAATTCATTATATATCATTTCCCAGAAAGCCTTAATCCTGGAGCACGTCCACCAAAGGTGAAAGAATGTACCTTCATTTTCCTTACATTTCCAACATTTATTATCGGGCAAATGATAGATTTTTGCAAGCTTGACTGGGGTCATGTACCACCTATACATCATTTTCATAATATTCTCTCTTAAGGCATTGCATGCCGTAAATTTAATCCCAGTGGTCCACAACTGTTCTCAGTCAGCAAACATAATATTATGTCCAACGTCTTGTGCCCATTTAATCATTACAGATTTAACCGTCTCATCCTGAGTATTCCATTTCAACAGCAAATTATACATTTTTGACAAAGTCTTAGTTTTGGGTTCTAACAGTTCTGTTTCCAATTTAGATTTTTCCACCTGGAAGCCAACTTTCTTATCCAAATTGTAAGCCTCCATTATCTGATAATAATGTAGCCAGTCTCGCACTTTATCTTTTAGTTGCTTAAAACATTTTTGTATAGGCAAGGCTATCCAGATAGGTAGAAGTTACATGTGATTTGTCTCTTTTAATTAGCTACTGTTAATTTTAAGCAGCCTTTGAATGCTTTTAAATACCTATTTTAAACTTTTTTATTGATTATTTTAGTATTTCGTGGAAACTGCTTAAAGGTTTTGTTACAATCAAGCTGCATATTACTTTTGTTAATTAATTAATGAACATTAGGGCCCTCAAATGCAGGACAACTGCCTTAACAGTTTCTGAAGTAAGTGAAATAATAAGCATGACTATTGCAAGTGGTTAATTATAAGTCGCTTTGCTAGCAAGCACAGATTATAAAGAAAATAAGTACACAATTAATAAATAAATAGAAACTGGGTTTCTAAGATGCATATTTGAGTGAGACCCAGAGGCTACTCCTTTGACCTGGCTTGAGCTGCTGTTTGCTTTCTTTTCAAGAACCATTTTAACATTGGCTTCTTCAGAGGGAGAAAATAGAAAGCAACACCCAATTGATTTGGCCAGCTGGGTCAGATTTTGGTTCCTCCTCTCCTAGAACTCTTCCTCACTCGTCACTGGTCTCATTATAGGAACAATGATATAACTTTAAGAATTGGTAGCTAAATGTGCTTGCTTTCCTCCTCCCTCCTTATTCTCTTTTCCTTTTGTGTCATATCGACCTTTGGGCAGGGATTGTCCTGTCCTGTTTTTATTGATTTAGTTAAAGTTAGAGGGAGTCAACCATTGCAGGTCAAGAACTACTAGTGTTCCACCCAAACAATTGAGGTATATACAGCAGTTACTAGCCATCAACCATTAAAAGCCATTGAGGCTCATTTAAACAACCATCTTACTAGAAGGACCATAGCTCAGTGGCAAAGTATCTGCTTTGTATACAGAAGGTCCCAGGTTCAATTTGTGGCATCTCCAGGTATGGCTGGGATAGAATCCTGTCTGAAACCCTGGAGAGCTGCTGCCAGTCAGTGTAGACAGTACTGACCTAGATAGACCAATGGTTTGCCTTGGTATAAGGCAGTTTCCTATGTCTTCCCATCTTACTACCATCAGCTCCGAATGAGGTTAATAGCAAAGCAAACATATAGAGAAAAGTTGGCCTTGATTGCCTTAACAAGATTAATGGTGTTTGTAGTTTAGTGGGGTCAGCTGAGCTACTTGCCTTTCCGAATAAGTCACTGGTGACTTTCTTGGTTAGCCTCTATATAATCAGGACATTCTGTGTGTTTTATTTTATTTTTTAAATGTTCCCTTTGTTCCCTTTGGAACTCATCAAACAGGAAGAACAGTTTCATATCTTTCTTTCCTCTCTCGCCTCCTTTTCAACCATTGTTTACGCTTCTTTTGTTGCTGGTCAAGATCTGTTTTCTGCTGGGAAAACACCAAGCCTTGGTCTGGGTGTTTGTGGAAGCTTTTTTGTGGGTGAGCCAGCGTGACACCGAAAGCATGGAGGTTTGCAGTAGAAACACAGGCCGGCACATTCCATTAGAAGGGATCTGGGTGGGACCAAAGCATTCTGCAATTGCTGGTAAGGTCACCAGCGTAAGGCACTGATTATAGCAAACCCTTTCTAAGGAATGAAGGAGAGTTGACAGGATAAATACCGGCTGTGCCCACTCATTAAAGCAAATGGTTAGAAGCAGCAGCAACCACTGCCTTGGTCACGTCCAGCCTGGACTACTGTAATATGCTGTACGTGGGGCAGCCTTTGAAGAGGGTTCTGAAGCCACAATCTGGTGCAGAAATGGTTGGGGGTGTTGTTATTTCTGTAAAATCACATTCATGCTTACATAAAACCCAGCAATTAATAAAACATTTTCTATATTAGAACAATACCACAATATAGACCGTTAAATGGCAGCATTGAAACAAGGCAGGCCTTGAAGCAGAAGGTAGTTTATAAGCTTCAAAAGCCATCTTTGAAGAAAGAAACTTATTAAAATGGGAATAGACCAGTTTAGCCCAGGTAATTTCTGCAGGGAGGATATTATACAGTATCGGTGCCACCACCAGAAAGGCCTTGTCTCTTGTACCTGCCCATCTTGTATTGCATGAAGACACAGTAAAAAGTAGATGCTTGGAAAATGATATTAAAGCTTGGGCAGGGTCATATAGGAGTTGGTGGTTCTTGAGTTATTCTGGTCTTAGGCTGGGATAGAAATTAGATGTGGGCACAGAGAATGGTATCAGGCATTGCTTTTTTATTATTTGCTTCAGCAATGCTTTAGCTACTCAGAACATATACAGTGGTACCTCGGGTTACAGACGCTTCAGGTTACAGACGCTTCAGGTTACAGACTCGGCTAACCCAGAAATAGTACCTCGGGTTAAGAACTTTGCTTCAGGATGAGAACAGAAATCGTGCTCCGGCGGCATGGCAGCAGTGGGAGGCCCCATTCAGGTTAAGAACAATTTCAGGTTAAGAACGGACCTCTGGAATGAATTAAGCTGTTAACCCGAGGTACCACTGTAACATGGATTAAATTGGTACTTTAAAATAATGCACAACAATCCAGTCAGGTGTTAAGATTCCCAATGGAAGCCTGGGTGAATATCCTTTAACTGAGCCAAGGCCTTCCATGATTTCTGTCAATCAAAGAGGCACAAGAGCAGGCCATGTCATTACTACCCACCCCCTTAAAATCCTTCATGGGACTGGAGGGGAGCCAGACCTTTAGTCCTATTAAGGACCTTCTTCCCCAGTGGCTCTCTCACCTGTGTTGCAGATTAGGAAATGGAGCTCAGTCATCAGCCGAGCATCATGAAATGACCTTTGCAGTAAGCATGGAAAGAACGGGCTGGAATGGGTTTTGCAAATGTTTTACAGGGATTCTCTGCAGATGGCTTCAGAATGGCACCCTGTTCCACAAGCTGTCCTTTGTTGCCATGGTTACTTGCTAAGATAAGTCTGGCGGGGCCCTGTTTCAGATTCAGTTCACCCAGAATAACACCTGTTGACAAAGCAAACAGCTAGAAAGGTACGACACTGAATGGAACTGTTGATTTCTGGGGTTTTATGCATGGTCTCGGCTGATCTTATTAGAGCTGCAGAAAGAACATAGAAGGTAGGACTGCAAGCTGCACCACCAACAAAGTTTCACAGCGGAAAATTCCTTACATAGGTAGTCTTTCAGGGGGGCATGACAGTGGCAGAGTAGCAAGTGGCAAGTGCTTATATATACACCAAGTGTAACAAATTCAGTACCCTCCAGTTCTTTCTGGACTCCAACTCCCATCAGCCCCAGCCAGCATAGCCAACGGGCAGGGATGATGGGACTTGTAGTCCAACAACCTCTGGAGGGTACCACATTGGTTACTCATGATGATGGAGGATGATCTTCACTCAAAGGTTCCAGGGAAGGTTATGGCAGTTAAACACAATATTCAAAGCTATTTAAAACAAATCACAACCATAGAAAGCGAGTCTTAAAAATGTAAATCTCAGATGTCAACAAGAAGCAAGCAGGATTGGGGTGGGTACGGAAATCTGGCCTACAAACCCCAGAAGTTTCATTCTTGCAACAGACCTCCTCTGCACGTTTACCATGCGAGTCTGGAAAAGGAACTGTCAACGAGACGTTCAGTGCAGATTCATGCAAAAAACAGAAATGTGGGAAATGATGGTGTCACATAACCTTCATGGGTACAGCCCCTGGTCTAAAGGAAGCAAACGGAGCTCCAGGCCTGATACAGCTTCAACCAAATCCTTGTCTGTTAAACACAGAGGATGTGCAAAGCTCACTGCCAGCTCTTCTGCTACTAGTCACATTCTTTGACCTCGCTTGCCTTTCCTCCTCATTTCAGAGGATTAAGGTTCTCTGGTACGCATATTCAAATCACAGAAACCACATTTCAGAGCAAAGTCTTGGTGAGGAGGCTCAGGATTTTAGATCCAGAATTTAAATGCATGTTTTATCCCTACCCACCCACTCAACTTTCCTGCTTAGTACTCAGAGTGGGCCAGTCTAGACTGGGAGCCATGTGGTAAGCTGCACAGTTAAAGAGGGCTGAAAACTCCCTTACTTGACTTAGTCCTTAGGGCTTTGATCACACTATGATGACCCTTTCTCATGCACTTGTATGCGGGGCTGCCCTTGAAGATGGTTTGGAAACTGCAACTGGTACAGAAGGCTGCAGGTAGATCACATCACATGTATTCTTTGCCAGTTACATCGTCTGCCTACTTGTTTCTGGGCCCAAGTCTAAGGTTTTGGGTCTGGCCTTTAAAGCTGTAAATAGGGACAGATGGATGCCCTGATTTTTGTGTGGATTACTACTCATGGTTTGTGAGAAACAAACCATGAGTGCTGGTTGGCACATCATGCTCAACCAAGTTTTGGGATTTCTGTCTCCTGGCTCAACCACATTCACAGTAAACCATGGTTTATTGGGATCGCTAGCTGTGATTTACTATGTGATGTGTGAACAAGCCCATAGTCGGGGGTAACCATACATCTTCCATAAAGGGTACATCCACATTGGAGCCCTTGAATGAAGCATAACTTTCCAGAAATAGGGCTGTTTCCCAGCCCGCTCATAGGTCCTTATACTATCAGTGGAAACAGTTGGTCTTGGTGAGTATTAACCGCTTCCAATTTTAACCTGAAGATTGTCACTCCAGTTTTAATTTTAATTTTAATTGTTTGAATTAATCGTGGGATGAATCTTAATTGTTTGATCACTAGTATTATGCATATTGTCTTATTTATATGATGTTAGCCACTCTGAGCCTGGCTTTGGCCGGGGAGGGTGGGATACAAATAAAATTTATTATTATTATTATTATTATTATTATTATTATTATTATTTATTTATTATCATCCTTTTTATTGCACATTTGTGATGATTCGTACTTGTGACGCTACCATATCAGTCATACTTAAACCTGTTTTCAATACTATTTGCACATGCAAAAGTTTTGGGGCACACCACATCATATCCGATCAGTGCATATCCTGTAACTTCCTTCTGAAACCCCATAACTTTTTACAG
The DNA here is from genome assembly GCF_027172205.1 of Podarcis raffonei. Lineage (NCBI taxonomy): Eukaryota > Metazoa > Chordata > Lepidosauria > Squamata > Lacertidae > Podarcis > Podarcis raffonei. The sequence continues at coordinate 37,043,093 of NC_070615.1, read as the reverse complement.
CTTTTTACAGTACTTTTTTTCTGGGGGCACGCAGGGGGACACATACCCCTAAACATTTTGTGAATCTAAGTTTGGCCTCATTGAGGGGCAGCATTTCAATATGAGTAGGAAAATGAGAGTACCCCTAAACATTTTTTTTTTGGGGGGGGAAACACTGGCTTTTTATAACACAAACGTTCCAGTTGTCTCCTCACAAGTAAGTTACATTCAGCAGAGATCCTTTTTTAATGCTAACTGAAATTCTAAGTTTTAGTGGATTTTATTTCTTCCTGTTGACCCTAGTGGGGCAATTAGTAATGAATATGAATAGCCGCTGTAAAATTACCCCAATGCCAGTTTTCCTTGTATTGGGAGGTAGCTTTAATTGCTGATTTCCTCCTATTATTTTTTCCTTTTTTTCTTTATTTTAATGAGACAACAGCTCTGATGACTAACTTTTGCAAGATTGTATCCTAATTTGTTGCTCCGTTCTGTTCTGGGGAACTGAACCTAGAAGATGGGGCTATATAAGAGGACTGTGATGAGGGCAGACAGATTCACAGTTCTTCCATCCTCCTTCCCCTGACTAAGTCAGTATCACATGGAGAGATCCGGAGCAGCAGGAAATGGCTCATCTTCAGTTAACAGTAACTCGAGAGGGATTTGGAAGGTAATGATTCCTCTGCTCCAGACTAGGAGCGTAGCGGCGAATTCAGAAGTGCAAGGTCCCTTCGTGATAGCTACAGCCGTGCTGCTTATAGGATTGTACAACAGCCAACAATTCTGCAATATTATAATTTTATAATAATAATTATTAGGGATGCACTTCAACGATTGATGCAGATCTCCATGTGTTGACTTTCAGTTAGGTGTACTATTTTCTGTGCACGATACATGGGGAAATGAATTGGAGTGCTCCAATATCCTCTTTTGAAGTGACTTAAGTTATATTTTCCACGAAGTTCCATTACACATAACAGAACTTACACACCGTTCCCCTGAAAACTGAAGCACCTCGTGCACCTAAATACTTAGCTTTGGAGCATACAGTGCCTAAAACACTCTCCTTTTATCCTAATTGGGAGGCTCTAGGATGCTGGGAGACAGTGCCTCTGCTGCAGAAACAGTAATGGGACTCCAGGCTCCCTGCCACCTAGCTTTCGCTACACAAGAGCAGTGGCTCAGGAGTAGAACATCTGCTTTGCATGCAGACGGTCCCAGGTTCAATCCTTGAGTAGGGCTGGGAGAAACTCCTGTCCGAAACCCTGGAGAGTTCTGCCAGTCACCATAGACAATACTGAGCTGGATTGGCCAATGCTTTGATTCTGTATAAGGCAACTTCCTGCGTTCCTATGCTGCCAGGATACAAAGGACAAGGCAGTGGGAAACAAGAGTAGATGAGAAGTCCTGTTCCAGCAAAGCTCTTATATTACCACCTCAAAATCTCCTATGCCTCCCTTGGCCCTTTTAGGTCAGAGAAACACACAAGCTTGTTTATGGTTCCTCTGTACAGCCAGCCTCCTCTGGTGGTATACTTGGAGGCAATTTAATGTTTCATTGATTTCCTTTCATAAGCAGCTTGTATTATTCCGGGGGCAGGGACACCAATGAAACCTAGAGTCTTTAAGTTCCTGACCGGTTGCCCAATGACAGAGGAATATGTCAGAATGGGAGCTGGTTGTTTTTGGTTCGTCATGCTTTGTGGACATAGAAAGCACAGGCCCGGTTGTTACAGGCTAGTCCTGGTTACTGTGTGGGGCTTTCAGATCAGAGCTGGCACATCACCTACCCCCCTTTCCCACCACTCGTTCTGAGTATTCAGACTATTCTGCTGGTATTAATTTGGCTTTAACCCTGGGCTCCCCCAGCCACAAGAGCTGCTAAAAAGGAAGCTACTGCAAAGAACTGGGCAGTCCAATCTAGATGGAGGAGTGGAAATTGTGTGGAGAGAATATGGAAAATGGCCAACTATAGATTAGCAGGATTGCTCCTCTGTGGCATTGCATTTGGGTTTGTCTCTTGTCCTCTTCTGCGTTTTTCTGCAATTCTCGCCCACTCCCTGAACTGGTGCATACCTGCACTTCTTCCTCTTGGGACTGCAAACCCACACATTAATTTCCCTAAAACAACACAGATTTTGTGCCATTGCAGCGAGACATAATATTGTTGTGGGTATGCCAACAAAGGGGGCACATTCCAACCAAAGTTAAGCCCTTGAAAGGGAGAAAGTTAAGCATGTGCTTTTTATCTATTCAGTTTTAGTATTCATTTTCCCAACTTCGCAATTTTCAAGGCATGTCTCCTCCTGAAGCCACCAAGGACCTAAAGTGCAACTAATCCATGTTTACATTTAAGTCAATCCCATTGTATTCAAGGTCTTACTCTAAGGAAAAGGAGGCTGTACACATGATTGCAGCCTCAAAACCGATTAACTACACATCTTCCAAGACTGGAGTTTTTACGCAGCTGTAACTCTGCAACATGCCATTGTTGTAATAGCACATTAAGTGGTGGGTTTATACTGGATAATCCGCACACCATTCTGCTTGATTAGCTGTTCTGCAATGCTTACTCAGAGCTACTGCATTATTACCGTATGGAGGGGCACTCTTGTACTATAGCACAACGGAAGAGGGCAAAAGTCACTGCATTTGCTAAATTGTAATGCTTAATGGCTAAAACAATATATATTTATAAACCAACTGGGCTAGGATAAAAGAATCAACTGAAGTAGGTCCAAACCTTAAAAGATTCCTTCTCTCATTTGGTAGCATCCCTTTCACATGTGTCAGAGGACAAGGCTAGTCACTCTTGAGTCCCCCCTTAAAAAGCAGCTAGCACCATCCCATTTCCATGACTCACAGCATGCATTCACTATTTCCCCAATGAATCTTTCCTCTTGTGGGTTTAACTTCTGCATTTTATTTTTTGTCTTCAGAATTTGTACATGTCAAGATATTTTCCAAGAAGGAGCTGTTGCAACCTGGAGTGTAAGCGTAGGAGTAAAGCACACTAAGGAGGAAAACACTTCTGATTGCTGGAAGTGCAGCAGCAGAGATTGTTCAGTTTGTAACTTAAGGGTTAGTTGTTAGTGTTAAAGTCAACTAGCCAAGGTGAAGGTGTTGCTTAGCAACTAGGCAGAGTGGTATGATCTTTATTGAGGTAGTATGTACTCTAATTGGCCATGTAGTTCTAAGGGCATTTTCCTCTGTACATCTCCTGCTATGTACGAGGTCTAAACTAAGGAAGACAAAGTACAGTCATACCTTGGGTTACAAACGCTTCAGGTTGTGCACCACGCTGAACCTGGAAGTACCGGAACAGGTTACTTTCGGGTTTCGGTGCATGCGCAGAAACGCCAAATTGTGACCCGCATGTGCGCAGATGTGGCAATGCGGGTTGCGAACGTGCCTCCTGCATGGATCACGTTCGCAGCCCAAGCGTCCGTGTATCTTTCTTTCTCCTCAAATTATACACTATTTTTGTCCAGTTTGCTCTGCAAAGTGTTATCAGGACTTTTATCACCAGACTCCATTTTTGTTATTTAAATGGCTTTGCTAACACTTTGCTAACACTGGTGACTCAAGTAGTGTTCCAGGACCACGTCATAAAACCATAGGAGAGAGGCTTTTTCAACCCTTGAGCCCTAAACCGGATGAGTGGGAGATCACCAGCTCTTGATGGGGTTACACTCCCTCTGAAAGAGCAGGTTTGTAGCAAAGGACCCTGGATCCTTTGCTGTCGCTCGAGGCTCAGGTGGCCTCAGTGGCTCAGAGTGCCTTCCATCAGCTTTGGCTGGTGGCCCAGCTATGCCCCTATCTGGACAGGGATAGCTTAACTACTATTGCCAATGCTCTGGTAACCTCAGGGTTAGATTACTGCAATGTGTTATATGTAGGGCTGCCTCTGAAGATGGTTCGGAAACTTCAGCTAGTGCAGAATTAAGCAGCCAGGTTGCTCAGTAGAGCAAAATGGTTTTTTTAAAAAATATATATTTATTGAAATTTCCAAAAAATAAAAAAGAAAGACAAAAAAGAAAAAAGAGAGAAGAAAGAAAAAGAAAAAGCAACAATTGAAAAAGTTTACATTACTTGCTTTCCATATCCAAATTCCTTGACTTCCCCACACCTGCCCTTCTTGTATTCCAATTCCAATTTTTAGCTCAGCAAATTTTTGTCCCCACACTTTACCTTGTTTTCTCTGATTCATTTTAATTAAACAATTTTAACTTATAAACCTCAATCTTTATATTTCAAAACTTATTCTTAAAATACTTTTCCTGAATTCGCCCCATCCATTTAATTAACCCAATTTAACTTAAAAACCTCAATCTTAATACATCAACACTTATTCTTAACAATCTTTTTCTAAGGTCGGCCCCAGATCCCTTCCCCAAAATCCCCATTTTTATGTTAGTGGCAAAACCAACTTAATTAAAACAAAATATATTTGTACACCCTTTGGATTCCCGAAGCCCCACCACCCCCTTTCCCAGTTTCGAACCCCAACCAAAGTTCATCAGTCCATCTGCAATCAGCCTGGCGACCTCACGTCCGAGGCACTCAACTGTCTCTCAATTTCTCTCTGCTGGTTTTTTTGATAGTCCTTTATTTTAAATTCCGAATCTCGAAGAGGCTCTGTTCCAGTAAGGTCCATATTTCTTCCAGCCAGACCAGTAGAGCAAAATGGTTTAAGCATATTATACTGATTCTGGTCTGACTGCACTGGCTACCAATTAGTTTCTGGGCCCAACTCAAAGTGCTGGTTTTGACCTATAAAGCCTTAAATGGCTCAGGACCTCAATACCTCAAGGACCGCCTCTTTCCATATGAACCTACCTTCGTGTGCCTCCTCCTTGAGAGGCAAGACAAGAAGGGCTTTCTTTGCAATGACTCCTTGTCTGTGGAATGCTCTCCCCAGGGAACTTCACCTGGCGCCTTCATTATACACCTTTAGGTGCCTGGCAGAAATGTTCCTTTTAAACTAGGCCTTTGGTTGATTTGATTTACATCCTATGCCCTTTTAAAATGTGGGGTTTTTGGGGGGGAGGGTGTTATTGGGTTGTTTTTATTCTGATTATGTATTTTGTGGTTTTATATTTTGATTTTATTTTGTGAATCACCCTGAGACCTCTGGGTATAGGGTAGTATATAAATTCAATAATAAATAAATCTGTCAACCTACAGACCGGATGTGGCTGCCAGATTTCATCCAGCCCCTGAGGGCCCCTCTTGACCCTCAGCTGAGAGGAGCAAGGGCTTCAATGTTGTGCAAAGTCTTTAATTGCACCTCCTTTCTCTGCAAGAAGGTCTGCTACAAGAACATGGGAAAATGTCTCAGCAGTCATGTTCCTTGCAAATATGCAATAAGTGTCCCACACATTTTGCAACTGCATAATGCAATTTCATTTTGAAACTGAGGCTTCAAATAGCTGTAAGTCAAGGTTTGCAGTTCAGCTGGGCATATCTAGACAACCAAAGGCTTCTGGCGAGTTTCATTTTGTTTCATTTTTATTAACCATGGGCGTGGGAAAGTTTATGGAGAAAATGGAAGTTGAAACTGGAGTGGATCACTAAGAATTACATACATGCCCTGGTAGCTTTCTGTGTGTCTGGCCTGACACCCTAGTGTAGTTGTGGGGCACCTCCAGCCTGTGTGCCTAACCTTCCCCATTTGGCCCTTGAGACCATTCTGGCCAAGCCACACACACTTTAGATCATGTATGACATCAGATGTAATGACCTGGGTCATCTGAAAGGGCACCTGCAAAGCCCTCTGCTGCACTGCACCCTGGGCTGTCAGAGTCAGGCTTTAGATACTTCCAATGATCATTGGACCCTGCGGAGCACCATACCTAGCGCTTCACAAGATCCTAGGATCAGCTGATAGTTGGCACCGTATGCCTTCACCCGCAAAGCTTAATTTGGAAAATGGGTCACCTGATGCCACTGCAATGTCAGGTGAATTGACAGGTGAGTGTCCCCAACCACCTGTCATAGTTGGCCTGCATGGGTTGGGACTGGGAACTGGATCTGGCCTGCAGGCCAGGTCATCTACTTGAATGTGAACTTAAGAGCAGCCCTGCTGGATCAGCCAATAGAAGTTCTAGTGCAGTGTCCTGTTCTCACAGTGGCCAACCAGATGAATGTGGGAAATCTAAACAATAATAAATAATAATAAAATAATAATAAAATTTTATTTATATCCTGCCCTTCCCAGCCAAAGCCAGGCTCAGAGAGGCTAACAACAGTAAAATAATACAACATTCTAAAATCATTTCATTATAAAATCAGTTCAAATCAAATTAATGGCAACCATTGGGCTAGAGTTCTGTGAGGATTGCCAAAGGAGGGGGTCAGGCTGTGCCCTGGCCAAAGGCCTGGTGGAACAGCTCTGTCTTGCAGGCCCTGCGGAAAGATGTCAAGTCCCGCAGGGCCCTAGTCTCTTGTGACAGAGCGTTCCACCAGATTGGAGCCACAGCTGAAAAAACCCTGGCTCTGGATGAGGCCAGCCTAACCTCCTTTTGGCCCGGGACCTCCAAGATGTTTTTGTTTGAAGACCATAAGGTCCTCCGTGGGACATAACAAAACAGCATTTCCCCCTCCTGTCGTTTCCAGCAACTGACATTCAGAGCCATACTGCCTCCAACCAAGGAGGCAAAGCATAGTAATCATATTACCGGTACATGCTAGACATAGCTGGAAAGGGGCTCACTCAACCTTTTTGGGCCATTTATCAACAGCTCAGTAGAGAAGCGGCTGTGGTTGCAAGAGAGCTCCCTCTTATGCTTGCTTGCTGCATTACTGATCAAATACTTATCAGTGGGAAAGAGGAAGAATTTCCTGTCGCAATATCTCCAAATGGCTTGTCTTGTTTTGCTCAACTGGGGTTGGAGGGAGAGAGGTGTTCCTTAAAGGAGAGCTGGAAATTAAACTCATATAATAAGGGTGCAGCAACCATGGGTCAGATCAGGCCCTGGAAACCTTTTGAAATGGCCAGTCCCAGTCTTCTCTTTTTCGGTACTGGGCTGGGATAAGAGATTCCTCCTCTTCTTGCGCTTGTATCTTGCTGGGTAATTCTGTCTTTAATAATGCTTTACACCAGTTTCCTTGGGAAAGGCATTAAGTTAACTTGTAACAACTTCTTTTTTAAAAAAATAAATTTTTATTAATTTACATCAAAAGAAAAAACAAACAAAAAACATATTAGTTTCACATCAAAATTTCACAACATATTCCTTTTCAGGACTTCCTCCAGCTTATCCGTAAATCATTCGTAAGTTATAATTTAAGTTACGCATTTCTTAATTTTGTATTGACATTATTTATATCTTTCTTTCTATTCCCTTTAGACAATATTTCTTAGTCTTTCACAGTGCTTCTTTAAATCCCATTAGCGTTATCTGTCCTTCACTTATATGTTCCAGATATTCCACAAATTTCCCCCAGTCCTCGATGAACTTTTGGTCTCTTAAGTATCTAATCTTTCCTGTCAATTTATCCAGCTCCGCATAGTCCAACAGCTTCATTCTCCATTCTTCCACAGTCGGTATTTCTTGCTGTTTCCATTTCTGGGCTAGTAACACTCTTGCTGCTGTTACTGCATACTGAAAAAATTTACAATCTTTTCTTTTTATCTCGTTTCCTAATATCCCTAACAGAAAGACTTCTGGTTTCTTTATAAATGTATATTTTAGAATCTTCTTCAATTCATTATATATTTTTTCCCAGAAGTCTTTCACTTTCTTACATTCCCACCACATATGATAAAAAGAACCTTCTTTATCTTTGCACTTCCAGGTTTTCTTCCAGGCAGGCAGATGAAAGACAATATAAGAAATATAATTAATATGATGGAATATCTGTCTGCCAGGAATGATAAACAAGCCATAATGATGTTTGTGGATGTAGAAGGCTTTCGACAATGTAGTATGGGACTTTATGTTGAAAAATTTGGAACATATGGAAGTCGGCAAAGAATTTTTTAATGGAATAAAGGCAATCTATACAGAACAAAAAGCTAAAGTGATTATAAATAATGTAGTTACAGAAGAAATAAAGATACAGAAAGGAACAAGACAGGGATGCCCACTTTCACCACTATTATTTATAATGGTGTTAGAAGTCCTTTTGAATTTGATTAGACAAAATAAGAAAATAAAAGGAGTGACAATCGGACAAAATGAATATAAGATTAAAGCGTTTGCAGATGACTTGGTAATAATGATCGAAGAGCCAATAATTACAGTAAAAGAAGTATTGGAGGAAATGGAACAGTTTGGAGGAGTGGCAGGTTTTAAATTAAATAAGAAGAAAACGAAAATGATCGTGAAGAATAAGGACCAAAGTGCAATAGAAATAATGCAACAACAATCACAGATAGAGGTGGTTAAAAAGGTTAAATATCTTGGAATATGGGTAACTCCTAAAAATATAGATTTATACAAGAATAATTACAAGCCAGTGTGGAATGAAATAAGAAAGGACCTGGAGGTGTGGGGAAGAATGAAATTGTCATTTTGGGGAAGGATTACTACAATTAAGATGAATGTGCTACCAAAAATGTTATTTTTATTTCAGACTATCCCCATAATTAAGGGGAATAGAGTTTTCAAAGAGTGGCAAAGAGCGATTTCAAGATATATTTGGCAGGGCAAAAAGCCAAGAATTCAATTTAAGTTGTTAACAGATATAAGAGAAAGGGGAGGCTTTGCCCTGCTGGATTTGAAATTGTATTATGAGGCATCATGCCTTTGCTGGTTGAAAGATTGGGTTAAACTAGAAAACAACGAACTGCTTGACTTAGAGGGGTTTGACAACAGATTTGGATGGCATGCGTATTTATGGTACTAGAAAAGGAAAGTCCATAAAGGTTTCGAGAACCACATCTTCCGAGGTCCTTTAATTGAAATATGGGATAGGTATAAAAACCTATTAGAACCTAGAGTGCCACACTGGTTATCTCTTCTAGAAGTTTTGAGTGTAAAGAAAATTAATATGAGTAGTAAATGGATAACATATATTCAACTATTATTTAAAGAAGGAGGAAAATGGAAAATGAAACCATATGAGCAGGTTAAAGATTATGTATATGATTGGTTGCATTATTTTCAAATAAATGAAATGTTTAGGAAAGACAGTAAGGAACATGGCTATGCGGATAAGGATTCTAAATTTCAGATGGAAATCATAGATAATGATGGGAAAATACTATCCAAAATGTATAAGTTGTTGTTAGAATGGAATCTAAAGGATGAAGAAGTTAAGTCGGTAATGATTCACTGGGCTAGAGATGTGGGTCACAACATACAATTTGAGGACTGGGAAAAACTATGGAAGGAAGGCTTAAAATTTACTGCATGTCTGACGTTAAAAGAAAATGTTATGAAAATGTTTTATAGGTGGTATATGACACCCGTAAAACTAGCAAAAATGTATAAGACATGTAATTAACTTGTAACTTCTAGGACCCATCCTGGTCCTAGAAGTTACAAATTCCAGTGTGCAGGCATGGAGACATATCTGAAGGAGAAGCTACATATTTTGGTTACATGATCAGCAATTTCATATTTCCATGAAATAGGAAAGTTTAGTCAAGAGTCTTTGGTTAGGTGATTTTTCAAATAGTGATTGTTTCTTCCACTGCAGCGCTGGACTGAGAAGGGAGGCTTCCTCTTAAGCCCAGTGCTGTGTTAGAAATGAGTGTGATGTGGCGTGTGTGTGTGTGTGTGTGTGTGAGAGAGAGAGAGAGAGAGAGAGAGAAAGAAAGAAAAAGAAAGAAAGAAAGAAAGAAAGAAAGAAAGAAAGAAAGAAAGAAAGGTGACTGTGTGTGCCATACTGTTGTAAATAAAAATATGCCCTTTTCCCTTATGGGGTATCCAAGAGCCCATATAGAGTCCTTACATAGGTTCCCTATTGGTAGGAGAAAATAACAGAGGCCAACCAAAGAATATTGAGAAGCAAAGCAGCTAGCAAGCTTGATCTTTATTGATCTGTTGCAACAGGGTACTCCCCTCACAAGCAGGAGAGGAAGAGGACCCCCCAAAATGCTGTGCAAGGGCTTATAAAGACTTTTGAAATTCCCATCCTCTAGATCAAGACCACCCCCAGAAACATTATGCATTCATCACAGAAGGGGTGCAACCTAAGACCACCCCTCAGATAAGGCGGTCTAAAACAGAACATTTGCATGTTGTTTTCTCCTGTCGCTTTGTTTATTTCCTGTCTGGCAGGTTACTTGATTGGATTTCTTGGGGAGCCTGGGCAGTCTTTTGTAATGATAAGGCTCACACCCTTATTCAAACACAGATTAAGACAGGATTTGTGAAGGAAGAGACAATGGGGAGGCTTTTCCATTTTGACCATGCAGAGAAACATTTGCTCAGTTTAGGAATCAAAATGGTTCCAGGTTGGCTTTCCTGTGCTGTTCTATGTACGTGTGGTTATGAACGTTGCCATATATCTAAGACCATAAAATTCCTATCACAATACCAGCATGTATGGTGTGTATATGTGGGCCTGAAAATGTGAGAGAAGGACCCAGTCTAGGCCACAGATGTTGTTGGGACTACAAATCCCATCATCCCTGAGCAACAGCAAGATAGAAGTAGGCTGCTTTAGGCTTTTTGCCTCCAGCCAGAGGAATAAGGGCTGCTTTTGCTTTTTTAAAAACGTAGTTTTTCTCTGTTTGAAGCATTTGATTAAAAGGCAGAGTAGAAATTTTCAAAAGGAAGATGTAAAATGTATTATGTGTGTTGTATGCGTGGTCCAGGCTGCCGTGCCACACCTGGGAGCTGGGCAGGATCAATCCCCCTCTTTGTCTCGGCTCCCCTAAAGGCAGTATGCAAATGCATTCAATGAGTGAAAAGGGACCCTTGAATATCTTGTTGAATGGGCAGCTCCCTGCTTAGAAGACTCAACAGCGCCTGATGCATCCTTGCAGGCTGCGGCACACATGGGGTTAACAGGTAAGGAGACCAAAATAGCTCTTTTGCCAGCAAGGGCATTAAGAGAGGGGAGGCTGCTGACGCAGGCAAGTATCACACCGTACCATGACTGCGGGAAGCAGGGATGCGCTGCCTCCAGCCAGCTCCTGCTGCTACGCCAAACAAAACACCCGCCAGCACCAGCCAGCCTGGAGGAGCATGGATGCTGCTGGGCTCAGGTTCGGCTTTGTTTACAGTGCACACAGTCCTGGAGCACCTGTGATGGAAGAATGGGAAATGAAAGAATGGAGTCAGCTCTTTCTCTCTCCCCTCCTCCTGCATGCCAAAGAGCCGACATGAACTGAGTCAGTGGCTCAGCTCTTCCTGGAAAGGGAAGCCAGAACTGGGGGTTCACCCACCAGCTGCAGCAATGGAGGATTTATTTATGGAGGAATATCATAAGGATCTCCGTTACGGCAGCACAGCCAAAGGTCAGGGAGGATGGAAGTTGTAGTCTAATATCTGGAGGGCACCACATTGGTTACTCCTTATGTAGACAGAACTGAGCTACATGGACAAATGGTCTAACTCAGGAGAAGGCAGCTTCCTATGACGCTCCAGCTGTCACATAGGGATCACCTCTAACACCAGCCTGTTGATTACGCTGTTGCTGAAATTAGCTTAAACCAGGGGTTAGGGAGACCTGAAACCCTCAGCCTAATTTGATGGCGGTGGGGAACCCAGAGGGAGATGGGCGAAGCGAAAAAGGGAGTCAACATGAATTCAGTGACAAAAGTAGGAAGGAAGAATGTCCTCTATAAGCAATCAGTTCAGCTGTCTGGCAAAAAAGGGAACTCCCTCCCTGCTGGAACTTCCCTGGGCAGGGAGAATGAGAGAGCGACAGAAAAGGCCCTTTCCACGCAGAAGGATTTAGGATTTAATCCTCAGCATCCCCAATGAGGTTTGGGAGGATGGGGAATAAATTTGATTCAGTTAGCATTTAAAGGTGAACGTACCTGATTTGCACTTTTCAAACCAATGCATAAAACGCAGCCATCTTTTGAAATTCACACCTCTCCAAATTTTTTGGTGCAGTTCTCCATAATGCATGCAATTTTTATTAATTAATTAATTTATTAAATTTGTCTATTGCCCAAAATGCATGCATTACTGAAAATAAACACACACCGAGGCATGGTAGTACTCAAAATTGCATTCAAGAATGTATATTGGGAGAAACTTGCAGTAAAATGATGAATTTTCATGAAGACTTGTTTTTAAAAAATTGCAAACTCATTGGGAAATGTGGAGAACTGAAATTTAAGACTGGTGAAATGAGAAACTGAGCAAAACCAACAGATTTGCCCACTTCCCTAGGTGGGAGAGACCCCCGTCTGAAACCTCAGAGAGCACTGCCAGCCAGTGTTGACAACACTGAGCGAAATGGGTGCTCTACCCTTTAGTAAGCCGCCTTGGAGATGGTTTGGTTTTCCCCCAAAGGGTTATTTAAACTGCTCAAATAAATAAATAACTAAGCAAATGCTAAGTATAGTATTGTTCCTCTGCCTACTCTCAGGTATTTGAAGATAAAAAGGGGATAATGGCAGCTGCATCTTGCCTGGAGCTCCTTGGATGAAACACACACAAAAATCAGTGAAAACAAAATGTGTAATATCACTCATCTGTCACAGGGCTCATTTTCCTCTCCTTCATCTCTAGTTTTTCAGGCCAAGATGCCCTCCTATTCAGTTAGCTTTTGTATGCAAACAAACCGTCTTTTGCAAAATCTGGAAAGAAACTGAAAAGCAAATGTTATTTGTTCTCAATATGCTTAACAAAAGGATTTGTTATCACTGACAACAGGTCTCGTAGCCTGGCTTACCCCCCTAGAAGCAGCAAGAAATAGAAGCTGTTACATTTCTCATGGGCTTCATGGGCTGGCTGCCAGACATACAGAGGGAGAGGGAGGTTGGGAAATTTAAGCGAAGTGTAGTTTTTAAATAGGGAGATGGAGGAAGGGTGGAACAGGAAACAGCCAGTCAGTTAATACAGTGGTACCTCGGGTTGCAAACACCTCGGGTTACAGACACTTCGGGTTACAGACTCCGCTAACCTGGAAGTAGTACCTTGGGTTAAGAACTTTACCTCAGGATGAGGACAGAAATCACGTGCTGGTGGCGCAGCAGCAGCGGGAGGCCCCATTAGCTAAAGTGGTACCTCAGGTTAAGAACAGTTTCAGGTTAAGAATGGACCTCCAGAACGAATTAAGTTCGTAACCAGAGGTAGCACTGTATACAGGGAAGTCTGTTTTGTAAGAAATGAAAAGATGTCAGCTTAAGCATTTACAGAAAATGGAACTTGAAAGTGAAAGGCCTGACTTGGCTGTTGGAAGTTTTCTTCATTCTTGAGCCGCTGTTAGGAACCCAAGAACATAACAGGGGCCTGGTGGATCAGCCCAGTGGGCCCAGCTAGTCCAGCATCCTGTTCTCACAGTGGTCAACCAGATAGCTAAGGGAAGTCCGCAAGCGGAACCTGAACGCAACAGCAAATGGTTTTCAGAAGCATTGCTGCCTCCAACTATGGAGGCACAGCATAGCCCTCATGACTATAAGCCAGAGATAGCCTTACTCTGCATGAATTTGTCATTCCTTCAGCCTTTATTGGCATAATTGGGCAATCAAATGTATAAAAGCCATCCATAAAATATTGGTAATCCCTACATATTAAAACACATAAAACATAAAAAAGACGCAATAGCCACCATTAAGTAAAATGAGTAGTTTTAAATTTGATTTTAAAAATCTCGGCTAAATATCCTGAAACAATCTCAGTAGTTTCAGGAACATCATCCCTCAACAGATACTGGATTCCACTCTGCCTTCTGCCTCTGTCCTACATCGGAGGACATTAGATAATCTAAGATGACTTTTTGAACCCCCCTTCCCGCCTTTTAACAATCTTATGCATTTTATATTCTGTAACTTCATTTTATTTGAAGTTGGTAGAGCATAAATAGATTATACTTGGTTTGTGTTGTGGTTATGACAGGTTGTGGTTTATTTAGAAATGAAGACAAATACAGTATTGGCCTGAACCTTTTAAATAATTATTTACAACTTTTATAAAATATGTGGAAACCCATCTCGACCTCCTGATGTCTCTGGAATAAAATTATTACTTGTTTAGTGTTTGAAACTGATGGAAGGAATGACCTGCAGACAGATGAATGACATCACCAGCAAAGGATAACTGGGAAGAATTCATGGGAAAGTATTACCCTTTTAAAAAAACAAAACCATTAACTACCTTGCACTTTCTTCCAAAATATATAAATACAAAAATTTGTGTTCCACTCCAAAAGGTAAGCGTTTTGCAGCTCTAGCGATGCAATCAGTTAGTGCATGGCACTTAGGATGCAGTGTTTGGTGGTACAGCGGTACTGAGTTTATGAGTTTGAGCTTACCTGAAGCAAGTGATGGGGAAGTGCTGTAACTCATTAGTAGAGCATCTGCCTTGTATGCCAAAGGTCCCAGGTTCAATCTCTGCCATTTTCAGGCAGGGCTGGCGAAGGATCCATGTCTGAAACCTCAAAGAGCTGCTGCTGGTCAGTGTAGACAATACTCAGATAAGTAGATCAATGGTCTGACTCTGTGTGTGCGTGCGCGCGTAAGACTGCTTTCTATGTTGCATGGCTGAATATTCTTCTGTAACAATCCAAGTCCCTCCAAATACAGTGGTACCTCAGGTTACAGACTCCGCTAACCCAGAAATAGTACCTCGGTTAAGAACTTTGCTTCAGGATGAGAACAGAAATCGTGTGGCGGCAGCGGGAGGCCCCATTAGCTAAAGTGGTACCTCAGGTTAAGAACAGTTTCAGGTTAAGAACAGACCTCCAGAATGAATTAAGTTCTTAACCCGAGGTACCACTGTAGATCTGTTTTTGGAAGATGTCATGGCCTTTGGCTGGTGCAGTAAAAGTTTATGATGATGACTAGATCATGAGCGGGACGCGGGTGGCGCTGTGGGTAAAACCTCAGTGCCTAGGACTTGCTGATCGTAAGGTCGGTGGTTCGAATCCCCGCGGCGGGGTGAGCTCCCGTCATTCGGTCCCAGCTCCTGCCCACCTAGCAGTTCGAAAGCACCCCTAAGTGCAAGTAGATAAATAGGTACCGCTTTCTAGCGGGAAGGTAAACGGCGTTTCCGTGTGTGGCGCTGGTGCCGTCTCGCCAGCTGCAGCTTGTCACGCTGGCCACGTGGCCCGGAAGTGTCTTCGGATGGCGCTGGCTCCTGGCCTCTTAAGCGAGATAAGCGCGCAACCCTAGAGTCAGACACGACTGGCCCGTACGGGCAGGGGTACCTTTACCTTTAGATCATGAGCACTAAAAAATTAATTCATTTTTTTTAAGGGCAAGAGTCACAGTGCAGTGGAAGAACCCTGATTCAGTTCAAGGTACAGTACCACTGCGTAAGACTGGGAATGTCTCCTGTCTGAAACTCTGGAGAGCTGCTTGTCAGTCAGTACAGACAATACTGAACTAAATGGACCAATGGGTCTGACTCAATATAAGGCTTCCAATGTTCCTATATTACTAAAGCACCATAAGGCTGAAGATGAAAAATCATCATGTGCAGGCAAAGCAGAACCCCACATTTTAAACTACACTTGCCTTGCTGCACACCCTGCAGTTGTTTTCCCATCAGCCACAGCATTTCTTCTGTGATCCCGGCCCAAGGGGGCTCAGAGATGTGGAAAGCCAGTGTGAGATGACTCCATTTTACTGACAATTTGTAACCAGACATACACTCTCCTTTGGATGGAAATAGCAGTACAGCACTTGCTGCAAGGATAATCTACAGGCTTCTTCAAGCTGTTGGTCAGGAAAGGAGATTCCAGGATGCCTGGTGCTGCCTCCATAGTGACTCATAATGCAGCATCAGTATTGAAGCTTAGCACCACAGTTTTGAAATGCCCAGCGGAGAAGCTCAAGGAACAGTCCCTGGAGGAGCTGTGCGTGGTGGGCATCAGCTTATCCAGAGTGAAGGGCCGCTGCCTCCCCAAAGAATTCCAGCAATCGCTAGAATATTTCATTGTATGCAGCACCAACCTTGATACTTCAGCATTGCTCCATGTGCCTGGTGCAACTGCACCTCCAACTGCAAGGAAGTAGTGTGTGCTTGTGCAGATCAGTCCCAAGATCTGATGTGCTGCTGCTTGTTCACTCCAGTGCTGTTACCAAAGAGGGATTCAGACAGATGTCTCCTCCTCTAATTGAGGACACCCTACACTTTGGGGGGGGGACTAGAAACATTAAATTGGTCTTTACATTTAAAGTGTTTTAGAAAATGCATGTGGAAGCCGCTCGTGCTCCTGATGAAAACTGCTCCTCTGAAGCTGTTTGCAGGCCAGTGTAGGGTAGGGGCAAGGGCAACCAGGTACACTTGATACATGCCTTGGAGGGTTAAGATGGCTGTAGGGCCCTGCCAGACTTATGCTGTCAAGCCAAGAATGTGCCACAGCTCCCAGCTGACCAGAGATTTAATGGGCAAAATGGCAAGGAGCAAAATGCCCATGCCTGTCTGTATGCACTGCAAGGTTGCGAGAGTAAAACCTAGACCTGTGTTACTATGTACCAGTGTGTAGTGCCAGGTCAGGTTAGGTGTCACCGCTGTGGTGGTGCAGCTCATGAAAGAGACTCCCACCCTGTGCCTCAGGTAAGCTGAGTATTTCCTCCCCGTGCAAAGAGCAGCTTTGAATCCACAGTAAGGCCTTCTGCAAACAGAAGGTCTAGTGGTTGCTACTGCTTTTGAAATCAGTTGAAGAGGGAACTCTAGAGGCCAGAATGAAGTACTGCTATATTATATAGTAATGTACAATGCTTACACTATATAGCAAGGATGGGGAATTCAGCCTGAGGGCCACATTCCTCCACAGGCAGCCTTGCAGGGGCCACATGTCTGTGGTGGGTGGTGTCAAAGGCAAGAGTGGCCATAGCTACATCAAAGTCTAACTTTGCATTAGGCAATGGACACACCATATATTTAAAGCACATTACCCCCCCCCCCAAACAATCCTGGGGAATCCCAGACTTCAGGACTCTTTGCAGGAAGCCATATGCTTCAAATGCATGGTGGTGCACACAACCTTTGTGACCACCTTGACAATCTACACCTTGTGGTCCAGGAGACTACAAACAGGCCAAGCTGTAGTGGCCTACATGCTGCGTATTAGTTAATACAGTATGAGCAACTGCCACAAGATCCCACTTGTCCAAAGGGATGAACTGCCTTGTGTTTACATAGCTTATCATATTCAAATCAGTTGGTAATTAGCTGTCTCATGCTGTCCAGATTTATATCCAGTTTACATGGAATTGTGATCGTCCAAGAGGTTTTGTTTCTCGGACTCAACAGCATGCAACCCATTCAAGTTTTCAGAGGTCCTGTGCAATAAAACTGAGGTACTATCTGAGCCCCTGCCAGAAACGTTTTCCTGGTTGATTTCTAAGGATGATGCTAATTGCCTTGGAAGATGCATGCAAGAAGCTGGTCTCCCTGCTTGTTAGAGAGAGGGACTGCTTTGGTGCTTAGGAGAACAGCAATAATGGAGGGGGCATTATGAATCATGCTACCTAAGTAGAGTGCTGGTGTTTTTGGTAGCAGGTGGTCACACCCAAGATCTCAGCATCTCAGCACATGGCCAACTAAACAAGTTGCTGGCTGCAGGACCAACTACTTACAGAAAAGTTAAGATAGGAAGCACCAATAGCCATGTGGCTGTATTGAAGAGTCAAGTCATATCCAGAGTTTATTTTTCTGTTAAAAGTCAATTTGATTTCTGTGTGGCCACAGATTCACATTCACACACACACACACACACACACACACAGCGACAACTGCCACCAGTGACATCAGTTGTGGAAGGGAGACATAAAGTATACGTTAAGGGAAGAAAGTCACATTGCACAAAAGCTACAATTGCCTCCAGGGAAATAAACATCACCACATTGTCAGGAGCAGTAGGCACATTCACATGTATCGTTACAACCAGGTACAATGCTCATCTCAAAACACACCAAAGGGACACACAGCAACCTGGAGGAAGAGAGGGAGGAGACAGCAGCTGAGATCTGGCCGCTGGTCCACCTTCTAGATATGTATCTGCAACACCAGAGTTCCTCTGCCCCAACTGTGTGTAGATGAGGGCAAAGGCCTTGCTTGCTTGTGATATTAACACATTATGATGGCGAGGCAAAAATATACATATTCAGATTTTGGAGGAAAACTAGAACACTTATTTCAAGAGACATGAAGTAAACACCTTGGAATATTTTTTTAAAAAAAAGAATTAATAAAGTCTGTGCTTAACATCAATTCTGGGATTAACAACTGATTTAATGAATGAAGCAGTTTTTATGGTTTCCTAAAACTGAAAGTATTTCTAGTATGAGGTGTTTTTAACTCTTTAATGGTAATATTGACTTTCTCTTCTGTTCCCTCTTCATATGCAATAAAAGCTAAATAATCTCAATGAGAAATAGGGAATCTTGGTTGTCAACAAGTACATGGTTCTCAGTGAATTACTGAAACATTCCCAAGAAAATTCTAGCACTGCAGCAGTCTACTGTAGGTGGGTAGAAATTTGCCTGCACCCCAAAGAATTAGGTTGGAAGCTATTTCTAGTTACATTCATGTCACTTCTTGCTACCACCAAGACCTCTCTCCTTTCCTCAACCCAGCAAGTGTTGCCGTCCAACCTATTATTATAAGGAAGGGACTCATCTCTCAGGAAACCACTTTTAGAATGGCTCCTTTTCAGTCATCATCAAGATCTCAAAAATTGAAGACACAAACCTGATAAAACTTAATATCAACATACTTAATGAAATCACGAATAAGGTATCGACTTCAAGACATATCATCCAAAACTGCTTATGCTAACCCCCCCCCACTTAAAACAGATTGGGAAACATAACAGGGAGATGTATTTTTTTATTTTTGCCAAACCTGCTGCAGCAAACTTTGAGCTGCACCCTTCTCAAGACTGCAAGTAACATCCCAGCCCCCACTTTCACAGCTCTGCTTCACAAAAGCTTAGATGACTGTTAACACCTATTTATTTTTCACCATGTCAACATCCACTGAGAAATGTGTGCCACCCTCTGGTTAGATATGGAAACATGCTCAACTTGGTTTGCTGAGACTTCCACATCCTAAACAATTCACCTTAGTTGGATGTTTTGGTGTTGTTCACATGTGCTGCAGTCTACTCCAACAGAGAAGTGACGGGGAGTGGACTGGGCTGGCCTGTGGAAAGATGGCCAGAAATGCCACCAGTTTTCATTCAGAGGAGGGCAGTCTCACTGCAGATAAAGCTCCCCAGACAGCACGAGCAAACAGCTTCAGCTGTAAGACACCATGCAATGGCTTCTTTCTGTGTCTGTATTACTGCACTACCTAACAACTTCCATCAAATCGTAGAATTTTGCCCACATTACTAGAAATTGTAAGAGAAAGGGCCAAAACAAGCTTAAAATAAGCCAGGCTATATGATATGTTCTTGAGCTATTATCTTAAGTACCTCCTAGCTTCAAATACATGTAACCTCCCCAAAGGCTAAAGCATGCTGAGTTTTGCATCGCCTCAACCGAGCAAGTTCTGTAACAAGCTGGCTTTCCCATTTTTAGCCATAGGCTGTGTCATTTCTAAGACAGGGCATAATCAAATGAAAACACTCAATAACCAATTCTAAAGGAAAATCTTCTAAGCTGGCCACTTTACTGCAGTTGTGCGGATATCAGATATGGCAAAGCTCCCTTCTTCATTTGCTAAGCTAGGAGTGAGCAGATCTCACAGAGATTCAGAGACGAAAAAAGGGAAGCGCAAAACCAACAAGATGTGCTTAATGCTTCTGTGTTAGTCTAGGGGCAGACTTTGCTTACCACGTGGCAACCTGAACTGAAGAGATGTCACTACTAACCAAACAGCCAAAGGCTGCATGCAAGAAAGCTTCCAGTGACCAGGTATCTGTCAGGTTAATGAGGATGCAGCACCCCCTAGAGTCCCTAGAAGAAACAGTCCTTTAATAGTCAAAACAACTATCGGCCATTTCCCGAGCTTGTTGCAATAGCTTCACTTTAAAAGACTGTGCCAAAGTTTGAGGTCAATTAGCTAATACTGCTTCAAGCTCCTCCCAGCTTCTTTTCAACACAAATAGCAACGACTCAGGAGGAAGTAGTTCAGCGTGTTGTATATCCCATAAGGGTCCTTAGCTGCCTGAATGTACCCCCTAAAAAAAATCATGGTATCACTGATATGCAGTATCAGGAATGTAAACAGAAAAGCAGGATGGCAGCATGTCAGACAGGATGCCTTCGACCGAGCAGTGGCACTGAAGACCAAAGGGGGAAAAAGTACTCCCAAATTACTCAGTCAGCCTCACTTCACACACAGCGGAATGTCAAACGAAGACTGGCTCGTAGGGCAACAGCCAGCTGTAAGGTGTGTAAATGAGTGTGTGCGGGCACACACACACACACAAAATGGTGCTGTTAACAGATTTCTCTAATAGGTTATAGAAAATAATGGCTTGGATCAAACAATCCATTTGCAGTGTGTTCTGCACATGTGCAATGGGTCTCTCTCATTCTTCCCTTTCCCACTGCAGCCCCCTGGGGATCTGGGGAAGCCTCTAGGTTGGCGTGGCATGCAGTAAGCAAGACTGCAGTTGGGAGGAGAGAAAAATCGGCAACATAATCAGTTTGGATTGCATGGGAGTCACTCTGTATCCAAGCTAACGTTAGCAGGGATTAGAAGCTTCTGCAAAAGAAGAAAAATTACACTGCTGGATAAATCCAGTCACCAACAAGCACCTGCTGACATCAGAAATGTTATCTGGCCTCGTGAAGGCTCTGACATGGATAAAAGTCAACTTGGATACTTCAGTGAGGCCACCTTCTCGCTACCAAAAATATCAGGATATGCATAAAGGTTTCCAGGGGTAAGAACAGGAGGTCAAGGATAAATCACTTACCCAAATACAAACTGCATATGAAGAATACAATGGCTGAACAATGAGGCCCCTGCATCTATGTGAGCCCTGCAAATTAGCTTTCTAAATTACAAAAAAGGAGCCTACTGATTTTGTGGATTCAGAAATAAGCTCGACTCTTGCAACTGGAGTTGTGGTCAGAATCATAAGATGCTCCACGAGCTAGCTGTTTTTGAAAGCAGGCTCTATCTCCTCAGTTGCTCATAGTGTCCTTGAAACCCCAAACCTCTATGATAGCTATCTGGAAACTTTCAGAGCACAATGGTTGGTTGTTGAAAGTGTTGCAGTGGCCAGTTCTTCCATGGTTCAGGTCTGCGTCAATGTAGAGAGCTTGACCGTCACCTCCGCCTGTGGGGGAAAAGACCACAGTTACACTGTCCCTGCATCAAGATGCAAAGCAGTGGCTCCAATCACATGTTCAGTTCCACTACTTCTGGAGACAACAGAATGACAGCTGTCAGCTGCCCCAACATGGGAATATATATTATGAGAAGACATTATCACCCCATCAAACTGCTCTACAGTTAAGAGTTCACGGATCTCTCAGAATCCAAGGTGTATACCAGTCTTTGTCAACCTGACACCCTCCAGATGTTTTGGGCAACAACATCTGGAGGGCACCATGTTGGTGAAGGCTAGCATATGCAGAGCATTCAATTATGGGTATTTTAGCTTTCAGAAAAGCTTATAGTCAAGAGTCTGATGCAGAACAGATAAAATATTGCACACTGGATCTATTTGCCAAGACCATATAACACCGGTCCTGAAAGACCTCTGTTGGCTCCCAGTACATTTCCAAGCACAATTCAGTGTTGGTGTTGACCTTTAAAGCCCTAAACAGCCTCAGCCCAGTATACCTGAAGGTGTGTCTCCAACTCCATCGCTCAGCCCAGACACTGAGGTCCAGCTTTGAAGGCCTTCTGGCAGTTCCCTCACTGTGAGAAGTGAGGTTACAGGGAACCAGGCAGAAGGCCTTCTCAGTAGTGGCGCCTGCCCTGTGGAATGCCCTCCCATCAGATGTAAAGGAAACAAACAACTATCTAACTTTTAGAAGACATCTGAAGGCAGCCCTGTTTAGGGAAGTTTTTAATGTTTGATGTTTTACCACATCATCATCATCATTCTGTTGGGAGCCACCCAGTGTGGCTGGGGAAACCCAGACAGATGGGCGGGGTGTAAATAATAAATTATTATTATTTTATTATAGTCCTCCCCCCCAACTGTCAATATTGCAGGCCTAACTGCAGTTCGATATCAGATGAAAACCATTCTCCTACACCATCTTTCATTTTAACCCTGATTCAAAGATTTAGGAATAAAAGTCTTAAAAAGTGCAAACCCCTTTGTGCCCCTACATAGAACTAAAAGGCGCTGTTGCAAGAGGCAGCAACAGAAGAGCACAGGCTTACCTATAATGATGCATTCCATTCCACCAGCCATAAACATGGATGCAGCTTTGGAAGGCAGGTTGAAGTGCCGGGCAGAAAGGAAGGGGGAAAGGCGGTCTGAGGGGTCCGAGGGGAGGCTGGTTGCGGATGGAGGGTCAGAAACATGGGAGGAATTGTTCCCTTGTTCAGGTCCTGTCATGGCTAGCTCTGGGTGCCTGATTATTACCCACTCATAGCGTTCCACTTCAGGCACCAGCTAGAGAGAGGAGAGGAGAGATGGAGTTATGAAGGAATTCTTCAGAGAAAATGCACTGCACTTGGCGTCTCCCCCCGCCCCCATGGCCAGAACTTGACTCACACCCCAAGAAAGATTTTCAGAATGAATTTGCACTATGAATGTTGTGGCAGGCACTAAAAAGGGAAGTTATTATATTTATAACCTGCTGTTCCTTTAGAAAAGCTCAGAGCAACTTTCAGTGGTCTCCTTGCTAGGCATTAATCAAGTTTGGTATTTGTAGAGCACAGGGGGCTTTCAGATTGCTCAGCAGCCAATCTATAGAGTACTTCTGGCCTACCATTCTAGGCAGGACTTCAATGCACTAGAGAAGTGTTAAGACATTATAACAGTTATATTGCACAACCTCTTCCTGACATTGCATCAGGAATCTTGCAAAATCGGGATAGCTACTCAAATGTTTCATTTGGTGGCCCTCTTGATTGCCACTTTATGGGTAAAGACTCATGTTAATTGAATCTTAAAAAGGTACTTACAACTAGGGATGGGGGAATATATCACTTTTGGTTTCTCATTTCTCCCCACTCTTAAGTTCTGTTCTCCCCATTTCTACATCACTTTGCTATTTTTTAAAAAAGGCCTTGTGAATTTATCAGCATTTTAGTGTGAATTCCTCCTAATATACACATTTTTCTATGCAATATCCCAGAATACAATGCATTCTTGTATGTTATTTTCACTGTTATATATTTATATACACACTAGCATATACGTTCTTGTATATATTACTTGGCTAAAGAACTGCATGGCAGAATTCAGAGAAATGTCAGTTTTGAAGGATGGCTGTGTTTTGGTTTGCTTCTTGTTTCAGAAAGTGCAAATTTGGTAGGCTCACCTTCAAATGCAGACTGAATCCAGTTGCCTTCCAACTTCAGAGTGACACATTTATTTTGGTAGCTCATCAACAATCCATGTGCACAGATACTACACCTGTATGCCTCGGTCCCTTGCCCCAAGCTTGAAATTCAAAATATCTACACTTCCTAGTTTGGCAACATTGCATCATACACCATGGTAGAGAAAGTGTGACACCCAACAATAATCAAGACACTTATTGCAGTAGAATATCATAACATTCAGCCTAATGAAGACTTTTGATGAACTTGGGGAAAGGTTTGCTCCATATTCATATAGATGATGATAGTTAAACTGCTGCTGCTGCTAATAGCAGCAAGGTTTAGTCTTATAAACTGATTAGTAGGTTGTTCCCCAAAGGCAAGGGGTGGTTGTGGTAAGAGTAAACATGATTACTCTGTGGTACCAGAGAGGAATGGCAAGCTAAGATGATGGACCACGCTGAAATGGCAAAGCTGACGGGGAAACCTCAGGAACCAAGAGGACAAAAACTTTAAAAAAGAATGGGGGGAAACTATTTATTTGTTTGTTTAAGCAGATGAAAACATTGGCAGGATTTTAATCTCACTTATAATGTAACAAATACTATGGATAATATGGATGGATACAAAATATAGATTATGGAATAATATGCAGTTATAAATGTTGACAAATGGAGGGTATGGGGGAGGGGAGTCGTGAGAGTCAGACTAATAGCTATATATGGATATGCATTTGGATTGTTATAAATTTATATTTGTAAAATCAAATAAAAATGATTTTTTTTTAAAAAAAGGAGTGAACATGATTACTTCTTACCCTGAACACAAAACATTCCCCTGTTCCAAAGAAGCTCAGCTTGCTTCCTCCTCGTTTGCGTTCATTCCAGTCTGTTGATAAATAAGCCCCACAGACCTAGGATGGTAATAGACACCATTTAGAGAAACAACGAAGAAGTTTGAACACTTGAAGCTGTAATGTTGAAAGGTCTCAAAGCTGGTAGATAAAGAGACACTTCTTATAACATTTGTAGGTGTACACCTAACACACACCTTAGGTGTGAAATGCAAATCAAACATGTAAATTTGTCAACAGCAGCAACTCACAGTTGAATATAGCAATCCAAGGTTTGTCTCTGAAGTGGCCCTGGTGTGAGGGTAGCAAGCTATATCTGTAGTTAGTCTATGGCGGTCAACCAAGATCACATTTTATGACTGCTCCTATCAGTGTCAACAGGGGCATGGAGAGAGAATGTATATGGGTCTTTTTGAATAGCTCTGCAGTCGTGCAGGAGACACATATTGCAGTGTGTGCACTGTGATGAAGTCACTCCTCTGTAGTGGTAGGGGAAGGGAGTCTGTGGCATAACACGTCAACCTGGAAAACAGGTTGAATTTCAAATTCAAATTTCCCAAGAAAGCAGCTAAATTGTGCTTTATTAAGCAAGCAAGGCACAAATGAGTTAGTGCAACAGGGAGAGTTCTAAGGAGTTATTTCATTTTGTTGTCTATGGCAACTACAATAATTGATGGACAGCAGTTTAGTGAATCATATGAAATTTATAAAGTGTCTACTTTATAAATAAAGCTGCTACTTGTCCTACTAACTTACCTCTTGGGCCGTTGTCTTAATCAAAAGGAGAGTTGGTTCATGTCCCTCGCAATGTGAATAGAACCTGATAAAGATACATATAAAACAATGCTCCCTTAGTGAAACATCCCACTGCTGGTCTTGGTAACTGCACACTCTCCACACACTTTTTGCATCCACACCACACTGCCAATCAAGACCCAGTTCACTGTCTGCCTCTTTAATCAACAATAAAAACTGTTTGGGTGATGTGCTAAAAGACCAGACTCTAGTTCACAAAACCTTATGCCATAATAAATGTCTTAGGTTTTTTAATGCCACAACATTCCTTGTTGCTTTAGCATACAGTTAGGCCTCTCAGCTAAGGAAGAGCGAGCAAAAACCCAGAGTTCTATAGCACAGCATAGTCTATGGCTCAGTTTGTCCATAACGCTAAGCAAAATCACAGTACATCACAAATGTGCAGGTTCCCAGAGAGAAGGTTGTGGCTGCTTGATTTCTGGTCCTGCTGTTGCTGCATTCTATGAGCCAAGTCATGGTTTGGTTTGGCTTAGCACATCATCCAAATCTGGGTTTGTGGTCCATCTCCTTAAACAGTAAACCAAAAATGAATCTTGGTTACAGATTGTAGTTTGTCTGGAGTGAGACAAACCACAAGCCCATGTTCAGATGACATGCTAAGACAAACCATGGCAACAACAGCAGGATGGCCAGGGAGGGGGAAAGCAGGTGCAATCACCTTTCTGGGACCACATGCTTTCACACTCAACCACGATTTGACTTAGAAAAAAGATCTATATGAGTTGATAGCACACCAACATGCATTCAATGTAAAGCCAGCCTACAAACTCTGCTTGTGTTGATGCAAAGCAAGACAACTCTAGCAACATTCATCATACAACAGAAGCAAAGCACCCTTGCCAAGAGAATTGGCCTATGATTGTCTACATCATCTTGTGGCGTACAGTACCAAAGATTCATTTTAAAATAGTGCTGACTACATTTTACCTGCTTAAGCTGCAGCCATGTTCTGAGGTGGTAAACAGCAGCAGTGGCTGGCAAAGTGCAAAGCGCTCAGGAATCCATGACCAGATGTCTCTCATCTTCTTTACATCAACTATTTCAGACTTGAAGTTCTCAGCATGAACTGCCAGGTGGACATTCTGCCTGTGGAATAACAGAAAACTGGTGTTAAAACTGGAGTCATGGGCATTTGTCCAAAGCAACTACTGCCCAATTCGGGCCTCAACTTGTTGCCTATGGCAAGAAAAGAGTCCCTTCCTGACATCCAGAAGGCAAAGAAGCATTGCAAATTAAAACATTTCTTTCCCTTTCCCTTTGTAGATGCATTGTAAATGACTAACAAAGAAACTAGCAGAAGGGCTAGTAACTCTATGAGCAGAAAGAGGGCAACACTACACCACAGGAAAAACAATAAAAGGGCAAAACAATTAAGGGGTTTGCAGTCACCCACAGCTTGAAATTAGGAGGGCTTGATATCCACATTAATGCTGTGGTGTTTAGCTCTGTATAAGGGTGCAGATCTCAGCAGCCCTAAGTAGTTTGGTCAAAATAATGTTCTTAAATACAAATCAGCATTTTTACATGGATAACAGGAAGTTACTTTCTGTATTTGATTTTCATGTGAATAATAGATAGCTGTACATTTTTTTGTGTCCCCAAGGATGAATGCGGATTTTCAAATGGTGGGAATTCTGGGAAATTTTAAAACCTACTATACCATAAGTTGTTTCCTTGCAACTAGGATCGGATTTGCCCTTTCATAGTTTTCCCACTGATTTGGTAGATGTATTTACAAGCTAGCCCAATTCACCGATCAAAGCTATAGCCATTGAAAAGCACTTGGAAGGTTTTGATGTAAACACCCTTCCCCAGCTATGACTGCTGCAGTTCAAAACCAGCAGGGGACCCAGGTGATACCATTACAGAGGAAACTGTACAACCATAAATATATTCAGAGCTATGTGCCACTCCTGGAAATTCTCTTCCAACTGTTGTCCAAGTATGAAAACAGACTTGAATGTGGCTATATCCATGGAGTTAAAGAATCCACAGAAGGCTCAGTTGCTCCAAAGCACTGGAAGCCAATACATAAAACAGGAGGATAACATACAAGCCAGTGACAAGGAAATATAGCCAATTCTTTTTGACAGCCAAGCTAGAGTTAAATGCAGGTTTCACAGCTTATGTCAGAGATATGCAAGAACTGTACCATGAAGCAAGCCAAACTTTGGAGTTATTATACAGTACATGCTAGGAAGAAGAGTTGAAATGCGGGCCACTTATAGTGCAAAGACACTCTTTTTTTTAAAAAGGGGGGAGCCACCTGTCCATTTTATTATGGACACATCTGCATACTGTAAACCTTGCAGAAAACTAGCGGCTAATAGAATGGCAGAACTGTGGAGTTGGAAGGGACCCAAAGTCATCTAGTCCAATCCCCTCCAATGCAGGAATTTCAGCTAATGAATCCCTGGCAGATGATCATCTAACCTCATTTTTAAAATCTCCCATCACCACCACCACCCTCCAAGGTAGCCAGTTCCATTGCCACCAGAAAGTTTGTCCTAATGTTTAGTCGGAATCACCTGCACATCTCTAATTAAGTGAGGGAAATGGGATTCTCATTCATGGGTAGTTTCAAAATTTAACTGAAGTACAGTGACAGTTTCAGAAATGGTGTGGCTCTGTTTCTGAAGCAACTCATGTTCTGTCCTTAAACCAGAAGTTAATCAAAATGCATAGTTGACTGCATATGCTAAGGGCAGGATGTGTTCCCTTCAGCACAGATAAGCCACAGAGCCAGTTATATGTCCTTCCGAAGCACTGCAGATAGGAGCCTGTATGATATCAGCAGAGGATTATCAGGTTGTTGATTAGTCTCCTTCCAAGCATGATCTACAACTTGTGAAGGCTGCTCTGTTCAGTGTGCATGCTACAATTTATCACTAATCTCTAAACCTTAAAACCACCAAGGCTTAGGCAGCTCAAGCTAACATGAATCTCATGTCTTGTTACCAAAGCACATGGACTGTGTACCTACTGTGGCAGAGTGATTAATAAACATGATGCTAACCAGTACTTTTTTTTCTAAAAAAAATTTTTTAGGGGTACTCTCATTTGGACTCAAGAAAATCACCATTTTATGGTTCAAATCGGGAAAAATAAATACACTAAATGGACAAAAGTACAAAGATTCACAAAATGTTTAGGGGTACGTGTACCCGAGTCCCCACAGAAAAAAAGCACTGCTGCTAACAAGAAATTTGTTAAACATTCACTACTGGCTTTTCAGCTATGGGCTTGAATACCACATGGGCTTGTATACTTTTAAAAAGATCTTGGAAACAAGCGTAACTGAGGGTGGGGAAGAACATGCCATTCATGTTCTATGTGAAGAACATGCCATTCATCCAATTTGGGCTGCAGACAATAGTTCCACACTTAGTCACACCTTCATATGTTGCATTTATTTTCTGTATTTGTGCAGGAAGCTCTTTTTGGTTAATGCCTTAATGCACTGAGCCATGCCCCTGATTGTCACCAGGCTACCTTAGGTGCTTTCTCCCAACACATTCCAGTACAATGTGCTTCTGTTGCTCCCAAGGTGAAAAAAATAAGAATAAAGGAACTGGTGTTATACAGGCAATTGCTAATTGACACGAGACAGTGCACACGTGCATTGCCACAACCCAGAAGGGGCTGAAAAAAAGGCGGGAGGGTAACTGGCTTATGCGCACTCTGCCAACATGCGAGGGGGTAAGGAACATAACTTGTGCAAAGCAGTCATTGCCTGTACTAAGGGGAAGTCTGAGCAACAAAGAAGACCCTAGGGGTAACAGGAGGGACCAGGTAGGGAATCAGGATGTGCAGCCATCTGACTAAGGTTCAGGGAAGAAAAAAATTAGGGAGATTCCAGGGTCAGGGCTCACTGAGAGCAAGCCCGGGAGGAGATCTGGCTGTGAAGGAGGCTTGACATGTCCCCGTCGTTTGGTCCCAGCTCCTGCCCACCTAGCAGTTCGAAAGCACCCCTAAGTGCAAGTAGATAAATAGGTACCGCTTTATAGCAGGAAGGTAAACGGCGTTTCCGTGTGCGGCACTGGTGCTGGCTCGCCAGTGCAGCTTTGTCACGCTGGCCACGTGACCCGGAAGTGTCTTTGGATGGCGCCAGCTCCCAGCCTCTTAAGTGAGATGAGCGCGCAACCCTAGAGTCGGTCACGACTGGCCCGTACGGGCAGGGGTACCTTTACCATATATATATATATATATATATATATATATATATATATATATATGTATATATAATGTGTGTGTGTGTGTGCGCACACACACATGCACATATGTGAGAGACCGACCAGCATATGTATGAACCAATATGTATGGACCAGCATATGTATGCAGCCAATATACCCTTACCATAGTTAAGTGGAATTTAGATACCAGTTTATCTGAACACCTCCCTAGGCACAAAACTATCTTGGGCTGTACTACTAGGGCAGGCATCCCCAAACTTGGCCCTCCAGATGTTTTTGGGACTATAATTCCCATCATCCCTGACCACTGGTCCTGTTAGCTAGGGATTATGGGAGTTGTAGTCCCAAAACATCTGGAGGGCCAAGTTTGGGGATGCCTGTACCAGGGTTATTAACAATCTTTATCTATTCACACAAAGCAACTTCATGTTTAACATTCTGCCTATCACTATATGGTTCAGAAGTTCTTTTAACAACAAAAGACTAGTAGCCCCTACAGTATGTTAGAATAGGCTTGTGTTTCATCAGTGAAATCCTCATGACAGTGCAGAGAAATAAGACTAGACTAGAATGCAGACCTTGTACAGCATACTTGACAGCAGGACTGTTGAAAGCTTTGGAAAGACATTTGTGAATTGCAACCCCACCCACCCACCACTTCCCCACCATCTGATACTGCAGTAAGTACTGGCATAACCAGCCAAGCATAAGCCGCGATAACAGCCATTAGGAAGTCAAGCCAAGGCAGAAGAGAAAAGCAAAGCGTGGAGTATTCAAATCTTGAAACCTACCTTTTTGGGGATGCAATGCTGCAAAGAGGAGGGGTGCAGCAGACAGGGAAATGACAGTACGAGACAAAAGAGAGAGAGAAATCAAGAAAAGTTCAGTAAATTAGAGCCTAGAGAAAAACTCAAGAGTAAGATTTGAAGTCAAATGAACGAGATTAAAGAACAGATGGACACCCAACCACTGTATCATAGTTCTTCCTCCTCAATTCTCTTATCACATTTATCTTTCTATACAATGTCTCTTCACCTAACTGCTTATGACTTCTGCACTTGCCCTTCAACCTTCCCTTCTACTCTCACTCCATATATGCGACTGCGCTCTGTTGTTGAGGTTTTCCTGTTTCGCACAATGTAGAAATTGGGTCTTTAGTGCTGTGGTACTTACCCTTTGACTTCATTTGATCTGATCTGGATTATTTAATTTCCATACCGCTTAATGTATTAAAAATATATCTAAGTGGTGTACAAAAAATGAAGCAACAGACAACTTAAACAAAATATTACAAAAATACAGAGTTAACATAAAAATGGAATCCCCTTGGAAAATTGGACAGGTACAGATTACATAATTTCAAAAACCAAACCATTTGCATGTGTGAAATGCTAAGAAACTATTTGTGAGGCTGTTAACCGAACTCCTTGAAGCTTTACATTTTGGGCCACACAACCAGAACACATTTCCTCCAATCAAGTTTCTGTGATTACAGAATACTAGCTGTTCTTCAGCTTATACAAAAGCACAGCGTTCTCATGCCTGTCAGCCACTGGTCTTGTGCTATTTCTACTAACGATAAATGGAATATTTAGAACACTGACCCAAATCTCTGAAATGTCAATGCTTCTGACAAGAATATAGAAACTTTAAGGCTTTCACAAACACTTGTCAGCTGAATAAGCCCCAGCGGAACATCTTAAAGGGCTCTTTCATCAAAGATGCCTCGTGCACTTAACTCTGCCCAGTTTTAGTACTTTTAGCTGTAGCCCTTTCCCCCATTTCTCTTAAGTTTGTCTTTATAGATTGTAAGCCAGTGTTCAAAATTAACTGGGCGCCTGGCACTTTTTGCTACTGGTGCAGGTCCATGATGAAGCCTTTCCACAGGCCACCCAAATGCAACTCACAGATCACAGTTTAAAAACCTCTGCCTTAGTTCATAGTTAATACCAGTTCCATTTCCACTGTGTGTTTCTCTTTCTTGCATATTGGACAAGTGAATTTCTGTAAGAGCAATCTACAGTCAAGCAATGTAGTTGAGGTCACAGAATTGTAGAATCACAGAATTGTAGTGTTGGAAGGGACCTGAGGGTCATCCAGTCCAACCCCCTGGGATAAATAGCCTTTCTTTGTGGTGATACCATCTGAAGAAGTATCTGAAGAAGTGTGCATGCACACAAAAGCTCATACCAATAACAAACTTAGTTGGTCTCTAAGGTGCTACTGGAAGGAATCTTTTTATTTTGTTTCGACTTCAGCAGACCAACACGGCTACCTACCTGTAACACAAATATATGTCGTAAAATCATTTTAACTTTTAATGAAAAGTAGCCTTAGGAGGCTATTGAAGACCGGCAGAAGGGAACGGGGTGTGTTACCCTTTTCTCTCTAGCTGTTTTATGTTCAAAATCATCCATCTCAGCTACTATATAAACATCTGGAACCATGTGGGAAAGAAAGCAGAAGGCAATTTTGAGCAAACAGCAAGTAAAAGAGGGGCAGGAGAGGAATGATAAGGCAACTTCCAACTTCCTGCGCTCAAAATTCCAACCTCCTAAGGCTTTTTTTATTGAAAATCAGAAACAATTGTGTTTTGCTGCATCCAACATGCCTTCTGTAGGCCTGATTCTGAAACAGAAGTTAAGCATCTCTCTCAAAACCTAACAGCTCTGGGTACCTTTGCCTTTACTTGTCTTCTGAGCCTCTATATTCATTATTAAAAATGCACCTCACCTTTCCATTATTTTTAAGATGCTCAAGGCAGCTTCCAACATTTCAAAAGAAAGCCATCACAATTTCATCAACAACAAAAAGAGATTTAAAGAGGGGAAAAGTAACTCGCAACTAAGCACGTCAAAAATATATTGAAAGAAGAATGCCTTTTATCAAAATGTTGGAATGCCACAGGGAGAGGAGTACAAAACAAGCACACAATCATAACCTGACAGGAGTTCTATAATCTAGGTGGGGCATCGGAAAAGGCTTTCTCCTACTTCTCCCAATAGTAGTTGAGGCTTTGCAAATGCAGAGAAGACCCTCTTCAGATGAAGAGGGACAAGTTCATATGGGAAGTCACAGTCTTAGATTATTTTAAGACATAATCTATTTAGAGTTTTAAAAAACATGACTAGTGCTTTGAATTAAGCATTGAAAGAGCTCCACCACTATGGTCCTTGTGAAAAATTAAAGTTCTTTAAAAGCCCAATTATCAGAAGCTGAAAAAGCAAACATACGCATGTAATTATTCGGTTAAGTTGGTACAGCCTCTATACTTTCCCACTGAGCACCCACATTATTCTGCTTTTGCAACCATATCCACTTCCCATGTAAGTCAAGAGCATTACTAGAGGAGAGGGAAAGCCTCTCTGGAGTATGTATGAATCCCTTTTACCTCTTCTGTTTGACGGTTATGCCTTTCTGCTGAAGAGCCTTCTCGTTGGCCATCTGCAAAAGCTGGATCTCCTTCCGTGAAAAGAGCCGAATCGCAAAAGCTTTCTCCAACAGTTTCTCAGGAGACACTGACTTTGCAATATCCCTAACAAAAGCTCGGATGTCCTGCTGAACGTTGTCTGACTCCATAGTCTGCCCAACCCTGACTTTATGAAAGAATTTGAGAAGAGCTAGTGCAACACGGTATAGAACCTTGTAGCCCTCTACCAAGAATACATCAAAGACCCGTGCAACATATACCAGAGGCAGTTCTCCAAAAAGCCACCGTTGCCAGTCTGAATATACTTCTAGCACATCCTTGGAAACTGCTACCATCAGCTTGTGGGCCGCCTGACAGTATTTGTTAACCAGATCGCCAAAAGTCATGCAAGACGACTCAAAAGCCAAGAACGTCTGATCAATGAAGTGCTTGGAGGGATCGTTGCAGGCAAGGATGCGGCAGACCTTCTCAAAGCACTCTGCTTCATCCCTACTGTAATGGAGGAGAAGTGCTACCACTGAAGGCAGAGCTGGGCAGAATGATATGTCCGGGAACTGGCTTGCAATGCATGAAATTATCTTCCTGACTGCCCCAATGCCTTCTGCATTCAGGCAGTAAGTGGGAACAAGGCTGTTGTCCACAAATTCTGGAAGCGGAAGACTGCTGCTGTTACGTTTGCCAGCAATTTTCACCACAATGTCCCGGTAGACGTGGGCATCTGGAGTCACTGTGCGGCAAGGGATATCATTTATCAGTTTGTGGTACACTTTGGCTCTTAAAGAGTGGTTTTTGGCCCAATATCCCTGGCGAGCCAGTTGCTTCAGGTCCTGAAATTCTGTGCTGGTCAGTTCCTTTGCATCCTGGTCCTGGATTGTAGAATCCATTTTATCCCAGTCTATAAAGCGGCTATATTCACCCATAGCTATTAAGATAGTCTTCGCAGAATGACATAAAAGCAAGTATCTTATCTGGCCCTTGGAGCACTTTCACTTTTTCCTGGAAAAGAACAAAGCACACAACAGGTTATGGCTACTTTCGTGTCAAGAACACGTAAATTGTTAATAGCTTGTCCCGCTATTGGCAGTGGAGTGCAAGTTCCAGACTGCCTGCAAAGGGGCTTCACTCAGGTAATTAATGGCTTATTACTTTTAAACTGATGTACCGGTATTTCCCTCCTCAGTGGGTTAACCTTTTCTATCTGTGCAATACACTGTTCTGTGGCTGAAAACTGTAGTAAACTGAGCTGAAGAATACAGTGGTACCTCTGGTGAAGAATTTAATTCATTCCGGAGGTCCGTCCTTAACCTGAAACTGTTCTTAATCTAAGTTACCACTTTAGTTAATGGGGCCTCCTGCTGCCACCACGTGATTTCTGTTCTCACCCTGAAGTAAAGTTCTTAACCCGAGGTACTACTTCCAGGTTAGCGGAGTCTATAACCTGAAGCATCTGTAACCTGAAGCATTTGTAACCTGAGGTACCATTGTAATTTGCCTCAAACATTCCTTTCCAGCACATCTTATTTATATGGTACCAGAAAGCAGGGAGGTGGGGGGAAACTATACAGGACATCAGAAAATAAAGATGCAAATGTTACTGCCATATCAGAATCCTCTGTCTTTTGAGGAAGGAGTTGCCATAGGAGACTACATTATCAAGCTTTTTGGGAAATGCAATGGCTTCGTGAGCATACTAGGTCATAGGCAGGAAAGGATTTTACTAGCTGTAGCCAAATAAAAACAGGAATCCTGTAGTACCTTAAAGCCTAATTAATTAATACCATAATAAATTAGTCTTTCAAGTGCCACAGGCCTCTGGTTCTTTTTGCTGTAACAAGCAGGGCTAATCCTCTGGAAGATACAGCCTAACAAGTCAGGTTAACATAGGCCTGTACAACACTTGGAAGAGCAGGAGTCCAACAACAAAGTCAGGGATGTACGTTCACCATACACATAGTTAGTCTGTCTGTAGAATGGCAATAAATTGTTTAGTCCCAAAATTTAAGCAGCAGCTTTCCAATAGGAAAGCAAAATTGCTTTTGTAAGCAGAGCTTTGGAAATTCAGTATTTGCTGGTGCATTAAGTGCTATGACAGACTTAATAAAAGACAAGTTAAGTGGTCCTCCATCACTTAAAAACCAGATAACTTTAAGAAATTAAGTGTCTATCAATATGTTTTCTATAACAGGTTACACTAATGCATGAAATACTGGCTCATGTGCCAAGAGTGGGTGTTGTCTCACTTCTGTTAAAATTCTGAACCTTTGCCTACTGTAAGGAAAACATGCTTATAAATACTGCGTATAAATAGGCATGGCAATGAGGGCAAGTCCTTGTCCAGATAAATCAAGATCTTGGTTGAATATTAATCTGTATATCTGAGATTCTATATTAGTCTCAAAATTAGTATGGTGTCAGATCAAATGATATAGCCAATGTTAGTCCTACTCACAAGTAGACCAATTAAAATTTATGACCTAACTCAGGCACATTCATTTCAATTATTCTACTCTGATACAACCCATGTCTTTAGGAAGCCCTATGCAGATATGGTTTGAAACTATATCAGGCACATGCAGAGAATCAGAACTGCATTACATGCAACACTCTATGGGTATACATAGAATATCACGTGTAGGTTCTATATCAGTGATAGCTAATCTGTTGCCTTGCTGGACTACAACACCCCTTTTACTGGCCATGCTGGCCAAGGCTGATGGTATTTGAATTCCAATTTCTAGAGGGCCACAGGTTAGCCACCTTTATAATACATGGTTAAAGGGTTACAAGTGGGAACTGTTGCAGCATAGAGTTCTTCTGTTTAGAATTCCTGCCAGCCATGCCCTTTCCCAGAACACTCCATTCTATTCCTCCCACCCACCCCCAAATAGCCCACCAGTATTTTTCAAAAATATCTCCTCACCCCTTAAATATTTCCTTTAAGAAAAAATACTTCTACAAATCCAAGCCTGCCGATATCTCCCGCTTGCCAGAGTTGGTGCCATCTTGGCTATGCAAGGATCCACATACAGAAGATGAGTTTACTATAACTATACAGTTGCTAAGGGACGTGGGTGGCGCTGGGGGTTAAACCACAGAGCCTAGGGCTTGCCGATCAGAAGATCGGCGGTTCAAATCCCTGCAACGGGATGAGCTCCCATTGCTCGGTCCCTGCTCCTGCCCACCTAGCAGTTCGAAAACACGTCAAAGTGCAAGTAGATAAATATGTACCACTCTGGCGGGAAGGTAAACAGCGTTTCCGTGCACTGCTCTGGTTCGCCAGAAGCAGCTTAGTCATGCTGGCCACATGACCCGGAAGCTGTACGCCGACTCCCTCGGCCAGTAAAGTGAGATGAGCGCCGCAACCCCAGAGTCGGCCACGACTGGACCTAACGGTCAGGGGTCCCTTTACCTTTTATACAGTTGCTATCAAAATTTCCTCTTTGGTAGAGTTCCTTTTTCTCCTGCTTCAGCACAAACAAATCAACCTGCTTGTACATTCCAGTTAAGTATACAGGGTTTACAGCAGAGCGCATAGGTGAGAATCACAGCTGTTGCCCTCGAACATTTGGTTATTTTTATCAGGCTTGAAAATAGCGGCCACCTTAAAGACAACTCATTTATGGAATGAGCTTCTGTACCTTTTGAAATCTCAGTGTCTGCGCTCTGCAAAATATATTCGTTTTTAAATATGCATAAAAGTTTGACCAAAAAGCAGAACTGAGAAAAACAAAAGTAAAACCCCTGCAAACAAGAGACAGTTTGGATTTAATGGCAGAAGCCAGTTTCCAGCATTGCTGGTTACCAACAGGTTCACTGTTTGCCGAGACTAGAAGCGTCGCTGTTCTTTTTAAAAAGGGGCTGGGATTAGGAGGCAGAATGGGAAATAATTAGTATTTTAGTCCACTGTTATGGATTACCCAACAGGGATTAAGTGTTCCTGGTAAGGTTGTCTTGAGTCACATCCCTGATTTGGTCAGATTGCCAACTGCAGACTGCTGCCTCTTTAGTAGCAACTCTCCACAACACTTTTTGCAGAACTGTGAACCCCACAGCCCCTCTTCCAAGAAAAGCAAAAAACTATTTTCTATGAAGAAATCCAGGTGCTGTAACTCGATTAAATAATGCTACAACACTGGTGATTGTTTCATGTAAATTAATCTTGTTAGTCACAGGGAGGCACAAAGAACTATGATGCTCTGGTCTCTATCAGCCGTCAGATCTGAATGGATGGGAATCTGATCCTCCTCAACTGGCCTGTCTATACAGCTTAGCTGAGCCACTTCTTTTATTAGTCTCAGAAAATCCTCTTCCTCTTGGCTTTTGAGACTGCATCAGTCACAGCACCACTTTCTGGTCTACCGTTGCAACACTAAGGGCTAGAAATTTGCTGAGAAAGAAGTTGAGATTAATTTGTTGGATGAAACCAAGGTCCAGCTAGCCAGCATTCTGTTTTCTGTAGAAGTCTAATGTAAGCTTCTCAGAGAGATCTAAACAGCCCTGCTTCTACACAGCAATATTTGAGCTCTGTACCTAGAAGTATCATTTAGCTATTAAAGTGAGTAGCTGTAGACTTAAACATAGATTTGACCATGGCAGAATGGTCTGCTAAAAAGCCAGGATATGCACAAGCTTTTGAGCAACCTGCGCACAAACCCTTTGCTCTCACTTGACTCTTCCTGCTAATGTAAACAGACCAGGAAGGCTCAGTCCATCTTGCCAATTGCGTACAACCCAGGGACTATGGTTAATAGTTTCCAACTGA
Source organism: Podarcis raffonei (assembly GCF_027172205.1). NCBI lineage: Eukaryota > Metazoa > Chordata > Lepidosauria > Squamata > Lacertidae > Podarcis > Podarcis raffonei. Next base: position 37,005,569 of record NC_070615.1, on the reverse strand, counting down.
GTCAGGAAATAGAGGCCAATCGTGGTTTTTAAGGTAGCAAGCTATAGAAGAAGGGAAGAGGTGAAACCTTGATTTGTGCTCTTACCTGTAGCCCAGTCACTTGCCTGCTAACTTATTATCGCTGTCAACCAAGTTTTTATAAAAAGTCAGATCCTTAATTCATTTTGGGTCATATACACCTAATGTAGGTGCATATATATGGCTAATAACTTTTGTGGATTTATTTGGAAGGGCAACATACCTTCTTTGGTTCGATTAAGAAGAGCAGACCATTTGGCATTCTCCCAGAGTGCTCAATCAGAGCCGTGTTGACATTTTATACAGTAAAGTATTTGCAACTTAGAGAAAGTGGGTATCATTTATTAGTACAAAAATACTGTAGAAGTAAAAAAGGTTAACATCCCTTCTTCCTTAATTTCTGTATTAACTCTAACATTTCGTACTATTAATGCTACAAGGACACATATTATATTCACAAATATGGGACCAGATCCACAATACCACACAGATGCCCAAATCTTTGAAGTAATGCAATGAGCAGAATGAGTGTAATGGCACCTCACTTTATACAAACAGACTATTTCCAAGGGCTCCCATTCTTGTTCAGATTTCTTCCAGATTTCTAAACAAACACACACACACACACACACACACACACACACACACGGATGGTCAGCACTTGTTCAGCGATTATTTTTGTCAGTCTTGAATTGAGCAAGGGATGTTACTAGTGGACAAGGTAAGGTTTTAAAGTATCAGTTTCATGGTATTTACACTGATGCCATTCCTTATGGGTACAGTGGTACCTCAGGTTAAGTACAATTCATTCCAGAGGTCTGTACTTAACCTGAAACTGTTCTCAACCTGAAGCACCACTTTAGCTAATGGGGCCTCCTGCTGCCGCTGCGCCGCCGGAGCACGATTTCTGTTCTTATCCTGAAGCAAAGTTCTTAACCCAAGGTACTATTTCTGGATTAGCGGAGTCTGTAACCTGAAGCGTCTGTAACCTGAAGCGTATGTAACCCGAGATAGCACTGTATTGCTGTATTTAGAAGAGGGACCATTCTACTAGGGAAAGGCTACTGTGGGGCCAGGATGACCAAGTTCCAAATTATTGTCATAAAGATTTTTTGTGTGGGGGTAAAGAAAAGCGCCAAGGGATTTGCAAACTTCAGTTTTCTTTAAACAGACATGCAGAAATCTAGACAAGTGCAGCAACAGGAAGCATTAGATTTGCTGTACAATAAAACAGGCATTATTGGCAACAGAAACAATTCTCTCACCTCAGGAAATGTCTACCCCGGTTCATCTATGAGAGTTAATGAAATACTGTTTCTGTAGTGGAATTGTCCAACACTGATGCACTGAGTTCAATGGATTGCCTTAATGAGGTTAAATGTAGTTCGATTATCTCCCTGTGAATTGCCTCAGGCTTTGTGTACATCAGCATCAGCTTCTCTCACCACTTAAACTGGGACTACAGGAATGTAGATCAGAGTAACTCATGCTAACCTAGCCAGTGTTTCAGGTGACAATTGCTTCCTGATCCATTTTTCCTCTGAATCTATATACAGCGGTGCCTTGTTTTTGTTTTTGAGGCTTTTTCGGTTCTTTTGTTTTCGTGACTGTGTAGAACCCAGTTCATCTACTGATTGATTGTGTGATTGCGGAAATGGATAAAAGCCCCCCATCCAAACAATGACTATCATCAGAGCAGGTAAGAAAATATATTAATTTTAATTTTTATCATCTACAATACTGTCTTATTTATTTTACAGTACAGTATATTGATTACCGGTATTGCTTTCATTTTATAATAAAATAATAATAATAATAATAATAATAATAATAATAATAATATATTATTTATACCCCGCCCATCTGGCTGGGTTTCCCCAGCCAATCTGGGCGGCTTCCAAAATAATATTAAAATACTGTGATACATCAAACATTAAAAGCTTCCCTAAAAGGGCTGCCTTCAGATGTTTATGGATCAATGGTCTCATTAGATAGCAAAATTAATTTTAAATTGCTGTTTTAGGGGTTGTTTTTAAAAGTCTGGAATGGATTAATCCGTTCTGCATTGCTTTCTATGGGAAAGTGCGCCTTGGTTTTGGAATGGACTCCTGGAACGGATTAAGTTTGAGAACCAAGGTACCACTGTATAACAGGTTCACACAACAAGACGATGTGACCGTGTAGGCTGCTGGAGAGGGCCTCATAGTCGCTTTGTTCCTCTGTGGTCCTTTTTGCTGCTGTATCATACCAAGCCAAGCCAAGGTGTCATCCAGATTGGGACTTGTGGTTACATTTTCTGCTCTCTAATAATGAGTTGTTGCAAAGAACAAAACTTGGCTGAAACTCATGGTTAGTGGGGAGAATGCTTACCCACGAGTCCTGGTTTGGATGCAGTGTTCAAAACTCGCATTGTTCTAGGCACATTTTGCAGCAGGGAATTTCATTAGCGCAAGCAGTTTCTGAGCTCTGGGTGCAGTACTGCACCTAAGATTTCACATTAAAACTGCAGTGTGGAAGGAAAGGAGGACCTTTTTCTGCCTCCCCACTTCCAACTACTCTCTGAAGACTGGAGAAGAGACCCTCTTAAGACTATTACGGGGGTTGGCAGGGGAGGGACTAGACCATGTGAAAAATGAGCATAATATTTTAGCTGCAGTTCATTTATATTCTTGTTATAAAAAAATGTGCCTAGACATTCAATTGTTGTGCCCATAGCCTAGGTTTAAGTTGCCATTTAGCTCCTAGCTTTCATATCTCAGTTTATAACACTATTTGGATGACAAACTAAGCCAAACCTTGGTTTAGCTTGGTGCGGCAGCAAGAAAGACCAAGGAAGAGTAAAGCTTGTGTGAGGACCTCTCTGGCAGCCAGCATGTTCACATGGTCTTGCTAAGCCAACAAGTGTGTTGTGTGAATCAGGCCAGAGTGTTATTGCAAGGAGAAAGGCAATTGAAGCACTTTTTAAAATAACAATACTATATAAATGAATCCAACAATTACTTCAACTTCATTTTTGACAAAGCCCAAATACCAGCATTTCTAGATCAAATACCATCAAGAGCATAGATCACAACATAGTGAGGGACAATCATCCAAGCACAGTAGCTACTTGTGCTACCTCCTCCACTTAGGGATTATTTCTGAAGACAGATGAAATTGCATTTTTCTGTTGTGGGTATGAGAATTAGAGGTAGGGTAGGGAGCACACATGACCATGGTGGACTATCAGAACTCAAGTGTCTTCCTCCATTCTTAGAGAACTCAGCTGCCCTGGAAATCAGACCCTAGGAGCAACCTGAAATCCAATCTGAAAACCATGTTACTACTAAATGTAGTAAAATAAAAAGCAAAATTGTGTGACTGGCAGATGTGGCATCTGCCAGGCACTCTGCCTCACTCACCCCTCACTCTGCCTTCTATGAAGAGTTCATGAATCAAGTCTTGTAACCACACAACCAACTCAAGAGCAGCAAATAGAGTGGTGTTAAAAACCCGCATTAAGATTCTTCAACTCTTTGTAATGAATATTAGAGATTACTACATGCATTTAATTACAGCTGGCTGTGCAAAACCACCAGGAGCTAAATAGTTCTCCAGAGACCCAGACAAATAATTGGTATTGAGGAAAGAGAAGGTTTTGTGACTAAGGGAAAGATGGAATGGCATTTCCAAAAACCACTCGGCGTTGCTTGAGCAGCACAGATGTGATATAAATACCGTCCAATCATAAGCAGAAGTGCTGTTAAGAAACAGAAGGATTCAAACATCAGCAGTTTCTTTGGCTTCCTGATGAACCCTGTGTTAAGCTTACATATCCAAATGCAACAAAAATGGAATAATAGTCACAATAGCCTTGGAACAGTGCTCAGTACTTCACTATTATCTTGTGCCTATTTAATTACCTGATTAAATTTATCACACAAGACCATCTTTGATATGTCAGCAACCAGTCCATCTAGCATATATATATTTCATAGTTGTGTATATCAGATACTAGAGGAAAAGAGCTTTTAACAGTTGTAAACTATCACCTCATCTGTCTCCTGAGAAATCTCTATGTGGGACAAGAAGCTACAGTTAGAACTGGATATGGAACAACTGATTGGTTCAAAATTGGGAAAGGAGTACGACAAGGCTGTATATTGTCTCCCTGCTTATTTAACTTATACTGTATGCAGAATTCATCATGCAAAAGGCTGGACTGGATGAATCCCAAGCTGGAATTAAGATTGCAGGAAGAAATATCAACAACCTCTGATATGCAGATGACACAACTTTGATGGCAGAAAGTGAGGAGGAATTAAAGAACCTATTAATGAGGGTGAAAGGAGAGCGCAAAATATGGTCTGAAGCTCAACATCAAAAAAACTAAGATCATGGCCACTGGTCCCATCACCTCCTGGCAAATAGAAGGGGAAGAAATGGAGGCAGTGAGAAAAGAGTAGAGGTGTTTTGTTAGCTACTGAAAAATGTTCTCTTCTGTATTTTGAAAGGATAAACATCTAGGCATATTCACCTGTAAAATTTATGCTTAGATCTCATTTAAAACATGCATGCTGCCACCTTGTATAATTTTTTTGAAGAACTTACTTGGATAATTTTGCACCCTCACTGTCCAAAAATCAGTGAAAGAGAACTTGAGCAAAAGACCAGGTGAATGGTTATTCATTAGATTCCCTTCTTCAGATTAGGTCACAGAAGTAGTTAGCTTTATGTACAAGAGGTCTGAAAGCAATTTCCCTAGTAAGTTAAGGGCTTTGTTAGAATGTGCAGCATGACTATTGATCTGTCCAGTTGTATTCTGTTTTGTTCCATGAGTTCATTTATAATTTGACAATAGTGCCCTGAACAGACTTCAGGAGATAAAACCTACGACTCCTTGTATCTTAACAGCCCCTCAGTGCCATAAGATAAGGCCAAGCACTGGAAATGTGGAAGCTTACAACTATGACCTTGCTTGTGCTCTGCATATTCACAGTAATCCAAGCAGAGTATGCGTGGGCAATAATCACACACAGCACTTGTGTAGTATAGTGACTAAGAGCACAAACCAGAAGTCCTGTTCAAATCTCAATCTATTCATGAACTCACTGAATGTAGGCAAACCACGACTGCTTATTCCCAGTTTGTGAAAATATTTATGTTTTCTTGGGTTGGTTCTCAGGCTCTGTGAAAGCATCCACAGATTAAGTGAATCGCTGCAATGAAATCTAGTTTGTACAGCAAACACAGAAGGGAGAAGAGTATATGAGCCCAAAGCTTGTACTTGTAAGAAACCATTATTTTGGTTATATCTGCAGTGGGCAGAGACTTTGAATTTCAGCTCACCGCATTTCATGAACCAACACCAACCTACAGAAGTCAACAGAAACCCTCGACTTTGTGAAAGAAATTTAAGAAGCCACAATTGAGGACCATCAAGATGGATGCAACTCTACAACCTGTCTGACTTAATTCTGCATAGAAAGCTCCAAGCCTGTAAACAATTTGAATGAAACACATCCTGTTGTTGTTTTTTAAAAAAGGAGTAAACCAGAGTTACTTAGGTGAAGATCTATTTGTGTGGATGCAGGGTGGCTTCTATTCAGTTCAGAAATAAAAAGTTAACTAGGCGTGATGGAGGAACACAGATGAAAATGCCACTCCAGGTAACTGGGGGTCACCAGGAGCAGGGGGCAGATTTACTCTTCATTCCAGTGCTGACCTTGTACAACCTTTTCTCCCATACAAGACAGTAGTTGTCATTCACTCATGAAGTGGGGATGGGGGCACAAATGAAATGTTGCAGAGGGAAAGTCCAGCTGTAGCCTTTTAGACCTTCAAATGGGACTGAATGCGGGGAGTCAACATTTTTCTGTGTGAAAAATATTGCAGAATCTCTGTGCGCCCCAGTCTCTGCAGTAGGCAAGTCTATCTCTATGCATACAGCACTGCTTACAATGATGGACACTTAGACAAATAAGTCACTTCAATGAGATATACAGTTGAGGTGGAAAAAATACTTGGCTTCCTTACACCTGGCATTGGGTTCACCAGTGTCTGGAGTAGGTTGTAGAGTTGCATGAAAGATCGATCTGCTTCATTCATAAACAGTTAATTTGAAGAAAAACCTCATTTACTGCTTGTAAACTGAGTTTCTCACAGACTGCAACCGACCACCCACAAAAAATCTGCTTGGTAGACTGTTTTTCTGTACCAGTAAGAACAAACAGGTGGAAAGACTAGGACAAGAGCCAATAATTCAACAACAGCAAAAAGGAAAATATAGAGATGTGGAAAAGGATGCAAGAAATAAGTGCCTCTGATAACATAGAAACATTAGTCTAAATGTAAAGGTGCAATCTGTCTGAAATTGTTCTTAAAATCCCCAAAAGAAAAGAAATAAGAGGGGCTGTATGAAGGGGAAGACTACTGGGAGTTGAATGTTGGTAGTATACTATTACTATTATTTTTTTGGGCTTCTGCACAAATGTTGTTTAGCAGTAAGAGACAATGCATGCAGAAATGTCCTCAAAATAACAGAATAATATATAGCAGGCCTGCTCACAGCAATGCCTACAAAAATATGTAGTTTTGTGCAAGCCTTAAAAAAGAAAACATGCTTGTCAGTTAGCATCAAGCATATTTTCCTCAATCTGATGAAATTATATGATCAAAGCAATCTGAAAACGGATGAGGAAATTCTGCTTAGTAACAAGGACATATTTATTGTCTTCTGTCATAACCAAAGCTATTACCACTCCTTGCCCCTCAAGTCCTGAAAATGATTTTTTACAGGTTCCTTTTTGCCTCCCAGATTCCCTTCTAATTTTATCCTCTATTTCCCCATATGAGTCCCAAACCAATTTCCTCTCCCTGTTTCTTTCACTTAAGTTGCCAGCTGTGTACCCCCTTCCAGCCTAAAATGTTTTAAAATGACTCTGTTCTCTTAGCTGTACCTCCAGCTTATAAAAATATACCAGTAAATGTTAAAAGTGGTCAGTTGCTGATAAGTCAACAGTCACCCACCATACTAGGCCAGCCCACATCCACAAGTTCAGGTATCACTTGGGGTTAGTGAACACGGCAACCTCCTTCTTGCCTCTGTTACTCTTAAAAAGAGATACTGTGATTAGGTCCTGCGTGTGCAGTAAAAAGAATGTCCAGTTTATTTAGGTTGTGCACAAACGCACTGATTTTTACCATACCAAAAAAACAAAAAACAACAACACCCTTTTAAAAAAGTGATGATTTGGAGCTTACTATACATACATTATGTAAGGCTGCCAGTGTGTCTACCCTTTACAAAATGGGCAGAAGCTAATCCAAGCATGTTATCACTGAAATGAAATACAGTTTGCTTAGATATGTAAATGACTGTGTGGTGCAGGTTTTCAACACTGATGCATTGCTAAAATCACAATCACAGTCAGTTTTTTTCTGGGGTTGTTTAGAAGTTGGGTTTCCCCCTCACTTTAGTTATCAGCATCAGTTCCAAGAGCCCAGCAGCGCCAACAATAAGGCTGCCAAGTGTTTCAGGATTCAAAACTTGTGATCTTATGAAATATTATGTAAGATCTTAAAAAAACCATCAATACATCTCTATTTGCTGGAAAAAAAACCCCACAGGTTCCCAGTGTGGGAAAAGAAAACCAGATAAAACTATAGCATGCATGTGGAAATAGAAGTTACTACTACTGCAGTAACTGCTCGAAGAAAGGGAAGTGCAAATGCGCCTAAGATTTCTCAATTACCAATTAAATTCAGGGCTGGGAAAAAATCCTTTCCCCCACCCTACAGATATAGGCAGATTCAGGAGTCATGAGAAAAAATGGCCTAATTGATAACTCATGGTTGGAATCAGTCTAATTAATTACAAATTCATGAATGTTTCGGAAAACATTTTCAGGGGAACATGCATTCTGAAGCGATACAGCAAACATCCTAAGTCATTTCAAAATCTTAGGCCTGAGAGATACAGGCTTTTAAAAATATAATCCAGAGTGCAAAGAGTATTAAAAGGGCAAGTTTTTTGTTTATTTAACCTACAGGATATTGGCAATTTCAAGTTGAACAGTTTAGTGCATGAGATTCATGCATCACATGATTAAGAAAAACATAAACAGGCACTTAAACATGCCTTTAAACCTAGTTTATTGTGTTTATACAACAACCACTCTGTAACTACGAACAATTCAGGCTGCTTGCAGTATCAACATCCATTCTAGAGGTAGCAACTGCTTCACTTTAGGTCAGGCATCCCCAAACTCGCCGCTCTAGATGTTTTGGGACTACAACTCCCATCATCCCTAGCTAACAGGACCAGTGGTCAGGGATGATGGGAACTGGAGGGCCGAGTTTGGGGATGCCTGTTTTAGAGCCTCAGAATCTGATTCCAGTTACATATTTCCCAAACTAGCAACCCCCCCCCCACATCAGATAAGCACCATTACACCCCTAATGTCACCAACCATATTTTACGGCCAGAGGGTGGGTAGAAATTTCAGCGCTCACTCTGGAAAACAAAACACACGGCTAGTCAAAAGAGAAGGTAGAGGATATAGCAAGGATGCCAATTATGTGGGTGGAGTTGTGTAAACAGATCCTCTATATAGTTATGTATTTGGGGAGTCCCACCGTATCAGTGGGGCTTATTTCCATGAGGACACTCTTCCCCTCATGCTGCAGAACCTCTTTTTTGCATTCGCCTAGAAATTCAGTGTTTTAAATGTCCCATGTCAATCTTTAGGAATCAAGATTTTGTTTTTCCATCTGTAGGAATGCAAGCTGGGCCTCTAATTCAGCCCTCAATCGCCTATGGGTGGCATTCAGCTGAGTTTTACCCAGAACAGACCCACTGAAATTCAAGGCCTTAACTTAGTAATGTTTATTAATTTCAGCGGCACTACTCTGAATAAAACTTAGTTGAACATCACCCAATACTTGTACATAACTCTGTTTCAATGGTTTTTTTAAAATTATCTCATCATTATCAGATTTCTTCATACCCTGGCCTTCATGTAATGGGCTACGATGCAACACGGGGTTGTAGCCCAACCTCAAGCAGGTGCCCCAGTTGAACCACTTTTCTTGTGTCTTCGGATTTCATTTCATTTTTAAAAGAGAAGGCAAAGGGGTGCAGCAGAAGGAGAAAGGAGGGCAGTATAGATGAAAACAACAGAAAACAGGACATTACTACATCAGGAAGAGCTTTCGAACAGTAAGAGCTGTTCAAAAGTGAAACGAACTCCTATGAGAGGTGATGGACTCTCCTTCCTTGGAGGTTTTTAAGCAGAGCTTGGATGGCCATGTACTTGAGATTCTAGCATTGCAAGGGGTTGGACTAGATGATCCCTAGAGTCACTTCCAACTCAAGGATAACAATACTAGTCTTATCCAGTGCTGCAAGTTGGGGCTAAGATGGTGGGTCTGGAGTGTGAAAGTGATGAATACTTCTATTTTAAGGGTCTTTCTTCCACACAATTACAGGTGACCCAATGTCTAGAAGAAAGCTGCTGGGATTCACATCTTTTGAGGAGCTTTTCTATACAGTGGTACCTCTGGTTATGTACTTAATTTGTTCCGGAGGTCCGTTCTTAACTTGAAACTGTTCTTAACCTGAAGCACCACTTTAGCTAATGGGGCCTCCTGCTGCCACTGCACTGCCGGAACATATTTCTGTTCTCATCCTGAAGCAAAGTTCTTAACCCGAGGTACTATTTCTGGGTTAGTGGAGTCTGTATGTAACCTGAGGTACCACTGTATTTATAAAAAGATAACTTACATTTAATAACCCACCTTATTCCTCCACGGAGTTCAAAGCAACACACACTGTTCTCTCACCACACCCCTTTTATCTTAACCACCCCGTGCAGCCGGTTAAGGCTGAGAATCTGTCTCTAACCCCAATGTCACCTAGTACGCTATGGGGCTGAGTGGGGTCAATCAGACCAGGAACTCCCGAATTCTACCTTGACACCGTATTCACTGCACGCCACACACAGAGACCCCAAATGTAGACGCAGAGTGGGCTCCTTGGCGGTGGCACTCTGCTCATGCTCAAGGACACTGCCCCCTTTTGTGTAAACTATTCCACACACTCCAAAAATCCATCTCTGGAAACTGGGACGGGGAAGAGGATGAAAAACAGAAGAGGACTTCGGCTGAAACGAAGCCCTGCAAGTGAGGAGACAGCCCGCCCTTCCAGGGTATTCCTGTATTTCTCCCACAATAGCTGCTCTCCACAAAAATACCTCGCCCCCCCCCCCAACGCTAAAACGGTCGTCTCCACCTTGCCTTTGCTCCCAGCCCCCTCTCCCGGCAAGAGGTGTGGGTCGGAGGCGCCCCCCGCAGGCTGAGTGCGCCCTCGCGCCCTCCCTCCGCGCCCGGCCCCTCTTACCTCTGGCCCCACTTCAGGTACCAGCTCGTAAGACCCAGCCCGCGCAGGCGCACTTTTATACCATTCTATCTCCCTCTCCTTCCTCTCGCTCGTTCGCTCCCCCCGCCCTGCGTTTTCTCTACTCACCAATCTCACAGTTCATCCATGTACACACCTCCTCCGGGAGCCCTTGCGGCGGCCACGAACGGAGCAGATTATAAATAGCGGCTCGAGGCGCATGCGTAGTAAGGTCGTCTCGGAGCTTACGGCCGCGCACGAGACTTTTCGGCGCAGGAGGAGAAATCTTGGCGCGTGCTCCCGCGGCGTGCGTGCGTGCACGCTCCGCTCCTGCATCGCGCGCTCGCAGGCTGTGGCGTTATTCTGTCTGTATTTTCCTTTTCTCCGCCTTTTCCCTTTCCTCGTGCACGGCGACGGCCAGGGGGGCGTGGCTTATACATTTTTAAGGAGCTCAATAGCTCATAGCTGTTGCTCTGAGGGCGCGGTGAAGGCGTTGAAAATATATCTACAGAGTTAGCTGTGTTTACTCTGTTATTTTTATCTCCTCAGATGTATCTTAGTTGCATCTTCTTTAGTTTTTATGTCTCCTTATAGGGCCTATACCTAAAAGGCGATGTATCTTAATTTTTTTTTTAAAAAAACCACTTGATTATACATGTGGACATGTGGAAAACAACTATATATAATTGCAAAAAAAATATGTGAAAGCATATATCTTGAAATTTATGATTCCAAAACACAAATAACAGTGAAGTCCATATTTCTAAACATGTAATTGTTTGCTCATTACATGGCCTTCTATAATATGCAAAGGTAAACATCATTTTGTCAATCCAATCTGAAACAGGTGGCGTGCTATATCCCACACATACCCATTTTACCAGCAGTGAAATTTGCCACTACTTCTATATCATGTAAAAATATGTTTTAGCCCAAAAGTAATATTTTAGGCTCTAGTGACAGTAATCACACATATTCATCATTCATAAATTTAAATATGACTGTATCAAACCAGCTGGAATGGCCGCAGAGGAGCCAAAATGGCAGTTGGACCATTGCTGAATGTCTTCCCCCTCAGACACAACCAGGTGGAAATGGCTGCAAGTCAACCCTCAATCCCAAATTGTGACCATTACACAAATTAATCCATTCCCTGGTTTTTCCCTCCCATCCCTCTGTAGTTTATCCCATTGCCCATCTTAGACTGTGGGCAGTCAGGGGGATTTGCCCGCCAAGAACTGCATCAGTCGGCCGGGCTTCACCCTGCATGGCCTGGCAGGCAGCACAGCACAGCAACAGCACAGTCCCGCTTGGCTCTAGTGGGGGGCGCGTGCTCCAACAGTGTTGGCAGTTTGCCTGCCCCAGGCACTGGCAACCCATGCTACACCACTGATGCTGTGCTGAGAATGTTTCATTCCTGCTGCATTCCAGAGTACTTTCCAGTGACTATGGATAGTTGTACAGTATTTTAAACACTAAGCTAGTAGAAAGTTTGCAAAAATGGCTTCTCATTTGAATGTGGTATACATAACAACATTCACAGTGCAATCCTAAGAATGGGCTGGGAGCCTATCTACACAATCCATTTAAAGCAGCACCATACCACTTTAAATAGTCATGGCTTTCTCCAAAGAATCCTGGGAGCTGTAGCTTGTTCAGGCTGCTAAGAGTTGTAAGGAGGCACTCATTCCCCTTACAGAACTAGAATTTTCAGAGTGGTTTTACAATCAGTCCTGCCTGCGGGGGACTCCTGAAACCGTAGCTCTGGGTGGGGTTTTCTTAACAACTCTCAGCACTCTGAACAAACTACAGTTCCCAGGATTCTTTAGTGGAGACCATGGCTGTTTAAAGTCATATGATACTGCTTTAAATGTGTAGTGCAGGTTGTTGTTTAGTCGTTTAGTCGTGTCCGACTTTTCGTGACCCCATGGACCAGAGCATGCCAGGTACTCCTGTCTTCCACTGCCTCCCGCAGTTTGTAGTGCAGGTAGCAGGACTTATTTCCAGGTGAGGATTGTAGCCTCAGTGATTTGAGGTCAGACAAACACTGAGAATGTGAGACCCCTTGTGGAGATAAGAAGGAACTACCTACTAGTGCCTGGAGAACGATGGCATACATATCTTAATAGTTTTTAAAATAGCATTAGCCTATAAGGAGAAAACAAAACTGATCCACCTGCCACAATGAAGTGGTTATTAAAATGATGGGCATGTTCAAAGTTAATTGCAGATCCAAGTTAACAACCTGCTGCAATGAAGTGGACTTTGAAGGTTTTAAGCACCCAGGGCCAATTTACCCCTCCTAGAGTCTGTCTCTTCTTTAAGGAATGGAAGTTCTTAAATAAGATCTTAAAGAGGCAGGGACCTGGTTTGGATCCTAGCACACCTTCTCCTTTCTGACATTTTCCTGTAAGCACATTGCCTTCTCTGGGAAGTTGACATGGGTATGTGGAAATAGGGTTGCTGTTCATTGCTATTGTTTCTTGCTATGGAAAGCCTGAAAACTTCAGCAGTGGTAACATCAGTGATGCATCAGAAAAGACCGGAGATTGGTTCACGCTGAACAGGGGAAGGACAGAGTTTTAAACAAAGCATGTCTGCACTCAGGGATGTATATGCTGGCTTGGTCATGCCCACAGAATGGAAGATAGCAGGATCCTTAAAGACATGCTCTATGGGGAGCTGGCTTCAGGCACCAGGCCCGTTGGCAGACCAACTCTGTGTTCATGCGAATGTGACATGAAGCCTGGCAACGTCAACCCTGCTGTGGGCAGTGCTGGAGACAGACAGTCAGCTCTTATATCCATAGCAGTGACTGGGGGAGGAATGATCGCTGGAAGGAACACAGAGGGAAGAAACACCATGGTGCATCTGCAGCAGCAAAACCAGATGCCTTCATCTGCCCGAGCTGCAACAAAACATGTCTCTCCCGTATTGAGCTCTACAACCACCATAGTCACTGCTTCACCCTCAAAGACACACTTCACAATACAGTGGTACCTCGGGTTACAGATGCTTCAGGTTACAGACACTTCAGGTTACAGATTCCACTAACCCAGAAATAGTACCTCGGGTTAAGAACTTTGCTTCAGGATGAGAACAGAAATTGCGCAGCGGTGACGCGGCAATGGTGGGAAGCCCCATTAGCTAAAGTGGTACCTCAGGTTAAGAACATTTTCAGGTTAAGAACAGACCTCCAGAACGAATTAAGTTCTTAACCCGAGGTACCACTGTACACTTCACAGTATCAAGCGGAAGATTATTATCTTCATCATTCCAGCCAGGCAAAAACATTTGGGGCAGTGAGGGGTGTGACCCAAGGAGAGCTGAGCAGGGCTGGACAGCCTGGCCTAGGCAGTCACATCTGGCCCCTGGCCCTCAGCTTCCACACCAATACGTTACAGGCACAATCACTATAGGAAACTGCCTTATACCAAGTTAGACCACTGGCCATCAAGCTTAGCATTTGCTATGTTGCTATGCAACAACAGCTCTATAGCGTTTCAGATTTTCGCAGCATGGTCTGCAGATGCTGGGGACTGAAACCGAAAACTTTTGTGCCTAAAGCAGACCACTGAGCTACAGCTCATCATCACCATCATCACCATCTAGACTTTTCATTACAGGCTGGAATGAAAAAGGATTTCCAAATGCTCGTGCGTCCTGTGGATCGAATACAGTAATACATTCCTCCTCCACCCTTGCCACTGCCCAACGTCCTCTCCTCTCCTCTCCTGGACCCCCCCCTTCAGCTCTCACTATACAATTGCTGAGAGGGGTGGGGCATAGCCCACACTCCATTGTTGCTCTTGGCCAGCCTTTAACAAGGCTCCTTCCAGAAAGTGTGGTATGAATAATTGCCCAATTAACCGAAGGGACTTCCAGATGTGTGCGCTGCTTTCATACTAATGCAGACCTCCAATCCATGTGCCTGATGTCCCAGAAAGCCTTGGAGATGGGCAAGGGGGGGGGAAAGGAGAGAGGGAAAGCAGGCCTTGGTAGGGCCAGCAGGTCCGCAGACGTACAGAGTGCCCCCCTTTCCCTTTAGAGGGGAAATGGCTTGTTTAATGACCCAAAGGAGAATGGATTTTCGCCCGCTCTGCCAGCTGAAGGCGAAGTGTGCCAAAAAAGCGAAGCGAGCCGAGAGGAAAGTCAATCCTGTGTTTTGATTTTTATCAGGTGTACGAACAACGACCTCTCCTAAATCAAGGCTCTTTCCCCCCCTTGCACATATTCCACAGTTTGCTCTGAGTAAGAAGTCCCTTGAGATTTGGAAAGCAAACCTGCGCTCTTAATGGATTGAGGTCATGGCAGAATTTGAGTTCTGCCCACCTGACCATAGGGGCTTCATGTTCCACTTTTCTCAGTTGGCAGGTGGCTGAAGGTCCCTGCCTTGCGCAGAGAATGTGGTGCAACACACTTCCATGAATTGAGATATTTCGACTGGACTTCTCAAATATTTGTTATCCTGCCAACTGTTTCTGTGTGGGTGTAAATGCCTGCACTGAGCTGTGTTCAAGTGGGTTGTATTTCTCTGGGCCACAGACCACAATCCTTCCTCTTCAGACACGCAAAGGCTTAGGTTACATCCACACCTGCAAACCGCCATGGGGTTGTGTCCTGATCAGCAATTTCTTTCACAATCTGTTGTTCAAGGCAGGACAAGGGTGACTAAGGAGGGGTGGCGAAATTTGTCAATTTCAGTTTCTTATTTTTCCAATCTTTAACTCAGTTCTCCACATTTCCCCATTCTTTTGCAGTATATATTTTTTAAGTTCCCAAGAAAATTCGCCAGCAATTTTTAGTGAATTTCTACTCCTATACACATTCTATACAAGTTTTTAAATGCAATTTTGTCTAATATACACATTTTTGCAAAGCAATTCCCCCAGTATAATCCACTTTTTATTATTTGTGCAAATATATCCCTTTATGTGCACACTTTAATATATGCATTTTGTACACATGATTTGTGTACAAGTTGGAGAAGTGTAAATTTTGCAGGGTGGCTGTGTTTTGATTGTTTCCAAAAGAGTGAATTAGGTAGCCTTGCCTTTAACAATCAAATTTCTCCCCCATCCCTATTGCCAAGTGACCTGCCCTAGAGAGGACAACTCCTGAGGGCCCTCTATATAAAGGGATGTCTTGGCCAAATCTGGTTTGAAGATAAAGAACCCTAAGAAGGGAAAGCAGGAAGGGCCTTGAAGATGCACATCACAGCATCTGGAGAGCAAACTGAGCCTTCATATGGGTTAAGGTAAAGATAAAGGGACCCCTGACAGTTAAGTCCAGTCGTGAACGACTCTGGGGTTGCGGTGTTCATTTCTCTTTACAGGCCGAGGGAGCCGGTGTTTGTCTGCTCTGGGTCATATGGCCAGCATGACTAAGCTGCTTCTGGCGCAACGGAACATAGACACCAGAGCAGCGCATGGAAACGCCATTTACCTTCCTGCTGGAGCGCTACCTATTTATCTACTTGCACTGGCATGCTTTCAAACTTTTAGGTTGGCAGGAACTGGGACTGAGCAACGGGAGCTCACCCCATAGCAGGGATTTGAACCATCAACCTTTTGATCGGCAAGCCCAAGGGGCTCAGTGGTTTAGACCACAGCGCCACCCACGTTCCAGACATATGGGTTACCTTGTCACAAATAGTCCCTATTTTATTGAGATATATTTCTATTTAAGTTATACTAATGCCTTGTAAATTTTCATGCATTCATACAAATTAGCATATGCAAATAATATGCAAATCTGTGTCCCATTTGTCCTCTCTTTATCCTTTTATGGGTGGCGTGTAAGTGGCCATTCCAGTGCTGGGTTTTCCGTGTCTCTATAAGAAGCTTTGCATCAGGATGCATGGTCCAGCGAACACACTGGCTTTGTAATTTCCCCCCATTTACCAAGGGATCTTGTTTGCTAGCAGAAGCTGCCAGCTGCTTTGCTGTCCTAGTATCTACCATGGCTGTGTTGGTTTGAGGCTGACGGGAGTCCAAAACATCTGAAGGGCAACAGGTTGGCAAAGGCTGCTCTAGAACAAAGCTATGTCACAACACAGCTTAGCTTTGCAAGGGGCTGGGTGACATACCCACTAGCATTTTAAAGCAGCCAACAGTGGGAATGCCATTTCCTCACTTCCCAGAAAATCCCTTGTGAAATATACTCGGAGTCTAGAGTGGATTTCATGCTCTTTATTCAGCTCATAGTGGTGAGGAGGAATGAATGTTTCCCCAAAATATCTGCTTTATAGACATTATTTACACAATGGGCCCCACGTGATTGGCTAATTCCGGGATTCTCCTGTAGGCCAATCAGGGTGCGGATTCACTTCCACTTAGAGCTGGATTGGGTGGCTCCTGCGGACCAATCATACTGCTGCATTGTTCTAGGACCAATCAGACTGCTGCATTCTGAATCCTATTGTTCTAGGACCAATCAGACTGCTGCATTCTGAATCCTATTGTTCTAGGACCAATCAGACTGCTGCATTTTGGATCCTATTCAACTCAGTACATAACACCTTGTGTGTGTGGGGGGGAGCTATGTTGTGCTCCAGCATTATTCTGGGAGATTCTGAGGCTTTAAATACAGCAGTTGGCAGCATGAAGGAGTTGGGAGAAGCATGGGTGAATTTTGCACACCTTGTGCCCCACCCTTCAAAGTTAGTATTCATTTTGCTACAGTCCTGCTTTAATTTGACTAAACTCATACAATTAATAAAGGCATAGTGTACTCCTATAAATGTCTATGCATAACAAAGCCCCCTTGAGTTCAATGGGCTTTGCTCCCAGATAAATATGCATTAGGCTTCGGTGTAAGATTTCTTAATCAGGCAACACTCCTCTTTTAAAAGGCTTAAAATAAATAAACACAACTTTAAATCGTAAATAATAATGTTTCAGAACTCCCCAATCAGCATGTTGCTACTACATGCCAAAGACACCACCAAAGCAATATGTAATCAGAGCTTGAGCTATCAGAACATTTCAGCCACTGGGGAATGATATTTTTCAGATAGGTATGAAATGGGTACAGCTAGGAGTAGCTGATTTTTCACTTTAAAAAATAAAATTCCAGGTTTTCCCAAATCCCTTGGCCTGTGAACAGGAAATTCCTTTTTATCCACGGAGGAGTTTTCAAGCCTTGTGAAAGCCATTTTTAATGCTAATCTTTGCTAATTTCTAGTCCTTGGCTATGCATTTGCCAATATACACATTTTCCTTCCATGCACAGACATTTCTCGTGTATGCCAAGCCAAGCTGCTTTGTTGGAAGTTTACAGAGATCTGCTTTCCTATTCCCTTGCAAAGCCCAAAGGAAGCAGACCCTTACAGAGATTTTCACAGGAAACAAATCTTTCCCTTCAGACAGGATAGGTGAACCTCTAAGAAGAGCAACTCACCCCTTGAGCACAAGACCAAAGCCATAGTAAAACCCCAAAGATGGGCAAGATGGGCCATTTCTCACCAGGGCGTGTTGCCACCTAGCTACATGGGATATTGCTTATGGACAATGAAAGCCCAACCAGGGAATCCTACTGGGGGATGTTGCTGTGGTATACTGGAGGAGCAGGGCCAGGAGGCTAACATTGACACCTGAGAACACAAAAAAAGCAGGAGCAAAACAACTACATATTTCATTTTAAATGGAACTTCCTGCTGAGTGTAAAGCATAGACCCTCTTTTTTCATGGGAAATGGGAGAGAAGACTTCTCCCAAATTGTTAGAATGCCACAAGTAATTTAACCATAGAACAAAACAAGATGTGCTGTTTTATATGATACAGAATCCTATGTCCAGCTATGTGCATTGCTTCACTTGCGAATAGCCTTAAGAGACCTGAAGTGCAAGTCTCTTTGGGGTTACATAAACACATCCAGTTACAACATCTGGGAAGGTTGGACATCAGGTTGTTTGGTGATGCAACAATTTTAGATAAAATTATAGCTCCAAACAGGGGATTGTTATAAGAATTGTAAGGTCTCAAATATAGAATAAATATTCATAAATGCACACATATCTAAATATATAGACCATGTGTCTGAAACAGTACAGGAGAGCAATCCTGAAGCCATTTTGACTCTCCCAGTGACCTCAAATATTCCTCTGCAGTAAGGGAGGCAAATGGAGAAAGCCTTCCCATTGTCTTTTCGCTTACAAATCCCGCCTTAAGGGTGTATTTGTGTATGAATAGGGTGAGCCTGTAACCTGGATTCAGGAACTAAAATATTAACCGTCACAAAATAATGGCCAGGCTGCCCAGGTAATGCAACCAGCGACCATTATCAGGTATCCTGGCAGACAGGATTTCTGCTGTAGACTGCCTCCTATGATGTATGTATGATGATTTTGGGTTGGTCTTTGGCTAAGGGGGTTGGGCAATGTCAAAAGTCTTCAAAGGTTCCTGTATACATTTGTTCAGGGTTCTCCCACCTTGGCGTCTCCATTACCAAGGTGATGGAGTAGGCAACAGCTGCTGCTCTGAACCAGACTTGATTTCCAGGCCCTTTATCATCTTGGTTGCCCTCCTTTGCACACCTTTCAGCTTGTCAATATCCTTCTTCATATCCAAGTCCTAAGCTGTTTAGGACTATGCAAGCACTTCAAAGGAGCTATGTCACTGAGTACGTTGCTTTGGGCTCCACTGTTGTATCGCTGCCAGATTTAATGATGGCCTATGGTTACAGATCAGAAGGTCAGCGGTTCGAATCCCCGCAACGGGGTGAGCTCCCGTTGCTTGGTCCCTGCTCCTGCCAACCTAGCAGTTCGAAAGCACGTCAAAGTGCAAGTAGATAAATAGGTACCGCTCCGGCGGGAAGGTAAACCGCGTTTCCGTGTGCTGCTCTGGTTCGCCAGAAGTGGCTTAGTCATGCTGGCCACATGACCCGGAAGCTGTACACCAGCTCCCTCGGCCAATAAAGCGAGATGAGCGCCGCAACCCCAGAGTTGGTCACGAATGGACCTAATGGTCAAGGGTCCCTTTACCTTTACCTTTTATGGTTACAGAAAAGAATGAAGGAATGATGTCTACCCATGGCATTCTGCTACAATATGAAGCAGCACCTGCAATTAGTTTTTGCAAAAGTGTGAAGCAAATGAGGGCACTGTGAGTGCTCTGACCTGGAGGCTTTGGGCTCCTCCCGTGTGATTACACCTGTGCACGCAAGTGAATTGCGACTTTGTGCCAAAACTCACTTCTCCTCTGCATGCTCTTGTTTTCATTAACATGCATTCTTGGGTTCAAAATCCTTCTTGCTTTCAGCTGAGTAAACATTTTCCATTGCACATAAAATTCACCTTAACGCTAATAAGCCTTCACCCCCTCCCTGCTGCCACCTCTGTGCTTTTGGCGGGACGAAAAAAAAAGTGGCCTTATTACCTGGCTTATGATCGGCATGGGACTGCAATTTATGGGGTTTGTTTGGGAAAGTGCCATGGCAAACCCCCCACATTTATAACCTACTTAAATACCTGCAGGGTATTTGGAGGGAGACGGAGAAAAAGGTTTCAGGGAGCAAAGCAGTTCTTATAAGATATTGCAGCTGCTTCTGACTCCATCTTGGTTCATAGAGAATGGAGCAGAGGTACCTAATAGTTGTCCACTGCTGAAGCTGATTAGTGTCTAAATGGGAAACTGCCAGGAATAGGAAAACTGACTGGATAAATGACCTATCCCATCTCACCCAAAGTAAAGTAAAATAAAATAAAATGAATGAATTTTCAGGAGGGCTGAAAAATATGCAAACTGACCTGGAATATGTGGATATTGGGAAAAATGAGGGGGGAAAATGAACAGTTTTGTCCACCCCTAGCAATGAATGGATCTTTATATTTCTTTGATACTTCGGACTCTAATTGTGCAGAAATGTCCTTTGGTTTTCCCAGCACAGGTGCTATGAAATATATTACTGCACTGAGAGGATGGGAGAAGGAAACCTGTTCCAGCACTGGCACCAACTACAGGGGCCCTGGCACAAAGTCATGACATCATGTTACATCACGGTTGCCATTGGGTGCCCATAGTCTGGGACCCAAGTCAGCGCTCTTGTGTTCCAGGGTGGCAGGGAAGATAAGTATTTCTGGTCCCATCAGGTGATGACAATGAAGGTGAGTCTTTCTGAATGGGAGGGTGTCAGTCTTCATATTTCCCTTGTGGACAAATTTTGTCAAATAACACACATTTTTGCAAGCAGTTTCTTATGATATGAAGCAATTTTTTGGTCATTTTCACCAATATACACTTTAAATGTATCGTACGGATATGGCCAAAGACACCTAGATCTTTTTCACTGCTGCCAAGCTAGGATTCTCCCATCCTTTTCTTATGTCACTGAATTTCTCTCTCACCTCAATGCAGGATAAGCGATGGAGCATATGTCGGTTAACTTCTTAATCAGGAGTCGGTAGATTCTAGCCTGGTTTACCAGCCAGTCATTATTTGTGCTTGCCACCAGAACTTTCCCGTTTATCCTCTGGCATGGGAGACAGACAGAATCTTATCTCATTTATACAGGGGTATAGAAAGGAACAGCAGGACTCTCTCCTGCTGCTTGGAAGGGACTACTGTATTGCAGCTTCTTACCTGCTTGTAAACTGCAGTAGAAATTAGACTTCTGGGCTAGCAATCTGCACGGTACCAGTTGTTCTGCTTGCCCTGGCTACTAGCAAACCAGTGGGTGGATCAGTGTAAACTTATTCTGAATGGATAGACCTTAACAGAGAGACTTGATTTCAGGGAAACCCATAGAGCACACCACTTGTACCATGAAGGGCTTCATATATCTCTGGATTCTCTCACTTTAGCTTCTTCTTTTTTTAAAAAAAATACCCCTCCTCTCTTGCATCATTGAATATTTGAGAAGCAGTAATGCCTATTGGTGTGAACAACTGAGTTGGCAGTGCTAAACCACTGTATGTTTTTGCATGATGCTGGGTTTTTTAAAATTATTATTATTATTATTATTATTATTATTATTATTATTATTATTATTATTATACCACCCTATACCCGCAGGTCTCAGGGCAGTTACAACATAAAATCACAATATAAAAGCTTTACTATACTCGGTTCCCATTGCGAGCACCAGAGTGGGAGCAGGGAAATCAACATTATTATCTATTTATTGAATCTTTGTTGTAATACCCACCAGGAACCGAGTGAGTAGATCACAAAGTCATAAGAATAGCTTGGCTGCAGGCCCATCTAGTCCTGCCTCCTGCTTTCCCAGTGGCCAATCAGATGCCTATGGGAAACCCACAAGCATCAACTGAGTGCAATAACACTCTACGTTGTTTGTCTGCAGTGGCCGAGGAAGGAAGCAATGGGCTAAGAGTGGAGGACTTGAAGGAGCAGGGCACCACCCAATTGCTTGCTTCAACAATTTGGAAATATCATCAGCTACTTGTCCCCTTACAGTGAATGTCTCTGTCCTTGGGGAGTTGGAGTGGATATAGAATCTTTGGCTTATGTGCTTCTTGCCTGTAATTTCTATATGATGACTGAATCCAATCGCTGACTCCTGTTGTCTCAAAATTTCTGGGTGGGACTTCCAAATGGTATCTGGCCTAGCTTTTGGCAGATTCAAACATTACATTTTGATACCATTTTCCATTGTTCCAGGTTGGAGACTCTGCCCTGTTCAAAAGCTTCTTTTTCCTCAGTAAACAGCAGAGAGCGCCCTTTCTCTTCTTAACGCCTAATACGGTATAGGAATACCAGAAGTAGCTGTAAATTGGTGTGTGTTGCGTTAAGTGAGACTATGAGGAAAATGAATGGACATGACTAATTTAGGCCTATTAATTCCAACATGTCTAGTCAAAGTAGAACTTAGAAGGATAAAAGCCTGAGTTTTAAGATGCACCCTCTTAAAGAGAGGGCAAACTTCCCCATTGCAGCTTACTGGTACTGCAGAAGCAAGTTAGAGTTGCCAAAGGACCAAAATGAACATGGGGCAGAGTTCTTATAGGCTGCCTGCTGTGCAGAAAGGAACAGGCAAAGCTTTTCATAACACAGGGGTAAAGGTTATCACTTGTTTAGGTCCTCAGAGTCATGGCCAGTTGGAAAGTTGCCATCCTTAACTTATATGCAAATACCTGGCTTGACCGCTTGCTCTTGGCTACCAGGTTCATCACATGAAGCCATTCCATACCTTTCTTAATGCTTATTTCCCTGATCAGCAGGATGTTAAAAAAAAAAAAGACGCCCATGTATGCCTTGAGTTGCCAACTCCACTCCCCACCCATCCCAGCAGGGCTCTTGTGCCACTACCATCTGCACAACAAAAGAAGCAATCTTTTCTCCCTGCAACTGAATGAAAAGATGTTCCTCACTCAACTTTGTGTCATGACTCCAGAGTCTGGCTTTGGGGTCAGAGGCTGTGGAGCCAGACCAGGCCTCAGGCCCTGCAAATTGAGAGACCGAGCTTGAGGCTGATGGACAGGAGCACGGAGAAGAATGTCCCATACTACTGTGGCCTGTAGGGCCAGAGTCTTAACCCTCATGGCACCTCCCCCTGAATCTCAGGAACCAAATGCCTCACTGGTCGAATGGTTCAGGGAGCACACTGGGTGAGAGGCTATGGAACAAAGGAGCAGTACCTATGTACAGACCAGAGGGTTGTCCCTTTATGAAAAGGAGGTTATCCACAAGGGGGGTGGAGCCTCGGAGAGGCAGTCGGAAGGAGGAGGGCAGAGGCTTAAAAGGGCTCAGTCTGCTCTGAACCTTTGTTGGAGCACGTTGCTCCCCTGGAGCTATCCGTGGTCCTGACCCGCCTTGCTTCAAGGGGTCCAGCAGCAGATCAGGTCCTAACACCTTGCTGAATTCTTATATTTATTTTACTTAGGGTGGGATGGGATAGAGGAAAACTTCAGAAGCTGTTGGGCCAAAAGTCTTTCAGAATTGTAAAAATCTTTAGAAAGAATAATAGAATTGGAAGGGATTGGAAGGGGGCCAAGGGTCATGGAGTCCAATCCCCAGCAACACAGAAATCTTAGGTAAAGAATCCCTGACAGGTGGTCATCCAACCTCTGTTTAAAAACCTGTAATGAAGGAGACTCCATCATCTTCCAAGCTAGTCTGTTCCACTGTCAAACAGCTCTTACCACCAGAAAGTTCTTCCTAATTTTAGTTGGAATCTCCTTTCCTGCAATTTGAATCCATTGGTTCGCTCCAACTTCTCTGTGATAGCTCCATCTTGCTCTGGTTCACTATGTAAGTCCACAGGCCAAGGGAGCAGCCTGTTTATCCTTGTCAGATCATGCAAGCCAGGGGAAGGGTGGGGCTTTTAGTCCTATAATCTGACCTGGTACAGTGGCAGAATTGCAGGCTTGTACCTGGCCCAATCAAGTTTCCATCTTTTTATTCAGATCTTGTTGCTTGTGGCTCTAACAGCAGCTCAATCTGCAGGCATTGGGACAGGTCACTAATGCAGTGCCCACGGAGACTTTCCCTGGTGTCAACAAGGTCCCTTCCATCCATTCAACCCAACTGAAATTAGGCTTGGAAGAAGGACTGCACTGTAACCAGTAGAATAAGTTGCTGTTTGTGCGTTGCACCCACAACAATTTCTCTTGTGTGCAAATGGGCCCTGAAAGGTTGGTGATGTCTGCATCAGTAGTTCAGTTGCTCTACCACTGACCAGTGGTCCTTTGCAGGGCCTTTTCAGTACTGGCCCCAACTTGGTGGAACGCTCTGTCACAAGATACTAGGACCCTGCAGGACTTGACATCTTTCCACAGGGCCTGCAAGAAAGAGCTGTTCCGCCTGGCATTTGGTTTGGACTCACTCTGACCCTTATGTTTCCCTCCCCTTATGGTTTTGACTTTTAAAATGAGGCTGCATTTTAAATTGCATTTTAACCTGTATTTATTTATTTATTTTCTTACTATGTTTTTACTGAAATTTTATTGATGTTAGCCGCCCTGAGCCCGGCTCTGGCTGGGGAGGGCGGGGTATAAATAAAATTTATTGTTATTATTATTTGCCCAAACCACTGAGTGTGTTTTCTCTGCCCTGGTGGCTTCTCAGCTTTTTTCAGGGCTGTGCTCTTGCATGAGAACATTGTGCCCCCAAACATGCATTTTGGGGTGCTGCCATTCTCTCGTGTGAAACAATAGGATGTCCTGGTTTTCCCAGGACAGTTGCAGGGTATGTACACACACACACACACACACACACACACACACACGAGTATCACCATTCATGGGTATGTATACCTACAACCTGAAATGGTCTAGCCCAGACATAGGTTTTACCTCAATGAGAACTAAACCCATGTCTGGCCCACTCTTGCTCTGCTCTTGCTCCCCTCTGGCAACCTGACCTCATCCAGAGAAGCAGGTCATAAAGACCATGAGCAGATCCTTTGCTCAGACCTTTTAAAAGGCTGCAGCTGGGCCTGGCTTTCTTGCACAGAGAAAGCAACACCTTGTCCCTGGCTAACTGCCACAGTCTTTGGAGGCCAGGGCAGGTCGAAACAGAATTTAATTATCATTGGGGTTTTTTTGAATGGCAGCTCCAAGAGGGCTCTGAGCAGATCAGTGCCTAGGAAGGGAATGGCTAGAAGGAGAGGGTGGGGGGGGGATGAATTGTTGTATTGTCCTCTTTCTAACGGCCCTGCCAGGGCATGCCCACCCAGGCTCCTGCCCCTGCTTGCTCTTCTTCTTGGGACACAGTTGGCAGAAAGGGGATTTTCCAAGTCGTTCCAACCAAGCGTAACAGTTCCCAGGGATCCTTGGGAGGTAAGATAAAGCAAGTAATTGTGCACCAGGAAGACAGAACTCTGGGTTCGAGGCAGTGAGTAAAAGTGTGCCCAGGCTGGGAGGCAGGGAGGGTGCTGTTTATTAAAGAGGAAGAAAAGAAAAGAAAAGAAAAGGAATGTACATATGTCTATAGCAGGGTTTTTCTAACACACCGGAGGCTATGGGTTGCATCCAATGGTAGTTCTGATCAGAGTAGATCCATTGAAGCTGATGGACAAGATATTTCAGTGAGTCTACTCTGAGTAAATGTTAGTTGATGAGGTGTTTATTTGCCAGTGGAAGCACTGCACAAATATTTCTACATGCGCAGTGGGGTTTCACCCCTCCAAATTGGCTCAGGGTGTGTGTCAGGAAAACCCCCAGAACAGCATGCTGAGGGGGGGAGAAGGAATGGGGTGGGGGTCGTTGTTCTGTCTGGCAAGCAGCAATGCTTGTGCAGACAGAATGACTGGAAGAGTATGAAGTTGAATTCTACCCAAAATCTTTATTTACATATATGAATTTACTGGTAACTGGGGACTACAATCTGGCTGGCCACTGACAGAGACAGAAAGCTAGGTTAGATGGTCTTCTGATCCAATATGACAATTCTGATGTTCATAACAATATGGCAGCCAATGGTCAGGGTTGAGTCCACAGCAAATCATCCAATAGTTTTTCAGTTGAAGGTTTGCGCTTTTGCTCTTAGGTTCCTACAATGTCACATGTACAACAAAAGTGACATCTTTAGCAATAAAAAGAATAAAACAAACAGTAACATTAAAGAGACACTAATTTAAAAAATAGCAAAACCTTTGTCCATGGCTCTTCATTTCTGATCAGAGGAAAAGGCACTCTGCATATGCTCAGAGAACCTGATGGCAGGATTTTTGAAAACAAAGGCAGCCGTAGGCCAAGGCTACTTTTATTCCTGCTTACACTTCCCTAGAGCAGAGGCAGATGGATTGCTTTGTAATTATCTGCATATGGTGCACCAAAAGGGCTCTGAAGTTATTAAAAAACACACACCTGGGTGCCTTTATGATGTGCACAGTGGCTTTTCATTGCCACTGCCGAAATAACTCTGACCTTCACATACTAAGGACTAGAGGAAAAGATTCAGAGGGCAAGAGACAGAAACCAGCACCATCTGCAGTGTTTTTCAGACATGAAGGCAGTGGTCCTATGTTATTCAGGATTGGATCGCGCAGCAAGTTCATTGGGCCTCTGAATGGCACCCACAGAGAATTCCCAACAGCACCTTGCAGCCACTGACTGCGTGTTTTTGCTTTTGCAAAGCACAGGAGGGCACACTGTGCCCTCGGCCCCATGTCTTGACTGATCCTGCCGCCGAGTTCCTGCAGAACTTCTATCTTGATTTCTTTCTGATGCGATCTGCTTTTCATTTGGAAGGGATTAAACTGTATCTCACTCTCTGCTCTCTTGATCAACTTTAACCAATGGGTGCGTGGGGGGCGGGGTGAATTGCCAGATTCAATCAGACATGTTTGTCCAAGACCTTTCGGAAACTCACTGGATCCGGCCCAAATTTTCATTTCTTACATGCATTCCTTGTCGTCTGATATTTATAGTTTACTTAAAATAAACGAGTCCTGATGTTCCCCTCTTCCGTTTCCCAAGGGGATATGACAGTGGGGCTTTGCTCGACGTCTGGGGCTGCCATCTTCTTCTTTCTCCCCACAAATGCTTTGATTTCCACCCCCAACCCCCCCTTCCGCGTTCTGTAAACATTTTTGACGGAACCCTACATTGTCCAGATGCAGCTGAGCTTTGAAGGACTGCTCTAATTTCCAAGGAGGATGTTTTACATTTTTACCCATTCTACCAATAAAGATGCAAAGGAAAGATTACGACAGATGGAAAAAAACGATAGCTCCGCTGCCGCCCGGCTGCTCAACAAGGGGCTGCGTCCTAATTTTTTTTTTGCAGATTTCGGCAATCATCAGCTGGGGAACAAGCCGAGTGAGTTGCCAAGGCTCTAGTCTTGGGTCAGAATGTGGCCCTCCAAGCCTCTCTACCAGGCCCTTGGAAATATTCCCTAGCCACCCCCCCTCTCTGCAGGCCACGCCCCTCACTGAGCCTGCTTTGCACCCTCCTGGAGTGTTCTTCCCTTATAGAGATATTAGCCAAATTCATGGAAAAGAAGGCTGTCAATGCCTACCAGCCATTATGGCTATGCTCAGCCTTTGCAGTAATGTTCCTTAATGCTAGTTGCTGGAAACTGCAGGAGGGGAGAGTGCACCTGTGTTCGAGTCCTGCCTGCGGGCTTCTGACAGCCATCAGGTTGACCATCGTGAGAATGGGAAGCCATTGGCCTGACCCAGCAAGCTCTTCTTGTGTTCTTAGTCCACTGTACAACAGTAACACTTGCACCCCATTCTCTACCCACGTTTGAAGCTGGCCCTGCCCATTGCTGGCACATAGCTCCTGGAAGGCTGCCAAGAAGGGAATGCAGAACTTGAGCTGAAATAGGTTCCCCAGCCCTGCTCTAGATTAGTTAAAGGTAAAGCGACCATTAGGTCCAGTCGCAGACGACTCTGGGGTTCCGGTGCTCATCTCGCTCTAAAGGCCGAGGGAGCCGGTGTACAGCTTCCGGGTCATGTGGCCAGCATGACTAAGCCACTTCTGGCGAACCAAAGCAGCGTACGGAAATGCTGTTTACTTTCCTGCCAGAGCGGTACCTATTTATCTACTTGCACTGGTGTGCTTTCGAACTGCTAGGTGGGCAGCAGCAGGGACCAAGCAACAGGAGCTCACCCCGTTGCGGGGATTCAAACCGCCAACCTTCTGATCGGCAAGCCCTAGCCTGAGTGGTTTAGCCCACAGTGCCACCCGCGTCCCTAGACTAGTCAGAAGATATATCCCAATAACACCTCTTGCCGTCTGGCGCTAACTACTTTAAGAGCAATATGCGGTCCAACATCCATTACAGCAGAGGTTTTCAACCTTTTTGAGTCCACGGCTCCCTTGACCAACTACATTCTTTCTGCGGCACCCCTGTGGGGCTCAGGAGCCCAGTTATGCCACCCCTTGTCTGCAGAGCTGGCAGCCTCTTGCCCTTTTTCGAATAACCTTCCTTGTGCAGTGTTCCCTCAGCCTCCTCCCCTCTCCTTGGGAGTCCTCTGGGCAGCCGCTGCTGCTGCCCCGATCTCTGAGCTTCCCCCCTTGCCCCAAATAGAGGTGCCTCCTCCCACTCCCCCACAGTCGCCTGGGGAGCACCCCCTGGCCAGCCCCAGAGGTACCATTCACCTGCGGAGCTAGTAGCCAGGGCTGCTGCAACAAAAAGCTGTGCAAGCCATTGGGAGGCAGAGATGTGAGAGGGCATCAGAGGAGGGAGGGAGGGAAGGAAAGAGGGACAGAGGCCAGTGTTGCCCACGACACCCCTGACAATCATTCAAGGCACCCCAGGGTTCCACAGCACACTAGTTGAAAACCATTGCATTACAGAAATCTGTTCCAATCAGCAGCTAGTCAGAAGCCTCTGGAAAGCTCACAAGCATGGTCTGAAGGCTATTGCCTGCCTTTGTTGTCTGACCCCAGTATTTGGTATTCAGAGGTAAACTGCCTCAGAAGTTGGAGGCTCCACTTATCTGCTGTCTATACAAAGAGTGATCACAGTTCACAAGGTGTTGGTCCTCATAGAGCTAAAACAGCACCACACTTGGACCAGGGTGCCCCTCAAATAGAGGACTGTCCTCTGACCCTAGTGTTCTTGAGTGTAGCTCTAGAGGATATAATACTATAGTTATGTTAAAAGAAGGTGCACCAATCTGGAATAAACAGCTCAGCTTTGATATATTTTAAATTCTGAAGCTTCCCATTGAGCCACAGAGCTCCATGAAGGATATTTTGTGCATCTGCACTGAGTGAATTACATGTATTATTAATCCCATGTTAGTCCTGCTCAGAGTAGACCCATTGAAATTAATGAGTAGCATATGTCAATTGAAATGCATCTAGTCTGAGTAAAAGTCACTCGCAACCACTTCTTTTTTTATATATATATATACCGCTAAACTGCTAAGGTGGCAATTACATTTTTTTTTATGGAGAAAACCAATTGCCAAAAAATATAAACACATGTAATTAAAATGCACAACAAAACAATTCCCCCAAAACCTTAAAGCATCCACAATTAAAATGTATCATAATGCAAGCCTATCAAGACAGCACATCGAAATGGTTAAGACAGCTATTAAACCAGGAGACTGTAGTTAGGGGAACAGGGAAATAAACAGGTGTGCCTTCAAGAGCTGGCAGAATGCCAATACCAAGGAGGCCTCTGGTATTTCAGCAGGGAGGGCATCCCACAGCCCTGGTGCCACCAGTGAAAAAGCCTGCAAGCAGAAAACCATCAGGGAAAACCAACTGGGTTCGATTAGCTGTGAGGCTCTACCAAGGCTGGAACCGGGATCTCTGAGTTTTGTGAACAGCTTCTAAAGCTGGCGCAAGACATTTTCGCCTGTGGTAGAACAGCAGACGATACCCATGCTTAATCTTAAGGGGTTCCCAGAGCCTGGTATGAGATGTAAGGGTTCCTGAACCAATTGAGAACAGTGGACCCACTGCTAGTCAACATATAGGCTAAGTGTACAATTGAGAAGGAAGTTTAGCATAGTCAGAATTTTCCCTAAAATGAGAGGGACTGGAGGGGGAAAAAAGTTAAAACGGAAAGTCAAGAGGGTCAAATCTCTCCAGAATGCTTGGGGTTTGTTTAAAACCACACTCATAAAAGAAAAAGAAAAAGAAACCAGACACATTATATGCTATTTGGTGGCCGTTTATTACAGATGCCAAGACATCAGGTTTACAAAACACTGTATCATCAGCATCAGCTCAAATTTGGATGTCATGATTATGTTTCTGCTCTGAACTTTGTCCTCAGATATCTTGAT
Source organism: Podarcis raffonei (assembly GCF_027172205.1). Classification (NCBI taxonomy): domain Eukaryota; kingdom Metazoa; phylum Chordata; class Lepidosauria; order Squamata; family Lacertidae; genus Podarcis; species Podarcis raffonei. Next base: position 36,975,523 of record NC_070615.1, on the reverse strand, counting down.
CTCTTCTGGCCAATGAAAATAGTGACACATGTTCCTGGCAATACATAATGCAAGGGCCCTGCAAGAGCAATGCAGAAGATGAATTAAACAGGCAACAGTGACTATACATAAGAATATATAACCATTACTTACCTGGCTTCCAGCATAGGGAGGAGGGTTTTTCATTGTTTGCTTTTTATATCTTGTTATATTTAATTTCTGTTTTGTGACTTTACATGATATGCATATCTTATGGAAGAAACCAATAAAATTATTTCAAAAGCAGCAAACCACAGTAATAGAAGTTCTGCAATAATGTATATTGCAGGTTAGCAGAGGCCCAGCGTCTCTAGGCCCAGGTGGATGCCAGCGTGGTTAATGTGCAGAGTCAAGGAAGCAATTAGCTCCCTCACTCTGGTGTGTTCCTTGCCTCTGTTTCCCCTCCTGCACAACAAAACCCCACATTCTTCTCTGACAACTGCCTTTTTGAGCCTCAATCATCATAAAAACAGAATACCATTGTATCTGATGCTCATTCCCTTGATTTAGGGGCCAATGGAACAACCTCTTGCTCCTGCTTCATCTTCGAACCCTTCCTTTAGAACAAAGGGTTAATTGCAACTTTGCTTGGCGGTCTCCAAAATATGTGAAAATTGCTATTGTTGTTCACTCACACCCCCCTCCAATGGTCTTTCCTTGAAGCAAAATCTGCCCAAACTCTTCATACTTTTCTCATAAGTCACGCATTCCAAACACTTTGTCATCCTTTCTCATCTTCTTTGCATCCTTTCCAGCTCCTTGGTATCCCTTTTTTGAAGGACCCAAATTATAAGAAACCATTTTTTCAAAGGCCTGCTGCTAAGCAGTGGGGGGCGGGGAGGAAGTTCTGTTATCTCTCATGTTACATTCACATGGTGCTCCTGATGATGATGCAGCCTGAATCATGATTAGCTTGTGATCATAGGAACACAAGAAAAGCCCTGCTGTTGCCCATGGGAAGTCTGCAAGCAGGACGTTAGTGCACTCTGATCACTTGTACCCCCCAGCAACTGGTATTCAGAGGCATAATGCCTCTGAGGGTGGAGGGAGAGTGTTAAGTTGTGGGTGAACATATCAGACGACACAGCGATTCTTCAAACAGCTCTTGTTTATTCATAGGCCAGAACAGAACTGAACTGAAGGGTTCAGTCAGCCTGCTTATATAGAGCTCCAGTACAACGTAACTGTAACAATTTTCCAAAACTATCCAATCATTGAACGTCACTTTCGATCCTTCATTTGCATAACTATCTGCAGTATCCCCCTGCTGGCCCAGGGTGAGAACTTCAGTACATAACAGAGAACATAACCATCAAGGTCATTTTTGTCCGCAGAATGGAGCTAAAGAAACCTAGAACTGGGGTGGGAATCCTGCGGCCTTCAACCTAATTCCATACAGCCCAATTTCATTCAGGTGGCAGGGAGGAGGGTGGGCAATGGAATGGAAAGGGCTGGAAAGAAAAAGAGACACACACAGAGAGAGAGGACTCAGCTACATTAGTCCAAAAACAGCATTTTGAATGCGTTGTAAACATGCAACATCAGATAGCGCCGTAGAGCAGAAAACTTTTCTGTGCGATTTTACATGGCTTTTTCCCTTTTGTTCTAACGATTTAATTTCTGACTTATTTATAGCATCCCCCCCCCCCCGTGTGTAGATCCACCAAGGGGGGGTGGCAGTAAGAGAGAAAATTAAAGAGGGGAGGTGGCAGAGAGAGAGGGAGGGAGAAAGAAAGGAAGGAAGGAAGGAAGGAAGGAAGGAAGGAAGGGGGATTAGAGAGAGAAATAAAAATAAAGGGGGTGGCGGAAAAAGAGAGAAGTGGTGATCCTGTGCACTTTTAGACCAGATCAGCCAAACTGAGAGGGGGGTCTTGTCGTCTGGACCTCCATAGACATGGCCCAGGCTTGCGGCCAGGGAAAGTCACTTTGGGCTGCTAACACAGCAGTTCAACTTCACCCCCAGAGGTGCACCCAATTGTCTCTTGAGACAGATGGATACCAGCAAGCAACACTGACTGAATCTCCTTTTATTGCAGTTTGCCCAGTGCTCAAACCAGCCTTTCTGAATATGAATCTTGTTCTTGGCACTAGATGCAACTCCCCCTCTTTTCTGTCTTTTGCTAGTAAAAAAAAGAAACCCTCATAAGGCCCTGAGCCAGAAATGCTGTGTTGAGGTAGCCCGAGGGGGCCAGGAATTGTTACAAAACTGGCAGAGCATAAATACAGGGAGTCTGATATGTTGATAGCTATTTAATTGCACACAGTATTAATCAAATAAAAATTAATTTGATATAATTTTACAATAAAGGATTAGGGCTCATTAGCTTTTGCAGTCATCTGCCAGAACACCGGGAGCTTGTTTTCTTCTTAGGCCTAAACAAGAGATGACGCTTGTTGCTTGTGTGAAGTGAATTAATGTTCATGTTTTGCATTGTGGAAACAAGAGTCACAGGAAAGCCTAGACAGCCTCAGAACTGTGTGGTGTGGGGTATAGGATTAGGCTAACCCTAATTCTGGCAGGGCGAGAAAGAGTTATATGTACTCTTCTCAACCCAACCCAACCCAGTCCCAAGCTGATACAGTGGTACCACGGGTTACATACACTTCAGGTTCCATACGCTTCAGGTTACAGACTCCACTAACCCAGAAATAGTACCTCAGGTTAAGAACTTTGATTCAGGATAAGAACAGAAATCGTGTGGTGGTGGCGCAGCGGCAGGCCCCATTAGCTAAAGTGGTATCTCAGGTTAAGAACACTTTCAGGTTAAGAACGGACCTCCAGAATGAATTAAGTTCTTAACCCGAGGTACCACTGTATTTGCATTTCAAGAGAAGCCTCCAGTGGCACCAATGAGAGATTACATTGAAATTCTAGGCAATTATGGTTGGGACCCTGGCAGGGAGAGAGTTAAATTTACCCTCCCCTCCACCAGTCCTAAGGCTGCCTAAATTTTCCTTGCATATCAATAAGCATGCGTATTAGTTGCATGAACGAAATTCTTGCCATGTCTAGTTTGGCCCTTAATGGTGGTGGCCTGGTGCCCCCTGGGAATGATAGGGTGAAAGGAAGGGAGGCTGACCAGTAGATGGCGCCAGACATACAGCCAGCCAGCCAGCCAGCCAACCAACCAACCAACGAGAAGTAACTATTTCTAGTTTGGCCCCATCCTCCTTGCTGAGTTCTACAAGGGCCAACACTGAGACTAAGGAGGAGGAGAGTGACAGACAGACCCAGTCCCTGGGATGGTTGTAAATAAGGAGTCAAGGCAGGTGGGGCTGGCTGAGGGCAGACTGAGTTTGGTGGGGCAGTGCCCTGTTTACCCTAAGAAACCCAGACTCCAACTCCCATCAGCTCCAGCCAGCATGGTCAATGGTCAGGGGCTGTGAAAGTTGTAGTCCAGAAACATTCAGAGAGCCATAGGTAGAGGTAAAGGGACCCCTGACCATTAGGTCCAGTTGCGGACGACTCTGGGGTTGCGGCGCTCATCTCGCTTTATTGGCCGAGGGAGCCGATGTACAGCTTCCGGTCATGTGGCCGGCATGACTAAGCCGCTTCTGGCGAACCAGAGCAGCGCACGGAAACGCCGTTTACCTTCCCGCCGGAGCGGTACCTATTTATCTACTTGCACTTTGACGTGCTTTCGAACTGCTAGGTTGGCAGGAGCAGGGGCTGAGCAACGGGAGCTCACCTTGTCGCGGGGATTTGAACCGCCGACCTTCTGATCAGCAAGTCCTAGGCTCTGTGGTTTAACCCACAGTGCCACCCATGTCCCCTAGAGAGCCATAGTTCCTTACTAAAGCTCTATGCCCACCTCTCTGTCTTTCTGTACACACGCACACACACGCACACACACACACACACACACACACGTTCTAACCCAAACTCTACCTAGGACCGTCCCCTCAAGGCTATCATGGCATCAGTTACCTCCTAGGAACTCATAAGAAGAGCCTGTTTGATCAGGCCGATGACCCATCCAGCTAGCATCCTGTTCTCAGAGTAGAGAAGCAGCCTGTAGAAGACCTTCATGCAGGGCCCAAGCGCAAGAGCACTTTCTCCTCCTGTGGTTTCCAGCAACTGTTATTCAGAAGCATTGCTGCCCCCGACTGAGTAGGCAAAGCCCAGTCATTGTTACTAGTAGCCATATTGTGCTGGTCCCGGTGTGTGTGTGTGTGTGTTACTGTGCGGCGTGGTCTAAGTCCGGTCCTAGGTCGAGGGTATGGAGGCCGTCCGTCAGGGGCAAAGCGAGGTCCAAAGCGAGGAGTCGGGCGTGGTCAGGAACTCTGGCAGGAGAGCAGGTCAGGGTGCCAGCAGGAACAGGTTACCAACGATGTTGCTCCCACAACCTGGGACTGGGCTGGCCAGCCTTTATCTCCTCTGAGGCATAGGGCGGCCCCGGTCCACAGGTGACTTGCCTCTCCTGGCCTAAAGGCGAACACTCCTCCTGTGAGAACTTAATTCCCTCCACCTCTCTGCCCTGAGCCTCTGCAGCTCCAGAGAGGATGGAGGGTTACTGGACCCAGAGGCAACCTCACCTTCCCCTGACAGGGGTGAGAGAGGTGCACCTGCAGGCAATGGGTCCTCAATCACCTCTGGAACCAGAGCGGATTCAGCTGGTGTCTGCTCCTGAGGATCCGGCACAGGTGAGGGCCCTTCAGGCTCAAGCCCCAGCCCCAGCTCAGCTGGCCCTGGAGGCAGGGACTCCTGTGCAGGCTGGGATTCCTCAGGTTCAGCCTCTGAATCCGATTCCCAGGCCATCACACATATCCTCCATGAATCTGTCCCATCCCCTTTTAAAGACCTCCAAGTTGGTGGCTCTCACTGCCTCTTGTGGGAGTGAGTTCCATAGTTTAACGATGCACTGTGTGAAAAAGTAACTTTCTATCTGTCCTGAATCTTCCAACATTCAGTTCATGAGTTCTAGTGTTATGAGAGGGGTAGAAAAACGTTTCTCTGTCCACTTTCTCCAAGCCACGCATAATTTTAAAAACTTGTATCATCTCACTTCTAACTTGCCTTTTCTCTAAACTAAAAGCCCCCCCCCAGTCCATTAAACAACAATATGCTAATTGCTTCTAAATGCTGCAGTCTAATTGCGTACTCCACTTTCGTGACACTTTTTATTCCATTATCTAATACTGTTGTAAGTTTGAAGAGTCAGACCAAATCCTTGATCCCAGGGAGGGATTAGAGGGAAGCCTCTGATTAGCAATCATATCCATATGCTGAAGCGGAACATTTGGATTTGTGTTTTGTCTCCACGCCTCCCCTCCCTAACTTCAGGAGCATCTCCAGGGCTCCCTGCCAATTTCACACTATCTCCTTTCGCCTTGCTTTGTCAGATGCTCTAGACTGTACTTCAGTGTAGCGGGAAAGAAAGCAAACACAGCATTGAAAGGCTGTCATTTGGGGGTGGAGGGGGGGTTCCTAACATTCTGGCCCAGATAATGTCAGGTCTGCTGCTTGACAGAGAGGAGATTACATTGGATAGAAATCAACACAAATAGCAGCCCAGTTCTTGCCTACATAAATGGAAACACTTTGTTTATAATGTTCTTCTGGTTGTGATCTTCTTTTTTTCTTAAATCAGGTGTGTGTGTGTGTTGAATTGGACAAGAGCCGCAGTACTGGGTGGGGTGTCTAATTCCCACCCAGTATAATTTTTTTGATTGAAAACACACACACACACACACACACACACACACACACACACACAGCTTCTGTTAGCTTTGTGCAATGGCGGCTGGTACCCATTGAGATTGGTTAGGTGGAAGGCAGGGAGGCCACCATTAGATGGCACCAGAGAGCACGACAGGCAGAGCCAACTCATTTGACATTTGCCCTTATTCTACAAGGAAGAGGAAGCTGACAGCTAGTGTCACCACCCAGACTGGTTGTAAGAAAGAAGACAGGCTGTAGGGTTTGAAGGAATCAAGACTGAGGTTGGTGGGCCAGTTTCCCCTTTATCCTAATGGATCAACCTCATAAGAACATAAAACAAAGAGCCTGCTGCATCTAGTGGCTACCTAGTTGCTTGTGGGGAAACCTCAAGCAGGACCAGAGCACAAGAGCACTCTCCCCTCCTGTGGTTTCCAGCAACTGGCTTTCCGAAGTACCATTGATGACGACAACAACAACAACAACAACAACAACAACAACAACAACAATTTATTTGTACCCCGCCCATCTGGCTGAGTTTCCCCAGCCACTCTGGGCGGCTTCCAAAAAAGATTAAAATACATTAAAATGTCACACATTAAAAATTTCCTTGAACAGGGCTGCCTTCAGATGTCTTCTAAATGTCAGGTAGTTGTTTATCTATTTGACATCTGATGAAAGGACGTTCCACAGGGCGGGTGCCACTACCGAGAAGGCCCTCTGCCTGGTTTCCTGTAGCTTTGCTTCTCGCAGTGAGGGAACCGCCAGAAGGCCCTCGGCGCTGGACCTCAGTGTCCGGGCAGAACAATGGGGGTGAAGACGCTGTCTGTGTGTATGTGAAGACTGATATCTATATTGTCTCTATCCCCATTCTCTACTGGAGCTAAGAGCCTTTCTAGGCACTTCTTAACAGCCATGCTGTTTGTGTAATTTAGTGATAAAACAAGCATGCACAGCATTTTGTCAGGCACTGTTTCTCAAGCAGCAGGCTGGGACCTACCAGTGGGCTTTGGTCCACTTTCAAGTGGACCTGAGTTCCACAGCCTGCCCTGGGTCTCCTCACTTACCTGCCTCACCCCCTAGCTGTGCCTGTGCCATAGGAGCTAGTGTCAGCAGCATTTATTTGAGCAGGGATGCTTGCATTTGTGAGTGTCCCTGCTTCAAGCACTTGAGCCATGGCTAGGTGTTGTATTTACAAAATGTTGTATTTGAGGCTTGCCAAAGTCAAAACAACCAAGGGATGCTGACAAGTCTAAATTGAATTTTGAGTTTAAAGATTCATATTTAAACAACGGATGGAAATAGAATGTTGCTATGAAGTTTCTCATTCATAAAGACAAACAGTGAAACTGGAAAAATCAGCCAAAACGGAATATAGTATTAGTGAATTATTGAGTTATGGCTCTAAACCAAGGCAACAACGAACGAACCACCAGAACATTTGCAAGAGAAATGCCATTTCCTGCCTATACAAAATTCTGGACCCGAATGTTAGATCCACAAAGATCAAGGAAGTTTTCTCTTGTTTTGCTTTATTCCTGTTCTGGGAAACTTCTGGCATGTGCATCCCTGGAGCACCTTCACAACAGAGAGCTGTTCCAAGACAATAAATGGGGAAGTTGATTACTTCTTGGAAAAGAAATGTATTAGAGAGACTCACGCAATGTTCCGCCAGGGCAGGCTATGCATCTATGCTCCGACATTCCTCTCCTTAGATTTAGCGGGCCCTCTCCATTTCGCTATGGTGCCTGCCTAGAAACTTTGTTTGGAGACATGCATAATCTACTGTTTCTACTTTCTACTTTCACCATGGCAAAGCCATATATGCCAGGAATTTAACTAAGGAGGGGAGGGAAACTCAAGGAGAGTCTAGGCTCCTGCCTTGGATATTTAGCTGTCACTCAAACCTACTGCTACCACTGCTGCTGCTACCATGAATGTCACTGGCTCTTCTACAGAGATATAAGAGAAATTAGGTAAGCTGTGGTTCTGCCAGCTTGCTCATTAAGAAGAAGCAAAGCTCCCATTTTCTAATATTCTAGCCAGCGAACACAAAGGCACTTTTGGCATTCGGAAGCGGTTGGCAGTGAGGGGCTTCGCCATGGACCCAGGCATTCTGGCAGTGGTGTCCCTGCTACCTAGCAGGACGGTGCAGGGCAGAGAAGACCAGTGGCAAGGTGAGGGTGATGTGGGCTGGTAGAGCTAGTCTGGCACTTCTGCCTTTGTGCCTACCCTACCCCAACACAATAAATAGTGGCAATCCTGGTGCCAGGAAGCCAGCCCCCTCCCTCTTGGCTCCTCCAGCTGCTGCTTATATTGTCACCTTACAGTGGTACCTCAGGTTAAGAACTTAATTCATTCTGGAGGTCTGTTCTTAACCTGAAACTGTTCTTAACCTGAAGCACCACTTTAGCTAATGGGGACTCCTGCTGCCACTTTCTGTTCTCATCTTGAAGAAAGTTCTTAACCCGAGGTAATATTTCTGGGTTAGCGGAGTCTGTAACCTGAAGCGTATGTAACCTGAAGTGTATGTAACCCGAAGCATATGTAACCTGAGGTACCACTGTATTTTAAATAAATCAATTGGTTTTAATTATTTGTATTTTGACATCTGTTGGGAGTTGTGTGTTTTTTTTTGGGGGGGTGCTTCTCAGTAGTGACATCCCTTCTTAAAAAAAGAGAGGAAAATATCTTAGTTGCTTTAATTTTGCCAGAAAATTGTTTTATTTATACTCACACCCTTTGGGAAGCTGCCTTCTACTGAGTCAGGCCATTGGTCCATCCAGCTCAGTATTGTCCACTGCCAGTATTGTCCACTGATTGGCAGTGGCTCTCTAGAATTTAGGATTCTCTCTCTCTCTCTCTCTCTCTCTCTCTCTCTCTCTCTCGTGTGTATTTGTACACCAGCCTCCATACTGAACATATGCAGATCTTATGCAAATCAGTGGCCTCTCTTTTTTTTGGTGATACGCAAGTGGCAATCCTAAAAACAACAGTTGCCTATGTTTTTAGCATGCCTTCCTAAAACTTGGTCAAGTCACTAGAGGCCAGATAAAATTACTTTGGAGGCTGCATTCAGCCTGCTGGCCATTAGCTGGCCACCCCTGATTTAAACAATACTAGGGTTGTTGCCTCTATCGGATGGAATTCCCAGTTCCCTTAAGCAGCACAGTGACTTATTAGTTCATTCATAAATTACTTGTTATTGCTTTAGGGAATTTCGACCAGCAGAGACAACAAGCCTCATATTGTTTAAATTTAGGAGCGGCCAGCCTACAAGCTTGATGCAGCCTCCCAAGCAATCGTATTTGGTCCTAGCAGATTTTTAAAAACGCATAGTGTAGACACATTTATTCCAAAAAGTTGTGGGTGATGGAGATTCCACCCTTTAAAAGTCACATCCCTTGGGGTTTTTGTATGTAATGCCCTGGTGGTGCCTGAGCTGTTGCCAACTTGCTTGGAGAGCCTGGTCACAGTGAGGGTGTTTGGCCTGGACTGAAGAGACACGTCTATCTCCCAGATGATATCTAGAGAGAAGAGAGTGAAGCTTCCCCTGCAAAAGGAGAGACACCAGCCACCCTCCCATCCCATCCCACAGTTTAAATAATCCTAGGCTGGAAGAAAGGTACCGGTAATTCAGGAGGAATTTATTTCATTAGTTGAGTCAACTTTCTTCAGCCCCTGGTTTCATCCGTTCAACTCCTGATTCACCCCTTTGCCAGAAGGCTCTTACAGAGAATGGCCTTGGGGTGCTTAGCCCATCATCCATCATCACATGCTCTTTTTAAAGTTGCCCTTCAGGAAAACAAATGGCTGGTCAGGATTGTGATACAAGTTGATAGTGTAAAGAGTGTATGTAGAAAGAGAAATAGTTTAGCCCAGTGCTCAAAGAACTGGGCATGGAGGACCCAGAAGACTTTCCCAAGAGTCAATCTTTTTGCACTGTCAAAAGTGTATCATTAAAATTTGCATTAATGTTTATGAGAACGGATAGTGCTTGGAATGAACTAGTTCGTTTAATGTTCATTGAATTAGTTCAAAAATGTCTGAACTACACCTCAAAGCAGTTCTCATATCAGCCAGGTGAAATGAACATGAATTTTGTTCATTTGGGGGTAGCACTTATTTCTGGTTCAGGTTCACTCTCTAACATTTTTAAAGATGCTTTCGCCTCCTTGTATTACAGATCATAACCACTGGGAAAATTAAACAATTCACATTCCACTGTTTGTGCGCTTTGATGTTTTCTTCTTAATATTCTGAATGTAATATTCTTTTTCATTTTAACCATTTACACACCATCTACCACAAAGAATGCTGAAATAAAATGAACATGAACCGAACTAGTTCATTATATAAAAGGACAGACGTGAACTTGAATCATTTCCTTTTTGGACATGGTGAACTAGAACTAGTTGCCTTTAAAAAATGAGCTTTCTGAGTTCTGGAACTGACTGGCTTTCTGGTACCCTGCCAAAGAAAAAAGGCCTAGCTCTCAGCTACCTATCAGCTTCCTGTTTTAACAGGAAGCATGTGGAGAATAGCTTGGAAGGGTTACTGTTTTGTATTCTACCACGGGGTTTGCCTAGGTTACCTTCTTCACTGGTTCTCTTAATCCTTTTAAAAATTCTGGTGAAATTTCATCTCGTTCCTCATAGGATTTTTGCAATTAGGCCCAATTTGTGCAACAGATTAACTCATCTTGTATGTTCTGAAAGAAGTTTCCATTTTTCTGTGAAAACGCGCTAATTAATACCACAAGTGATGTCGTGATTTTGGCCCATCTGCAGGAACGTGGGGCTTGACAGCTCCTAACAGAAACCAGCTGGCCTCTCCCGTCTCTTGATCCAAGCCATTTTCCCAATCTCTCTGCTTTTACCCCCATCAGGTTTCCAACCTCTTTACTCCCCGCTGGTCTGTTCCCCCCCTAATATGACAGCTTTGGCTGTTAAAATGGCATCTCCTCCAGCTCTCCTTTCACCTTGACTCCAGTGCATTTGGTTTGGGTTCCCTTGTGTGTGTGTTTGTGTCTGGTTCCACTCCCCTCTTTGTTTTATGTTACACACAGCAGAACATCATAGGGAACGGTCTGTATCAGCTACATTCGCTTCCTCCTCCTTTACATCTGTTGCTGGAGACACTGGGGAAGAGTGTTCAGCAGAGGACCACACACCTAGGTTCCACGGCAGAGAAAGGGGTTGATATTATTCGTCACCCTCTGGTTTACCATATACTGAATAATCAAAGTCTGCTTTCATGGGGCTGGAAGAGGGACACCATTTTTGGATCTTAAAGGTGGAATGAAGTTGTTTTGGGCCACCACAGGTACTTGAAGGCTTAACAAACCCTATAAGCATTTATCAGTTCTCTGCCTCCCTTAGTCAGCCTAAGACACACCACAAGGTTTGAAAATGCATCCTGTGAGTTAGGCCACATTTGGGGCCTGCATGATGCTTGCAGTTTCTTGAATTAAAGGGATAGCTAGAGTAGTAGTTTTCATGTTGATGATGGGAACTGGTTCAACATCAGCTGGAGAGTCATGGTGGGGGGTTATTGGGTTGTTGTTTTTATTTTGATTATATATTTTGTGGTTTTATATTTTGATTTTGTTGTGTGAACCGTCCTGAGCCCTCCGGGTACAGGATGGTATATTATTATTATTATTATTATTATTATTATTATTAATCCACCCAACATGGATCACCTAAAAATCCCTGGCAGGTCTTGGTGGACCACTTTATAAACATTTTTTATTGCTTGACAAATCAAAACACACACTGTTTATTTTTTTGAGGGGAAAGGTAGAAATAGTACTTTCCACAAGGCCACGATGGAACAAAGTCATAGGATCTTAGGATCAGTTATGCCGGCTTAGTCCCCACACTCACCTTTTAATTAATAACTACAAATTTGTACTTGCATCATATACTGTATTTACATGGCTTCACTTCTACATCTGTCCATTGGATCAGGCCAGTGGCCCACCTAGACCTGCTTCCTGTTCTCACGGTGGCCAACCAGATGCCTATGAGAAGCCCACAAGCTAGACATGAGCGTAACGGCCGTCTGCCCAACTGCGATTCCCAGCAACTGTTTGTATATTTCATAAAAGGCACACAATAACAAAGGGTGACCAATCAAGGGATCCGGTGTGCGTTGCACCACTTCCTCATGCGGTTGCCAGCAGCATGTGTGAAGCAGCTGCCTAGGCATGCCTCTGAACAAACGGCACAGAAACCCATTCTCTGCCTTGTTATCCTCATGCTGGGAGGCCTGTAGCTAACCTGATCATATTGACTCCTTCCCACAAGTATTTCCATTGGCCGCGATCCTTTCCTGCACCTCTACATGTGCCCTGGGAGGAGGGTGGGCTGACCAGTGGAATGTCTGCTCCATCGGCCACCTGGCCACCCCCTTTCCCCTACCCACCTTTTCGTTTGTTTGTTCTTTTCCTCTGACTTGGTCAAAGACATAAGAAACAACAACAGTTACTCTGGGCGATGCGTGCCGTCGGGCCTTCTGCCTTTCCCCCAAGTCCCACTGGCACGCAGCCTCCTCGAGGGGGAACCTTGCCAAGCAGGCATGCCCAGAATCTTGAGCCTTAATTGGGTTAATTACAGCACATAGCACTATGGCTCTTGTGTGTGTGCGCGCGTCCTCCCCCCTTTCTCAAAAGGACAAAATATTTGAGATGATGAATGAGCAATCAAGGATGTTTTTCTTTCTTTGCCTCACTCTGCTTGCCAAAGAACCCAACGCAGAGAGAGGAGAGAGTGAGAGCTCTAGAAAGTCTTCGGCTACAGTTCCTTCTGCCAAGTACCCATCCTGGGTTTTAATCCTGTCAAACATATGTTTGCCCTTGGGGGGGGGCTCCCTTCTATTCCTTAGCTGTGTTGCTGGTAAACAAATTGCTCTTAAAACCATTTGCTTAACTTCATTCCTTCCTGGACTTGAGTCATGCACCATTTTCTGTTCTTTTGCACTCAGTTCCAAGTAACTCTATACCCTACTCTTTTTTTAATTATTATTTCCTCTGCACCCCTCGCCACGAAATATTATTTTTGGTACACTTCCCTCCGTGCCACATTGTGCTTAATAGGTCGCAGAAAGGAAAGCTGCACCAAACAGCAACATCAAGATCAACATTGTGCATCCATGTAAATGTGCTCGCACCAAGAAAATAGAAATGGGTCTTGATAAGCCAGATCCAAAGAGCTCTGAGCGCAGGGGAAACAGCCGCCAGCGCTGTTCTGCAAACACTTGCGCAAGAGCCTACTACGCCATGCTTAGGGATGCTGACAGCTGTTGTTCCGCATGCCCAGATGCTCAGAAAGAACTGCTTGCAAAATCCACCAGGGATGGGTTTTCTAGTTTTACAGCAGCCCTGCAGTTTGTTCATGCAAGGAACCATGAGGGGGATGCATGGAGTTGCTTTTAAGAATGTATATGTGCATAAGAAGAGACTGCTGGATCAGACAAATGGTCCATCAAGTCAAGCTTCCCATTCTCACAGTGGTCATCCAGATTCTTGTAGGAAACCTGCAAGCAGGACCCAAGCACAAGAAAATCCTCCCCTCCTGTACTGTCTAGCAACTGATATTCAGAAGCATTACTGTCTCTGTGGAGGCAGAACATAGACATCATGGCTAGTATCCTCCATGAATTTGTTTGATCCTCAAGTCCAGACTTTTCCAACATTCAGCTTCCTTGTGCCAGTATCTATCTATCATCTATCTATCTATCTATCTATCTATCTATCTATCTATCTATCTATCTCTATCTATCTATCTATCTATCTATCTATCTATCTATCTATCTATCATCTATCTATCATCTACCTGTCTCATAGTTTGGGTACTAAAATCTGAAAATGCAGTTTATACCATTCCACTGGGACCTGGTGACTTGTTACTGAGAATAATTTTAATTACTGTTTGCATTTCTTCTAATTACAGGGTTTGCAAGAGACATTTTCTTTGTGTTTCTGAAAGATGAGGTAGTTTGCAATCTCTGTGTCAGCTGGGTTAATCTCTTTGCAGTAAGCTTTAGAACAGAACTCTAGGAATGGCAAATTAATGTATGATGGAGTGATACGAATTGGTTTTGTGAATCCTTAATAGAGTGTAAAATTCAGATGTTTCTAACAATGTGTCAGGAACTTGTTGATAAAAAAATTAAATACTAACATATATATATATATATATATATGAATGAGAGAGATTGGTCAAGACCCAAACATGGGGAAAACTGCAAATTAGAGGAGCCTATAGGCATGACGTTTGAGGAAGGTGCAGCATTCATTGATGGTGCAACACCTAGGGAAGCAGCTTCCTGCTGTGGAAAGGAGTGCTCTAAGCTTTCAATGCCATTGACTATGTGGCAATTTTGTATGCATTTATAGACACATTAATCCTGAAACACACATATTCCTTCCATTCTGGTATATTTTTTGAGCCAAGAACTGTAACGCAAAATTTGGAGAAGTTTGAAATCTGATAGATAGTTGTATTCTGATGCCCACATTAGTCTAAGAGAAGGGGTTCAGGTCAGTTTGCATGGGAATCCACAGAAATGGAATTCTGGAAACACCTCATGTCTAGAGCTCTCTTAATCTTATCCCTGAAGCATGGGGAAGGCAAATGAGATGCCATTTGCGGTGCCATCTGCCGGCCAGCCATGGAACAAACGTTTTTGTTTCCTGCTGGGTAGACAGATATTGGCACATACCAGAAGAACATCTGGCAACCAGTACTCATTCTAGTGTGGCAAAATATTTCCTCAAAGGCGCCATCCCAAGCACAGTCGTTCGGGCAAGTCGCTCTAGCATCTGCTCAGCTGAAATTGTTGTGGTTCCTTGTGCTAAACAGAGTTCACCATTTGATGAGATTCATCTCCCCAGCAGTGGTGGCTGGTCCATTCAGCAAACAGGGAGCTACCTCAGACTGCCCTCAGCTAGCTCCCACTTCCCTGCCTCTTTTCTTACAACTATCAGGAGGCGACTCTGCCTGCCACTGATTCCACCTTCTGTTGGCCTCCCTGCCTCCCACCCTACCAGGTCCAAAGGGTACCAGCCATCACTGGTCCTTAGCGCCATAAGAGACAAAGCCTAGCTTGCTCAGTCAAGAAGCATCTCGATGTCACACCATCGTGAGGCTCTGAAGTGTGGGAGCCTGCATGTGTGTGGCAGAGGCCTCTCTACCTAGTGATCTTCCACTTCTAAGGCCATCTCTACAACCCACAAGGAGCTTTGAAGAAAAGCCCCAAAGTATGCCTTTCATTAAGATTTAATAAAGCGGCGGTGTGTGTTTGGAGTGCAAACTGATTATCAGAGCCTTTATTGAGGATTAATAGCAATGTAATCGGTGCCTATCTGGATCTGAAAGGCATCCATTACAGAGCTTCAAAACCTCCACCGAACTGTGTTTCTAATTGGCCTTTAAGAGCATGCTGTTGCTTTATTAAACCCTAATTAAACACACATTGCGTCGATGCAATTCAAAGTGGTTGCCATAAGCTACTTGTCATTAATATGCAGCCTAATGTGTTTTTCAGCTTGGTTGCTCGGCTAATTATTATTAGTTTATTTCCCTTGCCTGGCCTTTGTTGTCTTCGTAATTTGGGGAGGCGTATATTGTTTTCTTCATGGTTCAAGTGGTGTTTTCTTGGGAGGAAGGCAGGGGGAGTGCAAGCTACTGCCATGGTGGTAGGTGAGTTGAAATGAAACCAGGATGTTCTTACAACAGAGGCACTTTGGAGCTATATCACTTGATTATAATAAGCCGCGTTGTGCTATTTATTGGGTGCGTGTCTGTACTTTGACTATATTTAGGGGATCTTGTATGATCTAGAGCAGGAGTGGGGAATTCCAGGCCTCTCTGTCTAGGCCTCAGGATGTTCCTAGGCCACACCCACTTCCTTGGCCACACCCCTCGCTGGCTTAGCTCCGTTCCCTCAAGTGCTCTTGGCTGGCTTGGATGCATCTCTGAGCTGTCACAGTGCCTCTTGCTGACCTGCATGGAGGGCAGCAAAGTTTGGATTGGACAAATGAACCAATAGCTCTTGCATTTGGGTAGCCCCAGCCTTGCCCAGGGAAGCTGCAGCGGCACCAATCATTGGAGGGTGGCTCTGTGGCACTTCCCCAACTCGCCAGTTGCTACTGCAAGTCCACGTCAGCGAGAGCCAGCGTGGTGTAGTGGTTAAGAGCGGTAGACTTGTAATCTGGTGAACCGGGTTCGCGTCTCCGCTCCTCCACATGCAGCTGCTGGGTGACCTTGGGCCAGTCACACTTCTTTGAAGTCTCTCAGCCCCACTCACCTCACAGAGTTTTTGTTGTGGGGGAGGAAGGGAAAGGAGAATGTTAGCCGCTTTGAGACTCCTGAAGGGGAGTGAAAGGCGGGATATCAAATCCAAACTCTTCTTCTTCTTCTTCACGTCAAAATCTGCAGCTGAGACTATTTCTCACCTGTATGATCATTAGCTCATTCTGCTATAATGAATTTTGTTAAAAGGCACAAAGAGGTCCAAATGAAAGACTGAGGGTTCATCCACACTTACTTTTTGCCCTGCGCTTTCTAGGCACTGGTCCATGCTCTCCCAGTCCATGTCTGAGCACTTTCCCCTCTTTTTTTGATGATGCAGCGTATTCTTGTTTTGAGTGATTTTGTTTCCTACACCTGTTTCCTAATAGTCTGCAGTTTTCACCTCCATAGTAGAAGCGTTGTTTTGAGTATAGAATGTTGATTATTGTTTTGTTGATTTCTAGTGAGTTGAGTTCCCTCCTTTTTTGTTCTGTAAGTTTAAGGAGGTTTTTTTTTTAGCTCCTGTTTGTGTGTAGCATGATGAGAGGGCCGTGATGTCTTGTTCTATTTTGCTAATTTTTGATGTTTGTTTTTTAAGGGATGCTTTCTCTTTTATGCAAGCTCCTTTGGTGACCACTTTCATTGTGTCCTAAAGGGGGGGGGGTTGTTGTATTGTCTACATCATTTATTTTTTTTTGGGGGGGAAGTGGTTTTGGAGAGTTTTTGCGAGGCTTTCTCTATTTAGTTTATTTGTGGTTAGGATGGGACTGAAGGACCATGATGGGGTGGTTCGTGTTTCTTCTCCTATATTAAGTGTTATGTACTAAAGGTCTCACCCTGGGCCAGCAGGGGGATACTGTAGATAGTTATGCAAATGAAGGATCGAAAGTGACGTTCAGTGTTTGGATAGTTTTAGAAAGTTGTTACAGTTACGTTGTACTGGAGCTCTATATAAGCAGGCTGACTGAGCCCTTCAGTTCAGTTCTGTCCTGGCCTGTGAATAAACAAGAGCTGTTTGAAGAATCGCTGTGTCGTCTGATATGTTCACCCACAACTTAACATTAAGGGTAGCTTCTACTGGGACATGGTCTGTGATTTTAATGTTACCTATGTTGGTTGATTCAACCAAGGGGATCAGGCCTTGTGTGAGCAGAATGCTGTCTAGTCTGGACACTGTGCCTTGGCGCCCGGACTGGAACGCATGGCTGCTGTCTCCTGGGTTTAATTCACCCCAAATGCCATAAAGACCGCTGTTTTTTTAAAAGCATCTTTAGCAGTTTGTAAGAGTCCCTAGTTGTTTGGGGTTTCCTTCGGAGGAAGGTTGCCCATGGGGTTGTAGGGTGGGTGTCTTTCAGGGAGATGACTCCCATATTCACTATATGCATTTTTAAAAACTTTTATTTTGCTTTAAACAAATACAGATAAATATAAACAACCAAAATTACAAAAGAAAAAACCTTAATAATAATAATGAATTAACTAGAAAACTACAAAAAATATCCAAGTACATGGCATAGAACATAAGCCATTATGGGAAAGAAAAAAGGAAAAAGAAAAAGGAAAGAAGGAGGAGGAGGAGGAAAAGAAAAAAAGAAGAGAAAGAAAGAAAGAAAGAAAGAAAGAGGAAAATGAGCTAAAACACAAGAAGTCCCATCTATTGTACGCTTCCGTCAAGGTCACAGCAGATCATTATTCCTATCAGTTCTCTCTATCTGCATTCCATAGAATCCCTCATTTTGGTATCAGGGAAATATATGCATTTTTGTACAAATTCTGCATCAAAAAATTTGAATAAGTGCAAATTTTGCAAGATATATGTGCTTTGCTTTACATGGTGTTTTGAGAAGCGTAAATTAGGTAGGGAGAGAAAGTTATATTCTACAAAAGCTCATGCTTTAAAAGTGAAACCAGTTAGTCTTTAAGATGTGACAAACTCCAAATCTTTCCTTTCTTAAGGTCAGACAGAGGTGACAATTAATGGTGCAGTGTAATTGACATCGCTGGGGTTGGGTGGCTGTCACCTAAGCATTCTTTAAGGACCCGCAACATGAAATAGCTAAACTATTAACTACAAAATGTGACATCCTTGAAAGCAGCCAGAGGCTTAGCAAGTGGTAATTTTAACACAAATCGTTAAAAAACAATCCAGGCTGGTTTGGGCTTGGGGGAGATTCAGCAAAAGACAGATGTCAGCCTAAATTCTGTCCTGGGCAAATTGATTGAAAGCATTATTACCACTCAGATTGTGAAATACATAGAACAACAAGCTTTGCTGAGAGGGGGAATCAGCGTGGCACTGACAGAGATAAGTTTTGGCTCATTAAACTTTTAAGATGCTGCTGCCCCAGATTGGCAGTTTTAAAAATGAAATCTGCTACTAATATCCCTGCAAGGAGGCTTGTGGTTCACACTGCGTTCCAGGATCTTTGCCACTACTCATTATGAGCTACTTCCTGGGTCTTTTTCCAAAAAGGAGATGGTAACATTCATCTTAGTACTCAGCACTACTGTGGGGTGCTGTCTTTGTGCATGACTGAAAAAAACACAAAACAGTTTGAGAGAGTCAAGGACTGCAAAGACCATTATTAGGGTGTGTGTGTATGCGTATGCATATACTTTATCTCTTTCTTTCCTAGGGCAGGCTCTGTGGGGGACATAATGTGGGAAGATGGAGGAGGGGAGAATGGGTGCCATCCATGGCACTTTCTCATAAATCCAAATATGCCATAGGCCTGAAATGGTTGGTATCCCCTGATTTAGAAGATTTGTTTTTGAAGATTTGCCTTCAGCAAAGCCATCAGGGCAGTGCACAGTGGAGATAGGCAGACATAAATATGCAAATCACACATAGGCTCCCTGTTCTTCCCCCTTTTCTTCATATTTATGTTGGCCTTACTGGCATTGGCAGTAGTCAGCAGCTCCCTGATGTGCGCCAGGTAGAAATGAACTGCCTGCCATTTTGAGGAATTACAAGTAGAGATGCTCAAGAGGTTTGGTCAGCTTGCATTCAGAAGTGAACCAACTGGATTCTCACATCCTGAACTAATGTGCAAAATGGGAAGCAGATAGCCTCCAAATTTCACAATTCTCTGGATTTTTTAAAAATGCAGTTTGCATCTTAAAAATGTAACAAAAATGCATCTAAAACCTGCATTTTATGTGAAAGTGGTATATAAACACACACTTTGCATTTAAATAGGTATATTTTGCACATGTGCACACACATGTTCATGTGGATTCCCCACACCAGAGATAAATACATAGTAATGCGCAAGTAGGAAATGCATTAAGAATCAACACATTTGAAACTGATATGAATTGACAATGGGCTGATGCACTGCGGGTCATTAAAATGAGTGTTGGCTGGCAGAACCAGTGCAGAGAAGGGGACGGTCAATGTCCGTGGTAGACCATGGCATGGTGCTGGGACCATGATATCTGCCTGAGGATGCTGAGTGCTGCCAACTGCCCTGGTGGAAAAGCTACAACCATCACAACTTTTTCTTTAAAAATAAATTGAACTTAGAGAACTTCAATCTTGAATAGTCCTGACCTGGTAGGGGGGGGGGGGAACTTCCCATTTGGTAAGTTTGCTTTTATTGACAAAAAATTCCTGTACTTTTCCAGTCAGTTTCTGTCCCATTTTTGTCTCGTTGCTAGAGTGACTGCGTACTTCTGTTGTAATAAGCAGAGGTGGACACACTATGGAATAAGTAACCCAGGCTGAACTTTCACCTCAAAACTGAACTGGACCCAAATCAAACTTTCTACTGTTTGAGAAAATTTGGTTCTGATTTTCCTCTCCTATTATTTTTTAGGTTTTGCAGCCTTTGTAGTTTCTCGATTCCTGCTGAGAGCAGAGAGGCCAAAATACTTCAACGCTGGCGGGCCTTGCATCGTTTCCAAGAATCTCTCTCAATAGGAAATGGTGGGAGAAGGAGAGACTCGTAAGATTTGCAAGGCAGTTCAGCTGAGCATTAGGGTCAATCGCTGTTCATGAGTTGACTTTTCCCTGGTTGCCGCCTCCCTGTCTGCTCCCAGCCATTTGCCTGCCCTTGTACCCAGCCACCTGACTATATGCAAATATGGAAAGAGGGAACAAATCTTTAAAGCTGTGGTCTGAGTCAAAATGGCACCCCAAAGTTCTCCACCTTGCAGGCAGAAAATAGAGGATGGGGGTGGGGGAAAGACCTTTTGTTAAATATTACCGGGACAGGAGGATGTCACAACAGCTCATAGGAGAGGGCCTCACTATTAGGAGCATTGGTGTGGCTTTGTTCTCTCTGCCCCACCTTAGGATGTTATCCTATGGTATTCCAGGGGCCACAAGATGCACAGGAATGTCCTCTCCAAGGACAGAGAGAGCGCTCTGACCTCAGAGAGGGAGATCTGATGTTGGATTTCTCCTTCCCTGCCCCTGCAGGGAGATGACTGTACCCCTGGATTGCCTGTGTTTCAACTGTTGCCATACGAAGCAACGACCACATCAGAAGAGGTCTTGTGTTAGCTAAGTTTAGTATGCTTCCTAGTGTCCCAGATGTAGTGTCATTTAAGGGTGAGATGAAAATCACACACACTTAAAAAGTGGAGAATATTCAGCACTCCGTTTTTCTTTTTTGGGTGGTGGTGGTGGGGAAGAATGTAATCATAAAATTTTCCAGAAGATTCTGCTTATTTCCAGCCCCTTACAAGTTAGCTCATTTCCTCAGTAATAAAAAGGATCCCCACCTTCTAACCAAAGTTCCTGATGCTGGGAGAGATTTCACTCCGCCTAGGTTCACTGAGGTGAATCTCCACATTTTAGCTGGAATTCTTTCCTTCTGAGATGTTTCTGCTAATGATAATCTCAAAGGTGGTGGGGTAGTTTCAGACTCATCAGTCTGCCAGCAAAGCTTTAAAGACCCCCTAGAGAATAATCAGGCTGCAAAGATAATGATAGACCCATTAGAGTCAAAGGCAGTTTATAAACATCAGAGAAGAACTATGGGGGGGGGGGAGAAAAATCTTCTCAGAGAAGTCGCACACAAAGAACCTGCGTTTTCAACCAGAACTCGGTCAGTGTATGTAGGATACTGTAAGATTGGTTGGCCCGGTTCCAATTAAGGCAATATGTACATCCACTTGGTCCACCTATTCTCTACACTGACTAGGAATGGCTTTCCAGAATTTCAGATGGGGTTCTCTCCCAGCCCTAAGCAGAGATGTTGGAGATTGTCTACACTGAATGGCAGGAATGCTGGAGAAATTAGATTCAGTTCACATTTAAAGGCATGCCTACTTAATTTGCACTTCTTGAAACAGTACCCAAACCGAAACACAGCCACCTTTCAACATTCACATCACACTTCTCTGAATTTTGCAGTGCTGTTCTCCAGCCCAGTAAGGTGTACAAAAATGCACATGTAAAGCTATGGTTTCCCCAGTACTGATGTATGGAAGTGAGAGCTGGACCATAAAGGAGGCTGATCGCCGAAGAATGGATGCTTTTGAATTATGGTGCTGGAGGAGACTCTTGAGAGTCCCATGGACTGCAAGAAGATCAAACCCATCCATCCTTAAGGAAATCAGCCCTGAGTGCTCACTGGAAGGGCAGATCCTGAAGCCGAGACTCCAATACTTTGGCCACCTCATGAGAAGAGAAGACTCCCTGGAAAAGACCCTGATGTTGGGAAAGATGGAGGGCACAAGGAGAAGGGGACGACAGAGGACGAGATGGTTGGACAGTGTTCTTGAAGCTACCAGCATGAGTTTGACCAAAATGCGGGAGGCAGTGGAAGACAGGAGTGCCTGGCGTGCTCTGGTCCATGGGGTCACGAAGAGTCAGACACGACTAAACAACAAATTTTTGTAAAGTGTGCACGAAATGTGCACGTTGGTGAAAACAACATACAAAAATGCATTCTGCCACAGGGAAATAATGGGCAAAATTGTGCACAGCCATATGTATCGGGAGAAATCCATGCTGACATTCCGACAAATTCTCAGGATGAAATTTGTTGTCGTTATTCTTGAAAATCGATGCAAAAATGTGAAGAACCCAATTTTAAGATTGGAAAAAATGAGAAGGTGAGAGAAACTGAAATGGACAGATCTGCCCACCCCTACTGACCTGCCCCTGATTTTCCAGGGTTTTAGACATGAGTCTCTCTCAGCCCTGCCTATAGATCCATGCAAGGCAGATGCTCTACCACAGCATTACAGCTCTTCCCCAATGGTTCTATGACCATTGAGCATGCTCAGTGTTCATGCGTTTTTGGTATCCCCCTATCTTCCCCGCCTTAGCACTTTCCCTAGCATTTTTGTATTTCTGCAAACCTTGGGATTATCCTGAGCCTGCTGATAGTGTGTGTGTGTGTGTGTGTGGATGGTATTGGTTTTGGATACACAAGGACCCATCCTTGGAGATAGGCACCCTCGCTTTGAAGGGCTGTCCATCCAAGGCTGGTTTAAAGATAAAGAACCCTAAGGAAAGAGAACAGGAGGGGCCTTGAACCTCCCCATCAACAATTAACGCATGAGCAGCAGGTGCACACATCCTGCCTGCACTCACAGTCTTCCCCACAACACTGAGATGCATTTTCATTCGGATTATAACAGTTCACATAAATGCAATTCAAATTAGCACTGAGCAAATTCTATGTAAATAGAAGTCCTCTTTTGGAGTGTGTCCTCTTTCTCTGGCAATGTGTGAGTGCCCACCTCCTCGATGTGGAGTGTGGGTTCACTTTTAGTATATTGGGTTTATTATCTAGTCCTGGATCAGGGATAGGTAAAGGTAAAGGGACCCCTGACCATTAGGTCCAGTCGTGGCCGACTCTGGGGTTGCAGCGCTCATCTCGCTTTAGTGGCCGAGGGAGCTTCCGGGTCATGTGGCCAGCATGACTAAGCCGCTTCTGGCGAACCAGAGCAGCGCACGGAATCCCCGTTTACCTTCCTACCGGAGCGGTACCTATCTATCTACTTGCACTTTGACATGCTTTCCAACTGCTAGGTTGGCAGGAGCAGGGACTGAGCAACAGAAGCTCACCCCGTCGCGGGGATTCGAACCACCGACCTTCTGATCGGCAAGTCCTAGGCCCTGTGGTTTAACCCACAGCACCACCCGCGTCCCTCGGATCAGGGATAAAGAGTGCTTATTTTGCTGCTAGGCAGTCAGGGAGGAGGTGCTTTTGCCTCCACGAGAGCACAGCTACTGGCACTTTGGTCCAGTAGAGACTGGGCAGCTATTTCAAAGTCATGCAAAGCTGTTTCCAACACACACACACACACACACACACACACTCCTTGAGTTGCCAGGTTGTCAGTTCCGGATGAAGTTCCTGAAGCCCTTCCGTTCCTGGGAGGCTCTTTGGCCCGCTTCACAAAGTGCAAATTATCCCACAGGACTGAGATGGCATTTTCACTGGGCGGCTTTAAACCCCATGGCCCTTTAAAAACAAAATGGGTTTCTGAAACGAGCCACCAGTTTGAGATGGTGATGAGAAACCTCTCCTGCTTTTTTGTGGCAATTAGGGAGAGGGAGGGGCTGGAATATGTGGAGACCTGCTGCTTGCTGGCGTATCCAAATCACATAAAGTTTATCACAATCCCCCTTCCTCGCACAGTGATTGTGCTGTCAGCAAGTCTTTCTTTACTCTGTCCAGACATTTGCTCACAGCTGTGGCGTCCCAAAAGATGTGGCTGTTTCCACTATATCCCATCCTCTGTGGGGCTAGGAAATTATATATATATATATATATATATATATATATATATATATATATATATATATTTTCTTGGCCGCCTCGCCTTCCAGATTTATAACAGATCTCCCAATGCTGCCCGCTGCTTAGCATGTGGTTGGAGTGATCTGAATCAGGAGGAATTGGATATGTGTTTCCTTTTAAAGCCATGAGCCAGCAGTGCTCTCTGTTGCATTACCTGGTCCCATTGATTTCAGTGAAACTGACAACAAAATAAGCATGCATAGACTTGCAGACTGGCACCTTTTTGGGGCCTTAGAATTGACAATGTTCCTGCATTGCCAACAACTTGCATTGGGCCTGAGCGGTGCATAAGTTATGGCTGGAAGAAAATCGGGCTGAAGGGCAAGTCAAGACTGAAGGATAAGCCAGCAGGCAAGGTCATAGAGCAAATCAGAAGTCAAGGCTGAAGAGCACAGCCCAGGTGACAGGGTTAAGGAACCAGTCAGGAGTTAGAACTGAAAAGCAAGTCAGAATTGGAGGACAAACCAGGGCAGAAGAATAGCCAATGAAACATGGCACATATCAGAGACTCAGCTGGTACAAGAATAACTCTTATACTCTTTCCTGTCCAAGTGGTTCTAATAGATGGTGGTGGTGGGGTCAGCCCTGAGGCTGAGGGTATTTCACTGAAATGCTGCCTTCTGCAGCTAAAAAGGTTCACCACATGGAGGAGCTGCACACAAACCTAGCAGTTCCTGACAGTTGCACACATCACACTACATTTCAGAGGCTGCACAAGTTGCTCAACCTCTCTTGCTAAAAATGGTGACTTTCTGGGAACCTCAGTGGGTAGTAATACCCCTTTGTGCCTGCAGGAGGTGATGCAAGAACGGAGCCACACTGGAATATTTGGGTGTCTCTTCTTCAGCAGCTCTGTGTTTGCTGATGCTTGCTGCTTCCTCACTGCCTTCATTGTTTCCAATCCAAATGTCTCATTCTCTGCAAAAACAGAACTCTTGAAAGTAAGATAAGGGAGACAATTTATAACAATATTTTTGTGAACTTTGGGAACTAACTTTGCAGCTAGATTTTCCAGACCACACAGGCAGAAGTTACACTGTCCAAAAAGAAAAGAAAAAAGTGTGTGTGTGTGTGTGTGTGTGTGTGTGTGTAAATATATAAAATTTAGAAAGGAGAAAAGATGATTTCCAAGAATTAAGTATCACGGGAATGTCCAAAAGATGATGTGGGGAATATTCTCAACTGCTTGCACATCTGTAGTTAATTTTGGAGATGAGCTGAATTGTTTTTTAAAAGGAAGAATAAACACTGGCATCAAAAGTGTAAATAAAGTTACCAGACAAAACTTATGTTCAAAGGAACTTGACTCAACTGTATTAGCTGGGCAGACTTTAATGGGCTGCCTGGAAATGGCAGATGATAAAGGACTATCTATGCTGATTAGCGTTGTGTAACTAATTGTGTTTCTCTGTTTGTATGTGTGCTACTAACACTTACTTTTAAGGGACCTGAAAACAACACTATCCAGCCCCTTGGACCAGTATTATCATGGATTTCTTCTGTAACAGGCGAAACCTCATTCCTCTGCAAACCAAACCCCAATTCTTTGTATCAACATCTGGACCAACGTGGCCCCATCCATTGGTTGGTGAAGGACCTGCTGCAGGAAACTTGCTTCCCAGCTCCCTGTCCAAAAGGGGGAAGGGCCAAAGCTTGATGGTAGAGCAGTTGCTTTGCATGCAGAATGTTCCAGGTTCAGTTCCCAGCATCTGCAGGTAGAGCTGGGAATCTCCCCTGTCTGAAACCCTGGAGAGAAGCTATACATGATACTGGGGTAGGTGGATTGGTGGTCTGACAGTTTATGTGAGAACAGGATGCTGGACTAGATGGGCCCTTGGCCTGATCCAGTAGTCTCTTCTTAAGTCCTTATAGATCAGACTGGTGGGGTCCCCAGTAATTTGGGAGCATGTCATCTGGCCCTCTCTGGCCTCCAGTGCCTTGGGGGATCCAGTCATAGAGCCCCAACACCAGAGGGCATATTTGTCTTCAGAAGGACCAGGTAATTATGAGCGTTGCTGTTGTCACTCCTTGTTATCAAGTGGAAAGGCAGGTCCTATAGCAGAAAGGTGTGAAGGAAAGTGAAGACTGGTTTAAAGGACTTCCTTTAAAACAGTGCAAAATCTGGCCTCCCCCAAGTCATGGTCCCATTGCCATGTGTGCGCATGCGTCCATGTGCCTGAGTTTCTCCCTCTCTGCATTGGAGGTTGCTCCAGGGTCGCCTCTTGGAAAGTGGACAATATCGTTAAGACGGTCACGTGACAGTTTCCCTAGCAACCCGGTACATTAGGAAACACTAGCCTGGGTCCTACTTGTGTAAACTATTATGAGAAAGGTCAGAGGTTAAATGCAGCACATGTGTGGCATTAATTAACAGGATTTCAAGGGCTCTGCTGGAGTGTCTCTCCAAACCTCTTACAGCAGGGTCCTCCTTTTAACCCCTTGGATGCTGTTTGTTTAGCATTGCAGACGAGGTGTTGCCATTTGATCCCAAATGATTAGCAAGCCCGGTTCAGGACATGCTAATGTCAAGAGGTCAATTTGAGTGCCAAAGATCTCTGGCTTTCTGAAGTGGGAGCGGGGTGGGTGGAGTGGGCAATCACTGGCAGCTTTAAGACACTGGAGCTCAGCAAAGCACATTTGCGGCAGTCTCCACCATCCATACTCACCCTCCAGTATTTCAGGGGTGGAAATAGGGATACTTCTATGGACTTGTACAACCTCTGCTCAAGGGCCCGCTGTATACTTTCCTGAAAAAGCATAGTCTATCCAAGCTTCTGAAGCAGGTGTGTAAGGACCAGTACTCAATGACAGCTCCTGTGCTGATCCCGTGGGTTAACTGTAAGGCGAGGTCCAAGTCCAGTCCGAGGCTGATGGTGCAGTATGGAGGCAGTCCGTCAAAGCTGAAGCTGGGTGCAGGGCAGGGAGTCGGGTGAGGTCAGGAGCTCCAGCAGGAAAGCAGGACAGGGTTCAAGCAAGAACTGGCTACCAATGATGTTGCTCCCACAACTTGGGACTGGGGCTGGCTGGCTTTTATCTGCCCCGAGGCATAGGGCGGCCCCAATCCTCAGGTGACTTGCCTCTCCTGGCCTGGAGGTGAGCACTCCTCCTGTGGGAGCTTAGTTCCCTCCGCCTCTCTGCCCTGAGCCTCTGTAGCTCAGGAGAGGCTGGAGGGTTACTGGACCCAGAGGCAACCTCAGCTTGCTCTGACAGGGCTAAGAGTGGAGCACCTGCAGGCAATGGGTCCTCCATCAGCTCAGGAGCCAGAGCAGACTCAGTTGGTGCCTGCAGCTGAGGATCCAGCACAGGTGAGGACCCTTCAGGCTCATGTCCCAGCCCTGGCTCAGCTGGTTCTGGAGGTGGGGAATCCTGTGCAGGCTGGGATTCCTCAGGTTCAGCATCTGAGTCCGAATCCCAGGCCATCACAGCTCCCATGTTTCTGTACGGGTGGCCATATTTTTCTGTACACAATGCCCCACAAATCAACTCAACTTCTGGTCCTCATGTGGAACGACTGCAACTCACAGGTAGAGCATCTGCTTTGCATGCAGAAGGTCTCAGGCTCAATCCTCAGCATGTCCATGTAAAGCTGAGAACCCACTCCCACAAGTCTGAAACCCTGGAAAGTCATGGCCAGGCAGTGTAGGCAATATTGATTGAGATGGACCAATGGCAGCTTCTTATGTTCCTGTGTACCATTGTGATCACAGAATCTTAGAGTTGGAAGGGACCCAAGGGACATCAAGCGCAACCCCCTGCAATGTGGGGGTCCATGACAGATTGCCTTCCAACCTCTGCTTAAAAACCTCCAAGGAAGGAGAGTCCACCATCTCTGAGTCCCACTGCTGAACAGCTCTTACTGTCAGAAAGTTCCTCCTAATCCTAGTTGGAATCTCCTTTCTTGTAAAGTACTGCCTCAAGTCTTAATCTCAAGAGCAGGAGAAAACAAGCATGCTTCCTCTACCATGTGACAGCCCTTAGGATACTTGAAGATGGCTATCTTCAAATGTGTCCCAGATGATGAGGTCTGGTGCAAAACCCCTGAATTATTCCCTATGAATTTTGATGGAGTTGCAGAACAATCCAAATTCCCTTTGGGCTGGGCTGACTGGTGGTGCTCAGGATTGCTCCCTTAACTCTCCAATAAGTCTGCTTTACACTGAAGCCCGATTCTGCCTGCTTATTATTCAGGTATAATTTGTGTGTGATAAGAGTCCCCCCCTCAAAAATCCAAGTGGGACCAGCAATGACCTTCCTACTGTGGCCCAGCAGTCCATAATAACCCTATCTGGGGGGGGGGGGACAAAGCACACAACAAATTAAGAATAAAACGTTTGATCTCACAGTGGATTTATTTTATTCATTTACTTTTCTTGTTTTATGGTTGTAAATATTTTGTTTTATGATTGTGTATTTTATTGTTGTAACTCCCACACCCTAGAGACTTCATGACAAAGGGTGGGTAGGAAGTCTAATAAAATAAGTAAACAAATACATTCATAAACTGCCAGCGCATAAGGAAAGTATTGTAGTGGATTACACCAAAGCACAATAAAGCATTACAGAATTGTGAAAATCACAGCATCAAAATGGATCCGGATGCACTTGCTACAGAATCACTGTATATGACTCAAATGTATTGTAACAATGGCTGTCGCTCTGTAGTAGAGCATGGAGAGCAAAAGCAGCCAGGGTGAGCACAGGCCTTGGCCAAGAAAAAGGTTAGCCCCCCCCCCCCGCTGTATGGAGACCTAATGATAAGCGTCTGTTTATGCTGTGAGTGAGGGCCTGACAGGTCCCATACATAAACCTGCAGAGCTTGGGAAATCACTGTTGCCATGGAAACCCTCTGGCCCACAAGATGTCCCCAGCCCCAAGGCCCAGGAGAACTTCACAGAGCTGTAACTTGAATGGCAACAGCCATTTGGAAAGAACACATTTTATCTGCTCCTCTGTTAGGGTTAAAGGGGGAATCATTCCTCTTTTTTGTATCCCGTCCAGCAATGTTAAAAAAAAAAAGTACTGCAAGATGCTCTGGGGATAGATTTGGACAGTCCCTTCCAAACTGAGATGTTTAATACAGATTCTGTACTGCACTCCTCTAGGGTCGCCATATTTCAAAAAGTAAAAACCAGACACCCCAAAAGTTGTCCAGCTATTTATTCATTTTTTACAAAAACGCAAAAAACCAACAACTCCCACCTCGTTTTTTTGATTGACTTGCCTAAGATCCAGGACAAAGCAACACCTAGATTCTGCTGGAAAGTTGGGGCTGAGGGGCTAAATGTCAGTCTAGAAGACCTCCAGTATGCCTGATGACAGCTCTCAGTGGCCTCATATGGATGTTAAATAGCATGGGGGATGAGATGAAACCCTGCTGTACCCCACAGGAAAGCTTCAGTTTGATGGTGGTCTTTTTTTGGGTGCTGCTGCTGTGCTGCAAATTCAAGAGAATACATGCTATTCCTGCTGGATCCAGCTTTTACCCAGATTCCTTGGAAAAGCAAAGATGTGTATGTGTGCTTTTTCCCAAAATTTCTCTATATTTCTTGATGATCAAGGGAAGGAAAGGGGAAGAGTAGCAGCCAGAGAGTGGGGGATGCCCACAGCACTTGCTCAAAACTCTAGATGCACCCATGGGCCCCAGATAGGGTGGCGATCCCTGCTATGTACGGTTTAGCTCATGATTGAATGTGCCAACTGAAATGCGGAATCCAGTTTCCATATTTTCCCATGCTCCCAGGTGTGCTGTTTCAGTGGACCTGCTCACCTCCATCCTGCATTCATTGCCCCCAAACAGCAATAGCACCTCTTGCCTTGTCTAATCCACCTCTTGCCCTCAGCTTTCTCAGTCTGCCTCACCCCCAGCAGCTAAATGTAAAACAAGACTTCTCTTGGGGGATGACCCCAACCGTGTGAACTCACTCCATACTCTGTTTTGGTTTTATATATATTTGCTTCCCGTCTCTCTCTGGGGTGTGTGTCTGACACGACTTTTACCTCTACGTTTCGGTTTGTATTTTCCCACCAACATTCCTTGATCCCTCCCTGCCTGTTTCCCCCATCGCTGCCAGTTCTGCTAGCTCCGACCCCTGTTGAACTCAACGGCTGCTGGCAAAGGTGTCGATTTTTGCTTTGGTTTCTGGAGGACCTTCCCTGGCTTTGCCATGTACAGAGGAGGACTGTCTCATATTAGGAGGAAGGGATTTAGCTCAGCGCTGGAGCATTTGCTTTGTATGCAAACCCTGGCATCTCCAGGTAGGGCTGGGAATATCCCCTGTCTGAAACCCCGCAGAACTGCTGCCTGTGCGTGTAGACAATACTGAGCTAGTTGGGTTCTGTTATAGGTCCCATGGTGCCAGCCAAGGCAGGGCAGGGATGGCAAGTTTAAGTCAGAGGAGGAGAGGGAATGAAAGGTTGAAGGTGGGATGAGCTCAACGGATATGGAGGGTTTTTTGCCCCATGGTTGCTAGACATCACAGAAGGAGCAGGAGGCTACCTGAGTCAGTCTCCTCTCTGCCCCTTGAGAGTTATGTTCCTGTGGTAACCAAGGAGGTGGCTGGCAAACCAGCAGGATCAGTTGAATTAGTTGGAGGGTTGGACTTACTCAGGTCCCATTGCAAAAGCATACACCCTAACTGTCTCAGAAAAAAACAGGACATCCCGTTCTTTGTCACAAGAGAACAGCGGCCATTTCAGTTGCCAAGATACTCCATGATTTTGCAGTGCAATTCCCCTCCCCCAAGCACTTTTTTTGGGCTGTGATCTTGCATGGTGCCCCATTGGAGCAATGCTTTTTTAAAAAAGTGCTTTTGGTGGGAGGGGAACCATGGCCTAAAATCATGTTAAATGATGGCAACCAAAATGGCCGCCATGTTCTAGAGATAAAATACAGGAAGATGGCACCCAGGAAGATGGTGTCCTTGATTTTTTGCTTCAAAGTGTTGGAGGGTATGTGCCTGTGCTAACAGACCCAGGCTTACCCCTGTATCAGCACACACTTGCCAGCACAGTTTTTTGGGGACAAGAACCATACAAATGACTGGTCCTGGCCTGCAGCAGGGGCATGTCAAGGGTCAGGGACAATGTCTTTGTTAATGCCCAGCCATGTATCTTAGAACTGTGCCTGCAGGCCTTTGAATAGAGCCAAGAGTCTAAGGACCATGTCTGAGAGTGGAAGCCAGGACAAGTTCCCAGCTTCATCCACCCCAGAGTAAAATGATCAATGAGGCCCCATTCTAACAAGTTACTCTCTGATTGAGAAATTCTTGCAACTGTGAATTTCTCCACGTATTGCAGTAATAGATTCCTCGTAGCAGAACTCTTTCCAGGCTCACATGTACATTTCTGGCAGTAGATGTGGGGTCAGTCTAGCAAAACCAAGATGAAGAGAGGAGGAGGAAAGAAAGAAAGAAAGAAAGAAAGAAAGAAAGAAAGAAAGAAAGAAAGAAATGCCACATTCTAAGGGATTGCAGATGTCTGGATGTTGGCAGGACTTTGGTAGCGGTGGCTGATACAACAGTTCATAACATGCTGAACAGGGAAAAAATGTTAAAAGGGAAACGTGCCCTTTTAAAGGGTCCATCGAACCATCAAAGCCAGTTAGTGTAGGCTGGATATTGGAGCCAGCCTTGTCTTATAACTAAGAATGAAGCAAGCCTCTCTGTTCCTTCATTGAAAAAGTCCCAAGTTGCTGAAAGAGCCAAACAGGAGGAACAGGATGTGTGGGCGTAGGCCACGGACTTGGCATAGTTCTGAATGAGGTGGACTATTAGGAGTTCTGTATATATTTTTCTTTTTGAGAGACTTTCTGCTCCCTGTTGCCCAGAATGCAAAAAGAAAGTCCAAGACAATGCATAGAAGCAGCAACAGCAGCTTGGCTATTCCATAAGAACACATAGAGGAGCCCTGCTGGATCAGACCAAGAGCCCATCTAGTCCTGCATATTGCATACCCCACAACTGTCCTGGGAAATCAGGGCATCCAGTATTTTCACGCAAGAGCACAGCATTAATTTTGGGTGCCATGATCTCGTGCGATTTCCACAATCTCGTGCACATCACATGACTTGCTCTAGGGTATGTCCCAGAAGATGTACATCTCGGTTTTTGGCCTGGACATGTTGGAGGGTATAATATTGTTGTCACAGTGGGAAGCCTGTGAGAAGCCTGTGAGTAGGATTTGAATGCAGCAGCACCCTCCCTGCTTGTGATTCCCAGCTCAGAGGCATACTGCCTCCAATTGTGGAGGAAGAACATAGTTATCATGGCTCTTAGCCAGTGATTGTCATATCCTCCATGGATTTGTAATCTATGGAAGCCATCTGAAGAACCTCTTCCTACTGGGGCCTTGATAACTGTTACACTCCACTCTTAATAGATCTATAGCCAATGTCCCTGCCACCCCCCCTTACTCCAGTTTAGGCTATGCAATTACTCCATTCTCTCTCTCTCTTTCCTTGATTGGACTATAGGCTCTCTACCCACAAGGCAATGCTTCAAGTTATGTGCACAAGCAACATGTTTTTCTGTGTGTGGTATATCTGTATCCTGGGGCGGGAGCAGCGGCCACATTTAAAACACTCTTGCACAGAAGGAATTTTGCATCATGAATGGAAAAAACCTTTATTTTTCAGCGTAAGGGAAGAAGCAAGCCGTTTCTCTAAGGAGGCACTTCCCATGGTGTCTAACAGCTGGAAGGGTTGTGGCGAAGGAGACTGAGGGTTGCGGCTCTGCAAAGCTGCTCCTCTGGCCACATAATGGCATCTGCTCTCACCACACGCCGCCGTCTGTGCGTCCAGGCATAAACACGCCCATGTAAATGCATGTCCGCAAACTGCATTAGAAACCACAGGAACCTACACTTCAACTGGCTCTGTTTAGCCCTGCGGCTGGGCTGAAAATTCAGAGTGAAAGCCAAGCTCTGGCAGCTGCTGGCTAGCAGATTATTTTGGAGCAGCCTCTCTTCTGACGGCGATTATTCGCCTAGTGGGAGGACAGTGGTGGTGGTGGGAGACTTTTTAAAGGATGTTCTCCTAGAAGTCACCAGGTGGTGCTCTTGAACATCATCAGTTTGTTTCACTTCCCTCTTTTTCTATTCCAAAGACCACGGGAGCATGGCGCCTTCCCATTCTCTATGGTTAAACCAAAAGCATGAAATGAGCATGGGGAAAAACAGTTTATATAGAAGGAATCCTCTTTCCCTGTTTCATAGTTAGAATACTAGCTGATCTGCTTCTACACAGCTTTGCACAGGGGTGTTGGAGAACTCCAACAGAAACAGAAACAGAGCAGAAATTGCCAAGGTTCACTTATTCATTCCATGTCCAGAAGAGAAATCAGTCCAGTGAAGATAATCGGTATTCCCTGTAGTTTTCAGTCTGCAAATGATACTTAATTCAGACTTTCCTCCCTTCTTGGCATTGTGTTTCCTTTGCATTGAAATAAATGGGATGGAATAATGGAGTGATAATTAATTACATTAAATTCCGCCACAGTGGACAGCAATCCAAATAATGTAGTTTTGTTGGAAGCTGAACTGCAGCAGAATGGAAACAGTGCAGCATGTGACAAACAAGAGTTGGAATGGAAATCCAAATCTCACATTCCTATTTCTACATGTATACAGTGCAGGAGTTGACTGTCAAATGAATTTCTGAGTTCTTTAGACATTGACCAGTTAACAGCCCTGACCATCCATTGACGCAGCTGGATGAGACAGCAGAAGATATGGAGGCACAATAAAGATGCAGGTACTTCTGTCCTCATTGGATAAGTGTGGAGGAATGCAATCAGTTTCTGTACATAGATCTTTCATGCTGTATTGATTTCAGTTAAATCAAGTATGCTCAAGTCTGTGTTCCATGGTGGCCCTAATGCTGGAGCAGAAGAAATCTGCTTGTCATCTTCCCAGAACACTATAAATAGGGCAATACCAATAAATGTACATAGCAGTTGAGATCCCTGTCCAGAAAGAGCATTTGGGGGATGCCTGTAATTTGGAGGCTATTGGGAAGTACCATTCTGTAGATTCCCCCCTTCTTAAGTGGTGGGATGGGCTCTCTACTGTTATCGTGGGAGCCCAGGGGAGGGTTTCCCTTTCTTGTGTTGGCTCCTGGGGAGGCGACCATATTTTTTCACACCATGAACCAAAGTTGAGTCTATTATAAAACAACTATGCCAGCAGTGGAGGCTGGTCCATTAGGATACATGGGGCATTGCCGCACCAGTCTCATTCTACACTCATGGAGCACCCACATGCCTGCCTTCGTATTTACAACCTGCCCAGGATGGTGGCCCTGCCCATCTTCTTCCTCTTCGTTAGTCTCGGTGTTGCCTTTCTAGAACTCAGCAGCGGGACAAAACAAGAATTAGTTAGCTCTGCCTGTCATTGGCTCTGAGTTCCCCTACTCTTGGGCTCCCTGCCTTTCACCCCACCAGCCCCAATGGGTAGCAGCCACCACTACATGACAGCCACTATGTTTTTGAACTGGGGGCCACGTTTTTCTGCACACGGTGCCTTGGAAATCAACTCAACTTCCAGACCTCATGTGGAAGGGCTGTAATTCAGTGGCAGAGCATCTGTTTAGCATGCAGGAAGCCATCCTTGGCATACCCAGGTCGCGAGATACCCCAGTCTGTTTCTGGTCAGTGTAGACAATATGGAGCTAGATGGACCATCAGCGTAGATTGAGAATCAGCTTGTTATTTGCTTCTGTGATCATGCCTTGAATGGCTATTGAAATGTGTGTGGGTGAAAGCCAAAATGAGTTTGCAACACCATTAAGAAACCGAAAACACCCTTCCTGAAAATTCTCTCCTAGGCTCACTTTGATGATGGTGAATAATATGCTCCAAATGTTCTCTGCTCGCATGACATTCGCAATCAGTGTGCCATATGACGATTTTGGGACAGTCTCATGAAAGCATTTTACATATTGTTCACTACTGCCTTCAGTCATTAAGTGAACCACTCAGGAATATCCCTGTGAATAAGGGGCAAAACCAACAAGGATGGGTATCTTTCTGCCCAAGTGAATTGGTGACGGAGGGAGGAATCCACGTGAACTGGACATGAGTGTGGATGAATAAGCACACGCCCGAGGCCCAGAATCAAAATCTTCCATGGGTTAGCAACACCCTTAATTAGTAAATAGCTAGAGACTATAAACAATGGAAAGAACAACAGTGGTGCCTTTTAGCCGCAGCATTTTGAAGGGAAGGTCTTCAAGCAATCTTGTTTGTCTCTGCATGAGAAGCTGGATTATGTCTCCACTGAGGTTGGCCTCCTTCGAGAAATAAGGACAAGCTGTGGGGGCCTGTGTGCGGCACACAAGGCGTTTTGGAAGGAACAAACTGGGACGGTGTCTGGCGGCTTTAAATTGTTCACAGTTTCCTTGGCTTCAAGTTTTGTCTTTTTGTGAACATTCTTGACATGTTGTACCCCGTGTTTTGACCGGCTCTCTGGGGAGAAGCATTTTGTGTACTTTAAAAAGAGAAGAAAAAAAGGAATGAGTAAGAGAGCGAGAGAAAGGGAGGCAGAGAGGAAGTGAAAAAGAGAATTATCCTCGTTTTAAAACTGGCACCAAACTTTGTAGCTTCCCCAACCCACCCCTGTTCAAAGACGCATTTTAGGAATGTCCGTTGTTATACCCTGTCTTTCTAGTGATCCAGGGCCAAAACTTCAAAAATCAATCAATCAATCAATCAATCAATCAAGGAACAATGCAGAATTTATAATACCAGACCTATACTTTCCAAGAGAGCACAAGTTTCCTGAAGTAAGTTAGAACTATGTGATAGATTCTGTGGGGCTTTGATGTTCTGGGATATGGGAGAGACTCTAAAATAAGGGACATCTGGCAAACCTAAGTCATGTCAACACACACGTTTTCAAGAGTCTTCTGTTTTCTCTACCATTTTGAATTTCACAGTTTCCAATCCCATATGTTCAAGATTAGTCAGGCACCATAAATCTCTGAGGGTTTTTTCTTTTTGTTTAATTTAGGGTGGAAAGAGAAAAATCCCAAGGTGATCCAGGATGACCCCATATCAGAAGCACATAGCCAAGAAAGTTAAATCTCCAAAATGCTTATAAGGTCTGTACGCGTGTGTTGCACTTAAGAGCATCATGGAGCTGTAGTAACCTACCAATTACTGCAAGGGAGCTCATTACCCATTGCACCATCACAAAGACGATCTGGAGCTGTAGGATGCAATGGTAATTTCACTCTCTGGCTACCTTCACTGGTCCCTTTTGCCACTTAGAAGGCCAACACTTCTGTTGGAATATGTGTACCAGTTCTGTGGATAAGATAGACCCATAAGCACCTGGTGCCATCAGCAATAAGCCTGAATGGAGGATCAAACTGTTCTCATTTTTTTTAGTTTATTGCAGAGACTTTAGGGTAACAGCTGCATCTTCCATGTCATTATATTTTGGGAAATCTTCCCCTAATGGTGGCTACGAGATTGATGCTGATGAGCTGGAAGAATAGAGATATGATTCCCCTTAATCAATGGCTTGACAACATGACAATATTAGCAACATATGAACGGACTGTCTATAGATTCAGACTTTCTTTGGATAAATATAATGATATTTGGAACGACTTTACACAGAATATAATAGGTTATTGATAAAGATATTTGTGCTAGGATAATAAGACTATACACATCTTTATACCAATGTATGGAAATTTAATTGAGTAATTTCCTTTTATTTCCATTTTCATTCACATTTTTCTTTTTTATCACTCTTCATAAATGAAATTCTTTTAATAACATATTTAAAAAAAATATATATTCTGGGAAATCTTACTAATATGTGTAGAATTGGAACTTTTCTGATTTATTCATAACGACTGATACTCCCTTGCTACCTAATGGTCTCTAGTCATAATAGGACATAAGAATATAGGAAATGGTTTTATACTGAGTCAGACCATTGGTCTATGTAGCTTAGCACTGTCTAACACTGAACTGGCAGTGTGGTGTAGTGGTTAAGAGCGGTAGGCTCATAATCTGGTGAACTGGGTTTGCATCTCCGCTCCTCCACATGCAGCTGCTGGGTGACCTTGGGCTAGTCACACTTCTTTGAAGTCTCTCAGTCTTACTCACCTCACAGAGTGTTTGTTGGGGGGAGGGGAAGAAGGGAAAGGAGATTGTTAGCCGCTTTGAGACTCCTTCGGGTAGTGATAAAGAGGGATATCAAATCCAAACTCTTCTTCTTCTTCAAGGTTTCAGTCTGGGGTCATTCCCAGCCTTAACTGGAGAAGCCGAGAATTGAACCAGCGGCCCTCTGAATACAACACAGTTGATCCATCACAAGAGTCACAGCCCTTCCCTAAATATACATGTTGCTCACAACTTAATGGCATACATGGCTATTGGGTGGTCACTTGCACATCACCAGAAAAGAGAAGACCTAATACAAAAATAGGATTAATATTTGCAAAACCCCAAAACCCTTTCGCATACTAAATGTTATATATAGGTGGGCATTTAGAAATAATGTAGAAGGACAGTCTATCTCAACACAGTGGGGAAGATAGTGATCAGGTGACCTGTGTGCCTGGCCCAGTCTGCCGTCCATCCAGGCACTGCTAACTGTTGGTGGGCACCTTTGAGTCCCTCTTCCCCACTCTTCCTTCTTAGGGTTCTTTATTTCTCCCCTGGAAAAGGACCACAGTCACAGCACACATTTAAAGTGCTATGGTACCACTTTAAACAGTCATGGCTTCTCCCAAGGAATTCTGGGAGCTGCTGGTTGCCTATTCCCTCCAGAGAGCGACAATTCCCATAGTGGCTTAAGAGTTGATCTCTTTACAAAGGGAGCTCTTGGAATTGTAGTTCTGGGAGGGCAAGAGGGGTTTCCTAACAACTCCCAGCACCCTTAACTAAAGTTCCCATCATTCTTTGGGCCATGGCTGTTTAAAGTGGTACAATAGTGTTTTAAATGTATGGTGTGAATGTGGCATTGGATTGGACAACCATTCAAAGATGGGCACTTTAGCTGTGACTCCTGCATTGTAGGGTCTAGATAACTCTTGGGTTTCCTTCTCTGAATTTTGGACTGAAGATTTGGACATAAGGCTGCCCATGACATTTGCCTTTCAGGCATTATACTGCCCATCTGCAGAAAAATATAACGAAACTCTCATTTTTTTTCTGGAGTCATTCCTCCTTGGGTGCGTTTCTGCAGTGGACTGAGAGGTGGCAGCAAAGCCTCTTGGAAAGAAGGGGCAGATGAGCTGTGGGCGTGAGTGTGAGTGAGAGAGATTGTGACAGTCTGAAACACATCTTTTCAAAGTGTCCCTGGAAATGCCCGTACAAGGTTATTTCAGATGCCTTTCCATCCCTTGTAAGCTGTACTCAGTTTGGAAACAGGAGCATGGTTGAGAGAAGGGATTCCAGTTCTCTTGGGAATTCCAATAGCAAAGAAGTAAAAAGAAAGAAAGAAAAGCTTCAGAAAACGAGGTGCCTGGAATTAGGAAAGAGGGTGATGCAAAGCGATATGCTCTCTGCCGTGTCGGTTGGTTTGCAGATAGCTTTACATTTATTAGCTAAGTTCCAGCTACAACATGTAGCATTCGTATTGCATGCAGATCAGCAGCTTGGCACATGGAACATCTATCTACATGCAACTATGCATTAACTGGCAATGCCCTATTGGGCTCATCTGAAGTCATAAATTCTATGGCTCCTTCTGAAATTATAGCTTGAAACTGCTAGAGCCCCATAGCCTCTTGATTTCCTTAGCAATGTAGCTAGGGCTAAAAAAGAGGAAGAGGATTTTATGAATTCACAAAGATAGGAAATATCAGTTATATGGGTGAGGCATACATTTTCTTTTGGTATGTGGCAGCGTATTGCTTATGCAGCATGATATTTACAGGATGATGGAGACTAGAGAGCTCTCCAGTTGGTATAGATGAGGGGTCTCCAACCTGGTATCACAATGGCTTCCAGTGGTGCTCTGGGTAGGTGCATCAGATACTGAACTTCTTTAAAATAGTCCACAGTTGTCCATACTTCTTCTTGTCCCATGCCTATTGAGAAGAGGGCTTCCAAAACATGAATTGTGCTTATGAATTACGAACAGAGGTGGAAACGCTATTACCCTATTCTGGTGGCAAAGGTTGAGGGATTGGACATTATCTGGAACCAGCCGGCTCCCCTGTTGGATTCACATGGCACTGGCAGTGGTAGCAGCAAGAAGCAACATCACTTAGAGGGAGCCACCATTTACATTTCCCACAATGGCCTGGAGTGAGGTTCCATTAGGGGCATAGTGGGAAATTTAAATGGCAGCACCCAGCCACCTGACAGTCATTAGAGTGCCAGAAAAAGTGGTTTAAAACAGGGGGTGGGCAAGGCATATGTGAGCACTGGTGGGTCCTGCTGGGGCACTGGGGACTTACGAGTTGCCAGGGAATGTCTCATGTTGGTGCTGCGCTTGGCTAGATAGATGTGAGCCTCCTGTGCTTTGATTTCAATAGCAACAACAAAAGAAAGCCAGCTGCCTGTCACTGGAAAATAATTTGCCTCAAATTTAGTATGCCCCCCTTCCTCGGTCTCCTGTCAGCGAGTCACTTCAGGTGCCTAGAAAGCTCTCTTTCCACACACTGAACAGGGAAGATTGGATGAGCTGATATCAGAGACCAGCTGGGGAGGACTGAGTCACTCCTGAAGGCTCATTGACAGGGCTCTGGCCATCCCACCGATGGAATGCCTCTCAGCTAACTGAGGAGAATCCCAGGGAGAGGTGCAGGTGTGCTCAAGGCATATGGGATCCTTGGTGGTGAAAGGAAATCCAGGAGTTATCTCTTTCTTTCTCACACATGCTCCCTTATAGGGTGGCCAAGTGTCCTCGTTTACTGAGGACAGTCCACTACTTGAAGGGCTGTGAGACAACAGTCCTTAATTTGATGACATTCTTGGTTGGGCTATCCAGTCCAAGGCCACAGTCATGGCTCCCTTCAAAGAATTATGGGGACTATTCATGGGCATAGCC
Organism: Podarcis raffonei; assembly: GCF_027172205.1. Taxonomy (NCBI): domain Eukaryota; kingdom Metazoa; phylum Chordata; class Lepidosauria; order Squamata; family Lacertidae; genus Podarcis; species Podarcis raffonei. The sequence goes on along the minus strand of NC_070615.1, from coordinate 36,935,771 downwards.
AAGGGGGGGGGGTCAGGGGTCAGGGGGGCAGCTGCCCCCTCCTAGATCAATAAAAAACTTAACTAACTGAGGTTTCCCCCTAACATGAAGCCTGGTTCCCCCAACATAATCCTGGCTATGCCCATGGAACTTGTTTTTTCAGTATGCTGAAAGTAGACCCTCTCACAGAACGAAAGTTCCCAGAGGGAACTTCTGGGTTCAACCACTTCAGATATTGTAGCTCTGGGAGGGGAACAAGGTCTCCTAACAACTCTCAGCACCCTTAACAGACTACAGCTCCCAGAATTCTTTGGGGGAAGGCACAACGGTTTAAATTGGCACCATAGAACTTTAAATATATGGTGCGATGGTAGCCATAGTCTGGTTTATATAAAAATAACCCTAACAGGGAGAGCAGGGGCCTCTTGATGTTGCCAGTCAGCCATAAGCACCTGAGCAGTCGATTAAGGAAACATCCACTTCATCTGGTCACTATGCTGTGGTGTTCTTTTTCCTCTCACTTTCTGGGAATGTGAAAATGACCACCGTGAGGCTACCTTTGCAGACCCCACCTTCAAACTTTGCAGGGCACTGGCAGTGGGGAAAGTCACACGTAAAGTAAGAGAACAAGATGCCCAATGCTTTATTGAAGGCCAGGGTGAGATGGCTAATATGCATTTTGAAAAGTTTGTTTGTTTGTCTGTTTGTGATGCATTTGGTTATCATTACCAAATTTTGCACGATGGATGCCATTTTGAGTCAAGGTTTCAGACTGAACCTTTGAAAACTGTGCTGATTTTAACCTAATTTTGCATGGTGGTTCCTGAGATCAGGGGGGCAGGTTTTTGTATAAATTTGGATACAGCTGGACATTGTTTTTTAATCATAATGGTGAACTGAACCTTTCAACGCTGTACAGTGGTACCTCAGGTTACATACGCTTCAGGTTACATACGCTTCAGGTTGCAGACTCCGCTAACCCAGAAATAGTGCTTCAGGTTAAGAACTTTGCTTCAGGATGAGAACAGAAATCATGCTCTGGCGGCGCAGCGGCAGCAGGAGGCCCCATTAGCTAAAGTGGTGCTTCAGGTTAAGAACAGTTTCAGGTTAAGTACGGACCTCCGGAACGAATTAAGTACTTAACCTGAGGTACCACTGTACTGTTATTTGGGTTTCTTAGAATTCCTGAGCAAAGCTGAGTGTGAGGCTGCTGGCATACAAGAAATCCAATGTCTATGTTCAATGCTGATTAACTAAGTGTGGTCACTTCCTGCTCCAACACCTTCATGGATCTCCTGCCTGAGGTCACCCAGATACAGCAGTGTAACCCTACGGGGTTCAGCGCAGAATGCAACCAGCTCTTATTTCAGGACTGCTCCATGTCTTGGTTGATCCTTATTTATCCATTGCAGCTCTGGGCTTCCCCTTTGTATTCTTCCCTTTTGTTTTCACACAGACGAGCAGGGGAATGTTTTTTATTTCCTTTCTTTAAAACGTTGGCTGCGTTCCCCAACACCTCCCCCCACCTCTCATCACCCAAGAAAATGGTTTTGATTTTGTCCAGACGAGGTTTTACAGGTGGGAGGATCACGCTCTGAATCACAACTTTTTGGGTGGGATGAAGGGAGTTAAAAAAAAATTTAAAATAAAATAACCGCAGCTCTTTTGAAAGAAAACAGATGGGCCAGTGATTCTCTTCGCATACAAGCGAAGACCAGATCCAAGGTCAGTGAAGCAGAAAATGATTACAGCTCTGGAGAAAGGATGGGTTTGTGGTTCATGCACAAGCAGTCATTTGGGTTGGGTCAAGGTTTTACCTCTGCCCCACTGGAAAATGTAGCTTAACTTGAGAGATGAACGTTTGAGATTCCCTCCAGGAACAAACTGCTTGAAGGGAGTGAATGTCTCTTCCCATCAAGAAAATTAAAAGAGAATGTTGTATTCTTTGGATGGATGCAAGTTCTTGATAGGTTTCCATGTAACCTTTTCTTGCTTTGTCACCGTGTTTTGGGTGACATTAAGCAGGGGTAGTCAATGTGGAGCCCTCTAGGTGTTGTTGGCCTACAATTCCCATCAGCCCCAGCCAGTAAGATCAATGGTCAGGTGTGACCCACTTATTCTCAGTTTTTGTTAGATTGTGAGATGTTTTAAAAAGTTGGACAAAAACCCATTCCCATTGACTTTTAAAAAGACTCCTTTTGGTTTGCCTAGAGGTGCACAAAAAATGTTGCCGCCCCCATTGAAGGACATGTCCTTCTGACAGGTATTGTTGAGCCCGCACAGATGCTCAGAAAGAGCTGCTTGCAAGATTCACCAGAGATGCGTTTTCTTCTTTTCCAGCAGCCCTGCACCATGCAAAGAATTATGAGCAGAATGTGATTCAGTTCACATTTACAGGTGGCTCTAACAAATTTATACTGCTCAAAACAATATGCAGATTGAAACACTACCACCCCTTGAAATTCACCCTTCTTCAAATTTTGCAGCAGCGTGTTCTTCTCCCAAAGAGGGTGTGTGTGTGTGTGTGTGTGTGAGGAATTGTGCATAAATGAACTTATTAGTGAAAGTAACATACAAAACGCTTTATATTAGGTTAAATTGCTTGCAAAAATATGTATTAGGCAAAATTGTATATGAAAATGTATTCCCAGTTGCTGGGAATTTTAAGTGAGCCTTCAGCAAGGCATCTGGTTGGCCACTATGAGAACAGAATGCTGAACTGGGTGGGCCTTTGACCTGATCTAGCAGAGCTCTTCTTAAGTTCTTATCAAGAGGAAACTGCCCCTCCCTGCACATCCAATGAGCAGGGAGGGGGTTATTTTCTTCTGTGTGATGTCACTGGGCTGGGCTCTCTTTCCTAGGGCACTAGACAAAGAGCGTTTTGGCACTACCAGCCATTTGCAGTCCAGGTGCTGGGTTGGAAAGGATAGTAACAGGACTTCCTGCATTCTTGAAGCTCCCATCCTGTTTCTCATCTTCTATTCTTCCTCCCTAAAGCCATTTTTGGATGATTTCTTTTTAAGAAAGAAATCTGAATGGCAGCATCAGATTGCCCCGCTGAGGAAATCCTCTCCCTTCATAGTAATCTCTCTGGCAGGGAGAACACAGTGGCCCCTTTGAAGTTGCACTTGGTCACAACTAACCCAAGAAGATTGAGCAAGGAAATACCTCTCCTCTTTGCTATCTGATCACTGGAAAAGCATTGCAGCAGATCCTTACTCCGTACCTTCAATACTGCTGCTCTCAATGGTGGAAAAAAGGACTTTGCGCAGAGGAGAAGCTCCTTTTTGCTCAGTGCTGCTACCTCTGATGTCACTGCTGCAGCTCTAAAGCCCTGCTCTAAATCTTGTCTCTAAAGACCCTTGAAGAATATGACTAAGAGGCAGGAAGGGGTGATGGTGGGATGGGTGCATAGGTACCAATTGGTTGTTGTCATGGACTAGTTGGATGCAGAGGAATGGTGGGAGGGACCAGCTGGGGAACCACCAAATGAAGAAGGCTCAGAGCCCAGGGAGTGGTGGCAGGACAACGATGGGTGGTCACAGGGAGGAGAGGGAGAAGATTGGGAAGAGGAGGTGTCAGAAGCTGAAGGAGTAACAGGGCTTAGTGAGCTGGGAGAGTCTGTGCCAGAGAGAAGTCCAGAATCAGAGGCAGAAGCTGAAGCAGGAGGGTGGCAGGAGCAAGGCCAAGAGGCAGAGATGAGTCAGGCTGGTGAAGACTCATAGGTGTCCCCCCCTTTCGCTGCAACAAGCTCCCCTCTGCCTTTGTCTCCCAGAACCAGAAGAGGCATGAAAAGGGTGAAGGAGAGGTTGGCTGCATACAGGTACAGTCTCCAATTGCTTGGGGAAAGGCAGGGACTTTCAGTCTTGGCAGCTGATTTTCATGGAGGATGACCACTGGGAATCATCTGCTCTTCTAGCCTCAATCATTTTGATTGTTTCTAATATTTGGCATGCTATAAGTAAGCAGCTGTTCCCATGTCGTGTCCCACCTAATGTTAATACTGGGAACAAAACTACTTCTTTGGGGAATTCAAGAAACGTAAATGGGCTAGACATTTCCACTGTATGTTGTGTTAAAGTTACCACCCTTAAAACAAAGCCAAGAAAACAGAATAATTGGTGACTTGATTGGTTTTGAGCACTTATCACTTGTCTTTCAACTATAGAGCCTCCCATGAGGTTTATTATATAAATCCGAATTACAATTAAATACCTTTAAAACATCTAACCAGTGAGAGAGAAAACCACAACTAAAAATAAAACAAATAAACACCACAGCAAATTAAGCAGCAAAATAACAGTTAGAGTGACAAATCAACCATTAAAAGGCTGGGGGATTAGAGAGTTTCAACTTGGTTCCCGAAAGATAATAATGTTCTTGGCACTATGAAACTCCTTGTGGAAAGGGTTTTCCCTGTTTGAATTCATCCGAGAGAAGAAATGAATTTCCTTCCAAAGGTTTCTCCTCAAAACCCTCTTTAATGAGTTTTATTTCAAATGCTATGTGAATATTCTTGGTCACAGTATGGAGAACCTTTGGCCCTCCAGATGTTTGTTGGACTACCATTCTTGTCATTCCTGGCCATTGGCCATGCTTGCGGGAGCTGATGGGAGTTGTAGTTCAGCAACATCTGGAGAGCCAATGGTTCATCAAACTGTGTACACACACACACAGAGAGAGAGAGAGCGCACAGCAGGGCACATAACACTTTCCGATGACTGGGGTGGTGAAGGTGAATGATCAAAAGCCATAAGAAGGGGCATGTTGGGTTGGGGAGTAGCATAACTAAATATTTGATAATAGTAATGTTACAGCTCATGGTAATTCTTAGTCATATAACAAATTTATTGATCCAGCCACCAGACCACACAATAAAATCTATTCACCATACAAGACAGAATACAAAATTACTGAATATCTATGTTAACAGATAGGAATTGATTATTATATTGATGTTGATAATTGATAATTGCTATCCAGCTGACCTTGACAGCTGGCCTGGAATGGTGTTAAATTCTGCTGTCAGGTTTTTTCAATATGCCTCTTTTTCACAATGAAATGTGCCCAAAGTGGCTTAGACAAACATTCAAAACATCAAAATACAAAGCGATGGGGGGAGGGGAAGAGAAGTCTGTTTACACAACATATCAATAAATTAAAATATGTAAAATAATAATAATCTGACACTCACTATCTGAATTAAACATTAGGGGGAATTAAATAGAATCTTTGCAATGCTGTAGGCAGGTTCAGCATATCCAATGGGAGTATTGCAATGGTGAAGCTGCTGCATAGGTGCTACTGCAAAATGACTTTAGTGTGGTACTCTTTTTTGCCATGTGTTACGTCCCGATGACACCGAAGACACATCCCTAGACCTATGGGCAGCACTGATATGAATGCACCCACTTGGCCCTCCTTAACAGAAAGCTCGTTCACACATTATACTGACAGAGGTACAATCTGTCTCTGCACGGGTAGAAGCGTTTGGATGAAATAGTGTATGCCTGTTGACTTGCCAAGCCCAGCTGTTCTGTACAAAGGTACACAGGCTGTACACTTGTTGAACGCAATGTGCGAACACCCCTTGTGTAAAAGAGCGTACACGTGTTGAGTCGCACAGCTCAACCACAGGCACACAGATTGTATACTCGTTGCACATTACATGCGAATAATTGTGTGAGTATAAAGCTCACCCATTTATGTACACAGGTACACATATTGTAGATACTTTGTATGTAACATGGGAACACCCCTAGGGTCACAGTTGTTGACACTTTCATGTGGGATCCCACCCCCCACCATTCAATGCTTCCTCACCTCTGTAAAAACAAAACCAACCTCTCATTGAGTGTAGAAAATTAGCAGGTCAGGTAAAAAGGGTAAAAAGGAGTTAGCTTCCCCCAACTTAATATTTTTTATTTGCAGGGGGTGGTGAACATTAAATGGTCAGCCATTCCGCTTGCACCCTGACATGTTAAGGACACAGAAAAGCGTGATCACCAGGATCTACTGCCTTCGGGCCCCTCAGGGTTCGGCAACTGAGCGCCAAAATGAACGCCCAGGGGTCAGTCTAGAGCCCTTTAACAGAAAGAAAGAAAGAAAGAAAGAAAGAAAGAAAGAAAGAAAGAAAGAAAGAAAACCATTTCCTCAGCAGTCAAACCCCACTCACTTCCCCCTGCTCTGCCCCCCTTCCTCTGGCTTCTTCCACATCTTCATTTATTACCCCATAGGGATTCTTGAAGCTCAACAGATGCCTTCCACAGAGAGGCCTACTGTGATCGATAACTGAAGACAATGAGCCTGAGGAGGAGCAAGCCGGGCCGCCTCATGAATAAACATCAGGCGGTTTGGAAGACACAGCTTCCTCTCTTCACAAAACCAGGCCAATTGTGCGGCAACCGCTTAAAATTCAGCCTCGGTCGGGACCCGTCTTCCCAAGCCACCAACCTGCCCCCCGAAAAACCAATTGGGTGGCAGCGGTGGCGGCTGGGTGGCTCCTTTATTTATTTATTTTCTCTCTCTCCGACTTGAAATGACAAACCTGATTCTTTTCACCCCTTTCCTCCCCGCCACCCCACTTCTGCCGCCTCCTCCCAACCCACCCAGTCCCTCTTCTTCCTTCCTTTTTCCTTTACCCCCGCCTTGTTTCATTCTCTCCCTTGCTTTTGTGAGTTGGGCCATGACGAATGGCAGAAAAAGGAGGGTGCTGTGAGAAACTGGAGTGGGCCATTGAGAGGGTGGGTGGTTGAATGCTTTCTCCATCTACTTAGGGGGTGGGTTGTGGTTGTTGTTTTTTTTTTGCGCCTATATATATATATATATATATATTTGTCTGGCGGCTCAAAAGCTGGAATGAGGGGCAGAGAAATGCACCCAAAGTTGGGCCATATAGGACGGGCTCTTCTGTTTTGTTTTGGTGGCCAGAGGGGTGTGTTTGGGAAGAAAACCAGTGGCGAAACAATGGGGAATGTTTTAATACTAGCATGTTTCCACCCCCGATCCCCTGCTTCCAAAGTAGGGGGTATTGACTTGTTAGAGGGAATAGAGCTTGCCAAGCTGAGAACTGACACTCCTTTCCACCCCGTTCCTTTTCCTTGCACAGGAAAACCAGAGTTTTTCCTTGCTGCTGAGCCACTGAGAACAACATAACGGCTTTTACTAAGTCATCTTGCTCAGTATTGTCTATACTGAGTGGCAGTGACTCTAGAGGATTTTCCCGTCCTATCTGGAGATTGCAAGGATTGAACCCGAGGCCTTTACACGCAAAGCAGATGCTCTACCACTGCAATGCTTGTCCAACTTCCCTGTTGGGATTGTGTTCCAGCTGTTTGCAGCTGGAAAAGGGCAGGGTGGCACTTTGAGATGGTGCTTATATGATCTATGGATGGGAGAGAAACTGGATTCAGTTTACATTTCAAGTGGAACCTACTGAATCCGCACTTGTGAACCAAAATGCAACCTTCCTTTGAAATTCACATTTCTCCAAATTTTGCAGTGCGGTTTTCCAGCCCAGTAATGTGTACAAAGAGGCATATACTAGGGGGAAAATGGGCATGTAAATGAAAACAGCATCCAAAAGTGCATTGGGTTAGGGGGAACTGCTTTGCAAAAATATGGATGTTAGCAAAATTCACATTGAAACAACGAATTTTCACGAGGGCTTAAAAAGTAAATTGCAAACTGATGTGGGAATGTGGAGAACCAAACTTTAGGTTGGAAAAAATAGAAACTGGGAGGAACCGAAGTAGGCAGTTTCAGTCATTCCTAATAGGAGCAAATGGGGTTCAATAAAAACCAGGACGATAGGTAAACTTTGAAGGCAAATGCATCTGCATCTGTTTTGTACGTGCTAAGTGTTCCCATTTACAGAGATGGTTCACATTTCAGGTGCATCCCTGTTGTTGAGTTGGAAGGGACCCTAAGCAGCATCTAGTCCAACCTCCTGCAATGCAGGAATATGCATCTGTCCCATATGGGATCAAATCTGCAACCTTGGCATTATCAGCACCATGCTCTAACCAACATATTTTGTCACCATAATGGCATGGGGACCTCAGGCCCTTTTTGGTGTGAAAACAGAGGCATACACAAGAATGTTCCCGCTTTCTGTTGTGTTGAAGGGTCACACCAATCGGAGACCCAGATCCTACTGTCTGCAGAAGATTGAGGGCTGCAGGATCAGTGCAAGGGCATCATCCATTCCAGCATTCAAGCAGCACCAAGCCGGACGCTCCTGAGCAGAGTGGGAAGGTGCTTGCTATCCACTCTTGTTCCTTGGTGCGCTCAACATCTGGTAATTGGTAACAAGCTCATCTCGAGACACACCTCTTGTATTTCAGACGGTGCATAAGCCTCTCTTATCTACCTCTATTTAAGAGTGAATGTGACCCCCAGCAATACAGTCTGAGCGAGTGCTTGATTGGAAGCACCTGGTGGAAGCAATGGCTTAGTTGGAGGCAAGTTCTGTTGAAATGTGTTAGACTAAATTCCAAATAAGCATGTAAGAGGCACCAGCTGCAGATTGTAAGATCTCTGGGCACAGCAGCCCTTCTGATGCCCTTCTTAGGGTCATATTAGATGAGACCTGTGATCTCTCTCTCTCTCTCTCTCTCTCATAGGAGCAACAGAGGGCCATGAATCGGATGGGGGCCACCACCCTGCTTGTTTCCCCAAATAAACCCCTGTCCTCAAAGTCACGCATGGGAAGCAGATAGCTAGCCCACCTTGCCTCATGCCATGTCCCTGATATGATTAAGGGCCTCCCCACATCTGCTATTCATATTTTAAATAAAAATTGACAAGAGATTCCAAACACAAGTTTTATGCAGTATCTTGCTCCAGGTGTGGCGGCTGCTGCTGCAAAAAAGAAAAGGAAAAAAGGAACTGGGAGGATGGAAGGCAGGGAGGTCAACAGTAGGTGGTGCCAGAACCAATGACAGAGAAATCTCGTTACTGTTTCCTCTCCATCCTTCCCTCTGCTGAGTTTTACAAGTGCAACACTAAGAGTAAGGAAGGGGAGAAAGCTGACAGGCAGTGCCAGCCCCTGGACAGGCTGTGAGAAGGCAGGCAGGTGGGGTCTGGATGAGGGCAGACAGAGGTTGGTGGGGCAGTGCCCCATGCACCCTTAATCGACCAGCCTCCACCATCTTGCACCTGACTGGTGGGAATGATAAAATGAAGCAGCGTCCCTTTATCTCTCCATAAAAGTATATACTGCAAATACCATTGCTATCATAGGATGACAAAAAGAAGTCCTCCCTTTGTTCTCATCAGAATTTAGCTCTTCTTCCCAGATCTTCAGCTTTCAATCTTTTCAGATTCGGTGCCCACTTTTAGAACCCTGTCTAAACCCCGGGGAGGGCACTCCCTGTCAGTGTAGACAATCCTGAGCTAGATGGGCAAATGGTCTGACTCTGTATACGGCAGGTTCCTATGGTTGGGAACTCCTGCTCCCGGTCATCCCCAGCTAGCATGGCCAGTGGTCAAGAAGGTTGGGACTTGAGGCAACATCATTCTCTGTTGCAGGTTTTCATTGCATGTGTCCATTTTGCAAGCCCCCCACCCCTCCAAAAATCTTCTCACTGTGACTGCAAGTTAAAAGCCTGGAGGAGGGCCGGTGTATTACAAATTCCCATACGAGCTCCCCAGCCCCAGCCCCCACCACCCACTTCCCCTGCCACTCACTGCCCATCAATAGGGGGAAACAGCTACTGTTTAATCCTGTTTGACAGCTCTTTCATCATCGAGCTCCTTCCCTTCAGCCTCGCTGTGTCTCATCCAAGACTCCTTTGTGGCAATAATCAAAGCCTGGTGAGTGATGGCCTTTGCCGAGGGGGAAGGGGAGGAAGAGATGTCAGGGGAACACAAGGAAGACCCTCCCCGTTCTTTGGGGCTGTGACCAGGACTCACTCGTGGGACAGCAAAAAGCGTCGGCATGGAGCTTGCAAAGAGGGTGGTGCTGGAGCAGCAGGAGGGATGTGGCCTCCCTTTGTTCTGGGCCCCTCCCACCCATTCAGAACTCCACAGGTGTGCATTGTGGGTGGCAGCCTGGCTTGGGAGCAGGATCAGGCCTGTGACTCTCCCCCCCACCGGTTTGGAGGCAGGGGCCAGCCCGCTTCCCTTCCCTCACACTGTGAATATTCATGGTTCCTGGGAAAGCAGATGCTCTGTTTGGACAGGAAATGGGTGGAAACAGCAGGCCATGGTCACTATCCTTGGGGGCATCATTTGCTCAGATCTGTTGCCACTCTGCTGCCATTGCAGACGTTGCACTTATTCTCCCTCCTCCTTTCCAATGGGGTGTGTGTATGAGTGCTTGTGTATGGGATGCTGCCGCCCCACTTTTCATCACTCTTACAAAGGATAATACTAATAATATAATAATAATTTATTATTTGTACCCCGCCCATCTGGCTGGGTTTCCCCAGCCACTCTGGGCGGCTTCCACAAAGACCAACAATACACTAAGATGTCACACATTAAAAACTTCCCTGAACAGTGCTGCCTTAAGATGTCTTCTGAATGTCAGGTAGTTGTTTATCTCTTTGACATCTGATGGGAGGGTGTTCCACAGGGCGGGCGCCACTACCGAGAAGGCCCTCTGCCTGGTTCCCTGTAGCTTTGCTTCTCGCAATGAGGGAACCGCCAGAAGGCCCTCAGCGCTGGACCTCAGTGTCCAGGCAGATGGGGTGGAGACGCTCCTTCAGGATAACTCCCCTTAGGGTGGATCAAGAGATAGCAGGAAAGGCGGCTCTCTTAGAATTTTAGAAATTGATGTGGAGGGGAAGCATATTTGTTTGGGGCCAGAGACTAGCCCCTTGGACAGCCAACTTTGCATTGTTGTGCATCCCAAATGTCAACCTTAGCACAGCGGCGAAGCATATGCCCACGCTGCCCAGGGTGGGTGTGCTCCTGAGGGAGGTGAGGGCACGCTCCTGGGGGGGCGGAGCATGGAGGGTTCAGGGTAGGAGAGGGAGGGGGAAGTTGTTGCTCACTCTCCTGCTGCTCTCTGCAGCCAGGTCAGACATGACCCAGCAATCGAGTTTCTGTGACCGAGTGCGCCTCGCCATGGCTGAGGAGGGCTGCTCTCTGCCACTGACTCAGAAGAGCTGCTGCCACCAGGCTTGAGGTGTGCCGCCCACTCGCCTGCCATTTTGTCACCCCCTCAGTCATGACACCCGTGGCGGACTGCACCCACCGCACCCCCCTTCCTACGACTCTGCCTTAGCAGGAAGGGACTCTGCAATGTCCTGAGGTGGGATTAAAGCATCCTTTAAAAGGCTTTAAGCAACAGAACAGGAAAGTTAAAGAAAAGAAGGAGGAGAAAAGACTGTACAGGAACGCAAACATGAGGCATCAGGGTTTCTTGAGGTCCATTTTGCATTACAGGGTGCTTCCAGCCTGATGCAATTTTGGGGTAGGTGTCAATCACATGCCAGCAGATTCAGGCTGCGCAATTAAGAGTTGATTTGGAGGTCATCTGTGACAAATTAGCTTCCCCCAAAGATTAGGCTTTATGCAATAAGGAAAGTGAAAGGGGAAATGCACTGGGAAGTGTGGGATAACAATGTCATTTAACCTCCCCGCAAACAAATAAGAATGGAGGTTCAATTCATAGCTAATATTGTCTAACCTCCTGAAAATAAATGAGGATGAATGCTCAGTAAGTTGTTTGAAAGTGACTACAATTTCACAGGCTGCTTACACAGCATACATTTAAAGCAAAGCACATTATTTTCCCCAAAGAATCCTGGGAACTGTTAATGGAGCTGTAGCTCTGTGAGGGGTAAGCTACAGTTCCCAGGATTTAATTGTGCTTTACATATATGGTGCCTCTGCTCCCTATGCCAGTTGAGAGGGATGTGGTCTGACTTTTTCTTTTCTTCTCTGGCCATGTGGTGCAGCACAAGATCACCGCTGAGTAGCAAGCAAGCTAGCTAGCAAGCTTATGTGTTTTAAGGAACATGTATGCTTTTATATTCATACAACAAGAACATATTTCTGCAGAGTCCCTTGCCACTGGAGCAGAGTAGATCCAAGAAGTATGACTACTTTTCAGGAAACAAACCTCTTGTCTCATGCATCATTCAGCTGTGTGTGGACCAGGTTGATCTGAAGAAAACCCTGGAGCAGATTTCTGGGTTTTCTAGTTGGTAGCAACTCCTTGGGTTGTCAAACATATTGAAACGCAGCTCCTCAACATCCTAAGAACACATGTTAGCTCATAAACCTGGGATTCTCTTATCTCCAAAGGGCACATCCGACAATTAGCTTATCTGCGCTGCAAGTGAGGAACAGCAACTCTTATCTAGATGACTTCCTTATGTTGGAGAGGTTTGCAGTCCTCTGGGTAAACTGGTCACAGTCTTGGTATCGACATAGATAAAGCAAATGACTGGGCTGCAGTAAAATGGGACATATGCAACAATTGTGGCCCTGGAACAAATATGTTGCAGCATGAAGTGCATCTGCTCAAGGTTCAAGTCACTCCAGTTTTGCCCAGTTTTTGCAAAGTGACATTCCCTAATAGAATGCATATTTGTGTGTTAGTTTCAATAATGCATTTTTTGCATGCATTACATGTTTGGAGAATGGCATTGCAAAAGATGCAGGAATTACAGAGGATGGCCATGCTTTGGTTTGTGTATTGGTTTGGAAAGTGCAGATTAGGTGGGTTTGCCTTTAAACGTGAACTGAATCAAATCCACCCCCCCAATGCTTACTCCCAGGTGAGTGTGTGCAAGATTGCAGCCTTCATATGCATGTACCGTAAATGTGTTGGCATGGATATGGGCTTGGGAGAAAGATACATCCATTCCTTCTTCATTCATTTAACTTCTAGCGACTCCAGGACAGGAGCTGCTGAACCCTCAAGAAGGAAGAAAAAATTCAAGGTATATCCTCAAAATATAAAAAGAGGGATGAAATCGTTTTTCACCTGGGACCTGTATTTGAAAATAGGGGCAGTTCCTGGTATAAAAGGAGAACTGGAGTCAATGCCTGGTACCAGTATGGAACACAGTGAAGAAGACCCATCAGTGTCAATTAGTGCAATTAAAGCAAAACCAATTCTGCAGTACATACATATGTACAACTAGAACTCAGTGGGGCCATTCAATGAAGCTGTATTGGGGGGGGGGAGAGACAAAAAGTCTGGTTTTAATGTAAAGAACCATCCAAAGGGAGCACAAGAGCCTTGAAGTAGCCCATCACCAGTTAGCATCTCCTGGTCAGCAAACTGAGTGGCCAAACACATGTCCTGTTGTCTTCCCCACTATGGTGAGATCCATTGCATTTCTATCAATATTATAGTAATTATTTCTATTTTTTTGTCTATACATGTACATTACCATGTGCCAATTTTGTGCTAATTTGTGTCTTCATTTTTTTTTGGTGATGCAAATCCTCCTTTTTGGCAATACCTAATGAGGAGAGCCTACCTGAATGGCAGGATGACTGAAATGACCCCTGCCTAGGATGGATGGATTTCTGCCACAGCTTTGCACGATTCTGTTATGGCTGTTGAAAGATTCCCCATTCTTCAAACGAAACCTTTCCCCCCCATCTCCCACCCTGCTTGCTCTGAAGCAGGCCTCCTTGCCCCACCAAACTCCTCCGCCTTTGATCTTCCCTGTGTCCCGTAACTGAAGGTGATTTTGCCAACTTGTCCAAAACGATGTTTTGCCTGGATTGCTGCAACAATAAAGTCCTTCCTCTGGCCCAGGCCACATCTGCACTGCAGCTTGTTTGGCCCCCAAACCCTTCTCAGGGTCAGTGATTTCAAAGGAACCATAAAACCCAACCCAGGCCTCCGCCTTGTGATACAGCTGCTCTCCCTGGTCACACCAGGATTGCCACAGCTGGGGAGATTTGGCCTCCGGGAAGCACATGCTCTGTGTTGGGACTTACTTATTTATTTGAGGGGGTGGGGAGGAAGCGAGGGGGTCGGGAGAGGCAGGCCTTGCAATGCTCCTCCGGATCATGTCAGGCGAGGAAATACGATTCAGAGCAGGGCATTTCCATGCTGACTGAAGAGTTCTTCCGGACGTGCAGGTAGATGGGTCTGTGGTGCTGAAGTACATAAGCAGTTTCTATTTGCAATAAGTAAAGAGAAGAGAATATTCTGAAGAGAGAAGGCTGTGCTCTGCCAGGGAGATTCGGGATTCAGTTTGTTTTCTGCTTTCATTCATTTAGGTTTTATGGAATTTCATTCCAGGTTTGTAAACATTCATTCTATTTCAACCCAGCTTACGTCATTTTAACGTTGCACTTTAATATTTGTTGAAAGAGGGTCATTCTCCTCCCTCCTATTAAAGGAGCATGCTCAGAATGTAAGGACCATCCCAGGTAAATTAGGGACGGCTGATGCGTGCGGGGATATAAAACCTTGGAACTGAGTTTCCGCTGCCAGGATCCCAGATTCGCTTGGCATAGGGCTTGTGTGGCACCGTTGCTCTTTCCATGCCCTTGCCTGCCAAGTAAACTTGTTTTCCAGAATACTCGAGTCAATCAAATGCCATGAATCAGAATTCAAATAAATATCCCCAATAATATTTACTTGGCAGTTCCTCGCTCCCATCGCCGTACCTTGCTCTCTTTCCATTTGTTAGGGTGGAGTCAGACAACACGATTGATGGTTTTTGCAGGCACCAAGGAGGTTGCTTGAAGGGCCCAGGGGCATGGGTGTAGCCAGGATTTTTGTTGGGGGGGGGGAGGCCTTTTGTTAGGGGGGCAGAACCTCAGTTAGCTATGTATTTTTTGGGGGGGCAGCTGCCCCTCCCTGCCTCCCCTTGGCTACGCCCATGCCATCACAGCCTTTGTTGCCATCACAGGCCACATCTGCACCTTGCATTTAAAGTACTCTTGCACCACGGTATACAGCCATGGCTCCCCCCCCCAAAAGCATCCCGGAAGCAGTAGTTTTGTTAAGAGTGCAGAGAGCTGTTAGGAGACCCCCTATTGCCCTCACAGAGCTGTAATTCCCTGAAGTCCCTGGGAGGAGGAACTGATCATGAAATCACTACTCTGCCATCTGCCAATTCCTGGGGCCTTAAGCCAGCAACTTAAATTGGGCCTGGAAATATGCCACTGTAGCTGTCCGGTACTAATGTAATACAATCACTTTATCCACCAGGGCTGCCAGTTCTTAAGTTTGTGGTTCTGAAAGGGGTAGCAGCAGGTGGAATGGGTCGGGGTGCCACTGCTTAACCTGCTTCCCAATGTGGAGGTCACTGCTTGTGACTGAGAGGTAGAGGGGAGAGCTGGTGGGGAGGTCAGCATGGTGTGGGTGTAATGGCAGGAATGTCAGATTGGCTCCATCATTGCACCTGCACTGTACCAGTCTCATTGCCACCTTGCACATCTGGGTTACTGGCAGTGACTTCCATGTTGGGAAGGCAGGTAATCAAGACCACCCCAACCCACTGGTTTCCACTTCTTGAAATACAGGTTTGGGTGTCCATTCTCTGGACCTCAGAGTGGCAAGGTTAAATCTCATGTGCTTCAGCTAGTCTCCCAATGTAAACCTTGGGGCTCAGAGTGTCCCCAGGGTATTATTTTAAAAAGTTTCTTTGAAACAAAGGTTCACTTATCATAAGTGAAATAAGAAAATAAGAAATAAGAACAATATTTTTGTTCAATACCTTTGCAAACTTCCAGTTTCTCCAGGGACACTAAGGGTGCTTTCAGTCTGCCAGTATTTTCCGAGAGAGATTCAAGTGCATAACCAGAACTTTTTTGTTGTTGTTTAGTCGTTTAGTCGTGTCCGACCATGGACCAGAGCACACCAGGCACTCCTGTCTTCCACTGCCTCACGCAGTTTGGTCAAACTCATGCTGGTAGCTTCGAGAACAGTGTCCAACCATCTCGTCCTCTGTCATCCCCTTCTCCTTGTGCCCTCCATCTTTCCCAACATTGGGGTGTTTTCCAGGGAGTCTTCTCTTCTCATGAGGTGGCCAAAGTATTGGAGCCACAGCTTCAGGATTTGTCCTTCCAGTGAGCTGATTTCCTCAGGGCTGATTTCCTTCAGAATGGAGAGGTTTAATCTTCTTGCAGTCCATGGGACTCTCAAGAGTCTCCTCCAGCACCATAATTCAAAAGCATCAATTCTTTGGCGATTAGCCTTCCTTATGGTCCAGCTCTCACTTCCATACATCACTACTGGGAAAACCATAGCTTTAACTATACGGACCTTTGTTGGCAAGATGATGTCTTAGGTTTACACAATTAAAGTGGATAAAAGTGTTCTGTCATCCAGGTGCAACAAATTCACTTAAGCAAATAAAACAAAACAGGCTTTTTGCAGTTAGGAGAGTGATGGGGGGAATGTGGGATGAATGACTGACTAACTAACTGACTGACTAACTAACTAACAAATTAACAGCAAAATGCATAAATACCTTGTAAGCAAATCAGGATGAAAACTCAGTATCATCTACAGCAGCTGCCCTATAAACAAATCAGAATGAATTCTCTGTAAAGATTTGATATCATCTAACTACCATGTAAGCTTTGTGCAAGCAAAGCTGAATGAATGCTCAATAAACTGATAGTCTAGAGGAGTCCTTAGCCAAGCTAGAGACATCTGGTTGGCCACTGTGATAACAAGTTTCTGGACTAGGTGGGCCACTGGTCTGATCCAGCAGGGTTCTTCTTATGTCAAGTCTCCTTTATTTAAATCTGACAATAGCAGCCAAAGGATGATAAAATTTGAACTGACCTTTGCACTGTGGAAGGTGTTCAAATAATGTTTAATTTTTAATTTTTAAATCACAATGCCATTTTCCTGATTAAAATTCTCCCCTCTCATCCTGAAACTATTTGCTCCCCAAAATGTGCATTTACCCATACAATACTTTTTTTTTCCTAGGGAAGGGGGACTCCCTGCTTTGGAAAACTTGAAGAACTCCTGTGTGAGTGCCTTGTATCAATGCCCATTCCTGTTGTAACAATAAGCACGGCTCCAATCTCTTGGTCCGAATGGACAGCTTCTCATCCACCCATTCAAAGTCCCAGCAGATTTATGAATGCATTGCTCCTTGACCCTCTGGTTCAGGAAAACATTCCAAAGGCAAACAAATCTAAGATTTCTTGGGAGCAGCTGTGTTTCCCTCTTGAACTTATTTTTGCAGCTTTTCGTTTCCAAACCTTCCTGGTCAGCGAGAGGCTGGAGGGAAGAACTCTGATCTTCACCCTCCACACCTGCTTGCATAGGATGCTTCTGTACATCAAATCAGGCCATTTGTCCATCTAGCTGAAAATTGTCTGTGCTGGCTGGCAGTGGCTCTTCAGGGAGTCTTTAACAGTCCTAGCAGGAAGGCTCAGAGATTGAACCTGGGACCTTCTGTGCGCAATGCATGTGCTCTGCTACTAGGGGTGGGAGAGCCAGTCAATTCCAGTTTATCATATTTCCAGTCTCCATGTTTCCACATCAGTTTGTAATATTTTTTTACATGAAAATCAGTTGGCATCTTAGTGCAAAATTCTCCTAATATATGTTTGCATGCGGTTCCGCTGAATATATATATTTTCTGCAATGCAATTTGTCTAACAAAATGCATTGTGCCTGTTATTTTCACTAATATATGCATTTAGATGCACACTTTACTTAGTATATAATAATAATAATAATAATAATAATAATAATAATAATAATAATAATTTATTTGTACCCCGCCCATCTGGCTGGGTTTCCCCAGCCACTCTGGGCGGCTTCCACAGAAACCAAAAATACACTAAAATCATACATTAAAAGCTTCCCTGAACAGGGCTGCGTTAAGATGTCTTCTGAATGTCAGGTAGTTGTTTATCGCTTTGACATCTGATGGGAGGGCGTTCCACAGGGCGGGCGCCACTATCGAGAAGGCCCTCTGCCTGGTTCCCTGTAGCTTTGCTTCTCGCAATGAGGGAACCGCCAGAAGGCCCTCAGCGCTGGATCTCAGCGTCCAGGCAGAACGATGGGGGTGGAGACGCTCCTTCAGGTATACTGGGCCGAGGCCGTTTAGGGCTTTAAAGGTCAACACCATCACTTTGAATTGTGCTTGGAAACGTACTGGGAGCCAATGTAGGTCTTTCAAGACCAGTGTTATGTGGTCTCGGTGGCCACCCCCAGTCACCAGTCTAGCTGCCGCATTCTGGATTAGTTGTAGTTTCCGGGTCACCTTCAAAGGTAGCCCCACGTAGAGCGCATTGCAGTAGTCCAAGCGGGAGATAACCAGAGCATGCACCACTCTGGCGAGACAGTCCGCAGGCAGGTAGGGTCTCAGCCTGCGTACCAGGTGGAGTTGGTAGACAGCTGCCCTGGATACAGAATTGACCTGCGCCTCCATGGACAGCTGTGAGTCCAAAATGACTCCTAGGCTGCGCACCTGGTCCTTCAGGGGCACAGTTACCCCATTCAGGACCAGGGAGTCCTCCACACCAGCCTGCCTCCTGTCCCCCCAAAACAGTACTTCTGTCTTGTCAGGATTCAACCTCAATCCATTAGCCGCCATCCATCCTCCAACCACCTCTAAGCACTCACACAGGACCTTCACCGCCCTCACTGGTTCTGATTTGAAAGAGAGGTAGAGCTGGGTATCATCTGCATATTGATGGACACCCAGCCCAAACCCCCTGATGATCTCTCCCAGCGGCTTCATATAGATGTTAAAAAGTACGGGGGAGAGGACGGAACCCTGAGGCACCCCACAAGTGAGGGTCCAGGGGTCTGAACACTCATCCCCCCCCCACTTTCTGAACACGGCCCAGGAGGAAGGAGCGAAACCACTGTATAACAGTGCCCTCAGCTCCCAGCCCCTCTAGACGGTCCAGAAGGATGTTATGGTCGATTGTATCAAAGGCCACTGAGAGATCCAGCAGAACTAGGAAACAGCTCTCACCTTTGTCCCTAGCTCGCCGGAGATCATCAACCAAGGCAGTTTCAGTCCCATGATGAAGCCTCAATCCCGATTGGAAGGGATCCAAATGGTCCGCATCCTCCAGGCGTGCCTGGAGTTGTTCAGCAACCACTCGCTCAATCACCTTGCCCAAGAATGGTAAATTTGAGACTGGGCGATAGTTGGCCATACTGGCCGGGTCTAAAGATGGTTTTTTAAGAAGCGGTTTAATGACCGCCTCTTTCAGCGGATCTGGGAATGTTCCCTCACAGAGGGAAGTATTCACCACCCCGCAGAGCCCATCGCCCAGCCCTTCCCGGCTTGCTTTTATTAGCCAGGATGGGCAAGGATCAAGGAGACAGGTGGTTGGTTTCACGCTCCATGCAATCGGAGAGGGCGCTTCGGAGCCAGACAGTCGATGCATTTATATGCATTTTTGTATGCATTATTCGGATGGAGAGCTGCGTTGCAAAATTCAGAGCACTGCCTTTCAGTTCACGTATTGTTTTTGGAAAGTACAGATTAAGTAAGTTCACCTTTGATTTCAAACTGAATTTAATTTCTCCTCCATTCCTATACTGAGTTATAGTGCTTCTCCCTCTTCCTCCTCCTCCCCACTTTGGATGACCAGCATTTCCCAGGCAGGCTGAAGCTCCTTTTAGGTGGAAAGGGAATGAACAAGCAACATCTACCTTCTTTGTCATTTTTTTATGCAGCCCCCTCTACCCAGTCAAGAGGGAAATGGCCATAGCTCAGTGGTAGAGCATCTGCTTTGCACACAGAAGGTCCCAAGTTCAATCCCTGGCATCTCCAGGTAGGACTGGGAGAGCATCCTGCCTGAAATCTGGGGAAAGCTGCTTAGATAATACTGAGAAAGATGGACCAATGGTCTGACTCAGTATAAGGCAGCTTCTTACAAAGAGAGTTTTGGGTGGGATGGCGGCCAGATTGCCCTGGGTCTCCCATGTTCTTTTTGCTCAAGGACCAAACCTTACACAGGAGAAAAAGGAGAGGTGGAAAGCGGCACAGCCATTTGCTTTCAATTGTTTATTCAGTTGGGCTCTGCATTAAAAAATGCTTATGCCTTCTCTTTATAGCTTTTCATATGGGCTTCGTGCCAGTAGGTGTGCTGGGAAAGGGTACTGTATACATTGCAATGTCATTAAACTGGGAATGAGAAGAGGACTGGAGCTAAGGGGGGTGGGGAGAGAACTGCATCTGGAGAAAAATGTGCCTTTTATTTTTTTAAAAAGCTCTGTCCAGGGTGAGCTGGCATCTGTCTAGCCTGTCCTAAGGTAACTGACCATTTCCCTTGGCCAAGAGGAGGCACATAGGTCCTGGGAAGCTGGACATCCAGGCTGTTCTTCCCAAATTCCCAGTTAAGGCCCACAATAATTTCCCCTTTTATGTGTTGGGGGATCTCATCATGTCATTGCAGTCACATAGCTCTTTCCTTCCCTTCCCTTCCCTTCCCTTCCCCTTCCCCTTCCCCTTCCCTTATTTCTGTTTTCCAAGATTCACAAAGTCTTCTGCTAATAGTATAATGCCCTTATACTCAGTGGAGGCTGCTAGTTGAGGGCAAATGGGGCAGTGCACCACCAATCTCAGTCTGCCCTCAGCCAGGCCTCTTCCGCCTACCTTCTTATCACAACCAGTCCGGGGTACATGCCTGTTAGCATCCTCATTTCTGTGTTGCTGTTCCAGGACTCAGAGCTCTCAAATTTGGGCTCTCAAATTTCAGCAGCACCTTGTGCAACACTGAAGTTCAGCACCCCCCACCTCTTCAGCTTTGTTCTATAGCATTGTTGTGGGACCTCGTGCATCATGGTGCCCAGTGTGGCCAAACTGGTTGCGCTACCCTAAACCGCCTCTGCTCAGAGGAAGCTGGAGACAAAACTAGAATTAGCTGGCTTCACAGGTCTTTCACTCTAACTCCACCTACGTTTGGGCTCCCTGGCTCCCACCCTCCCACTCCCAATGGGCACCAGTCACCATTGCTATGCTAGGGATGGAGAACATGTGGCCTTCTAGATGTTGTTGCACTATAGGAGGGGTGAGTGGGGGAATCTTAGGCCTGGAAGTGAATGATGGTCCCCTTGGCCACACCTCCCCAGGCCACACCTTCACCCTAGCCATGCACCCTCCCCAGTGTTAGTGAAAATAGCATACAAAAATAGCATACTTTGAGAAATAAATGAAATGCATTATAATCTATAAATAAAAAAACACATTATTTTAGGGACAATATAAGTACGAGAGGAAATATGCTTTGCCAAAAATGTGCATGTTAGACAAAATGGCATATGAATGTATATTTTAGGAGAAATTCACACCAAAATGCTGATTGATTTTCATGAGAACTTAAAATCACACACATGCAAACTGACATGGAAATATGGACAACTGAACTTAAGATTGGAACAATGAGAAAATAAGAAAAACTGCAGTTGACCTGTTCTCCTAGCCCTACTTTGACCCCACATTAGTCCTTTATAAGATCTCCCTCTTGCTCTCAGCAACGGAGGGTCGCTCATCTGGATTTTAACCATTGTTGTTCACAAACTGAAAGATGATTTCCCCCCAGTGAAAGTTTTACAAGAGGAAGAGGTTTCAAAATGAAAAGGAATGGGACCTGACAAGCCTCTGTCCAAATTCATTGACTTTCTGTGTTCACATCTGAATCCAAATGTTATAGCTTAGACCTTTCTGTGTTTCATTGTGGTCCATATGTTTCAAGAAAACAAATATCTGAGCTCCTGTGGGGTAGACAGAGTTGTCCGCCATCTGTAAAATAATTTATGGCTCATCCATAAAAATAAAAACATCCATAAAAATAAAAGAAGAGGAGAAAACTGTCCTAAAAAGTCTCTAAAATATAGATTTTATTTTATTTATTAATTTACTTTTTAAATCTATATATATATAGAGAGAGAGATTCATAATTTTCAACCACAGGCAAATGTTTAACATTCCTAAGCGCTGAGGCCATTTTTTTTTTATTGCCTTCATTGTTCTCAATGAGCTGGAACCGTGAAAATGAATATCTGCCCTGACCCCATTAGTTAAAAAACTGAAATGGAAAGAAGACGGGGAAAAGGCCGAGAGAAAACAAAGTTGTTCAGAGCAATGATTGAATGCAAAAATAACAAAGGAGAGTGCGGAAATAAATTTGCCCGCCTTGAAATCTTTTTTTAAAGTGATATTTTAATGTAGTCATAATAGCAATGAATCATCACTCCGCACTTTGCCAGGGGCTGCTTTTTATTACTACTACTACTACTATTATTATTACTATTATTATTGACTTGCAAACTACTGTCATTGTTGAAATCAAGGAGGGTACCCTCCACCCATTCTGCCACTCCCGCACGATGAGGTCAGTAACGTGGCTTAGTTTGGCAGCAAGTAAAATAGAACGGGGGGGGGGGGGGAGGTGGAAGGAGAAAGGATCCAACTTGCAAGTGGAGGCCTGACTCCAATCAAGCTATCTCCAGGCTCAGTAACAAACACAGACCACACAGGCGCTTGCTGAAATAACTTTTACTGGTTCCGCAATATAACCTCCAGCACTGGCAGTCTGGTAACCAGAAGAGAAATTACAGCCGGCTGCTTGTCTCTAGAAGGGTTGGCAAGCATGTAACTCAGCCAATGCACTGAGGAATGTGTTGGATTTTTTTGGGAGGGGGGGAATCCTCCGTAGGGTGAGCATGTTTAAAAATACAGAGAAAATACAGGGGGAAGAGTGTGAGAAGGTGTACACGTGCCCTTATACATATTGCAATGCTCATCAATACAGAAGGGCTGGAGGGGCAAATAGCTCTCCCTTTTTGTGTTCAGACCCAGCAACCTCCCCCTTAAATAAATTCACACTTGACTCAAATTTTAGTTTTGTTTTTGGCAGAATTTAGGCCACAACTTTATTGATTACAGAAAGTGGCTGGTTGCATAGGCTCTGGTTCGACTAGCTCCCTGCCATGCAGGTAGCGCTGACCCAGGGTTCCAGCATAGGTCAGCCAAGGGTGAACACCTGGATAAGCAGAAAGCTGGGAACAGGCTATCTTTGCCACCCAAATGCACCCCTGGACTCAGGCACGGGAACAACCCCCTATAAGGGGCTGACAAACCATCGAGTCCCTGGATTCCTTTAACAGAATACCCTTCACATAGGGATGGCGAGAGCATTCTCCCATCCCTATCACCTGAACCAGAGCCTATCCGCAACCTTACAAGTTGTGATGATTTGCTACGCGGCAGGCGAAACACAAATGGCAGCAGCCAAGTGGGGAAATTCCTGCCGTGCCCCTGTCCCAACGACAGATGACACATGATGGCATAGCAAGGTCAAGCACAAAGCCCTAAAAGTAGGAAGAGGTGGGTGGGTGTTCCGAATGCACGTGCCGAAAGAGGAAGCTCTGGGTCACGTGCATGGGTATAAATAGGTCCCTTGAACCATTTGGATTGCATCCCATTGGCCAGATTACACCTAGCTACGAGGGACCTACCAATCAGGTGTTGTGGCTGACCAATCGTACCCACCCACAACACAGGGTGTTGGTTTTCCAGGTCTCACCGCAATATGTGCCCTCTTTAAGGGAGGACCCGATTTATCTTTTTCTGATAGCTTCCTTAGGTTTTGGGTTTTTTTTGGAAGGCTACATTGCGGGTATGATTTGTCTTAAATTGGGGGGGGAGCCCAAGGGATGGGGCTTGTGAATTTCATTGTTTTGTTATGTTTCCATCCCAGCTTCAAGGTGGCATATATAGTTGCTTTCCCAGCTGTTTATCTAGGCTCAGAACAACCGAAGGAGGAGGGATGTGATTTTGTGGGGAGCAGGCAGAGCAAGGGTTAAATGTGTTTCCCTGGAGTGGGAGGGGGGGGGGCTCTGAGGTCACTGGTTCACAGGTGACAGGATCAAATGTTGCTGTGGCAAGGAGGCCGGGGCGGTGGGATCCTTTGTGGCCTCCCCGCAGTTCTTTCTGTGTCCCAGGCTTCCAGCTTGACCCAGTTCGCCACTGGCCAGATTGCCTCCTGCTAATCATCACCCGACATAATTGAAAAGCTCCCGAGCCCTATCCAAGGGATGTCAACGATGGCAGCGAAGCAAAGGCTGCAGGTGTGCGCACATGTGTGTGTGTGTGGATGGGGTGTGTGTGGAGAGATGAAGGAGGCAGTGGCACCCTTTCTGCTGTTCTTTTTTCCAGTCTGGCCTGATGGGGGGGGGCAGGGAGGCTTTTAACTGGCATAAGGTTACAGCCAGGCAGCCCAGCGATGCTAAGGATGTGAGGAATCTGCTCTCAACCTCAAAAGGATGCATTCTTTTTATCGTCTAATTAAAAAATGTAAAAATAAAAGGGGGCGGGGAGGGGGGCTTCGCCGGTGAATTGCTGCACACCTGCTCATCTGACAAGCCAGGCAGAGAGAGAGAGGCTGTGGAGAAGCCAAAGAGGGAGGGTGACAAAGGGGAGGGGAAAGGGGTGAGGAAAGAAAAGTGAATGAGGGGTGAAGGTCAGAGAGGGCAGCCAGCGGCTTTTTTCTCATGACAGGGCACAAAGCACGTTTCAGAAACGAAAAGAAAGGTGGCAGAGCGGCATCCCTGGATTTGGTTGCCCCCTCCATTAAGGCAGGCTGGTCTGATGGGTGGTTAGTGTTTTGGGGTGAAAGGCAGGGTTTGGGGGACCCTTTTCAGCCCCACATTCCTTTCTGGGGCAGCCTTCCAAAGGTTGCATACTAGCGATGGGTGGGATCCCATCAAGCAAAATACGTTGCCGTTGGGCCAGAACCAGATCCGCTCACTGTGCCAGCCTGGAACTGGCACAGGGAGCAGACCCAAATGTCATGCCCTTCAGACATTGTTGAAGTGAGTGGCCAGGCTGCAAACGCAGCAGCGGCTCCAAAGCTTTGCTGGTGGTATTGTGGGGGCCAGATTGCACCCTAAGAAGGGAGAGCAGGGATCTTGAAGTTGTCCATCAACAGTTAGTAGCACCTAGACAGCTGAGTAGACGCACCTGGTCACAGCCTGCCCCATAATGGAGAGATAAGAACAGAAGAAGAGCCCTGCTGGATCATGCCAAAGGGGACCCATCTAGTCCAGCATCCTGTTCTCACAGTGGCCAAGTAGATGTCCATACAAAACCCACAAGCAGAACCTTAGTATTCTTCCCTCCTATGGTTTCAAACAACTGGCTTTCAGAAGCATACAGTTCCAATAGTAGAGGTATTCTATGTCTCAGATTTATATTCAAATCAAAGCAATTATTTCTAAATTTGCATATATACAGACAAACAAGCACTTGCTAATGTCATGAAAATCTGTGCTCTTCAATCTGAATGTGTCTCCTTTCTTCATTTGGAGATGTTTGAGTGGTTGCCTTAGCTATTGGTTGTGCAATCTGTTTCACTGTGTTGTGGCAACAGAATACCTGTAGCGTTTTCTACGCTTCTTGCTATTATTATTGCAGTGTTGTTGTTTATTGTAGTTTGGACTGTGTGTTACTTCCACAGTGTTTTTTATAATTGATTTTAACTTCTGAACTATTTTGGGGTTGTCTTTCGGAGGTGGAAAGCAGGCCTGAATTATTTCATACATAAACAGTTAAAAATATGTTGTGTTTGCGTTGCACCCTCTAAGCACCCAAATCACTCCATACACATTCACTCATCAATCCTTACAACAACCATGTAAGGTAGGACAGAATTTGGATCTCCATATGTGCAGGGCTGGGGCTGAGAGATAATGGCTTGCTGAAAGCCACCTACCCAGTTTGTAGCTGAGCTGAGATTTGAACAAGGAGCTTCCCATATCTCACACTCCTTAACCACTATGGTATAAACAGTTGTTGTGACCACAGTGCCTAAATAGCCACCAAATGTTTTTATGCTTTGTCATTATAGCCTAACACAGCTGTTGTTCTGGATATGACCTTACAGTGGTTCTAAATGGGGACAGATGTACAGTGAACACACGACCAAAAACCCAGAGCTGCACATGTGTCAAAGCTTGGGAAAGCACCTAGTATGCATTGATCACATTATAGAGGCTCAACATATGTAACCCACAAGTGACAGGGCTGTGGGACTAGCAATAGCCACACAGTGTGCATTTTCAAACACAAAAATTCAGAGCTTGGATAGTTTATTATGATGATTATGATTGTCGGAACAAAAATGTCTCCAATTCTTTCCAGAAAGTGCAGGTAACAGGTTCCTGTTGTAGCTTGACAAGAATGCCATCCCACAGAACAATGGCAGCAACACTGAACCCTCTGCTGGGTGGGGCTGATGGAAATTGTTGCTCAAAACATCTGGAGGGTGCCAGGTTGAGGAAAATGGTGCTATAGCAGTATGTGGGAAAGTTGGGGTGCCTGCGACACCATCCTCGCAGTGCGAGAAATCAGAGCGTAAGCGGAATCTTTTTTTTTAATGTAGCATCAAATTCTTTGGGAATTTCTTTGAGAGTTGGTCTTTGCCATGATGACTGAGAAATCTCCCCACATATGTGGTGTTGTTACTGATGTTCTTTTATAGCTGATGTTCTTTTCTAACTCCAGTTAGTTTCATTGAGTGGATGAGGCCCAGTCACAGAAGGCAGCTCTCCAGGCGAGTTGATGTGTGTAGTGGATGTTTGGCAAAATAAATCAAACAAGCTGCCATCATCTTAAAGGCTGTTGAGAAGCTACGCTTAATACAGCACATTCTCTAGTATGATTATGAGGCCCCCAGTCAAGAGAGTATCTAAGGAACCTCAAGCATGCTGTGGTCTTGGATCAGAATCCACAAATGCTGCAATTGTTACTCAGACACAGTTGTGATGGAAACCCCTTCTCTGTTCTGAGCTGCCCCCACCTTACAAATGACTTCCTGCACACCTGTACCCACATTAACAGATAAACATACATTTAAGGAACTTGTTTGATGGTGTATCATACAGAATTGCCCAGAGAGATGCAGATCTGAAGCTCTGGTCCAAAATA
The DNA here is from genome assembly GCF_027172205.1 of Podarcis raffonei. Taxonomy (NCBI): domain Eukaryota; kingdom Metazoa; phylum Chordata; class Lepidosauria; order Squamata; family Lacertidae; genus Podarcis; species Podarcis raffonei. The sequence goes on along the minus strand of NC_070615.1, from coordinate 36,908,940 downwards.
ATCTTTTGAAGGATGTGCCTGTCACTGGATCCCCTATAGAAGTAGCTTTTATGGCAATGGTTGCTCTGTACCCCACAATAAGGAGATATTTTCTCATACCATGTAAACCAAGGCTCCCTGTTTCCATTGCTGGGGAAGAGGTATATACGAAGCAAGGAGAGGAAACATTGATTTCTTTGTCTGTGGAGGTACTTGAGTAGTACACATTGCCCCTCAAAAAGAGGGCAAGAGGGAACACCAGTTTCTATAAAATTTGCAGGTGTCAATTGATATGTACAGGTGCAAATGTAGAAATGAGGACTACAGTTCAAATAGAAATGCAATGCATCTCACCACAGTGGGGATCAGAAGAGTGACCAGGTGACTGCTCAGCTTGCCGTGCTGCTCACAGTGGATGGGCAACTCCGAGGCCCCTCCTGCTCTCTCTTTCTGAAGGTTCTTTATCTTTAAACCAGGCTTCTAAATAGAAGATTGTCACCCATCAAGCGGGACATGTGATTAACCCAGAGTGGAGCTGGAGAAAAGGTCTCCCCACCCACCTAAAGCACTAGTGGTGTGCTCAGTAAGTTGACCCCGCCACACACACCTGCCTAGGAGCTGGGACATAGTTAGCATTCTTGGCTGCTGGAACCCACTTCCTGCATTCCTGCCTCCTCTCTCTCTCTCTCTCTCTCTCTCTCTCTCTCTCTCTCTCTCTCTCCTGCACGCCCCCCCCCCCCCCGCTGGAGAGTGGTCCATTGCTGCCCAGAGTTTGTTTTCTTAGAAGGTGGGCTGTGGGCTTGCGAAGCCGAACAATTTCCTGCCCTAAAAGAACATAGTACCTTCCTCTCCTTTTTTGGGGTGGGGGCAGTGCTTTTTTTCCTGGGGGGACGCAGGGGTACGCATACTCCTAAACATTTTGTGAATCTAAGTTTGGCCTCACTGAGTGGCAGTATTTCAATATAAGTAGGAAAATGAGAGTACCCCATAAACTTTTTTTAAAGGAAAAAAAAAACACTGGGTGGGGGTGCCTATCATTCACCTCCTTCAGCCTTGCTCACAATTTCGCACTACATACCCCCTTTTGCAGCGCACAAACACAGCCTGTTTTTAGAATAGCTGCCCAAGTTGGGGGTGGAGCTGTCAGAGTAGATGGCAGCCTTTGCAGGGATGCTTAAGGGAAACATTTCTCTGGACCCGCTAAGTCCACTGTCCAGGGACTCACTGTGGGTGGCCCCTCCTGGTCTCCCTTCTCAGTTTTTTTTGGGGGGGGAATCTTTTTATCTTTAAATTGGACTTATCTTTATCTTTAAACTAGAAAGCCCTTCAACAGAGGACACCTTCAAATAGAGGACTATCCACTGACAGCTCTTCAAAGAGAGGACTTAAGCACAACACATGTCTACCCTAAATTTATATGTATGGGTACAACTTATGAATAAGGCAAGGTGACTCAGTCTGTTGTCCAGCTCCTCACTGCTGATGGGCAACATCAAGGCCCCTCTTGCTCTCCATTAAGGGCATTAGAGACTAGATGGATTAGGCCAACCAACCAACCAACCAACCAACCAACCAACCAACCAACCAATGATTTACTATACGGTCACAGGCTCCCTAAAAGGAAGCATTCAAAGAATAAAAGCAGGAGCATTAAAACGGGCTGTCTTCTGACAGTCTTTCAAATAAGTGGCTATTCTCTCTATGGCAGGACATATCATCATGCTGCAGCAGAAGACACAAAAGGTAAAATCACAGCTTTCCTTGGCACCAGTTATGCCTCAGGCCAGAATAATATTGTATCCAGCTTGGATCACCACATTTCTGTAGGCCTTGAAATGCAAACATTAAATGGGGATGTTTCAGAGGAAAGTGACAGAAATGAGAAAGGGTTTGGATGGAAAGCATGGGGGAAGACAGGAGATGGAAAGAGCTATCCTTATTTAGCTTGGAGCAGAGATGGGCAGCTCTTATGCTCGGGGTGTGTGTGTGTGTGTGTGTGTGTGTTCCCTGAATGTGGCGTCATTGCTGGGCTCAACGTGCCAGGAAGGATGTAAGAGCTGGAAGTGCTTTGGTGGCAGACCAGCTCCTGTTGAGTTCAGGACAGGATGAATGCGTCCATAGCCAGCAGTGAGCACCAGCAGCAGTTGCTGGAAGTCAAGTGTCAAGAAGTTCTACCTAACCTGTTCTGGCAGGTTATTATATTAACTTAGAGGTATGCAAGGATTCCCCACCTCCACCCCATTTGAAAAGTTGATATGTTTCTCTTATTAAGACCTCTTTGTTTACTTATTCACCCATTCATTTATTTTTTGTTGAATTTACATCCTGCCCTTTGTCAAATGCATGATCTGACAATTGAGAAATGTGTTGCTGCACTCATGCAAATTGTTGAGAGGGGGATGGATGATGTTTGTCAGGGTTCCTTTGCATGGCAAGCCAACCCTTCACAAAGGTTGTGTGTGATTCATTCTGAGGTTCCTTCCCATTTTATAACCTGTGGTTGGAAATCATGAAGTAATGTGCCATGCGCAGAGAGGAAGACCATGGGCTGGAAATGCTGGCGTTGCAATAGGTAACCAATCTACCAGCAGATCATTAATAGATGAGAAGGCAATGCTGAAGTACAAAATATGAGTCCAAACAAAGCTATTTGGGCTCCATCACACATAACTAGGACTGTGCATTTTGCCTGTCGGCAATCATGTTTTATCTGATTCAGATATCAGTATGCTCGGCCTCTTGACATTCTTCCAAAAACAAACAATAAAGTTTCCAGTCCTCATGACTAACAAAATTATTGTCTGATGAAATCTAAGAACCTTGTGCAGGGCTTCCAGCTGTCAGTTTCTGGGCATTGCTTAGACTTTCCAACCAGCTAGCAAAAGCAGTCAAAATCATGTAAAAATAATAAGTAGATGTATGCAGATTTGATCTATCTGCATGCGCATTTCAACCTGGTGCAGAATTTGGAACTTGTAGCTAAGGATATTCAACAAGGTGGTCCCATCCCCTCACAATGCCTTGGACTACATCTTCCATCAGCCCCAGCCAGTGATGGCTGTAAGAGTATCTATAGCCCTGCTCACCCTGTGCCCTCCACATTGCTGGCACGTGCTTAGAGGTTATCACATCCAAGTTAAAACTTGAAAATTGCACTCCAGTCCTTCAAAGGAGCTAAACTGTTGACAGCTAGGAAGTTGTCTCCCCCTACACACAAACGGTTGATTCCCTTCAGAGACCTGTTTGAAATCTGTGTTTCAGGGAACCTCGAGTGCACTGAGGAAAACCTTCTGAGGTGGGCCCCTCTCCCAGCCGCTCCAAATATTCTTCCCAACGCCCTTTTCCTTTCCCATAAGAAACCCTTAAAAATGACACGCCTATCAGGAAACCTCAAATCAGGGCCAATGTTTTTGAAAGACTTTGGGGGGAGGGGAAAAGAAAAAAGAAAAATACACATCTGCCAATATAATCTGACTTTTCCAAATAAATAAAACCGGCTCTCTCCAACTTTGATCCGGTGTTCTAGCCTTTTTTATTTACTTAATTGTCCCATCCAAGTTCTGAACGGGCTGGTTGCCCACAGCTGCTGAGCCTGCATTCCTTGGGGCTTATCACGGGCTGCTTCACCTGTTTATTATTACCCCAGCAGGCTCTGGTAACTGAGGTCTGTCTGAACATTGCACCCCTGCCTGAGCACTCACCACAGGGGTTCCACCTGCCTCGGCTTTTCACAGTACACTCCATATTTGTTACCTGCCGGCCTCACTGCTGTGCAGAGGTGGCTGTTGCCTGTTGGAACTAGTGGGACAGAAGGCAGGGAGGCCAGCATCAGATGGAGCCGGAGCCAATGATTGGCAGAACCAGAGCCAATGACAATGCTGAGTTCTACAAGGGCATCACGGAGACTAAGGAGGAGGAGAGTGACAGGTAATGACACCTCATACTGGTTGCAAGCAGAAAGGCCAGAAAGTGGGGACTGGTTTGAGGTGATGGGGTAGAGCCCCCTTTCCCCCAATGGACCAGTCTCCACTGCTGCTCTGCCACAACTGATAGAAAGGGGTGTATTGCTGTATGAGAACACAGACCCACCATGTCTTGGGGCACCTTGGCATCTCCAACTGGACAGCAGCACATTGAGCACAAACTGGGCATAGGGCCAGGCAGGGGGAAGCAAGGTAAATTCTGAAAGAGAGGAAGCTACCTTCCACCAGGTCAGAATAGTCCAGTCTTACCTACTATGACCAGCAGTACTTCTCTAGGATCTCAGGCAAAGAAGGTTCTCTCCCATCACCTGCTATCCCAACCTTCACTAATGTTTTGACCATCAGCTCCAGCCACACATGCATCAGAAAGTGTGGAATGAACCAAGGATGAATGGGAAGGCACAGAAAAAGCACAGCACTACTATAGGTGCCATATAATGCCTATTCCACATTTGTAAGAACTTGATTGATTCGTGTGGCAGCCCCTGCACTTTGGAACTCCCTGCCTCTTGAGATGAAGTGGGCACCTTCACTATGCTCTTCTTGGTACCAGTTTTCATAGAAAACTGGCATATGGGGAGAGACCTACGCTTTGTCTTCTTTTTCTGTATGCAGGGTTGTTGTGTGTACAGTATGTGTGTGTTTAATCCAAGGTATATTCATTTTGTATCCCACTCAAGGAGCTCAGAGCAGTATTTTAGCCTGATAACATAAGAACCTAAGAGCCTGCTGGATCAGGCCAATGGCCCATGTCGTCCAGCATCCTGTTCTCACAGTGACTAACCAAATGCCTATGGAGAGCCCCCAGGCAACACCTGAGTCCTCTCCCCACTTGTGACTTCCAGCATCTGGTACTTAGGGGTACATTGCCTCCAACAGTTGAGGTAAAACATAGTCATTTTGTGACTAGTAGTCAATGACATCTTTATCCTCCATGAATTTGTCTAATCCCCCTTTTAATCCATCCCCATTGGTGGCCATCACTACCTCTTGATAAGTGAATTCCATCATCTAGCTATGCATTGTGTGAATAAGTACTTTCCTTTGTCTGTCTTGAATCATCCCACATTCAGCTTCACTGGATGTCCAGCTTGACAAAATGGCTCCCGCCCTCCTTGAGGCACCTGACAGTTTCAGGCCTACATCTGTATCAACTGACTTCAGAGAGATGAGGGGGGAGGAGTTGCAGGGCTAATAATTCCTTTCCTGACAGAGGTTTCCTGGGCCTTGAAACCATAAAACAGCTGCTTTTCATTTCGGTTGGGATATTTTATATTCTTTTTAAACCGATTGCCTTCAGGATGAGGCGAGCTGCAGGGTTAAGTAAAGAAATAAAATAAAACAACAGGGAAACAGTCGACTGCTGCAGTTTTTCCCGTCATGGAGCTGTCATGAGGAGAAAAATGGCACCTGTTGATCTCTTGGCTACTGCGCAGCCACAAAAAGGCAAAGAAGCTAATTTTGAGGCTGAGTTTTATTGCTCTTTGTCCAAGTAAATGCGTGACTTTACAGACAAGTTTCTCATTAAAGTCCCTAAAATATCAGAACTTTGCAGGAATGGTGGAGGAAGTTGATTTTGTTTGCATTTTAATGAGAAACTACCTAATTTTCACTTCTCAAACCAATATGTGAACCAAAACACACCTGTCCTTCAAAATTTGCACTGTGGTGGAGCTGTCTAACCAAACAATGTGTACAAAAATTGATATATCAGGAGAAATTCCTTGCAAAGATGTGTATTTTTGTCAAAACGTCATACAAAAATGAGCCCTAAAATGCCAGAAAATTTCCATGAATTTAAAACTGGAAAAACTAGAAACTCAGGAGAACTGCAATGGGCAGATTCTTTCAGTCTTAATCAGAAGTCCGCTCCATAGCAATTTGCAGCAGGGGTCTCATTGGGGCTACCCTGTTCTGTGGAACAACATCCCTGTTGAGATATGGTAGGTGCCCACTGTTTGAACTTTCCAGAAACAACAGATGGCATTTTTGTTTTGACATGTTTTTCGGAGACTTCACCTGGTGCAAAATTCAGTGACCAGGTTGCTTACTGGGAGAAGACAATTTGAACATATAACACCAACACTGCACAGGCTGCCAGTTTGTTTCCAGGACCAGTTCAAAGGGCTGGTTTTGACCTATAAAGCCTTAAACAGCTCAGGAACACAATACCTCAAGGACACCTCTCCCCACATGAACTGAGCCAGATCCTTCAATCACCATTTGATGCCCTTCTTCATGTGCCTCCTCCGTGAGAGGTCCAGAGGGTGGCAACATGAGAACAGGCCTTCACTGTGGTGGCTCCTTGCTTGTGGAACACTCTCCCCAGAGAAGCTCGCCTTGTGCCTTCGTTACATATATTTAGGTGCCAGACGAAAACATTCTTCTGCTCCCAGACCTTTGGCTAATTAAATAATCTATGGCCTTTTAAACTATACGGAGGATATTGTTTTTGTTTGTTACTATGGTATGCATTTTATGTTGTAAACTGCCCTCTGCTCCTTGTATAGAAATTTAACAAATAAAATAATAATAAATTAGGTGTTCATTCTGTATCATTTTAAAATCTATCATTAGCTGTATTTTTTGGTACAGCGGTACCTCAGTTCTCGAACATCTCTGTTGACGAACGTTTCAGTTTTCAAATGCCGCAAACCTGGAAGCAAATGCTTCTGTTTCTGAACACGCCTCGGAATTTGAACAGCTTCCACTGAGTGTATTTGTTATTTTTCTCAATTTTCTCTATTAAACTTGCAGACCGCCCTTTGCGCCTCGGTTTCTGAACGCTTTGGAACTCGAATTGTCTTCTGGAACAGATTACGTTTGAAAACCGAGATACCACTGTACTGTTTTCAAAGCTTTCTTTCTAGTTTTAAAGTGGCTGTAGGTCAGTAGTACACCATCTGCATTGCAAGCAAAAGATTCCAGGTTCAATCCCTGGCATCTTCAGGTAGGGCTGGAAGAATGAACCCCAGAGAGCTTCTGCCAGTCCATGTAGATAATACTGAGATAAATAGACAGATCTTGGTCTGACTCGGTATAAGGCTGCTTTCTACGTTCCTGTGTTTTAATTGTTTTTACGTAGGTCGCCTCGGGACTCACATGGAAGGTGATGCGTAAATGAATAAGTAATAAAATAATAAATAGGCTGGCAGGTAACCGAAAAATTCTTTTGTTGTTGTTATATCAGCCTTAAAAAAAGAAATCCGGGACATTTTTGCACATGTGTGTGTTTTATTGAAGAACATTGCTGGACAGTCCAGACAAGAATCAGGAGAGCTGGCGCTGCTGAAAGGAAAGGAGGAAACAGCCAAGTCGAATGGGAGTTGCTGAGGCAGGCAAAGCATTTAGCAGGGCTGAAAGTCAGGTTCCCTGGGGATGCTGCTTTCTTGGAGGCTGCTCTTGTGTGCTTTGGATCTTCCTCATAAGAGATGGCTGCTCCTGCGGTTTTCCTGACTGGGATACAGCTGACGAAAGACACAGGTGAGGAAAATAAATGAACGGAACTAACCAAATAAATGGGAAGCAAATTGGCTGGGGCCTTACCTTTGGAAACAGCAACGGTGGCCACACCTAAAGACCCTTCCTCTCCTGTTTTCGAAGACTTGGGCATTGGATATGCTGTGCTTAGAGGCACAGAAATCTGAAGAGTCGAAGGAACAGCCCAGGCTTATTATTCCCCCACCCCTCTTATAGGTAAAGAAATTATAGCCTAAGGCCAGTGAAAAACAACAACAAAAGCAGTTCCTGTGACACACCACAGACAGTGTGATATTTCTCCCTCTTCAGGGAGACTCAGCCAATTGTCACTTACAGTAATAGACGAATTGCGGATAAGATCTGCACCAAAGTTTTGCAGTATATCTCCACCTGCTAAGTGGAGTGGTCCAGTTCTGCAGAACGGTAGAGCTGACCCTGCAGAAGGTGGCGCAGTGAGTCAGTGCATCTGGCTGTTAACCAGAAGGCTGGTGGTTCAAACCCACCCAGGGACAGCTGGGGGTAGGACTCTGTCCTGCATTGCAGGGGGTTAGACTATATGGCCCTTGGGATCCCTTCCAACCCTATGATTCTATGATTTCTACGACTTCTACTGTCTGACATTTCAGTTGGTCCTAATGAAGATATTAGTTTGGCATTACTTTTTTGTATCTCAAGCAAAGTCTTACAATGGGAGTTAAGCTTCTGAACTGCTGGTAGAGCCCACCAGATCTTGGGAGCTTTAGACCACTTTGGACCACTTCTTTTATGGATGGATTCACAAATCTACTTGTGGAGCCCATTTATTACTCAAATTCAGTAGCACATATCTGAATGACACCACAATGGCAAATCTTTTAATTGCTGGAAGTGCAACAGCAGGGATCATTCAGTTTGTAACTTAAGAGTTAATTCTATTAATGTTTAGTTAACTAGCCAAGAGAGGGATGCGTGGAGGTGTGGCTTAGCAACAAGATAGAATGGCATAATGTTTGCTGAGGTAGCACATGCTCTGATTGGCTATATAGTTCCGAGGGAGCTTTTCCTCAGTATGTTTGGTTGACTATCTCCCTGCTATGTGCAAGGCCTGAAGCAAGAAAGACAAACCTCTCTGTTATTCTCTTATTATATATTTTATTTGGTTCAATTTTCTGAGTAAAGTGTTATCAGGATTTCTTTTCTCTCTGGACTCCATATGCATTACTGACTTTGCTAAGTTCTTGCACAACTCCTTTTTATTTCAATAGAGCTTGCACCAGAGACTCCCTACCTGACTGCCTCATACTTCTTGCTCATTGCCTCACAAACATGAGGAGGTGATCCTTCTTTCTTAATGCAAAGCACATGTACCTATTTTTATCTGAGCTGCATTGGAGGCCATCCATTGGGTACAGATATTCATGTTTAGTTAATCCTTTCCTACTCTTGGAAATCTGGGCCTTCTTGCAGAGGAAAATAAATGCAATGGGTGAAGAAGGAGCATTTATTGCAGGATGATAAACAGATGCATCTCAGGGCATAACTACGCATGATGGTAATTATGTGATTAGCAATCACACCATGTGTTTTAAGAAATTAAATACCAGGCATTGCTGGGAGATGTTATCAAGAAAGCAGCTTGCATGGAGGAAAAGTTTATGATGCCCCTCCCCAGTTGCAATGTCCATAAAATCTTCTCTTTCTGCAGTGCAGAAAACAGCATCTGGGGCAGCACTGACACAAATGGGAGCTTTGTTTCAAAATGATAATTGCTGCACGTTGAGAGGGGTGACTTTGATGGAGGTTGTTGCTGGGGAAGGAAGGCTTCAAAAGCCCCTAGTTACACAATGCAATCTTGATTATAGTTCCCACCCACAACATCTATCATTTAATACACACTGCATTATTGCTGATCATGTCATCATTAATGGCACTTGAAGTTAGGGCCTCAGACATAAATTCTAATCTCTGGGCATCCTGTTATTATTGTCCCCTTTTCATCTAGAGCATATAGGCTGCATGCAGGTGTACAGGTATAATCATAGGAAAGCCTCCAGTACACATGCCCCAAAGGAAATCAGGAGCTCCACTCTCATTTTCACCCAACCACAGTTACTTGTTTAATCCAAACTGAGAGCTGAGGTTAGTGGTAATGATGGTTTAGGGAAACAAGCCAGCATCGTAAACCATGGTTTGAAACTAAACCACAGTTAATGCTAACTACAGTTTGTCCCGGTTTGGATGTAATGAGAAACTATGGTTTAGTTGAAAGTCTTTTGATTTCCCTGCAGCTACACAGAAGAGCAATGAAGATGGGGGCGGGGGCTAGAGCAGAGGCTCCCCCACGTTTATTCCACTAATCTCTGATCTTCTTGCAACAGTGCCAGTGGAGGGTAGTGGGAGGGCTAGTTCAGTGTTACATACTGTCTAGGCTGTAGTTTATCTTTTGTAGCTGCCTTCCTCCTCATCCACAATTACCCTCTGCAATCTATTTAACTGTCCCTTTGATGAACACTCCTATATTCACCTTTTTTAGTGGCTCATAATTTATCTGCACAGCACACTTATGTGTGAGGAAGGGTGGGTGGAGAGAGAGAGAACGAACACCACACATTTCACTCACAGGCAGTTCTTGTGATGTTCCTGGGTGTGCCTATGCTAGATGATTGATGGGCACCATGTTGGGGGCAGATGGAGTGTGCCGGGGGTTCGCCAAAAGCACTGAGCTGTCCAATATGCTGACGGATGAAGCGTGTCCAGACCATGAGGGATGACACCTCCAGCGGCCTAGCCTCCTTTTGCATCTCTCCCGCCCCCCTCGGCTGCTGTCACGCTGGGGCGGTGAAGGTGATGGAGCGTGTCCGCTCTGCAAAGGACGTCATTGCCTGTGCTATGCAGGAGTTTTTGCTGATGGACCATCTTTCTTCCACTCCCAGCATCTTTTCCACTCTCTGGGCCAGATCCACAGTAAGATGTAAATCATCTTTGCACACTCTGGTTGAAGGAAGTGAAGCTGTGCCAGTCTACAGGGACTTTGCAGTTTACCCCTGTGATTCTTTATTCCTGTCAAAATGTGATTCAGTGAAGCTGAGCTGCGCCATGATGTGTTATCTCAGAGATGCCAGCTGTGATGGGGGAGTCACCCTGCAAGGCAAGCAGCCTGATCTTGTTCATAAACCTATGCTGAAGCAGGCCATTAAATGCTTTCTTTAGAGTGGGCATGAGGAAACTTGGGCCTCCTAGGTTTTGTTGGACTCCAACTCCCTCCAGCCTCAGCCACTGTAGCCGGTGGCCAAGGATGATGGACATTGTAGTACAGTGTTCAGAGATGATGGGAAATATAATCCAACAACATCTGCAGGACCGTGGGGTTGGAGCCAGTACTAGTCCTTTTCATGACTTAGGTCTAGTAATTTCAGTTGGTCTACTGTGAGTATAACTTTGTTGTTGTTGTTGTTTAGTCGTTTAGTTGTGTCCGACTCTTCGTGACCCCATGGACCAGAGCATGCCACTATAACTTAGTTGGATTCAACTCACAGATTTTGCACCCCTGCTGTAAACTCCGTCGAGCAGGGTTGAGGAACGTACAGTCTTCCAGATGTTGCTGGACCCCAACTCCCATCATCCTTGATCATTGGTCATGTTGACTGGGGCTGATGGCAGCAACATCTGGAGGGGCACAGGTATATTGAGTAATATAAGAGGACAGTCTTCTTCAAAGGCTTATAAGCCATTTTGAATGAATGAAATTACACCCCCCCAACTTTGGAAGGTGCCAATCAAGTGGCCAAGATAGGTCATGCAAAAAAAAGAGGAATAAAAGTGGTGTGAATAGAATTCTACATTTTGACATGTTCACAAGCAGAAGGCCATCTCCCAACATCTGGGCTGGGATATTGCGCGTTGCCTAAGAGCAACTCCAGATGTTCCAAAAGCCTTTTATTCATTACATTTTCTTCCTTTCCTCCTTTTCTTTCCCCGCCACTATTGGCTCACTAAATCAAGGGAGACAGGCTTTTTAAAGAAAAGCTGGCCAGGGGAAATAAATAAATAAATGGCCCAATGGCAAGATGAAATGAATTCTCTGGAACCAAATAAGCAGATGTGCCTCCCCCCCCCCCGCCAAATGAGGTGAGAGAGGAATGGCAGGGTGCTTCTGAACCTTTGAGCAAGGTTGATTAGCCATGAGCTGAAAGGAACAAACCGCAATCCTGATACTCCCGAGAAGTGATGGAAAGGAAAGGCTGGTGCTTGGGCAAGAGAGATGGAGAAAAAGATACAGTGGTACCTTGGGTTACAGACGCTTCAGGTTACAGACTCCGCTAACCCAGAAATAGTACCTCGGGTTAAGAACTTTGCTTCAGGATGAGAACAGAAATCATGCAGCGGCAGCAGGAGGCCCCATTAGCTAAAGTGGTACCTCAGGTTAAGAACAGTTTCAGGTTAAGAACGGACCTCCAGAATTAATTAAGTTCTTAACCCGAGGTACCACTATATTCATAAAAGTGGCCAGCTGATGCCTGGCTGGCTTCAGTGCATATTCTCCACCTTGTCTGCTATTTCTTACCAGCTCTACTTGGTTCAGAGGTGGAAATGGTAAAGAGAAGGAGGGGATTTTGCTTGTACATAGGACATTTCTAGAAGAAGAAGTTTGGATTTGATATCCCGCCTTTCACTCCCTTTAAGGAGTCTCAAAGCAGCTAACAATCTCCCTTCCCTTCCTCCCCCACAACAAACACTCTGTGAGGTGAGTGGGGCTGAGAGACTTCAGAGAAGTGTGACTGGCCCAAGGTCACCCAGCAGCTGCATGTGGAGGAGCGGAGACGCGAACCCGGTTCCCCAGGTTACGAGACTACCGCTCTTAACCACTACACCACACTGGCTCTAGGAGTGTGTAGGAGGCATTTCTTAAACTGATGCAAAAGCGTTGTTGAGTTATCACTTAAAAAGAATAATGCTGCCATGCTTTATTCCAGGGATCAGGAACCTCAGGCCCAGGGCTGAATATGACCCTCCAGTCATGGTTGCTCATACTAGTGGCTCCTACACTCAGGCAGTGGCCAGAAAGGTGCCTCAGTAAAGGTTCACAAGCAGACAGTGATGGTGAGTTCCAGAGCTCAGGAATGTTAAGGCTGAGCATTTCATAGTTGGAGACTGTGAGTACTCTGGGGGCGGGGAAAAAATATTCTAGGTAGTTAACTGGAAATCCTGATCTGCCCAATTCACAAGCTTCTGCAAATAGCAGGCCTAGAAACTTTAGTCACATCCGCACAATATATTTGAAACACATTTAATGCACATTTAGAACTCATGGCTTCCCCAAAGAATCTTGGGAGCTGTCATTTGTTAAGGATGCTTGGAACTGTGGCTCGGACTGTCCTTAACATACTTGAGGGTCAAATTGTTTAGGGCTCTGTGCATCAACAAAAGGACCTTGAACCTTGCCTGGTAGGAAATTGGCAATTTGCAATTATTGGTGGTGCAGCAAATGCTCAGAAGCAGACCTTTTAAAAAATTATTATTATTATTTCTCAGCACATCCAAAGCTGAGCCCTTGCATTGAAAAGCCCAAGGCTAAGTCCTGGGGAACTATGGCACATATGAAACACCGGATTTAATCCTGAGTCATCTATATCCAAAACCAACACATTATCATCCATGATCCCATGCTGACCGATGACACAAATCTTTCAGTTTGCTGTCATTGGGCAATTTAACAATCCTTGACATCCAAGTTCTTCAATGAGATCCAAGTCCTCTGCAAAAACACTGGACATGGAAAGACACAGGCCCACAAAGCAGGCAGGTGGAGGCTGGCTAAGAGCAGACTCAAGTTGGTGGGGCAGTGCCCCATTTGCCCTAACAGATGTGTCCTTCACTGCAATTATTGGGTATGCGGTTTTTCTCTGTAAGCCTTTCCTGGCCAATTCCTTGTGGAACCTTTTTCTGGCCTCCTCTTAGCAATACACAACAGTAAGGACAGCAGAAAGTAAAATTCACAACTATGTGACAACCTTTCATAGAATTCTAGAAGACGAGATGTAATGTTAACATTAATTGCTTTGTCACAATTTAATATTAAATTCTTGTTACAGTGTTAAAATGCAGATGTTTTGATTAAACGAACATCTTTCTTAATTTGTACTGTTTATTTCAATTGTATTATTATGAAGTTGTACACAGGGTTCTGCGTCTTTGATGAACTTATCTCCTGTAGATTATATCTATATCTACATACCCACTAGGTACTGCCATCCCTTGCTTGCTCTGTTTACCAACCCTGTCTACCCCTTTGTACTTCTCCCATACCTGACAGAAACTACCCCTTTTAAAACCTCACCCACCCTGGTACCCATCCCCACCACAGTTTTTCCCCAACCCCTCCCCTTCAGCATTCCAGTGTGGGCAGGTCTATTAGGGTAAATAGGGCACAGCCCCACCAGTCTTGGCCCAATCCCAGCCAGTTCCCACCTGTCCTCTTACTTACACCCAATCATTGGGCGGCACCAGCTGCCAGCTTCCTCCTCCTCAGTCTAAGTGTTGACCTTGTAGAACCTGATACTACAGAGGATGGAGACACAACTAGAACTAGGCCCCATCTGCAGTATAGATTTAAAGCAATATCATACACTTTTAAGCAGCCATGGTTTCCCCACAAAGAATCCTGGGAACTGTGGTTTGTTAAGGGTGCTGGGAGTTGTTAGGAGACCCCTGTTCCCCTCACAGAGCTACAATGCTCAGAATGGCTTGGTGGTCCATCACTCTTCCCAGGAAACTCTGTCAATGGTAGCTCTATGAGGGGAATAAGGGTGTCCTAAAAACTCTGAGCACCCTTAACAAATTACCCTTCCCAGGATTTTTTTTCAAGAAGCCATGAATTTTTAAAGTGATGTGATACTGCTTTAAATATATAGTGCAAAGGGGGACTTACTTGGCTCTGTGTCTGCCTACTGTTGATATTTCTGCATTTCCATTCTCAATGGGGACCAGATACAGCTGCTAAATAAATGTCATTCTCTCCAAGCAGCCAGAGCAAATCTTTGCTGATTTCAGAACCAGAGTAAAAAGCTGTTGTGAAAGTGGTGGTGGAAAGAACCTGTTGCAAGACATAGTTTTCAATGGGCCACAAGCCATCCCTTGTTTGGCTCAGCCTAGCCCATCACTGTTTGCATTGGCCATTTGCAACATAGTCTGACTCAGCTCTGGGCAGAGCTTTCCAGAATCTTGTAGGTGTGGGAGGAAGGATGAACTTGTGGTCAAATCACATCATCATATTACTGGCATATCTGAAGAACGTCTTTAAAGAAACAAGAAAAGGGCCAGATTTTCAACTGACTAGTTGTTGCACAAGTGTTGTGGATGGCTATATTTTGGAAAAACCTGCCCCAGTTCCGTCTTTTGATCATTGGTTGTTTAAGACTTGGGAGATTGCATTACGAAGCTGAATTAAAGTACCTTCTCGATTCCGAGAGAATGCCATTTCTTTATATTTGAATTGATATCTAATTATATTGTAGCTAACAGGACCAGTTATAGGGACACGGGTGGCGCTGTGGGTTAAACCACAGAGCCTAGGACTTGCCCATCAGAAGGTTGGCGATTTGAATCCCCGCGACGGGGTGAGCTCCCGTTGCTCGGTCCCTGCTCCTACCAACCTGGCAGTTCAAAAGCACTTCAAAGTGCAAGTAGATAAATAGGTACTGCTCCGGTGGGAAGGTAAACGGCGTTTCCGTGCGCTGCTCTGGTTCGCCAGAAGCAGCATAGTCATGCTGGCCACATGACCCGGAAGCTGTACGCCGGCTCCGTCGGCCAATAAAGCGAGATGAGCACCCCAGAGTCGGCCACGACTGGGCCTAATGGTCAGGGGTCCCTTTACCTTTACTTAACAGGACCAGTGGTCAGGGATGATGGGAATTGTAGTCTCAAAACATCTGGAGGGCCGAGTTTGCCTATACCTAGTCCAACTCCCTGCAATGCAGAAATCTTTTGCTGAATGTGGAGCTCGAACCCAGACCTTGAGATTAAGAGTCCTGTGCTCTACTGACTGAGCTATTGTGCCATCTCTTTGCTGCAATGGAGGGAGGTGGAGACCTAGGCATGGAAGACTGTGCCAAACTTTATTTATTTACTTTTCCACTGGTCCTTTGCATCCTGCCTCCCCCAGAACTGATGGCTACATAAATCCCACGTCTTTGGAGACTGCTACATTCAGATGCATATATACTCTCTCTCTGTGTGTATGGGTTTCCCTCTGGTTATATTTCAGAGAAGGAGCAGGGTCTCACCCACCCACCTTCTTTAAAAACAAAGATGACAAAGTATAAAAGGTATTTAGTGCACAGCTGGCTCAGTCTCCCTTCCCCGAGGTTCAAAATATATGAAGCACAATCAGATCCTAATTTCAGGCTGCTCCTAAAATTCCAATTACATCACAGCCACCTATTTTAAATGCTGTTAAAACTGGCTCAGCTTCCCCCATGCATGTTCTGCATGTCGCCACATGCGTTTGAAAGCAATGGTCAATGTGCTTTATGGCACATTGGGACGTATCTCCCACCCCTCCCTGACCTGCTTTTCCAGATGAGAGTTTATGAGATCTCCTCATCCAGAATATTAATAACAGGACTTGGAGGAAATGTACAAACAGAGTCACTGGAGTTTATAGCCAAAGAGGATGCCAGTGGAGATGTATGGGAAAAGGTGAGCACACCAGATGTTTATCTCTGGTAGCTGTTCTAAGCAAAAGGGAAGTCGAGGTCATGCAGGGCTGTAACCCTAGGGCTGATGGGGTGATTTAAATGAGCCAGGCTTCTCAGAAATGTAATGAATTCATTAATTTAGTTTAATTTACATCCTATTCCTTCAGTTTTCAATAAAATTTTCAGGCTGCAGAATAAAAAATGAAATAACAGAAAATAAATGTGCTACCCTGTCTCCCAACTGTAAGTTTTGTTGTTGTTTAAGTTTCTAGACCCTTTGCTTGTGAAGATATAAGGCAGAAATGGACAGGAATATGCCACTCAGTTGCTCCTTACCAAACAACCCATGGATATTGAACACAACCACTCCCTCCTAGTATTCTGGTCAATTATTGTCTGGTTGATTGAGTACATTTATATCTCATTCAAGGAACTCAAAGTGGCATACAATCCCCTAATTCTTGATAACCAACTTTAAGGTCCTTGTTCTCCCTTCTTAGGGTTCTTTATCCTTAAACTGGACAGGCCTTCAAACAGAAGACTAATTCTGCCCATGCAAAACGGAAATGGACTGAAATAGATTGATCCTTTCATTTCTAGACAAGGAGGCTACTGCTTCCAACTCTCTTTATGGGCTTCCCAGAGTTAGCCAGTCTTGGAACCAGGATGATGGCTTAGAGCAGAGGTGGGGAACCTTTGGGCCTCCAGGTGTTGCTGAACTACAGCTCCCATCAACCTCAGCTTGCATTGCCAATGGCCAGGGATAGCGGGAGTTGTACTTCAGTGACCTATGGAGGACAATATTTCCTTACTGCTAGATTAGATCTTTGGCTCTTCTTTCGTTCTTCTTGTGACTATCTTCCTCAAGATGTGATCTGCGGCAACCACTGAAGAACATGCAGCTTAGCGGACTGTGCTGTGACATTGAACAGAAAAGTCTTACTACAGTGGAGGTCCATGCCATTGTCTCAGGAAGAAATATTTGGCTGGGTTTGGCTCTGTTCTTTGGAAGAGTTTTCATTTTTACTAATGAGATGAAATTGGCAACCGGGTTGTCTCTGAAAGCTGTGGCATTCAGGCATTCAAAATCATTAGCCATTTGGAGGGGGAAATTAGGTCATGGAATAAGAGTGGACAAGAAGGGCAGACACAATAATGAAGTGAATCCAATAAGCAAAGTGCTTCCATTTGTCTTGGACCCCACAATGCTTTATTACCATTAACTTTCCTCCCTACGTGCTGTGCATCTGGTAGGCTGAAGCCATTTATTTTGCACTGCGTGGGTTCTTGAAAGGGGTGGGGGAACAGGCTAGTGTTTATTTTGACAACAGAAAGCTCTGCTTCTTGGAGTTTCTGGATAATGTGATTTGTCCAAGATGAAGGAATAAATGGTTTATTTTAATCCCTTGTATACATGGGCTGTTGTATAAATACAGAATGTGCTGTTACAAAGGCATTGTGGTTTATTACACTATTAGAGGGGCCAGGTTTGCCAGCCCCAGTTAGGGGGTCTTCAAGGGAAGATGGAAAATTTCACACATTGAGAGGCGACTCACTGAATCCACCTTGTGGGACGATGTCAGGCTTGTCCCAAGCACCCGCCAATCCATGGTTTGTATCTTTCTCCAACTGCAGGAGAATCCAGGATTATACTTGATTATACTTGAGATGCTGCTGAACTACAACTCCCATTTCCCCTCACTATTTGCCCATGCTGGCTCAGGCTGATGTGAGTTAGGAGTCCAGAAACATTTTGAGGGCCACATTTTTAGACCAGAGGTGGCTAAGCTTTTGACCTCCAAATGCTGCCAAACTACGTCTCCCATAATCTTTGGCTATTGGCCATGCTGGCTCAGACTGATGGGAAATACAGGTCCAGTAAAATATGGTTAGGCCCCTTTGCCTCTGTTAGGCTGTCAGTGACACTTCAGTTTGGTGATGTGCAGAATCATAAGAGATCAGTCTCAAATCCAGATTTCTGTTGCTCCAGAGCACAAGAAGGGGAAGAGGGGTAATGAAACCAGGGCCTGGAGCTGCAGGCCAGCTCTACCAATTAGAAGGGAAGGAGAAGCCCTGTTTTAATTGGACTGAAATTCACTGCACACTGAATTGCATTCTGTCACAGGGAACCAGCCCTGTAGGCTCTTGCTCCCACCTGTGTTGCCTCATCCACACCTTGTGAAATGTGGAACAGTCTGTCAGCATCTCTTCTGTGTCCTCAAAAGCTCAACTGTCATATGTTCGCACAGATGCAGCTTCTTGTAAGCCTTGGTGCTCTTGAGGAAGTATGTAAGAGCAGGGAGAGGTCAACAGTGTGCAAGTTGAGGGACAGGGAAGCATAGCTGAGCCGTGAGGTAGTGTCAACTGGGACAAGTTGAGGTCCTATAGCCTTGGTCCCTTTAACCTCATTCTCTCCATCACCACAGCACTGGGAAAACACTCACAGAAGGAAGCCAGCAGGTTTTGCCAGATGGCTGACCGCGCTGACCCCAACCATTCCCCCACCTTTAACTCTTCCTTAAGAAAACAAGGAGCGGGCCAGCCAATCAGTTTATGGCTTCCTCTTGTTCAACCATGTTCTTTGGCTGTAAACTCCGTCTTGCTTGGCCAGCATCCTCTATTTTGGCTGGACTGAGGGTAGAGTATTGCTTTTATAGGTGCCTATAAAACAGCCGGTAGAATTTGGATTATTCATGGAGATGGTGCAAAAAGAAAAATTATGAAAACAGGAAGAAGAAGAAGAAGAAGAAGAAGAAGAAGAAGAAGAAGAAGAAGAAGAAGAAGGAGAAAGCACCAAACTCTTTCTTTGACCCTACAGCTGTGGAGGTAAAGAAAATACAGTATGTGTGGAAACCTCAACAGGTGGCCGGTCCATGTAGAGCAACAGCCATAACCACCCTCAGTTTTGCCCATAATTAGTAAACACAGAAACAGGAGAATATTCAGTAGTGCTGTCCTTCAGTTTCTCAAAAGTTTTCTTCCCCCTACGAACGAGGCCTCTGTTTTCTGCCTAAATGGCAGGGCACTTCAGAATTTCTTTCAAATTTTAGTAGGTTTGGGGTAGGAAATGGGCGACTCTCTCAATTTCTGTTTCTCTCAGTTCCTAATTTTTCCAGTCTTTAGTTCCATTCTCCACATTTCCACATCAGTTTGCATTTGTTTAAAAAAGCCCCAATAAAAATGCATCAGCATGTTAGTGCAAATTTTTTCCATTGTACACATTTTTATATGCAACTTTGTCCCACAAATGCATTTTTTGCAAAGCAATTTCCCCTAACGCCACACTTTCCCTTAATGCCATGTTATTTCCACTAATATATACATCTTAATATTTTAATGGTAGGTGATGTTGCTGTGTTGTATTATATTATTTATGTACATTGATTTATTTTTTGGAGTTAAGAATAGGACTGGGATAAATTGTGTTCGCTGAGCCCATATTTTATACAGTCTGTATATGATGTTTGTTTGTTTAGAATATACATCTTAATACAATCTTTACCCTAGCATTTGTGTTTTTGTACACATTGCTTGGCTGGGGAATACTGTACACATTGCTGAATTCAGAGGAACTCAAATATTGAAGGATGGCTATGTTTCAGTTTGCATATTGTTTCAGAAAGTGTGAATTAGGTTTGCCTTTAAATGCAAACTGAAATACATGTTGCAAGCCTTGGATGTTTAATTATCCAAGTTACCAGTTAGTTGGAAGAAGGAAATTCAGGCAAGTCAAGTGAGGCTATCAAAACACCACAGACCAGAATGTGGTTGGTTCACTGGTGCCTTCAGAGCAGGACTTTGGTATAACCATGCAAGGCCACAGTCAGCAGAATGACTCTTAAGACTATAAAGTCTTACTGAGAGTCACTGGGGCCTGGTAATCAGATCATACCCATGTTAGGGTATGTTCTCTCTCCCTCTCTCAACTGGTTATTTTTTATTTAACAGGTATACATCTTTGAGAAAAGGGGAAAAACCAAGGGGAAGGGAAAATACACAGCATGGACATGGTAAGTACCGTATATAGAAAAGGTGGCATGACTACAGATTTTACAATATTTTTGATATTGATGATCCATGGGATATTCTCTAATTAAACATTGGATAT
Source organism: Podarcis raffonei (assembly GCF_027172205.1). Classification (NCBI taxonomy): domain Eukaryota; kingdom Metazoa; phylum Chordata; class Lepidosauria; order Squamata; family Lacertidae; genus Podarcis; species Podarcis raffonei. The sequence goes on along the minus strand of NC_070615.1, from coordinate 36,888,715 downwards.
TTGATACAATTCTTAGCCCCCCTCAACACACCTTCTCTCTCTTACACATGCCATACTCACACACATACACACCTTGCTGGAACAAATGTGTTATAATGTACACTTACTAGGCTCTTATAAACTGATTACCTGGAAAAACCCATTAACTTTTTTTGCATTTCAGATTGAAACATGAAGGAGCTTTTATTTCAGTCATTAAATTTATTTATTTATTTATTTAATTCTCATAAACAAAGCAGGAGTTCTTTGCAAATGTACAATTACAAACCAGCACTCAAGCTCATCTGTAAGCTAGTAACATCAGCTCACGCCCTGTTATTGGAAAGCACTGTTTGTTTTTCTCCATCTACTCTTTTGCTGATGGTTCATTCAAATGATGAGACGGTTACTCCCACACTAACTTGTCCCATAATTACTGTACTCTTGACGTGTGTGACCCCTGGATCTTGCGATAGAAGGATATATGTTTCCATGCAGAGAGAGGTGGCTTGCAAATGGTTGCATTAACAACCTTGGAAGGCATTCTCAAGAACACATTGTCCTAGATGCTCTCAAATGCGGATTCCGTCCACATGAACTGCTGGAGTAAACACACCACTATAAATGTCCTAATGCTGCTGCTCAAAATGTATTGTCTTTTTTGGAATGGATATTCAAGCACAAAAGACATGTCTACCCTATACGTTCTGAAGGATGCATTCATGTTTCAAGTATGGCTTTTCTGTATAATAGTGAGTGTTTTAGTTGCAGTATAACCAGCAAAGAGTCTTGTAGCATCAGCTTTATTGTAGAATAAACTTTACAGGGACTTATATCCCACTTCATTGGATGCATGAAGTATTACCTGTGTGCATCAACTACACTTCTGAAAAAGCTTTAGGAGCAAAATAGTAATAATAATTAATAATAATAATAATAATAATAATAATAATAATAATAATAATATATTATTTGTACCCCGCCCATCTGGCTGGGTTTCCCCAGCCACTCTGGGCGGCTTCCTCAGAGACCAAAAATACACTAAAATGCCACAGATTAAAAACTTCCCTGAACAGGGCTGCCTTAAGATGTCTTCTGAATGTCAGGTAGTTGTTTATCGCTTTGACATCTGATGGGAGGGTGCTCCACAGGGCGGGCGCCACTACCGAGAAGGCCCTCTGCCTGGTTCCCTGTAGCTTTGCTTCTCGCAATGAGGGAACCGCCAGAAGGCCCTTGGTGCTGAACCTCAGCGTCTGGGCAGAACAAAAAAAGCTGGTACGATACAATCCATTAGAACATCATGCACAAGCAGTGGTGGCTGGTGCCCATTGGGACTGGTGGGGCAGAATGCAGGGAGCCCAACACTAGGTGGAGCCAGAGCCAGTGACAGGTGGGGCCAACTAATTCTAGATTTGCTCCCATCCTCCTTCCTGCTGAGTTCTTCAAGGGCAACCATGTGATTAAGGAGGAGGAGGAAGCTGACAGGTACCACTGCCACCTGCTGGACTGGTTCTAAGAAGGCAGGAAGGTGGCGGCAGGCTGGGGGCAGATTGGGATTGGTGTAGCAGTGCCTTATGTGCCCTAATGGATCAGCCTCCACTGTGTGCAAGTCGAACAATATCATATACAGTGGTACCTCGGGTTAAGTACTTAATTCGTTCTGGAGGTCTATTCTTAACCTGAAACTGTTCTTAACCTGAATCACCACTTTAGCTAATCGGGCCTCCTGCTGCCGCCGCGCCGACGGAGCCCAATTTCTGTTCTTATCCTGAAGCAAAGTTCTAAACCTGAAGCACTATTTCTGGGTTAGCGAAGTGTGTAACCTAAAGCGTATGTAACCTGAAGTGTATGTAACCTGAGGTACCACTTTATACTGAATGCAAACATTCTGGGTGTGACATCTGGTATGCTGGAACAATAGGGCTTTGTAGATGATTTAGAACCCACAAAGAAATAATCCTTGACAAAGAAGCTCCAACAATCTATTTCAAAATATTTCAGTTTTGATAGCTGCCACCTTGTTGACTTGAAAAAATATCCCTCTGAACAACCAACAAATCTGGAGGTATTTGAAGAGAGGGAAAACCTCTGGGCAGGGATAGAGGAATTAGTCTACTACACTCAGTCCATGCAATTTTCACGTGTGCCATTTCCACAAGGACTTTTGATCCTGTTACTTGCATTAATCTGCAACATTAAAAAAAAACCTTACAAAAGTTTGTGTTTAAAATTGTAAATATTTTTGAATGTATTTGCTCTCAAAATACACATTTCAAAATGTTAAATTTACCTCAAAATCTACATTTTAAAATACTTGTGGGATGGGAGCGGGATTTGAGCCAAGGACTGTGTGACAATATTTGGGGAAATGTAAAATCTGATGAGTATCTACATTCAAATCTGCATGATTGATTGGGTGACTCCTTAGTTATCGGATTCCAAAAGCATCCATACTTCTGGATCTATAGACTTAACACACTAAGGCTGTAATCCTATATACAATCTTCCTGGGAGTAAGATCCCTTGAACCCAATGGGACTTCCTTCTGAGTGGAAAGGTTCAGAATTGCACTTTAACTTAATTTGAAAGCTGACATTTAATTCTTTCCTTAAAACAAAAAACCCCTCTCATATAAGCTACCCTTCTTAATAAGACTTTTCCCATCCTGACTGTGTTCTTAAGACTGTCACCTTAGCATCCACTGCTCATTTGAAAACCTAGCTGGATTACCATTCCAAGGCTGAAACCAAAGCTTTGAAATAAATAGCCTTACTATTTTATCTCTTCTGGACTACCCACTTATTTGCCCTGTTCAGGGAAGTTTTTAATATGTAACGCTGTACTGTTTTTAACACTTGATTGGGAGCCGCCCAGAGTGGCTGGGGAAACTCAGCCAGATGGGCAGGGTATAAATAAATTATTATTATTATTATTATTATTATTATTATTATTATTATTATTAATAACATTTAGGGAACATACCAAATTTTGTCCTAGCTCAGGGCACCATATTACCAAAGTCCACCCCTGCTGTATGCCACAGTCAATCTATTACTCTTTGTTCCATTTCTCATTGGCACAGTAAGAATACTCTTGCTGGATTCAACCACAATTTTAATCTTGTCTAGAAGTGGCTCTCCAGATATTTTGGACTACAACTCCAACCAAACCACACTAGTGGCTAAGCTAGCTGGGGCTGATGGGAGTTTGAGTCCAGCATCATTCTAGACCTACTCCAGCATTCTATTTACAACAGAGAGAAAGCCAATGTGTCTTGACGTAAAGGAAATCCTCCTCCCCTAGTTGTTCATTCTGCTGAGTATTGAGTATTCATAGGTATATTGCTTCTGTACATTTAAAGTGAAGAAGGGTAAGCTATCCTTCTTGCTTTCATGCATTGCAAAGAGGAAATTGTGCCTGAAACACACATTATTATAAGCAAGTGAACATCAACAACATCTCATGAGAAGTAGCATTTATGGTTCTTCAAACAGCGATGCTTTACGGATCATAAAAAAATTATTCAATCTGGCATGGGGGTGAGTAGCAGCAGTGGTTTTTTTTGCTGCGTAGGGTGGGCTTTCAATCTCAGGAGGTTCTTTCACAGTTGTGAAAGGATATCCTTCCAAGCAGGGGAAGCTGGCTGGCTGAGCTACAAGTATGAGCAAGATGAAAATATGAAGGAGGATGTCACTGCCATTATTCCCACTAACCAGGGGACTTGGCAACAGGTGTGAGAGGGCTATGAACAAGAACCACCTTGGTGGAGACCACATAACTGTTCTGGTGTGGTGTCTGCCTATTAAACTTACTGGGGGCAGACAAGCTACAGCCATCTTAATTTCTTTAGAATGCCTCTGGACTGTATGTTGAGGCCCAGAGGCATTCTGGGAAAATTAAGGTGGTGGTATCTGCAGCTGCTTGATGCTTCTTCAAAAATGTGTATGAAAGCGGTTTTTTAAAAATTCCCGCAAACCAAAGGGAGGTGTTGGCATTTGGGCACTCTAAGATTTGGATGCTATCTCCCTGAACCTCCACTTGCTCCTGCAGCTGACAAAATGGTGGCCTAAGGTGCTTCAGTCAGTGCAGATGGGAAATGAGGAGATATGCTCTTCAAGGAAAAAGCTTGGGCAGACCAGACATGACAATGTTGTGGCCTTATGTACCCTGGCTGGACCTGCCTTGCAAGTCATGTGGGCAAAACAACAATGAAAGTGCTTAGACTATGCTGAAACGGCAGCCAGATGGCTTTTGAAACTGCTGCTAAAAAGAATTAACATTGGCACTGAGCCAAGGTGCTCATCATCTCATCATGCACTTGTTCAAGCGGATGAAATCATCATTCTTTGCACCAAACAGATGGCAGGATAACCTTGTGTACCTACAAACCCTCTGCAGTGATCTGTTGGTGACTTTAAATAGCAGCTGTTTTTAAACCAAAGTACTAAAAACAATGATAAGGCCGGCTTTAAGAATTGAAAGCCATTGCTATACATGTGATACACTGTTTGGTTTAAGTGTCTCTGGGCTCCAGAGTTCATATGTCACTATTTCCCCCACTTTCCATAAGCAGTTAAATGTTTGGACCTAAGTGTGCAAACCCTCTGTGACATTGGAGCAACTGGGCCAATGGCAGCCATGACACCCCAGGCAGTCCACTTTCTGTGATGTCAGAAAAGCTGAGCCAATGGCAACCAGTAGGCAGTCATGGCGACACTTCAGGAAAAGCCTTCGGTGACATCAGAACCATTGAGCCAATGGAATCCAGAAGGCAGATGTGAGATTGTTCAAGCAAGTCAATGACAGACATAATGCCTTAGACATTCTTTGGGGCTTCTGATATCACAAACAGCTTGCAAGTATAGGACTGGCTGGCAATTTGTTAGTCACAGTATGAGAAGTTTACTGTCTAATCAGAGCAGATGAGTTAAGCATCTAGTGAGATATGAACATTCATTAAAAGATCCTTAGCTTGTTTGTGTCATAGCTGTCAACTTTTCCCCCTTTTAAAGGGAAATTCCCTTATTCCGAATAGGATTCTTGGCAAGAAAAGGGAAAAGTTGACAGCTATGGTTTGTGTGCATCTCTGTGGGTAGGTCTGTCTTCTGTTCAGTATTTGGTGGGAATGAGCCATGCAGCTTACATGTTTTTCAACCCATCCAAATTTATATGGCAGTTAGATACAAGATGTGGACATTCCTTGACACCCAGAAGAGCTAAAAAAAGAGAAGGTTTTGTTGAGGCTGTCATGTTACCCCCAAGTGGTTCCTCAACCAACAAGGCCAGCTCTACAATTAGGCAGAGCTTAGTCAAGTCATATTAGGTGTTGGGTGCTGGGGGGAGGGGCAGAGGGTGGCGGCAAGGTGTTGAAGTACAACCTGCCCTGTGTCCCCTAAGCCAGCCTGCTCCTCTCAGGAAGACACTGTCCCACTGTCAGTGTCAAAATAAGGCTCAGCTGCTAGTTCAAACAGCTTCTGTATGTTAAAGAGGGTCCACCACCTTGTTGTTTGCTTCAGGTGGCAAATGTCTTGGGGTGGCGCTGACCACCAAGAAATGCAAACTTTACAAGGGCAGGCAGCTCAGGTTCCCAGTAAAGGAACGATGCCAACTGGCAGTCCTGAAGGCCAGAGGCAGCAAGGTGAACTTGGGAGATGAGCATCAGCCCACCTCACAATTTGCATGTTAGGATGGCCTCCAACTAAGTTCTACAGTGGTACCTCAGGTTAAGTACTTAATTCGTTCCGGAGGGCTGTACTTAACCTGAAACTGTTCTTAACCTGAAGCACCACTTTAGCTAATGGGGCCTCCTCTTCCGCCGCGACGCCGGAGCACGATTTCTGTTCTCATCCTGAAGCAAAGTTCTTAACCTGAAGCACTATTTCTGGGTTAGCAGAGTCTGTAATCTGAAGCATATGTAACCTGAAGCGTATGTAACCTGAGGTACCACTGTACTCAGAGAACCAGTAAAGTGAATGAGCCTAAGTTAGCCGTGTCCAATGATTTCAATGGGTCTCCTCTGATTAGGACTAGCACTCGATGCAACCCTGAGGGAAAACCAGAGCACAAAAGCGGGAAGGAGTCTTGTTTCACTTTAAAGACTAGCAGACTTATTGTGGCTTTAAGTGTTTATGGACCAGAGACCAATACATCAGGTGGAAAATACAAGCACATACACAAGAGATACCCACACAGAGACACAGAGGTATAAGGGGTGGCAGTGGTGGTCCACAGTGAAGCCCAAAGTTGGTGGAAGGCAAAAGGTAGAGTCTCTGACACATTTGCCCCATGCTTACAACCTATTTTCTCTGTTCTAACAGTAGATAGCAAAATTGGAGTAAGGTGCATTATGGGTATTGGAGGAGGGATCCAAAAGGCCACAAAATGGAGATCTTCCCATTACTGCTTTTTTCAGTGACCAATATCTGTCACAGCTGCTCCCTGTGGGGATGTGGAATGGGGTGAGCACTTGTCCCCATGCCCCTCCCAGCCTTCCCAAATTCAAACTGAAATTTCTCCATTGAGAACTCTGGGTTCAGCCTTAATCTTAGTCATCTGACAGCTTAAATCAGCCTTCCCTCAACCTACTGCTCTCCAGATTCTTCTTTGTTGTCTTCTTTACTTCAATGCTTAACAGTCCCAGCCAACATAGTCACTGGTCTGGAATGATGAGAGCTGTAGTCCAGCCACATGCAGGCAACCAGGTAAGGCTGGGTTAGAGACATGAATCAACTGAAAATACGTTGATATAGGTGCCTATATCACTTGTAAAAACAGTGCTAAACCCTGCAGATAGAAAATGCTACCTTACATTTCTTCACGTGAGAACGAATGAGAAAGGACTGTTCTAAAAAGGAAACCCACTGTGACACATGGGCACCACCTGTATTCAGTATTTCAGCTTCACTTTATTTTTAACTTTTAAGTCCCACCCACTTAGCCTTTGACCTTGTCCATTTGGAGTCTTGGCCAGGTCTGAAGCCTGCCCTCAGGTTGAAAGAGGTTCCCCACCCTTGATCTCTGAAGAAAGTTTATTTAGGACAATTGCTTTTCTCGTAAGCAATTTTGTGCAGATTGAATTGATGGCTCAATTAAAACTTATCTGATTAATTAAGCAAGGGAGCATTTATCGGTATATGTGTGTCAGAGAGACAGAGAGAGCAATGAGGCAATACTTCTCAGCAGACCATCTTCATTTTTGCCCGTCTCTCCCAACGGAGGGCCATTTTGATTAAAATTCTCTGTCGCTATTTCATGAGGGCCTCCACTCCCCCCACTGTTGCCCCAAACCACAAAACCCTGGGACAACAATGAGACCATCCGGGGCATTATGAGGGGGTACCAGGATGCCATCACAGAAGCTCTGCTCTTGATGCTTTTGCTGCTTGCAGAACAAAAGAAGGAACCCCCCCTCCAAAAAAGACTATTGGTGAATCCCAACCCCCCCCCGACAATGTTTGAGGAAACACCCCTTTTTCTGCCTCTGTGAACAGGGTGGAGCTTTTTTGGAAGCCATTCCAAACTGATGACACCACCTCAGGCACCTCTGAGTTCCTGCCACAATCCTACCACAGATCTGTTTAAGGTGCCCCAAGGTGGGCTTTCTGTGGGGGTGGGGTGGGGTATATTCACACCATACCTTTAAAGCACTATGATACTACTTTAAATCATTATGTCTCTCCCCCCCCAAGAATTATGGGAGCTGTAGTTTCTAAGGGTGCTGGGAGTTGTTAGGACACCTCTAGTTCTCTCACAGAGCTACAATTCCAGAGTGGTTTAGCAGTCAATCCCTTTTCTCAGGAAACTCAGGGAATTGCAGCACTTGGCAGGGGGATAGAGGCCTCCTAACGATACCCAGCACCCATAACAAACTACAGCTCCAAGATTTCTTGGGGGAAAGCCATGGCTGTTTAAAGTGGCATGGTAGTGCTTTAAATGTATGTTGTAAATGGGGCCTGTGTATGTGTGCGTGTGTGTTAGAAAGAGAGAGAGAGAGAGAGAGAGAGAGAGAGAGAGAGAGAGAGAGAGAGATATTACTGTTAACAGACTTAATATGACTACCTAGGAGTGATTAGTGGGAAGGGGCATCACTTTCCGGAAGCAGGAAGCATAACGTGGCAGTAAGGTCAACGTTTTGTGGGTGTGCAGATGAGAACACCAGATTGGCTCTGTCGGTGCACATGTGCCGTCCTGACCTCCCCACCACCTCGCCCCTTCCCAGTAAGTAACAGCTCCTGTGGTTGCCCCTCTGGAATTTGGCAGGATCAGAGAAACACTGTCATTGTTTTTTGTTTTTTTTAAAGAAAAACAGGGTGGGAATTTTGCTCCTGCTCAGAGACATTCTGAGCTGTCTTCTTCCAAGTCTCTTCAGTTCACCAGCCTTCTCCTTCACTTCGCTCCTTGTTAAAGGTTTGTCATTACTGTGTTACTCTTAATAAACTTTTTTTTTAAAAAAAGGACCCATGCACGCAACCCCCACCCCCAAGGAATCATTGCCAAAATATACACTATACACAGGCGAGTCCATCCATTCACATGATATGTATATGTACAGAGTCTCTAGGAACAGTCTGCTGGGTGCAGTGCACAGGGGACCAGAGAGAAGGGAGGCATGTATTAACAGACACGAGCCTAAACCAATCATGGTTTCAAGCACTTCCCCTTTTTCTCCCGCCTCTGCAGTTTCCTGAGTCGCCGAGTCCAGGCATCCCTCCACTGGATCACCAAGCTGTTCTTGTCAGCCATTAGTCCTGGCCGGTCGGTGGGGTTTTCGCTGATCCCCATGACCAAGTACTTCCTGCTGATTTGGATCTTGGGGCATTTGCACGCCAGGTCTTTCATGTGGATCCACAAGAAGTTGTCGCCCCTTTTCACCCGTTCGTCTCTGCACTTGTAGACTGAGAGGATGTTGACAGTGAACTTGGCCCAGTTGGCCACTGTCTCCATGTCTAAGACGTTGACTTGGACAACTGCAGGGCAAGAAAGGAGAGAAAGTGAGGCCACAGGTGGCAAGGAACTGATGCTGAATATGTGAAGCTATGTAATAGAATTAAACTTACAAAGAGTTGTTGAGCAATCATGAGATTTCATAGTCATGTCCCATGCATCAGTTTCTTATGCTGTTTTCAAACGAGCTGCACCAGTTGCCAGTATTTTACCAAGTGAAGTTGAAAGTGTTACTGTTAGCGCATAAACCCTTAATGGCCTAGGACCAGCTCGCCTGAAGGTTACCTGCCTTCTAACCTGGCCAGACCACTGCAAGAATGTGGAGAAGCCCTCCTGACTGTCTCACAGTTATCTCTTTATTTGTTTAGTTTCTACACAAATCAAAGCTTTTAGCAGCATAGGGGCACAAGTAAAGATGCAACTCTATTCCTACTGAAGTCAGCCAGGTGTGTACAATCAAGATATCTCATTGCCCACCAAAACTGCATTTGTTTTTAGAGAATTAGTTTGAATCAATTATTCTGGATTTTATGATTTTATAGTTTGCGGGTGGGACTCAGCTGAGTCCCACCAGCAGAAGATCTGAGTGAGAAGAAATGTCCATCTAGCCCACCTTCTTGTTCTCACAGTGACCAAGCAGATGCCTCAATGGGAAGCCCTACTGATGGCACTTCAACTTTAAACAGGGTCTGAACTGACCAGCCCCTTAAAGCACTTCTTTAAACAGAGGTGGTCAACGATGCAATAGCACAGCAACCTGCAATTCGCAGCAACTTGTTCTTACTCCATTCATAGTCATATCAGAGGCAAGCATTACATGTTTCTGAGATTTGCACTCTGAGTCAAGGAATGCAGCTTTGGGTGACCTTCTCAAGGCGGTAGATCATCTGTTATCATCTCCATGTTTCTACACCCAACCCTCCAAGCGTCCCTATTTTCCAGGGACAGTCACGGATTTACAGAAGCCATCCTGGAATGTCCCACTTTTCCTTAGGTCATCTCTATTTTCAATGGAGAAATGTTGTAGGGTATGGAGTTATGCAACCCCTTAGCCAAGGAGATAAGTACTATACAACCTTTAGAAGACATCTGAAGGCAGCTGTGTATAGGGAAGTTTTTTAATGTTCAGTTTTTTATTCTGGTCTTATACAGATTGGAAGCTGCCCAGAGTGGCTGCAGCAACCCAGTCAGATGGGTGGGGTATAAATATTATTACTGTTGATATTATTATTATGGGATAGGACATTCATTGGAGAAATGTTGGAGGGTATGCTACGCTACTGTTATTACTAGCTTTTTTGTGCTACAGCATTGATTTTTTTTTAAATTATGGGGTTCATATATTTTGTTTATATTGATGCCTTGTAGATCCTGATAGACCGAAAAGCAGGGAACACAAATGTATTTAAATAAATGATCTCTGATCACAGTTATCTGCAAGGCTAACTGCCTTTGCAGAAGATATTGTTTAAAAGCCAAAACACTTCTCGTCTGCCACCCCGTCTCACGTCCATCTTCCCGTTCCCTTCCACCTTGCCAAAAACATCTTTTCTGTCTGAGCCAAGGAGTTCCTGTGGGAGATCAATCACAAACCACAGCCTCTTTTAGGGATCCTCCCTCTGCTCCAAAGAGTGAATGTGCTTGTGTCAGGGTGATTTACAACCTGCCGTCAGGATGTCCTGAGTCCAAACTTCACACACATCCCATCCCATTCAAACCCTCTCACCCCACACACCTTGCAAAACAAGGGGACTGGGAAGAAGAGAGGGTACTTTTTAACATATTTGGCAGACAGGGAGTGACTGTGGGTTTAGGTGAGAAGGGGAGAGGGTCCAGCAAGTTTTCCTAGTTGTGTTTGTGTGTGTGTGTGTGAGAGAGAGAGAGAGAGAGAATTTCAAAGTGGAGAAATAGGGCAAGATCGGCAGCCCCTGAAGCCAGGAGCGTGTAACAAGCACAGGAAACATGGGGAAAATGTCCCGTACTAATTTTGTTGTCATCTTTGCCATGTCACTCTTGTTTTGTCAATCCCTGTTTGGAATCTGATCACCGGGAATCAGCAAAACAACTTCGCTCGTGTCATATTGCTTGTGTAACAAACAGCAGGGCACGGGTAGGTTTGGATCCATTGAATTCAGTGCAGATCCCACTGGGAGGTGGCTAATGTCCAGGGCCCAATCCTCAGAGCCCTGGAGTTGCTGTAGCAACCATCCCTCCTCTGCCACGACTTTCCACCATAGTCAGCTTGAGCCAGCAGGGATATATGGGGAGGAGGGGAGAGAAATGGAATAGCTGAGTGGCCTTTGATTTCAGCATTCTGAGCACCCAAAGGCCATATCTGAGCTTGAGATATAGTCCGCATTTGCACGATACATTCGAAACAGTCATACATTAAAAAGTTATGGCTCCCCAAAAATAATTCTGAGAACTGTAGTTTGTTATGGGTGCTGTGAGCTGTGAGGATACCCCTAGTCCCCTCACAGAGCTACAGTTCCCAAAGTAGCTTAACAGCCAATCTTCTTCTCAGGGAATTTAGCTCTGTGTGTGGGAATAATACAACTCTCGGCAGTCTTAACAATCTATAGTTTCCAGGTTGGGGGGGGGTCATGATTGCTTAAAGTGGTATAATACCATTCTAAACGCAGATGGAGTCTAACATATCTAGTTAAAATGACCTCATGAAGCAAAAGGTAGATTTCAGTGATCTGGTGATTAGTGCCCCCACCTCCATCACAGAGGTTTGATCAGCAGCTTGTTCAAAAACCCGAATCAGAAGCCAAATTAGTACTCCATATGATAATCTAGGCTCTTTCTGGCCTACTTACAGCAGTAGAAGCCAGTCCATTATAGCCCAACCACTATCTGCCTAAGCCACCCCTACCTGCTAGCCTGCCTTCCTGCTTAGAACCAGTCCATCAGATGGCACTGCCTATCACCACCTTCCTCCTCTCTAGTCTCACTGTTAGTGCTGTAGAACTCAGCAGGGAGGAGGATGGAGAGAAAACAAGAATTATCTGGATCTGCCTGCCTGTCGCTGGCTCTGGCGCCACCTACAGTTGACCTCCCTGCCTTCCACCCTCCTACTGCCAATGGGCAACAGCTACCACCTGTGCAAGATACTGCCTAAAATTTGTGCTCAGGATCTCCTGCAAATTTTATTTTAAATTTTAATAGTGGCTGTAGGCCCCCTGAATAGGATCAGGGACATGGCACCAGGCAAGAAGGGTTATTTGTCTGTTTTGTCTGTGGGGTGTTGAGGGCAGGGGTTTGTTTGGGAAAAGAGTGTTGTGCTGTGGCCCCAATCTGATTAATGACCCTTTGCTGCTTCTATTATATTTAGGTGAGAGAGATTGAGGTCCTGATCTCATCTAAACATGTATCAGGAGGACTTCTCAGAGGTGGAGCTAACTGTTCCAGCACCTGGAGAGACACACATGCTGTGTACCTGTGGGGGCGGGGCTAGCTGCCCACAGGGGCGCCACCTGTGGCAAGCATCCCAGGGGGGTGCTGCCAGCAGTGAGTGTCTGGGGGTGGGGCGCCGATGTCACCCCCCTCAGGGATGTCACCCAGGGCGTGCCGCCCCCACCGCACCTCCCTTCTTCCACCACTGGGACTTCTGAGCCCAGAGATCTTACAGTCCGCAGCTGGTGCTTCTTAAATACTTATTTGGAAACCACTGACCAAAAGGTAGGGCAAGTTCCCAGATAGGAAATTCCTGGTTTGACCTTTACATTCTGAGAAACCCTTTTGCATTAGAGAAAGGAGAGCTGCTCCTTACCGTAATCTTTCTTGCAGTACTTTTTCATGTTAATTTTGTAGTTGCCTTTGGCTGGTTTGCAGTAGGAGTCACAGTCTGCAGGAAAATACAAGGGGGAAATACAATTAGGATGACAACTAAGAAGTCAGCAGGGCGGCAGCAACATCATAGTGAGGGATGGACAAAATTATCCATTTCTGTTTCTCAGTCTTTCTAGTCATTTCCACAGTTCTCTGTATTGCTGCATCAGTTGCCAGTGTTCCTTGCCCACCAGCCCCCCCCATTCCCCATTCCCTCAGCACCCATGGGGTTGGGAGTACAGTGGTACCTTGGTTTACAACCATAATCCGTTCCAGAGGTCCGTTTGTAAACCAAAACAGGTTGTAACCCAAGGCACCAATGGGGCCTCCCAAAAAAATTTGTTCGTTATCCCCCCCAAATGGGTTGTAATCCAAAAAAAGGTTGCAACCTGGGACACGCACTTCCGGGTTTGACATGTTTGTTATCCAAAACGTATGCAAACCAAGACATATTCAGACCAAGGTACCACTGTAAAAGGAAATTTCTGCTTTGGACCCTAGTCATGCTAGGTCAAATGCCCTTGTAGTTGAGACTACACAGTATTAAACAAGCAAGCAAGCAAACAAACAAATGATATTTGAAGGAGACATTATTATTTAGAAGTCCAGCTTGTAAAACCCATTGAGCTTCAACAAAAGCTCTTCAAACCGCCCAAATGCAGCCTTTAGAGTGATGTTCAACTAAATTTTTCTTCAGAGTAGACCCAATGAAACATGACTAAGTTAGCTCCATTTATTTCAGTTAGTCTACTTATTTGAAAACCACCCTTAGTTTTTAGTTAGAAAAGCAAACAATCTTAAACTGTTGGCATGAAGTAGGAGCCAAAGAAAATGAAAGAAGTACCCAGCTTTTGCTTGATTTTAAATCATTCTCTTGACTTCCTGCACTAAACTTTCATTAAAAATAGTATAATCTGAAAGCCTCGCCATCAGCTCATTCCCTTGCCATAGCAAGGATAGTTCATCAGTTGCTCTGGTGTTTTGATAGACAACATCACCTCTGAATAAAGTTCCACAATGGCAGTCCATCACAATGCATATAGCTAAGTGCTTCTAAGCTGGAGCTCATCTGGGAAAACAAGCTTGTGGAACACTTTCCCGCCTCTCTGCCTTGACACCAGAAGAGCAAGGAAAATTTAGCAGCAGCCTTCCTGATGTGGGCCCTGCTGCCTTACCCACAAGGAGGGAGTTAAGGAGGCAGTGGTTTCAGTCCCATCCTATGTTTGTCGCAACCAGTGCTGCTTCTGTTCTGCTGCAGTTCAGCTTCTGCTAAAACCTACATTACTCTATTCACTACCCACTATGGCCGAAATGACTTATGTCATTAACTTCAGTGCATTTCGGTGGAAGGAATGTATCAAAAGCAAAGTAGAAAATGATCTAATTATTTATGCAACATTTGCGGACGAAAAAAATATATCCCACCACAACAGTGACTATTGCTTGTATTCACTTGCATGGTTTCCGTTTCTGTCCTTGGGTGAACGTGTGAAATATTGCATTTTCTGCTCCTGTTTCTGATGGAATTTCACAAAATCCCTCCCCACAAGCAGCACAGGCACCTGGCATTAAACAGCCTGTCCATGTCAGGATCCAAACTCCCCTCCTATCTTGGCCAACCCCAAACCTCCCCTCCCTCCCTCCCCCCATAAACATTATTTTAGTAATAAAAAGCAGAGCGACAGAGACATTTCCTCCCCCTTGCTCTCCCCCCACAATTCCCTGTCGCCTATCCTTTGAACGTCTCAATTTGCCTCTCTTCAAAGGTTCCGCTTTTTTGGCTGTGCTTCACCCCCCCATCTTTTTTCTAAACCCCATTTTTCTTCCTTCTTTTCTTCCTCTCTCTCGGGTTCCTTGGCCAGCTTGGCTGTGGCTGGCACCACCTCCTCTGGGTCGGCTGGCACCATCTCCTCTGGGATGGGGCACACAGTCAATGAAGTTCCCTTTTGGGGTTTTCTTTCTTTTCTTTTCTTGGTGCTTGTGAATTGCCAGAGGCTTTGGAGAAAGAAAGTTTGCGGGGGACGGCGGGGTGGGGGGGAAGAGAAAATACACTTATCTACATACCCACAACCTCTTGGGCATGCCAACTTTGTTGAGGAGAAAGGGCAGGGTCCCAGAAAGAAATGCGGCCCCAGCTGGGCCTCGGCTGCTCTTGCCATTTCCACTTTGCTCCCTTTTTTCATCCCGGTTTTTATGCTGCCTGCTCCAAATTTGTCTTTGCTAAAAACCACTCAGCATGGAGCTAATTCTGCCCCAAAGCAGAGTGAGCAAAGCTACACAATCCAGACTGCCCCTTTCCCACCTCGGCCAGGCCTGCAATGGCCGGCCCTTTGTTGGCTTTGTTTTTCGCTCCCAGCTCCTGTTTTCATGGGGCAAAAGTGCCAAGCCAAACGCCAATGAGCTGGATGACGGCAGCTGGATCAGTGCACTGCCTTTTCTCCCTCCCTCGTTCTCTCATAGCACTTTCCCCCTCTTGCCTCTTTTGAGGGCTGTAGCTGAGTGGCAGAGCAACTGCTTTGCATGCACAAGGTTCCAGGTTCAATTCCCAGCATCTCCTGGTAGGGCAGGGAAAAGACCCACCTCAAAAATCCTGGAGAGCTGCTGCCATTCAGCATAGATGATGCTGAACTAGACAGTCCAAAATGTTGATTGCCCCCTCCCCACAATCCACCTGTCACCATCAAGATCTTTTGAAGTGGTGCTCAGAGATTTGGAAAGTCAGATTAAAAAAGAAGGGGAGGAAGCTGGGGAGATAGAAAGATGAGGGGGAACAAAATGTTTTCTTTTAAAAGCATTAATTGGGGCAGTCCAAAAGTCATAATCCTCCACTCACACACACTCATCCTCCTGTCACTCTCAAGACCGTTTGAAGAAGTGCTCAGAGATTTGGAAAATCTGATTGACAGAGAGATGGGGGAGTTGAGGCACAGAATCCTGTGAGGCTGACTATCTTTCAGCAGGCCCACCTACAGTAGCTTGAAAGTGGTGCAAGCTTTCCAAGTTCTACAGAACTCTTTGTACAGCAAAGTGAGAACTCAGGGCACAAGCTGTTGCCGTCTTTGAAACTCCTGGTTGGGACAATGAGCTATCAGCTCCTTGCTTCTGTTTCAGACTTAGGCTGTTTCTTTGATGTGGCCAGGAAAGAAAGAGTGGCTGAGTTCCAGTTCCTGCTGTCCTACTCCATGAGATTCTCACAGTCTCTGAATAGAGCTGATTGCTGCTGCTTACTCAGCCACTATGCCAAACTCCTCGTTCTAGCCCAGCCACTGCATGTAGTGCTCCTTTGATATGGTCAGTCTTAGCTGGAGTGAAAAAAAGCTTTGTAATGACCCAACAAGGAGGGCCTCATGACCTACCTGTGGGTCCCAACCCACTGGTTGAAGACCTATGTTCTAGAGAAGCTCACAGGTCACTGTCAAGCCTGTTAAAACCAACAATAATATCAGTTCCCCTTTTAATTTAAAAACTTAGTGCTGTTGCCTACATAGGGAGTCCCCCAAGAATCTAGAATCAACTTGGTCTTTTAAATGGCCTCAAAGCAGGGATTCCCATTGAATTAGAGGACTCCTTCATATAAGAGGACTGTCCTCCATAAAGTAAGGGGGCCTGCCCACACTGCCCTACAACAGGGTGTTCTTCTGACGGGGTAGGAGAATGAGATGGTTTATGGAAGACAGTAAACACAGCATCAGAGTCATTTTGTCGGGAAGAAGTTAACTCGCCACAGAAAGGATCCACGTTATCACAAATGAGAATACGTCTATTCATATCCACCAAGTCATTGACAAATGAGTTGATACATTCGTGGCGCCCTCGAGCTGTGGGCTGCTGCAGCATGATCAGGACAAGGGAACGTGTCTAGCATAAATAAAGCCTAAGTGAAGAGCATAAGAAAGGAGTTGTAGGCACTGCAAAGGCGAGGTTATGTTTTGTTGAGTCTCCATTTGCTATGACTAAAATTTTTCTTCCAAACGGCTGACTATATTTGGAGTTACGAAGATAGTTGCTTAGTCTAGTTTTGCAGGGAGAGGGAGAGGTTCCGAGCCAAAGACGCCCAGATAGAGATACCATTTTCATCGTTTTTATTTTGCATGTCTCTGAAGCGGCAGAAGATGTGGGTGTCATCAAACAGATTTCAGAGCCCACAGCAGCAGTGGAGTGGGGGGCACCTTTTGAGGCCTGAGGGCCCCCTTCCCTTCTGGGCAAACTCCAGGGGTGGCACATGCCAGAGGGAGAAGTAGGCAGAGCAACAAGTTTACTCTCACAACTCTCTCTGTCCACACAAGCAAGAAGCACCACCAGAGTTCAAGGACACATTATAGCCCAGGAGAAACACACCAGTTGCCCTCCATGAACAGATATCTCATAAACTAAAAGTATCTAAAGGGAGGATTTTACTTCTTGTATGAACATTGAGGCACATGGTCAATATCACCTGCATATGCAAACATGTGGCTCATCAAATACCTTATGGAACCTTTATTCTCAATAAAGATGGAATTCCCAGGTGAATAAGGTAAAGGTAAAGGACTCCTGGATGGTTAAGTCCAGTCAAAGGTGACTATGGGGTTGTGGCGCTCATCTCGCTTTCAGGCCAAGGGAGCCGGCGTTTGTCTACAGACAGCTTTCCAGGTCATGTGGCCAGCATTACTAAACCGCTTCTGGTGCAACAGAACACCATGATGGAAGCCAGAGCACACAGAAATGCCATTTACCTTCCCACTACAGTGGTACCTATTTATGTACTTGCACTGGCGTGCTTTTGAACTGCTAGGTTGGCAGGAGCTGGGCAGAGCAACGGGAGCTCACCCTGTTGTGGGGATTAGAACCACCGACCTTCTGATTGGCAAGAGGTTCAGTGGTTTAGATCACAGCGCCACCCGCGTCCCTAGTGAATAATGCATTTATTTCTATAGATCTTTATTCTTTGTAAAGACAATATTTGTATGAGTTAATATTTTATTATCCATTTGGAGCTTTACTGTATCTTCGTACTTTTGTCCTTCAGGCTGTGATGCTTTGTGGTTTATATTTCTGGATCTTTGTTTTATTTCTTTTTGTTATGTTTTCACTTTTTAAAAACACATACACACAAATGAGTGAAGTATTAAATAGATAAAAAAGACACAAGGAGGGTGCAAAGCAGGGCTGGTGCGTTGTGTGGGCTGAGGCTGGGGTGGGGGCTTGGGGAGAGTCCCAAAAGCCAGACAAAAAGGACTGGAGGGCCACATCTAGCCTCAGGACCTGAGATTCTCCATCTCTTCTGTAGCAGAGTATGACAATGACATACAGCAGCTTCCTAGGACCCCAGCAAACTGTGACCTAAATCGCCTCCTTTTGGATTTGCCAAAGCTGGAAAGTGTGCACAGGTACTGTCAGAACTCCCTGCTTGATGGAAGATGTGCAGAAGGTTAAAAAGAGGGAGCAGGAGAAAGACGGACCTGGCAGTTGAAATGGTTCTTTCAGAAACCAAAAGACCAAGCCAAACTGAGTTGCCAGCAATCCAAATTGAAGAGACGCTGCCAGAACTCTTTGCGACCATAAATCTTTGTCCCTGTTTTGTATAATTTTTTTTAAGTGCCACAAGATGTAAACTAATCTGCTCAGTTAGAAAAACATGGGTTTTAAATATATATATATATATAAGGGGGGGATTGGGGCAATCTTTGGCAAAAGGTTTCAGTAGGGGGGAAAAGTTCTTAAAAGGACTGGAAATTATTACGATGATTATTTATAAAAGCTATAAAAATCCCCCCGTGAGTGTAAAGTCTGCACCACCCCCTCCTCTCCCCTAATCCAGAGCTCTGCATTGCCTTCCTATTCACACCCTCTCACCAGAAATGAGCGAGTCTTCCCAACAGACAGCAGGAACGTGACAGCAAGGAACATAGATGGTCCTGACAAGAAGGATGACTACAATCGCAAGGACAGCTGAGGCAGTGGGGATCAGGATGGGTGAATTACTTTCACTTGCTACAAGAAAACCAGGGCTTCACTTGAGCCTACCAGCACCAAGCTAGGCTCTCCAAACCTGCTTTCAGTATGAGACCTTTGCCCCTGAACTTCTTGTGTCAGTTTTTCACATAGTTCAGGAACGGCTCTCAAGTTATCTGTTGGACTCCAAATCCCATCAGCTCCTGTCTGCATGACAGATGGTCAGAGATGATGGCACTTGTAGTCCAGCAACATTTGGAAGCACCATGTTGGCTGTCCCTGATGCATTTCTGTCCAACTCTCCTGCAAAAGAAGACTCTACAACTGAATACAAAAGCAGAAGCAGGCAAGTCTCCCGTGCACCTGTCAATTTGCCTTCTGTGCCACCATTCAATAAAGATAATGGTGGGACATAGAGCCCCTGTGGATGTTGTTGGACTACAGCACCTATCGGCTCTAACCAGCAAGGCCAATGGTCAGGGATGCCAGGAGTTAAACTCCAGTGGTATCTGGAGGAGCACAGGTCCTGCATCCCAACAATATACCAAGCTCCAGTGGCAAAGGTCATGGCTGAGTAGGATTTGTGATTCTACAACTGCACTGTGCAGCTACAGAATTTGGTAACTGGTGCTATATAGCATATAGTCAAAGGCCCCTACATAAACTATCAAGCACTGCAATATACATTGAGAGTTCCTTGTGAAGAAGGATTGTCTCCCTAGGTACTAACTTTGGAAGGTCAACTTCAGGTATCTTGACAGACAGGAGACAAGCCACACCATCAAATTTCTGCTGTAGACTGCCTCTTTCTGTGACGCTTGCTCGTATGATGCTTTGGGGTGACCTTTGGCTATGGGGTTGGGAAATTTCTGAAGTCTTTAAAAGTTGTTACACACTTTTGTTCTGGGTCATCACTCTGTTGCAACAGAAAATAAAGACCTGCCTTGCATTCTTCAATTGGTTCCTGCCTCTACTCATTCTTCTCCGACTGATAATGAACTTTGGGGATAAAGGTAAAGGGACCCCGGACCATTAGGTCCAGTCGTGACCGACTCTGGGGTTGCGGCACTCATCTCGCTTTATTGGCTGAGGGAGCCGGCGTACAGCTTCCGGGTCATTTGGCCAGCATGACTAAGCCGCTTCTGGCGAACCAGAGCAGCACATGGAAACGCCGTTTACCTTCCCGCTGGAGCGGTACCTATTTATCTACTTGCACTTTGTGCTTTCGAACTGCTAGGTTGGCAGGAGCTGGGACCGAACAATGGGAGCTCACCCTGTTGCAGGAATTCGAACTGCCGACCTTCCGATTGGCAAGTCCTAGGCTCTGTGGTTTAACCCACAGCACCACCCGCGCCCTGACTTTGGGGATACTTGGCTGTCCGAACTTTGGGGATACTGGGCTGTAAAAGCCAACTCCATTTCCCCCCTCTTATATCAGTATCAATCCTTGGCTCTCTGGTTCTGTATTGCGTTCTTAGAACGCAAGAGCCCTGCTGGGTGAGGCCGAAAGACTCATCTAGTCCAGCAACCTGTTCTCAGTGATGTTCAGCAACTAGTATTCAATATCATACCTTTACATCCTTCATTTAAGTGCTAAAAAGCAGCTCCGGGTATATGTGTGTGTTTGTGTGCAGTGGAGGCAGGGAGGCAATAGAGACCAGGAAAATCACATGGGGGAGAAAGGTTTAACCCCCCTTCCCTAGTTGTAAAGTTCTAGATGGGTGGCGCCTGCGCCGGTTTCATTTACTATTAAAAACAATGACCCATGGATCTCTTAATGTCATCTCATGTGGGTTTAGTCCCAAGCCCCTCCTTTTTAGGAAGAGCTTTTTTTGAGCAGCTTACTAGAGCTGGCTACGTCTTATAGTGATACTTCAAGCTGTTGTTTTATTTGTCTTTGGTGGCTGTTCCATTTCTCTGTTTATAAAGTTTGTATGTATTTTATCTTAGTGGACTGTAATAAGCCTTTGGCTGGGAATCAGGATCTAAAAATGAACAGGATCTAAAAATGAATAATACAATATAAATTAAAGATACGGGAGCCCAGCTCTCCCCCCATCTACCTCTCTCCCTCTGTGTGGGCCTATGTCCACACGTAGACTAACCATAGAAGACCACCTTCCAAACTGGGTTGCTTGCAAACTGACTTGATTTGTTTTTAAGATAAAACGTGTGCCAAAATAATGTGATCTTTGTGTGTATTTTTAAAAAGGCATATTGCTGTGGAATTGGGATGGAAAAGACTCGTGAATGAACAGGTATGTTTCTGAATATAGTGGTACCTCGGGTTACATATGCTTCAGGTTACATACGCTTCAGGATATAGACTCCGCTAACCCAGAAATAGTGCTTCAAGTTAAGAACTTTGCTTCAGGTTGAGAACAGAAATTGTGCTCTCGCGGCGCGGCAGCAGTGGGAGCCCCCATTAGCTAAAGTGGTGCTTCAGGTTAAGAACAGTTTCAGGTTAAGTACAGACCTCCGGAACGAATTAAGTACTTAACCTGAGGTAACACTGTACCAGTTGCTGGGGGGTCACAAGTGGGGTAGATGCAGGGCTTTTTTTCCCCAGCCGGAGCTCACCAAAGCTCAGTTTCGGCACCTCTCAGGTGGGTGCCATTACCAGTGCTTTTTTTCCTTAAAAAATGTTTAGGGGTACTCTCATTTTCCTACTCATATTGAAATACTGCCCCTCAATGAGGCCAAACTTAGATTCACAAAATGTTTAGGGGTATGTGTACCCCTGCGTGCCCCCAGAAAAAAAGCACTGGCCATTACCATTCTAAGAGAACAAGAGAGGAGTTTATGGTGAGTTTTTTTTCCTTGAAAAACAGAACTGGGTAGAAGGTTGTTGCATTCAGATCCTGTTTGCAGATTTCCCATTAGGGCATCTGTCTGGCCACCGTTAAACACGATGCTGGACTTTCTCCTTTTTTGTGCTCCAGAGCTTTCCCTGTGAAAACCTGCTTTTTACCACTGAATCGGAGCAAACAGGAATCTGTGGAAAACACAAAATTGCCATTTGTTCCAATTCAGCAGTAAAGAGCGGGTTTTCATGGGGAAATCTCCATAGCAAAAAGAAAGAGCTTCAAAGGCTGAACCTGTGCCTGGAAAGCATGGGACAAAATGTAAGTGTGGATAAGCCCTGCCTCTTGCATGCCTGGAAGGAGGACGGAGATGTATGGTATGTTCAGAAACCTCTGCTTTTTGTATGACTGGAATGCAACCTACTGTACAAAGCTAAAGGTTGCAGCCATTGGCTCTGTGCACTCTTGGATCTGGCTCCACCCACCACTGGGATGCGGCCCTCAGAAATTTGTCCATGTGGAAATGTTCCCCACTTTTGTGCTGTAGAGATGAGAGCTAGGAAGGAAGGAGAAGGATGAGGGAGGGAGAAATGGTCTGGGATTTGGAAAGGAGGAAGGAAGAAAAGGGGGAATGGAAAAATGGAAAGAATGTGATCAAAAGGGAAGGAAGGAAGGAATTCAATCCAGGATTTGGAAAGGAAGGATGTTGAAAAGGAAGGAAAGAAGACTATGAGAGCAAAAGAAGGGGGCAGGAAAGAAAGGAAAAGGCCTAATGATTTTCAAAACTCAGTTAATAAAAATATGCCTATGAAAGGCAGGAAATAGTTTGGGGAATTAGTAACGTAAGGAACTTTTTTTTTTTTTAGAAGGCTCAGTTTTGTGCAGTGTACCCTTCTCAGACTGTAAAATTAATTTCACTCCACATTTCTGTGAAGTGCAGAAAGAGAAAATGGAAAAAGAGCAACCAAAATTCATCTGATGTGGCCGGAGGTTGAGGGTAGTAATAGTTTTCCATGCAAGACAGTTTGAGGCTGGTGTGTTCACATGTATTCCAAGTATTCCAAGTACTATATGGAATCCCTTGATCCTTGGGTATTTGAAAATACTTGCTCAACCATACATCTGAAAAATGCTCCCTGAATTGTTTTGGGGATGAATCCAGGGTGAGGTGGGTTAATTGCCCTGTTTCAGGGGCCACATTTCAAGGCAATGGAATCCCCAGAGAATGCTGTGCTTTGCCAGGGAGATTCAGAATTTTAAGTTTTCTCTGGTTTTACATACTTTTATTCAGACTTCTATAATTTCTATTTTGTTTTCTTATGAGATTTTATTTCATTTTAGTCACTCTAATATTTGTTAAGAGCAATAACCCCTCCCTCTTAAGGGGCAAGGTGTGATTTGCCCAGGAAATTCAGCTTTCTGTTTGTTTATTTTGTAGTTTTTCTGGCGCCCTCCTTGTGGAACGCACTCCCATCAGATGTCATGGAGATAAAGAACTACGCAACATTTAGAAGACATCTGAAGGCAGCCCTGTATCAAACAATTTTTTAATGTTTGGTGTTATATCATGCTTTTAGACATGTTGGAAGTTGCTCAGATTGGCTGGGGCAACTGAGCCAGATGGGCGGGGTATAAATAATAAAATTATTATATTTATTTCTGCTACCTTGTCTCACTGTTATATTGTTAAACTCTGCATTGCAGTGCTCTAAGGACTAGAAACAAAGGAATCCGAATGTCTCTCATACAAGTCAATTCTGAAAGAAGGAGAAGGACCTGCCATTGTGTAAACCAGGGATGTGGAACTTCTGGCCCTCCAGAAGTGGTTGGGCTTCAGCTTTAGCCAGCATGGCCAATGGTTAGCAAGTGGGCAGGGCCGGATTAACCATTAAGCAAAATAAGCATGTGCTTAGGGTATCAAGGGAAGGGGGGGGCACCACAGAATTTTTCAATTGCCGGATTGTTAACATTGATGGTCACGAATTGCTCGGTTGAGCATTCATTTTCTCAGCAGAAATATATTTAAAAACCCCAACAGAACAACTATGCAACAAGGCTGGCTGGATGCCTTATCACTACTGAGTATAGAAGCAGATGGGTTACGTAATATTAGTTTTGAGGATCTGATCAAAGACTTTTGTATGGTTTCATTTCAAAAAACAAAATTTTAATTTAATGCTTATTGTTGTTTATATTTTGAATTAGAAATGATATGAGGGCACCAAAATCCTTTAAGTGCTTAGGGCCTCTAAAGGTCTTAATCCAGCACAGGGGTAGCCAACATGGTGCCTTCTGGGAAGTTGTTCAGACTAGAGCTTCCATCATCCCTGATCATTGGCCATGCTGGCTGGGGCTCATGAGAGTTAACAGTGTCCAATGACACTTGAAGGACACAACATTGATGACTCTTCTCTCAGCATATGTACACATGGCTCTGTTTACAAGCTGCTTTGCTGCTTTCAGGTATGATGGATTGACTCACCGCTGTGTGCCACTAGCTTACTGGGTTGCCAACCTAATCAAACAGCTTGCTAACTACGCAGAGGATTTGTTCCTTTCATTCCCTCTGGCAATTTCACTTTGGCCACCTTGGATCTTGGCGGGCGTCAAAGGTGCTGCTGCTGTAAGAACTATACCTGAAGCAATGCAGGAACACCAAGCCCAGGGGATGGAGATGGGGATGAGTTCTCCTACTGCCTTGTCTAGGAGCAGCAGGAGACAGATGCCTGCCTCTGTGCTAAATGAGGCAGAAAGTTGTTTTTTGGTTTTTTTGCACCAGCATGGTAGGCCTAAGACTGCTTGAATGTGAAGGGAAAGGAGGAGAGCAAGAGTCTATAAATTAAAAGCAGAGTCCATAAATGAGCTAAAGGGGCAAAGCGATGAGATTGCAAAGAGAAAGCTCAAATCAAACAGATTTCCAAATGCAGAAAGCTGAGGATCAGCTCACTCACACTAGTGTATCCATCATGAGGTACAACCCTATAAAAGTGTCAAATGGGGTTGGACGGGCATCAGAGAAGCTGCTTCGTAAGCACCACGATCCCTTGCCAGCTGCTGGTCTGGCAAATTTCCCCTCCCTGCCCCCATCCATGAGTCTTTCAAACTTTCAGAAAACCATGCCATTGCTTCAATTCTACAGATTCTATCCTGCCCATTTGCGGCAATTCCAATGCAATGGTTGCCCGGCTGGAACATTAAGAAAACTGATTCATTCATTCAAGGTGATCTGATATTGGGCTCGTCCACACTTCCACTTGTCTTGCTGTCCCCCCCCCCCCCGGGAAAAGCCCCTCTTTACCATAGAATTGGAGGAAACGTCAACCTGGGTTTTTTGTGGTTTGACGTTTGCTCTGATTCAGCGGTAAAGAGTAGATTTTCCTGGTGAAAGCAGTGTAGCAAACAGAAACCCACTCAGACTTGTGCCTAGCAAACACAAGACAAGCAGAAAACCTCTTGGACCCATGCTTTCTAGGACAAGCAGAAGTGTGGACAAGCTCACTGTTGGCTAATTTAAAGTTGTCTTCTTGGTTCCAAAGGATAACAGAGCATTGTGGGCATCACCTTCAACTCCTGATGTGATGGCCTGGCTATCTGAAGCATCAACAACTTCTATAGGGTCCTTTTTGAAGACTCTGATCATTAACTGAGTCCCTGCTCAGATCCCGTGGCCTTAGAAGCATAGAAAGCTGCCTTATACTGAGTCAGACCCTTGGTCCATCTAGCTCAGTACTCCCCACACTGACCAGCAGTGACTCTCGGGGATGTCAACCATGGTTCACTCCCAGTCCTACCCGGAGATGCCAGGGATTGAACCTGGGACCTTCCGCATGCAAGGCAGATGTTTTACCACTGAGCTATGTTTCTTTCCCAACCTTGCAAGACAAAGCAAGTGTTAACTAGGCTTCTGTGCAATGCCCTGCCAAGCAAGGTGGATTTCAGGCACTTGGTGAAGACATGACTCTTTAATAGGGGTGATTAAACAACATTTATGCTGCTGTAGGTTGTGTTTGCTTTAATGACTGCTCAATATGTTAATCTGTGTTTTATTGAGGTGCCTTTTTTTGTATACGGCAACTAACAAATGTAATAAGTGTTAATCATGATGACAAATCTGTCAATTTTGATTTCACACAGTTTCTCATTTTTTCTAATCTTAAATCCAGTTTACCCTATTTCTGCTCATGAATATATTTGCACTAGCTTTTTAAAAAAAGTTTGCATAAAAATTATTATTTCTGCCTATTTATATGCGTTTTTGCAAGCAATTTCCCCTTAGCAGCATCCATTTTTTAATGTTATTTCTATTAATACACACTTTTTTTTGCAAGCACCTTCCATCAATATACACATTTCTGTGCTCACTCTTTGGTGAGAGAACTGCATTGCAAATTTCAGAGAAGTGTGGGTTTCGAAAGAGAGCTGTGTTTTGGCTTGTGAATTGCTTTGCAAAGTGGAAATCTGAACAGTAGCACTGGGGACAACATGCCATCAGATTATATTCTGGGCTCCTATAGAATTCGTCTGATGTTCAAGGTGCCCTGTTCATTTTTTCCTCTTCAGGGAGGGAACCCCCCCCCAGCACACATCAGAGAGGTTGCATTGGGGGGTGGGAGGCAGGGGGAGCTCTTTAACATTTGCTAAGTCTGTGCTGCTCACCTGTATTGTAACATAAAAGCTTTATTGGAGCAGAAGGGGAAAATAAGATTAGAAACAGACGTCAATAAAACGGCTGCCCTCCCCCACCTCACCCCACCGCCCCAACTCTTTCCTCCGTGAACCTACTGCCAAAGCAAGCCTCTCCCAAATTGCCTTTTTCTCTCCTAAAAAACCATGCTCTCCACATCTGCGTCTCTCCTCCACAACCTGCCTAGCACCTTTATTCCATAGCACCCAAACTCCTTTTTCCACTTAAGCAAGTCTCAGTGGTGCAGCTAGGCACCTTCACCACCACCGGAGGAATGATATGAATTCAGCACTGCACTTGGCGGGGAGAACCCATTTTGTGGCATGCATCCAGTGGGCACTGAAAGGAAATAGGTGCCATTTGGTGTCAGGGTGTATGAGCAAGGAAAAGACACAGGAAGAAGACTGGTGTGTGTGTGTGCGCGCGCACACACTTTATTGGCCGTGCTTGAGAAGGAGATGGTGTGTGACATTGGGTGCAAGAGAGAGAAACTGTGGACAACTTTTCTTTTCTTTTCTTTTCTTTTCTTTTCTTTTATTTTCTGGAGGTGTCCTACCTATGGCTGTCCTGCAGATTTTAAACGTGTCTTTATTGTGCATTTGTGTGTGAGCCATTCAACAAGGTAGAATGAGCTGGCAGACTAAGGTGGCAATTGCAGCTACAGCCTCTAGTAATTTCTGGAGTTTGGTTTGCGGGGGACTTCTGAAAAATTCAGATTCCTAAGCAAGCCTTCATCTGTGGAAAAAGTGTGTGCTGGCTCAACAATCGGCAAGTTAGTAGCATGCCCAAGTGAGCATACATGCAGGTGGGGCAGATTGAAAAGGTGAGAGGTGGAGAGGCCTAGCGTGTGTATATCAGCGGCAGCTGAATAAGTGTGGATGTGAAAGAGAAAGTGGAAAAGATCCATAGTTGGCATAACAGGAAGGCTGCTGGGCTCCACTTCCATTAACTTTCATGAAATGTTTTTCACTCTTTGAACTTGGCACCGGCTCTCTATGTGTGTCTCTCCTCTGCTTGTATAATATGAAAGAAGAAAGTCCGAGTGGGTTTGCACATCTGGTTTATTTCTCCTGCCTTTTTTCTTTTAAAGGAATATTTTGTTTTAAAAAGAGATGTAACTTAATTAGGTGTTATGGCTGCAAATCTTTTTACTGCCGAATTCCTTCAAGAGCCATACACGGTAGAATTGTGGGCATAACAAAGCATTGAGGAGTGTGTGTGTGTGTGTGTGTGTGTGTGTGTGTGAGAGAGAGAGAGAGAGAGAGAGAGAGAGAGAGAGAGAGAGATCACCATCTGAAATCCTGGAGAGCTGCTGCCCTTCAGTGTAGACACTACTGAGCAAGACAGAGCCAATGATCTGACTCAGTAATTGGTAGAGCACGAGACACTTAATCTCAGAGTCATGGGTTCAAGCCCCACATTGGGCAAGATTCCTACATTGCAGGGGGCTGAACTAGATTACTCTTCCAACTCTGCAACTCTATGATTCCAAGATGGCTTCCTATGTTTCTATGAAATGTGCCCCTGGTCATCCAGTTTGGGCTGATGCAGATAATTCATGCAAATTTTACTCCATGTTTAACAACATCAACTTCTTATTTCTATTGTTGTTGTGGTTGTTGTTGTTATTGCGGCTGTTGTTGTTACAATATTCGGTTTCTTAGTTGCCTTATAAGGGAAGTCTCTAAGTGGCTTTTCATACCTACCTGCCCTTGTGAAATGGGAATTCTTACTTCTATTTGTGGTTTATATTAGACAGAAATGTCAGGAATCAGAGAGAGAAAGAGACAAAGCTGGAGAATGCAATGGAGGATGGTCCATTAGGGTGAAATGGGGCACTGCCCCACCAATCTCAGGTTGCCTTCTTGCTTTCAACAAGTCGTGTCAGCTTCCTCTTCCTTGGTCTAAGTACTGTCCTTGCAGAACTCAGCAGGGAGAAGTATGGTGGTAAAACTGGAATTAATTGTCTCCACCTGTCATTGGTTCCTGCGCCATGTACTGTTGGCTCCCTGCCTTACGAGTCCCAAAGGGCACTAGCTGCCAATGCTGGAGATTGGAGGTGGGGATATATTGTTGGACCTCAACTCCCAACAACCCCATCAACGTTTAGAGGTCCACAAATTCCCCATCCCAGATGTAGATGAATATAGGAGATGGGAATATAGGAGAGTGACAGATGGATAAAAGAAACTGCAGCAGCAATAAGGTAACAGCAATTAAGTGGGGGTGGGAGGAAAGGTCATCTACCTCTAGAAGATAAAACAGTTTTGAGTTGGCATGGGCAGAGCCATCTAAATCCCTGGCTGGCAGCAGTAGGGTTTAATGAAACAGCATAGCCACAAGTCAGGGGGCTGGTAGAAGCCGCAATTCCACTGTGCCAGTTCCCAAACAGACACAGTGAGGACGCCTGGATGGGGCTGGTGGCTGTCATGTGGATGGGGCTGGTGGCTCTCAACCTGCTTAACACCTGATGGGGGAAACAGATGGTGACCTGACAGAAGAGGTTCCTATGGAAGACAGTTGAACATCCCTCTGCTCACTGTGCACAATCTTCTGTGTGCCCTATGTGCTAGAGTTTACAAAGGATTCCTTCTCTGTGCACACTGCTCACTAGTGATCAAAGTGACCCTGCCACTGCCTCCCACAAAGGGCCCAGAAGCATTACCTGGGCAGGCAGCATAGACACCCCCCAACTCCTCATTCTTCCACACCGGGGAGGAGACAGGGACTGCATAAGCTTTGAAGGACCATAGCTCAGTGGCAGAGCATCAGCCTTGCCTTCAGAAAGTCCAGGGTTCAATCTCTAGCATCTCTAGGTACGGCTGGGAGAGACCCCTGCCTGAACCCTTGGAGGGCTGCTGCCAGTCAGTGTAGACAATACAGAGCTAGGTGGACCAATGACCTGACTTGTTATAAGGCAGCTTCCTATGTTCCTAAGCCCCAGCATTGCCGGTGGGAAAATGATGCTCTTTTCATCATTTTCCACTGGGGAGAAGGACCTCCCTTTTCTCTAATTGAGGGACAGCCACCATGGTGCCTCACTCTTAATGTTGGAGACTACAACTCCACCATCCATTGGCCATGCAGACTGGGGCAGTCCAAAACATCTGGAGAGGGCACAGTTGCCAGCCCTGCCCTGTAACTTGACATTTACAGAGCAGGAACTAGACGTGCAGCTTCCATTTTCAGCCATAAACATTTATAGTCAGATGGGGCCTGAGCCTGAATAGAAGCCAAGGTGGGTGGTGTTGGTGTTGGGAGCCCAAATCATTCCTCTTCATCCGTGCAGCCCTTTCCCCTTATTAAAAACCAAAAAAACAAAACAAAACACCAGTTATTTCATCTCTAAAGGCTTTCTAAACATACAGCAGGTGTGTCAGATTCTTTGAGGTGTCTGGTAACAGTGCTCTATTTGTTTCAGTCCCCTTGCTTTTCAGGTGTTCAACTCTCCCCCTCCCACTCCCTTTATTAGCCCCCCACTCCCCACATAGACCAGCCCAAGCAACAGCTTTCTCCCTCCCCATCTCCTTATGTTGAGAGAGAGAGAGAGAGAGAGAGAGAGAGAAGAGAAAGAAAGAAAGAAAGAAAGAAAGAAAGAAAGAAAGAAAGAAAGATCCTAAGTTCAGACAGCTCTTGCTTGTCATTTTGTTGTTGGTTGTTACAATCACTCTCTCTCCAGAGTTAGGCCACATTCATACCACACTTTAAAGCACTATATCACCTTAAAATTAATTAATTTGTTAAGGATGCTGAGAGTTCTTAGGAGACCCCCTATTCCTCTTCCAGGGCTACAGTTCCTACAGTAGTTGCTAACAGTCAATCCCCCATCAGAAGGAAGCCAGCTGATTTGCACAAAACCAAAAAAGGATTGCGTCCTGCGATCTGGTGCAAGCCAGCTGACTAGCGCCAGTGCAAAAAACTGGACATTCCAGGCTGTAATCAGAAGCAGGGATGGCTTCTGTAATTCCCGGATGTCCTCCTTAAAATACTGTGGGTTATAGCCAATATTAATCTGCCTCAGAGTAGACCTGTTGCAACTAACCAACAGGCCTAACTTAGGTTCTTTCATTTCCCTGTATATAGCTTTTCATTTCTGTATATAGCTCAGGATACAACCTTGTATTTTTATGTATAATTATTATCTCTAAATATGAATATGAATCAACAGCATATGGAAATCCCGAAGAGCCAAGTTTACAAACAGACTTTTAAAGAATTATGTCTTTGGTTGGATATTTTTTTTTAACAATGTGGATTTTATTGTCAACACTTGTATTCTGGTTTGTCAGGTACTGCAAATGCTTGGTAAATAAATAAACAGTTCCCAGTTCGAGCCTGAGGAAAAGGGGCACGGAAGTGGAAACGGTTCAGCCTTAATCTCTAGGTGATCTCAGGCCTCAAAGAAAGGGCCAAATATGATTATGAAACTCAGTATCAAAGAGGCTTCCCCAAGTCACCTAGAGAAATTCCACCTCCATCTTTGGAAAATGAGTATCACACTCTTGGGATTCTGTTCGTATTAGATGTTTTGGCCCTAATTCAGCACAGCAGAGGCAATGATCTTGGGGGGTTGGCCTAGATGACCAACCTTAGGGTCCCTTTCAACTCTACAGTTCTAGGATTCAACTCTGCTGCTTCCTCCAAGGACCTCAAGATAGTATATACATAGTTGTCCTCCTCCCCACTTTTTTCTCACATCAACCCTGTGAGGTTGGTTAGGCTAAAACTGAGTGACTGGTCCAAATCTACCCAATGATTTTCATGGCTGAGTGGGGATTTGACCCCTGTTCTCCCAGATCGTAGCCCAACAATCTAACCTCTGCACCTCTGATATCAACCATCTTATTAAGTACACTGCTTAGTTTTGTGATTAAGTGGTCTCTATACTTTTCTAAAAATAAACAAATGACAACACACATACACACACCTTCTCAGCACAGAGTAAGGCTGCAACCCACTTACTTGCGAGTAAGCCCCATTGGATCCAATAAGTCTTACTTCTGTGTAGAAATGGTTAGGAATGCAGTGTTAACTCAGCCACTGCATATCTCAGAAGAGTGGGCACTCAGTGCCTTTTCTGAAAGGGACCTTGCTTAAAATTGCTTCAAGAAGCAGCCCCCCACCCCCGCCTTGGTTTTCCTGTCCCAAGTACCCAGGTTCTCCCAGGGTGGACCCAGAATATGGCTCTTCAAAGTGTATTCTGGGGAACAGCAGCATACTCTGCACATATTTGAACTAGAAGCAGGCGTTTATAAAAAGAAAACCACAGATAATTCTATGGACCACTTAAGCAGACTTCCTCTGCTGAAAAGTAAAAATAAAGAGCCGAGGTTTTTCATCAAGTTCCTTTTATATTTTTCCAACTAAAACTTTTCATAAGAGCCCTCAATATATTTTAAACAAAATCTGAATCTTTCCTTCCCAAATGTATCTTGGAATGAAGATATACAGAAACTCGGTCCACACCTCCACCCCCTTTCCTGAAGTGTCCCTTCTTTGATGTGCCTAATTAAGAGGCCTAACAGCCAAAAAGTGGGGGGGGGGGAGAGAGGAGTTTTGTTTTGGAGGAAAGTAGGGAGTTGCCATGATTTTATTCCCCATATTTTATTCCATCAGGGCATAGGACATGCAATGCAAATAGGGGGGAATGTAGTCAATTACATATCATTTGCAGACTGAAAGCAACCACAACCGGATCGATTTGCTTTCTGGACATAGGATGAATACACAGACATTAGCAATTTCTGCCCCCGTGGCCATTTTCATTGGAATTCTCTGACATTTCTGTTCAGGGGTGACGACGAACTCCCTTCCTTTGTATCAAGCTGGGAGGGGCAGGCAGGAAGAGCAGAAGAGAATGGCAAAGGGAAAGTTTTCGCAAGCGATTCAGCAAGAAGTCCACGTAATGGGGCAAAGCGAAAGAACTTTCCCACTGAATTCCTAGCACAAAAGAGCAATTGTGCTAAAGGGTTGGAGAGAAGGGGTGGAGGATAAGGAGAGATTGCTAAACGCAAGTGGTGATTTTGGTTTGTTTGGCTGTTGTTGTTGTTCTAGGTAGGATGTGGGGCTGTACATGTGCCCACATTGGATAAATGGGGCATGAGCAGGTGGCTTAATTCAGAAGGACTGCAGGTCTTTTAGAGCTCTGCAACCCTGCTTCTCACCGCGTCTCACCCACCACATTGTTCCAGCTGCACCCTCCACCTGCAGTTCCTATGCACAGGTCTGATTACATGTCCAAAGTCCCAGACAAAGAGGCCCCCATGGCGCATCATTCTGCTCTGTGGCTGGGGAGTGGGGGTGGGGGAGATGTCTGATTCAGTTCACATGTGAAAGCCAATCGACCTAATTCACACTTTCTGAAAACAATATGCAGACTGAAACATAGCTATCCTATGAAATTCACACTTCTCTGAAATTTTTGCAGTGCAGTTCTCCGTTCGATTAACGGGCACAAAAATGCACATAGTAAGGTAAAGCACGCCTTAATAATAATCATAATAATGATTGCATTAGTGAAAATAGCATAGAAAAATGCATGCTGTGTTTTCGCAAATGTATAGTTTGCAGCAATCCGCCTGATAGGAGCCGAACAGCATAAAATTTAACTTGGAAACTTTGAGGCACAGAACAGAGAAACGAGGATCCAGCCATCCCTAGTAGCAGCAGAATTTTGAGACAAATCTTTCCCCACATGTAACTAATGTGACAGCCAAGAACAAAGAAGAGGAATCTCTTGTGCCTGGGAAGAAGAAATGGGGATGATGGACAACACTTGATCCCCAGAAATGCACCAGGAGGCAGTGGATTTAGCACCACATTTGCACCTATGGCCTGTGATTTAGCTGGTGGAAACCTGGTCACTTTTGCCCTTGAGCAAACTCTGAGGCTAGGAGCAGTTTTGGCATCAAAATTCCAGTTGACAACCTGAGAAAGGGACACAGAGCCTGTGGCTCTCCAGATACTTTTGGTTTCCAACTCCCATTAGCCCCAGCCAGCCTGACCTACACAGGAAGTGGCCCTATGCTGAGTCGGACCATTGCTCCATCTAGTTCAATAGTGTCTAAAAATGCAATAAATAAATAGTTTACGTCGAGGCAGTGATGGAAAGATACAAAGGGAGCAAAGGAACAGATGAAGTGAATGGCTGTAGTTGCACAGAAGATCATCTGCCTTGCATGCAGAAGGTCCCAGGCTCAATCCCCAGTATCTCCAGCTGGGGATGGGAATGTACCATCTGAAATCTGGGAGAGCTGCTGCCAGTCAGTGTAGGCAATGCTGAGCTAGATGGACCAATGTGTCTGACTCCATATAAAGCAGGTAGCTTTCTACGTTCCATAACTGAAAGCTATAGGAAGTTTTGGACACACATTTGGAGAGAGAAAACGATGGAAGAGCTCTGAGTGCATCAGTTCCACTTCAGAAACAAATCCAGGTTGTTCAAATCTCCAAAATCTGGGCAGACATTCATGCAAGCATTTTTTTTGAAGCATCCCCTAAAATTAGGCAAAAATAAAAAGTTTACAAAGCCAGGGCAGTCTTCCCATTTTTGCGTTTCAACAGAATAAACACTCACCTGCTGGTTCTTCTGTGCTAGTGACCACAGAGGTGGGGTTGATGGCAGGAATCTCTGGAAAAGAAAAGGTGAAATTTCTTAGTTGGCTTGAGCATGTGTGTGCTCGCCTGGCCACCGTCCCTTCCCACTTCCAGCAGACAGGTTTGAGAACTACATCTGCAGAATCTAGAGGAGTGTGGCTCTTGAAGGATAGCTGTGTTTCAGTTTGCAAATTTGCACGTTAGCTGTGAGCTGATCCAAATTTCTCCTGTATCTCTAGGAGCCACACAGTCCCCAAGGCAGACACCAAACCTCAGGATGAAGGGGACCTGACCCACGCAAGGAGGATGCTGAAAACAAAAAAACAAAACAAAAAACCAAAAGGCAGATGATATAGCCACCACCTTGTTGAAGCTAAGCAGATGTAGGTCTGGTCAGTGCTGAGACAGAAGGCTGTCTGAGGACCTTTTTTTGCTTTGTTGCTACTGTGGGTCAGGGGTGGGAGTTTCTTGTTGTGGGTGCTTGTGGGTAGCAATTTAGGCCCCTCAGAGTGAGAGTCTGGGTGGTTTGGAGGGTGGGGGTGAACAGAGTGAGAGTCTGTTGGCATAGAGTGGGGCCTCTCTGCCTCTCACACAAAGAGCACCCACTCTTTGTGGGTCGGATACGGTTATTAAGATCACTGGTTGTTTAGCTGTTTCTATATGTTTGAATGTTTCATTTGTTTTTCCTAGGTATTTGGTTCAATTGGAAATATTAATTTTTGTTGCTACAGTTTTGCTTGTTTACCTTACGATGTTTATTGGACATGTTTATATGATTTCGTAATTTTAGTAGATTGCTTTTCACTGTTTATTTTTATTACTTTGTTCCTTGCTCGGGGATTGGAAACATTCATTGCAGAGCGGGCATTAAATATAAATTATAATAAAATAAATGTATGCCACCTTGAGTTCCATGACAGAAGAAAGGTGGGCTATAAACATCTGAAATAAATAGCTCTAAAATGTCACTTTCTGGTTGAATGCTTATCTTCAGTAACAACCTGTCAGTCTATATTACATTCTTCTGGGATTCATTGGCTGCCAGTTAGCTAACAGGCCATGTTCAAGTTGCTGGTACAGTAGTACCTTGGAAGTCAAACAGAATCCGTTCTGGAAGTCCGTTTGACTTCCAAAATGTTCAAAAACCAAACTGCTTCTGAAAGCCCCATCAGACGTTCAGCTTCCAAAAATACTTCGCAAATCAGAACAATCACTTCCAGGTTTGCGGCATTTGGGAAACAAAACGTTCAAAAACTCAGCTGTTCGAAAACCAAGGTACGACTGTATTGGTGTACAACCTACAAAGTGATATAGAGCTTGGGACCTGGCTACCTAAAAGATCACCTCATCCCTTACATAGCCAACCAATCACTTCTACCCTATCAGAAGGCTCATGCCACACAATGTTGGAATCAGGCTTTAAGCGTTGCAACACCTGCCTTCTCATGCTTCCTCCCATTATACAGACACGTTCCATAGTTGAAAAAACACCTGCTAATGTCTTTCAACAAGCCTTCTAAAAACTTTATCCCAGTTGGTATCTGTCTTGGATTTTAACTGATTTAATATATGCCCTGTTGCTTTAAACCATATAATAGGCAACTAGTTCAACTGTTTTATAGATGTAACTTTTTTTTATATACATGCTATTACATTGTAAATCACATCGGCATAACTGATGGAATGTGATTCATAAACGAAATAAATAATGGTGATGATAATTATCGTCTTTTTAATTTTTTTTAATGCTCTTAAAACTTTTTTAACTTTTACATTTTATTTTCACTTTCTTTTTAATTGCATTGTTTTATCACCAATGTGTTTGATGCCATGTGTGGGATAGGCATCCAACTGATTAATTTGTCATCATCGTCCGAGCTGCAGAAGCTTTCATTGCCATCAGAGAAGCCCATGACAACAAAATCACGAGAAGTTTGGCGGCGTTACTCACTGATGCATGGTGCCACTGGTGACCGGCTCTGTTGGTAACCTTTGGCACAGCGGTTGCAGGTCAACCCGGTCACGCCATCTTTGCATGGGCATTGTCCAGTGGTCTGGTTGCAAGTTTTTCCAGCTGCACCAACAGGGTGGCAGTCGCAGGCTAAAAAGGCGGGGGAGGAGAGGAGGAGAGCAGAAAGAAAGAGGAGAAAAGGTTAAAAGTTGCAAACACACAAATACATTTCATAATACGACATGCCAGGGGAAGCAGAACTATGCATGGACAAAATGGCAATTCAAAACACATGTAACAATGAGCAAAAACTCTTCTCCAGACCTAGCTCAAGCTGCCGTGGCACACAGGGCAGTTATGCTACAGGGCAAGAGTTATGATCCCAGTCCATCAGGGACCTCACATAACACCACATAGCCGATCAACTGAGGACAGACACAGCCTATTCCAATTGATAACCGGGCTTCATGAATAAACAATCTTGAATAAGCAATCCCTGAAAAAATCGTTAAAAGGAGACGTATATTTCAAATTGTTTGCAAAATCATTCCCCCTCCTCACTTTCAGCTCAGTCCTAAACATGAGTACAATGCAAGGGCTAAATATCTGTTTGTGGATCAAATGTAAAATACTAAATTATTACCATGGCACTGAATAGACTGCAGAACCAAATGGGAGACAATAGCTTTTTGTAATAAAGGAAGCTGCTCTAATCCTGCAAGATACAGTTAGATTTATTAGCAAGCTACAACTCTGTACCCTCTTTCTCCAAAAGCTTTTTCTTTTCTCTCTCTTTCTTTTCCTATATAATTGCACTATCACACATACCGTAATTTGGCTTAATACTCACCCCCTAAGGAGTTCTGCAAACTTGTGTTTTTGTGACCCAGTTTTAGTCACACACAGTAATTTGCAACATTTGCATTTACCAGAGTTTAATGCTGCATTTTATGGATGCCTTTAATAATGCAGTGTTGAGTATATTAACTTCATAAAGTTTTGTTTTTGTCTTTTCTGAACACAGTTTAATGTGGGAGCTCAGAATTCTTTAAGAAGGATCCTTCGCCCAGGAGTAGCCAACATGGCACTCTCCAGAAGTGGTCAGGCTGGAACTCCCATCATCTCTGACCATGGGCGTAGCTAGGAGTTTTGTTGAGGGGGCAGAACCGATGTGATTGGTCAGTCAGTTAAGTATTACTATTGTTTTACTTGATCTAGGGCAGGGGTAGGCAAGGTTTACCGGCCGTGGGCTGGATCACTCCCACAGAGATCGTCCGCGGGCCGGACTGGAGCAGCGCGATGTCGGGAAATCGCGTCTGCGCATGTCCACAGCGCCGGAAATCACTTCTGCGCATGCCCAGATGCCGAAAATCATGCCTGCACAGAAGCGATTTTCAGCGTTTGGACATGCACAGACACGATTTCTGGTATCTGCGCATGTGCAGAACCATTTCTGGCGCCACTCGGCGAGTCCCCGCGCTACACCGTGCTGGTTTAGCGCAGCGCACGGGGAACTCACAGAGCAGTTGGCTCGTGGGCCAGTAAAACGGTCTTTGTGGGCTGCATCCGGCCCATGGGCCGCACGTTGCCGACCCCTGATCTAGGGGGAAGCAGCTGCCCTAGCCCCCCCGGCTATGCCCATTGGCCACATTTGGCTGGGGCTGGAGGTCAACACCATCTGGAGTGTTTCAAGCTGCAGAAGTCTGCATAGACTAAGCTGAGATAGATGGACAGGTTCATATATTTATGACAAAGGCAGAGCCATAGTATAAGGCTTGGGTTTGGAGAAGGGAGGTTGGCCAAGGAGGAACAAATGGTCCTTCTTGAAAGCTTAGAAGTTCCAGCTTGGGTACTAATCATGCCCTGTGGACATAACCTCTAGTTGTTTATGAGATAGCTGTCCTATTTCAGTCCTTTTGCCTTGGGGGAGGGAGGCAGAGACAACTTTTTAACTTCTAAGCATTCAAGAGCATCAGCAAAACTTGGTAGCAAGCCATAAACAAACTTCACTCAAAGCACCCAAGTCAGACTTAATGGGTAATCCAAACCCGAGTTCTGCCGGGATGAGCAGAGTTTGCAAAAGGCAGATCTCCAGCTGAGCCTGCGCTAAACCAGCTTATGTCACTCATCCCAGTTCATCTGCAGCTGGCTGAACTGAGGCCACAGTAAGTCCCCCCAAAGGAGAACATGGTGAGGTCTGGGGGAGACTGGCCCCTATTCTAAACTCCTTGCATCTCAGATAGGTGACCAGCAATCCAGTGAAACTTACACTGGCACTAAGCTATGCTATGCTAACATCATTCCTATTGTCTTCAATGGGTCTTCCGGTCTGCTCAGGCTATTTCTTGTATCTGTTAAACTTCACTGTTGCTTGTGAGTCTCTTGCAGAAGCTGGCCCTTAAGGAATCACCCAACTATAGACCAACACGCAGCTGTTCCTTGGGAATGTAAATCTGCCATAATGTGACAATACAAACCATGGGAAACTCTTCTTCCTTTCTCTTCCCCTTTCAGTTGCAAACCAGCCTTGATGTTTGGGTCCCCCACTCCCCTTCCCTTGCTCGTTTTCAAAAAGCTTGACAAGTCCTGCAGGAGGATTGCATGCAGCCTATCTGTGATATGTTTTCAGTTACACAATTTACATCTGACTCTGCGCTCTTTGAAAGCAGGAGAATAATGGATAATACATGGCAAAGAGTAAACTGATGAATAACAAACAGGAGCAGGCAGTGGGGGGGGGGTTGAGGAGGGGGGAAGAAGAACAGCCACCCTCTGAGTTGAAACACTCAAGGGCACATAGAAGCCTGTTTGTGCAAATGAGGACTTCTGTGGGACTTGCAAGTGGGCTGGAGCAGGAGCCAGCGTGATGGTAACAGCACCAAGGAGCAAGCAGCTTCTCCTTATATGTTGCCACTTTGGGCAGCACTTATAGCAGCCGTGGTTGGTGCCCATCGAGACCTATGGGGTGGAAGGCAGGGAGCCCAACAGTGGGTGGCGCCAGAGCCAATGACAGGGGGAACCAGTTAATACTAGACTTGTCACCATCCTTTCTCCCTGCTGAGCTCTACAAGGGGCAGCACTGAGACTATGGGATGGGTTGTAGGTCAGGCAGGCAGGTGGGTGGGAGGGCTGGCTGATAGCACACTGGAGTTGGTGGGGCACTGCCGCATTTGCCCAAGTGTATTGGCAAGTCACTGGCAGTTTGATCACATGCAGGTGTGTTGGCACAGCCATGCCTGTTTCACAATCACTGAGAAGTGAGGAGGTTGCTGCCATGGGGCAAGGGTGTGCGAAGATGAGGTCTGGCACAAGCACCCAGCAATCCTGGGCATCTGCTTGAGGCATTTTGGGGTAACCCTGGGTCTTTTGTAGTGGGCCTCGGGCCCCATTTGCACCATACACTTAAAGCTGCATTACACCGCTTAAAACAGAATGGTTTAACAGGGAACTCTGGAAATCGTAGCTCAGTTAGGAGAATAGGGATCACACCACCCTTAGCAAGCTAGAGTTCCCAGGATTCAATGGGGAAGCCCAAGGCTGTTTAGAGTTGTATGATACTGCTTTAAATATATGGTTTATATAAGGCCTCAGATGTCCTGCCTCTTCCCCCACTTAAAAAAACCCCTATACAGTGGTACCTTGGGTTAAGTACTTAATTCGTTCCGGAGGTCCGTTTTTAACCTGAAACTGTTCTTAACCTGAAGCACCACTTTGGCTCATGGGGCCTCCTGCTGCTGCCGCGCCACCGGAGCATGATTTCTGTTCCCATCCTGAAGCAAAGTTCTTAACCCGAGGTACTATTTCTGGGTTAGCAGATTCTGTAACCTGAAGCGTATGTAACCTGAAGCGTATGTAACCCGAGGTACCACTGTATTATTTTTAGTTTATATTTATTCACACTCACAATTTGCCCTGCGTGAGCCTCAGCTCCTTGGGTTGAGCTCCTGGAGATCAGACTGTTTGAAACCAGCACTCACAGCTGCCTTCCAGCATTAAGCTCTGGGCACCCAGAAACAGCCAACTTTCCTTTCTGCCACCCCAGGGCTAAGTAAGCTGCATCAGGGGGACAGTCTGTCTCCTACGGAAACTGGAAGGAATTTCCACGCTGCTCCCAGTGGTCTGCCGATCATGAGCAAGTGACAGGGCAGAGTGGAAGGGAAAGTGCGTTAAGGCTCATTAAAGGTAACGAATTGCAACCTTGAGAGAGACAGAGAGGGAGAGGGAGGTAATCCAGAAAGAACTACAGAGTGTAGCTTCCAGTGGGGATTCTTTAAATTTGGAAAAAACGTGTAGTGAAGGAGATCTGGTTTATGTCAGGGGGGGAAAGGGGCTAAATTTATTTACAATGCTTTGCTCATTTTTATTGTCAGAAAAGCAAACAGTGAGGGTGGTTTGCACAACCAAGTTGCTGGGGCCAATTAACCAATCTTGACGGTCCTTGGCCCGAAAGGAATCAAGAGCCTTGGCTTCTTCCCGCCATGAAAAATTGCGCATTAAATAAGATTCATGTTAACCATGTAACTGCAGATTAATAAAATGGAGAAATATTATTAAGACCACATTTATTACACTGCAATTGTGGTGGACATTTCTGTCAGCCCTGTAAATATATAATCTGCAGTTTGCAACCACCAGGGGCTCTTAAAGCGGAACGGTCAAAATTAGATCAAAATGTGACGGAGGCACCGTATTTTTCGCTCCATAAGACGCACCAGACCACAAGACGCACCTAGTTTTTGGAGGAGGAAAACAAGAAAAAAAATATTCTGAATCTCAGAAGCCAGAACAGCAAGAGGGATCTCTGTGCAGTGAAAGCAGCAATCCCTATTGCTGTTCTGGCTTCTGGGATAGCTGCGCAGCCTGCATTCGCTCCATAAGACGCACACACATTTCCCCTTACTTTTTAGGAGGGAAAAAGTGAGTCTTATAGAGCAAAAAATACGGTATGTCCTCTGTCTGAGCCATTGATGGATGAACACAGAGTGACCACTGGGCTCTGGGAAGGAGAGAGGAGCAGCAGGGGGTGAATGGAAGTGCAGGGTAGCTGTGGCCAAAGCCCAAAGATATGTGGCCATCATGATTTGACCTGCTCTACCCAAGAAGTGGAACAAGACGGTAGGAAGACAATGGGGCAGAGTGGACAGTCAGGGGATACCATTTCTGAAAGCTAATGTGAAGGAAATAAGGATTTCAGCTGTTTTGTGTTGGTTCTTTGGTTGTGACATTAGGCTTGTATTTTTTTCTCCCTTTAAAGGCTCTAACATACAGGAAAGTCTAATGTGCACAAGAAGGTGAAGTGTTTAAGAAGGCATGTTTTGCTCAGGAAGTTTTGCTCAAAGGTTCATTCTAGAAACCTGGCAGTGAAGGGGATATAGAAAAGTACCCAATACTGTGCCCTTCTCCTGACTGGTGAAAAAGTTGGAAGAGAGTATGTGAAAATATTGAATATGTTAAGCTAGAAACTAAGATAGGTGGTCAGAAGGTTGCAGAGTGGGAAACCTGACGAATTAGAAAAAGGGCTGAAACACTTAAGAGAGCATTAAAACACACAGTGGTACCTCAGGTTATGTACTTAATTCGTTCCAGAGGTCCTGAAACTGTTCTTAACCTGAAGCACCACTTTAGCTAATGGGGCCTCCCGCTGCCACCGCGCCGCTGCTGCGCAATTTCTGTTCTCATCCTGAAGCAAAGTTCTTAACCTGAGATACTATTTCTGGATTAGCGGAGTCTGTAACCTGAAGTGTATGTAACCTGAAGTGCATGTAACCCAAGGTACCACTGTAGTAGAGATCACAGTTGGGCACTTTAGGAGGAAGGCACCAGAAGAGGACCACGAAGGGACCACGACTCTAAAGTGAGGGATGTAAACTGATAAGTATTTGCATGATTAGGGAAGCAGTCTTGAAAAGGTAGAGCTGGATGGGTTTGTCTCTGTTTATTTATTTGTTCTTGTGGGTAACTACTCAAAGGACAAAATTACTTTGTTTCTAAAACAATTTTCTCAAACACTTCCTTACCAAAGCCTTAAGTAAAAGCATATTTTGTTTTGGAAAACTTTGGTCTGGGGCCTTGTTATTTACCCCACATGTAATTGTCATACTACTCTACCCAGTTTGGGGAGTGGGTTGGGTCAGTTAAAGTTCAGGCGGTTAAGGGGCTGCTTAGAGGAGGTGGGCAGAGAAACATAAGCTATCCCCTTGGAGGTAATGGGTTGGCTTGGCTGGTTTTCTCACCAGACTTTCCTCTTGCAGTGTAGGGTACAGCTCATGATATGCGAGAATTTCTCCTAAGTAGAAAATGGGTGCATTGAGGACAAGGATTCTAGCTAGGGTGGCCACTCAGGAACCATCACTAAAAAAATGCATCATATCGTACAAACATTATTCTAGCCCGTATGCTATAGCATAACAGCCCTTGCGCCGGCAGTCTGAGAACACTGAATCTGAGTCTTTATCTTGGACCTGGATGAGCCATCCCTTCAAACAGAGTACACCTTCAAATAGATGAATGTCATTTGCAAAGTTGGATGCATGTCTGCTCTAATTCTAGCCCAGCTTGCCACGCCACTTGCTTCCTGATGCCAGGGATTAAATCAGGTCCTGTATACCTGAAGGAGCGTCTCCACCCCCATCATTCAGCCCGGACACTGAGATCCAGTGCCGAGGGCCTTCTGGCGGTTCCCTCATTGCGAGAAGTGAGGTTACAGGGAACCAGGCAGAGGGCCTTCTTGGTAGTGGAACCCAACCTGTGGAACGCCCTTCCATCAGATGTCAAGGAAATAAGCAGCTATCCTATTTTTAAAAGACATCTGAAGGCAGCCCTGTTTAGGGAAGTTTTTAATATTTAATGCTGTATTGTTTTTACCACTCAACTGGGAGCCACACAGAGTGGCTGGGGAAACTCAGCCAGATGGGTGGGGTATAAATAATAAATTATTATTATATTATTATTATTATTATCTTGCACCTTTGGTATGCATAGCAGGTACATGTACTCATTCAACTATGGTAACATTATGCTAGGTCAGTCTGTCTACCTTTGGCCAGTGCTGTCTACTCTGAGTGTTAGCTGTTCTTCAGGTTCACGGACAGAGATCTCTTGCTTCCTTATTCTTTTAAGTGAGCGAAGTTAAGCCAGAGACCTTCTCCTTTGGCCACAGGAGAAGGCGAGGCCAAAGAGAGCAGGATGGGCTCCATCTCTCCCTGCTACTGGGATCCTTGCTATGCCCCAAAACGTGTTCAGGATTCCCCTGGAGAGTGAATAAAATGGCTAGCAGATTCACAGCCCTGATTCCAGGGTACCGTTACTTTTGGCATCAGTTTTTGCTGGATGAAAGGAGGGAGAGCAGCGAAGCGTGATGAGTGTTCCATCAGCAAGTCTTGGACAAGGGCCTGCTTAAAAGATGGGGGGAAAGTATCATGGTTTCCATCAGTGCAAAAGTCAAACATGACTCCAATGCCAAACAAAAACACACATATGCGCACATCCCCCCCCAAAGAGATGTTATCGTTTCCCTAATTTTCACCAGATGGGATCCTGCCAATGCGCCATGTCCCAGCGCAACAGGCCCTCTCCAACTCAGCAAGAAGCAAGCACACAGCACCTAATGGGGAACAGATGCAATGGGCCTTATCAGATCCTAGCCAGGATTGGAAACGGACGTGTTTCTGATGAGGGTATTTGAGGGGCTCAGCTGTGATAACACATGGCAGCGGGTGGCGGAGTCCTCAGATGATGTTGAGCCTTCCCTCAGTCACAACATGCTTTGATGCTGGGAAGCTGTGCGTAACACTTCTCGGAGTGAGCTGGGTTGCTCTCTTCCTCGTAGAGCAGCTTTAACAGGGTCACAAAACACCAAACCAAAAATCCCACCCTTCAGAGGTCCCAGCAGTCAGTCTGCATGATAACACCAACAAGGATGACAAGGTAACCACAAACCAGGAGTGGGCCATATCTGTCTGGGGGCAGCACCCCAATTCTAGGTGGGCCACAGCCAGTGATGGGCAGAAGGACCAAAAGTGTTTGGAGACGCCCCTTTCCATCCTTCTGTCATTTCCTCCCCCCCACTCTGTTCTACCCCTTTTCTCCCTCCTTCTCAGTCTTTCTCCCTGACCTAGGACTGCTGAGGGAGGTCCTTTCTCTCTCCCTGTCTCCCACTTCTTTAAATATTAATAATTTCCCCAAGGTCTATGGATGAGTTGACATTTCATGTTGGTTTTATTGCTGGTGGTTTACCAAGTTTATTGCCAATTGTTTCCCCCTGCTGTTTAGTGCTGATCTTATCTGCTTTATCTGATAGTTTTAATTTTAAGACACCCCCCCCCATTTTAGCACTGGGTTTCCTAATCACTTTTATTTACTTTAAACAAATATCAGAAATCCGAACATTGAACTATAATAAATATAAACAGCGGGTAGAAACATGAGAAATATTCACCACGTGACTAGACTGCAATAGATCTAGATCTAAATCATAACAATGGCTTAAGGACCAGCAATTTGATACAAAACTTTCCCTTTCCCTCCTCTTATGCTTCAACTCTTATTGAACTCAGGTGGACTTACTTCTGAGTAGACCTGTATGGGGATTGCACTGTTAACCAGTGTTAGAAACTGATATATGAAAGCTAGGAGCTAAATGGCACCTTAAACCTAGGTTATGGGTGCAACAACAGAATGTCTAGGCGCACTTTTTATAACAAGAATACAAAGCTGAAAATGAATGAACTGCAGTTAAAATATTATGCTCATTTTTCACATGGTCTAGTCCTTAAGAGGATCTCTACTCCAGTCTTCACAGAGTAGCTGGAAGTGGGGAGGCAGAAAAATGTCCTCCTTCCCTCCACTCTGCAGTTTTAATCTGAAATCTTAGGCGCAGTACTGTGCCTGGAGTTCAAAAACTGCTCGTGCTAATGAAATGCCCTGTCGCAAAACACGCCTAGAACCATGGGAGTTTAGGACATTGCTGTGAACTGCAATAATTATTTGTAATACTTCTGCAATTTACCATCCTTCCCCATCCATAGATGGAACCTTAAAATATGTGTTTGGGAGGAGAAGGGAGAG
Organism: Podarcis raffonei; assembly: GCF_027172205.1. NCBI lineage: Eukaryota > Metazoa > Chordata > Lepidosauria > Squamata > Lacertidae > Podarcis > Podarcis raffonei. The sequence continues at coordinate 36,843,924 of NC_070615.1, read as the reverse complement.
GCGATCACATTTTAGCGGTTATTTTATCTTGTGAGTCACCTTGCTGAGTGGTGGTTTTAAGCAGCTGAGTTAGACTTTTGGTTTAGTTTTATCATTCTGGGAAATGGGACACGGACCCACCAACCCCAGTGTGCCACCACTTGCCTTCCTTCCGACTTACAACCACTCCAGAGAGTGGGTGGAGCTGCCTGCCAACTTCCTCTTCCTTGGTCTCATTGGTGCCCTTATGGAATTCAGCAAGGAAGAGGGTGAGGACAAAACAAGAGTTAGCTAGCTCTGGCTCCCATTGCCTCTAGCGCCACCTACTGCTGGTCTCCCTGTCTTCCACCCTACTAGTCTCAATGTGCACCAGCCTCCACTGGGCCAGGTGAACAGGCAGGCCAGAGTGCCAGAACAGGTGTTGGCATTGGTGGGCTCTGCCAGAGTGTTTGGGACAGCAGCTCCCCAAGGGTTCTGACACCAGCCCTTGGTATGAACTGTAATGGTGTCATGAGTCAACCAGCCCCCTGAAAGCCAGCTGTATTCGATGCACTGATGTGGGTTCTCTGGAGGAAAAAAAACAAATCAGGAATTTTCCTGGTGCCTTAAAGCTAGCATGTTAATTTTATATGCTATATAAATATCTCAAATATTTTTCCAATCGTCAAAAGTAGTTGAACTTTTTCATTTGGAATTAAAAATTCAATTAAATATAATTAATGTGGTGTAAAATCTTATGTTTCAAAGCTTTACTTGGAAATTACTTTTATTGGAATACTTGTAAATAACTTTTAAGACATGACAATCTAATAGCATGTACTCTCCATACATAGTTTAAGTTTCAAGGGAGTAGGGGCAAGGAAAACACACACATACACAGAAATCTCACACACATTTTCTACAGATAGTAGCCTGAAAATAATTAATTACATCTTTGAAACTGCTCAATTTGTCTGATAGTACACTAGGATCCATATATTATGTTACCAATTTGTTTTTGTGAACAAATATATTTTTAGATGTTGAAAAATTTCCATGGAAAAAGCGGGTAGTGGAAAATTCTCTGGAATATTATTTTGTTGCAGGAAATTTTGCAACCCACATCCCTGTACAAAGGCATTTCAAAAAGACAGCAACTTTTGACACTCAAAAGTTTGGCACTTGGATGCTTAGGCAGGAATTCAAGCAAGCTGGTAAAGTATCATCAAAAGGACAGATGTCGAAACATTGCTCTGATGGCGTGGGGGGTGTCAAGCTTTCTCAAGTGCTCAGATCTAACCCTCAGAATGAAAGGCTGAAGGGTGTTTGCTACAAACACTGCCCATTTAATCACACAGCAAATTATGGGATGTGCTAAGAAGTGGCTTCCCAGACTGGGCAAAGCTGCTACACTAGCTTTGGGGCAGGTAGGTCCCTGTTGGTTAGTGGGATGAGAAGGTCTGGTTCTGCCAGTGCATTTGCACCGTGCTGACCTGCCTGTTCTCACCCTTCTCCCTCCCAGTAAGGAATGCCAACTCACCTGCTGGAAAGCCAGTGTAGTGGATCTACTGGATTTGCTACAATGCATGTGGTGACGGATGCTGAATCGGGTTCTTTTAAACAGGAATTAGACAAATTTGTGGGGGGAAAGGCTATCAGTGGCTCCCATTCACGATGGCCATGCGCTACCATCAGAGGCACTGTGTCTCTGAAGGTCAATACAATGGAAATCAAGCAAGCAAATACAATCAGTATTTGCTGCTTTTGTTTTCAGTCCTCAATCAATATATAACTGATTATGTCCCCACTACATTTGCATTGTGTTTCCTTTGCAGTGAAATGAATGGGTTGGAATAAGGTAACGGCAACACAGAATCACAGAATTATAGAGTTGGAAGGGACCCCAAGGGTTATCTAGTGCAACCCCCTATAATATATAATTGATTACATAAGCTACTTAATTTTGCCGCACAGGAACAGAGGGACAAAGATTGTCAATTTGGCAGATGACAAACTGCAGCAGAATGGAAACAGGGCTGCATGCACCAGAGAGTGAGTGGAACAGAAAATGATGCCATCTTACATCCCTAGTGGAGACTAGAGGCTAGACCTCTCCGTGCATGTGGATGATTTAGGCTGGGTAGACAGCTCTGCCTCTGGACATGCCCCTATAACAGCAATACCTTGGATGAGGCCATTAAGTTGCCAGCACAGACCTTAAATCATCACGTTTCATTTGCCAAAGAGCCTGCCCTTGCCCCTCGAAGGGAGGATATTTTTGCTTCTAAGAGCTTAGCTGCTGCTGCTTCCCTGGCTTTCATTGGGTACTGTGCACATTTTATGGCTTTGCTTAAATTATGGGGATTAATATTGAGACGTGCCTTAGTTGGCTTTTCAGTTACAACCGTTCAATTAACCCACCCTGAGCATTTCTCCTGTGTTTTCCATATGCCCTGCTTTTCCATATTATCAAGTTCACTTCATACTTTATCCGTTGGCAGAGGGATCATTAGAGGCATTAGCCTGTCAACTTTAATATGGCCTTTGCCTCCCAGACATCCTTGGGATGCTGTACAAGTGCTCAATGGGATGCTGCCTGCGCTTTGGATGTGTGATTATAGAAAGCTTGTAGAAAAGCACATTTTGGAACTATCTTCAGAGTAGATTGAGCTCCTGGCTCTAGCACAGAAAATGCATTAGAGCTACCATTTGAGAAAGACATTAATGGCATTAAGAACAAATCAAAACACAAGCCCTGGTGCCTTCTTGCCCATACAAATCCAGTTGCCCCCCTTTATTTGCACATCTATTTACATTTATTTAAATTTGAAAGAGCCTTTGGTTCCTTTAATAGTTGCTCAACATCAAGAAATTTCAGCTAGTATGGCTTCTCTGATCTTCGCCTAACAAACTGAACCTGCAAGGATCAGACAAGGATTAAAATATACTCAGTATCCTGGGAGCCATTTGGTTGATGAGCAGTTTATGCAGATGTATAAAACAGGCAACCATTTTTCTCCCATTTTACTCCTACAAAACACCATCTGAGGTGAAGCAGGGGATCACCACGACCCCATCTGCAGCAGTAGCGTGGACCATAAGAAGACAATGGAAGCAGTCCTCAAATTGCCTTACATAGACCTGGCAAGCATCCTAGTTAGATACTTACCAAGTCAGGGCGGGGATGGGGATGTCCATTTTCTCCAGGTAGTATATAAATTGAATAAATAATAGTAATAATTCTCTGACTGCAATATTGCCACTTTGCTATCTGACTTGAATCTTTCTTATTTGGCCAAGAATGAAAGACCCATTTATGAGACCCACTTTTGATTTAGCCCCATTTGTCACACTTGTATTTATTTATTAGATTTACATCTCATGTTTCCATCAAGGTGGCTTCACACACGCTTTTCCACCTCCCCTTTTTACCCTTACAACAACTCTATGAAGTGGGTTGGGCTACAAGACAGTAACTGGTTCAAGGTCACCCAATGAGCTTCATAACTGAGGGGAGATTTGAACCCTGGTCTCCTGGGTCTTGGTCCAACACTCTAACCACTACACCACACTGGCTCCTGACCATTCTGCCTGCAAGGGAATCACTTGATCTTTATGGTTACTCTCTCAGATTGGCCACTAGAATACAGTCAAGAACATACCATTTTACAGTTTACAGGCAAAAGACAGTTTGGGATTAACAGCACGACAAAAAAGCTAGGATATGTGTTCTCGCACAATCACACTTGAATGAATTTTTGAATGCTAGTGTGGTTGGTAGAGAGGTTTAATCTTCTAATAATGCATGCTGATGGCGCAGAACTTTGCCACATTGATGATGATTTCATTAGTGGAGTCTGACAAAAGGAGGGAAGTGTAAAAATTATCTAGTGCGCCTGGGAATTTGATTAAAATAGGTGTGACGAATAAGGAACAAATGTCCTTATACTATAAGCAGTATTGTAAAACATGCTCAACTCTTTCAGTGCTGTATCGACAGAAGCAGACCTGTTGGTTGTATGGAATTCCTTTCAGTAAAGCCAGTGGTCTAATAGGATATGGGTCTCAAATCCCAAAAGGCATCTAATAGGATATGGGTCTCAAATCCCAAATCCCATCCTTTCTCTTGGGGGATCTCCACTGAGGCTCCTCTGAACCTCCCAAACCTTCTTGCTGGACCAATGCAGGCTTCTGTGCAGCAAGACTGACAGCACCACCTGCGTGCTATGTTTACAGATTCCAATCACTTCTTCACCTTCGAGTCTCCATTGAGGCTTCCACAAAATAGCAAGCAGCACCCTTGCCAGCACCCAGGAGCTCATGCAGAGCAATGCTGGAGATCCACAGAGAAAAGAGCTAAACAGGGCAGGGGGCACCAACATCTTTCTCTGGCTCTGCAGGCAGGTGATGAGCGGTCGCCCAGGGCTTCAGGATTGGCTTATCCTGGTAGAAAAAGAGTGGCAGCCGAAACACCACTGTCCCGCCTTGGTTTGTGGTTTGGCCATCCATCACAGTCGTATCACCTCTTAATTGAGATGCTTCATAACTTCCTAATGCTCTGCATTTACATTCTGGGAAGATCTCAAAGAAAGGACTTGCCTCGACAGACGCCTGGCTGCTGCTTCAGCGATAGAGATTAGAGAGTTTGAAACCAGAATATATTTTCATCTGAGGAAGGGAGGGTGGTGGTGGGGGGGGACGTCTCTCGGTGCTCTCCTTGCAAAGGAAAGAAGACTGAACGGCTGCCAGAGTCGGGCTGGGGGAGTGAGTGGGTGGGTGGGAATGTGCCCAGTCTCCTTCCCTTTGACTATATTCCTGCACAGACAGCCCTGAAGTCTCGCTGACTGGATTCCTTGACACCGCCACCCCTCCCCACAAACAGCAGCTTGTGTGTGCGTGTGTGGCATAGGATAAAGAGGATCTCTCTTAGGAAGACTCCTAAATCCCGAGCAAAGAACATAAGCTAAGAGACAAGAGCTTCTGTTTCCACTGCGCCTGGCTACAGTGGTGCCAAAAAGATGGGGGGTGGGAAGGTAAATAACTGATTCAGAAAACGGCTGGGACCAGAATGTATCTGACTAACCCACATCCAGGAAGAACGCATGAAGAGCTCTGCTGGATAAAGCCCATGAGATATCCAGCCCAGCATCCCATATCTAGTCACAGTAGCCACTGATAGCCTTATCCTCAAGGAATTTGTCCAATCCTCTTTCCCCTCCCCCTATTTTTATTGTTTTATTGTGCTACAAATCACCAAAAAAGTGAAGCAAACCAAATCACCCCACCCCCTTTCCAGTAGATGAGATTAAAGATTATTGTGAAGTCAGCACTACCAGAACAACACAATTCCAGTCACTTACTCAAATGAATGAACGCATTGAAGCTTAAAAGTACACTAGCCATAAAGGAGTAAAGGAAGTTCTGCTGCATCCCCTTTAGCCGTATACATAATAAAAGGTATACTAAAGGTAAAGGTAAAGGTACCCCTGCCCGTACGGGCCAGTCGTGTCCGACTCTAGGGTTGTGCGCCCATCTCACTTAAGAGGCCGGGGGCCAGCGCTGTCCGGAGACACTTCCGGGTCACGTGGCCAGCATGATGAAGCAGCTCTGGCGAGCCAGCACCAGCGCAGCACACGGAAACACCGTTTACCTTCCCGCTATAAAGCGGTACCTATTTATCTACTTGCACTTAAGGGTGCTTTCGAACTGCTAGGTGGGCAGGAGCTGGGACCGAAAGACGGGAGCTCACCCCGCCGCGGGGATTCGAACCACCGACCATGCGATCGGCAAGCCCTAGGCACTGAGGTTTTACCCACAGCGCCACCTGCGTCCCCACCAAAAAGGTATACTAATCCACTGCAAATGTGCCCTTTCATTTCAAACTTTTCAGAAACCTAAGTCAATTTGTTAGTCAATTTTTCTACCAAAGCTAATTGCCACACTTTCTTCACTACCTGCTTTGGAAGTGAATTCCATGGTTTAACTATGCGCTGCATGAGGCAATCATAGATGGCCTAAGCCAGGTAGGGGACCTGGTGCCTTCTATATGTTGTTGGACTCTAACTCCCATTATCACCGACCGTTGGCTGTTCATTGGCTGGGGCTGATGGGTGCTGGAGTCCAGCAACATCCGGAGGGCCACGGGCTTTAAACTGGACTTTAAGCAATATCTCTACATGTTGTTAACTTGCTCAGTAATAAAAATACTGGAGCACAATCATCTCCAGACATTTTGAAGCCCAGGAAAAAAAAATCATGTAAGGCAGTATATGAGAACTTCTCTAGCCTCCTGGTAAAAAGAACAGTTAAAAAGAAGACAGAGGGCTGTCTCCACCTCATCCCTGTTGCACAGGCAGCATCTATCATTTGCCGGGACGTTGTTATATCCGCCTTCTAAAAGCTTAGAAGGCAAAATGTTAAACCGTGCCAAGGGAAAAGACTGCCTATATTTGAGAACAGATAGCCAACATAGATAAGACATCCCATTGCTGGAGTTGAAATGTGACAGACTCAATAACCGGGGGGAGATGCTTGATAATAACTTTGGCCTGCTCCCAAATTATCAATAGCAGATAAGAAAGAGATAGTTCATTTGAACTAATTACCCGGTTGTCTCTCCAGAACCTCAGGCAGACTTGGAACCACCAAGTCAGACACCCAGGAAGCCTGGGAGCCGCAGTACTAGGGTCTTGATCTGCCAGAAGGCAGAGGACCATTCTCTGTTTGAAGGGCTGTCTGGGTCAAATCTGGTTTAAAGATAAAGAATTCTAAGAAGTGAGAGCTGCAGGTACCTTGAAGCTGCCATGCATCATGAGTACCTGAACAGCTGACTGAGCAGGAAGACACAGGTGCCTCGTCGCATTCATCTTCTCCAATATGGTAGAATGCATTGTATTTCTGTTCAATCATAGCAATGATTTCTACACATATAAATCAGCACATGTACATTTTATGCAAATCTACACTCACCTTTGTCCTGTTTTTTTTGGGAGGCAGGTTTAACATGTCAGTGGCCATCCTAACCAGGAACCACTACTCTGACTCCTGTGTCTCTCAAGTTGACACTTTGCTACCTGCAACCCAATTCCATCGCCTCCCCACTTCCAGGGATCAGGCTGAAATTAGAAGTACCTAATCCGCACACAACAACACACAAACTGGGATGCAGCTATCTTTTAAAAAATGGACACTTTCCTGAATTTTGCATAGGAAAATGTGCATATTAGAGGAAGGTATATAGAAGAATATGTACATTAGAGGAATGCAAATATTAGTGCAAGCAACAGACAAAAATGCATTACATTAGGGGAAGTTCATTGAAAAATAATTGGCAAAATTGCATTAAGCAATGAGGACAAACGTACACTAAAATGGTTAGTTTTCACTAGCACACAAAAAATTCAAACAGACACAGAAATGGAGTGAACTGAGAAAATGAGAATTTGAGTGAAACCAAAATTGACTGATTTATCCATCCATATCCACTATTTACCTGCAGGTAAACCAAGTACATAAAAGCATCAGTGGTTGGCATCCATTAAGACTGGTGGGGTGAAAGGCAGGGAGCCCAACAGTAGGTGGAGCCAGAGACAAAGGCAGGCAAAGACCACTAAGTTCTACTTTTCTCTACATTGTGAAGTTGTACAAGGGCAACACTGAGACGGGGAAGAAAACTGATAGGCAGTGCCACCCCCTAGACTTGTTGCAAGGAGGCAGGCAGGTAGGGACTGGCTGAGGCCAGTGGGGCAATACATAAGAGCATAAGAAAAGCCCGCTGGATCAGGCCAATGGCCCACCTAGTCCAGAATCCTGTTCTTGCAGTGGCCAACCAGGTACCTGTGGGAAACCTGCAAGCACACTCAAGATCACTCCTCCATCCTGTGGCTCCCAGAAGCATTACTGTTTCCAACCACGATAGGCATAGCCATCACGGTAGCCTTATGATCCATGAATTTGTCCAATCCTCTTTTAAAGCCATCCAAGTTGGTGGCTCTCGCTGTTTCCTTTGGGTGTGAGTTCCATAGTATAACTAGGTGCTGAAGTGCCCCATTTGCTCTAATAGGACCAGCCTCCAGTACACAAAAGCAGGGGAGGGAAGGGGTTGGTGAATGAAGGGTTTATAGTGGGAAGCTACTACTTTATTTATACCCCACCAATCTGGCTGGGTTTCCCCAGCCACTGTGGGCGGCTTACAGCATATCTAAAAACATAATAAAAACACCAAACATCAAAAAACTCCCAATACAGGACTGCCTTCAGATGTCTTCTAAAAGTTGTGTAGTTCTTTATCTCCTTGACATCTGAAGGGAGGGCGTTCCACAGGTGCCACGACTGAAAAAGCCTTCTGCCTGGTTCCCTGTAACCTCATTTCTTGCAGTGAGGGAACCAGCAGAAGACCCTTGAAGGAGGACCTCAGTGTCCAGCTTGAGCGACAGTGGTGGAGATGCTCCTTCAGATATACTGGGCCGAGGTCATTTAGGGCTTTAAAGGTCAGCACCAAGACTTTGAATTGTGCTCGGAAATGTACTAGGAGCCAAGGTCATTTTGGACCAGTGTTATATGGTCCCAGCAGCCACTCCCAGTCACCAGTCTAGCTGCTGCATTCTGGATTAATTGTAGTTTTCCTTCAAAGGTAGATCCACATAGAGCACATTGCATTAGTCCAAGTGGGAGACAACTAGAGCATGCACCACTCTGGCAAGACAGTCCACGGGCAGGTCTCAGCCTGCGTACCAGGTGGAGCTAGTAGACAGCTGCCCTGGACACAAAAGTGACCTGCGTCTCCATGGACAGCTGTGAGTCCAAAATGACTCCCAGTCTGCGCACCTGGTCCTTCAGGAGCACGGTGATCCCATTTGGGACCAGGGACTCCCTCACAACAACCCACCCACTGTCCCCCAAAGACAGTACTTCTGTCTTGTCAGGATTCAGACTCAATCTGTCAGCCACCGTCCATCCGCCAACCACTTCCAGACACTCACACAGGACCTTCACTGCCCTTACTGGTTCCGATTTGAAGGAAAGGTAGAGCTGGGTATCATCCTCATACTGCTGAAGACTTAGCCCAAACCCCCTGATGGTCTCTCCCAGTGGCTTCATGTAGATGGTAAAAAGCATGGGGGAGAGGACAGAGCCTCTGAAAGGTGGGGGGGGGGGAGAAAGTGCAAGCAGAGGAAGGGAAAGAGGGAAGGGGAAATTTCACAGCCGCCGTGGTTCCAGGCTTCCAGCAACTCCCTTCCCAGCCCCACAGAGGAAATGACTCAGGGTTTTTTCGAGAAACCGCAAGCTGACAAGTTCACCGCCTGCCCTGCCACTTTTGTGCTGGGTTGCAAGATTCAGGGCACATGTCTCCCAGCCAGCTGCTCTCCAGGAAACACGGCGGGTTGAAGGAAGGGGGATCAGCACAGCAGGCTGGGCTTCGCAATGGTCGGGGTGCCTGCAGATGGTAGAAAGATGCCCGGTAGCTGCCCGGCTGAGATTAGACCTCAACGATGAAGAAAGTGGGAATGAAAAACTAGGTTGAAAGCACAATGGCTATGGCAGCATTGCCCAAGCAGTCAGGAAAAGTGGAGTAGTCAGGGGAGGGGGCGAGAAATCCGCTTTGCACCTCTCTCTTTCTCTCCTAAGTAGGATGAGTCCAAAGGGGGGGGGAGAGGAAGAAGGAATGGGCAATTCTGTGAGTTCCACTTTCTCTCAGTTTCTCATTCTCCCAATCTTAAATTCAATTCCTCACATCAGTTAGTGAGTCTCAAGGGTTTTTTTAGTCCTCATGAAAATTCATCAGCATTTCCGTGCAAATCTCTCTGAACATACACATTTTGTACTCAGTTTTGCTCAATATACTCATATTTGCAGAGCACCTTCCCCTAACAGTGCATTTTTGTATGTTATGTTCATGAATATATGCATAATTACACACCTAGCACATGGATTTTTGTACACATTACTTGGCTGAAGAACTGCATTGCAAAATTTGAAGAAGCGTGAATCTCAAAGGGTGTCCTTGTTTTGGTTCGCAAATTGTTTTGGAGAATGCAAATTAAGAGGGCTCACTTTTAAATGAGAACCAAATTGAATTCATGACCAAAGACTACCCCCTTTCTCTTCATCTTCACTCAGAATGGGCTTACTTCCTCCAGGTTTGTTCCAAGAATTCTCAGCAGGGAGAGGTAAACCTGGGTTTCTTTTCTTAAGAGTTCTCTGAAATCTCAGGAAGATCTGTTTCACCCCAAATTAACTAACTAATTAATTAATGCTAATTTATTAATTTATATAGTGCTTGTTTGCCAAAATGGCTTCTCAGCAGTTTACCTAATTAAAATAACCAATAAAAAAATCCATTTGGGCATTAAAATATCCTCAATCAAAATATAAAATAAAAAAGACAATTTAAAAGCATGAGAATTAAAATGGTTAAGAAACACTGACAACACGGATAGGGCCTCTCATATTTCATCAGGGAGGCCATTCCACAACATTGGCACCACCAGTAGAAAAACCATAAGTTGTTACCATAAGTTGAAAGGCCGTGGCAAAACCAAATGGTTTTCCAAGTAGAGAAAGGACACATTTCCATGGTATAGCACATGCCTTTGTTACAAAAGGTTCCAGCTTTAGCCACCACCTCCAGGTAGGGCTGAGAATGACCACCTGCTTGACTCCTCCTGCAGTTGGGATCAGACACTGGATTCACCTGGCAGGCCATAGCCAAAACTCTTTTCCACCTGTCCCAGGCAGGTCAAGTGCATGATGTCAGTTGAATCAACTTCAAAGGTATTATCAGGAGCTCACTCTGAGCCAGGGCTTGAACTGAAGGCGGAGTGGAAGCAGGGGTGGTGTGTCCCATTTCACCTCAATCTGCCCTGCCCCTACTGCCTGCGCCATCTCCACCAGCATTGGAGAAGTGGTGCCAGCATCAGCACTGATTTTCTGGGTGAGAGTGCCCCGATTTCTAGTGATAGCTCACCAAAATTGCGCAAGGTCTCAGGGAGATCTTGCTAGAAATTGGCACAATCTTGCCTGAAATCGGCGCCGGCTTCTCTGCTGGCGCTAGAGGTGATGGGGCAGGTGGGGTGCCACATCAAAAAGTTTGCAAACTGATGCAAAAATGCAGAGAACCAAGACTAGAAAAAGGAGAATCTGGAATCAGCAGATTTGACCATCTGTACTTAAGCAGCTCATGCGTTGGACTGCCATATTCCACCCTTCCCCGTGGCAATTTCCTGCTGGAGAGTCACCCACCCTGCTTTTCATAACCCATCACCCAAGCCGTCCCAGGCAGCTCCTGGAATGTCAGAACCTGCTTGTTTCCAACGCAGCTGCCGTGGCGAGGCTACAAAAAGCACGCGGTCGCTCGGGGGGAAAGAGTGTGAACTCTTCAGGCTACGGGGAGACGGGACGGTGTAGAAGTGAGGCGCACATGAATGGGACGCCTTGCCAACTCAGCTGCTTGGGTGATTAAAAATGATTAGCTCCCTATTTCCTAATGACCTGGCTGGGAGGCTTGGCTCGCTCGCCTGGCTGTGCCAGACCCCTGCTACACACCGTCTGCCAGCTCTGCCTTCAGCTTTATGAGGCGCTTGTTAAAACTGTGAAGTTTCTCCTCGCTGCATCATCCACGTTCCATCTAAACCCCAAGGGCAGGTTGGGATTTTTCTAGGTAATGCAATCAGGCAGAGAGGGAAAGGGGTTTCCACTGCAGCCAGCGCAAGGCACTTCTTCAAAGAGAAAGTGTGCAGCTCCTTTTGGCCCAGGGTGCGTCTCAGCTACAGACTGTTATGACCTGCCAGAGAATTTCTTCCAGGTGCAAAACATCCATAAACTAAAATATATTCGGTTACTGCAAAAATAACGCTGCCGCACCACCCACCCCAATCCTACAAAATCCGACTAAGGGTCAATGCTTATACACTAAGAGCATTTAAAAACAACAGCCTATGACTGAAATGCTCTTTTGCATACAGCCGTGCTTCGAATGTTGAAAATTCACGTTTTGACTTGGGAGACGAGAGAAAATGTAGAGTGCGAGACTGAAAATGCAAACGGAAAACGTGAGCATCAGCCATCATTGCCCCTTCCCTAGGCATGCTGAGAGCAAAAAAACCCCACCTCTAACTGTTCACTTGCTTCACTGCTGTTCCCCCCATTTATTTATTTTTAAAAATGCTTTATTCATATGGAACTTTTTGTGGACTGCAACAGGTTGAGCAGGGACAAATTAATACACATACCTTGCAGCCATCATCCTGATGAAAACTGGCCACTCCCTCCAGGGCATTAACTGGCATTAATGGAAGTGTCCTTCTGGATGCAAATAGCAGCTTCAGGGAGGAATGGTTTCTGGGGGCAGGGGGAGAAGAAAGGCTTATTTCCCACCCGCTGGAGGTTTGATGCTAGTCAGGGTACTTCCAGCAATGTGAGAGAGCTGGTTCATATGCAGAGCAGAGCTTATGGGTGACTAACCTGTGGCCCTCCAGATGTTGGGTACCACTTTGGCCATTCATAGTAAACATAAACACAAACACTGAAAGAGAGACATGGACCCTCCACTAATAAGCTGTGGAATCTCAGCCACCTCATTGGGACAGTGAAGAGAGGAAACTTTCTCGCCGGAAACACTCTTGGCTCAAATAAGGACTTTTGGGTCGGAGAACACGCGCCCCAAGTCTGCTTCCTGGTCCAGCTGCACATGGCCCGGCTCTGACAGCAGTGGTGTGGGTTGGAAAATTGTTGTCAGAACCATTGCACTCTTTTTCCATGGAATTTCCCCCCCCCTATTTTTAGAAATGTGACGCTCATAGAATTAATTAGTAACATAATGAACAAACACAAGACAAGTCAAGTTGGTCATCTGGGATGGGTGCAATGCCAGTCAAATCTCTGAATCAAAATTGTAATTATTGGCAAGGGGAGTGAGGAGGTTATCCATCTTCAGTGCTTTTATGTTGTCTAAGTTTGAATAATGCTAACGGAGTGCAGGCTATTGATATGGTATTGCAAGAATTTCACTAAAAAAATATTTCTGTGTAAAGTTTTGAACTTGTTTTAATAGGTATGCACAGCATTTCACTATATGGCTGGAATCCTAACATACTTCCTAAGGAGCAAGTCCCACTGAAAGAGTGAATATCCACAGGATTGCACCAATAGAGAGCTTTAGTGAATTTCCTCCCTCACCCCACCCCACCCCTAAATCAAATATTTCAGTTCCCCTTCTTATTGGTGCTGGGAAACTTTTGATATTTTTAAAGAGGACATAACATTAGCTTTTCAGTTTATTAAATATTATTTAATTATATTGCTATACCACCCATTAACACAATCCTCTGGCAGTTTATAAAGTCATTAAAAATACAAAACAATATATAATAAAAAATGAAAACAATTGAAAAAGCTATAAACAGTGCAAATTGACGCATAAAAGTCAGCGCAACCACAACAGCATACAATCAATTTAAAAGCAGAATAATAACAGCAAGGGGAAAATAAATTGGTGCGAGAGTTTTAAAATGCCAAATCCCTATTGTAAATTAGAAGGCCTGGAAGTATACAAAGATCTTCGCCTCACCCCCTAAAAGTCCATAGAGTGGGCACCAGGCCAGCATCTCTGTTTGCATTCCACAAATAGGGAGCCAGCACCAGAAAGCCCCCGCCTTCAACACACTGGTGCCAAGTGGGACTGGTAGGGTCAAATAATTCTAGTGTTGACCCCATCCTCCTCCTTCCTACTGAATTCTAGAAGGCCAATACTGAGACTAAGGAAGTTGAGACAGCTTGTGCCACCCCCTGGACTGGTTGAGAAAGAAGGCAGGCAAGTGGGGGCTGGCAGAGGCCAGAATGAGGCCGGTGGGGCAGTGCCTCATTCATTCCAATGGGCCAGCCTCCACTGTATTTACCAATCCCCATGGACCAGTTGAGTTTTCAAGTCCATTTTCAAAGGAACCTCATGCATAACCCAAGCAATAATACTACCAAGTGCTTGCTAGATCCTGCATAACTGTTGCATGGCGAGGTTGTAGCTTGTAGATCTACCTATCGGCTGAGCCTCATAAAACATCATCTGAGCCACCAAGGCCACCTGAGCCTCAAACCAATCATGATAGAAGATTCCAAACCGTGAGCCTGCAGGTTTTGGGAGAATGCAAGCTCCTTTTAGAGCAAGCTGAACATCACCTAACTGGGCAGATGAACCATCCACTAATAATACCTATCTTGCTAGGACTGAGTCTCAGTTTATTGGCCCTCATCCAGTCCTTTACTGTGCCAAGGGCCTCACCTGAGTGAGATGGAAGGGAGATGTAGATCTGGCTGTCATCTGTGTATTGTAGCCTCAGGCTACACCTCTGAAGAACCTCTCCCAGTGGTTTCATGTAGATATTCAATAGTGTGGGAGCCAAAACACTATTGGTAACTCCGTTTTAAGAACAGTCCGGTTTAAGAACGATTTGGTTTACAAACTCCGCAAAACCAGAAATAGTGTCTTGGTTTGAGAACTTTACCTCAGTCTAAGAATGGAATCCGAACAGTAGAAGGGCACCGGCGGCAGGAGGCCTCATTAGGGAAAGTGTGCCTCGGTTTAAGAACAGTTTTGGTTTAAGTACGGACTTCCGGAACGGACCACTGTAGTGTAAATTGCAAGGGACAGAGAAACATTCCCCAGCATCACCTTCTGGAGTCATCCATCCGAGTACAGACAGAAGCTAGCGCAATGCAGGACACCCATCTCCCATGCAAGGCACAAGGAGGGCATGGCTGATTATTTCAAAAGGCCACTGGGATGTCCAAGAGGAGCAATGGGGCTGCAGTCCCCAATCTCTCTTTCAGCAGGGGGTGACTGTGGCAATTTCTGTTCCAAAACCAGGTCTAAAGCCCAAATGTGAGTCCAATAAACATGTTCAATCACATCTCAATGCATTTCGGGCAACAGAAAAGAGTACTCCTCTTTACCACATTGCAATAATACGATAACTTCAGATGAAGGGTAGCTAATCATCATCATCATCATCATCATCATCTGTGGACAGCCTAGTATAAACCCACAATTAATGCACTATTATTGTACCAACTGCATGTTGCAGAATACACCTGCCAGTCCAGAAGGTCCCTGAGTGCAAAACCATCCTTGAGAGCCAGTGTAGTGTAGCGGTTAGAGTGAGAAACTAGAACCTGGGACACCAGGGTTGAAATCCCCACTCAGTCATAAATCTCACTGAGTGACCACCGTCTGCCACTGCCTCTCAGCCCAGCCTACCTCACAGGGCTGTTGTGGGCATTAATTGAGGAGGAAGGGAACCATGTACACCACCTTAAGTTCCTTGGAGGAAAAGATGGGCTATACAGTGGTACCTTGGGTTACATACGCTTCAGGTTACATACGCTTCAGGTTACACACTCCGCTAACCCAGAAATAGTGCTTCAGGTTAAGAACTTTGCTTCAGGATAAGAACAGAAATTGGGCTCTGGCAGCGCGGCAGCAGCAGGAGGCCCCATTAGCTAAAGTGGTACCTCAGGTTAAGAACAGTTTCAGGTTAAGAACGGACCTCCGGAACGAATTAAGTACTTAACCCAAGGTACCACTGTACATGGAATAAATAAATAAGTAAATAAAATAAACAGCTACCATGGTTCTGGATGCACCTTTCAGCTGTTCTAATAAGCGTTCCAGAAAGATATATATTTTGAAAGAGGATGCTGAGAAGCCTGAATGAAGAAAAGAAATGCTAATTGCGGTGGATACACATTAACCCAGGGATAAGCTATACTGTGGGTTAAAAGCTGATGATGCATGCAAGAAGCCTGCTTCTCATTTAAACCCAGACTCCAGATTAGTATAAATAAACCATGACGGGGGAAGGAATTATTCAGCGCTGACAGAGCCATGGTTTCTTGCCTGAGAGAAGCACCAAACTAGGAAGTGCGTCTCCTTCACCTTTGGATAGGAACGCAAACGTCCAATCTGAAATTAATTAAACTGGATTGTAAAGCAGCGATTATCGGGTTTGGTTGAGGCACTGGGGTCACTACTTCGCTCTTTGGGGTGTGTTTCTCAACGTAATTTGACCTTCACAATTATCATGAACAACAGTACATTTTTATTTCCCATTAGGGCCAATTCCCCACCAACCTCAGTCTGATCCCAGCCAGCCCTCGCATACCTGCCTTCTTACATCTGGCCCAGGGATGGACCAGCTGCCTCCTCCTGAGTCTCAGTGTGGTCCTTGTAGAACTCAGCAGGGAGGTAGAGGACAAAACTAGGTGAGGTGACTCGGCCTGTCAGCCCTGGCACCACATGTCCTGTCTAGGCTCCCTGACTTCAGCCGTACCAGTCCTAATGGTTGCCAGCCATGACTAAGTAAACTGGCCAACTCCTAAGGGGCTTAACCTTGACCTTTCTCACAGGGAAGGTTGGGAGATGTTCTTGTTCCTTACCTTTGCAGGCTTTTCTGTCAGTGATGGATTTGCTCATGTCTCGGTAGAAGCCCTCTTTGCAGTAATGGCAGTGTCGCCCAGCAGTGTTGTGGCGACAATTCAGGCAGACCCCCCCACTCTTCCGTCCCGAGAGTTTGTAGAGCTCCATGTTGAAACGGCAGCGGCGGGCATGGAGATTGCAGTTGCAGGCTGTGCAAAGAAGAGATGGGACAGGTCAAAGGAAGATCTGAAAGACCCACTCACTCTCCTCTTCTCTGTCATACAAGTCAGCTCCTCAATTTGCTGTTGTGTCCCAACTGAGCAAATTATGGCTTCTGTGGACCACCATTTGCCTCCAGCCCAATCTTGGCATCCCAATGAAGGCCATGGTTCCCAATAAGGCAGTGTGGTGTGGTGGTTCGGGTGCTGGATCAGGGCCCGGGAGACCAGGGTTCAAATCCCCACTTAGTCATGAAGCTCACCAGGCAACTTTGAGCCAGTCATATTCTCGCAGCCTAACCTAACTCACAGGGTTGTTGTGAAGATAAAATGGGGAAGAAAGCAACGTATGCCACATTAAGCTCATTGAAGGAAAAGTTGGATATACACATAATAATAAATCAATCTACCATTTGTAGTAACCATGGTTTGCTCTATTTTGACATCACAGTAAACTATGGTCATCACCAACCAGAAAGTGAGGGAGGGAACTACAGAGTGTGAGAGGAAGGGAAGAAAGGAGTGCAGAACTCCAAGACACAAGTGCCTAATGTCCTAATGCATTGTTGGGATGGGGCATCTGAACCTAGTCTTTAAGTTAAAAAGAAAAGAAAAAACATAAATTTATTACATTGATTAAAACTATCCTTATTCTAACCCATCCCAGGCCACCAAAAATTCACTGATAGAAAACACTCAGGGTTGTACCTAACTAAGCTCTAATCAGATGACATCCACTGAAATTCATGGGCCCAAGTTAGTTATATCCATTGATTTCAATGGGTCTACTCTGAGTAGGATCAACATTGGAAACAACTTTTAGAAGTGGAAATGCTCCTCTTTTATACACTTCCTCTGCACCGGCCTTCATTTTATACACCTCTATCTTGACCCATCCCTCTCCCCATCCCAAAAAATAAAATGGGGAGAAAATGGTCACTCCACTCATCTTGACTCCTGCATCTCCCCCACCCCCATGCAATACCTGTTCCATCCAACGCCCCTGCCCAGTGCCCGTGAGAAGACCACCCACCTTGAACTGGGCCGGGGAGGCGGCAGGGACATTCTCTCTGCTACTCACTGCCAGAGCTATTAAGGAGCACGAATTGTACCAGCTGCGACCAGGTTATGAAATTGGGGGGGGTGCAGTGCGGGGAGAGAGTCAGCGGTAGCAGCAGCAACAGAAAAAGCTGCTAAACTCATTTTGCTCCCTTCTCCCTCCTTCTGCACCCCTGGTCCCTCTCCCCATTAACCACAGAAACCAAAGTTGGAAGGGGGGTGGACAGGATTCTTGTGTGCAAACTTTTCTTCTTCTTCTTCTTTTAAAGGGAAAACATACTGCCAGCTCCTGTTCAACATAATCACAAAAAGATAATGGGAACAAGGTTCCCCCTGGCTATACCCCGCTGCCGTCCGCTGCCCTTGCGGCCCCTGCCCTTATTCCTCCCTTCCCCGAACGAATCTTGGCCAGGGTGAGAGTTTTTCCAGGCGTGCTGTGAAATTCATTAATGTGTCAGCCCAAGATTTAACTGCTGGGCCTGCTTATCATTTGCATGAAATTTCCTCTCGGCTAACTCACTGCCCCCCCTCCACCCGGCATCCTGGCGTGCTTTGCAGACCTCACTGTTTCTCTTTGTAACAGAAGAAAGTGGGGAGGGCCGGGGGATGGGGAACCCCTTGAAGATCAAACAGCTCCGAAGCACATGGGGGGAGACTCCGGGAGCTCAAATAGCTTCACGCTGGCTAAGAGCAGCGTTCCCCGTATCCCTTCCCAAGAGCCTTTGCTCCATCCTAACTACAGAGCAAGATTTGCCAGGACAATAACAATAAACATATTTTCATAGTGCACCCACCCACCTGCCCGTATATATATAAAAACACCTCCGTAAAACCCATGGGGCAAATCAGAAAGAACATGACAATAAATTCTCATAAATGTCAGACTCCAATTGGTGCACAAGGGGATTCAATCCTGAGTTGGCAGCAGCAACCAGAATCTTCAGGTTGTGGCCAGGGCTTGCCAACACTCTGCTCCTTGTGATGCTTGCCCTGGGTCACCCTTTTCAGGGACTCCACTGAGAACCAGGGCATGCTGGAGCCATCATTTAAATTCCCCACGTGACTCCTCTGGGGCATTGTGGGAAACTGGTTGCGGCCGCCATTTTCCTTTCCCAAAATGCCTCAGACCAAGGCATTGCAAGGCCTTAGAAGGGCAGCTTCACCAGCTCCTAAATTAGACCAAGCCAAAGTTATGGGGCCGAGTGTGAAGGAGAGGATGCAAAACAGGGTCCCCTAGAGTTGACCCTGATCTCAAACCATTAAGGTATGTTGCAGCCACTAACACGTGTCGAAGAAGAAGGGCAAAGCAACACATTGCCCATCTACAGGGAGTACAACCTGGACAACAGAGTGAGCAGGCACATACTGTAGGCCACCATCTTCCACTATGGTAAGCTGAATTGCATTTCTATTTAACTTACAGAAAGCAGGTTGTGTCCCGTGTTATTCCTACTCAGGGTAGACCAACTGAAATTAATGGGCATGACTAACACAGGTCTATTAATTTTAAGGGGTTTACTCTGAGAAGGGCTTAGTTGGTTACAACTCAGTAGTTCTCAGTTTGAAACTATAAACTTCGATTAGCATGTGCAAATTTTATGCAAATCTCTGTCTTCTTTCGTCCTGTTTTCCTTTTGGCGATGCATTTTTGGGCGATGTGTAAGTGGCCATTTTACCTCTGGCTTGGGAGAGGCTCCATGCCTACCTTTTAATGGGCCTGGATTTAAATAGGGAGAGCTTGATTGGGAAGAGATAACAGTGTCATTCACAGACACTTGGCTCATTTCAGATTTTTAATGCGGACTCACCTAATCAGACTTCCCAAGACGATACATGAACTGAAATGCAACTACCCTCTGAAATTTGTACTTCTCTGAATTTTCTCCACCCGCAAAATGTGTACAAACCACACATATTAGGGGAAGGTGTGCATAAGAATGTATACATTCATAAAAATAACATACAAACATGCATTGTATTAGGTGAAAATTGCTTGCAGAAATGAACTTTAGGGAAATTGCATTCTAAAATGTGTATATTAGGGGAAATGCGCACTAAAACGCTGGTGAATTTTCATGAGAACTGAAAAAAAATAGCAAACTGATGCAGAAATGTGGCAAACAGAACTTAAGGCTGGGAAAATGAGAAGCTGACAGAAACTGAAATAGACAGATGTGTCCATTCCCACTGGCACTTCTGGCTCACCATTGATTTATTACTGGGCATACACGGTTCTCTCCCTCCCCTACTTTATCTTCACAAGAACCCTGTGAAGTAGGTTAGACTGAGAGGCACTGACTGGCTCATGGTCAGAGAGCTTCATTGCTCAATAGGGATTTGAACCCTGGTCTCCCAGGTCCAAGTCTGACTCCCTAACCACTACACCACGCTCCCCCGATTGCTGGCTTGCTTGCTTGGGGAGCGGCAGCTGGCACATCCCTCCTCCTGACCTGAAGTTCCCATGTACAGGACGTTCCGCATTCTGCTCCCTTTGTTAGGGAAGCCCTCAAGGACTATTCATCAGAGGTGAAGAGGTGAGATGGGAAGGAAGCATGGGTAAATAATTGCCCAGGCTTGTCTCATTGCCTCTGACTTCATCAGTAACAGTTTAGCTTAGCAAGGCCAGAGGCCAAAGAGAGGCTTAAAACTACTCACAGCAGCACCTAAGCAACAGGAGACCATTGCAGTTGCACCAACACTGGAAGGTGCTTCCTCATACCGGGTAAGGCCATTTGTCCATATAGCTCAGTATTGTCTACTCTGATTGACGAAAACTCTCCAGGGTCACAGACAGAGGTCTTCCAGTCATCCCCTATAACCTGATCGTTTTAACTGGAGAAACAAGGCATTGAACTGGGGGTCATCTGCATGCAAGAGAGGTGCCCTGACACCACTGAGCCATGGTTCTTTCTGTACTTAGCTTCCTCCCAGACCAAAGGAGTATCTAGCCTGAGATTCTGTTCCCCCAAAGTCCCAATGAAGAGACCACATCGCAATCACATAAACCTTTGCAGGAACAAGATATTTCTACGTCGTCAAGTAAGTAACTCTTAAACTTTGGAGCCACTATTGACAAGTCCCTGTACCTCCTAGACTTATCATCTGCTAGAAAAGAAAGAAACACTTTACGAGGACAGTCCTCTGCTCGGAGGTGTCCACTACATGAATTATTGTCCAAGTCCAGTTTAAAGATAAATAGTTGGGGGGACCTTGAAGTCACCTATCAACAGGGAACAGCCTCAGGACAGCAAACTAAGCAGGCACACACAGGTCCCCTCATCAAAGTCCTCCTTACTAAATTTCACATACCCATAAAAGAGAATAACTTTTAGGCAAGCTTCCACCCTCTTGTTCAGTGATGCATTCCCTTCTTTTTTTTACATGTTGATGGCTACTCTTTGAACAGGTGGAACCATGTAAATGAGGGTGAATATGGAAGCAATTGGACTGTGCTAGAATCCACAACTTTTATATATTAATATAATAACCTATATTAACACCCAGGATGTGGCCATCCACTAAATCAGACCATTGGTTCATCAAGCTCAGGATTGTCTAGGAAGTGGGTCTCCATGGTTTCAGATGGGCATTTGTTCTCAGCCTTAGCTGCAGGTGCTGGGGACTGGACCTGGAGCCATCTATGTACAACTCAGACACTCTACTGCTCATCTAAGGCCTCCCTGCTCCATGTTAATGATCACGGATCAGATAAAGTAAACGAGTGCATCTGATTCTTGAAGACAGATTATACAGATCTGCCTGGAACGGAAATAAAGCCAGAAATAAAGATATCCAATTTACTTTCTGGATCCACTCCGTCTGGACAGCTACAAGTATTTAGAGCTAACTAGAGCTCCCGCTGTTTCGGTTTGCTCTGGCAACCTTTGCATGTAACCTGTGCAGGAGATATTTTCCATTTTGGCTGCTACTCTCTCCCAGAGGGGAAAGAAACTGTTCCAGAAAATTACTTAAGCTTCTGCATATGGCCTACTCTGCTCACCCCCTCTTCTTTTCAGACAACGACAGTAGCCAGGGACGGAATCCTGAGTCCCTCAAAGGAACCACAATACCATCAGTGGAAGTTGCAGAGGCCAGTTCTCATGATGGTTATCAATGGGAGTCTTACTCAAGCATTCCTCAGGCCTTAATTGAATATGCAAGAAGGGGAGAGAATGCATGAGGGTGCAAGCTCCATCCCCATCCCTAGTGACCTCTGTGTGTTTAAGGGAGACTAAGGCAGGAAATCCTCCTTTACTTGTGGAGGTTCCGGGTTCCAAAATGTGTGGGAGCCCCATAAGTACAGGCAGTGGTGGCAGACGCCCACTGGAACTAGCAGGGATAATGGTGGGTTTCCATGTAGATGTGGGTTGGCTGAGGGCAGACTGAGGTTGGTGGAGTAAAGCAACCATTAGCCCTAAATGGAAACAGAAGTGGAAATTGCCAGTGTTCCCTTATTGGTCCGATGTCTAGAAGAGAAATCAATCCACCGAATGGCAATTGGTATTTGCTGCTGCTGCTGTTGTTGTTGTTGTTGTTGTTGTTGTTGTTGTTGTTGTTGTTGTTTTTCAGTCCGTAAATAATAAGTGATTGTTAAACTTCTAGTTTAAATTGTGTTTGCATTTAAATGAATGACATGGGAATAATTAAAACAATAATTATGCTAAATTTGTAACTTATGTAAATAATTCTGAAATTATGTTAACAGCAGACAGTGAGAGATTAATACTGTGGTATTTGGCAGAAACTGAACTGTAGTGGAACAGAAACAATCCCGATTGTGCCAAAGAGACAGATATGAATGGAAACAGCTGCTTTCGGACATTCCTTACCCCACCCACTTGTGTGTCCTGAATAAGATGAAGGTGATGAGTTGAAAATGGCCTGATTGTAATGTAGGGAGGTGAAACTAGGAAGGAGTGGGAAAGAGGAGTCTTTCTTGAGATGTACATGTTCATTACTGCTGCTTGTATAAGAAGAGAGAGGGGTATGTGTAAAAATCAAGTCTAGTCTACAAAGGCAAAAATTGCACATATTGCTCTGCTCACTTTTGCCTCTGGCTCCTCCCACCAGAATGTGGCCCTCAGGAAGTTGCCCAGAAGGGAATGTGGCCCTCAAACTGGAAAAGGTGCTACAACCCCTGGACTGGATGGACCTTTAGTTTAATCCAGCAGAGATGTTTCCATGCATCATATTGGTCGTTAACCACTGTGTTGTTCTCTCAACAATTGCTATCATTAAACAGTAGATTCCCCCCTTCCCCACTTTTAAATCCATGAATTTTGATGGGGGGAAAATAAGATTTTAGTCCACATCATGCATGTGGCCGCACTGGCCGTTAAAAGGTTGCCACTGCTAAACAACATACACAATTGATAACACCTGGGGAGCAACACTGTGGCAGCTAGCAGTGTCAAAGCCAAAGTATTTAAGATATCTAGTAAATGCCAAACAATGTGGGAGGCATTGTTCAAACGAAGCACAAAGCAGCCAGATTCTGCCATCAGTGAAGTCAAAGGCTTTTTGTTCGGCTGTCTGTTTTTTGAAAGATCACTCCCAAGGTTGGGGTAAAGCCAGTAGCAGAAAAATAACTTTCCTGCTCTAGCATGTGGATAGATATTAATACCACTAGAAAATTTTTGGAAATCGAGGCCTAATGAGACCCTGGAGAGAATGCAATGTACACACGTATCCTTTCAAGAATTCAGCTGGTGCATAGAAGATGGATGGTTTTGCAAAGACCAGCTACAATTACAAATGATACGGGCAAAAAACCTTAACAAATAAAAATGAAGGGCAGAATTAGGTTGACCATGTCTCCTCCTTTACAGACCACAGTTCTCTGTTTCAAAGGTGGAAAACCTGCAGGCAGCAGATGGTGCTGATCTTTGAGCATCCCTGACTATTGGTAGTACAGGTGGGAGTTGATGGGAGTCATAAGCAAGCAACATCTGTGCTTGAATGGCTGCCTGGTCCAAGTGTGGTTTAAATATAAAGATCCATAAGAAGGGAGAGCAGGAGAGGACCTTGTTGCACCCAGAGAGCAGCTCGATCAAGGCACACAGGAACCTGGGTCTTGCTCTCTCCCTCACTTATGGTGAGGTGCATTATCTTCTCATTTAAATGTTAGTCACTATTTCTGAAGATGCATCATTTGCCTCTGGCCCTACCATAGGAGCCAACACCTAGGGGCTGAGGGGTCTTCAGCCACCCCGATAAAATATTTGAGGGGGCCAGGCCCCCCAAAAGTTGATAGGCATTGCCATTCAAATGGTGTGTGTGCACTGCATCATGTGATAAGGTTATGTGGGGTGTGACTTACCTGCCCCCTCAAATATTTTATTCAAGTTGGCATCCCTGGGCCCTGCCCACCACTGGCATGTGTGACCCTCATGAACTTTTCCCAGTAGGGAGTATGGCCCTTGTGTCTGAAAAAGGTCCCCCGTACCTGCTCCAGACCCCCAGACCCAACTGTCAGCATCCAAGAGCAAATTAAATCCCAAGGCAGATTGCAGAAGAAAACAAGCAGCCTACGCGGTAGGGTTGGCATGTCTCCCTCAGATCCTTTCCTCAACATGACTGCGCTTGATCTTCCACCACGAAGCATGTCGTTTGCATATTCTTCCCTTTCCCTCCCAAGTCGAGGGGAGGAAGAGCAGCTAAAAACTTGTGCTGCAACCACGAGCCAGTTTTTGTTACAGCTCAATCTCTCCCTGTCTCATGTTAATCACTAATTAAAGGCCTGAATGGTCCCTGCTGTTTGAGGGTATTAATAAGAATTTAATTGCATAGTTTCAGGCTAATTATATAGGAGCTCGCTTCCTTCCTCACACAAGGGCAGCCAATTTCTCTCCCCCCTCACCTCACCCCGCCTTTCAAAAATCACATGACCAATTAAACAATCACAGGTTCAATTAATTTGTAAATAATGGGCCAATTACATAACGCTGCAATTCTCTGCTCCGTTTCTAAAGGCCACCGACGTCCGCCACCCTCCTCCCACAGGAATCCGTAACCTGCCATCTTCCTCTAAGCATTACCGAGCATTAAGCACACTTACTGTCTGCGATCTGGCTGGGAGCAATTAGTCAATGGAACAGTCTCCATGAAATTCTAGAGCCGACCTCAGTGCCAAAGCCACAACAGATCGGAGCTACACCCCATGCCTTCACTGGAGAAGTGCCTGGCTGCAATGCCTGCAGGGCAGGGTTGCTACTTCCGCCGTGTAGGAGGGCAATCCAGGTCCTGAAAATGCCACCACTCCCTCAACCACCCAAAACCATCTTAATGAAACCATTCAGTAATAAGCAGGTTGGGAGCTGCACACCATGTTTAGCTTGGCCCCTTTACCAGGGGCTGCCTTGATCACACCAGAGAGAGCAGTCATTTCAGGGGTGGCGTCGAAGTGAGGAGAGGCCACATTCACACCATGCATTTAAAAGTGCCATGATACTATTCTGAAAGGGCATGGCTTCCCCTGGAGAATTCTGGGAGCTGTGGTTCACTGAGGGTGCTGAAAGTTGTTAAGAAACCCTCCTTTTCCTCCTACAAAGCTACCTTTCTCAGGATGCTTTAACAGTTAACCCCTTTTCCCAAGGAACTCTGGGACCTGCAGCTCTCTCAGGGAAATAGGAACCTTCTAACAGCTCTCATTATGGTGCTGGAGGAGACTCTTGAGAGTCCCATGGACTGCAAGAAGATCAAACCTATCCATCCTTAAGGAAATCAGCCCTGAGTGCTCACTGGAAGGACAGATCCTGAAGCTGAGGCTCCAATACTTTGGCCACCTCATGAGAAGAGAGGACTCCCTGGAAAAGACCCTGATGTTGGGAAAGATGGAGCGCACAAGGAGAAGGGGACGACAGAGGACGAGATGGTTGGACAGTGTTCTCGAAGCTACCAGCATGAGTCTGACCAAACTGCGGGAGGCAGTGGAAGACAGGAGTGCCTGGCGTGCTCTGGTCCATGGGGTCACGAAGAGTCGGACACGACTAAACGACAACAACAACAGCTCTCAGCATCCTGAACAAACTACAGGATTGGCAAGCTGTTCTGTTTGCTTGGTTTTTGTTTGAACCTATCAAGAATGTAGACGCAGATGCAAAGCATGGAACTGTGGTTGGAATGGGAGGGAAATGTTGTGTGCCTCCCCATGCCCATGGTTTTCTATAAAGGAGACGCTCATAAGAACACTACGTCCAGGGTCTAAAATAATCTAGTTGCATCACTGGATGGTCCATTTACCAATGCAGTATCCTGTTTCCTCTAGTGCTCAATCAGATGCCTCCAGGACCCCAAATAAACACCCCTCGTTTATTCATTGCCCCCAGCTGATGGTAGTCAGAGGAGCACAGCCTCTGACCAAAGGAACATAGGAAGCTGCCTTATACTAGGTCAGACCATTGCTCCATCTGGCTCAATATTTTCTACACCGACTGGCAGTCTAGGATGCAAACCATGGTTCTCTCCCAGCTCTACCAGAAGGTGCTGGGGGCCTTCTGCATGCAAGACACTGAACATGAAGGTTGGAATTAACTGCTAACTTCCACACACACACTATGACTATGAGCAGGGCATCAGTGGCATGGAACATGGGGTACAAGTTGCTGTTTCTGACATTTTTTATACTGTAAACCACCTTGCAATCTTTGGATGAAGGATGGTATATAGATTTAATACATGACAACAACAACGATGATGATGAAGATGATGATGATTCAGGAGTCCTGTCCAGTTTCCCACTTGACCACTCTAAAAACTGGGCTAAAGAAACCAACACTTTTACTCAGTATAAGGAAGCTTTGTGTGTCCACATGATTCTCCACAAAGCAAATGCATGAGCAACTAAATTAACAGACCTGCCAAACTGAAAGTGAGGGAGATTTAGGTTCTGTCCCTGCCATGAATGTTTTCACTGTTTGGTCAACCTGTTCCAAGAAAATTGCAGTGTTTTAACATTTGTATTTTGATGATATTTCTAGATAACTGCTAGGCACAAAACAGGCTTCATCTTGCCCTATGTCAATGTTGATTAATAGATTAAATCTTTATGACTTTATTCTGTAAACTTTGAGCTACGCATTTCCAGCAACCTTTGCTTGCAAAACAATACATGTGAGCTATCTAGCAGCTCAAGGGATGTGGGTGGCGCTGTGGGTAAAACCGCAGCGCCTAGGACTTGCCGATCACATGGTCGGCGGTTCGAATCCCCGCGGCGGGGTGAGCTCCCGTCGTTCGGTCCCAGCTCCTGCCCACCTAGCAGTTCGAAAGCACCCTTAAGTGCAAGTAGATAAATAGGGACCGCTTTATAGCGGGAAGGTAAACGGCGTTTCCGTGTGCGGCACTGGTGGTGGCTCGCCAGTTGCAGCTTTGTCACGCTGGCCACGTGACCCGGAAGTGTCTGCGGACAGCGCTGGCTCCCGGCCTCTTGAGTGAGATGGGCGCACAACCCCAGAGTCTGTCAAGACTGGCCCCTACGGGCAGGGGTACCTTTACCTTTACCTTTATCTAGCAGCTCAGATTTAACAATGGCTACCATAATCATCTGCAAAGTACTCTCAGATCTTGTCAAGCACTCTGGTTAAGCACTTCTGGCTCTGCAAACCTTGTGTTTTGGTCCAGAAGCATCAGCATGAAAAGTCACCTGGTGCAGGCTGAGTTTGGACTTTGCAACTGAACACATTCTGAATGGTTTTCAAAGAGCGATGTTGCAAAGTGCTGTGCTTTGATTCAGCAAGCTCAGCACCCCAAATAGTTTAACTGCCAATTTAGAAATATTAATGAATATCAGGATGACATCGACCAGAATTAAAATAAAGTTGAGGGATCAGATATCAAAGCAGGAAGCAGATCATACCTAAATATAGGTGTCTGACTAGTGTGAACAGTCCTGACTTAGTAAATTCATTTTAAATTATTTTTAACTCTCTAGCACAGTCCAAGTTGCATTCTGAAACTATGGCTAAGATTGGGCTGTGTGTATGTGTGTAATAATTTCTCGGGCTAGCTCTGTGCTGTATGCCATTCCTTCTGAATTCTAAGTGGAAAGATTCCTAAAATTAATTTTTTAAGCAGATCATGAAAAATTTGCCACAGCT
Organism: Podarcis raffonei; assembly: GCF_027172205.1. Taxonomy (NCBI): domain Eukaryota; kingdom Metazoa; phylum Chordata; class Lepidosauria; order Squamata; family Lacertidae; genus Podarcis; species Podarcis raffonei. The sequence continues at coordinate 36,816,187 of NC_070615.1, read as the reverse complement.
TCATTTGCTTTTTTTAAAAAAAAATTCTTGTTTTACATTTGTTACTTGTGTTGTTTTCCTTTTTCAGTTTAATCATGCTTATACTGAAAAATGATCCTTTGAACTTTTTTGGAAACTCCAGGGGCATCTCTATCATACCTCTATGTTCTGTGCATCTTGACTCTAGTGAATACACAAGCCCATAAAGGCTGAAATCTTATCCACACTTATATGGGTGTAAACCCCATTGAATTTAGCTGGGCTTACATGTGAGTAAAGCTGCAGAGGACTGTGTTACAAGGTGAGTGGACTTTTGGACAAGAGAGTCAGAGGTGTGCTAAAGGAGAATAATGAGATTGCAGAGAATCTGAATGAATTATTTGCACCTGTCTTCATAACAGAAGATGTGGGACAGAACCTGAACTAACCTGCACCTGAACTAACTTTCTCATTAAGTAAGACTGAGAAACTGAGACAAATCGTGGTGGTGAAATTTGAAGTTCTAGGCATTATCAACTAATCACTGCATCCAAATGGCATTCACATGAGAGTTCTAAAATAACTCAAATGTGAAATTGCTAATCTGCTAAGAAAAATAAGCAATTTGTGCCTAAGATCAACCTCCACACCTGAGGACTCAAAAGTGGTCGACGTAACATCAATTTTTTTAAAGGATCCAGGAAATTACAGGCTGGGTAACTTAACACCTGTTTCAGGAAAATTGGTAGAACAAGTCTTGCTTTAGCAGAACCACCATGGCTTCTGGAAGGATAAGTCCTGTTTCACTAACCTCTTACGAATTCTTTAAAAGTGTCAACAAGCATATAGATAAGGGTGGTCCAGTCAGCATTATTAAGACTTTCATAAAAACTTTCATAAAAACTTTCCATAAAAGGAATCAGAAAGCAGGAGAAAACAGACACTTCTCCTGATGGAGGGATACAGAAATCAGATTCTCCCAAGTATTGCTATTGGGACTGGTGGAGCTTTTTCAAAAATGATTGATCAGGGTGGTTAAAAAAAGAAGAAATTGTGGAGAGCTTCAAAAGGTTCCCTCCAAACTTGGTGAATGGGCATTGAAATGGTCAGTGTGATTCAATATAAACAAGAGTAAAGTGATGCCCACTGAAACACAAAATCCTATAATAGCATAGAATTCAATTAGCTTTTACTTAGAGTAAACCCAATGAAATTAATGCACCTAAGTTAGTAATGTCCATTAATTTCAATGGGACTAGCATGTGATACCCTCCACAAATTCACTAAACTAGCAGTGACTGGCCAGGAACAAAACCTTGGCATCATGGTGGATAACACAACAAGGAAGCAGCTCAGCCTGGGAGCCTATGCAGGTGCTATACAGCCCATCCTGGCTCTCATTCAGGCCCTGGTCTATGCAGGTGTTTCCATGCACCTCTCCCTTCTCTTGACTACACAAATAGTCAAGCACTTATGTGAACCTCTTGTTTTTGTGTGGCTGGAATGTAGCCTGCAGTTATAAAGAGTTGTGTATGTTGCCCTGCCTACCTTTTGCCTCTGGCTCCCCCTGCCCCACTATGTGGCCCCCAGAATGTTGTCCATGGGGTGCTTCAGGAGGGAAAAGGATGGATCAGGTCTACCTTTTCTTCAATTGTTGCTTCCGTATATTCCTTGACTCCATTTCCCCCGGCTAAGGTGGTGGTGACCTTCCCAATGGCAACCATTTCCCCACCCCATCCAACCTGAATTCTAACTAGAATAACATTATATAATCATGGACTAACAGTATGTGATCATATAGTACATGGCCTTGTTCACAGAGGGCATCCCAGGATGAGAAGGGGAAACACCCATCTTTGCCACCCGCAAACAAACCAGTGGAAATGAGGTGACCTGGGTTATAAATGTCTCCATTTTCATCTGTGAAGTGTCTGAAGGTATAATAGCTGTGTTTGTTTTTAATTTTGCAGCCCCATCTACAAGCCCTTGTTCCACAGAAAACAGGGAGCATCAAACCGCAGTGGAAAAGGCTGTTTTTCTTGATACATATCTGGCTCATGCCATAAGTGTGGAGGAGGAGAGCGTGTTCTTACAAGACTTAGAGGTATATTATTAGGTGGCAAATGAGTGCTGCATTAGGGGAGGTGTGTTATTGTTCAGTCCCTGCCCCTCCAGTAGTCCCTAGTTTCTGCTGCCCCTGTTAAATTCTGCCTTTGTTTAGAATGTCAGCCTCCATACATACTCACACAAAAACACCCATCTCTTCCCCATGCAAGGACCCATTCCAACCAGGCAAAGACACTCAAGGAGGGCATGAAGCAGAGCCAATGAGAAGTGCGGCCTGGGGAGAGTTCTGAGGGCCAGACACAGAGGCCAAGGGGGATGGGGACATTCGTCCTCTAGGTCTGAGGCTCCCCACTCATATAAAGGCCCCCTTCTCAGGTAAAGATTGGTTGCTCAGCCAGCCTCAGATTCAAGGCTGTCCTGGTTGAATGTCCTCAGCTGGTGGGCCCTTGTGGACCTACCTGGTGGTGGCAGTGAAGCAACCACTCTGTGAAGTGCTCTGAGCAGTACCAGAAAAACTGGCTCTGAACTGCCATTTTAATTTCCTCGACATATCGCTCCAGGATATTGTAGCCTCAGAGAGATGCTGGATCCAGCTATCTGGTGCCAATGGCAGAGCTTCATGCTCCGGCACCGGGGGGCGGGGAGCAGGTGGGGGGCATGGCTGGCACGCATCTCGGGGGCGTAGCGCATGTCCTGGGAGCATGGCGTGCCGCCTGTGGGGGTGTGGCGCCCAGCGTGGGCAGGGGGCAGCCGCGATGGCGCCCCACCGGGATCGCGCTACCGGGGGGTGGGGGTGAGGTTCCAGTGCAGACATCCTAGGGCCCTGGTGCCCCAGCATCTGCCCAAAGATGCCAGCTGCTGACACCTGCCCTGTAGCTGTATCATCTCTCTTCTCTGTCTGCATTCATCTCCTTGTGGCAGAAAGTGTCTCCACCATATTTGTGGAGCAAATCCCATCTGAACTTAGCACTCTTCATCAATAAATATGACCTTCTATTATAATGATCTGAGCTGACCAAAATATTCAGAACAAAAGAAAATGCATCTCTTTAAAAAGACATATTCCATTGGAGCATCTTTGTAAGTGATTTGGAGGGGAGGGAAAGAGATTTCTAAAAAAAGATTCTAGCAGAATTAATTCAGGCATCCTGACACGAAGGGACAATATGATCACCTAGACTATCCCTTGCACTGGCAAGTTTCCTTAGCCCTAAACGTTCCCAGCTGAACAACTCATCCGGTCTTCCTTTTTTTCGGTATAATAATAATAATAAAAGAAAATTAAGCTGCAGACAACCAAAGGTTTGTGCCAAACACACTAAACCCACAACTTGGAAATGTGCCCAAACCACAAATGTACTGAATCCTGAAAACTGTTCAGATCCAAGTTGTGTTTTTTGTTTCAGTAACCAGACACATTTTCGTTTTAGGAAAACATGCACACAAAAATTCATTCATGCCACCCACCAATCTTTGATTAAATTGGGACGGTCTCTCTTTGACACAGAGTTTGCCATGCTGTCCCAGAAGAAAATAATGAGTGTTCTCTCTCTCTCTCTCTCTCTCTCTCTCTCTCTCTCTCTCTCTCTCTCAGAAGCCTCACACAAACACCATCCCAAAGACCTGGGAATGATAAATAATCACAGCTTGCTGTCCTACGAAACCTGGTGGCCAAACCACAGCTCCATGCACGAGAGAAAGAGGCTATGACTGGTTGTAAGGACTGGTTGCATTAATGTCCTGTCATGAGCCACAGTGTTCCACTGATGCACTGAATGCTGTGAGAATGGAATGCTGGATTACATGGGCTTTTGGTTTGATCCAAAAACACACACGTATACACCACTTGATTGTTAAAAAACAAGCACAAAGTCATTTACAAAAAGGTAAAATAATAAAACCACGGGGCGGGGGGTCATCACCATAGTTTAAAAGAAATACCAAAACAGATTAAAGTTACTTCAGTTATGTTCTTATGTGAAGAAACACAGGAACGCAGGCAGCAGCAACCTTATGCCAAGTGCAATCATTGGCCCATCTAGTTCAATATGGTCTACACTGACTGGCAGCAACTCCCTAAGACTTTAGACAGCGGTTTACTCTCAACTAGGGATGGATTGATCTGTAGATTTGAGTTTTCTCAATTTCTATTTTTTCTAATCTTAAATTCGGTTCTCCACATTTTTGCAGTAATTTGCAATAAAGAAATGAATTTAATCTTCATGGGGAAAAACCAGCATTTTAGTGTTAATTTCTCCTAATACACACATTTGTATGCAATCTTGCCTATTATACACATTTTTGCAAAGCAATTTGCCACAATATAATGCATTTCTATTAATATATGCATTTTTATGCAGACTTTACCTTCGATATGCATTTTCTTATACATCACTTGGCTGTAGAACCACACTGCAAATCTGAAGGAAGGTGGATTTTAAGGATGCCTGCATTTTTGTTGGCACATTGTTTCACAAAGTGTGAATTTGGTAGGTTCACCTTTAAATGCAAACTGAATCAAATTTATCCCCCATCTTTTCTCTTGACCCTACCTGGAGATGCTGGGGATTGAACACGGGGCCTTTTGCATGCCAAACCGATGCTCTACCACTGAGCATCTTTCTTTTGGAGAGACAGAGAGAAAGAAGTTGCACAGGTCCAGCAACCCAGGATTTTGCAACTGTACTGACACATTTATTCCAAGTCAAATGCAGACAGAGAGGGTGTGTATGACAAAGGCAGGATAGGGAAGTGCAGAGACTATCCATGTCAACAATCCTAACTGTGTTGACAGGATACCTCAACCTCTGTGCCCAGCCTTAACACCTTTCTTAACACCTGTCTCAGTTGTCTAGGTGCTGCACAAGGAATAAGGAAATGCAAGCGTCTCTGTCTGCAGGTTTATGACTGACAAGGAAAAGAGGACAGAGATGGAAAAGGCAGGCAAGCAAATTCACCCTTGCACCAGTAGCAACCCTAAAATATAAATATAAGCCACAGAACATGAGTGCCAGGTGTCAAGGTTCATGGTCCAAGGACTCTGCGTAGAGTGCAAAGGGGCAATGTTGTGGCAAGCAGAAATCAAGCACACACAGAGAGCATTGCAACCAATGCAGCTCCTCTTTATGTCCACTCCAGAATGGGGAGGCTGTGACTCTCCATTCCTGATGAGGAACGGTTGGGGGAATTGGGTATGTTTAGCTTGGAAAAGAGGAGCCGGAGATAGCAATCCTCAAATATCTAAAGGGCTGTCACATGGAAGACGGAGCAAGCTTGTTTTCTCCTGCTCCAGAGCGTAGGACCCAAACCAATGGATTCAATTTACACAGAGATTCCAACTAAACATCAAGAAGTAGTTTCTGATGGTAAGAGCTGCTTGACAGTGGAGCAGACTCCAATGAGAGGTGTTGGACTCTCCTTCCTTGGAGGTTTTTAAGCAGAAGTTGGAAGGCCACCTCTTAGATATGAGCTAGTTGAGATTTCCGCATTGCTGGGATTCGGACTAGATCACACTTGGGGTCCCTTCCAACTCTACAATGATACGATTCTATGAATTTGCTTCCTTCCAACCAAGCCAGAAACTATGGTTGTTCTTATTTTTTAGAAGTTGGAATTCATTTCACGCTATCTGTGATCTGTGAAGGTCTCTCCCCTCCAATTTTTTAAAAATTGAATTTATGATTATGCACGTTACATGAGATAATAGTTGGAAGCATCCACCTCAGCCTTGAGAGTGAAAAGCAAGCATCAGTGACAACAAACAAACAATTAAGTATGGAATACACCAGTTAGAAATTAAATTACGATGGAATCTACCAAGCAGTGCGGCTGAGGGAAAAGAAAATTTTTAGACATTCTCATTGCTATGGAAGATGGAGCTCCTCCAGAATGAAAGCTGGGTGATCGGGGCGCAGTTGTTCTAACAGTTCCAGGTAGGGTTGGAAAAGACTCCCTGTCTGAAAACCAGGAGAGCAACTGCCGGTCAGTGTAGTAGACAATACTGAGCTTGATGGACTGGTGGTCTGCCCCAGTATAAGGCAGCTTCCTACGTTCCCTACCCTTGACCCCATTGCACATATGTCAAGAAACTGAGGTAGAAACACCTAGAAAGGCAGAAGGTTCTAGACTTGGAATCACAGGTGAGGGGAAGGGCTGAGGAAGAGGATCCACCTTGCACACAGAATGTCCCAGGCTCAATCCTCAGCATCTACAGTTAGGGCTCAGAGAGACACCTGCCTGGAACCCTTGAGAACCACTGCCTGTCTGCCTAGATTGTTCAGTAGCCTGACTGCATGAGGCAGCTTCCCTACAGTAGACTCAGCTTCCTGGCACTGCTCAGAGAGGCAGGCCACACACTTTTTTTTTAAAGGATGGGGATCTACAACAAGCACCAGCACTGTGTCCTCCTGGGGCAGGAAGGCCCCAGCAGCCGCCTGAGGGTGTTAGACGCTGGCGACAGCCCTGCAGCCACAACATCTCTGTAGTAGCCACATTTGCAGAGCCACACAGCTCTTTGTAGCACAAGTGTCTCTGCCCGTACCACATTTGTAGAGCAATCCCCATCAGTTTGCCTCTCTTGGCTAATAAAAAGGGCTGGCTAATATATTATGGAACCCAGAAGACAGCTCTCAGAATGTCCTGCAAGGTTATGACACATGCTCCCTTGGCCTGTACAGTGTGTGGCACAGGGTAGCCTGGGCTAGCTGTAGAACAGTGTTGTGGAGTGGGGTGGGGTATGGGGACTTCCCAGGCGGGCCCTCTCCCTTTAATTGGTGCTAATTGCTGCGTCTGTTCCTGCTGGCCGGGGAGATGTTATGGTTGAAAGGCACAGAGGGGAACGCTGGAGGAGCTAATCCGGCTTTCAGCCGCTAAGCCCCCTTTTGGAGGCGTGTGATAGAGGGGCTCTTTCACAGAAGGCACAAAGCCTGCAGGAGGAAAGGGAGAAATAGGAGATGGAGCCGACAGGAAAAACTTTCACACGGCAGCTCCGCTAAGCCGCCTTTGTGCGGGTGGACTTGTCAGGGGTGTCTTAAAGGGACACTGCCTCCCTCCTCCCCAAAGCCCTACGCCTGCATTCCTTTTTCTCTCCTCTTGTTCGCCTTTTCAGTCCCATCTGCCAAAGGGTTGACCCCCATAGGGATACTAAAGGGGGAAATCCTCCCCCAAGTGTCTGTTCAACTAGCTAGGAGGGGCGTTCGAGGGAAGCGCCAATGACTTTGAGAGACTTTGGGCCAGGTCTCTGCTGAAATTTATCACACTCCCCTGCCTTCCCTGCACTGAGGTTGAGTTTCCTGCAGTTTCCTGAGCTGCTTTCTGCTGAACCGCTTTATTCATCTGAGAGCTGACAGAGGTGCAGGCAATACTTAGTACAGTTTCATGAACCAGAGATTCCTGCTGTTGATTCTGCAGTTCAGTCCTCCTTAGTACTTAGCAGTCTGGACAGAGGTTCAGTGACATCAGTGTATGTAAGACTCAGTTGGGCAACCTGTGGTCCAAGGGCCTGGCTTCCATGTAGATCCTGGTCTAATTTTATTCAGGTGGCAAGGAAGGTAAATGGAGTGTCAGCACTGCCCTGTCACTTACCTACCGCCTGCCCTGCTGCTCTCCAGCCCCCAGGCCACTGTATTGAACTTTGAGTGCTGCCATTTGGCTGATGCTGCCATCTTGGTTTTCCTCCACAATGAACCAGAGGTCGCCTCAATATGGTGCATCTTGGGATAAACAAAATGGCAGCCACCCAGGTGCTAGGCTACTCTATAATGTTACAAAGAAAGAAAAGTGGTGGTGGTGGGGAGCCTGTTGCACCACTGAGCTACAAGAAAAGCCCTCACTGTGAGCCTTCAGGAAGGCAATAGCAGGGACCTCTTAAATCTGGAGCCAGCTGTAATACTAACATGTCCCCTAACGGTTTAAAAACAATCTGTATTTGTTGGAATATCAAAGAATGAAAACCAGTCCATGCCATTTCTGTGGCACCCATTACTGAATTCATTTGGTTTCAACCTCCTTTGTACCTCTCCCCATGTCTAGCTACTATTTCCCAGGGCTGTTTAATTCACCATACACAGGGGTGACAAGCATTCCTCCAGGCTCCTCTATTAGGCGCTTGGGACTCTCTATAGGCCACAACTTCTCCCCAGACAACACCTTTCCCCATCCCTCCTACCATTCTTCTTGGCCGGAATGTGCCCTAGAACTCTGACCATGCATCTGGCTTGTCTGGATGGAGAGGGGTGTGTTTACACCCGTCGTTTGGGTCACTTTTACATCTGGCCCTGCCCAGTACAGATATGCCGCCACTGAAAAGTTCTCTAGGAAAGCATGGAGTCCTCAGGCTGAAAAAGAATCCTCCCTCTCAAGGTAGATAATTCTCACAGGTACCTACTGAAGTCCAGAGAAGGTAGACAGGGGAGTGGAGGTGTGTGCAGAAACTTACCTTTCTGTACTAAGGTAGAATGTACATCCATTACTCCGCCCACTTTTGCTTCTGGCCCCGCCCACTGCTGGCATCCAGACCATGGGAGGTCTGGAACAGTTCCCCACCCCTGACTTAACAAAATAGGCTGAGGGCTCTTGCATACGATAGCTCATGTCACAAAGAGCCAGTTGTGCAACAAGTTGGGGTTTTTGCGGGGGCCAGGGTAGCGGAGATCAGCAGTATTTGTTCTTATGTGATCTCCCTGACCCAGGTTTTTAGTTTTTTTGTTTTTGCTTTGTTCTTCTTGACCAGAAGACTGGCTGCAACCATTCTAAACCAGATAGCAATGTACAGCACCAGGTCATAGGAGGCGACGGGATGCAGAAAGATAGGAAACTCTCTTACCTAGGCACTCGTTAGCCTCCCTGGCGGTGGCCCTCTGCCACGGACGGTCGTAATGGAACGGTTTGCAGCGGTCGCACTCAGGGCCCTCCGTGTTGTGCTTGCAGTCACACACCAGCTTTCCTTCTTTGTCCTTCACGCAGCGTGAGGCATGCCCATTGCACTTGCAGCGCCCCCCGACCTGAAACTCGCCCACAGCATAGTAGTACGAAGAAGAGCTAGCCCCGCCATCCTCGTCCTCGTGGTCCCGGCCCCCTAGTTCCCGGAACAAATGGGGGCGGCTGAAAATGACCCGGATGTCCGTGGCCGTCACCCAATCCTGAAGGACGGGGCTGTTGTCAAAATCTTGGGCTGATGGACGCCCGTCCAGAGTGCTGAAGGCAATGAGCCCTCCTGTCAAGGGGTAGAGGTCGGTGTGCCCATCGGTGCACAGAGCCTCCTGCTCGTTTTGTTTGGTGACGGTGGCTTTGTTGGGCTTGCCATAGATCTTCCGGCACTGCGAAGAGTAGTACTGATAAGGCACCCACGTTTTGCCGTAATCCATGGACTTGAAAACAGCAGCTGACTCCGGACGGGGAGAGCAGAACTGCAGACTCACATAGATCACCTCAAACTTCTTGCCCAGGGAGAGGGTGAGGGTGATATTCTGGGGCGAATGGTGCAAGGTCTCTGAGCGCCAGCAGGTCATATTTGCAGCAGTGTTGAGGTCTGTGAGGTAGGATGCTGGGTGAGCTTTCCGGGGGTCGGAAGAGTCACAGTGGCGGGTCGCTGGCTTCCCGCATGTGCTGGATGCATGGACCTCCTTCCCAAAGGCGGCATTGACAAACTCTGGGATGCAGCGGCGGGGTGCCCCCTTTTCGTCATAGCAAGGGTCAGGTGGGATCTGCTGGACCGCAAAGGGGTTCACAGCCTGAGACAAGTCTAGTCCGCAGGCAGTCAAGAGCAACCACAACATAGACAAGGGGTCCATCCTCCCAGTGAGAGATCTTCAAAAGTCACAGAAACCAGCTTCTCTCTAAATGAAAAGCAAATGTTGTGTTAAAATGGTTCCAGTTGTTCACTTGGGATGGGGGGTGGTGAGAGGACAGGAGCTCAGGCTGCAATATGTCTCTGGTCTAGAGGAGGGAAAGACTAGAGAGGAAGTAAGCCAGGCAAGCTTGCAAACATTTTCAGCTAATGTCAAAGATTTGGAGGAGTAGCTGATGATCTTCTGCTGCTTAGGATAGGACAAGAAGCAATGGGTTCAGACTAGTGGAAGGTTGAACTCTTTTTAAAAAATGCTATGCACCTGCAAAGGCAATTCAGCAGCATCACAAAGAGCTCAGGGAGATTGTAGAACCCCCTTCTTTTGATGTTCCCCCCCTTGGGATGTTGCAGAACAAAAAGGATATCCTTTTTGGAGTTTCTCTGCATAAGCTGCGGGAAAAGAGTCTTTGCATTCCTGCTGTGAGCCACAGAGGGAATGGAAAAAATCCTACTTCTTTGTGAAGAGACAACTATTGGCATCTTGCTTATCTGTTTAACTGAGGCCAGGATTGTCTCATAGCCAGTTATCTTTCAGAGCCAGTTAGGAGTGGTTAGGGTGATGGGCTGAGGAGAACTGTGTTCAAGTATCCACTATGTCACAAAGTGCATTTGGGACAGTCACCTTCTCCCAGCTTGGCCTACCACAAAGGGTTGCTGTGAGGACAATATGAGTACCGGTATAGGGGAAGGAATGAACCATGTACACTGCCCCAAGCTCCTTGGAAGAAGAGCAAAACAAATACTAGTAGAAATAAATAAAATACTATAAACTAACTTTGATTTGCAAAAGATGTAGGCTGTGCACAGCTGAACAAAAATGTCTACATAGGCACAAGGTGAAGGTAGGTAGAATGTGGATTGTGGGGATCAGATGCAGATCAGCTGGGATGGCCTCAGCCGTTGGCACTATAGGGCCAAGACTCAAGACTCACGTCTTCAAGTGTGGAAGCAGAGGCATGACTTAAAATGAACAACCGCTACCATTATCCTCACTCTCTCATTCTGGATAGTAGCACAGTTTCGGGAGAGAGAGAGGCAGACAGACAAACAAACAGAGATACATTTGTGGTAAGTGATAAGGTGACCCAACTCAAGGCATCCTGCCCCTCCTGCCACAGTTGTGGGTGCTGCACATCAGAGCACATTTGATCCTGTAAAAAGGTCCCTGCAAGTAAGCTCCTCAGTCCCGAGGTCCAACTGCAAGGCAAAGTGGATGGTCCTCCAGTCAATTGTAGCTGGAAATGTTGGGGTAATGGGGGCCAACAAGAATCATGAACAGGTGAGGGAAAGAATTGGTACAAAACAATAAGAACCCACATACAGGCATATAGATATGAATGGAATTCATTGCGTAGAACCCTTACAGAAGCCCCAAATGTGGTTCAAGTCTGTGCCTCTGACTGCAACCTCAAATAATTGGAAGAGGCACAGTTCGATAGTCTGGCTCTGTATAAGGGGGCTTCTTTTGTTCCTGTATTGTCAATGCTGGAGAGCTGCTGCCAGTCAGTGCAAACCGTGCTGAGCTAGAGTTCCAACCCCTTTCTTGCTATCTGCATCTGGCTGGCTTCTTGCACAGGGCTCTAGTTAAGTGCCCCCCTTCCCCTCCCTCCCTCCCTCCCTCCCTGCACATTCCTCTCCTGGCTTTGCTTCTTTTTAACTCTCCCGCCCTCCTCAGTTCCTCCAGGTGCCCTCCTCCTCTCCAGAGGACAGTGTGTTCCTGCCACATGCCGGGTGAAAATTCAAAGGTTTAATTAGCTCCTAATGCCCCCAGTAGGGAAGCCAGCCAGCTTCCAAAACCCAGCATCCCACATCAAAGGCCGAGGAGGAAGGTGTGAGCCCAGCAGGGCTGATTCAACCCCACTGGGCAGCTATTCTCTGGAAGGAGCGATGCTTGTTCCCACCCACTGCAAAGCCAGGGCAAGAGTTTACTCTCTGAATGGGATGCTAATCAGGCAATTTCCCGCCCGCCTTCATCCTGCTTCGGGCTCCCTTTGAGCGGCTTGTCCCTTAGATTATGGAGCAATGACAGTTACTAATGGAGGAGGCTGGGTTGGGTGGGGAGATCCCAGGCTTCCTAGCAGCAGTTAAGACGGCTTCTGGTACATTGTCTTCAAACTGAAGTTAGAGGCAGAATGTGGTTCCTGCCTTGGGCTCAAAAAATAAACAAAAACGGAAGGAGTTGCAAAGCAAGACGTCTGCAGACCAGCCAATATCCTCCAAGCCTGATAGGGTTTTCCAAAGGCGATTATATAAATTCAGGGGGAATAAGGCTACTCAGTTGGCTTCTAGCTGCTGTATGTACTACTTCTAATATCACGAGTGGAAGAATCCAGTTGGTCTTATGTCCTGCATGCAGGTTCCCGATAGACAACTGTATGGCCACTGAGGGATTAAGACACTGGACTAGACAGGCTTTTGGCTTGATCCAGCAGGGCTCTTTTTATGTCCTGAGTAACAGTGAGAGAGGGCTCTTGCATTCCTTCCTTGCCTGTGTGCTTCCTGGAGGGATCTAATTGGCCACTGTGAGAACAGGATGCTAGACTAGATGGGTCTTTGGTCTGATCAAATTGCATCCACATTTGATTTCAAGCATAGTGTCCTGGCCCACTGAGCAGGGCCAGGGAAACAGAGTGAAGGATGAGCAGGGGGCGGAACCACATTGGATCATCAGACAAACAGAATCTACCAAGTCATGGGTGGATCCCAATTGGTCCAGGAAAGGGCCATCAGTAGCAAAATGCATTTGCCAAATGCCTACAGTCTTTTCAACCCCCGATGCATGTTACTTCCAGAATGCAGTTTTCAGCAAACTAGTACAGGAGGGACTGGTTGTTAAGCCACCCATGAAATGGAAGCTCTCGGGGGTGGCAGTGGAAAGGGTCTCTCAGCACCTGTAACCAACCACAGCTCCCAGAATTCTTTGGGGGAAGTTGTGACTGTTTAAAGTGACACCATAGTGCTTTAAATGTATGGTGTGAATGTGGCCCTAGTTAGATACAACTCGTTTTCACTTTGGGACACTGTGGGTGATTAAAAATCACAGTTTGTAGCCACCAGGCAGGCACCTACCACAGGGACCCTGATGGCAGGTGTTGGCTAGCCTGTGGACCCTTCTGAGGTGCTGGCAGGTACCTGAGAGTGTGCGAGGTGCTGGTGCCAGGTCTGGGCCAGCCACTCTGTCTAGCCTAACCTACCTTGCAAATTTGTTGTAAGGGGAAAATATTGGATTTCCACAGTCTACGCCCTGAGCTGAGACAGTAATCTGATAGATAAATAAAGAAAAATGAATTGCACAACCTAACGCAACCTGAGGCATACTGCCTGCCTGGATTAGGAAGGAAGGAAAGCGGACAGCCAGTTGGAAAAAAAAATTGTCTGCATTTTTTTTTTCATTTGCAAAAGAGAATTGCTGTTGCAATTTGGGTACAGGTTTGCTCTCTTCTCCATGCCAAAACCACTAATGGCCTTGGAAACTCCTCCCCTACTAGACCAAGATATGGCAGGCATTTGGGCTGGCTGCTTTGGATCACACCTGATCATAACAACTGAGAGTGTGGTTGTGGGTGGAGAACAAGGACCCAGGAAGTGACTAGGTTGTCCTGTTCAGTTTGCTTCATTCATCAGGAACAAAAGAAGATGCGTAACACTGAGTCAGATTCTTGGTCTATCTAGTTGTTTTGTCTATCTAGGTGTTTTCAGGACACCCCGAAACCACCAAAATTGTTGAGTTTTTCAGTTGAATTGCTTAAGATCCAGGATAAAGCACCACCTTTCGGAAATCACCCCTGGACATCAATTCTGCCTTTGAAATCCTGGTAATGTCCGGGAAAATCTGAACATATGGCAGCCCTATGCTGACTGGCAGCAGCTGCTCCTAGATTTTTGGCAGGAGACATGCTTCCAGTCCTACCTAGAGATGCTGGGTATTGAACCTTGGACCTTCTGCATGCAAGGCAGATGCTCTACCACTAAGTTACAGCCTTTCCCCAAATGCAGTCTGTAACTAAATCTTTCAATGAAGAGCTCTTGGATTCCAGAACCCAAGTGCTCCATTTGATTGCAATCCAGTTCTGTGTGTCCTGTACATCAATCAGTGAGTGTTCTGTTTAGAGGTTTTTGCCTCCCTTAGAGTCACCCTCCTCCTAAAGTTCTGCTGCCCTTCTGCAAACCTAATCAGGCTAATCCCTCCCTCTTGGAAGATGCCATTTTGGCTACAGAAGCACCAACACTTGGAAAATCTCACCTGATCTTGGTATATATGTTCAGAACATGCATTCATTTTTTGCTTCATGTGAAAAATTTGTATCCCACCCACTTTCCAAGAAATTAAAGGGGATGCATCCAACCCTAATCAGAGTTGACCCACTGAGAGCTACAATTCCCAGAGTTCCCTGGGAAGAGGGATTGATTGTTAAACTACTCTGAGAACTGCAGCTCTCTGGAGGGAATAGGGGTCTCCTAAGAACTCTCAGTGGGACGCGGGTGGCGCTGTGGGTTAAACCACAGAGCCTAGGACTTGCCGATCAGAAGGTCGGCGGTTCGAATCCCTGTGACAGGGTGAGCTCCCATTGCTCGGTCCCTGCTCCTGCCAACCTAGCAGTTTGAAAGCACGTCAAAGGGCAAATAGATAAATAGGTACCGCTCCGGCGGGAAGGTAAACGGCGTTTCCGTGCGCTGCTCTGGTTTGCCATGCTGGCCACATTATCCGGAAGCTGTACGCCAGCTCCCTCGGCCAATAAAGTGAGATGAGCACCGCAACCCCAGAGTCGGCCACAACTGGACCTAATGGTCAGGGGTCCCTTTACCTTTAAGAACTCTCAGCACCCTTAACAAACTACAGTTCCCAGGATTCTTTGGGGGAAGCTATGGCTGTTTAAAGTGGTATGACTGTGCTTCAAATGTATAGTGCATGTGGGGCCACAATTGAACTAGATGGACCAATGATCTGCCAGTATAAGGCAGCTTCTTGAATTCCCATCGAGTCACATATCTCTCTCACACAGAGAAAGACACATTAGTCTGGCAACCTATTCAGCAAATCTCTGTGCAGTTGGTGCAGAATGTCATAACACATAAGGAAATCAGCCACAGCTTTGCTGGCTGAAATAACAACCAGCAACGGGTCTACAACTGTCGCTCCAGTACCAAAGCGGGTGGGGAGGGAGAATGGGGGAAGCTACATCCAGCCCTCCTATTTTATAGTTTGGCTCTAGGCAAAATGTCTCTCCCTGGTGCCCGGGATGATGTGCATTCTTAGCCAAAGGATGCCCTAAACTCTGGATGCGCCAGATTGCTTTGAGCGGTGCTGAATCAATTCCAACAATTTGAAGGGGGAAAATAGATACACTTGTTTTATATTAAAGGAACAAGGGGTCCTTAGTAGAGAAGTGAGCCAGCCAAGTAAGCAAGCCACTGAGCTGGGTTCTGTGCCCAGCTCCGCCAGAAAAGTATTTTTGAAATATTAATTTCAAAATATACATTCCCCCCTTTTAAGCCAAGAAAGTGTGAGGGATTTATTTCCATTTAGCTGTCACAAATGTGTGCATTCTTATGGCCATGCAATCTCTCTCACTCCCCAAAGATGAATGATGCAGAGCTTAAAAAGTCAATACCGGCTAACAAAGTGAGGTGACGTCCAACTCCCCCCCGCATGGGCTAGTAGTTCAATAGGTATGGAAGGAGGCAGAGTCCCATTCAGGCACCCTTTATATTGTGCATTCATGAGGAGTTGTGCTCATTATGGTATCGTGGCAGTTATACTGCGATTCCACTTTCAATACTGTGGTATTCCTCTCACAGAGCTACAGTTCCCAGAATTCCCTGGGTAGAGGGACTGGATGTGAAAGCACCCTGGGAACTGTTGCTGTGTGAGGAGAATAGGGGTCTCCTAACTACTCCCAGGCCTCATGAAGACTTCCAACTGGGTCATGATTTGCAGGCACAGGTCCAAGCATTCCCCCCCCCTTTTGTCCCACCAGGAAAACCTACTGTTTACTGCTGAATCAGAACAAACGTCAATCAGCTTTTCCATGATGCTTTGGAGGAAGCCATGAAAATGGTATGGTAATGTTTTGTGGTGCAGGTATGGTCCTTGAATTGCCTTGGTCTGACAGCAATGTGAAGCAGGAAAGAAAGAAAGAAAGAAAGAAAGAAAGAAAGAAAGAGAAAGAAAGAAAGAAAGAAAGAAAGAAAGAAAGAAAGAAAGAGAAAGACTGAGCACCAGCCCCACTGAATTCAAGCACCAAGCGGACACTGAACTATAAATTCCCCAGTGCTAGATGTAGAACCATGCAGTCAGACCCCTGGGAGCAGAAGCAGCAAAACAAAACTAATCTGCAAGTGACTTTGTGGGTTTTTGTTTCCAAAGGCTTTCCAGGAAACAATGACTGAGGTGGTTCTACACATACCAGTGAGAAAGTTAGTGTGTGCGTGCGATCGGGGCTGTGTACACACTCCTGTTGACCCTGCATTTAATGCGCTCCCACCACTCATTTGTAGGACTAACTATCCGCATCTATCCTGCAGTTCCTTGAGAAACATTGAAGAACAGATAGTTTGTCAGGCTCTGCATTACTGTACTGCAGTGGCCGCTAGATTATGTGTAAAGAGATTTTGATTGTGTTTGTCCAGGTCCAGCAACAGAGCTTCAACCTGGCTATATAGCATAATTTCACCACTTTTTTTAGTTACCAGTCAGCAAATGGCGCCTGCACTTGGGTCTCAGAGAGAGCAACAAGTGAATGGCAGAGCATGGAGTTCTTGTCTTTCCTCCTCCTTCAAAACTGCTCCAAGGTGGGTGTGATGCTGTCTCTGTGCTTTCGGCCCCATGTTCCCTGGGAACTGTCCAGCAAAAGAGCACAGGAGAGCAGTGCTGAATCCTAACCCCAGGACACTGTGGAAGGGTCTGCCAGCTGATCCTCCTCTCTCACCAAGGTGCACAGGAGCAGCTTAGACCTCCTATGGCAGAGGTTTCACGGGAACCACAGCTGGCTTGCAAAAAGCTTGAAGTGTGCACTCAGACTGTTACAGGGCCCCTCCAGACATCCTTTTTATTCTGCATTCATGCTGATTTGTGCTCAGGATAGTATTGGGGCAGTTATACGTAGTCCCGCTTTCAATACCGTTGGCATCCGCAAAACTTTCCAGGCAAAGCTACTGCTTCATTTTCAATCAGTGCATGTCCCAAAACTTCATGCAGAAATCCTGCAGCTTGTTATACAGTGGTACCTCAGGTTACAGACGCTTCAGGTTACAGCTGCTTCAGGTTACAGACTCCGCTAACCCAGAAATAGTACCTCGGGTTAAGAACTTTGCTTCAGGATGAGAACAGAAACCTCCCAGTGGCAGCGGCAGCAGAAGGCCCCATTAGCTAAAGTGGTACCTCAGGTTAAGAACAGTTTCAGGTTAAGAACGGACCTCCAGAACAAAGTTCTTAACCCGAGGTACCACTGTACTGCAAATGCTCCCCCAGACATTTCTGCCCTACATACAGTATGTTGTGCTATAGCACCAGAGCGTCCCTCCTGATAGCAATGATGCTGTAACATTGGAGAAGCATTGCAGAACAACTAACAAAGTAGAATTATGTCTAGCCAGTCCAGTCAAAATCCACGAGTAATGCATTATTATTGCAACAAGGACAAGTTGCAGAATACCGCACACAAACCCTGTGTGTGTGTGCGTGTGCGTGTGCGCACGCACACACACAACCCCCCCTTCTTTAGGAGGGTCCTAAAGAAATAATTTGATTTACCCATGTTTGTCCTACACCCCTTCCCTCTGGTTTACATGGACACAGAGAGATAAAATGTCATCCACAGCCTGATGAAAAATGAGTGGACGAGCCTCTTACTTTGCACTAGGCTAGGAAATACATGGAAAAGCAAAAATTGCCATTTCTGAATATTTTTCCAGCTCAGAGGTTGAGCTCCCCCTCTGGAAAACTGGGGCAGAGTGGGGAGGAGAAATGATCAGGGTGATGACCACAAACAATGTCTGGCTGCCAAGGACAGACAGTATTTATAGAATGCTGAAAACATCCAACACACACATAGACCAAAAGCTTAGAATGGAGATGGGGAAGCTGTGGTCCTCCAGATGTTGTTCATCTACAACAGGGCTGGGGAACCTTGTTGTCAGGGATGGTAGAAGATGCAGTCCAGCAACATCTGGAGGGCCACCACTTTCCCACATCTGCTATAAATGATGTGGCTCCAGCATTGCTAGAGCTATGAAGGGGCAGTCTTCATTGACTACTTTAACCACTATGCTAGGCTGCCTCCAGTGCAGCAAGATCTCAGGTTACAACTAAGCATACTTTTACTGAAAGTGATGACATCCAGCTTTGGCTGGATCATGCCCTTGGTATGAACCTGCTATTCTATCACCATCCCAGTCCATTGGTTATGCTGGGTGGGGCTGATGGAGTTTCATACCGTATGTGCCCATTTTATATGAGATTTGCATATGTGACCATTCTATATGGGGTGGGTGGGCTTGAGGGCCACCAGAAGTCATTGGACATGAATCTCCACCAGCCTCAGTCAGCTTAACCAATGGGCAGTGGTGGTGATGGGAGCTGTAGATCAGCCACTTATGGAAGGACACAGGTTTATAAAATTAGGTGTGGCATAGAGAGAAAACGGATGGAGAAAAGTTCTTCTCCCTCTTGCATATGACTAGAACTTGTGGACATCCAATGAAGCTGAACATTGGAAGATGTGGGACACATTACAGGAAATACTTCCTTATGCAGTGCATAGGCAAACTATGAAATTCGCTCCAAGAGGCAGAGAAGGCCACCAACTTGGATGCCTTTGAAAGAGGACTGGACAAATTCATGGAGGAGAGGGTCACTGATGGCTACTAGCCATGATGGCAATGCTCTGCCTCCACAGTCGGAGACAGCAATGCTTCTGAATAATAATCTAATAATAATAATAATAATAAATTTTTATTTATACCCCGCCCTTCCCAGTTCAAAAACTGGGCTCAGGGCAGCTAACAACAAATTTAAAACACTTTAAAACACTTAATTATAAAAGCAGCATAAAATACAGTATAAAAACATGAATAACAATAAAAATCAAAAATCAATTAGATAATCCCCAGGCTAGCTGGCTGAATTGGTCCTACTTGGGCCAGAGAGGAGGCCAGGGGAGAATTAGTTGTGGGGTCTCAGAGCGGGTGATCTTCATAAAAGGGGAGGGGGAGGGAAGAGAAGGGAAATAAAAGATCAGGCTGAATTCAAATTAAAGGCCAGGCGGAATCGGGTCTTGCAGGCCCGATGGAAGAAGGTTAAATCCTGAAGGGCCCTAGTCTCATGGGACAGAGCATTCCACCAGGTCGGAGCCATCACTGAAAAGGCCCTGGCCCTGGTAGAGGATAGTCTGACTTCCTTAGGGCCTGGGACCTCTAAACTATGGTTATTCATGGACCTTAAGGTCCTCTGTGGGGCATACCAGCAGAGGCGGTCCTGTAGATATGAGGGCCATAAACCACAAAGGGCTTTAAAGGGTCAAAACCAGCACCTTGAACCTGACCCTATACTCCACCGGGAGCCAGTGCAACTGATAAATACCAGTTGCTGGAAACCATGGGAAAGCAGAGAGGGCTCTTGTGCTCAGGTCCTGCCTGCAGTTCTGCTGCAAGCATCTGGTTGGCCACTGTGAGAACAGGATGCTGGACTAGATGAGTCACTGGCCTGATCCAGCAGGCCTCCTCTTATGTTCTTTACCTCTATTATATGAGGAGAGGCGCTCAGTTTATAAGTGAGGAAAGGGTCGGCATTTGTCTAGGTGTATTAATGTCAGAATCTGCAGCAGAGGTTCTGGCCTTTATCCTTGGGGCAGCTGAGTGACCCTCAAGGAGCCCAGTGCTTCTTCCTTCCTTCTCTCTGCTGTTGTATCTCTCTTTCTCTTTTAGTTGAGTCATGTTATGTCAATATTTTCTCTGTTAACAAAGAAGTGGCTTTAAAAAAAAATATTTTAAAAATCCCTCTGTAGCGGGATGATGAATCAGCAACAGACTTCGAGCCCTTGGGGCCCAAAAATTCCTGCTGTTTTGATTCCCTGCTTCTGTTTTTATTACCTAGGTCTTGGCCAATGAGCCAACAGATGGGGACCAAAATATCAGGGCTGCCAATGCTCTACATAAGCACAAATCATTGCTGGGCATATCTTCCTGGGGTGGAGCTTTTGAACAGGGGTCAGATATGCATCCAAGGGCCTAAGTAAACATCGATGTGAAATAAAATCCCTGTGGCATTTTTTATTTTTATTTTTTTGGCGGTGGTATTCTAAGAGGAAAGCTGCTTTGGGAGGGAGGGATTTGGAAAGAGAAGCAATGCTGTAGGTATTTAACTCTTTCCTCCTGCCACTTCTCCATTCCATTCTGCCTTCCCCCAGCCAAAGACCCCAGCTAAGGTACTAAACACGTTTACTCTCATGGGTACATGGCTAGATTCCTGCAGGGGCAAAGGGTGGTGAGTTAGAACAGATAGGTTCCACCTGGAGAAAGGATTCAACACACCTAAGATCATAAGAACATATGAAGAGCCACTGGATCAGGTCAAAGGCCCATCTAGTCCAGCATCCTGTTTTCACAGTGGCCAACCAGATGTCTATGGGAAACATGCAAGCAGGATGATAGCACAAGAGCCCTCTCCTCTCCTGTGGTTTCCAGGAACTGGTACTCAGAAGCCTCCAACTGTGAAGAAACAGCATAGCCATTGTGACTAGTTCATAGCCTTATCCTTCAGAAATTAGCCCAACCTTCTTTTAAAGCCATACAGAATTGGTGGGATAGATCAGTCAGTAGAGTAGGAGACTCTTAATCTTAGGTCCATGGATTTGAGCCCCAGGTTGGGCAAAGTTTCCTGCATTGCAGGGGGTTGGACTAGATAACCCTCATGCAGTGTTTGAAATTAGCCAGGGGCCAGGCACATTTTGCTATTGGCCACTTGTGACCAAGTGAAGATGCCAAGGCTCCAGGATGGCGCCTGACATCTCCCCCCTCTGGAGGTGCATGCCTGGGGGTCATGGGAGCCACATAGTTTTCACACACTAATTCCATATCCTGTAGGAAAATGTCAATAAGTATGTGGACTGTCCCTGGATAAAGTGACTTTTCTTCTTTTAGGTTCTCAAAGTTCTTAACCTAGCTCAAGGTTGTCGTCTGAACTAACCAGATCAATCACAGTCAGTCCATCATTCGAAAAATAAGACTATGATTCTATGAGGGTACATGCCATCACTGCCTCCTATGGGAATAAATTCCATTTCCCCTGTGTTAATAATTTTTTCTTTTATCTGTCCTGAATCTTGAACTCATTTCCATAAGTTCTAGTGTTATTGGGGGGGTGGACTTTACTCTCCCCATGCCATGCATTGTTTTAAACTGGCTTATCATATTCCAAAGACAGTCAAATAACAGGCATTGCCAACCTAAGCAGGTCTCCACTTAAGACTGTTATGAGTCTACAATTACCTAATTACATCACTGCGTCTGGCTTATCTTTTGAGGTTAGGCAAGTGGTACCTGGTGGAAGGGCCTTTTCCTCCACCACAGTGGAATTTGAGACAGGATGCTTGGAAGAGAATAGACATGTCCCTCTCCTTGCACCTTGAACATTATTTCCTAATTGGAAGGATGCAGAAAGAGAGGAGAAAAGCTTGTCCTGTGGCTCCTTGGCTCCTTGCAACAGTGCCAGAAGCACAGGAAGCGAAAACGGAACAGTAGTATCAGATCCAACATGTTGGACCACAAATGGGTCACTAATAGGTGGTGGAGCTGTTGAACCTGAAGGCCGAGTCACGTGAAAAATGAGTTCTGCATGAAGTCAAAGAGCCTCAGTGGGGGATACAAGCTTAGCATCACCCATGGTATCTTTGAGTGAAAGATTCTGAATGATGCTCAGTCCCCACCAACAGAAAAGTCTAAATTCCCAGATGAATGAGCCTAGTGTGGGGATGCCAAGAACCACTGGATCTAGAACAAGGAACCTCCAGCTCAGTGTTTGCCTGTCCCTATTTTAGTAAGACATCAAAGCTGTGGGGTTTGGAGACCCGTTTAGTGAAGTGAGGCGCACTGGGCTGGTCCTATCCAAGTCAGCCAGTGGGGCAGCCTCAAGAGCCTTTCAGTTCAGGCTGGGACTTTTCCCGAGCAACAAAGGGTGGGATAAAATATGATAGAAAATCACACCTTCAGCATGAGAGCAATGTGAACACTCAAGCACAGTGTCTCTGTATTTGTATCATTTATAAACACAACAGAATTCTGTAGCTCTCGTACAGTGGCAAATTCAGAAGCCCCGTGTCCTTTCACAGTAATCACAGCCAGGCCCCCTGACCATCACACCCTTCACAGCTACATCCTCTTCAAATATTATGCAACTTTCTAAAAAAATACAACAATCTTATAATTATACAAAAATAATAATTAGGGATGCATTTCAATGATCAGTGCAGGCCTCATGTGTTGCCTTTCATCTAGATCTACTATTTTCTGTGCACATATATGGGCAAATGACTGGGGATGCTCCAACTCAACTTCTTTCAGAGTGACTTAGGTTGTATTTTCCTTGAAGTTCAGTTGTACGTAACAGAACTTGCCTACCATTCTCCTAAAACTAGAGCACCATGTGTTTTCAGTATCGCCAAATGCTTAGCACTGGAGCATACAGAACAACTCCTCCTTGGTGTTCTTCCCAAATGCCTTCTCCAGAGTGACCCTAGGAGCCACTCCTCAGCGGCTGACTCACCTCCTTTCACTCTGGTGGAAGAAGCCACATCAGTCAGAAACCTTTGGGCCCCGGGTCCAGAACTGAGGATTGCATCCAGCTAAGTCCTGTTCAGGGCAAACCCACTGGAATTAACAGACCATCATTAGTTGCATTGATTAGTTTCAGTGGGTCTACATTGAACAGGACTAGCATAGGATACAGTCCAGAGGTTTCAGTATCATTTTTAATAGGTTGGGAATGGAAGTTAGAAATCAGGGCCTGGATCAAGGGGCATTCTACCTGGAGCTGAGTGGCTTCCCCTTCCCTTTTGTGTTACCCTCCTATCCCTTTGAGCCAACTTTATAAAAGTTCACTACGGATTTCACTGCTTTGTTCAGCAGCGAGACACAAGGATAAGTCCTTCAACCACCACCCAAGCCAGGTTTGAGCCAGAACATCCTTGTTGCAACTATGCTCTACTTTATGTTTTGCAGGCAGAAAGGGAAAGTGAGTCAGATCCTTGGCTCCATCTAGCTCTGCGGTGTCTACACTGATGGAAAGTGACTTTCTAGGCTTTCTGGCAGGGTTCTCTCCCAGCTCTACATGAAGATGATGGGGTTTGAACCTGGGACCTTGAGGGGATTGGTTGAATCAAGTCTAAGTGACCATCAAAAAGCTGGGGTTCAGAGCCCTGTAGGAAGGAATCGTTCAAGATGTTACCGTCAGAGACCCAAGTCGTCATTAGTGTTCTAGACAAGCAGACATTGTAACTATGTGTCAGGGAACTGACATCAGAGCGAGATGCGAAGGGAAGGCTCCCAGATTCTGCTGGCG
Organism: Podarcis raffonei; assembly: GCF_027172205.1. NCBI lineage: Eukaryota > Metazoa > Chordata > Lepidosauria > Squamata > Lacertidae > Podarcis > Podarcis raffonei. The sequence continues at coordinate 36,792,761 of NC_070615.1, read as the reverse complement.
AAGGACCCAGCACCAGGAGGAGAAGCAGCCCGGTAGAGGGGGAAGGAAATCAGCGCAACACCAGGGATAAAGGGGGGCAGATGGGGGAAGTGGAGAGAGAGCTCCGGGACTCTTCACTGGACATCAGTGAAGAGAGCACAGGTCCTCCACTACCCACGCCCTCCCTGCGCAGAAGACTCCCGCGCAGTGAGAGGAGGAGGAGACTGGGAGTCAAACAGCTTCTATGCTGGAAGAGGTTTAAGAAACGCCCACAGACAGATTCTGCTAGTGACTGAGACAGCCACGCGGAGAGGCGCTGTGCAGTCAGAACGGTTTAACAAGGCAATTTAGCCTAGAGAGGCGGCAGTTTACGCACGAGTAACTCATACCCATTACACTATGGTTTATTGAAATAAATCAGGTTTGTTAACAATGGTATGGATTGTTTCAACAAACCATGGTTAACACCAATGCAGTCTGTCCAGGTTTGGACATTAACCACAAACTGTGATTAGCTGGAGATGATGTGGATTAGCAAACACTTCCGATTTCTTCATGGCCACGCCAGAGAGGGAACATGAGCACAGGAATCTGAGGCTCATGCACAACATAAAATGAAGCTATTATAGTCATTGGGACATGTGCCTTTGCTATTTATTTATTTTATTTATTCAATTTATATCTTGCACCTTCCTCCAAAAGGAGCCCAGGGTGGCAAACACATCAAATGCTAAAGCAATACAATTAAAAATTCTAAAAACCAGCAATTTACACACCCTCCCCAAAATCCTCCAATATTTGAGGAAAGAAAAATAGTGCACTTGTTGATATTTTAAGTGAATAAAGTTCAGTTCAGTTTCCACATGGTCTGGGGTGGCACTCCTTGCTTTAACAAGTTTTTTTTATGTTTTGGCAATACATTAACTCCAAAAATATACATTTCCTTGAAATCCACCCTGCGTCTACAATCTGGCATCACAGATGTTTATATTTGCATTGCTGCGCAGTTCTTCACAGCTGAAATACTTATTTTAAAAAAACAAAAACCAATGTTGCAAAGTGCCAAACATGTTCCAAGCAAGGCAGATTGTACAAAAGGTACACTTGGCAAGCAAATTCCAGTGCCGAGTACAGATTCTCCAGACACCAGCAACAAGCTGGGAGCGGTAGCTAATACCTCAGAAGACTGACTCAGGATTCAAGATGACATTAAAAGATTGGAGGACTGGGCTCAAACCAACAAAATGAATTTCAGTAGGGACAAATGTAAGGCTCTGCACTTGGGCAGGAATAATTAGGTGCACAAATATAGGATGAAAGACATCTGGCTTGACAGCAACACATGTTAAAAGGATCTAGGGGGTCTTAGTGGTCCATAAGTTTAATATGAGTCAAGAGTGTGATCCAGCAGCAAAAATAAATAAACAGCTGGTGCAATTCCAGGCTGCATCAACAGATCAGGGGAAGAAATAGTACCACTCTATTCTGCCTTGGTCAGACCACATCTGGAGTACTGTGTTCAGTTCTGGGTACCACAGTTTAAGAAGGATATTGACAAGCTGGAATGTGTGCAGAGGAGGGCAACCAAGATGATCAGGGGTCTGGGAACAAAGCCTTATAGGGAACAGTTGAGGGAGTTGGGTATGTTTAGCCTGCAGAAAAGAACACTGAGAGGTAATATGATAACCATCTTAAGTATCTGTAATGTTGTCACACAGATGATGGAGCAAGCTTGTTTTCTGCTGATCCAGAGGGTGGGACTTGAACTAATAGATTCAAATCACAGGAAAGGAGATTCTGACTAAACATTAGGAAGAACTTTCTGGCAGGAAGACAGTGGAACAGACGGTCTCAGAAGGTGTTGGACTCTCCTTCATTGGGGGGTTTTTAAACAGAGTTTGGATGGTTACTTGAAAGGGATTCTTTAGTTATAGTCCCTCTGTTGCAGAGGGTTGGACTGTAGCTTCCAATGCTACAGTTCTGTGATTCTATAAGTAATCCGGACCTGTGGTGAGAAAATAGCTGTTCTTCAAACAGGTACTGCTGCTAAGAGGCCAAGATGAATTCTCAATCAACCAGCATTCTTTTTTCAAAAAAGAAAAGAAAAAGGGAGGTGTGTTGTTTTTTATCCCAAGCTGTAGAAAAGAGTTTGTGGCTGATTATTAATAAAAGATGACAACCCGGACAATAACAGAACTGTTAAGTGATACCAGCCTAGAGAGATTCCAGATGGAGAAGGCCACTGGGTGACCTCTATGCATCCCAAGTGGATCAGAATTATGCCCTGCAACATCATTTCTAATGCTCTCCGAGTGCGATAGCCACGGCCGTCCCCTTTCCTTCCTAGTCAGCTGGGGAGGGAAGTTCAGTTTCCTGTATATTTTCACATCTACCTCTCCCTCCCTGTCTCTCTCTTGGGAGACTCTTTGCCTTATTTGGAAATGACAGAGGAGGAGAAGAAAAAATCTGGTATCTCCTCTGGCAATGCACCCCTCTCCTCCCCCCAGCCCCCTCACAAGTGCAACAGATTAATTTCCAAGAAACATTGCTTGATAGATGCTAACTTGCTCTGCATGGTGGCAGAATTAAATTTACAAAGAGAGCTAAAACGTGGCACTGCGTAGCTGGAAGCCAACCCCTGTCTATCCCAATGGGCTCAACGATTGCCAGAGATGCACTTAACCATCATTTCAAATACTCTGCTGGGGCAGCAAACATGAGAACTGAAGAGCAGCTGGACGAAGGATGATGAGAAGAGCCTGAGGTCTGTAATGGAGAATTAAGAGATGCCTTTGTGTGTATTATGAAGTCTGGTGGGCATGGCGTAATCGTATACATTACACAGAGTGACCTGAAGATGCTCTTGCCTACAAATACCCCCCGGGCTGTTTACACACCATACATCTAAAGCACATCTCCCCAACGCCAAAGAACCGGGAACTGTAGTTTACACCCTCACAAAGCTGCAATTCCCAACACCCTTAACAAATTATTTTGTCTAGTTCTACCAAAATGTACTACCAAATGATTAAGGTACTACCAAAATGATTAAGGTTTTAAATGATAATTTTAGATAATATTTTAGTGATCAAGATTTTTTTTTTAACTGCCACTATATCTGAATTGTCTCTGTTGTACACAATTGCAATTCAATGTATCCCTGTTGTGTTTTATGATTATCCTGATATTGTAAGTGACTCGGAACTAGTCTGTGACCGTAATAATAAAATTCAATTCAATTCTGCCTAGTTCTCTTTTGAAGTGATCCAAGTTGGCAGCCAAATGCTCTCTTGTTGGATAACAAGAGCAAAACGAAGAGCTGCAATGCTAGAGGTAGACTCTGTGTGCAGGGCACAGAAGATGCACAGAGTCCACCTTCCCCTCTTTACCAGATTCAGGGGCAGAGTTAGAGGCAAGTAACTTAGACAGATGCTGGGGGAGTGGAACACTTAGAGAGGGTGTATCTACTGTCACAGGATATCTATTTAACTCTTTGTCTGTTTATTCCTTCTATTTATCAGTTGCTCAATAACAACCATGCTCTTGGAGGGGAGAAGGGGCGGGGGAGAGAATGCTAAAAGATGCTTTTAAGACCACAAAATTCACATAAAGTTCTAAAGAGCAGCACTTTCACTAAAAAAAGAAAAAAGAATCCTTATAAATCACAGGAATAAAAAAGATCATGGCAAGCAGCAATACCAGACCTGACAAGTTCCACAGGATTAAGCAATTTCATTAAAACACAGTAGTCATACCAGAGATTAAACACATAGAGTTTAAGACGCTTGTGTGAAAATTAAAAAGTGTCATGCCTGGTGCTGAAAATATATTAATGTAGGCACCCAGAAAGCATCTCTGGAGAGGGCAGTTGGCAATGGAGGGGCTGCTACTAACTAGTCCCTGTCTCTTGTGGCCACCTGCTGAAACTCAGCTGGAAAAGGCGCTCAGAGAAAGGCCTGCATTTATAATCTCTGGACTTGGGAATTGTCCATCTCAGGGGCTGGGATCCTTTTTCAGCTGAAGGGCCACATAACTTTTTGGACAACTTTCTGGGGGCCACCTGTCAGTAGTGGGTGGGGGCAGATGCAAAAGTGGTAAGAGCAGTGGATATGAAGTTTACCTTTGTACAGTTGGCAAGTTTCTGCACATATTCACACACAGGTCAATTCTGTGTCCAGGGCAGCTGTTTACCAGCTCCACCTGGTATGCAGGCTGAGACCCTATCTGCCTGCAGACTGTCTCGCCAGAGTGGTGCATGCTCTGGTTATCTCTCGCTTGGACTACTGCAATGCGCTATATGTGGGTCTACCTTTGAAGGTGACCCGGAAACTACAACTAATCCAGAATGCGGCAGCTAGACTGGTGACTGGGAACGGCCGCCGAGACCATATAACACCGGTCTTGAAAGACCTACACTGGCTCCCAGTACGTTTACGAGCACAATTCAAAGTGTTGGTGCTGACCTTTAAAGCCCTAAATGGCCTCGGTCCAGTATACCTGAAGGAGTGTCTCCACCTCCATCGTTCTGCCTGGACACTGAGGTCCAGCGCCGAGAGCCTTCTGGTGGTTCTCTCACTACGAGAAGCCAAGTTACAGGGAACCAGGCAGAGGGCCTTCTCAGTAGTGGCACCTACCCTGTGGAACGCCCTCCCATCAGATGTCAAAGAGAAAAATAACTACCAAACTTTTAGAAGACATCTGAAGGCAGCCGTGTTTAGGGAAGCTTTTAATGTTTAATAGGTTATTGTATTTTAGTGTTTTGTTGGAAGCCGCCCAGAGTGGCTGGGGAAACCCAGCCAGATGGGCGGGGTATAAATAATAAATTATTATTATTATTACATACAACTCTCAATCTTCCAAGCAAGAAGCACCATCAGTTTTCCAGCCAGGCAAAAACAGTCAAGGTACAAAGCGGGGACAGTGATAGATGTGGCCTGGGGAGTGTTTTGAGGGCCACGTTCATCCCCTAGGCCTGAGGTCACCCCCCCTTCAGTGCACCTGATCTATCTGTTCAACAGCAGAAGTAAATAGTACTAATGGTTTGTTTTCACTTGAAAAATAGACTGTGTACTTTTCCTTTTAATATGTGAGGAAATTATTTACATAATCAGCGCCCATCTTGCAAACAGTGTGCATGCAACTGACCGCTATTGTAATGAGATCTGTACATGCAAATTTCTCCTCTAATTTAACAGGGATAGATCATGCATTCAAGTCATACCGCAAAGCCAGAGAATGAGCTGAATAGGTAACCAGAAGGCAAGGTATTCAAAAACTGAACTAATGGAGATGTTCTTCCCCTAAAGCACCATTTGGTTCCTGTCCCAGGTAAACCAGTGCCCTTTAGTCTGCCTTTGGGAGCAATTTTCAAGATGTCATTTGAAACAAATTTAGAGCATGAGCATGCACTCCTCTCCCCCTTTCTTCTATAACCATAAATGTCATGGAATGCATTTGATTTGCAGCTATTCTACAGCGGAGGCAACCAGGTCCATGGTGAAATTAAACATTATAGTAAACATTCTTGAGTTTTAAAAGCCCGAGTCTGCAAATGGAATACTTACAAGGAAGCCAGCTGCCCTGAACACAGCGGGACTTACTTCTAAGCAAGCATGCACGGGGTTGCACTCTTAAATCCCTAGAGAGCTGAATAGTGCAAGTATAAATATAGTTACTGCAAGGAAGATATACACTCAAACTCTTAAAATAGTCACCACCGTTCCATGAGGCTATTTCAGAGTTGGGATTGCAGGGCTTCTCCGTCAGCTCTGCGGAAACATCCCCTTCCTCAGGTACTTCCCCCCAACCAGCAGCAGAGATGCCACCAGGCCCATAGCAGAGGGAGAAGTGGGGCAGGAGAGACTCTACATTGACTCAGCTGAGAAACCAGCACCTCTTTGGCTCCTCCTCTCATTGAATTCTCTCCATTCCAGGTGTAACCAAGATCTAGGTACTGGGGGTGGGGTTCCTTCTCCCTGCCAATCCTTCTTTCCTTTTGTGCTGTGTCTTTTAGATGGTAAGCCTGATGTCAAGGAGGTTCAGTCCTATTAGTGAGATCAGTAAGCCTCTCTGAGGCTCTTTCTGATCTCTCCCCACACTCCCAAGTCTAAAGAGTGGAGAGAAATACCTTTAAATAAATGAACAAACAAAATTTACATATTTTAAAGAGGTTAACTTTCATTGCTTCAGGGCAGAACTTTAACTATCACTCAATTGTTGGGTGCCTGCAGCTGTGACTTGGTGACTCCAGCCAGGCCTAGGTGCTGGTGTCCATCTAACATCCTGGATTCCACACATAGCTGGCTACACTAGAAAGGACCTTATTATTATTATTCAAATATATATCCTCCCCTTTTTCCCAAAGGAGCCCATGTGTCAGGAACATGCCCAGCAGAGAGGAATCTCCAGAGGTGGAGGAATTGGCTGCACCTGAGTCGCCAAGAAGTAGGAGCAGAGTTGCCAAGAAGCGATTAGAGCAGAGGTGGGCCAGCAGGAGGCGGGGGAGGATGTGGTGTATATCTGGCCTTGGGAGGGGTCAGAAGCCAGTTGAGTCAACTGACTCCGACAGCGAAGGATGAGTTGTGGAAGCTTGGACTGCTGTAAGCCGGTTACTGAGAAATAAACCTCAGCTACTTAAACTGCCAGTGTTCCATGTCTTGTGTGGGAGAAGCACTAAACCTGACACCATGGCAGCAAACACACAAATTCTAAAGGAATTAAAGCATCTAAAAACAATTCCAATATGGATGCAGACTGAGAAGTATCTCTCTTTGTCTCTCCTAGCACAAGGTTCCAGCTCACTGCAACACCAAAAACCTTCTTGTTTCCTCTGCTGGAACCATAGTTCAATTGTGGCTCCTTTACATGAGGACTGGGGAATGCTGCAGCCCTCCAGATGTTGCTGAACTACAGCTCCCAATATTAGGCTTTACTTGCTAGGGCAGATGGGAACATCTGAGACAACCCAAGGTTCACATGTCCTGCTTTACATTTTGATCCAGCTGGGGAATGTTTCTACCGTCATCTAACAATTTGCCAAGACCAAAAAAATAAAAATAAAAATCAGCTGTGGACATGGATAAAACATTCCATGTGTCTCTGGGGGGAAAGAAAAGAAAAAGCACGCACACAACATGGACAAACAGCTAAAAGCAAACTGTGTGGTAGAGAGGGGGACCCACAAGGCAAGCCATAGAAATGAGTCTAAAGAGGGCAATACTCAGTATGCAGAAGGGCCCAGTTTCAGGTCCCTGGCACTGGCAATGAAATGCATCTCAGAAAGTCAGGAAATATCCCTGCCTGAGACCATGGAGAGCTACTGCCCATCAGAGTAGCCAATCAGGCTAGATATATAAGGCAACTTCACCCGTTGTGTGACAGCAATGCAGGAAATGCGTAATGCATATGCACCAAAGACTCAAAGTCCAGAGCGGAGATGGGGAGCCCTCCAGTTGCCAGACTCCAACTCCCAGCAGGCTCAGCAGCATGGCCAATCTTTAGGGATGGCCCGGGGTTCAGCAATATCTGGAAGCCCCACAGATTCCCCCTCCCTGGCCTAGAGGAGAAAGCTAAGCAGAAATGTGGGTATGAAATAGACATGCAGCGTCCATGGTTCTTAAGCCAAAACACAGTGAGGCAACTTTAAAGCCATCGATTCCAGTTAGAGATAACTGGATTGTGCATCTTTACAAAATTCAGCCCAGTGTTCTAACCACTGCACTATGCTGCCTGTCAAGCCCTTGTGCTGGGGCAGAACTGTAGCCATTGCCCGACTGCCCTGGGGGAAGCCACATGTTGTGATGGAGTTGGACTCAAGGCCATACAATGACCCAACTGCTTGCAACGCTGATTAGTTGTTTCTAATAAGGAAAGGGCAGATGTGCCCTGCGTGACTTGCCACTGAATTTTTGCTTGTACCACTTTGGCTAAAGCATGAGCCTTGAAAATCTGCCTATTGTATTGATGTAACTTCAACCCAGAGCCTGACCCTATTGTCTTAGAACCTGACTTAAATTAACATCATCCTCTGCCCACCCTCAGTGGGGAGAGAAATTAGCATCTTCTGAAAAAGAGGCCAGATTTCTTGACTTACAAAACACAATGGAAAGAAATCAGAATCAGCACAAAGGCGTTGGAGAGAGAAAAAGCTGCATCAGAAAGGGCTGTCAACGCTCAGTCCACTTCCCATTCTGTGCTTTATCTTGGAAGGAGCAACTTTTTCTTCCTTAAAGCCACAATTCAGCTGCAGCTCCCATTCATTCAGCAGGGTTCATCCAGTGAGGACCTCGCCAAGGAATCAAGCCTTTAGCTGCGTGCTTCTGTAGCAGCAGCAGCAACAACACAGGCAGGCACAAACCCACAGTACTCATCTGCTGCAAACCACAATAGCTGTCATGAATCCGGGGCCTACTGACTCAAGTTTTGCTCACCAGAATGGAAGGCAAAAACACCTCCATATATGGTTCAGTGTGATATGATTTATCTGCCCTTAATGCTTATGGGGACCCACCACTGCGCTGCTGAGACTATTTGACTTTTGATGCCCCGTTTATTGCATCTGCTCCTTCGGGCACAATCCTTGTTTACTCAGGTCACCCAATCCACAATCCAGTTTTTCTGCTGGAGAGCTCAGGAATTAAGGTGGTTTGTTAAAGCTGGAAAAGGAGATGAGTGTTGGTATTTGGCTAGTTAAAAAAGAAAGAAGAAGAACAGTCTTGGTCAATTAAGAGCATAGTAACAGCCCTGCTGGATCAGGCCAGTGCTCAGTCTAGTCTAGCATCTTGTTCGCACAGCAGCTAGCCCGGTGAGCCTGTGGGAAACTTGCAAGCAGAATCCATGCACAAGTGCACCATCCCTTCCTGCGGTTTCCAGCAACTCGTACTCAGAAGCCTCTGACTGTGGAGGCAGAGAACAGCCCCCACCATGGCTAGTGGCCATTGATAGACGTATCCTTCAGGAATTCATCTAATCCTATTTCAAAGCCATTCCAGTTGGTGACAATAACTGCCTCCCGAAGGGGTGAGATCACTGGTCAAATCTTGTCCAACGGCATATCCTCCAAACTTTTACTGTACTATACATAGGAAAACAGGCAGACGGATGCAGCATTCATCTCCTATCACATGCACACCATATGCTCAACCTACTCTTGGTGTCCCTCCCCCCAAAGAATCCCAGGAACTGTAGTTTGTTAAGGGTGCTGGGAATTGTAGTTCTGCAATCCCTCTCTGCACCCTTAACAAAACACAGATGCCAGGATTCTTTGGGGAGAATCCATGACTGTAAAAGTGGTGTAAAGGTAAAGGTAAAGGACCCCTAACAGTTAAGTCCAGTCGCAAATGACTCTGGGGTTGCGGCGCTCATCTCGCTTTACTGGCCGAGGGAGCTAACGTTTGTCCGCAGACAGTTTTTCCAGGTCATGTGGCCAGCATGACTAAGCCGCTTCTGGCGAAACCAGAACAGCGCACGGAAACACCGTTTACCTTCCTGCCAGAGTGGTACCTATTTATCTACTTGCCCTTTGATGTGCTTTCGAACTGCTAGGTTGGCAGGAGCAGGGACCGAACAACGGGAGCTCACCCCGTTGCAGGGATTTGAACCGCCAACCTTCCAATCTGCAAGCCCAAGGCTCAGTGGTTTACACCACAGCGCCACATGTATGGCATGGATGGGATCTTATTCTCATGCCAAGGATCACTTCCCAGTCCCCCTCCCCTCCAGAATTACGCATTACTCTGTGGCATGTGCTATTCATTTACACTGCAGACATAAAAGTCAAAAAACTGTTAGTTGTTTTGGGGTAAAGGTGTGCTAGGAAAACATTGTTCTTCTGCAAGAGGTGTGGGGAACTCCAGATGTTGCTCAGCTAAGCATGGGCAATGGCCGGGGCTGATGGGAATTCTAGTTCAGTAACATCAGGAGGGCCAAGGGATCCCTGTACTGTCCTACAATAGGCACCAACAACTAGGGTGACAGGACCTTTTTTCTGTCTAGGGCTCAATTCCCTTGGGGGGAATCTGTTGGGAATCCATTGGGGTGCATGGAGCCAAAGGCAAAAGCTTAGCAGCCCTCCTTCTCCTTCTCTCTCTGCCTTCCAGCCCCCCCCTGCATCACCCTCCTTTTTCTTTCTGATCATTTCCAAAAGTCCTGTTTATTGAGCATTTATCTTGATTTGTTTGCACAAATATCACATTCACCCAATACATTCAAAGCACATGCCTTCCCCCAAGGAATCCTGGGAGCTGCAGGATTCTTAAGGGCTCTTGGAATTGCATGTCTGTGAGGGAAAACTACAGTTCCCAGCATTCTTTTTAGGAAGCCATGCATTTTTATATGTGCTTTAAGCATATGGTGTATGTATGGTATGCATGTGACCTTTGTGCAAACAAGTTAGGGGGAGGTTAAACAGTGTCAGCCATTTACAGAGCATCCATTATAATCTGGTCTGCGGGGAAGTTGTATGACATTGCATCAAAAAATTATTAGCCCACACCTTCCAGTGCATTTTCCTATCACTTTGCTTATCACAAAAAGTACAAGTATGGTAGCAAAGTAGGGGGAAGGGTTGTGCAAGAGCACCAAATCAGCTTCAATTGCATGAAAAGAATCTGCTGGTATAGGACTGAATCCCACCTGAAATTAGCAGCAGTCTGAAAGCACCCTCTTCCTCTTTCAGCTGCCCACTTTCCCGCCATTTCCTCTCTCCTTGCCACCCGCAGAAAATTAAATCAAGGGCTGCTTGAAATTAGGCTCATTGAGCTTAGTATATGTGTCCCACCACAAACTGAACAGATGAGGCAGTAGATCTGACTCCTAGATGCTTTTGGTTACCATTATAATTCACCCCCAATACACACAAACACACACACTGAAGCTGGCTTATGTAGAATTTGAGACCCGGTATCTAAATTTAGTAAAACTTGTTAGTAACATCTCTTGTATTTCATGTCGTGCAGCTAAACCTACATTTATGCAGAGTCAGTGATTTGGGGTAGAAAATTTTCCAAGGAAGCTTGTCAAGAAATGGAAAACTTTTTCACTGGGGAATTTCCCCCATTTGAGAAGTGCATTATTTCATAAGATTAGTTAGTAACCTAATGAAGGATTACAAGTCAAAATGGGCAACGGGAATAGAAACCATACCAGTCAAATCAAAAATCAAAGTTGTAATTGGTTTTCACATGGTTTTTTTCACGTGGTTATTCCGAAGGGAAACATTTATTTATAGGCTTCACCCTTCAGGCATGCTAAAAATTAGTATGTTTAACAGTTGTCACTGGATTCAATTTATTTCTTAAATTCCAAATAACTGTGAGGGAAGTCTGTGCTATTGAGTTGTCACATCTCAAAATATTTAAAAAGATTCCAAGAAAAACAATTTACAACTGAAGTCTGAATTTGTCTGAATATAATGTTTAAAATCGCACTCATCCACTCTTCCATTCTGAACAGAGTAATTGAGTGCAACAGTTGCTGATGTAGGTGCCTTTTCCCCATGGATTCGTTGAGGGGAGTGCGCTCACCATACTGTTTTGTGGTCCTCTCTTTTTTCTGCCATTTTGTTGTGGCAGCCATTTTGTCTTACATCACACCCCGTGGCAGCCATTTTGAGACTGGTGCCCATGGAACTCTCTCAACATTCCAAATGTGCCCACTGGCCCAGAAAGGTTGGTGACCCCTGGTATGGAACATTGAAATGACACAGTTCCTGCCATATGGATGGACATTCTTGCTGCAACTCCACATGGCAATATGAGGCGGGGGGCAGTTCCATATAAATGTATGCCGCCTCCCTAAACCTGTGCTCTCTCTGTTTTACCAATGCATAAATAGTCACCATATCATGTAGGAAGCAAGCTGAGGGAGGTCTTGCAGGAATTGAGTTCCACAATCTGTGGCATGGAATATACCAAGTACAAGACGACCCACCCACAGGAGGAATATGGAACAGGACCTCTCCCAAATATGACTGCGCACAGGCAGGTTCATATGGGAGCCCTTCAGATATCCATTTCCCAAACTATTTAGGACTCCTCCAGATAACCTGGAGTTTTCATTGCCCATCCATCCCAATTTCCTTTCACAAAGCTTCTTCAGAGGTTAGACTGTGTCGGCCTTTACTGAGTATTCAATAAGTTTCATCCTGATTTGTTTGCAGGATGTTTACATGCCTTCTCAATAATCATTTATTCAGGTCACATTTCTCAGTGCATTTCTCACTTTCCTAACCACAAAAAGTCCACTTTTTAAAAGTGGATTTGTTGAGCTAGGGCAATATATTTCACAGAGAAGCCTTTGGCCCTCCAGATGTTGCTGAACGACAAAATCCATCATCCCTGACCAGGCTTGCTGGGGCTGATGGGAGTTGTCGTTCAACAACATCTGGAGGACCAAAAGTTCCTCACACGTGGGCTACGGTGACAGAGTAATCCACTTTAACTGTGCAAACATTTCAGGCAGCCGTTGCACAGGTGCAGATGACAGCCTTAGTGCAGAGAAACAACTCAGGCAATGGCCATTGAGTGAAGACATGCCCACCTCTTCTCTGGTGTGTATGGCAATGTAAGAAAGCAGCTTGAAACACAGAGCAGGTGAGGAGGAACAACATTGCTGTGTTTCAAGCCACTACTGCATCTGTACCCTCAGACAGCAAGCAAGGAGGCTTTCCTTTCCCTTGATCATCTGCATTAGCCTAGAAATGATGAAGGGGGCAATGCAGGATGTGGCTTTTCAAAAGAGGATGTTTTTCAGGTCTAAGCCCTGCTGCAGTTTACGGACCGAGGTGCTTAGCAGTCCAACGGCAGCCCACCGAGACACTTGGCGATTAGGTACCTTTAAGAAACCTGGTCTGGAATGGCACATCCACCCCAGCCGTAAGCCCTTTATTAACATTTAATAGCATCCAACTTGTTGCTTTACAGGACCTTAATCCCTGCCTAGGCATCCTAAACCCCTTCACACATTCCTGCTGCATTGTCTGGCTGCCTCACGTGTTCTGGGGAATAGCACTTGGTATGCAAAGAGCTTTATTACCACTGATCTGATTCCACATGGCGTGGCTGCATGTGAGGTTTGTTGTGTGTGGGGGGGGTGTCTTGTTTTAAATACAGCCCTACAGAACTCCTGTAGTGGTTTGCCCTACCGTCCCAATCTTGGAACAAAGCAATCTGCTTTATAACAAAGTCCTTAGTGCTGTTTTGTAAATCGTGGGGATAGGGTTTTTTGTTTGTTTTGAAGAGGAACAGGATTAATGTTTTGCAAGTTTTCAAAAAGGGCATGCAGCAAAACTTATTTGCAGAACACAGCAGCACTGAGCTGGTAGACAGAGACAAATGCTCATATGTTGCAGTCCAGTTCTTGGCAACGGATATCACTTAAACTATACTGCTAAGCTTTATGTTGTGTCTGAATGCCAGCCAAGACTGTAATATCCAGAATATATTTCACAGAGAAATCATGCACTTTTTTTACACACACCCCCCCAAAAAAAATCAACTTTGGCAGAGAGATTTGTTAAGTGCTGCAGAATCTGGGAATGGTCCCTTATCCACAAAATTCTACACAGTTTTAGGGGGGGGAGCAAAGGACAAAGTATCTCTGAGCACATGCAGAGTGCCTTCCTATCCCACACCATGCAACTAGCAGCCACCACCTCAGGCATTTTAATAGCAGAGATGGGGAAACCTCTGGTCCTCCACATGTTACAGGACTCCAACTCTCATCGGCTGGGGCTTATGAGAGCTAGAGTTTTTAATTTTATTTATGATTTCTGTAAACTTATCAACACGTTGATTTTTTAAAAATGTATGCTGCTCTGAAGTCCTCACTGATGAACAGCAGGATCCCAAAACACCAAATGAGCAAATAAAAACTATCTGGTGCACCATAGGTTCTACATTTGTTGATTCACCAAACCTGTGACTCTCAAGATGTTGGTGAACTGCAACACCCATCATTACTGCCCATTGGCCATGTTGACTGTTCAGCCATATCTGGAAGGACACAGGTTAGTCATTGGGCTTCCAGGTATGACTGTGAAATTCCCTAATGGGACTGTCCTCTCTTTGTGCCCCCCCCATCCCACCTAGCAAGTCTATTGACTTTAAGTCTAATCTTAAAGTCTGTTGACTCCCTCTGTTCTATAAAAGCAGCACTACAGGAAAACCTCAAATCCCAAGGTTTTGGGAGGTAAAGGTACCCCTGCCCGTACGGGCCAGTCTTGACAGACTCTAGGGTTGTGCGCTCATCTCACTCTAGAGGCCGGGAGCCAGCGCTGTCCGCAGACACTTCCAGGTCATGTGGCCAGTGTGACGAATCCCAAATCTGCCTGCAAACCTCCTTGAACAACCCACTTAACAGGTGCAGTCCCTGGGTGGACCTCTGTGTGTCCACCAACATCACACCTGACACATACCTGAGCAGCCCTATTATCTGGGGATCCCTGGGACACAATGTGGATTTCTGTGTTTAAAGGGCTGTCACACGGATGATGGAGCAAGCTTGTTTCCTGCCACTCCAGAGGCTAGGAAGGCACTTTCCTCGCATACATACATACATACATACATACATAATTTTATTTTTATCCAACCTTTCCACAGTTGAAACCATGCTGAAGGCGACTTGCAACATGAAAAATGCACATAACTGCAACATAACAAAAGTAGTCATAAACTATAAATAAAAGATTGTAAAAAAAGCAGCACCAAACTGAACGATATCCACATAAATCACAATATCTAAAATAAAGATACAAAAAACCCAGCAGCAATAACCCCCCAAGAAAAACCTAAGAGCTTGTTCAGTAGCCTCAATTTTTGTAGCTGGAGTCAGTCAGGGCCCCATCCTCCCAGGCTTGCCTCCCTTGTACCAAGGATACATATGTCTCATGGACTTTGCATCTGCTAACAGTTCTGAAACAGACTGTTTGAGGTACAGAGTCCCACTTGACTAGCAGTGCCTGCATATCATCATCACGATGATGTCCTCAGGTCTCCTCACTCTCCAACAGCTTTGCTTGGTAACTCACCTGTCCCTACCAAGCTATTTCCATGTCCAAAATATCCCTCCTGTGCCCAGAGTTTTATTAATTACAAAGTTCAGTCCTTTCCAGGTAGGGATGAGAAAGTCTGTCAGTTTCGGTTTCTTGGTTTTCTAATCTCCAAGCACATTCTCTGCATTTTCACATCAGTTTGTGATTTTTTTTTTCAGTCTTCATGAAAATTAATCAGCGTTGCAGTACAAATTTCTCCTAGTGCCCTTATATCCCTATGCTGTTTTACCTAATATACACGCTTTTTTGCAATGCAGTTTCCTCTAACGCAAGGCATTATGGTTTGTTCTTTTCTCCAATAGAATGCAGTTTTATGCACACTTGACCCTACTGTGTGGATTTTCGTGCCCACTACTTGGCTGGAGAATGGCATTGCAAGGTTTGGAGAAGTACGAATTTTGAAGGATAGCTGTGGTTCAGTTCACATAATGTTTCAGAATGTGCAGGTTAGGTAGGTTCGCCTTTCAATGTGAACTAGACCAGATTTATCCCCCATCCCTAACCCCCACCCCACTGGATCAAGTTTCTGAAGTACTACTTAAGACTAAAGCATCTCTGAGCGCCAACAGAGTGTTTTTAGCCTAACACCATGCAATTACAACCAGCCTCAGAAAGCCCATTGGCTCCCTCTGTTTTAAGAAAGACATATTGCAGGGAAACAGCCAATCTCAAATCAGCCAGTGAACTGACTACCTGTTTAGCCGGCACAATGCCTTTGTTGACGTTCACATGCCAGCTTCTGCACAGTGTCCACAAAAATTGCACCAAACACGTCTGCAGGCTGTATACAACTGCATCCTTAGCCATTGGTCCACTTGGTTCAGTAATGTCTACACTGACTGGCAGTGGCTTTTTCCAGGGCTTTAAGCAAGAAGAGTCTTTTCCCAGAGATGCCCAGAATTGAGTCTGGGACCATCTGCATGTGAAGCATGTGCTCTACCACTGAGCTACAGCCCTTTCCCTTAAGTGCTTATCTTTGTCAGATGAATCAGCACCTGGATTAGTGCCAAGGGGGCCTTTTCCATCCACTTATCTCGCTTCCAGATGCAAGGACAACTGCAACAGATGCTAGCTCAGGTGGTAGATGCATCGCCAAAGGCTTGCTTGTCTCTCTCAGGGACAAAGTAGATATTACTTTAATTGCATAGCTGGCAGCTACATCTGGGTTTTGCTTTTGTGTTTTAAACCCAGATGTGTTACTAAAAGGTGTTGGTACTAGTATATAAAGCCCTTAATAGCGTGGGACCAGTTTACTTGCAAGATTGCCTTACCCCATACACAGCCACTCTACCACTTCAATCTGCAGAGCTGGCACTGTTACAAGTTTCACATGATCCTTGTTCTGTACTTGCAAGAAATCAATCTTTTAGTGTTGGTAGAACCCACACTTTGGAACTCCTTGCCTATTGACATCAGACAGCTGCCTTTGCTGCACTCTTCTCAGCACCTGCTTAAAACACTTTTTAAGTGTTATCCTGAGATGTGGAATTTGACATGTGTTTTTAGCTTTCTGTTAATTTAAATGATCTTTTGAATGTTTTAAAATATAGACAACTCTCCGTTTGTGCAGGGGTTGCATTCCAGGTCATTGCACATGTCAGCGGTCACATGTAAGCCCATTCTGATCCGTCCCCTTCCGGGGCCACAAACGCCACGCATGTCAGCGGTTGCACATCAATGGGACAAACGCAAAATTGTCACCGCCTGCACCTGTTTTAACTGTGCTTTAGTGATCTCTCTCACACACGCATATAACCACGTAGAGGTTTCATTGCAATCATGCGGTATATTAATTTTGTTAAATAAAATAAAATGCATCTTTCTTTCTTTCTTTCTTTCTTTCTTTCTTTCTTTCTTTCTTTTAATTAGTACTAGGTACAGAAGACCATAATCTTCCCTGGGACCACAGATCATGGGGAAAGAAGTTGGAGTCCAACACCATCTGAAAGACCACAGATTTCTCACCCTGAATGCAAAATGTCCACCTTAAAATTTAAATGTGTGGAGATTTTGCTCTCTATTTCAATAACCATCATTGTTCACACTATTAGGAAGAGGACAGCTCTCTGTCCCTGAACATTCCCAGTCCTAACTGGAGATTATGCTTGGTAGCTCTTCCACAGAATGACAGCCCTTCCAAAAAAAGGGAACCCAGAGGGTCCATTTTCTCATTTCGGAGCACCCCCTTTTGCATCTCACAACATCTCCCCCTCTCCAAACTGTTAACACATTTCAGAATTGGGGAGAGAGTTCAGCACTCCCTGGCAAATCCGAGAGCGTCACTTCTCAAATGAGGCAAACGGGTTGTGATGAGCCTTCCCAATAAAGTGTTTGGGACTAAGCAATGAAATCAGTCCGCAATAATAAGTATGAGAAACACATGGTAAGAAGAGGGGTGATTATGTTCAACTGGTACTTGCTGCCAGCAGGCACACAACACAAATTATCCCAAATGCTGGCACTAGCAGTATCAGAAGCTGGAGCTCAGCTTCAATCTGCTTCAGCAGGGACCCTGAGAACCTAACAAGAGCCAAAGGCCCATCTAATCCATAGGAAACACAGGAAGCTGCCTAATACCAAGTCAGACCACTGGTCCATCTCGCTCAGTGTCATCTACACTGACTGGCAGCAGCTCTCCAGGGTTTCAGCAGGGGTCTCTTGTCTCCCAGCCCAACCCAGAGATGGTGGGGATTGAACCTGTAACCTTGTGCATGGAAGATGGATGTGCTACCATTGAGCCATGGCCCTATCCCCTCTCACAGTGGCCAACCAGGCTGGAGAAGCTCCAGCTGAAGGGACCTTGTAAAAGGACGGCTATTTGGGGCAGGTGGAGTTGAGGCTTCCTAGGATGCCATCTGCTCTCATCTAGACAACCTGCCCCTAAGCCCACATGCATTTGAGGATAGGTTTCCTGTTCGTGGGAGAAATACACTCTGCACATGCTCAGAAGTACCTCAGTTACTGCATCGGTAGCCCCAGGGCTGAACCCTGGCTTACATTAAACCTTGCTGACTGCATTTTGAGGCAGGCAGGGACGAGCTCCAGTCTCCAGAGCAGCGCAAGCCCATTTGGCAATGACACGGGTGGCGCTGTGGGCTAAACCACAGAGCCTAGGACTTGCCGATCAGAAGGTTGGCAGTTCAAATCCCCGCGACGGGGTGAGCTCCCGTTGTTCGGTCCCAGCTCCTGCCAACCTAGCAGTTCGAAAACATGTCAAAGTGAAGTAGAGAAATAGGTTCCGCTCCGGTGGGAAGGTAAACGGCGTTTCCGTGCGCTGCTCTGGTTCACCAGAAGCAGCTTAGTCATGCTGACCACATGACCCGGAAGCTGTACACCGGCTCCCTCAGCCAATAAAGCAAGAAGAGCGCCGCAACCCCAGAGTCAGTCACGACTGGACCTAATGGTCAGGGGTCCCTTTACCTTTACCTTTACTAGCAAGAGAATGGAGAATGTTTGGACCAGCAGAATGAGGAGGCTGAGTTCTGGGGAGTCAGATCTAAAACCCTTCCCTGCCACAAAGAGACATGAGGCGGAGCAATGTATTAGCTCCTTTGTGTTGTTGTGCACCAGCACACCTCCGCTGCGAGCTTTTTCTCATTTTCTCATCCCAGCACAAGTTTCCAGGAACTCTGCAAGACTTCCTTCCTTTGCTCTGCCTGCAGAACGTAAGGGTTTCCTCTTCCCATAATAAAGGCAAAACATTTTTGTTTTAGGGGCAGGGTTTGTGCCTTTGTCTTTTTCTCTTCAGCTGAGCCAAATCTGCTAACATCTGGCTATCTTTGTACTTTGATAAGTACAGTAAGTTTTTAATTTTCATCTGCTGAATGCTGGTGGGTGGATGGGTGTGGATTCATAAAGGAAGATGGGGTAACAGGGAGGAACATGTGCAGAGAGGATCTTCATTAATGATCCATCCTTTGCAGTTCTGAAAAATGCACCCGGGCTTTTTTTCAAAAAAGAGGCCTGTGAGGGGTGTGGCCTGGGGAAAGAGGGTGTGGCCTGGGGGAGTACCAAGGGCCAGGCAGATGGGACTGGAGGGCTGCATTTGGCTCCCATTCCTGACCTAACCGCACCATGCTTCACCTCTTCCTCTATGGTTTAGAAGTTAGAGCTCAAAACTAGGCAACTCATCTCCCATGCATGTCAATGCAAATACATGCACACTCAAGAACATTAAGATGCCACATATCTTGGGTTGCGGCCAACTAGGTAAAGGGACCCCTGACCATTAGGTCCAGTCGTGGCTGACTCTGGGGTTGCAGCGCTCATCTCGCTTTAGTGGCCGAGGGAGCCGGCGTACAGCTTCTGGGTCCTGTGGCCAGCATGACTAAGCCGCTTCTGGCGAACCAGAGCAGCGCACGGAAATGCCGTTTACCTTCCTGCCGGAGCGGTACCTATTTATCTACTTGCACTTTGACGTGCTTTCGAACTGCTAGGTTGGCAGGAGCTGGGACCAAACAACGGGAGCTCACCCCGTCGCGGGGATTTGAACTGCCGACCTTCTGATCGGCAAGTCCTAGGCTCTGTGATTTAACCCAGAGCGCCACCCGCATCCTGTGCGGCCAACTAACTTTTACTCAAAATAGACCCACTGAAAATAACAGCCAAGCTAAGTTAGGGCTATTAATTTCAGTAAGTCTACTCTGTTAGTTAATACAAGCCCATTTCATTTCAAATGCTGGAGAACCTGATTTTCAAACATTAAGGAACAGTCTGTAAGATGGTTTTTTTTCTTTCTTCTTCTAACATCTCTTTGAGCTAAAGAACACCCCTTCTTGTCTTTTGAAACCACACAGCACAGGCTACTGAGTAAATAAGAACAGGAAGACTGCTAGTCTACCTTTCAGGGATGTTGTGAGGGCAAACATAATGCTTGTATAGCACTTCTCCCAATTAATAGCAGCATCTCGGGGATGGAGGGAGAAAATCATTGGAAAGAGCATTCGCCTTGCTGAGGGGTTCATTACTCTAAAGAACGATACTCAACATGAAATGCAAAATAATAAATAAAGTGAATGCAGCTGCATTGGTCCAGAAGAAAAAAAGACCAAAACCAACGATTGAGTAATACCTTTAATCAGACCAACCAAAATGTCATGAAATAGCAAGCACATGCTCTCCAGAATTCTGCATAAGGTTTTCACCCCAGACACAATTTCAGAATAACATATGAATCTAAGCGCACTCCAATCACAGAGAGAAAAAACAGAGCCTCTTCACAAAACGCTTCATTTGTAGAATTCACTGCCACAGAACATTGTGGCAGCAATTGACTTAGAGTGCTTTGGAAGGCGACAAATTCATGGTCCACCCAAAAAACTAAACTAATAGCCATGATGGCTATATGGAACCTCCATCATCAGAGGTAGTCTCTCTGTGAATACCGGATGGTGAGAAACAAGGGAGGGACAGCTTTTTGATGTCCTTCTTAGTAGCTTCTCAGAGCCCTCTGACTGGACACTCTGGCCAATGGGATGCTGAATGACATGAATTCTTGGTCTAACCCAGGAAGGCTCTTCTTATGCTCCTTATTCAAAGAATAGCAGTAATATTTTTTTTAAAAAAAGTCTTACATGCAGGCTTCATATGCCAGAACAGCAGATACTCTATTTGGGATGGGTGTGTGTGTGTGTGCACATAGCTTCAGACGATGCCTTAACTCTTAAAAAGAAAAGAAAAAATTCTGCCAAATTTCTGGTGCCAAAACACACATGCTAGCAGTTGCTTATTAAATCAGCACTTCACTTCATCTGGGAACAGTTTTAGAGAGGAGAAATCTCTAAAGCGTTAAGCAGCAGAGGGAAGTGGGTGGGTGGGGGGCAACAAATCCAGTAGCCACTGGCAAAAAAAACACAACTCCCTCCCTCCCACATACTTTGAGATGCACACCCCAAACATTGGGATCTGAATGCAGAGGGTGAGACGGACATCCCTTAAAGGGCTGCTTGACCCACCTGCTTCAGGTTGAACTGGAGTTCACCCAGTCGATACAGAAGAAAGCTGGGAAGTAGACAGTCTCTGCAGAGTGGTGGATAACGAAATTATAGCTGAAGCACCAGAATGCCAGGAAGCCAAAGGGAAAAAAGCTCCAAAGTGACTATTCTCTGGGAAATATATGGGATGGGTATTGTTCGGAGCAAAAGGGTACCTCTTAGGCACCATCTACCAACAATGTCTCCAGGAGAAATTGATGGAGCTCGCACAAAAATCCACAAGCCCTCTCACTCAAGCCTTTATCCCTGATGTGTGATGTCAGGGATGGGCTTTTCAAAGGACATCTGGCAACCCTGCGGAAATTGCACTTTGCAAACACAAAGTCAAAATTGTCATGTGCATGCACAGCAGCATAGATTTTGAAGGTACCTCAGAGGTCATTTAGGCTGACCCCTTGCCTGTGCAGGAAAGTTGGTGCTACAACAACCCTGATAGGCAGCTACCCAATCTCTGCTTAAAAAGAAAAAGTTCTAAGGAAAGAGTCTGCCACCTTCTTATAGACAATCTTGCAACACATCTGTCCCAGGATTCTGTCTCTCATGTCCATGTAAAATTATGCCCTGCTCAGTCTCAAGGTCTAACCAACTCCTGTACCGTCTTACAGCTGTTGAAAGCCAGAACATGCATTCTCTTCCCACCTGCCTTCCTGGACCCATTATTCTGAACACACCCACCTCTTCTTCCACTTCTCTCCCTCATCTCCCGAAGTTTATTCCAGAATGAACCAGCCGATCTTCCTACAACCATGTTTAAGGACCCCCCTGGCTCTCCCTTATATAAAAACTGTCCATCAAACTGAGCAGCGGGACAGTTATTTTAGTCGACAAATTGCTTAAAGGTGCCAATTTGTTATATAATACTAACTTTCTCACACACGCCATAGGGACCAAGAGTCAGTGCAGGATTTATCAAATGGAAAGGGTTTTAGAAGTTCTGTCCCTCGATTGAAATTCCAAGAAGAAGCTCTGAAAGGATTAAACAGGAAATAAAAAGGAAAGGTGGATAGGGGAGGAGAGAGAGAAATAGATGGAAAGAAAAATAAAAAGTCCCATTAAATACTATTTACTTTGGACAGGACTGAATTAGCAGAGGGTGTGTGTAAAAGCCGATTCTTAATCTATTCAGTAAGCAAAAATGGAAAGAGAGATTTTCTCCCCCACTTCCAGATACAAATAGGCAAAGAAAGAAAGAAAGAAAGAAAGAAAATATGTTATTGCCTTTTAAAAAATAATAAACATTTAACACTGCAGGGCGGGTGGGGAGGGAGAACAACTTACTGCGACAAGAACAGGTAGAAAGTTCCACTCCAACGCCCAGCGGAGAGATGTCAGCGGAGTGTAAATTCCAGACACCCAAATCGTCTTGGCTAAGAAAAGGAAAATAAAGAGTTTGGAACTCTGGAGAGAGAAATTCTGCTGGTGCAGCTGGTTGCAACAGCAGCACACGCACACACAAAAAGGTGGTGGAGGGGGTAGGATCCACAAAGCCAGCCCCCACCCACCCCAAAGTCAGCGTGGTTGCTGCTTCAGCGGCTCAGGGCGACTCTGGGTTCTTCGCCCACTGCCACCCGGCTGCTGCTGCTGCTGCTCCTGCGTCTCCCTCTTGCTCGCTCGCACTGAACTACCCAATGAAGGGCTGCTTCGCTGGGAGGGACCGAAAGAGCGGCGAGGGGTGGGAAGAGAGGGGGGTGGGAGAAATGCAACAGTGGAGAAACTGAGCCTCAGCGTCGGGCTGCCTTTAAATGGGAGTTTTTGAAAAAAGGTTTCAATAAATCCAAGGGTTGGGGGCGAGAGAGAGAGAGAAGGAAAAAGTCAACTCCCCGAGGAAATCAGAAGCAGATTTCAAGACATTTAATCACATACAGGGAGGTGTGTGTGTGTGTGTGTGTGTGTGTGCATGTGAGTGCGAGAGAGAAAGTTATGCCCTGCCTTCCTGGGTTCGCCTCCCTCCCTCTTTCTTTCTCTCTCTCTCTTTTCCTCCTTCCACCTCCTTTGCTCTGCCTTTTCGGTCCTCCCTGTAAAAGGGAGCTCCTTTTCTAGCCGGGGCTGGCTAGCCCACCGAACCCCCCCACCCCACCCCCGCTATAGGGAAGGTGGAAGAGGAAGGAGAATTGGGGAGAAAAGTGCCGCGCTGAGCAGCCAGAGGGGACACGCAAGGCAGGAGAAGAGAGAGAAAGGGGGAGATTATAAACTATTCTTGCAAGGAGGTGAGGATGGGGAAAGGAATTTGGAAATTAAAACAGGGAGTCTCGGGGGAAAGTGAATTCAGGGGCTGGGAAGGGGGGGGTAAAGGGCTTGTCAGGCACTGCTGCACTTCCAGCTTTTTGGAAAAGCAGAGACGAGGTGAAGACAGGGCTTGGTTTTATTTCTCCTTTATTTTTTTGGCTTCACAGGCTGTTGGGTTCTTGGAAGTTTTAGGAAATTGAAAAAGGCGGGGCCAGCCAGGGGAAGCCTTCCCCCTCTAGCTAACACCAGGATGGATAGGTAAGGAGAGGAAATGCCAGTTCTGGGAAGGTGCGGGTGTGTGTGTGTGTGGATTTCTGCAAGCAGAAAAAGAAGGAGGTTTGCGAGCGCTTTGAAGGGACGCTGCAGCGTCACACCTGAGCCACTGACATCTCAGGTGGTGCAGCACTATGAACCTCTTCATCATTTGAGTTTCTTCCCGGAATTTCAAAGTGGTCCAGACCATTTACAGCAGGGGCATGGAACCCATCACCCTCCAGACGTTTCTAGCCCATCGCCCCAGATTCCTGCATTGCAGAGAGGGTTGGGCTAGATGACCCTTGGGTTCCCTTCCAGCTCTACAATTCTGATTCCCTGACCCCTGGGACTGGTGGAAGCCCAGCGACACCTGGAAGGGCACAGATCCCTAGCCCTGCTTTGCAGTAACCCTACTCATGCCTCCCCCACCTCCTAGCAACCTCTGTGCAATTTGGTCACCCCATACCCCCACTTTACAGAAGGGCACACTGAGGCTGCAAAGGATGGAAGTTGCCCAAAGGGCCACCCAGGTTGTCCAGAGGTTTGAAGGCCAGGTGTCTCTCTCCCCGCTGCCCCCCGATTTAAATCCCAGCCTTTGTTCGATAAAACCTGCCCGAGATTTATTGCTCAGCCCAGGATTCTCAACCCTGCTGTTAAACGGTGCATCCCGCCGGCCTTGCAGCCGGCAATGTCCACATGTGGCAGACAAATTACTCCAGGATGCTCATTGTAACTCCACCATCCTGAGGAATGTGGTGAGGTTCCAACGTCAGACCCAAGCGATGGTCAACTGCTGTATGCGCAAACATGCAGGAGTTACTCACAGAACAGATGGCAGATGTGACCAACTTGTAACTGCATTGGCAGGAGAGCCAAAGACAAGGGAGGGCAGACGCATTTTTTTAAAATGGAAGAAGCAAAAAAACAAAAAAAAAAGTGCACACACCCCAAATTACAATTAGGTAGCAAATTATCACCACTTCATATGTGTATTTGTGAAAGGTGTCTTACAGGGCGGCTTCCTGGATTTCTGGTTATCAAACACCATAATGCAGCCCTAACAGGTATTTTAAAGTAAGCTGCCCTGGGTTACTCTGTTAGATAAGCGACTAATAAAGTGTAACAATAATATTTTAAGCAACAGAGTTCAGTACAGGTCACGACCAATTTATGTGTGTCCAATTGACATGCTACTGTGCACACGCACATCACACCAAGCCCAAAAGTGGCTTTGAAAATGGCAAAAATGGCCCTAAAAGAACCCAGAAAGGGAGTGGGGGAGGTGCAAAAAACAGGGTACCCTCAAGCCGACCATTGAGACCTGTGGAGGGTTTGAGTTTGAAGAAGGAGGTTTAGAGGTAGTGATTGTGATGGATGTCTGGTAAGTGCTGCTGGTTTTTTAAAGTGTTCCTCAAGGGCTTCCAGAGGTTTAGAGGGTGTTTGTAGGCTTTCCCAATGCTGATTCAAATACACGCGATTTCACTGACATGCGTGGTGCCTTGGAACTTAACCCCGCGCAAATGGAGAGTTGCCTGAAGTGCATCAACATGCAGAAAAAGAAAAGGCTCTGCGTCCCTCCACATGTGTGCACAATGCCTCTCTGTCACCACAGCCTAGCCACACAGAGCCCTTTGAAACACAGGGCTAGTGGATAGGCCGCCCAAGGTCAGAGGGGGCAGAACTTCTAGGTCGGTTTAAGTTGCAATTCCAGAAATCTGTGTGGTGTGCAACCAGGCAGGCGTGGAAGTCTCCCCACAGGCTGTGTACATGGGAAGCTGCGTTGACTCAGACTCATGGCGCGTCTTGCTCAGTATTGTCTACGCTGATTGGCAGCAGCTCTACAAGGGTGCGGGAAGTGATCTTTCTCAGCACGACTTGAAGAAGATGGTGGGGACATTTTGTACACATAGTGGGCAATCAAACAAAGAGCCATTTAAGGGTAGGGGAACTTCAGGCTCGGGTGCAAGATGTGGCCCTCCAGGACTTTCTACCTGGCCCTTGGGACCTTCCCCACTCCACACCACTCACTGGCCCCGCTCCATTACCTCCCTGAGCGCCTCTGCCCAGTATGTCCTCTTATTTTGCCGCTTTGTGTTTAGAAACCTCTATGTTGAGCCTGGCTTATTGCACCAAGGCAAGAGTCCCACCTGTGGCTCCACCCAATTTTGGCCTGCAGCCACACCCGCCACCAGGATGTGGCCCCCCAGAAGGTTGCCCATGAGGAAATGCAGCCTCGGGCTGAAATATCTTCCCCACCTCCTCAGAGAACCACCTACCGACACATGGCATTGTGTTCTAGAAAAGCACTATCTCACATTCTACCTCAGTTTTTCTCTTTGGGAGCATTGCTCCCTTTAAAACAGTCATCATGGCAAAACTTAACCTTTTGCCATGATGTGCTACCCTTCTGTTTGCTATGATCTAAACCACAAGGAAAGCCACATCACCTATAGTCTCCTAGCAAGCAATATATGCTCACGATCAAGATAAAACTATGAGACGATCTGTCGACAACAATGAAATGATCATGTCGTAGGATTCGAAAAGTCACACTAGCGCGGATTTGGTGCCATGTGACAAACACAAATCCCTGCGGATGTATGGAGGAGAATTCAACATGTCATACCCCCAGCTGCCCATCGAATAGCAGCTTCCTATTTAAATTGCACTGAGCATTCCGCATGTGGTCAGCCTTCGAGCACAGACCGGGATCTGACAGATATTTTAGCTTACTTTCATTTTGCTGCACACTCAGGATCTGGAATCAACAGCCAGATGCTTCCTCCTTCACACCATACAGAACTACAGGATGTTGCAAATGCTTCTACAACAGTCAAACGTTCTAAAAGAGTCACACAAATTTGATCGGCGACAAGTAAGTTAGCAAGGAATGGTGCCACCACATTCAGGTGCAGTATATCCTCTCTGATGACCAGATACTGAAAGTAAAAAAATAAAAAATAAAGGAATAAGGATCTCCATGACTGGCATCAGGACCTGGCATCATCAGGAAGCTGCTAGGGCCCCAGTGACACTAAAGCCTTCCTTCTAGCCTCCTTGCCAGGTGGCAAGCAACTACAAACGGCCATTTTAAATTTCTTAGACATTGTGGGAATTTTAAATGGTGGCCCCTACTGGAGCATTCCAGGGCATTTATGGGAGAGTTAAAATCAGGGGTCAGCAACCTTTTTCAGCCATGGGCTGGTCCACGGTCCCTCGGACCATGTGGTGGGCTGGACTATATTTTTTTTGGGGGGGGGAATGAACAAATTCCTATGCCCCACAAATAACCCAGAGATGCATTTTAAATAAAAGCACACATTCTACTCATGTGAAAACACCAGGCAGGCCCCAGAAATAACTCAGAGATGCATTTTAAATAAAAGGACACATTCTAGTCATGTAAAAACACGCTGATTCCCGGACTGTCCACGGGCCGGATTGAGAAGGCGATTGGGCCACATCTGGCCCACGGGCCTTAGGTTGCCTATCCCTGGTTAAAATGGTAGCTCATTGTTGCGTTACCAAAGCAGAAGGCACAGATATACAAAGGAGTCCATGGAGGGCACTCTGCCAAGATTGGGACCAGCCCTGACTGTCCTAGATGGAAATGCCTGTACTAGATGGAACTTTGGTCTGGCTCAGTCTAGCAATTCTTAAGACACCAGCTAGCAGGGGGTGGGGGGGTGGGGTGGCATTTGAAATCATCTATTAAGAACCCCACATAGCAACTGCACCAGTTCTGAAAAAGCTGTGGTTTTCCAGAAATCTGTTGGACTCCCATCAGCCTCAGCATGGTCAGTGATCTGAGATGATGGAAGTCAGTGTCACGCAATATTTGGAGGGCGACAGGTTCCCTATCTCCATGTTAAAGTAATTTACATTGTTGAGGTTTGCTCCAAGGTAAGTAGATACAGGACTGCAGTCTTAAGCTGCAACTCTATATACACATACTTGGGAGTTACTTCTGAGTAAGCATGAAATACAAAAACCAGACAACCCAGTCTGAGAAATGTAAGAGTCTCTTCCCAAATTGGTGGCCACATCTGTGTTGCCAGAACTTACAACCATGGGGTGGAGCGGCAGCTGTCATTTCCACGTCTTACTTCGTCTCTGACAAAACTGTATTTTCGCAATATACCGGTATTTTTTCCAGATATATTTGCAACTACCAGGACTACAAACTTGCATTTAAAAGAAGAAGAAGAGGCTAGTCTTTTCAGGGTTGTAGCTAGAATCCAGGGACTCTATTGTGCCTTCTAATGATTAGTGATTTATGAAATAGGAAAGAAAGAAAGAAAGAAAGAAAGAAAGAAAGAAAGAAAGAAGATACCAGTCCAGGAAAAAAGAGAATAGGAACTCTTAATCTACAACTGAAATTATTATAAATTTACTAGTAGTAATTAACAATACAATCCAGATAAGGATGGTGGGGGGGAGAAATTCCATTCGGTTTGTATTTAAAGACAAATCTACTTTGAACACTCCTAGCTAGGGAACAGCAGCAGGAGAGCTATTGCTCCCACATTGTGGGAGCTGGTGTGGTGTAGTGGTTAGAGTGTTGGACTAGGACCTGGGAGACCAGGGTTCAAATCTCCACTCAGCCATGCAACTCATTGGGTGACCTACCTTATAGGGCTGCTAGGGGATTCAATGAAGGGGGAACCATGTACGCCACTTTGAGCTCGTTGGAGGAAAAGGTGGGGTTATAAATGCAATGAATTAAATAAATAAATTTCCTGTCTGTGAGCCCAGCAGAGGCTTCTGGCTGGCCACTGTGAGAACAAAAAGCTGGCCTAGATGGTGCCTTTTGATTTAATCTAGCTATTCCTGATCTAGAAGCACTGCCTGAAAACATTTTAACCAGATCTGTCCTTCAGAGCAAAAAAAGGACACCCCGGAAATTGAAGATTTCTAACATTGTTATCTTCAGAAATAATATTCATAACGCAAGTGGTCCCCTCCAGTGGATCTCAATCTATGTTTTTCCCCTTCTCTCCCTCTCCCTTCTTCTTTTCCTCCCTGTTCTCATCCCCGCCCCCCTATGGTGGCCACCTGCAAAACGAGCCATTGATGCAGGTGGAAGTATTTTAATCAGCTGTTTATGCAAGTGAAAGGGGGGATACAATGCAAACTGCACTTTCTGAACATTCACTGAGGCTGAAATGTTAGCTACACACTAGGAAGGGGCTCCCGTTGACCTGACTGCTGCTGCCACCAGCTCCAGATTCAACACACACACACTCTTTTCCAAATCCTGCATGAGATTCTACTACAAAACCCCTGCAATCAGTATCACATGAAACAGGAGCTGGAAAGCACAAGAGGTAATTTATATAAGGCACTAGAGACTGCTGGTACCACCAGCTCCATGGATTAAGGGCGCACACATAATCTGCTCCAGTTCTACCGAGGCCTCTGAGGCCAGGATAGAATCCTCCCCACCAAGTGCTGCTGTGTTCAGAGACAGAGTTGTCTAAATTTCCTCCCAAATCAGCCACTGAAAGAAGAAACGAACCTGGCTGAGGTTCCCCACCTGTTGACTTTCTGTCCACTCATGGAATTGGGAAGTTGGGAACAGGCTGGGCATCCAATTGGGAAGTGCCTATGGAGGAAACAGGAGGAAAGCACCAGTGGGGGAGGAAAAGAGGCTAGGATATTATATTGTTTGGGGCTGTGGCTCAGTGGCAGAGCACCTGCCTTGCAAGCGTAAGGTCTCAGGTTCAATCCCTAGCATCTCCAGGTAAGGCTGGGAGAAAGCCCTGCCTGAAACCCTGGAGAGCTGCTGCCAGTCAGTGTACACAATACTGAGCTAGGTAGACCAATGGTCTGCCTCGGTACAAGGCAGCTTCCTATTTTTCCTATTCAATTTCTGCCCTACTCTTCCTCCCAAATAATCCCAGGGCAGCCCCCTGCCCCCCCTGGCTACACCAATGCACACATACACACAAAGAGAGATAGAATCTTAAAGAAAGAGATTGAGATTTTCCCACATCTTCTCAGTTCCCGGTACACTTATTTCAAGAGTCTGGAATTAATGGTTCAGCATTCACATAGCTCCTTCATAGAATCATAGAATTGTAGAGCTGGAAGGGAACCCCAAGAAATCTTTTGCCCAACATGGGGCTCAAACCCATGACCCTGAAATTAAGAGTTTCATGCTGTACTGGCTAAGCTACGCACAGGTTCTTTCCAGAGGAACTTAGCAGCAAAAGCTCATTGAATTGAGTTGCAAGGGACATTGGCGCAAGATCTGGCAACTACAGCATCCTTAGCAGCCGTCCAGCCTTAAATTAAGAGCCCACCACTCCCAGAGGCAGCCAGTTCCACTGTTGAACAGCTGATACTGTTGGAAAGTGTAACCCAAACTTGCCTCCCTGCAATTTTCAAACCTCTGAAGCAAAAACAAGTAGAGAAGGTTGGTTCGTTTGGGCAAATGGAGCACTGGCCCCACGCACCTCAGTCTGCCCTTTGTCTGCCATACCTGCCTGCTTTCTTAAATACATCCAGTCCAGGATGTCATCAGCTTCTTCCTCCTTAGTCTCAGCGTTGCCCTTGTAGAATTCAGCAGGGAGGAGAATGGGTGGCAGGGCACAAGAATTAGTTGGCTCTGCCTGTCATTGGCTCTGGCGCCACCTACAGTTGGCCTCCCAGCCTTCTGCCCTACCAGTGCCAAGGAGCGCCAGCCGCAACTGGAACAAGCCTGTGCCGTCTTAGAGGCTGACTACAAGAGGTATGCAAGTCAGCAACTCACAGGCTATGTGTCACTCATCCACTTCCAAAAGTATCCCTGTCCCAGGACCAGCCATATGCTGATATGCTGCTTTCAACCTGCAGACCACTGCCATGTGCACACACATAGACATCCTTTTTACAGAGATGTCCCGCTGCTGGATTCAAAAGGAAGAAGGAAGGAACCGATTTTCAACTCTCTTCAGCTGATGAGACATTTATAAGAATAACGTTTCGTGTGTGTGTGTGTGTGTGTGTGTGTGTGTGTGTGTGTGTGTGTATGCTCCAGCTGGTAAGAGGGGACTGCAATAGCAAAAGCAAAGGACAGAAGCACCTTGGGTGGCAGAGCGTAGGAAGGATAGGAGGGGGCAGGTATCCAAGACTAAACTGAATCCTCTCACTCAACTCTGAAAGCAGACAAAGGGGGAACCCAGCAGCGGATTTTGTGATACAGAAGCACAGAAGCGTATGATACAGTATAGCGGTGACATGAATAGGGCCGAACCTACCATTAGGCAAAGTGAGGCAACCACCTCAGGCAACAAATGTCCCCTCTGTGCTCTATACCTATTCCCCTCTTTTGACCTGATTTCTTTTGCTGTTTCCAGTGTAGTGGACGAAGCTGATCCATTCAGCAGGTGTCCAAGCAACTGCCAGGCCAGTTGGCTTCTATATATGGAACATAGCGGGCAGGAGGTGAGGGAGTTGGCATCCTTCTCCTTTGTCTCAGGCGGCAACATTTCTTGAACTTGAGACACAATTGCACTAAGGCAGCTCTGTGGCTGTTCAGTGTCCCCTCACTCCAAGTCCCTCAGGAAATATCAACCATGCCAACACTAAATATAACCTGCAAGAAAGAGAGTGTGGCAGTTTCCAGACTATCACTATCTTGCGGGTATGAATCTGTGATATACTATCAGCAAATCTGGGTTGGCTTTGGTGCTCTTGTGCTACAATCTTACTTAAAGAAACAACAACAAAAACCTGATTTTTTTTGCGATAAGAAAAGTGATGGGGAAATGAGCTGGAATTTGTGGCAACAGTAGGTGAGGTTATAACAACCTCTGTGCAAACAAATCAGAACGAATGTTCAGCAAACAGTGGCTCTTTGCAACCTCCCTGCAATTTTTGCACAAACAAGCCAGGATGAATGCTCAACAAACAGGTTGCCTGAAAGACCTGAGAGAGGAATAATGTAGTTGAGTTCACTCAGATTACTTGCTATGTGCAAGTTTCATTTCAAGAGGCTAGTATGTTGCAGTGCACATGTGTAAATGGGCAACAGTCTGTGCAAAGGCAGGGCTGAATGTTTGTGGTGTATCTCCACCTAATGATAGTCTGCCACAATTCAATACAGGATGCTAAGCAATCTGGATTTGCAACCTGGTACTATCTGCTTTGGGAGCAGTCAGATGATGAGTTTTCCTTACACACAGTGTCCAACTGATTGCGCTGGTAGAAGCTGCTGTAATAAGAAAAATTAATCCCCTTTACCTTTCTCAGTCACAACCAACAACCTTGAATGCACTAGAAAGGATTTCTGTGAGCTTAGCTCACCCCCTGCTGGTTGCACAAAGATCCTCTGGCAGTTTTTCAGAGCACACATTATATGTATTAAATGGATATTTTATATGAGCCTGCAATATGCGCACATGGCAAATGTGTGTTTCCATCTGCATGTGGGCATTTGTGTGCGTACATCTCAGGAAAGTGAGACTGGCCACCATCAGCAAAAGCAACCTTTCCCAGGCAGTGCTCCACAAAACATGCCAACATTCTTCCATAGCCTCCTTCCTACCATCTACAGGTGAGCCATTGTGCATCATTAAAACACTATTAAAAAGCCATCTTGCTTAAAACTGCATTGATATTTGTGTGTGTGTGTGTGTGTGTAGCATTTTACACACGCACGCACACACACACACACACAGTTCTAAAGCACACAGAATTAATATTTATTCAAGCAAAGGTGTTCGGCATTGGTTTTTTATGCAGTCTTAACCATGCATAAAAGTGCATGCCTGCATCTTTTACTCTGCACCAAGGGAATACTGATGCAACCATGCGTATGATCACATCAAGATTGCTCTTTTGCCCTGCACATTGCTAATGCATGGGAAGGAACTAAAAGCCATGGCAAGGAGTTTGTGCAAATGATTCTACACAGAATTTGAAGGATTTATTACATTCTGGTTCCACTCCGAAACAACCAAATTTCAACTGCCTTTGCGATGGAAATACCGCCAGGGACCACTTATTTAAAAGGTGGTTTGACAAATTATGGGAATTGCTTATAATGGACAAAATACCCATGCAGATTAGAGCTGCTTCGCATCCTCATTTCATTTCATGGATGATTTATTGTGAAATGGATCCTGCCTCTAGGTCCCCATCTGGAATGCTCTCCCTCGGGAAACATGCCTGGCACCATTGCTGCCAGCTTCTAGGCACTAAGCAAAGACATTTTAGTTTACCCAGGCTTTTGTGGTCAACTTAGCCTCTACAGTGGTGCTTGTCTTTTAATGGAGAGGGTTCAGTGATGCCATGGGGGGGGATGTGAGGGGACACAGGAAGGGCAGTTAATGATAGAGTACAGCAATGAGGGGGGAAATTGCAGGGGGTACTTGCACAAACACCCCCCATCTGGCACTGCCCATGGGTAGGTTAGCATTTGTCCTTCTTGCTGTATTGATGGATGAGCATTTTAGGAATTTCATATTGTAGGTCACTTTAAATTTGGCTTTTAATTGGTTTTATCAGTCCCTATATGATTTTGTTGCCAATTTGCTTTGAAACATTCCTTTTTTTGTACAAAGCAACTAACAAGGAAGGGTGTGTTGGTGTACATAGAAGCTAGTTTACTGTACGATGTTAAAATTTAGATTTGTTGCTCTACTCACTTTTGATTCCCCCTTCTCTGCACTGACCTGTGGCCTCTGTAAGGGTACCCAGATATAAATGCATCCTTTGGGCTGAAAAATGTTTCCCACCTCATCATGCAGAGCTCCCCAAAGATCATTCAGCCACAACGAGAATGCTATAGCAACAAAGGCTATGCACACACATTTTATTCTAGAACCAATGGAGAGTACTTGTCTTTTTTCCTGTGTAGTCGATGCACAATCTAGATCGACTGCAAAAAAATAATTAAGTTTATTTGGGTTTTCAGATTTACAAACAATCATAAAGAAAATAAATAAGACAATATCCATAAATCCCCTTTGACTTCCCTCCTCCTGTTTTGTGGGCCTTATGTTCTCCTGCATCTTCTCTGTTAATCCAATTCTATTAAATCTTCCATAAAACCATAGTCCAACTTTTAACTACAAGTGTCATTCTAATCCTGCTAATAGTTTTAATTGCTGCAATTTGTTTTTTGCCCCTAAGGAGCACTTCATTTCATTTCACATCACACAAGTCACAAAGCTTCCAAAAACAAATAACAATAATACAAAAGAACATCACAATTACAACATAAACCATATAAAATAATTAACAAATCATCAGTAAATCAATTACAAATCATAAGCAAAACAACCGCCTTCTATAAAGCACTGTTAACAAAACAAAACAAAACAAAACAAAACAAAAAGCTAAACAGCACAACCTCAAGAAAAGTAATATTATGAAATCCACAAAGCGTTACATCAGTCATAATCCAGAAAACAACATTAACAACACTAACAAACTAACTTCTTGAGAAACTGGCTCTATTCAAAAAATAAGAGCTCATTGCAGGCTCGTTCTGCATTACCTGGCAGTGTGTCCATTGAAAATAGATGAAAAGAGACACAAGCCATTCCCAGCAATTGGGGGCAGAGGGTGGGGAAGCTATCCACACCTGCCTAAGTATGTGGGTGGGCGTATACCAATATTGCAGTCATCACTTCATTCTTGATTCATCTGTGGCATGTTCAGTGGGGAGTGAAAGGTATGGATAATCTAATCAAGGGGAACATTTTCAAATGCATTATTATCTAACCATATCCCCTCTTGTGGGATGGCAGGATCTAGAAACAATTACAGTGGAAGCAGAACGTTGAGTATGGTTGAGCATGGATGGTTCCAGGCTCAAACCCTACATTTTTGATCCAGAAGTGAACTAGTGTGGGCACAGCCCAAAGTTTCCTATATCACTTCTCAGTAAGTGTTGTACGAGCCCTCGTGAGCAATTCTTGCTTATTTCCCCAGATGTAACAGGTAGCATTGTTTGGAATTGTCCTAGGCTGCTATAGTTTGCCAGGGAAAAGGCTGGCCTATAAATCAGAAGCTGGAATCCTATTTCCACTGATTACTATTGTAAGCACAATAGAACGCCAATGAATTTGCACATGAGTAAACATGAAAAGAGTTGAGCTGCGAAGAAATGGTGGACAAAGCACTAGCAACGGTTCAGACTTGCTGCTGCACAGCAGTGAGACTGATCTGAGCAGGGGTGGTTAGCCTGTGACCCTCCAGAGCACAGCCCTCAACATTCCTGGCCACTGGCCACTAGGGTTGGTGAGAGAACGTCTGGAGGGCCAAAGGGTTCCCCATCCCTAGAGTAAAGAAAGCGTTACTTGGGTAGAAATAAGCATTTTGGCCACTAGATGTCTCTGCCGCTCTGCAGGCAGCAGGATTTGGGCTGAAATTTATCAGCCACTCTTTGAAGGCAAAAGAGATTTCTCACACAAATAGGGTTTTAAACAGTTCCGCCCTCCTCCCCATCAGGCTGGATGCTAAACAAACAAACAAACAAACCCAAAACCCAAATAGGGGTGAGGATTTTTTGTCTACTTTAGTACACGTTCAATTTCTCTTCCAAATTCCAAGCAACATTCATATATGGTAGAAATAGCGGAAAAGATGCCCCAGTTGTGCTTTTTGGCACAAGAACTCATTTCTTGTAACAAGGGAATTTGTGAGCCACTGCCTAGCTCTTGTTGCAAAAGAAGATCTTGCAAAAAGTTACGTAAACTTTAAGGACTCCATACCTGTTTTGCCACAGGAGACCAAGGGTGGAACAACCCCAGGGTGTGGAACCAAATCTAGAATGCCACACGGTTTCAACACCAATGCCCACTGTCCCTGACCATTGGCTATGCTGGCAGCCTTAAGAGAGAAAGAGATGTGTCATTTCCAGCACACTGGGAAGTTATTAACTAATCACACCCCAAAAACAGTTGCTGGGAGTATCAGGAATTGCTTACAAGCAGACGTCTTTCTCACAAGTAGACCAACAACTCTTGGTTCCTCGACCCGTACTGAGCCGTCACTCTTCGGCTTGAATCTGAAGCTTTTGGAGTGCCAGTGGCTCCACCTCCGCCTCTGATAGTTTCAGTTATCAACCTAAGGGGATCCTTAGCATTGGATTCAGGGGGTCCTGCCTGCTCCTCAAGGTCCTTGATTTGTAGGGGTGTCTGCTCCGTCCTCTGATGACTCCACGGCCAGTGTCAGGCCAGGACAAGGCAGGGCAGTTTGTTTCAGGCAACTGAAGATGTCTTTCTTCAAGACACTGGCACAGGAGGCCAGGAACAGGTGAGAGTAATGGAGACTTGAGTTTCATTGATTCACACACTGGCACGGAGCATTTATTAGCTCCCACTGTGTGCTGTGCTGGACTCCCGCGGCAGGTACAAGCTGTGATGTCCTATGAATGCATTTTGCCTTTCTGCCAGCAACTGAGACAAGCTGATGAATTCCAAACACCTAAAACATGGAGAAGGGCTCAGAAGCTTAGACGCAGAGGCAGGAGCTCAGAGGCAGGAGCGGCTTCCTCTATGTTACAGCAAATCCACCTCCCCTTGCTGTTGTGCCAAGAGTTTCTTTTAGCAGAAATAGGGCAGTTAAAGATGCCGCTCAGCCTTGTTTATTTTAACTTTGGTTTTATTTATTTTACGTGCCTTCCAAGGCAAAGCCCTCCCAAGGCAGCTCAGAATGCAGAAATAAAATGCATGAAATCCATAACAATAACAATCCCCCAAATGCTTCGTGCCCAGAATCTTAGTGATACTAGAACATAGGAAGAGGCCTTATTCTAAGTCACTAGTCCATCTAGCTCAATATCGTCTACATTGACATGCAGTGCCTCTCTCAGGTTTCAGGCTAGGGACATTTCCACCCCATCCAAGGATTGAACCAGAGACCTTCTGAATAAAATACAGATGCTATGCTGCTGAGCTATGGCATTTCAATCGTGCACAACAACCCTGTAAGGTAGACCCACATTTGAAATCCCAATATTGCAGGTGGGGGGGGCAGAAGTCAAGAGATACCAGGCTTGTCTAAGGCTACCCATTGGGGCAACATTTGAGCCAGGGGCTCTCAGCACACACTCTTAGCTACTATTTTTGGATCAGATTCAATCACATGCCAGCAAACTCTGGCAAATACATATATTTATTTGGAGGGATGTCCATGTTGTAAGGGACGCAGGTGGCGCTGTGGGTTAAACCACAGAGCCTAGGACTTGCCGATCAGAAGGTTGGCGGTTCAAATCCCCACGACGGGGTGAGCTCCCATTGCTCGGTCCCTGCTCCTGCCAACCTAGCAGTTCAAAAGCACATCAAAGTGCAAGTAGATAAATAGGTACCACTCCGGCGGGAAGGTAAACAGCGTTTCCGTGAGCTGCTCTGGTTCGCCAGAAGCGGCTTAGTCATGCTGGCCACATGACCTGGAAGCTGTACGCCAGCTCCCTCGGCCAATAAAGCGAGATGAGTGCTGCAACCCCAGAGTCGGCCACGACTGGACCTAATGGTCAGGGGTACCTTTACCTTTAACATGTTGTAAATCCTCTATTGCTCCCTCTAACAGTCAAACGCAGGTAGTGAGTGTTAACAAAAATGGAACCCAAGTTGAGAAATCTTGGGGGAGCCTAAGGAGGCACCTTCGCCAACAGCAAAGCAGCCAATTGAGGACTGAGCATTCTTAATAGTCACAGAGGTCAAATCTACACCATACATTCAAAATGCATGGCTTCTCCCAAACAAACCCAGGAACTGCAGTTTAGCACACACAGTTACGTTTCCCAGCACCCTTAACAAAGTACAGTTTCCAGCACTCTCCACATGCATGATATCTTGACTGAGGGGGCACCTTTTGCAACATCTCTTGGGCCGGCCTTGCTTCTGATCTTCACCCAAGTTCTTCAAGCCATTTCGCTGCAGCATCGGTTTGCTTTCATCCTCATATTTGCTCTTTCAGCAGCATAAAGAAGGACCGGGAGAAGCGTATGACCTCGTTCCATGATGTCCCCAAACAGATATGTACTGTTGGACTCTCTCTCCTCAACGACTGCTTGCCAAACACTATCCGGTCTCAGATTACATATCTGCAAAGAGGTCATGGAGAAAGAGAGACAGAGAGGGGGAAAGAGCATCTTCAGATCATCTTGATCAGTCCAACACAGACATATATATATATGCATCAGGGAGCCCCAGGGATATGGTGCTTGGAGAACATAACAGGAGCTGAATGCCAGCTGCTTATACACTACCAAGGAGTTCATGGGGACTTGTTTTCAGAATGGTTGTGTCCTTTCACTAGGAGGAAATGTGGCCAACACCATCCCACTCCCTTTTGTGCCTACACCGCAGACCCAGCGGATGCGAACAATTTGTGGCATTTATTTACATTTCATCCCACATGCCACCAAGTCAGTGAATGGCAGATTAATGCCACAAATGCATAAACAGCAAGCAAGATAACTTCAATAAAGTACAATAAATCAATAATCAGAAGAAGAAGAAGAAAAAGAAAAAGAAGAAAAGATAGCAGAATTGCAACTTAAGGGGGCAGGAATAAAATCAAGCTTTTTCTCACCCACCCCCACAAATATATATATATATATATATATATATATATATATATATATATATATGGGGAAAGGAAGAAACAGTGTTCCTGCTAATGATAAGCTCCACTCCTGAGAGACTGCACGACAATTTCACCTCTCCTTGGAGAAATTTGGTAAAACAATTCCCCCCTACACACAATTTATTTGCCCACAAATAGGATGGAATATAGGAACATAGAAAGCTACCTCATACCATATTGGAGCATTGGTCCATCTAGCACACCTTCCTGTTGACACCAACTCATTGGAGGTCCTGAGTTCTAGTGCAATGGGACAGGAAGAGGAAATTTTCTCTATCTGCTTTCTCCATGCTATGCACCATCTTATACACTTCTATTCTATCTAACTTTGAAAAAGCTGTTTCTTGCCTGCTTGTATTCAGCAAGATTCTGATTTCTCAGCCCAAGGACACTGAATCAGAAGCTCTGGTCCTACCAGCTAAGGAGCTGGACCAGCCTGATGCTGGTGATGTAGGGGGCCATTGGCCCAGCCCTAGGAGGCAGGGACCCACTAAACCAGATGCCACAGAACCCTTTGAACCAGAGCCAGAAGTCATCCTTTCCTTGGGCCTGAGGAACTAAGTGATTCCCACTGTTCCTTGCCAGTGTAACAGCACATAGAGCGCACCAGACCATACACAGAGGCGAAGTACCCATCTACACACCAGAGGTTGGCTCTTAAGAGACTACTGGGGAACCTTTGGCCCTTCAGATGTTGCTAAACTAAAATCAGAATCATACCCAGCAAGAATGGTCAATGGCCAAGAATGATGGGAGTTGGAGTTAGCAACATCTGGAGGGCCAAAGGTTCCCCACTCTTGCTCTAGTTCTCCACAAGGAGAACTATTCTTCCTCTTGTCCCACTGCTTTCCCCCAAGGAAAACTACTCTTTAGCGCTTAACTAGAGCAAATGGCAATTCAGGTTTTCCCCAGATTGCCATTTGTTCTATTCTATCACTAAAGAGTGGGTTTCTCCTTAAAAAGGAGTGGGGCAAGGGGGAAACTGCTCAAACCCACGCCTACAAAGTGTGAGCCAGCTGGAAAATTGCTTGGAGCCATGCTTTCTAGGCACAGCACGAGTGGAAGTCAGTTTAGTAAAAGTGGACTGGAGGCAGAGGGGTTAAAAGAGCCAGCTCCAGCCCTCATTGGAGCAAGTTGCTCAGCAGGAGCTCTCCATGGTGCTGCAGCCTTGCCCTACAGGTTCCTCTGCAAGACCAGAACAGGACACAATCCCCCAAGTCACATGGCCCTCAATAACAAGACATGTTACATGGATTTACAATAGTTCACTCTTGGTACCCTTTCTCTCTCCCCCTCCCATCACCACTATCACAAACTATTTGGCAAAAGACCTGTGTGTATGGTGGGCATGCATGCTGCATGCCTAATGTCTGAAATGCAGTTCCAAGAAAGAGAGATTTCCTCAAAATGTAAAGGTAACCATCCTGGGCCATCAGAAAAATATCCAAAATCCTTCTTAGTGCAATGCTATTAACCAGGGCTAACAAAAATGCCACAAAATAGGCACGAAACCTTTCAAGTTCCACAGAACTCTTCATAAGGCTAGAACACCTGTTGCCAGTTCATTGCCCTCCAGCTGCTTTAAACTATGACTCCTATCAGCATCACCATGCTGCTTGGGGCTCATGGAAGTTGCAGTCCCAAACCTAGAGGGCACCAGGTTGCAAAAGGAAGAACTAGATGGCAAACAAAACTATAGGGGGGAGAGCTGGGTGATGGGGAAGCCATGGAGTCTGCACCTGGTCACAGTCCTAAGGTGGAACGTGGGAGGAGGTAGCAGCCATTCAAAGCGAAGCACGGCTGGGTGCTACACGCTAAGAGGACGTCCCCAGTTTTGGTTTCCTCCATTTCAGTGCAATTTAGCTTTCTGCCACGAGATGGCAGATTTCTCCCAGGGATGAGAAGCCCACTCCGCAGCTCCAATCTGGAGGAGCAAGGCTTTTTCCTTCTTTACTTTCTCTTCTCCCTGCCCCCACTTTCTGTTGAGAGATACATTCCCTGGGGATAATCTGTCAGGGGCTGCATACCAGCAGTGGGCAGCCGGAGTCAAAAGTGGGTGGTGCCAGGGCCAAACTGGGGCTGGGGTGTGGGTTGCCCCCTTTCTCTCTGCTACTCCTTTTTCTCACTGGTCTAAGCCAGCACTCACATAAAAGGGGGGAATAGACCTAGACATCCCTGGCCCCCTCTACATCCTCAGTGAGTGAGGAGGGCAGCTCTTCAGCAGGTGTAGCTGGAGATGGGGCACGGAGGTGGCATTCTGCAAGGGGAAATACCTGAGCAAGGGCAGATGGATCATGAAGCAAAGCTTGTGTGGAGTAAATAGGCCTGAGGACACAGAATCACAGAATTGGGAGAGTTGGAAGGGGCCACAAGGCCCGTCTTGTTCAACCCCCTGCAATGCGAGAATCTTTTGCCCAATGTGGGGCTCAAACCCACAACCCTGAGATGAAGAGTCTCATGCTCTATTGACTGAGCTATTCTGGTGATGGGCAGGCACAGGTACATAATGCAGGCTGTTTCAGAACTGTTGGCAGAAGCAAGGTCTATGGTACATCCTCTGCCTGAGGGGGCGGGCAAGTCTTTGCAGAAAGCAACTTTGGTGGTGGCCTAAGAACACAACCTTAAGAGAGCAGTATGCCAGGGACTGCTGAGAGAGAGAGAGAGAGAGTGGGCATGCACTGAACTGGTTTGCAACTTCCGCTCACCAGCTAATGGGCAGAGAATTTAGTCCTGCTGGCTGCTGCTTTGTCAGCTTGTTCCCTGCAGAGAGTACACTGGTGAGGCAAACCCTACAGAGGCTGCCTCTGCCTCTCCTCCCTGACCCCACTGCCCAGCCACTCCATCTTTTGATGGTCCCAGATCATTCAGGGTGGGCTGACCTGACCCAGGACAACCTGAGGCTGTCTCATCCCGATCCAGTCAAATCTCAGGAGTTTGCACACAGTCAATAGGGTGCCCTTCAGTTTTGCCCCAACCTAAAAAGGCCGCCTTCTTCCAGTACTGCACTTGAAGTAGTTTTATGTAGACTCTTGGGCTTAACGGTCTTACAGTTCTCACCTAAAATTATATACCACTTGATGCCAAAATGGACTTCTAAGCAGTTAACAAGGATAAAAAACCAGTTGCATCTCCGGGAAGAACTTCCTGCCTCAACACTCTCGCTTCTGGGTTCGGCTTCTGGTGGCACGTCCTGATGAGGTCACACTTGCAGGCGCACATAGACGAGCCACCCATCTCCGTGTCTAATCCCCTTTTTAAAGTGGTGATGGCTGTATCGAAAGCTTCTGAATACCAATAGCTGGAGCGAGTGCTGCTGCACTCATGTCCAGCTTGTGGCCTTCCCATGGACATCTGACTGGCCCCTTTGGTCTGATCCCTCAGAGCTCTTCTCATGTTCTTGCACATGTTGTAAGACTTGTGAGCAGAGGAAAGCTTCACCTGCCTTAGGATCCAAACCCAGATTCTGCCTGGTCCCATAATGGCAGCATCTTATTTCAGATCACTGAGGTTGCTTAAATCAATAGAGAACAACTAGATTGCTTAATTCTCCATTTCAATGTATAATAATAATAATAATAATAATAATAATAATAATATCATCCATCTGTACAGAATCATGATGGCACATCATGGAAGGAAAAGCTAAAAGCACTCACTGTGAAACAGTGAAACATGTTGGGCTCTTG
The DNA here is from genome assembly GCF_027172205.1 of Podarcis raffonei. Taxonomy (NCBI): domain Eukaryota; kingdom Metazoa; phylum Chordata; class Lepidosauria; order Squamata; family Lacertidae; genus Podarcis; species Podarcis raffonei. The sequence continues at coordinate 36,750,987 of NC_070615.1, read as the reverse complement.
ACCCAGTTGCTCCCAAGCGCCCTCTCCGGCATGTGGTGCCCATTCTGCACTTTGGTATACCAGAGGGCAATGAAACAGGCCAGACAACAGCTAGAGCGCAAGTGGCAAAAGGCACATTGCAAAGCTGACCAAGCCTGGGTGAAGCAACATTATCCTGCTTACTGCACAGGAGTGTGGATGTCAAAGAAGGACCACTTCTCTGCCTCCATTGCATCCCAAAGCAGATGTCCAGCGGAGCTTTTTTTAATTATTATTGCCCAGGGCTTGTTTATGCTCCTGCCCCCCTCAGAGTAGAGTGAACAGGGGGGCTTGTTTATGTTGACTCTATGGAATCAAGTTTTAGACGCTTTGAAAGCCCATTGTGACCTTGAGCCAGTCACTGCCTCTTGTCTACCACACAGAGATGTTGCGGGATAAAATGAGGAGAAGAACAAGCTCTTGAGCTCCTTCCAGGAAAAAAGATATAAATGCAGTAAATAAATAAACATTTCATTTCTCCCTAGAAGAGTTAGGTTGGTTTTCCACCCACATGATGGCAAATGCAACTTTTCTCCCCCAAACAAACAAACCTGGGGACGAGAGGGGGTTTCAGATTTCGACACTGGGCAACAACAACAAACATTTGCAATAAATAATCATGGGAAATGATTTGACTCATAGCAGAGAGAGAAAAAACTCAACAAAGCAAAAGACTGGTGGTCTGGTCATGTAATTCACAAAAAGCAGCAAGAGCTTTATCAGAAGTAAGCAGTTAATATAATATGAGAAGAGCTGTCCCATCTAGTGCAGCATCATGTTCTTACAGTGGCCAACCAGATGCCTGTGAAAAACCTGCAAACAGGAGCTAAGCATAAGAGCTCTGTCACCCCTCCTGCGGTTTCCAGCAGCTGGTATTCAGAAACAGTCGTTGTGGCTAGAATTCATCGATAGCTTTCTCCATGAATTTCTCTAATCCTCTTTTAAAATCATCCAAGTTAGTCGTCATCACTGCATCCTGTGGGAGCTAGTGAAAGAATGTCTGCCCAGCTTCTGAACAAGGACCACACACCTGTGCAAAATCTCACTCGACATCCCAAGCGGGAGAATTTCTTCTAGGGGTGGGATGGCACTTCATTTGCAACACAGCGAACCATGACAAACTGGACAAATTCATATATGGAATCATATGGTGATGAATTCTGGTAATGCCACCCCTTTGGTCAAGACTAGATAGCAGAGAGGCAAAAATCCAGTGGAGAATACAGTGGTACCTTGGGTTACAGACGCTTCAGGTTACAGACTCCGCTAACCCAGAAATAGTACCTCGGGTTAAGAACTTTGCTTCAGGATGAGAACAGAAATCGTGCAGCGGCAGTGGGAGGCCCCATTAGCTAAAGTGGTACCTCAGGTTAAGAACAGTTTCAGGTTAAGAACAGACCTCCAGAACGAATTAAGTTCTTAATCTGAGGTACCACTGTAATGTGTTGCCCCTCCAGCACAGTACATCAACAGAGCATGGGAAGTATAGTTTTCCATGTGGTAGTCTGTCCCTTGACCTAACTGAAGCATGTCTCAACAACAACAAAAGCCTGGGGTGCATAGAGCAATGTACTCCAATGCCTTATGTAATATCTTGTGCTTTCATAAACAGGCCTGCCTCACTCTCTGGGGGACAAAGGCCCTTCATTAGGCTTACTAAAATTAAGCCATGCAGAATTTCTGGGGCCTGGAACACAGTTCTCCAAAATTTACCAACCACAGCTCATAAAAGTCGCTGAGCTGTACAAAACACTTATGGCAACAGGCCACAGATATAAATCCCAGTGCACAAGCCATCCTATAAACACTGGACATAGGCTTTCTTCCCTCTCATGAATTTAAAGCATTAAAGATTGAAAAGAGGGGAATCAAACACCCAGGGGCAGCCCAAGAGGGGCAGCAAATGGTACCTCTCTTTGCCCCCATCCAAGTCTATGGTCCTAATCAGTTATACCCATTGAAATTAATGGACCTATATTGGTTGTGTTTGTTAACTTCGATAGATCTGCTGCAGCCTTTCTCAATCTTGGGTCCCCAAATGATGTTGGACTACAACTCCCATCATCTCTGACCACTGGTCCTGCTCGCTAGGGATGATGGGAGTTGTAGTCCAACAAAACCAGGGGACCCAAGGTTGAGAAAGGCTGATCTACTCTGACTAGGATTAGCCTTGATTATCACCCAAAGTACATAGTATAAGAGCCCACCAAAGTTATTCTGACACCTGAGGAAGAAGCACCCTAAATCAGGTGCTCAAGGTGGTTGCCCCTCTCTGTTGAACAGTAGAGCCGGCCAGGCAAATACCTAAGATTCATAGATGGATAGATCCCATCCTGAACCCTTCTCCTCAATTTCTTAATGAGCTTTTATTAATCAGCGGAAGGTCACAAAGCATTGCCTCCTTCATTGGAAGTAAAGATTTGCTCAATTACCTAATACCTTCAGAGGTTTTTTCCAGAAGAGTTCTGAATGAGAGTAAATGAATGCCCTGCTGCTGACATGCTATGCATTCTGCTGCCCTCCGTCACCCTGTGCCACAACTTGATTTGAGCCAGGGCTGGTGCGCATTAGAACCCTGTTTTCAGCACCAGGCTTCAGTCCTCCTGTGTTACAAGGCACTACAACATGGCCGGGGATCCTGCAGGCCTTCCATATGCAGCTGGACTACAACTCCCATCATCCCTGACCATTGGCTATGCTAGGCTGATGGGGACCAGCGTCCAACAGCAATGGGACTCCCAACAGCTGACAGGAACTAGAGTCTGACATCAATGAGTTACAACCAGGTCCCTGTTTTCGCTTGAGAAATGTTGAAGGCTATGCCCCAGCAAAGAGTTCTTTCTTCGCCCCGGGAGTGGGACCAGACTCCTGATTCAGACTGTTTGATGAGGAAGTCCTTTAGAAGCCAGTGGGATTGGTTTAAATATTGCTTTTAGCATGTGAGTCCCTCTTTCTTCTTCTTTTTTCTGGGCACCATTCAGGGGGTTGTTGTTCCTTTTAAGTCACTTTCATCCCTCACAGCCTCTCTCTCTCTCTCTCTTGCTCTGTGTAAGTTAGAAGGGGTTAAGCTGCTGATCCTCTAGCTAACCGCCTCATCCTGTTCTGTCGGCTAAGTGGCGCCGCAGATAGCGAGGGGGCTTCCAAAAACCCCTGAGACTTCACCATGTGAGCCAGCCAGAAAAGCCAGGGCTCCCCTCCCCAAAGGCTTTGTTGTTGTTGTCATCGCTGCTGCTGCAGGAAAACACACTTTGAAATCACAGTGCATATTCATCAAGAGCCCTTTCATCCTAAAACAGGGTGGTGTGCGTGTGTGTATGTGTGTGTGTGTGTGTGTGTGTGTGTGTTTGAAAAGTTGTACTGGAGGGAAGAGAAAGGAGAGGAAGAAAGAGAGGCAGGGAGCATGACATGATGGGCAGAGTCTGGAGAACCCAGGGCCTAGAGTAAGGAGGAAACACAAAGGGAGCGGAACAGGGTGCTTTGCAACATGTGGGAAAGTGGCAGGAGTGTGTGCAATAAAAATGGGCAGGGAAGGGGAGGAAATGAAAAATCCAAAAGGACTGTGCAGCAAATGAAGAGCTGGAGGCAGGCAGCAGCTTTTAAACGAGTTGGAAGTGATATGTTAGAGGTTTTCATTGCCACTGATCTACACACACACATTTTGCACCAGTGTTGTTTTGTAGGTTTCCCCCACATTGCAAGCCCTTGCAAAGCCTGCCGGAGCAAAGGGTGGTGGTGGAATGAGCCTGCACTCAAGGGGCAGCAGCTGCTGTCTCATAATAGCCCACCCTGGGGGGGGGGGAGGAAACGCTTGTCTGGTTCCAGCTGCAATCTACTCTGGCTAAAACTTACTTGAATACCACCTTCTCTCTGCTCCATCTGTATCCGGAAAGGTCCTCCGCTCATGCGCCAAGGTAGTAATGGACTGGATGAGAGATAATACAGTGAAACTGATTCCAAGGAAGTTGGAGGAGCTGTGAATGAGTGGCTTGGGTGCAGGTTTTGTCAAGGAAGCCTGCTGTGGATGGGGTTGCACTCCCATTTACAGATCAGGTGGGTAGTTTATGGATGTTCCTGCAACAACTGCTATCTCTGGAGAGTCAAGCGATCACAGTGGGTAGAAGGAGTTCCTGTGCCTGACATCAGCTAGGGCACCAACCATGGCTCTTACTTGGATCAGTATAGCCTCCTAATACTGATCCATGCTCTAGTATCCTCCAGGGTCAGGTTGCTGTAATGCATTCTGCATGGAAATGTAGAGTTGGGAAGAGTCTGGAAGCTTTGATGAGTGCAAAATGCTGCAGCGTTCACATAACACCAATATTAAAATATCTGCATTGGCTGCTGGTTATCTTCCAAACAGGATTTATATAACACAAATTAATCCTTAAGCATTTGTGCTTAGGTGCCTGTTTCTCTGCAGATGTGGCTAGACTACAATTCCTACCATCCCCCAGACCCTGAGTGTTGCCTCTGCTGGATGAGGATGATGGGTACAGTAGTCCAACAATGTCTGGCGGGCACCCTGTTGGCTAGTCCTGGGATAAGGAATTTGTGACATTGTGTGTACAGAAGCAAAAGAGCAGGGCCAATTGATTCCCACACTTCTGAGCCACTGAGAAGAGAGTTGTTCTGTTGCTCTTGTGAAGCGGCAAGATTCACACTGCCAAATAAATAAGATTTACGTTGTGGGGGCGGGGGGGGGCGAGGAGGCAGACTACATTATTTTAAAAAACAGGGAGCAGCATTTTTTGCTCTGTTTTAAACCTCGCAAGAATGCCAAAATGGAAGGGAGTCCATTGATGCATTTCCCCCCTCTCAGTTCTCATTGTTGTCCAATCGCAAATTCTGGCTCATATGCACAAGTTTTGAAGCAGTTTCCCCTAATATAATTCATATAATGTTATTTTTTTATTAATAGACACATTCTTATGTACACTTTCCCTTAAAATACGCATTTTGTACACGCTGCTTGGTTGTGCATTGTGAAATTCAGAAAAGTGTACATTTCGAAGAATATCTCCGTTTCAGTTCACGTATTAATTCTAGAAGGTTGTTTCTCATTAAAATGAAAACAGAATCAAATTTCTCCCTCATCCCTCTTTCACCAGCCACATTCAGCAATCTGCACCAACAAATTTAAGGAGCGCTTTTGTCTAAGATCACCTAGTTTCTTATGCCTCTCATTCCTTGCCTCTGTACCTTTTTTTCTGCCCTCTCTGGAGGGATGGCTTGGGAGCATAGGAGCAAAGCCACAAAGGACCTAGGAGACTTTTAGACTCTCCTATCCTTCTGGCAATCAGCATGCACCAGGGATGGGTGGGGTGGGAGAGGGGAAAGCCTCCACCATCCCCCACAAATAAATGTAGCCATCAATTCCACCCAAGGTTTATTTCCCAGGTTAGCACAATACAAGGGGTCTCTGGGTGCCCCTGGAACCTAGCAGAACAAAACGCACTAAGACGTTAAGGGGCCATTTGTAACCAAATCCCACCACACCAGATACTGCTGGGATTAGGTCAGAAATATTTTCCCAGAATACCCTCTCCGCCAAAAGAAAAAAGGGGAAAAATCCCTCCTACAGATGTTCAGCGTCCACACCACAGATGTTGTTCCTCTTACAAGACAAGCTTCCCTAGTCGTTTGTGCCCTGCAATAGAAAAAGTTATATTCCCCCTCTCAAATCTCTCTCTCTCTCTCTCTCTCTCTCTCTCTCTCTCTCTCTCTCTCTCTCTCTCACACACACACACACACACACACACACACACAGAGCAGTGGGTAAATTCAACCACTTTCTGAAATTAAGAGTAAGCAGAGAAGGCAAGGGAGGGTTACAAATTAGGAACTTCACTGAAAGGTGCATAAGCTGTTCCCCCATCCTTAGCATGTGGTTTTCTTTTCCTTCCTCTATCCTCATTTCTGCCTGCAGTTTTCTGCACAGCTTCTAGCCCCTGCCTCCTCCCACGTCAACATATATCCTACAGAAGCAAGAACAATGTTAAGGGACCATTTGTAACCAAACACCACCACATCATATCAAGTTGAGGATCAACCCACCTAACACCCAAATTGTGCTTTTGTTCTGATATAAACCGGATCGGGCCATCTTCAACCATGTCAACAAACGCAAGGCATTTCTAAACTGTCCCTGTCCTATGGGAGGGAGGATACCCAAAATTTAGGTTTGTTCAACCCAAGTGGGTTAAAGGATTCTGCTGCTCTGCAACAGATCCACTCGAAAAAGGAAAAAGAACCAGACTCTTTGTGACTTGGAAAGTGAAGGGGAAATGCATTGAAAAGTGTGGGACAAATGAATGAATGACTGACAGGAAGATGTATATACCGGTACCCACAGGCAAATCAAGACAACTACAGGGCACATGCTCATTGTTGTCTAACTGCCCCACAAACAAATCAGAACAAATGCTCAATAAAAGCAGGATACAATGTAACCTCCACGTAAGCTTTGTGCAAGCAGATTAGGAGAAATGCTCAATAAATAGGGTGTCTGGAGGAATTCAGGTTGCACAAATTCAGGTTGCACAGCTGAAGTTGTTTTGATGCTCTTGCTCAGCCCACCCACTTCCCCTCAAAAATTGACTTGTTGCCATAAGGAAAGCACATCCAATACCCTTTTAAAATGTGGCTCTTCTTTTGGCGGGGTTATTGCTTTTATTCTTATTTTATATACTGTGATCTTTTTATGTCAGCCGCCCTGAGACCTCTGGGTATATGGCGGTATATAAACTCAATCAATCAATCAATCAATCAATGAGAAAGTGCACTGGGAAGTGTGGGATAACATTTGCTTGATACAACATAGGTCTCATCAGCACTAAACATTTAAAGCAGTATCATGCCACCTTAAACAGCCAGGGCTTTCCCTAGAGAATAGTGGACGCTGTAGTTTGCCAAAGGTGCTGAGAGTTGTTAGGAGAGCTACAAATCCAAGAGTTCCCTGTGAAGAGGGATTGACTGTTAAACTACTGGGAACTGCACTGGAGGCTGGTCCACTTGGGCAAATGGAGCCCCACCCCACCAACCCCTCTGCTCTCAGTTTGCCCCCACCTGCCTGCCTGTCTGTCTTACAATTCATCCAAGGGTTGGCACCACCTGTCAGTTTCCTCCGCCTCAATCTCAGGCTGCATTCACACAGCAGTTTATTCCATTTCCCTAACTATTAATTTCAACGTTATATGTGAGCTTCCACACAATGTAAAAGCCACTTCTAGAAAACTAACGAAATACGTTTGGCACTCATTTCTGTGTTATTTGATTCCATTAAAAATCTGTTTGCAGTCCCCTAAGCTGGAAAATCGAGCATGTAAAATGGTTGTAAATCAAAGATTATCGTGACAGTCCATGAAGTTGTTTGAAAAATTGGGTAAGAATTGCATAGTGCCAACCCGGGAAGAGTAGGTCTGAGTTGGATGCACTGATGTGTCGTGAAAAAGGAGTGAACTGGTACTCTGTTGAACTCTTCTGCTTTCACGTTGCATCTTCCATTAGTCAATTTGTGTGAAAAGTCTGGCACGCAACGTACTATATGCCCGTTCTTTCACACAGCTTCATAGGTTGTCACTGTAATCTTCCATTTACAGCACTCTTAACCCAGCAGTGACTGGTGCCCATTGGAACCAGTAAGGTGGAATGCAGGGAGCTCAACAGCCCCATGTTGTTCGTTCGAGTCTCACGCTGGGCAAAAGATTCCTGCATTGCAGGGGGTTGGACTAGATGACCCTCGTGGTCACTTCAAACCCTATGATTCTATGAATATAATTCTGCCACCCCCACCCCCCATTAACAAATAGAGCCAGAAGCAGTGACAGGCAGATTCAGCTAATTCTAGCTTCATTCCCATCCTCTGCTGAGGAGCAACACTGAGACTGGGGGCGAGAAAGCTGACAGGCAGCGACACCCCTTGGATGGCAGGGGAAGTGGGGGTCAGCTGAAAGCAGATTGGGGTTGGCAGGGCAGCGCCCCCATTTGCTGAAATGGCCCAACCTCCCCTGGCAGGAGATTCAGGGTCCTGTGCAAGAGGACTGAGGCTCATGATAGTTCACAAAATTATATATGGCATAGGGAAAGCAGATAGGAAACCGCTTTTCTCTCTCATAAAACCACAGACACCCAATGAAGCTGAATGTTGGGGGATTCAGCACAGATAAAAGAAAGCACCATATTTTCCCGTGTATAAGACACCCCCGTGTATAAGACACCCCCTACTTTTGAGGACCCCAAATTTAGAAAATGGGCATATGTACTATCCCTGTATAAGACACCCCCATATTTTTAACCTCATTTCAAAGTAAAAAAAAACACCCTAGTCTTATACATGGAAAAGTATGGTACTTCTTTACACTGTGAAACTTGTTCCCAGAGGAGGTGGTGATGGCCACCAGCTTGGATGGCTTTAAGAGAGGATTGAACAAATTCACGGAGAAGGTGGTGCTCAAGGACTACTGGCCATCATGGCTGTGCTCTGTGTCTGCATTCAGAGGCTGCAATGCTTCCGAATGCCAGTTGCTGGAAACTCCCCCAAGAGGAGCGTACACTTGGGTTCATGTACTGCTTGTGGGTTTCTCACAGGCATCTGGTTGGCCACTGTGAGAACAGGATGCTGGACGAGATGGGCCATTGGGAGATCCAGCAGGCTCTTCTTCTGTTCTTAACCATCACATCATCATCATCATCATAATTTATTATTTATACCCCGCCCATCTGGCTGGGTTTCCCCAGCCACTCTGGGCAGCTTCCAACAGATTATTAAAATACAATAATCTTTTAAACATTAAAAGCTTCCCTAAACAGGGCTGCCTTCAGATGTCTTCTACTAAAAGTCTGGTAGTTGTTTTCCTCTTTGACATCTGGTGGGAGGGCGTTCCACAGGCTGGGTGCCACTACTGAGAAGGCCCTCTGCCTGGTTCCCTGTAGCCTCACTTCTCACAGTGAGGGAACCGCCAGAAGGCCCTCAGTGCTGGACCTCAGTGTCCAGGCAGAACGATGGGGGTGGAGACGCTGCTTCAGGTATACAGTACCGAGAACATGGGGAAAGCCCAGAGGGAGTCCCAGAGCACAGGTCCTTGTATCCGGCACCTTGCTTCCTACAGTAGTCTAAGCTCACAAGCAGGGCACAAAAAATCCCCATCCCTCTCGCAAAGTTTCTCCCCAGCAGCTGGTATTCCCTGGCATAATGCCTCTGAAACTGGAGGGTGGCTATTAGGATGTGCACATTTCCGCCCCCTCCCCCACCACTCTATTTTTGCTCTGAGAGTTGGCTCTGCCCCTGTGCTCCAAGCTTATGATTTCTAATTTAACCAGGAGCATTTCTAAAATTAATTCTGGGGTTGGAGAATGTAGGGTGTGCTGTAGACTTGTATCTGGATTCCTGCATTGCACCCAGTGCTTTCCTTGCATTTGATGCAAGAAACAGCAATTAGTGCAGAATGCTGCAGCACGATTGCTGACAGGAGCAAGACCCTGTTAGCTTATAGCACCTCTGCTCAGAGATCTGTACTGGCTGCCAATTTGTTCCTGGGCCAAATTCAAGGTGTTGCTATTAGTATATAAAGCCCTCAACAGTTTGGGACCAGTTTACTTGAAGTAGTGCCTTACCCCATATTGACCCACTCAAGCACTTTGATCTGCAGAACTGGCACTTTTACAAGCACCACATAATGTCTGTACCACACTTGCAAGGAATCAGTCCTTTAGTGGGGCAGCACCTACTCTCCAGAAACCCTATTCCTATTGATATTATACAGGCCCCTTCGTTGTATTTCTTTCAACGCCTGCTGAAAACACTTTTTTGTTTAAGCAAGCCTGTGAAGATATGTGGCTTTCTTATGCATGTTCATTTTTAAATTGCTGATTTAATCTTGATACCTTGTATGCCTACTTTTTTTAATGTTTGATTTTATCAGTGGAGGTTTCTGCTGATTAAGCGGTACATACATTGTGTTAAGTGAGTCAATAAGTCTCACCTACCCCACTGCTCTCTGTGTTACTGTGATGGCCACCAAACTGGATGGCTTTGAAAGAGGATAAGGCAAATTCATGGAGTACAAGAAGAAGAAGAAGAAGAGTTTGGATTTGATATCCCGCTTTATCACTACTCTCAAAGCGGCTAACATTCTCCTTTCCCTTCCTCCCCCACAACAAACACTCTGTGAGGTGAGTGGGGCTGAGAGACTTCAGAGAAGTGTGACTAGCCCAAGGTCACCCAGCAGCTGCATGTGGAGGAGCGGGGACGTGAACCCGGTTCCCCAGATTATGAGACTACTGCTCTTAACCACTACACCACACTGGCTCACACAAGGCTATCAACAGCATACCATGATGGTTATGCTCTGCGCCCATTGACAGAAGCAGCATGCCTCTGAATACCAGTTGCTGGAATTATCACAAGTGGGCAGAATACTGTTGTGCACATGCCCAGCTTCCTGTCTTCCCATAAGGCACCTGGTCGGCCACTGTGAGAACAGCATATTGGGCTAGAGGAGCCATAGCGTAATATGACAGGGCTCTTCTTATGTATGTGCAAATTAGGCATGTTCCTGAAACCATGCAAATAAATAAATAATTTTTGATAGGGTTGTGTGGTTAATTGCACCAAGATTCTTGTTGTACAATGTTTGAACGATATGTGCATGCGCTCCTGCCCATGAATAAAATACCACATGAAAAAGAATCTTGATACAACCAGTCGTACAATCGCATCAGGATGGTTCTTGTGTCGTATGTTCTTCAACAGGGCTGGACCAAGACATTTAGGCAGCTGAGGTGAACCACAAAACGGAATCCCCACCTCCGCACCAGGGAAGAAGGGGTGAGTGGAGCTCCAAAACAGTAACAAAGGGGCAATAATGATCTACATCTGAATCTGATGCCCAAGTGGTTCCTGCGCCTGAGGTGGCTGCCTTGCCTCATGGGTGGCCCGGCCCTGATTTTTGGTACATGCAGACTATGTATGTAAGCCTACTTAGAAGCCCGTTTTGCAATTAAGTGGCATATAGGCCAATCAATGATGTGCATTAGTAAAACATGTACAATGGCATCAAGGGCCACTTTCTTCCCCCTTCAGTGGTTTATCGGTGCATGCACACACATTGCTAATACAGAACTGGGGGGGGGGGGGAGCAGATGAATGGAAGGAATTGAAAGCCACACCAAAATGTTCACACATTGCAAACGAATGCACTGCAAAATTTGAAAATAAAACATGGAATTATGGTGAAATCCTAATGTGGCTAGTTTCCACTTCGGAAACAAGAAAAGCTTATTAGACCACAGGGAAATTCAGATGGGAAGCATTTTAGGAACACCCATGGTCTGTAGAGCCATCATGGCTAATAGCTATTGGATTTCTCCTGTGTGCACTTCCTGGAGAGTAAGTCCTATTGAGCAATGGGGTCTATGTCTGCGTAGCTTCCACTGCACAAGAGCTGCATACAAGGCTAGTAATAGTCATATACTGGGAGATGCATGAGGTTACTCAATGTACAGTAAAACTTTTCCCCAGGCTAACAAATTCCTTCCAAGGATGCAAGTCATCATTCCAACACATAGGCTCTTCTGTTTAGTTTAGGCACTTTAACAGTTCATCAGTGAAGATTGGTCCATTAGGACCTTATGGAGCACTGCCCTACCAACTCCCCCCCCCGTCTGCCCCCAGCCCCCTCCTGTCTGCCTTCCTGTTTGCAACCAGTCCAGGGTGCAGCACTGGCTGTCAGCTTCCTCCTGCTGCTTAGCCTCAGTGTTGCCATTAAACAACTCAGTAAGGGCGCAGGTGGCGCTGTGGGTTAAACCACACAGCCTAGGACTTGCCGATCAGAAGGTTAGAAGTTCAAATCCCTGCGACAGGGTGAGCTCCTGTTGCTCGGTCCCTGCTCCTGCCAACCTAGCAGTTCGAAAGTACCTCAAACTGCCAAGTAGATAAATAGGTACCGCTCCGGCAGGAAGGTAAACGGCGTTTCCGTGCGCTGCTCTGGTTCACCAGAAGCAGCTTAGTCATGCTGCCCACATGACCCGGAAGCTGTACGCCGGCTCCCTCGGCCAGTAAAGCGAGATGAGTGCTGCAACCCCAGAGTCGGCCACGACTGGACCTAATGGTCAGGGGTCCCTTTACCTTTGCCTTTAAGGAGTAGGGGCAAAACTAGCATTAGTTGGCTCTGCCTGTCGTTGGCTCTGGCACTACATACTGTTGGCCTCCTGGCCTCCTGGCACAAGTGATAACCCTGTAGCCCAAAATGTGGTCAGCTCCCATCTGCCCCAGCTAGCACGGGCAATGGTTAGGGATGGTGGGATCTGCAGATCAGCAACATCGGGATAGCCATTGCTTCTCCTTCCACTGTTCTGCTGCAAGAGGGAAAATGCAAACTGAAGAATCCACTTGCCAAATGAGATGGACATGCAGCACATGCTCCCTCGGAAGTCAGTCTCCCTGTGGAGCTTACTCTCAGTGTTTACAGGGTTGCAGCCCAATGGACTCCAATGGAAAGCACAACAGGGAGGGGGAAAGAGTGCCAGAGATCTGCCAGAACATCACCCTTGTTTTTCCAAAGTGGTGGGACAATGACGACCCTTGGCTCCTCAAGTCCCATCAGGTGGAGCCAGCATGGCCGGTGGTCAGAGATGATGGAAGTTGTGGTCTGACAACATCTGCAGGGCTCTGTGTTGACTAACTCTATTCTAAATCATGCCTCATCATTTTCTATCAACTTTTCACAGATACTATGACATTTAAATGATGATAAATTGAGGGTCTGGGACGCGGGTGGTGCTGTGGTCTAAACCACTGAGCCTCTTGGGCTTGCCGATCAGAAGGTTAGAAGTTCGAATCCCCGCGACGGGGTGAGCTCCTGTTGCTCGGTCCCTGCTCCTGCCAACCTAGCAGTTCGAAAGCACGTCAAACTGCAAGTAGATAAATAGGTACCACTTCGGCGGGAAAGTAAACTGCGTTTCCGTGCGCTGCTCTGGTTCCAGTGTTCTGTTGCACCAGAAGCAGCTTAGTCATGCTGGCCACATGACCCAGAAAAACTGTCTGTGGACAAACGCCGGCTCCCTCGGTCTGTAAAGCGAGATGAGCACCACAACCCCAGAGTCATCTGGGACTGGACTTAACTGTCAGGGATCCTTTACCTTTTTTAAAAAAAATAAGGGTCTAATATGAGGCCTAAATATACCACACAGCTTGTTTAGCATTAATAGATTTCTTTGGATTTCATACCAGCTGGGATCTCTGTCTGATACACAGGGTTTATATAAGACACAACCGGCTGGGACATTTCTCAGAGATCTGTAGAACATAGTGGAAGTATTTTTTCAAAGACAGAGTTTATTGCTAAAAATGTTTTGATCAGTCATGGTTGATATGTACACTGATATGTTGCAAAAGGAATATTCAAGTAAACATTTTCAATATTTTCTGGCATAATCTCCAGCTTCCCCCCCAACACCTCCTATACACAAACATTAAAAAATAAATAAACTGTACACAAGAAATTTCTTTTTAACATCTCTACATTACTATATGTATTCCAAAACAAAACAATCCATCACTCTTTCATAACTTCATACATTTTTTAAAAAAAAATCTCCTTAATCAATATACATTTTTTTTAAACCTAGACAACTTTGAATATTAGTCTGAAGATCAGTGACAAGTTCAGAAGATAACAAACAAACAAAAATATACAGGAAACGGAAATTAAACACCTTCCCAAGGGGTTTGTGGGGAAAGATGGGTATCATAAACCATCTTTCTGGGGAAAATATCTCCCTTCCCTTATGCTGAAGGAAAGTGTTCCATTTTGAAAGGGTTGGGCTCAACATGTGGTCCTGCATCATCACCATTTTATTATTAATAATAATTATAATAATAATAATAATAACAATAACAACAACAATTATAATTATAATAAAAATAACCAGAAAAACACAGCGGATCTTTCCCCCCTTTTAAATTCTCTATATTTACAAAGGATGGTAATTTTCCTCTTGTTAGAATGCTATATATATATATGTATAAAAATAAACATCTTATTGTAGTGCTTAGCTTTTCTTGGGCCTGCACTGCAGTTCCTTTCAGGTTTTGCTTTCCCCATTTCAAATAAAATAAAATAATTAAAAAAAGAAATACAGTGCAAGGGGTTGCTGGGGTTAGGACTGAGAAATGAATAAGCAAGGTCTCGTGTGTCAAAAGTTTCTATGTCCCCTTATCTCGGGAGCACAAGGTCCATCAGGAGACAAGCGAGTTCTTCATTCAATCGTAAAATAAAATAAAAAACCCTAATCAAAGTTGCAAGATTACTGACACCTGTCATATCCATCAACAATCTGATTGGAGGTTCTCAGGATGCCAAGGCCTCTTGGACTAGTCCCCCGTGTGAGATTTCCAGAACAGTGTCTACTCCACCCCATCTCAAGGGACTGGGGTTGTTCTGAAAGGCAGTTCTGCTAGAGCTGATCCACATATCCACATGCAACACGCATATATATATATACACACACAGGAGCAATGAGGTCTCTTAGATCCAGCAGGACACCCCAAAGCTGAGGCTAGCAGGAGCATTTGCATTCTGAAATCACAGGGTACTGGACAGGGATCCAGGTGCAATATTTCTGCTTCGACCACCCTTGGCAGTACCATCTCAGGAAGGTCTTGGTGACTGACTTGACTGGCTTACAGGACATGCCCTCAGGGAAGGAGCAGGACTTCTCCGCAAAGCAGTTCCCTTCCTTGATGTAGCGAGGCCAGAACCTCAGTCCCAGATCCTTCCAGGTGTACAGCACCGGGCAATAGGTGTACGCCCAAAGCCACTGCAGAAACTTCCGGCGGGCTTTCTTGCCCATCTTGAGCCTGGTCCCATAGGGAGTCTCGCCCAGGTCCAGCTTCTTCAGCTCATTGGGCAGCGGGCCAAGGCCTTTGAACCGGTGCAGGGCATCCGAAGCAGACAGGTTGTTGGCCTGGGCTGGGGCTGCCACGGACATGAAACTGGGGTCAAAGTTGCTGCCCAGCTTCTTCCTCAAAGTCCGCTCGTCCAGGTCTTGCTCCTTGGGGTCATACTCCGGGTCGGGATGCTCGATGATGTCCTTGACGGGCAGGCTGTCGCTGGGGGAGGGCCGGAGCCGCAGGTAGGGCTGGCAGGAGCCCGGCTGGAGCAGCAGCGCTAAGCAAGAGCAGAGCAGGAGAGCTTGGGGGGCCGTCATGCTCTCCTCAGCCCAGCCCAGCCCAGCCCCAGGGCGCAATGTAAGACAGGGGGTCCCCACCAGCAGCCCCAGACAGGACCCAGGCACTACCGTGGACTTGCTTCTTCCTTGCCTGCCCCCTTTCGCCGATTGTTAATACTCCACGGCCCCACTTGCCAAGTCCAGGGGGTTCATAAATAGGCTGAGACAAAGTCCAGCAAGGCCTCTGGCTTTAAATAGATCGCCAAGGGGTTAGATGACAGACGCATGTAAGGTCCCCCTTGGCACTCCCTCCCTGCTACTAATCAAGCATGGTGAGTGGGGAGAGGTGGGGGGGAGAGAGAAAATGGGGTGGCAGGGAAAGGAGAATCGGGGTGGGCGGGAAGCAGCCACCCCCTCCTTGTGAAACAGCCTCCCCAAAGGGCAACCCAATTCTTTCTAGCTCTTGGCCGTTCCAACCCCCCTGCTTCTCCTTCTCCTTCTCTCCTCTCTCTCTCTCCAAAAAATTCACAGCGGACCGACCTCCATCCCCATGGTGACAGCTGGACTTAGACCCACGACAACATGTCTAGACGGTATGACAGGGTTTGGCGTGAGACTGGAGCCCAGGAATAAAACCCTCTTTTATAGATGGGGAACTGTGGAAAAGGGGTGGGGGGAGAGCGGGCGTAGCAAAGGGGTGGGAGGTGGAGGTGGGGGCTGGAGGAGAGGGTTTTTTACAAAAAGAGGGAGAGTCACAAGAAAACGGGGCCAATTTTTTGGTGGGGTGGGGGCTCCCCACTTTTCCCTGTTCTCCCCCGCCCCTTCGAAGTGCAGTCAATTTCTTCTTGTTGCGGGTTATTGTTATTATTATCTCCTCAAACAGCCGCAGATCCCCAAGGAAACTGCCAAACGGCCCCAGGATAACTTTTCTTCATTTTCGACGTCTTTTCTTCGAGAAGGTGCAGCGTGTCCGAGCGCAGTGGGGGGAGCGGGGATCTTGCTCGACCGCGGAGGACAGAGAGCAGAAACTTTCCGCGCTCCCTTAGTAGGATCCAGCTGCCCCCGAACCTATCTCCGAGGTCATCCTCCGCGTCACTCCAAAGCGCAGGCACCCAATAAAATCCCAAAATCCGCGGGTGGGGGGCGAAGCACGAGCCACTGCCCCAAAGGACGAAACTCAAAAAGCCTCCGAGGAGATCGCCCCCCGATGCAACTCCGAGGGGCGGCGAGTCCGGGAGCCGAGAGAGCGCGAGGATCGGAAAGAGTTGCCTCGCTCGCCTTGGCGGGGGTTGGGGTTTGTTTTTCAAGCCAGCCAATTGGCAAAAGTCAAACGCGTCGCCCCGCCGTCGCCAGGCTGATCTCTTTCTCCAGGAGCTTCAGGATCCCGGGAGTCGGGGGGGGGCTGCGGGGGGCGGAGAAGCCGCCTGGCTGGGTGCGCGCGGGGGGCTCGCCTCCTTCTCGCCGCCGCCTCGCAACGTGCTCTTCTGCGGGAAGAAGGGAGCGAGCGAGCGAGCGAGCTTTCGTTGCAGCAGCCTCGGCTCGCCCCGTCTCCAAGGCTCGGCTCGGGAGGAATGCCTCGATCCTCTTGCTGCTGCTGCTGCTGCTGAATCTGGTGCGGCGGCGGCGGCGGCGGCGCCTGGCTGCCTCCTCGTGGGGCGCCGGAAAGGCGGCGAGGTCCTTCCTTCGCTCCCTGCCCTGCCGGGGTGGCTGGCTCGCTTCTCCGGCGGAGCGCCTGGTCGCCGTGCGCCTCTCGTGCGCTCCTGCCCGCGCTCTTCCTCGCCCAAGCGCCTCGCTCGCTCGCTCGCTCCTGCGCCCAATGGCTCCGCTGCCCAGCCAGCGCGCGACTGCTGCGCTCGCCTCGCTCAATCCCAAATTAAATATCCCCCCTCGGATGGAGCCAAGTGTCAACGGGAACGGCCCACCTCTGTCACTTTCACCACGTTGCCTGATTGACAGCTCCCGCTCGCTCCCTCCCCTCCGCTCCGCCGGCCCTAAATTGAAGCGCGCGCGAGACCCGCCGCTGGGTCCTAAAGACGCACCATGTTCCTGCACTGGGGTCCTGCACTGGGGGCTCCCTGGCTCCCTCTCTCTTGCAGGCTTGCAAGGAAGGTTGCGTGTGCGGTGAGAGAGCGGGGAGGGGGGTGGTTGGTTTCCATGAGAAAAGTATTACTAATGAAGAAGATGATGATTATTATTAACATAGGAAGCTGAGCTGCCTTATACTGAGTCAGACCATTGTCCCATTTGGCTCAGTGTTGTCGACACTGGCTGGCAGCGGCTCTCCAGGGTTCCGGGCAGGAGTCTCCCCTAGCCAGACGTGCAGATTCTGGGGATTAAGCTAGGTGCCCTTTCCCATCTTGGTATTTATATCACTCCAGCGTTGTTGAGGCACCGATTTCGGATTCTATACGCATTTCCCTCTGGGCAGACTGTAGGGTCGCGTTGTTATTGTGGCTCGAGCGCTGGTGGACAACCCCAGTGTGTGTACAGACGAAGACAGACAGCACACAAGCACACGCAGAGGTATGGGGGTGGGGGCGTGAAATGCAAGATGCACAGCCTGTGACACGTCTGCTCTGCGTAAAGTTCAAGCGTTTTATTTTGCTTTAAAGAGACTAAGCCGGCTACCCCCTGGAATTTACAAAAAGCACTTGTCTCGCATTTGATGTTCCAGCCAACCTTTGAGATAATAATGGACCGGATTCCGGTGGAGCACTCCAACTGTCAGGAGGCAGGGGCGGGGCGGGCGGCGTAGGGGGAAGAGTGTAGGAGAAGCGATTTTTTGTTCTTTGCACGCGTCTGCCTTGTGTCTTTGCTACAACCCTCTCAGTGTATCCTCCTCCGCTTCTTCTCCGCTTCTTCCCAATAGAGAAGGGAGAAGGCTGGGTGTTTTATTTTCTCTCTACTCTCCAATCCTAGACTAGGAAGGAGAGGGTGGAGACTGTTTGTGGCAGAATTCAAGGCACTCTGCACATGCCCTGTCTCCATATAACATCACATGCCCCCAAAGCTGAGCCCTGGCACATTCCCTGGCAATAAGAAGTACTGATATTACCATCACAGAGGGAGGAGGAATTTACTTAGAAAGATTGATAAACCGCTTAAGCAGTGTACATAATCAAAAATGTAGATAACCCACAGCTAGGATCCACAGAATAATAATTATTAAATCAGATAAAATCAGTAAAATAAAAGCTTTAAAAATGAATATGAATGCAGGTAGCTAAAATGACCTTGTATACGTTGTGGCAGAGATGTCTTCTGGAAGGCATTTGAAGTGGAAAATTTTGCCTCTGTGTGTTGCTCACACCACATACAACAAGCAATTACTTTTGTGGCTTTCTGGTGAGGCAACAGCCTTTAATTTGCAAGATTTGATTTCCATTAAACGTTTAAATCATGCTTTGGATTTCATGTTCACAAGCCTGTGTGTCAGAATACTGCTTGTACCATTGGTTGCCTCACCTCGATGTCTCATCACTGTCAAGAGCACTGAAGTGTTATAATAATGATAATAATAATAATAATAATAATAATAATAATAATAATAATAATAAGTATTATTCTCCAGTTTATAAGTCACCTGCTACTTAAATAGTCCCATGAGTGACTCACAAAGTTTTAAAAACATACACCGTAACATGAAAATGAAAAAGAACAATGCATCACAATAAAAAACGCTACAAAAATCCACAGAACAGATTCTGAAACAGCTGCGAAAGAACCTTTGCTAGCAAAATATTTTGCCGTTGCTTTCTAAACAGTGTTATTTCTTATTTTTTGATGGTTGAATCTATGCTTTAAATTGTGTATACTTTATCTTTTAATTCTTGTAAGCCACGTGTGGTGAAAAGCAGGGAATAATAATAATAATAATAATAATAATAATAATAATAATAATATCCAGCAGATCAGACTCATTCCTTTTTCAGCCCACCAGCACTCACTTCTTTCGCACAACAGAGGAGCCCCAACAGGCCACCCTACCAGGAGGCCCAGAGTTCTATCTTCTGGGATGCTGGGTTCCCGAAATCTCCCTGCTTTAACCCCCCCCCCCTTCACTAAATTTGAGAAGTGGTGCCATTTTTAAAGTTGCATTTAGTTTCACTGCAGTTTCACTCAGATACTCAGAAGTAAGTTCCACCGACAGCAAAGGATTGAAGGTCATGTGTTTAGGATCAGGATGAAATGAAATGAAAGAGGGTGACTTGACTGTCTTGAAATCTGGGGGTGGGGGCCCAGAGAAGGCTCAGTCCAGTGCATTTGAGCTTACTCCACACTTAAGTCCTGGGGGAGTCCCATGGTCTTCGCTCTTTCCCCCTCAGCATGGAATAGGGATCATTTTGATAAGCGCATTTCCTAGTCTCGGTTCAGCTCCTGCCTCCATCGAAGCTTGTGGGCAGCAAAAGGGTTAATGGGGGTGTGAAGGAGATGGAGAAAACCAAGAGGCAAGAGAGATGAGAAACTCGGCACAAGCTGCTGGCCGACCGCTGGGCGCTGCTGTAGGCACTTGTTTAGAAAAACCAGGCGGGGGAAAAGATCCCTGCGGTCTCGGCTCTCCCGGTTTTTTGTAAGAGGGCCAGCTCAGCAGAGAGCCTCGTGGGCTGCCCCGACTAGGACACTTTTCAGCTTCCTCCGCACCAAGGATGGGGAAGCAGTGGCCCTACGGATATTGCGCGGCTCCCCAGCTCCCTTCCGCCCCAGCCAGCATAGCCAATGGCCAGGGGTGATTGTAGTTCTGCAACATCTGGAGGGCCACTGATTGCTACAGCAATAAAACTGCTAGCACATTTGCAAAGCTAAGCAGGGTCCGGTATGGTTCCAAATTGGATGAGGAACCACATGTTGAAATCCCTGCATTGCAGGGGGTTGGGCTAGATGACCCTCCAATTCTCCACCTCTGTGCTGCTGCAACATGGGAGATGCGGACTTGGGAGTCCACTTGTCTCATGCCCATGCATGTTTCCTCAGTAGTAAGTCAAGGGGGCTGACTCTCAGGAAAGTGTTTATAGGACTGCAGCTTGTGGAAGCAGGTTCCCATTGGGACTAGTAGGATAGAAGGGACAGTAGGTGGAGCCAGAGCTACTGACAGGTCAGAGCCAACTAATTCTAGTTTTGCCTCCATCCTCCTCCTGCTGCTGCCTGCCCTGAGTTCTACAAAGGCTGCTGGTGCTTTACCACAGTTTCGCTGCTGTTGTACAAAAGGATCTAAAGCATACATAAGGTAAAGGTAAAGGAAAACAGAAATATATAGCATTTTCCATAAGTTATAATAAGGGGGTGGTTGGGTGTAGGTGCCTATCTTTAGAGGTAAAAAGGTAAAGGGACCCCTGACCATTAGGTCCAGTTGTGGCCAACTCTGGGGCTGCAGCACTCATCTCGCTTTATTGGCCGAGGGAGCCAGCATACAGCTTCCGGGTCATGTGGCCAGCATGACTAAGCCACTTCTGGCGAACCAGAGCAGCGCACGGAAACGCCGTTTACCTTCCCACTGGATTGATACCTATTTATCTACTTGCACTTTGACGTGCTAGGTTGGCAGGAGCAGGGACAAAGCAACAGGAGCTCACCCCGTCCCTGGGATTCGAACCGCCGACCTTCTGATCGTCCTAGGCTCTGTGGTTTAACCCACAGCGCCACCTGCGTCCCTAAAGCATACATACCATACATTTAAAGTGCACCCCTTGCAAGAATCCTAGGAACTGTAGTGCTGGGAATTATAGTTGAGGAGTAAATTACAGTTCCCAGGATTATTTTTTTGGAGGGCATGCTTTAAATGTATAGTGTGCATGCAGCCTATGTCCAGTCTTCTTTACTGAGCATTCTGTCTTGTTTGTGGGGATGTTACACCACAATAAGCATTCATTCAGATTTGCTTGCACAGTGCTAATACATCTTCCTGCAAACCAGTTGCTTATCCCACACTTTTAAGAGTATTTCCCTGCCATTTTCCTAATAACAAAAAGGACGTTGTGGATTGGTTGCACCAGGATGTGCTGCAGATGTATGGTGTGTACTCAGGAGTTTAGTAATAACCTGGGTTGTTCTTTAAAACAGAATAAATTGGGGGGAGGGGTTGAGGAGGCAGAAAGTAAACATTTGAAAGTCTTTGCACTGTTGGCAAATTCTGTTAACTTGTGCCATTAATTTGTTCAGAAGTCACATCCTCTCTGGGGTCAGCTGCTATATCTGCTTGCATGGCACGGTTCAGCTCTGGAAACCGAGAGAGCGCAATAGAGTAAGAACCCTGGTGCAGCAGAATTAGGACCCATCTCTAGCCCAGTATCCTGTTTCCAACAGTGGTGAGCTAGATGCCTTTGGGAATGTCACAAGCATTTTATATTTGCAAATGGGACCTGCAACAAAGTGTTGCAGTGTGGAGTGCTCTTGTTCAATGTTCTAGTCTGCCAGCCCTGTCCTGTCCTATCCCCCTCCCCCGCCCAAAAAATACCATTCAGTTTTCCATGGCCACTTGAGCACGCTCAGTCTTCATTGGGCTAGGGCTTTTGCGGGGAGCGGGGAGACCTTAAAGGGTTTGTTTTTAGTTTTCTTTTTTGGGGGGTAGTTCTGTAAATCATAGGGATCCCCAACCCTTCTGACACCTACTTCTTATGCACAAAGGCTGCTATTTTTGCTATGCCTGGGTCCACACTCAAATTAGTTGACTAGTATATGGAATGTTGCCTGGATACAGGGATATTTCACCTAGCTGTCATAGCTAAGAACTGTTGACAGATCTCTCTTCCTTGAATTGTGTTCTCAACACGTGTAAATTAGTGTTCTATAAATATCTGAGGTTCAGGGATGCCTTCATGACAGACTCCAATCCTGGCATATCCCGGGGGCACTGGGAAAGTCTAGAAACCTTGCCCCAAATCCAGTTTGTGTCTAGACTGGCAAAGGTTTCCTGGTGATATAGGAGGGGCCCTCTGCACGCGCTAAGAGTGGTTTTCTTCTTTTTATTGCATTCCAGGGCTGAGCTCTGGAATTCAAAATTTGTTCCTGGGCTCAGCCAGTTCTTCTGACTTCAAATTAAACCTACTTCTGCTGGGTGTAGAACAGCCGCAGTGCCAAATTTCAGAATTGTGTGTGTTGGACAGTGAATTGCAATTCAGCACTTGTGCCAAACCTATTTAGAATCTGGCTCATGCTACTTTGAGCATCAACCCAAATTGTAAATGGACTCAATTCTACACCACTACCCTTTCTCTTCAAGGTGAGAGTCAGTGCAAAGAGGTTTTGCAGAGACATAGACCTCAATGCACACCAGCATCCAATTCACACCAGGGCGCACAGGACATTCTCATTCTTTCCAGGGCCAGTGCACACTGCTGTAAGCATACACAACAGAGACAAGTGACCTTAAGAAACATGGGAAATGGCGGAAGTCAAGCCAAGGCCAGCTCACCTATCCCAGCAGAATACAGCAGTGAGAGTGCTGAGTGGAACATGGCCTATCAAAGACCTTTCATCAGTTTTGAAACAATTACACTGGATGCCCACCCAATCCTGGATAGGATTCAGATTTATAGGTGCATACCTTTAAATCCCCAAATGTCTAACAGCCCCGGGGTACTTATCTGGCATGGTCTTGCCTGGCTACTGAAATCATTCTCAAAGGTTCCTCTCTGAGTTCCTACATTTTCAGGGGTGAGTGGGAAAAATTGGGCTACCTAGCCCAATTCAGTGTGCTATTATTAGCATATGAAGTCCTAAGAAGTACCTAAAGAAGCGACTTCTGCAACAGAAACCATTTTGGGGCACATGATTAACAAGGGAGGCCCTGCAGGTGCCGCCACCTCTGGCTACTGCCTGGTTAGAATCATAGAATCATAGAGTTGGAAGAGACCACAAGGGCCATCGAGTCCAACCCCCTGCCTGGTTGGTGATGATTCATGACATGGACTTCTTGGTGGTGATTCCCCATTTATGGAATGCTTTTCCTGGTGAGGTGTGTCTTTCCCCCTCATTATTGACTTTACCCAGGCATTTGATGGCTGATAGATGCTTACCACTGCACTCTTGACATAAGCAACTGTGCTTGCTTGATGTTTATTTTAATTAGATGTTTTTAATTGTTTTAAAATATGTTTTTATTTTATTTTAAATTACATTATTTTTTTACATTTTGCCTTTTGCCACCTTGGTCTCCTTTGGGAAGAAGGGCTGGATAGAAATGTAATTAATTAATTAATCTGTTGCTATTGAGTCCCAGCTATGGAGCACTCTCCCCACAGAGGCAAACCTGATGCCAAGTTTATTGACTTTTCTGTGTCAGGCATAGATGGTTTAATTTACCAAGGCCTTTTAGACCTGTGGGTTTTAGATTTTCTTCTTTTTTCTTCTGCTTTATGCTGAGCGTATTTTAGCACTAGTGCTGTTTTAATTGTATTTGTTGAAAAAACACAAATTAATTTATATGAGCTACTTAAAAAGTACTTGGGGAGCTGTCATTCCCCCCCCTCCAATTTCATTGTGATTCAAAGTAGGCACACCATGTTGCCAGATAACAGCACTCTGTGAGCCATAGCTGACCTGCGAGTGCCAATTGGCCATTTTTTCCTCTTTGATGATACAGAACGTTGGTGTGTAGAATAATGGGTACATTCTTCCACATCAAAGGAGATGTTCGTTACAGCAGACAGAAATTTTCCACATATAACAGAAGAATTATGTGGAAAATATTAATTTATCAAAATCAACATTTTTAAAAAAAGCTTGTGGGGAACGTTTAACCGACTGATTGCTTTTGGGGGTTCCCAGTTAAGAAAACATAAACAAGAAACAAATCATTTGGCATTGACGCATTCAACATATATATATAATGTTATTCGTGAGAATATGTTGGCCAGAGACAACTGGTGCCGTTTCAACATCAAACCTACTATTTTGACAGGGAATGCCAAACAGTTTTGGTTTGTCATATCCCATTAAAGTTGTTCTTTCTTGTCTTTTTTTCTTTCATTTTTCACAATCCTGCCACATTTTTGGGTACCTCTCTACGGTTTCCGCCCTAAACTGAAAAGGAATGGAAGGAATCTGAACAGTGCAACCTCAGATAATCACACGTGAACAACTTCCAAAAAAACACTTTCTCCTCTTCACATACTTCTGCAGGCAGTTTCATCAGGCGTGGAGAGGAGAATTACATCAGGTAGGGGAGAGATAAGATTCGTCCCACAGGGTTTTATCCAACGCTAGTCCTACTCAGAGTAGACTCCTTGACACTGATGAGCATGATTAAGGTTCATTCATTTGAATGAGTCTACTCTGAGGATAACTCTGCTGGCTATAACCACGTACAGTGGTACCTCGGGTTAAGTACTTAATTCGTTCCAGAGGTCCGTACTTAATCTGAAACTGTTCTTAACCTGAAGCACCACTTTAGCTAATGGGGCCTCCTGCTGCCGCCACGCCGCCAGAGCATGATTTCTGTTCTTATCCTGAAGCAAAGTTCTTAACCTGAAGACCTATTTCTGGGTTAGCGGAGTGTGTAACCTGAAGCATATGTAACCCGAGGTACCACTGTATCTCTGAAAAAGAGAGGAAAATCTAACAATCGCTTTAAAAAGAATACTGTAATACAGTGGTACCTCGGGTTAAGTACTTAATTCGTTCCGGAGGTCCATTCTTAACCTGAAACTGTTCTTAACCTGAGGTACCACTTTAGCTAATGGGGCCTCCCACTGCTGCCGCGCCGCCAGAGCATGATTTCTGTTCTCATCCTGAAGCAAAGTTCTTAACCTGAAGCACTATTTCTGGGTTAGCAGAGTCTGTAACCTGAAGTGTATGTAACCCGAGGTACCACTGTAATAAAGTTTCCCATAGATTACTTGGACCAGCTAACTTTTAAAACTACAACAGTGCTGCTCAGCAACCCTCCTCCGTTCCCCCCCCCCCAGCCATGACTCTTTGTCTCTGCCATTTGTTCCCGGGGTGTAAATTCATAGAATCACATTTTCTGGATTACTTCATAATTCCAGGGGCAGTAACTTAACATGCTGAAAGCACCAAGCTGCCCAAAGACCTGGAGATACTAGAACGGCAGCAGCTGCAGACAAAGAAGGGAGATTTGGTCTTAATGACTGTAAAGTCCTGCCC
Organism: Podarcis raffonei; assembly: GCF_027172205.1. Classification (NCBI taxonomy): domain Eukaryota; kingdom Metazoa; phylum Chordata; class Lepidosauria; order Squamata; family Lacertidae; genus Podarcis; species Podarcis raffonei. The sequence continues at coordinate 36,725,700 of NC_070615.1, read as the reverse complement.
TTGGAGAAAAGGAAATAAACAACACAGCTACAGTTGTTGGGCGACCCGCAGCTTCAGTCATCACATTAACGTGAGGTTCTTTTTCGCTTCTTCCTTTAATTTGCTCATGACTATCCTTTTTCCAAAAGCCAACTGTGCAGTTGCTGCAGGGGAGGTGAGGATTAAGGGATGGAGAGGAATACATTAAACAGTCTGCCATGGGGATGTGTGCAAGTAGACTGGAGTTATCCAATGATTGCTTCCTGTACACATTGCTAGGACTATAAAGCCAAATTCTGCATGGCTGGACAACTGGTGTGGATTTGGAATTCTTGTACAATAAATCTGCTTCCCTTGCTCCCCTCCAAAAAACCAGACATTTTGGGGAAAGTGATGGGAAAATGCACTGGAGAGGGTGGGATGACTAGCGCTTGACACAATGTCGTCCAACATCTCTGCAAACAGATCAGAATGAAGGCTCAGTTATCTCATCTCCCCACAAAACTTTGCGCAAACGAATCTGGAGGGTGCTAATTAACAAGTCATCTGGGAGCATCAACTCAGCATACATCTTATCACAAGTCTTTTAACTGTCCTCAGAAGTCCAGTAAAGCAGAGGGCCTGCAGATTTTGTTGGAATTACAACTTCCATCATTCCTAATCATTGGGCATGCTGGCTGAATTTACCAGACATGGTGGTTTGGTGGGCCTGATCCATAGGCTTACGATCTTTGCTTTAGATATTTGGGCCCCCAAATCACTTAGAGCATTATATGTCAACACCATAACCTTGCACTGGGTTCAGAAGCAGATTGGCAACCAGGACAGGTTCTTCAGAAGCAATGTTATATGATTCTGGATTGGCCATACCGGTCAACATCCGAACCACTGCATTCTGCCACTTCAGAGAAGATCACTGTGACAGAGCAATCTCTGTCCAGGAACAGCTGTAGCTGGTGAAGTGGTCAAGGCTCATAACAGGCAGTTCTTGCTATTGACGCTACTTCGAGTTCCAGTGATGGCTCTGGATCTAGGAGCACCCCCAAGCAATGCACCTGCTCATTCAAAAGGAATGTAGCCCCTTCAGAATAGGCGGCCTACCCAATTCCTGGGTGCAAAAACCTCCAAACTACACCCATAGGCATGTGCAGGGTGTGTATAGGATGTATTCAAGCACACCCATTTTTTTTAAAAAGGGGGATCAGTGAAAGCAGACAGAGAGACACAGGCAGAATAAAAGGGCTGCTATGGATCTGCAGTGTCTGCCTGTGTCTGTCTCTGGAAGCAGCCGTGGAGTGATTGGCTTCAGCAGGGAAATAAGAGAAGAGAGGCTGCCTCTTCTGCAGACATAAGTAGCAGATCCATAACAGCCTTTTTATTATGCCTGCATTTGTCTCTGCCTCATGGTTGTGTCTCCATCCGATCCGCTCACCACCTTTTGTGGAGAGAGATCAGTGGGGGTGAGGGGCTGCTTTTGTGGTGTGCAAGCAAGGAAGAGGAGGAGCCATCCCACTCTCAGCCCTGCCTCTGGTCACCTGGGCACAAGTTTTTTTCTTTTTCTATGATTATTATTATTATTATTTATTTATTTATTTATTTATTTATACCCCGCCCATCTGGCTGGGTTTCCCCAGCCACTCTGGGCAGCTTCCAACAAAACACTAAAATACAATAACCTATTAAACATTAAAAGCTTCCCTAAACAGGGCTGCCTTTAGATGTCTTCTAAAAGTTTGGTAATTATTTTTCTCTTTGACATCTGGTGGGAGGGCATTTCACAGGGCGGGCGCCACTACCGAGAAGGCCCTCTGCCTGGTTCCCTGTAACTTGGCTTCTCGCAGCGAGGGAACCGCCAGAAGGCCCTCGGCGCTGGACCTCAGTGTCCGGGCAGAACGATGGGGGTGGAGACGCTCCTTCAGGTATACTGGACCGAGGCCGTTTAGGGCTTTAAAGGTCAGCACCAACACTTTGAATTGTGCTCGGAAATGTACTGGGAGAGGGGGGAAAGTCTCCTGTTTCAGCTTCTTGACCATTCTTCTTCTTGTTTTGTTAGCTTTTTATCCTTCGCAGAGGAGAACACCCTTAACAAATGACAGTTCCCAAGATTATTTTGGGGAAACGTCGTACACTTTAAATGTGCATTGGATGTACAGTGTGGATCTGCCCTTAGTCTTCAGCACTGGCGTTAATTATGCTTTATTGCTCCTGTTATTTCGTGATAGGCTGCTACGGTATTGCATTTTTGTGCTTTTATTCATGTACCCCTCCCTGGGATCTTTTATAATGAGGGGTGGGCATATAATATTTTATATAAATAATAAAGCATTATGTGTAAAGGGCTGAGTCCAAGAGTATGCACCAACAGATGTTTGACATGCCCTCTAGCCATGAGATATCTGAAAGTGGATATCAGCAGGGAAGAAGAGCAAAGTGAAAAATTATGGCTATTTGAATCTACAGGAAATCTTAAATCATTTCATTGTGGGGAGGAGGGGTAGAATATTGAATACAGCTACTTCCTCATTCTTTGCCAGAAATTCTGAAATGGAGAAGCAACAACAATTAATACATCAGCAATAAAATAGATCCAAATCGTCCAACGCTCACATTGCAAAAGTCGAAGCAGTGGCAGCATATTCTGGGTTGCATCCAACTACATTTCCCTCAAAGCAGACCTACTGAAATTCAGGGGCCTAAGCATGTTATATCCATTCATTTCAAAGAGTCGACTCAAGAGTATGACTAATAATGGTTAGAACCCTCTCACTGCAATATTTGGGGTGGTGGTCTGCCACAAAAGTGGCTACATCAGTGCTTCTGGAACCTTCCAGAAGGATCAATCCAGTGTAGTATAGTGGTTAGAGTGTCAGACCATGACCTGGGTAACCAGGGTTCAAACCTTCACTCAACCATAAAGATTGGGTGATATTGGGCCAGCCACTACCTCTCAGCCTAGCCTGTCTCACAGTTTTGTTGTGGGGACTGAATGAGGAGGGGGAGAACCAGTGCTATTCTTCTAGAAAAAGAGGGGCCAGAACTCACCATGAACACTTCCCTTATTCTCTTAGAATGGCAATGGTGCCCACCTGAGAGGTGCCAGAACAGCCCTGGGAGGAACCATGTACACCACTCCTTGGAGGAAAAAAAAGTGGGAAATAAATGCAGTTAATAATAAATAAATAATATTAATCCTAGTTTATTCACTAGAGCCATTGTTGAGGCAGCAAGGGTCTATTTCAGCTCGTGTGGGCTGGAAAGCATCAGACATGGAGAAAAAGCATGAGGAGGAAACCCTTTGCCAACTTGTCTTCATGGCACACTTGCCATCATTACAGCACAGAAGTCTGGCACACACCAAAGCCGATGAGTTCATGTTCCAGAACGAAGGACTCTTAAGTCACTTCCTAGAAATCGGACTTTCACGCCACTAAGCAGGTGCAGTCAATCCTGGGAAAAAAGGTGATGTCAGAATATGGCAAACACGATTCAGGGTAAGCAAGTGTGAAGTGAGGCATGGTGGGGCAAAATATCCGAGCATCACACATGCTCTAATGTGTTTTTTTGGGGGGGATCCTGAACTAGTGGTGGGTGAAACCAATCTTGGGATCATGGTAGATCACTCAATGGGGGGAAAAAATCTCATTTCAGAGTGCAGCTGCTATGGGGGGAGGGTAAATCAAGGGGAGGGGCATTGCAAAGATGTATATAAATATGTATGTTGTGGGAAAAGCAGAAATAATTTTTTTTCTCCCTCAATTACTAGAACCAACACATTGTCATCTGATAAAGCTGAGTGTTGAAAGGGTCAGGACAGACAAAAGGACGTTTGCATCGTGCCTCGTTGAACTGTGGAATTTGGTATTGTTGATGATGGTTGTCAGCTTGTCTAATCGCAGGAGTATAAGACATATTGGCAACCATTTACTGGTAGTCATGCTTACTATATACAGTGGTACCTCGGGTTACATACGCAGTGGCGTAGCGTGGGGGGTGCAGGGGGGGCCGGCCGCACCGGGCGCAACATCTGGGGGGGCGCGCTCGCCGCCTCCGGAGTCTCCGAAGAGCCTCGGGCGCAGGCCAAGAAGCCGAAGCTGAAGAGCCCGCTGAGCGCCGCGCCCAGGCAGAGCGCGCCGGGAGGCACCAATGCCAGGGCCCGGCGGCAGCCGCAGCACCTCACCACCATTCCGCCGCCAGACTTGCTCGCACAGGCACGGCCGCCCGACGCCGACGCTGCTGCCTCTGGCGGCGGACACGTGGAGAGAAACAGCGACAGCCAAGCGGAAGACTCTCCCTTTCTCACTGCAACGCTCCGGGGAGGGGGCGAGGGAGAGAGTCAGGTGGAAACGCGCGCGCGCCCCTCAAGCCGCATCTTCGCGGGGGTTGGGGGCGAAGCCGCCGGGTATTTGCGCCCCAAATTGGGGCGACCGCAAAAAGCCACTCTGCCAGCAGCAAGCTTCAAGCTCAAAGGCTCCCTTCGAGGAAGCTGCGATCCTCTTTCCAATTAAGTCCCCCCCCCCAGCTCAGTTCAGTGGGAGGTGGATTTCCCGGGTCTCTTGTCCCTTAGAGGGCGCCTCTCATCATCCCGCCATTCTGAGAGCAGGGAGGGCGCCTCTCAGGAGACTTTCCCCCACATTTGCTTTCCCGCTGGATCTGCAACTCTTCTGGTGAGCGAGGTTTAAACCAGAGGCAGGCGCTCCTTCTTGGACAGATGCCTGGAAGAAAAAGACCCCGCGGTCTCTTCCTTTCCTTCCCCTGCAGAGACCAGCCACGTCCCTCAGCCGAGGCCGCCTTGCTTCTCAAAAGAGCCGGTCTACTACAGTTCGTGGCTGCATGGGAGAGCACTGCTTTCCTTGCAAAAGGCCCCCAGGTTGAGTCGCCGGCACCTCCAGCTATGAGAGGATGGGAGCAGTGGCGTAGCGTGGGGGGTGCAGGGGGGTCGGCCGCACCTGGCGCAACATCTGGGGGGCACCTGGCGCAACATCTGGGTTAGGGGGCGCAAATCCATGGGTTAGGGGGCGCAAATTACTTGCCTTGCCCCGGGTGCTGACAACCCACGCTACGCCACTGTACATACGCTTCAGGTTACAGACTCCGCTAACCCAGAAATAGTACCTTGGGTTAAGAACTTTGCTTCAGGATGAGAACAGAAATCTGGCAGTGGCGGTGCGGCAGCAGTGGGAGGCCCCATTAGCTAAAGTGGTACCTCAGATTAAGAACAGTTTCAGGTTAAGAACAGACCTCCGGAATGAATTAAGTTCTTAACCCGAGGTACCACTGTATTGCCTCCAGTATCAGAGTCACTGTGAGGGTACTACTGCGTTCATATACAGTGTGAGAGTGCCATTGTGTTCACCTGCTTTGTGGGCTTCCCAGAGGCATCTGGCTCGCCCCTGTGCAAGCAGATTATTCAACTAGATAGGCCTGTGGTCCAAGGGGTGGCTTGTCCCCATCTGACTGCCTGAGGTGAAACAGGAAGGTGCCACCCCCCCCCAAAAAAACCCCAAAGTCTCATTGTGAGATCTTGCTGGAAGCCACTGCTGTGCAACCCTGGTGGTGGCAGCAGGGGTAGGGCGCCTGCCCTGCAGGGTTCCACCACCTGAGGCAGGCTGCTTCCCTCTGCCTCATGGGCAGGCCGGCCCTGCTGTCGTCTGATCCAGGGGGCCTCTTCTGATATTCGCGTACCTCTCTGAGTAGACATGACTGAAATGAATAGGAAAACTCCTAGCCAACCGTTCATAGAAAATGGTGTGCCATTATGCATTGTGCTCTGGAAAGAAGCTTGCTAAAATTGGGGCAATTCTGCCCAAATTCTCAACCAAGAAAAGCAGAAGTCCACAACCTGTATAAAACATACCAGTGGAGCAAAAGGAATTACAGCTGCTTATTTGGCATCGTTTGAACTGCTGCTAATCATGGGATTTACTTATTTATTGCATTTGTTGCTTTTCTCACAGAGGAACCCAGATGGGAGAAATGAAGACTGAGAAACAGGAGTGGGCTAAGGACCACATGACAAATCCTGACCCCTCATATTTCAGATCTGTCCAGCATCAGCACTGGCACATTACATCACTTTCTCACTATTTACTGGAAATTTTGGAAGGCATGATAGAATTGTAGAATCTACTTATGTGGTGAGGACTACCTCTAGCGCTGTGGTGTCCAAACTTTTTTCAAAGAGGGCCAGATTTGATGAAGTGAAGGGCCGACCAAAGGGCTGACCAAAGTTGTTGACCTTTTTTTCATATTGAAGTTGTTGAGGAAATAAACTGCGACAGGGGCAGGATTAAACTGACCAGTTCCACATGTAAATTATGGAATCATTAATACCTGGCTTCATGATCCCATTGTCACGGTCCAGTTCACGGGCAATCAAAGTCCTGGCTAGGGACGTCGGGACGAGGGGCAAGATGGCAGGGTGGGAGCAGGAACGGGAGTCCAGAAGCCAGGAGTCGGGAAGCCAAGAGTCTGAGGGTCAGAGAGCTGGGAGTCAAGAAGCCAAGGGCCCGAGGGTCAGGAAGCAAGGAATCATGAAGGCAGGGGTCCGAGGATCAAGAAGCAAGGAGTCACGAATCAGGGGTCCGAGGAGCAAGGAGTCAAGGAACCAAACACAGCAAGGCAGGGAACGTGTTGCTGTGGCAAAGAGCCGAAGGGAAAATGCTGACCTTATATCCCTTCCTGGCTCTTGCCACTAGGTGCTGTGAGTTACCAATCAGCCTCACCTGTGTGGCCACGCCTTGCCTCTTCACAACAAAGTTAGGAAGGCCCCAGTCCTGCAGAGTCCTATTGGTCACAGGGCCTGGCTCCTGCACGCACACCTGATGCCCATGCTCTTCCAAAATAGTCGATATTCAGGAAATCAGGTGGGCTAGGCCAAGGTGGTTACTTTACATGCTACTGTTTGCATTCCCTTCAAGAAAGAATAGCACTGAATTGGTGCCCAATGTTGGTGCTGGACAAATCAGGGAGACCAGGATTCAAGTGCTGCAGATTTGCCAGGTGACCTTTGGAACACCGCTGTTTCTGAGTCTTCATTTCTGCTATCTGTGAAATGGGAGTCACCAAGGTTGTCACTAATGTTGCTGGCATCCATCTGTCTCAGGAGGCAATGGAGAAGTGTGTCTTTGGGGGTGAAGTCAAACTGTCACTGACACAGAAGTGTGAACACGTTGCGAAAGTGGGCTTGGGAGAGCACATCTTCATTTGAAACTCTGCCCTCCCACAAGGAGTGTGGTGGAGTCTCCTTCTTTGGAGGTCTTTAAGCAGAGGCTTGACAACCATATGTCAAGAGTGCTCTGATGGTGTTTCCTGATTGGCAGGGGGTTGGACTCGATGGCCCTTGTGGTCTCTTCCAACTCTATGATTCTATGATTCTATGATTCTATCCTCCCCCAATCCTCCTGATGAAGCACATGAAGAAGGTGTTGAGGTGTTGTTCCTGATGGTTGTAAGTTGCCTACAACTCACATCCATAAAGCAGGATGCTTAACACGCAAGCTTGATAGACCGTCATCTTGATATTGGGTGTTAGCATCAAGACTGAAAAGTAAACAAGCCTATTTTAAAGTTTGTCATCCTATTGGTGATAAGTTGTGGTAGCAGCTGATCTCTTCAATAAGAGGCATGCCCTGAAATGCCCTTAAAATGAGAACACCGCTTCCTATCATCACCCCACCCCTTTTCAGAGTCGGAAGGTGAGGCTGTAGAAATAAACCTGTCAACCTGGGGGCTCTGTCCCGCAGTCTTTGACTCAATATGTTGCAGTATTGAGGCAACATGTGTGCCAAGAGGGGGGGGCAACAAACCCAACCCCTCCTCACCTCCTTAACCTCTGCATTGCTCCCCACTGACATCAACATTGAACGAAATCCAAAGATTAGACACACAGCTGGCTTTTGCTGACACCATAGAGGGAAAAGAAACATTCTTCCCGATGCCAGTCACTTCCTCCAAAAGGCATGAAGTAACCATTCAGCCATCAGGCCAGAGCGAGGCAAGCAAGTGGACCGGGGCAGCAGGCAGGAGAACAGTGCGTGATTAAAAAAAAATGCAAAGAAAGATGCTGGAGCTCAAACTTACTCAGAAAATTTAACTTCTTCCAGGGGGAATTATGACCTGCCTTTGCCCCCACCCCCCAACGCAGCAGCGTTTTGCTTGACCAAATGCTAATAGGTGTAGGGGGAGAGTTTTCCTCCTTAAGAACATAAGCTTGCTGGATCAGGCCAATCATAAGAACATCAGAAGAGCCTTGCTGGACCAAGCCAATGGCAATAGTCCAGAGTCCTGTTCTCACAGTGGCCAACCAGAGGCCCCACAAGCAGGACCTGAGCATAGCAGAACTCTCCCCACTTGCGATTCCTGGCAACTGGAATTCAGATGTACATAGTGGAGGTAGAACACAGCCATCTCTCATAATACAGTGGTACCTCAGGTTAAGTACTTAATTCGTTCCGGAGGTCCGTTCTTAACCTGAAACTGTTCTTAACCTGAGGTACCACTTTAGCTAATGGGGCCTCCTGCTGCTGCCGCGCCGCTGGAGCACGATTTCTGTTCTCATCCTGAAGCAAAGTTCTTAACCTTAAGCACTATTTCTGGGTTAGCGGAGTCTGTAACCTGAAGCGTATGTAACCTGAAGCATATGTAACCCGAGGTACCACTGTACTAGAAGGCCATTCAATGAAGCTGACTGCTGGAAAACACATCAAGGCAAAATAAAGTACAGTGGTACCTCAGGTTAAGAACTTAATTCGTTCTGGAGGTCTGTTCTTAACCTGAAGCTGTTCTTAACCTGAAGCACCACTTTAGCTAATGGGGTCTCCTGCTGCCACTGCGTCACCGGAGCACGATTTCTGTTCTCATCCTGAAGCAAAGTTCTTAACCCGAGGTAATATTTCTGGGTTAGCGGAGTCTGCAACCTGAAGCGTATGTAACCTGAGGTACCACTGAAGTTCTTCGCACAGCAGGTGTGTGAAGAGGTAGTGATGTGGCCACGATCTTGGATGGGTTTAAAAGAGAGTTGGGCAAATTCAGAGAGGATAAGGCTACCAGTGGCTTCTAGGCATGATGGCTATGCACCACCTCCAGAGTCTGGGGCAGTTCGCATCTCAATATCAGATGCATTCAGGCCCTGCTTACAGGTCCTCGGCTGTAAACTGAGATACAAACATAATGCAAGGAGGATCCAAGGGCCGCATTTACTTCTGAGCAACCTTCCAGGGCCACATGGAACATGACATAATCACTGGTGTTGATTTTACTTATGTTTTGATCATTTTATTTATGTCTACTGTTTTTAAAGTCTGTTTTTATTGTTTTTAAAATGAGCATTTTGTATTAGTTTTTGTAAGACATATAGTTAGTTAGTTAGTTTTATATGAATTTCCTCCCCCCCCCCACAGTATAATGCATTTATGTTTGTAAATGTAAGTTGTTTGTAGACCTTTCAGGTACCAAGCGACTAATAAGGCTTAGATATAACTGATGATGAATATGACAATTATATAGAAGTATATAAATCTTGCTAGATAAACAAATTAAATAAAAATACACTTGACTGAGATAAATAAACCCCGGCTTGCAGTCGGAAACTAAAGAAGGTCACTGAAGGAAAATCATACTCTGGAAGAATATCTAGATTAAGCGGCGAAGGAGAGAGAGAGACAGACGGACTGCATGATAAGTTGAGTGAAGCATGACAGCTGTTCAAAGCTCACAGTCTGGACGAAGGAGCAGAGCCCAAGAGACACAAGAGGGAGAGGAAATGACAAGTATCATCCTAAAGCAAACAATCAAAGGAGTAAAAATAGATGGTGAGATTTTGGGATAGAAGGGAATCAGATTTACCATCATCTGACTAGCCAGAAAAAGCATGCCATATATTTTAAAGCCTCTCTGCTCTCCTTGCAACAATTTGCCATTGTGGCAGGGGCCGTTCCACATAAATTTTGGTGCATGCACACCCACACCTCTCGTGCTTAATTTCTGAAATGAGAGGAGCAGGGGCTAAAGGTCATGCCCCTTGACCTGGAAGCACTTCCTTCCAACACCAGGGGAAAGGTCAGTTCAAAGATTTTTGGCCACCTTAAGGCACATGCTCCAAGAGTCTGTTTATTGGGGTCTAGGTGGCCATGTGTCCTGCATTGCCAAGGACAGTCTGAAGGGCTCTAAGTCCATTTTAAAAAGCAAGTACCCTAATAAGGTTGAGCAGGAAGAGCTTTGAAGTTGTCCATCAAAGGTTAAATCCTCTTCTCCTAATATGACTTACAGGGACCACCCTTGAATTCATGTCTGTCCACTTGCCAGCTTTTTTAAAATGTAGAATCACGAGATTCCTACCTACCTACTGGCATCCTCTCCATCATGCAAGCTGATACAACATAATATTGCCGCCTCTCTGGTGCATTGTGGAAAGTGACTGATGGTCAGCACTATGTGAATGGCATGAGAAATGTTAGTGGAAGATTCCATTGAACAATCAAGTACTGCTTCTTGCTTCCAGAGGGTAAATTGGAGTGTGTGAATGTCCACATGAGTTGTTCTGCCCATTGGCCTCTGGTTCCACCAACCACTGGTGTGTTCCCCCTCCAGGTGTGGATTTTTGTGATAAGGAAAGTGATGAGGAAATGCAGTAGAAAGTGTGGGGTAACAAACCAGATTTAATGCAGAATCAGTGTTGTCTAGAATGAATGGTTGGTGGGTACTTTAGGAGCTGCACAAAGCAACTTTTGGGTAAGCCCTACCCTTACCTACATGATGTCAGATGTTGGAAGGTGTAGGAAGGGTGCCCAGAATGACCTCCCAGGCCAAATGGCGGGCCAAGTCCTCCACCCCCAATCTAGAAATGCAAAAATTCACCTCCAGAGCGGAAGTTTGCTTGCCTTGACACAGAGAAAAGAAAAGCCCCGTTAAGAATTGAGGGCAGACCTGAACACAAAGTGTAAATGAATTTTTAACGTAATTTAAATGGAACATCATGAATACATGGAATAATGTCCCTATGGGAAATATGATTATCCTGAAGGAAAGCACAGAAACAGAAATGGCTTCTGAATACTGGTGTCAGCCAGCAATTTTGTTATTGTCTAGTTTGAGACAAAGAAATTGAAATGAAAGTTTGATGAGCAGGTGATGGTAGTATGACGCTCAAGAATAAGAAATCCAATTCTTTCTTTTTTTTTAAGGACTTCTGTGACATTTGTCTTTCCTACAAAAGATTACAAATGTTGGGTTGAAAAGAAAGAAATCATTAGGGTGTTGCAGCAGCCAAGTGTAAGCTCCTGCAGGCATTACAACTTTCCACACAGACTAGATGTTGACCTACAACTTGTAAGTACATAGTAAGGTGTCATATGCATAGGGTCTTGCTTTGGAGAGATTTATTTGTGGGTGACTGTCAATGAATTCCACATGTTATGTTGGTGACAGGCAGTGCTTTTTCTGGGGGGGACACAGGAGTACACCGACCCCTAAACATTTTGTGAATCTAAGTTTGGCCTCATTGAGGGGCAGTTTTGCCAGAAAACATTTTCCCCACATTTATTGCCACGAATGGATTTTTAAAAAAATAATTATACTGTTAGAGAAAACAGTTGTCCAAATTACAAATAAATTCTTGAGGTTGCAAACCTGTTACATTGGTCACATTGTTTAAAACACAACAAAAAGAAAGCATTTAAACCACCTGTGGCATACTTCTTGATTATTTTTTGTAGGTATAATCAAGCCAATTAACACACAACTAGTTTACTATTAATTGGAGTTCAAATAATAATAGCCAAAACACAAAATATTATGTAAAGAAGCTTACAGATGTTACATTGGTCACAATCTTAGTGAAAGTTGCTTATCAAAAATGAATATTTAGCAAAATTGCACATAATAGGAGAAATTCACTCTAAAATGCTGGTGAATTTTTGTGAGGACATTAAAAAAAAATATCACAGACTGATGTAGAAATGTGGAGAACTGAACTTAAAAGTGGGGAAAAATGATAAACCAAGAGAAGCTGAAATGGACTGATTCACCCATCCCTAGCTGTTGCCAGTCAGTGCAGGCAATACTGAACTAGATGGATGCCTAGGTTGCATTTGGTCATTAAAAAGTAGCCCCTAACAGTTCTTGAGGATTCTCAGTCCAGAAACCTCAGACAGGTGGATAATATATGAGAAGCATACTCAAGTCTTTAAAAAGCAACAGCAGGAGCCCAGCTGACTGCAGCTGAATAGATACAGTAAGTTTGATATTTTTTTGTGATAAAGAGGTTGATGGCTGGTTGAAAAAAGAGACAGAGGGAAAGTTTCTTTTGTTGTTTAGCTTTCTAGTGCAGGATCTCTGACAAACTCAGGATGGTACACTGGAGCACTTTTGAAATATAAGCTCCCCGACCCAGCAATTTGTTCTCAGAAGGGAAGCTTTCTCTGTGTGTGGATCATCTTGCCAGATGTTCTTTGCCTGTGTCTGCTCTTGCTCCACTTGGCACAATAGAATGCATCTTGACAAATGGTCAACCTGGTCCACGCTTCTGATGGTGGTTACCACCTGATTAGAGGCTAGGGATGGAGGAGAACTTCAATTCAGAACACCTTTTATAGTTGAGGCTATTAAATTCACACTTTGCAAAGCAGGAATGCGAACCAAAACATTTCCACTACTCTGAATATTGCGATGCAGATCTCCAACTGAACAATATTTACAAAAATGTGTGTGTTAGAGGAAATGGAAGATACCAGTGAAAATAACACACATAAATGCATTATATTAGGGGAAAATGCTTCCCAACAAATGTACAATAGTCAAAACTGGATATGAACATGCATTTATTAGGATAAATTTGCACCAAAATGCTGCTGAATGTTCATGTCTATGTGAATTTTTTTTAATTAAAAAAAACCACCATAAATTGCTGGGAAATGTGAAGAATTTAATTTAAGACTGGGGGTGGTGGAGAGAGAAATGGAGACAACCAAAATGGAGAGATCAATCCCTATTAGAGGCTGGTGGGAATGGATTTGGGTTTTCCTTTTCTGGCTTGACCCTAGCCAAGTGATATATGCACATAACACAAAAATCAAGGTTAAAAAAAGCTCCAGTAATAAATATTCTGATTCTTTTTACAAAGTAAGCCTAATGGCTAAAATGCAAATAAAAATAAAAATGTATTTGAAAGCTTTTGATGAGATTTAAATTTGACCTTACAATGAATATGAAAATTGGAAAGAAAGATGCACAGCTTGGAAAGCTCAGGAAGAACAATCTTGTGCAGAACCATTTATAGTCCCAAAACTTCAGGTCACTAAAGCCATGAAGTGAGATTACAATAATGGTCATAATATTAACATATATAAAACATTAAAAACTCAGCACCATTGATAAAATATAATCAATATTATTCAGTGAAGTTCTGTGAATCTGTGGAATACCATGTGATTTCATCACCCTCAAAGTTCCTGGCGCCAATCCCTGGTGCAGCAGATGTGCACATAATGTGCAGATACCGTTGCACATTGCAGTATGAGAGCATGCAATTGCCACATGTTACAACCAGCAGATGGAACTTTGGTTTGAAAGAAGATGCTTGCAATCATCCTTGAATAACCATTGCTATCTAGAAACCAGTAGCGGAACATATCAGCCTGAAGAAAGAAACTTTCAGACAGAGACTCCAGTGTGAAACGACTGAATTACAATTTATCATTTATACCATTTGTGACTTGGATCGAGATTATGGGTTTTTATCACAGGATGTTAGTTAAGCAGCTTACCAATGTCAGGAAAATTGCATTATCGCCATCACTACCTACTTAGTCACTTATTTTTGCCTTTACATCATTATCTTTGTCACATTTTGCATGTGCTTCATTGCACACCGACTTCACTTCTTTTCATTTCTGCAGCCTCCCCTTCCCACCAGTCGCCTGTCACCACCCCCAGCTTATAAATGCCTCAGCCAAGTGAAGAGAACACTTTATGCACCTGAGGAGGGGGACACTGGTCTATGAAAGGTTACGCCCTAATTAAAGTGTTCGTGGCCAAGCTTTCCCAGTCCATGAATAATCAAAGTTGTCAAAGCAATTTCAATTAGTAAAAAGCAGCGGCTTTCCAGGGTTTCAAAGAGGAGTCTCTCCCAAACCTACCTGGAGATGCCAGGGATGTGACTTGGAATATTCTGAATCCAAAGCAGACGCTGTACCATTGATTTATGGCCCTTTCCCCACAATGGGGTGAGCTCCTGTTGCTCGGTCCCTGCTCCTGCCAACCTAGCAGTTTGAAAGCACATCAAAGTGCAAGTAGATAAATAGGTACCGCTCTGGCGGGAAGGTAAATGGCGTTTCCGTGCGCTGCTCTGGTTCGCCAGAAGCGGCTTAGTCATGCTGGCCACATGACCGGGAAGTGGCTTAGTCATGCTGGCACATGACCCAGAAGCTGTACGCCAGCTCCCTTGGCCAATAAAGCAAGATGAGTGCCCCAACCCCAGAGTCAGTCACGACTGGACCTAATGGTCAGGTGTCCCTTACCTTTTTACCTCTAAAGATAGGCACCTACACCCAACCACCCCCTTATTATAACTTAAGGAAAATGCTATATATTTCTGTTTTCCTTTTATTCCTTTTCTTTTCTGAAATGTATGCAGTGCTAATGATAAACATGCATGCCTCTGTAATGAATATTGATATGAAACTAACAGGAGGAAGAAAAAGGCATCTGTAAAGCCACCAATGATACCTAAGTCTAGAGCCTGAAGCACACGGACAATTGCTTTGATCCAGAGGCCCACATTAATATGAGCTCATATAAGTGGGGCATTCATGTCAGTGCAGGAAAGAGATCCTTGCTTGTTGAGGAATGCACACACACACTTCATTCTGCCATCATTGAAATAAATGGTGAACCCGCGAGATTCATGTATGCATTGGAGCAACTGTGCCGCCCATTAAAAAAAAAAACCTCTGGCCTGGAGCGCACACCTGCAAAACCCTGGATGCAAATTGTAACAACTAAACACTGGGGATCTCCACATGCATCTTCCTTACTTTGAAAGAAGGCAACTTCCTAATCACTCACCGCCAGGCGCCAGGCCAAGCTGCGATTAATGAATGGCAAATGCTTGGGAAAAACCATGCCAGTGCCATGACAGGATTCCAACAGCCGCAGGTAAATGTCAGAATGAAAGGCCAAGGGCACTTGGCAAGCACCAGGGTTCACAAAGACCTCTCTGCAGGTCAGGTAGTCTTGCCACAGCTGGTATGTAGATTGCCCGCTGTCTGATTGAAGTGTGCTTGCTTTCCCCAGGCAATGAGTCATGCCATGCATACGTTGAAATGAATTAAAAGGTTGTGGAAACCGCTGCTGAGGTATCACGCACAAATAAACGTCACCATCTCGCACCTGTTCTTCACCCAGGTCTGGCGTCACTGTGTGGCATCCTCAGGGCCCCATCACACCAGCAGGGCCCTTTTTAATCAATCCCCACCCCCCCACCCCCCTGGCACTCTAATCCAGAGTCAGGAACTTGGTCCAGGGGGCACCATTTCAGTTTCCCACAGTGCCCCTCAACCTGGCGCCACTCGGGCATTTCCTGGGAAATAAAAATGGCAGCTGCCAGACCCTGCCGCCCAGTCCTGATGGGGACACCATTGCTGCCCAGCACTTCCACAGCTACCAGATGATTCGAAGAGGGAACCGACTGACAAAGACTGGGACCCACAAGAGGCTACTTTGCCAAGAGGTGGAGCTGCTCCCTGCCTCAGCCCAGCAGGAAAGCCCAAGGCATTTTGATGCCTGAGATAAAACATCCGAATGGCACCCAGGGGCCACCCAAACGGAACAAAGGATACTGCCTTCTACTGAGACCACTGGTTCATAGAATCATAGAATCATAGAGTTGGAAGAGACCACAAGGGCCATCGAGTCCAACCCCCTGCCAAGCAGGAAACACCATCAGAGCACTCCTGACATATGGTTGTCAAGCCTCTGCTTAAAGACCTCCAAAGAAGGAGACTCCACCACACTCCTTGGCAGCAAATTCCACTGTCAAACAGCTCTTACTGTCAGGAAGTTCTTCCTAATGTTTAGGTGGAATCTTCTTTCTTGTAGTTTGGATCCATTGCTCTGTGTCCGCTTCTCTGGAGCAGCAGAAAACAACCTTTCTCCCTCCTCTATGTGACATCCTTTTATATATTTGAACATGGCTATCATATCACCCCTTAGCCTCCTCTTCTCCAGGCTAAACATGCCCAGCTCCCTTAGCCGTTCCTCATAAGGCATCGTTTCCAGGCCTTTGACCATTTTGGTTGCCCTCCTCTGGACACGTTCCAGTTTGTCAGTGTCCTTCTTGAACTGTGGTGCCCAGAACTGGACACAGTACTCCAGGTGAGGTCTGACCAGAGCAGAATACAGTGGCACTATTACTTCCCTTGATCTAGATGCTATACTCCTATTGATGCAGCCAGAATTGCATTGGCTTTTTTAGCTGCCGCGTCACACTGTTGGCTCATGTCTAGTTTGTGATCAACCAAGACTCCTAGATCCTTTTCACATGTACTGCTCTCAAGCCAGGTGTCACCCATCTTGTATTTGTGCCTCTCATTTTTTTTTTTTTTTGCCCAAGTGCAATACTTTACATTTCTCCCTGTTAAAATTCATCTTGTTTGTTTTGGCCCAGTTCTCTAATCTGTCAAGGTCGTTTTGAAGTGTGATCCTGTCCTCTGGGGTGTTAGCCACCCCTCCCAGTTTGGTGTCATCTGCAAATTTGATCAGGATGCCCTTGAGTCCATCATCCAAGTCGTTGATAAAGATGTTGAATAAGACCGGGCCCAAGACAGAACCCTGTGGCACCCCACTAGTCACTCTTCTCCAGGATGAAGAGGAACCATTGATGAGCACCCTTTGGGTTCGGTCAGTCAGCCAGTTACAAATCCACTGAGTGGTAGCATAGTCAAGACCGCATTTTACCAGCTTCTTTACAAGAATATCATGGGGCACCTTGTCAAATGCCTTGCTGAAATCAAGGTAGGCTACACCCACTGCGTTCCCTTCATCTACCAGGCTTGTAATTCTGTCAAAAAACGAGATCAGGTTAGTCTGACATGACTTATTTTTCAGAAATCCATGCTGACTATTGGTGATCACAGCATTCCTTTCTAGGTGCTCACAGACTGTTTGCTTAATGATCTGCTCCAGAATCTTCCCTGGTATTGATGTCAGACTGACTGGGCGGTAATTATTTGGGTCCTCTCTTTTCCCCTTTTTGAAAATAGGGACAACATTTGCCCTCCTCCAGTCTGCCGGGACTTCGCCTGTTCTCCAGGAATTCTCAAAGATGACTGCCAGTGGTTCTGAGATCACATCTGCCAGTTCTTTTAATACTCTTGGATGCAGTTCATCTGGCCCTGGAGACTTGAATACATCTAGACTAGCCAAGTATTCTTGTACTATCTCCTTAATTATTCTGGGCTGTGTTTCCTCTGCTGAATCATTTGCTCCAAATTCTTCAGGTCGGGCATTGTTTTCTTTATCGGAGAAGACTGAGGCAAAGAAGGCATTGAGGAGTTCAGCCCTTTCTGTGTCCCCTGTTTGCATTTCACCATCTTCTCCTCTGAGTGACCCCACTGTTTCTTTGTTCTTCCTTTTGCTACGAACATACCCATAAAAGCCTTTTTTGTTGCTTTTAACCTCTCTAGCAAGCCTGAGTTCATTCTGTGCTTTAGCTTTTCTGACTTTGTGTCTACACGTGCTGGCTATTTGTTTGAATTCCTCTTCGGTGGTTTCCCCCCTTTTCCATTTTTTGTACACATCCTTTTTTAATCTTAACTCAGTTAAAAGTTCTTTAGATAGCCACCCTGGCTTCTTTAGGCACCTTCCATGTTTCCGTCTCATTGGTATTGCCTGAAGTTGTGCTTTTACTATCTCCCTCTTAACAAACTCCCAGCCATCATGAACTCCCTTTCCTTTTAGTATTACTGTCCATGGGATCTCACCCAGCACTTCCCTAAGTTTTATGAAGTCGGCTTTCTTAAAGTCAAGAAATTGAGTCCTAGTATGCTTGGCTGCTCCTTTCCGCTGTATAGTAAACTTCAGAAGAGCATGATCACTCGTGCCTAATGATCCTTCCACTTCTACCCCACTAACCAGGTCATCAACATTGGTTAGGACCAGATCTAAAATGGCTGTTCCTCTTGTTGCTTCTCCCACTTTCTGGACAATGAAGTTGTCTGCAAGGCCAGTGAGGAATCTGTTTGACCTTATGCTCTTGGCTGAGTTTGACATCCAACAAATATCCGGGTAATTGAAGTCCCCCATTACTACGATCTCCCTTCCTTTTGCATGCTTGGCCATCTGTTCCAGGAAGGCATCATCTATGTCCTCCGTTTGGCTTGGGGATCTATAGTAAACTCCCACAATGAGGTCACTGTTACTCTTCTCTCCCTTAATTTTGACCCAAATGCTCTCACTTTGGCTTTGAGGTTCTAAATCTTGGATCTTTTCACAGGTATACACATCCCTGACATATAACGCCACTCCTCCTCCTTTCTTGTCTGGTCTGTTTCTCTGAAATAGATTGTATCCCTCCATTATTACATTCCAATCGTGGGACTTATCCCACCAGGTTTCAG
Organism: Podarcis raffonei; assembly: GCF_027172205.1. Taxonomy (NCBI): domain Eukaryota; kingdom Metazoa; phylum Chordata; class Lepidosauria; order Squamata; family Lacertidae; genus Podarcis; species Podarcis raffonei. The sequence continues at coordinate 36,707,110 of NC_070615.1, read as the reverse complement.
TGATGCCTATTATGTCATATTTAGTTTGCTGTACCAAGAGCTCAAGCTCATCTTGTTTATTTCCCATGCTTTGCGCATTAGTGTACAGACATTGAAGTCCATTAATCATTCCCCCGTGTCTCTTATTTAAGGATTTTTTCCTCCCACCAATAGGTCTGCGTGCTGTGGTTCATCTAGCTCAGTTCTGCCCATGATGACATAGCAGCTCTCAAGGGTTTCGGATCAAGGGACTCTCTCAGCTGTAGCGGGGGATTGAACCTGGGATCTTCTGCATGCAGAGTGGATACTCTATCTACCCAAGGACAACTTGGAAAGTGACAGATTGTGTGGGTAGCAGCAAACAGGCCCAGAATCAGCACCTGAACCAGCATGGCATTCCAGAGCCCACCAGGGCTGATGCTGGTCATTGCAGCACCCTTTATTTCCCCTCCACTAAGCATTTTATAACCAAAGGGTGGTGATTTTTGTTTTAAACATATATTATGCTTTTTCCATAACAAAATCATGGTTTTTGGTTGGCTTTAAAAAAGGGATGGATGCTAAGGATTATAGGGACAGAAATTCCAAAAAAGATTGTTAAGCTGTTTATGTATGTAACTACAGCAGCTAGGGACGTGGATGGCGCTGTGGGTTAAAAAACAGAGCCTAGGACTTGCCAATCAGAAGGTTGGCAGTTCGAATCCCCACGACGGGGTGAGCTCCTGTTGCTCGGTCCCTGCTCCTGCCAACCTAGCAGTTCGAAAGCACATCAAAGTGCAAGTAGATAAATATGGTCTGCTCCGGCGGGAAGGTAAACGGCATTTCCGTACGCTGCTCTGGTTCGCCAGAAGCAGCTTAGTCGTGCTGGCCACATGACCCAGAAGCTGTACGCCGGCTCCCTCGGCCAATAAAGCGAGATGAGCACTGCAACCCCAGAGTCGGCCACAACTGGACCTAATGGTCAGGGGTCCCTTTACCTTTACCTTTTTACAGCAGCTAGGGCTCTTTTTGCTCAGAAATGGAAAGATGAAGGAGTTCCCACCAAATAAGAATGGATAAGTGAAAGTGATGGAATATACTGAATCAGCAAAGTTAACAGCTAAAATAAGAGAACTTAATGATGATTTATTGGAGAATGGAAGCCTTTTTTGGATTACTTAAAGAAATATTATAACACGAATTTGTGAGCAGGATTTGAACTATGAGCAACAGAGAGAATCAGATATTACTGTATTAGAGTTATGATATAAAAGGGGGAAGATACAGTGCGGCAAAGGGTGGGGGAAAAAACCACCATGGAAAACAGGATGGGAAGTTGATAATATAAAAGAAAAACTTATTATATATTGGATCCTGATGTGGAAATTTTATATATATATATATATATTTGATGAAACGAATTCACCGAGGTCAAGGCGACTGATGGCTGCTAGCCACAGTGGCTGTCCTGTGCCTCCACAATTTAAGGCAGTAATGCTTTTGAACCCCAGTTGCTGCTACGCTCAGGAAGGGAGAGTGTTCGTATGCTTGAGGGTTTCCCATAGGCATTGGGTTGGCCACTGTGAGAAGAAGATGCTGGACTGGATGGACCATCTTCTAATGTTCATTTGGCCTGATTCAACATAAGGCAGCTCTCACCCCTTTCCCTTATTTTATGTTTCTCCTACAGAATCTCTCTCTCTCTCTCTCTCTCTCTCTCTCTCTCTCTCTCTCTCTCTCACACACACACACACACACACACACACACGCCTCCCCATTCTGTCCCTCACTTCCCCGCAGCTGGTCCTCTGCCCTCTCTCATTCCGCCTTCCCAGGCCTGGGAGTTACAAATGATTAGATTTTCAGCCCAATTAAGGCAGCCTGTCTCCTGGCTGGAGGAGAGAAAGGGTTGGCTCTGGAAGGTGGGAAACGCACTTTGACAGGCCCTGGCGTCTCCAGCGCCCTCCAATGGCACTGCCTGCTGGGCCCCTTTGTTGGCCTGTGGCAGGAGAACGGCCAAGCACAGTTGGGGGAGTGGAGGGGGGTGTCTTACCCCTCCTCTTCCCAAGCTGAGCGAAAAGAATAGCTAATTAAGAGGTCTAAATGCGGGCAAAACTAATTCCCTATTCAGGCCACTGATGGGCAGTCAGGGGGCCAGTGGAGTGGGAGGAAGGACAGGCTGGAGAGCATGACATCATGTCTTTTTTTTCCAGGGTCCCCCCCCCCCATACAAGAACCTGGGGACTGAGTTAACCCCTTCCTTGCTGCCCTCCAGGCATAGGCAAAAATGGCCAGTCTGAGGAATGTTCAGGGATGCTGTGAAAGTAGGATTGTCCGATGACCTTTTCTGCATATAGGAATGAAAATCATTCCAATCTCGGAGGAGAAAAATAAAATACAATCAGAGGCTCCCTGAATGGGAAGGAAGGACCCCTGCCAGAGACCCTGGAGAATCAGGCAGGGAATAAATAACACGAGACTAAATGGACACATAGTCTGTGAGCTGTTATAAAACCTTTATGAGATGCTTACTTCTCTGGTTTGTGAAGCAGGTAGTGATGGAAGAACCAGAACATTTTGGCTTCTTGTTCTCCCAATCTTAAATTCAATTCTCCACATTACTGCAGCAGTTTTCAATTTAAAAAATAATAATCCTAAGGAAAACTCATCAACATTTTAATGCAGATTTATTTTAATATACACTTATTTGCAAGTGGCTCCTCTAATATAATGCATTTGTGTATGCTATTTTCACTAACATATGCATTTTTCTACACTTTTTTTTTACTAGTGTCAGAATTCAGAGAAGTGCTGATTTCAAAGGATAATTGCATTTCAGTTCGCATGCTTTGTCTGAAAAGAATTAGATAATTTCTCATTAAAATGCGAATAAAATCAAATTCCTCTCCAACACAGACAAGCTGCTTTATATGATGTGTGAGCCTTGCCTCCCCATGCACACACACAATAAGGGGAAGCACTCAGAATGTATGAGCTGCCGTTGGACTTGAACCCCATCACCTTTCATTTTTAGAAATCGAGAATTGCAGGCTCCACCCTTGTACTCTTTAAAAAAAAAGCCTTCATTACGATAACCTTTTAATACTGACTCTATATTTATAGTGATTGGTCTTCATGAGTCTTTCACTGCTCACTCTCACTTTAGGCTGCCAGATCCCAATGAATCCTGAAATTTATCTGTAATTAAATATAGGAATGTGTGTGCATCTAAAAATATAATTAGCTAAATGAAGCAACGCAAATCTCGGGCTCATTGGGAGAAGAAGATTGGTTCCAAATAGCAATCAGGACACACTGGCTTGCCAGATTGTCAAGAGTGCAGTGGCCAAATCAAGGCTAAGGAGATTTCCAAGTCTTTACAAAGCTTTCCAGGCCATCAGTGGGTGAATGTAGACTCCCGCCTCCTTCATATTTCCCACACCAACAAACAGGATTGAGCTGTTTTGCAGTCAGTCCTTCTGGGCTTGTTGGCGTTTCTGGCAAAGAGGAACCAATTTCTCCCTCCCAGCTATAGAAATAAAGGGTGTTTCTTGCCCATCTTCCCTCTGTCAACATCGCAAACAGGGAAAATGATTACATGGTTTTACTCTGAATAGGTGGCACAGACTCTCTATATCTGCAAACCTGTTTGCAATATGCAACAACTACGTTTTATGGATCCAGCAGCAGTCCTTCAACAAAGCTCTTGCAGGGCCTCCAGAGACCATTTATAGAGTCTCCCTATCGTTGAATATGCTGGAGAGACAACCTTCATGGATGCTTGTATCAAATTCTGACCGAGGATGCAACAACAAAGGCAATGAGCCGCTGCAAACATAATGGCTGGCAGACCAATTCAAACCCCCTTTGTACCAAATTTATGCCTCTACCTGCAGCATGACACAGCATCACTCTGTCAGCATTATTCTGCCTGTGCAAAGCTCTCCTTTGCACTTGCTAAATGGGTTGGCAGGCAGAATTGCTGTAATTCGGAGCCCACTGGCAGCTGACAGCAAGCAGCCCTGAAACAGAGCATTAGAAAGATGGCGAGTAGGGGAGCTGAGATGGTCTGGGATCTGTTGAACGTGTGGTGGCATTGTCCAGTCACTGTTTTACTGCCTTCTACCCCAGCTGGCATGTTTGGCAAGGTCTCCATATTCGGTGGTGGTCCTGCCACTCCATTAAGGCTCACCAGGGAGTGGCTGGGATTAAGATGACGTACTAAAATATTATGGCCTTGGCTCAAGCTTGCATGTTACTTATTCCTCCCTCTGGTCCCTTCTCTTCTTTCTTCCCTGGTTTGAGCAAACCATAGTGGCTGGGGTATAAATAATAATAAATAGTGACATTCGAACTGGGCAAACTACGGTTTGCCCAGTTTGAATGTCATAGCAAACTGTGGTTTGGACAAACCATACTTTGCCTCCAGTTTGAATGTCATAGCAAACTGTGGTTTGGACAAACCATACTTTGCCTCCAAAATATTTGCAGTGATGGCACAAGGGACTACCATGTTAGTTTTTATTAGTTTTAGTATTAATAACATTATGAAATGGAATTGTATTATACTGTATAACAGCTAGGTTATCAACTGTTGCTTTGTACTTTTGATATTTTTACATGTTAAAATATAACAATTTTTTAAAGGAAAATGTGAGGAAAGGATCCTGAACATAAGGGAGTAAAGAAAATAACATAACATAGGAACACAGTAAGCTGCCTTATGCAGAGTCAGACCATTGGTCCATCCAGCTCAGTGTTATCTATTCTACACTGAGTAGCAGTGGCTCCCCAAGATGTCAGCCAGGAGCTTTTCTCAGCTATACCTGGAGATGCTGCCGACTGGACCTGATACCTGTGTACTACATGATGATAACACATGAGCCCAAGGCACAGCCCTGATGGCCAAACAGTTCAACCACTGCATGAAATTGACCCAATATATCTCTTGTTCCAATTTCCTGCATGCCACAAATATCCAATCTTTCCTTCTGCTTTTTTTGTAATATGTTTTATTCAGAACAACACAAATCAATACAAATGAAACAGGTATAAAGCTGCATCAATATTACAAATACAGACATGGAATGGCACCATATTTTCAAGAGTTTCTCAAACTGAAATGTAGAGAGCCTTTTCCAAGGTAATAATAAAAGCAAGTACCCTAGTCTCTCCAGATAACAATACATATCATACTGCTCACATAGTAGTGCAATCTCTTATCTACAGCCCTGGTGGGGGCAGGAGAACCAGGGGGCAGGGCAAAAAAGAGACCAGAGGAGACTGGAGGAAGTGGGTCTGCAGGTGGTCATGAAGAACAGATGGTTCCCTCATGGATACGCTGGTCTTGATCATCTATTGCTTTGCTTTCACATGTTGCTGCTCTTTCTCGTGGGCCAGCAAAGATACTTGTAAGGAAATCAGGAAGAAGACTGGAAGACTCCAAAAACCAGACGCCGGACAAATGGCTGCCCATGGAATCCACTGCACAATGGACTAATTCAAATGAAGTAACAGGGACAATGAATATTAAGGGGCAACATAGGAGCCAATATTTGAGGGGGCTGCCCCCCGCAAAGTTGATGGGCACTGCCATTCAAATGGTGTGCGTGTGCCACATCTTGTGATCAATTATGTGGGGTGGGGCTTACCTGTCCCCCCCCCAATATTTTATTGTAGTTGGCACCCCTGAGGGGCAGCCAGGAACAAGGACGAAGGAGAAGGGCCATCATAGCTCAGGGAAGCAGCAGGGAATCTACTGTTAGAGGAGGACACTCTCCTATTGCTTTTCTGCTCTCCCTTTAAGACAGGTTGGCAACTTCCAGCAACCTTGAGTCTTACGTCTGCTTTGGGGTTTTAGAGGAGGCCCGGTGAGGCTGTTTTTCCTACAGAAATTCCCAGCCTTTTCTCATCACCGGGAACATAAGTTTCAAATAATATTGTTTAGTCACCTCACTTAATCAATTCTTACACCATCCCAAAGTTTACTTTCTTTCTTATTCTCCCCACCACTCTGTCCCTGCCTGACATCTTTCCCACCCAGAGTCTAGAATACTTATCTCTTCTGTTTTTTGTTTTGTTTTGTTTGTTTTCCTCCCCTGGGGTGGCAAAGGCTTCCAGCTGCTGGTCTCCGTAGGCTGCGGAGCCTCCAAATTAGATGTCTACTGGGCCCTCCCCTCTTGCTATCCACAGAAAGAGTGGGGCACACACTCTGATCCATTTTCTGTCACCCCACCACATGAATTTCTCACCCAGCATTGTTCATACCTGGCCACAGTAAGGCCAGGAAAGCCTAGAAACTAGAGTCACTTGTCTACAGGTCATCACACCAGTTTTGAAATAAGATTCAGCTGCCGACCCAGCTTAGTTCTGGACACTGGAAGGTGTATAGGCGCCATCTTGCCCCTTGCCTCAGGAAGAAAAAAATGTCTTGGGCCAGCCCTGACAAGGAACATAGGAAGCTCCCTCACACCAAGTGAGACCATCGGACCATCAAGTTCAACATTGTCTACACTGATCAGTAATGGCTCCCCAAGGCTTCAGACAGGAGTTTCCCCCATCTCTATCTGAAGATGGTGGGTATTTAACTTTGGACCTTCTACCTGCAAGGCATGTGGTCTCCCATTGAACTATGGTCCTTCTACTATCTGCTGGTGCGTTTCTGTGTGCTGTGCATCCAAGTCTTACTGCGCATAGACAAAAGCACCAGGCGTAGTACGTTTTCCCCTAGTATTACCACCCCATGGCCAAGTTGGCAGCCTGGTATCATTACCCCATCGCTGCAGGCACTCATACTCCCCTGCATTCAGTGAGGGCATGTGAAGGGTAGTACCACTGAAAAGGCCACTCTGTCAAGGTGGTTAGAAGTGGTAAGCTCTGCTGTCTCCTAGAATTGTCATTGCTGTCTGTTTCAAGCACCCTGCAAGACCAGCCATAATCTAACATGATACTATTGCTTGTTAAATTGGAAAAACCCTGCAGCAGGAGGGGCAGCTGGAATAGCTGCCAGAGAGCAATAAAACACCATATGCTCAAACCTTTCTTATTTACTAGGCGCAGTCTTCATTTTCTGGTCCCTCTCCCTGGAAATCACTCTTCCTATTCAGACCCTATTTTTGTTTTGGGGACAGTGGCATAGTAATAAATTTTGAAGTTTAGGAACTCATAATGACAGCCTTCATAGCCCTGACCCCAAGAGAGCCCCCAATTGCAAAGCAACTGTGTTGATCACACACATACATTCTAGGCCTGTGCAGTGGATTCAGCCCAAACCAAATTGGACTTGTTTGGGGGGATCCAGGCGTTTGGGCCGAGCTGCACTGAGACAACTCTGGGTGGCGCAGGGTCACCTCAAGTTGCCTGGAGCCATGTGGGGCTGTCAGGGGGTGGAGGGGAAATCTGCAGGGGTCCGCCTTGCCAATGTGTTTTTTTGTGGGGAATGCACTGGGGAAGCAGACCCCAGCAGGATCGAATCCTTCTGCTCTTGGTTCTGCAGGGGAAGTGGGGAGGAGACACAACATCTCCTTCCTCCACCTCCTTCCTGATTGCATGTTTAATTAGGGCTTTTAATTAAAAACTCTGATTAAACATTGGTCATGTCCCCAAATTGATTTGGAGCTGGACCCAGGCTGGTATGGGTGTTCCTACCACAGACACAGACCCCAAAAAGCAAAGCATATGATCACTTGACAGCATAGGAACCCTTGGGGCTAAAGACCCTTCGGCCCTCCCTATAAAATATTTGAGCCCCCCCCCCCAAGTTAAGGGGCACTGCCATTCAAATGGTGTGTGTGTGTTGTATCATGTGCTCTATTATGTGGGGCGGGGCTTACCTTCCCCCACTGTCCAATGTTTCATTCAAGTTGTCACCCGTGCTTGACAGCATGGAGGTGATGTAGTGATTACTATGGATGCAATTCTAACCTGGGCATAAGCCTCATTGAATTCAGTAGAATTTACTGAGTCGCATTTAGGATTGCCATGTGGCCTGACTGCAATCCTATGCAGGGAGCAAGCTCCTGGGCATAAACGCCATTAAATGAAGTGCTACTTACTGCATCGTTTCAGCTTGAAAAATGCATGCAGCTCTTAACAAAAGATCTTCAACTGGCCAAAACGCAACCTTTAGCTTTTAGTTAGACATGCAAATAGCGTTGCAAAGCAGTGTTACCTTGCAAAGAAGTGTCAAGACATTCAAACAACCTTGTAAATAAATGTTACCATTTAGACTGGTTGCATGAAGTATGAACCGCATCAATGGAAAGAAGTATCCAGCCTCCGGTTGATTATTTTCCTTTCTCACTTCTGTTAGGCTAACGTAGCCTAAACAACAGTACAACTTGAAAGATTCGTTATCCCCTCATTTGAGGAAGATCCATCAGTTACCTTAGTGCTACAGAATATGACATAATTCCTCCTGCTCTGCATAAAGTCTCAGATCAGCATTCACTACCCCCTCCTGTTCCTGCTCTACTACAATACTGCCTTTTGTGGGTGTTTTGTATTAAAAAAATTCAGTGTGTGACTTGATATTCTACGGGGGTCAGATGCTCCTCTCACCAAAGTGTCTAGAGGTTAAATCTCAGGATGCAGTCTATGTATCACATCTCCATGGTACACGCATGCACATGAACTCTATGACAACATGTAGTATACTCAGCCTGCCACTTTACACATTGCAGCTTTTAGGACAATTGTGTTCCTCTGCTAGATCTTTCTGGCTTTGAAAACAGTGAAAGACTGGCTGCTATGGATTACGTAAGGTATAGCATACAGCACACCTTTCAGCAGAGCTGCCATTTTTGCATCGCCCCAAAATAGGGTGAGAGTTAACATAAAAAATCCATATGCACATGTATGTGTATAGATGTAGATCTAAAAACAATTACTGTGATTTAAATAAAAGTGCATCATATATCACCATAGTGAGAAGACCATAAGCAGGTGACCAAGGTTGGAGGAGAAATTTGATCTTGTTTGCATTTTTATAAGAAGCTACCTAATTTGCACTTCTTGAACCGTTATGTAAACTGAAACACAGCCATCCTGTGGAATCTGAATTTCTCTGAATTGTGCAGTGCAGTTATCTAGCCAAATCATGTGGTACAAAATGCATATCCTGGGGTAAACTGTGCATACAGGGGGGTGCGTGTGTGTGAGAGTATAAGCTACAAAATGCATTGCATTAGGCAAAAAAATGTGTGTATTAGGCAAAAATGTATATATTAGGAGAAATTTGCATTAAAAAGCTGATATGTTTTCATGAGCACTTTTTTAGTGCACATACTGATGTGGGAATGTGGAGAAGTGAACATAAGATTGGGGGGGGGGGGACGAGAAACCTAGAAAGCCCAAGATTGGACACAGTCGCTCTTTTGACAGGAGTTGAATCCTACAGCTCTTCCACTAGACTCAAACCGGAGGACTGCCTCTGAATCACAGCACTGACTTGCAATACATGTGCTAATATGTACACTGAACAGGGAAGGAAAACAGAGGGGCTGGCATCTTTTAACAGCATTCCCAATAAAATCCTTGTATTCTTAAGGCTCCAGCTTGGCCATCCTTTTCCCCCACGCCCCAATTCTCCCCCCCCCTTTTTTTTTAAGAAAAAGCCAAAAGGGAAAGGGGCATAGTGGAAGGCATGGTGTTTCATGCCTGAGAAGATTAGCTCTCCGAATTGCATACGGACCTGCGGTGGGAGTGCAGGCGAGGGGTGGAAGCAGAGGAGGGAAAGGAAGCCAGCCTCCCTTGGCAATAAATAAGCTAGTTCATTTAATAAAGAGGAAGGGGTGGAGGGGAAATGGCTGAAAGAAAATGAGGTGGGTGGGTGTGGAATTAGCCTTGTCAAACAAGGGGTTTTGCTGTCCCAGAACTACATCTTTATTGTTGCCATTTTCCACGCTTACTTAGTTCTGAATGCTGCAGAAGACAACAGCTCATTATGGGGAGGGGGCTTGGGAGAATGGGAGAGATGATGGGGTAGAAATGCAGAAGAGGTGGGGAGCCATAGGGCCCAGGCTAGTCCTGGAACATGAAGGGCCTGGGGTGGAAAATAGGAAACTTCCCCCTAGGGTTTCTTACAGCCTACACAGAACAGTTGCTCATAACAGGCAGGATGGCTAATGATGAACAGGGCAGAGTGATATTTTCTCACTGATGCTGTGAACGTGATGTTAATTTTTATAAAAGGTTCTTAAAAAGATTTAAACTACTAAGGCCCAAATATCTGAAAGGCCACCACCTTCTCCACAATACCTTCTCAGGTGCTAAGGTTGGCAATGGAGCTTTCTAATTTTATTTTTCTGGTTGGATCTCTGGTGGTTACCCTAGATTAATTATGGAATTACCATGGAGTTCGTTCAGCTGGCTATGGATCAGGTCCTTTAACCCTCCAACATTTCTCCGATGCAAATAGGGACATCCCATTCCATAATGATAATTGTACTATTTATACCCCACACATCTTACTGGGTTGCCCCAGCTTCCAACATATATAAAAACATAATAAACATTAAACTTTTAAAATATTTCCCTATATAGGATTGCCTTTAGACAACTCAGGGGTTGGATAACTCTATACCCTCCAACATTTCTCTCCAGAAGCCTAAAACCCAGAGAGAAAGAAAAAAAAAATAGGTCACAACACAGCTCCTCAGCCAGACCTACAGAGGCTGACAACTTTCCCTCTTCCTGCCCCCCTCCTCTCCCAAATTCCTTTGTTTTGCCTCCCAACAGGGACGACCAGATTCCTCGGATCTATGGCTGTGTGTGTTTGTGTGAAAAGGGAGGGACTGGAGTCAAGATGGGAGTTGCTCTTCATCTGACTAAGAAGACCATAGAGCCTACGTTCTCACTGGAAATTGAAAGCAGAAGGCATGGAGCCGTGACAAAAATCTGCATTACGTTATGGCAACTCTTGGCATATATATATATATATATATATATATATATATATATATATATCACATCGATTTGAAACTCTGCCAGTGATCATCATCAAAGTGATATCAGCGCCTTGGAGGAAGAACAATGGTTCTGGAGCCTGGAGTTTAAAAAGGCACCAGGATGGAGGAGGGAGGGGGACTGGGAGGGCAGCCGGGAAATACAAGGGAAGAAGCCAAGTGTTTGTGCCAAATGCCTCCCCCCTCCCCCAGAGACAACATGGATGTGGGTGGCTGGGTCTTTTTGTTGTTTTGTTTCAGAAGGTGTAGATGCAATTGAGTGTGGATAATGGGAGCCAGCCAATAACATCAGAGTATGCGATAAATGGACACACTGGGTTCTGTTAAGGCTGGTGCTGCCATCTCATTGGCTCCTTTCCTGAGCATCCTTGGTGGGCATCTCTGGTCCTAATGGCTGCTACCGGTATCTGTACTGCTTCACAAAGCCCTAAACCAGGATTTGGGGAACCTCAGGATGAAGGTCCAAATCCATCCCTCCAGGTCTCTCTACCTGGCTCTTGGGACTATCCCCTGGTCCACACCCCCTCCCTGGCCTTGCTTTGCCCCCCAAATATTTTTGCCTGGCTGGAATGTGCCCTTGAACTCTGAGAATGCTACTGACATGTATCCCCCTCCGAAAGTTGCCCAGAAGGAGATGTGACTCTCAGGCTGGAAAAGATTCCTCACCCTTTCTCTAAATAGCTGGGGGCCCAAATATCTGCAAAAGCACCTCGTTCTCTACTCCTACTTGGTCCTTAAGTTCAGCAGGGTGTTTGGTGCTGGTGTGTGAGTTCTGCTGGCAGTCTCCATTGGGATTTATGGGGACAGAACACAGAAAATTGCCTTTTTGTTGTGCGCTCGACTCTGGAATTATCCTTCCCTAGACATACATCTGCTGTTGTCATTGTTGGTCTTCAGACATCAACCGAAGACATTTTTATTTCCCCTGGTTTTTGTGGCTTGATTCTGGGGTTTTTAATCCTCAGCAGCAATATTTGCATTTGTTTTTTTGAAACTAGTTGTTAATATTTCTGTCTACAATTACAATTTTTCACCATCCTGAGCTTCCTTGGAAGAAGAGTGATCCTAAATATATAAAAAGTAAAGGGACCCCTGACCATTAGGTCCAGTCGTGGCCGACTCTGGGGTTGGGGCGCTCATCTCGCTTTATTGGCCGAGGGAGCCAGCGTACAGCTTCCGGGTCATGTGGCCAGCATGACTAAGCCACTTCTGGCGAACAGAAACGCCATTTACCTTCCCGCTGGAGTGGTACCTATTTATCTACTTGCACTTTGACGTGCTTTCGAACTACTAGGTTGGCAGGAGCTGGGACCAAGCAACGGGAACTCACCCAGTCATGGGGATTCGAACCACCGCCCTTCTGATCGGCAAGCCCTAGGCTCTCTGGTTTAACCCACAGCGCCACCCGCATCCCTCCTAAATATATAAATAACATTTAAATAACATTGCATTCTGGGCTCAATAATCTTAAAGCCTCCGCTACCTCTTTAGGTGGCAATATGTTTTACTTCACTGACTTCAGAAAGTGTTTGGCCAACCTTGCAGTGTTCTGGGGATGATCCTGCTCATTCTGATGCGTGGTGCTAGTGATACCTTGCCATGCAGTACATGGGAGCTGTCTTATACAGAGTCAGACCATTAGCCTATCCAGCTTTAGCACTGTCCCCATTCACTGGCTGTGGTTCATCAGGCAGGAGTCTTTTTCCTGCCCTATCTGAAGATGCCATGGATTGAATCCAGGCCCTTTTGCATGCAAGGCAGGTGCACTGCCAATGAGCCATGACCCTGTCCTAGTACAGGAGCTTTGCTTCAAGGCTGATTCCTAAAGGAACCAAAGCCTCAGCCTCAAAATACTTATCTGAGACACCCCAGGCAGGAAGGCTGCTGGGTGGTTTTCCTTTGAGTTGACTTTTTTCATCTTATGGTAGCTATTGATTTAGGAGGAGTAACAGTTTGCACTTTAATTAACAAAGAGAGGCCGACATAGGGACTCACACATCTTGCACATCTGCTTTTCTAATGTGGCTGGGTTCTGTAAAAACAAATAGACAGCCCTCGTTGCATAAATTTATGCACTCACAAATGTGTTTCTCTCCACTTCACCACCACAAAATTCCACCCCCCCAACGCTGCATTTCCAAGCACAGCTGACAATTAAATTTTCTCTCCTTTTTCAGCCTTTGAAAAGCTCCTGTTATAAATAGTTGAGATGCAATTTTGGAGCGTATCTCTGAATTTAAGGCCCAGCCTAAAGCATCCAGAGAGCTAGACAGATTCATCAGCGTCGGCTAGCCGCAATTGATGTTCTATCTCCACTGTCAGAAGCACCATGCCTCTGAATGCCAGCAGCTGGAGACTGCAGGAGAGGAGAATGCTGTCGTGCTCAGATCCTGCTTTTAGGCTTCCGGGCTGGCCCACCCATGAAACAAGGTGAGGCGACTGCCTCAGGCAACAGGATCCACAGGGGCAGCTGATCCGGCCTCCAAGGAATGCATCACCTGCCGCCGCCACCGTGGTGACATGCTCCTTGGAGGTCGGATCTGCTGCCTTCTCAGCATCCCCAATTGGACTTCAACTCCCAACAGCTGCAACTAGCCTGGCCAATGAGGAATCTCCAACAACATCCAGAGGTTCACAGGTTCCTCCATCACTTATTCATTATAGTGTGCTGGGAGAAGTAGATGTATCCAATCATTAAAAGCTCTTGCAAGCTCAGATTCTCCAACCAAGATGGAACTGTCCAGCGGATCATGGGTCTGCCCTTGACTCCTTCCAGTGACCCTTCTGTCACTGGGTGTATGTTATCATATCCCTTAACAGCTTGGGACCAGCAAGATCACCTTACCCCATATATGCCCACTGGGTCACTTTGATCTGCATTGTTACAAGTGCCACATAATTCTCATTCTACCTTTTTAAGAAATCAATCTTTCAGTGTGGCAACACCCCCACTTTGGAGCTCCTTGCCACTGGACATCAGGTGGGTGCCTTCTCCGTATTCTTTTTGTTGCCTGCTAATAGCAAATTTGTTTAGGCACGCCAATCCAGACATGTAAAATGTTGACATGTGCTTTAATCTGTTTTGTAGTTTATTGTTCATTTTAATTATGTTTAAATATTTTAAATAGTAGTTGTTTCAACCATTTAATAGCTGTTCCAACTATTCTTTTCATAATCACTTGGAGCTTTGCTTTTTTAAAAACAATCATGGGACATAAATTTTATGACATTTTATGAAATACAACAAAAATAAAATATAATTGTACTTGTGTGACAGAATGATTCAGTTACTTTCCAGAAGAATGGTGCAGGGTTCCTTACACAAGAGGGGTAGCCCAGTCAGCTGAAAAGTTGAAACAGATCACTTGTTGAATGTGAGTCAACCATACATGACGTTAAACACTTTCCTTTATTTTTATTTTGTATAGGAACAACACAGAAGGCTGTCTTACACCAAGACAGACCATGGTGCCCATGTAGCGCAGTACTGTCTACACTGACTGGCAGCAGCTCCCCAGGGTTTCAGATAAATATTCTGTCCCAGCCCTACCTGGAAATGCCAGGGATTGAACCTGGAGCCTCCTGCATGCAAAACAGATTCTCTACCTACTGAGCTATGGTCCTTCCCAGTAGTTCACCGCTGCACTTTACCAACCCAGCTCTCCCGCAGACAGCTGCTTTTCTTTTCTGTTTCCACAAGTACCCAAGCCTTCCAGTTGGGCAGACTTGTTTTGCCCTTGTGCTACCCAGCCGCTAGGTGTGACAGCCTCCAAGCACTATGTGGGAAATGGTGGTAAAGCAGTGTGGGAATCTCATTATGAAATAGCCTGTCTGTCAGCTTTGTTTGGGGTGGCTGACTACATCTGGACTGACCACCCAATGGAAGTTGGGGTGATCTGATGCACTGATTCCTCATCTGCTCATATCAGCACACAGGCCTGGCATCAGTGCACAACTCTTGGCCAGCTGCCATGGGGCCAGCATTGTGGCATGGCCCATGGCTAGAGTTGGGGTGAATCTATCCATTTCAGCATCCTTGCAGTTTCTCGTTTTTCCAGTCTTCAATTCATTTTTCCACATTAAGGTAAAAGTAAAGGGACCCCTGACCATTAGGTCCAGTCACGGACGACTCTGGGGTTGCGGCGCTCATCTCGCTTTATTGGCCAGTTTGACTAAGCTGATTCTGGCGAACCAGAGCAGCGCACAGAAACACCATTTACCTTCCTGCCGGAGCGGTACCTATTTATCTACTTGCACATGATGTGCTTTCGAACTGCTAGGTTGGCAGGAGCAGGGACCAAACAACAGGAGCTCACCCCGTCGTGGGGATTCAAACCGCCGACCTTCCGATCAGCAAGCCCTAGGCTCTGTGGTTTAATCCACAGCGCCACCCACGTCCCTGTTTCCACATTAGTCTGCATGAAAACTCACATTCTCGCCCCTAATGTACACATTTTAATGCATTTTTTGCAACCCAGGCCAGAGAGTACACACACCATCAGCGGCCAGAGAGAACTGTTGGGGCAGCTCCTCCCCGACTATCCCTGGGGCTGCCACAGCCCTGTGTGCCCCAAGGGAAGGCAGAAGGAAGGGAGCCCAAGACAGGGAAAACACACACACTGTCAGCGCCCAGTTGGCATGAGAGAACTCTTGTCCCTCAGCATTTATATAAAGTGCCTGTTTTAAAAATTCTTAACTGCCTTAAGTACCTTGAGAAAAAGGTGGTATAACTCAATTAAATAAAGTGATTTTTTTCTAATATAATTCATTTCTGTTATGTTATTTTGATGAATATATGCATTGTTATACACACTTTACCACAGCACGTTCATTTTTGCAAATATTAAATGGCACTGTAAAATTGGGAGAGGTGTGAATTTTGAAGGATAGCTGTGGTTCAGGCTGGGTCTCCTCAAAGTTGATAGGCATTGCCATTCAAACAGTGTGTTTGCACCATGTCTTGTGATTGATTATGCTGGGCGGGGCCTACCTGTCCCCAATATTTTATTCAAGTTGACACACCTGTTTGGGATAATGGGAGTTGTAGTCTAGGAATACTTGAAGGACCATTGATTCCCCATCCCTGTTCAAAACGGAGGCGAGCAGGAGGGTTGCTGAATGTCTGTTTGAGTGTATCCTGTACGTAGCAGAAAGCAAGGTAACAATCACACAAGATATGTGTGAGGAAGAATATGCTTTGGACACCCAAGTCCAGTTAACAACACAGCAGTAGCACCATTTTAATTTTTTGAAAAATCCCATGGACTGTTTGCCTTGCCTTGGAGATGGAAGTTTGAATCACAACATGTCCACAGCACCCAAGACAACAGTCTCCTGCTTTGGAAAAGGAACCTCAGTCAGTGAATGGAAAGATCAATGATCTGAGACCACCAACAGCTTTCTGTGGGATGCTAATGAAGCCTGCTGAGATATCTCTGCTTTTTAGGGACACTCCTTCTCAACTAACAGTAGACTGATAATTAAGTTCTACCTTTTTTTACCAAAGCAAGGCCTCTTCAGACCAGATAATCTTGTAGGTAAATATTGTAAAAATTACTTTTGCCGTGGGCAGCAAAGGGACCAGCCTGTGAAGGCCAGATTCTCTAGTATGTGATATCCTCAAATCCTAGTCCTGTGCATTAAATCTCTTCTTTCTGGAGAGAACGTGCAACATACCTCTGCCAGATGTTAACTCAGTTGGGGCCAGGGTTGCCCACTTAGTGTGTTGATAAATTCTGAGAAACGCCCAGCTTCCTTTGTGACTGATGCCTATGAAGTGATTTGATCAGTACATCAAGGTGGTCCAGGGAATGGGTGGGAGATGGTGGTCAAGCAATGTTGCAGCCTCTTGTAAAATAGCTCTTCCATTAGCCTTGTTTGTGTCCAAAATTGATTTCTCCCACCCCCGCCCCCCACCAGAAACCAGGGCAGGAAAGAGAATTTGTGTAGGGGCCAGCAAAGTGGTAGGATAATTGCAATTAGCAGCCATAGGCAGAAGGAGAAGACTGGGACCACAGTGGATGTATGGCATCCTACCCCACCCTTCTCAAGGTTCTGATCCAGAATGAGCTCACTGTGCTTGCTATTTATTCTAAAACAGAACAGCAACAACCCCCATACATACCAATTCTAATTGTGTGGATGGTGCCATGTCTGAGAACATCTGTTTTGAATGCAGAAGGCCACAGGCTCAGTCTCTGGTATCTCCAGATAAAGCTGGGAGATACTCTGCCTGAAACCCTGGAGAGTTGCTGCTGGTCAGTGTAAACAAGACTGTGCTTGATGGAACAGTGATCTGACTCAGTAGAAGGCAGCTTCCTATGTTCTTAATTCACCCTAAGCTGCCTTACACTAAAGCAGGCCAGTGGTCCATCCACTCCTGCATATCAACTCATCAGGGAAGCCCTTTTCCGTCCACAGTACCCTAAATATTTTCTAACTGGAGATGTTGAGAACGGAATCTATGACTTCATATGTTCTTGACCACTGAACTACATATGCTAATCTGATTGTGTACATCTATCCCTTCATTTAGACTGGTGATCTTCACACTGGAGACAAACAGCCGCGGGCTCAGAGAGAGGATGGATATTCTGGGTTCTGTTCCAAAGCAGAGCATCCTCAGACCTCTGGTTTTGGTGTTATTTTCAACCCACTTTCAAGGAGTGAGGTTTACTCTAGGAAAGGAGTCCATGAATTTCAGGGGGAAGCAGCAGGTCTTCAAGAGATGTACACAACTATATTAAGTGAAATTCCTTGCAAAAACGTGTATGTCAGTGAAAAATGTTCATTAAGGGAAATTCACCAAAATGATGGCTTCTCATGAGAATCTTTTTTTTTTTTTAAAGAACCCTATAGATTGCTGCAGAAATGTGGAGAACTGAATCTAAGGTTGGGAAAAATGAGAAACTGAATTGAAATAGAAATATTTGTCCATAGGATTATATGTATCCACATTATATTTGCTTAGGATGGCTTGGCCCATGGTAGGGTTGTTGTTTTTTTACAGTCTATAAATCACCACTAAGCCCCTCACTGCTTTGTATATTTATTATGGTCTATGATTTGGAGTTAATGCTGGTTTTCACCCCCAACTCACCTCATTCTGAAACAGGACAGAACACCCTTCAGAATTTTTGGGCTACACCCACATATCTGGTTTGTTGCTATATTTTGGTGTGCAGGTGCATTATACATATCCACACAGCACTGCAGCATGCCTACTATATTGCAAGCCGTTAATTGCCTTGGATACATAGGTAGAAAGGCAGTATATAAAATGAGTAAACATTATTGTGATTCCTCATCAGTTGTTTGTGTTGCAAGCCACTAAAACCAGGAATGCTTTCACCACTTTACTACTACTACTTCTTGGCTCAGTCACCTCCAGCCTTTGAAGTTAATGGTCATCACCAGATCTAAAGAGCAAATTCATGGCCCTCACTGCTTCACATTTCAGCGACCATGACTATCGCAGACCCTCCAAGTGCCCCTATTTTCCAGGGACAGCCATTCCAGTTTCTGACTTGATCCCAGAATGTCCTGCTTTTCCTTTAGGACACCCCTATTTTCATCGGATGTCATGAGTGGCAGGACAACGGGGAGCAAAAAGAGGGTCCCGGGGCAAGGGGTGTAGCTGGGACTGGGACACACTAGGGAAAACAGGGGATGGAGAAGGAAATACTCATAGGGTGACAGAGGATGACAAGGGAATGGGGGCCAGTGCACAGGAACCAGAGCAGCAGGACCCATCACCAGAGCCAGAGGAGCCCCTGTGTCCACGAACACAGTGGGCTTTGAGGCAGCAGGCAGGACACTCTAGGGGGCAGAGGCAAGCAAGAGCCCACAACCCAGCTCACTAGCTAACTCTGGGAGGAGGGGTGTGATTCCTCAGCTGGAGTAGGCTTGGAAGAGGTGAGGGTCACATGCCTCATCAAGCCCAGATGCTGCAATCGTAAGGTCCAAACAATCCACATGAAAGGTTGTTACAGTTCCACAGAATCCTCTGTGGAACTGTAGCAACCTTTCATGTGGATTGTTTGGACCTTATGAACAGACAGGTGGAATAGACACTATTACACGGATGGACCTTATGCATGAACTGACTAAAGAATGATCTGATCCCCTGGGTCTTCTGCTTTGTTCGTTTGTTGAACTTTATGAGTTAACTTCCGTTGAAAATTATGATTTGATACATGAATAGTATACCTTATTTATCTAAGAACACAGCCGGTTACGCCTCGTGTGTTTATTCAGATGCTGCAATCAGCATGCAAAGAATAAAAGGGCAGCAGAGCTGAGGTGCTGGGTCTGTTCAACTGCCCATGTTGATGTATCTCAGCTTGGATGCTTCAGGATTTCTGTGGGACTGTGCTTTGGTTTGGACTTCGGGCATGTGGATTGACCCTGGACTGGAGATTTGATGTACTGACTTGCTGCCAGGTAGGCCAGGGGTTCAGGACTTTGGGAAAATGTTGGAGGGTATGGTAGAATGTCCCTATTTTCATCAGTGAAATGTTGGGGGGTATGGAGTTATGCAACCTCTGAGCCACGGAGATATGTCCATAGGGTTGCCATGTGTCCTCTTTTTCCCAGGATGCGTCCTCTTTTTCAGGAGTAAAATTTCTGTCCAGGTGGATTTTGAAAAAATTGCCCACACATCTCTTGCAGGGCTGTCTTTACCCAGGGGTGCAAGGCACCCGGGCGCCGAATTCTGGGGGGCACCAGGCACCCGCTACTGAAGCCGCCTAAGCTCTTAACTATCTACCTGTTATGAAATAATAATTTTGATCAAGCTAGAAAAACAAAATACATATATACCTAGGTATTACCGAAATGTATACCTACTGTTTCACTAAAAGACTTTAGACTTTGTGCGCTCATTCACCAAAGACTTGTCATTCACAACGGCGGCGCTTGACATTCACAACAAGAGATAAAGTGTAAGCGTGGTGTCTGACATAAGCATAATAAAAGTTAATTTGGGGGCTAAACTAAATTTGGGGGTGCTGGGCGGATCTTTGCCCCCTGGCGCCGCATATGCTAAAGACAGGGCTGGTCTCTTGCTATACTTTCTGAATGAGAAATAGTCATAACTAGTGGTTGATGACTTGCTTTCCTCTTTTTTTCCTGCCCTCCTCAGCAATATATCACAGCTTCTATAGCCTACATTTAGTAGGGATATTTAAAATGAGCCGTCATAGCATCCTCGTTTTTGCTGTTCAATATATGGCAACCATAAAAATACAACCTTTAGAAGACATCTGAAGGTAGCCCTGTATGGGGGAGTTTTTCAGTATTTAATGTTTTTGTGGTGAGTCATCAAGTTATAAGGCATCAAGTGATTGCATTTATGTGTGAAACTGCTCCTATACTTCTATGATTAGCTTGACCCCAGGTCTGGGGAAACCTTGAAGCAGTGCTGAGGTTAATACAGTGGTACCTTGGGTTACATACACTTCAGGTTGCATACGCTTCAGGTTACAGACTCCGCTAACCCAGAAATAGTACCTCGGCTTAAGAACTTTGCTTCAGGATGAGAACAGAAATCGTGCTCCGGCGGCACGACAACAGCAGGAGGCCCCATTAGCTAAAGTGGTGCTTATGGTTAAGAACAGTTTCAGGTTAAGAACGGACCTCCGGAACGAATTAAGTACTTAACCTGAGGTACCACTGTAGACAGGAGTGTGTGCATACATACATACATACATACATGCATGCATACATCTATGCTTGATACTGGGAGATTATGGCATAGTTTAGATTTAGAAGGCGGAATAGGGAGGAGGGAAGCAGGGACAATGGACTGTGGGATCCTTGCAAACCTTTTCTGCTATTGACAGGTGGAGCCTGACTGGCTGCCTGACTCTATTCAGCTCTGGGAGGAGTGACTTTTTAAACTCAGCAGGGAATTCCTCACAGCTAGCCAGCAGCTCAGATACTAACCAGCAAGCATGCTGTCCTGGCTCAAGCTATGTCTTTCACTTTCACTCTTCCGGTTTTTCCTAGGGCCAGTTATCACAAGTCTACAAAACACACAAAAAAGCATTGTAAAAGCTTCTAAAAACAGTTAAAAATATCATCTCTGCCAGGAACAGTATGGTTCAGCCATCAAATGCCTGGGTATGCCCTTCGGCATTAGGTACACTTGTTTTGCATTGATCCAAATGGGGTTTTCATAACATAGTAGCCAATGAGCCAAGTAAGCGAGCCACTTCCATGGAGTGTTATTAAGCTTTTTATTTATTAATGCACATTCTGCTTAAAGCCAAAATAGGCTTCTGAGCAGTTTATGAAATGTAAAAGCCTCTTAATGTAAATATTAAAATATAAGCATCCATAATTAATGCATAAGAAAAGATATCCATAAAAACATTGCAGTATAAACACTCATACTTAAAATACACAGTGAAATAATCTCTTTAAAACAGGCATAGGCAAACTCGGCCCTCCAGATGTTTTGGGACAACAGTTCCTATCATCCCTGACCACTTGTCCTGTTAGCTAGGGATGATGGGAGGTGTAGTCCCAAAACATCTGGAGGGCTGAGTTTGCCTATGCCTGCTTTAAAGCATTAAGCCAGGGGTGGGGAACCTCTGGCCCACAGGACAAATTTGGCCTGCCAGGCCTCCCCTGTTGATGTACAAGGCTGTTCCCCCCCCCCAATCCACACCCACCTGTCATATGTGGCATCAGCTGTGGGGCAAGTAGAGACATGATTGCTTTCTCTGCAGAAGGCAATATTGATACCCCCTCTCATTGGCTGATGTGTCCAGGGTTCAATGCTGCTTGGTGACTCTATCCCTGGCCAATATTGACAGAAGAGTGAGGCACCATAATGACATCAAAGAGGCCATAGAGATGCGGGAGATAAAGATCTGACCTACAGGGCCAAAAAGTTCCCCTACTTCTCCCCTAAAACCTCGGTTTCAAAATATTATATTCTACAGCTCAGACATGACTTTAGGTACGCATGGAGAGCTTTCCAGCGAGCACGTTTTACATAGCTTGCACTCTTCCCAAGCATTAGCACCTTGTGCCTAGGGATTGACTGGGAAGCAGTTAATGCTTTGGCAATTTAAGTTAGCAGATGCACTTCACTCCCTTTTAGACCCTTGGATGAGAGACCCATGTAAAAGCAGGACACATAACATGTAATTTTGGTTTCTGCCTCCCCTCCTCTAGACTGCAAACTTTGGGGTAGATTCAAACATTACAACATGGGAGGAGAAGGAGGGGAACTGCACCTGAACTATGTTTCCTTTTGCCAGAGCTGGATGTAAAAGGTTCCTTCCCTCTGCATTTCATCTGCTGTCTGCAGATTACAGAGTGTGTATGGGCCAGTTGTGATTCTGAAAGGGGCTGTATTGGGAACTGCTGGGGCTTGAACCAGGAGCTTTTGGGGGCTGTGTGCAGCTACCCTGTGTGGTGAGCCAGTGAGTTGCAGCCCCTTGTTTTGTTTCCTCAGCAGTGGCGTATTGGCAAATTCAGAAGTGCAGAGTTCCTTCATGATTGTCACAGCCACACCCCCTTCTAAGGTTCTACTGCTATAATTATACAATAATAATTAGGGATGCACCACAATGATCCATGTATTGTCTTTCAGCTAGATCTGCTATTTTTTTGTGCATAGGCATGGGCAAATGATTTGGAATGCTCCAGTATCTTATTTCAAAGTTTTATTCTTGATGTTCCATTGCACGTAACAGAACCTGCACAGCATTCTCTAGAAACTGAAGTACCCTGTGTTTTAGTGTCCCCAAATTCTTAGCTGTAGAGCATATAGAACACCTCCTCCTTGGTGTTCTCCATGAGAGCCTTCACCAGAGTGACCCTACGGCTCAATCCTCAGTGGCTGACTAATCCCCTTTCACTCTTGCTCCAGCCAGCACAACAGGTAAGAAGACCTTCTCAGTGGCTAAAAAGGACCATTACATGTCACTTGGGTGGCTGTAGGACAGTGTTTCCCAAATGGGGGCCCCCAGGATATTCTGAGGGGGCCACAGGTGAAAATCACCTAAATGGGGGGCCACAGCTGCCCCCTGCCCTCCCAGATATGCCTATAGGGGGCTACAGGAAGGAAACAAGGTTGGAAGGGTGCATGGTCAGAAAAAGGTTGGGAAACACTGCTCTAGGACGCTGGAGACAAGGATCCTGCTGCAGAAATAGGACACCCCCCCCAACCCCAGACCACTACACTTCTGATTGTCGGGTCCTGGACTGACCTCATCTATCTAGGCTGGATATTCAATCCTTCCAGAAGTCGTCTTCTCCCAGTTTATCAGCTCTGTTCTTTTAGTTATCCTTGGGTGCTGACATCTGGCTTGGTTCTCAATCCTGCTTCCTAAATTGCTCTCCCGTCCTGACTTCTGGATTGCTCCATGATCATGCCTGCTTTCGATTTGTCCTTCGGCCCTGGCTATAGGCTTGTTTCATGGTTCGTGGTTTCCTAGCTTCTGCCTCCCCCTCAGACTGCAGCCCTGTCACACACTGAGGCTTACTCCAGTTACCAGTAGTACCAGTAACAGCACTGATTGCACCACCATCGTTCTGTTGGGTGCCAGTTTGAAACCATTTCCCTTTGTTTCTGTCATAGGATAGGATGACAAAATGGCAAGACAAAGACGCGTTTCTGCACATTTAAAAGTTTAGAAGAGGGTTTGTTTTTTTCAGGTGCAGGTTTTCTCACCCTGCATGGCTAATTCCAACTACCAATATTCCCTCTGTGACCTAAGGGGCTGAAAGCCCCCATTGCATCTGGTCATTCTAGTGAGGAGGACCAGTGGAAATACTTTAAAGGGGGGGAAGAGATGATTAGCTTTAATTAAATGCAACAGAAGGGTTTAGGAGGCAAGTCCTTTCCTCCGGGGCAGGAGGGGTAGAAGAGCTTTCAATGGAGTCTTTAAGTGGGGTGTGTGTCTGACTCTCATTCGAGTTCCTTCTGCTGTGTGCCTGCAATGTCTTCCCAGGCTGGTGCCTTGGACAGGGCCTTTTTGCCAGCTGAGCAGGTCAGGGAGATGAAAGCATGCCTTTGTAGGCCTGCCCCAGGTTCCTAGGCGACGGACATCACTTCACACTGGCACAGAACAATGGCCAGCCCTGGTCCCTTGGAGTTGTCTCTAGCTGATGTCACCATCTATCATGGCCATCATACTTAGGGGAGGGGAGCAAGCGCGCACACACAAGGAGGACTGCTTTCAAGTCCCCCGAAGGAGCGTGCCTGCTGCCTCCACCCGTCCACAATCTACCTCCCACTCTCAGGGCTGGGAGCAGGGTGGAAAGCATGTGAACAAGGCTCTGACAGTACCATAATGTAGACTTCTCAGTCTCGAATGACTGGGTTTTTACATTGCATTCTTAAACACACACTTCCTTGGGAGTAAGCTCCAGAATAGGGACTTATGTATAGTATTTGAAATACGTATGCACCACCTTTGACAGTGAACTCGTTCAAGTCAGCTTCCAATTCACACACAACACACACAGAAATGTTATGCGATCCAAAATACTGGCAGTTAAACACAAGGAGACTAGCAGCTAATGTGAGACAGCGTGATGAAAGTGTTGGACTATGACTTGAGAGAACAGGGTTCAAATCCACACTGAGATAATGAAGCTTGCTAGATGACCTTAGGACTCAGTCACTGTCTCTTGGCTTAGCCTACCTCGCAGGTTTGTTGTGAGAATAAAATGGGGAAGACGAGGAGGAGGACCATGTATAAGGAAAGGTGGGATATAATAAATAAGTCAACCAACCAACCCAACCCAGAATGATTAAAAGATGATAAAGCTCAGCAGTGGAACCAGACCAATAGTTAAAAACTCAACTCTTAAGAGAAAGCCAGCAATAACAGGCGAGTTTTCAAATATTTCTAAAAGGCATACAGTGGTGTGGTCTGGTGGAGCCCCCTTGGCATTGAGTTCCAGAAGTGTGAGGCTGACACACAGAAAGCCCTCTCTGTATTGTCCATGTCATGAACGACTTCTGGTGGTGGGCAAATGAGAAGGGCCTCGGTTGCTAGTTGAGGGCTGTAAAAGTGGTACTGCTGTAAGCAGTCCTTTGGATAAACTGGACCCAAGTAAGCCCTTTTCAGACTAAGGGCTCTGTTCCCTTCTAGGCTATGGGTCAGAGGTGGATGGGGCCAGAGGCAGAAGTGAGAAGAACAACAAATTTATATTTTATCTTTATGCAGCAGGGTAGTTTCTACATGCATTCATAGTCAAGCAAGAGGTCTTGCCAGAGTTCAAGGACGCATTCCAGTCAGGCAAAAACACTAAAGGAGTGTTAGGTGTTGTACCTGTGGAGAAGGGGTGTGGTTGTGGTGGGAGCTTCAAGGGCCAGGAAGAGAGACCTGAAGAGCTGCGTTTGACCTCAGAACTGTAGTTTCCCACTCCTAATTTAAAGTTTACAACCAGCCTTTTAAACTGGGCCCAGAAGCATGGCAATAAGCAATGCAGCTGGTACTGTAATGGTGCCACACGATCCAACTGTCTGGCTCCCAGGAAAACTCAAGTGACCACATTCTGGACCAGCTGGAGTTTCTGAAACATCTTTAAAGTCCATTCCATTTACAGCAGGCTTCCTCAACCTCGGCCCTCCAGATGGTTTTGGCCTACAACTCCCATAATCCCTAGCTAGCAGGACCAGTGGTCAGGGATGATGGGATTTGTAGTCTCAAAACATCTGGAGGGCCAAGATTGAGGAAGCCTGATTTAGAGCATAGAGCTGTTTTGATGTAGGGTTGCCGTGCTATTAATTTTAGCCACAGCTCAGCCCTGGAATCTGACCCTGGCAGGGCTGTGTGGAATTTCCCCCTGTAAATTTCTGAGTTTTCTTGGAATTCTTGTAGCTTCCCTAGAAATTCCTTAAAAAATGTTTTTTCCTAAGGACAACACCCCCACCCCCCGCTCACACTTTGCTTTGAAATGTCACTTTGGGTGGCAAGGCTGCCCTGGAACACATGAAGCAATAATAAAGAGGTCACGTTTCTGAATGTTCTCTCAGTACCTTGCAACACAAAGTTGAAACCATCTTTACCTATAACATTATAATCCTTTTTAAAGAAATGGTCTTTAAAATGTTCTTAAACACACACACAGCACCACCACCAAAACCACCACCATCATTCTGGTCACCACCATTAACTATGTTGCTAAGATGGTTCTGACCAGAAAGGTGACTTTTTATTATTACCATTCTAACATTATAGTACTAAAATGTTGTAGCATTAACTGGTATGTTTGCAAATATATTGTTGGAAAAGGTTTTCAGTGCTCATTGAAAGATTGATTTTTTAAGAAAAATATAGGCATGGCTGCAAAAAAAATGTCTTATGTCATTGTAATGTCAGGCAATTAACAGGTGGAAGGCGCCCCCCTTGCAAAATGATCCACAGAGATAGGAAGGTCAGGATATGGGCCCAGTAGCTGGATTCTCTTCCCCACTCCTGTTACAGCAAATGTATATGGCCGCTCTTGTGACCTGGACTTTCTCTACCCCCACAGCTATGTCACATCTGCTGATCTGAGTGGAATGGAACAGAATTAATGTACGAAGAGAGCAATGATGATTAGGGCAGCACTAGGGGCAAACCATTTGGAAGCAGTCTTGTCCAGTCAAACTGGTTTTCTATTGGTTTCAAAGTTGAATCAGTGGATGGAGGTCAATGTACAGATTCACAAATGCAGGCAATATGGCCCTGATACAATTTAGTGTGAAAGCACCAAACTCTTAATATAGGGAACCTGCAGTATGGAAATGCCTTGTGACCCGCAGTATACTATTCCATAACAATCCAGTATGGCCCAGGCTGTAAATTGTAGCATCACATCATCTTGCACTCCATAGATAGCATGATGGATGAGTGGGAGGGAGAGATTCTTTCTCTCCTTAATCCTTGAGGCACCTCACTGAACACACACTGGATTGAGCTCAGATGAGAGAAGATGGGCGAAAGAAAAGCTGCCCTAAAACCCTGGAAGAATTTGTGAGCCTCTCACTGCTAATCCAAGCTGAAGATCAGGAAAGCCAGTGGAATAACTTGTTGATCTTTTTGTTATTTTTATTTTGCATGTGCCTGAGTAAAATTAGTTCCCATAAAAGTGAGGAGTTGTCAGCGCGGACTTTAGAGGCAGGCACGGGGCAGACAGCTGTTATGCAGAGCTTGCAAGACAAAGCCCAGCTGATGCCCCTCAGTCCTGCCCTAAAACATCCCCTGCTTTTTCCACCCCCAGCCCTTCTCTCTATAAAACATTTGCTAGAGCTACCCTCTGTTGCTGCAGGCTTCTCCCTTCTCCATGGATAGGCTGTTCCTATAACTATGATTCAGCATTGCTATTTAGTACTACTAGAGATGCCTGAACAGCCTATTGTTCACCCTGAAAGCAGCAAATAGCAGGGCTGCATTATGGTCAATCCTGCTCATGAGCATTTTGTGAAGAAAATAGATACAGTCATACCTTGGTTCTCAAACGGAATACGTTCCGGAAGTCCATTTGACTTCCGAAAATGTTCGAAAACCAAGGTGCAGCTTCCAGTTGGCTGCAGGAGCTTCCTGCACTTAATTGGAAGCCGTGTAAACTGCATTAGACGTTCGGCTTCCCAAAAACGTTTGCAAACAGGAACACTCAGTTCCGGGTTTGTGGCATTTGGGAGCCAATACGTTCGAGTTGCAAGGTGTTTCAGAACCAAGGTATGACTGTATATAGATCACCCATGTGGGGTGATTAATAAAAGAATTGGCTGGCTCTCTAGATCCAAAGCACAGGGTAAACCTTTTAAATATCCTGTTCTGAGTTGCTACCAGAGCTTCCCCGGTTCTACCCCTTTAGCACTGAACAGACCACACATCCCCAAAAGTTTTAAAAATGCCTTACTTACAAAGTTCCAAAAGCCAGGTTCATGCATTCATCCATGCAGCAGCAAATAAACACAGGCAGATAAATCCTAGGATACAAAATATGGTGAAATAGCTCTAATCATGTGGTTTGAGCAAGCTCAGGCATGTCCTATCACATGGTGAAAGAGAACAAAAAGGAAGGAAACTTTACTTACTTACATCCAGGTGAGGGATGTGACCTAGCTGAATCTAAGAATACAGATCTGTGGTCTCAACACCTTCATACATTAACTACCCCCAAGTTTGCTAGGTATAAAGGTAAAAGAGTCTGCAGTTGCGGCGCTCATCTCGCTTTACTGGCCAAGGGAGCCAGTGTACAGCTTCCAGGTCATGCGGCCAGCATGACTAAGCCGCTTCTGGCGAACCAGAGCAGCGCATGGAAATGCCGTTTACCTTCCCACCATAGTGGTACCTATTTATCTACTTGCACTTTGACGTGCTTTCGAACCGCAGCATCCCTAACCATACCCACTTCTCTAGCCACCATCCCATTTTGAGATCCTATTCAGTTTCACTATCTGCCAACATGCGAAATTTGGCCATTAGCCACCAAAATAAAAAATATAGATGTGCATTCACCAGTGGTGCTAAAAGCAACTTGAATGCCTCTTCTTACAAGTGCTTGTTTGTATGCCATTGATTTAAAATATTTATTTTTAAATATTTGTCTAGGCATGGCAGCCCTGCAGCATATGATCTCACTTGATGGATACAACACAAATTAAAACATTAAAACCATGCACATGCAATTGATAAAAGATCAGGTAAAAATACAACATTGTTCTTAAAAACCCATAAAAAGAGGTGGCGATAGAACCCATAAGATATCTCACCTTCCACCCAA
Source organism: Podarcis raffonei (assembly GCF_027172205.1). Lineage (NCBI taxonomy): Eukaryota > Metazoa > Chordata > Lepidosauria > Squamata > Lacertidae > Podarcis > Podarcis raffonei. The sequence goes on along the minus strand of NC_070615.1, from coordinate 36,678,446 downwards.
AACAAGTCGACAGAGGCTCTTACTTGTATATTCAGGCCAGTAATGGTACAGGTTCAACAGCAGACATAGCAGTAGGAGTCAAGATTAGGAGCCAGGCAAGTATTTCAGAACTGAGCAGAAGCAGCAAAGATGTCCTAACAAGTTTCCACACCGCTCTGCATTTCAAGAGGAGGCATGGCAAACCTACCAGCAAGGCTCATATGCCTTGCAAGAATGCCAGGTTTGTAAATGCACTCCATTTGGATGGTTGGCTCTGTTTCCCTCTACAGAGACTGAGCCTGGATATTGGCAACAAGGCTGTACCCTACCTTTCTGGCTCTTTGTTCAGCCTCTGCCACCTATGGCTCAGCCATCCCCAGCTGGTGGCCAGTGTCCTCCTCAGCCCCCAATGAGGCTCTCCACTCCACAGGAGGGGCAGAACTTCCATTCCTCATTCCCACACTTTGCCCTGCCCCTTCTGCTTCCTCCCTCACTAGTCTGAGCCTGCCAATCCATGCCTGATCCTGACAGGACTGTGGAGCTTGTGTCATAAGAGCTACAAAGGAGGCTCCTAACTTTACACCTGTAAACACTAGCACTAGTCTCCTACAAAAACCTGAAGGTTTCAGTGCCAGGTCTGACTGGCACTGAAAACAACAAAATCTAGGCTTATCTTGCTTTCTGGGGGAAGGCATGTGGTGTGCCGCCACAGAGAAAGTTTTGATTTTCCAAATTTATAAACAAACAAACACACATAAATCCTAACTGTAATTATTCCACTATTATTAACATTGTTAGGTGACTTCTTCAAATCCCCCCGGCTGAATTTCAATGTATATCATTGTAACAGTTTTCCAAGACTAATTTCTCATAAAATTTACTTAGTAAATTAACTTCTTTCTTACTTTTCATATAAACTTTAAACATATTATTATATAAAATCACATATTTAAATCCTAAGCCAATCTGGTATTTGCAAGTATTTCTGTTTAAATTATCTTAGCATATTTAACTAAATATTCTTTAAATTTCATCCATTCTTCCTGGTACTCCTCCTCCTTCTGGCCGCAGACTCTTCCGGTCAGGTCAGCTAGCTCGCAAAAGTCCATCATCTTCATCTGCCATTCCTCCACTGTTGGCACTTCTTGTGTTTTCCAATTCTTGGCTAACAAAATCCTTGCAGCAGTTGTGGCATACAAAAACAATCTAACATCTTTCTTGGGCAATTCCGGACCTATTATTCCAAGAAGGAAGGCCTCTGGTTTCTAAATAAATGTATATTTCAACATTTTTTTCAATTCATTATAAATCTTCTCCCAGAAGTCTTTCACCTTGGGGCAGGTCCACCACATATGATAAAAGGTACCTTCTTTTTCTTTACATTTCCAACACAGATTATCACTATTGTGATAAATCTTTGCTAATTTTACAGGAGTTAAGTACCATCTATACATCATTTTCATAATATTTTCCTTTAACACCGAACATGCAGTGAACTTAACCCCTTTCCTCCACAACCTTTCCCAGTCTTCAAACATTATGTTATGTCCAACATCTCTTGCCCAATCTATCATCACAGATTTAGCTTGTTCGTCCTTTGTATGCCACTCCAACAATAGATTATACATTTTAGATAAATTTTAACTTTAGAATCTAACAACTCTGTTTCCAACTTGGTTTTTTCTGATGCAAAACCATTTTTCTTATCTAATTTATACAATTCATTGAACTGATGGTAATGTAACCAATTTATTTTATCTTTAATTTGATCAAATGGTTTTAATTTAAATCCTTTTTTCTCTTCCAGTAATAGATCTGAATATCTCAACCAATTAGTGTCCATATTTAACTTTTTCTGGGCCTTTGCCTCCATTGGCGAAAGCCATCTGGGTGTTTTCCTTTCTAAAAGACCTTTGTATTTTATCCAAACATTATATAAGGGTTTTCTAATTACATGATTTTTAAAACCATTATGGGCCTTGAAGATTGAATAGAACTGTGAATACTATCTGGACAGAACTGTGAACATTAAAGCAGCAGCAAGAGAGATGTTTGGATCCCTTTCTGAGCTCGAAGCATAGGTACCCCCAACAAAAATTTAAAAATTTGGCTGTGTAATTTGGAACTAATGTGATTTGATTGGTTTGTTAATAAAAATTATATTTTAAAAAAAAACATTATGGGCCTTTATCTTGTCATACCACAGAGAAAGTTTTGTCTTGCCTCCCTGCATATTGCACATCTCCTTTTGGTGCTACAGCAAGAATACAAGTACATGCAAGAGTTGTGTTAACATTTAACATTTGGACATGCATCAGATTATAGGCAGGGGAAGTGTGTGAAATTATCCTCGGGGCTGAACTTCACATTACTAGAACTTCACATTACTAGATCCTCGGGGCTGAACTTCACATTACTAGAGTGGCAGGAAGTGAAAGGATTTAGTAGCCCTTCTCCTGTGGCGCTAAAGTATGAAAGTTCAAGATGATTACCATAGGCTATGTCCAACATTTTCAGGCTACTAGCACAAAGGCTGTTGTGCTAGTCGATAGATGAGTTGTAATGTTGCATAAGAGGAATCCAGCGCAACATTTGTGATAGCAGAAACTCATTCCACAACAGATTGTAATTTCTTGTGCAACAACATTCACCTGGAGTTAAACATTTCACCAGTGAGTCACACATACCATGACGTGGCTTTAACTTAGCTCTAAATTGGATACAACCCTGTGTCTATTCTTTTCACTACTTGTTAAACCCTGAAATAAGCTTTGTGGATGTCTACAACAAAGGCAGATGTACACCCCTTTTTTGCACTCTTTCCCCTTCTCCAAATACATCAGATTTGTAGAAGGCAACCTCTAGCAGGGCTGCCCTTCTGAATGGGCCTGATGTGGTGGCAGATTTGGGTCACAACCAAAGGGCAGCATATTACAAATTATTTAGTTTATTACGTTTTTAACACCATGGGGGTACCAATCAGAATTTCCACCTCAAGCATCACAACATTATAAACGGTTTCTCCACTTTTGAGTTTTGGAATATTCGGTTTTTGGAAGAAGAAATCCTAAACACATAGGTTAAAAAAATGAAAACCCTTAGAAAATGATGCATGTTTCTTTTAACACTGACCACCAACCCAGGAATCTTCCTTTTCTCCTCCTAACTCAAGAGAGACTAGATTGTATTTATTTAATATATATATCTATGGTATTTTTACTCTTCTCTTCGGCCAAGTTGGTTTCCCAAGGGTGACTTAGTCTTTACAACAATAAAATCCATAATATAAAAATTCAAGACAACATGGTGTCCATTTATTGATTTTTGGAAAACAAAATATGAAATTGAAGTTAACAGAGATATTTGCTTTATTGCAATAATGGATACTCCCTTTTAGTATTACACAATTGTGTACATAGGCTGCATATGAATTAGATTAGATGTATATATTTTCCCTGTTGTGTGTGTGTGTTTATACCTGTATAGATTTATATATAGTTAATAAAATGAACTAAAAAATAATTGGCATCTGCCATGTACGGAAGGGCGTGCAATAGACAGATATGCTATTATCAGTGTTCCAGTATGGCTGGCACAGACCTTGTTTGTTTTATTTGAGAACTTGATCTCACAACTTGGCAAATATAAACTGAATTTTGGCATTCTGAAAATGTTAGGGTTGGAGGACTTAAATCGGCTGTGGGTGTAAGGAAGAATAAAAACATACCTTTGGGTTGCAGAAAAAAATATATTTTGAAGTTAACATCCCCAAAACTATTTAGCAATACGTATTGCCAGGATTCTGCTTGTTCACTGCCATGTTATAAAATATCCTCCACCCCATTTTCTTAATATAAAAACAAAAGTAACTATTTTTCATCCAGAATAATCTGTGTTTTAGACACATACGAAGCAAAGATAGCAGCGTTGGTCCATGAGACAAAAAGTCCAGCATCCCACAGTGGGGCCAAAATCTTTATTACAACTGAACAAGATGTCAGGAAAATCGCGTCTATGAAGGAAGATCACAGCATTTGGGATTTTTTACTTTGGAGAAAAGGCAAGTAAGAGACGACCTGATAGAAGTTTATAAAATTATGCATGGCATGGATAGGGAAGTTTTTTATCCCCCTCATAACAAGAGGAGTCATGGACATTCAATGAAGCTGAATGTGGGAAGATTCAGGACAGATTGAAAAAAAGCACTTCTTCGTGAGTGCATAGTTAAACAATGGAAGTTGGTCCCCAGTGAGGCAGTGGTGCCAACCAACCTAGATGGGTTTAAAAGAGAATTAGACAAATGCATGAAGGAGAGGGCTATCAATGGCGACTAATAATGGTGGCTATGTATGGAAAGGGAAATTGTTTTTTGTGGGTTTCCCACAGGCACCTGGTTAGTCACTGTGAGAACAAGATGCTGGACTTAATGGGCCATTGGCCTGATTCAGCAGGCTATTCTTATACAATATCTATTCACATATAGGCCCCACTGAGTTCAGCCTACTCCCAGCTAAGTGTGCATAGGATTGTCAGCTTGATCTGTTAGCTAATTTGAAGTAGGTTTTTTTAAAAAAACAAACAAAAACAAAACTCATTGCATTTATTATTTCCTTTTGATACAGCCAAACTACAGGGTGAGTCTTTTAGAAGAGGCCCTGTGGAACATGTGTACTCTGCATCCACAGGGCCTCTTTTAAAGGACTCACCCTGTATAATAACGTTTTTGGGGGAGGAAGAATGGTATCAGGCAAAGCTCTCTGAGACGGATACCTTGTTCAGCCAATCAGAATCTGAGAAGAAGCAGAGAGAGCCAATTGGAAGCAGACCTGTCTTAAGTCCCAGCCTTCGTGTGCTGTGGTGATTCTGAGGGGAAATTCCTGAGAGGGGAAATCTGCTCTGGAACCTTCCGTATGAAAAAGCCATTTGGTGCCTTTCTGAGGGAAAAGAAAATTGTGGCTGTGGTGAAGGGAGGGCAGCTCACAGTGCCTGGAAGCAGTTAGGCTTGTGTATCCACAGCACTGGCCAGAAGAGGAATGACCTCTGAGTAGAGGGGAGAAACGCCATGGCGCACCTGTAGCAGCAAAACCAGAGGGCTTCATCTGCCCCAATAAAACAAGCCTCTCCTGTCTCGGTCTCTACAGCCACAACCAGTGCTGTAACTCTCAAACGGTTTGACTTTACTCCCGAAGGGGCACTCTTGCATGGTCTCCTGAAGCAGACGGATGCCAACAGCACAAACCCAGAGGCAAAGGGGAACAGTCCCTTTGGGGAAGATAATTGAAATGGGGCCTACCAGTTTTGCATGGCCCTGCTTCTATCCAGGGGAGAAGTGTGCGACAGACCAGGAGGGAGAGAACTTGCCAGTCGGGCCTGTGTCTCTGCCAGGGTCCTACACGCGAGTAGGACGAGCCTAACACTTGCACTGTTTGGATTCCGTTCTTGGACCGAGGTAAAGTTCGCAACTGGGACACTGCTAGCGGTTTTGCAGAGTTCATAAACCGAATAGTTTGTGAATGCGGCTGTTCTTAAACCGAGGTACCGCTGTATATTGCAGCCATGTAATATGTTTCAGTGCTATGGAAAAACCCTTGTTTTGGAGATTGTTTATATGGATAAGCCCTGACTTTGCTCCACACATCTGTGTGGAGATGAATTCAAGTAGCTTAAAAATTCTGTCAGGTTCATGGTGTGTGAGAACATGAGAAGTGCCTGATGAGCAGAACTGCTTCTACTTTTTGCATAGCAAGACATCCAATTTCAGTCCTTGAACAAAGATTCATACACAAAGCCTCACGACAGATATAGATGGTTACAGTGAAAGCTATGGAATATAGAGCCATTGGTGTTTTTTAAACTTAAATCACTTGATCTCCGGCAGTTTCTGCACTAGCAGCTGGTGGATTATATCCTTTTTCTAATGCCCACTACCTCTCAGGTCACTGGCAGGTAATATATTTGAGCATTCATCCTGATTTCTTTGTGGGGAGGTTATACAGCATTGTGTCACTGTCGCTATCCCTCACTTTACAGTGCATTTTCCGATCTGATTATTTTGAGGTGGGTTTGTTGCACAAGAGGACCACAAATCAGTTCTACTAGGAAGCACTTCTTTGATAGTCAACATTTTGCACACTACATTATTTTTGAGAGATAGAAGGTTTGGTGCTTTACAGCAGGAGATGGTGGTTTGAACTTACTTATTCTCTGGACTAGGAAGACAAAGCATTTAAAGTCTTCCTCCGCAGGCTTATGCTCAAATCATTTTTTTAAAGTAACAGGGTGTGTGTGCCATTTTGTAGTAATTATTTTCACATAGTAGCATTATATTCAAATCTAGCTTTGAACATTTGATTGGGTCAGGTGATATAGTAGTTTTTACTCAGAGCTGCCAAATGTTGGTATAAAAGGAGGATGCTGGAATGTACTTTTGCTGATTTGGTGTCTGCTAAAAAGATGTTCAAAGGTGGCAGATCTAAAGCAGCCACTAGCTTATTAGAACAAAGCGTCATGTTGATCTGAAAGCCTGATGTTTCTTCAGAACTCAGCTTCGTTTCAGGGGAATAGAGTAACTCTTGTCGATTGCTGGTTCCAATTTATTCACTACTTGGAGGAGACAATAATCAGGGAAGGAGATAAATAATCTTCAGATGGAACAATTAAATTTAATTGTCTGAAGACTATTTGTCTCCTTCCCTGACTATCGTCTCTGCTGCACGCCTAAATTGAATCCAGCTATCAAGAATATTAAGCTTTGCTTTACTTTGAGACTTGTCTAGCTGCTGAGACCAAAACCCTGAGTTAGGATTAAGTGATCATCGTTGGTCTTAATACAGTTTGAGGTCATTTTGAATCTTTCACCCATGGAATTGCCTGCTTTGCAGACTCAAAATCTTTTTGAAAAACTCGAGGCCCTCCTTGGCTGCTGGGTGCTAGTATGACACAGCTGAAGTCAGAGATTTTACAAACATATGCCAAATAAAAGTCTAGTCCTTGGAAGGCTAGCAACAGAAGCAGACCCAGGGAGTGGATCTGACAAAGTAGATTGTTCCCCAGGTGTTTGGGGTTTGGCCCTGTTCAAATTCAGGTTCTGTCACAGAATCCTTAGTTGGGCCTTGGTGACTAACTAGTACATAACCCCAGTTCCCCAGCTGCAAACTAGAATGAAAATGATCTTGCATAGATGTTTTGAGGATGACTGTGAAAAAAATTGCAAAGTATATCAAATGTAAAATGAGATGGAAATAAATAGTCATTTTAGGACAAAATAGCAACAACCATAAAGTTATTCACTCAAAACAGTTTATAGATTTAATCTCCACAGAATATTGTGATGACCATTAGTTTAGATAGCTTTAGAATGAGTATTAGATAAATTAATAAAGGAATTAACCATGTCAGCTACTAATTGAACCTCAGTCTTCACATTTAGATTTCTAGTTGGAACTCTTCTTTAATATCTCTGCAGTTAACAGAAAATAGGAGAACTAGGACCACTAAATACAAGGCACACATAAACCCCCTTCTACCCATTCAACCCCTAGTCAACATGAAAAGTGCTATCTAATATTAGTACTAAATACATCAGAAGCACTAGATGCCAGGATGCTAGCTTTTTACACAGGCCTTCTTCACTTATTAAATATTAATAACTTGGAAAAGTACAGCAAAATGGTTGCCAGTGCTGTGCTTCCAAGAGGCTGTAGCACTGCTTGTGGTGGTGCTATGGATTGCAGAGTTGAACGCAGTTTCCCACACAACCTGCCCCTTGAGACCCTGAAAATAGGAGTATTGTTTTTAATTACATTTTAACCTGATCTGATATCATGTAATGGGAGACAATAAATGAGTGAATGAATGAGGCTATGATCCAAATCTTAAAAAATATAACATGCAAAGCCATCCACAGACTTTTAGTTTTACCTAGGTTAAAATTGTTGGAGGTGTCTATGCTCCTGAAGCAAAATGGGTATAATTTTAGATCACCAGTACCATTCAATGCTCTAACTAGGAACACTGGATTACACAAGCAGTTCTTGCCCTTTACAGCACAAATACTAGACAATCTATTAAGCCTAATCTTTCAGAGTGAGTAATGGGCTGGATGAGAACCAATAAACTGAAGCTTAATCCAGACAAGACTAAGGCACTATTTATAGGTGGTTCCCTAGACTGGATCATCATCATCATCATCATCATCATCATCATCATCATTTATACCCCATCCATCTGGCTGGGTTTCCCTAGCCACTCTGGGCGGCTTCCAACAAAACACTAAAATACAATAACCTATTAAACATTAAAAGCTTCCCTAAACACAGCTGCCTTCAGATGTCTTCTAAAAGTTTCGCAGCTTTTTTTCTCTTTGACATCTGGTGGGAGGTTGTTCCACAGGGCGGGTGCCACTACCAAGAAGGCCCTCTGTCTGGTTCCCTGTAACTTGGCTTCTTGTAGTGAGGGAACCGCCAGAAGGCCCTCGGCGCTGGACCTCAGTGTCCGGGCAGAACGGGATGAATGCGATGTGGCATACTCTGGATGGAGTTATGCTATCTCTGATGGAGAAGGTATGTAGCATGGAGTACTTCTGTATCCATTACTGTTGCTTGAGGCCCATGGCCTTCGTGGTATGGATTGCCCTCCATCAGCCATAACTTGTGATACAGCTGTGCTAGGACAGCTACTTCTGTTGTCTGCTCTGGTAACCTTAGGGTGGAGGACTGCAGTGTGTTATAAATTGGGCTGCTTATGAAGATAGGTTGGAAACTGCATCTGGTGCAGAATTCTGTGGCCAGATCATTGACCAGAGTATGATGGTCTAAACATATACTGTAACCCCAATACTGACATGACTGCACTGGCTAGTTTCCGGGCTCAATTCAAAATGCTGGTTTTGAGCTATAAAGCCTTAAGTGCTTCAGAAAGTGGTCCCCTTGGCATACCTCGGTTACCTTGTGCACTTAGCAAAAAGCTGTATCCCCCCCCCCCCCGTCCCTTGCATCCTTGGCAAGGAGTTGTATTGGCACTTCCGAAGCCGTGAGAGCCCATAGACCAGAAACACAAAAGGTTGCTCCTTCATCTATTTTTGTGCTCTGCCATTGACTGCCTCCGCTGCCATCAGGGTCGGGTCTGCAATGTTTTGCTTCCCACCCACCCCATTGGTCCATCCTGCCTTCCTCCCCTCGCTGTTTTCCTTCCTAGCCACTCCGAGCCAGAGTGAAGAGGCACAATTTTTGCACTCTCCTGGGCCTACACCCTTGGCAAGGGCCAACCTAGCCAACCCCTAGGTACACCACTGCTCCCCCACTTGTGGAATGCTCTCCCCAAGCAGTCATACCTGACCCCATCTTTATTCAGTTTTAGGCACCATGTGAATACTTCTCTCTTTACCCAGACCTTTGGCCCTTAGTTAAGGGGTGGCATTGTTGCCTCATTTAGTGGGAAAGTAACCTGCTTTTTTCCATATAGCTGTATTTTTTGGTTTTTATTGTTGTACTTGATCAGTTTTAATGTAAGCTGCTTTGGGTTATTCCATAAGAAGAGTGACTGGCAAATATAATAAATAATAAAAAAACACTATAATGCTGCACATGGTTTAGATTGCAACTGAGCAGCCAAAATTTTGACCCCATCGTTCATAAATTAAAACCAATGAGATAGAAGAAAACAAAAGTGTTATGGTTCTTCTGATGCACACACCCCATTCATTTCATTACGGGGATCTTTGCACACAGATGTTTCTTCCATAGCAATTAATCTTAGGGCAGGAGAGCTGTGTGTGCCTTTGAGAACTCCCACATCTGCACAAAGTGGGTTCTCATACTCTGATTCAAGTTCGTATTTGCATCCTCCCCTTGCTTCCATTTCTTCCATAGAAACTACAGTGGTACCCCGGGTTACATACGCTTCAGGTTACAGACTCCGCTAAATCAGAAATAGTACCTCGGGTTAAGAACTTTGCTTCAGGATGAGAACAGAAATCGTGCTCCGGCGGCAGCGAGAGGCCCCATTAGCTAAAGTGGTGCTTCAGGTTAAGAACAGTTTCAGGTTAAGAACGGACCTCCAGAATGAATTAAGTACTTAACCCGAGGTACCACTGTATAAGAAACCTGACTTTAGCTCCAGCTTGCCCTATAAACTTAGTGTAGGAAAATTATTTCCAAGGAAGACCCATGACCTGTCAGAACTCTGCTGCTAAAACCAGCTGCCACAGGATACTCTGGAAGAAGTATTCCCTGGGTTATTTCAGTACTGAACAATGTAGTTCTGAAGCAATCTAAACTAGTAAAATTGCTTTTGATCTTGAATTCCCATTTTTCATACATTTTTCTATTCCTATATTGACCACTGTTCCTGTATTGCAGCCTTATAAATAAGTTCTCAAAAGTTATTAGCTTGCAAAGAGAAAAGAAAATACTAGTCTGCTGGGGTTTGCAGAAGAGACAACAGCCAATTGGATTTATTTGCTGGACAGGGGGGAGGCGTCTTTCCTCCCTTGGCAACGTGTGTAGATTCTATGCTGAGTGCAGAGGAGCTTCATCCTTTCTCTTCCTGCCTGATGATTTGTCTGTATGCAATAGTAATGTCACCTGTGGCTGTCAGACTAGTATTTTAATACAAGACTGTGCTACTGAATATTAACCACATTCCATAAAAGAGCATTTCAAAGTTCAGTGCTGGTTTAATTGACATAACTTATATTGTGCAGCAATGAGGCTGAAATGACCCTAAAAATAAAACAGCAAACAGTCCGTAAAAATATACATACTTAATTTCATAACGATTCTGATCTTATTTTATCTCTCTTTTTCTTCTTAAGGCGGTGGAGGTTCCAGCATTTCAAACAGCTTAAGAGACAGTGTGAATTCCTCATGCAGGTGCTATCAATTAATGCCTTCATTAAACACCAAGATCAAAGCCATCCACAGATGGAGCATGATGGAAAGAGAGGCTGCTGAGCCCCATAATGTCACCCACCAATGCTCACAATTTCAAAAGAATTTGACTGGGAGGACACCAGTTAGACTTGGAAGATGGAGCATATTAATAATATAGAAGCCAGTAAAGAGAAATAACGTTTGTCCAGCATTTCAGGTCTGTTTTCCATGTTGACTTTCCCCTAGTATCATCAGGGATGTACATATGGTATGGAGGAATAATAAAAGTAATAAAATAATAAAAGACCCCTTGAATAGATACTGTAATAATTTTCACGACCCAAGTGCATATCAATAAAATCCCTGCTCATGATATAGCAACCTTGAATGTTGTATATTGTCGGGGCGGGGGGGGGGGGGAGAGTAGAAAAGCAGCAGACATGCAAGGGTAAAGAGCATTTGCCCATTCTGTTCCTAATAAAGGGGCTGAAGAATTCAGGGGAGATTTGAGATAATTCCAAAACAAAAATGCTTTGAACTCTTTCTACCACTTTATTTTTTAAATCTCCCCACAGATCGGTGAATTGCAGTATTTTTGGCTTGACTTCAGCTATGAAACTATGAAGGGTTAAGATTACCATATTACCTTTGTAATTACCTTCAGTACTTGGAAAATGAACAGATATCCTTACATGCTGAGGATTCTTCCCTAGTGGATGGGTGTTCTGGGTAGTGGCCAATCAGGTAGAGACATTGTGTTGGTTTGTGATGGGCTTGAATACTGTATTATTTATTAGCATTACTATTACTACTTCATGTATGCACCACGTTATGGTTAAGGTCTCAAGACGACTTGCATAATAAATACTATGAAAATGTACAATAATAACTAAATAATAACTAAATGAAACACCTCCCTGCCCAGTATACATTTGCTGACATTAAATAACCACAAATGATCCCCATAAAACAAGCAGCTAAAAACTATCCTTTGAGTGAGAGACAGCTATCAGCATTCCAATACTTGGGTGTATGAAACTGCTTTAGCCTGGCACTGAAAAGACTTGGGGCCAGGTGCATAGTAACTTTTTTGCCTGTTGTGTATGTTGCAGATGTCACTTGTCATTTAGCCTTGTATACAGTGCTGGGCAAGAGTCAATACTTGCAGTGCATGCTGGTTGGAATGATGCTGAAAAATGTAGTCACATGTTCATGGAAGCAAAATTTGCTAGGCAAGAAGTTTCAGGAACTTCAAAGGTAACTTTCTCTGAAATGCTACCACTCCATGCACTGGGCCAGCTAGACAGGCAAAGTCAAGGAGTTCCAGTGCTCACCTGAGATCTGGTGAGAGAGGAGTTTAGAACTAGTAGGGACTGAGGAATGTTTTGAGGCAAGCCTGGCCTGCAAAAAGGAGACAGGATTCACTGGAACCAAGCAGAATCAGACTCTTGGTGCTTAAAATAACAATAAGGTAGAAAAGCAGCATTTAACTGCTGAGGAAAAAGCAACTGGGGAGCATTTGGTTTGGGATAAATTGTCTCTAAGATATGAGGGTGTAAATGTTTGATTGTCCAGATGGAGGTGGGATAGAGCTAGGCAATGGAAGTACAGGAAACACAATAGCCATTCAGTGAGGCTAAAGTGCTGTAGCAAAAGATGCACATGTCAGAGACATTTGGAGAGACATAATGATGTATAGATATTTATGTGCTAATGCTAGAAGCCTCTGAGGCAAGCTGAGCAAGCTGGACTGTTTGGTTTTAAAGGAGAGCATAGTTATAGTGAGCATAACAGAAACCTGGTGGAATGGATGGAAGCAGTGGGGCTTGGATATCACTGGATACAAACTCCGTACTGTTTCTATGACAGCCTAGTTCAGAAGGAAATATGCTAAGAAAATGCTTACCTTTCTACTGTTCAGCTGTGACCACATTTTTTCAGATTACTGTCCTGATGAAAACCTCATTCTCCAAACCTTTTGATGGCAGCTCAAAGTACAGAATAGCCTTTACTAATACATAGCTTAAGATCTTTGAGATCTCAGTTCTTATGGTGACATCCAAACAAACATTGATAATGTAAGTTTTGTAGTCTGAGGCAAATGAAGAAAAAGTATTTTAATGCATTTCCTGAAGGCTTTTTTCTGTCTTTACCTCCCTCTGAAGAGCCTTAAGTATTATGCAGAAGTTAGGGAGGGAAAGAGAAGTGGGTATAAAGAGTTCTGGCATAGTATTGAACACAGACAAATTTGCCTCTGTCACTTAGCCAGTATCTTCTTGGTGGCATAGCATATATATGTTTGGCTTGCCCTATAATGTAAGGCTTGTCTCAAAACTTTTGTCATAATGAGCCACTGGCTTGCATGCAATTTTACTTATGCTGTCTAGAGCATTCATCCTAGAGTTTATAGGAAAGTTACAGCTATTTTGTATTAGGCAAGTGTTAACCCCCCCCCCCCATTTTCCAGTGTATTTCCTGTCACTTATAAAGTCCAGTGAAATGGGTTTGTTGTGCAAGAATGCCAAAATCAACTTTAATTGTGGAAACCTGAATTTGCTGGTATGTGATTGAATTCCACCTGAAAATATTACCAGTCTAGAAGCATCCTGTATTGTGATGGCCAAAACTGACTGCACCCCTGGGGCCACCCACTCTTTCACAGGAGCGTCCTCGTTTTCATCTGTGAAATTGATGCTACATTTTAAATCCCATAGGAAGGTGACTTTTGCTACCACAAGCTTCCTCAACAGCAACAGCAAACAGGATTTTTCTTTGTTCCTTGCTGAGATGCAGTAACATGAATATTTAGATTCAAGGGGTTCCGATTCTCCCCAGAACAGGATTTTGTTGTGATAAGGAAGCCATGTAGGAGTGGGCCTATTCTTTTGATCTATTTATACCCAATAGCCTATCGTACTCAGAAGAAGAAAAAGGTCATGTTTCTAGATAGGTTGTCAGTGTTCTTATTTCTGGATGGAATGTCAGATGTATGTTTCCATATTAAAATGGAAATAAAAGGATGCCTTTTAAAATATATAGAAGTATGCTGTTTCAAGCTCTTTTGAACAAACAGTAGGATACAAATGCGATAATTTCACATTTGCCAGAAGCTGTTATCTTGGGATTGTTATAACAGCATCTGTCTACAGTTTGAGCCACACACTTTGAGCTATTCACAAGCCAAATGCATTTCCCTGGGGAACTATGAACTCCACTTAACTTTGAAAATAACCATGGTTATTTAAAGAGCCACTGATTCTTATAGTGTTTATTTTCTCACTTGCCACAGCTTCAGGATGACTCTTGAATAAAATAAACAAGTATTAGATGCAGTATTTAGGAGCTGTTTTCATTGAAGGTCTGATAGGCAAGAGAAGAGTATATAACCAGTTTAGTGTCCTTGGGGGCATTCCCTTTTGTCAGTGTTATTAGCATTGCAGGTGAAAAAATCTAACAAGGCCTCCTGCTGACAGTGCCTTGCCTCCTTGTCCTGCAAACCTACTTGAAGGCATCAGCTAAAACCTACTTTCACTGGTAAGGCACTCAGTCGTGGTTCAGAATACATGTGAGATTAAGATCACCCTAGGCATGGTGCACCAGCACGAGGCGTATATATATTGTTTGCACCTGATGAAATCAAAAGGGATAGCAGGTTTACGTCTGTTGTTGTTTGAGAATCCATCACTCCTTTGAGTCATATAATATCAAGACATAGTGTGCTGGGCTGGAACATGCAAGATGCAAGATTGCATGAGAGAAAGATCTGAACAAAGCCTAGGCTGAGAATGGCGCAAGGCAGGTCCATTTTGTGGGGGATAAATGCAGCATCAAGCCAGAAAAGGGTAATCAGCACCACAGATGGAGTTTAGGCATTGTCACAAGTAGGATAATTGAACTAAAGTAATCAAGGGGGAATTCTAGAGTAATGTATACATTGACAGAAGTTAAGAAAAATCAGAATCTCTTGTTGACTGCCTCATTTCTTAATTGCTGCAATAACTGGCACAATGAATGTCTGTTACCAAGTCTCCAACTGGATGATTACACTTTTTGCCATCTCTTGCTATGTAAAAGTTATATTATCCCTGGCCAGTTTGCTGTTTGATCAGTCTCAGACCAGGGTGAGCAGGATAGTGGATTCATGTTACAGGGAGCATATGTTTATGCAAATCTACTTGTTGAGGAGTCCTGTGGTAGGGAACTGATTTCCTCTTATCTGTAACCTGCACAATTGCTGTGGGTTGGAGAGACTCACAAGAACTGTCATTTAATCACTGCTGTTACCCTCTGCTGAGGAGCTATTGCTGTCACAGACCCAATCCACCCATAATAAATCTTTTGAAAGAAGCCATGCCTTGTGTACTCTGGAAGCAGTTGTTTTTGCCTGTTAGGAAGACAAGCCACCCTGAGAGTCAGCAATATCTTCTAGTGAGCACCCCTCCCTCTCCCCTAAGCAATTTTTACCTGGCTGTATGCATGTTGGGGCAGGGGGAGCATCAATTGTCTTTTTTTGGTGTGTCATCACACTGGATTTTAATAAGAAGGCATTCAAATTATGGCAGGGAGAGTCAAAATTGGTTAAAGTGTAGAATTTGGAAACTCCCTGATTGTAATCCTGTCTCTGACACTGACTTGCTTTGCCACTTTAGACAACTCATTTAATGGATTTGTGCTTTAACCTGTCTTCCATCAAGATATAGGAGGAAATAGCTGGATAGTGAGTGCAATAGTAAAATCCAGTGTGGTGACTAAGATGTTGTGTTTGGATACAACTTGATTCAAATTACACCACTCAGCCATGAAGTTTACTGAGTGGCTGTAGGTGCATTACTATTTCTCAGCAGAACCTACCTCATAGGGTTGTGAGGTGAAAACACCACCACTTTGAGCTCCTTGGATGAAGTGCAGGATGTAAATGTGATGTATAAGCACACTTTGATATGGCAATTGAAATGTATGGAATTATTCTACAAACTCGTAGTTTACTTTTGGACCATTGTTCCCATAAGGATTGTTCTGGTGAGCCTTATGTCCTTTCCATAGCTGTTTGGGCTACAAAACAATTTATAAACTGAAAACTAAAGCTGTAACCCAAATAATGTATAAAGCATTTCTGAGCAAGACCACAAATTCATCAGTTTACCCTAGCTGATTTTCTGGTCAGTGCTCTTTGGTGATGTAGGGACTAAATTCTATTTTCTGTGCTCTGCTCTTTGTGCTGCATTAAAGTGTTATTGGATTCACTCAGCGATGCTATTTAAAATAACATTTAAATGCGGATGGCTTCAGGCAACCCTCAAGATGGCAGCATGTGCAGACACTATGGCACCAATCCTGCAGGGAGTTCTGCACAGAGAAACTCCAATGGACCGTTTCAGGACTGGAGCCTAAACTACAAATAAAGAGAGCTTGAGCAATTAAAGGGGATAGGATCAATGTTATTTATATACACACACATATACACAAGCTCCAGTTGCGGGCTGAGCTCATTTTTATAAAAACTTTAATCGTGCTTGGAAGAAAGGAGACTTGTCAGTTTCCCTGTATGATTATGATTGGTTTCATTTTCTCATCCTTCTGCTCAAGGCCTACTGGCTGTTTTTTTCTGCTCTGAATTCCAGCATTGCAAAAGAGGATCCAGCTCTCTGTCCATGATCTGTTCCTTGCAGATTTAAATACAACAGACTTAACAACCCTATTTCCATGCTTGTGCATGGACAGGCATTATTTTTCTAGGAAAGCAACCACATCCTTCAGAACTTACACTTCAGAATTATCTCAGTGACATCGTTTGAAGACATTCATGAAAACAGCATCATGGCACAAGAAGGAAAGATGGGATCACTCTCAGCAGCACAGCCATGTTTACTACAGACCACAGTTTTGATAATAGTTGCAGCTAACAAAGAGGCTTAGCAGCCAACAAAACATCATGCTATTGGATGTACAAGATCAGCCAATCACAGTCATAGTAACAAAACACCAACAAAGGAGAGGAAAGGAAAAGTTAAGAACTAAAGTGTTGTCACAACCAATGCCTTGAAGCACACCTATGATAGCAAAGTCAAATTTCGCATGTCTGATTTCTTTTTTTGCTTTTAAAATGAAAGGGAACATTGTACTTACCACAGATTTCTGCTCATTTACAAGTGCAGAGACTTGTCTCTGTATCTGGGATAGCACCTACTCCTGGTAGGAAGACAGGTTCAACCTTTGATCTCACTAAGGGAAGGAGTTCCCTGCTTCCCCCCTTCAAGAACAAATATGGAGACTTAGGGAAAAAGTATTACCACAACCATGCAAAACCAAACAAAGAGAACTGAAGAGTAAAGAGACAGGGCAACTCTATATGGACATTTGTAGTTTCCCCTTATGTGCTTTTGAATACATCACTGTCAGAAGCTCAATCCTAAGTAGGTAGAGCAGCCTCCCTACTTTTAGAAGAATGAGAGTTTATAGTAAGTAATTTCTCTCTCTCTCCCCCTCAGGAATACAGAGACATGCCTCTCTATCTGGGATGCAGAAAAGCTGTAATCTCCTCTGAGTGGACTTATAGTTTGTTTTCGGCATACTTCATGAAATTAGCACCCTCTGCAGAACATTTTGTCCAAAGTCAGCAGCAGCTGAGGACAAAGACCCTCTTTATAATGTCTGGTAAACATGTGGACCAATGATCAGACTGCAGTTCTGCAAATCACTTCCAAGGGGGATTGCCCCCAAATACTATAGCAGGTGGTGCTCCTCATAAAATGAGAAGTAATTTGAGATGGTATAATTTTTCCCAGTGCCTTCAAAGCTCCAGTAATGGCACCAAGCAATCTAGACAAAGTACCAATGACTATTGAATCACTCAGGAAGGATATGAAAAGATCCTCCTTCCCAATAGCTTTCCAGACTGAATAGAAATGTCCTTCTGATAAGTTTTCTCCAGAATGAACCATGATGGGGGGCAAGGTTTAGGCAAAGCTAATTTCTATGAAAAAGTTAATTGCCCTTCGACATATAGTCCTATCCATATGAACAATACAGAAATCCTTATTTGTGGACAGTGAGCCCAGGCTCTGAGATTCTCCAAGCAAAAGTGATGGAAAAAACTACCTTAAAAGAATCCCCTCCAGGGGAACACTAGGTGAAAACTTGGAGAGGACTGATCAAATCATGAGTGTGTAGTTGAAGTTCCAAGTAAGATATCCATATACCGGTGAAGGATTACTTAAGGAAACCTATGTATGTGAGGATGAAAATTCTCAGGACTTCACTCAGGACTAAGACCTGTCTCTTAAAGGTATTTGTACTGAGTCCTTTCTTTAGAAGTTTGTGAAGAAACTTCAGAACATAATTTGCTTTGCCCTTTTTCCAGGTGAAAGCTCTTCCTGGTAATGCAGTTGAAGACTTTCAAAGTACTGTATCTCAATAGTATTTCTATTGGTGGAATCCCTTGCAAAAGAAAAGAGAGCAGAGGAAATTACTCAAATAATTCATGGCCCTTAATGCCTGTTCCACAATGTCTAGGCTGCTAGTTGGTAACAGATTTGGCTGCAGGTGAAATGCCAGCCCTTGCAACAGAAGGCCTGACTTGCTTGCAACTTCCAGGCTCTGCCTATTGACAGAAGGGCTAATGCTGAAAATCAAGGTCTCCAATACCAAAAGAAAGTTCCCCAGGATTACTTTACTGTGTCAGATCCAAACTTGCTAAACTGAGGAAGAAGTGGGATAGAAGTAAATGCATGAGGTTTTTTAGATCAATGCAATGGGAGCATCCCACATTAGGGGACAGTGATTGTAAATAATATGTCTAGCAGATTGTTTTCTGAACTTTGTGAAGAGGTTCATCACTGACATCACTATCAGCTGGAACACCCAAAGGAGTATATTCTATTCAGACTGTAGGGTGTTCTGCTTGCTGAGCCAGTCTTCTGTTAAATTAAGAATTCCCATGTATTTCAATCTAGAGGAAAGGCTATTCTCCCATTCAGTCTATTTTCTATAGTCTGGGTGTAACGATGTTGATTGAATTCCTTCTTGCATGTTTATGCACATCTTTGCCCAGTAATTGTGTGGGCATAGGACTGATCTGTATTTGCAGTTGGAACAGCAGCAGCAACAGTTTGATCGTTCTGGGTTCCAGGCTGCTGGTGCTCATTTGATACTCCAACCATGTTCTCTGGGCCATCTTTGGTTGAGCTCCTCAACCAAAGAGGCTCATGTCCATGGTGATAAGAATGTGGTGGATTTCCAAGAGATAATCCCTGAAACTTCCATTCTGAAGCCAGTCAATCCAGGCACCAAGCACTTTTGACATGAGCCTACATTGCAATCTGTTAATGGAGTAAGAGAAACATCTTATACCGGAGTCCATCATGAAACTTGGTCTATGCTTTTACACCTGGCAGAATATCATGTTCTCCAGAAGTTGAGAATTCCACAGAGTCTGCTTGGTATGAGTGCTGAATGGCTCATGAGTGGATGGAAACATCTGGTTCCTCTGGGTCCAAGACAGCTCAATCATTGTACTAGTTTACAAAACCAAACTAGAATTAGAAACTTGTTGGATCTGTTTAAATCAAGCAGATCACTTAAACTATAAGAATAACTAAAGTGTTTGGGAAAGGAGAGCTGGCTCTATGGCTTGAATGTCTGTGAGTTGCTGCGTGGCTTTGAGAAGTTGTTGATGTTTACTTTGGCTCCTGGACATAGTTTGTTCACCTTTACTTTTGTATTCTACATAATCTTGCCTCCGAGATAACAGATTCAATGAAACAACCCATGAGGATTTTGAGGAACTCTTCGACATCCTTCTTCCTGACTTTTGTTGGTGCTTAGGTAACTGATGTGGACTTGAATCACCTGGGAAGAAAGTGCCAGAGACCACCCTCTATCTGTTACAAGAGCGGGGGGGACTGGTGGCAAGAAGAGTAATATATTTTCCTTCCCCATAGGATATGGGACTAGTTTATAGGAGTGGATAGAATATTTACTTTGTTGGCATGTTTGAAAATGAAGCTTTTAGATTGCTTGGATTTGTAGAACGGCTTGAAGACCTGAAATGACTTGTTTGGGTGTGAATGTTGTCTTCTTAGCCATACGGAGCGATTTTGTATTAGCCTTGTCTCAATTTGAGCAGTTTCAAAGGGAGCCCAAACACCATACAACCCTCAAAAAGGATAGCTGGCCAAACATGTTAGAGTATGTATAAACAATGAACTTTTTTAAAGTCTAAAGTTCCTGTGCTCTACTATATTGGAAGCATTGCATTATATTCCAAGTTACATAGCATCTGTGGAAGAATCCATCAGCACAATAATTATGAGGGAGATCTAACATTCATCCTAGATGGTTTTGAATGTTTCTGTCCTGCAGCAGTAAGATTTGCCACCCAAAGGTGAACTGCTTTGGCAAATGGAATTAGTCTTAAGGCCCTTGATGAAGGCATAGGATGCAGCCACTTTGCAAAAGCTAAGCAGGTCTAGGCCTGGACAGGAGAGACCACCTACAAACCCTTTGCATGCTGCTTTTTGTTCCATGGAGGAAGGGTGGGATACATCCAAAATAAATAACATGTTTGTATCATCAAGGCTGAGGCCCCCAACTTTGAAAAGTATTGCTGTGCACTTGTCACTGAAGTTCTCAAGGGACCCCTTTCTCTTTTTTTTGTAAATATTTTTTATTCATTTTCCAATAAAAAAAATCATAATAACAAAGCAGACCAAATCTTACCACATTAAAAAACAAAAAATACAGCCAATTAAAATAATTTCAAAGGGGAATTCCCATGTTCTGAATTTCAAGAGATAATGTCATTCATTTTCTGCTTTCTTCTTGGTTGTTTCCCAGTTTTCTAATCCTGATATTAACTATCCCCAGTCCTCAGTCCACCAATTGCTGATATGTGGCTCTCTCTCTTTGTTTGATGAGTCCATATTTCTATAATTTCTATAATGAGCTAAATTGTATTCCATGTTGTTCTCAGTCAGATTATTTTGAAGCACAGTCCTCTTTTGATAGCCCCTCCTTTCTCTGCCATTTCTTGCTCTGAAAGGCTTTGGGCTTCCATCCAAGATTAAAATTAATGACGCCATGTTGTCTTTGATATCCCTTAATAAGCTGATGTTTCAAACTGTATCATGGGATATATTTGGCAGTCAGTCAGTTATATAAATATTGTTTCTGGTTTCCCCAAGAAATAACCACGCCAGCTTTCCTGGGCCCTAGAAAAGCTGGCAGGCATCCAGAATCCACCATCACTCTCCAAACCATATATGAAAATATTCCATGCAAGCAAATGCATCTTTTGCAAAGTACATCCCTTTTGTGGTTCATATAAAAAGTATCTCCAGCCTCCCTCAGACAAAGGAGACTCCTTTTTCTTTCTGCATCACAACTGCTACCGCCGCCATTTTCCCTCCTTAGCCTGAGCCATTTTCATATCTGATTTTACTCTGCCAATTTTGATTAGGGCTCTCCGCTGAGGACTGTGGTGCCATACAGCCAATTAATTTTACACTTCTTCCGTTTCCTTGGATAATTAATTCTTTCTTGGCAAGGTTCACCAAATCATGAAATAGCAAATATAACATGGCAGCCCCTCACCTCATTAATCAACACGCCAAGATCGGAGCCTTTTTGAAGTCCGAAACTTAACCTCCAGCGACTGTGTAGTTTAGCAGATTTTTCTTTTATCTCTTTCCGTCCAGAACACACCTGTTTTTTGTCCAAATCTTTTTAATTTTTAGAAAACAGGTATCTCCTGCTTGTGGGATTGACTCTGGAGAGTTCCTAGTTTGTGCCATGCATCACCCAGCATCCCAGGCCCCACATTTTTTTGCGTGAGGCAGATAATGGACGATCGGTGGGCAGCAGGTCCCCCCGTACCCTTGGGGGGGGGTCAACAGGGCTAATTACACTCATATTAACCCTGAATTTCTTGCACTGCTGGGGGTCCAATCTCATGGGAAACAGCCATTTCCCTTGGCAGGAAACAGGAAGTCAAGGGACCCCTTTCAATCACCTGGTATTGTATGGCTGTCATTGACATCAAAGCTGCTATAAGAGCACCCACTTGTAAATTTTTGAGTAGTTTGCAGAACTACAGACATTTACAAGAAACTAAGGAGAAAAACCTAAAGCAAGTAGCTTGATGAAGCCAGAACATGCTCAGTAGTTACAGAATGTTGAGTGGTAGTTGGAAAAGAAAAATTAGGGAAATGCTCTGCTTCA
Organism: Podarcis raffonei; assembly: GCF_027172205.1. Classification (NCBI taxonomy): domain Eukaryota; kingdom Metazoa; phylum Chordata; class Lepidosauria; order Squamata; family Lacertidae; genus Podarcis; species Podarcis raffonei. The sequence continues at coordinate 36,656,379 of NC_070615.1, read as the reverse complement.
GTTGCTTACAGCCTATAGTATCACAAAAGATATGGCTGGCTAGCTTTCTAAATGCTATGATTTTAGAAAGATCTGGGAAATGGGCAATATTTGCCTGGACGCTGAGGAAAGAGATCAGGTCCCCTTGGGTTACTGAGCCAAGGATCCTGTCTTCATAGATCCATCCCACCCTCTTTTCCTCAGAATGAGTGTACAGGTCATTTTTTTATTAAAAAGTGAGTAACAGCTCGCCTAGGGACAGTTACACCTGATCTTAGATTGGGTACCTCTCTCTTCTTTTTAATGTAAAACGAAAGGTCTTTCAGATTGCAGAGCTGATTTAAGCTGTCAAAGTGCTACAAATGATTATGCCCCCCTCCCCGTGTGCAGCCTTTGTAATCTAATTCAGGGTGTTTTTCAGTGAATGGGAATATCCCACTCTCTAGTAGGACAGGAGAACAATCTTATAAATGGAATTTGCCCTTAATTCTGGAGTAAGATGGAGTCAAAAAAATTGTGAGGGCATGGAATGGGAACTTAAGCTTCTAGAAGGGAAGCAGTGCATAGAGTGGCTGGGGAAGCCCAGCCAGATTGGTGGGGTATAAATAATAAATTATTATTATTAGGTACATTATATTAAAACCTACAATTGATCCAACTAGCTAAACATTGTCCACATTGATTGGTAGCAGCTCTCCAAGGTTTCAGGCAGGAGTCTTTCCTAACAGTACCTGAAGATGCTGGTGATTGAACCTGGGACCTTCTGCATGCAAGACAAATGTCTCAGGGGGGTTGAGAGAAAGAAATACATTCACACTAGATCTTCATGGAACAGCTGCCGGGCAGACATGATCTGCAGCAGAGAATTGGAGAATGTTAGCATTGTTTAACTCTTAATCAGCTGCTTTCCCCCTGCAGCCTCTTTCCTTCAGTACAGGAAAGTTTTTTGTGTGGAAAGGGGTGCTCTAAGCTTGTTGTCCATAGATCAGGACTTGTTTGTACTTTCTCCACCCAGAGTGGCTCACATGAACCTTGGGAGAATCATTTCTTCCTCAGATATTCTCTGCTTCTTTCTCATGGGATTGGACAGAAGAGAATCAGTGCCTCACAGATGTCAGCTGGTAGGATTGGACAGAAGGAAAAAGAAGGAAGAGAGGATCTTCTTGACTTTGGCACTAAACTTTGTTACCACCTTTTCTAGAGTGGGGAAGGGTACTGTAGTCAATGCTCAATTGCATGGGCTATGCACTGCTGTGAGGGAAGGCAGGAATGATCTTTGTTGAGATATTTTCCTGCTTCTCAACTGCTTGGGTGTGTGGTGTGACTAGTCATGGGATTTAGACCAACTGTGCATATATGGGAGTGGTAGCCCATGTCCAGTGCTACTTCCGCTTCTGTGGAGGGGTAACATCTGGCTTACATGATAGGTGTTTCATTTACAATCTTCAACTGCTTGCTGGGAGATGGAAGAAAGAAGCATTGCTTCCCTACACTGTAGGGGAAGGTAGGCAAGTGAATAGCTTCCTGAGAGGAGTTAACTCTAGACCTAATATGCAGCAATCCTTTCCTTGTGCTCCTTTCTAGATTCTTGCCTAGGTAGAGGAAAGGGGAAAGCAAAGCTGCTTAAAAATAAAAGAGAAACTATAGGACTGAAAATAAAGAAAGCAGAGTTCTCAGGAACCTTCTTCCAGACCCACAACACAGCCAGCTTGGGGCAGCAGGGAGTGCCTCTTTCTGGTGAGCTCAAAGGTTGGCTTAATCTTACCCCTAAGAGAAGGTTCTAGTCCAGATGTAAAGTCTTGTCTGTCTCTCCCAACAGTAGAAAGGGCTTTACAGTCCTGCACAGTTTGAACATATTTTATATATTGTGCTGTGTATATTTAAGGTGGAATTAAGAAAATGAAAATACATTTTTCAAAGAACTATGTGCAATTTCATATTTCTTCAGGTACAATGAGAACACAGATAACAAAACATGAAGTATTTGTGAGCTCCCTGTGCTCCTCCCACCTCCAGGCCCCAACTCTGGGCCCACTTCAGTCAGAATCCTTCAATGTCACATTCTCTCCCTCCCTTCAACATTCAGAATGAAAAATATAATTAAGTATTGCTTCTTTATCCCCAACCCAGTGGCGTAGCTTGGGTTGTCAGCACCCGGGGCAAGGCAAGTAATTTGCGCCCCCTAACCCGTGGATTTGCGCCCCCTAACCCGTGGATCTGCGCCCCCTAACCCTAACCCCCAGATGTTGCGCCCGGCCCCCCCTGCACCCCCCACGCTACGCCACTGCCCCAACCGGCTCGTCTCCTTGCAAAAAGTGTCTTCACAAATTTAATTCCATTATCCCAAAGGCTCCTGTACCCCACCCACAGATCTTAGGAGTCATAACAAACAAATCTTGACATCTTTGGTTAAAACAACACACACACACACACACCACAGAGCAACACACTGCCCAGTATGCTCCTATTTTGGCCTGTGGTGTCTGGCACAAAAGTTTCTTTTCAAGAAGGAAGCATTAGTGCTGAGCTTTCTGCTCACTGGAAGTTGGATATTCTTCACTTTTCCTTCCTAATCCAATCCATTCCTCCTCCTCTCATACAGTTGTTGCTGGCCCATACTGAAACAGGAGAGGGGAAGTCTCTTTGATCCGAACATAGAACCTCCCATCAGGCCAAGCCTTTTGGAGCGAGAGGGGCAGGAAGTCATTTGGAAGCCACTGCTCAACTTCATCTGACACGAACACTAGTCCAAAGTGTTCCAATTGGTCTTCACTGTAGCAGAAAGCATCTGCATTTCCCAGGACATCACGTGAGACCTCGTTCATCTCCTGCACCACCAGCTTCACCACATCTTCTGCCGACATCTTGTTGGTGAGGTGCAGCTGTGCAGAAATAGAGGTAAGTAAGAGCAAGAGGAAGGACAAAGAAAGACGAGGGTATACCCAAATAAGCTGGCTCCCCCTAAAGAATAAAGCCAGATACTTAACTGAGAAATTAATGTGTCTTCCTAAACTTATTCCAGTCCCACAAGAATAAAAACTGAGGGCACTGTACTCTAGCATAATTGAATTTGGTGAGCTATCCTAGATTCAAGATCTGCATATGGTATTGGTGTCCACAGGCCTTCTGGATAAACAAGAAAAGGACTTTTGGCCATGCCAAAAAGAGCAAAACATTGAAGATGTTCTGCTGATGTGGCATAAAAGTTGCCTGATCACTCTTTTTAGGAGCATACCAGTGAGAAATGAGGATAGAAATAGTGATACCATGAAAGCAGCTTTGGAAGATTGCAGTCCAACCACATAATTTCCCCTTGCTTTCTATAGCAAGGAATATTGTCTAAATGCAAAGAGCTATACACCATGACACCACCACTCCAGAATAGGTGGTCAGGTTTGGCTTAGGTTTGAGTCAAGCTTAGGCCAGGCTTTTTTTCAGTTGGAACTCGCCAGGTGGGCACCATTGCTATTATAAGAGAGCAAGGGAGGCATTCATGATGAGTTTCAGCACTTCTTTTTCTAGAAAAATAGCACTGGCTTGGGCTACATACCAGTCATGGCTACAACCACCAAGAACGATATAGAGTATATGACTGCCACCCATTTGGGCTCTATATGATAATTCTTTAACAAACATTGTCTCCTGTCTATTTATTCATTTTATCCGACTGTCCAAAATGTACACACTGTGAAACCAGACTGAAGTTCAGCCCTGACATTACACACAACCATAGTTTCAAAGAAGAATCAAAGAAGGCCATGGGCTCACACACTATTATCTGTTCCCAGAAACAAATGCCTCTCTCCCTACTCTAACCTATTTGGTCTTATGCATGATTTTTTATAACCCTGGTTAAGGGTGTTTCTTAATTCAGGACACTGGTTCTGAAAAAGGATCCTATGGCCCACCCCTAATCCCTAAACCATAGTTGTATCTGTAATGCCTTCCTATGCTAATGCTTCTCTAATCAATCAACATCCTTCCTACTATGCTAGAAAACATCCTTTGATAGTGGACATAAATCACCATTCTCTTTTAAATGTTATGGTGAATAGTTCCTTAGTCCCAAGGTCTGGAAGAGAGGACAACAGAGACAATGCCCTGGTGTCCCGTAGTCAACCCAGTACAATCTATGTATCTACACCCAAATGGAATCTGTACAAAGCTCTTTGCTCCAGTGACTGCAGTGTGATTTATCTTCAGAACAAATGCTGTTAGCTAGAATGGTAAAGTTTATTGGTCCATAGTCTGAACCAATATGACTCGTGATGTGGATGGAAGGTTAATCCTTAACAAGTCAATGGATGCCTAGTGCATTCATATTATTACACCCTGAAGGCTACACTGTAATACCATACCATGTTCAGATCTACACTGTACATCTCCACCCCATTTACTCCATTTGAAAATTTGGCTATTTATGATTCATGAAGCCCTTAGTTAAGAGCATTATAATAAACCACCATAAAAGTGCAGCATTGCAAGCCACAATCAGCATTGCAAGCTCAACATCTGAACCTGGCTGATGTGGAAATGAACAACTCACTGGACATAATCCCCAATAAATAAGGTAAAGGACCCCTGGATGGTTGTCCATTCAAAGGTGACTATGGGGTGCAGCACTCATCTTGCTTCAGGCTGAGGGAGCTGGTGTTAGTCCACAGAAAGCTTTTTGGGTCACGTGGCCAGCATGACTAAACCGCTTTTGGCGCAATGCAGCACCATGACGGAAGCAATGACGGAACGCCATTTACCTTCCCGCCGCAGTGGTACCTATTTATCTACTTGCACTGGTGTGCTTTCGAATTGTTAAGTTGGCGGAACCTGGGACAAAGCAACAGGACCTCACCACCATCACATGGATTCAAACTGCTGACCTTCCAATTGGCAAGCCCAAGAGGCTCAGTGGTTTAGACCACAGCACTACCTGCTAATAAATAAATAAAGTACCGGAGGCAGGAACATTATGTTTCGGGACATGTTAGGTTGTGTCTATAGTGTGGTTTTATAGTGAAAAGGATGTATAATCTAATAAACATAATACATATTCTTTTTGCAAGTGCAAAAGTAAAAGTACAGGGAGCTGCTGTCTGGATGCATCCTCAGATCATATGGAATAATTAACAACAGCATTCCATTTCTCTGTGGCCTACTGACACTACCATTGCCAGTTCTGGGACGCAGCCCCAAAAGAAGCAATAGTGAGAAACCCATTTAATGGAAAGTATCAGGAAGGGGAAGGGTCACATAGCCAAATCTAGGAAAAAGGAATACATCTTCTTCCTGCAAGTGTTGCCTCCATTTTCAGTACTGCACTATTGTATTGATGAGCCAAGACCAGGATTTTAATGATACCTTAACGCTTGTTTCTTTGGAGAGCCCTGTTTCGTACTGAGGGCACACACGTAAGGCGAAGGAGCCTGTTGACTTGACCCGGTTTGCTACACGTCCTGGATCTGCTGCCTCCTGGAAGGTGCGAGTCCATTCCACTGAGCGTGTCCGAAAGACAGGCTCAGAGCTCCCTGCAGGACAGCCATGCCTGGGGCTGAATTCTGAGCCTGTCCCAAGTCTCACAGGGCTGCAACGGCCTGCAGTTCTGCTTTCAGTTGGTGAACTGTCAACAGAGCCAGGGCAAGACTTTCTGGCCCCATGGCAAAGGGGTTTTGGGAAATCCAGACTGCTGGTGCGGACACAGTAGGCCTGCCTCTTCTCTGTGATGCGCAGCAGCTCTATCTGCCGACTAGGAAGCACAAAGTCACTGTCATAAAGCTCTGGGGGAGGCCGAGGCTCCTCTGGAGGAATAGGGGGTGTCTTTAGCTCATGGTTCTGCAGGACGTCAGGGGCACTGTCCCTCAAAGGGCGTGGATTTCTTCTACTGCAGTACTCAGGCCCTGAAGAGGGGTAAAGAAGGTCAAGCTCTCTGGGGCTTTGGGCTCTGCTGGAGTCATAGTCACTGTCTGTAGCTAAGAATACTTCTGATGAGCCCTCTTCATCTGAGATTCCATGTGAATCTGAAAGAAAATGATAAAACGATTACTTCTTTATTGCACAAGTGGACCTGAGGGTCAAACCTGCTTCTACTCCAAGCCTGGGAGTTCTGATTGGCTAGAGCAGGGGTGAGGAACCTCTGGCTCATGGTCAATCTTGCTCTGCCAGGTTGTTTTCCTGGTAACAAAAACTGAATGGCAGTTGCGTTACCTGTACAATCCTGGGAACAGGATGTAACCTGTTTAAAGCATTTATGGGCAAGAGCACAACATCATCAGTTTACTTGGAAGTGATCATCTGGCCAATGATCTTTGTGAGTCTCTCCCTAATCTAGTCTCCTTCCTCTTTCTTTTTAAGATTGGAGCAAAAGGGATTCTGACACTCCACTCTTGCCACTCCACATTTGCCCAGTTTCTTTTCACTGCCAATTTTTAACCATTTTTGCCTGGAACATGTTTATCCCACAATCCTAAAACAGATTCTGCACATGCCTTCCTCATTTTTCTAGAAAATATATATGTACAAGGGAGGTGAATAGTTTAGGTGTCGTTACTAACAAGTAGCTGGCAAGAGGTACTAGAGATTATATTAAAGATTACAATGCATCAGATTCCGACAACTCCTAAATTTGTGCTGTCAGGATATCTGGAAGGCCTCATCAAGGTTAATGATAGAAGTTTTCTTATTAAAATGCTTGTGACAAAGATAACTTGGTCTAGATAATGGAAGTTGTGATAGCACCTTCAGCTTTACATGCAGTGGTTAAGGAGGGAAAGACTGCTTTCATATGTAAAGGCCTATAAAGTAGATAAATCCAAGGAAATCAATAGCAAAGAAAAGGATGCATTTATTTATAAAAATATTTCTATACCGCTGTATCATAAAAAATACATCACAGCGGTTTACAACAATATAAACAGAAAACCAAATAGTAAAATTATAAATGTTAAAAACAAGTTAAAAGCAGAAAGAAATTAAAAACAAACATCAATAGACCATTGTGGGGATGTACTATTAATTGTCTGCGTATGCCTGGTGGAATAGAAAATTTTTCAGCAAGCTTTGAAAAGTTGACACATAAGGTGCCCACTGAATCTCTATTGGCAGGGTGTTCCACAAGACTGGACTGAGGACACTGAAGGCTTGATTTCTCGTGGTTATCAATTGAGCCTCATCAATTCAGGGAACGACCATAGATGCTTCTGCAGATGATCTCAGTGATCGAGCTGGAATATAAAGGTTCAAGCGATCCCCAAAGTGCCCTAGACCCAAGTTGTTCAGTGCTTTGTAAATCAATACAAGAACCTTGAACTTGGCTCGGTAATAGGTGGGTAGCCAGTCCTGCTCTTTTAACAATGCTGTCACATGTTCTTGACTAGAAACTCCTCATCAGCAATCTGGCTGCAGCATTCTGCACCAGCTGGAGCAGCCCCACATAGAACACATTATAGTACTCTATCCTTGAGGTTACCAATGCATGGACTGCAGTGGTTACCAGTGCATGGACTATCCCTGTCCAGGAACAGCCATAATTGGCAAACCAGATAAAGCTGGTAAAAGGAACTCATAGCCACAGGGGACATTTGGGCCTCTAGTGACAAAGATGTATCCAGGAGTACCCCCCAAACTTCTTCTGAGGGAATGCAAACCCATCCAAAACAGGTAACTTGCCAATTTCCCAAATGTGGGAACCACCCACCTAAAGAGCCTTTATTCAGTGAAACAGATTTATCTGTAAAATGGATTTTGAAAAACATCTGGGCAAAGAGAATAAGTGAGAATAAGCTATCTAGGGAGATAAAATGGTAGAATGTCCTTGTCAGAATACTTCCAGAAGAGGTTGTCCAGACAGTTACTGGGGAGGTTTTAGATAAGATACCTTGTGTTAGAGCAGAGGGCTGGACTGGGAGAGGGGATTGATTAGCAGTTTTAAAAGTCCAGAAAAATGCAAAGGAAACTCTCACCAGAGTTGAGCTTGCGGCTCATTTCAGGAGAAGGGGTAGGTGAGGGAAGGAAGTCCAAATGGGAAGAGGTTGATCGTGTTTTCTCCTTTAGTACAATGCTAGATTCTTCAAGAAACCATGTGAGTGGGATGCCACCAGAAGGCTGCTTGTACCGGGCATGCTGCAATGCATCCATCATCCAGCGCATTTCTCGCCAAATCTCCTCCATTTGCTGTCCAAGAGAAAGACATAGAATCAGCTCCTTTTTTGACACTGAAAAATCATTCAGGAGGCTGCGCAGCAGGCTAGCCACAAGTTTTGCCATCTTTGTATGAGAAGGAGTTGTACACGTATATTGATGGATGCTCTTAAAGATCCTCCATGTGGGGTGGATCTGGTTTCTATATACTTATGTTAATACACATGTAGAGCTTATGCACACTGGGGTGTAGTCACTTGGTGTGGCATGGGTAACTTTTTACAGCCCTGAAACTACCCCACACATTCCTTGAAACTCCTTAAGACTGCTGTGCTCTGCTACCAATCTGGATAAATCTGGAGTATGCAGCAGGATCCAGTAAACAGTGAACTAACACTCCCACTGCCCTAGAACAGTCAGGATCATGTTGCTATATATTTTCAGAGTGTGGCTGGGCATCTATATGACAGCAGAACAGGAAAGATCTGCTTCAAGGACCCTAATTTGCAGAAGGTCTGCCGCTCAGCTACCAAGCAGTTAGTGTTAGCCAGGCTGGGTCTGGATGGTATATATGCCTCTGGGTTAATAGGTCATTGCTACCACATACCCTGAAATGCCAGGTGAAGGAGGTTGAAAAACAAAGGTCTACTGGACCAAAAAGGTACTTGCCAGGATGATGTGGGTTTCTTCCTCGACATCTTGGAAATCAGTGGGGTTCACAGAAAGCTATATAGAAATCCTCTTGTCACTGAAGATTTAGGGTGCCCAACTCCTCTGCTCCTTCATCCAAAAACCTGGAGAACTTGTGGTTGTCCATGGTCTCCTGAACCACTGCTGAACTTGACTTAATACTAACTAGGGAAACTCCATTCTCTGCTTGCTGAGGAAGTCTGCACATTTGCAGGGCCCTTGATGTGCTGGTCATTCTTGTAGAGAAGGCTGGCCTCCATCAAAGTCACCCAGCAGGAAGGATTCCTGTGTGGCATGTCTCTCCTTGCATGTTCAGGTGCACTTTCACTGTTATGGTGTGGACTAAGCCATAGGTGAAAGTGAAACTGTCATGCAAAGGCCTAAAAGGGTGAATAAGATCACTCACAACTCCAGCTAGTCTATGCTGTGAGGTCACTCATGATCGTTTCACATCCCCTGAACCATCCTTCCCCAGCAGAGGAGACTGGCAATGGATGTCATCACTATGGAGGGAGGATTGTGAAGAGGTGATACCTTTGCATGACTGGATATACTTGTCCTTCCCTTCCCTTTTATTTTAGACAAAAGGCAGAAAAAAGCAAATTAATAAGGAACCAGGAGCTGGCAAAGTAAGAATAAAAAACCATGAAGGAATAAGAAGCAGGATCTGTAAAAAGCTCTGTCTTAAGGCAAGGTATGGAGCCAGAGACTCAAGAGTTGACTGATACAATCATTTTGGTTCCATGTGACCTTGCCTGTCCTAGGGCAGTGAGAGTGTTAATCCCCTGTTTACTGGAAACATTTTGCATGCAATCCCAAGGCAGGAGAGCTATATTCCAGCAATTAGCCATGTAAAGAGGATATATTGGATTGGTTATACAGGGAATCAGCAATTTGTCGCCTAGCATATCATGCCGAGCATCTCACATTCAATACTTTCTACTATTCCTCTGTAACATACCTGTATATAGTCCTGAACTTGTTGATGCCTCTGCTTGGCAGTAGTTAATTCTGAGTCTGAGAAGGCCTCCCTGAGGCTCTGTTGAGAGAGAAGTGACTCTAGCTCCAAGAGGGCAGACACTTGGCAATATTGACTAATGAACTCGTGGTCATAAGTGAAAAAATGAACTGGAAAACAAAGGGAGAGGAGGGGGTCAAGTATTACCAGGGGACCATCACAGAAGCAGATCAAATCATTGCCAACAGAACTGGAGCTATATAAAGTAGAAAAAAGCTCACAGATGAATTTAGACTATCAATATTTGTTTGATTTTATTGCAATGGCCAACATGTATCTCACATCTACCCTTCCCCCAAAAAAACCTCAATTTGTTACTAAAAGAAAAAGTTAAAAAATATTAAAATTTGAACTTTTTTTTAAAAAAAATAATCTCTTTGACTGCTCTTATAAGTTCCCCGTTGTGGTGCCATGATGCTTAAAAAAATGTGTCCACCTTAAAAAAAAATATTAAACTGACTGCTCCCATGGTTCCCCCACTGTGATAATTTAATGGGGAAAAGTTTTTGTGACACCCGCCCACACATTATGTTCTTAAAAGGGGGCCAAATCCACTTTTACACTGTAGCCATGCCTATTTTCATAATTTGGTCCAGAGGGTTAGCCATGGGTCAATGTAGCCTTCAACCTGAAAAAAGTTGACATATATGTGGTCCTCAGGCCAGGGCTGGATTAAGACCTTTAGAGGCCCCAATCACTTAAAAGATTTTTAAAGCACTTTTTAAGAAACTCATTGGATTAAGGATGACATGAGACAGTTCCTTTGTGAAGAAGCAGGAAGCAGAGGACAACAAAATTGATACATCCCAAAGGGTCCCCATGGAGCCATTCTCACCTAGCTCAAAGATCTGAAGTGGAAGTGTGAGAAAGCCAGACCGAGGTGTGTAAGGATTGTTCTGGCCAGGGGCAGTACACACATCCTCGGAAGGAGGCAGGAGGAGGAGGAATGAGACCTGTCCTCCGAAGTCCAGAACTTCCTGACTGTACAGGCGAAAATCTTTGGCCTGTAGAATTCAAACATGAGAAGGCAATGTTTTATTGATGTACAGCCACAACTTAGCAACCAGTTGAACATGTATGGGGGACGATTCTTTGATACCATCTTTTTGCAGCTTTGAACTGAAATGGCTTTTTCCTACAATATTGGGATATTTCTGGAAGACACCCTTTTAGATCTTTGCCATTGTTCATAGATACATTCTTACTAAGTTTTGAACTTTTGGGAGGTGAATAGCAGGATCTAATGTTTAGATTGTCATTTCTGCTGCTGTCAGACTCTCCTAATCCTATAGATCTTTTTTTAAAAATTCACTCCCGAGGTTCATCTTGCAGGCTTCTTTTGTTTAATCATGCCAAGAAAACTAGGTACAATAGTTTTAGCCAATATTTATAAAGTTGACCTATTTTAGACATTCTCTGAGGTGCAGTCCTATCTTACAGTTTGCACTACTGTCTGAGCAGGGGCTGCTTACACTGCAGTACAGAGAATCTGCATCAGAATGGGAATCATTTCAGTGTAGGGCTCACCCTTGGCTACATTGTTCTTGCTTATAAAGAATAATTTCTATCTGTACATTGGCTTAATATTCATGATATGAAGTAGAAATGTAAAAAATGTAAACTGGCGCCAGTGTGGTTTCACTGAGCTACAAAATCAGCAATACCTCTTTCTCCTCACACACACAATACAGCCCCACCTAAAAGTTACCTCATGCAGTGGGATATTGACCAATTGCATCAGCTCTTTGATTGCCCCTTGAAGCTCCTGAAGGAAGAAATTCTGGGTGGTCTCGAGATTTTGCTCTGTGGGAATTGGCTCCTCCACACTGGCTTGGTGTTGCAGCCACTCCCACTCCTCCCTTGAAAAGAAGACATAGGGATAAATGCACAGATAGCTTACATGCAGTAAATGCCTAGGAAAAAATGCACATGATTATGTTGTTGCTTGCTAGGATGTGCATTTTCACACTTCTTCTGGAAGTGCTTTCATATAGGAAATGTGTGATGTCTAAAGAAGCCATCAACATCTGCATATCATCAGGGCATTTAGTATGGGAATGAATATGGACTTTTCACATGAAACCTGGCTTTTTCACTTGGAAGGAACTAGGACAAAGAGCTAGGAGCAAGGGGGAAAAAAATCATTTTTGGACCACTAAGTTGGGTGGTATAAGGCATACAACCCTATGAGCCAGCAGAGCAGAGAGAGTTAAAAATATCTCACTGCCATAGTCTGAGATCGGAATAGGAACCTGCAGTTGCTTCAGAAATCACAGATTGGTTATACCACCTGGAGCTCCTATCACATGATTAATATGCAGCCAAAAGATCTCAGTTCAGTATGTGACTTTTCCTTACTTAGTACATATAACATCATTTAATGAGCAATTTATCAGATATCTGGAAATATCTTAACATCACCAGCTCAACCTGCTGGCAAACCTGCCTGCCCTGTCCATATATTCTCTCTTCCATTTCTCTTGACTGTACCCATTTAGCTGTAGTCAAACCAACAAGGGATCTCCCTAACTCTAACCCTCTGACTGAGAGCAAGTGATGCAGAGCACAATAGGATTAAGAAATAACCCTGTCCATCAATTTATGCTGCAGGCCTGGATTGAAAGCCCTACCTGGAGATGTTTGGGTTGCTTCGTATCTTCACATGACATAATATGTTGGGTAAACGTTCAGGCACCAGCACTCGGATCTGGTCAACAGCACTACAGAGCTTCAGGTAACCCAAATAGAGACCAGGGGGGAGAGCCTGGCTGCTTCGCTGGTGGTAAACCAGCTTGTCCTAAAGGGAGAAAATGACCATAAAATGGCACATCTTGCTGCAGAAACCTGACAAAATTCAACTGAGAAAGAGGGACCCCACAACAAGGCTAAGATCCCACGATGCTGCTGTTCTAGCCAGTAAGGGTTAAAACAGTGGTGGGGTTGTTTTTTAAAAAAGGAAAAAGCAGCAGATCAAACTTAACAGTTTGTGTGGCTTGAATTCAAAGTTCAGTCTAGCTATTTTGTCTGCAGCTTCCTGGATCCAACCAAGACCAAAAGCCTCAGGAGACAGACTGGCACGGGGCAGGAGGCACCAGAAATTTTACAAAGGAGACTGTTGTTGTCAGATATCCAGACTAGTGCTGCAATCTCCAGGAACAGAGACTGCGTTGAACTGGCCCTTTAGTGGTTTGGCCTTTGCTAATCCTGGCAATGGCTTTGAATAAGCACTTTCAATAGACCCTTGTACAGGTGCTTGAGTGCCTTTTGTTGCTGGAGACACTTGGCTGACTGAGAGGAAATGAAAAGAGAGAGGAACAACTAAACGAGGGGTCAAGAGGAGGAGGAAAGGCTGGGCACTCACGGAAGGGATTCTTTGCTAAGACCTGCTAACAAGCTGGGAAAACAACTGCAACTGGATGCAAGAAGGGTAAATGTATCAAAAATAGTTATCTGAATCCCTAGTGGGAAAACTTACACCTGGGAAACCAACTTTTCCTTTGCCTCTGCAAAATGTCACATACCTTGAATAAAAACTAAGCAAAAAAGAAGCTGAACTTCTGCACTCCTAAACAGGGCTTAATGCAGGTTTCATGTATTGCCAGACAGTTGGTCTGTCTAGACCAGTACTGGTTAGTCCAAAGATAGGGAACTTCTTTTAACCTGGGGTCCACATCCTATTCTGGCAACCTTCGGGGGGGGGGCAGGACCAGAACAATGAATGTTAATTTTATCTTAATATAGTAGTCTAGTCTCTCCACATGTACACACCCCTCTCTATCTTACATCCAAACAAACAAGAGACAGTAACAGAATTCAATGGCACATTCTTTGTAGCAAAAACAGCCAAGCAGGTCCACTGAGTATGTCCTGGGAAGAGTCCCAAGGATCAGAAAGGGACTTGAAGGGTTGCATTTGACCCCCTAGGGGTTCTCCATCCTTGTTTTCTCTGACTGGCAGTGGATTTTCAAGATCTGAGGTAGTGGTCTTTTCCAGCCTGCCTTCCTAAAATCCTTTTAACTGGAGAGACTTGGGACTGCACCTGGGATTTTCTGTATGCAAAGTATTTAGTCTGTCACTGAGTGCCTCTGAATATGAGCACAGTCTTTCCATCACTAAACACACACACACACACACACACACACACACACACACACACACACACACCAGCCACCTGCATGGTCATCAGCAGCACATCCAGAGCTGTAGGCTCTTCTGGAGATGAGATGGACTTGCGGCTTGTCTGCAGCTTTGAGAGGGGGACCCAGTGGACGCTTTCAAACGTCTGGTTTGTCTTCACTTCCTTTAGGGTCACAACTAAAATATTGCCCTGCTTGTCTTTGATGGGCTCAAAAAAGACATGTCCCAGATCCTGAATTCCCAGCAGACCCTTCAAAGAGAGGAAAAAGTCATTTATGGAGAGTGGAGTCTGGCTCTAGATAGCATATCCTCTATACTCTCCAAGGGTATACAGTGGTACCTTGGTTCCCGAATGGCTTGGCTCCTGAACAAATCAGCTCCCAATGCCGCAAACCCAGAAGTGAGTGTTCCTGTTTGCGAACGTTTTTTGGAAGCCGAACGTCTGACTGAACAGCTTCTGCGGCTTCTGGTAGGGAGTACATAGTCTGAACCACTGCCCCCCGCCCAATTTTCATCAGTCACCCCCTATTTTCATATTTGTTACATATTTATTTCTGCTTATTCTCCACCACCTTTGAGGTCTGTTGTCAGACAGAAAGGAAGAATAGGTTAATATTTTCTGCAATCTATATCACTTTCCTCAATAACTACTTTACTGGCATTGAAGGAATCTGTTTTGGAGGACTACTTCCAAGTACTTGGTGTGCATTATATATTTGCAACTAAACTTTTAACTGATGAATTGCACTAGTTAATCAAGTAAAGCTTGATCTATTAAGATACTTGCTAAAACATGCCAAATATAGCATAAAAATAGAAATGTTTGTTTTGCTGCCAATAATGTAGCACAGAGACAACATAATGGCTTCACAATGTGCATGCTGGGTATGAAACAAATGTTTGAACAGCTAACCATTTATTATTAGGATTTTCCCCAAGAGGTGAGTTTATGTTGGAAAGGAACACAGAAATTGGCCCCTGGCCAGAAACACACCCAAGAAACTGAACGTTATCAATTGCTTCTGCTTCAAACTCAAATGCCTTCTTAGTGATGGCTATATCTCCTTGACTTTTCAATCCTACTCACCTGCCTGAGTTGCTTAGTATATGAAGGGCATTAGATCTATCTAGCTGAAGTTCCGATCTAATGATTTTGACCTAAATATCCATGGATTGAGCATCAGATGTATGAGTGGCAAAATACCCATCTTTGGCACTCCTGTGCCTTGAAGAGGCCTCTTTTCTTACCTGCATCTGTGAGATGGCCAGAAGCATCTTGAGACGTGTTTGCAGAATGCAGGAACACGATGATTGGGAGACAGTGACACACTGACGCAACCACAGGATTTCATCCCACATGCATGATACCTACATCAAGTATAGCAACAGGTCACTTTAGGATTCTGAGGTCTGCCCAGTTCTCCATACCTGCCCATACAGCAGGTACGGAGTTCCCCAAGTTCAGCATTATTTTTTTAAATGAATAGAGGAAACATGTTTGTATCCTAACTAGAGTCCCTCTCTTGCTGCAACTGTGCACCTTTTCATATTGTCCTATGCTAGGTTCCCTCTCCTTATATTTAAATTTGTCTTAAGTAAAGTAACAATATTGTTTTTTACTTACTAGAAATAGGAAGAGTCAAAGGAAAATGTTTCAATGGACTACAAAATACGTATTTAGATGTAAATTTATAATGTTCTTTTAAACATATTTATTTAACCTTAAATAAAATGACACACATTCAAAAGTCACCCTACTAAGCGGTCACCTTAGTGAACCAGAGAAAGTCCTGCATGAGCAGGCAAGAATAGGTGTCATCTATCTCGACCACAGGGATCTGATCCTCATGCGTGACCAATATGTTGTCATCCTTGTAGAATATTGATGCCAGATACAGGCCCCTGGGAAGATAGAAAAAAGTTAGCTTGGGAGGGATTCATCATCATCATCATCATCATCATCGTTTTTACTGGGAAGTATTCGTTCCACCATGGTGAGGAGTGAGGAATGGAAGAAGGATACAGCAGCTTCCCTCCCTATTTCCCTTCTTCTCCTGAAGTGCCTGGGAAACAGTGAAGTGACCCACACACCCGGTTTCTGGGAAACTCAACAAGTGTAGCAAGGGAGTGCATAGGTGGACAGATTGCATATTCTCCCCCCACCTTACCTTTTCAGTGTTTTTAAGAATTTGCTGCCAGGGTGGAAGAGATATTTCAGACTCTTGGAGACAGAGTGTTTTCTGCTCTGTGGCTGATTCTTACAGGGTTCTGAGGAGCAAAGCACATGCAGAAGGCATTACACAAACCATTATTTATACTACTGTCAACTCATCCTTTTTCTTATTACCTAGCCTTGTGTATATATCTACTAAAGATTCAAAATAAAAGACTTGGCTGGTTAGGTAAAATCAAGAAGATAAGACATTCATTCCCCATTTCCCCCTTGGTGCAAACTATTACTCTGCCAAATTCACATAGCTCTTCCTCCCCCTAGCTTTTGTGTGATGGTTTCCCAGCACCTTTTCCCCTTGACCTCTCTTTTCTTCAGCTTTCTATGTTCCAGTCCCTCTTTTCTCTCAACACTTTACTATCACCCACATTCATTCTACAGGAACCTGCTGATTTTGTAGCATGCTGGCTATTTTGTTCTATTTTTCAGCCATGCTACCAACTGGATCCCTGCTTTCTTTCCACTGTTCCTTCTGTAACTAAGCCTTGCTCCTCAAAGGTTGTGAACATTCCATCTCTAGGGAGGGCTAGCAGACAAGCGGCAACCAGTTTTTAACCTATTAAATATGTACAGAAGATAAGCACAATTAAAGTTCCATATATTACTTTAATTGTGCTTTATAATTCTTGTTTCACTCATCTTAATAACCCTGTGAGGGATGTCCTATGTATTTTAATTTAAAAAGCAGAAGATAATCAAAAGATCCAGCAATCTATGTTTGTTTGGGATTCAAAGAGAAGTAAAAAGTCGTAGTTGGATTTGTACCCTTAGATCACATGGATTGTCCCTATAGCAGTTGCCTGTAGAATTTGAACTCAGTTCCCAAACACCACAAACAGATCACACTAGCCTACAAAAATCAGTTAACCCCAGTGCTCAAATTGCAAGAGAGCTAGAGGAGTCCCAGTCTCCTTTACCTTTTGTAATGGTACTATTAGCTATTGTTTCTAGAAGGATATGAAGTATAACTTAGCTAAAATTTGGGGGAGTCAGACAGCAGCAGATTTCATTGAGATGCTTCATAATATTTCATCCATAATTAAGGGCTGGTTTCCGCAGTTCAGTATTATGGCTCTGGTCAAGATTTGTTTATTGCATACCACAGTTATATTAGTCAGCGGATTCAGGTAGGAACAACAAGGAGGATGCAAGAGAAAGGCCTTGTCATCTGCTGTGAAAACAGAGCTTCGACCAAGCTGGAGATTCTCATATAATTTACAAACTCATTTTTGAAAACAAGAATATACTGGGACATCAGCTGTTAGCCTCACTCGACCCTGTGGTTATTTATATACACTCTCTTCTTGGTGCATAGGAAGTTGGCTTGATTATTTTTTTTCTGAGGGTTTCAGCAGCTTATTTCCTTCATGAGCTTTTCCATAGAGCATGCATAGTTCTCCAAAATACAGCATCTGATTACTACAAAGATTTCAATGATTCTCTTAAAACCACTGGGAGCCTGATACAAGTACAGTAGCACCTTGGCTTATGTAACCCTCTTTACATAAGCTTCACGTTACGAAAGCATCAAACCCGGAAGTATCAGGCCAGGTTTTGCCGCATGCGCAGAAGCGGTCTCCCGCCCCTACGTGCATGCGCAGAAGCGGTCTACTGCCACGTGCATGCGCAGAACAGTGATCCTCGGGTTGCGGAAACCTCAGGATCTGGCTGGACCTCTGGAACAGAACCCGTTCAAAACCGGAGGTATCACTGTAAATTTAATAGTCTTTTACCACTTAGTTGGGGGAATGGTACTGGTCAGACAAGACTATAATGTGCAGAGGAATTTCCACAGGTTTCAACAGTTTTCATTTAATATGCTAGCAGTGGCCTTATCTATTCACCATTTCTCCTTCCCATCAATTCCAATTCTTCCTTAGCAAACTATGAATGTGGGATGTAATCCACTGAGAGCAGTCAAATACAACATTCCTTCTTTTGCTAGAGTAGACATGCAAAGGAATGCTTGGTCCAGCCAGTTGAAACTTCCTGTTCCTCCTGGCCTGGAGCATCCTTCCTTGCATGTGACTAGTTGGTAGGCGTGACCTGGTAAAAGGCCAAGGCATGCTGCCACTCTCCTTTTCCATCTTCCTTTCATCCTGCGAACTTCCTGGAATGAACTGCTGGCTGGCTGCCAGCCAAGCAGTCCCTCAGATCATCTCCCTTATGGGGTAAACCCGTTTTTATACGTTTGTAACTTTAAGCCTCAGAAGGTCGGCAGTTTGAATCCCCACAACGGGGTGAGCTCCCGTTGCTCGGTCCCTGCTCCTGCCAACCTAGCAGTTCGAAAGCATGAAGTGCAAGTAGATAAATAGGTACTGCTCTGGCGGGAAGGTAAACGGTGTTTCCATGCGCTGCTCTGGTTCTCCAGAAGCGGCTTAGTCATGCTGGCCACATGACCCGGAAGCTGTACGCCGGCTCCCTCAGCCAGTAAAGGGAGATGAGCGCCCAACCCCAGAGTCGTCCACGACTAGATCTAATGGTCAGGGGTCCCTTTACCTAACTTTAAGCCTAAAGCCTGCCTTCAGGGATCACACTGTGCTCTGCTGAATCGTGAGTAAACTTACTTTTTGTTACTTATAATAAGACTGTGGTGTCTTTATTCAT
Source organism: Podarcis raffonei (assembly GCF_027172205.1). Taxonomy (NCBI): domain Eukaryota; kingdom Metazoa; phylum Chordata; class Lepidosauria; order Squamata; family Lacertidae; genus Podarcis; species Podarcis raffonei. Next base: position 36,637,588 of record NC_070615.1, on the reverse strand, counting down.
TTAGGAGGGATTCTAGGGGTCTTACCAGGAAAATATTAGAACACATTTCAATCTGGACAAACCAGATTGAATTGTGTGTTGTCTTAAGAAACTCACACGAGTTTGCAACTAGGTTTCTGCTGTGTAAAGGGGAATGCACTCTGCTAAGTAAAGGAACTTGCTAGCGCAAGTTAGGAAGGATATTAATAAACAACATATCCTTTCCTGCCACTCTGAACATTCCCACAATGAATAGGCTATTCAAGAGAAATGGTATCTAAACTGCCTATGGACACAAAAGTGGGACTCACCGTGACACACACATTGTTGGTGCACCATCTTCACCTGGCTTAGAAGATGGTCCAAAGCTTCAGCTTGACCTCTTCGCCTTGGTGCCCGCCCATCATATTCTCTCCAGTCTGAAGTGGGAAGCAAATCAAATACATAGAGAAATAGCAGCACAAGCTGTTAGCAGTTTCAATCCATTACAATATTTTCCCCTCACAGTTGTTTCATACCCATAGTACACTACTGAACAGCTTTCTGGACAAAACATTGCTCAAAACACAATTGATCTATTGACACTAAAAGCTAGACTTGATGAATGGGTGAAGATCATCATCATTTGAAAGCCTTAGTCTTAGATAGTGGTTTTCAATTTACAGGTCAGACCCACAACTGGATCCAATCCTTACCTAAATGGATCAAACCAGCAATAGCACCACTACCAACTTTCGTATGATCATTTTCGATCTTTAGACCTGGTTTGCACATAATAGAAAATCATGAATGAGCAAGCATGAGGGTTCCTGACACAAAGAGTGTGGCTGCATCCCTCTGGAGAGCCAGTGTGGTGTAGTGGTTAAGAGTGGTAGTCTCGTAATCTGGGGAACCGGGTTCACGTGTCCGCTCCTCCACATGCAGCTGCTGGGTGACCTTGGGCCAGTCACACTTCTTTGAAGTCTCTCAGCCCCCCTCACCTCAAAGAGTGTTTGTTGTGGGGGAGGAAGGGAAAGGAGAATGTTAGCCGCTTTGAGACTCCTTAAAGGGAGTGAAAGGCGGGGTATCAAATCCAAACTCTTCTTCTTCTTCTGTCATGCAACTGCCATGCTATCTGGGGCTAAACCATGTCATTATGTCTGAACCTGGGCTCATGGTTTGTCTCTGCCAGACAGATCATGAGTGGTAAACCAAAAACAAACCTTGGTTACAGCTTGTAGTTTGTCTGGAGTGAGAAACCTTAAGCCTGGATTTAGACATATTAAGCTACACCATGGTTTAGCCCTGGGTAGCACAACAAGGAAAAGACTGGGGAAGGAGTAAAATCATTACTGGTAACCCACATGTTTGCTTGTTCATGCTAAGATATGGTTTGGCTTAGTGTTACATGCTAAGTAGGTCTTAATTGGTTTAAGATTAAAAAAGAGAAAGAGGTGACAGTAGAAGGGGGGGAGGGGAAGAACACAGAGGAAAAATATGGCTATGTACAGTAAAACATTAACAGCCAGTTTCATAAAGTAGGTTGATGTTTAAAAAGTCCTGACTTTGCAAAGATGGAAGATAACTATTTAAGACTGTATCTGCAGTATGAGTAAGGTTACATATAGTCCTTGTTTTAGAAATCAAAATTCTGCACTGTGGTACTCCAAGTTCTGGAGCAAGGAAAATCATATTATGTATCTTGAATAAATTACACTAATTAAAGAAAGTACAGTATATTTATTTATGGCTATTAATTATCATGCTGCTAGACATGGAGCTATGAAAAGCATTGCAGCCCCATCCCCTGATAACTGGAAATTGTATTCAGCTTCTGGGATTTCACCAAGCCAACATGTTTTAAAGTATATCACTGAAATCCAGAGTCTAGTAACTGTATTTCCTGTTTTAATGAATGCTGAGATTTTTTTAAAGATGCCGATTCTTTCACTTAATAACAATTTCTCTTATTTAGCACAGAAATGCAGATAGTTCTGCCTAGGATTCCCCCTAGCTTTACATGAGAGTTCAGTCTTAAGAGGTGCAAATCATGTTAGGCAAAACAGAAGCAATAACCCAAAAGCAGTAACCACTGGTGGGAACTGCTCATAAGGGTGATGGAATTTAACAGCTGCCGCCAGTAGGAGGAGACGACAAATCATAGTAACAAACAAGGTTGGGTCTGTTGTAGCTCTTTTCAGTATTTCCGCAGCCTCATGTCGGCTGCTGGCCTTCAACTGGGCAGAAGTTTCTTCATACTAATGGTGAGAGTTAAACTCACCTAGACAAATAAATAAATAGAACCTCTTCCTTGTGCTTCTTAGTTATGAGGTGGCAGAGCTACTGAGCAGCACAGGCTAGTGTGGGGGAAGCAGACCTTTTACATTAACTTTACATTAATTGGTTTATACACTCCCCTGTGTTGCTGTTTTCCATGGAAAGATCAGCTCTGTTAACTTTGGCTGGGACCTGGTGCTATTTTTAGGTGCTTTAAAAACACCCAGGGAGGTGCTGCACACTTTTACGTGACAAAAGTTGGTTATTTTTATTTAGGGGAGAAATATTTTCTTTAAAATTTGAAAGCAAGGAATAAATTACTTTATAACTCAGGCTGGAATGTTATAGTTACATGCTATATTATACAACCCAAAGCTAAAGGGCCTAATCCATCGATCTGAGCTCCGTTAACTTCCAATTTGGTCATGATGGATTTGCATCCCTGGACCACATGGACTGTCCTTAAAGGTATTGCCTTTGTGGTTGACGGAGCAAGATGTGTAATTAGCAGAGGAGAGAATGACATACAGTTGTTTAACTATGAATGTCTCATCATGTTAGAGAATGACTGACCATGAAAGACACAATTTACAGCTCTTAAGTTGTACACAACAGCAGCATTATTTACAGAAACCTTGTCTTGTCTTGGCTGTTGTTAAAGGGATGGAAATCCTTCTTGGCCTCAGTGACAGGAATTCTATGATCTAACTGCATTGTAAACAGGGGGAAATATAACTATTAAGCTTGGAATTTTTCTTTTACTTGAATTCGGCTTTGCTGTATTATGTGCATTTCACATAATACGCTGGGATGAAAATCATACATCACCTTCATTGAGCCTGTGAATGGGGGCATTTTCTGCCACTTTCTCAGGGGAGAAGGAAAACTGATACATTTTAGGGGACACAGGCATATTTATACTTACATATACCTATGCAAGATGAGATGGCAGAAGGCTTCCTTAAGTATTCCTTTATTTAAAACAAAATAAAGCAAAAAGACTTTCCACCATTCAGAGTGGCAGAGGAGCTCCAATCAGCTGCCCATTCTGCAGTAAGGGCAGCTGTCTTTCCTATTAACCAACAATGCTCCTGGGAATGAAGCTATGTCATGACATAGCATTGTTCCCATTTAGGCATCATATACGACCAAAGTGGTTGCTGGTCCAAATCCCTAGTCCAAATCCCTGCAATACAGGAATGCTGTCCACAGAAGTCCCTGGGTGGGCTCAAACCACCAACCTTTTAGTTAATAGCCAGACATACTAATCCACTGCACTACTGAGACCTGTATTAGAATTAGACCTCTGATGCTGCTTCAGGGGCAGCAAACCTCTCTTATCTAAAAGGAAGAAAAACTTAAGAAAACTGCTTCCTCAGCCACCAGAATGTATCAAAGCTTCCACCCTTTAAAAACCCAGGTTACAGGTGAAGTTTTAGCTTCTCACCCCCCAAAAAGAAACCATTGAACCCTTCAGGTTAGCTATACGTAGGGATTCTGGTCCCTTCACGACTCACCAAAGCCCAAGCTTATATGGTGTAAAATTTATTTCAGTTGGCTTCTAGTGATAGGTTATATTAAGTATCATACATCTTGAGCTCTTGGGATGGGAAAAGCAAAAAAAAATCTAACAACCTAAACAAAATAAATATATAAGAGAGTAGAAAGGAGATCAAGGATACCAAAATAATATTTTAAATATATGGGCCTTTTTTGTTTAAGAAAGAAGGATAGAGAACCATTTAATAATTAGAAGTGTAGATAAAAAGGAGCATTGCTACTGCAAATTATGCTGCCATGGGAATCCCTGAAGGGCATGTTAATTTGTAGGACTTTGGTGTTTCGGATAACCAGAATTTGGAGACACAATGTTCTGGTTTTTGTGAGCTGTGTGCTGCGTGCCTTACAATATATAAAGAGTATACCTTCTCTTCCATCACCACTGTTACTACTAGACCTATCTGTCCTTGCACATTTTGAATGGGGACAGCATGTTTGTAAGTCAATCCCTGCTTTTTCTTTAAAAAAATTGCAATTCTCATAAAATTATCTTTGAATAGCCCATGAAAGTTGGTGCCATAATCATTATTTTAGTCTTCAGAATGCCACAGTCCCCTTTGTTCTATACCATTGAGTGCTCACTAAGCTCTAAAACATGAGCAAGACCAGTAAACTAGCCTTACGGTATGAACGATAAGGTGTATGTTTGATGCTCCCTGATGTTTCTACTTACTTGATGGAATAGCAAAGGGTGGTATTGAAGTTTGCGGAGGTCCCCATCCCTTCATGTTGTAGGCAGATACTTGGACGTAGTAAGCTGTACCCTGTAGGGAAAGGAATAAGGAGTCACATGGACTAGAGAAAACCTTGTTGCTCAGAAGGGTGAGGGGTGGTTTCAGTTTCCCTTCCACTAATATAGTCACCAGGTGTTCTCCATAATATGTCATTATTGAAAGAGAAGGAGGATGTGGAGCAATACTGTCTATGGCCTATGAACTTGCAGAAGCAGTGCAGGCCATCACCATCTTGCACAGTCTTTCTGTCTTCTCCTGTGTCATGGGTTTAGACTAAAGTTGCTGATAAACTCCAGAATAACTCAGATGGTCTGACAGATTTTGGAAGTTCAGCTTTTGCAGATTTAATTTCTGATTGAATTCAGACAAACTTTTGTCTGTATCATATCTGATTAAAAATAAAATCAATTAGGGCTTCAGGGTAGCACAGCAGCTCCAAAGAAGTCTCTAAACCCTGCCGTGATATTTGTGCTGTGTGCCAGGCCAAGAGGACTCGGCATATTCCACATCCTTCCTACCACAAATGGAAACCCTACTAACCCTCCTATTTCATATTACTTAAGTGGGAATCATTTGTGATGTGATGATAGAAGCCGAGTTTAATGATGTTGTCTTGCATTAAAAGTACCCAAAGATCATATGCAGATGTAATCCAAGTCCACATAAATTTTCCGGATGTCCAGCAGATACCCAGGAAATAAATCTGAATTCCCCTCTGCATCCAGTGTTGCCCCATAACCTTGCCAAAGAATATTTGTTATGTATTCAGTTCCTGGATGCATAATATTGCCCTAAAATAGGAATGACTGCTGGTTGTGCCCAGTAAAGCAGTGTACAGTGGTACCTCAGGTTACATACACTTCAGGTTACAGACTCCGCTAACCCAGAAATAGTACTTCGGGTTAAGAACTTTGCTTTAGGATGAGAACAGAAATCGAGCTCCGGTGGCACAGCAGCAGCAGGAGGCCCCATTAGCTAAAGTGGTGCTTCAGGTTAAGAACAGTTTCAGGTTAAGAACGGACCTCCAGAACGAATTAAGTACGTAACCCGAGGTACCACTGTAGACAGCCTTCAGTCTGTACCAAATTATCTTGAGTCCCAACCCCCAACTTGATTGTTCCTAACAGTTCAGTTTCACATGTGGAGTATGTCTTTCCTATTAAATGTATGATCAAAATCAATCCAAATTCTTTTTTGGGCCACAGCCAATTGAACCATGTCAGCTGATTGTCAGCCTAGTGGTATCACATAACTAGCTTCACAAGCAAAGATTCCCATTGGGTATATTATGTGTAATGTAAGTTTTCTTAGGAGGCTAAGGGAGCAGAGCAAGCCTACAGGCCATTTGTTGCAAAATCATATCCCTTTGCAGCTCCCAGTCTCGTCTCCCCCATAACTTGCTGTTTGTTCAGAAGTCTGGCTCCTGTTTGAGCTCTTGGAAGCTGTCCACCACACAATGGGGAGGGGACAGCTGACAGGCAGTGTGGGTCCTGCAGTTCCCAGAGAGATAAAACTGCAGGGGTGGGGGGCAGGTCCCAGCCAACCCATGACCTCCATACACTTGAGGGTTGGAGTCACTGATTCTCATCTCCAATTAGCCATGGAGCTGGTGGAGAGTTTGATCTTTGCAGGTGGTGGGGGTATAAGATTTATTGGCTTGGAGTGGGGGTGTGAGAAGGAGTGCCATTGGGTAGAAATCACAGAAAAAACTATGGCTCACACGGTTTAGTGACTAAAGCTCAACTGCAAGACCCTGAGATTTCAGCCTGGGGATGGCTGCTCCTTCCCATGCAATGCATACACTGAAAGCTATGAACTGCTCCTGGCATTTAGCATGTTGCATTTCATGGGAAAACGGTAACTGTAAACAAATCATTATTATTTTCTAAAGATACTGTTTTTATTATGTCTGCATTAAATGTTTCCTAATTGTTTGACAGCTTTATCACGTCATTGCAGAATCATATGCATAGCAAGTGCGGGGAAATGAGTGGGGAAGCAGGAAGAAGGGAAGAAAGTGGTACCAAAAGAACAGCCCTGAAATTACAAATGTGTTCACAACAACAGGCAAAAATAGTTGCACAAGAGGCACATCTCAAAACTCATGAAAAGGAACAAAAATTAGTTTCATATCTTGCTAAATTACTGAGACTGCTTGAATTCTTCTTTATGCTCAGGGGCAACCTCAGACATTTTGGTTTCTGAAATATAAGTAAAATATTCACCACAAGCCTTTGTACTGGACTATTTGGCCCAGAAGCCTCATGACCAGGCATGGAAATATGCACTCATTTGTGGCAAGAAAAAGCCATGTCCTGATAAGGAGAAACCTAAGTTAGACCCCTTCTGTTTCATATATTATTGTTGTATGTGCAGCTTGATTTTCATTAGGAGAGAACATACAAATATTTGGTCTTTCCTCTGCAGTCTCAGTTGGTACAGGCTAGTAATAAATTTATGACATGCTCTGCATATCATGTACCTCATTTCAGACACCTACTTTCTCACACTACAGCAACAAGAAGCCTGTTGCTGGAGCTCTTACCTCAGTTATCTCCCCCACTCCAAAAAAACCATATTCAGTTTTATGCCACACCTCTATTACTACTACAAGAAAGGTATTGCTCTAGCTGATCATTCAGATTTGTGAGTAAACTCTATGTAGACCATAGCTATCTCAATCAGGAAGAATGACAAAATCCACTTAACCAAGTTTCAGAGGAAAAGAATTTGGGGCTCATCCCCTGCTTGCAGCCACTACTTAGGGCAAATGCTGCATCTTGCTGCCTTGTAATGTAATGATTGGGTCTTAAATAGGCCACACACATTTCAGGGAACTTAAAATGGCTACTTGCATGCAGTTAACTTAATAAGTTCAGTGTTGTGTGAAGAAGTACCAATCCCTGAAATGGGCACTTTTCTTAAGAAAATCATTCAGACATCCTCATATTCTGGCTGTGTGGTGGGCAGAGGTTCACTGCAGTTAGCTTGCACTTTGGTGAATTAGAACAAGAAGTATGGGGTGAAGGGATCAATTGGGGTCATTCCCTGAAGTACCCTTGTGGCTCAGCACACAGCAGAGTAACTTACTCACCGAGAGGAGGCCATGGATGGTGATATGTAGGTTTTTCAGCTTGTTGATCACCACTTCACCCAGCGGTGGGGAGAAGGTGGGGGAGCAGCTCCATTCGACTGCAAACAAAGGAAAAGCACAGCCACTCCGTCAGTAATTGGGAGTCTTTCATCAGTAAGGCAAAGGATGTAGTGCTTGGCAGTCAGTCAGGGCTAGATTAGAAAGCTAGGCTGCCAGGGATGGTACAGCTGCTGTAAGGGGATTGACTGTGAAACTGAAGAACCAGCTACAGCGGGACCAGCTGTGCATACTGGAAAAATGTATTGAGAAAAAAGGCATGGAAGAGCTGGGGGGCAGGGAGGGAAGGTGTCAATTGAGAGAAAGAGAGAGAGGGAGAGTGCAACAACAGGGCACACCTTTTTCATATTCAAAGGACTTAACTCCCTGCCAAATGTGCAATGCAGGAGCTGCACATAGCGCAGCAGAGAAGTCTCTATAGCTAGGGTTACTTCAACTCTTTATCTCAGCACAGGAGACGTAACAGAAAGAGTTAAAGGCAAAAAAGGCAGGCTAAAAGATGAACAGTCAAGCTGATGAACCCAGAGATAAAAGAGAGAGCACAACAGATGGACCAAACAAAGGCAACAGAGAGAGGGTGGGAAATAGACAAAGTAGATTAAGTGGCAGGATTTGGTGGAGACTGGTAAAGGAAAATTCTTCTGAAAGCCAAAGTTATGATGACAGGACACAAAGGATTTAAACTGCTGGGAATTCTATGTTGAGGGAGCAGGTGTTGAAGCCAAAAAGGGACATGCTTTTATGGGATCCAAATAGCCTGAAGATGGGACAGAGTTATGGCATTCAACTTGAGTGAGCACTTGGGAAGACATTTCTAAAACTTTTAGCAAAAAGCAACTTGCCTAGTGTAGAACCACCACCATCTAGACACTACCATAAATCAGCCACATATTTCCTTCTCAAATTACAGAAGAAGTGTAAGGCACTTTCTACCAAATTTCCAGAATAGCAGATTCTGGAGAAGTGGTGAGATTGATTCATGTCACAAGTGGCCACCAACCAGATGGACTAGAAGAAAGGCATGAAAATATTTCAAATTCAACAACTAGAAAACTTAAACTCAGTAATCTCCATGAATTATGCAAATTTGGTGGATGCATAATGTCTAAATATTTCAAATGCAAAATCAGTTTGCAAAATTACGAAGAGCTTGGCAGTAACTGAGATGAAACTGCACACAGGAACTGCCACATGAAACCCTGGACTATTTATTTATTTAAGTAATCTCTTAGCCTTTCTTTAGCCAGAAGTCCTAAAGTAGGTAACAAAAAATAATTTTTAAACAAATACAATAAACCAAAGAAAACAAACAGTAAGCATATCTTTAAGAATTCAGTTTAAACTCTTGTGTGCCTGTGCAAATAAAATAGATAAAAACAGAGGGAAGGGAATTCCAGAGGTGGTGCTTATAACTGAGGCCTTATCTCTTATCACCACTCATCTTCTGATCCTAGACAGCAGCTCAGCACTTCCACAGCTTCCCCTGAGGTGACTGAACAGGATAAACAGCTGGGTATAATCTGCATTCTGATGACATCTCATCTCAGATCCTGGAATGAACTCAGTGGTTTCATGTATACGTTAAAACAGCACAGGGGATAAAGAAGAGTCCCACAGTGCAATGGATCAGACTAATCAAAATGACATCCAGACTGGAACAGAAGCACGGTGCCCTTCATTCCTATAGTGGACAGTTAGTCCAGAAAGATGTTTAAAGGTACTGAACACCACTGAAAGGTCCAGGAGAATCAGCAAGGTCATACTTTCCTGATTTATCTCCTGGCATATATCATCCACCAGGATGACCAAAGGTGTTTCCGTATCAGATCCCACCCTGACATTAAATTGAAATCCATTTAGATACTTGGTCTCATTCAATAGTGACTCAAGTTGCCTAGCCAATTCATCTGAGCATTTTGCCCCCAAAAGGTCTATGAACAACTAGCTGTTATTTCCTGGGTTCAGTGAAGGTTGTTTTTTTCCAGGAGCCACGACACAACTGCCTACTTCAAGATGACTGACAACAGCCACTTTTGCAAGCTAGCCTTTATAACATCCAGGAACAAACCTGTCAACCCTCTGCACAAAGCAAACTATAAAGCGAACTAGGCAAGTTATAGTAGATTATATTCTTCCAAGCACCTATCAGTGTCATTGGACCTCAATAATCAAAACTCATCCAACAGTATTTAACTAGATGGTGTTCTGGAATTATGAACAGACTGTATTTCAAGAACTGTGGTATCCAAATTGCTGTAGATGTAAGCAATTTTATCCTCAAAGAGCCTACTACTCTTAGCAGGCATCTAAGTTTTCCTGAACATGGGAAAGGTCTTGGGCTATATTGGGCAGCAAGTTGAGGATGCAATGGGGAAGCAGAAATATTGCTTCATTGCCAACACCACTACAAAGTAGGCTTGAAAGCTGGTCCCCCAAGCCTTCTGAAATGGCCCATACATGCCAGGCCAGCACTTCCCCCCAGAAATATGAATAATTTATTTTTATTATGGCTCATCTGGCATTCAGCAACAGCACCATCAGGCCTGATGTGTTGATAGCAAGGTCATGTACTTCACAAAGCCTGGAGGAAGGCCTGCAGTGGGAGACGGTCACTTCATTCCTGACCTTCCTTAATTATTTGAAAGCATTTTTACCCTGTTCCTTAGCCAAAGAGTTTCAAACAGTAGTCTACAAAGATTAGTATTAAGGCAGTCTCTGCCCTCGGGTTCATAATCTATACATCTGAGTGGCCTTTATACCCCACCCCATCTTTGCTACAACCTGCTCATAAAGATTTCCACAGGGACATCCCTCACTTTGTTAATTTCACTCCGCAGGAACATCATAAAACCAACCAATCAAGGGACCAAAGCAGCCTTCCTTGAGCTCTATAAAATACCTAATGTGCCTGGTGTACAGTCTAAATATGTAGCAGCTTCCTATGTTCCAGGAGTAAAGTAGAGAGATGGGTAGGGAGGCCATGAAAAAAGATAACTTACCATATCTTAATAAGTTATAATTGCCTTGAAAAATATTTATTATATGTTATGCAAGCTCCTCATAAAATTAATATATAATTAATAATTTTTAAAGGCAATGGTAAATGATTAAGGCTTGGAAGATGCATAGATGGATCAGTAACAGATGTCCATCACCCATCCATTTGGCAGTTGTACTATATATAGGGACGCAGGTGGTGCTGTGGGTTAAACCACAAAGCCTAGGACTTGCCGATCAGAAGGTCGGCAGTTCAAATCCCCATGACGGGGTGAGCTCCCGTTGCTCGGTCCCTGCTCCTGCCAACCTAGCAGTTTGTAAGCATGTCAAAGTGCAAGTAGATAAATAGGTACCGCTCCGGCGGGAAGGTAAACGGTGTTTCCATGCATTGCTCTGGTTTGCCAGAAGCGGCTTAGTCATGCTGGCTACATGACCCGGAAGCTGTACACCAGCTCCCTCGGCCAATAAAGCGAGATGAGCGCCGCAACCCCAGAGTCGGTCACGACTGGACCTAATGGTCAGGGGTCCCTTTACCTTTACTATATATGTTTTGTGATATAATTGTATGTAAGCAGATTTTAGACCCTGTAAACTACAGTTCAGTACCACTGAACTATGCTGATGCATTCCTTTTTTCTCTTTGGACCTTCACATCTTCAATGTATATCCATAAATTATTCACCTCAAAACGACAGACAACAAATAATTCAGAAAAGGTGAATTTTGGAAGTGAATCAGTGGGCCCTCAGGAATTTACTTGGATCAGATTCCCAGTCAAGAAGGATTGTTCCAAAAGAGAAAAAAAAATCAATTCACAGTTCCATGTAAGTTTAATTCTTGGGTAATATGGTTCTGAGCATCCTTTGGATTTACCTTTATATTTGGTGACAATGGCTGAATTGACACTTAGGGGCTCCTGGAAGGAAACATCCACAGAAGTGCTGCTTGCCACCGAAAGGTGAACATTCATGGGTGGATCTGGAACCCCTGAGAACAGATAGCACAGGTATAAGGAGGGACATATCCTGGTGTATCAAGGCCTCTGTGGAAGGAATAAATCTTCAATATAAGCCTAATTTACAACTTAACTGCCAGTCAGAATGATCACAAGAACAGAGACTCTGTTATGAGGCGAGGCAGGAAGGTATGTTTCCTTTGCAAAATAAAATAAAATATTCTGAGAAGAGATATGATGGCAATTTGCATGCACTGAGATGGGTTCAATCAGCAGAAGATGCAAGACCAAAGAATCCCCCCTTAGGTTCAGTAGTCAGATTATGTGGGACAGGTAGGGAACCCTTAATGAAATCCACAAGCTGCACGCCACCTCCCACAATTTTAGCCAAATCATACTCCTCCAAGTTTGCCTTCTAATGATAGTAGCTAAAAGAGCCATTACAAAACAAAGCCACTTCCACCTTAAGGAGGAGGTGGGGTTGCGGGCTTCACGGCCCATCCACATGTGCGGCGGGTGGAGGCCAGCCCCGCATGATTGGGGAGATTCCCAGCCGCATCACCCCCGAGCCGTCCAATCGGCTGGTTCGGGGGTGTGGCCTGCCCTATAAAGTCAGGACGCGGCCGGGGGTCTCCCTCTTTGCCACCCACCAGCTGTTCCTGTTTCTCCCACCCTCCCACCCCATAAGGTTTTCATTCTTTAACCTTGCTATAGACCTTGGTTGGTCGCCGTTGAGGGGCCTGGTAGGAATTATTCCACTTGGCAAATTGGCACCAGCCACTTGGTTTTTGCCTACCTCGTAGCAAATCGTCACAACTTTCTGGGTATTGGTGGTTAGGCATTGGTATAGTTCAGTAGATGGAAGAGGGGAGGTAGCGCCATCACCTGCCCCGCATATTGAAGGGTAGTCAGTTAAAGGATTCGGGGGGGGCGTGGCCCTGTCCGAAGCTTAGGGAGGTTAGGGCCTAAGGCACGCCCCCTATCAGTGACCCCGGGGGAGTTCCTAGTTGATGTGCATCAGCAGGACTCCCCCTACTGGTGGGTAACCCTTCCCAGACTTCAAGCAGACGGGCTGGAGTCGGATATAGTCAGTTAGGACCAATGCCTAAGCCAATACCGCTCTTCACCTATAACCAATAAAGTTGTGGCCTTTTTTAGCCCATTAACCTTAATAATTGCATCATGTGTCATTATTTCCAAGGGGGGGGGGGGACTCGCCATGCAAGAGACAGACCTCCCTCTGCAAGTCAAGACATTGTAGAGTTTTGAGATTTTTTTATCTCCCCCACCACAAAGAATCAGCCATTGCTACAAGTGAGAACATGACACCAAAAATAGTCAACTTGTCATACAGAAAAGTGAGGGAAACGTTTTCTTTTGTGAAGCTAAGCACCTGGATTGGCATTCATAGTCTAGGGGTCACTATGATAATTATATCTGAGCTAGGAAATTAATGCTTCCGAAAATATCAAATGGGTTAGAAAGGTGGCAAAAGGTACAGGATACCTTCATTTATTATATCAACCAGAAAGATCTAGAATATTGGTTTTGGGTGAGAGAAGCAGTTTCAAATCTGCTCAATGAAGGTTGACTAGAACAGCACTGGGAAAGCCACATTCACCCAGTATGGACCTACCGATTTCATTAACTAGTGACTTGCTTCAAGATTCTGTGAATCACTAAATTAAGAACTTTACCATGTGCTGCAGACAACATGGGGTTTATTATGGCAGGTCCACTTCTTCGTTTCTGTTCTGGACTAATTACATACTGTAGGACCCAATTTCCTATCTCTAAAACCCTGCAGTGACATGCCCACTGTTCCCATCCCTGATCTACTTAGAGGGTCAGGGTACATTGCATGGTGCTATTTCAGACACTTACGAGCGTGCTCAAATCCGGCATTCATGCGCTTGTATAGCCGATAACGCCATTCCCATGCTTTTAACTGTTTCTCTTTTTCTGAGCCATCTGCGCTGGGTAGCTCATTCACCACCTGTGCAGTAAGGTCATTGACACGCTGCTCTGCCTCCTGGACCAGTGTTGACAAGTGCAAAGACCGACTCTCTAAACTTACAACTTTGGAAACGGAACAGAGGGAAAAGGAAACATTTAATACATTGCACAAGAAGAGGAGGAAAAATACATGACCAGGCATAAACCTGCCTGAAAATTTCTGAAGTGATTCTCTTTGCCTCTACCCTCAGAAAACCTCCCATGCTAAGCAATCCCTCAAGCCGAAGAAGCACAGCTTGATCCTCATTTCCCAAACAGCATGGGATAAATGGTTGGTGCAACTGGAGTTTGAGCTATTAGATAAAACCACAAAGTTGCTTCTCCACAGCTGCTTCTGCAAATTTGTGATTCTGGCTCCTCTTAAATGCAGATTTAAAAGCCAAGCTCAAAGGAATTCCAGCTCTCCCTTCCCCCAGAATCTGCTGCTTATCAGCGAGCAGAAATTCTGTCTTGTGGCCAGCATAGCCTTGTTACACAGCAGGATGCATCCACCAGTTCAAAGCAAGTCTTTCGATACCAAGCTAGAACTGAATTCTGAAATTTTGCTTCTACTGCAGTGGTACCTCAGGTTACATACGCTTCAGGTTACAGACTCTGCTAACCCAGAAATAGTACCTCGGGTTAAGAACTTTGCTTCAGGATGAGAACAGAAATTGTGCAGCGGCGGCGCAACAGCAGCAGGAGGCCCCATTAGCTAAAGTGGTGCTTCAGGTTAAGAACAGTTTCAGGCTAAGAACGGACCTCCGGAACGAATTAAGTACGTAACCCGAGGTACCATTGTATTTTATTTATTTATTCAAGGTATTTTTATTTAGTAGGAGCTAACATGCCCTGGAAGACCCCAGAAACCTGTTGGAAAATGGCAACTATGATGCTCTTGTCATTTCTAATACTTAGAGGAAAAGGTAATTAAATGATGAGCATTCTGCTCTTCACTACCAGAATGAGCCTTAAGCATTACCGAAACAAGGTTTTTTTTTGCATTTCTTACATTGAATGAAAAACCTACATTGACTAAAACATACTGTATTTAAAAATGGGTTTTTTGCTTTTAAACCTGGATTAACAGCATTCACATTTGCATATCTATTCATATTAGTTATCATGATGACTTCATGACTAAAATATGAAAATATCCTCATTCTGTCAGAATATTGGAATGGGTCTGACTTAGTTTCCCACAAGCACAGGGTTCCGAATCTGCTTGCACCCACATCCCTACCAGCACCCAATATACCAGTGTGTGTGTGCATGCCCCCCCTTTACCTGCCCCACGGTCGTGCCTTCAGTAGACAGCAATGTACCAGGGTGGCAGATGTGGCAAGGGACCCCAGCAAACTATTGCTGGATATCACTGCTCACCGCTTGTACTAGGGACAATTTCTTACCATTAAATGGGATGGCCAGGTCTATTACTTCATCCAGCTTTTGTCATTACTGTTTGAGAAGTAACATATGCACAAACCCACAGCTGGAGCACAATCTGTGTGAGGTATTTCCCTTTCCTCAGTCTAGATATGTTAAGAACAAGAGGAGAAGACCCCCATTGAGGATCAGAGTGCATATACTTTATTCACAGGAATCTCTTGGTTTGCCTGACTCCTATGGCTAGGCAGCAAAGAAATACACACCTCTTTTCTATCTCCTTTCACTGAACTCCATTATTACACACAGTGCCAGCTAGGCCTGTGGCTACTCTCTGTGTGGGCCACCCAGCAAGCAGAGACCCCAGTGGCTGCATCTAGCGCAACCTATTTGTGTGTGTGTGAGAGAGAGAGAGAGAGAGAGAGAGAGACAGACAGACAGACAGAACACAAACTTGTGAGAGAATACCCCCCCCCCAATCTCCAGGGAAAGAGTACTAATAAACACTTATTCAAAGTCACTCCCCTTCTGCTCTCCATTCACAGAAATCCCTTCATTTGAAGAAAGGGCAATCTGTTCCTGACCCTAATACCAGAACTGTCAGCTTATTCATGAGGCAGACTACCTGCAAATAACTAGCAGATGAAGATTTTCCTGTTGCTCTTAGCTAGTCATCTGAAATGAGGTGAATTCCCTTCTCATCATTCTATTCACTTCACCTGATCAGGCAGCATTAATGCTTCTTGCAGCAAAGCTGTTCTCTTCCAAGGTAACACTCTGGAGAGTAAATTTTGGCATCCCTCGGGTGAGGATTCAAACAGTACAAACGGCTCAGCTTGAATCTATCCTAAGCCCCACTTCTTATTGTGTGCAAATCAGCTGAAATAATCTCTTAGGAACATGCCACAAGGATGATGTGACTCTTTATGGTTGTGACAGTGCCAACCTCCTTTGGTATTCACTCTTGGCATCATTCCTAACACCAAGTCAGATTGATAACTACAGCTTCTAGGATGATATGCTGCTCTGGAACCTTTTAGCTATAGCTTTCATTTGCACCATCATGTTTCAAGAAAGCGCTACTGTACTTTAGGCACGACACAGAAAAATCTAGCAATGTGATTTTTCCTGTACTGAGGGAACATATAATCCAGCTATGAAAGACACAGGAGCACGCTAGGCATCAGAAACCCTAGTTCCAGGGTCTTATATGTTCTCTTTTTTACAGCTAACTCCTTTCAGATGCTTTTCATTTTCCACATTTCACCAAAAGAGAGTAGAATTCCCATTGCTCATGATATCAAGAAACCTAAGTGGCCAGAGTTCCTTAAGCATCCACGGGAAAGGACAAATTGGGTCACAGGATTGGGCCATTGACTGGTTACTTACAGTGAGGGCTTTCTTTGGCTCCAGCCAGCAACAGAGTCTTGGCAATAGGTGCATTGTTGGTCATGATGGCAATATCCAGTGGCAGAAGACCCTCACTGTTTGGGGTGTTAAGATCCAGCTCCTCTAGGCTAAACTGCTTGAGCAGCTCCTGCACCTTATCAAGGTCCTGCAGCTCAACAGCCTCAAAGAGTGCAGCGTTGCCTTGAAACTGCAGAGAGGAACAGAGTCACACAAATGTAAGTATGCCACTCATTTCACAGTCTTCTCTGCTCAGTTGCTTTCACTACAGTAGCAAGATAAAATTGAAATGAGGGTGGAGTAGATCAGTGCAGAGGCCAAGAGAAGAAGACAACACTTTGCTTTCCCACTGCAGCTCAAGCCAAATTTACCACATCATAACACCTCTAATGAGACAGGGTAAATGTGGGTTGCAAGAGCTCAGAGTCAGGAAGATATTTGACACCTCTAAAGTTCCTATCAAAGTCCAGCAGTCCGTTTGCCTCCTTTTCTTTACACCAGCCGCACTATGCATTCAGAGTTCATGACACAACAGTGGGTAGGTAGGCAGCCAAAATCCAAAGCTATTGCCACACTGTGGCAAGGAACAGCCAGGTAGTCTTTCAGCAACCATGGTATGGATGGAGCAGAAGTTGTTCTTCTAACAGGACATAAAAATTCTAAAAACCCTCAGAGCTCTTCAGTTGTTAGAGCAATGTACTCACGGGATAGGATTTGCGGAGCTTATCCTTTTCACTCCTCCCTGCTATGCTCCCTTCATCAAATGACATGTAGTTAACTCTGAATTTCCCAGAAAGGTTCCGGTAGAGCCTCTTAGCAGCATTTGGAGATGAGGGTCCTGGTTGCTTCCTAGACTGGGCTAGCTGCGGGTCTCTCATTTGCTGTGTCATTTTAGGTGAGGAAGACCTGATGAATAAAAATAAAAAGACAGATGAATGTTAAATGTCTAGAAATACAAGGAGAGGGTGTCCAATCCAGAGCCATGCACAGTGGTCTGATTTGCACATAATGCTAAGCCAAGCTAAGGTTTGGTATGAACAAGCAAGTATGCAGGAGCACAGAGCAAAAATTGTGGTCATTTCATTCCTTTCCTGGCCCTGCTGCTGCCACACTAACAGCAGCTAAGCCGTGTGTGTGCAAATGTGTGAACCTGGGCTTGTAACCTTTATTTTGCTCCAAACAAACCACAAGCTCTAGGTAACAAACCATGACTCTGGATTCACATGTAACATTAAGCCAAAGAATGGTTTAGCTCCTGGAAGCATAGCAGCAGCAGGTCCAGGGAAGGAGTGAAGTGGCTGTGATTTTCACTGTGTTTGCTCAATTATGCTTAGCCATGGTTCAAATGAGGCTGCTATAACAAGCTGACTAAAAAAAGGGAAACATTTAAACTCCAATAAATCTAAGCTGTGAACAATTACTTTTTTGTCTTAATTAGATTTGTTTAAAATTGTAACATGGAAGAATTGTGTAAGGACACAAGTCTAGGCTTCAAGCTGACATAATTCACATAACAGAAAAAAAACCTCTGAATGGAAAATTTGGCACATGCAGAGAAAAGTGATCTTTATTGATTCAACTCTAGTTTTAAAACCACAAATATCTAAACCATGCATATATTATGCTTAAGTCTATCCCTTACCCTCCAAACTATGAATATTTCCTCCTCACAAATCAAAACACTGACTAAAATAGCTGTCAGTGCTGGCCGCCTCAAGGTAGGCAAAACAGTAGTAGTTCGGTAGAGATTTAGGCAGGGATTCAACCAGTCTAGGGACATGGGTGGCGCTGTGGTCTAAATCACTGAGCCTCTTAGGCTTCCTGATTGGAAGGTCGGCGGTTTGAATCCGGGCAACTAGGTGAGCTCCCGTTGCTCCGTTCCACCTCCTGTCAACCTAGCAGTTTGAAAGCACACTAGTGCAAATAGATAAATAGGTATCACTGCGGCAGGAAAGTAAACAGCATTTCCGTACACTCTGGCTTCCGTCACAGTGTTCTGTTGTGCCAGAAGCAGTTTAGTCATGCTGATCATATGACCCAGAAAGCTGTCTGTGGACAAACACCGGCTCCTTTGGCCTGAAGCGAGATGAGCACCGCACCCCATATACACCTTTGACTGGTGCTTTACCTTTACTTTTTTTCAACCAGTCTGTGAGCAGCTTGGCCTACACAAGTTGCCCAAACCTAGGAATCAGATGAATTATATAGGGCTAGCTAAGACTCTGCTGGTTACTCAGGTCACCTGATCCTGCTGGGCTGACAGCTGCAGTATCTTCTCCAGCCATCTGCAATGCAGTATAGTTCAGACCCACAGTAACATTTGCTTGAAAACTACCCCATTGGCACAGGGAGAAAGGAGCCTGTACCCTGCTGCTTGAGTCACCCAATCAAGACCTTAAAATAGTGTTGCTTTGACAGATGTGTACAGTTCTTGCTTATGAAACCACAGGTCAGAATAATAAACTGGTATGTCTCTGTGGTACTACAGCATCTTTTGCCTTCCTGAATTAATGTGAATTAACATATGATCCATCATGAATGAGGACTGATCTGTAATACAGCCATTCTGAGGTGGTGAAATATAAGCTGAATGGATGCAGTTTGATTTGTACTTCCTTTGGGCTGATTGTCTTACATGAATCCAGACTCAATTTATAAAGCTCCAGACAGATTTGTATCGCCCAACCATCTGTTGAGCTGGCTGGAATGAACTAAGAAATGTAGGTGCTGAAGTGGTTTTTGGGGATGTCCAGTGCATCAATAAATTACAGTTAACATGAAACAACCTTGATTCAGCACAATGCTGATGAAGCACATGCTGAACAAGAGCCAACTCTGGCAATTAATATTTACAAAGACAGCCCCACAGAGGGTGTTAATAGCACCCTTACTGACTCACTCAGTCACTTTGATTTTATCTGAGACATTGTGGGCAGCAGAATTATATCAACTATTTTACCTTTTATTATGTTGCTTTCTTAAGAGCTCAGAAACTAAGGGAGATTGGCTCCTGCCAGGCATTCTCATGGGATAGGCTGTGAAGATTAGCATGTCTCTCTACAAATGTGGGTGAGCCTGTGCTGTAAGAAAAGCAGTAATTCTTTTGCACCTAGGTTGAAAGGAGTGGAAATTTGTGATGGAACTTAGGTTTCAGCAGTTTCTTGCCTAAAATAGGATAGCTCAGTAACTAGAGGTCAGGTCCAAGTGATTTGACAGCACCAAGCATATTTCTGTATGTTTAATCAGGGTAGTAGTGTATCTGAGTTCATCACTGTCTGGTATTGTTATTGATGTGATCATATGCAAATGGGGCAAGTTTGGACATGTGAAACATTTGTTCCATTGTTAAATAAAGGGTTGACATACATCTATATCACACAGAAGTTCTGGAGGGCTCATTTCTAATAGCACGCCATCAAAAAGTATGCCATGTGTGCTGTTCAGTTGTGTGATTTTCTGTAAGCACAACAGAAAATGGCCAGAAATTAGCCCTTCAGAATATGCCTAATAGAAGCATGGTAGGGAATGTTCTAACTCCATGAACCATCCTAAAACAAAAAAAGAAGCTTAGGAGTGATATATAGCATCTAATATTCAAATCTTAACATTTGATCTGATACATACAGTATGTAGCTGGCCTTATACCAGGTCAGACTAATAGTCCATCAAGCCCAATATTGTTCTCCACTAGTGATCTTCCACATCACCTTCTATCTGCTGCTTTAACTGGAGAGGCAATAAATTGAACCTGAGATCTTCTGAATTCTGCCACCTGTTCTAGAGTGGGGAAACACTTGGTGGTTCTCTAACAACATGGCTGGGACACAACAGCATGTGCATAGTGATCCCCCAAGTTTGAAAGCATACCAGTGCAAGTAGATAAATAGGTACCGTTGTGGTGGGAAGGTAAACAGCATTTCCGTGTGGCCTGGCTTCCTTCGTGCACCAGTAGCGGTTTAGTCATGCTGGTCACATGACCCAGAAAGCTGTCTGTGGACAAATGCCATCCCCCTCGGCCGGAAAAGCAAATGCGCACCACACCTCATAGTCACCTTTGACTGGACTTAACCATCCAGGGGTCCTTTACCTTTACCTTACTAGCTAAGAGTCCTTATTGATGCCTAAAGGTACAGTGTAGTGGCTAAGAGATTGAGCTGTGAATCAGGAAATTCCAGCTTGAGTAAACCACTCATAGGTTGTTCATTAATTTAAAGCTATATACATTTTGTTAATTAAATAATAATAAAGTGGCATTAGGCAAGTCATTCTTTCTCAGCCTCAGTCCCCACATATACAGTACAATACGAGTGATAACAGCACTAACTTTATAGGGTTGTTGCAATGATTACAACAAGATAATGCATGTGAAACAGTCTGAACACTTGAAAGTGCCATACAAACATTAAACATTATCTATGTCAGTATGGAAGCCCCACACAGTTGTAAGCGTTCTCTATTAGGAGGTGGCCTAAATCACATTTGGTGGCCATGTGATTTACACTAACTTTTAAAAGCTGACCTCTCTTGTTAAGGGGCTGTTAACAGCCTATTCCAAGGGTAGGCAAACTAAGGCCCGGGGGCCAGATCCAGCCCAATCGCCTTCTAAATCCGGCCCGCGGACGGTTCAGGTATCATTGTGTTTCTACATGAGTAGAATGTGCTCTTTTATTTAAAATGCATCTCTGGGTTATTTGTGGGGCATAGGAATTCATTCATCCCCCCCAAAAAAATATAGTCCAGCCCCCCACAAGGTCTGAAGGACAGTGGACTGGCCCCCTGCTGAAAAAGTTTGCTGATCCCTGGCCTATTCACACAAGCCATGGTCCAAAGATGGGGCCGTGTTAAGTGCCTCAGAATTTTCTCTCAATACTCAGCATGAGCCACATCTGTGTTATGCGTACTGTGATGTCTGGTCCCCATTTCTGCATTGCCATTTACATGAAACCACAAGTCTTAACCTAAGGAGTACCATTTACCGTAGGTTCTGGTCACCAAACCAGGAAGCAAGAATCTAAACCTGGTTACACAAATAGAAAGAACCGGGTGATTCAGCTTATAAAGCTATCACACTAGCTATTATGTACTATGTATACTCCATGCCAAGGAAAAACCCAAGAGCCATAAAGTTCAAGAAGCATCAGTTAATAAGGACAGCTCCCTTTAGAAGCTGAATGAGAACCATCAGAGAATAGATTAATCTGGGGTTGAACAAACAATGCATGGTAATATCGCAGAACCAGATCAGAAGAAGAAGAAGCAGGAGCAAAGAACAAATTGGAAATGAGCAAGGCTTAACAGGAAGAATTTATTGTCTATTCAGGAATTAGTCTGGTCTTGCTGAATCAGGACCATAAGCTGAATCAAGATTTCAAGCTGCAGTTCACCAGTTTAGTCACATCACAACATAGAGGCAAAGAAGAACAAGCATCCTAATCTCTCTGAAATTCAATTAGGCAGGTAGCTAGGAGTTAGTTCACACCTCTCTAATGAGGTGTAAATTGCTATGGATTTAGCATCAATTACCCCCAAGTGTTTGTGTTCTCACACTACAGCTATGATTGAGTGACAGACTTGCTGGCTCAGCCTGAAGCCACATGTGTGCCCCAGTCCTAGAAGAACTATTAAAACCTAGTTAAGTCATTTATGCAACTAACTGAACCATTTGTAAAGAATAGCAGGTTAATTTTTAGATTCAAATTGTAAAGATTTCGAAGATGATCTTGAGGGCATGTGCAGCTGCAGGTTTTTTAAATGTTAAACAACATAATTCAATCAGAAACAATATTCCAAAGACACCCAAATACTGTGTGGAACCAGAAGACTGTAACCTGCCATGGCCCTGGATCCCAATTCCCCTTCATCAGTACAAGGAACAAAAGACATGGAGGGCAAGAATAACTGGTTTTATGAACACCCTCAGGAGGCAGTCACCAAAGTAAGCGTCCCATTAGACTCCCATTAAGGAGGTTGAGCCCAAGGGAACAGTGATGTTTCCATTTGCTGCTGCCGCTGCTACACCTCATCCTCTGACCTGAACTCTTCCCTGGAATGATTTGCAGCTCATGAGGACACACGTCCCCAACCATATTGAATCCAAATGCAAAATAAAGCACCTCAGCTCTGCCAAGAGGACATACCTCTGGGAATGGCATGTGGTCCTTTTAATTCTGAACAGTTTCCTCTGTGGATGTATGGCTTGGAACACAAACTTCAAAGCTCAAAAAAATTAGCTCCAAGTCAACTCTAGACCTCTCAGTCCCATAGTAAAGTGATCTGTAGGTACTTGCATGTGCGTAGCCAGGAATTATTGGGGGGCAGGCTTTATGTGACGAGGGAGCAGAACTGAGATATCTGTGGTGCAATTGGTCAGTTAGTTAAGTATTTCTATTTATTTACTTGGTTGGGGGAGGGCAGCTGCCCACCCTGCACCCCCCCAGCTACTCCCATGGGTACTTGCCACTGACTGTGGTCTTCAGCCAGGAACAAGAAAGGACCCCAGTAAAAGCACAGGACCACTGCAGTTCTATTACTGTGCACAATGGGCATTGGCTGTTCATGAGCAGAGCCACAGAATGTATCAATTTTCATGAATAATAAGGAAAACATAGCTCAATGAAATTCATTTGCCCATATGCCTGATTCTATTCATGCAAAATTCAGGACCCCCCCTCCAAGCAACTAGTGAAGCAAATACAGAAACACCAGAAGTAGAGAATGACCTTGGTTAACTAGAAAATAACAACAACCAATCTGGCATAAGTCAAACTATATATAAAGATACAGAAAACATAATTGTGGGCAAAGAAGCTTATTGCTGAAGGCTGCTTTTGCCTCCTGCACGTGACTAGAAAGAATGGTGGAAAATAGTAATAAGAAAGAACTGGTTAGGGCAGAGTGGGGGGAAATTGTGTTGTTTTGACCCTTAACACTCATCAGTCCCAGCAAGCATGCTAATAGCAAGGGATAATGGGAGTTGTAGTCCAACAACATCTGGAAGGCCATCTACTCACCCTTGGGTTTAGTAGGAGTAACTCCCACTGGCAGTTATACAGTATTCCAATATATTCCACATCTGCCTATGACACTTTTATTTTTATTATTTATTGAATTTAAATACCCCCTATACCCGAAGGTCTCAGGGCGGTATACAAAACAAAATCAGAATATAAAATCAGAAAATATATAATCAAAATAAAAACAACAACCCAATAACCCTCCCCCCAAAAACCACATAATTTAAAAGGGCATAGGATTTTATGCGGCATTATACAAAACAGTCTGCTTGTCAGAGTTACTTCATGCATTATTTTTTAACCTTAGACTCGGGCTGATGCTCAGGCCTGGGGGCTGAATGTGACACTCCAGGCATCCTTTTTTTTTTTTTAAATAAATTTTTATTAATTTTCCAACACATATTAAATAACAATACATAACAATACAAAAACAAACAAACATATAAACATGTATAATTTCTTAACCTTCTTTTCCTTAAACCTTCTTTCAACGACTTCCCCATACCTCCTTTTTCTGCATCCTTGTTTTAAATTTTTCCAGCAACTCCTAATTTTATTTACTTATGGCAGTTCCTTTAAATCCTTTTTCCCATATCCAATTGTTTATCGCTGCAATTTTATTTCACATTACTCAGAACATTTTAGCACTCATTAATTTTACAACAGTTCTTAAGGTAAACTTTAAATTTCTTCCAGTCTTCTTCCACCGTCTCTTTCCCTTGGTCGCGGATTCTGCCGGTCATCTCAGCCAGTCCCATGTAGTCAGTCACCTTCGTCTGCCATTCTTCCAGTGTGGGTAGTTCTTGTGTCTTCCAGTACTTTGCTAAAAGTACTCTTGCTGCTGTTGTCGCATACATAAAAAACATCCTATCTTTCTTTGACACCAATTGGCCTACCATGCCCAAGAGAAAGGCCTCTGGTTTCTTCGCAAAAGTGCATTTAAGCACCTTTTTCATTTCATTATAGATCCTTTCCCACACTCCAGGCATCCTCTTTATCTGGACATCAGAACTTTGTCTATACCAAACGCTTTCTTCACATGCTACACTCCTCATTGGCCCTGCTTCACATGTCAGGTGTTTTTGCTTGGCTGGAATATGTCCTGGAATTCACTGGCGGGGGTGATGAGAGTGAGGGCTCACTCCCATTTATTGTTTCGTCAGGCATGGGTTTGTGTGTGGTCTTGTTTGTCTGGGGAATTTGTTATGTTTTCTGTAGGCCATTTCCGAGGTGAGAGGCTGGATGTGGTCTGGACTGGGGCACGTGAAAGTGGTTTCATGTCCTTGGAGTGAAAGCCCAACCCTGCACTGAACTGTGTCTTTCCTGGTGTGAGACAGGAGGGAATACAGAGTTTTTGTCCCATGTGAGAGCTTGGGTCTCAGTTATGTATGACTGTTGTAAGTGTCTCCTTGTGGATTTTTCCCCAAACACTGTTCTCTGCTGTATATCTATTGTCTCTGAAGTGGGCAAGCTGCCTTGTCCCCGCAATTGAAGAGGATGGGGCTGTGCGACATCAGCACGCCATTCACACAGGGTACGCTGACATTATTTGTGCATGCTCTGCAGCATGCTGCTTTGTTGTGTACATGTGCTGTGGTGTGTACACACAGCTGCAATTTAATGTTGAGGGGGCCCTGCCCCCTCCTTTAAAATTTTGGGGGCCCTCAGCCCCTTGCCCCCTCCCCCATGACATAACTGGAAGTGGGTAGTTATGGGAGGCTACTGTTCAGCACCATGGGAATTGTCCTGTGGTGTCCCACAGGGTTCCATCTTATCCCCCGTGCTATTTTAACATTTATATGAAGCTTCTTGGAGCTGTCATCAGGAGATTTGAAGTGAAGTTTCATCAATATGCAGATGACACCCAGCTCTGTCTCTCTGTTCCATCTGAATTAGGAGAGGTGGTTGAGGTGCTGGACCAGTGCTTGGACTCAGTGATGAGTTGGATGTGGGTCAATAAACTGACAGAATCAGAAAAATACAGAGCAGTTTCGTAGTTTGGGGTTGCTCCTGGATCCAACATTGTTCATCTTAGTGACTAGGAGTGCCTTTTTTCAGCTCTGACTGATTTACCAGCTGTAGCCTCTTTTGATGACTTGGGCACTGTACCCCGTGCTCGGTGCAATGCACTCTACATGGGGCTGCCCATGAAGATGACCCAGAAACTTCAATTGGCCCAAAATGCAGCAGTCAGATTACTTGCTGGGATTCCATTTAGATCTTGTATAACCGACCAAGGAAAAGAGACGGTGGAAGAAGATTGGAAGAAATACAAAGTTTACCTTAAGAACTGTTATAAAATTAATGAGTGCTAAAATGTCATGGGTAATGTAAAAAAAAAAAACAGAATTACAGCTGTAAATGACTGGGTAAGAGAAGAAGGATTAAAGAAAGTGAGTTATAAATCAACTGAAATGAGGGGTTGCTGAAGAAAATTTTAAAATAGGGATGCAGAAAAGGGAGGCATGGGGAAGTCGGTGAAATAAGGTTTATGAAAAAGAGGTTATGAAATTATACGTGTTTGTATGTTTGTTTGTCTATGTATTGTGAATTGTAATGTGTTTAATTTATGTTGGAAAACCAATAAAAATTTATATATAAAAAAATAGATCTTGTATAACCTAGGGTTGCCATATTCCGAAGAGCAAAAAAGGAGACACATTGGGGGAGGGGTTTGCAGGAGTGCATGCGCACCAGACACGGCATCACCATGCCGCCTACACTATATGAATAACATTCTATGTTCAACTAAAAACACCACAAACAACAACAATAATCAATGAAACACCCCCCCACACACACTTCACCAATCTCCTCATCTGCCTTGCCAGTGGTGCCCGGGACAGCCAGTGTAACATGATGGCAGTATTTTGTTCCAGGGAGCCATCAAGTAAATGCTTTTTGCACACGTGGCAGGTTCTGGGCCAACCTCAGGGGTAGCTGCACATAAAGTGCAATTCAGTAATGTAATCAGGAGATCACCAGTATATGGACAACAGTGGTCAGTCTATCCTGGCCCAGAAATAGCCACAGCTGTCTTACCTGCCAATGTTGGTAAAAGGCACTTGTAGCCACTGAGGTAACATGGGCTTTGTGTGACAGAGATGGATCCGAAAGTACCCTAGACTACAGGGGGAGTATAACTCTGTCCAAAGCAGGCAATTGACCTGTTATTCGGACTTTGGAACCTCTCACCCACAGCATTTCTGTCTTGCCAGGTTTAAGACTCGGTTTGTTGGCCTTCATCCTTCCCACCACAGAGTCCACACACTGGTCCATGGCTTGCACAGCCTCTCCTGATTCTGATGTTAGAGAGAAATAGAGCTGGGTGACATCACTGCGCTGATGATAAGGTAAAGGTAAAGGCCCGTACGGGCCAGTCATGTCTGACTCTAGGGTTGCGTGCTCATCTCACTTAAGAGGCCGGGAGCCGGCGCCGTCCGAAGACACTCCCGGGTCACGTGGCCAGCGTGACGAAGCTGCAGCTGGTGAGCCAGCACCAGCGCCGCACACGGAAACACCGTTTACCTTCCCGCTAGAAAGCGGTACCTATTTATCTACTTGCACTTAGGGGTGCTTTTGAACTGCTAGGTGGGCAGGAGGTGGGACCGAACGACGGGAGCTCACCCCGCCGTGGGGATTCAAACCACCGACCTTGCGATTAGCAAGTCCTAGGCACTGAGGTTTTACCCACAGCGCCACCTGCGTCCCAGACAGTACTGGGGACAAGATGGTACCCTGTGACACCCCATAGCACACCTGCTGGGGGCCTGAAAAATAATCAACCAGTGCTGTTATCTGAAACTGATCTATGTAATGTGGATGTATGACATTAAAATCTATTTTGAAGGCATGGGAAATCTCTATATATCCATGAAAGGCTGGGCTCAGAATTTTGTTTCAAAATCTGGCCTTTACTTCGTCCTTCTCCCATTTGGCAAACCATCTTGTTTTGAAAAGAGCTGAAGTTAACATGCATGTTTGGTCTTGTAAGAACAATAACTTAACTTATAGAGCTTCTACTCACGCCAAAAATATTTTTGTTTGTTCTCCTGCATCCCTAATGATGCCAACAGAACTCCAGGAGAAGAGGCCTGCAGTTAACCACAAAGCAGGAGCCAACAGACTGCGGGTTTGTTTGTTTTCTGTTGTTGTTTAAAAGTGGTGTCTACTATAGAATGAGTAGTAATCTTAGCAACATTCATTGTGAGGGAAATCCATTATGAACAAGCTCACATCCCCTTATTCTCAGATAATGAATGAGAGGAAACTTGAGAGATGCAAAGGGGAGAGAAAGGGAGAGACGTCTCAAGATCATGCAAGCCACTTGAAATATATTACTTCCAAGAAAGTTGCAATATATTTCCTTACAGCTTTTACATATACACAAGTTATTTGCAATTGAAAGAGTTCATTAAAAGTCTAAGGGGACATTTGGCAAGTCCGTTCTTTACTGCTTTAGATACGTGTGCCATCTTCATAGTCAGATGTTATCATAAAGCTTAAACCAATTCCAGTTAAACAAAGTAAACTGTTTCTAGTAAACAGCTCTTAAACTGCACAAGATTTTGTACCAAAAGTCTGCACCCATTTTGCCAAACTGGATTCAGCTCTGCAGGCAGAAGAGACTGCAGGCTTTCTGCCTCTACAAGTGTGTGCCCATCTCACATAATTAGCAGCATCACTATCATTGTTAATCCTAATTGGAGGTCTTGTGGGTGGTCTTCACAGGGATGTCAGAGGTTAAGGAGAGAAATCATCAGTGTCCTACACAAATATAAATGAGGCAAATTCTTACATCCCAGAAATATGCTGAGTGTAGGAGAACCTCAGTGGAGAAGGATTTATTTCCTTTCTGTGCATAGCAGGGAGGGAGTTGCCAACAAAAAAACAAGTCACTCTCATTGGAAAACTGGCCTGCTTGATCACTAGCAATTCCTCCCCTCCCCACCAAACCATGCCATTTACTTATGAGACAAAACTGCAAGGAAGCAAATAAACCTATGTTGTCCTGGGGGTTTTTTTTAGGGGGTATCTTTAAACATATATAGCATACCATACATTTCCTCCATGAACTGTGACTCGTAAGAATGATGCCTCTTACTAACTAGGTTCTTCTGGTTTTATAAAGCAGTCTCTTGAACTGGGATTTTTAGAAATCCTTCCATTAGAAGAAGCGGCAGTACTGAAAGGATTTCTCTTAGAGGCTTCTGGAAACCTGGCATATCTGTCATCTGTGGTTTCTATTCTACATGTACAAACACAGCTTATCAATCATCTCTCTGTCTTCTTAATGAGTGCCTGCAAATGCCAGTTTGCCCTACCCGTAACACTTCTTTCATTTATCAGAGATTTCTCTGCAGCACAAATAATTAAATTGATTTTATTTTGTCATTTATATAAGCTAAATAGAATTGCTATTGCTTCCTGCATCTTCTCTCTCAACCAGGTGTCTGGACGATGCCAAAGGGAATCTCTGCAATTCCTCATTCCCTTTCTCCTTCCCATTGAGGGACTAATTTATAGTGCCTGAAGCTTCAATGCTCAGAAGATAGAGACAGCAAGGGATAGATACCTGGCTTTAAACCAAACTGACAATTTTATAGGATTCTTATAGAATTAAAGCTGCTTGGTCTTTGTCCATCACTGAATTCTTATACAACTTTACTGAAGAGCATTTGGTATGCTTGCAACCCAAACGATCATGGCTTGATGTAACATAGCACCATTTTTGTTCATATTTTCATGATGGGAAAAGGAGGAAGTCCCTCTACTACTAGCATTCACTCAGCAAGTTTACACAGTACTTTAATGTTGTCATTATTTTTTTGGGAGGGGGAAGGTGGACAGGATAAATAGTTCCTCTAGTCATTTTATTCAATAATGAAAACAGCGGTATATTATCTTCAGCTAGGATAGAGAAGTGTATTAGCATTTCTTGTCTCCGCTGTGCACAACATGCACTGACACTTTGGAGAAAGCATATCTAGTGACAAGTTTCCCCATGAGGCCTGGTGGCTGCCACACCCCATTATGGAAATCTCACCACCTTAACTTCATGTACTACCCACATTTATGGGATTACAACCTTTGTTTTTGCAGTGTGCCACACAAACCTAGCTCTCAGTATAATTTTCAGAAATGTATTAGTAGAATTGTCAGGTCCAGGACTGAAACCAGGATGATGTTATCCTGCCAACTAAACAGGTATATTTAGAGACTAAGCTCCAATATTAGGGGTATGAGGTTGGTACAAATCAACAACTGGTATGCACAGAAAAAAAAGGACTGCACCTATTTAATCAGTATGGTTGAACTGCATGCCATCTTTGCTAGGAGAACCTGGATGGTATGCTTGACAGACTGTCTCCTTCCCTTTTCCTCAAATTAGATATTGGAGAAGCTCAGCGGGTTTTCCCCAGTGCATTCCTCATCGCCAACCCCTAATTGCTGCTTAACATTAAATAACGAAGTGAGGAAATGTTGGGCAAATGTTCTTGCTATGGGAACACACTGTTCCCTTTAATTACATTGTTTTTGTTTGGTTTTTTTTTTATTAGTTGTGCTGTGGGTTCCCCCTCCCTGACAGGGCCAGCAAAGCACATGCTAAATATGGCCGATTTAAAAATCCACAGTGAAACCCGAATCTCGGCACCAGACTGACTGGAATCGGTGCAACCCAGGGTTACGAGGGACACACATTCCAACCTCTCTACTGTTCTCACTCAGATCCACAGTGAAATAACAGCAGGCCCCTCCCTTCCTGGGTCAGCTGGAAACTGCTTCAAGTCTTTCTAAAGAGACATGCTGCTGTTGGTGGTGAGCCAGTTCAATATGCTTAGCATTCTATACAGAGAAAGAGTATCAGCCCTTGCACATCAATTTCCTCTTCAAACACTCTTCCTGACCATTACTCTTACTTATTCCCCCCACCCATCATTTGCCAGACCATATCCCTTAACCTGTTGCTTTTTCTTCCTCTGCTCTGTATCAAGTTCAACATCTCAAGTCAAATTCTCTCCACCCTAGAGATAAGTTTTCATCTCAGCCCTTCGTGTATGAAAGTATATGTGCGCACGTGCCCACTCTGATTTTAAAAGTATGCTGACCTGCTGTCAGGCCTTGGATGTGGCTTGCTTTGATTATTTGTTTTTGAACGGGAAGTTTTATGATTGCATTGGGAATCTGTCCTAATTGACGCTGAGTCAGAATTATAGTAAATGAGTATGTGTTTTAGTTTGTTGGATAAGCTTTAACTACTCTATAATTAGTTTGTGGCATGTTGGGATTTTTATTTTTTAATTTTTTTTAGGAATACGCTGAACAGAGAACTAAGCAGCAAGTCAAAGTGACCCTAACCTATCAAACTATTTAATTAAGTCATTGTTTGGCCTTGGGGGTTTCTGCAGGAACTTGGGGCGGAGTTCTAAGTTTGGGAGGAGACCATTCAGTAGATTCAAAACACCTTTTCCTGTATCTACAAAACTGTAGGTAAGAGACTGGTAGCAATGTTTGAGACAGATGAGAAGCAGATAGTCTGAAATTGTAATTTTACTTCATTCTTATCTTCAGAACGCAAAGGAATCTGCTTTCCTTTGGAATGACTGCTCTCTAAGTCAGCCTTGCAGTGCACCTGTTTTCTCAGCTTGTGACAAATGGATTGTGTAGGTCAGTCTGCGTTTATGGAAATGAATGCAAGGTCCAGCCGTGGCAAGGGGGTTGGGTTAGATGACATTTTCTTCCTTTCTTACTCCATTACTTTTACTCCACATTTTAAGTGCTTGCCCAAGGGAAGGAAAAGCAGATTTAGGAAATACCGTATTTTTCGCTCTATAGGACGCACTTTTTCCCCTTCAAAAATGAAGGGGAAATGTGTGTGCGTCCTATAGAGCGAAGACACCATAGCCCCGCGGCCCTCTCCCGGCTGGAGAGGTAACACGCAGCTATGGCAGGAGCCTCCATAGCCGCGCGTCACCTCTCCAGCCGGGAGAGCGCGCACGGAGCTAAAGCAGCCCCCCGCGACCCTCTCCCGGCTGGAGAGGTGACGCGAGGCTATGGCAGGAGCCTCCATAGCCGCGCGTCACCTCTCCAGCCGGGAGAGCGCGCACGGAGCTAAAGCAGCCCCCCGCGACCCTCTCCCGGCTGGAGAGGTGACGCGAGGCTATGGCAGGAGCCTCCATAGCCGCGCGTCACCTCTCCAGCCGGGAGAGCGCGTGCGGAGCTAAAGCAGCCCCCCGCGACCCTCTCCCGGCTGGAGAGGTGACGCGCGGCTATGGCAGGAGCCTCTATAGCCGTGCGTCACCTCTCCAGCCGGGAGAGCGCGTGCGGGGCTAAAGAAGCCATAGCCCCGCGAACCTCTCCCAGCTGGAGAAGTGACGCGTGACTATGGCAGCAGCCTCTCCGCTGCGCCTTTCCGCTGCTCCCTGACCTGCTCTTTGGGGCTGGTGGTGGGCTTCCCCCCGCCAGCCCCAAAGAGCAGGTCGAAAGGAACCTGAAGCCTGGAGAGCGAGAGGGGTCGGTGCGCACTGACCCCTCTAGCTCTCCAGGCTTCCAAGGTAGCTGCCTGAACGCACCTTAAACAGCACCTTGTTTTAGAGCGGGAAAACGAGGGGGGAAATTCTCCCACTCTCTGCGCAGCGCTTCCTGCCGCTTCACTGAAGGGGCGCTGGGCAGAGAGCGGAAAATTTTTTCCCCCTTGTTCTCCCCCCTCTAAAACAAGGTGCGTCCTATTGTCCGGTGCATCCTATGGTGCGAAAAATACGGTACCCAGATGACTGCAACGCCCCTCATCAGCACTGTATCAGCACTGACCTCTGATCCAATTCAATAGAATGCTCTCTGCTTTTTTAAAAAACAACAACAACATCTTGACATGAGATCTTTACCAGTGCTGGACAGAGGATTGCATGAACTTCAACAATAAAACTGGTTGAGAAAATAGCAGGGCACTGCTCTAGAACACGCACCCCTTGCTGGTTTTTGCCATTATTTTGGCTTGGGTTTTTTAGCTTTTTTCTGGAGCTTGACAAGTACTCCCACAGCTGAATGGTATGTCAGGGAAATGATAACTATTTAAAGGGGCAAGCAGGATAATTACAAATGAAAATAATTTTTAACACGAACACAATATGGTTCAGAGAGAAGTGGCGCTTGCCTGTGAAGGGATGCTCACTGTGAAATCTTGGGCATTGATTGGTGCCAACAACATGTGTGGGACCACCAATGTGAAAAAAGTTGATATTTGACTATTAACATACTGTGGGCTTGAGTGCTGGGAAAATGCTATATCCTCAAAACAGAAGAACATCCTTGAGGGAAGATGTCAAGATTTTGTACAAGATCCTGCATTTGTTACCCATCTGGTGTTGCCAGGACACCTAGGTCAAAACCACCAAATATGAACACCTGCGTTTCAGTGATGAGGTCACTCCCCACCTGTTCTAGAAAAACTCTTATGCTTTAAATTGAGTGCATTCATTCATTCATTCATTCATTTATACATACCTCACTTTTATCTAAATAGCTCTATGTGGCATATCTGCAAATGGGATGTTCCAGGATATTTGTTATGAGCTTTCTCTAAATAATAATAAAATCCTATGGCAGAAAATTCTCTGGAAATCTTAGTTACAGGGTAAAACTTCAAAAAGCAACAAAGTGGGCTTTGAAGTCTTTGAAGCCAGAAAATAATGAGCTCAAAATGCAGAAATAGTTTCCACAAAACCCTCTTTGTAGTTTTAGGGCGTGGTGCATGCATGTGGACAAAGGGATATTAATAATAATAATAATGGCAGAATAAGAAGGGTGTTTGCTTTTATGTGGAGCTTGGTGTCATAAAGTGCTTACAATGAGGGTCATTTGTTATGTTCTAAGGTCCATGATGGTGCAAAATAAGGGACAATGTCTGAAATAAGGAACAGCGGTTAAAATAAGGTGCATCCAAGGAGAGGCAGGACTGAGATGTGGAGATATGCTTCAGAGGTCCAGACTATGGGGAGCTCTGAAAAATCAATAATTATAATTTGGATTATAATTTGGTCTTTTTTATTTTAGTTTTTTTATTTTAATTGGATTATGATTGGATGTATTAGTTGGATGTTTTTTATTGGAAAATTAATAAAAATGATTTAAAAAAATGGAAAATTGTGTGAAGATATGTATTAAATATGGCTTTTGCTATGTTATTCACAATTTCTAGAGGCTTCTTGTAGCCTAACTTTGTGTAATTTTAGTCATGATAACTTCAGCTTCCTTTGATTATTTTTTTAAACATTAAGTTCTAAATCCTTCTTATTGTGGAGAACATGTGGAAATTTTTATGTTAGACATGTATCATAATAGTTATGAAACCAGAAAGTACACAAGGATAGGTTGGGGAATGCAAGATGATACAGTATTTCAAGGATATATTTATAAATTTGTGGAACTCACACAATTTCTGAACATTTGGAGTTAGAAACTGTAGCTGTACTGCTCTGAAAGTGAGAAGGGACAGGCTGTTAAAACAGGTTGTTGTACAAGTTGCTGTGGTTACACAAGCCTGCTTGGAGCCAACAGCTTAATCTGAGAGTCGTCACAGCTTGAGAAGGGGTTTGTGGGGAGGGAGGGGGCAGATTGTGCTTTGACAGCAGGCAGCCAGCCTGAAACTCTGTCGCCAAGTGCCACAGACAAGTACCCGTGCCTTGAGCTAAATACAGGAGACATCTCTGAGATATCAAAAGCCACTGGTTTCTCTCTCTCATTCCTTCCACTCAAAGCCATCTCCAGCTGCTGAATCCATATGCCAAATGCCTTGTTTGCAACAACTGAGGGTAGCGCCTTGGGAAGAAAGGCGGGTTTTGCCATAGACACATCTTACTCAGTCAGCTTAGCCAAATCTCCTTTAGCCCGACAGGGAAGACCTCTCACTGTTTGAGATCTGAGACACTGCCATCCATTTTGGACAACAATTCTCTTGCTAAGAGAGGAGACAGTTGAGAGTTTTGTTGCTGAACCAATGCCAATACTCATTAATCATGGAAATGCAGCTATTCTGGTGCCTCTGTCTTCACTGTCAGCCTAATTAGAGCGACTGTTTCCTATCCTGGCTACTCATGCAGCTTTGGCAAGGGTGAAGCACCGTAAGAGTTTCCTCTCTCTCTCTCTCTCTCTCTCTCTCTCTCACACACACACACACACACACACACAGGAATATGTCTCCCCCTGCCCATTCCTCTATTTTTGTTAATTACCTGGCTTCCAGACACCCAAAAATGTTGCCAGGATCATAACCCTCCATCTTACAGAGATATAGCTACTGTAGTTAGTTGCCACAAAATCACAAACTTGTGCCAAGATTTATTGTAGTAAAATCTTTGTTTTTCATAGAACCAGAGAGTTGGAAAGAATCACAAGGATCATCCAGTCCAACACCCTGCAATGTAGGAATCTTTCACCAAATGTGGGGCTCAAACCCATGACCCTGATATAAAGAGTCTCCTGCTCTACTGACTGAGCTATCTCTTTTGTTCCATATCACAGATTTTCTGAGGTACCTGAAAGCTAAGTTAACACTTTCATATTATAGAAACAAACAGTTCTATGTTTTTTTCTACTTTTCTCAAATACTGTATTGGAAGAATCATTTCAAGTTAATAAGAGCAAGAGGCAAAGCTGGCAGAACTGCAGTCTCTGAGGTGAGGATGGGGCAAGTCGGCATATCTCATGTCTCAGAAGCAAGGAGGGAAGCTGTTTCTGCTAAGACCAGCAAGAAATCTCACATCTCCAAGATACAAGTATTATCTTTGCCCAAGATGAACCTTTTTTAGTTAGTCACCTGGAGGTAACAGAGGTTCAAAAACAGAATGATGAAAGGGGAGAATAATGCACTGTAATTGATTAAGATGTCCCGAGGAAAGTCTTTGTGAATGGCAATGAATGTTATTTTCTTGATTTACAACTGTCCAAAGTCAGCATCTCTGTTTCCAGCCGCATGTTGGCAGAGGTCCTGTTCATTATTTTACACCCAAAATAGTTTGGCTACAAGTTTCCAGTGTCCCAATTCTTTTCATTCTCACTCTTCTCAGAATTCAGTTCAGAAATTAACTTGGCTTTGTCCAAAACCATCTTTGGGTGAGGGGTGGGGTAGGGAATGCAAGTCTTGTCTAGTTTTTAGAGTATTTTCACAAATGAAAATTAAATTGCTTCAGAGTCTCCTTTTGCAAAGCCTATGCTGTAATGCACTTGGAGATTTTGTGGCAATAAAGATGATGAAGGCCTCTGTCACTGTTTGGCTCAGCTGTTGTAATGTAATTCAGAGAAATGGGTGACATTGGCTAAGCGGCTTTGATCTCAGGGTAGATAATAGGGCCTTTGTGTGTACCTCTGCCAGCTGAGCTATGGTTAGTGGGAACACAGAAAAGGGCATTCTGTGTGGCAGCTCCTAACTTGTAGAATTCACTACCCTAAGAGTTTTAATAGAATCATAGATTGGAAGGGACCCTGAGGGTCATCTCGTCCAACCCTCTGCAATGCAGGAATCTCAACTAAATCATACATGATAGATGACCATCCAACCTCTGCTTATAAACCTCCATGGGAGTTCACCACCTCACTGAAGTCTGTTCCAGTGTCAAACAGCTCTTGCTGTCAGAAAGTTCTTCCTGGTGTTTAGTTGGAATCTCCTTTCTTGTAACTTGAAGCAATCGAGTCCTGCTCTCTATGTGACAGTCCTTTAGATATATGAAAATGACTATAATATCTCCTCTCAGTCTCCTCTTTTCCAGGCTAAACATACCCAATTCCCTCAACTGTTCCTCTTAAGACTTAGTTTCCATACCCTTTATCATATTCGTTGCCTTCCTCAGCAGCTTGTCAAAAGCCTTCTTAAATTGTGGTGCCCAGAACTGGAGACAGTACTCTAGGTGTGGTCTGACTAAGGCAGAATAGAGCAGGACTATTACTTCCCTGTTTCAGAACACTAGACTTCTGTTGATGCAGCCTAGAATAGCATTAGCATTTTTTGCTGCTGCATCACACTGATGACTTATGTTAAGCTTGCGGTCTACTAAGACCCCTAGATCCTTTTCACATGTACTACTGGCAAGCCAGGTGTCCTCCATCTTACATATGTGGGCTGGTTCTTCCTTACATTTGTCTCTATTGAAATTCATTAGTTTTAGCCCAGTTCTTCAATCTGTTAAAAGACAGTGGTACCTCGGGTTACAGACGCTTCAGGTTACAGACTCTGCTAACCCAGAAATAGTACCTAGGGTTAAGAACTTTACTTCAGGATGAGAACAGAAATCGCGTGGCAGCAGCGTGGCGGTAACGGGAGGTCCCACTGGCTAAAGAGGTACCTCAGGTTAAGAACAGTTTCAGGTTAAGAACGGACCTCCAGAACGAATTATGTACTTAAGCCGAGGTACCACTGTAATCTTGAAAGCTAATTCTGTCTTCTGCGGCTACCCCTCCCAGTTTGAAGTCATCTGCAAATTTGATGAGCATCTCATTAATACCTTTATCCAACTTGTTTGTAAAGATGTTAAACAACAACAGGCCCCTTCACTGATGGTTTTCTGTCACCAGTTGCCTTCTTTATTATTAGTGTTCGTTTTGTGTTTTGATGTGCTCCACCATCAGTTCATTTTATTGGCTATGATTTTTTGTATTTTTTATTTTTTTTGTAAACTCCTCAAATGCTTCTTACTGGTAGTAATTTAAAATGAATATCCTTCTGTACACACCAATCTTTGGTGTGTATGTACACACCAATCTTTGTTGGTACTTCAGCATATGTAGGTTCCACAACACTCTTAATATGTTTTAACAGAAACAGAGATACATACCACATATTTATAGAGCAAAATTTAAAATGAATCAAACGTTATTAATAATTGGCTGATACAGAGCTATTAGTATTAATCAAGAGTGGGGAATCTGTGGCCTTCAGAGTGGCTGGGGAAACCCAGCCAGGTGTGCAGGGTATTAATAATTAATTATTATTATTATTATTGTTGTTGTTGTTGTTGTTGTTGTTGTTGTTATATTATTATTATTATTATTATTATTATTAATTATTATTATTATTTTGCTGGATAACAACTTCCACAATCCCTTACCATTGACTATGCTGACTGGGAACTGATGGGAGTTGGAGTGCAATAAAATCTAGAGGGGCACTGTTTCCTCATCCGTGGTATAGATAATGATTAGATAATTAAATATGGGAAATAGATGTATTTTAACTCCCAAGCAGTTTGCAACAAAGAAGAAGGAAAGAGAACGGCAGTGCATGATCTGAAATCACCTGAAACAATGTATTTATTTTCCTATCACCATCTAAACATGATGCATAGTAACAAGTTACTATTTTTTTCTCTGTAAGAGATACAAAATGGGCATTAGCCAAATAGGCAACATGACAGCAATCAAATTGCAGAGAAAGTAATACATGTGTTGCATTCAGAGATAATCCCACTGGGGCTCCCAGTAATGTCAGGAACCGTCAGGATGCAACAACTTGCCAGGAACAGTAAGATGACATTGTGTCACTTATAACCTTACTGCTTACTTTCACAAATGATGATTATATGTTTCTCTTTTCTTAATGACAAGTGAATCCCAGAATGGACTCAAGCTTCCAAACATAGAGAACCTGGAAAATATTTGCCTTGAAAATAGTCATTATTGTGATCTGTTATTTTCCCAAATGGCCTATTTTCTCTTGCTGGAGTCAGATGACAAACAAAAGAGATTCTTTTCTCTTTTCTTTTTTGTGGAGGGGAGAGTAATTGTTACACAGTATATCCACTATCATTTGACAGACAGAAATTGCTGCTCATGTTGCAGAAAATAAAAGCCTGTACCACGATGAAGAGTAATGAGTGAACAATCTGATTTTAAAGAGTCTGGCTGCACTAAGCCATCCTGAATCAGTATGAAGTGTGAACATTTGCAGTTTCCTGCAGTGAAGAAAGTATCTATCACACAGATGTATAGATATTTCATAATATCAATGAACCCAATGTTTCAAAGAAACATCAATAAAGAATGAAGAAGCTATAGGACTTCAGCCCAATAAATGTGGATTACAGGCCCTGGATTCTGTTTTAATTAGTTAAGATTAACTCCCATTCTCTCATTTAGGACTCCTACTCATGCATGCAGACTAGTCCTTTAAAAGAAGACACACTTGATGTTTAATTTATTTAAAATGTAGGGATATACAATAAAACTGACTATGAAAGGATAGTTGAAACACATTAATCCCAAATTAAGTAATCTTCAAGATGTGTT
The DNA here is from genome assembly GCF_027172205.1 of Podarcis raffonei. Lineage (NCBI taxonomy): Eukaryota > Metazoa > Chordata > Lepidosauria > Squamata > Lacertidae > Podarcis > Podarcis raffonei. The sequence goes on along the minus strand of NC_070615.1, from coordinate 36,598,879 downwards.
CCTAGATTTACAGAAGCATTTGATTGAACATCAGTTAATGTAATTACTGCATTATCCTAAGTATTTAATCAACTCCATTAAGAATGCCCCCAAGGTACCCTCTACTTATTCACAGTTTTCACTCCCCACCTAGCAATCTGGCCAGATTAACCAGATTATACCTAAACAGCTATCATCTCTCTATCAGGACTTTGTCCACAGCCTCTCCCTGATCTACCAAGCCTGACTTGTTTTTGAGAAACCGATGCTGGGTCATAGTAATCACAGCATCATTTTCTAAGTGCTCACAGACAGCTGTTTAATTATCTGTTTGAGAACCTTTCCTGGTATCATTGTCAAGCTCACTGTTTGGTAGTCACCTGGGTCATCTTTGCCTCCCCTTTTTGAAGATGGGGTCACCATTTGCCCACCTAATCTGCAGGGACCTCACCTATTACAGAGAGAGGCTCTGAGATTACATCTGCAAGCTGCTTTAATACCCTTGGGTGCAACTCATCAGGCTCTGGAGATCTGAATTCATTTAACATAGCAAGGTGTTTCCTTACAACCTCTTTTCCTGTATTGGGCTCAGCTCCCTCCCTGCATCATTTATTCTGTTATCACCAGGTTGGGCACTGTTTTCCTTTAGAATGAAGACTCAGGCAAAGTATAGCATGATTTTGCCATGGTGTAAAGAAAGTAAAGTAAGTTGGTGAATCAATAGTTGCTTGTAAGCCTGATTGAGATGCATGTGATGCACAACATGTATCTAAGACAAGAATCTCCAATGGGATAACAACAAAGAAAAGAACTAGATGAGCCTGTTTGGACTTACAATCTAATATTTTGAGATGGATATTGCCAACAGATCAAAGACTTCCCAGTTTGCTAAAAACTGGAAGGTGATAAAAGACAAAAGCCTTGCTTTAAAAACAAGACCAGTCTTTTGGAAAGAACGTAAAGTCTGGGAGGATGAGAGATCCATATATATTTATTTATTGGCCACTTAGCTCATCCAGGCATTTCTGCATAATGGAAGCCAATTTTCAATCATTCCAATCCTAAACCATGTTAACCAAGTTTTCAGGATCAGGCCCTGCTCTTTGTTTAGCATTTTGGCAAGCTCTGACCTACACCGCAAAGAATCACAAGCTTCGGCAGACCACAAGGACAGTGTCAAAGCTCAATTCCATACAGTTAATTCAATAAGTCACAGATACCATTACTTCATAAGGCAGAGAGACTCCAACGTTATTAAGGGAATAGTAGAAGGGGGAGGAGGGGGGAAATGGAGAAGGAAAACAGAGAGGGTGGAGGGCGAGGGGGCGCGTTAGAACAGAGACAAGCAGAAGAACAAAAACATCCCATAAATCATGCAAAGCTGCTGAAATACCAGAACAAATGACTCCAGATCTTGGCCATTGTTCCCGTGCAATGGTTTAATGCACACACACACACAAGCAAAAACAAAGTGCCTTCAGTTTCATTTCAGCCTACTCCTCTGTGCTGGGGAAGAACTGCTGAATTTGACTTAGTTTGAGAGATGTGTGAAGAATTCCAGAGGAGATGCAGCTAGTTTGAACCAACAGTGGATGGGATTTATAAAGCTGCTCAAGTGATTAGGACATTCATTTCCTATTAAGGTGAGGTGACTTTGGAAAGTAGAGCTGATGTCAAACACTTAAATAGTATGGTCAGGGGTTCAGTTCCAAACAACATCCTGTACTCCAGTGTCACAATTAAGTTAAATTAATATCTTTTCCAATTTCTCTCTTAGGTGAAGGCCTCCATTGTACATTATGCACAATTTTTTTTTTTTAGTATAGCAAACACATAGTTTACAGTCTCATTTTCTTCCACCCCCACTGCCTCCGATGATTGTTCAGGGAAGGAATATGACCATGGGCAATGTTTTTTCATTGTAGCATGGCAAAGGGAAAGGAATGCACCCCTGCATTGCCTAGGCAATATAGAAATGCTTCACTTTCTTCCTGCACTGTGTCTAGGTTACTCCACAGCTTTTTGGACTGTGCTATGATCAGCTGGAAGGATAGGGAGTATTGCTTAGTTGCTATGCAGGCAGGCAACTCTCCCTATATTCTGGCACTATGTTGTGCTGTTGCACCAAAGTATGAGGCAACAGCAATAGTTACTTGGTTCCTAGGCAATCAGGTGAGTCTCCCCATCTTCCAGAGATGTTATGTGGCCTTGCTTCTTCTGCAGCTGTGCAAACAGCCACAAAAAGAACTAAGTAAAGGTATATTTTGTGGGGGGTTCAGGGGGCATTTAGTGCCTCATTGTCCCATAAATTGAACCTGAAATCTTGTTAAATAATACTTCACTGGTTTCAAAACCATGTTACCGTGTTTCAAAAAAGCCAGATCAAAAAAGTCCCCCCATATTTCCTTAGAAAAAACCTCTGTCACAGTGAGAGTAATTATAGCCCTTTTCAGAGGAGATGTTCAATAAACCCATCACCTCCATTGCTACATATCCATGAGAAATGTGAGCTGGTTCTAGGAAGTAAACTGACATCCTTGCAAAAGTGGGGCATATTAGAACAAATACAGGGCAACTTCTTGTATCTGAGCTGTATTCGGAATTACAAATGTTCTCTGGTCTGGTTTTCTTAATGGATACACTGAAGGGCTCATATGTGTTTGTCGGTTCTTAAGTGAATGGAAGAAGATGGATGAGCTTGTTCTGGTCTACACTTTCATTTTCTGTTGTTTTTGTACGAGGGTGTCAGAGGCCTGATGTAGGCACAATGGCACTCGCAGAAGATATATTGGTAGACATGGCTTTCTGTTAACTATCACTACTTCAATAGGAGGCACTTGGTTGCATGCTTTGATACTAGTTTTTCCATTCACATTATTCAGAGAATAGATCAGCAACAAGAAAACTGCAAGGGTTCTTTAATCATTTCTGTTACATTCTGACAGTTCTCCGACCTTTCTGCCTTGAAATTCCTTTTATTAAGGGTAAAAAGATGGCAACGTTACAGTTAGCAAAAATATTACAAGTATAAAAAGAGTGAACTATAATTAATCATTAAATAAAAAGATTTAGAGGAAGAAAAATGGATAAGAGGAACCTATCAGTACAGTGGTACCTCGGGTTACAGACGCTTCAGGTTACAGACTCCGCTAACCCAGAAATATTACCTCGGGTTAAGAACTTTGCTTCGGGATGAGAACAGAAATTGCACAGCAGTGGCAGCGGGAGGCTCCATTAGCTAAAGTGGTACCTCAGGTTAAGAACAGTTTCAGGTTAAGAACAGACCTCCAGAAAAAATGAATTTCAATAGCAACAAATGTAATGTTCTGCACTTAGGCAGGAAGAACCAGCTGCAGAAATATAAGATGTGAAACACCTGGCTGCTAGTAGTACGTGTGAAAAGGATCTAGGGGTCTTAGTAGACCACAAGCTTAACCAGAGGCAGGGCTTTTTCGGTTGTGGCCCCAATCTGTCACAAGAGACTAGGGCCCTGCGGGACTTGACCTCTTTCCGCAGGGCCTGCAAGACAGAGCTGTTCCACCAGGCCTTTGGCCAGGGCACAGCCTGACCCCCTCCTTTGGCAATCCTCACAGAACTCTAGCCCAATGGTTGCCATTAATCTGATTTGAACTGATTTTAGAATGAAATGATTTTAGAATGTTGTATCATTTTACTGTTGTTAGCCACTCTGAGCCCGGCTTTGGCTGAGGAGAGCGGGATATGAATAAAATTATTATTATTATTATTATTATTATTATTATTATTATTATTATTATTATTATTAACCTGAGTCAATAGTGTGATGCAACAGCAAAAAAAGCTACTGCCATTATAGGCCGCATCAACAGGAACACTCCCTCCTGTAATGATATGTTGACCACAAACAGGATCCATCTAATCATACCCTCTCAGCATGCTTTAATAAGCCAGGATAAGTGTAGTTGGCTGTATCACTGCAAGCACCTTGTCCAGATCATCAGGCTGCTTTTGAAACTGAAACTGCTCCCATGATGCCACAGCATCCCTCACTGCCATGCAGTAGACACAACTGTATTCTGTTGGTTTTGCAGCACATATTTCACCACTTGCATTCTAGCTATCCAGCCTGTTTCACTGCCCTTAGTTCCCTTGTATAGCAAGAAACAGAATGGGTTCCATAATGCTAGAGAAAGTACTCAGGGAGTTCGTGACAAAAGCCTGGGGCATGTCACTGTTCTACGGCAAGACAAGAGCTTCAACAGGATTGTCTGCTCTATGCACTGGGGGGGGGAAGCCAAAGAGCATTCAGGAATTCATCGGGTTCCACTAGTTCCTGGTGTTGGACCATCTAAAGCAGTCCATGAGCCCTGCAAAGAGGAATTGGTGCCATAAATCCCAACTACATCAGGAAATAATCTATTCATGAAAATGGGGTGATTTCCAGCCCCTCTATTTCCAGAACACCTCTTCCTCCATATGGAGGAAAGACCAAATTAAGAGATTGCCTGCCCTATGAACTGGAGTGATTACAACTTTTTCTTACTCTAAAATTGAAAATCCACACATCAGTATGCATGCCTCTGTGAGCACATGTGAGTGGACAGATCCACCTTGGCCAAAACCACTCCTAAAAGCATGCAGCTTTTGGGGGGATGGTAAACCTTTAATCAACCTTCAGGCCAAAAAAAGTTAGCCATCTTTGCTTTGCAATATTTTTAGAAACAAACAAACCCCAGACCCCTCTCCCATGTCTATCTTCCTACGCATTCATCTAGCAACCAGCTTGAATATCTGGCCTCTGGAAATTTAAGTAACTGCCTTTTGCCAAAGGCAAGATCCAAAAACACTGGAAGGACCAAAAGTCTGAGATGGTACAGCATATTCATATGTCCCTAACAGTAAGGACTTTGTGGCACCAGATTTTAGGAGGAAAAACACCTAAGAAAAGTCTAATAATGAAGTACTTATTTTAGTAAATATCATATGAGTGAAATAAGTGTTTCTCAATACTACAAGTCTCTCCCTGCCATTTCCCCCCATTTTTTTTTTTTACAAGAGGAATTCGGCAGACTTGTATAGTTAATGCTAAACTTTTGAGGGGGGCGGAGCTGTTTTCCTCACTTTTCAAAGTACATAAATGTGTGCTGCACTAGCTAAATAAAACAGTCACTGTACCCCAGGAGGGACAAGCTCCTTTTAATGTTCCACTTTTGACAGGGCACAGGCTTGAAAATGTGGGTTGACGCTTGAGATTTTGACCAGATCTGAGAACTTGAGTGAAGATCTTCACTGGCTCCCAGTATGTTTTCAAGCGCAATTCAAAGTGTTGGTGCTGACCTTTAAAGCCCTGAACGGCCTTGGCCCAGTATAACTGAAGGAGCACCTCCACCCTCATTGTTCAGCCCAGACACTGATGTCCTCTTCCGAGGGTCTTCTGGTGGTTCCCTCACTCAGAGAAACAAAGTTACAGGAAACCAGGCAGAAGGCCTTCTCGGTAGTGACGCCCTCCCTGTGGAACACCCTCCCTTCAGAAGTCAAGGAGATAAAGAACTACACAACTTTTAGAAGACATCTAAGGTTTTTTATATTTGATGTTTTACTATGTTTTATATATGTGTAAGCTGCTCAGAGTGGCTGGGGAAACCCATCCAGATGGGTAGGGATTATTATTATTATTATTATTATTATTATTATTATTATTATTATACTTAAAATTGCAGCATGGGAGATGCCTCCCAGAAGAACTCTGCTTTGCACACTTTGGGTAGAATGCATTCTCTTCAAATCCAATAAACAGAGCCCCGAAGGAACAGACACTATAATCCAGTGTTTCTCAAACTTAGGTCTCCAGCTGTTGTTGGACTGTAATCCCCATCAACCCTAGCTAGCAGGACCAGTGGTCAGGGATGATGGGAGCTGTAGTCCAATCTGTGCCTCCATGTATAGCTGTGAGTCCAAAATGACTGCCAGGTTGCACACCTGGTTATTCAGGGGCACAGTTACCCCATTCAGGACCAGGGAGTATCCCATACCCACCTACCCCGTCCCTCCAAAACAGCACCCTCAGTCTTGTCAGGACTCAAGCCCTTTACCTTTACTTAAATGCAGAGGAGGGACAGAACACACTTATGAATTAACACATGTGAAATTGGCACAGAATGATCCATATATCTGTAGTGGGATTCCACAGGGAAGATATGCAATTCTTATCACAGCCCTGCTGGAAAGTAGATTAACCCTAGAGTAGTCCCACAAATTCTTGCCAGGCCCCACAGTAAAGTGACTAATACCTCATGATCAATGGCATCAAAGGTCACAAAACGGTCTAACACATCAGCAGGGTGCTATTACCAATATTATTCTCAAGGCGACAGTCACTGATAAAGTGCAGTGTTTAATGGATCCAGAAAATGTTCAGCATTTAAGCATGCCTGAAGCTGGGTACGTTATAACACAATAATCATATCCAGAAAGGGTAGGTTGGAAACAGCTTGATAGCCAGTTGGGAAATCTGCATTCAGAATAACTATTTTTGGGCCACCAGAATTATTTGAGTAGTAATACCTTATCACAATACCTTATCTCGGTAAACCAAGGAATCCCCACATTCTAAAATGTGCTCCCTTTCACACACCCCACCATGATTTGTCCACAGTGAGATTCATAAGACCATGCCTGTGCCTTTGGTCTGGTTTACACATGTAACAGAATGAAGTGGAAATAATGTTAACAAGAGTAGCAGAAATATACTTCAATACTTGAAGCTGCTGGTAGTGGATCACATTTTTAATGCTTTCCTATATGAAAAAAATCCCTGCAAGCTGAACTCTAGATAAAAAAGAAATTGTTAAGCTACAACCTCTCTCCCTGTGGTGCTAGTTTTCTACTTGCACATTAGAAATATTTTGTGGAGGAACACTGAGCAACCATGTCATTCCCCAACTGCACTGGTACAGTTCACTCTACGACCTCATAATTCGACCACCTCTTTTTGCTACATGTGTAGATGTTACCAAGATTATAACACGAGGAGCAGTGTTGAAATTACATTTTGAAGAGATACAACTAAATTTGTTGAATGCTCACTCGTCTCTGCAAAATTTGGTATTGTTTGGGGGATGCTGAGCTTGGAGGTCCTCAGAAATGCCAAATTTCTCAGCTTTAATTGGCATCACACATGTTCGGTATCACTGAATACTAGGCCTTGGATATTGTTTTTGTCTGTCAAAATTAACAGCTTCCATCTCTATATGTCTTAATTTCCATATGGGAATAAGGAGACACACATTTAATCTACCTAAGAGAGCAGGGCAACATTTAATGAATAAATTGTTTATGTGAAGGGCTCCATTGAAAAAAATTAACTGAAAGGTGTGTCACAGACTGCTTACATTGATATAGTCCCTTTGACTCCAGTGGCGACCATACTAAAAATAAGTGATTTGTGAATAGACCCTTTTATAGAGCTACTGGGGTGGGACTGCTTACATATATGCATGTGGGTGCATATTTCAATATTGCTAAGCGTCAAGGCTGAAATTAAAGAAAAGATGGGGCAACTTACAATAGGAACCACCTCCTTATTTATTGTATTAACTTACCACCACAAACACACACATTTTATTGATGACCTAGCTGTGAACGCCTAGTACATTTGGGAACATGTACCATCTTCTCCCTCAGATCAAAACAGTTCTGCTTCGCAATGGAAGAGGCTGTACAAGGAACTCTGATGAGTGGGGAAGAACTAAGTGGTGGGTGGGGCTGATAAACAGAGTATATAAGTATTCATTTTACAAAACACATGTGTCAGCTGAACAGCAAAGATTTGGAGGAACCAGAGCACATCCTTCAGCAGATGAACCTGCACTTGCTCCTGTTTCCATACCCTGTTTCCATACCTATACCTATAAAGTTGTCAGGATCATGGCTGACCCAGACCCTGGAGAGCCCTCTTAGGAGAAAGAGAATTGGGGTTCCATGCAGCACTTTGCTCCCACTCTGGATATGGAGAAACCTGCACCTGTCCAAACACTGATTAAAGACAGTGGCAGACCAGACAAGTCTGAAGATGCTGCCAGGCAGCTCTATTGACAGACTTCTAGTAGGGAAGAAGAGTACTCAAGAGGAAGGAGAAGAACAATAATATCATTTGTTATGTACTAAAAGATTTTGTAAAGTGACATCCCAGTGGTGATGGCTTCTTAATCTTTCAACTCCTGGCTTTTTTTTAGCTCAGTACTCTAACCACAAGGCTTCACTGCTTCTTCTCATAATAATAATAATAATAATAATAATAATAATAATAATAATAATAATGTTATATTAATTAGGTATGTATGACAAATTTCTGATGAGCTGTCAGTTATAATGATGCTCTTCCAGGATGGCAGCAGAAGGGGTGGGGAAATAATGAGCCTGGATATAGCTGGGGAACCTACCAGTACAGTGCCTTATATACTTTCAGATCTTCACCCCATCCAGGGATGTATGAATGATGGGCAATATTTGGAGGCCCCTTGCTTTATAGTCAACCTTCGCTGTAGAATGTTTGGGCTTGTTCACTCAGAAAGTAGAATGTGTCTTCATTAAAAGTTTTGGTGGCACTACATCTATCCTACATAGTTAGCACTCATCACTTACTTCCCCCATGAGCTGCACAGGCTAGAGATCAATTCATGGACTAACAGGGTAGGCAGGAATAACTCTGCTGACTGAAGCAAGACCTCAAAAGTCTTTTAACTCCAGAGACTCCCTCACATGCTAACAAGGAGGCTTGCTACCCACCACCATCACACTAAGCAACAGTAAATTCTAAATTGTACATTTGAACATATCAAATTTCCCTTGCCATGCAAGAAGTAGGGATTCTTTGGGTAAGGGCTAGAATTCTGTCCCATTCACAGAACCAAAGGCCACCTATGCCACCTATGGACTAAGGAAGTCTTCAGATCCAACATCTTTAACAGTATAGTTGTTATTATGGGCATTACAAAGGGCCAAGCTAGATGTTATACTTATGGCTGCTGCTGAAAAGTGGACACCTATTTAACTTTGTGTTTGTAACCACTGATAGAACTTATGCATGTCTTGATTTTAGAGCTGCACCAAACCCCTAACCTCCTTGGACCTTTCTTTACAAAAGGAGCAAACTATTAGGTGACACCCATAGAGAGAAAGCCATTTGATGTTCAGCAGTTATGAGGTAGTCAAAGGTTTTCTTCTCCCTCCCCCATCCCATCTTAAGAAGCATTTTTGTTTAAAGATAAGAGCCATTCCAAGTGGCTCTTAAATAAATTTCTTTTTTTTTTAATAAGGAAGAGCCCTCAGACCACTTCCATTTCACTTCCCCCCATGAAATTCCACCTCCTGGAGCTTTCACTGCCACTGCCTGAACTTTGAAATCAAATATGTGTTTATGGGAGGTATTGGTTTGTTTTTGTTCCATTATGTATTTTGTGTTCTTATTTTGTACTTTTAATGTAATGAACTGCATTGTGATCTTCTGATGAAGATGTACACATTTAATAATAAATAGATAAATAAATTGGGAGAGGTTGTTTTTCCTGCAGCTTCCCTTCAAACATCAAGAATTTGGGCCAAATTTTGGCTGACCAAAATGTCCAGCCGAGCCCTACTTGATATTATAGCATTCCATATTTCTCTGTCTTCTGCAAGAGGCAGCCATGGAGTAAGATTGGGGAAGGTGAGGATATGGGTAAGATTTTTGAAGATGCTGTGGAAAGGGAGGGAAGACATAAAGATGTAGTTACCATTTCAGTGGGAACTGTGTGCCACTGGTCTAAAATATCACAAGAGAGAAACCTGTCATTCACCCTCACCTGCCTGAACAACTTTCTTCCTCATTTGGGCCTTGCTGAGCTTGCTTTGTTCCAGTCCTGAGTCCCTCCTTGATGACTTGCTGTCCATTTTCTACTTTATTCCAAATTGTGTGCTGGCTTCACAACACTGCCTCTTTGTTTTGCCCTCCAACACTGAATTTCTTCCTCATCCTGGACTTGATCAAGGCCTAGCTTTGCTTTAAGCTTGGGAAAATCCACACAATCCAGGGATAACTATTCATAAACTGATTTCCATTTTGATCTTTGTAAAATTTAGATGAGGTTATGTGAGTTGAGAGAGATTTAGTTATCAGATTCTAGCTTACCACTCTTTTACATCTAAATAAATGACTGTGTCACAGTAGGGCTGTTGGTAGGTGGTGTGGCTAAGGGATCTAAGGATTTTTTATTTTTTGTAATAGACAGGGTTTTCGTGTGATATGAACTGTGCAGTAATATCTTCTGACTCTTGATTGTATGAAGAAGTTTTTGAACATGGCCAGCTGTTTTATTTTACAGCATGAACTAAATCTTAAGATGGTGAGTGCATCCTCTGAACAGTTCATCACAAGTACAAATTGCAATTTGGCATGCCATCATGAACCTTTTTAGTTTGAACTGAGCAGCCATGTGCCAAACTGCAGTCTGTACTTGTGATGAATGATTCAGATGATCCACATGCTGTGAATGTGAAGCAACAGACTGAAAAATTAAGCATTCTGCTACAAAGCAGTTCTGAGAATCAACTCTTTGTTTAGCTTGCTTCTCACTGTGTGGCCTGTTAATCTTGGTCCTGTGGTTTGACTTGGAGTGAGTTTGCAGAGTTTACTACGGTATTTCCTTTTTGGAACATGTGAAATGCAGACATGCACCTGTTAACACCCTGGGACACTACTGGCCAAGGCACATATGTATTTGGAGAAATGCATCTCTGCACACTAGGTGCATCTCTGATCTCCACTAGGATCACTGTTGCAAATGCATCAAGGATGCCTGCTGTTTTAAATGTGACTTGCCCTCAGATGGATTCTTATATGGGCCAACAGTTTTAACTCAATTTGCTTTAAATGTGCTGGTTTCTCCCTGGCATGGAAAAGTGTGACAGCAAAAAGGTCAAAGTGTGGCAATGCATGGGGTATGATTTTGTTCTGTCCTGAGCCCAACACTGCATCTCTTACCATTCAATGCTCAGAGACCTGGGACGGAAGGCAGACAGCTCAGCCGAGGCATACTCAGCTTTCCTTCTCTTCTCCTGCTTCTGTTTAATTGATAACCGGTGTGTGAACTTAGAAAGGCTGCCCTCAGACCTGGGGAAGGGGGAAAGGACAGGTGTTAACTTCATCATAGCATGACAGAAACCAAAGGGAATGGCAGGAGCAAGAGGCCAAGATGGAAAGGTAGGTGGCTGAATCTTAGAAAAGGAAGGAGCAGAGCAATGAATTCACAGGACCACCTACTACTATAGGTGGTTCATTGCATGTAAAACTAGCCTGATTTACTCACATAGCTAGGCTTCCATCAAATAAGTGTAAAGTGTGGCTTTCTTCTACACTTGCATGGAATACTGTTTCAAAGTGGAGAAACAATTCAACAATTGCTATTTGAATGCTGGTTTTTGTAATCTGCTCTAAGACTCTTTTTGGCTAAAGGGTGGGGTATAATTACTATAAACAAAAAAAAGTTGAAAACTGAATATTTTAACTAGGCAAGTAAAGCATTTTTTAAAGGCGACAAGACATTTTTATTAAGGAGTGTAGTGGCATCTTTCAGTCTTAAAGCACAGGTTGAAAGTTTTGAAGTCACTGATTTAAGGGATATTCAGAATGAAGGTGAGGGAGTCAGCAAAGAAATTGCTAAAGGTTAGTAAAACAAAAACAGCAACTTTGTGGTCCCCCGTGTATGCATCCATATTGGTATTTGCTTGTGTGTTACATATATATCTAAGCCAGTACATTTTTGTGACTTACTTTAACCAAGCAAATTACCTCAGAAACATTTCCCAGAAAAGCAGCCCCACTGTCTCTCTCTTTACAATACTGGAATAAACCTCAAATAGCTAGCTATTATTCAGATATGTTTTGAAACATTGGCATCTTCAATTCATTAACTCTGGTTATTGATATATTTTTCAGTTTATAAATTTGCTGTTCTTCATGACAGAGTGAAGGCAGTTTTTTGGAGGAGGAAGCCAAATGTCTAAATATTACCACTGAGAAAGAATAGGCTTGGGCTTTTTAATATCATTCTTTAGAAATAATCATTTATTTATTTTTACTTTGATAGAAGGAATGGGTGATTGCCTTTTTTATGGGGGGAAATGAAACAGCTCTAAAGCAAATACTGGTGGAAAAGATATCTGATTAGGAACAATTACGTATCTCATTAAAGCCTGCAAAACAGAACCCACAGCTCAAAAGCTATCTCTGTCATTAAATTTCTCCCCTGCAATTCCAAGTCAAAGCTCAGGTGGTAATGAGTCATATTTCAATTAACTAGGTCTCAGTAAAACCAAACTATTACCTCGCAGGCTGTTTCTACATTCAGATGCTGAACAGAGCAATGGGGAGATACCCAAGTGATATGGTTTAAAGGCTTAGATGAAAAACTGCTTTCAATAAGCCAGCCATTTCACACCCTGCGCAGGTAGGTAAAATTTCACTGTAATTTCTATTCATTAACCACACACACATTTACCCTTTATTCTGTTTAACAGCCATTCAGTACATCAGGAAAGAAGGTAGGTTATCTGGCAACACATGATGTTCTGTGATCAGTCACATCTATCTGTGATCTCCTGAGGAACTGTTCTTTGGAAAAGGTATCGCTGCCAGCATAAGAGCCTGTTGGATCAGGCCAATGGCCCATCTAGTCCAACATAATTTCTCATAGTGATCCGAAAACTATAGTCTGAAGTTTACAAGATGAATCCAGACACCCCAAAGAGGACCCTAATAATTACTGCCCTGTGTGTTTAAGATCTATTATGAGAAATGTGTGCCAGCTTTCCATGCAATAAAACATAATGCCTGCATTAGTGACCATAATAACTTTGGGGGAAAGTAAATGGTGTTTACATCAGGTCACGCTAAACAAGATCGCTGCCTAGTACTGTTATACTTGGCACAGTAATAAAACAAAACCAAAGGAAGACAGCCTGCACTGATTTAAAAGCAACCTTTGGTCTTATTTACTGCCAGAGATTATAGAGCAAACTGAATTAGACTACTATGTTTAAGAGACGGTTGCTGTTGATCCAAGCTTATATCAAAGCACATCAACCTAACTATACAGACATACCCTCACTTAAAGTGCGATCAACTCATGTGTGATCGCAGATATGTGTAGTACTGGGAAATAAATAAATAATTCAATTCAAACCTGGAAATGGTGGGAGAGCTGGAAAGTCCTCGTGGCTCGCGAGGAGACCCTTCCCAGAGCCTAAAGGGGATGTCAATGAACCAAATTCCATAAATAAAGGTTTAAAAGGCTTTTTAAAAAAGGAACTTGTGGATTCCAAAATGGTGTGCAGGAGCTCTCACTGCTGCCACACAACCCCATTCAACAGCTGTTGGGTACAAAGCGGTATTGCAGTGGGCTCGGACACACTGTTCCCTGCCCTTTCTGGCAATCTGCAGGCAAAGGTATACAAGAAAAAGGTACTTCTGGTGCCTCTTAAATCACCTTTAGTTCCCTAATCTGGCAAAAGTGAGGGTGGGGGTGAGGGGAATGTAAAGCCACAAAAGGAACCAAGTCATGGAACTTACCCCTTCAGCCAAGGTACAAAAAACAACCGAAGACAGGAGGCCAAGCGATATAATCCACAAAGAACCCCCAAAACCAAAGGTAAAGCAAGGGATCAAAGCACATGTAAAGTAACTAAATTTATTCAGCACTGAAAAGACCGGAGGCACAGCAGAACAAAACCAAGCATTTATAGGCTTTTTAGAGGGTTCTCCTCACTTAATGCACTTTTCCTTTATGCACGCAAGGCCCCCAGAATGTAACTCCCATGTAAGTGGTGTTGTAGTAACAGTGGTAATCTATTTGTAGTACTTTCTTCCACACATGGAACAAGTCAAAGATATGTACTTGCACCCACCTTATTTAATTGATACTTTACTCATCTTCCCAAATATTTGGCCTCAATATATTTTCATCCTCTTAAACTAAACACTGCTAAAGTTAGCTTCCTGTTATATGCAGATGAGTCCATCTTAATCTTGCAAACCTGGTTATGACTTGTGGCACAGCTCATTGCGACTGGCAGGTTGGCATAGGAGAAAACTGTAACTATTAACTATGCAAAATGGTGCTTTCAAAAAGGAAGACCAAATATTCTATGGCTATGGATAGCCACAGATTAAAATAAGATGATTCCTACAGTCATCTCAGGATCTGGTTTCATGACTCTACCAACTGGGCTATGCAGGGCAAATCATCTAAGGTCATAGCAGAGCATATAATAAGAGTATTACTTTGATTTTTCTTCACAAAAGCAGGTAAATTTGCTTTGGGAGCCAAATGACTATATACTACAAAGGCTGTGAAGCAAATATTGTATGAAACTTCAATCAGATTTCCTTGGCTTAAAATTTCCTTAGAAAAAATCTGAATCATTATTTATTAGTGCTGTAGTAGGTACACCTAAATGTGTTGCTAGTGACACTAGTGACCTTAATCTGGAAGTTAAGCATAGCTCATTAAGTAGCTTGGCATGCATATACACTATTCATTATTAGCTCCAAATCTGCTCCAAAGTCTATGGCACATCAGGTGCTGCTTGATTATTTTGTGTTTGCACTGAAAAGTGAGTTAATGAGGGAAAAAAACAGTGATGCTGGTGTGTTTGTCTCCTCCTTATCTGCTGTCTTTGGATCTAGTGCAAGCCAAAGAAATCTGCGGCTGAACAGAGAATATATGGTTCTATAAGAGTTATGTTTCACCTGGACCACTGACACCACAGTCACTGGGCCTGACTTGGTCTGCCTCTAACAAATGAATGCCATATCTATATTTTCTAACAATCTTGAATACAAAAAAAGCACTTTTGTCTGGTGTTGGGGGAGTCATCCACCAAGTGCCCTGTTAGCCAGCTGGGCTCCCCTCTGCATGGGCAGGCAGGAGGCAGAGCACAGCCTCACTTGACTCTGGTAGGGGGTTGCTCCGGCAGCGGCAGCAAGGGCTGGGCTGGTACGGTGAGCTCCATTCACCCTCCGCACCCCATCTTCCCAGCACAGCGTGTGCCCTGGGCACTGGTAAACCATGCTACCACTGATTCCATGGCAAGTTGTTATTCTTTATGGTCACTGCTTCCTGGTTCTGATGAGTCCAGAGTCAATGCAATAATGAACAAGAACAATGACATCCACAAGCAGAATTTTGCTATACCTCCCAGGAACATAGAATTATTATTTTCTATGGTCATTCAGTCCTTTATGCCTTGGGCCATAGAAATGGCTCTTATAGAAGTTATTCCTCTGTTCAAATTTTTTATCTGTGCTTGTGAATACTAAAGTGGTGCTTGCTGAAATCTAGTAGAATGTACAGCAGTGAGCTCAGTCTAATTCAAGACTTAAGTAACCAATATTTAAACACAGATCCCACAAATTAGTGAGCATATTCAGTAATAATAATAATTTTACTTTATTACCAAGGAGATGAACTTATCACAGTTATCAAAGACAAATGTACTATTTTATTACGTGGCGTTCAATATACACTTCTTGATCAGCTTTTCTGGCAAAATGGAGAGACCCAGTTTGCCTCTGCTGGCTCTCCAATAATTTGTGAAGGTTATCAACACCTTACTCTAACCAAATGAGCTATCTAGGTGGACTTGGGGTGGGGGTCCTACTGGCTCACCTGCACTGGGCACCAAGAGGGCGCTGCAGGGAATACTGCAACAGTGATGAACAACAGAAGGAGAGAGGTGGGGTGTGTGTGCTGAATTTTGGTATTGTACAGGATGCTGCTGAAATTTTAAAGCCCAAAGTCTGCCACTGTTGGGGGCTCTCTCTACAAGGATTGGGACTCTTGAGATGTATGGGAGTTTATTTCGGGAACAAACTCACTGTTGGGTCTGCAGTACAGAGCATATTTAGGTTTCTGTAGAGTAAGTCTTTACTTCAAGGATATTCCTACTGAGAATATCCTTCAAGGTCCTAATCCTAATAGGAAGCAGTAACTTTCAAGAACAAATAACATGGCTTCTTAAAAAGAGGCTTTAGATTTGTCTTTCAAGGGCTTAACATGGAATTAACAGCATGTAGATATGTGATAATGCAGATCATTTACACTGCAAAGAGATTCTAGTTTATATATTGTGAAGTGTAATAATAGTGCATCCAGGATGAATGGGATAGCTACATCTTTTCATCATCTGCTATTCAGTTTATTTATTTGCTGAATGTTTGTATTTGCTGATTTTGCAGTTAGACCCCTACAAACTATCATCCTATATCATAAATCAAAATTCTGGAATTTATCATCACTCAGAAACACAGGGTGTTCAAGTAAGGATTCAAAGTACAGTAAGCAGATTTCTGCAGTCATCATGCAGTTGGGATTTAGTACTAGTTTGTTTTTGTTTTTGTGAAGCGGTCCAATAGAGGATGGACTTTAAAGCCAATTGTAATTTAAAAGCAATTTGTGTCTAGTTTGCCCAGTTAATGCTGGCTGTGCAGCCTACTGTGTATGTGATTTCTTTAGAAAACTTGTACTGAATTAACAATGTACAGCACCTGCAATAAGTGAAAACATAGTGTGAAAAACAATGCATTATAAAACCCAACCAGTCTTTTCTACACACACAATATTTTTGTTCCTTTCCATATGAAAGTGGCTCCTCACATCACAGCTTACAGCTGCGTCCTTCTTAACAATGCCCTAGAGAACACTTAGTATGCTGAGCAGGGGGTGGGAATTATTTCTAAAAATAAGGGCGAAGGATATTATTATTAGTTTGTTATATTGTAATGTCAATGAGGATGGTTCATATGTCTGTGATAGAGCACATGCTGGGAATGCAGTAAGTTCCAGGTTCAAATCTGGTATCTCAATTAGGGATGCAAAGATACGTCAATCTATTCTCTTAGTTTCTCATTTTTCTAGCCTTAAATTCAATTCTCCACAATTCTGCAGCAACCTTGCAATTTTTTTAAAAAAACCTCATAAAAAAATAACCTACAATTTAGTGCCAATTTCTCCTAATAAACACATTTTTGTACACCTTTTGAATAATGTACACATATTTGCAAGCAATTTCACCAAATATATATTTATTTTTATACATATTTTCCCCCAACATTCTTACATTCCCCAATTTATCAGGGAGGCCCATTTTGTAGCCTGGTGGAGCAGGGGAGAGAGGAGCAATTGGCATCTCAGGTCTACTGCACAGCTGTGAAATGCTTCATGTGCTTTGCAGCTGTGTAGGAGGCCAAAGGACACGGAGACTTCAGGGAGCCAATCAGCAGCAGCACTTGGCTCCCTGGAGGATGGCATATTGGAGCATCTGGCTGGATCCTTACGAGGAAGGGGTACCCAGCCCCATCCAATAGGAGGTTCCACTTAAAGGATTCTGCTGGGCAGCACTTTCTATCCAGAAACCTAGTCAGGCTAACAGGCCACAGAGCCCTCTATTACTGGCCTAATGGGTATCACAAGAAGTGGTTCATGCCATGGGGGATCCCAACATCAGCCAATCCCCATCTGTCAGCTAACAACAGATCACCTAGTAGGCAGGCTGGGTGATTAAGGGATCCATGCCCAAATTTGTGGCTTTTGTTGTTAGGCACCACCTGCTGTTCCACACAGAGCTTCACTACACCTGCAAATGTATTTTTTTGTAACCATTTGGTTGGATAACTTCATTGGAAAATTCAGATTAGTGCAATTTTCAAAGAGGTAGTTGGGTTTCATTTCTCATATTGTTTTAGAAAGTGTGTAATTTGATAGTCACCGTTAAATGCAAACCAAATCCCTAGACTCCATTTAAAAAGGTTGGGATGCGAAAGACCTATGGTGTGAGACCCTAGAAAACTGCTGTAAGAGTAAACAGTGCAGGGACAGGTGGACTGTCTGCCCTGGTATTGTGCAGCTTCATACAGAAAGAGGAGGTAACATAGCTCAGTGGTGCAGCATGTGTATGTCTTCTACATGCAGTAGGTCCCAGTTTCAATCCATGGTATCTCCAGTGAAACAGATGAAGTAGTAGTTGATAGGAAAGTCCCTTTGCCTAAGAATTTGGAGATCAGTTGCCAGTTAGAGCAGACAACAGTGGATAAGATAAGCAAAAAATCTCACCTGGTATAAATTCTTATGTAGCTTTGCATAGGTTTCTGTGGCAAGACTGCCCAAGGTAAAGATGCTCAACATGCTCCCAAATATTTGCTCTTCTTTAGGAGCAAATCAAACTGAAGCAGACTGATATCAGTCTTTCCTAAGGTCAAGGGTTAATAAAGTACAGTGGTACCTTGGTTCCCGAACACCTCCGTTATTGTACGTTTCGGTTTTTGAGCACTAAAAATCCAGAAGTAAATGCTTCTGTATTCAAACATTTTTTGGAACCCAAACGTGCGACATGGCTTCCGCTGAGTGCAACCAATGGGAAGCAGCCCCTCGGTTTTTTGAACATTTCAGAAGCTGAACGGGCTTCTGAAATGGATTCTGTTCAAGAACCAAGGTACCACTATACTAGTACATCCTTATACTGTAACAGGAAGTGTGTAAGCAAAGCAATCAAAACGATGAAGTAAACCAGTAAGATGAAAGCCAAAAGGTAGTTGTTCTCCATTTAAAAAGAAGTCAATTTCCTTTGTTCCAAGTATTCTTCAAACCTTTATTTGTGAACAGAAAAATAGGAAAGAGAGTCAAAGAAACATCTTCGTACCCGTGTTATGCCAACTTTGAAACACTAGTTATTCATAGTTCCACAAAACTACCCTGATGTTATAATATTTACATTGTGGAAGTAAGTTGCACTGATTTAAACAGAGCTTACTAAAGATACATATTTAATAATGCTGAGCCAAACAAGTATGGGGGTTGGGTGGGGAATTTCACCTAGCCTTAGCATTTAGCATCACAAAGTACATCTTTTAATAGCAAGACATTTTGGCAAACAGCATTCACTTGGTTGTTTCAGGAGCTTTGGAATACTGGCTTTTAATTAAGAGCGCAAGTTATGGACTAGATACCTTTTAAGTGGGTCCCTTGCCACTTACAATTCTGTGATCCTGTGATCCTTTACATATTTATTTTACTGCTGCCTTTCTTCCATGGAACTGAAAACAGTGTACAGAGAATTTGCAGAAACTTACAATATCATTCACCAGTGACCTCCAGCACAGACTACAGCAATGTGCTCTACATGGGGCTGCACCTGAAGACAGTCTAAAAGTTGCAGTTAGGGCAGAATGCAATTCCTAGATTGGTGAGTGGGGTATCCTGATGGGACCATGTGTTGGTACTGCCACTGGGCGCCGCACAGTTGGTGCTCATCCATATTTCCACTTGTCTCATGCCTAGAAAGCATTGGTCCAGGCGGTTTTCAGCTTGCCATTGCTTTCTAGGCCGAGGTCTGAGTGGTTTTCTATTTGACCTGCCACTTTCCCTAGGAAAACCCACTCTTTAGTGCTGAGTCAGAGCAAACATCAATCCATGGAAAACCCAATCCATATTTGCTCCAATTCACTGGCAAAGATCAGGTTTCCCTGGGGGAAAGCAGAGGGACAACCAGAAGTCTGTATAAGCCCTTGGTGCTGCACAACAAGTCTTTTTTTATGGCAGTTCCCTATTTATGGAATACCCTTCCCGGCAACATCTCTCCCCCTTTGTTAACATTCAGAATGAATTTTAAAACATTCCTGTTCACCCAGGCATTTGATCACTGAAATATACCGTCCCAAATAACCTTAAACTTATTACCTATGAGAATATTTAATTGTTTTTGTTTTATTATTTATTTATTTATTTATTTATTTATTTATTTATTTATTTAAAAATTGTACGCTGCTTGATTGTTAAAAACCTCAAAGCAGATTTCAAAAAGGTAAAACAATAAAATCAAGAAAAAGTTATGCCATACTTAGAAGCATGTACAATTAAAATACTAAAACAGATTAAAATTACCTCAATTTTCATCTGGGTAGACTTATCTAAACACAAATGCTTTTAGGAGGCAAGAAGAGTACAGTGACGGTGCCTGCTTTATATCAATAGGCAAGGAGTTCCAAAGTGTAGGTGCTGTCACACTAAATTACTGGGTTCATACAAATGCAAAATGTGTATTATGTGGCGCCTCTTGTAGTGCCAATTCTGCCAATGGAAGCGGTTGAGTGGGCACATGTGGGGTAAGATGGTCTCAGAGGTACACAAGTCTCAAGTTGGTAAGTGCTTTATATGCTAATAGTAACACCCTGAACCTGGCCTGGTAGCAAATCAGCAACCAGTGCAGATCTCTAAGTGCAGGTGTTATGCTGACAAGGCCTCACTCCTGTCAGCAATCATGTTGCAGCATTCTGCACTAACTGCAGCTTCTAGTTCAAGCACGAAGGAAGCCCCACATAGAGAGCATTGCAGTATTCCAGTCTTGAAGCAACTAGTGTCTCAACTGTTGTGACAAGGCTCCCCCTATCCAGGAATGGCCATAGCTATCAAACCAGTCATAGTTGTTAAAATGCTCTCACTACCCGAACCTTCAGTGACAGCTGAATCTAGAAGTACCCTTAGACTACAAACTTGCTCATTCAGGAGGAGTGCAACCACATCCAGGATAGGCAACTGACAAATTTCTCAGACAAGACAGCTTCTCACCCAGAATGCCTACGTCTTGCCAGGGTTCAAGCTCAGCTTGTTTTTCCTAATTTTGTTTTGTTTTTAAAAATGTGTATTCTTGGGCTGTTTTATTGTGTGCTACCCTGGACTCCTTTGGGAATAAGAATGGGATAGAAATTTTAAGGACTGAATCGATAAAAAATACATAAAACACAGATCTCCTTAGTTCAGCTACATCATGTGCATTCAAACCATGCCTTGCTACCTTTAAAATTATACCGAGGAGGGCCTGTTAGTAAGCTGTGGCCATTTATTTACAAAGAGTTTTGTATAGTTTCAGTAACCTTACACTGTAACTGACATTTCACTTGCTTCAGATTATTTATTCTGCTTCTGTGAGTCACAGATAGCAGAAAGGGGCAGTACAAGGCAGTGAATTTACACTGGAAATATTGTTCAGTAGTTCCTCCAGCTTCTGACATTTCACCATGCATTGCTCATGCATTCTGAAGCAAACCTTAAGGACTAGAAAGCCCCACACTGCTTTAAAACAAAAGCCTAACTTTCAGAAAGCCAAATTCTACAATCAGTTCCACATTGTGCAGCTTTTCTGTGCTCCTACAGAATCGAAGCATACACAAGCCCTGAATTCAGGTAACTGGATGACTTAAAGTTGCTCTGGAACAAACGTTCAGTTATGTGCCTCTATCAAATGGGGAAAGTAGCGTGGTTATCTCTTAAGGAACATTCGTGTGTATCTGATACACCCTGTCAGCAAAACAAACGCACGAAATACTTTAGAACAATGTCCTACAAGTTGGTTGATGAGGTCAAATGCAACGAGTTTGTCAAGCTTCCTAACTACTTGTGAGCACAGCCAGTCCTAGGCAGAAATGTCCTCCTGAGATACATCAAAATATTGCCATGGGTGTACAGTGCATGCTCAGGTAGCAGATATGCAGGCACACCTTTTTTGCAGGTATGCCATTATAAGCATTAACATTTTTAAAGGACTCTTCTTTCAGGAAGGAAGTTCAGCTGAGAATTAGTTCCCCTTTCATTCAGCCTGATGTAAAAATATTGTGTAATGTGAAAACCCTATCCTCAGAAATCAAACCAATATATAATGATTTTTGCATTTCCCAGGGTCAAAACAACCATCACCTACCCTAGCTAACTATTAGTAAAGACATATGAAGCCCTGATAAATTTTCTTAATTTCAGTAAAGTTATCTTCAGCTTTCTTTATAATTACTATAGTTGTTTCACCTGAGCAGAATTCTCCTAATTGGCCTCAATTTTGCTTTAGAATAAATTCAGTGGCAGCTTGGAAATTTTATTTTAAGAAAACTAGGTTTCACTTGGAGCAAAAGAAAATAAAGCATCTTTTCTATAACACCTTAAAAAGTAAAAGGAGCCAAGGCACCACAACCAAGAAGGCTGTGCTTCAGAATATCACTTCTGAAGTAGGGCATGCATTATTATGGAGCAGCATGCAATCTCCTTCTACCTAAAGATCATATTGTATTTGTACTAGCAAGGGCTGGTCCATCATGCTGCATTTATTTTTCCATTTGCTCATCTCTCAAAACAAGACAACATATAGGCCCTAATATTCTCCTAATTTATATATGTAGAAGGCAATGGAAATTATCTCTCATATCCAGAGTTATAACACTTTTGATTTTATTAGGATGAACAGAGATTTATTATTTCAGAGAACCCTGTAGTTCTATCCAGCTGAAGTGAGTATCACAAATGGAAAATGAAATCTTCCACTCTAAGAAATCAGAGTTGTTATCCCCAAACATCAAGGAACCACAAGCCAGTGTCTTCCCATATTCCCACTCCAGGAATTTTTATATGTACATTATATTTAAGTTACTACCTTGGTACCGCTTCACTTCCAAAGTTATACAACACGTAAATCCATCACACAACGAAAACAGCTGTAAGGACTGATAACTCCTTTTATTACAAAAAACAGAAGCTAAGGAATCCAAAGTCACAAAACTCACAATAAAATCACACTAATTGAACACATTCCTCTGGTGAAAGAACACATTAAAAATCCTACAGATGACATACCAGGGTCTATCATTAGGCTGCTCTATAAATCATGAATCGGCTAAAAAAAGGCTATGTGTCAGGAAGGTAATACACAGCAACTAGCTTATGAAGTTATGCATTCATCTGTGCCATTATTACATATTAGCTTAAGTCATCTGTATGTAAAAGATGCACAAAGCAAGCCACTGTTGTATACTTATACATGGACACCATTCTGCACATAACACTACAGCTCTGGAGTTGAGATGTGCTTATGCAATGAAAACTGGAAGGATCAGGATGCATGAATGTAATTCTTAGAGTAGACTATAAGTCCCAAGGGTGGGCTTATGTACTTATAAAGGAGTTTTGAAAAGTGCACATGCAACAAGCAAATTCTGAAGGACCTCTCTACTGCCTGTACTCAAAAAATAGAGTCCTTTTTAGGCATGAGGGGTACCTATGGCACATACACCTCTAGCTAAAGCACTTAGCAATCTGCATGACAGTAATACTGAGAGACAAATTGCTGTGGGTGCTGTTGACTGCATTCATCACCAGCCCAGGGGAACCTTGCTTACCATGGCTTGTAGAGATAAATCAGGAGTAGCCATTGTGGTGCTCTCCAGATGTTGTTGGACTGCAACTCCAAACAGCTTCAGTCATCATGGCTAATAGTCAGGGATGAGGGAGTTGTAGCCCAACATCATCTGGAGTGCATCACATTGGTTACTCCTGACATAGATGGATGCAGGCAATAATATCAAGTTGCTGAAACACAGCCATATGGATCAGAAGCCTTTTGGGTGGGTGAATTGAAGTTCTTCAGGATTTGTACAGGAAATTAGTTAACTGAATGCAAAGATGCTATTCCCCCCTTCAAATCAACCTATCAAGAAACAAACACAATGTAAATTTATCTAAGCTAGAACCCTGTCACACAACTGGATGGCCAGGAGTGGCATCATACATGCACATATCTAAGTAGTAAGACAAACTGCAGGTAAATCACAATATTCTGTCCCTCATCCCTAAGCTAATGTGCTCAGAGCTTTGGTGGGTTGGAAGTGGGGTGGGAAAGAGAATCAACCAATCAACATCCTGGGGAATGAGACCCCTTGCCAGCTGGCTGCGCCATCAGTAGGGAAAGAGTGCCAAAAATATGGCTAGAATGGGTGTCACTTTAGCTTTCCTCCCTAAGTCCCCCACCGGTACTGCTGCTTTCTCACTCACCTGCTAAATACTTGGGGCTTGTTCTTTTTCTGATGCCTCCTGCTCAGGATGATGAATTCACTTCAGGAAATATTTTGAAACACCTTCTCTCCAAGATGCACACATGCACACGTTCCATCATAGACAATAACCTAAACTGAACTACTGCTGGCCAAAATTCCCATTCAGGGGCTGCCAGTTTTCCCTAACAGCCTGTTCTGGCTACGTTTCAACCCCACCCACCAAAACAAGACCTTCCTCTTCATTTGCCACCCTTATTTTCCTCTCCCATCACCTTAATTCTCTTCTCTCTCTCTCTCTCTCTCTCCTTTCTCCGCTTGTCGTTTCCCCCCCAATCTTGTTTCTATAGAAACGAGATTAGCAGAGGGGGGAATAAAACAGCCCCATGTGACTCAGATTCCAACACTAAAGAATCTCTCTCTCTCTCTCTCTCTCTCTCTCACACACACACACACACACACACACACACACACACACTGGTGTTTTACATAACAAGTCATTGTACAGGGATTTTAAAAAAGAGGGTGGTGGTGGTGAGAGAAAGAGGCAGCAGGGAGTTGTAGAGTCAACAGCAACCCATACTTCATCATTTCAGGATGGGTCTGTAAGGTAAAAGCAGCTTCATCTTAACTTCTCAAACAATTTCAGTATCATTCAAATGAAGCTACAATCGAGTTTTGCTTAAATTATCAACTAAATCAATCCCATTCCCTGATGTGATGTACTGGGAGTGTAAACTGTCTCACTCATTTGCAGGTCCTGGGCACCAGTGCCCTAGTCTCAGCTTCTATATTTTGTTGTGCAACTGTGAGAAACAATATGGGGAGGGGACCTGTGTTGGGAGGGAGACACAGAGAGGGCAACATGGGACCAGCTTCCTGGGTAACATGGCTATAACCCATTATCACTAGAGATAACTTGAAGCTATTCAGTTTCTTAAAACTTCCCTAGCTATGAAGACTAGTTACTAATCATTGGCTCATAGATTTTACAAGTGGGAAAAGTTGGTAGAAAACTACATAAAGATAAAGGGACCCCTGACCATTAGGTCCAGTCGTGGCCAACTCTGGGGTTGCGGCGCTCATCTCACTTTATTGGCCGAGGGAGTTGGCGTACAGCTTCCGGGTCATGTGGCCAGCATGACTAAGCTGCTTCTGGCGAACCAGAGCAGCACCCAGAAACGCTGTTTACCTTCCTGCTGGAGCGATACCTATTTATCTACTTGCACTTTGACATGCTTTCAAACTGCTAGGTAGGCAGGAGCAGGGACCGAGCAACGGGAGCTCACCCCGTCGTGGGGATTCGAACCGCCAACCTTCTTATCTCTAGTGATAATTGGATACCACCTTGATTTCATTGTTCATGTCGATATCACTCATTTTCAACCTCGATATCACCCTGGGCGTTTTGGTCAGGGAGGGGTGATAGTGAGTCCCCGGTACTAAATTACTCCGTAGACACAAGCCACAGTAATTCTGCCCCATTTGGGATTTCTAACTTGTTGAGCTCTATTTCCTCTTTGATGTATGGAGCCATAACACTTTCCTTATAACCTTCTCTGTCCTTCCTATAGAGTACGTATCCAGAGAGAACTGTCTCCCACTGGTTTTCTCCATTCCCTCAAGCTTCCCTTCCACCCACTATATCTATGCTTTCCTCTAAGATCAAGCACTCTAGCTCACTTACTTTGGCTCAGAGGTTTTATGTATAGGAACACCCATACAGTGGTACCTCGGGTTACATACGCTTCAGGTTACATACGCTTCAGGTTACAGACTCCTCTAACCCAGAAATAGTGCTTCAGGTTAAGAACTTTGCTTCAGGATAAGAACAGAAATTGTGCTTTGGCGGTGCGGCAGAAGCAGGAAGCCCCATTAGTTAAAGTGGTGCTTCAGGTTAAGAACAGTTTTAGGTTAAGAACGGACCTCTGGAACGAATTAAGTACTTAACCCGAGGTACCACTGTACTTGTTAACTCTCTCCAAAAGTATTTGGCACATGTGTTTTACCCTACAGTGCTTTGGCCTCTTTGAATCTCTATTGCTAGACTCCATGGGTCGGTCCCCCTCCCCCAGATGCTTGCAGGCTCACTGTGGATAGGCCCGTAAGCCATGTGCTTTTATTTCTACTGTGCACCTGTGGCACTAGTGCATACTTACATCAAACAAATCTGATCCTTACAATTTATGTTGAGCTCAGACTGCACTTCCCCGCCTTCAGATCTGCTTGCACATGTCTCTATTCATTGCATTGTAATGCTTGCCATATAGCATGACAAACTGAGATTAAACTGTATCTACACCAATGCATTCACTATGCTATTAACCTGTAAATCAGTAGTTTTAGGAATCTATAACACAGAATCAGAGAGTTGGAAGGGGACTTGGAAGTTATCTAACTTTCATAATGCAATGCAGGACCCAACTACAGCATTAGTATGTTTTCACCTCTCTCCCATATGGATGCTCATTAGACACAGTTATGTTATGTGCATAGGACTTGATAGACAGTGACTTGTCTAAGTAATAACACTTAGAGCTGAGAGTATATTTGATCACTCCCAGATGACAATCTTGACCAATATACTACCTTCACTTTAAATACTTGGCATCTGAAAGAAACTCTGATGAAACTGTGACTGAGAGCGATGGAGAAGTCACCGTGCATTACCAAACACTGAGCATACTAAAGTTTTCTGCCAACATGCATAGCCAATGTGATGGGCCCATCCTGAAAGCTCCTTAGAGAAGTAGGAAGCAGCAAAAACAGTAAGTGTAAAATAGTAGCAGCATCAGCTTCTTCTGCAGATCCTCCACCAGAAACATAAATTTCATTTTCACAAAATAATGGCAGAAATTGGTCTAGTGCAGAGAATACTGAGGATAAATGTACAAGATGCTGGATCAATCAGGTTTTGAGCCAAAATTTGTGTTGGCTTATCTGTGTGTAGCAGGGAGGATTGTTCTGCATATGGGGTGAACTTGAAAGAGTGCATTTTGGAAGAGAACGTTGTTTAAGCTTCATGGTTCTATTTCAATTTTAGCAAATATCAGCACCAACCCTAATTTGAGATGGGCTAAAAATGTAAAGGTAAAGGACCCCTGGATGGTTAAGTCCAGTCAAAGGCAACTATGGGGTGCAGCACTTATCTCGCTTTTCAGGGAGGGAGCCTGTGTTTGTCCACAGGCAGCTTTACGGGTTATGTGGCCAGCATGACTAAATCGCTTCTGAAATACTTCTGGCAAAACAGAACAGTGTGATGAAAGCCAAAGTGCATGGAAATGCATTTACCTTCCCGCCACAGTGGTACCTATTTATCCACTTGCACTAGTATGCTTTTGAACTGATAAATTGGCTGGAGCTTGAACAGAGCAACGGGAGCTCACCCCGTCACACAGATTCAAACTGCTGACCTTCTGATTGGCAAGCCCAAGAGGCTCAATGGTTTAGACCACAGCGCCACCAGTGTCCCTGGATTAGAGATGGGAAATATATTTGAAGATATATGGAAAATTCACTGTGGACAATGTGAATCAAAACTTCATAATGTATAACTAGAATACACTGCAATGCAGACACCCCTTCAGCGTTCCAGAAACAGCAGGAGTTAGATGTTGCAAGAATACACACAGGTACTGCACCTGGTGTAGCCAGGTAATTTTAAACTGTGAACTTACTGGACTTATGGGCATGTATTTCTCTTCTCCACCATCCCAATACTATGTTTTACAACTGCTTCTATATTCCTCATGCAAAGAGGACAAAAATGCTTGCTAATGCCAATTTTAAAAGGAACAAATAGGGCTGCAATACATCCAGATTTTCCCAGATATTATCGGGATTTCAAAGGCGGAATTTATATCCAGGGAGAATTTCCAAAAGGCGGCACTTTGTCCTGGATCTTAGGCAAGTCAAATGAAAAATCACTTTGGGGGGCATTTTTGGGGTGTCCTGGTTTTTCATTTTTCACATTTTAAATTCCCTTAAACTCATTTAAAATCATTTTGAACGGGCTCTGTCCTGATGGTAAACACATTTACTGTATTTTGAAATAAACACCATTTTTACGTAGAAAATGTTGTTTTTTAAAAAAAGAGGAAATAATAAAATGAGCTGAGCATCTGTAACGGTATATATGCCTGGGTGCCTGGCCCCTGGATAATAAGGAATAAATAATAGTGGTGACCAGCATCAGGCCCATTAGCTAGGCACTGATACTGGGCATTTTTGCCCCTGCACATATTTTCTACCACTCTCTAGCTAGTCATTCGAGGAGCTGTGAAATTCAGTCCCAAGGTCCAGCCCTACCTATCAGCAAAATTACTCCTTTAACAGAGAGTTACAATTAACAGCCCTGTGGATATGGTCTATTTTTAAGTGCAGGCACAGAATCCTAAAGCACAGCCAAGGGGGGTAGGTTGCTGTGGGTTGCTGTGCTGCTCATGGGGAACCTAACAAAGGTATTGGAGAAGTTCTTGATACTTACTGGCAAGCTGGTTTTAACCAAGGGGGAAATTCAACTTTAATATGTGAAAATATGATGTCTTCTACTAAATCAGGCTCTTGTTAATTGTGTCTGCTCTGACACAATGGCAGCTATACAAGGACTTAGGCAGAGAGGTCTTTCTCATGTCTCATCTTTTGGTTCCTTAAGTGCTGAGAATTGAAACTTGTGACCTTAAACATGCAAAGCAAGTGTTCCAATAGTTAAATGCAAAAAAGGATAGGAAATTGGCTTCCAAAGCAAGCTACACTTAAAAAACAAAAAACAGTTCAACCTGAAGCCAGCCCCAAAGTTCTAGCTAGTTTTGTAGCGCAAAAATACTCATCATAATCTCTGATGGTTTTGGAACAAAATTTTGCAAACAAAAATATATGAGAGTTTTTTTAATCAATATTTGTAATATTTCATATAGTTGTAGGAAACAATGGCAGATTGTCATTCTGACACCAGAAAAAAGCAACCCAAACATCATGTTGCAGTTAAATTGGCTTTTAAAATGGGGACAGCCTTGGAAAACAAACAAGACAGAAATTTGTGATGTGAATATGAATATTCCTGTTCATTTATTTTATTTTATCTGAGATCAGATGAGTTGTACCCACTGCTGTCTAGAACACTCTGGAATGTTTGAAGGTTCGCACATTTCAGAGAAATAGAGGAATGTCGTGGGACTGACTGTAAGCTACTATTGTGTTGTTGCCAGCTCCGTTTTCTCATTGTTGAGGAAATATGTTTGTATCTACCCATTTAACAGAAAGCTAACCAAACAGCTCTATGAAGACAACCTTTTACAAAGGTTTCTCTCGCTGATAATTGGAAAATAGCACTGAACATCAAGATATAGCCCACGGTGCCAGGTTGAAAAATATAACACCTTTAACAACACTGAATGCTAAAAAAGTAAGAAAGAAGTAGAATACTAGCATTTCCTGAATTACAGGCAGCTCCCCACTTGCGCAGGGGTTACGTTCCGGTGCCCCACTCACATAAGTGAAAATCGTGTAAGCGGGGAGCACCTTCTTAACACCTTTTAAATGCCCTTTCTGCCACTCTCTCTCCAGTCCAGACCAAAATACTGTATCTAAAAATATCCAACATCTAAAACTGAAGCTCTGGGGCTGGCTGGAGGCTGGAGGATGTATGGAAAAGCAGCTGCTGCTTCTGTGCTACAGCATGCACCAGCTGTTAGGCGGGGAGGTTGAGCAGCCTAAACAAAGCCCCCTGCGCCTCCAGTCTCTTCTCCGCCCTCACTGAAGTTCTCTTTGGGCTCCTGGGAGGGTCTCTTCAAGAGCTATGAAGATTCTCCAGCTCTCTTCCTCAGTTTCCTGGTATGAACTAAATTATTTAATTATTTCCTGGTTCTGCATGTATATGTGGCCGCACATGAGTCAACTGCACACAAGTGGGAGCTGTATTGCTGGACCACTGTTTACCACCTAGACTCTGCCAGAAGGTACCTGAGCACCAGACTTTTTGCCATCTTTTTGCTGCCCTATTTGTCCATATTGCTAAGGTTATTTCTCTTGTGACTACCCACCTTATTTCTGCCTGCAGGAGAACACAGAGAAGCACCTCTGGTGGTTATCTCAGGACATGGGTAAACAAAGCAAGTAAAATAGTTGAAAGCTGACATGTGTTGTAATCAGCTTTTTAGCTTATTGCTCATTTTTATTGTTTCTGAATGCTTTAAAAATTGTTTTTAACAGCTTTTACCAATAGTTTCATTGTTTTATTCTTTTTGTAAAATGCTTTGAGGTGGCTGTTGTTTTAACACTCAAACAACTTCTACAGTGTATTAAACACACAAATGGTATACACATATGGGAAGAGAAATTTCCCTACATGCAGACTGAAGCAGTATACTTCATTCTACCAGCTCAAGACTGCACCACCACAGAATCATTGCACTGCATGAGTAGATCTAACCTAGGATACACAACTTGGAACATTAAGACTAAGGTGGGGAAAGACTTTGGCTCTGTACTTTGGCCCAGGATTTTGTACAATGCTTGAGAAACACAATAATGAAACTTATTTTTGCTTTGAAACATAAATCACTGTTGTCATTGTTTGAAACATAAATCACTGCTGTTGTTGTAAACACAAATTACAGTTGCTGCTGCTGCTGTTGTTGTTGTGAAGAAGATAATTTATATACCCCACCCTTCCTTCCAAATGATAGAAACATTTTGTTAATAAACCAACAAAAAATATTATCAACCAATAATCTCAAGAGTTGCTAGGAAACACAAACATGAGTCTGACCAAACTGCGGGAGGCAGTGGAAGACAGGAGTGCCTGGCGTGCTCTGGTCCATGGGGTCACGAAGAGTCGGACACGACTAAACGACTAAACAACAACAACAGCAACTCTATGCCTTTCAGCCACAACATCCTGGTAAATGAGAATGATTTTACATTTCTCCTGAAAATCAGTACTGAGGGAGGCAGATACATCTCAGTAGAGAGGGCAGTCCACAAACAGGGAACTGCCACTAAAAAGACCATGTGACAGATCAACCCTAACCAGGCAGCCCCAACGGCAGTGTCATCAACAAGGCCTCACCTATTGATCGTAGGGGTCCAAGATGGTTGATACTGGATGAAATGCAGGGTGATGTGGGTTACAGAATGCAACAACTTGGTTGAAAGAAGAGTGGTATGCACTAGGAAATATAAATTAAATTATAGAAATAAAAATTATGTAGAACTCTCATATATGGAGAGCACAGAGCAGCCAAATAAAGATAAGAGAAGTAGCAAACAGTGCCTGTTGGTGTAAATTTTCCACTTGGTACATTTTCTCAATTAACATGTCTATTCTGTTGAAGAATATATAGTCTGTTGTCAAGACCCCATTTCTCAAGAAACATAAGAAGCAACGAGAAAGGATAGTGAGCCTGTTAGCTGCTATAGCAGGAAACCTGGAACCAACTGAATAACTGGCAACTCCAAAGAGTCCTAATGATTTAGCTCCATTCCCCATCTCCCCGGAATGCGCAACGTATGCTGCTTCCATTGTGTATGCTAGAGTTCATGCAAATGTGAGCCAGGAACGACTGGGCTGGATATAATGCACTGAACTTTAGAAAAAGAATAATTGTAGTTCAGACTTTTGGCCTTGTTAGGCATTTTTCTGAAGATCACTGCTTTTACCCCCACCCCGACAGCACCATTTCCCCCTATAAACAGCAGCTAGAGAGAGATTGAACAACATGCCACGAAGTTTCAATATTCTGCCAGATGATGTGGGTCCCTTCTGAAATCAGTGGCAAAGTTAAAAAAGCAAAGCTAAAAAAGAATTTGCTCATATATTTCATTAATTACTGAATGATGTCTTTTATAAGTCATTATCTGTCACTCGCATGTTTATAAAGTTGGAATTTGAGTTCCAGGATCAACAATGTACTGAGGAACACGGAATAACTATTATTTTTATTTAAAAAATATTTGTAAGCAGCATTTCTGGGCCATGTCTGGATTACTTTAATTAATTTATACCAAGTGACTGAAACACATACAACATCCTATAGAGGACAGAGAAGGAATACTTAATTATTCTATTCTGTATAATGGAGATTCTATTGCGCGTAGCATTTTGTTGCAAAATGGTTATATGTCAGAGTTATTCTTGCGGTTAGACCCAATATTGAGAATACTATACTCAAGGAATTGTAATAAACAGGCCTTGTTGTTACAATACACATTGTCAAAATCAGAAAAATACTAAGAATTTATCAGCTGATAAGGGAAGACAACAAATATATGAAATAGAGATTATGGATTAAATCCATCTAAGTCGGGGGGGGGACCTGTGGCCCTCCAGATGTTGCTGGACTACAATTCCCATCATCCCTGACCATTGGCCATGCTAGCTAGGGCTGATGGGTATTGGGGTCTGATGACATCTGGAGGGTGACGGGCTCGCTACCCAATATCTAAGTCATACTCCGATCAGACCCTTGAAATCAACGCACATGACTTCAATGGATCTGCTCTGAGTATGTTTTAGTTTAATTTAACCCTGCATGTTTATATAGTAAATTCTCCCAGGATACATTTGGTTGACCCTTTAACCTATTTTATTGGCTATTTTATTGGCTTTTAAAATTAAAATAAATTAAAATACAGTTTCTTATTTATACACTGCCTTTCTGCCAATGCATTCAAGGCAATTTACAATCTATTTTACCAAAACTAAAAAATATGACAGACATAATAGAACAGTTACCTCAGGCTGATTTTTTTTGAGGGGGTGGGGTCCTTGGTGTGTGTGTGTGTGTGTGTGTGTGTGTGTGTGATGGCATGGACACCCCTGGCTTTTCCTCAGCATACACTGACCTAAATGTTTTTTTCAGAGCAAATCATCCAGATACAACATATGGTTTCCCCAACATATCCTTCCAACAAAATCTTTAGATCTTCAAATGCATTGAAAATGCTAGTTCTGCTGATCTGTCTGACAACTTAGAAAAACTTTTTGATCAAATTAGAAGAGACTGGAAGTGCCATATAAAGAAATGCAAGTGTTCTAGAACAACCTTAACACTAAAGTGAGCACTACATGGGACTTAGGTCACATTTGCACCACACATTTTAAGCACTATGACACCAGTTTAAACTGGCATGGCTTCCCCCAAATAATTCTGGGAGCTGTAGTTTCTTAAGCATTCTGAGAGTTGTTAGGACACCCTATTCCCCTTCACAGAGCTACAATTCTCAGAGAGAAGAGGGATTGATTGTTAAACCACTTGGTTGATTGTTAAACCAATTGGAGCTCTGAGGGGGTGGAAGGGGTCTCCTAACAATTCTCACCACCCTAACAAACTAGAATTATGTAGGGGAAGCCATAATTGTTTAAACAATGTCAAAGTCCTTACATATAAAGAGTGACTGTGGCCTTAGTTCTTAGGAGCCAACTCCTAGGCTGTCCCCCCCCCCAAGTTGATGGTTATTGCCATTCAAATGGTGTGCATGTGCCATGTCATGTGGGGCGAAGCTTACCTCCCCCCCCCATAATATTTTATTGAAGTTGGCACCCCTGCTTTAGTTTCTTGTGTCCTGTCTATGCAATACATAAATGCAGTGGGAAAATCTTGGTAAGCAAACATCACAGTGTTGGAGACTAACACTGTGAAACCAGCTAGTCATTAAATCATCTAGTTACTCAGAGCTCATCTCCAGCAAGTTTCCTGTTACAGGCCAGAGCCCACACACAGCTCCACTGATTATCTCTGTCCCCAACTTACAGTGTCGCTACCCTTCCTAGTCCTCTCTTTTCGTCAGCTCTACTGGTTGAGATCCTGGAGTTGTCATGCTGGATGTCTCTAAAATCTAACCTGCGGTAGAACACATGCCTTAAAACATTTCCAATCTTTTTAGGGGAGTTATTCTATTGTTTAGTCTGAGCCCAGTACTTGCACTGGAGCCTGTTCTTGGTTTTGGAGGCCAAGCCTCCAAAGATCCTGTCAGGAATGGAAAACTTTTGTTATTCTGGGCTGCAACTCAGCCAGCATTTTCCAAGTTCAGGAAAGCAGTGATGTGGTTACACAGATTTAGCCACAGAGTCTCAATGGTTTTCCTCTTTGGATGTGCATCAAGATCCTTTAGTGGACCACACTGCCTGATATAATCAGTCACTATCTGGAATTCCAGGCAGGTGCCAGGAAACATGTGCTTGCTTGTGCATAATGTATAAAACAAAAGAATGAGAGAAGAGACAAGCATACTGAAAAAGCTGGAAATCTGATAATTCAGCACACAATGAAACCTTGAATGGGACGGGGCTGCGTGGAAAGGTAGTGGGACTAATTTGAAGGGCCTCTTACACAAGGACAGATGGGGTGAACTAAGGATTGAGACAGAATAGGGAAGAAAGGTGCTACTTACCCGGATAAGAAAAGCAAAAGAAACCAATTGAGAATACACCACACATGCAACAAGTTCAGAGCACTGTCAGACTTGTTCCATGCTTTCCCCAATTCTTTATTTCCTATACAAGCATGATGAAGCTCTTTTGAGTTATGATGTCATGGAAAGGTAATGATCATACTGGATGTTACTGTTTTTGCTCATGGGTAGACCTGGGAGATGTATCAATACATCACCCAGGACCAGCATGAGGTGCAGATCACAATGGTGACTTTATGTGGGTTTATATTGCAGGTGAAACTGAGGTTGCTCCTGAGTCCCTCTGCTACCAGCGCCGCTTTCAACATCGGGTCACCTGTAGCAGAGGTACTGCCGGGTAAGGCCATTACTATATGTAATGTTGTTTTAACAAGCCTTTTCTGCAGCTCCCTGCTTGTGGAATGCTTTCCCCAGGGAGGTTTTCTTGGTGTCTTTATTCTATATCTTTAGGCACTAGGCAAAAACGTTCTTCTTCAACCAGGCCTTTGGCCTCTGCTTGACTAACATCCTATATCCTTTTAGATGTGTTTGTGGGATGGGGTGGGGAAGGGTGCTTATTGTTTGGTTTTTATTATGAATTTTGTGTTTTTACCTTGTATTTTTATGTTGTGAACCACCCTGACATCTATGGATGAAGAGTGGTATCCAAATTTAATGATGATGATGATGATGATGATGATGATGATGATGAAATGTAAAAGGTCCCCCCCTCTCATAACACGAGAACTGGGAAGCTGAATCTAATGAAGCTGATTGTTGGAAGATTGAGGACAGATAAAAGAAAGTACTTCATGTACAAGTTAAACAAAGGAACACACTGCCAAAGGAGGCAATGATGGCCACAAACTTAAATGGCTTTAAAAGAGGATTGGACAAATTCATGGAGAAAGCTATAAGGGGGTGCATTATATTTTGTGTTGCTGTTATGTTGCTTTTTGTGCTTTATGTTGCAAACCACCCTGTGATGTTTGGATGAAGGGTGGTATATAAATTTAATAGCATGAATAAGTAAGTAAGTAGTTAGATAAATACTAGTCATGATGGTTATGCTCTGTCTTCATCGTCCGAGGCAGAAAGGCTTCTGAATAACAGTTTCTGAAAACTGCAGAACAGGGTAGTGCTTTTGTGCTCAGGTCCTTTTAAAAATAGTCACTGTTTGTAAAATCTTTGCAATAACAGCTTTAGATTTAGCTCTTTTCCCACCAAGAACAAACAGCAAAACATAAACCAGTCCAGTTCCAATGTAACAAATTGTTTCATGTCTTTGATAAAACTGATGGCTAAGATCTTGGGCATTCACTACAATGTAGTACAATTAAGTAGAGTTTCACAATTTAATCAAAGAACAAAAATAAGCAAGACATCCACCTAACCCCTTTCCAAACTTAAAAAATATATTTGGTTGTAAACTCCAGTGAGTATGGTCCAGTACCCACAATCCCGGAATAAGACACAGTCACTTTCTGTTGGCCTTTCAATGGAATTCAGTGTTATAATTGGTGTGGCTGATTGGTAGTAGGAATGTGTCAGAGTAAGGAGTTAATGCACTGTCACATAGGTGGACTGTATATACTAAAGAGCATGCCAAATCAGCTACTACACTTGAGATTTCCCTAATTTTTACACTGGTTTTCAGGAAAAGCTGGCAGCAGAAGTAAATTAATTCATGCTGGAATTTACCACTCGCTTACTGCTAAAACGTCTGGTGGATATGCCCAGTCATTGTAAGGTTTTGACTTGAAGGACAATATTTCAGTATTAAATTAATAGTGGGAGACCCAGCAGTACTTTATTGCAGTTTACTCTGTAACGCTTGGACAGACAGTGCGGCCAGTTTGGAAGTCAAGTGTAATTACTCCTGCCCTCTTGGGCAAAAAACAGTTGGGTGCCCTTTCTACATGCCAAGGAACATAAGAGAGCAGAAGCTTAATCCTTGCTGTAGTGGACTTGTGATTACAGAAGCAAAATATTGTACTGCTCAAAATGGAGCAGCAGTAGGCTACTGCTGTTTTAAATGATGTGTTCAAATGTACACATTGAGCTATTATAAAAACTGCTATAATACATAGGAATCAGTGAAACATGGAGGCCATTTTCACTCCCTCCTTATGTTTCAACTTCAAATGAGTGCTAAAAAGTTTGCCAGAAATTTCATTCCTCTAAGGATTCAAAATGAGCAAAAATATCTCTGCAATGCAAGCCAGCTCCATGTGTCCTCTCTTGAAGTTCCTTTAGACAATGTGTGCGGGGGTTGGCTTTTTGTTTGTTTTTTTGTAACTGCAAATTTAAATGATGTTTGTACTATTACAACAGTTTCTGAAGTCCACTGAGAAGGTAACCAAAAGGAAAATGCAGCTTACTCAAATATGTTCTTCTCTCCAGTAAATCTCCAGTAAGAGAAATGTTGGGTTTCCAGAACTCTGCCAAATGTGAAAGCCCTATTATGAAAGGCACCAGGCACCCTCAGGATAAGAAGGGAAGGAGGGGAGAGAAAGCCTTGACCCCAAAGAACAACTGCCTGTGTGTGGCATTCATTCAGCATCCCATCCTCTCTTCTTCATTATGTCCATAGCTTGAACCTCTGTTTTCTTTCCACGGCTAAGGAATGCCATAGAGGTAGAGAGACTAGAAGGGGATTTGTGATGCAATAAAAACATTCCTGCCTGTAAAGCATGAAACCCCAAAAGTTTATAGGAAACCACTGTCTTTGGATGTCTGCATATCTTCAGGCATCCTGGGAGCTGTAGTTGAAAGAAACCGAGAAAAGCAAGGGACAGATAATGATAGTTTCTGGATGAGCGCTGTGTGACTATTGGCTCCCACATGAAAGCTCAAAAACTGGGATGCTGAGCATGTTTCTGCAGCCAATTGAGAGGCAAGCTCCCTGGTGTCTAGGTCACAAGAGGCATCTAGAGAAGAGCCTTCATGGAAGAGAGGGAGGGAGGGAGTTACAAGCTCCCACTCTTTTTTCTTGATTTTCTGGGAAGTTTTTTCAAGCCTGAAAAAATGTGTGGAGAACCTATTCTACTTAAGGGGAATTTCAGTCTTCTTGTACATAGGATTTAGCAGTGCAAAACCACTAATTCACTATACATTTCCAATTATTATTATTACTATTTTTAAGTAAATTGCTGTACTGCCCTTTATCTGAGGATTAGAGGGTGGTTTACAATATAAAAATGCAAAAATACACAACATAGAAACAACCCCTTGAATAACGCCCCCCCCCCATTTAAAAGGCCATTGATTGTTTAATTAGCCAATGGCTTGGGAGAACCCAAAAGTTTTTGCCTGGCACCTAAATATGCGTAATGAAGGGACCAATTGAGCCTCCCTGGGGAGAGCATTCCACAAATGGGAAGCAACGACAGAAAAAAAAAAGCCCATTCTTCTGTTGCCACCCTCTGGGCCTGTCATGGAGGAAGCACACAAAAAAGGGCCTCACATGATGATTGCAGGTTCTGGGTTGATGCATATAAGGAGAGGTGATCCTTGAGTTATTGCAGCCCTGGGCCATTTAAGGCTTTATTAGTCTAAAGCAGTACTTTGAATTGGGCCCAGAAATTAATTAGCAGCCAGTGCATTTGGGCCGTATTGGTGTTATATTATATAATCTGGCCCCTGTGAACAACCTGGCCACTGAATTCTACACCAATCTTCAGAGGCAGCCCCATATATTTCAGTAACCTAGAGGTTACCAGAGCATATCCCTGTCCAGATAGGGGCATAGCTGGGCCACCAGCTGAAGGCACTCCATGCCACCTGAGCCTCAAGCAAAAGCAATGGATCCAGAAGTACTCCCAAACTATGTACCTGCTCCTTCAGAGGGCGTGTAACCCCATCAAAAGCAGGCCACCTCCCATTGATCTAGTCTAGGGAACCACCCACTAACAGTGCCTCAGTCTTATCTGGATTGAGCTTCATTTTATTGGCTCTCATCCAGTCTATAACTAAGTGAAGACATTGGTCCAGCATATCCACTGCCTCACCTGCAGATGTAAAGGAGAAGCATAGCTGTGTGTCATCAGCATATTGCTGACAAGGTACTCACAAACTCTGGATGAACCCAGTTAGAGGTTTCAGGTAGATGTTAAACAACATGGAGGATAAAATCAAACCCGGAGGACCCCACACTGAAGGCTCCATGGGGCCAAAGAGCACTCCCCAAGTATCACCCTGTGGAAACGGCCAACCAACTCAGACAGTCACTCCAGAAGGTCAATGGTATTGAAAGCTGCTGGGAGGTCGAGGAAAATTAACAAAGACACATTTCCTCTGTCTCTATCCTGACAGAGGCCATTACACAGGGCAACCCAAGCAGTTTCTGGTCCAAAACAGGGCTTAAATTCCAACTGAAATGGATCTAGAAAATCAGTTTCCTCCAAGAGTGCTTGGATCTGGTCTGTGTCTACCTACTCCAGAATCTTACCCAAGAAGAGATCAGCAACTGGCTGGTAATTACTTAGTTTTATCAAATCCTGGGGAAATTTCTTAAGAAGCGTGTTTACCACTGACTCCTTCAAGTAGGCAGGAGGGGCAACCCTCTATCACAATGAGGAATTAATCACCTCCTTGGCCCAGGCAGCTGTCCCCTCCCTGCTAGTTTTGATCAGCCAAGAGGAGCAAGGGTCCAAACACCTTGGCCACATCCTTGAGCCTTACTAACTGAAACTCATCCAACATAACAGGGCTAGACAGTGCACTTAACACCCCTTGAGATTACCTTGCTATAACTGTGGAGTCAAGATATCAGTGGATGCAAGTAATTTAATCCTTAAAATGCTTTGCAAACAAGTCACAGTGAACTATCCTCAGTTCTGTCACCTTTTTCGGACCAGACTGTAAAAGGCCCCACATGACCCACAGAAGCTCCACTGGATGACACAATGAGGATGCAATGGAAGCAGCAAAATATGCTGTCTTTGCTGCCTTCACTTCAACTAGTTAGGCTCGATGCTGAGCTCTCACCAGTGTTTGCTTGCTTTCGACTGGAGTTTTCCTCTACACATGTTGAAGCTGTTTCCCAACTTGCTTCCTCGTCCTAAGCTCTGGAGTAAACCAAGTAGCCAAACAGGCTGTAAGAGGCCGCCATTACTGAATAATGACAAAGGGTCCACTAAACCCCGACTGTCAGTTGTTACTTGGTGTGCTGGTAGTAGGGCATGGCTAAGTAGGCACTGTGCAGCAATTAGGCTGGTGAATTGCCAGCAGAATCCCACAAAGGCAGATATCATCACTGTCCATTCCAGGTACTATCTATTAACTGTGCACTTACATGGTACTTCCTGAGTTGTATCTGTCTCTGCTTTTCCCAACAGCCACTTGGGGTGGCATCTACTCACTGGTCCCTGCCACATCTTACCGCCTGCCACAGATGTAAGGTGTATTCACACCAGCTATTTTCCCCAACGTATATCCAGTGTTTGTAACACTGACTCAACTGCTGAAATTTTGCACATGTGGACTGCAAATGCAGTGGAAAATGTTCCATTGCTACACGGTGCACATTTTTTCCATTGCTTAATTTTTCCATGGATTTTTTAATTTTATTTTTAGAAATGTTTTGTTTCCTAAAATTAATTAGTAACATAATGACTGAATAAAACAGGAGCCAAATTGTGCAACTGAAATGGATACTAAACTAGTCTAAAATCAAAGTTGTAATTACCCTCATTCACAAAGCTGACTATGCCTAGGAAGCACATGTACTTAAGTACAACACTTTTGAGGCCTTCTAAATTAGTATGTTAACAGTTTCAGTGCCTTCATCTCTCTCCTCCCCTGCCAACTTTAAAATTGTAAATGAAATCTATACTATTGAGTTATGTCTTAAAATATTTACAAGTATTCTTATAAACATAATTTCCAAGCAAAGTTATAAATTTATTTGGACTTAACATTTAAACCACATTAAGAATACTATACAGCCTCACCAGATATTTCAGTTCTTTTGACTAGTGAGGAAAACTGAGATATTTATATAGCACTTAAAATTAAGACAGCATTTTTCTTTAGCTTTGTTAACTAAAAAAGGGCAAACTTACTAAAATCAGATTTCAATCAAAAAGGGGAAATGGAAAATTTGTTTCAAAATTTTCTGGTAAACCCATTAAGCCCAGGGGCAAGTAACCTACTGGGGAAGCAACAGGTTGCCTCTTCATACCCTTAAAACAACTTTGAAAAGGAGATCTAATAAAGACATAGGATAAGCACCAAGAACTGCTAGTTCATTAGTTTGAAAATAAGCAAGTCCTAGTAAGTATGGATTGTACGCATTCCCTTCTGTCAAAGTGAATCTTACAAAAATGCAATGAAGTCCCATGTGCCTACTCAGAAGCATCCCCCACTGAGTTCAATGGTACTGACTCCCAGGTTAGTGAATAGAATATTAGAGACTGGGAAAGTGGATTTAAAGTATACCCCAGTTTTTGCCGTAGGAGAAGCTGAAGCAAAAAAAAATGGGGTAGGTAACAACGATTTAGCAAAAGTAAAAAGCAAGGAGAAGAGAATATCAAAGAAGTCAGAAGAAAAACCATTGAGGAAATCATGCAGAATTTGACTGGGATAAATAGCCAGCTCAACAGGCTTGTATGAATCACAGACCCTTGGTATTGCAACTGTATGTGACTCAAACCAAACAAAGTGACCTCCCAACCAGCCTCTTTTCATCAAGGGCCTACGGTTCAATTCACATTCTGAAAATGTACTGTGGTTCTGATGGAGCCACACACATGCACAACCACTGGGCAATATTTTTATGCCTGCAAAAGCATAGTGAAGAAACGTGATGACACATATATGACGTATGGCACTGCATGGGTAACTCAAGATTACATGGTATGGTATTTTTGCTCCTGTGAATCTAAGGCCTTTGAGGCTACAGCAAGACTCAAAAATCAAATGTTTACCATTGACAGATAAATGGGGCAGTTTCTGGAAAGAATTTAAGCTATGTAGAAAAACCAACAACATGTGACTATTCAAACTGGCAACATTTTTTGTTGTTGCTTGCAGTCTCCAGACTCACGTTAACAGTACAATACCCATACCACTAAAGAAAATTATACCTCTCCCTGAAAAAATAAAGACTTCACAAAAACAATACTGAAAGAATGGTAATATCTTACACAATCTTGGACTGGTCTAAGATTAACTTTAGCTCATTGTTGCTGGCTCATATACCTTGTATTACGCCAGGATTTGTGTTTTCAAATATAAGAGGCAGCCAGAATCCTAGCTTAATTTTGGTACTCCCCCCTGCTTGCCCTTGCTTGTGTAACATCTTGCCTGATAAAGAGTTCTGGAGAACTTATCATCATATTACAGATTTCGAATGAACCCCAAGGGTCAGCTGGTCCACTTCCCTGCAATGCAGGAATCGCAACAAAAGCATCCAATCTCTCCTATTCAACTTTTTAAACAATTTTTCATGAGGTCTTTCTGGTGGTTGGCTTTTGGGAAGGATGTTTTGGAACAATGTATGTACAATTGTTACTTGGCATAGAGGAGTTGCCTTTTTGCCCTTTATCTGTCTAGTTTTTCTTTCTAATAGCAACAAAATGCTGTGCTTTGGGTAAGGAAGTTGCTCATATACATTTAAAAAATATTTATTACCTTTGTGGGAAGTTGTGAAAACAGGAATTCTTACAGTGAATTTTTGTTTGTGGCTCCAGATGGAGGACATTCCTCTAACAGGGATGACGACTCCCCCTGGTGGTGAAAGGCAGGGTCCTACAGTCTTCTGCCTCCTCTCCAGGGGGAGGAGCCATCTTCCTCACCACACAAGATTAGAAATGACCCTCCCCCATCCCTAAATGAACTCACTCAAACATGCAACCAACATAAAAAGTACACATGAGAAAAGGAAGGAAAGGATGCTCTGGGCCAAGAAAAAGCAACTGGCCAATCAAGATATACCAAAACAAAAAGTGCAACACACACACCCCCAACCCATATACCCAGCAGAGGAAGGAGAAGTGGGTGGAATGTACTCTATCCAGATACACAAACAAGAATTCACAGTAAGAATACTCTCCTTTCCAGACAGATACAGATGTATCAGAGCAATACCTTGAAAATCTGGGTGGGCTTCCATGGAAGAGAAAGTGTCCACCTTGTAATGCCAGACAAAGCTGTGGCCAGAAACCCAGGTGATCACCCTACAAGATCTCAAGCACTGGAAACCTCCCTGGCAAGTCGCCAAAGCAGCCATTCCCCACAAATAGTGGGGTAGGAAAGCTGAAAAGAATGCCAATATATTTCACATCTGGCAAACCAATGCCCCCCTTGTGTTTCAGATAGGGTTGCCATACCTTGAAGAGCAAAAAAAGAGGACAGCCTGAGCTGCTGCCAACCAGAGCCAGGGAAAGAGGTGTGCGGGGGCCACTGCCCCTGCACGCCTCTTTCCCAGCTTGGGCTGGCAGCAGCCACGGCATGCAGAGCAGCCCAAGCTTGATCCACCTGAGCCACTAAAAAAACAAACACCCAGACCAAAAAACCCAGACATGTTGGCACCCCAAAAGAGGACATGTCCAGATTTCCCCAGACATATGGCTACCCTAGTTTCAGATAGTACATGGGTAGACAAGTCTAAGAAGCCCAGGACACAAATTTTCACAGCCCTCTAGTGGCTATGGTGGCTCATTTACCAGAAGTAATGTATTTTGTGTGAACTCTGGAAGCATATACTCTGTTTTGACAAAACTAAGCCTCCTGGTGTATATTGTGCTCCCACCTAGATCGTTTATAGGTGGGACAAGCCAAAAAAACCCATTCTACCCCGCCACAGCCAGAAGCTGCTTCACAGAAATTTGCCCAGCTGGCCATAGTACAAGAAAAAACACTCCCACCCTCTAGTCAATCATAATATCCCAGAAGGAATTAGAGAAGAAAGGAAAAAGTAAAAAAAAAAGTGGTGAGATAAATATAAAATGCAATCACTCAAACCAAACCAGAAACATACCCATAACAACAGTAAAAAGAGAAATGGGAGGAGATGAGGAAGGAAAAAAGGCAGAGAATTTTAAAAACACTGCCAAAGAAGTAGAAAGCCTCCATGAGAGCTTATCAGGCCCAAACCTTTACTGAGCACAGATAGGGTGAGGGAAATGGCTCCACCCCTTGAAGAGGAAGCAGTAGACTGCATAGAACACTGCTTGTCACCACCAGGGGGAGGTGTCACCCCTATCAGAAATGTCCTCCATCTGAATCCAGCAAAATATTTTTCCATGAATATCATAGGGACCTCCCTTACAGTGAACATCTTTATACATCAGCAATAGGTATCTCCTCCATGCTCAAGACTTTAGTGAACATAATCCATTAAAATGTTGTTGTGTTACCCCTCCCCCTACTTCTTCACACTCACAAGTTTTTCCCTGATGCACCATTCTTAACATGGGGATTCTCAGCTTAGCCCTTGAATCAGCAAACAGAAAAGAACAGAGTGAGGCTTTGTAGCCAGTTTAGCTAGCTAATTAAAGGTAGCAAGTCCACTTGCATGCACACATTATTGCACATGTATTGGCCAGTATATAGGTTAAGAACTCTTTAAGCATTATGGCAGCTGAGATTATTACTGCCTTGAGCAAGGGTTTTTCCAGCAGCATTAATGGAAGAAAAATAATGAGATATTGGATCAATAGCACTTTGATGCTTGCTTTTTAATGCATTTTATCTGAATGACAGGCATTTTCTGGATAAAGGGGCTGTGCTATACACATCTGCATCACTATTTTTAATATATACCATTTTGATTCTTTACCATCTTTATCTTGTCACTACTCTTGCTCTGTATTCTTGTCACTACTCTGTATATCTTGTCACTACTCTTGCCTTTGTGTACCTAATGCTATTTGAAAGTCTGCAGATTGCCTTAGCAACATGACTTGGCCTGGGAAAAGTCACTATGACAAGAGTTTCCATTTTTATTTGGTATGTAAAACCTTAACAATGAAGAAAAATTGCAGGGCTGAAGTGTTGTCTGTGGACTTTTAGGAAGGGGCATTATTAAGATAATGTAGCCGGATTGGGCCTCAATAAAATCTCCTGTGCTGAAGCAGGATCATCTTTACCTAAATCTAAGTCTTCTTAACACACAGGATTTTTAAATGTGTCATATACACATAATAGGTGGAGTTCAATATTGTGCAGTGTGGATGTTCCATCTGCATAAACATTTCAGCTTGCTAGACAGAACAATCCCCCCCCTCCTTCCCCTTGCACTGTTTGCAGAGTCCACTGGAGCAGAGAGTAAGGAAGCCCCATTGCAGGGCTTCCACTGACAAGGCTTTTCAGGTGAATCTTGCCCCCAGTGAAATGGATGTTTCTTAATAAATGAGTTTAACAACATCTGTATTAGATGGACACATGCCCAAAAGACAAGATTGGTCACAACACCTTACCATGTGTATATCAAAATAAAATAAATGTTGGTCAATATATAATGTCTTAAGTAAACCTTAGATTATGCTGTATCCTACTGTGTGAAATAAAAAAAAGGGCTGCTCTGCTGCAGAAGTACTACTTGCTACTTAGAACTCTA
This sequence comes from Podarcis raffonei, assembly GCF_027172205.1. Taxonomy (NCBI): domain Eukaryota; kingdom Metazoa; phylum Chordata; class Lepidosauria; order Squamata; family Lacertidae; genus Podarcis; species Podarcis raffonei. Next base: position 36,554,066 of record NC_070615.1, on the reverse strand, counting down.
ATTTCTGAAAGACTTTCGGTTTTTAACAGCCTTGCAACTAAATACTCTCAGCATTTTACAGAAAGCAAGTGTTTAAAGGTATACATATGAAAATGTAGTCAAACTAGATATGACATGGAGAGCTAAGTGTCTTTTCCCTGGTGTTTTTGTGTGGTGTGTTAAATGAAAAGGAGCAATTAAAGGCTGCATTTGAGGAGCAGCAGTGTGTGAGAGAGCTTAACACTTTCACCTTCTTCCATTTGTTTGCTGAAATTGCTTTCTGCAATGTCACTTTTCTCCCTGAGAGTGAAAAGATATGGGCTCCCTATAGGTGAGCAAGCAACTGTTGGTGTAATATTATTTATTTCTCTTTTAGCAGACAAATAGCAGAAGCAGAAGATCAAACATCACACCTACTGATCTATCACTCGGCAAAAATTCCACTTCCATCAGGGGAAAGACAGTGAACATGTTGCATCTACTGTGGCCCTAAGGAACTTGTTTTGCGAGGTTAAGTCTAAAGTAAAATCAACTCCAAAAAATAGCTGACAATTGGTAGAGAAAAGAAGACTGGCAAATGTAATTTTTAAAAAAGGACAGAAGGGAAGCAAAGATTAAAGAGTATAAATTTCATACAAAAACTATTAAATTGCAAAATTGCTTAGTGATAGTTAAATCTCCTGTGGAGCACCTCTGAGCACCCTCCAGACACTCTTAGCCTCTCTCAGCAGGAGACTGGAAGGTTGGAACCTGTCAAGACGGATACTCTAAATTAGGAATCAAAACATTCCATCTTGCTCAGCAGAATTATAAATTCAAAGTGAGTCCTTGTCTAAGACAGCCAGTGGTCTAAGCAAGACGACAACGACAACTCCTCAAGAGTCCAAAATATACTTGAAACTTGTTTTCAGGTACTTTACACATTGCTTTAAAATTTCCATCTGACTACTCTGCAGACCAGCTGTTTTATTGTGAAACCAAAAAACAGCTGATACTGACTGTCAGAAATTAATTATTTCAGATGCGAATAGTGGGCTGGTTAGGGAAGGTTGAAGAGAAATGCCCGTTTATCTTTTAAAGGGCTTTGTGCTGTTTGTTTCCGTCATTCACTCTGATTATCATATATTTTTTATCCATGCATCATTATTACTTATTTGTAGAGTTCTAACTGTCCATGGTGGCATTTTAATGATGTAGAACAATGGAAAATTCACACAATAAAAATCTAACCATTCTTTTCTAACACAGACCTACATTTCTTGAAATTTCCTATCAAGGTTGCTAGGAAGAGCAAGGAAGATACCAAAATCACTTTACATCTTTTCTTTTGCTTGCTATGGCCACCCTATAAAAGTTCGTGACACTACTTGATGTGACATTTAGCAATAAATGAGCATCACTTGAGGACAAATTCATTTGGAGGAGTAAAACACAAAATGGCTGGAACAGTCACAGAGAGTTACACCCACAGCCCGAACCGGGTGGAACATATTTCATACTCTACCCATTTTTATTATGCCCAGGTCCATATAAAACCCTCAAGCTAACATGAGTTTTCATTAGTAATAACCATCAGGAAACACGGGTGAAGAAATGTTCCTTTCATATTTTATTTATTTTTTCTCCAGTATGTATCTTAAATTTCTCTGGGAGTTGCTTCCTACCTGCAGAGTATTATAATTATGGATTCTGAACACCCACATCTCATCGGAATTCTCCATTAGCCGTAAGAAAAGGCACAAAGACTTTGTTGAGTTTCACCAAAGCTTGAGCCAGGATAGCAAACACAGGATTTTCCTCCTTTGCTTGGATTTCAGTCAAATATCCAGCTTCTACTATGAAAGAGACCAGATATGTGCTTTAACTGTTCCACTTAGCCAATTAAAAAACAAAATCCTCCCAAAGAAGCCACAGGGTGGTATAATGCCGTAATCACTAATATCCAAAGTTTATAAAGTACCATAATGCCAGTAATTCCCAACCGGTGCCTGAGCAGAGGGCATATAACTTAGCAACTGTGACTTCGGATCATTTTACTTTCAGATTGCATAGATATCCAGATAAAATTCCACTGGTACACTTGCTTTTGTAAAAAGTATTTTGGTAACTAGCTTTCCAACCCATATGATGACAAATTCACATCAAACATTTAAAGGACTATGTTCCATGAACTAGCTGGATGCAGAAAAGTGGGGGGGGGGACACCTGCTGGTGAACCCCCAAGGGAATAAGGCTCAGAGCCAGGGGATTGGTGGTGGGATGACAATGAGTGGTCAGAGGGAGAAGAGGGAGCAGACTGGGAGGAGAAGGTGTCAGAAACTAAAGAGGCAATAGGGTTTAGTGAGCAGGAAGAGGCTGTGGCTGAGAGCAGTCCAGAATCAGAGGCAGAAGAAGAGGGGGACGAAGAGGCAGAGATCCGGCAGGCTGCTGGAAAAGCCAGGAGGTTTCCCCTGCCCTCCTGCGACCAGCTCCCCTCCCCTCTGGTCTCCCAGGACCCAAAGGACTATGAAGAAGGCAGAGCAGAGACAGACATGTCAACAGAGTCTCAGGTTGCTTGAGAAGGACCCAGGTGAGGAGGAGGCATAGGCAATTGTGGCAAGGTGGGGACCTTCAGTCCTCATAACTGCCTCACTGGGGGCAAGATCTACCGGGAAGAGTTGCTGTGCTCACAAGGCATGGCCTCCTGGCCTGTTTGTTTCTTTGAATAAAGAGTTAACTTTAGTGACGCCATGTTAGTTATTACTGACGTGCTCCTGGTACCCACCCCTGAAACTATGACACCACTTTAAGTACCAGTAGTCGTGGCTTTTCCCAAATAAATCCAGAGACTCTGGGTTTGTTGAAGGCACTGAGTTGCCCATTCAGAGCTACAATTCCCAGAGTTCCCTGGAATAAGGGACTGACTGTTAAACCACTATGAGAACTGTAGCTCTTTGAAGGAAAACAGAGGTCTCCCAACTACCCTCAGCACCCTTAAAAAAACTACTGTCCCTGGGATACTTTGGACAGAACCATGACTAGTTAAAGTAGTGTAACGGTGCTTTAAATCTATGGTGTGAATGTGGTCAAGATGTATGTCTAGGTACCACACTGGAATAATCATTTCTTTTGACCCTCTAGACATGGAAGGGCTTTGGCATCTAAAAACTCAGTGCACCCCAAATATGGTAAGAAATCTTCATTTGCATTGCTTCAACCTGAGCTATTCTTCACAAAATCCTTTTTGCAAAGGCAGGCTTCTCAAAAGAAAAACTGTATATTGTAATGCCAGGTAATTCTATAGTGAATGTCCACATGGTCACCATTTATATGTACTCTGCTACTCTGCTGGTGTGATTCTTGCTGTCTCAGAAGGCAGCAGAAATAGTTGATCCACTCATTAAAAAGTCCTGCATGCCTTCTAGCATAGGGAATTCTGATTCCTCTTCTGCTCCCTTCTTTTTGTATGCTGAAAAATTTGCCAATACAGGGAGCTACGGCAGGTATGGCAAATGGACAGTTGCTGTTACTAGTGCCAACAATCATACCCATTGGCCCTTAGCCTCTAGACCGCATACTCGGTGCTCTATGTTCAGCAAATTAGATGGCCTCCAGCATTCTGACAGTGGGATTTAATTTGCTGTCCTACTTTCTTCTTTTTCATAGGTACTCTATTTCATCTTTTCTGCCTCCACTGCAAATCAGTATTCATAAATTTCTCTCCCTCCTGCACTCCTGGTTTGGGCACTGTAGCACACACACTTAGACATGCAAGAAATGCCTCAGGGAAATGAACATATGGCAAGATGCCTCCCACAATGAATGCAATCCACCAGTTGTGTGTACTGCATAGCACTGCAGTAGACCAGAGGTAACCTTGTCAGTCATAAGGACTGAAAGGTTCCAGAGCAGACTAAAGCAAACAGGAGATCTTGGACAGTGGGTAATGGAAGTGCTGAAATAGTATTTCTGATGCCCAAAATAAAAATTTTGCCACCAGACTCAACATTACCATCCTAATCCTGAAGAGCATTCTAATGTTCTTCCTAGAACATTGTTTTAATGAGTTCATCTCAGATCCTCAGAGTCCAATGCAGGATTTAATACAAAGAACTACTAAACCCTACACTATTCTCAAACTGTTGTTGTCACAAGGCCTATTAACCTTAATCTGCCACTGTCTAGATGTATTCAGATGTATGCCTACATGTGTGCGCTCTCTCTTCCTCTCTCTAATCCACACATGGGCCTCCCAGGGCATTATGGCATCCTGTGTACCTCTAACTTAACTCACAGGAAGCAGAATGACACAATGCAACAAAAGAGTAACATCCAATCAAGGCATGTCTAAAGCAGCTCTCTATGCCTTGGCCGCTTTGGCAACTTGGAAGATTAGGGTGAAATAACCAGGGGACTCAGATATTTAATTTGTACATTTTATATTTAAAACCAACTTTTATTCTATGTAAAAAAGAATTTTAATAGATTTGACTGTGGCTTTACTGTATATGTAGTGACTGTTGATGTTTTTGGATGATGCCATGGCCTTTGGCTAGTGCAATAAAAGTTTAGGGTGATAAATCAAGGAGAGTGGGCTTCCCTTCTTCACTCTAGATCTTTTACCTGGTTACTTGGGCTATCAGGGGAGGAGCGAAATGAATTATGTTATGGAGTTATTTGTTAAAACAAAAGGCAAATACAAAGTGTGGGGGGGACCCAGGCGGGAGACAGCCATACTATTACTGCAAAGACTCACACTTTTCAGTACCAACAAACTACTGATCTAAATGGGGTGATGAATATACTCGGAAGACAATGCAGGATACATGCCATTATGTATTCTACTAACCCTTAGGTTTAAGATAGCACTTCCCAATATCTTGACACCCAAAAGTAGTTTCTTCAGATTTCCTTCCTTCTCCTTCCTCTGAATACCATCTGCTTGGGATCACAAGCAGGGGAGTGCTCTTGCACTCAAGTCTTGCTCGTGGGCTTCCCATGAGCATCTAGTTGGCCACTGTGAGAACTGGATGCTGGGCTAGATGGACTTTTTTCTATTCTAGCAGGGCTCTTCTTATATTCTTATTTACACATGCTGTTGTTGTTTTGTCGTGTCCGACTCTTCGTGACCCCATGGACCAGAGCACGCCAGGCACTCCTGTCTTCCACTGCTTCCCAGTTTGGTCAAACTCATGTTGGTAGCTTCAAGAACACTGGCCAACCATCTCGTCCTCTGTCGTCCCCTTCTTCTTGTGCCCTCAATCTTTCCCAGCCTCAGGGTCTTTTCCAGGGAGTCTTCTCTTCTCATGAGGTGGCCAAATTATTGGAGCCTCAGCTTCAGGATCTGTCGTTCCAGTGAGCACTCAGGGCTGATTTCCTTCAGAATGGAGAGGTTTGATCTTCTTGCGGTCCATGGGACTCTCAAGAGTACACATGTACACATGAGTAAAAGAGAATGAATAAAAAGAGGAAGCCAAAAAAATGCAGGACCCCACTTTGTGCCCAGAAGGAAGCCAGTGCCTTCAGTTTAGTAGGTGTATCTTGCAGCTTCCAGAGGATACAGAAGGCTCCTTGGCACTGATGCTGTCAGGGGCATTGTGCCTCTGAATACCAGCTGCTGGGCAGAATGCTACTATGCTCATGCCCAGCTTTCAGTCTTCCTATAGACATCTGGTCAGCCATGGAAAGAACAGGATGCTGGATGAGATGGGACATTTGCATGATCCAAAAGGCTCATCTTATGTTCTTACAAATACTTTGACGTGACCTCTAGGAAACTAGGATTTTTGTAAGGACACAAATTATGCCCAAGATTAGCTGGGGCATTATCACAGAGGTGAGATTTGTACAGAACAGGAAAAAAATGTAAGCAATGTTAAGTTTCTCTGGTTGCTACATGATAAATGACAGTGATGAGTGTAGAGTCCCTTTGCTGAGAACATACTACAGAGAAAAAGCAGATAGCTGTTCATTAATTGCCCAAAGCCCAGTCACCCCATGACACTGCTTTTTCTATGCTTCAGATGCTTCTACCACCAATGTAGGCTCACATTTCCTACCCATTCATTGAGCCCCAAAATGTTAAACCTCAGCTGGGTTACATTGGTAGGTCGAGTAAATCAGTGCTTCTGGTTAGCTGAAGAAATAGAATGCACCAGATTATGTAATGGTTTGGAAATTTATCAATGAATGGTGGTCCTGGTGTGACATAAAAGAGGTAACATATATACCTGCAACACCTACCTACCATCCTAGCAGAGATCCTTAGAAAAATTATTGGGAACCTGTGAGGTAAACAAGCAAATGAGATAATCCTCAACAACTTGATATTAGCAGAGAATGAACAGACCACAAAGAAAGCACAATATCCTAGTCAATGTGAAGAAGGCCTACAGAGAGTACAGAAAGGATGAGTCAGGCAGCTGACATTATCATTACGATAAATAGTTTCTATTTGACAATGTATGTCAAATTCCCCACAGCAACTCACAGTGGGATAGGCTAGGCTGAGAGCTAATGATTTGCTCAGACTATTCAGGAGACTGTGTAGCTGAGTCAAGACTGTGAGTCCAGCATCCCAAATCCTTAAAACTATGACCTTGGCATCCCACTGCAACACCTTTCTCCGATGTGGATTACTGCACATTTGGCTGACAGATGAATGTACGAAGCACTGCATTTATTTACTTATTACATTTCTATCTCGCCTTTCCTCCAATTTGCTCAGAGTGGCTCACATAGCCCCAGCCTCATTTTATCCTCATAACAACCCTGTGAGGTATAAAGGGCCGAGAGTGACTCTGCTTCATGACAGAGCTTCATTTAGACCCATTATCTTCCCAGCAGCCAGAATAATTTATGCTCAGAGATGGAAAGAAGATTCTGTCCCAATCAAGGAGGAGTGCCAGACCAAATTAATGGACTCTGCCAGAATGGCAAAACTTATGGAACAATAAGAAACCAAGAAGAAAGAAAGTTTATCAAGGAATGGGGAAAATTTGTTGAATACCTGAAAAGTTTCTGTATGCATTTACGTTCATTAGCAGGACTGACGTAAAACAAGCAGTTAAATGTAATAGTAAAGAAAAATCAGGGAGTAACTAATAAATGGAATAATGTAGGAAATGAAGTATTAAAAATTAAAATTATAAGAAATCACAAAAGGTGTGGAGGGAAGTAAAAACATATATGTTTATTGGGAAGTTATTCAATTTGTATGTTGTTTTTTAAAAAAATGAAAATTAAAATTTAAAATTTAAAAATAGACCCATTATCTTTCCAGACCTAGTTTGAAACACTAACAGCCACACTACACTAGCTCTCATTTAATGTTATCACCTCACATTTGAGCTTACACAAGGTGATAAGAGAGTTCTATCTCTAATGTTGTATCTGTCATGGACAACAGTGTAGTGGCAAATTCAGCCATGCCCTCTCACAGCCCTGTTCCACTTCTAAGATTATACATTAATATTTAAATTATATAACAACAACAACAACAACAACAACAACAACAACAACAATAATAATTAAGGATGCATCACAATGATCAATGCAAATCTTCATGTGCTGACTTTCAGAGAGATCTACTATCTCCAGTGCAGGTTCATGGGCAAATGATTTTGAGTGCTCCAATGCCTTATTTCAGAGTGACTTGTGTTTTCCTTAAAGTTCCATTGTAAATAACAGAACTAGCATACCATTCTCTTGAAACTGAAGCACTTTGTGCTTTCATTGTCCCTAAATACTTAGCTTTGGAACATACAGAACAACTCCACAGTGTTCTTTCCATGCACTATCTCCAGACTAACCCTAGGAACCTATCCTCAATGGCTGACACACCTCCTTTCACTCTGATTGGCTTCAATCAGAAACAAAGGATAAGAAATCTCCCCTTTTATGCTGATTGGGTGGCTCTACTATGCTGGAGACAGGGACCCTGCTGGGACTGCTGCATAAATAGTAATGGGTCCTTGACCACTACACAGCTTGACACAGCCCATTTATACATGCAAGTCACCACCCCACGCTCTAACTGAATGATGAGCATGCATGTGCGAACCAGGCCACGGGGATTAGACTCAACCCTTTCTAGAGATTGCCTTGGAACAACTCAGATGCAGAGCCCTCTAGTAGCCCATGCTTACAGCTTGGGAAAGACCAAATAAATATATTAAAAGAACATAAATAAAGTTGCTTAAGATGGTTGTTTGCCTCCCCTCAATATGGGACCCTCTCCCCCGCCCTCCCCCTGCACTCACACCCTTTCTGTTTAACTTGGCGTGGAAGAGCTGGATAATTTGTTTCCATTGCAATGAAGTCCTAATTAACTGGAATAAACTTTTTACACTAAGTGTGTTTGTTTAATAAACTGGCCCTTTCAGAGCCTTACCGAGAGCTGATTGATGAATTTGAGGGGAGTGGAAACACGCAGAGTGCTTGGACATTAAAGCTGCAGTGTCTGCAGAGGCTAGCCCTGAAAAAAGCTCCCTCTGTGTTTGTGAAATCCAAAATGACACATCAGATGTCTGGCTGGAGAGGTGGACTTCACCTTCACTGTGATGTACAAATATTTAGCATTTTATTTTCTTCTCTCTCCCACCACCTATTGCCTACCCTCAAGAACTTTTTTTGGATGTATTTTGTACAATTCGACACTGGTGCTGCCATGTGGTCCCTTTGACTTCCTGCAGTTTTCGTTGCTTGAGTGTTATATTGTACAAACCAGGTATTTGCTTGTAGCTGGATGGTGTCAGAGACAACTCTATATAGCTTCTTCAGGAAGAAGCATGTGTATATTTATTCTACACCTAAAATATCACATTTATGTGATCAAAATATTCCAAGAAATACTTTGCTCTAGAAGAAATATGTTGTAAAATATGCAATTTACAAAATATATACTGGAGTTCCCCCCAAAATTGTGGCTCTTTTTTCAAATAGGAAAAAAGAGAGATACTAGCAGGTGGGGGGGAAACAACTATGAAGTAGAAGAATTGACAGAAGGCAGGGACAAAAAGTGATGGGAGGAGTAATGACAAGCTGTGAATGGTACCAAAATTTGATCTTAAGGGCTGAAAAACTAGCAACCCACACCAAGTTTCCCAGCCTTTTGGTAGCTGTTGGTTCCTGTTTTCCAAGTGGTCTAAAAACTAGATGTAAAGTTGAAATACGAACAGATTCTCTGTAGCCAAACTCTGCAATGGATTCCAAGTTCTTCCCTGCACAATGAATGTATAGACACAAAGACAGTACAGATCTTTGAGAGTAGTTATCTCATGGCCAAGATCAGATAACAATGCCTACTAAGGAGCAAAATGCTGCCAGAAGAGCAAATTTTTCTGAACTGGTTCACACCTCTTAGAGGCGTGGTGTGCATTTCAATTACGGTACTTTAAAGTGCTAAACATTTTTTTTTAATATTCTCACAATGGTTAATTAAAATGAATGGTACCCTTTCAACAAATGGTAGCAAAAAAATTCCTTATACCATCAATACACAAAATGAATTGAATCTGCTTAAACCTGAAAGTTCTTTTGTCCTTTGAAAATAAATCCTCTATGGTCAAATAATGAAAATTAGATAGATTATACCAATACCAGAGAGATTTTAATTTCTTTTTTTTTTTTAAGCTTAGGACTCAGGATGGTAAACCAGTGGTGACCTCTCCTGGAGAGGAATAGTCTGGCAACCATGATCCATGCTCTTGAAACATCCTTCATGACTGCTGCAATGCATTTTATGTGGCGCTGGCCTTGAAGACAGAAGCTGCAACTAGTTCAAAAAACAGCAGAGAGGTGCTGGGTAAAGCTTTAAAGGCCTTCATGGCATGGGATCCAGAAAACTTGAAGACTGTTTTCTTCCATACGAACAATTGATTTTAATTTATTTTTGCTTGGTTTTGGTTTTAACTGCATAGTATAAACCAGGATAGACATTTTGAAGCGTTCTTTATGTGTATTTTAAATTACATAAGGATACCTATGAAGTTGGTCTCTTGTAACAGGCACAGTGAGAAAGACATCAAAATCTCTCTGTCTCTCCTCTACAGCCTCCCTTCTTCAAAAAGTATCCAGACGGCAAGAGAAAAGCCTTTCAGACTAGCCCTCTGTGCATCTTTAACAATGATGTGGCATAGTTATATTTTGTACTGTGGAAGTGGTGCGATGTCACAGGATTAAGCCTAAGATCAAGGGCAGGGATCATTAGCAGAAAAGTTCTTCCAAGGACCAGAGATAAAAACACAGTCCAGGGCGAGACAAGGTCAGGAGCCAGGGTTAATCAGTAGTGTGAAAGCAAAGCATCTCACATGAAAAACTAGGTTGATAATTAAAGAATCTGTCAGAGAACTGGTGCAAGAGGAGTGAGGAGCAATATGCACTATAGGATAAGCAGGCTGTGCAGAAAAGAAAAGGGTAGCAGGAATATGGAAAACACAGTTTTTTATCCTGCTCTTCATTTGGAAGACTCAAAACATCAAATATCAAACACATTTTAAAAGCAGCAGCACCAGTAATCATAGAACACAACAAAAAACACCAGGTAAAATGAAAGTGAGGCTGTGTACACACCAGTCATTTAAAACACACCCACCTCACCACCACAGTAATCCTGGGAACTGTAGCTTGCCTTAATGGAGCTACAATTCTCAGCACCCCTAAAAACTGCTGTCCCCAGGATTCTTTGAGCAGAGAAATGTGCTTTTAAATGTATGGTGTGTATGCAGTCAGAAATGAACACCAAGAGACCTGGGTGAATAGAAACAACTTCACTAGGGTAGTAAAAGAACAAATGAAGTCATACCAAAACAGACCTCCCCAGAGAAAGCATTTCTTGGTTGGGACACCACTAGCAAGAAGGTCCTTTCCCAAACCACCCACCTCATTAGACAAGGTAGAGCAACAGAGAAAGGCCTCTGAAAAGGACCTTGATTCATGGGGCTGGCTGATGAGGCCTTTCAAGAAGCAGTGTCTGAACAGATTAACTAATCTACCGCTTAGGCAAAGGAGTAGGCTGTCATGAAAATATTTATAACTAGTTACAGTGAACAAGCTGAGCCAATCAGGATCTATTGATCTGGGCAATTTGCAGTAGATGAGTAAGAGTGTCTGATTTCAACTGTTAAACAATAAAACCATTCTTTCCAAAGGCTGAAATTTTCTTGCACGCTTACTTGCCTAATCCATAGCATATTTTCAAGCAGCTCAACTTCAAGCCTCAGTGTTATCTAACTATAAAATTGATCTTATGCTTAAGAGTGCTGACACAACTGCTTCAAGAAAACGCCCATGGCAAAAAGGAGTGCTAGGCCCTGGTGGGCTGCTCCCTTACCCACTTGTGATTGGCCAAGCGGATAGCCAGCCAATCAGGATTAAAAAACAAACAAACACAACAACAACAACTTCACTTCTCACTTCCCACTGTGGTCCCCTAGCCTCGTGCTATGGTCCCCCATTTACCCATTTTTCACCCGTGGCCCTCTTGGAATATCCTGGAGGGCCCCAAGGGGCCATATGGCCCCACGTTGGGAAACACTGATCTTTAGTATCTCAGATGCAAATTTGTACTTATGCAGGCGAGCTACTTTTCAGGGTTCAATATGTAATTGGCTATATCCCCCAACTACCATCTTGCATCTGGTTCTGCAGCCCAACCACATGCTGAGCAGTGATTTTGCATCAACTCTGGCAGGTTGACATCAAGCTGCTAATAAAAGAAGAAGATTCTGCAAGCCTGGTCTGTCCAGACCTATTCTAGAGCATTCACACAGCAGTTTATTCAACAGTTATTCCCTGTTTATTTCCACACTGTATTTGAAATTTCGCACAGTGTAAAAGGTCACTTCTGGAAAACTTATGGAATACAATGTATGTTGAGCACTCATTTCTGTGCTATCTGATTCCAGAAAGAAGTCTGTTCACATTCCCCCCCCACCTCGCACACTCATGCCCTGCCTGCCTCTGGTGACCTGAAAGTTGAGATGGGGGTTGGTGGGTAGGTGGCTGGGTAGCTCCTGGTGCTGCGGGGTCTCTCAGGACTCTCCCTGTTAGTCTTGGAAGTTGCTGGAAATGGGTTTTTTCCCTTCACACCAAGAAATAATGTTGCTGCCTGTTTGTAGGGCGGTGAGGGCAATGGCTAGCAGAAGGACTCTCAGATCCTGCCCAAGTAAAAAAATAAAATGTCACAAGCGAGTGAGAGAGCAAGGAAGGGATGGGCAGGCAGGCAGAGATGTGATGCACCCACCACACAACGGCTCTAATGGCCAGGAAGAAGAAAGCCAAGGAGAGCAAGTCAGTGGGGGCGGCGAGACACTTAGAACAGCTGTGCAAGCTGCTTTGCCCCTCTCTCCATCTCTCTCCTGCTTTTTTCATGCTGTTTTGGTGACATTTCCTGGTTCAAATCAGTTAATTTATTTATTTTGTGGTGACATGAGTAAATGTGGTCACGCATGAGTGGATTGTGTGTGGGGGGGGGTTGTATTTACAAAATGAAGAGTCTCTGTTAAATGAAATCATAGCTACTCTATTCCAGAACCATTTTCCTACCCAGAGGCCACTTCCAGTCTCATGTGATTCACGTATGCACAACCCACTTAAAGTGACAGTATCCTCATATCTTTCCCTTCTACCAAAAAAAAAAAACCACAACAACCAACGGAACCTATCGATCAAGAGTTCTCTATTAGCCTCTGGGTTGGCTTCCTCGGTTTTGTAGATCTATGAGGTATAGGTAACATTTCAGCTTCTGCTTTCCTTTGGTCACTTCTGTCCATGTCAACTGCATGATGGCTTTGATCACCATCAAGATCTTTTGATTTTGCTGTGTCTGCAGCCAATTCTGTTCTTTGCTCCTGTTTAGGAATCAGTTGAAGATCTCTTCTCTTTCTCCGATATCTTTGTTCTTCTTCTGTCATCACCTCATAAGATTGAGGAGATATTTCTTGAGTGGCCACAGCCTTTAGTGGCCACATTTCCCCACTATACATATGTACAATTTACATCAACTTTGTGCCTCAACTCCATGTCTAAGTAACCAGGCAACCTGTTTCTTACCTTTCTCCCAAACAAAGCTGAACAGGACAGAGTCAAACTTTCAAAGGTGCCATTCTGTAATTCAGCATGGCCAAGTAAGGATCTGTGTTTGAATTCTCTCATTTTTTTAGCATTCTTTTGATGATCTTGTCTTGACACCATTTTTCACCAGCCCATTACACTGTGGGTATCTAGGACCTGAAGTAATGTGCCTGAAACCATACTGTTGTGCAAATGCTTTGAAATCATAGCAATCAAATTGAGGAGCACTATCAGACATGACTATGGCTTAGGTATCCTGAAAAAACAGATTTAAGGTGGAAAATGATATGCTGAGCAATGAAATTTTCAGAAAATGAAAATAGTAGTCTAGAACCATACTTTTATCCAGAATGAAATAACAAACAACAGGTTTCTGGAAGCCACATCATAGGTTGCTTTTGTTGATAAACTTTGTATTTTTGACATGCTGCACAGTTCTGAATGAGTTTTTACATATCCTAATTAATATTTGGCCAATATAGGACACTGGGAGCAAGCCAATTGCATTTTCCATGTCTAGATGTCCACCATGAACCCATTTCAGCATCTCTTCCTTTAGAGAGCTGAAAACCACCAATTTGGTACCTTTGAACAGAATTCCATCCAGTACATACAAGTCTGCTTCAAAATGGTTATAAAGTCTTGGTATGTGTTTTCCACATCTATCAGAATTGATTGCTTGTATTACTTTTCTCAAAATAATATCATGAGCTGTGGCCCTGGCTATTATGAACCACATCTGGTCAGAGACTGGGACATTTTATTTAGGCAAATTTACATGTACTACTCCAGAATCAGAATTTGCTTCAACCTCAGTCCCATTATAAGCTCTGGACAAAGTATACATAATTACTAAGTGTTTACCAGGACTATATTCCAGTTGCAAATCATGTAATTGTAATTCAAAAAACAGTCTCTGCAGCCTAGAGGCATTGAAAATGCACAGGCATTGTGACTGTACATTCCATTTTTGAAGTGTGTGTTCTGTTCAAGGGCTGGTTAAATTGATCATATAATATTCAGCACAAAGACCAGCTGAGCACAATCTGAAAACTGCTACCAGTTTTCTGCCTCATTCTGAGTTAGAGCAAGAGAAATGAGGATCAAAACTCCCAATGCATGAGTGGATTTATCATTCAGAAATGTGGCTTTTTTCAGATACAAGAAGGTTGTAGATCACAGAGGTGAACAGAAGTTGAATGGGAGTAAGAGGTGGAAATTAACTAGGAGATCTATTGCGACCTAGGATAAAGACTACTGAACAAATAAAATATAAATGGTTGGGTACTGGGAAAGGAATTTACATGACAGATGGATACACCTGTGAAATTTAATTTTCTCAGTTTTCCATTTCTGCATCATTTTGCAATTTTTTAAAAAGGGTCCACACAAAAATTCATTAGGGTTCCTGTGCATTTTACCCCTAATGTATGCATTTTTGCCTAATATATACATTTTGCAAGTATTATATATCTTAAAATAGTGTATTTTTGTATGTTATTTTCACCAATATAGGCATTTTTGTGTGCATTATTAGGCATAAGTACTGCATTGCAAAATGCTAATTTCAATGGATAGTTCAGAAAATGTGAATTAGTTAGGTTTACATTAAAATGAGAACCAAATAAATTGTTTCCCATTCCTAATTGAAATTAGAGTTGGTTTAAAATCTCAGGAGAATTCTAGTCCTGTTTTTTATTCTCCCCAGAACTGGGCAGCAGATTTTTATCAGAAGAAATTACAAAATGTACTAGATATTGTGAATACTTCTTTGTAATTCTTGCACACAGGCTTAAGGAACACTTGTACATGCAAATTTGCCATACAGTGGTACCTCGAGTTACAGACGCTTCAGGTTACAGACTCCGCTAACCCAGAAATAGTACCTCGGGTTAAGAACTTTACTTCAGGATGAGAACAGAAATCGTGCGGCTGTGGCAGCGGGAGGCCCCATTAGCTAAAGTGGTACCTCAGGTTAAGAATAGTTTCAGGTTAAGAACGTACCTCCAGAACGAATTAAGTTCTTAACCCGAGGTACCACTGTATATCACACTGCAGCATGGGATGATTTAATAACCATGGCCTGCCAGCAAATGTTCTAAATTCAAACAGGCCTTGCAGATTTTGACAAAACTGCCAGAAATTTTGCGAGGGTTGCTTGGCCCCAGCTCTGCTATTTTCAAATTGCAGCAATAGCAGCTGTAACTTCCTGCAGGGAAAATGAATGCAAAATTCTTATTCAAGTATTTTGTGAGAGGTAATATCCCATTTGTTAAGCTCACACGGCAGTATTGTTTACTTCATATAGTACTATGTTTTGTTTTGTTAATGTTGATAATCCACCCCACCTAGAACATTTCCCCCTTACAGTACATGATTATACATAGTGCGGGTATTATTCTCAGTAAGATATGATGTCAAAAACCTATTTGTGTAGAGTCATCATTTCAAACTAAGGAGACTGCCTTGCAAAAATGTCCAACCCTCCTCAGGCAAACTGTCCATATATTTTACTCTCAGCCTTCTGTTCCTTAACCAGTTGCTGATCCTTCAGTTTGGGCAATTCATTGTCCAGTCACTATGGACCATAACCTACTTATTTTTTAATTTAATTTCTATGCCACTTAATTTATTATAATATATCTCTAAGCGGTGTACAAAAAACTGAAACAGCAACAGAAAACATTACAAAAATGCACAGTTTCATATAAAAATGTTGCATTAACACAAAGTTACTAATATATATAAATCAGTATCATTTCAGTTTTCTTCTGACATACCCTCTCAGCCTCTGGGTTCTCACCCAAGGTCCAACAAACTCTCAGCTCACCCACAAGTCTCACAGCGAGATGTGTTTCTGGAAACAGCAGGCATCACCCTAGGCTCTCACTCTAGACTTGCTTTCTATAGGCAGACACAAGGTGGATGATACCTTCACCGGCTACCCACAGCTGTGTCCCATTAAGCTGAACTCTCTACACCTAGTTCCAGGTACAGCAGGTTTGTTGAGTTTCCTAGGGTGTCCAAGGGGTGGGAATAGGGTCCTCCCTCCACTCACAGCTCTTTCTTCACCCTCTGTCCTCTCCTCCTCCTTCAGCTGTTTTTTCTCTCAGACCTTCCTGTAGCCATATAGGTTTACAATTTTTGTGCACTCATCCTACCTCTATCCAAGCAGAAAAACAAAGAAAACTACTGTCTGGCACCCCTAGACTAAGGATCACTGATCATTTTGCCCTTTGGGTTCCACTGCACTTTCCCTATTCATAAGGAAATATTTTCCATCACTTAGAGCCACATGGCTTCACTATTGGAAAACTCCAAAGACAGTACCTTTGCATATTTCCCTGTACTAAGCAGAGAGTAGATGTGAACAGATGTGGCCAATTCTAAACACCAAGCACAATATCCTTACTTTAGCTTAGTATGGACTAAAGAGCACATCCATTATTTGAAGGAGGACTTCACTATTTTTCACTCACTGCAGATAAAGTGTGAGCATCACACCCATTACATATATTTGCTTAATCACTTTAAGAATGAAGTTATGATAGCACTGTCTGCATTAATTTTGGTGATGGTTGTCAGATTTGACATAGGGATGCACACTTCCCTGCCCAGCCTCTTTGGTAGGCATCCATGCAATTCCTCATCACACAACCCCTGACCCCCTTTTTACGTTTTAATTCTTGGGTTTTTTATCACATACAAATGGTTTTCAGCCATGGCTTACAATGAATTCATGTTGGGGGTATAAGGAATCTACTGGAGTACACCAAGGTCTTTCTGCTAGCCATGCATTCTTTCATTTTGTTTCATTTTGTTCACCTTCAACTGCTCATTAGCTGGCAGTGACCAGTCATTAACCACCACCACCAATGACCCCTGACTCAAAGAGAGGCCAAGACCTGAATGGCTAAGGAGAATGACTTCTCTGTTGTTGCTCTTCAGAGTGGTCCCTTTAGGATGGGTAGAGGGCAGCACGGCAGGAAAAAGTTCACCTTATGGTTTGATAAACCAGCATTCAAGTCTCCCTCTCTATGCCAGTGCAGCAAATAATAATAATAATAATAATAATAATAATAATAATATCGAATTGTCCTAGCCACTTATGGCAATGAGAGTCTTGGCCAAGCAGGTTTTAAAAAGTGGGTTGAAATGGTACTAAAATTTCAGAAGAGGCCATGTTTGTTACAAACTATGGAGGGGGACACATGTGTTTCTATAGCAACCAAAGCAATAAAAAGTATCCCAATGTAATCTCAATCCATTCAAAGCTATAGAACACAAGAGAAAGAGAGAGAGAGAGAGAGAGAGAGAGAGAGAGAGAGAGAGAAATTGAGCTTGATTAAACTAACATTTTTTCGAGATAGGAACCAAACTCTAACCAGAGATATGGCCTTGTCTTGAAAATACAATATGATACAACAATAATAATGATATTATTTAGATTAATAGTTTGCTATGACTCAAGGCTTCAAGCACTGACTAAAGACAATGCTCCAAGTTAAGTTTGAGCATCATAATTGTAGACATGGCTCAAAAGTTTCAAAATCGGTCTTTGTGCAGTGATCTTGATCATCTCTTCTAGTGCCTAATAGAGTGACATGCGTACATTGAACAAACTGTCTCTCCTATACTGTATAAAGCAACAATTTAACTGATGATTAAGGTTTGAGGCAGCCTTGGATATGGCAGGTATGCAGAAAATCCAGGCAGGTTTAACTCAGCTGTCAGTAATAAAAATGTAGGGTTAAGCTTCCAAGTGTTAGAGCCCCTTCTCAAAATGTCTCAGTCTGATTTTATCACTCTGAACAGAAGCAAAAGATTGTGGAGGAAGTTTTTATTATTTCAACTGCCTGTTGAGCAAGTGACATCCTTGTCATGCTCCCCATTAGGAGACGGCCAGGGAGAAAGGGCAGGAGAAATTGCCAGCTGTCACCAGGGACAGCTTTTGCTTTTCTAAATGAAATATTCAACACAGAAGGTATGAAATTTGAGACACAGCAGCTTACTTAATTTGCTGACACCCAAGGCTAACCATGCATGCTGTGCTAGACACAGATTGACCTGTTAACTCCTTTGTCCACTGCCTAGCTCAGAGACTAGGTTTCCTGAACACCTCTAAGTATCTCTCCCTACTTAAGCAACATGTTGTTGACAATCAATTTATTGAAACATACATAAGATTTCAGCTGCCCATTGTCTAACCTGGAAAATACTTTGCAAGCTGAGGAGGAAAACAAAAATAATGCACTGGGCTTTAAAGAAGACAATGCTATCTTGCCTCTTAACAATTCTACAGTTCAAGGAACAGTACAATCTATGCAACCAAGGTTTGCCCTTCACTAGAACATTCACTTCCAGGGACAGCATAACTACATGTAACCTTAAATGTAAATAAAAACCGTTTGGGTTCATAGATTTGTGGTACAGCACAGATGAGAGAGGATACCGCTAAATGGCAGAACTGCTCTTTACCCCACTCCTGAGGCCAAGACAGAATGAACTACCACTGGCATAGGTGAGGGAGGAGGGCAAATCCATCAAACACTCCCCTCCACTCTGATGTTGAGGATTCTAATTAGAGATGCATGAGCATCCCAAAAAAGGAGGCGTGCATTTGCAGTGGGCAATGCAGATCTCCAATGGAGTATTCAATCCCAGCAGTGAGGGATTGAATTATGTTTTATTTTATTCATTTCAACAGTTTATATACAGCTTAGCACCATAGGAAGAAGACAAGATAAGAGCACAAGAAGAGCCTGCTGGATCAGGCCACTGGCTCATTTAGTCCAGCATCCTGTTCTCATAATGGCCAACCAGATACTTATGGTCTGAAAGCAGGAACGTAGCCATCATAGCTAGTAACCGTTGATAGCATTCTCCTCCATGAATTTATCTAATCATCTTCTAATGCACTCTACTTTGGTGGTCATCACTGCCTCCTATGGGAGTAAGTTCCAGAGTTTATCTATTCACTGTGTGAATAAGTACATTCCTCTATCTGTTCTGAATCTTCCAACATTCAGCTTCACTGAATGTTCATGAGTTCTAGTGTTATGAGAGAGAGAAACTTTTCTCCATACAATACAAGATTTTATAAACTTCTATCATGTCACCTCTCACTTGCCTTTTCCCTAAACTTCAAAGTCCCAAACTCTGCAACTTTCCCTCATAGAGGAGTCACTCCATCCCCTTAATCGTTTTAACTTCCTTTTCTTAAACTTTTCCAACTCTATAATAGTCTCTGAGGTGAGGTAACCAAAGCTATACACAGTATTACAAATGTGGCTGCACCATAGATTTTTTTATAACAACATTATGATATCAGCAGTTTTATTGTCAATGCCTTTTGTCATGATATTTAGCACGGAATCTGACTTTTTCGCAGCTGCCACATACTGTGTCAACATCTTCAATGAGCTATCCACTATAACCCCAAGGTCCAATTCCTGGTCATTCACCACTAGTTCAGACCCCTTAAACCTGTATTTAAAACAGATTTCTTTTGTGGCAACATGTATCACTTTGCCCTTGCTTACACCGAATCGCACCTGCCATTTTACTGTCCATTGGAGAGGTCCTTTTGGAACCTCTAAGTGGTGTACAGTAAGGTTACAAGATATGATAAAGATACAATAAGGTAAAATGAACTTTGACTGCACAGTGGGAAAATAAGGTTATTGTGTCAATTTTGCCACCAAGCATTATTTATTTGTTATTGCTTTTAAAGAAAAGAGAAGGGAATACCAGAAATAAGAGGTGACAGAAAATTTGGATATAGTAGTGTGTGTTGAATGTTGCAGGATGAGACTAAAGGTGGGTCCAGTATATGAAAAGGTTGAACACTATTGCCATATACAACGTCTTTACAGATGTCAGATGAAGATCTGTCTATAGGATAGCTGCAGGTAGCAAAGTCTTGCTAAGTAGGTAGGTATATAAGCTTGACTTACTGGGATGTGTAGGTCTCCTACTTATAGAAAAGACCCAGTTCTGCCAAGAGCAGAACCATTCTGAATAAGCACATCATTAGGATCAGCATTTATTGTACATATTTAAAAAACCAATGTCATAGTGATGCTATATGACTCAGCAAAAATGCCAAGACTGACTAATGTAGTTCACATCACTCAAGACAGTGTACCTTAACCTCCTGATGGAACCATGCTGCCAGCGGCATAGGAAGGGGAGCAGTTGTGAAAACTACCAAGTGCTGGAAGCTCTCACTCTCTTTCCCTGAACTAGCAATTAAAAAATGCCCCGAAGCAAGTAGACTAATAGTGCTAAATTTAAAAAAA
Source organism: Podarcis raffonei (assembly GCF_027172205.1). Classification (NCBI taxonomy): domain Eukaryota; kingdom Metazoa; phylum Chordata; class Lepidosauria; order Squamata; family Lacertidae; genus Podarcis; species Podarcis raffonei. The sequence goes on along the minus strand of NC_070615.1, from coordinate 36,533,733 downwards.
TCCAAATGCTGATTTAGGCCTAATCTTATGTAGGTGGCATTTTTCAACATCATGATAATGGCTAGTTAGCAAGATTATTCTGAGGGGTAGGGAGAACCAAACTCAGATGAACCTGCACTTCTTGCCTCACACCAAGTGCACTCCTTACGGGGTCTTTGCTGCGAGATCACATTCACCTGGTGCTATACCAGCTGCACTGGCTCCCGGTGGAGTACAGGATCAGGTTTAAGGTGCTGGTTTTAACCTTTAAAGCCCTATACGGCCTAGGACCCTCGTACCTATGGGACCACCTCTCCTGGTATGCCCCACAAAGAAACTTACGGTCTTCAAATAAAAACATCTTGAAGGTCCCAGGCCTCAGAGAAGTTAGGCTGGCCTCAACTAGAGCCAGGGCTTTTTCGGTTGTGGCTCCAATCTGGTGGAACACTCTGTCACAAGAGACCAGGGCCCTGCGGGACTTGACATCTTTCCGCAGGGCCTGCAAGACAGAGCCGTTCCACCAGGCCTTTGGCCAGGGCACAGCCTGACTCCCTCCCTCGGCAATCTACGCGGAGCTCTGGCCCAATAGTTGCCAGAAGCTTGAATTAATTAATTTTATAATGAATGATTTTAGAGTGTTGTTTATGCTGTACTTTTGTACTGTTTTATTGTTGTTAGCCGCCCTGAGCCCTGCTTCGGCTGGGGAGGACGGGATATAAATAAATAATAATAATTATTATTATTATTATTATTATTATTATTATTATTATTATTATGCCACAGGTGCCTGTGTGGCATTGTCAAAGGACAATATGCCCTATTTTCACATTTCTCTGCTACATGTTTACATTTCCCATGTGACAAAGGGAGACCCAGAACAAAGAGTACTGAACAAAAAAGTAGATAAGAATATGGGTAGTTGGGAACCTCTTGTCATGCACATTTGCTTATACTCCTCCACATACGTAAGAAATTGACTGTACAACAATATAAACATTAGTTCTATGCATTTAAATATAGTTGTTGTTATTTGAAGATTTAAAAAATATGCCACAAAATTAATTTCCATGTTATTTGGGGCAGCAAATGGATAACAGGCATATCCAGCAAAAGATGCTCAAGTGGAAACATTAAAAAATCCAGATTCATTTGTAATATTTTAGGAACATACTGTTACATTTACATCTGTATTCTGCCCTATATCCAAAATGTCAAGCAAACATTGTGTTTAAAACCAGACAGAAAAACAAATCTTAAAGGGCAGTGAATTAAAATAATGCCGCCAAAGGACTCTAACAACTTCCTTCTCTATTACCAAGTATCAAAAAGAAATGCTATACTTTCCACCAGAAAATACTGTAATGAATGACCACAGGACAGAAGCTTCATAGCTGTGGGCCAATCTCTCTTGACAGAACTCTTCTGGTTAAATATCACACCACACCACAAATGCAAGGCAAGAAAGTCGTGCCCTGCGTGTGCAGAGGGAACTGGGAGCTGACACAAGAGCAGTCTTCAACAATCAGAACACTGAACAATTGTTCTGAAGAATCCTTGTTTGTGGTGATATGTTGTAACCGTCCACAGAAATTAGCAAAGCTTGGGCTACTTTTTTAGTGATGGGTACTGAATTATGGCTGCTCAGGTTGGCTGAACTAAAAACAAACCTGTTCAGACAGCAGCTACATGAAGATGGCATCCCTGTGTCATCCCTGATGACAAACACCTCCTTGTGTCATCTATGGTAAGGTTATCACGTTACTATCATGTTCACTGTGATAGATTCTAGTTGGCTCTCCTTCCTCTAATTCAGAGGTACCTAACCTGTGTCCCTCCAGATGCTGTTGGAATAGTCAACTGGCAGGGACTCTGAGAGTTGTGACTTAACAACTGGATAGCCACAGGTTAGCCATCCCTGCTCTAACATATCAGAGACAAACAATGCAGAAGAAAAACAGATTTTGCTTATACTACTAAGATTACAATTATTAACACATTTAAATTTAAAATTTTAAATCCCATTGAAACCACACACAGAAGAATATAAAACTTACTTTGATGGATACAAGTCCTTCTTGTCTGCTGATCCAAGGCTCTGGAAGACATAAAAGGATTCAGTTAAATCCTACTTTCTCCCCAGGTTCATGGAGCACACAGAGCAAAGCATTACACAGTATTGTTGGGGCAGGTAGCTGTTAAGCTTTTATCATTGATTCTTTGATTCACTTGTGTCACAAATAAATGAGTGCTACTTCATGGAAGTATAATGAGACATTAGGGTGCTCTCATATGAGGAATTTTTCAAGTGCCTATGGTTGAATCAGCATATCTGACATATGCAAAGCATGAGGAGAATGCACCAATACCTGTGGCCATATAACTGCAAGTCCAAGTTGTTGACTAGAGACTAGCAGGATCAGCATGAGATAAAAAAAAAATGGCAAACATGGAAGGGGTAGGGGTGTAGCTGAGGGGAAGAGCATATATTTGCATGCAAGGAGCTTCATTACCTGGTATTATCAGTGTAAAGAGATTTTAAGAAACTGTTGCTAGGAAAACAGTTGTCTGAAACCCTCTACTAGTCAGCAGAACCATTACTATTCAACAGACATACACTACACCAGACAGAACCAATGATCGTATTCAGTATAAGGTTTGAATAATTTCATGATTTATGCATTTGATTCAGTACTACTTATCACCTCTTCTTTGAGCTTCTTCCACTTCTGGATTTCGTGCTACAGTGTGAATCTAGCCATAAGGAAAGCTCCCTTCTTCACAAGTCACAAGTCTTAGTTATACCTAACTGTATGTTAGACCTACTACAAGTCCAGTCTTGTTTTGGTGCTACCAGCAAAGTCAAGCCTCCTATTTCAGTTAGGAAATTCAGCTTGCATAATTGCCAGTACCTCAACTGCACCTATACTATAGGAAATGGGGTACCAAAATCCATGCCAAGCAAGCCACCTTGTTCGCTCCAAATGTTTCTCAATGCACTGAAAGGGAAGGCTGAGTAGAGAGACAGGAGGAAATCTTGAGAATGCTACAACCATAAAAGCAAACATGGCTGCCAAGCGCAAACTGTACTGAATCACTAGCTAAATTAATGCACTTTCTTCAAGCCCTAAAAACTGTCAGAGACCTCAGACATGAGCAACCCAGTATGCCTGCAAGGTTGGGAGAGATTCCCATGAGGTAATCTACCCAAAGTGAAACTCATCCATCATCTTTTTCAGGCTGACATCACAATGCCTAAGTAACTTAAGTCTTTGATAGAACCTTCAACTGCCAGTCAAAGAATATGTATATTTCTAAATGCAAACCCCAACTGGGAGTCCAAAAAGAGAACATGACAGATTGAATTCCTTGGAGGCCTGGCAATTTGCATACACATTAACCATTCATTTGCAAAGAAGTAACAGTTCACTGTGGACTCAGCAAGCTGCTACTCCCAGTTTGAGTTATGAGGATGTACTAGGTGTATACACACATCTGTGCACTTCCTTTTTGTGCATTTTATAAAACAAGCAGAGATAGCAAAATCACAGCAATTTAAGTTTGAAAGAATGTGCCTGGGTACCTGTGATATATAAAAGGTTTATATTCTTTATCTTTGGCAACCTGTGTCAGTCACAAGATACGACTGATTTGTGGTGCACAGAGTCATACATCTTTAACCTCTCCTACAAATGAAACCGGGGGAACGCAGGTGGCGCTGTGGTCTAAACCACTGAGCCTAGGGCTTGCCGATCGGAAGGTCGGCGGTTCGAATCCCAGCGACGAGGTGAGCTCCAGTTGTTCAGTCCCAGCTCCTGCCCACCTAGCAGTTCGAAAGCACGTCAAGTGCAAGTAGATAAATAGGTACCGCTCTGGCAGGAAGGTAAACAGCATTTCCGTGCGCTGCTCTGATTCACCAGAAATGGCTTAGTCATGCTGGCCACATGACCCGGAAGCTGTCTGCGGACAAACACTGGCTCCCTTGGCCAGTAAAGTGAGATGAGCGCCGCAACCCCAGAGTCGTCCACGACTGGACTTAACAGTCAGGGGTCCCTTTACCTTTACAAATGAAACCAGGGAGCAACTGCTCCCAATGAAGTTTCATTAGGCTTATTAGGTGAGGAGAAGTCATGATGCCACTGGAGGCTAGGTCACTAGGGTGAATGGGACACTCAGTCTCAAACTGCCTGCAGCCACACTGCATCTGCCTACCTTCTGACTTACAACTAGTCAATGGAATGATACAGGTTATCAGTTTCCTCCTCTGTAGTCTCGTCGTTGTCTTTGTAGAACTCACCAGAGGGGATAATAATAATAATAATAATAATAATAATAATAATTTATTTATTTATACCCTGCCCATCTGGCTGAGTTTCCCCAGCCACTTTGGGCGGCTCCCAGTCGAGTGCTAAAAACAATACAGCATTAAATATTAAAAACTTCCCTAAACAGGCCTGTCTTCAGATGTCTTTTAAAAATAAGATAGTTGCTTATTTCCTTGACATCTGATGGGAGGGCGTTCCACAGGGCAGGCGCTACTACCGAGAAGGCCCTCAGTCTGGTTCCCTGTAACCTCACTACTCGCAATGAGGGAACCGCCAGAAGTCCCTCGGCACTGGATCTCAGTGTTCGGGCTGAACGACGGGGATGGAGACAAAACTAGAATGAGTTGGTTCCACCTGTCATTGGTTCCAGCTCCATGCACTTTTGGTCTCTTTGCTTTCAGACACCACTATTTGATGCACCAATTCTCTTCTGCTGAACACTATCTACTCTGCTTGTGAGAAAGAAGTTTGGGAGGAAATATTTCCCAGAAATAAGCATACCAGAAATAAACATGCAGCTGTACAAAGGCCATGCCCCTGTTGCCCTGAGAAAGGTGGCTTACTGTTATTTGACCTGAAGATTTACGGGAAAGAATGGGAAAAAGTCAGAAATAGGAAAGCAAATCTACGCCTGGCAAGCTCACTTCCAGAAGCTTATTGAATATTCTCACCAACACATACTTTACAGGGTGGGAGGAGTAAAAGAGGAAATATAAAACAGATAGACCAAACCTTAGTTCAGGAAGCCAAAATGTTCCAAAAGATCTAAAGGACCTTCTTGTGCATTCAACCTGTAGTTCTATTCTCTCCTTGTTTTATGTGCCCATGTGCCTTCTTTTAATCCTTCTTTGCCTTGCAGGAGAAAGATGAGGCTGAGAGTTACTTGCAAGCAGCATGTTTGCACTCCAGAGCTGCTGTTGTACTTTTACATTGTGGTTGCCAGGCAATGGCTACAAGCTGACTCCAAAGCAGTAGGCAGCAACCAGGCAGAATACTAATCAATGGAGCAATAAACCTGCCCTCCCCAAAGCTCACAAAAATGAGACCTGCCCCCTAAAACAGCAGCTTAAGCAACTAAAGCTTTAAGATTACCTATGTGCAAAGTAAATTGAAAAGCAAAACCTCAGGCTTCTATTCTGGAGGAATAGTAAGCTTGTGGGCAGGCCTGTGGGGGTTGTTGGGTTTTCAAAAATCATCATTTGTGTAGCATTGAGTTTTCCTGTAAGTGAGCAGCTTCTTACAACAATTGCAAATGAGGCTAACATTACACTAATACCCACTCACCTCCTTATTTGTGCACTACGCAATTGGTGTGTGTGGGGTGAGTTTATTGGTGACAAAATCTGCTAGCTTGCTCACTAAACCAGACTTTCAAAAGTACTTGGAGATACAGGCAACAGGTGCAGTACAATCAACAGCAAGCAACAATATTTGGAGGGGGGCAGCCTGAGGAGGTGGTAGAGGTTGATGGATCAGCATCCCACAAAGTAAACTCAAAGCAAATTCCACAGGCTGCAGCCAGTACTTGTTCCATCACTTTTCAGTCGCTCTGAAATTTTTATTCCCTTACAAAAGTGGTTTCTGCTTTTCTGCCTTATCCACAGGCCACTTTAGAATTTTGGTAGGTGCAGGCTTGAGTGTACAGCTGCAGCCTCCCTGGCTGTCCACACTTCCATCCCTGGTTGTCCACATCCCCTCAGTCACCTCAACAGTAGGGTAAGCACAACAAAAATATTGTCTTCTACCTATATGGATTTCAATGAATTGTTTTCGCACAATAGAGAATTATCTAATGTAATTTGTTTTGTCATTAATAGACAAGAGAATCACTGAGTGGGGCAGAAGACACAGAGAATAATTTTTTGACATAGAAGTGGACATGTAAAATGGCAATTGTTAATCAATGCTCCAACCCTCCATGTAACACGTTAAAACACATACTGAAGGCTCAAGTTACAATACCTTGTTTCTTTTCTTTTCTTTAAACAAATTTTTAAACTTTTTCAACATAAAATATAATTTTTGATGGATGTGGAAAACTGATTTGAATGGTTATAGTAAAATATGCAGAAAAGTATGATATGTAAATGAACCATGGAAGGAGAAGTTTGTAAAGTTTGTAAAATGTTTATTTTGAAATATAAAAAATATTTAAAAACTTAATAAAAATTATTATTACAAAATTATTACAAAATATTCAAAAAAAGGCACTACAAGATAACACCAGGCTATATTATATAGCTACTTCTCAATCTGCTAGGTGCTGTTTTCTTGATCTTCCATCCCAGGCATCTCAGGTTCACTTTTTCCCACTCAAAAAGTCCAGAAGTAGCTCTTGAATTATTATTATATTATAATAATTAATAATATACCCAAGATGGTCCTTTTCCAGTCCAATGTGATAAATTTCTCTCCAATGATTCCAGCAGATCTTAATACTAGTCCTTCTTTCTCTGCTTTTTCCAATTTCCCCCCCAACATCAGTTGTTAGAGGTTTAGAGGCTTCTTGTTGTAGATTTGGAGCTGGAAGGGAAATGGCCATCTCCACCATCTGCAATAGTCTCCCAACTCCTCTGGTTGTAAATCCATTTATCCTGGCATGACAACAGCTTCCTTTGTCTGTCTTGGTCTTCTGGACAGCTGCAAAGACACACAGCCTGATCCATCATCAGCAGGTGTCTCCCACTCAGAAGTGTGAGAGGTGTCAGTTCCTCTTTGACACGGAGAGGTGTCAGTTCCTCTCTCTGACAGGTCTTGTGTATTCTCCAATCTGAAATTTCTCTGATGCAATTTTTCTTGAAATTCTCCACACAGAGCTAAAATTCCCAGACTGGTTTAAGAGCCAATCCTTATTCCCAGGGAACTCTGGGAACAGCTCTGGGAAGGTCTCACAAGATCTGGTGGGGCTGCCCAAAATCTTGCAAAGACCTCCAGAGCCTTCACAAGACCTTCGCAGGTTCCATTAAGCAAGGCAGATTGCTTAAATCCCCTTTCTGTGCCAAGTTCTCCCATTGTGGAGAAAGCTTTTAAGCTCTCTGCATTGTTGTGTGGGCTCTAGGAAGTCTCATGGGAACCTTTCAGAGCCCACTAATCAAGGCAGAGACCCCAAATCTCTCCACCATGCATAGGTGGCAAGGCCTGCTTGGCACATAGGCTCTGGGATGGTGCCATGGGAGTGGTTCCGGGTTTTTCTGGCTATATGCAATTTTGGCTTCATGTGCAATCCCTGGAACATAACTCCCACATAAGTTCCAAGATGACTGCACTTCCATAAATATTTATGAATGTCACAAAGTAAATTTCATTAGCAAAGGCATGTTTTCTCTTAATTGGAAATTCCCTGTCTTATTTTTAAATCAGAACTCACCATCTGACTCTTCAGCTACTGTAATGACGAGCAAGTTTCTATCCCTGAGAGATCCCTGCTCTCAGAACAGGACCTTATGGCAAAGTCTAGGGTTGCACTCAGCCAAATGAGCAAGAGGACCCCCAAACACAGCAGAGCTAGCTTTTCACATTTTGAAACAAGCAAAATAATACTTCTTACCATCTAAAGAGCGGTCCCTGTGAAACTATTACTTCCAGAGTTTAAAATTACCAAACAACACAACTGTACCTCTTGGCTGAAGTCGAAAACCTACATATTTGCAGGCAGGTGTACCTAAATACTTACATAGAAACATTTCTGTTTCCTCAGCTGTGATTTAACTAAATATCTGTTCTCATTCAGTATGCTGCAGTGACAAATTAACAATATAAAAGTTCTACTATCCAAATGTGATTTGGAACAGGAAAGCAGAAAGTAAAAAAGTCAAACTTCCAGACTGGGCTCTAGTGGCCATGTATGAGAAATACAACACCCTGCATAGATAAAAATTACTCACACATATATAGAGTTGCTATCAGGGCAGATAATTTTCAGCAGGGAAAAAACTAATACTATTGTACCAGGGAAACACAAAAAACATGTATTGGAAGATTTCTCTGCAAACATTTGGGTAACACATGGGAGTAAGAGAAAGTTCCTTCATGAGGTTAACATGTTGTAGCCATCAAGATAGTCGTTTCCCCAAGAAAACATAATTTAGGAAGCAACATAAGGTTTATCTACACATGCATAAAAAGAACTCAGTATAGCCCTCCTAGGAAATTGTCACCTCAAAATGTACATAAGGAAACCACATAAACCACTGTGTGTCTGAATGCCCCTCATTTCAATCCCAGGCTCTGCATGTAAAACATAACAATACCAGGGAGAAAGGTTATAATCTACTAGCTTCATTGACATGCTAGTTTTCATTATGAAGTAGGTAAATTAGGGGAATGGGCATTCAAACAATATCTGTGTTGGCATTCTGATTCTAAGTTCATAAATGAGCTCTAAGATTCTGATATTTTTAACTTTGGAACTACTTAGAATTTACAGAGCATCTGAGGAGCTATCTGGGGATTAGGTACTTTGATTTATTTCTCAACTTCCCCCTTCTGAGCATTCAAGCTCCGCCTCTGGGTTCCTTGTGGCTTCTTATGACTCACTACCAAGGTTCTGCATGTTACTTTTTGATTACTCACCTCACTGATGAATCAGAGTGTAGGAACCACATATTAAATCACTTAACAAAATAATGGGGAAGGGAGTCGTTTTTATTATGCTGTGGGTATTTTCACAAAAGTATATTTCTGGATGATGCATTTGCCTGTCTCCATAAAGTGATTTTGCCTACTTGGGAAGAGGACAGAAAGTTTTCCCAATAGCAATATATTGACTTCATGTGTGGCACATAGGGAGATACAGTGTCAGTTGCTCGTAGAGGCAATAGGTACAAAACACTTGTATTTAAGAATGGATAATTCTGTCAATTTTGGTTTCTCTCAATTTATCATTTTTCCAGTCTTCAGTTTGAAAAACTCCCACTTCAGTTTGAGATTTTTTTTAAGTCCTCACAAAAATTCATGAGCATTTTAGTGAACATTTCTTCTTTTACAAACATGAAAAGGTCAGCAGTGGGCAAAGATATTCACTCACTATTTGTTGCTGAGCAGACACCACCCCCATCATCCAGCCCGGACACTGAGGTCCAGCGCTGAGGGCCTTCAGACAGTTCCATCGCTGCAAGAAGTGAGGTTACAGGGAACCAGGCAGAGGGGTGCCTGCCCTGTGGAACGCCTTCCCAGCAGATGTCAAGGAATTAAACAACTATTTTACGTTTAAAAGACAACTGAAGGCAGCCCTGTTCAGGGAAGTTTTTAATGTCTGATGCTGTGTTGTTTTTAATATTCAGTTGGAAGCCGCCCAGAGTGGCTGGGGAAACCCAGCCAGATGGGCATGGTACAAATAAATTATTATTATTATTATTAGTAGTAGTAGTTGTTGTTTAGTCGTTTAGTCGTGTCCGACTCTTCGTGACCCCATGGACCAGAGCACGCCAGGCACTCCTGTCTTCCACTTCCTCCCACAGTTTGGTCAAACTCATGCTGGTAGCGTCGAGAACACTGTCCAACAATCTCGTCCTCTGTCGTCCCCTTCTCCTTGTGCCCTCCATCTTTCCCAATATCAGGGTCTTTTCCAGGGAGTCTTCTCTTCTCATGAGGTGGCCAAAGTATTGGAGCCTCAGCTTCACGATCTGTCCTTCCAGTGAGCACTCAGGGCTAATTTCCTTAAGAATGGATGTGTTTGATCTTCTTGCAGTCCATGGGACTCTCAAGAGTCTCCTCCAGCACCATAATTCAAAAGCATCAATTCTTCGGCGATCAGCCTTCTTTATGGTCCAGCTCTCACTTCCATACTACTGGGAAAACCATAGCTTTAACTATACGGACCTTAGTAGTAGTAGTAGTAGTAGTAGTAGTAGTAGTAGTAGTAGTACAGTGGTACCTCGGTTTAAGAACGATTCAGTTCACAAAGTCCGCAAAACCAGAAATATTGTCCCGGGTTGAGAACTTTACCTTGGTCTAAGACAGAATCCGAACGGTGGAAGGGCACTGGCAGCAAGAGGCCTCATTAGGGAACGGTTTAAGAAAGGTTTCAGTTTAAGAACAGACTTCTGGAACAGATTAAGTTCATAAACCAAGGTACCACTGTATTATGTCCTCAAAAATAGTGGGACACAGAAACCAGCCTTCACGTTGAAAAAGCACTTTTCTGCATTAGTGCTGTTAAACTCAAGTTCTGATGATTTTCTGCCACCCTGTGCACTCTAAATGTGACCATAAGAAACTAAGCATGCACACACCAATAATAAATGCACAGTTGTGTTGTAGCAAATTACAAAATGTTATATACCTCATGCATGAATTATAACATGCTCCAGCAAAATTCCTGGGGCCCCACAGAGAGAAAATTTCTGGATTCAACCCTAGTTTCAACACAGAAGACATTATGCAAATGAATGGTAGGACATACTTGGGATACCAGTATGCGTGCTAGCAATGCTGCCAACACACAAAAGCTCCATTTAAAACAAAATTAAGTGAATGCTGCTGATATCCTTAGAATGGAAGGTTTTTCTCCAAGGTGGTCTTCTATGAAACAACATTGCACAGTCCTAGTGCTAACTTGGAGTGGGCCATGACTCAGAAGGGAGTCTGCAAAAAATGACCTGGTTTTGGTTTCATAATTATCTCAATTTCCACATTAAATTCACTCCATTAACAAGTCTTGTTACAATTTCTTTAGCTGCTTGAAATACAGGGTTGGCAGCATGAAAAATTAAACTTTGGAAAGAGGGTTTTTTGCCACTTTTAGTACAGCCAGAAATAAAGATTATGTAATATGAATTCAGCTGACTCTGCTGTCAAAGGCGCGTGAGGAAAATCACTATATTGGCCTCGTAGAAAATCTGAAGGGGAGAAAAACGAGTTTGTTTTGGTCAGTAAAGTGAGTAGATGTGACTCAGCCTCAGAGGGAGCAGAAACACTGAGTAAGAAGGCACTATTTATACCAAAGGCCCTTTATGGATCTTAACCACTAAATTATACAAAAAAATCTGGTCATGACTCCACAGGAAAGAATGAAACTTAAGGACTATTTTTCTCACACTTGCCACACACACGCACACACATGCCTAATAAAGTAAGCCCTTTCAGGCTGAAATATTACTATGCTTTTAAAAACAGGCCCTGAAATCCAGCTCAATATTTTAGAATCTGAGGACTTTTTAGGAATGGTTCTATGACTTACCAAGTATGTAGCTTTAGTTCTTTTTTCAAAGCTATCATCAGAGCAAAAGGGACAAACTAAACATTAGAAATACCCTTTGCTACCCCAAAAAAAAATTCTTCACAGAAAAAGCAATGGGGAGATGCAAAACAGCAGATGAGGTGTGCTAAATTCTCTTCCTATGTTCCACTTCTCCATCCCAAAACACCTCTGCAGCTGCTTTCATCGCTACTAAGTACAGTGGTACCTCGGGTTAAGTACTTAATTCGTTCCGGAGGTCCGTTCTTAACCTGAAACTCTTCTTAACCTGAAGCACCACTTTAGCTAATGGGGCCTCCTGCTGCCGCCGTGCCGCCAGAGCACGATTTCTGTTCTTAACCTGAAGCACTATTTCTGGGTTAGCAGAGTCTGTAACCTGAAGCGTATGTAACCTGAGGTACCACTGTACATGCCCGTAAGGGCAGATTTGAAACCTCATAGAGGGAACAGCTTGGAGGGGGTTTGAAGCAATAAACAGGGTAGGATTTAAGCATCAAAACAGATTTGAAATCCATAAAGTACAGAGGTTTGGGATAAGATTTGGTGGGGAGAAGCAATGGGTGGAAGGCTTTCATCTCATCCACCATAAAATTTGGTCCACATATCTAAAATATATGCTTCACTAGGATCAAAACAGATGACATTTGCGTGCACAGGCTCAGGAAGCACGCATGTGTGGGGGCAACCATGGGTAGAAATAAGATATAGGACATTGGTATTGGGTTGAAATAGGGCACAACTTTTTATTAATAACAGATGTAAGTGGGTCTTGGCGAAGGCATTGGATATGTATCTAGTATCAAGTAGTCCACCTGCTGGTTGATCAGTAGGGTGGATCAACCCTGGGTTGAGGATTGCCCCTTGACATACATCAAATGTGATGATCCGATCAGGGCTGCCTCTTGGAAAGATGCTATGGCCCATTGGAACAGGCAGATTTAGGGAAGCGTGACCTGTTTGGCTGCACTGGGTGCTGAGCCAAGAGGGTGCCACAGGAAGCACCACAACAAACTTGGAACAGAAGGTGAGAGACAGGCGGGCGCTCAATTTTGGCATCACACAGGGTGCCACTGAGATATGAAATCCCAAAGTCTGGCACTGCCATTGGCCCCCATGTGGACTTCCAGATAGAGACACCCAGGCCCATGCAGAGCTTGTCTGAGGCCCGGGGTGGGAGTCTTGTTAGAATAAAGTTATAAACTCAAACAAAAAAGCAGCTGATGCCTGGCAGGGTTCCCCATCCAGCTTAGCCCTTCGAGGCCCAGGGCAAGTGTACCCAGCTCCATCCCCCTGCACAGGGCTTGGATAGACCTTTTCCTGAATCCCTTTAACAGGGTACCCAAATGGCTAAGGATCCAACCTAATGCCTTAAGCATTATGCCCAAAGTTACTTGCTATGAGGTAAGCAAAAAACCTGCAGAATGGCTAATCTGAGTGCAGGAAAAACTACTCCATTGCCCCAGATGTGGAAACAGAGTATTTCATAGCAATGTCTTCACACTGACCTGACCGCTCACCTTCGGGCAGGACACATATAAACAGGGCAAGAGGGTGGGGGATCTAACAACATTCTGCACAGGAGGAGCAGGGTGTGTATAAGGAATCTGCCTTCTGATTGGGCTGTTTGAATGAGCTTTTTCGCTGAAACCCCACAGCTACCAAGGAAGGTTGTGGCATTTCCCAAGAGCCATGTGGGAAGAAAATTATCCAGAGACCAGGCCACAGCCATGATGGGCAGATGAAGAACAACTGATGAAGGCCAAAGCTGAAACATTTTGCTATACAAATTTATTTTTTATTATTTACTGTAATAGACAGACAGACAGGCAGACAGACAGACAGACAGACAGAATTTCCACTGACAAACTTCAACCATTTGAAGTACACCAGGCTTCAGCTTCTTCAAATTCAGCACAGACATAGCAGAGGCTCAGTTCTCAGAACTCTCTAACATTGCCTCTCGCAAAATAAACACCAGGCATTTGTTATACAGTGGGAAATCAAGTGCTCTGGGTTCTGTGAGAACTTTAGAATTTGCTTTGGGGGCAACTTCAAAATGTAGTGGATTTATTTATTTGCAGCATTTATCTGCCATCCAATAGCAAGATCCCCAGAGCTGGTTATGAATTGATAAAATATAATAATAAACCTCATAAAATAATAAAACAGCAGTTTTAAATAAGTTTTAAAAGATTTAAGAGAGATTAAAGTATCTTAACAGGCCTGGCATTTATTTTTATTTTTTAAAGATTTATTCCTTGCACTAAAATAGCCCCAAAACAAAGGACAGGCAAAGCTCATCAGGAGGAATATTCCACAACCAGAATCTATGGTAAAAAGACAAGTCCGTAGAGGAGAGGAGGTGATCCTTCATGTAACCTGGCTACCGGATAATGAGCTTGTACACTAGGAAGGCCAGTAAGCACATTAACTTGGATAATAAGCTATGGACCAGAACGTCCCTTGTTCAAATATCATCTTAACAATGACCTGGATCCTCTTATGCAAGCCAGCCTCAGACTCCATGGTGATATAATGAAGAGAATGACTTGCCTTATGGCTGTTGTATTGGTTACTGACATAGATACATGAAGTTCTTTGAGAATCTGGAAAGCACTACAGAAATACCAGAGATGAAAATGACAGCTTTAATAGTTCACATTCTAAAGAAAGTCATAAGCTTTGGCCTGTAGCTTCAGAATGAACAACAGTTCCCTCCTAAGAAGAAAAAACTTCTTCACATTAAGACTTGGAATGATGGGAAAGTGGGTCATCCTGACAGAAGCGGGGTCCCCTTGGTAATTGTATTACTTTAAAATTGTGCCTCATTTCTAATCCGAATGGGACTAGCTTCAGCAGTTTATAATCCGCAGCCATTTATTTTCCTATAAAGTGCTGTACTGGCACATAACCAAATCACCAATATACCTGTATACACTACATAGCTTTTAAAACAGGAATGGGCATATTCTGTGACTATGAAAAGTAAGTTCAGCATTTACAGCAAGTTATGAAACTCTGCATAATGTTTATTTATTTTATTAAATTTGTGTACAGCCTTCATCCAAAGATCTCAGAGCAGTTCACAGCATAAAAATACAAGATAAAAACACAAAATACATAATAAAACAAGAACAAAACAAAACAATACCTCCCACCCCCACCCCCACCCCACACACATTGCAGCATTTAGAGTTTCATAGCTTCTAAAATATTTTGGGAAATAAGACAGAAGAAGAGAAATTGGTCATGGGACAAGAAAATCAACCTTGGGAAAGGGATAGGGAGTTGCTTTCCCTGCTTTCTGAGACTTTTATATTAGCAGACATTGTTGTCATAATCCCAGAATACAGCAGTGACCAGGATACCAAGTGAAAGGCTACAGTTTCACCAGGTAATGCTACAGTGGCACCAGCTAAGGAGCCAGACAAGGTTCCTGATGGTATTGATGATAGGCTAGCTATAGATGGGGTCCTCGTTGGTGCCATCTTTTAGTTCTGAAGAACAGAGTGCCCCCAAACTGCCTTGCCAATCTAACAGTGCAAGACAAGAAGCACCCACGGTAAGAGGCCATGAAGTGCCCAAAGCATTGTACCTTTAAGAAACTTTAGTGCTTCCAAAGGAAATGGAGGCAAGGAGGGGCAGATTGGAGGTAGGGTGTGAAAAGGCCCCAGTTCACTTCCAACTTTTGTCAGAGCAAGCTTCTCACTAGGAGCCTAAGAACACAGAATCACAGAGTTGGAAGGGACTATGAGAGTCATCTAATCTAACCCCCTGCAATGCAGGAACATAAGAGGCAGCTGCTAGATCAGGCTAACAGCCCAGTTCTCAGAGTGGCCAACTAGATGCCAATGGAAACCCCACAAACAGTATCTAAGTTCCATAGCTCTCCTGTGATTTCTATCAACTGGTATTCAGAAACAAACTGCCTTTGACAGTGGATGAAAAACACATCAGGCAGGGTTAGTAGTCACTGATAGCTTTATCCTCCTCCATTCATTTGCCAAATCCTCTTTTAAAGCCATGGAAGTTGGTGGCCATCACAGTCTTGCATGGGAGTAAATTCCATAGTTTAACTATGTTTAACCATTGGTGCTACAGCAACTGACCCACCTTGCTCCATAGGACTATCAATAGGTCTAGAACAGGATAATGGTATTTACATTTTCACACTGTGATTCTTATCAAGGAAAGACAGAAACTAAAGACCTTCAGTCACAATTTGCTTAGAGCAGGAATGGGGAACCTATGGCCCTCCAGGTGTTGTTTAACTCCAGTTCTTATCAATCCCAGCCAGAATTGCCAATGATCAGGGATGATGGGAGCTCTACTCCAAACAGTTGGTGGGCCACCAGGGATTTAGTGAACAATGGCTCAGAAAAGCAAATTCTCAAACTGGTTTTGAGTTGTAAACGGCTTAGTGTTCTTATTGTAAGAACAGTGAGTGTGAAGCCCTGGTGGATCAGACAAAATATCCATTTCGTCCAATATACCACTAGATGCTGGTCCCTTGGGGATAGTAGGCCACCGTACCATCAACTTCCACCTTCCTGCCTTCTTACTCACAATGAGTGCAGATCGACCTTGGCTGTCAGCTTTTTCCATCTCCTTATGGGAAAGGGGACAAAACGAGAATTAGTTGGCTCTGCCTATTGTTGACTCAACTATCTGTTTGCACTCTCTGCCTTCTGACTTACCAGTCCCAATGAACAGCAGCCACCATTACAACATCCACTTTCACAGTGTATTCAACAGGAAGTCCACAAGCAGAGTTTTAAACCAACAGATCTCCTCACTGCTGTTCCCCCCACCCCATCTCCAGATATTGGTATTCATTGGCATGCTGCCTCTGAAAATGGAGGTTCCATTTAATTAGTAGGCAATAGATCTAGCCTGCATGCGTTGTGCCTAATGCCCTTTCAAAGTCATCCAAACCAGGACTTCCGGGTTGGCGCCATCGCCGAATGGCGGACTCCCTCCGAGCTCCGGAGGGAGCCTGCTCGGCAGGGGCTGGGTCCTACCGCATCGGCGACGCGGGGACCCTTAAAAACCACGGCCACGGAGGCCGTGGACATGGAGACTCGGCTGGCACTGCTAGCGCCCTCCCGACTCGTGAAGGAGCCTTTTTAAAGGCTACGGATCGGGTGCCGGGGAGAAGCGTGGTGCTTTGAGTCCTCTGCTATCCCTGCCGAGCGAAGCCGCATGCCATCCGGCGGAGAGCGCTGACTTCTTCCATTGAGAATTCGGATTTGTAACAACAACCCGTGAGTAATTTGGAAACCGGGTTTAAAAGGAGAAAAAAAGAATTTTTTTTTCGGATTTGATACGAGCGGGGGGGGGATCCAAAAAGGAAGTCAGTCCCCCTCCCTACTGTAAACCTTCCAAAACAAGGACTGGGAAACCAAGGTCCAAAAAGAATTGAATTGCTGATAAGAACTAAGAATTCCACGATGGGAAACTACAAGAACTGTGCTGGAGGAAGAATTGAGGGAGAAGGAAAACGTAACCCCCCCCCTGGGAACCGGGGTGATTGAGGAGAGAGCCTGGCGAAAAGCGAAGGAGATTTTGACAGCTGTCAAAGTAGCTGTCAAAGTCCGAAATTTAAAGAGGACTTGATTATGAGGACTTTGCTGGTTAATTTTGCTACAATTTGTTACAATTTGTCAAAACTTGGATATAAAATGGCGAAAACATGGATAACAATCGGACTTTTGGACTAGAGAAAACAAAGTTACAACAATCCCCCTAGAGGAGTTTCGGGACATTACAAAGAAGGTCGTAAGTGGAAAAATACCATTGGAATTCTACAGGACTGGTTATCTTCTGGGAAAGCTGCGAAACGGAAACAATATTGTGTCTACAGGGTGTTTAGCTAAACAATAGAATTTTCTATTGAAGAAAGGAAGGGACTGAACGTATGTTTTTGTTCCTGAATAACAATAATCCCTGCAGACCTACTAAACTTCTGAATTAGAACGTTTTGGCAGCGGAACAAGAGGAAACTGGACTACAACTTGGAAAGAACAATGGGGGGAGCTTTATTAAAGATTGGAAATTAAATGGTTTAAAAATAACTTTAAAAATAATTATAAAAAGAAAAAAGCCAGCAAGGAATCGGGGGGAAAATGTGATTTATGGACTTTAAGAATTCCAGGCAGACAATATGGATTAGTGGTCAGGGGGAAATTAAACCGGGGACGGGGGGGGGAGAACTAGAATCCAAAGGCTTGTTAACTATTTTTTGAATTGGCTTTTTTTCATTTACTATACTTTTTATTTCTTGTTTCTTATTTCTTTATTGTGTGAGGTGTCTTTATCACTAAAAAAAAGGGGAAATTGTGGAATGGAAAGGGGGTGGGCCCTGGGGAGAGAACTCTTGTCTTTTATTAAGGGTACTGGTGAGGACTGAATAATTTTAAATTTAAATTTGAATAATGGTTTAAACAAATTAAGTTTTAATTAGAACTGAGAACTTGTGGAGCCAACAATATGATAGGGGAATATGGTAGGGGTGGGGGAAGGAGGGAGTCCCGGAAAGAGGGTGTTTGAAAAGAAGGCTTTGAATGTATTCTATTCTTTTTCTTTCTGTATCTCTGAAAATCTTAATAAATATTATTTAAAAAAAAAAAACAAAGTCATCCAAACCAGGGACCATTAGCTGTCATTTCTTGAGAGAACAGATTGACAAAGTTATCTATCTAGTATGTGAAGAAGTACCATCTTCTGTCTGTCTAGAATCTATTGTTGATCTACAGTGGTACCTCGGGTTAAGAACATAATTCATTCTGGAGGTCTGTTCTTAACCTGAAACTGTTCTTAACCTGAAGCACCACTTTAGCTAATGGGGCCTCCCGCTGACTGAGCCTGATTTCTGTTCTCATCCTGAAGCAACGTTCTTAACCAGAATTACTATTTCTGGGTTAGCGGAGTCTGTAACCTGAAGCGTCTGTAACCCGAGGTACCACTGTGTTGTTAATCAACTTCATTGAGAAACAAAAACAAAAATCCCTTTTATTTGCTTTCTTCATGCCGTGTCACATTTTATAAGTGTTAATAGTGTCCCTGATCAATCTTTCCTTGCATGGAAGGTGCTCCAAGCCCTTGATCACTCTGGTTCCCTTTTTTGCACCTTTTACAGATCCACAATCTTCATTTTCAAATGTGGCACAGAAGAATGTATTGCATTAACAGCACAATCATATGCATGTCTATTCAGAAGTAAGTCCCACTGAGATCAATGGGGATTACTCCTAGGTAAGTGTGTACTGGATTGCGATCTAATGTATTTGGCATTGTTCTATATGTTTGTCCCTGTGCAATCTGCCCCAAATCACAAAAGTAGACTATGGCACAGCAGGGTGCTAAACCAGACCTCCTAAAACCCAGTGACATGAAGCAAGTATGAAATACTGATTTGTACTGTGCTAGATGAGGTATTGGATGGAATTTCAGCCTCACAGATATCAAATTGCTCTTCCAGGCTTGTAAGAGCTTATCTAAAACCTTTTGGCTATAATCCTATGCACACATCCTTACAAGTTAAGCATCACTAAACCCAGTGAAATTTACTTCTGAGTAAACATGCATCAGATTGCTCTGTTAAGTTGTTTATGACCCCAAATCCTATTCACTGTCCTTTTTTAAAAAAGGTAGAAGTAGACATTTAGCATCAACCAATGGCGCCAAGAGCAAATGATTTGCTATTTATACAGGCTCCAATCTCTATTAAATATTTAGGCACCAAACTGTAAAAAGGAAGAACAAGACATACTAGTGAATAATTTGAGTGCATTATAAAAAGCCTGGAGGGGGAAAGGGATTTTTTTTGGGACACATTCCCAATCTTATTAATTGGGAAGACAGCCTTGAAAAAAAATCTCTTTTTCCCCTGAATCATTATCCACTCTTCGGAATCTATCATATGAAAACAGTTATATAAAAGAATAAATTATATTTGTAATGGCAAGAACCCCAGAATAAAACTAGAAACTGTGATGTTCCCATATAAAGATAGGAGACAGCTATCTGTTCCAAATTTTAAAAGTTTACTACTGTGCCAAATCAAATTCACTACATACCAATATTGCCATATAAAAGGGGCTCCACCCAAGCAATCTTGGAAACAACTAATAATCCCTCCCCCCCAAAAAAACCCAACCCTATCCGCTTAACGTATGCAACAGCTAGTCAACTTAAGAATGCAGGAACAGTTCTAATAACTCATTAAACACATGGCAACAACAACAACATGGAGATTGCTAGTGAAATGTTAAAGTGTTACTATCATTTATTTATTTATTTTATTTTAGAAAAACAGATTTGCCAACACAGGGATTCTGTTTTATGAAAAGATAAAAGATTTCCAGAATTCTGGAAATATTTTTCTTATTTGTATAATCAGCTTATCACCTCTTCAGCAGAGACTGTGCATTCTAATTTGTTACACACTAGCTGCTTGTGTGTGTTTAACTTTCAGGTTTTCAAAAGTCTGATAGATCTCAGGAAATATAGAAAGTAATTGCATATAAACAAAACTGATCCAGGGAAATGAATGTTCATTGAAAGTCTGGGAAGAAATATCTAATTAACCTTCTAGCGGAACTCTGATTACCAACACTATACTGCACTGAAGTACCTAGATTATATAATTTGTAATGCTCATCAATAGGAAGTCAAGCAATCTACCCACACATTTTAAAACTTGTCTTGCTCTTAACTTATTTAAGACTAGCATGCAATATGGGGGAAATTACAGTATTCTGCTGATACATTATAACCTATGGAAAATGTGGCTCACTCTTTCTATTCCAAATCAGGGCTCATGAGACAGTGTGCTAGGGAAATGCATTTAGAAGAAAACAGATGCCAAGATTGCATTGAGGAGAATACTATGAAGATTACTCCCCATTATATTTTTATACATAATGTGCGGGTTCCCATAAGTCATTCCCATGTTTTTTTTGGGGGGGGGCTAGGTGATGAAGGAAGAACTCATACATATGTGTATTTCCCATACAGCCATAGGTATCCATAGCTTCCAGAGTGGCTTCGCAGACCTCTTGACTTTCTTGGGATTAGACATGTGAACAAACTCTATCCTAAATTACACTTAGAAGCATTCCCATACTTAGAAGCATTCTCTGGCTTCAATGGGAAGCATGGGCAGCAGATATTTATTTATTCAACTGAATTCTTTGATTGTTTATGGACTTTATTTCTTTATTATAAATTTCATTTATATCCTCCCTTTTTCAGCAGAACTTCAAGCAGCAGTGACCAAACAAGCTTAAACTCAGCACGGTCCTAGCATCAGGAAGAAGGATAAGGTTGCTTTGGGTAACTGATTTTGAGTGTCATCGAAAGGGTTAACAAATTGCATCCAGCTTATTCTCACTGTATACTTACTCTGGAGGGGATTTATGTCTCAGAAGCCAAAGTAACTTAGGCACCTTGACTTGGGATGAGGCACACTATGTACTGTTTTGCCTCAGACAACAAAATGTCTTAGGCCAACCTTGTTGGTTCTAATTTTATTCTATCCCAAGCAGCCTATAATACTTTTAAATATGTTTTAAAATGTTTTAAACCATAAATTTAAATTATAAATTATTATAGAGGGAAAGTGACTGAACAAAGGCCTTCTCAGTAGTGGCACCCCACCCTGTGAAAAGCCCTTCCATCAGATGTCAAGGACATAAACAACTGCTTGACTCTCAGAAGACATCTGAAGGCAGCCCTGTATCAGGAATTTCTTAATGTTTGATGTTTTACTGGGTTTTTATATTTTGTTGGAAGCCAACCAGAGTGGCTAGGGCAATCCAGTCAGATGGGCAGGGTATTATTATTATTATTATTATTATTATTATTATTACTCTTTCATTGGCCAATGACTTAGCAAAAATGAGCAAGTATGTATAACAAGATTAATAACAAGATGATAACAAGTTTTAAAAACAAAGTTTACCAAGTCGATTGCAACTTATGCTTATTTTACTAATGGCAATCACAACCTTACGCAGATCACAAATAAATAAATTAATAGGGGCGGAAGAACCTTTCTTGCCAGGCTCTAGAGGCTCTTCTGAGATCTCACGGGGCTGTCTGAGAGCTTACAAGATTCTGTGGGAGCATCCTGTGGCCTTGTGTGACCCTCCCAGGTGCAAGGCTTAAAAGGCTACTTCCACAAAGGGTTTTCCTTCCCAAAAACAGCTTTTTGAGTCCTGTGCCTTGCTTGCAGGGCTCTGAATTGGTCATGAAAAGCCTCCAGGAAGCTCCTGCGGGATCTCAGGCAAATCTTGTGAGATCTTGGACTGTTGGGGTAGATCTGGGGGTGGGGGGTTGTTCTGACTTTGCATGATTCTGCGCAGAAACCCCTGGAATGTAACCCAAGCATAAGTTGAGACCTGTTATTACCATAACAGGTTTGGCACAGATGTAGTTTTTAGTGATGTATTATGTGTACTTGAATAGTGGACATAAATAATTATTTACTGATCTATATTTGCTGTATACATTATGTACCATTCTTTTTGTTTGATGTTTAAAATATTGATTTCTTAATTTTTGGTTCCAAAAAATAGGGGTCGTCTCATACATGGGGGCATCTTATACAAGGAAAAATACAGTACTCAGTATTTGATGTTTTTTAGCAACTAGATGTCAAGTGTGTTTTATCATATTAAAAATGCCTAGCTGTTTGTAATCTCAAAATCAATTTGAATGAAAATGCCATTCACTACACACACACACACACACACACACAAAACATAAACACACTCACCATAACTCTTCATTCTATTAAGTTGTTATAACCCCATGCAGAATTCAAGTGCTCTGGAAGCCTTTAAAACTGTTACTGCAACAGATCAAAACACACCCAGCCTTTATTTTACTGGCATTCGTTACTGGCTGAATAAAGGATAAAAGAATTTGAATATGGAAGTTTCTGCCTACCAAACAGTTCTGCCTGAAATTCTAATATTGTGTGTTTCACCCAGATAAAATCTACTCATCATCAACCTTTTTATTCGACTGTCAGTCAGAAAAAAGTACATTTGTCAATACACAGTTAAAACATCCAGGAAGATTTTAGAACTTAGCCAACACTAAAATGGGCTAAACAGATAGCCCGATATCAATACAGTCAATTATAGTCTTGCGACGCTTAAAAGCTAAAAAAAGAAATTTGGCCACCAAGGAAGGTATAGCTCTAGTGACATTATTCAGCAAGTGTAAAACCTGGTTTTCTCCGGGTAGGAAGCTAAATTGACATAGGAGTGGGTCTATAAAATTTTGTCTAAGCTCTGCATAAGAAGGGCAAGTCAAGAGAATGTGTTCGGTGGACTCAACCACACCCATGGCACAATGACAGGTTCTCTGGGCGTATGGTACTCCCCTATACCTTCCCCACAATATCGCAGAGTCAAGGACATTTAATCTAGCCGCTGTAAGAAGTCTGTGGTATTCCACATA
Organism: Podarcis raffonei; assembly: GCF_027172205.1. Taxonomy (NCBI): domain Eukaryota; kingdom Metazoa; phylum Chordata; class Lepidosauria; order Squamata; family Lacertidae; genus Podarcis; species Podarcis raffonei. The sequence goes on along the minus strand of NC_070615.1, from coordinate 36,510,762 downwards.
GTGGATTTCTGCAAGGTAGGGAGCTGGTATGGTCCGATAAATCTGGTCCCCTAGAAACATCCCTGGTTTTACCTGGGCTATGTCCTCTTGTCTGGCAATGTCACTCAGTCTCCGGGAGATCACAGCTCTAGCTTGATTGTACGTCATAGACTCAAAGTAAAGGTGAGACAATCCGCAGGATTGAACCTCGTTAATGACCTCCCTTTCCCACGATGATTGGAAATCGTCCCTCAATATCAAGGGGGCAATACCCACTGGTTTAAAACAAAGCTTGAGCCATAGCCAGAGCTTCGTCTACAAGGCCACATACCGTAGAGCTTGCCAGCCGACCTCTAATCTCATAACCGCACCCGCTACCGAGGGGGGAATCCTAAGGATGGCTCTAAGGAATCGCGTTTGGATAGAATCCAGTTTCAAAAAATCCCTACGGGAGCCTAAAGAGATGCCCACCAAAAGAAGGGGGAGGACTTTCATTTGAAAGAGTCTCAAAGCTATCTTCACTGATTGAGCCTGATTCTTAGCATATAGAGATCTAATCTGGGTGGCTGCTTTAGATAAAATCTACTGAAAAGAATAAATATGAATGCATTCTGTATTCTTTAGGGCTTGAAAAGTTTTTCTCAACTTCTTTGAGCCTGACACATTGATCAAGTACCCGAGACCCTAACACCAGGGAAATGCCAAGTTTCCACTGCCACAACACAGTCAATGAGATATTTGCTCTCTGGAGTGCTTCTGCTCACTGAACAAACAGTGGGAACAACAACCACAAATAGGCATGTGCATGTTTACTACATATTGTACAAAGGTCCTTGTCACATTAAGGTTTGACTGGGACACAGGGACATCCAATACAGTCTAGTGTGGAGACAGGTCTGAATTTCACCTTAAGAGACCTGTGAGGATAGCTGCTTCCTTGTAACTGATATTTGAGTAGCCTCTCCTATACATGCATGATGCCAAAGGTAGAACTGCAATGCACAGCCATCACAAAGAACAGTGCATACAGTCTCTTTCTCTCTGAAATGAGTAACTGTTATAAGTAACAGTGGACATCTACTGAATAGTGACTCTTTGGAGAGATTAGCAACTAAACCTAAGAAATGAATATTCTTGCTAGTTAGCATGAAAAGGGATGGACACTCTTTTTTGACCAGCAGGTAATGGCTTTTTCCACCTGCCGTGCTCCACCCTCTAGCCCTAAGAGCCTTCATAAGAGAGCTGTTTCCAGAGGAAGACTGTGAGGAGGGAGAGACTCTGCCAGTAGGGTGGAATGGGGGTGGATTCACCTGTGCTGCCCCACCTCCAGTCCAAGGAACCTTGAGAATGGAGTTGCTGCCACGGACATTATGTGTATATGTATTTTAATGAGCTGAACAGAAGAAAATATTATGAGTCATGGGGGTGTGAAGAGTGCTTAACAGTGCTTAGTTTATTTTTTGACTGCTATTTTGGTAAAGTTGTTAATATTGTTTTATAGATTTGATTTGTTAATCATAGAATATGATTTTTGCGTTAACTTGGATGTTTAGCTTATTTTTAGTTGTTGCTTTGTTAACAGAGTTTAATAGATTGTAATTGTTTCACTGATGATTTGTTAATTATTCTATATGATTTATACTGTATTTGTGATATTCTATTATGTTCTACCATGACTGCCTGGTATGATACCACTTTAAGTATACAGGGGCTTATGTCTCAAAGCCAAAATCTAGGGAGCTCCCTGATTTGAATATTTGCATGCTATCAGAATAAAAAAATCTGAATAACTGCAAGCTATGAGTTGTGTGTGTTATATGTATGAATTTTGTTCTTATATTAGTTTGCATCTATAGAATTTTGTCCTGAAAACATAAGGCTCTTTCTATTTGCTGGCTTTATTTTCTGGCTTTCTAGTTTTGCTCCAGTGATTTAAGCTATTATGTTTAATATATCAAACTTGCTGTTTTATAACAAGATACTCCCACCTGCTTCTGTTCCTTCAACTCCTAAAGCTCGTCGTTATAGCTTTATTTATTTTGTGGTGGTTGTTTTCAAGTAGGCTTTGTTGGGGGATGGGATACTATTTTCCTTAGATTCAACAAGATGTTATTTATGCTTTTGTCCTTGGCTAATCACATATTGTTTCTTCCTTAATTTTGCACCATTATTAGAATTATACTTTCTACCATGAATTGTATTATATATCAGTTGTGCTTCTAAATATTCTAACACTGTAACTCTAGAATGCAAAATCTGACTTTGAGAGTTCTTTCCAAAAGGTGCTAGTTATGTTACATGGTGAAGTGAAATGGGGGAAAGTGAATTGGTTCCTCCTCTTTTGCTAGCAGATGTCAGAGGCATTGAAAGATTCAGGTCGTAGGCCTCTGAAACAGATACAATGGAAGCCAACTTTCAACCGGAAAGCTGCCCTGTAAGCAAAGTTTGACAAAAAATGGAGATAAGGGGCAGGAGGTGAGGGGCCTGCAGCAAAAAAACTTTGTGGTTCAGACCCCCACGAACCCTAACAATGCTACTTGCATTGAGGTAGATAACAGTCCTTCAACTTGAAGTTTGTTGGCATTCGTCTGTCTCGAGAAACAATGGAGTGCGCCTTCGGGGGTGAAGTCAAACTGCTCGGAGGTCCTAGGCTTCCCAGATGACAAGACCTCTGTCTCAGCCTCACTTATGTGGTCCAAAAGAATGCAGAGCAAAACATTTGGCACCAGCTTGGCCGCAGGAATTGCTGGAAGGAGGTATACAAGATGCCATCCAACCATCTTAGGGAGTTCACTCAGGTTGCTAGCACTGATGATTAAAAGAAAAATTAAGTGTGTGGCAGGCACTGAACATACGCCCACTAAGCAAGACCATATCCGCCCCCCTCTCTCCAGGGATACCATCATCTCTGCCTCACCAGCTGAAGCTGGACCAACCAAAACTGTAGCTTAGAATAATTGAATATTCTAGTGTTGGAAGGGACCACGAGTGTCATCTAGTCCAACCCCCTGCAATGCAGGAATATCCTGCCCAACATGAGACTTGAACCCACGACCCTGAGATTAAGAGTCTCATGCTCTACTGACAAATCACTCATACACAGCCGGGAAACAGGATGCATAAACCACCCTAACCACCCTTAAAATAATACAAACTCAGTATGAACAGATAAGATTTCCCATCCCACCTGCATTGCCCAAATAGATAACTAAGGGCAAGACTTGGAAGGGTCCGCATCTTAAGTGGAGGAATCTCAGCTAAAGCATCAATGAGAGATGGCCATCCAATCTCTGCTTAAAAACCGCCAAGGAAGGAGAGTCCACCACCTCTTGCGGGAGTCTGTTCCACTGCTGAACAGCTCTTACTGTCAGAAAGTTTTTACGAATGTTTAGTCAGAATCTCCTTTCTTGTAACTTGAAGCCATTGCCTCGAGTCCTACCCTCCAGAGCAGGAGAAAACAAGCATGCTCCCTCTTCCATGTAACAGCCCTTAAGATATCTGAAGATGGCTATCATATCTCCTCTCAGTTTTCTCTTCTCCAGGCTAACCATACCCAACTCTTTCAAACACTCCTCGAAAGCCTTTGTTTCCAGACCCTTGATAATCTTGGTTGCCCTCCTCTGCACACGTTCCAGCTTGTCAACATTCTTCTTAAATTGTGGTGCCCAGAATTGGACAAAGTATTCCAGGTGTGGTCTAACCAAGGCAGAATAGAGTGCCCCTTGATCTGGACACTATACTTCTGTTGATGCAGCCTAGAATAGCATTAGTCTTTTCTTTTCTTTTCTTTTCTATTTTTGCTGCTGCATTGCACTGTTGACTCATGTTAAACTTGTAGCCCACCAAACCAGACCCCTAGATCCATTTTATGTGTACTGCTAGTAAGCCATGTGTCCTCCTTCCCATATTTATGCATCTGGTTTTCCTGTCTAAGCGCAGAACCTTACATTTGTCCCTAATGAAATTCATTTTGTTAGCATTTTTAAAAATGAAGTGTAAAAATGGAACATTTCTGGGACATTGTTTAGCTGGCTACTAAGACATGCAATTAACCCACCTTTGGGGTGGGACAGGTTGTGGGTTCTTCACTGCATCTGTAAATCACACTATAAAATAGGCAGTCATGCTAAGTAGTATGCAAAATTTATATATCTCCTACTCTCGATCCCTTTCACTTCTGAGCTGTTTTCTTATTAAAAAAACATATTTTTAAAAATGTGTGGATGCTGTAGACCATAACTGGATGTTTTCTAATCTTCCTAACAGTTATAGAATGAAAATCAACCCCAGATGCTTGCTGCATATCTGAATTATAAACCCTATTCATAGAAAGAGGAGTCCTTTCCAATTTTGATGCCAAGGAAGAGGTGGGACTCCAGAATGAAAATGTACACAGGGGAAATGAGGAAAATGAGATGAACACAGAAATGGAACAGGAGTTGTGGAGAAAGAAGAAGAACCCAGACAAGGGCGTCAAAAGCAGAGAGACAGAAGGCAGGAAGTGCCTAACTAGGATGGAGACAGAGATACTACAAACTCATGGTGACGTCATGCTGGACTTAGAGCAGTTTCCAAAACAGTTCCAAACTGTGGGAGATGAGGGGAAAAACTTGAGAAATAATAATGAGATGAGTCTTTATTCTTGGAACTACAGCCTGTCAGATTTGAAGAGCTGACTAACTCTGCTCCAGTTTTCCTTCTGCTTCATTTTAATTGGCAGAATGTGCTCTGGGAAATAGGAAGATGGGGATGGGGGAAAACATGCTGTAAGATTTTGAGGCAAGATCAGAAAGGTAAATAGCTATATGCTATTTTCTTTATCAACATTCATAAGAGAGGTTCAGTTGCCGAGGAGGATATAATGTACCCCCTGTTTTTACCCCCCACCCCCAAACACAGCCTGGGTTAAATATATAAATGAAAACTGAGAGCACACAGGAAAGCAAATGAAAAATAGATAAAACCCATACAGGCTAAATAGTTCTGATGCTTGTCATTCTTGTTTCTCAGGCTGTTCCCATTAGCACTTTACTATTCAGTTTTCAGGGAATAACTGGATCATGATAGTTATTAATAAAAACTATCTGGAAGGATGTGGAAAGTTTTTATTTAAATTTGGAGACAGCAGGGTGGGAGCAACCCTGCAGAGCCAAAAATACTCCCAGATTATTCAGCAAGGATGAGGAACTAGTGGCCCTCTAGAATTTGCTAGATATCAGCTCCCATCATCATCCCTGACTTTTTGATAATGCTGGTCTGGGGCTGATGGGCATTAGGGAGTCCAACATAAGCCATCCAAATATAAAAGAAATATGAAGATGGTCTGAATGTAATGATAAAAATTGTTATTCTTACATGCATGAACCTCAGGCTTATGCATTCTTCTCTAGCACAGCTACAAGGAAGAAATTGGAAGCTTTTGCTTCTGTTTTCAATTAATATTTGTTTAACGTTGCATCTGAACCCTAAACTGTGGTTAATTATGAACTATGCTTAATTTTAACTATGGTTAATTTTTTAAAACTGGCAATATAATTCATTGTAATGCTACTAGAGATTCAGTTCACATCTGCACCCATATCACTATGCTATGTCTCTTGGTCTCAGATATGAGACAGACTGTGTATAATCATTCTGGACATAGTACTAGGATGATGAATTAATTGCATAGTCAGTAAAAGCAATGATTTGTTGTACTGGTGGGTGGGCAAGATGAACCCAGCTTCTATGCAGTTATTAATTTATTATACTAGGTTACTCAGACATATAGAACAAGAAAACAGACCCAGGGATTCTATATCAATAATTAGACAGCATTGACTCACAGACGACTGCAGTTAATACTCACATTTAACCATATACTGGTTACACAGATGACCTGACCCAAGTTCATCCCAAATATAGAGTAACAGGTGATTCCGTGAACATGAAAGCAAGCCTCCACTCCTATTTTACTATTTGCCTCAAGCAGAATCAACAGCCCAAAGATGCTTATAATGGATAGTTCTCAATTTCAGGTTTAAGCAGAGTTACAAAACTATGTCATAAATAATTATCAGGTCCAAGACAATAAATGTGCTATACCAAAGCATATGTGAAATAAGCATAATAGCTGAGGGAGCAGTTTTGAATGGGGAAGCAGTGTAAAAATGAACACATCACTTTCACAATATTTTTGCAAACTTTTTGACCAGTCAAAGGCCATTTAGACTTTTTAAAAACCCTACTACTGTTTGGTAGTAGTTTACCCCCTGCTCCTGCACGCACACACACACACACACACACACACACACACACACACAAACCAATCTCTAGCCATACTCTCAAATGAAGGCCAAAATGAAAAATGTCCCCTGCTCAGTGCCAGATACTTCCACCCACATTCAGAATGCCAAAAACCCAAATAAAATATCCACACCTTTTTGGGAGTCAAAATCTTTCCAATTCCCAGCAGTGAAAACCTCCACTCTCCCATTTCCAAAATCACTTTCCCAATGGAGCAGTCACTGCCAATATAAATAATCACAACATACTAAAAATTGGGAGGGGAAATAACAAATTGAGCTTAGTATCAGAATAGGTAAAAACAGGGGGTCTTAACTGATGATATCACTGACTGTTCAGTTCAACAAAATTCTCAGTTTAATATCCAAACCCTCAATCTAATTCATGTCTCCTGGAGAATGAAATACTTGGAAACTGTGAAAGGAGCCTGAAACTTAATAAATGCCATGGTCTCCATCAGCTGTTAACTCTGCATACATAAGAGAAGCAGTAATCATGTTCAGCACAAGGCAGGGCTCTCCAAACAGAGTAGATAAGTTTTGTTATATAATTTTTATTTGTGACAAGTTGAACTGAGGGCCAGGCACCTACTTCTCTAGTCACGAAGCCAGCAAAGAGACAGCAGTTGCCCAGAAGAGTTTATAGGTTGAGACAGACAAAATATACAACCAATGCAAGTCAGGATTTGCTACAGTGAGGAGGTTTATGTACTCTGGTTATAGTAACAACTGTTTTTTGGAGGTGTTTATATACTGTCTGGTATTTTTCTATCAAAGTTCAACCCTAATGCCAGGAGCATGGACCTAGGTGTGGAAGATTATAGTGGTTGAGAAACACTTGGGAGACTACTGCTCCTACTACCCCTTAGGTACCTAATAGGGAGTGGTTTGCACAGAGGCTGTTATTGAGGAGGACTGGAGTGGATGAGAAACACCTGGGAGACTGCTGTCTGAAACTGAGTTTGTGCTTGCTCCTCCCACCCCTCAGCTGATTCCTCTTCTACGAACAAGGTCAGAATACCTGCTGCCACTGCTTTTTTTCAGGGGATACTCAAGGGTACGCAGTACTGATACCTTGTTTGTTTGTTTGTTTGTTTGTTTGTTTGTTTGTTTGTTTGTTTAAAAGTGTAGTAGTTACTTTAACAACTTTGTGCTAAGTACCGGCAATCTTTTTTTGGTTATAAGTGTGACACCTACTGTAACAACTTGGATGACTGGCACTTATTTTTCTAGAAAAACAGCACTGCCTGCTACTGTTGATGGCATATGAAAAGGTCATACTCTCTTAATTAGGTACTTGGAAATGGGTGGTTTCCAGCAGCAGTGAAAGTCAGCAGAACCTCACAACAAATTATAACACTAGAGTTAAATGGTATTTGGAATAAGCTCTATCTGTAACATCTTAATGACTAGATTTTTAGCCAAATTGTTTGTGTAGCTTGACTCCTATTAGGATGTGTTCTTGATTTATTGCTCTTCAGGCATTGGTGTTTTTTTTAAAAAAGAAAAGATGTTTTCATGTGATTGACTGGGATGCTCCCTGTGATGAGGGGAAGATCAAGTGTGCTGGTGGCTGTGCTCAAACTCCCAACTAGATGAGAATCTATTGGTGAGGAAGGGCTCTTTGGTGGGGAATCTCTCTATGAGACAACTGGGGCTGATGATGTTTGCATTGCTCAGGTGATGCTATTAATGGATTGCTTTTATTCAACATCCTGATTTTTCTGTACATGATTATTGGTTGTTGTATGTACTGAATGTTTTATTTTAGAAAGTATTGAGTGGATGGAGCCTGTGGTTAATGGAAGGAGATGGTGATTGCTGAGTGATTGGGTATGTGGGGATTGTGTGTTTAGATGCATTTTATGTAGTGTGAATGATTTTGATGCTTGTCTTATTACAAGTAAGGGATTTAATAACATTTATTAGCTTTTCTAGACATATGATTTAAGTTGTATATGATTTGCTTTTGTGGTTTATTTTTTTATGTACATTTATGTACTTAAGAACTTGCATACATTGTTTTGAGAGAGAGTTTAATTATGTTACTTAAAATGTGGAATTCACTATTAGCAGCAGCACTTAGAATAAGATGTGGAACCTATATCATATTAAGACTTTTTAAAATACATTTTTGTTGGGATATGTAAACTATCTGTAGACTTGTTAAAATAGAAAATTGTATGCAAGTTAAATAGTAATTAAAGCATTCCCTGATTTTTTTAAAAGGTTGATTTTTCATCAAAGTGAGGATGCTTTCATTACCACTGCTCCATTGCTGCTGGTGGTTCACCTTTACTAAACATAATGATAGCATTGCTGTGCCATACCATTTTATGATGACATTATGATGCATTAGAATGTGACTAGTCAATACAGTGCACATGTGTAGAGATCAGTTAGAAAGAGCTCACTGAATAAAATAAACATTTAGCCTGTATTTATTTAATGTCACTTATTTTTGTGGTCGCTGACATGTCAGAAATGAAATGAAAGACCACTGAGAAACTGATTGCCATTGTGGCAACTGCTGAAAGTCAAACAAGCCACTGAGGGAAGTTTAAGCACAGTAATATTTTTAACATACTATATAATCTGGGGATACAATTCTACTTCAACAAAACAGTCTATGTTTCCAGTACACTGGAAAATCTTAACTTTTACATTCCTGAGTGTACACTGCTTTACTATAGGACAATTTGGGTCAGACTAATGAATGGGACATTTAGTCCATTCTTCTGTCTGCAACTAGCAGATCCAAAGTAAGCATTAGAGCTTTGTGTTGTTGTTTATGATGCTCTTGTTCCTAATGAACGTATTTTGCAGATGATAATATGGTAGCTCAAAAAATCAAAACAATAAGTCTCTTTGGCTTGGCTTTTAGTGATCAGGATTAAGCTGAAGTTAGATGGACTTCCACTGGGCATTTCTTGCCGGCTGCTGCTTCACATTTTTAGTCTTAAAAATGCTGAAGTGAGACTCAGCTGATCTGTTCTTTCAAGGATCATACTTGGAGTGTGTGTTTGTGTGTACACACACACACACACACACACACACACTCTCTCTATCTTTTTATCCTTCTAATATAGGGAACTGAGAAGCAATATGTTCAAATACCCATTATACAGTCCAAAGTACTTACCACCTGTAACTCAAATATATTCTTATATTATATACTGTACTTTCCCATCTATAAGACGCTCCCATGTATAAGACGACCCTTATTTTTTGAGGCCTCAAAATTTAGAAAATGGGGGGATTGAGCTTTACGGGAGGGTTATTTGGGGGGAATGCCGAAAATCGCTCACCCACCAGAACGCAGCACACAACTGCTCACGTTTCAGAAACCTGTTTGTCGCCATTAGTCCTCCCGATTGCCGCTGCGGCAGCCAATAAACAGCTGCTCTTGTCGCAGCAAGCAGGAGCGTGATTGGCGGCGGCAATCGGGCAGCGGATAGGTGGTTTCTGTGATGCGAGCGGTTGTGTGCTGCATTCTGGCGGGTGAACGATTTTCAGGATTCCACCCCCCCCAAAAAAACCAATCAAGCGGCCAATCGCCGCTTAAAATCACAGGCTCGCGCTTCGTTCGGCGGTGAGCAATTTCCGGCATTGGTCGCTTGATCGTTCCAGGATCTAGGGAATGCCCGCTGAACACAGCAGCATCAGGGGAATTTGCACTCCCACCAGCCATCCGGTGGGCAGGAGCACAACCTCCCACAATGCCGCCATGTGTGGGAAATGACACAGGGAGGCCCCCCCCCCGCACACAGTGGCCCCCCGCTCGCTGCAGCATCGGGAGAAGCCGTGCTCCCGCCAATCAGATGGCTGGCAGCACACCGCTTCTCGCCCCCCCCATGCCACTATCCAGTGTATTGGACGACCCCAGTTTTGACCCTAGAAGGTCAAACAACAGAGTAAAAAGCAACTTAAATTCTTCAGAATACATATCCTTTAGGCAGGCACCAGAAGCTTAATAACATTAAAGCCATCCATACTGTAAATTATAGAAACAAGGCACCACTACAAAGAAGGCCCTATCATGTTACTGAACAGTGTCATGCCTCCAACTAAGGCCCGTCTACCAATCTCAGGGCCTGAGATAATCTATATAGGAAAATGAACTACCCATTGTTTGACCTCCTTCATTGTCTGGTGCTTCTGTATAGGAAGTTTCAATCACATCAATTGGAAAATTCCCTGCAGCATTCAAGGATATTTCAAATTCCATAAAACTCTGGGGACAGACCATCTTAATCTGTCCTGCACTTCGATGCATTTCCAATTTTTTGGCAACGCGCAAGTGATCACCCTAATTACCTCTAGGAGCTAGTTTTCCTTTTAAAACTTTACATTTTCTCTGATGCCTTGAGATCTCCTTTGTTTGGCTTATGGGCCATCCCCCTTCCCAGTGCTGAAGCAACAGGTGCTTGAACTCTTCTAATAAAACAGGTCAGTGTAACCTCTTGCTGCCCCCAGTAGGTCCAATTAACACATCTTCTCTAGGCACGTGCTCCGAACATATTGTGCTGGGCTCTGTTAATTTTATATGCAAGGTTGTTTCCCCAAGCCCTCAAATAACAGTCCAGTAACTTATTTGTAGTCCCACATAAAATGTTGTTACCTTGCACATGTCTGTATTTTGCCTAGTAACTGTTGATGTATTTGCAATTGCGCCCTAACAATGAAACTAACTTTGAAAATGTGCACACACAGATGAAGGAAATGTATAGGGAAGTTAGACAAAAATCACCTTCCCTTTCCTCTGTCATGTGTAGCCACACTGGCAGTGCTTCAAGCATGTTTTCCTTCACAGAGAAACCTTCATCTACAAAATCATTGTTATGAGGCCACCCTGGGAGTAACTGGCTTCAGAAACCACAGGAGTGTACATTCATATATTGAAAAGGTGAGTAAAGGATCTGGAACTTGTTTACTACATCTAGCAAATCTGTTGGGAACTTTATTCTTAGCTTAGCCGCCTGACCATCACATTTCAAAGCACCAGGCTGTGTTGTGGTATATAGAGGAAGCAGATTCAAACAGAAAGATTTTGCTTGTTATAATGATTGGAGAGACTCAGAATTCCTAGTACAAGTCATTCCCAAGTTCATAACACGACACTGAATCACTTTCTATGGACAACCAATAAGAGGAACAGAAAAGCATTCCTAGTTTCTGATGGTGTTACAGTATACATGTGTGGCTTGGGTTTCTGAATACCTAGCATAACTCAACATTATTGAAAACAACAAGATCCTCTTAGTGATGACTATCAAATCAAAGAAAATTGATTCAAATGGAGCTAGGATGCCTCATGTTTGAAGGTAGAGTGGTCATAAGTATTATTCATTTGTAGGTGTTTGTACAGTAGAATACACATTGTGGGGGGATTTCCCCCTTAGGCAAGACAAAATTAGATGCAAGTACCTTTCTCCAGCTTCAACAAAAACAAACAACACACAAGTCTGTGTGTTGGTTTTGGCAAACATTTCAGTTTTGATTGCTCCACCAGTTCTTCTCATATCATTGTAGAACACTCCCTGGACTCCCTTTCTTAGAAGAACCATTACCTCCTTGTTCGAATTGTTTGTTTGGAGAACTGAAAAGCACTCTAGAAGCAATAAGCTTTACTCATGAGAACATAAGATGAGCCTGCTGGATCAGGTCTGTCACAGTCTGGTTTACGGGCAGTCAAAGTACCAGCTGAGGACAGCAAGATGGCAGGGTGGGTGCAGGAATGAGAGTCTGGAAGCCAGGAGTCCGGAAGCCAAGAGTCCGAGGGTCAGAGAGCTGGGAGTCAAGAAGCCAAGGGTCTGAGGGTCAAGAAGCCAAAGGCAGGAAGTGTGTTGCTGTGGCAAAGAGCCAAAGGGAAATGTTGGCCTTATATCCCTTCCCAGCTCTTGCCACCAGGTGCTGTGAGTTACCAATCGGCCTCACCTGTGAGGCCGCATCTTGCCTCTCCAGAACAAACTTAGGAAACCCCCAGTTCTGTGAAGCCCTACCAGTCACAGGGCCTGGCTCCTGCACACACTCCTGACAAGGTCAACTGGCCTTTCTAGTCCAGCATCCTGTTCTCATAGTGGTCAACCAGCAAAAGAACACTCTGCCCACCTGTGATTCCCAGCAACTGGTATTCAGAAGCATAATGCCTTTAATAGTGGGTGTAGGCCATCACTATTGTGGCTAGTAGCCATTGATAGCCACCTTCTCCATGAATTTGTCCAATCTCTTTTAAAGCCATCCAGGTTGCTGGCTATGACTGCTTCCTGTGGGAGCAAGTACCTCAGTAATCTTTACAATATCCGAGGAAGATAGGTTAGTATCATCCCTTTATTACAGCTAAATAGCTAAGGTGAAGAAGACAGAGGCCTGCTTAATTCCACCTAGATAATTGAATTCCCACCCTGGCCCCAAACTAAAGGGGAATTTAAATTAGGTTCAAACTTTACCCAATATTACACCTCTGTTCATAATCTCATTTACTGGGCACTCACTATGTTTCTGGTAGGGTTTATGGGATATTAGAGGAGGGGTAGTGCATCTGGTGGAGGGCATGTCATGATCCTTCTGGGGTAGCTTGTCGACCTTTGGTTCCCACTCTGTACTCAGCTCTCACCTGTGGCTCCTAGAAGCTGTCGGCATATCACAGTGGCCACACCTTGGGAAATTGCTTCAACTGGCTGGCTATGCCAGGTGAAGGTAGTTGATTAGTTTCAAACCCTCGGTGAGTTAGGGACTTCATACACGTTTTCCAGAGCTCTTAGTTTGTTATAAGATACTGCTGCTTGATGTGTTCTTTCTCAAACCAACTCCATACCAAATACAGTCCTTAAGCCATTTCTAATCCACCTCTAGCCAAGATGTGAGCATTTTTGCATAGGGTAGAAATAGCTCCTCCCTGTCAACACCCCTGGTGTTTACATAAACAAACAAATTGAAGGCATACTGATGTGAAAAGCTGAGGGGGGAAGAGGTGTGAAATGCATGGTGGTGCTAAGGAAACAACTTTACTGTGCTGTAGGGTGGTAATGGGAACACATCCTAAATCAGCTCCTTTCTCAACAGGACCATAATTTGCTATAAATGAGTAAACACACAGTTGCACACTTAACAGACAAAATGCTACATAATTCTTATCTCACTATGTTACTGTAACTGGTGGGTGATGAAGCTCGTATTTACTCCTACTTTACAGAGTTTATAGATGTAAGAACTGAGGACAGTAGTCAAAAAGTAGATCATTTTTCAATTGGTATCTAAAGCATTGTCTCCTAACTCAAACCTACGCTGTTTTGACTAGAGTTAACAGGACTTGGATGTGGGAACAGGTGCATTTTAGCCTGACACCTGCTGTCACAAAATCCAAAGTAAAGGCTTTTGACCCAGTGAAGAGTAGTGCTGCTAAACCTGGCTGAGATCCAAGCGAGGGGCTTAATGTTTCTGTAAAGTCCCACCATGGGCCTTTTGTAGGACATTTGGGTTAAGAAACTCCTGTTGTGCTCTTTCAGAGGGAAACTAGGATGTTTCCTACATTCATGAAAAGATGTGTCTTGGATACATGTTAACTCTGACATCCACAAACACCCCATTACAGGCACCCTGCAGACAAGTAAACAGTGTTGCAGACTGCTGCACACAGAGCACACTATGTGCATTGAATGTAACAGAAATTGAACATTATTCTCTTGAAACTGAAGCACCTTGTGTTTTCAGTGCTCCAAAATGCTTAGCATGGGAGCATACGGAACAGAGCAAACCTAAAAGCCAATCCTAACTGTCTGACACACTTCCTTCTACTCTGATTGGCTCCAGTCAGCAGAAAGGGTGAGAAGTCTTCTTCTCAAGTGTTAAAATGCTCTCCTTTCATGCTGATTGGGAAGATCAAGGACGTGGGTAGACAGGAACCCTGTTACAGAAACAGTAACAGTAACAGTAACAAGTCTTTGACTACCCCAGATCTCTGCTCTGCAAGCTGAAAACAGCACAGCAGACAAGGGACTGGGAAAGAATATCTGATTTGCCACTTTTCGATTTGCATGAGGTGTTTTGATTTGTTTGTTTTTATATGGAGGAGTATTCAAAACTGGAATCCCCCTGTCCTGCAGTTTGAAGTGACACATTTACCTTCTCATTTACCTGCAAGTGTAACTCTAGCCACCTCAAGGGCCCGTTTGAGGATAGTCCTGTGCATTTGCCAGCTTTTTCAATGGCACTTGAGGTGGTTACAAGGGAAAATTTCCTGAAATGATACTGGGAACTGTAAGCAATCTAAGATTGTATTAGCAAAATTTTGTTTGAGAAGAATGGGTTGTTATGTTATGGTTTACACCAGTGACTGCTCTAGACCTCTTTTCTTTACAGGAGTAAAAGAACCAACCGTAGCAACATCTGACAATTGATGCTAGATTCTTATAATGAAACTGAAGCAGTTGGTGGGCATGTTGATCTATAGAAGGGGGTATCTCTAGGAGTTTAGCTATGTTAATGATTTTTAGTTATATAGATTTTTGTTGAGGGAAGGCGTATGTTTTAGTGTGATTTTTTAAGTGTTTCTGTGCACCTTGGCAAGGAATGCAACCAATTAATTTTAAGAACTAAAAGAATTAGCTGTGCTGCTACTTCCTCACAACTTTGAGGGTCAGCATCTCCCCTCCTACCTGTATTAGCTTTCCCACCCAGAGAATAGGGAGTAACAACTCTGAATCAGCAGCAACTCTCAGGGACTAGTGGAACCAGATTTGGTTCATTCATGATTATAAACCATACTATATTATTATTAGAACCTCACTGAACATATGAGAGGAGGCATTCAAAACCACTGCTGACTTGGCCCTATAATGGGGTAGCAGATGGATAAACTGCTGAGAAGCAAACAACTTCCTGCTTTCTTTTCCAACATGCACATGCTTTCTTTTTCCCCTGTTTTATTCCCCCCCCCCCCCGTGTTAATAGAAGTTTCAGAATGGAATGCCTATTGCACTTTGTGGCCAGCCCTTCTGGAGACAACCTCCTACTTGAGGTTGGTTGAGTATGACATGTGTAAAACCACTGGCAATGTTGTTTATTTTGATTCCACTCCTTCATTCAACCATTCAAAATTCTTTAGGAGATCAAGACATTTCACTAAGATGGAATTTTGCAATATGAAAATAAATATTCCAGCCAATGTGATGATGACTGGCTCGGAAACTGGCCAATCAAAAGGTTAAAATTCTTCATGTGTTCATATTGTAACTCTAGTTTAGCTCGCTCTACCTCCTTCAACAGGTGCTCACAAATGAAGCGAACAGGCAGAAAACTGCTGAGATAATATGGATATAGTGAGGGACAGAAATCAGATGTGCCAGCTATGGAAAGCGGGAGTAGTTACTCCACTCACACGTGTTCTGCCAAGGGCAGCTGTTCTTTTAGATTCAGAGTCAATAAGAACTCTTGTGGGTAAAAACTATGGTTTGTATTGGTTGTACTATATTAATGCAAAACAAGAACAAAGTGTAAGGCTACCAGTCAAGATCACCATTCTTAAACCCCTTTAGTCCATTCCTTGACAGCAGCTGGACTTGGTTGATACATAACACAATCCTACAATCTTTCTCTCCCCCCACCCCCCAGTGCTTCCAGCTCTCACATTTATAGGCCTCACCCTGCTGAGTAAACTAACTGGTGCATTACTCTTGCCTGTGCAAGTCACACATCTGAAGTCCTAAGGTCCTCCTATAATGACCACAGAGATGTGTCTGTAAGGGACTGGCAAGAATTGGAGGATAAAGGGGTTGATAAGAGAGGGGACAAGAAAGGGAGTGAAGCTGATGGTGTGGCAGTGGTGGAATGAGGAGGAGGATCTTGCGGAAGGGACCAGTGAGTTGTGGGGTTCAGTGCCCTCAGTGAGGAAAAACACCCCCCCATCAAGAGTTCCTAGTATCTGTGAGGCAGTTGCTGGTAGAGTCAGAAGACACAGATTGGGGGGCAGGTGAAGGTCAGCAAGAGCAAGGGAGAAGGAAGCAAGGTTCAGGAGTTGAGGGAACAGCCTCCAGGGATACAAAAATTATTAGAGCCTTCAGAGCCCCAATATGAGACCGTGCCACCAGCATTCCCTGGAATCCCCTCCTGTCTCCACACTTGAGGAGGCATTTGAAGAGGCACAAGCAGTTAGACCAGCCTCCTAGGAAGAGCCAACATCTATTTGAACGCAATGTGTCGCCAAGGGTTTAAAAACAGTTATCTTTTGCATCTAGCCTTTTCTTACCTTGTACGGGGGGGGGGGGGCGTCTTATCAGTTGGGCAACCCAGGACCTCTATACACATTGGCCAGGCTTACATCCTAGGGAGGCTACTTTGGTGTTGCTAATGCAGCAGTTTGACTTCACCTCTGGAGATGCACTCCATTGTCTCTCAAAACAGATGGATGCCAACAACTTCAATTTTTAAATCTTAAGCCATGAGGCCACCCCTACCCCCCGAATGTGATCATCCTGGGCTAGTGCACCAAGTATCCTCTCCTTTATATATAAATGGCTTGAAGCCCTTTTTGATGGGTTTCTGGGAAGAAAACTATGTCTAACTCATTTTGATAATATGTGCAATCTTTATAACGCTTTATATTATTACCCAACCCCCTAACATTCCATGTGCACATACGTAGGTCAGTCGTTTTGTATAATCAAAGAAGGATATGGGATCAAAAAATAATATGTATCTGAAGCAAAAACGTTCCCAATAGACCAATTCTTTGTCTGCTTCCAGAAAGCAAATCTTCAAGTCCCTATCCATGTTCCAACCATTCAGAAGTTGTCCCCCCTCTTTCTTGGATAATAGAACAAGATAGCAGACAGAAAAAACAGTAACCATATACCAAGCGCCAAAATAAAGGCACAAAACTGGCTTCCCTCCACAGCCCTATGTAGAGGTCATGTAAAGGTCTCTGAGGCTAGAACATGGATATGGTCTTGAGAATTGATGGGTTTGGAGGAGAGTGTTGTAAGACATTTATGCCTTTTTTTGATACACCTTTTCAATAGTATTTTGGAGTGGAGGTGGTGGTCCCAGGGCCATGGCTGGTAGTTAAATTGAAGCCAGGAAGATATTTGGGGTTTCTGGGATCATACTGCTCCACTGCGCTCCTAAATCAGGATGGTAGGCTATTTTAGTCTATTTTAGCCATGAGATTGAACCACTTTATGACTAAATGCATAACAGCAGATGAGCTGGGTTTATACCAGGGCGCCACCTAGCAGATTCAGTATGACAATTTCTTAATTTAATCCATTATAGTGAACAGCAGGAAATTCCCCTGGGTTTGCCACATGGTCTCAAAATTACAGCATGTAGTACTGATCAATCTGTTCTCCTCTTTGTATTGTTCAGGTACATGTTCTTTCTTCTTTGGATTATATCATCTTTTATTGTTTATTTCCAAATTTCTTCCCTCTTTCTGTTGTCAGTAGGTATTCCTCAAGAATCCACCCAGGGTGGCTCACTGTTCTTTTATTTGCTCTTTTTTCCACTTGGGTCTGCTAGTCTTTCCTTGAATATTGTTACAGGACACCTGTAGCAATCTCTGCTGAGCTGTGCATGAGATTCCAGGGATATTGGCACTTAACCAGGGTTTGTGTTTCCTTTGGGAAATTAGGCACAACAGAAGCTTTAGTGTCTTTATGATATATGGTTTATTTACATAAGCCTGAAGCTTTCGATAAAGAGGCTCACAGCAGCAACCCAAAACGTGGCAGCTTACTTCATAGTAGCAGCATCAGCATCCTTTCTTTGCAGCCTCTCTTGCTCTGCAGGGCATATCTTGCCATTCCTCTCTGCTTCGTGATTACTTCACTACGTACTCCTTCCCTAAACTACGTTGGCATCCATCTGTCTCAAGAGACAACAGAAGAATGCACCATTGGGAGTAAAGTCAAACTGTTGGAGTGTTACATAGCCTGCTGTGGCTGTACAGACCAATACAGCACCTGGCACAGCACATATGGAAGACATTGAGGTGTCACTCTTGGTGCATGTAAGTTGCCCATGCCCCCCCCCATAAAATATTGTGTGCAACATGCAAGCCTGGTAGACCTTCATCTTGGTATTGGTCATTAGCATCACATTCTCCCATATCATTTTGGAAAGGCAAACCATTTCCATACCTGTCTTATCAATACACTTGTCCAGCTCAGTGTCGATGGTAAGATTGCTGGTTATGGCGGAGTCCTGGTAAACTAAGCCCTCTACATCTACAGAGGGAGGAAGGATTCTATTCATTTGCATTCTAACACCTTTTTCCTTTGATCATTGAATTCCTAATGGTTAATCCCCCCCCCCCCCGCAGTCACCTCACAAAGAAGTTTGCTTGGCTTCATTAATACTTGTAGATTGGGCTAGAATGTCCAATACACAACCCAGGGAATGTACCAACTGAACTAGCTTTTACATGTGCTAACAATAGAGGGTTAGTAGTGGGTCCACCGTAACTCTTACTACCCCTAATACAAACTTCCCGGTTCTAACATACCACTTCTAATTAATTACTCTCATGTATGATTTACTCCTTAGCAATCATACAGGCTTGATTACAGGCAATACTGTGAAAATGAGATAGATGATAGATAGATAGATAGATAGATGATAGATAGATAGATAGATGATGATAGATAGATAGATAGATAGATATAGATAGATAGATAGATAGATAGATAGATAGATAGATAGATAGATAGATGATAGATAGATGATGATAGATAGATGATAGATAGATAGATGATAGATAGATAGATAGATAGATAGATAGATCAGACAGACGACAAGATAGTCTATGAGGAACTGTTTCATCAGGACTTTCTGTTGCCACTTTTAGCTAATCCAAAAGGATATGAAGAAATCACCAACCACCCTAAAGCTGGTCAGATTTCAGTATCTTACTCCTCTAGTTTCAACTTGTGCCTTTTTTCCATCCTTCCTCACTGCCTTTATGTAGAGTCAGTTTTTCCTGCAGCCAAGAAGGATCACAATTCATCTTAATATTGCTGCCAGGTTTGTTAGCTTTCACCCATGATTCTCCACAATAAAGCAGCAGCAAGTTCATTCCTGTTCCTATATCAAAATTGGCTAGAAGCACACACTGAGGTACAGAGCAGCATGTTAGCTAGCTGTCACACTGAACAGAAGATTATGTTTTCTGCTTTCCAGGCACCAAATTAGATTCAGCACCCTATCAGCCAGACACCAATAGCTGCTATACGCTGCCACTGTGCAAACTACTACTTAGGTAAAGGTACCCCTGCCCATACGGGCCAGTCATGTCCGACTCTAGGGTTGCGCGCTCATCTCGCTTAAGAGGCCGGGAGCCGGCGCCATCCGAAGACACTTCCGGGTCACGTGGCCAGCGTGACAAGCTGCAGCTGGCGAGCCGGCACCAGCACCGCACACGGAAACGCCGTTTACCTTCCCGCTAGAAAGCGGTACCTATTTATCTACTTGCACTTAGGGGTGCTTTCGAACTGCTAGGTGGGCAGGAGCTGGGACTGAACGACGGGAGCTCACCCCGCCGCGGGGATTCGAACCACCGACCTTACGATCGGTGCTAGGCACTGAGGTTTTACCCACAGCGCCACCTGCGTCCCCAAACTACTACTTAGGGCTGTTCTATTAGGGTATGATATCATTGGGATTTGCAATGTTCCTTGAGTTCAAACTAAGATGGTTCAAGGATTTTCCCTTCTGCAATGAAGGGCTCACACATTATGTTAAACGCAGGCACTAAAGGATTTAGTGTACCTGCTTCAATGCCATAACAGATGATATGGCTACAAGTCTTCCCCCACCACCACATGCAAAAACAGGAAGCTGTGATGGGTCCCAGCTCCCTGATACATTTTCTACATTATCAGTCTAGTGAATAAACAAATTATGTAGCTCTGTTACACATTATGAAGCAGAAGAATATGTTATGCATATGGAACAGTAATAAATTCCACATCTGCAGACAGAACAATTTATCAGGTGGATATTCAGGATTGGTTTTTCTTTCCACTAGCTATAAGTGACCTTTGAAAATACATAATTCCTGTGCTTTTTACCTTGTTTTAGATACTTGAAGTAGTACAGGCAAGTACCAGATAAGCTGCTAGAGCTGTAGCCTGGCTGTGTTCCTTATGTATATACTCCTTACATATTTGATTATATAAAATATAAAGTTGTATGATAAAATGAAAGTTTTGCAGACTTAAATCTCCAAATACCCCAGACTGCTATCATGTGGACTGCTATTTGTTGAACAAAATTATTATGTTCATAGTATTCCTGTGGGCTGCTTATCGTGGGGAGAGTGAGTAAAAAACCCTTTGATTAAACTGAGTCAAGTGTCACCTCCTGTAATAGGAGGGATAGCCCAGTCTGCGGTCTGCTCTCCATTCCTAGCAGCTTATTTTCCTGTGACCCCAGCCAAATCTCAAACCACATTTTTCCTCATTTTAAAAAACTTCAGGCCAAATGGACAATAGACAGTCATAAATCAGTGGTTCCTGGCACAGTATTCTTGGAGTATCTTCTAGTGGACTGTCACTCCAAAATACCACCCATGCAAAGAGACTGCAAAGCCAGAGATATAGATCCAGGTTTTAGCTCATTAACAACCAATTACAGCACTGTATATACATAACACTGATGTCTCCAAAATGGAAAATAATAGAATGCACATAGGCTGTTTGTGTTGCACATTCATGGGAATAAACCAACCAAGGACAGAGGCTTGGCTGAACTAAAACAGTGAGTTCAATACAGATTTCACTATTGGTGTGGTATCTTTCATCAACTGAGGCATCTTCCTCTCGCACAGAAAGCAGATGTGAACACTCAGCAGGAAAGGAAGGAGGGAAGCTGCTACTCAGATATCAGCTTATGTCCCAAATATCTGAAAGTCCACCCTTATCCTACAGACCCTTCCATGTGTTCAGATCAACAAAGCAGGTCTTCTTGGTGTTTCCACCTCCCTCTGTAGTTTTGAGGGTGTGGCCCAAGAGAGGGCATTCTCCAAAGCAGCCCCTAAGTGGTGGAATTCGTTCCCCACAGAGATGCATCTGGCTTCTACACTATACAGCTTCCAGGAAATACTGGAGATGCACCTCTTTACCCTGACCTTTGACACTTGAGGTGTGTGTTTTCAGGGTCCAGCCTGTGACTGTATCTGTTTTAACTGTGTTTAATTTTGACTCCACACCCACCTGCTGTAACCTGATGGTGAAGGGCAGATAATACACGTAATACAAATATATTAACAGTAGTAATAGTAGTAGTAATATATCACCAATAAGATCTGTTGACTCACTTGGCATATGTGTCTCTAACCATACTGCTTTTTAGGGTATGTGGAATGTAGAACGTTTAGCCAGTGGATAAACTTTGTATCGTGTTTTAAATTTCAACAAGATTTGAAGTCACCAATTTATTTCAGAAAACCAAGCAATGACTTGGAATTTCTTTTTGTCAAGGAGTGCAAGGCTATAAAAAATAATCATAATTCATACTTTATTAATATTACTTTTATAATGCACAATAGATTTTCAGAAAATTTACTCTGATTTTCACAACACAATGCATAGTGTAGTATCTGCAAATGACAAAGGACTTGGTCTTCCTCAATACTGGCCAGAATTGAGTTTTCCTATGCCCACATGCAAGGCTGAATTTTAAAGTATTTTTAGGCTACCATTTATCCACCCAAAGTGACTTACAAAAATATACAACTATATGATATACAACAAAATACAAGAATCATAAAAACAATACTTACAATACCAAAAATTACAAGTATCAAAAATTCCAAAGAGATGACCAACAGCAATACCTAAAGCTGAAATTATTTTTAAAATAGTTCAAGCCCATATTCATGTTTTTAAAACCCACAAAAAGACAGACAGACAGCAGCTTGGTCAATTAAAAGCTACTTGAAATATGAGCCTCCAAAGCCCTTTTATAAAAGCCAAGCCATCACAGATGGGAACAAGCATACATATTTCAGAACACTTTTTTATGAATTAGGCACCAGCACTGAGAAGAACTTACTTCTTATGCTCACTGATCTGATTGATCTTAAAGAAAGGCAAACAAGCAGGGCCTCTGCTGCCAATCTCAATGTATCAGCAGGTTTGTAGAGCTGCAGCCAGTCTTACAAATAACCTGGCTCCAGGCTGTTCTGGTAAGTGAGCAGCTCAGTCATCTAAACACTTTATCAACTTTTTGCCACAAAGAAGTAATCTATCTCCATACAGGATTGGTGTGCTGGTACATTCTAAAATTACATTGTTCAAAGTTTAGAAGTACAAAGCTGAAATCCCTTCCTAATTTGTAGTGCATCTTACAACAAATTTCGCCCTCCCACCTCTAGAACATAAAAGAAAATCAGGCATGATACACTTCTACCATGTAGTATGGTGTATGTACATCAATCACCCTGCTTTTGAGATTTAGTTTATCTAGGATAAATAAATCTTGGGAGAACCCACAAACGCTTGCTAAATAACATCATATTGAGTTGATTATTATGTAGTTAAATCACAAGTAAAGATTTTTTGGTATATAAGAGAGCATTAATTATCCATTTCTGTAACCATGTATCAAGACAGACCATCAGGAAGCTAAATATTTAGAGTTAATTACTTTGGCTCCATTATTATTATTATTATTATTATTATTATTATTATTATTATTATTATTTTCTACAAAAAGAGGTGCTAGAAGTCACCATGAACACACTCACTCATTCTCTTAGAATGGCAATGGTGCCCATCTGAGAAGTGCCGGAACTGAGCTCCAGTGAAAAGTCCAGATGACGATGGTGATGATTTATTAAATTTGTATACTGCCCTTCATCCAAAGATCACAGGATGGTTTACAATATAAAAACTCCAAAATACATACCATAATAACAAACAAAAACAATACCCCACACACTTCTGATGTACCTTAATAGTATATGCCCAGCCCCACCTAATGCCCCAAAAGGTGTATGAGGTAACAGAACTAACTCACCAGCATAGTTAGTATAAATGCTTATCTGCCATCAACTAAAAGGAAAATATTTTATTTTTCTGCTCTAAGAACTTTAAGAGAAGCCTCCCTATGGTGGCAAAGTTGTCAGTATGAACATCATAGCCAAATAAGAATAGTGCCCCCTGCTGCAGTTTCAAGCTTAGTATTGAATATGACCCAGTGGACTTGGACAAACAAATAGAGTCAATGTTTTCAATTTATCTGTGATTCTGCCTGGTCTTTCAAAGATCAATAACTGCAGCCGCAATCTCTGCTCTAATGTTCAGTGGTCTTGAACCTAAAAAGTTCTAAATACTTTGCACTCTCCATGCATGGTGATCCAAACTTCTCGCCATATGTGCCATACCAATGTTATGAGATCTGAAGCATGCCATCTTGAATGAACAGCCATGCACCAATTACTAACAGTGTACACACAGAGGGGCACTCTCAGTGGCCACTCCATAGCTTCCATCATTTAGAATCTTTTCCTACACTTAGTATTTTCTGGAAGTGCCATAAGACTTCCTTGTTTGAACTTGCAGTTTTACAGCCAAGGTTAAGCAGACATAGTGACATTTTAATCCATATTTAAATATGTACCATTTATAGCTGGTATAATTTTAATTGCATTTTATTATATGCCCCTGAGCTACAGCACTTGGGTGGAACAGAAGCTAGAATAAATCATATAATTTATATAATTGTAGCAAGACAGTTGACCCGGGAACATTTTAACATATACCCAGGAACATTTTAACATATACCCAGGAACATTTTATATCTGAAGTTTAACATATACAGTAACATTTTAATTAGATTCTAATGTTGGTAAGCTGCAGCACAGATCAAACAGGGGGAAAGTAGCTTTAAGGCCATACATGGAGGAGGGAAAACCCCAAAAGGAGCAACACTGTGAAGTGCAGGAAAAGACCAAAGATCCAGCATATGGAACTACAAAATGAAAATCTTAAACATTAACACCCCCCCAGCACAAAAAACCCTTGCATTCTGCATTTCCCTTGCATCAGGGAAGGGACAGGAGGCTCAACAAAACTGAAAATGCCTTAAAAATTCAAAGGTCTGCATCTGTATTGAAGTAAATGTTAAGTGATTTTATAGATGGAACTATTTTTCAAATGCTTGCATTGTTTTTATATAAGCAACTTTTTATTTGTTTTTGCACTTTCTCGTTTTATGATTGTAACTGTTTTGTTTTTATAACTGTGCATTTTATCATCACAATGCATCCTGGGATCTTAAAGAGTAGGTAAGAAATCTAATAAATAAATAATCTCTTTCTTTTCTGGCAAATGTCCATGTTTTTATTGATAGTTGGATATCACCCTAAGTTATAGCATAATTCCACTGACTAGTACACTAACTTCAGTGGGTCTACCTCTGTGTATGATTAGTACTGGATATCACCCTGTCTTTAACGTCTGCTGAAGGGAGATATACACATTTCAATAAAATAAATGAACAATAGTGTTTTTCCACATTATCGATTTTTCCATGCAATATTTCTTTGAGTATGTTATGTTTACACAGAAAAGCAACCAATACATTTCCAAATACACACAGATACATTACCTCCTGAGTCATTGTCTTCAACTGTTTGTGAGATGGGTCTTTATCCATCAGAAATAACATCACTAGCTCCTACTATGTGAAGAGAGATAATTCCTGGCAATTTCATAGGACAATGTACTTAAGATACTTGAGGGGGGTTTTTGGGTTTTTTGTTTTTAAAAAGGTCAAATGTCCCGTGGCTTCCATCTTTAAAAGGAAGGTAAAGAGGGTGATGGGGCTGTTGGAGGCACCATTGCTAGTGTTGGGAGTTGGAAGCAGTCCCCAAAATGGCAGTACTTTGTGGTGATTGATGAGGGCTATGGAAGCTTCATGGAGGCCATGAAAATGCGAGCAACAGCCGACATTTCTGAAACAGAATTATCACTATTGTATAAGAAAAACATCTCTGTGAAATTTCTTGTTGGGAGACATGATGCACTTTTACCTGGAACAACATGGACTGGCTTTTAAAAGACAGCCGCAGAATCCCAATGAAGGCTCAGACATTTATTTTCAAGCAAGCACCGGACGTCAGTCCTATTTATAACACTTCTGAAAATATTTGTCATATTTTCAGTGCTACAGCTCTTCAGATGGAGTAAAATAGAAAGCAACAGAAATACAGTATTAATAGTGTTTATCTTGTGTGCTGTGAATGTTTGGTAAAGTTCATGGGGAGTTTTACAAAGTGAATTCATGTAGTACAGTCCTTTGCAACTAATTTGAAAACGGTATCTGTGATGTATCACAGGAAAAAACAAAGAGTACTGTAACATCCTTATACCCCAATGTATATGTGGACACAGGTGCAGTGAAATCAGTGAAGCCATGAGTGGGGGAGCAGGTGTTGGATTAAAGATTAGTTTGCAACTTTACAGAACTGGTGTGGTGCAGGCATTGCGCACAGAACTGTTGTTCAACCTGCCCAGCTACCAGTTGTTATGTTGTCCATAGACTGATGCAGTTGGTTCAGCATAGACAACTTCTGCTGAACCTCATTCAGCCAGTGGGAGATAACAATGCCCCCAGCTCCCAGCCCCTCTAGACGGTCCAGAAGGATGTTATGGTCAATGGTATCAAAAGCCGCTGAGAAATCCAACAGAACTAGGAAACAGCTCTCACCTTTGACCCTAGCCCACCAAAGATCATCGACCAGTGTGACCAAGGCAGTTTCAGTCCCATGATGAGACCTGAATCCCGACTGGAAGGGATCCAAATGGTCCACTTCTTCCAGGCGTGCCTGGAGTTGTTCAGCAACCACTCACTCAATCACCTTGCCCAAGAATGGAAGATTTGAGACTGGGCGACAGTTGGCCGCATCTAAAGATAGTTTTTTAAGAAGCAGTTTGATAACTGCTTCTTTCAGCGGGTCTAGGAAGGCTCCCTCACAGAGAGAAGCATTCACCACCCCGTGGAACCCATCACCCAGCCCTTCCCTGCTAGCTTTTATAAGCCAGGATGGGCAAGGATCAAGGAGACAGGTAGTTGGTTTCACTCGTCCAAGCAGCCTGTCCACATCCTCAGAGGTAACAGATTGGAATTGATCCCACGCAACTTTACTAGACAGGACTCTAGCACTCTCCCACCCCGGCCCTGCTCCCATGGTGGAGTCTACCTCTTCCCAAATCTGAGTGACTTTATCTGCAAAAAAACTTTGCAAAATCATTGCAGGAGATCATGTGGCCTGTACTGAGCCCCGATGGAGCAGAAAGAAATAAAAAAAATCTGACACTTTTCTTTTCACATGATTTGAGGACCCTTAGCCTCTACTCTAGATCTACATTAGGCCAGGAAAACAGAATTATCTGTTAAGTGAAGAATATCAATAAGACTGATTTTTATTTATCAAAATGATAGCATTCAGACTTACAATGCATGATTTAACCATCCAAATAAGAAAGGGAGAGCGATGTGAGATTACTTCCAGAATTGGTGGTATTAGCATATTCACAATAGATGAGGAGTTGCAATTTCTCAAGGATTCACACAGTAATCCAGCACATCTTGGATATTTTAAAAATGAGGATTGTCTGCAGGTAGACTGTGAACTCCACACTCAGTTGTTCCAGAACCACTGATATGCCTGCCTTCTCTCCCCACATTGCAGCCCTGCAGTCTATTATATTAATAGCACCATGGGCACATTTTAAAGGGTCAGACATTCATACAGAATGGAGGTAAATTTATGCTTCTTTCTGTTACTTTTACAACCCCCTCTTTACCACTTGGTGCACTACCTATCCTTTATTTATAAATTTGCTTTATCATTAAATCTCAGAGGTGTCTGGCACCCTTAAAAAAAAATCTTACAAATCACACTTTTAAGAAACAAGCCTACAAGTCCCCCCCTTCCTAGTTTTCCCTCCTAAATGCCCACTCTGCCCTTCTTTCTTCAAGTCCTGCTCAGAACCACATTGGTTTTGAACTTATGCTTAAGAGCCTGAAATAGGAGCCTCAAAACTGACTTGAAAAATTATGGGAGTAGGTCAGTCATTGCAGCTTTGTGTCCCTGAAGGAACAAGTGTGGTTGGGGGCTCTTCTTGTTAATTGCTCCAATACTTCTCCAAAACATTCAGTGGAAAGCAGAGTCTAATTAATGCAAATACACACCAGCAAGGAGTTGGACCCAAATAAGTCTTTTCCAACACTGATTTCCATGGCTCCAGCTAAGGTTTATACAGCAGATGTTTCCATGGCTCCCTAAGCAACCGGCACTAGCTGCAAAGGCACTTTTGATATAACAGTGACTTCCTTCACTCTCCCCGCCCCCAAGCACATACCTCAATCCCTGATTAGCAGCATAGGCACCAAAATGGCGCCTCTCTGGGGAACTTGAATCCAGAGATGGAAAAAATACAAGCTGAAGGGAGTGGAAAGGCAGGCAGTTCCCAAGCAGTGGTCTAATCCCCACAAAGCCACTGCCTGAGGATGGAAATCCCATGACATTACAGCACTCTGGTCTGCCACAAAGCATTTGTCTCTCTTCAAAGCCTCCTCAGAAAATCGAAGGCTTTACAAGTCATCCTCAGCTGCAGTTGTCAGCTGTATCGGAATTTCCAGATTGCCACCAGCCTATTCTCGACAGCTTTACTGTTGCCGCTTTACAGGCCAAAGTCACTTGGAGCAAAGCCCAATAGCCTTCTCATTTACATCAGCTTACCCAAGTGAAATGGCCACTGGCTTGTAAGGCAAAGACCTGAATTTGCTGCATTCGCCCAAGGGGAAATCCAGAGACCGATAAGCTGAAGTTCAGCAGTGGAATGGGACCAGTCCAGCTGTCGTAGATTTGAACTGGAGATATGAGAGGGTGACTACAAGCTTTTGGGACCAGATAAAAAGGAAGAGCAGGGAGGGGATCCAGAACATCAAGGTGGCAGGTGTTTGCTGACAGAGATGGACTGTAGCTCCATGCTGAGGTGCAGGGCTGGGACAGACCCACATTTCTGCCATATATGTACCTATTTAGATTGGGTTCAGGCCTCCAAGACTAGACTGAATCCCAGCAACGAGTCATACCTGCAAATTTTGTCTGGAAGAAGAAAAAGATATTAAACATCACGCTTCATCTGCTGATGTGTAAAATGTGTCCTTAATTTATTTGAATAACAGAAAGCAGTAACCTCATATCAGCAATGAAGAGAATTCTCAAAAGCCTCTTAAAAGTGGCGCCACACATACTACAAGCTGCCTTTTTCAAATTAGAAATGTCTTTTCCAGTTAACTAGTGAGCTGGTGAAGAGAGAGGGGGAGGAGGGATGCGTCGGAGCAAAGCACAGCAACTCGTAAGCACACCCACTCCACCTAGAGGGATTCCACACACAATTCTTTCCAAGTTCCCTTGTTGCTGTATTCTCAGAGCATCCCAAATCAACAGTTTTATTATTCATTTGGATATGCCAGCTAAGTGCCAAAGCTAAGCATGTGAGCACAGGAGTCATAGCAGAGTCATTTCCCCTGAGAGGGCTACTCTAGCCCAATCAGGCATTTAGGGAGAGCCAGGTTCATCTGTTTTTTATCTCACCCCTCATGATAACTGTCACAAACAGTTTGCAGCCAGGGTAAAATATGCCTTTATGTGGCTCACAGTAGACACTCTTTTAGCACCATTTAAAAGGCAAGCTGTAGCAAAGTGTAGTGGGGACTGTCATTAACAGGGATAGACATACCATATGCATGTACTAGGCTGGCCTCCCTATTCTGCACAGCAGCCCAAATGGGGAGGAGAAGGCAACATTACACCACTTTTAGAAGACATCTGGGGAGCCCTGTATCGGGAGGTTTTTAATGCTTGATGTTTTTATTATGTCTTTAGATATGCTGTAAGCCACCCAGAGTGGCTGAGGAAACCCAGTCGGATGGGTGGAGTATAAATATTGTTTTTGTTTGTTTGTTGTTGTTGTTAACATTATCCAAACACTGTGTGCTACAACTTCAGAAAATTTCTGAGAATTTCAAGTATTAGCACTATGCATGTAATAAAATGTCCCTCCTCAACACTGCAATTCAGCCAAAGGACACAGCATAATCAAGAGTGGAAAGTTAGTGGAGCTGCTCCAAGGGGACTGCACAGGGACTAAGCGGCCACGGAGCTGCTCCAAAAGGCACAAAGCCAGGATAGACCAAGTGCCTGACCAGTCAAGGCCTCAAGGAGCTGTGGACAGCTGCTTGGGAAAGGATGAGCTCTGTCAGCATGTGGTGTTTGGGGTCAGCCCAGAGCTCCTGGAGGTGGCATTCCAAGATGTGCAGAAATTCACACTGGTGACCCAGGAGAAGATCCCTTCAATGGCTAAGAGTGTGGACAGCTCCTCAGGAGAGGACAGAACAAGGGTCGGTGCTGGTAGCTCCATCTGAACCAGTGGTTAGTATAAGGGGGATGCCACCATCTGGGCACCAGAAAACAATGCAAGTTCATCTATTACTTTCATTCATTATTTTCATTCACCCTATAACCTCTGTGTTCTAAAAGAACATGGGCTAGAAAACTTAAAAGATGCTGCTTCAGAATGATTGTTTACTCTTACAGTTGTATCTTGGTTCTCAAGCAGAATGCATTCCGGGAGTCTGTTCGACTCCCAAAACCATTCAAAAACCAAGGCACGGCTTCCAATTGGGTGCAGGAGCGTCTTGCAGCCAATCGGAAACCATGGAAGCCGCACCAGATGTTCAGCTTCCGTAAATCATTTGAAAACGGAACACTCACTTCCAGGTTTCAATCGTTCGGGAGCCAATTTGCTCGGGATCCAATGCGTTTGAGATCCAAGGTTCAACTGTGTTTATTTAAAACATTTTTACCCCAATTTTTAGCCAAAAAGGCTCCCAGAGTGGCTTACGTACAATCAAAAACAAAACAGTCTCTACCTGCAGACTTACAATATAAAGAAAAACACAAAACACAAGGGAAAGGGGGCGGGGTAGGGAAGAGGAAAATAACAATCTAGTCTCAGGCACCTTTTTCTAAATAGTTGTTCCTATAACAACCAGCTGGCACAGTAGAGGAGCAGGAGGTACCTGATGATGAGCTGGGCCTCCAGAAAAGCTGGTGAAATGAGCCCTGCTTCCTATCTCTTCCACTGATGCAGTCTGGTGGAATGGCTCCCCCCATTTAACTCTTGCCTAGGATATGTCCATAGGGTGGACCCTATGAAACTTGTACCTTTATGGAAACCTGGGTCAAACTTCACACATGCCAGCACTAGCTCCAAGGAGAATGCAACTTTGGGAGTAACAGAAATGCTTGCACAACATTTTTAACTTAAGAGTGTTGTGAGAAGGTGGAGAAGTGGTGAATGAACCACACCCTGATTAGTAAATAATTCCTTGATCTACAGGCATGTGTACGGCATCAAAACATAGCACATCGCCAGCTTGCAAAGGAACTGGATTGTACAATGTAGTGCAAAACAAAACATAATGAAACAAAGAGTGTGCATTTGTAAACTCCAATAGAATGATTACATCAAATATGTATTTGAAAGGAATCCTTTCAAAGAGTCCCATGAGAACTAGTTGCTGCACAAGAAATAAAGCTTGACAAATAGCAAAAGAAAAGGGGAAGAAAGTGCAAAGTAATGCACTCAAGTTGAGCAGCGGGTTTTCATGTGGGAGTCCTAAACTGAAAACTTTGCTCAACTATCAAAACTAACTGGGTGATTTTAGAAAAATATTACTCCTTCAGGAAATTTGTTATGATGATAAAAGGCCATAAGTCCATGTGTGCTACCCTAAGCCCTTTGGAGATGCATATATTATGAATATGGCTAAATAAAACACATTCATGAGACTTAAGGCAGATATAAGTGGCAGCTTCCCAGGCTGTATGGTATAATTGCATATATTTTTCCTTTGTGGCACTCTCATGCTCACTTGCAGAAAGCTGAATGGACTGCATTATCTATGGTTGTCATGGACAACCACACTTATAGACATGAACTAGTGCAGACTGAAGTACTCCACAGATAGCAGAGGTGGCTAACCTTTTTTGGCTCCCAGTATTGCATGTCAGCAGTAACCAAGTCCTGTGCACGTTTGCTCAAATGTGTGCATAGACACCACACTTGTGGGCTACAAAAGCATGCATACATAGCCACCCCACCCAGAGGTATACCTAGGGTCCCTTGTGCCCTTGGCAAGGAGCTGTATCTGCAGCCCTGCAATAACCACATTATTTGCCTTAGAATTACTGCTAAAATGAAATTAAATATTGTTCATTTAGTTGTGAATGCTTTAATTTCATTAATTAGATACCTCATGTAACATAGGTGTATAAATAATTAAGTACATAAATCAATTATACACTATAAGCAGTAAACCAATATACACTATAAGCATAAACAAGTTATATTTTGTTAGCTTGGGCCCAGCTTTCTGATCTGTTAAAGTTATTTTGAATTCTGATTCTGTCTTTTGCAGCATTAGCTATCCCTCTCAGTTTGGTGTTATCTGCAAATTTGATTAGCAGCTCCCAATTCCTTCATCCAAGTCATTTATAAAGATGTTGAACAACAACAGGCCCAGGACAGAACCCTGCAACACCCCAATTGTCACTTTTTTCCAAGATGACAAAGAACCATTACTGAGTACTCTTTGGGTTTGGTCAGTCAACCAGTTACAAATCCATCTAACAATTACCCCACCCAGTCCACATTTTACCAGCTTACTGAAATCAATATACTATGTCCACAGCATTCCCCTGATCCACCAAGCTGAGAAACACATGCTGGGTGTTAGTAATCACAACATCCTTTTCTAAGTGCTCACAGACTGTTCTAGGACCCTTTCCTGGTATCATAGTCAAGTTCACCACTCAGTAGTTACTGGGGTCTTCTTTTCCCCTTTTCGATGATGGGGGCAACATTTGACCGCCTGCAGTTTCCAGTCTCCAAGAATTCTCAAACATTATAGACAGAGGTTCTGAGATTACATACACAAACTCCTTCAGTACCCTTGGGTGCAGTTCATCAGGCCCTGGAGAACTGAATTCATTTAAAGTAGCAAGGTGTTTCGTTACCACCTCTTTTCCTATCTTGAGTTTCAGCTTCTTCCTTGCATTTTTTATTCTTTTTATCACCAGGTTGGGCACAGCTTTCCTTTGGGAGATAAAAAACTCAGAGATATTTAGGTGGTCTTCAGAGGCACATCTGTAGGACCTGAACCAATTGCTTAAAGTTACAAGAAGGACATTCTGACTAAAACATCAGGAAGAACTTTCTGAGTAAGAGTTGTTCGACAGTGAAATGGACTACGTTGGGAGGTTGTGAATTCTCCTTCCTTGGAGATTTTTAAGCAGAAGTTGCATGGCCATCTGTTATGGATGCTTTAGTTGAGATTTCTGCACTGCAAATAATTGGCCTAGATGACCCTCGGGGTCTCTTCCAACTCTGCAATTCTATGATTTGTATTACAACCACAAGCGTATTTTTTTCTTTCAGATTTCTTGTCAAGGAACTGTTTTACCTCTTTGTCTGGGAGCAGCCAAATGTTAAGCCTTCCAGATAAAGATGTAGTAGTTTTTTTCTCTGTCTCCTTCCAGCTTTCTAAACACACTAGCCAATGGCTCTCAGGTTGCCCCTCATGGGACATGGCCATTATGAGTCTGTTATTATAGCAGAGCACTCATGAGATGGAACCCTCCCCAAAAATGTCCTTTAAATGCAGTTACAGTGTAGAAGCCAAATAAAGGGAGGAAGATTGAGGTGGATCCCATGAAGTGACTCTTAAGAGGAGGGTCCCCTCTGGGTGGGAGCTTTGGAAGAGAACACAGGGGTCTTGGAGAAGAGGTTGTGCTCTCTAGGGTGAGAGATCTCTCTGCTCCCTACTGCAGCAGGGTTGCTTCCCTGCTCTATACTTGCTGGGCTCCAGAGACAATGCAAACCAGAACCTCCATATGTGTAGGGTCCTTTCTTTGTGGAGCTCCCTCTGGGGAGCTTTCTCCTGGAAATCCATTGGACACCATGATATAAACACAGAGAGAGTAAAGGATTTGAAGTTTAAAATGCAAA
Organism: Podarcis raffonei; assembly: GCF_027172205.1. Lineage (NCBI taxonomy): Eukaryota > Metazoa > Chordata > Lepidosauria > Squamata > Lacertidae > Podarcis > Podarcis raffonei. Next base: position 36,477,413 of record NC_070615.1, on the reverse strand, counting down.
ATAACAGCACATCCTGCCCTTGAAGCTGTTTTGGAGTCAGAGTCCTAATTTTGGTTTTTAGCTGCCAGAACAAACTTTTGGATAAAACAGACAGATTCTTGTTAAGATTAACAGTCCCTTAGTTTCCATAAGGTTCTCAGCGGTGCAGAGGTGGATTTAGGGCAGTGTGACAAGGTACAGCAGCCAATGAGGCACCTTCCCGCCTCCTTCCCAAAGCCTAGTTAGCGCTTCCCAGCTTTGGGAAGGAAACAGTTGGCTTTGGGCCGTGGTGTCAGGGGGAAGGGAGGATCAAATTTTGGCCTCACAAAGGGCACCATGTTACCAATGTCTGCCCCTGAAAGGACTTCCAGGAATAAGTTTATTCACATGTGACACAATAATGGAGACACCAAAAGAAGCTCAAAAGCCAAACAAAACTCCATATATCTAGTAGGAGAAGAGAGGATTGATAATTCCATTTCCCAAACTTCCTTGCCTGGAGAACAATTACTCTGCCTAAGCTCAGAGGAGGACTGGGTGCTCGAGGAGGGGGTGGGGCTTGGGCAGGAGTTTTTCCCAGGGCTGAGTGGAGAAAGTCCCAACAGAACTGGCTGGTGGGGAGGAAGAGAGAACGATGAAGTGTTCTGGTGCTGCATGATAACTGGAAACAGATTTCTGGGATGATTTTTGTGCCCCTGGGCTTGCACCCTTCTGGGCCTGCACTCCCGATTGGGGTCAGATTCACCAAATCCCTAGGTATACCTCTGACCCCACCCTCTCTCTCTCTGAACGACAAGAGTCAGTGTTTCCTCTCCTCCTCCTCATAGCATTGCAATTGGTTTTAGGGGTGCCATCTCCTGCTCTTCAGCCAAAGATAGCAGAAGAATCCTTAACAAAGATTTTCAGAGCAAAGCAGAAGTGTTAGTGAATAAGGAAGTGGCAAGTGGCTTTCTAGACATCATGCCATTGCCACTTATAATGACTTCTTGGGGGATTTAAGAGTGCTTTGGGTCCCCTGGAAAACCCATGGAACTTAGTATGACAACAGGAAAGTTTTTAAAAGTAAAATAAAAAGTATACCACAACTGACAAATTTTAAGGGGTACTGGGGGACACAAGGAATCGTGTGTGTGTGTGTGGTTGCAAGTACAACCTTGGGAGACATGTGCTAGCCACCCTTGGAGTATGGAGCCATGTTTGAGCCACATAGCAGGACCTTATGAGTTGCTTCATATGAAGTCTTGGTAACTAAATCACTGCTGAACACATCCAACCACTCTGTGTATTTTCTCACCCACAGCCCTAGACTATGGACCTACATCTTCACTCTCCCCTGTCAATAGGCCATTTGCTCTTCTGACCAACTACCCAGCTACTTTTGAATCATCTGGAAAACAGCCAGATTTTATAAGCAGCTGTCACATAAAAGTAAACATTTAAAACCATTACATTTTAACAGTTTATATTTAATGCTGCCTAGGTTTTTGACTTTACTCAATTATGATTCAGTTAAATAGTTTCCCTCTGGAGTTGGCATCTCCATCCCACTGCCTGGCATCCACTCCTGGCAGGCACGCACTGAACAATTTCCAGGGCTGTGATATCACCTCATCCTCCCATCCTGAACATAGTTATGAGGTCACCGCACAATAAGTAATGATACAAATATCAAGCAAGTTCTCAGGCAAGGAGATTTGGGAACGGTGTAGGAACAGGCTTAGCTTTTCAATAAATGAGGGAGAAAAATCTTTCCCTACCCTAGATGCTTCAGATCTAACAGTTCACAGACATCTCATAGCTAAGTGAAATGAATTCAGTAAGAACTGCAAAGTCAGTACCTATACCATCAGTACGTTATAAATCACTTTAGAGAAAGAGTTAAATGTTCTAGGGTGAAGAAAGAGTTCTGTTCATAATGTAATCAAATCAATGAAGCTTAGTTCAAAATTTAGTGCCAAAACTTGACGAGCGTGCAAATCTGCAATCCAAAGGGGGGGGATATTAGTGGGAATACCAAACAGCTTAGAGAAGAAAGATGGACGTGAAATATAGACACCTGGCTACACCTTCAGCTCCCAGGTTGTGATCAGTCTTTGTAATTTGGGTCAGAAGATCTTTGTGTGTCTGGCTTTCTCTTCATGTGAATCTTTGCATGACTGTTTATCTGATTGCTTGCACTACTGAAATACAAATTACCACCATCACACCTGCTTTCCTGCTCAGGCAGTGACGTATACTAGGAGGATACAAAGTTTAACCCATGTGCCAAGCATGACAACATGAAATGGCATAAATGTTCCTTCCATCTCCATTTCCACCCAAGCCTCCGTCTTCTGTTCTAATGTGCTTACTTAAGTGGCCAGCCCACCTGCTTCAGCTGACAAAGGGAGAACAACATCTTACAGCTGCTGGACTGACTTCTTTTCTCCCACTCTGCATTTACTAAGCATTATTGCATGCAGCAGCAATAGCAGGGTACTGAGGGAAATGATCCAAATATGAGAAAGAAGGAAGCAGGAAGTTCTGATAGCCTGATCCCCAATAGGCACAGTAACAGAGCCCAGTTTCATGTTGCTTATTAGCCATTTATCCCCACTATTTTATAAACATCAGCTAATTCAGACAGTGGGTGCACAAGCCTGTGTTAATTTGTTAAGCAATACATATTGGATGAGCTTAATCTGTTCTATTTTAATGGGGCTGGGTGAGTAGTGGAAGCACAGTACCATCACACTGAAAACTGTACCAGCTGAAAGGTTGAAATATCTCTGCTTCTGTTTCTCAGGCTATAAATTTATGGGGCTGGAAATTTATGTGATTGTCACCTGTGGGCAAAACTAATTATATGATTACTTCCCTTGATCCTTGTTTTCCATGCCCATCCCTTATATTTTTAAAAGAGACCTTTAAAAATAAATGATAATAAATTGCTCCATAATAACCCAATGAATTATGGCAATGTATGTAAGAGCTTTTCAACAGTAAAATAGACTCCTATGAGAGGTGCTGGACTCTCCTTCCTTAGAGGTTTTAGAGTAGAGGTTGGCTGTTCTCTGTCATCTATTATCTAGTTGAGATTTCTGCATTGCAGGGGGTTGGACAAGATGACCCTTGGGGTCCCTTCCAAGTCAAAGATTCAATGGGGGCAGATTCTTAAGGAAATCAGCCCCGAGTGCTCACTGGAAGGACAGATCCTGAAACTAAGGCTCCAATAGTTTGACCACCTCATGAGAAGAGAAGACTCACGTGAGTGAAATGATTCCATACATAATATAAGTTGACATTTTAAGGGATATTAAAATTAAATTAACTTGAAAATCATCATCAAGCAAATATAATTATTTCCCACCCACTATATTTATTTACTGTATGCTGGGAAGCCACAGGGCAGGCAGAAATGCTGGATGCAATGCAGTTGAGAGAGGTTATCAAGGATATATGGTTTAAGGACTTAATTTCATATTTGATAATTCTAGCTAAACAAACCATCACTTGACAATGGGAACTCTGGAACTTTTTGTACCTTGAGAAAGCCATGATGTGCCTTGTAGATTGCCCAGGTCCTTTTGCAGTATTTTCCCCATTTTTTGCTTGTTTTTATATTGTATTGTTTATACTGTATTGAGGAGATTTGCTTAAAACGTAAACTTGAGTAGTTATTGAACTAAGGTTACTCCTTTCCCTTTCATTTTAACTAAACTAAGTGTAGTCCAATGAGTGTCCTAAGAATGCAAAAATACAGGAATGATAGTTACATCCATACAACCATCATCTGGCAATTATCAGAGCAAGAAGCCTTGACTTTGCAAGCTTTGTTCTCCCCTTCCTCCATACACTTCTGCTTCTGATTTGCTGCAAAACATTTTTGCCAGGTTTAGGCAAAATGACAAACTATGGTTTGCTGCAAATTAGAAATGAAAAGTTCTTATCATCGCCCCCTGCATGCGAAGGAAGGGAAGAGGGAAGCTTGCTAGCTCAAGACTTCTTATAAATGCAATGCCAAACCACTGCATGACATTATTTCTGAAAGAAGTCTATAGCTCCAAGAATACAGTTGAGCTCTCTAAAACAACACCTTTGTCAAAATCATGAGTGTCAGTGTGGTGGGAAAACCTATAGCCACTTACACACACCCTGCCTGGAAGAGGACAAAAAATGAACTAACAAAAGAAGTAAAATAAGGTGAGCAAAAAATATTTTAGAAAACAGTTAAGTCATCTTGCCAGAACTGTTCCCCTAGCTGGCTCAGAAGGGTTGTGAAAGCAGAAACTTGATCAGCCTTTAACAGTGGAATGCATGGAAATGACAACTGTGCATAACTACTAGAGAATCTACAACCGGTGTTCAACAATCAGCTAGAATCGCACAAATAATCGGAATGTTTCATGCATGAGCTCATTCGCAGGATAATACCCTCGCGTGATTCCACCCTATAGGAATTCATTGTATGCTCAATAAATGCAAGAAACCTCCCCTCACCCACCCAAAAACTCCTCTCTTCACTGCTCCTTCACAAACTCAGAGCAATTTAATCTGAACTACAAAGTGAGTGTTATGATGAACCAGGAATACTCATGAATGGTGCTCCAGAAAAATAGCTAGTATAGTATAGCTATAGGAATGCTAACAACTTCAGCCACCACAGAAACTAAAAAGATTGGGAGTCATTTTACACAAAACGATGCCATGTTTTCAAAAGGACAAGACTATAGGGATTGGGGGCAAAGCTGTGCCAAAAACTGCTACTGATGCTACCCTTTTGGATACATCATATACAGAAACTGTCATGCAGGTAATGAGCTCTAGAATATACTGAAGAAACCTAATGTAGTCCATACCTCATTCTCATGACCTAGTACAGGCTATTATTCTGAACACTTTTTTATGGCCTTCTTGAAGAAAAAGAGGTACACATTTTCTCAAACTGTCCATGTCAATACCTAGGCCAATATAATGAGACAATCTGCCATCTTTTCAAATGGCACAATCTGCAACAGCCGCAAGCAAGTAGAACACGGGTCGGCAAACTAAGGCCCGCGGGCTGGATCATTCCCAATTGCCTTCTGGATCCGGCCCACGGACGGTCCGGGAATCACCGCATGGATCGCCAGCACATGTGTTCTTTCCCTTTCCCTCAAACGGCGGCGGCAGCACCTCCGCCTCCTCCCTCCCTCCTCCTGGCTTCTCCCTGCCCTGTCTAGAGGAGGAAAGGGGGCTGAGCTTTGCTGGTGCCAGCAGCAGCAGCACTTGAGCTGCTGCCATTTTAAGCAGCCCCTCTTTGGAGCCCTTTCGTGCGCCATTCATCATCCCTCTGCTGCCGCCGCCACCAGGCCCTGCCACTTGCAAGACACGGTTGGCTGAGCGCCCCACTCGAGCGGCCACCATTTAAAGCAGCCCCTCTCCGGAGCCCTTTCCATGCCACTCTTCGTCCCTCCACCGCCATCGTCGCCAGCCCCTGCCGCTCACAAAACACAGGTAAGCAGCCACCGGGGCTCGTCGTGCTCTTGCATCATTCCCCCCCCAAAAAAAATATAGTCCACCCCCCCACAAGGTCTGAGGGACAGTGGACTGGCCCCCTGCTGAAAAAGTTTGCTGACCCCTGAAGTAGAATCATAGAAATGTAGAGTTGTAGAGTTGGAAGGAACCCTGAGGATCATCTAGTCCAATCCCCTGAAATGCAGGAATATGCAGTCATCCCATACAGGCAGATAAAACAATGCATTGATTTAAGTGGTATAAAGCATTACCTACTCACAATAAATATAGTTGCTATTACAGTCAGAATTTGCTATGTCAAATGGTGTGCTCCCATGCCTGCTTGCAAATAACTTTTTGAGAGAGGGGGCACACACAGAATGATCCTTTAAACAAATGATTCTGACCTCTTTTATTATTTTCAAGTTTGATGTTACAAACTCTGAAGTCCTATTTTTAAAACAACAACAGCAACAATCCTCCCAGTCCCAATTCTGTTATTTATGCATACGTAGACAAAGTATCATATGCTAAACCAAGAATAGTCAACATAATGAACTCCTAATGTTGCTGTATTACAACTCACATCATCCATGTCCATTGGTCATGCTGGCTGGGGCTGATGGGAGTTGTAATCCCAAAACCACGGCTACTGTACTAAACAGTTGTTCATGAAACAACAAGATACGCACCAAGGGACAATATTGTGGGAATGTCTGTATCAACTTATTTTTACACAATGCGCCTGAAAACATACTTCAGCATGGACATTGTTTGCCTCTCATTTTCTCCTCTTCTCAGGCCACTCCTTGTACAAATATATTGTAAACATGCAAAGAGGAACACAGAAACAAGTGGGAGGGGCAAAGTGGAGTGTGGGCGGGGTTGGGTTTCACCTGAAATGGGCTGCACTGTGATTAATCTCCAGAGTTGATGTCATAATTTTCTTGGGCTAATTCAGAATAGTTGGAGTAACTGTTGACAAGCAAAATGATCTGCAGACTGAGGAACTAAGTGCACATGGAGGGTCATCAAGCTAGGCAGTCAAATCACTGCTGAGGAAAAATGCAAAGCAAAAAAAAAACTGCCAGGACCAGGAATTGAGCTGTTTCCTCTGTGAAGTCCCAGTCCAAAAGGAAATCTGCTTCGTCTAGGAAGGTTCAATGGCCAGCCTGGATGGATGGGGCCAGTCTGGAGCTTAAGAACCCAGGAAGATGCTTAATGATGCAGTTTTAGTGGTTAGCAACATGGGGCAGCCCCACACATAGCCAATAGTTCCATTCTAGGACTCATGGCTCCCAACACACAATCTGATCCTAACTTTATACTCTTCTATCTTTTGCAAATAACATTTTAATTGCGGAGCTTTAAGAATGTTTAAAACATGATTCTACATTAGCCAATATTCTATGTGGCTCCATCTGCACAATACTTTAAAGTACCATGCCACTTTAAACAGTCGTGGCTTCCCTCAGTTTTGGGAATTATAGTTTGTTAAGGGTTCTGAGAGTTGTTAGGACATCACTATTCCCTTCACAGAGCTACAATTCCCAGAGAATTCCCTGGGAACTGACTGTTAAACCACTCTGGAATTTGTAGCTCTGTGAAAGGAATAAGGATCTCCTAACAACTCTCAGAACCCTTAAAAAAACTATAATTCCTATAATTCTTTGGGGGAAGCCATGACTGTTTAAAGTGGCATGATACTGCTTTAAATAAATAAATAAAAATTATTATTATTATTAAATGTAATGTATAGATGAAGCCCAACTCTCTGAAAACCCTTTCTCTGATTTCATACGGGAAGCTGTTGAATTAACACACACAAAAGTACACAGCTTCCCCATAAGTCATAATCTAGTATCCACTGTAAAACAACAACAACAACAACAACAACAACAACAAAAACCTGCATCCAAATTTGACACTATTTTGTTGACATCCATCGGTCGTGAGAAACTACAGAAGAGTGCGCCATTGGGGGTACAGTCAAACTGTTGGAGAGGCACAGCATCTGCTGTGGCTGCAGAGACCAAAATGGGGGAGGCATGTTTATTTCATCTGGGGCAGATGAAGGCATTCAGTTTTGCTGCTACAGATACACCACAGCATTTCTTCTCTCTGCATTCCCCTCAGTGATCATTTCTCCTCTGGTCACTGCTGTGGATACATAACCTGACTGTCTTTCTCCAGGTGCTGTGGTTATCTGCAAGCAACTCCCACATGGCAGGGTTAATGTTTGCAGACATCTTTATAACACAGAGTTGGTCTGCCAATAGGCCTGGTGCCTGAAGCCAACTCCTAAAGCACATCCTTGGGGATCCTGCCATCTTCCATTCTTCGAATATGGACTATGCCAGCATAGACATCACTGAGACAGGAGTGCAAACATGCTGGGAATGTGGGCTTGGAAGGAGCATGTCTTTGTTTGAGACTCTGTCCTGCCATGTAATCCCCCAAAATCTTCCTGATGCAGTGTATATGGAAGGCACTAAGGCATTGCTCCTGGTGGGTGAAAGTTTCCCATGATTCACTTAACACACAAGTCTGTTAGACCTTCATCCTGGTATTGGCTGTTAGCATCACATTCTCCCATACCTTTTTGGAAAGGCAAGTCATTGCCGTAGCTAACTTTCCAATACACTTATCCAGCTCAGCATCAATGGAAAGGTTGCAGGTTATGGTGGAGCCCAGGAAGGCAAAATTGTCTACCACCTCAGGCATGTGGTCACCAATGCTGATGTGTGGAGTGCTAGCGACATACTGACCCAAGATGCTGTTCTTCATCAGGCTGATGGTGAGGCTGAACTCCATGAAGGCTTGGGCAATACTGCTGATGAGTCTCTGTAAAGCTTCCTCAGAGCATGCTGTCAAGGCTGTGTCCTCTGCAAACAACATCTCATGGATAAGAACCTGCCACACTTTTGTCTTGTGTGGAGACTTGCCAGATCTAACAGACCCCTAACACTCCTTGAATGGAAGCACCCACTGTCTTCTGAAGGTGAAGGAGAGCAACAGGGAGAATATACCAAAGAGTATTGGGCCAAAAACACGGCACTGTTTCACACCACTTTTTATTGGGAAAGCATCCAAGGATGAAGAGTCATGTTGGATAGTGCCATGCATGTTCTTGTGGAAGGACACAATCATCTGGTGGAGCTTAGGTGGGCATCTTATCTTGTTGAGCAATGTAAAGAGTCCCTTTTTGGCTGAGGTCAAAGGCCTTCATCAGGTCCATCAAGGCGATATATAAAGGGCGTCTATACTCTTAGCATTTCTCCTACAGCTGGTGCAGTGAGAAAATCATGTCGACTGTTGACCTCTGAGCTCTAAAGCTGCATTGTGACTCAGGATACACCCTATCAGTGAGTGACTGTAATCTGTTGAGAACTACAGGTTACTCTATTAAAAATGAACTATATAAAAACTGTGACGATCTCACAGCACATTCCCATTACAGCCTAAACAACATTTCTATGTTGTTCTAATATATATTCTCATCCAATGTGTCCTTGTTAATAGTTATTAATGCATATATATTCCAGTTAAAATATGGCAATGAAATATCACTTTCTAAAACTACTTTTAATTCAAGTAACACCACCAAAGAAATATGCATTAGCTCTGTTAAAAGTTCAAGACAGATTTTAAGGCAATTTTTTTCTGTATTTTATACTTTAAGAAGTTATGGCAAACCTGTTCTTCCAGAGAGCCCTAGGACAAGTCCGCCTCTGTGTTCCTAATTCTAAAGTGGGGATACTACCACACCCCCACATTAATATGTTAAAATAAACAACACAGAGCAGGCAGAGAGGAGCTCAAATAGCTAACCTCATAGGAGAAGATTTGTATTAGCCCGAATGTATAAATCCTACATCCCACTGAAATACGAATGAGACCAACCACTGAACAAATGGTCTTCAAACTATGCTCTTGTTGCATATTGTTGCAAGTTTCTATACAACTAAAAATGGCTCGCCTGCAAATGTCCAAACCATTGTCCCCAACAGCTAACAGATGGGACAACATTTCCCTTGATATACAGCAATTTTGTCTGAAAAAGAAGTGTACACCCCAAAATGTCAACGGTATGTGACAGAGGCCTTCTCCAACTCGATTTACACACACACACACCATTAGCCAATAAAAGTGGCTGCAAGAAACAAACTATCCAAAGGGGACTGACTGCATTTCACAATTTAGAGAAGCAACAGAAGACAAGCACAGAAGGGACCACTGTTACTTAAGTCCGCAATAAAATTGTTCCAAAAAGTACCAGGTGTTGTGGGAAGACAAGTTTGAAGTGAGAGAGAAAATTCTAGAGATACAAACTTATCAATTTAATTTAACCAGAAGGTTAAATTGACAGAAACTACCTTGGTGGACCATGCTATGAGCTCCCCCTAGTGGACAAAGCGAAGCCAGTGACTAGCTGCAAAAATCATTTGAAAAGAATACTGTACCACTAAAGGCATGGCAAAAGGTGGAGCTTTAGTGCTTGCCATTCGTCAATTATCATTCTTACCTCTGTGCTGCTGGGGTGGCAGAGCAGAGAGAACAAATATATTGTCACTGTTACACATTTGAGATACACAACAGGGGGTGAGGTTGAATATGGACCAAGGAACAAGATTGTGGACTTGCATTTCCAGAAATTCTCATTTCATCTCCACTCCTTGCAGGTTGATTTACAGTGGGGAGACAATTTATTACAAAGGTCAGATTTTTTTTTAGCTTCATGTCATTTCTTTGTTATCCAAACGTTTGGGACATTTCTCCCCTTTGAGCTATTTTTTCTCCACATTGCTCAAACAAATCCCTCTTCTCAAGTGGTTGTACTCTGGAGCTTGTACCAAAGACACTCACTGGCTGTGCTTAGAAATGCCAGGTCAGGAACAGGATGATCCAGCCAGCCCTAACTCAAATGTGAGCAATTTTGTAAGGCAGTACTCATTGCCAAGGCACATGAGGAAAATATAAAGCCAGATCTACTTGGGGGATGGAAGGAGAGAGCAAGAACACAATCTCTGATGGTGATAATTAATTTAGCTTGGCTATTGCTCAGACCAATAATGCTTAACAAAAGATTTTCAAATACGAAATCAACTACAATCATGTTTGGAAAGTCTTCTTTCTATCCTAGGGCACTCTACACATTCTTAGGGAATGGGAATGTATATGCCAGAGCAACAAACGGTAGGGAAATAGAGGCAAGCTAAAGTACTGGAAAGCGATGGCTAACTAGTGAAAAGAGGTAGCGAGGGCTTATTCAGGAGCTAAAAGGATCAAAATAAGAAAAAGTCCTCTTCTTTGAAGATGCTTTTTTTGTGGGAGAGAAGGCATTTATTGGTGATATCTTAGGAACAATCTTAGGAACAATATGGACTAATTAAAGGCATATTACATGCAAACTGTTATCTTCGAGGATCAATATGTTACTGCAAATTTATTTTATCCAGTAATTTATGAGTTGTGGGTAAGTAATGCAGGGTACAAAGCACACACACACACACACCCCGAGAATCATAGAAATATAGAGTTGGAAGGGACCACAAGGGCCATCTAGTGCAACCCCCTGCAATGCACAAATTTTTTGCTCAATGTGGGGCTCAAATCTACAACCCTGAGATTAAAAGTCTCACGCTGTACCAACTGAACTATCTACCCTGGGTTTTATGATGAGCTGATCCATCTCAGAAAGAGAGTTTGGAGGGATCCTAAAAGTATCAGAATATGTGGTAGATACTGCAAAAGCTTACATATGCTGATCCCAATCTGAAGCCTTGCAAGAAAAGATAGATGATGTGCTAATTCAATTTAGTTGTAGCTCTGAGGCAGAACTCTGAAAGGCTCAAATGACACACCTAGCCTTTGGGGTAACTTCACTGAGACCATGGAAAGGGAAACAGATATCCACATCAGCCACACGTGATCATTACTGAAGGGGTGCACCAGCAAAATCAGACACCTGACTGCTTGTTGAAGGGAAGGCAATTATAAGTAAGGAGAAGAGGAGAATGACACACAAATTCTCTGGGGGAAAATAAATGCAGAGGCAAACAAGACACCATCTTTGGAAAAGGCAACAGGTAAATTTTCCAAATCCTCCAAGCTGCCTTCAACCTAACACAATCCCTTTAACTAAAACCTGTGCCAACTTTTTCTTAACATGCCATTACTAGGATTCCATCCACATGCCAGGAGATGCTGCAGTCACGGCTTTTCATGAATTTCTCAAAGCCAGACACATCGAGACAGAGTTACCGAAGTCTCCAGAGGGCCAGACGGATGGAGAGAAGGAGGGGGGCAGAAAGGGGATGATACTCTGAGATCCTTGCTGCAGCACTTTCTGTTGCAGTGCGACACCTAAAGGACTCTTTGTGAGGCTGCTCCAAGAAAATATTGCTCAAACATTCTAACTGTCCACTTGTTCAATGCAAATCCATAAAAGACCCAGTCCCAGAGATGCTTAAGGAATTTGACTCTTGCAAATTCAAATAGAATCTGACCTGATCTGCACCATAGACTATAACCTGTGCATCAGAACATCCTTTGGATTTCACATAGCTCTGGATTTTGCAATGTAACACTTTGCTCAACGCATATAAAAATTCATATTAAAATTCATATTTTGAGACAAAGTCCATTTAGACATGCATGTTTTGTGATAAAATTGACTCAAATGTGATTTTAAAATAAAATAAAATATTCACTTAAATGTATATTTTCTTTGAATATTTTTTTTAAAATGGTGGAATTGAATGGGACTGAGGAACAGTGTTCGAAACTCCCATGGTTCTAGGCGCATTTTGTGACAGGCGATTTCATTAGCATGACCAGTTTGTGAGCTCTGGATGCAGTACTGCGCCTCCAATTTCAGATTAATACTGCAGAAGAAGAAAAGGAGGACCTTTTTCTGCCTCCCCACTTCCAGCTACTCTCTGAAGACTGAAGAAGAGACCTTCTTAAGAATATTAGGGGGATGGGCAGAGGAAGGACTAGACAATGTGAAAAATGAACATAATATTTTACCTGTAGTTCATTCATTTTCAGCTTTGTATTTTTGTTATTAAAAAGCGCACCTAGACACTCTGTTGTTGCACCCATAACCTAGGTTTAAGGTGCCATTTAGTTCCTAGCTTTCATATCACAGCTTCTAACACTGCTGAGGAATTAATGTAATGTAAAGTTTTTGTTTACATTGATAAATGTTCTCTCTTTGCTAGGGGGTGGGGTGGCCTACCAGAGCAAGCACCACCATTCATTTTTAAGAGTGAAAGGGGGGGGGGCTTTTCCAAACTTGAGAGTATGTGAATCACATTTTCAACTTAACAGGCTTCCCCCAAGGATCCTATTCTTGTATTTGATGATTCACAGTGCTAGATAATGTATTTATCACACAAAAGAACTGGGGTTTTCCTTTAAAGCAAAACAAGAAGGTGGCAATTTTTTCACGTAGTGGTACAGAAGACAACCGCCGTACTACTTGCCACTCACCCATGCACATTACCTAGCATAGGACTCTTTCCAACAGACCCATGTCCCTACTCTGCTGCTGGAGAATATGGAAAATCTACAAGATAAGGGATGCTCTATGTAGCTTAACTGCACTTGATGAGATGCAGATCAAGCTCCATTGCTGACTGGTGACATAATCATGCATTACTAATTTGATATTGCCTTGACTTTCAAAGGTAGCAAGAATCTAGTCACTAGAGTCTAGTGAATAGTCAATAGGAACTTTGTTCAGTATTCCTCTTATTATATTAAAGGTAAAGGTAAAGGACCCCTGACAGTTAAGTCCAGTCGCAGACAACTCTGTGGTTGCGGTGCTCATCTCGCTTTACAGGCCAAGGGAGCTGGTGTTTTGTCCACAGACAGTTTCTCCGGGTCATGTGGCCAGCATGACTAAGCCACTTCTGGCGCAATAGAAATGCCGTTTACCTTCCCGCCGGAGCAGTACCTATCTATTTGCACTTTTTTGGTGTGCTTTCGAACTGCTAAGTTGGCAGGAGTTGGGACCGAGCAACGGGAGCTCACCCCATCGCGGGGATTCGAACCACCGACCTTCTGATTGGCAAGCCCAAGAGGCCTCAGTGGTTTAGACCACAGCGTCACCCACATCCCATTCTTATTATTAAGTCACAGCAAATATCTGTTAGCTGTATAATCCAATCTTAGCCACATTTACTTGGAACTAGGACCCACTTAGATCAGAGGGACTTGCTTAGTTCCAGGTAAGTGTGCTTTGGAAGCCACCTGTTTGAAATTTTGAAAGAACTTGGACTGGAGCATGTAATAGCACTGTGTTCTCCTCTTGCACAGAAACATATTGCCAAAGTTTATATACATATAGTACATGCATTAGTCATATTTACTGTGTATATTGTGAAGCGATTAACAATTTTTCAAGGAATTAGCAGCTGTCAACACTAAGCACATTTAGTGAATGTGGAATGCACTGTCACATAATAAACAAGAAAAAGACATTCACTTACAGGCCTTTAAAAATATCTCTTATGCAATGCAGGATCAAGTAAATAGTTTTCTTAGATTATGAATGTTCTTAAAAATTCACATTTTTACTTTGGGTAAATCTGCAGACACAAATATATATCTGGGATACTTTGAAACAAGTCATAAGATACATACAATGCACATTTAAAATGCAACCGCACAGTACACAGCTAGCTATGCTTCCACAGAGATCCCCAGTAGCAAAGCCATCAAGCAGAACATTGTTGATTCAAATATAACAGCCACATGTGCAGATTTCAACAGATTTATAATAGATAGCTTTAATTTATTTAAACTGTGTGCAAATGGAATGTAGCATAGACCCATGGGGTTTATTAAAGAGACCTAATGTTCCTTCTATAGCTCCCTGAAGGTGCAACAAACTTTGCCCACCATGATTGTGAAAGAAGTCAACTCTATGTGCACCATTGGTAACGAGAGCCAGGAAACCAGTACTGGTTATTTATAAGGGAAATTCATAAAATGCTGTGACATATGAAAGCTGGATCACCACCTGACCATAAGGCAGTGTTAGAGCATATATGATCACTTACTTTCTTTTCTCCTGCCCTTCTGGAAGCCCTTTCCCCATGTCTTCACACCTTGTTGGCAATTTTGGGGTAAGCAGGATGGAATAAGAAGGCAGCATGGATTCCCTATTCTCTTAGCTTGCCTTTCTCTGCATGCTTCAGAAAGGCCAGCCATCTAAAGCTCAGATGGGACAAGGGGATATTTATGAACTTATGTGAAATATATTCTATGTGTATGATTCCATGGCAAACTTGTAAGCAATGTAATTAAGTAACTTTGCAACTTTTGCTATTGCTTGGTGGAATTTCCTGCATTGTTAGGTATTTCTTGGATTATTAGTGCAGTTGTGGCAGCAGGTATTGTCATATTTGATAATCATTCCAGGTTGCCAAACCTCATGTGCAACCTCACTGATTCAGGCTACTGCTCATTTTTTATTTTTTATTTGCCTGCCCCCCAATCCCAGCCCCACCCTGCAGCCTCCAGCAAGCAATACACCACCAATTCCTTCCAACCCTGGGCAAACTGCTCTCCAAGACTAGGGAAATGGAAATGACATATACTGAGCCAGCCTAAAACATTTTCATGCCTGAGTAAAGGAGGGACAATGTCACCTACTGCTATTCCATGTACAGAAGTCTACTGGGCTGGCAATTGAAACTGAGTGTCAGGGTAGCATCTTCCACTGCACCAGAAGGCAGGGCACTAGCATAGAGGGCACAGCATAGGCACATATAGCTTAGTCCTCCAAGACCTTGTCACCATTTCCTGTTCCCCAGGATTTGCTGCCCGAAATTACTGCCTCACTCTGCCTAATGGCAAAGCCAGCGCTGGATACATGCTGTCTCATTGCTGGACTACCACCAGACACCTGAACAAAGCATTTGTGGGCATTTAGGCAGCTGGGAAACAATGTCTAGAGAGGGATGCAAGATAAATATTAAGACACTGCTTTCCCTCTTTATCTATGTCAAAAGATTCTTTCCTAACTCTATCATCAGGCCTAGTGTCAAATGGCTTATATGTTCAATTGCTACCCTTATTGTGGTCTTTGGTTTCTTTGGGTTGCAGGATTCAAAACCTTTGTGGGAACTTAGCAACAACAAAATGAAAGCTTTATCAGTGCAGAGGACATGTCTCTTATAAAAATGTTACAAATCTAAGAGGAACTGCAAATTTCCATTTAGCCCAAATTTTTCTATCATCTGTATTAGGCAACATTTTTTCTTTATATGAATTTCATTTGCATTTTTTTAAAATAAATGCACAAAAATACTATTATAGTCGTTATCAAATGTTTGACTTGTTTATTCACAGTTATTAGGTATACATTCCTGGGTAGCAGCACATATATTCTGTACGCACACAGTGAAATGATGATGGATATAAGCTGCCACTCACAAACTATAACAGACAGATCACATGGACTTAAACTAGCATAGCCCATTAACTGAAATACAAGCAATCCAATATATTTGTGGTTTGGGCTCTCTATATAAAGATTCTGCTGTGTTTATATACTTCTACACTACAGATACAATAGCTTTGATCTGTCTAGCAAAATCTGACTATAGCCTCCAATTCACCCTGCTGCAAATAAAAAAGAACAATATTTACTTTTATTTACTATGTAACTATGTATAAACTATGGATTTCAGAAAGAAACAGGAGAGGAGAAAACAAGACTGCTGAGGGAGACAGAGGGAATCTTAGCTTCTCGGCTCCAAGTCTCCTGTTC
The DNA here is from genome assembly GCF_027172205.1 of Podarcis raffonei. Classification (NCBI taxonomy): domain Eukaryota; kingdom Metazoa; phylum Chordata; class Lepidosauria; order Squamata; family Lacertidae; genus Podarcis; species Podarcis raffonei. The sequence goes on along the minus strand of NC_070615.1, from coordinate 36,461,173 downwards.
TTAAACACCTCGCTTTCGGCTGCTGAGGTTGCATCAGCTCCTGAGGTAGTATTTATAACTGTTTTTAAAACCTGATATTCCATTTCCAGTTGCTCTGTGGGGGTGAATTGAATCTGCAGGGCCCCCAGCCAAGCAGCTGCTGCCAGCATGATCCCTCTTCCCTCCACATCCTGCTCAGAAAAGCCTTCCTACCGTCAACCTGGTGCCATAGCTTACTGGCATGGTCTCTTTAATTAGCTGACCAGGGCCCTCATTAAAGAAATAGCTGGTTAAAGTCTGGATGGGGCCAAGGGGAGGATCTGTGCTATTAAGCAAATCATTTGTATGTCAAGGCAAGCTCCCTTCTTCCTTCCCTTTGGACTGTTCTCACCAAGAACTAGAGGATATGTAAAGATTTTTAAAGAATTGTCATCTTGGCTTTTTATTTGTTTATAAAAATAGTTATATATCTCCATTCACACAAAAAATCAGAGTGGTTTACAACAATTACAAATAAAACCGTGCAATAAAAAATAACAAACTAAAATCGGAAATCAGCCAACTATTGTGGAAAGATGTATTCTTAATTACCTGCATAAGCCTGACGGAACAGAAAAGTTTTCAGCAGGAGTTAAAAAGTTAAAGCAGAAAATACCTGCTAAATCTCTATTGGCAGAGAATTCCACAATACTGGGCCGATGACACTAAAGGCTTCGTTTCTTGTTATTGTCAAATGTGTGTACCACCAATTCAGGGAACGACCAACAATCCTCTTGCAGATGATCCCAGTAATCAAGATGGGATAGAAGTATGCAGGGCAAGAAAGAGATGTAGGTTCTTTCACAGAACCTATTGCAAACCCTGCTCCTCAGTGACATGAACCAGAATTTCTCCCAGTGTACAAATGAATTTCTACATGAATGGTTTGTGATACTGGTATATCTGTCTGTAGTTTGCATAGGTTTTCATGCTGGGTGGGGCATGTTCACAGACAAGTGAGATGTGTTCCCATTCAAGAGGGAGAGTAGCTGAGCTGTGGACTCACACCTCACAGTCAATGCTCAAACAGAAGGCAGGCAGAATGGACTCTGTACATGAGAAGCTCGAAAGAAGGGGTCCTTTGCTTGCTGTTGTGCCATAACTACTCTCCTATTGAGGAGCTCTATATGGTTCCTGAAGGCGATTTTTTAAAAATTCCCTTCACTCTGTGTTATAAATACAAAATGACCTGGTGAAAAGGGACAGCATTACAAGCAACAGCATCAATCACACACCTATTAAATCTACAAAGCAACTTGTCAAAATAACTGCAATTCATAAACTTTGACACCACAGGCAGTTCAGAAACAGGACATTGGATGCTTTACCAGAGTATAAATCCTCCCAACAGCAACCCACTGCTATCTCTGTGGCCACCCTCAGATTGTTACCCAGCCATCTCCAAAAATCAAATATACTGAAGGATTTTTAATGAAGATATTTATTCATTGGCAGCACATACTTATTTACTTTTCTGCAAAAGTAAGAATAGGAACTTAACAATTAAAATTACTTCATTTTTCCTCTATCATGCAAAATACCAGTTTCATAAAATGACATTTTTATTCACCGTGTCTCTGCACCATCATTACATTTTCACTTATTTAAATAACCAATGAAATCTAAGACACGGCTTTTAAAGTGATGCAGCTAGAGATTTATTTACATCAGCATTCCTCAACCTGAGGTCCTCCAGATGTTTTGGGCTACAGTTCCCATCATCTCTGACGATGGACCATGCTTGCCAGGGATGATGGGAGCAGTAATCCAACAACACACAGAGGGCATCATACTGGCTACCCCTTTTTCATGTTTTCATTTATAAGTCTGTCCTGCACCATTTCCTCATTAATCTGCCATTTGTTTTGAAATATGTTTTTGAATGTAGTTCCTATCAAAGTATACATTTTAAAATACATTTTCATGAATATTTTTTTGAGCCAGGAACCCCTTTTCAACATTCAGAAGAGTATGAAATACAATGAATAGCTATGTTCCATTTCACACCTGGGTGGTATGGTTCAGGTCAGTTTGCACTGGAATTCACAAAGATCAAGTGTCCCTCAATGCAAGTTCCCTCCTATTTTGTAGAGGTACTGACCATAGAATCACAATATTTCTACTTACTACACACACTGCTGAATATACACCTCTTTACCCCGGCTTTTGACACCTGAGAAGTTTATTTTTAGGAGTCACTTTATTTCTGTTATTGTAAATGGTTTAAAACTCTTTCCAACATTGTGTTTTGATTGTTGTAACCCATCCATGGACCTTGGGCTGCAGGGCAGTTAAATGATAATGATAATGAGGCTAACAGAGAATGGCATATGGAAATTTTGACTCAGGCCTTCAGTAATAGAAAATGTGACAATATTCAATACACAACATCTCTGCACACATTAGAAAGACAGAAGCCAGGCTATAATCAGTTAACTTTGCAAGGATGGAAGAAGATACTGATAGATTTCACTAAGGAACTTTACACTAGACATTTTACAGTGAAAGTACTTCCTCTTCTGAGTTTTCACTGGCATCTGTTCAAATAACTTTGTGGAATATTTTGGGCAGAAAAAGTGGGTTTGAAATTTCTCTTATCTTTTCCTGAGCACCTGCCCCAATTCTCACCTAATATCACAGGATGATGACAGTAAATATCCTTGGGATGGAATTAGATGACAAGTCTTGAATGTCAGTGATAGGAAATCTCTACTTCCAGCCCACATCCACCACAGGACATGAACTTGCTAGAGCCAAGACATAAACTGTTAAGAGCCCAGTTGGGGGAGAGGAAGGCCACATAACTTGTGAGATAATGATACTATAGGTAACTCTTTTCTCATAGGATCCCAACCACACTACCCATATTATGTTTTTATTGAACTGAATTCATTTTTTGTTTGATTGCAGCTGGATCTATGCAAAATGAGATAGTGTTTTCATCTACATCTGTTCAGGATGGTGTACAATAATCACATTTGTTCCTTACGTTCTTGCATTTACAAGTGACCACTGTAATATTTCATTACTTTGATTTCACATTCAGACATTAGAACTTCTTCACTGTAGAATCAGATTGGATATTCACTTGATAGTCTCAAATTTAGCTTTTATATCATCTTTTACAATTAGTTTTTTGGTGCAAATAATAGAGACCTCTATGCTTGGAAATAGGATGCAACAAACTCATTAACACCATCATCTCAATTTAATTGACTATGTGGCTTATGAGGCACATCTGTCCCACAAGGCATTAGTATTTGACAAAGGTTTGATTCAAATTACATGACAATGCCATATAAAAAGTTATCTATGATGCTAGCACCATATCTGAGCCCTACACATACAGCATTAGCATGCCAGGAATCCATAGCCTGCATGCATACCAAGCTGGCAAACCAGATTCCATATGTAGAAACCAGCTACCTGACAGGAAAAGCAGGAGTTTAGCAAAACTTCCAGTTACTGAGAAAATAAAAGATTGAAGGGGCGTGTGGTTTGCTTTTGAGCAAAATGGTAGTATAGTGCCAAATCTTCCAAACTCACAGGGAATAAATATTGATTGATGACCTGCTGAGCATAAGCAGGTTCCTAACCAACAAGATCACATAGGGGATGCAGCAATGGAAACAGGCAACAATCCCTAAAAATCAGTGAAAATTCCTCCATAAGCCCCAGATCGTCTGACTTCTTTGACCAAGATAGCAACATCAGCAGTGTGTGGAAGCCCAAAAGTCAAGGGCAGGAAGTCAACAAGAGCACTGACAGAGAATTGGGCATCCCTAACATAAGCTGGTAGCATGATGCAATGCACAGCAAATACATGCTTCTCATGATGCAGAATTCACCTCAAATTTTATGGAGCAGCATAGGTCCTTTATAAAACAGTCCAGATAGGCCTACAGTCACTCCAGGACAACTTTAGCGTAAGTCCATTATTCTCTTACCAACAAAGACACCGCATAAACAACCTGCTAAGAATATATATAGCATTTCTGTAGATAGCTTCAGTGTTAATCTGACTTTGACTCCTACTTGTAGCACACAAGAAATGCAGAAACATATAATACAAGAGAAACTGCTGGAAACTCCCAAGAATAATGAAATAGTCAATAGATAGAGAACCTGAAGATAGAGAAATTGACTAATTACTGAACCTAGAATAAGTTATTCATTTTTGTACTAAAACTTTATTTACCTTGTATTTAGGAAGAGGACAGGAGATTATTACAAATCTGAAAAATACTCCCCCCCCCTTCAAAAAAAAGTGTGTTCAAATATTACAAATGAATCAAACTGCTTTGGCCTGAATATTTTACTGGGGAAAAGGAGGTAAAGGCAAAAATCTGGTTCTACAACTCTCTAGCACTTGAGGCCTCTTCCATGCGGTGCCACTATTCATCCATGTGGTGATCACCAGCAGGTGACGACAGCTTAGAAATGTGCATGCAACAGGGTTACAGGGAGAAACGGTGGAAGGAGCAAGAGAGCTTTCAACACTCTGGAGGCACCAATGTGTGACAAATCATCTTGACTTTCAAGAAGACCAGCAGAAACACTGCACCCCTGCTGGAAGACAAGAGATGAAACCCACAACTCAATTTTTCCTAGCACTCACACTGCGTTCCCAAAGCTGGCTAAGCTGGGCACAAGGCTCTGGCAGGGTCCTGGACCCTCCTATCTCACTCCCAAAGTTGGGAAATTGCTAACTAGGCTTTGGGAAGGTGGAGGGAAGACTCTAGGACCCTGTCAGAGCCCACACACCTCCTTCCCAAAGGCCAGCACCTCGCTTACCCAGCTTTGGGAAGACAGCACAAGGGCTGGGAAGGGGGCATCTAATGTTGCCAAGGGCTGCCAAAAAAGGCATAGGAGGCCGTGTGTGGCCCTCAGACCGTGCGTTGGACCACCCTGTTCTATGACATTAGAGGCAGGGTCCCTGTTGTGACCCTGTTGGAGAAACAGTAACAAGTATTCAACCCCACACCACTACACCTCTGCTCCCATCACAACTACCTATTCCAAGAGATGTCAACTTATAGGGGAAGAGATGGCAATTACAGCCTCAATATTGCACAGTCATGCTCCATCATGAATCCTACTGCAAACTGCTTAATGCTGGGCATATAAGCTACTTAAGTGTACAGTGGCCACGCATGACTAAAACTACTCTACCCACTCCAACTGCACTGAGGTCAAGACACAGTGATGAAGGGCTCCAAGCAAAACTATTATGGGCAACTACCGTATTTTTTGCACCATAACACTCACTTTTTTCCTCCTAAAAAATAAGGGGAAATGTCTGTGCGTGTTATGGAGGGAATGCCTACGGGTGGCATGCCTACAGATTTTCCTCCTCTAAAAACTACGTGTGTGTTATGGTCGGGTGTGTGTTATAGAGCGAAAAATACGGTATATGATGTCCAATTCCTTTAGCCATGCAGATTGGGAGCTTAAACCACTCAAAGCAGCCAAAACTAAAGAGATTTCTCATCACATTATCATCCACCAAATTTTAAGAAGTGATGAGGGAGAAATGGAAATACCAGGTCTCATAGGGAAAGAACTAGCTTTTTACATTTGGCCGACTGAATCAGAAGGGTATTTTGCTCTCAGCTGATATAGTAGAAGGAAAGGAGGATTTAGAATAGGAGACACAAACACGCCTGCACTCTGCTTAAAGGAGATAACGTGAATTTCCTGCAGCATGAGGCTGAAAGGCCAAGCAGTCCAATGTGAGAATGTCAGAACAAAAACAGAGCAGAGCAGCTGCTAAAGTCACAAATCTAAAACCTCCAGATTTAAGAGGACTGCCCACAGAATTAGCACAGAGCTAGTACAATTACAGGCAGCATTGGCAGGCAAACAAAGTGAATTAACAGGCCATTGTTACCAGCAAAACCCTTCCACATTTGGCAACTGTGTTTAGTTGTGTCCGAATAGAGAGAGGGCTAAATATACAAAACCCTGCAGGCAATATAGGCTACTAACAGGACAAGAAGAACAGGTAGGGGGTGGGTATGAATGTCTTATATATGTTTGTTTGTTTGTTTGTTTGTGCGTGCGTGCGTGCAAGCGAGCGCAAGCGTGTGCTACAGGCCAACAACAGGAGAGGCCTATTCCCTCTGTGCACATGCACACATGCAACCAAAATAAATAAATAAATATTTCAATCATTGAATACTGTAAAAATTAAATTGGCACTTGGAAGCATTCTCTTCACTTAACCCAAGAATGTAATAACTGCCTTGATGCATAATGAATGGGCAGAGTGGACAGGTGAGGGGAGAGGCATTGGAGTTGAGTTTCTACTTCTTGAGTATTTTGGAAAATTAATGCCTTTTCTTTTAATGCTCAGTTCAAGCAACAGAAAGCACAGGCCCCTGCAAAGTTGACCCTGCCCCTGGATCTGGGATCTCAGACTTCAACAAGGAGCTTGAATTTGCAGCTGTGGCACCTCATCAACTTCACATTCAGTAAAGCTTCAAGTGTATGTGACAGTGTATGTGCCTGGTCACCACCCAGCTAGCACTTCTAAGTCTGGGTTCTGCTCCTTTAAACTTCTGCCAGCTCTCAGTTAAGGGCTTATACACACTTACCTTTTGCCCCATGCTTTCTAGGCACAGGTCTGTGTTTTAAAGCTCAGTATCTGAGCACTCTCCCCTCTTTCCCCAGGAAAACCTGCTCTTTAGTGCTAAATTGGATTGCTGTTTGCTCTGGTTCAGTGGTAAATAGCGGGTTTTCACGGGGGGGGGCGGGCGCTCAGACACAATGGTTTGAAGTGTGAGCCTGTGCCCAGAAATGCAGCAAAAAAGGAAATCTGGATGAGCCCAAAGTGATAGGCCTTGAACCCTCAAACAGTGTGCCTTCCCTAGAACCTTCTTCCAGAAGTTGTCCCCACTCCTACATAGTGTGTACTGTTCAAGGTTGGTGCCTTGCAAACCTCATCCAGCATCCTTCAGGATCACAACCTGACCAGTATCCTAGAATATATAAAAGACAGAGCAAATTCACTGTTCATATATCACAAACTCCAGCTGTCCCACTTAGTAGTCTTTTGTGTACCACAGTAAAAGGCCATAAAAACTTTCACTGTTACTTACAGGGAAGGTGCTCCAAACCCTTAACACTTTCACACAAAAACTAATTAGCTCATAAGAAAAATTCCAAAATCCGTATTAGGTCAACAGCTGTATTAGGCCAACCAAAATATTACAAATAGCATGTAAGCTTCTGGGTTCTCCAGAACCTTTCATCAAATAAGATGATAAAAAGACCTGGGGGCTGGGAGAGAAGAATACAGTATTTGGCTGATGTTACAACCATGAAGTCTGCATCTGCCCATAGACCTAAGATGGAATGGTTGGGGTGGTGTAAGCAACAATTCACATGGCACTTTTTAAGGACCTATGCAGGTATCAGGCCTACTTGGAACAAGAGGCATAACTATGGCTAAAACCATGAAAACTGGCTGTTACTCAGTTCCTCCCCATCCTTCAGAGCAGCATACAGGTTGCTCAGCAGGTAGAAAACAGGAATCAATAGAAACTAGGGAGTCCTTATATTAGCAAAGACATAAGTCAATTATAGGTGGCGTGCTAGAAAAAATTCAATAGAAACCAAATTGGATAACTTTACCTAGCAGTCAGCTTTTCAACAGTTGGATCCTTAGAAATTATTGCTTTTAACATCAATATCTTTGGTATTTCGTCCCAATAGCTTCTGGCTGTGAAGTCATTTATAAGGCAAGCTAAGAACTTCATATTTAGACAGTCCTTTGAAAACTAGGTGCAGACAATCTTACAAATGGACTGCTCTCAGAGAAATTTGTATTTTAATGCTGGTTCTAAATGTGTTTCATTATATTAAACTACTGTTTTTAACTTGTTTGTTTTTATTTATAGTTTTAAAAAACATTGTAAGCTGCCTTGAATCTCAATGGGATAAAAATACATTAATTTAAGAATAGTAATTATATATATATATATATATATATATATATATATATATATATGTATGTATTAATATTTTATGTCACTTGAAGATGCGAGTATATCCTCTTGATGAACCTTCCTTACAACTGAAATTCTGCTTGATTCAGTGTGTCCCTGTCTGGTGGGAATACGTGCATATAGCAACTAGGGAGTATGGGTGTGGTAACATATAGATAGAATTTCATGCAAGAAAGTACAGGTGCAGAAGGCCACCACCTGATCTTGCTTATGAACAAGAATGCGTGCAAAGTAAAGACATACTGGATTCTAGCCAGGAGTATTTATTTTGTTTGGACTTACTAGATGCTGATGAACAGAATACACTATCAGAGGGTGTAGAGGCCCAGCATGATGGCACATGGCAGTGGAGGGCGAGAGTGGAAAAGGGATGGGAAAGGGTATGAACATGCTTGTTTTGGTTGTAGTTTGAGGCTTGTCTTGTTGATTCAGATTTTTAGCCTGTGGTCTCCTGAACAAACCACAGACTCATTCCTCCCTCATTCCTCAATTTTCATTAACCCCCAGTCTTTTTTTTAAGCTATGGAGAGCAATGACACATGGCAGCTCAGAGCAAAACAGCCAGTACAGCTTTCCATAAGACTGTGGTGAATTAAAACAACATTTTACCAAGAACACCACACACCACCTGTCCCTTCCCATCTCTAGCTCCACATGCTACAATAATATAGAAGAGCTTAGCAAAGACGACACATGGCTATATGTATCCACAGCTGAACCTCCTATCCAAAGATCAGGCTGCGGGTCACTTAGGAATTTAGATACCTACATTGACTGATTAACTGCCAAACGACAGAGAAGATCACAACACAACTGAGCAGTACATAACTGAGCACTATCAACTTGCACAAATGCAGGAGAAAGAATGTTCCTTTCCCTATGTGATGGGGGCGTCCTGTGAAAATCCCAAAGCTTATGGGGTTACTCTCAAAGCAGCCACGTTTCTCACACCTTCAAAGTGCAAATTTTAACTCCAGATACATCCATGTTGCTGAATAGTGCTTTGCACTACTCTCTCTCTCTCTCTCTCTATATATATATATAAACATAACATTTCTATGCCACCTCTCCACCTTCCATTTTACCCTCAAAACAATCCTTTGAGATACATTAGATTGAGAGATGGTGAATGGCCCAAGGTTACCTAAGTGAGCTTCACAGCTAGGCAGGGACACTCAAACTACTACAGCACCCTGGCTCTCACCTGCATGTGCATTGCTGGGTCACTAACTCACCAAACTTTAGTAACTGCAAGCCTCAGTATAACTAAAGCAGAAATGAAAGGACGCTGCAATGTCCAAGTAAACAATTCCCAACATCCTCAAGTAAGTAAAGCACATGAATCAGCACAGCTGTGTTGGCAAACATGAGTCAACAAAGATTTGTGATGAAGATTAGGTGTCCAGGTTGAAAACAATGTCTCACATGAGGCCATTAGAAAACCTATTTCGGACACAAGAACAAATGAGCAAGGACAGCTTCAGTTGCCAGAAGACAAATGAATCATTACATTGCTGTACTGTCTTCAATGCAGTAGTGCAGACAATAAAGACAAATATTTCAAAGCAAGCACAGAAGTGGTGGAAGAGAGTGGAAGAAAATGCTGAGCGGAATTGTGCACAATAGCATCTTCCTTTAGAAATAAAGAGTCTCTCAGAGAGAAAGAGAGAGAGAGAGAGAGAGAGAGAGAGGAGAGAGGAGAGAGACTGGCCCATCAAAGAGGCCAGTGTGTGTTGCTTTTCATTTTTAAGCCAATAACAAGATATTACAGCAAGCTGCCTGTAATAACAGGCTTGAAGTAGAGCGTGCAGCAAGAAGAAGCACCGCCTTGAAAGCAGTGCAGAAAAATGACCCTGTAGCTCACACGTTTTTATTTTCTGAGAAAACTTTGGAGTTGAAAGGTGGTCTCAAAGGTTGGCATGTTTAAAATAACAGCTTGGAGGAGCTGCAAGGAGGGGTGGGTGGGTGGGTGTCAAGGAATAGGACACTGCTCCTACGTGTAAATGAGAGTCTGTATTGCTCCTACCCATGCAGACATCGTGGGGGACATTACAGTGAGGTGGGGGGAGTGCCTTTGTTGACATCTCCCCCCTTTCTCTTGCCTCCTTTCCCCCACCCCTGAAAACTTCTGGGTGGGCTGCTGGTTTAAACTGAGTCCCTGTGTTTGAGACAAAGTTCAGTCCCATGCTGGGTGAGGGCAAAGGGATCTCCATAATTTACTGAAATTGCAACAGGCATTTGGAAGAGAGGAGTTGGCAGACAAATTCTGGGTATATTACCAAGACTGAAAAGGGGGTTGGGGTTGGGGGGAGAGATCACCAGCATGGAGGTGATGTTTGTAGAGGCCAAATCCAACTAGAATAAATTTATCCTTTTCTCCTCATGGCTCACATACAGTATACCTAAATATATACTTTACAGAAAGTGTGGACTGATTTATTTTTGTTATTGTTGGTCTAAAATTATACCCAGCTGAAATGTCACTAGTGAGTTATTGGACCTCAAGGGTCACTCACAACCGTATCAAAGATAAGTCATAAAATAAACATTAAAAGGGCCAGAGGTAGAGGTTAACATTAGAGGAGCCAGTTGCCAAGCACAGCAGTCCAACAAGCAGTAGCCAACCTGTCAAGTGACTTCATAGGATTTTACAGGCAAGAAGCTCATCTTTATCCCTGCCAGATAAATCATCACCCAATCAAATCATCAGTCAGTCAAATCCAGAAATTCCTCTGAAAGGAAGAGGCAATCAAGGTCTAAATTTGTTAGTCCACCCCCTGAAGGTAAGGGCTACTTCTCTGTCCTGATCCTAGCAAGAGCTGCAAGAGCTGACACGTGGAGCACAAGGCTATCATTTTCCCAAAACATCTTCAAGCAGCTTTTAGATCCAGAACAAGAAGACTCTTACTGACCTATCTCATTAATCAACGTGGATGCAAAATAATTCATGAACCTCTCTCATACTGACCCCCAAATATACAAGGTTATGAGGAAAGGACCCGGATAGTAACCTTTGAGAGAAGGGCGAAGGGATGTTGCTCAGTGTTTGTCAGGGACTGGGCAGAGGAGGAATGGTGGAGACCACCTCTCCAACCTGACACTTGCAGAGAAGAAGAAGACAGTTCAGAATTATAACAGGGGTTTGAGGGAAGTCACAACTCAGAGGAAGATGAGGGGGAAAGTTGGTAAATAATGGGAGAGGAGGAGGAAGCAGAGCCAGAGCAGCCGGCTGACACATTATCACTAGAAAACATTCCAGACCCACCATCTCTCAGAATCCGGCGAGCCTTAAAAGTAGGAGAGCAAAGAGCTTGGAGACAGATGGCCCTAAGTGGCAACCATAAAGCGGGGAGGGTGCTGTTGACGAATGAGGAAGTGGGTGAAAAGGAGAGTGGAGATTTACTTGGGACAATGCCATTATTCCAAGAGGCTGCATTCTCAAGCCTCTCTCTGTAAATATTGAATAAAAAGCAGATGATAAGGACTTCTCCTTGTCCTATCCATTTCTGGCAACCTGCCATGGGGGGTTGGTTCCTCTGCTGCCTGACAGTATTAGAGCAACTGCTTTGTATGCAGAAGGTCTCAGGTTCAATCCCCATTGGCATCTCTAGGTAGAGTTGGGAATGTCCCCTCTTCTTAAATCCCAGAGAGCTGCTACCAGTCAGCATCAGCAGTAATGACCTAGATCAGGGGTCAGCAACCTTTTTCAGCCATGGGCCAGTCCACTGTCCCTCAGACCATGTGGTGGGCCGGACTATTTTTTTTTTGGGGGGGGGAATGAATGAATTCCTATGCCCCACAAATAATCCAGAGATGCATTTTAAATAAAAGCACAAATTCTACTCATGTAAAAACATGCTGGTTCCCGGACCATCTGCGGGACGGATTGAGAAGGCAATTGGGCCACATCCGGCCCCCAGGCCTTAGGTTGCCTACTCCTGACCTAGATGGACCAACAGCCTGACTCAGTATAAGGCAGCTTTCTATGTATCCTACTTCCTCTGGCATTCTGGGTTCTACATTTTAATCAGTTATCATTTTCTTCACTTTGCTGTAATTATCTTTCCAAAGTACAGAGGCCGAAGCAATAGTGTAGCTACTCTCAGGGTTTATTTTTAGGCCAATGGATATTATGCAAAATAATTTAACCTACCTACAATAATATTCAGTCAGGCACCAATGCAGGAAACATAATTCTGATTGCAGCAACTCCTATTTTTGTGGTGGCTGCAAGTGCACACCAAACTGAATATAAAGCAGATTACAAAATAATAATCTAACTGGGTGGCATTGACAGAGTGCTGTTTTTAAAGCATCTTAAGTGGTTGCATCTTTACTTGGCAGATTTTGCAAACAGGAACTTTGCTCCTGTCTTAGGTTCTGGTGGAAAGAGGATACAACTTCCCACTATAAGATCTAATAGCAGGATCAAACATTCAAGGAACTAATAACATATATTTTCAAAATTAAACTATTTGTACCAACTTTTATGCCCAAGTGAAAACTCACACATACAATATTTGCAGTACCTTCTATATACATGTGTAGTGCACATTTAAGGTAACTAGAGACATGTAGCCTTTTTTATTGTAAGCTTAGAGACAGGGACTGCCTGGTTTGTTATTGATCTTATGTAAGCAGCTTTGGGAGCCATTTCAGCTGAAGAGCAAGGTAAAAATCAGTAATCAGTCAACTGAAATAAAACTAAGAGGGATAGGTCAGAAGAGCTATATCAAACAAGATTTTTATTGTTGTGTATGTGAGACAAAATGTGCTCCAACAATATGCCCCTTAGACAGCCATGAAGTTTTCATTCTAGTGATATATCACTCTACACTGCTGCAGTGAGTCACAGAGGTCAACATATCTTTCGTTTTTCCACTTGAAATCAACACATTTTGCAGCATTGAAGCCTGTCTATCATAATACATCTTTCCCGTTTGCCTTGCTTTAATAGCAGACCACATGAAATCTACAAACTTTTGAATATCCAAGCATGGCAGTTTTCAACCCCAAATTAACACAAATTTCATTAAATTCTGTAAACAAAGCTCTTTCATTGAAAAGGAGCACTGTCCAGCACAGCTGCAAGAGGCTTAAGGCTTTCCTTTCGAATTGTATACAATAAATATTGTGCAACTCCGGACGTTAAAAGAGTGGCCAATGAAGTCTTGGAACAAAAGGCTGTAAAAAGAGCCTGCTGGATCATACCCTTCCTGTGGTTTCCAGTAACTGGTATTCAGAAGTGATACTGCCTCCAACATGGAGGCAGAACATAGTCATCATGGCTAGTAGCCACTGATAGCCTTATCCTCCATGAATTTCTACTATCCTCTTTTAAAGCCATCCAAGTTGGTGGCCATCACTGCTCCTCTGGGAGCAAGTTCCATAGTATAACTATGCAATGCATTATGTATTTTCTTTTATCTGTCCTTACACAGAACTCATACAAAACAAATGGGCAATGTTAAAAAATAGCTTTACGTAGGTCCTTTGCCTTCCTCCACAAGCATCTTGGCAAACTAAACATGCCCACACGTGTGGCCTCACAGATACCATATGGACATAGTCTATGGAGATGAGTGCACACTATGATGCACTTTATACAACATGGGATGGTACTGAGCTAGTGTGTTCCTTTTTGTCATAAGAACTTCAAATCATTGCCTCTCCGAAGTTTGAAATGAGTTCCAGTGTGTCATATAAAGGTTCAGAAATTTATTCAGCCATACCTTCAGGAAACATGATTCTTTCACCACATGTGGCACTTTGTAGTAGCATAATCACTCCCTTCACCCCATCATATCCATATAGCTTCTATGCAACAACGCTAATACAGTGGTACCTCGGTTACAGAGGCTTCAGGTTACAGAGGCTTCAGGTTACAGACTCCCCTAACCCAGAAATAGTACCTCAGGTTAAGAACTTTGCTTCAGGATGAGAACAGAAATCATGCAGCGGCAGCGGTGGGCCCCATTAGCTAAAGTGGTGCTTCAGGTTAAGAACAGTTTCAGGTTAAGAACGGACCTCCAGAATGAATTAAGTTCTTAACCCGAGGTACCACTGTAACTATAGACAACTGTTGTGTATGATAAAATTAAACAATAACAGAAATGAATAGTCAGCTCTGAATGATGTTTTTTTAAAATAATAATAATAATATTTCCAAAGCCATTACCACCATAGTAGATTGACTTACACTGGGATATCTGACTCAGGATTATCTGATGAATTTGCTGGAACAGTGATTGGCATCCTGAGGGAAATGTCACAAGCAGTCATGGATTGCCCTGACCTCTAAAAGGCTGCAGCCAAAGGGAGAGGAGGCCCTGAGCCACTCATAGAATCATAGAATCATAGAATCATAGAGTTGGAAGAGACCACAAGGGCCATCGAGTCCACTCCTTCTGGGGCTGCATGGAAGAGGAGGCAAAGCAGCTCAGGTTGACCAAAAACATTACAAACAGTTTTCAAGGACTCAAAAGTCTGCTAGTTTCTAGAAAAACCAACTGTTAACTTACGGCACTTATTGATATTACTCTCTACTATAAAATCATAGGATCCTGAAGGATTCAGATGTGTTTGTTTTAAAGTTTTCTCCTCCTATGACCATATAAACACCTTAAGAAATCCTCTTTCCAAAGCCAAATCTTTTAAGCACCTTTTGATCTTCATCTCTCCTGTCTCAATCTAACACACACAAACTGAAGAGATTTTTTGAGTTTCATATATGGAAGGAAAAAATAAGACGGCAACTTTTTTTAAACTCGTAGATTATCTTTAAAGGATTTTTCTAAACTGCTTTTATTGGTCCCAGATGGAAAACTCCCATTAGAAAACAAAGATCTATAACAGTTTTCAAAGCTGTATCACGTAATTAATGTCACATTTATCTATTCAGCAGCAGAGATAAAAAGAAGCAATTTATCCATGTCCTCATTATTTTTATTCTCCTTTAAACCCAGCATTTAAAATGCAGAGATGAGGATGTGAAAACCGGGAAATGTTTTGACTTTCCTTTACCCCACACCACGAAAACATTGTAAGTCCCCACCCCCACGGCCACCTTCTTCCACTGATCAGTTCAGTGGTGGGTAGCAGATGGTTAAGTCTCTATTAAGAAACCCCTCTCTTGGCAAAGACTCTATTCTCTCCCACATAGCCCCTCTCTACAAAAAAGTGTAACAAATGCATCCTCCACAGAGAAGAGTTCAGCATCCAGAAATAGCTTTGTCATGAGTTTATGTTGTTTCTGCTACAAGTCTTTAACTGCCAGTTGTGAAGAAAGATTTTAAAAATCTATGTGATCCTTACAGTAGTATGGTTTAAAGTATTTAAATGTATCAGTTTTGAATCATGTTGTATACATCATTGATTTTATGCTGAAAGGAATATGCAGCTGTTTAAACTTTTTTGATTAGCCAGTCATTTTAATTATTATTTCATATTGCTTTTATGATGTTTTAGGTTTTACTGCACTTTTATATATTGTTGTGGACCAACTTGATATTGACCTCTAGAGGGAATTTCTGAAAGACGGTGCTTTGTCCTGGATCTTAGGCAAGTCAATAAAAAAATCATATTTTTGTTAGAAGAAAAAGCTCAACAATTTTGGGGGTGTCCTGGTTTTTACTTTTTGAAATATGGCAACCCTAGTTTTACATCCAGTTTTAAGGATTGGCTTTAGCTGTGGCAGTACAAGCAATAATTTATGGTGCCTCTTTTGCAGTTGAGGGTTTAAGAGTGACAAGTGACTCAAATGCATGACATGTTGATGATGGGGTTTACCAGAGAACTGTTAATGGTAGGGCCTAGAAAGCTAAGATGTAGTCCTAGTACATTGGTGAAATGAAGCTGATACTTTTCTCCTTCTACTCCTGGAAAAAATGAGAAACAATGAGATACGTATTGCATCAGGTATTATTATTATTATTATTATTATTATTATTATTATTATTATATAAATAAAGTGCTTGAATAATTAAAAAGTGCTGGAGGAGAGGACTGGAGTGAAAGGCAAGTGGAACCTGGGAGACTTCAGCTTGTACCCTAAGCTTGTGTTTATTCCTCACCACTGCCACCCCAACACTAAACTGTGAAGAGCAGATTTCTCCTCCACAAACAATACAAATAATAGCTGTACTTCTGGGATCTGTTTTCACCACCAAGCATCACCCTTGAGGTGCTTCTAGAGATGTTTTAGTGGTCTCTGATAGTGTCATTCAGTAGCAACATTTTGGTAGCAATATTAATCCTACTCATTCTAAAACATTATATTTATTTGAAGCATTTTATGTGACTCAGCTGAAAAGGCTAGTGAACACACTTACATAAGATCAGTAAAAACAACACAGCCCCCTGCCATAGATTTACAATTTAAATGGTATGACACACTCACACAAAAAAGATTAGAAAAGGAGAAAGCAATGTAGAAAAAAGCTACATGGTGTACCACAGAATCAAAACATGTCATGCATATTTACTCAGAAGTAAGCCTCACTGCATTAAAGGGCTTACACCCAGATAAGTGTCCCATGGATTAGAACCATTCATTTCTTAAATATTATTAATGCATTATACAGCAGTTCATTTTTTTTAGTGGGAGGTAATAACAGAAAATAAAGTCAGATACAAAGCTCTTCAAATCTTATGGCTGTCATAGTTTAAATTTCTGCATTTCGATACATTTCAAATTCCTCTGAAACTTGAAGAAAGGCATCAACTAGGTTTTTCCCCACCCTGCCAATAGACTGCAGGGGTTTTAGTTTCCATACAGATCATCTTGAAAGAAAAAAGTATGCACCAGCAAGGTGCACAGAAACTGCTGCTTACGAGAATCTCCTCCTCTGATTAACTGCAAGAAAGATAAATAACAATCTCTTCCATGCACAGCATGGCACTCCAAAGCAGAGATCACCCACATAGAGGCCACCTTTATACAAAAATAGCTTTGGAACAGAATATTAAAAGGTTAGGACAGCAGGGTCCCATCTAATATAGAAAGGGCATTAAGCCCTAGTCACAAGCTCTAGGCACCTATGTGTCAATGCACAATGGGGTTTGAGATTATACCCAGCCAGCCACTGCATGTGTTTTCTCTGCCCCATCTACATGCTTAAGAATATGTTAAAATAGGACTCTATACACTATCAGCCCTATCCACACAAGTGTTACCCCCCAAAATTGCAAAGACTGCTCATATTGCAACCTGATATTCAATGTGCAAACCTTAAACCGGTGTGAGACCAATTTTTATAATAGTCTCAAACAGGTCCTACAAAGGCAAATACAACTTTAGATGGGGGGGAGGTTCAAATATAATATTGCTCTGAAATATAGACAGGATCATGAGATCTCAGCCTTCTCCCTCGGCCTTCTCCCTCTTGCAGACAAATTATAACCAAAACACACAGGTATAAATCTTGCCGGGCACATTTTATGACTGCTGCAGGTCCAATTGCGACCATATGGAGATCTCTGGAAGCCAGGTTGGTGAATGGCATCTCCATCTGGCCTCTCCAGCTTTCTTAAGCAGAAGAGCTTATTTATGCAACTGTTCTGTAGCCCATCTCTCCCAGCTTTTCCCAAGCTGGTGCCCTCTAGATGTTGCCCTCTAGATGTTCCATCATCCCTGACCATTGGCCATGCTGTTGGGGCTGACAGGAACTGCACATACCCTGAGCAGGAAAGTAGCTACTTCTGGTAAACTTCAGAAACAGGCAGGAAGAGAGAAGTATACAAGATCAATTCTGCATGAGTTTTCAGCTTTGGTACATATTTGGGACCCCCATCATCTCTTTAGTCAATGCTTTTAAATTTTCCTTATCTTCTCCCCGAGACATGCTTGAGCAAAGAAACTCAACTTCCCTGGATATGAGCAGAAGGTGGTTTGGAAGTCCATTACCATTTCTGTCAAGCCACTTCCCAATAACTTTGGATATCCTTTTATATGCATCTTCCAAAGTACTCCATAGTTGCCAATTTTCACATTTGGTCTTGAGCCTTGCAATTTTATATGACTAAATCAAGACCATCTGCTGAAACTATGGGAATTTCAGTATTTATCAGGTTCTTGTTTTTTGTTTTGTTTTTTAAAACTGTTTCCAATCCAACAGACGTGGCTTCATATAATAGCTTGAATGCTTGATTATAACAGAGCTAAAAGACTGAAAACCACAGCATGAAGACCCAAATTAGTGCAATATTTAGAATCAATCCAATTTTTCAGGCAAGGTAACTGGATTTTGACACCTTGCAGTTAGGCAATTCTCCCTCCTTCCCTCTCTCTCATATAAGATCCTGACTCAAACTTTACATAGGATTGTTATTCTGCAATTATGTCCAAGAGTGTGGATGTCCCTGATCCCTTGAAATACAACATTACTCCTTCCCAACAAAGAGAGCACTTGATCTTGTTCTTAAATACTTAGGTATGGGCTCCATCAAGTCTCTGTTCATAAAAGTGTAATGGGAGATAATGCGGCATGCATCTTCTGGATAATACCTGTATCCTACCACAGAACCATCTAAATCCCTTTGGAATCTCTCTGGATGAGAAATGCTTCCTACCAAAGAACTTGCATAGTCTGTCTTTATGCTACGAAAGCCAGTACAGTACTGGTATTCCTTGAAAGAAAGAGCCAGTGGAAATTCTAGCAGCAAGCCTAACAAAATATTTCCTTATCTAGGAAAGCAAAACATGAGACGTCCACTTCACCATCAATGACGCTATCACAAATCTACTGTAATCTAACCAAGCCATCTCTCTGCAAAAAGACAGTTATTAAAGCCAGGGCCATCAGGTCACATAATGTCTGTAAAGTTTGCCCTGCTGTTGTTACTGGAATGTGGATAAATAGAGATATTCATCTCTAGAACCACACCAGTAACAACTGCCAGCAACTCCCCTGTCCCCCACTCCACCAAAAAAAACCCATAACAGTCCTTCACATTTGAAGTCACAACACACTAATCCCCAGACAATCCATTTATCCCTGTATTTGTTGAATGAAGTTATTTATACAAGAGAGTCCAAAGAGATACAAAGAACTCATTTGCAGGGACATCTTGTAGCAACAATCCTTTTATCTCTTTATTTATAGATAGATACTTTATGCAAGGATTAAAAAAACCTAGTTGAGATGCAACGTGTCTTCTGCTCATTCAGTTGCCCTGTTGACAGAAACAGCTACATACAATGTCTCTTAGTGATAAGTAAAATCAAGATATATATACACAAGATTCAACTCCAAGGCCAACATTTTCCAAACTAGATTATGCTTATTTTCCAAACTAGATTATGCTTATTCCTTTTTCCTACATGGCCCATAATGTTCATCATCCAACAGACACCGGGACCTAAAAGCAATTATTCAGATTTTACAGGCAATACCTTATGGTTATACTATTGTCTTGCAATTCTAGCATTATTCTTAATTAGCCCTGACTATTGGAATAACTAGGTTTTTTTATTATGCTGAAGTGTGCAGCCTAATGTGGACCCGATGGAACATACTGTTTGAAAGGGACAATCTTTCTTATTTATTTATTTATTTATTTATTTATTTATTTATTTATTTATTTTCTGAACTTTCATTTTAAAAACTACCAAGGCAAAATAAAACATATAAAAATACTATCAACAAAGATATTCATAAAAATATCCATAAAAGATCAATGCTGATTGGATTTTTAAAAATGGAAAGTCACGTGGTTAAGGCCCAACTAAACAAAAAAAGGGGGGGATCAAAAGAGTCCTAAAGGATTGCTCCTACCGAACCTCTACTGGCATGGTGTTCCACAGGGTGGGGCCTGCCACACTAAAGACTCAGTCCCTGGTGATGGCCAGTCAAACCTAGGGAACCACCAGAAGCAGCTCATCAGAATATCTCAGTGGTTTGGGTAGAGCATGAGGAATCACATGGTCCTTAAGGTACTTTGGACCCAAGCTGTTTAAGGCTTTGTGAATTAACACTAGAAACTTGAACCTGACCTGGTAGCAAACCAGCAACCAGGATAAACAATGTTAGACGTTATAAGCAATCTGTCCCTGTGAACAGTTTGGCCGCCGCATTCTGCACTATTTGAAACATCCTGACCAGATATAAGGGTAGCCCCATAGAAAGAACATAATAGTAATAAAGCCTTGAAGTTACCAATGCATGGAACATTGGGGTCAGGTTGTTGTGGTCTAGGAATAGTCATAGCTTGCATACCAGCTGTTAAAAAACACTCCTAACCACAGAGGTCATGTGCACATCTAGATACAGAGATGGATGGAGTATCCCATTTAACTGCTCCTGCAGAGGGAGTGCCAACCCATCCAGAACAGGCAGTTTATCTACCGTACCTCCCAGGCACAGGAACCACCTGCTCACAAGGCTTCTGTCTTTCCAGGATTCAAGCACCAGACCAGGTCTTGCACAGCCTCTCCTGACTCAAATGTACTGGAGAAATAGAGCTGGGTATCATCAGTGTACTGATGACAACTTGCTCCAAAACTTCAAATGACTGCTGCCAAGAGCTTCATATAGATGTTGAATAGCACTGAGGACAAAATAGTGCCCTGTGACACTCCACAGAGTAAACACCAGGAACAGAACTCTCCCAATGCTACTATATGGACACAGCCCTGTAGATATGGTGTCACAATTATCCATTCTAGAGTCAGGCCAGAAGAATACCTTGGTCAATTGCATCAAAAGCTACTAAGAGATCAGAGCAGAAAGAGTAGGGTTGCACTCCCCCTGTCTTCTTTATAAAAGTCTTGCATCAGGGTGAACAATGCTTTAGGAAGGAGTTGTATCTGGAAGGTTACATGAAGTGTTCTCACACTTTCCTTATTGCAAAAAGTCTGAGCTCCTGGGGAATCAGGTTTGTTGTGCAAGCCCTCCCAATCAACTATCATTGTGCAACCTTAAAATACCAGCATGTGATGGAATCACATTTCCAAAATAGACTGGAAGATCCTGGAGAGTTCAATGGAGCTTACTCACAGGGAAATATGCATAGAATTACAGACATGTTGATCCTAATAAACTAGTTGTTATACTATGGACACGTGTGTGTGTGTGTGTGTGTGTGCGCGCATATATACACACACACAATGGATCAGCACACCTGTCTGCATTTTTGGACTCTCCTTTGGTGTAACTACAGAGCTGCCACAATAAGTTTAAGCACTTCAAAACTGACCACTACACCACCACGTACGCTGTACAACTGAACTCTAGGTTGCTTCAGTCTCTTCACATGTACACATACCAAAATGACAGTGCTGACTCCTGAATGACAATGAGCGAGTTTAAGCCAATACAGTGGTACCTCTGGTTACGAACTTAACTCGTTCCGGAGGTCTGGTCTTAACCTGAAACTGTTCATAACTAGAGGTGTTGTGTCTATCCTAGAACTTCATATTCTATAGGTTCACAGGCTTCAGCAGCCAAAGAAGATGTTGATTCTAGCGGTCTTCCTTGCACACACATTTTGCTTGTTAGCACAGTGGTATGCTGCAACAACAGGCACAAGCATTTCTCTGCCTCCTGTTTGTCAGTCTTTTGCCAACTGCAAACAGAAAAGGGGATACCACTAACTAGTTTCCCTATTAAAATGCATCAGTAGGTGGCTGTAAAATGGACTCTTCTTCAAAGTGACAGACATTAGCCAAGTAACAGCCCTCAGCTATTTCAGATGTGCTAGGCTCTAAAGTTTTAAATAGACAAGGCAATCCCTTAATGCTTGTTAAAAGGACTGAGAGGCAGAGCCATACTTGAGTCACAGGCTTTCTCTCCTGGCACAGTATTAAGCACCCACAACAGCTGCCCTTTCATGATGCTACTACCTTCAGAATTATAAATATTCCACAGAAAACTTTGGTTACGGAAGTGTGCAACAGATAGCCAAAACGTAAACACAATTCCTAAAATCAAGACCAGAGGAGCACATAGCCTCAATGCATAATTACTAATATTATGTGCAGCTACATGGGGATAGCAGGGGTGGGCAGGGGGATCAGGGGAGGCAGGGGGGTCAGCTGCCCCCCCCATCAAGTAAAACAATAGAAATACTGAACTAACTGATCAATCACATCAGGTCTGCCTCCCAGCAAAAGTACTGCACCCCCCCAACAAAAATCCTGGCTATGCCCATATGCAGTTAAAAGCCAGAAACCCAAAACTACTTACCTACTTACCTATGATCACAAATCCCATGGATTTTCCACACTAACTAATCCAGTAAAAATAACAGATATGGTCCAGGGTTGCCAGAGGGCACCAGGCTGAGGAAGGCTGGTGTAACGATCAATCTAGACAACAATATTCTATTGCCTGTACTTAAACCCCTACTACAAATTTTAAATATTTTGAAAAACAAGGCAACCTAACCTCATTGAACAGGTAACCTAAAGTAATGTTACATGCCATTCCTGTCCACTATTACAATCAAGTTGCTATTTACCTAGTCATTGAGACATTGCTAAACAGGTAAAAATTTGACTATTTTGTTGTACTGTGTACAGTCAATGTATTGTATTGTACTGTACTGTACCTGTGAAAGTGTGCTTTAAAATACAAATTATTAGCAATTTTGTTGTTGCCATGATTAAACAATTGCCCCTTCACCTACCAAGAAGACTCAATAAAACTTACTAAGTGGTAAATAAGATTATATTTATTAAAATATAACAACTTAAAGGGTCTGCAAAGTAGCCAAGTAACTGAGTGCAGGCAAGGGGAAATCAATGATTATGTAAGAGGGAAGCAACCCCCTCCCCTGGCATGTAAGCTAGCACATTTTAAACACAGCCAAAGATTGGTATAAATGTCCCCCTCTTTGCTGAGTGGGCCTTGGATAATTGAAGTTCATCCAAATGTCAAATAATGCCAAATCAACAAAAGAAATGTTCCACCCTGTCAAATAGGTGAAAACAGGGAGTCCCAAATACCAGTGGAAGACTTTGGGCTCTCAAATTTTCCCCAATATACATTAACAGGAGGAAAAAGAAATCTAAGGCTAGGCACCTTACACAATGGAGCTGTCCTAGCATGATCTCAGTTATTTATTGGTTGAACAAGCAAGCAGCTTCTTGGTTCCCAGTTACATCTTTCTTTCTGTATGGATATGGCAGTGCTTCCCACTTCCTTAAAATGTTCTCTCTGAAGTGCTGCTGAAAGAAACACCCAGATTATTATTATTATTATATTTTAAAAAACCTCAGTGTTACATCCTAGCACTGCATATAATTACTATGTTGGGGCTGGGGAGAGAATGAGAGAGAAAATTTAAGATGCTAAACACAATACATCACTGTGTATTGCTGGGGAAAGAGGCTAGCTTTGCATGTGTTTTTGGCATTATTGTTTAATGGAGTGGATGTTTGAGTGTTCTACCTTCCAAAGAAAACTTTTGCAATAAGGTCACAAAATGGTGCTGAAAGGAAAGAGGTGATGCAATGCAGACAACCTGACCTAACTTGTACAACACACGTTTGATAATGCAGCCAATGGGCAAAAAGGGGAGAATTGCAGAATACAGCCATTTATTTATCTTATTTATTGCATTTATATACCATATTTTTCTCCACGGAGCTCAGTGTGGCTTATATGGTTCTTCCCTTCCTAATGTAATCCCCGTAACAATCCTGTAAGGCAGGTTAGACTGAGAGGCCGTGACTGACTGGCCTAATGTTACCCAGTGAGCTTCATGGTCGAATGGGGATTTGAACTGTGGTTTTCCAGGTCCTAGTCTGACATTCTAACCACTACACCACACTGGCTGTCTCTTAGTTACCGGAAATATCAGACTTCTCTCATGTCACTACAGCCAGTCAAAATATTGAGGGCCAAGAAAGTCACAAAAGGAGAGCAGGATACTAGTTTTATATCACCCACGTGGCAACTTTAAAGATAAAACATGTAGGGGCCAATTGTAAAAGTGGACAAAATCTATTTTGATAGTTTACATTTAAGTAATGGCAACTTAAATAATTTCAGATAAATCAAATCCATTCATTAATCCATACCCTTAAACACAAACACAAAAATCTTCTGGTTGTAACATCATTCTTTAGGACACACAAGAATTTCTTCACCTCCCACCACCTCCTTGTTCTTATCTCCATTTTTCACTTACACTAAAGTTACCAATTCACATTAACCATTTTTAGCATGGATAACATATTACTTGTGGTTATTCAAAACTATTTTCAACTTCCAGCATATAATAGTACATAGTACTCAACAAAGTACAACCACGGTGGCTCCCCAACTGAATGCTAATAAGAGGCATTTCTAAATATCCTGAGCTGATATGAGGAAAGGAGCATGCAAGCTTCTTCCCTCCCTGAGTGGTAGATTTCGCAATGACTGCTACCCATCCGCTCTCCTGTCACGCTGAGGGCAAGAGGACAGGCTTATCCACCTGCTTTACCATATATTAACAGCTGTCTCTCTCCCACTGCCTAGGCCCTAACCCTGAAACCAATTCAAACATTTGAGTGATGCAGAGGGCTAGCTGACTGACCTCCGGAAAGCTGCCTACACGTTTCCCTCAGCAGTACCTTCCTACTCAGCCAGAGTGGAGCCTGCTTAAGCAGACCCTTCCAAGGCTGTTACTCAAATAAATTAATTCCTGTTCTCTCTCTCTCTCTCTCTCTCTCTCTCTCTCTCTCTCTCTCTCTCTCATTCTCCACTGTAGTAGACCCAGATTTAAACACTGACGTGTAAGTTTAAAGTAACCAGACTGTGAGCTAAAAAGACTAATAGATGCAACTAGATTAAGATGCAAGTGGTCAGGGGCAAAATTGCTTGAGATAATAAAATGAGCAGAAGAAAAAAATATCTGTTACATCCCACCCGCTCCTTTTGTGCATAGGCTGACATCCGGAAAAGCATCTGTCATTGGAGGCTAACAGAGGACCTAGAGTGCAAGATGGTCGGCTTTCACATTAAAGCGTCACAGATGTGGTGATGGAAAGGGAAGGGCTCCTTAGTAAATAGAGAGTGGAGAACAGGGGATTTCTGCAGCTCTCTCTTTATTTATTCCCCCACTGACCCACTCACATAAGGTTGCAATTGTGTAAGTAAAGCGAACAAAAGTTGTGGACTTACTGTAGTTTTAAGAGGTGTTTGTGTGGTTGCCACCTGGTGGCCGAAAGGCCACCTGGTGGATCCAAGATGGATGTCAGACTAAAAACTATGTAAAATAAACCAAGAAATAAAACCAGTTATTTTACTGCTGTAACCTACATACATTGTAGTAGCAACATCCCCCCCCCACTATACTTGCTAGATGTAGTGGGAGCGGGTGGCGCTGTGGTCTAAACCACTGAGCCTATTGGGCTTGCAGATCAGAAGGTTGGCAGTTCAAGTCCACTAGACGGGGTGACCCAGAAAGTTGTTTGTAGACAAACGCATGCTCCCTCAGCCTGAAGTGAGCATCACACCCCATAGTCAAGTTTGACTGGACTTAACAGTCCAGGGGTCCTTTACCTTTACCTACTTGCTGGATGTCTTCACTATATACAACAGCAGGACTTTTCAGGCCACTTCACATTGAATTAAAATGTTAGAAATTATTCTCTGCACTGGAGACCCCCTGTATCTGTCATCAAGCCACCTCGAATATTTAACAGAAAGTTAGGGAAGAAATGTTTTAAAGAAAAATCTATAAAAATATATAATCTATATTTACATGTGACAACACAAATACCTGCACAACCACTCAGGAGACACTCCCCTCCTTTCCAGAGCCATACTAGTCTTTTGCAGCAAAAATAACAGTCTTGGTGACCACATTTGGATACTCATATGAATTTACTGGAGGGTTTGTGAAAGCCAGGTGCATTTTTTTAATTGTCCACCTCAGTGTTACCCAACATCCATTTTTACATGTTTCCCAAGAAATTTAAATAAATTGTTATATATAAATTAATTTCCTAAAAGATGAGAGCCCTAGATCCACTGGAAATAGATCCATAACTAGGCTCTTCCTTCTTATCAAACACATAATTTCAATGAACAAAGGAAACATTCTGACCTTGACTGGTCAATGAAGATCTCACAGGCATCTGCAAAGCTACTCCAAGTGCGCCAAATTATTCCCCACGGTCCAATTCCATCCCACCAAATCCAGGTTTCAGGCATGGCATATTACAGCTCTATACATAACAGATTAAATACTTCCTACCCTAAATAATTATCATTACCACCCCCTTTGCTCTATGCAGTTAGGTTTTCTGAAATCACCTTTGCAGAACCCAAGAGAGACCAGTCTGTGTAAAACTATGCTCAGACCTGGTTGATAAAATGAATAATGTGGTGTTCCAGCTTAACAAGAGTGCCTCGAACTATTCGTTCCACATTTGTGCTGCTCTGTTTAAAAAAAAATATGTGAGCAAGCATAAATATCTTTGCAAGGCCAAGAACTGCACAAGTCTGGCAGGAACTGATTTACTATCATATCAGCTTTTCATCTCCTTCCAAACAAGCTTGGCAAAGTTATATCATTGTGACTTCCAAGGGCAAATGCACAGTTGGGCTGCTTCCTAGGTCCTGAGCCTGCATCGTTAAAGCTACTTTTCTTCTGTCTTGAATTCTGCAACCCAATATTTTCTTACAAACAATATCATTTTTGCAAAACAATGCTTTATTTTTGTATTTTGAACCAAAAGGTTTTTCAGAAGTAAAGTCATAACCAATGGTTTAAAAAGAGAGAGAGAGAACAGAGATGAGGATGGGGGGAGGGGAGAGGAGAGATTGACTTTTCAAACCTGGTTTATGCATACTGATACAGCAATTGAGGAGAGGGCAAAATTTGCATTAGAGGCATGTGGGTGCTGGTAGCAAAGGAATGCATTAAAAAGTCAAGTAAATGAGGAAGGAAATGTGAGATGGGTGACTACATTTTACCAGTCAAGAATGGGTGCTTTTTTCTGCTGCTTGCTTGGAGCTGGGTGCTACGGTTCATGTGACCATCTGGGAAGTTCTCTGTTTAATACCGGTGTAAGATGCTGAATGAACGGCTATATTATTCACCCAAAAGAGTTGGGTGCCTGCCAGCCGGCTCAGGCCTCTATCATTTTTTTTATTCCCTTCTAAAAGAAAGACAAAAAAGCCCATGAATGAATGTGAGTGATGGCGGTGGCGGCGGAGAAATAGGGAGGGATCTCAACAGATTGAAAAGAATCCGTCTTCGGGGGGGGGCGGGACAAGAACAAAACACAAAAACCTTTAACCATTTGAAAACTAACACAATTACGAGGGTGACTGGCCTGCTTAATGTATTTGTGATTAGAGAGCGGTGAGACGCAAGTGAGGCTGAGAACCTGCTGATTTATTATTCTAGCAAATGTAGAAAAACACTGCATTACAGATCATTATTCCCTTGAGCCACAAAGAGAAGAGATATGAACGCCAAAAGAATTTCAAGACTTATTAAGAATCAGCTGCCACTATCATAGTAATAATAAAAGAGTTTGTGGATCTGCTAGACTTGAGTCCCCCCTTCTACCTGTCTGTTGGTAACCCTGGTATTAATGAAGACAGACATGGAATCCCGGCATTCAAAACTCCTGAAACCGATTAAGTGGGCTCAAACTTAATTATGTGTTATGTTGCCAATTATGTTCAAAGATTAATCAACTACGCTGGAAAAAGGGGGAAATACAGCATTGGCTCTTTCCTGCCAATTGATTTCTTTCTAACCACATAACTCTGCAGTTACTGGTTATGGTTTCTTATTTTTCAGCTAATACAACTTTTTCTTCTTATGCATTATGTTATGGTTTGGGAGTAGAGAGGTTGAGGTTGAGGTTGAGGTCATGTAGAGCTCCTCCATAACAGTCATTGCCACGCCCCTTCTAAAATTATACAATAATCCTATAATTATACAATAATATTATTTCGGATATATTGCAATGGTCAATGAGGACCCTGAATTGTTACACCACTGGTGAAAATGCATCCTTGGGTCATACCTTCTCCAGTCACAGATCTCACCTTAGAAGAAGAGAGCACAACACCAAAAACCTTCTATTGGAAATTTATAAAATTTATAAAATAATAGTAGAAGCTACCTAAGGCAGCACTGGACTCTAAAAACAGACACATGGAATGGCTTCTGGAATAAATATCCCTTTAAATCTGTCTTGTCATGGATAAAATGCCACCAAGCTCACAGTATGATGGTAGCTCACACCTGTTAAACAATATAGAACCAACTATGCAATATCACCATGGTGCCAAAGAATGCAACAATAAAGGAACGTATTTCCGTATGTGGTGGTCTTGCTCAAAAGAGTATTATTCTGAACGTAGGTTTTGGGGGTTTTTTAAGGCCAAATCCACAATTGGCTTTATTGAACACCTATAATGATTCAGTGGGGAAAGTGATGTTCAAAGACTTAGTTCCTATGATGCTGACAGCAGCAAAATTGACAACTGAAAAAAATAGGAAACCCTTGCCTTTGAACTTACTATAATTACAGCATGTGTGTCAAAGGAGACAGAAGAATATTCCAAGAGAACATTTCTCTATCTGTGGAAGGCATGGTTGAAGATAGCACACATGCAAGTTATATGAACTTACAAGAGAAATATATTTGAAGAAAATACATTTGAATACAACTATAGAGTGTAGCTACCACAGCAATTTGGATAAAACCAAATATTTGCTATTATGTTTAGCTAGATTTCCTATGAAAGTGACCCAATTTAGGATAGCATATTAGGATAATTCCTCAGATCAGTGACTCTCACCTCTACTAATGTACACCTTTGCACTATGTTGTACTGTTTGGTTGTTGCATGTTTTTCCTTTGGTTTGTATTTGGTTGCCTGATAAACTTGCCTGATTGATTTATATCTGGATTTCTTAAGAAAATCATTCAATTTCATCCTAGGATGTTTAAAGCTATTGAAAGTGACAACCACAGAAGTCCCTAGTTTTGCTTTTGGGGAAAAACTGTGTTTGTATCATCTTTGTTTAAATAATAAAATCTTAACCACTAGGTCACATTGAAATAGGAGAACAGTTACTTACTAAAATAGCAGTTGCTTTAAGCTATATGCTTTTAAATGTTCATATATTGAAAGTTCATCCAGATCATCAGAATGGTTTTCCTGTGTAAATAACCATTTGAAATTGCTATCTGCATTACTAAAAAGAAGCCACGAGACAAGACTGCTGGATGACAAGAGTAAGCTGTTTAGTTTTAACGAGCAACATTCAGCTTCACACAAAAAGTAGAGATCCCAATACCAGTCTTTGAGGGACTTCCACAGGCATTTTTAATGTGACGCTGCTGGCTCTGGAGAAACTATGTAGTTTCATTAGATAATCCTGTTAATTGACTTGATGTTCAGGGTGAGCGGTGAGCTAGTTAAGTTGTGTGATGACACCAAATTATTCAAGGGGGGTTAAATAAAAGGGGATTGCAAGGAATTCCAAAAGGATCTTTCCAGAGCTGGGTGAATGGGCAGTAAAGTAGCAAAGCAATGAAAGTAGTGTAAAGTGATGCACACTGGGGCAAATAATCCTAACCTCAAATATATGATAATAGGGTGTGGCTGAACAGGAAGGAGACCTTGGGGTCATAGTGAATAGCTCATTGAAGATGTCAGTCCAGTGTGTAGCAGCTGTGAAAAAAGCAAATTCATGCTAGAGATCATTAGGAAATGAATTGAAAACAAAACTGCCAATATCATAATGCCACTATACAAGTGGTTCAACTGAGGAAAGAATTCTGTATGGAGTTTTGGTCAACTCACCTCAAAAAGGATATTATAGAGATGGAAAGGGGTCAGAAAAGATTAACCAAAATAATCAAGGTGCTGGAGCAACTACCTTATGAGGAAACATATTTAGAACTTTTTAGCACAGGGGAAAAAACGAGAGAGTATCTAGAACATAACAGAGGTGCATCCATTTTTGCATGGCGTGGAGAAAATGAATAGAAAATAGTTGTTCGGGACAAACAAAAGGAAGTACTTCTTTATGCAGTGAATAGTTAAAACTATGGAATTGACTCCCAAAAGTTTTAGTAATGTCTTTATGTCTTTAAAATGGGGTTAGACAAATACATGGAGAATAAGGCTAGCAATTGGTACTAGCCATGACAGCTAGGCCCTATCTTAAATGTTAGAGGCAGCTAGGAACCACAAAAGGTGGCGGACCCTTCTTCCTTGGAGGTTTTTAAGCAGAGGTTGGGTGGTCATCTGTCATGTATGATCTAGCTGTGATTCCTGCATTGCAGGGGGTTGGAATAGATTCTATGATTCTGGGATTCTATGAAACGTTGAATAGAATTACCATGTGTGACTTAACCAGTACACAAGTCAATAGTAAAAGGACCCAGGAGGATGTGGGTTGGGATAAAAGCCTATGTGGTTTCACATGGTATTATGTAGGTGGTGTTACATGTGGCAACTGAAGAACTCAAAGGTCCCAGAAGTTATTTAATTAGAGCAGAGCCAAAAATAGTGGTAAGTATTAGACAATGACATCTTCTGTTCCAAAAGGATATTCTTAATTTTTAAAGGTTTATTCTACTGATATAGACATATGAAAACAACTAGTGCAAGGCAAAGTAAGCCAACAGACTTGTTCTAGAGTTGTCTGAATGTTTATTCAAATCCTTTGCATAGAAGAGACAGTTAAAAAATAAAAAATGTGTTCAGGCACAGAACTGTTTCTGGTTTGTCATGTATGTGGAGTCATATATTGTAGATCATCACTCATCATCACTATTTCTTTAAACATTTCTTTAAACTATAGCTAACATACTGATTTATATTTTACCATAATCTCAATTTAGGAGAAAGGTGGAATATAAATAACATTAAATAAGAGGAGGTGGGAGAGGAGGAAGAAGAGAAAGAAAAACTAACTCTTTCTTTCTTTCTTTCTTTCCCTCTCTCTCTCTCTCTCTCTCATATATCATCTATCAGAGGCACCATACGACTCATTACCTACTGTATATTGCCGACTATAATTTGCTGCATTTATAAATCTCCAAATAATGTAGAAAAATGTTATCTGAACCAGACTCTTCTATCTTTGCCTGTGTAAATCCATGTTCTTAATGATAAAAGAACATTTTGCTTATGAAACTCAGCTCCCAACTTAGCTATTGTTTACAGTGAGCTATGTTTCGTTTTTATAACTTATTTAAATTACATAAAAATGTGCAAAGGCATTTTCTGCTGTTTAAACTGCAATCTAAGGCAGGCAGTATATAGCTCTAGGTCTGTTTTCAAGATCTGTAATTTTAACAAGGTCATGTACATTCATAATGCATTCCACAAATATACATATTCTTTAAACATAAAATTTTGTCGCTGTTATGGAAGGATCATTGCTTTCATTTAAAGATGCTTGTGGAACTAAAACTTCTCGGCCTGGAAATAAAACTTTGTAAGCTTGTATTCAGCTCACCTTTAGGATGAGAATTACCACTCCTGATATCTTCCCCAGTTCAGATTCTAAGTGGAATATGAGCATAAAAATAAACTAAGTACCACTTTCCAAGCATCTAGCACCATGTCCCTCACAGCTCTTGGGGCATTCTAGCCTCAAACATTTATGACATGGTGGAGTATTAGGGGTGGGGGGGCAGCACTCAATACAGAGTTGAGGAAAGCCCAATGGCTCATGCAAAAAAAATATATGAGTAAAGGCAGGGGTCAGCAAAGTTTTTCAGGAGGGGGCCGGTCCACTGTCCCTCGGACCTTGTGGGGGGCCGGATCCACCCTCTCCCGAAAGGACTCGCCGCTGCTGCTGCCACTCATGCTGCCGCCGCCTTGTCTTCGGCAGCATCGTCGTCGTCCTCTGCCTCGGTCAGGGGTCCGCGGGGCACAGAGCCCATGCCGCTGGCCTGGGCAGCGGAGGAAGCCTCCCCACCACCACCGCTTCCTCCCGCTCGGCTCTTGGCCATACGCGGCTGCCTCAGCGGGAAGGAAGGAGCGCTGCCCAGAGGAGCTTCCTGCAGTCAATCCAAAGCAGCGCTAGCAGCGCCGCCTGCGCAGAGGCATCCATGGCTTCGGATTGGCTGCAGGAGCTTCCTGCAGCCAATCCAAAGCCATGACAGCGTCACAGAAGTCAGCCGCTGTGCCGGTTTAGAAAGGGGACTTAATGAGTGGGCGGCAGGGTCCGCAGGGTCCACAGGCCGGATTTATGAGCCCGGTGGGCCACATCCAGGCCCTGGGTCATAGTTTGCCGACCCCTGAGTAAAGGGAAGAAGAACTGAACCTTTTTCTAATGCTCCTTTAACACTGCAGTACCTGTTGTATTATGGAACTGTGGCTTTCTGACCAATATAGCAGCATGTTGAACTAAATTTCATCCACACCAATGAGCATGGTGCAACACAACAACAATGCGATTTTATGTACACTGTACTATTTTTATTCGTTGTTAGCCACTTTGGCCCCAGCTTTAGCCGGGGAGGGCGGGATACAAATAAATTATCATCATCATCATCATTGGACAACATCATTACTCCCCCATCCTTTCCATACAAGTACACTTCTGTTCGCCCATAATTCACCCATGAAAGCAGCAGTATGCCAGTATAATGCCCCCAATTTTCTCATTTTACACCTGTAATTTTCCAGATTAAGGGGAATGCAAACAGATTTCGTGGGGGAATCAAGTAATGGAGAATTGAGCACCAAGCATGCACTATATTCCATGAGTTTTCCATAAGTGGCATTTACATCATGAGAAAGTTCAAATACAATGTAGAAATGAACAGAGAAAACACCAGGGAAATTGAATACCCCGCAGTATGAATACAGCTGTAGTGGTAAAAAGGAAACCTGGTCCTGCTCTCTTGCTCCACACACACAGTGCTTTTTTTCTGGTGGGACGCAGGGGTACGCATAGCCCTAAACATTTTGTGAATCTTTATACTTTACTTTAGTTCATTTACTGTATTTATTTTCATTCATATATATATATATATATATATATATATATATATCACATCACTTGTCTCAACCTGTAGCAGCATTTTATTTAAAACTATTCTGTTGGGTAAAAATCCCATAGGAGTAGAGAAATGTCAAGATCACTTTAGCAAATAGTACAGCATTGGATTCTCAATCCCTCCAGTGCAAAAAGAAAAACCAACTCATACAAAATCAATAGCAGTTCCTGGCAATACAATCTATTTGACCAGGACTGAATATCAAAATCCCATATGTGGCTCAGCATCACTAGAACTTGACAGAAATGTATGCCTTGTATTGCATATCTGGAACATTTTGGGCTGAGTCAAATACTTGCCTTTTGCAGCAAGAATTCACATAATCTAAGGCAAGCCCTCACAAACCCCAGGTAGCTAATAACTATAAATGAATACCAGGATAATTCTTAATCCATATTTTTTAAGGGCATATGAATCACAACTCTGATCAGTTTGTGACTAGAGCTGGAGAGCTTCACTGATATAACAATATGAACAATCCAGCAGGTACAAGACTCGCATGTGTGAACACAAAAGCAGCATAAGCAACCATGGGATAGAAGACTCGGTTGTTCTGCATTTTGTACAACATGGACACAATCAGAAAGATCTCAGACTACAGATACTTAAGAATCCCAACAGCAGAATAATAATGTCTCTTTGGTTGGAAGCAGGTGGGAAAGCTGGTAGATTACTTGTAGTTCTGCCTCTTGTATCTGGGCCATAGGATTCAAATGTTTCTCATGCTTTTCCATCACAATTAATTAAGCAAACTGATACAAACAGCCTTCAATCTACCAAGCACTATATAGTATATATACTATACCCTCCAATAATCTGAATGTTTTCATGAAATCAATTGATACGGCTACATCTATAACACAATAACAACCTGTTAAACCTGTTCATAATACACCTTAAGGTCCTTTTTACCACAAAGTGGGACACAAAATATTATAAAGACACAAATACAGAAACACAGAATTTTTCAAACTTGGATTTTTAAAGAGTGTTTCTTCTTTTATTGTATTCTAAACCCTAAAAATTACTTTAAAGTATAGAATTTGTAAACACTCGAAACATTTCAAAGCACAGGAAGAGAGAGGGGGGAACATTGGCTCTGAGCCTTATGAACTGGCCTGAGTAGGTTCTGAATCTGACACCAGCTCCCTAACTCTCCCCCCTCTCTGGTGTCATGCCGCATGCTGAGAATGCTTTTGCTTAACTGAGAACATATCATCTTCAGAGGAACACGGCCTGGATAACTAGTCTCTCGGCAGCCTGGGAGACGGAAGTCTGCAATTCCTGCCAAACTTTCCTGCAGCCAATCCAAGGACGCACTAATGCCTCTGAAGAAACAGCCCCACATAAGGTTTCAAAATCTAAACATTCTCCTTGTTAAGGGGAAAGTTCATCAGATTCCCATTCTGTCTCATCCTGGCAGGGCCACCGGTATGCACAAACCACTCATGTTTATAACACTGACAAGACATGGCTCCAGGCTGGTGTCTGCAGAACCTATATGACATCTGTACCATACTAGAAATTTGCTTCCCAAATGTCACTTACCTCAGAATGAACAAGAAATGAATGGGATGAACCCTCTTCTTTTTAACTCTTATCAGTTGCGTTTTAAAAAAAAACACCTCTTGGATGCATTTGGGATAGAAACATAGTTAGATATAGATAGATGTCCCAAATGCATCCAATAGTGGATGGGGGTCGATCTACACACGGAGTGGGGGGGGGGGGAAATGTCCCTTTAAATAAGTCAGAAATTACATCGTTATAACAACAACAAAAACCTATGGAAAAATGCTATGGAAAGGTTCTGTGCTCTCTGGTCCGATCTGGTGTTGCATGTTTATAACACATTCAAATCACTGTATTTTGACTATTGTAGCTGAGGTAATCCCAGGTGACAGTTTCCTGTAAAAGGAATGTTTACAAACAGAAAGAAGGTAGAGACTGAAAAACACAATGCATTAAATTATTCAGTATTTTTCAGAGTCAGTACATTTCTCATTATAAAACTCTTCCTCAATTATGCCACTGATAGAAATGTCCTCCAGACCAGCAGTCTGGGAGTCCTCAACACTGCCTCCGGGACCAGCTCTGTCAGCTCAGGCAGGGAGTTGCTGTCCCAACTGCCCCAAGCCAGGAACACACACACTAGATCCTCCACTCCAACCGGACAGAGAGCCCTGATGCTGTGCCAAGTATCTAGGTGGGCACAGCAGGGAGAGACCAATTCCACCCTGCTCACCCACCCAAGTCCCAGTGAAACAGACCAGATCTGTCACCTCATCCACAATCAGATCATGGATTGGGTGGGGGTGGGGATCTTACTCCAAGCCAACCTGGCATTCGGCAACAGCAGCCATAAACAAGAGGGATGGATGATACAACAACCACAATTCCCCCAGGTTGGAGGAGGGACTGGCACAATGGATCCTTTCTCAGCACAAGAAACTGGAGTTGGTGATAAAGATATTTCTCTGTCTTATTTTTCCTGTTTGCTCTGAGCTCCTTCAATGAGTCAAGTTTAAAATATATATACTTTTTTTTAAAAAAATGCTTTGTACCAATTCCTAAACAAGCTGCCGCAATTCCCAATGAAGGCCACAATGACAATGCTAGTCTCCATTGGGGATGGGGAACCATTCAAAGGCTAAATAAATTCAATCTGCTAATTAAGGAGGGGGTTGTGGCAGAAGGTTATAAGGAGGTGGACTTTGCTATTCACTTCCCTCCAATTAACATTCCATTGGCACTGCACCACTTTCTAACAACGAGAATCTTTTTCCAAGGGGCTGTACACAGAAGGGGCATTAAATGAGATGAGCCTTTTTTTAAAAAAAGCATCAAATCTATGCAGTCGCAAAACTAGAGACGTAGTATTATGGAAACTGCTAAACAAAACTAAAAATAAGTTTGCATATTAGGCACTTTCAATCTAAATTTCATCCATATCTTTAAGCAAATTTAACTTCATAGCTGATATAAGTATCTTACAAGTGTGGCAGGAATGAAGAATTACATTTTTATTTTATTTTTTGCTGCCTGCTCCCCTCCCTCCACCTAAAAAATAATAATATTTGCATTGAGAATATATTTGCATCTGGCTGAAAGAAAACAGTTTATGAATATGGCTCATCTGAGTTCTACCCACACAGTGTTTTTAACATCCATCTGTAATTCCAGGTGCAAAATTCTATCTGCAGGGGAAAACAGGTTAGAAAACTTAAAAGGGTACGGTGTTACAAATGAATAAGGTATTACTTGAAATGGTCAGATCTCAAATATAAACAATTAATAAGGAAAAGTGTCATTTTGGGGGGTTTGTCAATCTGTAGGCAACTCCCCTGTTAGAAGAAAACAGATTCTCTCATTCACAACACTTATAGAAAATTCCTGAATCCTTTGTGGGAATGTGGCTGCCACCTAAGGACAGCAAATCACTTTTTCATTCTTTTTACAGAATGAAAACCTCTTGTTCTTGTCAATCACTTGTACTGCAGCAACAATATTATAACACATTTAAAAATCATTATTTTTTTCACAGCTTCAAAAATGACAGTCTGTTCCTTCTTTTAGATATATTTTAGAAGGTTCTCTTCTGCTAATCTGTAATACTTTGCCCATATAATTACACAGTCTCAAATTATTAAAAGCCCAAACTCTCTACCCACCCACTTAAGAAAGTACTGGAGCTTTTTTAAGGTCTTAGGCCTTAAGATAAACCTAATTAAATCTGAATGGTTTGGTTGTAATACAAAGGGAGAAGTGAAAAATGAGTTAGCTAAAAAAAAAAATTCAATTCCATGGAAAGAAAGACCTATCAGATATCTGGGATGCTGGATAACTTATGATTTGGATAATATGATTGCTTTCAACCATGACAAACTAATGCAAGAAATAAATGATTGTGGTAAATCAGAATAATTTAAAGCTCCACTGGATGGCAAGAAGTTGAGTTATCAAAATAAACATAATGCCATGAGTTTTATTTTTGTTGTTAAATATTCCATTAAAGATCACCAAAACCTTACTCAAAATATGACAAAATCTTCTTAAATCTTTCTATGGGAAGCTAGGAAACAAAAAGTTACAGTAAAAACTCTTTCTCAGCAAAGGGAGACGAAGGGCCTAGCATTTCCTAACATAAAGCCAATAGATTAAGTGAACTGAAAGAATGGTTTGTAAAATTTGCAGTAACAAGCATTGAAAAATATGGCCTGTCTATAGCAATAAAATATACTCTTTGTTATTATAAAAAGAGAAAATCTCAGGGTAATAAATGAAAACGTGATTAGTAGAAACATCTACCCAAAGTGGAAGACGTCTAAAAGCAAATTGAGCCAGGATTATCACAATTTGTGGGCAGATATGCAGTGAATCAGGGAGAGGAACAGAACAGCCATGAGATATATCTGGGGTAAAATAAGGGCATGGCATTAATTATTGATTACAGAGAATGGTTTTGACATAGACCTAGTGATTAGATCTGACGGCTAAGCAGCCCAAGTGCTGGTCAATATACCATTTTGGGTGAACTCTTGCAGGCAACCTTGTAGGGGGAACTAGAGCCCATAAGCCCCCAAGTTGGGCTTCTGAATGGAGAGGCTACAGGAGAGCAGTGCCCTCCAAGATCACTTAAGGGGATCTTCCATTGGGATGGGGCTGAGTGCCCTTTCCCCCATCATAAGAATACAATATTCCTTCTAAGGATCCAGCTCAATGCATCTCCTACCATTACAAATTTGTGAGGTGACACAACAAAAGAAGCAGCAATAGTACCTTTGCAATCAGGTAGCCAAAAACCCCGGAGAACCATAGTCAATCAAGGTGAAGGTAGAAAGGTCTGCCTAGTGCTGAAAGAGCAACCAACAGCAACACTGCTAATGGAACTTGCCTGTAAAAGGAGATTCCACTATCTTAAACCACATACAGAAAGAAGTGGGTAGGTGGGGAAGCCTCAAAGAACAAGGTGAGGGAAGCAGGCACATGGCCTCCTTTACATTCAGAGTGGACCTGAGCAGTCTTCACAAAAGTCTGCCCTCTAGGACCTGCCCAGAGGATCCAAAGAACCAGCTCTGATTAGCTCCCTTGTGATGGAAGGCCCACCCTGCCAGAGTTGGCCCAAGCATGCCAAAGGAGTGCCTGGACAGTTGGGAAAACGTTCCACTGCCCCCCATGCTGCTGCATATTGTGGTTTCCTGGTGACTTATGTGGGGGGACTTATACTTACTGCTATATTTTATAACAATGAATGTAGAAATAAAAATATAGTAGGAGACATAACATGGAAGGAATATAACTTACATTAAATTAAGTGAATGTTTTCAGGGGAACAAGTAAAACATACAACTGGTTAAATAAACGTTAGATTGCAACCAACTATCTTTCACCCTGGAGAATGAGGGCAAAGACGATGTGATACTGTCATTAGGAGTACAAGGCTGATACTGCTTAATGATCTTCGGAGAAGATTTAGAGAAGTAAACTGTATCTGTGTACTGTTACAGAACATTTTTCATAAACTAATCCTGCTACTACTACAGGTTGCAACTCATAGTGTGGAAGTTGTAATCACATATCAACATTAGTTCCCCCCTCAAATTATACATGTATCCTTACTGGTATGTCTGATATCCTCTACCATATTCCATTTATTTATGCAAGGAATAATCTTTATTCAGTCCCCTGGGTGCCAAACTTTACAAATATACACTCTAGAATAATTCTCTCTTACTTAGTACTCTTTCCTGGCCATTAATCTTTTCAGTGGCCCTAAACTACATCATTTTAAGTACTGTGTGTTTTTCAACACTGATTATGATGTTGTCTCAAGTATTATCACTATTTTAATTTAGTTTTGTATATCGCATCTGATGAAAGAGATTTCTCCTAAATGCATCAAGCTAAATAAACAGTTGTTTATCAGAAACATCTGAGCCCATCTTCTTCTGTTTATGTCTGGATACTCTCCCATCAACCACCCAGAATTAATTTACTAAACAGAATATAGCACAAAACCCACTACCACACTATCAAAATTTCTGGCTAGGTATCACCTGTTTCTCTGAAACCATTAAGAGGTAACAAATATGCCTTCCAGAAACTGGGTATATGGAACTTAAATTCAATTAATTAATCTTTTAATATGTCCACATTTTAGAATTTTAAGCAGTTAAAAAACATGTCCACTCCAAAAACTGCAACTTCAGTGTCTTACTGGTATAAATGTACCAACATTCTAAAAAATGGCATGTTTTCAAATCTGTCTGTGACCCAGGGTGCTAGATTTATTTAGCCAGAGTCCATATACTAAACAATTATCTAACATGATACAAGAAAGCAAATTACTGCATCACGTAAAGAATGTCACTAACTGAAACTATAGGATAGGGAAAAGAAGAGACTAGCATAATCAAAATTTGACACTTTATAGCTGAAAATCAAACATGCCAAGGGCTTCAACCATCTGCTTGTTACAGCCAAGCCAAACTAGCAGCAACTATTATTCAAAAAAGAAATAGTGCCCAGATAAGAGTATTTGAAATCAGCATGTAGCTTGGAGTCACTCTAGTGACAGAAAGTAGGCATAAAAACAGATCCTCAATTTCAAAGATGGAGGGGGGAGGAAAGAGAGCAAAAGATAGGCAGAAGTACTATTTATTGCTTAGCCTCTCATCCACAGTAAGCACGGTGCTAGAGAGACCTCTTGCAGTGCACTGCTGATACTGCGACCAGAAGCTTAGAGTTGAAGAACAAAATTAACAATATTATTCTATAAAGGTAAAGCTTTCAAAAATAAAAATTAAAAATGGCTTGGCCTGCTCAATAGACCAGCATCACTAATGGATGCTGATTCAAAATGTATTATCTGTTTACCAAAATATTTTGTAACTACCTTTATACATGGCACAAAGTCACAGAAGAATAATGCATCACAGAATCTGCTCATGCCATGGAAATAATGTTCAGAAGTTCAGGACCACTTAGAAAGGTCTGGTAATAGTCTAGGCTTAATCCCAAATAACATGCTAACTGACAGAGCACTTCAGCCCTAAAAATCAGCAAACTATCTTTACGTGCTCTCTGATCAAAAACATCACAGAGCCTTTACTCTGGAGCATTTACATGTCCTTCCATCAGCAGTTCTGGAGGAGAGGTTTCAAAAAAAGTGTCCTTGTGAATCTGGAGAGGTAGAACCAGTAACTCATGTTCTTATGTGTAATTTTTTAACAACCTTCTTTAAACCTTGGAGAAAGTAAGTGATATGATATCTAAATAAAGAAAATCCAGAATAGTGAGGTAAATTTCTGGATAACACACCTCTCCAAAAAAAGGTGAAACGGTAGTATAGGTTCTTCTGGTACAGAATTAATGAAAGAAATGAAGAGAGACCAGTTTTAAAAATTTATCTCTGGTAATATTGCATCTGACTACACTACAATGTTGTGTTCATTTATCTACAAGTACAACCTTCCAAACCCTATCATACCAATTTTGCATAGTTAACAGGCAATCGCTTCTCACTAAGAATGCAATCTCTAACCATACTGCTACTAGGAAACAGTACATATGTATGGTAAATATAGTCAATATGAACTGTTCATGTACAGTGTTCATGTGTCCATCAACACTGTTCATGTACAGTGGAACCTCGGGTTGCGAACATGATCCATGCGGGAGGCATGTTCACAACCCACA
Organism: Podarcis raffonei; assembly: GCF_027172205.1. Taxonomy (NCBI): domain Eukaryota; kingdom Metazoa; phylum Chordata; class Lepidosauria; order Squamata; family Lacertidae; genus Podarcis; species Podarcis raffonei. The sequence goes on along the minus strand of NC_070615.1, from coordinate 36,420,463 downwards.
GCGTTCACAACCTGCAGCGCCGCGTCTGCGCATGCATGGGTCACAATTTGGTATTTCTGCGCATGCGCGAGCGCCGAAACCTGAAAGTAACCCGTTCCGGTACTTCCAGGTTCGGCGCGGTGTGCAACCCGAAATCACGTAACCTGAAGTGTCTGTAACCCAAGGTACCACTGTACAGAGAACCTACTTTATGTTTCACCATCAAGGAAGGGGCATATTGTGGGGATGCAGGGCAGGGACTTTTTCACTGTGGTGCCCGCATCTATTTCACACAAGCCCTAAAATAACAACTCAAAATAAAACCATAAAAATAAAATAAATAAACTTCAAATTAAAACTCCTTAAATTGCATTAAAGGTACCCAAGGGAGACGGAAGTTGTCAAGTGCCTGATGGAACATGCCTCAGGAGAATGTTTCATAGTTGGACATGACATGAAAAAAGGCCCTCTAATTTCTGGTCTAATCTCTGACAAAGATGGGTCAACAAAGATTATCTGCACCAACAGCCAGTTTCAAGTGATAGAAGGTGGTTCTTTAGATATCCAGTCCCTAGAAGCTTCTAGGTGGTGGTGGTGGTGGTTTTTAAAAAAATGCTCTGAACTGTGCTCAGAAACCAGAAGCTACCTTAAAACTTTCAGTACTGGAGTAATGTGTTTATGGTATCCATGTCAGTTGACAACCTGGTGGTCAAATTCTGTACCAGTTAAGCTCCCAAACACTTTGCAAAGGCAGCTCCATCCCCACATACAACAAATTACAGAAAAGTCTGGGTGTTTTTACAACTGGGATAACTGAGCAGATCCATTTCCCCCCAGAAAGGTATGCAGATGAAGAGAAGCATGTGAGTAGAGCCAGGGGCTGGGGGCTGGCACAGAGCCAAGGTACTACAGTAGCTAAGATTCTCAGCTAAAAAACCTACAAGTTCCTTGTTTAAATCCTATCTTTCCATTAACTTAGTACAGGCATGTCCACAGTCTGTTTCGGGGGCCTAATCCGGCCTGCCAGTTGGTTTAATCCTGCCCCTGTGGCAGTTTACTAAAAGAAGCTCAACAACTTTGGGGTAAAATCCTAAAGAAAGGTCAACAACTTCAATCCTAAAGAAAGGTCAACAACTTTGGTTGGCCCTTTGGTTGGCCCTCACGGCCCTTCACTTCATCAAATCTGGCCCTCTTTGAAAAAAGTTTGGAAACCACTGACTTAGTAGATAGCTTTAGATTAAGCCAGTTTTTGTCTCTCAGCCTTAAGCTCCCATCTGAAAAATGGGTAAATTAATACAGATCTTACCCACTGCCCTTGCTCAGATTGTTGTAAGAATAACACAATAATGGATTTAAGGTACCATAAGGCACTAGAAAATTGCCTGTGAAGAATACAGGATGAATTGTTCTTATTTTTGGTGCTGACCAATTTAGTCAAAAGCCCAAGAATACATGAACATTTTGCCCAGTCCATGAAGTACATTCTCTAGCCATGTGAGATTAGGAGCATATTCCCACTCGGTTTTCTTCTACACATATTGTCTAGAAACTAATTTCTTGTACACAGAACACAATGAGCTGTGACCACAATGCCAACTGCCAGGAGGAAAACAGGGGCACCCTCTAAACTGCAGGCTGTTTCCCAAATCCCAAAAGGGTGAAATCAGAAGTTCAAGAGTAGTCATCTAAAAGATACCCTTAAGAGGTGGGGTAGGCTTCATGTGCACTCATGTAAGTGACATTTATAATATTTTGAGGATGTAACACTCATAATTCCCCTCAAAAAAAGACAAAGAAGTTATTTCCACTAAGTTGCATTTCTGACACACAGATGCCTGACCTGATCTTGAGCTACTAAAAGGAGGGTATCACTTTAAATTGCTCTACCTTTTCATAAATGTGACCTTACTATTTAAGGTCATGCCACCTCAACACAAGTATGTCAATTGTTGTTTTACATCTTGTGTTTCGTATGAATACCTCAGCTTTGATGCAAGTATGCTGCCCAGGCCGCTTTCCTTAAGGTTATGTCCCTGTAATAATCAAGAGGTAGAATCCATAACATCCCCTTGTTTTGTAATCTCTATGTGGGAATCTGGCAGCATATGATTGGCCCTTTGCTGACAAACTACCAGGAAGGTCAGTTCAATTTTAAGTTAAATATCTAAAGCAAGTTAAAAACCCAAAGGAATCACTGCAGTGGCTAAATTTCTATCAGTAGGACAGCAAGAGATCAGCTTGCCACCTGAAACTGGAAATCCCGTTATCAGGAGCTAAATCAAGATTATTGTAGTTTTATATGATGGGTCTTATCTTGTACGTTAACATTTGTTTTGCTCCAAGATTCTTAGTACACTTCTTTCTTTTTGGTCTATTGGCTGTAGTACTTGATTGATTAATATGAATACCTCACTATGCTACAACATACATATGACTCCCCTGCTCAAAAACCAACCAAACAAAATTTCCTCTGCATTAAACACAAGTCTGTTCCAAACTGTTGCAGAATGTTAGCAAAGACCGCCATAGGTCAGTGAAACGGTGTTTTTAAGGCTCAAACCCAACAGAGGTAACACACAGCATAATTCAAGCATGCTGTTCACAGACAACTATCTAATGGAAGGAAAACCTATGAGCATGTTCTGAAAGTAAAATAAATCCTTCTTTTAGTCTGTTCTTAGCTTGCTGTGAAATATCACAGTGATTCAAAGTACAGCTCAAACCAGTGTGCCCCCTTACTCCCCTAGGGAGTTATAAATTGGCCCACTATTCTTGATATTTGTCTTTGTCATTCACACCAGCAAACATTACATGGACTGTCAGTCCTTCTTTGATCTGGGAAACAGACGGACATTTCTAAGACCAACACAACCTCTTTGGTAATTCTCTCTCAACTGCAGTCTCAGCCAGACTGTCTCCTTTCCTCTTATCTTCATGTCCTTGTCACACATAGTCTGCCTGACATTTGAATACTCTCTCTTTCTTTCGGCTGTCACAGACTAGCATGCCAACTGCAGCCTAACTCTCCAAGTACTCTTCCACCAATTCCCCTCCTGTCAAGTCTGCATTTATGCCTCTGCCACAAAAGATGCAGAAAAGGCAAGAATAAGAAAACAAGAACAATCCCAAGGAAGAAAATAGTTCTGCAATACAGGAGGCATTGCAGCAAGTAGACAGATTAAGAGCCAAATGCAGAGTTGAAGCATTTTAATGTTGCTAATATGAGTTACAAGCACCAGACAATTAAGACAGCTGAGACAGGTCTCATTTGTTAAGTGCTTTTTAACTATAAACAAAGCTGTCCCTTCTTAATTACATCAGCTAGATGGGCAAAAATAAACTCTTTCTACATCTTCCTGGCTCTAGAAATTGTTCAGACCTATAATGGGAAACATAATCAACTTTTGCTTAACTTCTCACTTCTGTCATGGTGAACAAAGTCTAAGAAAATTGAGTGTTCTAAAAATCTAAGCTTTCTGATAGAATTGAAGCAAGCCTTGATTAGTACAATAAACTTAAAACATATGACAGATGTGCTTGATACTTTCAGCAGAACCCCTTGATTGTCCCCAATACATATCAGCAATGACCTGGACAGTTCCCTGAACTCTTGAATTCTATGCTCCAGCAACACTGGCTAGAACCCTTTAGGATGTCACAATGCATCATGAAGATAGGTAGGTCACCAATTGGGCAGTCTATGTTGGAACATCCCCAGTGGTTTTCTGATGGAATGATATCCTGATATATCCTCGCCATGAGTGCACCTCCACTAGCAGAAGAATTAAAAACAGTCAGCATCAGGGAAAGCATGGAAGAGGAATGAGGCTTTGTCCCTATCCTTAGTCACAGAGACTACCAAGAAGAAGAAGTGGGATGAAATTAAAACACCTACCTGAGAGCCAAAACACAGAGAACACCCATCCACTCAATCCAGCCCATAGTGAAAGAGCCTAAGATTCAAATCAACTGTGCACAGGAAACCCATAACGCAGGTAAGATACAGGATGTTGACATCCTTTTTGGCTTTATGTTGTTTACACTTAGAAAGCAACAAGGGGGCTCCTTGGTGGTGGGAAAGATGGAGAAAGGATACTTTGCACCAATAAGCTGGCTTCAGAACACATATATGAAGAGTAGGTTGCAGATCCAGGCACAGCAAAGCCGTGGGAGGGGAAACAGAGAAAAAACAATGACAAGGAGTTAGATGCTAGATAAAAATTAGGCCACAACTTTAGTGATGACAGAAGAATAGGTTTGGCATAGGCACTGAAGATCCAGCCAACTTGCTGGTTGATAATCTGTCAGTCAATAGACAGGGCCAACTGATGTTTGGGTCCCCCACAGTGGGAGCCTCTTCCACTGGACCCCAGTCAGCCACTGGTAGGGGAGTACTATGGTCCATCAACCCACAAGCTGGGTTTCTGGACAGGAAGTGCCACCTTCTAACACCTCTTAAGGAGATCTCCTGATGACATGGGGTGGAGTGCCCCTTCCCTGTCCTTCCCTACTGCCATTACAAAGTTGTGACAATAGCTATGGGGTAGGGGGAAACCCACAGGAGCAAAGCAAATCTACCTGTGGGTCAAATTGCTTCCTGGCCTGAAACCAGTGACTGACAGCTGTCCACTGCTATGCTGATAACCACAAAAATCCTGTCCATGAAAAAACCAAGACAGGAAGGTAAGGAATAGAGGACATATGGGGACGTCCCAATGAAGGTGGACTAGGCAAAGGGAGTCTGCCCTGAAGTCCTGTCTGCTGGGAGTCCAGTGTGGATGCTAGCTGGCTCCCAGGATCTTACAGTATTGTCTTCCCCTGCAGCCTCAAAGTGCTTTCCCACTGTACAGGAGGCCCAAGACACCACCACATCAATCTTCAAAGGCCACTCCTGGTAAGTTGGGGAATGGGGGATTGCCAACCCTTGTCTTCACAGAATTCTTACAGATACTGTGCCTTAGGATTCCACACACACACACCAGGAACTTTTACTCCACTACAACAACTGTTGAGGTAATGTCAATGCACAATATACAGGTCCCACACAGGAGATGCATGTTTAAGGGTGAGCTGTGTAGAAAAGGGGAATGTTTTCAGTCATAAGCCCCCTCTTGCAATTAAGCCCTCCACTGGTGAATGCCAGACATTCCAATCCAACCATTGCTATTGCTAGCCAAACACTCATGAGTTCTTTTGCCTTACTGGATCAAGGCTGGCCACATTGTCCTGTATGCTTGCTCTGCTCCAAGTTCCACTGCAACTTCTTACTGAGAAAAGAGTAAATATTGTCACAGCCACTATGATTAATGGGGTCAGTTTTGTTGCCTTAGACAGTGGGGGAATGTATGTTTGAGTTGCTACATTCTCTGTCTTGCGTGGTCATTCCACCCCATCCCCATCCCCATCTCTGCAGGGAGGCCATAAAATCACAAGTACATATCCTGATGTTTGTTTTATAGTGGCTTTGACTACACAAACAAATATACATACATACTCTGATGATGTGCTCGTGAAAGCTGGCCACCAATGCAGCAGACTCACTGCACTGCCCTACCTGTTTCTTACTACTTCAGAAGAATCAAGAAACATCCATTTTAGTAAATACTTTTAGTACAACTATACACACCAGGATATAATCTTGTAAATATTATTTTAAAAAATACTAAAAATATATGTTGTCAAACAGCATTCTTGTTCCATTATGATGATGATGATGTTGCTTCTCTGACTTAATATAGTTGCAAACCACAGCTTGTCTCACAGTCAGACCTAAATAACTAAATTTATATCTTCAATCATCATTTGACAACTGGATAATTTTTTAGTTATGATAGCTTTAACTTTTCCTACTTCAATTAATAGCAGAAGTCAAGTTATCAATCAGACTCTTAAAGGGTGTTTTTCCAGATGTCTGGCATGTTTTGCACAATATATGCATACAGTACATTTTTGTTGCTAGGGAACTCAACTTCTTCCCCAAAGGAAGCATTTGTGTTGCTGAGATAAACCACATTTTCCCAGCAATATTGATAGTTGGAAAAAAGGATTCCATCTCAGATACCATTTTTAATTCTATTTTTATTTTATGTTCTACATAGAGCACATGTGCACGAGGGACACAGACATGTATGGGGTATGAAATCACTTGTGACAAGAAGCACATTCTGTCCCTTCCCCACCCCTCACATGTCTATACTGTTTAAAGAATACTGCTTATACTGTTTAAGCAATCAAAGGTTTTCAATATTTTTGGGTCCAGGGCTCCCTTGACCAACTACATTCTTTGTGCGGCACCCCTGTGGGGCTCAGGAGCCCAGTTATGTCACTCCTTGCCTGCAGAACTGGCAGCCTCTCACCATTTTTCAAAGACCCTTCCTTGTGGAGTGTTCCCTCAGCCTCCTCTCTTCTCCCCCCTCCTTGGGAGTCCTCTGGGCCCCTCGTCTCTGAGCTCCCCCCCACACACCACAAAGAGAGGTGCCTCCTCCCACTGCCCACAGGGGCCTGAGTAGCACCCCCTGGACAGCCCCTGAGGCACCATTCACCTGGAGAGCTTGTTGCCAGGGCTGCTGTAACAAACAGCTGTACAAGTCTCTGGGAGGCAGAGACGTGAGAGGGTATCAGAGGAGGGAGGGAAGGATAGAAGAGGAGGCCAGTATTGCCTGTGGTACCCCTGGCCATGATTCAAGGCACCCTAGGGTGCCACGGCACACTGGTTGAAAACCACTGCCTTAAACATTATCTTTCTGTAAAGACTGTGTCTTCCTTTGCTGTACCACTCAAGCAAGGAAGCCTTTCTGAGGTTCTTAAACAAAACAATGAACTGTGAGCAACAAAATGGCTACCACCCCCACCCTTATATCCATTTCCCTTATATCCATTTCCCCTTTCCCCCTCACTAGTGATAGCAGTGTATCTGGGTTTAGGTTTTAATTAAAGTTCTGTCACAGTAATACTGTTCATTAATGGTAAGCCATAAATCATGGTTTATTGTAATGTGTAAAAAGTCCATTATACTATTTCAAGGAAATATTGCGGTTTGAATTTTGGTAAGGCTACAAATGGGAGTGCGTCCCAGAACTATAGGCTATTCATTTGTTTACTATTTTCATTCCAACTTTAAAGGAAACAGATCTGTCCAATGTGGCTTACAAGTAAGTTCAAAACACATTAATACAATCACATTCAAAGATACCTCATCAGGAACCTTATCACAGAGCAAGATGTCAGGTGGCCTGGGAGAGATGGGAGAAGAACAGGGAGACCGTCTCTAATGTAGTTCTCACTTGCCTCCTTTGTTTTCCTACATATATAAATTACTACTGGATAGCCCAGAGTAGACTGCTATCTTCTGTACTTTAGTCTTGTTAAAGTACACTTGTACTCTATGTTAATTGCTGACTACCCATTCATGGTAAGCACGATGAAAAAGGATTTTACATGGGAATTCTGGTTGATTTTTGGCATGGGCATTGCCCTTCTTACACACGATATTAAGTTCATATACCCACATGAGTTCTGTGGGACTTACTCCCTAGAACAAATCATTAGGAGTGCAGCACAAAACACATTAATTAAAATTTCATTTCTAAGAACTGTTAAAACAAAGGTTTCTACATCCTTTAGTTCTCCAGTTCACACCAAAAATCTTTCTGTGCTTGTTTGCTTATTTGTTTTTCATTTGTCATCAAACAGGTCTCCAAGTGACTTAAACCGAATAACATATACATGAATGAATTATAAAATAGAAAAGAAATCATATAAACTGTCATGTCTTCACTGCCAGCAGCTGTAATTCTGATAAAGGCTTTAGTGAACAAATAAGGTCAGCACATAGGCAAGGCACAAGTTACAAGGTGCAGCAGGTACCTAAGAGGTATAGACAACTGACCAAGTACAAATAAATATATTGATCCAACAAATGACATGGGCATAGCCAGGGGGGCGGGGAAGGCCAGCTGCCCCCCAAATCAATAAAAATACATAGCTAACTCAGGTTCTGCCCTCCCTAACAAAAATCCTGGCTACACCCATGCCCCTGCACATTCCTTCAAGCAAGTTACGTCTGTGAGGTATGTTCCTGCTGGAGCTGGCAAATGGAGGCAGTTTTGGCCCTAACTCAGCATCTGATTTACACTTCACTAACAGAAGCAGTGCCAGGGGTGACTCTACAGCAGGAGATATCTAACTAGGGGTGTCCAATATCAAAGGAGCAGAACATTCTTCTACCAACCCATATGGCCCCTCCCCTGGATCAAGTTCTCATTCCCTGGATTAGACACTTTTTGGAAATCCCAATTTCACCTCCCCAATCCGACTAGGACCCTCCACAGTGTCATCCAGCTCCAATTCCCTGAACTCTTCCCATTTCTCCTCAGGATCTGACCATCACCTCCATGACATATCCACAGGACTCATTAACATTCCATACAGTATCATATACAGCATTTAAGTTACAGATTGCACCTAACGTACAATATTAGTAATCTAAATACAATTTCAAACTGAATAAAGGGTTCTGCTCTATTTAAGGCCCTTTGTCACAATTCTTCTTGTCCCATGATAACGTGGCAAAGAGATTTACAATGGCACTGCTCCTAAGCAAGTTGGGGGTGCTCTACTAGGGCCACATAAATCATTCCTAGGCACAGCCTCTGAGAAAATTGGTTGCTGTGGTGTCAATAAGCAACTTTCAGAAATTATAGTTCATTTAAAAGACTCATGGAAAAACTTGAAACACCAACTCTGCCTCCTTCAAATCCCTTTTGCATTAGGACCAGGAACATTCTATATTACACCTGGGAGACTAGACAAAGATGCTGCTAAAAATAGTCCAATCTCAGTTTGATCACTGGTATCAAGCTGTTTGTTTATCCTATAAGCCAGTTAAACCTGGATATTTCAAAGGCATTGAAGCTTTATCAGCCTACAGGACTGTGGAGTTGACAATGACAAAAGCACACATGCTGAAAAAGGACTGTCACACAAGCCAGTCCTATTGCTGGAAGCTTAGAAAGATAATGCAGAATTATCCACCATGGCAATACCTAGAATCACTGTAACCTGTTGGGTGCTTTGCACATAGTGAGAGACCACAGCTGAATGTCTTTTGTTCCTCTTTCTGTCATTCTTGATAAATGTCTTAACAGTTCAAATATAATTGCCAATGCTACTTCCTACATTTTCAAACCGAATTGGAAGAAATTCATTTCAATCTAGTCAACTACAGACACTGTCTATACTAGTTCTCTACCCCACACCAGGGTCAAACTGAAACACTTTCAACCTGCATTTGCACATGTGAAGATGTTTTCACTGAAGGTAACTTCCAGAGGGATAGTAGTATTGATCTTTTGTAACAACGAAAAAAGAGTTTTGTAGTATCTTAAAGGCCAACAAGATTTATTATGGCATTAGCTTTTGTGGGCTATAGGCCACATCATCAGGTGCATGTTGTAACTATTCCTAGGGGCTAGTCCTGTAACTATTCCTAGGACCCTGCTGATCTGGTTTTTTCCTTTTTCCAGTTCAGTAGGTGGGTACTGTAGTCCAAGAAACTTCTGGTGTAAATCCTTAAGCTGCGAGACAGAAGAGATGTTGTCTTTAAATAAAATAATAATTTTAAAAGCTCAGAATCATTAGAAGCTCCCAAATTATTCTGTGGTTCGATTAGTATACCTTAGTAAAAACAATACATATTTATGGGGGGGGGGAAAGGTACCTAGGATGTTAAAATAAAATAAAGGATTTTGAAATTTCTAATAAGAGCCTGTGGGTAGCTCAAATTTATCAAGAGTCTAATGTTGCTAAGCTGTATGTATATCCTTGCTTGTGTTAGTTTAATAAAATATTTCCATTTTATTTTAACTGTAGAAAGAATGCCATTAATATGCAGCTCACTACAGTGTTATAAGTCTATGGGGATATACATTGGAGTTTATGACTGCTATCTGCAGTCACAATTTCCCTTAAAAGTAGCTTGAAATAATTTGTTCCCATGTCTAATATCAATTGCACACTGTGTGGGAAGCTGTGGCAGTATATTTTGTCCTTCTAACTCTTGTTAAACTTCTTTGTTACTATCTTACAGTCTCAAACATTCCTCACAGAAGTAACAGTCAAAGCCAAATGAATCCCAGATACTAAAGAGACAGCTATATTCACACAAAAATAAAACAGAAATGTTTGGAAAGAAATTGGGAAAAGATACCCAATGTTAGAGATATGATACCATAATAGAAAAATCAGGTATACTTCTACAAGTGTTACTTTTTTATAATCTGCTTTGAGGTTTTTTCCTGCAATCAAAGCAATATATAAATTTTAATAAACAAATAAATAATAGAAGTACTAGTTCACAATACAAGTGCTAGTACACACACACACACACACACACCCCACCTGCCCTTCTTGATGGAAAAGTCTAATTAGTTGAATAGGTTCATCTCAGGGACAAAGAAAAGAAAACACCAATAAGTTTTAAATTCCTTCTTGGCAGAGCAGGTGGTAACAGCCTCTTTAAAGTGAAGCAGTAATCAGACCACACTTGAAGAAACCTAGCCTGTCCCCAGAACATGTAAACAACTATAAGCCAGTTGCAACATCCCTTTTTCTCGCTTTGTGAGCAGCCTAGAGAATTATGGAGCAACTATTAATAAGTAAATAAACTAATTATTAAATAGATTCCTGACCCAAGTGCTCAAACAGGTGATTGCCTGACAACTCTATACACTCTTAAATAGACTGATTAGCCTACTCTGGTATTTTTATGTTAAAAGGTACTCCAAGACTCAGACTGATTTCAAGAACTGAGAGGAAGAGGAAATCTCAAGGGTGCAAAAAAAAGGTTGTGTTTGCTCTGTGAGCTCCAAAGTAAGCTTTTTCTTCAGTGGTACAGTGGTACCTCTGGTCACGAACGGGATCCATTCCGGAGGCCTATTCGCAACGTGAAAAGCCCACAACCTGAAGCGCCGTATCTGCGCAGGTGCCCTAAACCTGCTGCATCATGAGGCACATGAATCTTGTAGCTTTACAAAATAGATATCAATTAACCATTAGGGTTCTAGAAAAAAACACCAAGATTATCAGAAGCCTGAAGCATGCTGATAGTGTCATTAAATAGTTCAGTCACTAGGTGGCACTAGAGTTTTATCTCTGAAGTCAGGATGCTCTCATTGTGAGAAATAAAATAAAATCAATTAGTAGTAGTAGTAGTAGTAGTAGCAGTAGTAGTAGTAGTATTTCTAGTTTAACGTGATGTGCCCTCTAGGCATCCCGTGGCAATAAGAGCATAATAATAGAATCATGAATATGGAAGGACCATCTATCTACTTACCAATCAAGATTACAGGGTGCCACTGTCAGAAGGATGATGCACCATACATCACTATCAGTATTAACAAATATCTCTGTAAGCCTGAGAGACAGTGGAAGGAGGAAAACCTTCCTTTCTTCAGAAGGAAATATGCAGGAAAGTGGGTAGAGGGAGATCAGTATCTGTACTGCTTTCTGGAAGCTTAGAATTGAAATTCCTAAAGGGATCTCTCTGCCAGTTTTCCGAGTAGCACACTCAGGAGCTCTTTCTATTTGTTGTAAGCCAAGATGGTGGGGACTTGAACAAATCATAGAAACTGTAAAGAGAAATGTGCCTGTATCCCAGTTACCACTAAAGCACGCCAATGCAGTTTACCATCTGCACACCTGGGCTGCATCCTTTTGTTTGCCCCTGTAGCAATATTACAAAGCCATTATTGCCGTCACTACAGACTATGCTTTCAATTTATTTTTTTGGTAAGGTGTTTTGAAAGCTGAAAAAGGCTTAAATGATCTCAGGTTTAGCCTTTTCAGGTTTAGCCTCATCTTTTCATTTCTTAAAACTCTGGGCTATCTACAAAGCCAGAGATATAACATCTTAGAACCACAGGACAAGAAAGTACAATGAGACCATGTGGTCAAAGGTTTTGTTTGCAAAAGTGAAGCATTTATCCACCTTCACCACAATTTCCCATAAACTAATCTACACTGTCTAAACCACAGCATGCCAGAGGAACAAAGAACAAGTACACTGCAGGTGTACAAATACATCCAGATAACTCACTCAAGCAAACTAGACCACATATTTTAAGTGGGAAAAGGAAAAAAGCCACCAGAAAATCTAAGCAAAATGAAAATGCCTTCCCAACCTCTAGTGTAGGATAAAACAACAAAAGAAACTGGCAGTCGGTTTCTTACCCCAAAGCAAAACTGACTCACTCTAATCATCAGAAATCCTTTTGATGCTTTCTGCTTCTCACCACAAATGATGGTATCAAATATGGCTGCTTTCATTCAACTGTGGTTTTTTTCACTTGCAATTTGAAGAACCAGGGTCTTAAATCAGAATCCATCGAATTGTCACAGCAGAGTTCTATATTTTATATCAGAATAATCCATGACTAGCATTGTCATTGCGGAAAAATGAAACCAAGATTTTTAGAGACCCACCAAAGTACCCAAAAAAGAGCAGTCAGACCCAAGCAAAATGGAAATTTAAACAGCAGCAGAGTTATGTACCAGGCAGAAAAACTATCTAATATCAAATAGAATGGGGGTAAAGACCCCGGCAACGCATTGTGGAAAAACAGGCAAATAGTTTTGTCACTACTGCCTTTCTCCTTGCCCTCTAACATTACAGGTTTGTAACAACTGCTCCTGGTTTCCTCTCATTGTTTCTGATTATTTTCATGTACTTGCATACAAAATGGAAAGTCTATCTATGGAAGCATTGTCTATCAGTGGATCCCTTCATTACACTCGATCCCTTCATTACAATCCTGAAACTGGTAATGAGGTAAGGAAATGAGCATATCACTCTTCAGATCAGGTGTCTCTCAGAAAGTGGTAAATGAACCCATTAAATTTTAATAACATCCTAGTTTACAAACTGTGTTCCATCTGTTATTTCTGCTCCAGTGCTATCTCCTATTAGACTCAAAATAATACATTTGAAAAAATGTTTACAGCTTTCTTCCAAAGTAACCCTGTAAATCAGTAGTTTTGCTGCTATGAGCAAGCCTATTTTGGTCTTTACAACCCCTACTTGCTGGAGGTAGCCCGCTTAAATTATTAGCCTGTCTATCTTAGGGAATAAGGACTACTTTTAAAGGAGACAGGTGATCCTTCCCTTACTCACATCTAGAGAAGTGAAGTCCTGGAAAGCAACATGGAATGGGCTCTTTGGAATTAAACTGACAAACTGAAAAAAAGGTCTTATGAAATATTTTCCCCTTTCAAGTAAGTGAAAATCCTTTAAACATTTTGTTTATGTAAGACAATCTACAATGTTAGGGAATCAAAATTCTAAAATGTGCACCACCTACAATCCTTCATTGTTTTTGAATTGCTTTCTTTCTTCTGGTGACCTTGAGTCTATAGTTTTTAGATACTAGAAGCAAGTATCCCACTTCTGCTATTCTTTTGACATGGCACCTCTCTTGTGCTTGGCTTTTTCATCTGTTCTCCTAAATTTATGTGACATAAATTCTGCTACAGATTGGGAAACAAGAAGCTTATTGCTGTTCATTATTCATTACCCTTCAACACACAGACTGTGGGGCTACAATTTCAAACTCATCCCTTCCTAAAACCAGATACATTACTGATACTGAAATTTGAGTTGCAAACCACAACTCTTCCCATGCATCTCTTTCACGCTTCCTCCAGTAACTGGATTGCTTCTGCAATTTTGGCTTAAAAGCACCCATTTCTATTCTAGGTTTCCCCCATATACGGTTCTGTTCAAGTCAACCTGGATATTTATCTCTCATAGATATACTTGTGTTTTGAAGTCTCTTTACCACTTATGTACTGATGTGAACTGTTATTCTACTGCTGCAAGATTTCTGGTTCAAAATTTTTCAGTCAAATTTTGGGAAGGATTAAAATTGGTGACAACAAATGGAAAAGTCTTCTTATTTTCTTGTGACAAATGCAGGGTTTCAACAGCAGTTTTCAAAGCTGAAAGGAAAGTTAGATGAGTGCATATATGCACAATATGTGCACACATTTACCCAACTCAAGCAGAGCATATTTCAGATGCCAAAGTTATATGCTTTAACAATGTAGATGGTAGGGAGCTACATGAAGATACTGAATATCAGATCAATAAGTAAGTTTCAATACTTCTGAACGGGCCAATGGGGGGGGGCAGTCAGGTACACTCATCCTGCGCCTCAGAGGGCTAAGCTTAGAGTTTATAACTTTATTCTAACAAAACTCCCTCCCCAGGCCTCAGACAAACTCTGCACAGACCTGTTTCTGATATACTGCACCATCAGTTTCAGTAGAGTATGCAAGCTGTTTGCAGGAATAACTAACAGTGGTGCAAATTTTGAAAATGCATGGACTGCAAGCCTTTCAATAAATGTGGGAAATAAGCCATTTGGTACTCACAAATTGCCTTCGAAGTTTTGTTTTGACCCGCTCTGTCTTGGTTTCTGTGGGGTGGATAGAATAGCTGAGGGCACTTAAGTGGTTGTCCACTGAAAGGCTCTTCCTCATGTAGAAGGACCGAGTTCTCAAGGATCTGAAAGGCGCCTCGTCCATGGCAGTGCACAGCCTTGGCTGAGGGGCAGGTTCCCTCACAGATTCAGCACAATCATCTTCCAGCTGCCATGCTTCTCCTAGGACAGAGGAGTAAGAGAGAGAAAAGGACCCATAGCCATCAAATAAGGATCCAAAATTAACACTTTTGCTACAAGATTTCCACTTCTTGTCAACATTTTCCTCCGAAGGATAAAAACCATGTTTCCATTAATTTAAGCAACTGTGTTTCCTTCCTGGAGTGAAGATGCCAGCATGAACAGCATGTTTTTCTCGTCCTTTATTAAGTGTGTACTGCCTAGGTGTACTGCCTAGATGAATAAATATTATTGGTGTGTGTACTCACACAGGTAATGTAAACCCTTGTCAGTAGCTGTAAGATGAGGGTGCAAGCAGTATATCACCTATCTTTTTGCTAGCATGAAACGAGGTCAAAATGAGGGTGCAGAGTTAAGTGAACATTCTATGGACCAAAAAAAAAAAAAACAGTCTGAGAAAGAAGAACATGCATACAAAAGGCAATAAATATTTTTATGAGAAAAGACTCAAAAAAGGTCCATTAAAAATTGAAACCTCTTAGCACAGAACACGCTGCACAAATATAAGGAGCTGGTGTTCTATCTAGTCTACAACAGTTTAACTACCAGAAGCTCTTTAGGGTCTCAGGTGGAGAAGTTTCCCACAGCTGCTACCAATGATAGCTGCAGAGGCCGTGATCCAACCTCTCTGGTAACTGGCACAAGGGAAGCAGGCAGAGGCCCAACGGAGAGCTGTGCAAAGGTTATCACACCAGGAGAAGACAGGCACTGTGAGGACCCTTCCCCTGCCATCAGAGGGGTGCCACTGGCAGCCAGAAACACAAACCACCCTATCATGGTCCTTCAGAAACACAAACCACCCGATCATGATCCCTTCAGTCCCATCCTAATCACAAATAAACTAATTTGAGAGAGTCTCACAAAAACTCTCCAAAACTATTTCAAAGCAAATGATGTAGACAAAATAACAACCCCTCTCCTTTGGAACACCATGAAAGCGGTCAAAAATTAGCAAAACAGAACAAGACATCACAACTCTCTCATCACGCTACAAACATGAGCCAAGGACTCCTTAAACCTATAGAACAAAAAAGGAGGGAACTCAACTCACTAGAAATCAACAAAACAATGATCAATATTCTATATTCAAAACAACACTTTTACGAGTCTGGAGGGAAAAACTTCAGACTATTAGCAAACAGGCATAGGAAAAACGACCATCATCATCAATCTTTATTACGGTCCAGAGACCCAACAAATCGTTACAAAGCAATGCAAAATCAACCAAAATAAGAATTCACTGCATCACTAAAAAAGACGGCAACATAACAAAGAAATAAACTCAGAATTTGCGGAATTTTATTCCAACCTAACCCACCTGAAGAGGAAATCAGAAAATTCCTAACAGGGCTGACCATGCCAACCTTAACTGATGAGGAACAGAAATTCATTGACAGTCCTATCACCCCAGAGGAAATAGATACGGTCCTCAAAAAACTGAAACCACACAAAGCCCCAGGGCCAGACGGCTTTACAGAAGAATTCTACAAGAAATTCAAAGAACCCCTGATGCCCTACATGACCTGTCTATTTAATGACATCATAAAAGAGGGCCCCATTCCTAAAACCTGGACCTCCTCTAAAATAGTATCTATCCCAAAACCACTCGAAGACAGCCTCAAAGTAAAATCATGCCGCCTGATATCATTAATAAACCAAGACTACAATATATTCACATCAATCTTGGCTAACAGCCTAAAAAAAATTCTACACAAATTAATAGCCCCAGACCAGACTGGCTTCATCCCTGTTCGCAATATAACAGACCCTATTAGGAAACTACTGAATATAATCAAACACAGCAAAACAACAAAACTCCCACTGACAATTATGCGCCTAGACATCCTCAAAGCCTTTGATTACTTAGAATGGAAATGCCTACTAGCAGTACTAACCAAAATGAAATTTGGTCCCAAGTTCTTAAAAACCCTCAAACAAATTTACTCCCAAGCCTCAGCATAATGCAGGACTAACAGTGTGGACTCTAATACCATAGCTATCCGAAGAGGCACAAAACAAGGATGTCCACTGTCTCCCTTCCTCTGAAACCCCTAGCAATCTGAATCTGAGCAGCAACAGACATCAAGGGAGTGGAAACAAAAGGCAGAACCTATAAATTAGGGCTTTTTGCAGGTGACCTGATGTCACGCCAGACCCCATAAACACAGTAGCTGCCCTAAACAAAGAACCCAACACATTTGCAATGGTGTCAGGTATTTGAGGCTATGTGTTTCAACACACACACCCTCAAATATCCAAAAAGAATTCACCAACATCACTAAGGTAAAACTCTGCCACACCAAGTTCAGATACCATGGGGTACAAATAACGAGAAACCTCAACAAACCGTACCTCCACAATTACAACCTCCTGTGGTGACAAATCAACAAAGACTTGAGAAAATGGAACAACACCAACTTCAGCTTCTCAGACAAAATAGCCATGATCAAAATGATCACCCTCCCAAAAGTAACCTACTTATTCCAAACCCCCCAATCTGATTCCCCCAACCCAACTTCGCAAATGGCAGAAAAAATTACACTCGTTTATCTTCTCACACAAAAAACCAAGAATAAACACTAAAAACTAGGGGGTACTCAAATGCCCTGGCTAACACATCACCAATTACATGTCTTCTTAAACAATCCAGTAATAAAATCAGCACCAACCAGGCCTAAAACAGTTGGATGGCGCCTTGTCTCCTCCTTCCAGCAACTCCTACAGTCAAGCTGGTGCCAAATGTATTGCTCTGCTTTCATTTGGACCACATCAGCAAGACCAAGAGGGTGGTCTTATTGTCTGAGCAGTCCAGGACCTTCACGGGAGGCAACAGTTACAAGTTATCCGTCTCTGCAGCCACAGCAAGCACTGTGATTTTCCAGTGGTTTGACTTCGCCCCCGGAGGTACACTGCACTGCCTGCTGAGACACATGGGGCAAGCAACAACTCTGACACACAGAGAAAAAAGAAACTGAAAATGGAGGTGCATTTGTAATACAGGTAGTTTTTAACTAGAAAATGTTTAGAACCATGTTTCTTAATGATTTAAGGCCAGAATAAGCAATTTTTTTCAGCAGGGGGCCGGTCCACTGTCCCTCAGACCTTGGGGAGGGGGGCGGACTATATTTTGGGGTGGGAAACTGAATGAATTCCTATGCCCCTCAAATAACCCAGAGATGCATTTTAAATAAAATGACACATTCTACTCATGTAAAAACACTCTGATTCCAAGACCGTCCGTGGGCCAGATTTAGAAGGAGGTTGGGCCGGATCCAGCCCCCGGGCCTTAGTTTGCCTACGCATGATTTAAGGAGTCTCCTGAAAAGGCGGCTACAAAAGAGCTGTCCTGAAGCTTTTCCCAAACCTTTGGCAGAACATAAATTGAATTAATAATAAAAACAAAGTATACAGGATTACTTACATTTATTGAAACTTACCTGTAGAGGGCACTGTACATCCTTTTTGACAGTCAGGGGCAGAGTGATTTCTGTAATGCTTCTGTTCTGGCATATCTTTCTTGTACAATTTTGAATCTAGAAGTGGAACGCGGTTTATGATTGGGGACTGAGGAATGCTGGGAAGAGTCCTTGACTTTCCTAGTACAGGTCTCTGTGGCTTTCTGTCTAATGACCTTTAAAAGGAGAAAAGAAAGAGATTGCAATCAGATGTGCCTATGATTACATTTTTTATTCCTACTAGTGAAGTAGCAGATTTTTGAAATTGGGTGAGTTCAGAACACAAGACCCACCTTGAGTTGAAAACAGTTTTTACTCCATATTCCAAAACCCCTTTGAATTTAGCCATGTTCATCATGAGCAAACCCCACCACCATCTCCAGAACTTACATTCAAGAAATAGTAACAAGATGAAGGGGCAAAGAGGGGGGCGCTACTCATTTATATTTTCATTACACTGAAAAGCTTTACCAAAGCTATTGGCACAAAACAGGATTTCAGGGCCTTTAGTAAAGATCCTGGACCACTCAGAACTACAAATCCAATAAATCTCATGCCAATGAAAATACAAAGATAAGCCTTCCATTTCACCCTGCCACCGCCACCAGTCACTGCTTCTGGAAGGTACGGTAAGTCAGGGAGATTCCGAAAGGGGGAGGCAAGCTAGCTGCAAAGATCTTTACTGAGCCTTTTTTACAGACATTCCCAGACAATCAGGTGCATTTTATGTTTCTTTTTTTACTCCTTTCAATTCAAAATGTGGATTCCAGCTTAACTTCAGTAAGAAATTTCTGGCAGCTAAGAGATGTTAGATGGCCGTCTGTATGTATGAGATTTCTGCATTGCAGAGAGTTGGACTAGATGGCACTTGGAGTACCTTCCAACTCTACAATTCTATGCTTCCAAGATTCTAGGGTGGCTAAATATTATGCTGTTTCTCCCATATCAGTCTCTACAGCCACAACAGGCACTGTAACTCTCCAATAGTTTGACTTTAGCCCCAAAGGCACACAGAGACCCAAAAAGCCAATCCTTAATGACTGATTCACCTCCTTTCACTTGGATTGGCTCCACTTAACAGAAAAGGCGAGAAGTCTTATTTTCCAAGGCCAAAAAACTCTTCTGTCATGCTGATTGGGCAGCTCTGGGATACTGGAAGCAGGGACTCTGCTGCAGAAATAACAATGGGTCTTTCACTCCCTGCAACCCTGGACCACTACACCGCTGCTTACAGATAACCATCACTGGAGTCAGAGAAAAGAACTCACACTTCTGGGGAACTGATGTTTTGATCTGCTCAGCTGCAGGCAATGATTTATTAAGGATGAAGTAAAGAACAAGGGATACATGAAGAAGCATGGAGCCCAGTCTCAATTATTATTTCACAATTTTTTTTTGGTCTATTTTGCTTTCCAGTTCTGACAGTGGAATATATTCTCTGGGGATTTGCAGATCTGTGCTTTCTTTCTTTATCTCTCTTTCTCTCTCTCTCTCGCCAAACTAGATGATATTTAGAAACACATGAAACATCTCCATTAAGGAAAAAAAAGTAAAGCATAGCATCAGATGCTACAATCAAGAGAGGCACAGCAGAGGGAGGGACTGGGCTAGATGGGCAAATATTGTGATTTTTAATTCCTTGTAGAAGGCAAAAGAGTCACCCAGCATCTGCAAATCCCTCCCAAAAGCATACCTACCACACAGCCTTGCTGCAGGTGGTGACATTCTACTAGCAAAGGCCCTCAAGGAGAGTACATGAAGATTGCACAAAGGTCAGGTATAATCAACCACCAAATGCACCAAGGCCTATAAATAACTGTTGTTTTGCTTTTTCAGCTGTGGACCTCATAATCAATGTTTGACAAGGATTTTAAAAATTATTCCACCTAAAGTTATTAACTAGTCATTATCAATTCCTACCTGCTGAGCAAACCATGAGGGTATGGAAGATTGTATTGCTACTAAATTTTGCCCAGATGTATTTGCTGCTTGGGAATCAAAGCTATGACATGAAGGGGTGCTTGCCAATATTAAAAGAATGGCCACAGTATACAAACATTTTGAGTTCGATAATTATTTTAAGTTCCAAATACAGTATATAGGATGGATAAGGTGTTTAGATCAGACAAACCACTTGTGCCCTAGATCCTTGCCCCTCTTGACTGATAAAAACTAGCAGGGATGGGATAACTGACTGGGCTGGGGAGATGATTAATGCCTCCTTCTGAGAAGGGGTAGTGCCTGCCTGCTTGGAGGAGGCAGTGGTAAAACCACTCCTCAAGAAACCCTCCCTGGCTTTGGAAAATCTAAGTAAGGACCAACCAGCTACTAATCTCCCCTTCTTGAGCAAGGTTCTTCAGCAGGTGGTTGTGGACCAGATCTTTTAGATCCCTTTCAATCAGAGTTTTGGCCCAGTTTTGGCACAGAATATGCTTTGGTCACCCTATATGAAGACTTCTGTTGGAAGAGAGACCTCATTGACCTCTCAGCAGCTTTTGATACCATTGACCATGGTATCTTTCTGGAGCAGCTGTCCGAGTTAGGAATGGGTGGCACCACTTTGCAGTAGTTCCAGGCCTACTTGGATGGATGTTTCCAGAGGGTGTTTCTTGGGGAGTATTCTTCAGCCCCATGGTGCCTTTAATGTAAGGTTCCTCAGGATGTGATTTTATCCCCTATGCTGTTTATCATCTACATAAAACCCCTGAGTGGGGTTATCTGGATGATTGGAGTATGCTGTCACACATAGCTGATATGCTGATGACATACAGTGCTACTCCTTTAAATCTGCAGGTGAAGCAGTGAATGCACTGAACCATTTTCTTGCCTTGGTAGTGGACTGGATTAGAGCCAACAAACTGAAGCTCAATCCATGTAAGTCTGAGGCACTGTTGGTGGATGGTTCCCTAGGCCAGATGGATGGAAGGTGGCCTGTTCTTGATGGGGTTACACTCCCTCTGAAGAAGCAGGTACCTGGAGAGACTTGGGGTACCTCTAGATACTTGGGGGTACTTCTGGACCCATTGCTGTCATTTGAGGCTTAAGTAGCCTCAGTGGCACAGAATGCCTTCCATCAACTTTGGCTGGTGGCCCGACTGCACCCCTTTTGGACAGGGACAGCCTAACTACTGTTGTCTATGCTCTGGTAACTTCTAGGTTAGATTACTGCAACACATTATACATAGGGCTGCCTCTGAAAACGGTAAAGAAACTATTGCAGCAGCCAGGTTGCTCACTGGGGCAAGACAGTTTGAGCATATTAATGTAGGGATGAGCAACCTGCAGCCCTAAATATGTTGCTGGACTACACAGTGGCGTAGCATGGGTTGTCAGCACCCGGGGCAAGGCAAGTAATTTCAACCCCCAACCGCACTGCACGCCTGTCACCCCCCCCCCTCCACAGTGGGCGACGACCCGGCGGCTCAAATCAGATTTGCACAGCCAGCACTGCAGTGAGAGAGAGTGAGTGAGCCAGGTAGGGGCAGAGAGCTGCGAGTGAGAGCGCCCCCCCCAGATGTTGCGCCCGGTGTGGCCAGCCCCCCCTGCACCCCCCACGCTACGCCACTGGGACTACAACTTTTTTAGAGGGAGAGCATTTCCTTCAGGGCTGCAGTGGGAAGGATAGGCTACAACTCTCACTTCCCCATATAATGCAATTCTGAAAAATATTGCAGCCTCAAGCCTGGTATTATTAATTTTCAACTGATGTGGCTGTGTCATGCCTCGTTTGGCCTTGAGCTAATTTGGACATATGCCTGGCTATTCTAAACAACCAGAAAAACCAAAGCCTCCCAGATTTATTTTGGTGACCCACTTAAGGCAAGAGCTCTCAGGTAAGTGTAAAGAGAGCTGCAGGCTTACTTTTCCACCTTCAGCACAAGCCAGAATTAAGTGCAGGATGCACCTATACATGCAGCAGGTGTTGTCAGAGTATAATCCACTGTGGACTTCATGACAAATGTCAAGTACCAGTAATTCATCCTAAAATTCCATTACAAAATATTCCACTGGATATGGGGCCGCTCTAACATTCAGAGTGGCTTATGGTGCAGTTCAGAGTCAGTGTGCCATTAAAATATCCACTGGTAAATTACTTTTCTTTAGAATCATCCCCTTATCAAAAATCCTGGATGGATATTTTACATGAAAGTGCTAGTGCTTTCAAATAAGTGATCCATTACAGTATGTGCATTTTGAGATCACTCAGTCATGTAGAAGACTGTACTCCGTAACTTGATACCCGGCAGACACCAGTCCTAGATTTTTCTGCATGGTATTCAACTAAGTTTTAGTCATAGTAGACCCATAGAAATTACCTAAAATTTCTGTTATCTTTGACCATTGACCATGCTGGTTGGGACTGATGGGAGCTGAAGTCTAACTAAAACTGGAAGGTCACAGGTCAGCCACCCCTAAATGCAAAGTGGACTAATTGTACTTCACTGAATTTTCACTCATAATTAAATCTTTCCATTCAACTACTCTGGAGCAACTTTTCAGATTTATTTAGTTGTCTCATTAAATGCAAACCAGACAAACATTCAAAACTCATCTCTATAGTTTTGGAGTGTGGAAAGAGTAACACATATCAAAGGCTACTTCCTCCTCAAGAACTCCTTCCACCTTTTCTATTGTACATTATAATTAGTTGATGGATAGTAGTTTTATTGAATTAAACTAACGGGCATTTGCTTGTCTATAACATCCTTTTAGCAATGGCCTAAGACCCAAACAAATCAGAAAGTTTGATTCTTAATAATATTTAAATTGAGACCACTGGAATTCTTTCATCTCTAACACTCATTCAAAAGAGATGTCTGAAAGCAGCTTGAAATGAACTGTACAGTCTCTTCCCATATAGCTGGAGTTGTACTTTCACCTATTGGACACTGTCACCTCTCGATTCTTGAACTGAGGATCAGCAGCAGTAAGCAATGCAGCCAGGTACTAATAAAGACTGTTTCTTAAAGATCCATCTATTAATTTAAACTGCGCAACATTTGCTTATTCGCGATATACTGATAAGATCATGATAAGATCATGAGATAACTAATTACCCAAAAGATAGCTATCTCACAAAGTTGTCGTCACGGCCAGAACTCTCTTCACACAAATGCAATTATGTATACATCAATGGAAGAAAGCTTAGCAGTTGATATTTCTATCTCAATATATTAAGTATGATGATGAACACAAAAGAATAATCAATTCATAATTGGTATTCTCTTTAGCTAGCAAAAAAATGCCCCCCAAAAACATTGGTTTCTTTTGGAATTTCCCTAGTAAAATAAGTTAGAAACTCTGACATGACCCAGCCAGAAGCTACATGGCAACATGGAGAAACACAGTACTTCTGTGCACAGAAATCATATCCTCCAGTACAATCACATTTCCCTTCCCCCGCCCCCCGCTTTGTCATGTCTCATGCCAGCTGCCTGTTTCTAGGAGATAACCTAGCAATACTCTGTAATGGCACCGATGCTGGGATGAAGTGACAATGCATCAGGGTGCACAGTTTTACCTCTCAGTCTCCTGTATTGACCACATCTAATTTCGCTTGTAATAAGAGCTTGACTAGGAGAGGGGCTAAAAAGAGGGCAAAACATGGGACTGAGAGGGCTTTCAAAAAAGATGGGGCATGGGGACACAAACCAAGCACCATATGAAGACGATGAAGTCATGCAAAGCACAGAAGTCCCATCCCCTGACAACAGGACATCCACTTCAATCCACCCTTTAGTCTACAACCTCAGTGGATGCTGCTCCCAATATATTCAAAGGAGCTGGGACAGAGCAACAGGAGCTCACTCCGTTGTGGGGATTCAAATCACCAACCTTCCGATTGGCAAGCCCAAGAGGCTCAGTGGTTTGGACCACAGCACCACCCGCGTCCCACTCTGGGGGATAAAGAAAGAGGGAAAGAATCATATACACAACCTTGAGCTCCTGGGAGAAAAAGTGTGATATAAATAAATCCAACAAATAAATAAATCATGGAAGTCATTTTTAAACAGGCCTCTTAGAACTGTTTTCCCCACTAGAAGTTAACCCATATGCTTCCCCCCACTCTCAGTATAGCATAGACAGATAGTAGCAGGCTCAGGAGTAGCTGTGCTGTCCACAAAAGCCAAATAGCAATAGTCTGGGATTACAGCTACTACCTTCTTCCTTATCAGTGCCAACTGACACAGGAAAAATGCTTGTGTGGACACACCATAAAATTATGCTTACAGGCTCAGTATTCATATCACATTATAGAGGAGGGTTTCAGACAAACACTTTCAATACATCATATCTAGATTTTACATATTTCCCCAATGAGCAAAGAGACAAGTAGAATTCTTAAGTAAGCTGTTTTTAAGTGAGAAGTAACAATTATTAATTATGGTCTTGACAATCGTATTATGGAAACCTTCGTTTACATATGTGGAACACACATGAAAACTATCATCTCATTAAATAGCAAAAAAGGGAACTAAAATCATGGAATGATCTAAAAAGAGGGAACACTACTTATGCCACTCTCAACTCTATGAAAGAAGCATGAGATACAAATAGAATCCAATATATTTTCAGCAACCACTGTTGACAGTAATTTGTGCCTTCACATCCTTGATTATCACAATTTCCTAAGCAGAATGACCCCAGAAGATTGCTCAGAGTGTCATGGTGTAAAATGAAATAACTTTTCTCCACCAGAGAACAGGCAAAAATAATTTTAATGCACTGATGTTCTATGGTCTAATGAAAGCACTTCATTGCCTTTCTGACCTATTCTGGTTTTTGACCTATGGACCCCCTATGGATCTCATACCTTGTGCATCTAAAAAGTCAACTACTCCAATACAACTTAAAACTGGCCAGTATAAAGCTTTCCTTTTAGAAATAACAGAAGTGGAATGAACAGTTTGAGGAATCAAATAAGCTCTAAAGAGTCATGCTAAATTTTCTGCATAACTAATAAGGTGCTTCCCTAATCTATTCAAATATTTGAATGAGTAGATGAAATATGGGCCACAAATTACAGTTTATGTGATTGTTAAGTGTTCAGAAGCAATATATTAAAACAAGTTTGTTTATAAAAGAGAGATAAACTGGTCTGTCTCAAACTTCAGTTTACATAAACTAGCAGTAGAGGACCACAAAGCAAAGTGATTGCTGCTTCTCTCAATTAGCCTAGGGAAAAGAGAAAAGTACTCGAACGTTCCCTTTCAGGATCTCCTTCATCCTGGACACAGTACAATACAGGCTGTGACTCTGTGATCTGGCTTTATCAGACCTCAGGAGGAGACTCTCAAGGGGGCAGGTAGAGCGCTTGAGGGCCTCAAGAAAAGTGGAACCTCAGACTCTCTGTACTTTGAACAGCTAGCCTATCAAAGCGGACAAGTGGGATGGGTGCTACTCTCAGGGTATATGAGGCAGCTGTTGTTTTTTACTGTAGGCAGGTGTTTGCTTTCAAATAACAGGTGGGTGGAAACATACCCAACACACCAAGTTCAAAACATTAAATTCTATGCAGGCTGTACTGTAGCTTATTACAGTACAAAGAAGCAGCCTGACCACTCCAGCACTTAAAATTCAAGTTAATTTGAAGATATTGTACAGAACAGAACTGTGGAATTAAAAAGGGCCTCAAGACAGGAGTTGAAAACCTGTGGCCATCCAGATTTTGTTGGACTCCAACTTCCATCAGCCCCAGCTAGATAACCAATTATAAAGAATTATAGGATTTGTAAGTTTAATGAAAGGGAAGGGTTCTCTACCTCTACACCCCAAAATCCAAATCTATTATTGACGTTCTATCCTTGCTTACCCAGGTAGCAAGGAAATAATCTAACTCAATATATAAATCTTAGACTGCTGCTACTTTTTTATTAATTACTGAATACAGACCCAGGCTTTCAAATTTCACCACTACTGCATTTAGAATATATATATTTTAATACACATTCTAGTTTCCATGATATAGCACTTTGTAATGGTTTTAATTTTTTAATTTTTTAACATTTATATCCCAAGCTTTCTTCTGTTATGGAGTCCAAGGCAGCATGAGTGATGTTTCTAGGCAGTTGCCCATCCAGACACTGACAGCACCCCAGGCCTGCTTAGCTTCAGCAAGGTGATGGTCTCAGGAGCCTTTAAACTATATTCTGGGTTCAGAGCAAATCTGCAGAACCACATAAGTGCAGACACTGCATATTCAGCTCTCTAAATGTAGCCTAGTGCCCGTCTACAGGATCAGCCTTTCAATCCTCTCACGTCTTAAATTTGTACTGTAATTTGCATTTTAAAATAAATGATGAGTGAATTTGTTCAGATTGTCACCACCATAGTGCAGTTTCTCCAGAAAGTATTTACACAGCTAATTGCCCATTGCTCAGGACTTAAACATGCATGAAAAATCCAAATACGGTGCTCCAACTCTTGTCAAAAAAGTCTGCCCTCTCCTCCCTTGTTAATTTACTTTGACTCAAGGGTAATGAACAGGACATGTTTATTCTTCATCCATTAGCCAAAATGGAAATAAAATTAAATAAACACCTATATGTTTATTCTGTGGAACAGATACACCTTATAATTTCTTACTCTCACTTTGTTCAGCTGGTGATGAGTTACCACCTTCAGCACTCAAGTTTTCATGTTTCAAGTACAGAGTCTATCAATCATTCCCTTAGCTTTTCTCTCAGACCACAGCTTTCACATCGCTTATCAGCTAAAACCACAACTGCCTAATGAAAGTAACATCCAAACTGGCTGGTATTCACCAAAAACTCACTAAATAAATATGACATGCCTCAATAAATCAAACTCAAATTCATCCATGCCAATAATGCAAAGCAAAACACACACAAAGCTGTTTCCCACATAGCAAGCATTCAGAATATGGGAATGGTCGGATGAAAAAAATGTTTTTCAGCACAGCCTCTGGCTAGCGAAAGCATTGAAATATGTAGCCACAGATAGGAATCCACAGGGTGTCACATTAGGAATCATTGTCTGGACACTCAGGAACATGCCATGGACCTCCTCCCATGAAAAGGGTTTATATACACCAAATACATGTGGAATTTTACCTGCTTTCTAGGCATCCTTTCAATTTGTGAAGCAATACATAAATCTAACTAATCTAAACTAAACTAAACCATTTATATTTTAACCCCAATTTAAAATATTTCATCAAAGCAGTGTGAAGTTTTCTGCTTACTGATCTCTATCAAATCTCCTACTAATCCATTTAAACTAAAGTAAGAATAAGCTCTACTGGCTTCTGCTTTGGCTTAGTCAAATCTTATTTTCCAATGATATCTTTCTGTAAATCTACATTGCACACACCACTTCTCTCAAAGTGCGTACTACCTATGAATAGCACATTTCTTGTCTGTTAATTAAGGGCCAGTTCACACAACCTTCAGTTGCAAGGGCAAGAATCAATTTCTGGACAAAAGGTGAGCTGTCAACTTTCAGCAAAGTAGCTCTCTGACTTTAAGTGGCTGCTCTACCATATGTCCAAATCTATGGAGTGTGCATTATGAGCTGAGTGCTTGTAATTAGGCAACACTCACAAACTCTGGGCCACATCCAACACTGCAGCTCTGTTGGTGGCGCATAAGACTACAATGAGTGCAACAGAAGTTCCTTTTCTTCTTCTATCCCTCCTGCTCTGCCCATCAACTTCATAGGACTGGGGGACCCTCCCTGGGGGGACCAGGCAGGGAAGAAAGCAGAAGTCCCATTGTGCCAATGGTGCCACCCTGGCAAAGCACTGGATACAACCCTCTGTGAATTTATGGTGAATCCACTCTGCACACTACTCCTTCATGAAAGTTACTAAATTGTGTATGAAACAGTGACATTTACAATTTTCATTATCTGAAATGGTTGCCCATTTCCCCTTGGAAAACAATACACAAATGAAAAGTTATTTCCTTTTCTTTCACATGTCTCTGCATTTTATGCTATTTTATTGTTTGCATCATTTAATTTTTTTGCAATCCCCCTGTAAAGAGGTATCATAATACGAGGGATATAAATATATAAAATATTAAATATAAGGATTGCTCCCAGAATCACAATACTGAAGGCATCACTCCTAATTAGAAAAATCCAATTAGCATTAGGATATTGGATTGGATTGCACTGGGGGCCACTAGGGGGCGCATCGGAAGATGGCTGACAATAACATCTCTCCAACCCACACGAGGTAATTTGGAGGCTATGATGGGAGTAATTAGCCTCCCTAACCCCCCCCCAGGAGGGTGGGGGGACTGCCCTTGCCTGCTGTGCCCTATACCACCCCCGAATTTGTGGGGATGGGGGCACTAGGCACAAAGCCCTCCTGTGGGATTTCGGCACTCCTGGACGCCATCCCTGATTCGCGCCACTAGCTGCAAGAACTTCAAAAGAAACAATTTGAATGAAGGAATGCACATATTTCAAGGAAGGAGGGGGAATAAAGACTGCTAGCGGAAGAGATCTCTGATAAAACAAGACAAGAATAAAACATGAGAAGATACGCCAAGACACGGTATGGCAAATGACTGATGGGGGAGGGGAAAAAAACTTTCCTTTCTTTCCTTATGTGATTAAACAAGAATCCCCTCCCCTCACAAGTCAGAAATGTCGTTTTAAGGACTTAAGCTGTGGATTTAAGGCTGTGTGGAGATAAACTTTCGAACCAAAGCATGTTTTAAGAAGAGCGTGGAATGTATAAGAGCTTTGGAATGACGCAGTTAAAAATGCCATCACCATATTGGGAAGTTCTGTCGATGGTCTTGAGTCTGGGAGGAGAAAGAGAGAAATAGAGCTGTTTATATATTGTGGGTTAAACTCCTCAGAGGGACTTAAGAGCGACAGTTTTGCGAGATTATGATGGAAAGAGCGATGTTATCTATGAAGGAGATGATATATGGAAACCATCTGGATTTGAGGATTGGAAGAACGGAAAATTCACACAGGATTATTATTATTATCGGTGTTTATCGGCTTAAGGAGACTATCAGAAGAGATCATAAAGAAAGAAGAGAAAATATATGAACAAGATGTGATGTGGAAACAGCAAGATAAGATTGGATAGAATTATGAACTCTGTTTGGACTGATTTGGACTGATTTGGACATTAACGCAGCAGCAAGAAGATGATCAGAATCCCCCTTCGGATCTTGAAATATGGGTCCCCCCAACAAAATTTAAAATTCGGCTTTGTAATTCGGAATTTATGTGATGTGATTTAATTTGATGTGATTGGCCGGTTAATAAAAATTATTTTTTTAAAAAATGGATTGGATTGCACTTCCCACAGAAACTTTTCAGCACACTGAGAGTGTGACTTCTCTAATAAAGGGGAAACTTTACTCATCTGCTTTATTCAACCTCTTTCCCCTTTCTTTTTGCAAAGCCACATTAGAAAAATCTCCTCCAGTCACAAGATCTAATAAGAGCTCTTAGCATAGAGCATAGTAAGCTGACTTTAAACCACAGTTTCCAAGTCCAAATGCAACAGCAAACTGTGGCTTAAACTGAAGCTGGCACACAATGATGGAACGGATGCAGAAGAGCAATGGGGCAGCCCAAAACTCATTCTTAATTATACTTTCTATAATGTGCTATTGCCAGAATGGTACATTAAAGGTCCTTTCTCCAAGGGCATCCAGTCCATTCTAACAAAGCCAAAAAAATCTAATACTCAAAATCAGCGTGGTGTAGTGGCTAGAGTATTGGACTACAACCCAGGAAACCAGGAAACTCAACCATGAGGTACATCTAACTGACCTTGGTCAGCCAGGTTCTCTCAATCTAACCTTCCTCACAGGGTTGTTGTCAGGATAAAATATGGCTGAGAACCATTTACACCATTTGGACCTCCTTGGAGGTATGGTGGGATATAAATGAAAAAATAACTACACATTAAGCATTTACCAGGTTTCTTAACATCACCAGTTTATAGACTGCTATCCCTAACACATAATCTTGTTAATTATATGGTCCTGAGGACAACATCACTGTAAGACAATCTTTCAAGATAGTTACAGAATATGGCCTTCAGTCACATCTAATCTTATGCCAAACACAATACTTTCTTCCAAACCAAATAGTATTTGAGAAATACAACTAATTCTTTTAAAGTAACTCCATTTTATAAATTTCACCCAAGGGGTTTAAGACAGCCATAACTCTGTTTTAGGACTACTTTGCAATTTACATTTAGCAAAAACTGTCACTCATTATCAGAACAAAAGACTATCATTTAAATTCTCTCTGTCTCTCTCTCGCCGAATAGAAATAATAGTAAGCATATGATTAACCCCTTACAGCCTTGGTTTTGTTTACTAAATACCAGCAAGGGATCATCTTGATCAGGATCACAGCTTGAGACAGGGGGAAATAAATTGGCTCTTTTACCCTGCTATGATCCTGATTTAGATGCCCAACCCCCCCACCACCACAGCTGCATTTTGCCCAAGAAATAAAGCTACAATTAGTTCCAATAGAGGCCTTCCCCCTGTGGTCAAACAGCAGCACAGGTCTGATCCCAAATCTACCTCCATCCCTGTAATTGCTGTTTAGTAAACAAAAAGCAAACACGGAAGTCATCACATCTCGTTTGGTCTTCAGATATGGGGAAACAACATTGCAGGAAATGCACACCTCCTTTGCAATACTGCAAAATAATTTACAATTAAGATGAGTAGTACTACATACAATGTCACAATGTTTAATACATTGTACTGTGTAGCTTCTAACGGTACCCACGTTCTTAGGCAATTCCTAAAAAGTGCTCTCTGAAGTGGGGAACAAAAGACACCAATAAATTTCATGGAGTTTTTTGGAGCAGGAAGAGCTCCACCCCTTTCCCTCCCTTCTCTCAAAATATCATTCATGAACTGCTGGTGGCATGTACCTATGGGTATAATTATGACTTGTCTCCCGTTAAAGCAGTATTGCTGAGAGGCACAGCTTAAAAAAGATTCTGCAAAGTCAATTTTATTTCAGCCAGAATGAATGTGATAAGTGATGGCCACAACAGAAGCCTTTTCATTATTATTATTATTACTTTTTTAATTATTATTATTATCCTCATTATTATCATCATCACTATTTTATTTATATAACACCTTATAGCCACAGGTCTCAGGGCAGTTCACAAGTATTACTTTGGTAACACCACTCTACCCTTTGCCCTACCTGTGTTTCTCCACCCCAAAAATTATTACCTAAAACAAGGTAAATCAGAATAAGCACATTTGAAAGAGCATGTGCATTTCAGCCACATCATTTTTATCCCATCCCATGATTTGCATCTTCTAGACTGCAATTGAGTGATGCAAAAAACATGAGACAACAAACCATGAGGAAAAGCCTCCATCAAAGAGCAGAGTTAAAGCTTCTTGTGGTTTAATATGCAAAGCCTAAGCAGCTCAATCAAGCAACCAAAGCTAAATGTCATTTCCTCACTTGACACAATCACTCTCTTGTTAAAATAGGACATATTTTGTTTGGTGGCCCATCAGGAAAAAAAATATATATTATAGGTTACAAAAGAATAGCAGGATCAGTGCACACACTTTCAAAGATGAGAGACCAAAGGTTGATGAATGATTTCTTGTTTGAATCATGTACTCCAATTCAAAAATAAACTGTGATGAAATACATAAATATTTAGCAAACTGTATCCTTGCAAAGTACTAGAACTTCAGGTCCCTTGAGTAATCATGTTAATTTTGTATCCCAAGCTGTAATTAAAAAAAAACCAGTGAAGGTTATGGAAGCCCATGAGAAGAAGAGAAACAGTGGTCTACATCAAAGAAGATGGAAGTTGTGCCTATAACAAGTTTTTCTCTGCTTTAATGGACAGAAGCTAACTAGGAAGACGACCCCAAGAGTTTTCGTAGGGGTGGATTATGTTGTGGCAGGAAGAAAAAAAATACCTGAAACACATGAAAGCTCACTGAAGTAGACCAACTTTTTGGATTTTAAAATGGCAACACTGGGCTTGTATATTGTTAAGCATACTGTATTAAATAAATTAGCTATAAAGAAAAAGCACTGTGTTAAAAGGCTTCAGTCTGTCTCCAACCATCTTGAGATGATCCAAAATGCCATCTACCAGTGTGATTCACAATCACTACTGAGTCTCTGAAGATTGAGAGGCAAGGAAAAGCTCATTAAAAGAAACCTATTAATATCTATAGCTATTCTCTTTATACCGAAATAAACGTAATCCAGCAGCACACAAACTATGCACTACAGCATCTGTGTGAGCAATTCCACGGCACAGATTTATTTCTCCTGGGTTACCAATTAAATCTTAAAATAGATGGTATAGATAAACACTGAAACACAAGTATCTACAGTCGGGCATGTAATGGTTACACAGATAAGTAACAGTAACTCTCCAGTTCCTATTTTGGAGCTGAGATACAGCAATAGCTGCCATGTTCTGTAATGGCTATTGTGGGTGCTCAACATTCCTACACATACAAGCTGGAAAAACATTCCTACACATACAAGCTGGAAAAACATTCCTACACATACAAGCTGGAAAAAATTCAACAAACCAAGATAACAAAAAAAAAATCAGGAGAAAAACTGCAACAATATGTGCAACAGTATGTACAAACTGTCCGACATTCCCTAACTTTCGGTGATCCTACAGACCAGCTCTGAATTTCATCATCCTTGGAAGCTTATGACCAATGTATCTTGCTGAAAAGTGCTACTTTGACTTTTATATAATCTGTGATATTGCATGCCAAGATTAGCATACACAACAAATATTCTGTTTAATCGTAACAAAATATAGGCTGATCCAAGAGAAGCGAGCAGCTACCTAGAAGGCCCCTTCCCATGGTGGTGGAACTGAAGTAAAAGCCTCCCCCAAAGATCTGAGAGCCATATAGGAGCATGAAACAGTGGGGTGGAGGACAAAAAGTCTATAGACCTCAGGTAGCTCTTGATCCCTTTAGGATGGGCAGCTCCCAACAAAATATCAAAAATGCAATAAAACCTCAAACATTAAAAACCTCCCTGAACAGGTCTCCCTTCAGATGTCTTCTAAAAGTCATGCATGGACATGAAAGCTAATACCCAGAACAAACTTAGTTGGTCTCTAAGATGCTACTGGACAATTTTTTAATTTATTTCTAAAAGTCAGATAGTTTATTTCCTTAACATCTGATGGGAGGGCATTCTACAGAGCAGGTGCAACTACCGAGAAGGCCCTCTGCCTGGTTCCCTGTAACCTCACTTCTCGCAATGAGGGAACCACCAGAAGGCCCTCTGAGCCATATCTCAGTGTCTGGGCTGAACAATGGGGGTGGAGCCAAAGTCATTTAGGGCTTTAAAGGTCAGCATCAACAATCTTACTTGTGCTCAGAAACATACTAGGAGCCAATGTGGGTCTTTTAGGACTGGTGTTATATGGTCCCAGCGGCCACTCAGTATTTCATCTGAACTTCAAAATGGGACCAGTAATATCAATGGAACAACCATTCAACCACCTCATGATCTCAATCTGGTGATCAGATCAGATATTTACAAGGTTTAGTACCAACATTAATAAGCTCCAAAGAGTTTGTTAATAACATCCAAAGAAAAGAGTTCAGCTAAGGAATATAGATTTAGTCTTCTAACAAATACATATCTATAGTCTCGTTACAGGAGTAAAACCAATGCTTTGTCTTATGGACACAGAAATAATGGCAGAGGAACTCCAGAACGTCCCATCATGACTTCACTCACCCCAATCCTCCTGGCAAAAAAGAAAATATCAAGTACTCCCATTCTTAGAGAGAAAAAGATAGACATTAAAGCAAACACTCATGAATAACTGTAAAAATATAATCACTGTTTATGTCCATGAGAATTCAATCTAGGATTTAGTTTTTTACTAGTTTTACACGTTAGATTCCAGTGCATGGAGCAGTATAAAATGATAGTGATTTCACTAAGGTCAGCAGTAATAACCTGCCCTTTCCCTCCCCAGCTTTAAGTCTGATGGACCCCAATCTCCTCCTCCTCCTATTGATAAGCTTAATTGGAAATATGTGCACAATAATCTAGTAAAAATAAAAGACACCACACAAATAAAAGAGGATGAATGTTTAACAGAAACCTTTTTCAGGTAAGAAATGATTACTCAGTGTTTTGTAATACTCAGGTTCCTTTCTCCATACAATGTACAGAAGCTGACCACACTGGCAGCTGAATCCTGCTTCAACATTGGTGACAGGAAACCATCTTCCACTGCACCTAAGACAGCAGGCTACATTTTTGGAGAGAAGGGGAGTACAGGAGAGGTCATGAACCATACGTAGTTATGTTCTCCAGCAGAAGAGAATGCTTGGAGGGCTTATGGGTACCAGCTTGGTGGGAGCTGCTGCCCCCTAGCATCTGCCTAAGGTAGACCTCACTTTTTCCAATGGTAGGGCCAGCCATGATAATGGATCTGTTTTTCAAAAAGACACAGCATCACTGGGCTCACTAGAACAAATAGGAAAGTAACCCTCCTTGAAATGTTGGGGTGGAAATGTACTTAGAACTGAAGCACAACCACTGGTACAAGTTATGAAGATAACTATATATAATACTAAGGAAAGTTGAATATATTGCTTGCGTGTGCTTGTAATCAGATACTTTACTACAAGAATGGGGAGACCTCAGTGCTTAGATGTACTCCTGTTTTTCAGAATTCCTGTTTTAACTGAAGACTTATCACAGAAAGTGGGAGCAGTTCACTTCCCCCCTATTCCAGTTACCCTGGCATATACGCACGCTAAAGAATTGTTGTTATTATTATTATTATTATTATTATTATTATTATTATTATTATTTTGCCCACTACCTGCATTCGGTGATACTACAGCAATAGCTGCCACTCCTCCTGCTACTCCGCCGATCTGATCGAAATTCATTCCTCGACTTCCTTAGGCTGAAGTACTCTGTAAGCTTTCCAAAAGACGACATGGCACCAGCACAGTGTGACCTTCTACCATCTGCATACGTGTGCCTGAATCTACACACAGGTTCATATGCTAGAGCCAGTGTGTTTGCATTTCTCAGGATTTGTCGACAGTGCTTGCTGTGCTGAGCAGATGTGCTAGGAGAGTTAGAGAAACAGAAAGCAAGGAGTTTAGGAAGGGCAGACCATGATTTTTCATGCACTGATATTTTTCATACAAAAGCAACACACAGCATATAGGAATTAAGTACACACTCATGAAAGCAGTGCTTCCGTGTGTGTGTGTGTGTGTGTGTGTGCATGCGTGCATTTACTGCAGAACTGAATTAAGAAGAAAAATAATCCCATCTGGGGAAAGGGGAATCCTTTAGTATGGAGTGGTTATATTTCACAGTTCCTACTGTGTAAGGTTTTCAAAAAGACATGCCTCTACATCAGAAATGGAGAGCATTTGGCCTTTAAAGATGCATTTAATTAAGGGGGAGGTATATTAAGTCTCAATCACTTTTCATCATGGTACAGAGAAAGAAACCTTTAATATTAGAAAGCTAAAAAATCATTACATGTCCTGAACAACTGGGCTGTGTGTAGTCAAATACTTCTAACCCTAGTGACCCAAGTACTACACATATACTGTACTAATAACAAGATCTTTGAACTCCTCCTGTACACTGTTGTGCTTTAGAGCCAGCAGCGCCAATATCCCTCTCACATAGCAGCCCCTTTCCTACTCTATCATGCTAAATCTTTATTATTAATTAGGTCTCAATTAATTTAGAAATTATTTACAGTTATCTGCACTCCAGCACTCTGTTTCAGCACTAGAAAATACAAACAGCATCCACCAGTGAGCAATTCTGCATAGCAGAATGCAATTGTCCCTCTTAAAATCCTCAGCTAGTCAGCTACACTCATGCTTATCAGATCTCTCTAACTCCCTTGATCAAACTGCTACCATAGAGGGGACAGCAGAAAGAGGCATTGATGGGAGGTTGATGTGTCTTCATAAACTCATTTGAACCCTAATGAGCATGTAGGTATTAAAGTTCAGTTGAGAAGCAGCACAGCTGGATACAAGAAGCAAGAAAATACATGATAGCAACACATTTAATTACCTTTTAGACAAAAAGGACAAGAGTAAATGAACAGGAACATCAAATTAACAAACTGTTTTGTATTCTTTTCCAACCTTCTGCTGTGGGTGCCATATTAAAAATTAAATGTTAACTGCTATTTTTCTGCCGAAAGCAACCACACACAATAAAGGAGCAGTCAATACTGCAAGCCTGTCACATAATTTCCCTGCAAACAAATTCTTTTTCTGTATCTGTTTTTATTCTGTTTTATTAATTCCATTAGTTGGATTTCCATGTTTCAAACACAGCATCCAGTATCAACAACATTTTTTTTGCCAGCTGCTTCCAAAGGAGGAATGAAAAGAGAAAGGGGGTGAATGCCTATGATATGTTTGAAAATCTCAATGCTGTACTATTTTATGCTGTGCTTTCACTGGTGTAGCAGAAATTTTTAGAGGCAACATCCTCATCTCTGCAAACAGGATTATTCCAAGATATCATAAACTGCAAAACCTGCATTCAGTCAAATTTGTACAAAGCAGTAGCCACTAGCACACAATTTCTCTTCTCATGCTCCAGCACAAGCAAAAGTGGTGCAGATGCCTAAACATCAAGTATAGCAGAACACAAAAACACAGGAGAGGCAAAGAGGGCAGAAGACAAGGGGGTGCAAGAAGGTGAAGGATGACAAGAGGACAAGAAAAACAAACCCAAATTAGACCAATTTATGAGCATAAGACACCTGCTGGCTTGTTTCAGCTGAACGGCTTTACGAGGTTCTGTTGCAGCGGCGGTAGCAGCAGCAGCTCCCTGCAGTCTTTGAATGAATCTCTTTCTTTTTCCCCTTCAGCTGCTCGGCAGCAGGTAGAAAACCTCTCACAACACCTTCTTGTTTCCATTAATATTTTATGAGAAGAGAGTGCAGCCCTGAGACCCCATTCACCTTTGGATTAAGTCCAGGCAATCTCTCCTCCACCCCCCTCCCCAAATTCAAATAACTCCACGTCTGCCTTGATGTAAATTTTCTTCTTTTCTTTTTGCAATCAATTCACTTGCAGAGAGATGGATCAAAACAGCATTCACTCCTGCTCTCGGTCTTCTCACATGTACATTCAGTCTCACACTCCATCCCTCGTCTCTTAACAGGCACAGGATTGCCATCCAGAGATATGCAATATTCCAAATGAGGTCAGGAACAACAGAATGGAATCAGGCACCAAGGCTGGGGTGGGGGGAGAAGAGGAGCAGCAGTTTATAGGGTGGGCAAAGGACACAGTGAGAAAGGGAACAAACACACACACACACTTTATCAGCATTAAGCATCCAAACCCTATAATGATGCTCTTTGAGATGCAGACAGCATTTTTAGGAATCACAGACACCTTGGGAGGGCTATAATAATTATTACCTGACGCAGAAGAAATTGTTGGCTACTAAGCAACACAAGGGAGAAAGAGGAGTTAACATACCACAGACTTGCAAGGCAAGAGGGAGAGGTCTGAAGAAAGGGGGAGAAGCAACATATCGCCTCTAAATATTCCATGTAACAAGAGATAAGAAAGAGTAAAGCAAAAGCTTCTCAGGGTTTGCTTGGCTGCACTTTCCTATCGACTTGAGTGAACTACAATTGGGACTTACAGGTGCGGAGCTGTAATATATTCTGCAGCACTATGATAGGCATATGAAAACATCTCTTTCTACATGAGTAGAAGTGTGTTTGTGATCAAATACTAGCACCTCACCACTCATGTGTTAAAATGGCCACCAGTTATCTCAATTCCGAGCAATATCCAGTAGCATAAAATTCCACTTTTCTCTCGTGTTTTTAATGTTTCAGTTTATATGATACAAGCATCAAAATGTACAGAAGTTAAAAATATACTCCATATAAAAGGTCAACATTTCTGTGAGATAAAATATGTTTACAATAGACAAAATATTACCCGCTATATGGGGGACTAACCATTCAAATTGGTAATAACCCATTCTCCAAGAGTTCTTTATAAAACCAAGTTCAGGGTTGGGGTCAGAGGTCCAAACATATGTATATTAGAAAAACACAGAAGAGGCAACAGCAAGGAAGGGAAAAGAATATGCAATAAATCACACCCAAAAGCCTGTTAGTGAATAGAGATGCTTGAAGAATTTCATATTTTGAAATTCTGGAGCAAACTGGCCTGATCCACGAGCTTAGGAATCCATCACCTTTCACACATGCCAAATGTCCCAAATGAAGTTATTTGCTTAAAAAAAATACAACACACATAACTTTAAAATATGTAAAGGTAAAGAGACCCCGGACCGTTAAGTCCAGTCGCGGACGACTCTGGGGTTGCGGTGCTCATCTCACTTTACTGGCCGAGGGAGCTGGCATTTGTCCACAGACAACTTTCAGGTCATGTGGCCAGCATGAATAAGCCGCTTCTGGTGAACCAGAGCAGCGCACGGAAACGCTATTTACCTTCCCGCCGGAGCAGTGGCGTAGCGTGGGTTGTCAGCACCCGGGGCAAGGCAAGTAATTTGCGCCCCCTAACCCATGGATTTGCGCCCCCTAACCCTAACCCCCAGATGTTGCGCCCGGTGCGGCCGGCCCCCCCTGCACCTCCCACGCTACGCCACTGCGCCGGAGCGGTACCTATTTATCTACTTGCACTTTGACGTGCTTTCAAACTGCTAGGTTGGCAGGAGCAGGGACCGAGCAATGGGAGCTCACCCTGTCACAGGGATTTGAACCACTGACCTTCTGATCAGCAAGCCCTAGGCTTTTTTTAAAAAATGGTAAATTAATGAGGAAATGGGATGGGATCAGGATGGGATCAGACTTATAAGTGAGCAAATGATCGACACTGGCTGGAAACAGACTGACTCATCAATCCCTCAAAACAAAAAAAAAAATTTCTTCTAGTAGCACCTTAAAGACCAACTAAGTTAGTTCTTGGTATGAGCTTTCGTGTGCATGCACACTTCTTCAGATACACTGAAACAGAAGTTGCCAGATCCTTCTATATAGTGAGAAGGTGGGGAGGGGTATTACTCAGAAGGGTGGTGGGAATGGGTGATTGGCTGTGATGAGCCTGTTGACGACTCTACAGGAAAAAGCAAGGGGTGAGAAGGTGAAAAATGGCTTTGTCATGTAGATACACTGAAACAGAAGTTGCCAGATCCTTCTATGATACACTGAAACAGAAGTTGCCAGATCCTTCTATCTGTATCTGAAGAAGTGTATCTGAAGAAGTGTGCATGCACACGAAGGCTCATACCAAGAACTAACTTAGTTGGTCTTTAAGGTGCTACTGGAAGAAAAAATAAAATTGTTTTGACTATGGCAGACCAACACGGCTACCTATCTGTAACTCATCAATCCCTATTCTGGAACACGTACAAAAGTGAATTTATCTGCAAGACACTGTTTGACTGCACTTGCCTATTTTTCTAAGTACTTTAATAGGTCGTGGCACACCATGGTAGAAAGGAAAGTCTCATCTATAAAAGTGAGATTAAGTTTTGATATACTGTAGAGAGCCTGAAAAAAGTTTCAAGCAATGTCACTGAGGTACAAAGCTCAGCTACTTTTGATGGGCTAAATGGTTAGTCTGGGGATTAGGGTTGCAATCCCCTAACCCCATTTATCTGGGAGGAAGACCCACTGAATTCAATATGGCTTACTTTTGAGTAAATGTGGTTAGACCTGCACTGTTAGGACTGTACTCTAAGAGAAGGATGGCCTGGCCACTATTATAAACACTATTATAAACACTATTATAAACTGCTTGAAAAGACTGTTTGTAACCTAAAGCTGGAATATAATGTGACAGCCTGCTTGTTAACTGAATTAAGCTGATTTCATCTGACTCAGGAGAGGGAATGGCAGAGACAGGACTGCAGAGCCTCTCCATCCACTCTACTTAAAAACCAGTGTTTGGCTCCTTCCTCTCCAGCTAAGAAATAGTGCCAGAGTTTGCTTTTCTCCTCCTACTTCACAAATCCCTCTTCTTTTTGTGTCCTGTCTTTTAGATCATTAACCTGAGGACAGAAGCTGTCTTATCAATGACATTTGTAAGTGGCTCTAGGAACCTTCTTGGTTGAAGAGCAAGATAAGAATGCTTTAAAATAAATAAAGAAGCAGGGAAAATATTACACCT
Organism: Podarcis raffonei; assembly: GCF_027172205.1. Lineage (NCBI taxonomy): Eukaryota > Metazoa > Chordata > Lepidosauria > Squamata > Lacertidae > Podarcis > Podarcis raffonei. The sequence continues at coordinate 36,380,179 of NC_070615.1, read as the reverse complement.
GGGTGTTTAAAGAACTAGTGTAGTGGATGCTAATCAGCTTCCAGGCACAATTTAAGGGATCATTGCGTGGAATTCAACTAAGTTTTACTCAAGGTAGATCCACTGACATTAATAAACATGACAAAGTTGTGTCCATTGATTTTAATTGATCTACTTTGAGTAAAACTTAGTTGAATGCCACCTGCTGTATCTCATGGAATGTTTCCTTCCACACAGCCTCTTCCTGTGTGCCAAAATTATCAGGTGAGGCCATGCTTTGAGTACTGATTTTATTTAGAACAATGTTTCCCAAAGTGGGATTTTCCTTTCTTCCAAGGCAAACTGCAGTCCCACAGGAAAATCAATTTTTTTCTTTTCTGCAAATCACTCAAAAGGGTGAGATCTGCAATGATCAAGTCTCGTTGATAACTTTGCATTGAATTCAGACCTCAGTCTTCATGACTCTTAAATCCCTAAAACCTCTAACTCAAAAGTCACTCTGATTTGAAATACATTACATACAGCTTTCCGCCCAACACCTGTTGAACGGGTAGCAGGGTAACAGAGATAGTTCCTGCACACCATTTTGGAGAACTTGGAGTCTTTTTTCTGGACATTTGGCTCACTGACGTCCTCTCTGGGCTCTGGGAGGGTCTCCTCAGATGCCACGAGGACTTTCCACCTCTCTCCTGACATTTCAGATCAGAATTATTTCTTTAATTTCCTGGTGTCACACATATACTGTATGTGGTTGTGTGCATGTCAATCACACATACGTGTGGGGATGCCTGTACTGGAAGGCTGGTATGAAGTCAGCAACAGTGTTGCCACCAATCATTCATTGACCTATCACACAACACACTTCCTCATGCCAGGTATAGAGCTCAAAACTATAAAATAGTTATATCACCTCAACCCCTTTTTCCCCTTCAGCATCTGTTCATTTATTTATTGCACTTACAGCCCACAATTTTCTCCAAGAAGCTCAAGGTAGCGTACATTGTTTTCTCTCTCCATTTAATTCCCACAACCATTCAGTGAGATAGGTTAAGCTGAAAGAGTGCTACTGGCTGGCCCAAATGTCACCCAGGGAGCTTCATGGCTGAGTGAAGATTTGAACCCTTGTATCCCAGGTCCTAGTCCAGCACACTAACCACTATACCATACTGGCTCTCAAATTAACAAACATTTCAATTTGAACATGCAATCAATGTGCCTGTACTACTAACACACACACACACACACACACACACACGAGAGAGAGAGAGAGAGAGAGAGAGAGAGAGAGTCAACACTTCCCTTCAGATTTCTATTTACTCAGAAAGTCTCCTATTACATGCATCCAAGTTTAGTATTTACATTAGGCTCCAAAGAGCACTTCACAGTATGTTCTTCACATAGCCATCAAACGCATAACCTACTTGCTTGAAATCTCCAGCATTTATTAAGCAACCTTCAAAGAAGAAGACAGTCTGCTTGTAAAAATCATGACCCCACTCTTTTGTGCTACTTGTAATTAGCCAGAGTAACATTTACAGTGGTACCTAGGGTTACAGACGCTTCAGGTTACAGACGCTTCAGGTTACAGACTCCGCTAACCCAGAAATAGTACCTCAGGTTAAGAACTTTGCATCAGGATGAGAACAGAAATCGCGCAGCAGCAGAGGGAGGCCCCATTAGCTAAAGTGGTGCTTCAGGTTAAGAACAGTTTCAGGTTAAGAACGGACCCCTGGAACGAATTAAGTTCTTAACCCAAGGTACCACTGTACTTCCATTTACTGGAACTCCTAACTGACAGGCCAGATCGTAACTGCAACAGAATTTCATTCAGCCAACAACTACAGCACACTTCAGCACTTCTACCCCTTCAGATGACAAGACAAGCAACCATGGCTGGCTCTGAAGCAAATACCTAATAGCAGCACTGATACTAGAAGATGCACCTAGTTTGCTGCTGCCTTCTCCTCCAACTAGGCAGCCATCACTAAGTTGGCCTTGATGCCCAAAAAGGTTGACAAAAAATGAAGCATAATCAGTCCACTAGCTGATTTCATAAGTAAGCTATTTTCCCCACCAGGTTTTTGGAAGTCTAACAATATGTTGTGATTCAAGCCCTTCTTTCCATCCTCAACAGAAATAGGTGCACTGCAGGCATAGCACGTGGCATTCCAAACCCTGGCGATCTATGCTGTGTATCGTCAGCTTCTGACAAATGCTTTTTGACAGTCTGGGTAGCTGAAGCGGCAGTTACAGGACAAGATGCTTAATGCTAAAAACAGCAAAAAATGAAGCTCCTTTGCCTTTCAAAAAGTACAGCAAGATTGTCCTTCCAAAGTACATCTCAGATACACAATATGAGGCAAAGCACCAAAAATTCCTCCTGCTGCCACCCAACTAAGTGTATTGAAGCATTTTACTTCTTTGCAAAGAATCCACAAATGCTAACAAAGCTTGGTCTTTACACATTAAGGACTATTTATATATTTTTCAAATTGGTTTCATTTTGTGCACATTTTAAGAAGTTTTTCAAGCCCATGTCTTAGAGTAACTTGCTTCTAGACAGACATGTGAATAACCACAATGGATGTTTAAATCCTGAAACTCTGCTTTTATCATTTTTCACTTATAATCGTCCAACCATCAACTGGAGAAGAAATCATAGCTTGGTGAGAGAGCATATGCTTCACATGCTGAAGGCCCCGGAGTTGGCATCTCCAGTTAAAAATAGCAGGTGGTTTACCCAAAAAATAAAACAATAAAAAAATGAAAATCAAATTACAACCAAATTAAAACATGTTTCAACATTCTACATGTCTGGATAGGCTTGCCTGAACAAAAAGTTTTTCAGCAGGCACTGAAAAGAGTACTGTGAAGGCACCTGCATGATGTCAATAGACAAGGAATTCCAAAATGTGGGTGCTGCAACGCTAGCAGAAACATTTCTCTCCCCATATGAACTGACCCCAGATCATGCAATCATCATCTGATGCCCTTCTTCATGTACCTCCAAGAGGTCCGGAGGGTGGCAACACAAGCATGGATCTTTTCTGCACTGGCTCCCCACTTGCAGAATACTCTCCCCAGGGAGGTTCACCTGGCACTTTCACTATCTTCAAGCTCTGGACAAAAACATTCCTCTTCTCCCAGGTTTCTGATTAATGAAACAATCTGTGGCCCTTTAAACTGGGGTGGGTGGGTGTGTTGTTTTTATTATTACGGTACATATTTTTGTGTTTTTATATTGTAAACTGCCCTGTGGTCTTCAGATGAAGGTTGGTATAAAAATTACTTAACTGATTGATTAAATAATTAATTAAAATGTTGAAAGAGCTATTATATGGCACCTTTAACTGCAAGTTTTACAGACTAAAGTTTCAAGTGGGCATATATGGGATAAAGTGATACATTAGGCAGCTTCCTTCCAAGGAACAATTCTAAAGCCTTTTGCACACATTAATTGTAAAGTACAATGAAACATGGAAGGATCTATCCTACCCAAAGCTGGAAAGTCTCTAGTCCTTGCCTTCTTAATATCCTTGGAATGCTACAAATGTTTGGTACACAGTAATATTTATTTTTGAGTTCTATTTGAAACTTATTTTCAAAAAGTAAAAAAATAATCATTTTTGGTTTGTTAATGTAAAGGAGAATGTGTATTAAACTTTGTACTGGGCAATTGTTTCAACAAACATTAACACCAAAGGCACTTGTTCAGTCTTTTCCAAAACTAGAAAGAAAACCTAAAAATCATTCAGATGGGCAAATCATTCAGCTCTGATCCCAGCCGCACCAAGCAGTGCAGGGCTGGAAGAGCGGCATGAGAAGGACACAACAGCCATGTGACCTTCAATCCCAGCCTCATCCTCCTTTTGTGAGGCTGGAATTGAAGGGCACATGACTGTTGCATCCTCATAGCCCCCCATGGGCATCTGGGGGGGGGGGTTCACCCACCAAAGGCTGCATCAGCTGGCTGGCAGGTGGCACAGCGCAGCTCCACTTGGCTCCATTGGGGGGAGTTGCTCCAGCAGCATCGGCAGCAAGGGCTGGGCTAGTGGGGCGGGTTCCGCATGCACACCCCAGGCGCCTGCAAACCATGCAATGCTGCTGTAGCTAACTAAATTTTACTTAGAGTAAACCCACTGAAATTAATCAACCTAACTTAGTTGTGTCCATTAACTTCAATGTACCGTATCTACTTTGAATATGACTAACATTGGCTATGACCCACTGTCTCAGACTTAGAATTATTCAGATCAGGATCAGAGACAGAATCTGAGATGGAGTGGGTCCTGGAGAAAGGGGAGGGAGCATATAGGCTGCCTTTCTTGAAAACTGGGAGAATAGCTTAAATGTGGGGCTTACCCTGTCTGCGGAAGATTTTGTATTTGCCCATAGGGTCTCAGGACCCAGACAGGGTAATGATGATATTCCAAGAGACATTATACCACACTTTGAAAGGTACAGAGTTAAGGAGAAAGTTTATAAAGAGCTTTATAATCTGAAAGAGATTCACTATGGTGAGCCACAAGTGGAACTTTATTGGGACATCTATCCAAATACGCTAGCCCACGGAAGGGTGTTTAAGCCTTCTTTCTACATCAGCACTCAGAGAAGCTGGCCACCAGTATAAATGGGGATATCCATTCAAGCTCCTGGTACATTACAGAGTGGAAACTCTTTCAGCATCTGATGAAACCCAAATGCTAAACATCCCTAAAGATCTACGGGTTGAAGCACCAGAAACGAGCAAGTTGCAGCAAGCCACAAAGCAGCAATGGGAACAGATAAATAAATGTACTGCTCCTGAGGGCAGAAGTGCCTGAATATTCAGGGTATGCTTAAGACTTTAATGTTCATCATCACACCTTGTCAACAAGTTCTGCTAGTGATACATTATAAAAAAGGCTTTATGCTATGTTGTTAAGTTCTGTGTGGGAAGTGAATCCAGTAATGGAGTCTCGATTCCTACCAACCTCCAAGTTTCTCTGTGGCTGGGTGCAGTTCACACCAACCTGCGGTATCTCCCGTCAGTGAAGGTACTCCCAAAAGGGGAGTTAAATGTCTTTGTTTATCATAACTGTTAGGAGTACAACAGTTACTAATTTGTTTATGTCTGCAATTACTGGACCTGACAACGTCCAGTCTTTATCCTCATGTGGCTCCACTTTCACAAATAATTCCCAACTGCTAAGACTAGCATCTCTTGCTGTAAAAGATCTAGGAACTGTGGTAAAGAGGGCAAGGGCAGAGTCAAAGGCTGGGCATTGTTATGCTGCAATAGACCCACCAACAGAAATCTTTTTGAGGAAAATTGTTTAAAGTGGGTGGTTGATTGTTCATGTCTGCGCAGGAGGCTTCCAACATATTATAAAGCCACAGTAAAACATCAAACCTCCTGTCAACCTAGCAGTTCGAAAGCACGTCAAAGTGCAAGTAGATAAATAGGTACCGCTCCGGCAAGAAGGTAAACGGCGTTTCCGTGCGCTGCCCGGTTCGCCAGAAGCGGCTTATTCATGCTGGCCACATGTCCCGAAATTTTGTCTGTGGACAAATGCCGGCTCCCTCGGCCAGTAAAGCAAGATGAGCGCTGCAATCCCAGAGTCGTCCGCGACTGGACTTAATGGTCCAGGGTCCCTTTACCTTTACCTAAAACATCAAACATTAAAAACTTCCCTATACATGACTGCCTTCAAATGTCTTTAAAAAGCCAGATAGTGGTTTCTTTCTTTGACATCTGATGAAAGGGCATTCCACAGGGTGGGCACGAATACCAAGGCGGCCGTCTGTCTGGTTCCCTGTAACCTCACTTCTCAAAGTGAGGGAACCACCAGAAGGCCCTCAGAGCTAGATGTAAGTGTCTGGGCTGAACAATGGGGGTGGTGACACTTCTTCAGGTATACAGGGGCGAAGCTATTTAGGGCTTTAAAAAGTTAACACCAACAGGATGTATTTGGGCGTGAATGGGACATTACTGGGTGAGCTTCTGGCTTTATGTTCAGCTTACTCTCCAAACTGACAAATCAATTTTTTGACAAATATTTTACCATTACTGCACTCTTCTGTGATTGTTACCATCATCTTAGGCAAAGATTTGAATGTTTATAACAATTGAGTCATGGACAGGAGCGGTTCTGTAGGATATGAAGGGTCTGGTGACGGCAAACTCTCATAGAGAGTACTACACCACACAATAAATGATATTACAATTTTTCCCAAAGGTCCATCACTCTTACTCCCATATCAAGCATCTCCTTTTGTCTATTTCTTTGTGGAGGAGGGTATGAGATGAGGGCATAGAACTTATTACTGTTTCAGACCATACACCATTTATTTATTTTTTGTTTCAATGGATGTTCCACTCCAGTTTTCTGAGTGAGGAGAGGGCACTCAACAATATAAGAGAGGAATAAAGACCATTGACACTCACTATTAGTGAGGAACAGGACAGGGTTGCCCCCTGCCTTCTGTATTGTTTGAAATGGCAGCTGATGTCCTTGCTATGATGCTATGTTAGAATAACAACATTAAAAGGGTCCAAGGAACTTAAACTGAGCATGTAATGTAGTCACAGACATGCAGCTTCATTGCTAGTAAGCATAGCAGTAGAGAACTTTCTGAATCATTGTTTTCAACACCATCATAGCAGCGTGGGAGTTCAGCACAAAAATTTGAGAGACAAGTGGTACAAACATTCAGGAAAGAAAAGGACTATGTTCCTAACAATTAACAAACACTCAATTAATCATTGCTAACGAAGCTACAATCCCAAGATATTTTAAGGTTTCTGAGACAGCACTGTTGCTGGTGGAAGGTATTTTTAAAACCTAATCGTCTTATCGGGGGGCACAAAGAAGGGAGAAAAAGAAAGAAAAGGAAAATAAAGTGAACGGAACAGAGTACTGCTGACTTGTTCAACTGCTTTTTTACAAATAGCATCATTCCACACAAAGTTGTCACTTCCTGATATCACCCAGCATGACAGATATATCTAATTTTATCTAGAAAGGGCTCAAACCTATAATGGGAATTGTATAAATTTTGCTTAACTCTCTACGCTCCTTAAGAATAAAATCTTTAATAACTGTGCATTTTACAAATCTATCTTTTCTAGTGGAATTGAAGCACAACCTGATTAGTATAATGAGCATCAGTAATGTGATGGAGGAGTCAAATTCAACTGGAAAAGTCTCTTCATTGTCCCCACTACATGAGTGAGGATTCACTACACTACCAGACAGTTCCTTGAGCATCCATATCTGGAATACAAACTTCTTGCTTTAGAGATAGAGCTAGGGCATTTGTGCTTGGATGTTTGGTATTAAAAGATTGCCAGAGGCATAATTTTAAATTGTGAACCATTATTTGTCCTCAAAAGTACAAAGTAATGCCATGGTAGCACAGCAATCACTCCTTCTGCGGGAATATTCTCAGAGAGATAATACTCAAAAACATCAAAAATAGGAAGTCTTTTCAGGCAAGTAGACCAACTACTAGCATTTACTACTGATGGTCTAGTAATTCTGTGTGGGTTCAGGGCTTTCATTCATAGATGACTACTAAACTGTCTTATGAGCTTGGGGCTTGAGACATTTTGCAGTGCCCTGTTGAGATTAGTGAATATTTTCTGAAACATGCTGCCATAGGGCTGTTGGAATAACTATTCAGGCTTGACTATATGAATTATTGACTATATGAAGACAATTTCACTTGTTAATATTTATCTAGTTTGAAGTTGGGAGTTTTTCTGGTGACCACCAATACCACCTTTCTTTCTTTTTACTTTGTCATACAGAAGATCAGCCTCCCGTGTTTCTAAAACCCTCATCTGTAGAGATAGATATTGGTATCTCATCAACAATGAAATCTACAGAGACAGTAGCTTCATGTTCTTGAAATACTTCATCTTAAAATAATAGTCTCTGTTTTGATACTCATGACACAGTATCTACTACATTGATTCTTTTTCATGGATGTATTGAAAGTGAATTTTGTGATCCGGAGACAAAAATCATTGGACTCTTGAAGGTAGCTCACCCTGTAGTTTCCCTCTTAGAAGGGATATAAGGAGGTTGTGCTCTCTTTACAGAATGAATGTGAAGTCAAAAAGATATGTTATTACACATTCACCTGTTCACACCACTGCCAGGACATCCTTTTCAATTTGCAGATGTCATGTTTCTGCTGGTGGGAGTGACAGACACAAAGCAACCAGGTCCTAATATCCTGTGCAGTGTTGTTTGGTAACATCCCTCCATCTCCTGACCCCCATTGCCAGATGATGAACTTAAACACCCAGTCCAGTTTCTGCCAAGAACTTTTAATATGTAAATCAGACTGGTACATAGGGCAAGGAATAGGTTCCAGCACTAGGCACTCAAATGGGCACTCCTTCAAGTGGGTGGAATTTGTGAGTACTTTCTTCATGTGCTTGGAGATGGAGGTGGTGTCAGTATCAACCCAACATCCAATTTACTTTTAGTTGCTTCCCTAAAACGAAGAGGCTCCTCAATGACAGACAGAGCCACTGGAGACAGCTCCACAGCAGGAGGTATGTGACATGGGGAGTCTGATGCCACAGCAGCAGAACACTGCCAACCAGTTTGGTTCTTCCCTTGAATCCAGCTCTCTGCCCTCTTCACTGCTGGTCTCCTCCCCAGGCTCAAACAATTGGGGTCCTAATTTACTCCCCCCCCCCTTGGATAGGACCCTCCCCAGGCTTGTTCAACTCCAACTTTTAACCTCTTCCCCTCAAAATCTGACATTCCCTCAATGACTCAACACTCCCAGTTCAAAAGGATAAATCATCTGAAGCAACTAATATCTCCCAACTAGAGCCCTATGGGCTAGTACAAGAATAATCTAATTATCATTTTAATCCTACAACATTAATAAACAATGTACCCTTCTGTTTTCAGGGCTCTTGGCAAAATATCAAGTCAATATAAAATACATCTGAAAGCAGATGTGGTTCCATATGCTATAACTATACCCAAGCATGTACTCTTACCATTGATAGGCACAGTAAAATACAAGTTGAAAAGAATGGAAGCAATGAGAGTGATTACAAGGGTGTGTGATGCTGGGATGGTGGCTGTGTCAAAACTCAATGGAAGAATTGGCATTTGTTTTGTATCGGACACACACTGAAAAAATATGTTTGTCAAGAAAGGCATATCATACCTTGAATAGAGCAAGCACCCTTTAGCACTCTCTGGAGGAACCTCAAGAATCCCCAAATCTTTTATTAAAATAAGGGATTTCACAAAATGCATTGCCGTTCATCGAACATTGAGCTTCACTTAAGAGAATATTTTCCCTATTGTATACATGGATATAAGAAAAAAATAGGAGCAAAAGTTCCTCAGCTAACCAAGGAAACAAGAGATGTGCATGAAATAATGGTCAGGCTTTTGAATATCTACTAGGTAAAGGACCCCTGGATGGTTAAATCCAGTCGTGGCCGACTCTGGCGTTGTGGCGCTCATCTCACTTTCAGGCCAAGGGAGCCAGCGTTTGTCCACAGACAGCTTTCCAGGTCATGTGGCCAGCATAACTAAACTGCTTCCGGCACAAGGGAACACCGTGACGGAAGCCAGAGCACACAGAAACGCTGTTTACCTTCCCACTGCAATGGTACCTATTTATCTACTTGCACTGACATGCTTTTGAACTGCTAGATTGGCAGGAGCTGGGACAGAGCAATGGGAGCTCACCGTGTCACAGGGATTCGAACCGCCGACCTTCTGATCGGCAAGCCCAAGAGGCTCAATGGTTTAGACCACAGGGCCATCCACATCTCCTAACTTCAGCTGAAAAGAACACACTTTGTGGGTTTTTTTGAAACTATACTGCTATAGTTTTAGTAAATGTTTCAGTGTCCATATATCACATCTTGATATTTTACAGAATTGCAATATTTTTCTAAACACATCCTCTGGAGGCAATGGGGTTTGTAGATTTTTTTAAATGATAGAACTTGAATGAATCAAGTGTTGGGACTAATTATCCAGGAGAATTTAAACTGTCAGACACCTTTGATTCATTAGATTCCCTAGCCAGATCCTCACAATGCAATTACCAGTGCAAGAGTTTTAATTATGAAAGCGATTAAGAGGCAAATATTAGCTCTTCAAAAAGGCTAGAATAGATGATATCTGTACCCTAGTGTTCCCAGAACAGGTGCTGTCCATTCCCTAGGTCAGGAAAGGTAGAGCACTGAACTGTTGCTTCATCAACAAAGCAGCTCAGACTGAGAGTTTATGTAGGAGTTGGATAAGCTCTACCCCTTTCCTTTCAGCCAAGGCCTAATCCAGACAGGTGTTTTCTTGTGCTTCCTCATTCTCTCAAGTAGCCTCACAGGCATGTAGGAGGCAGTTCTGAAGTTTCTGCCTGGTTTGACAGCTCCTCTGCTCCTGTGTTCCTGCAGGAGATAAGAGAAGGTCTCAACCCTGTTCCTGGCTGGCTATCTCCAATCCTGGGACAGTGATATGTGGATTCACTGGCTTCTCTGGGATCCTGAAAGTGTGGCAATCGGCTAGAAGTCCTGTTCCCCTTGTTTCTTCTCAGATTTGCCCCCAGATTTGTATTCTTGTTATAAAAGGCACACCGTTCTTTCCGTTGTTGTGCCCATAACCTAGGTTTAAGCTGCCATTTAGCTCCTAGCTTTCATATCTCAGTTTCTAACACTGCTCTAACCATAATAATTTATTTAAATAAATAAAAATATATATCCAGAATTGGTAACTGACCTATCTCCTGGACATGGAAACCTCTCACCCACAAGGTCTCCTCCTTTTCAGGACTTAAACTTAGTTTATTGGCCCTCTTCCAAGCTGGGAGCAAACCATAAGCAATTGTCACCACATTACTGCAAATAATGTATACATTTTGATTACATAATCAGCAGCTGTGGAGAAGCCTGAGCAGCCTCACAACCATTGTAGCTGAGGAGGGGAAGTTTAACTCTCTCCCTACTATAGCCCAAGTTCTCTTGAAAGCTAATATTGCAACCCAAGGGAAGGTCCCACTGGTGCCTCTAACTGCTATGTACTTTTAAAACCATGCATATTAACTGCATTCATGCAATTAATATTACATCTAGCTTGGACATCTAGTTTGGCCCAATTCACCTTTTACAGATGGCTGTCTTTATAAATTTAAATCAAGAATACTGCCAACACAGTCAACTGCTGTACTGCTCATTGAGCATGAAAAATGAATGAGGCTTTTCTACCAAATCACTCACTCTCACAAGGAGAGATAGGAGGGTGAGAAGAGAAAAGAGCTAAGTCATAAATCTGCATCTTGGGCACCTGTGTGCAGTCACTGCTGTCAGGAGTAGAAAAGATCAAGCTGTGTGGGGGGGGGAGTTAATAAAGCAATGGAAATTTACATTTATACATAAGAGGGGGGAGAGAGTAAACCTCTCCTTATTCAAATGCAAGGTTAAGTATTGGTCTAGTTACCAAAGATGTATTACTGTTTGTAAGTAATATAAATGCAAGCTGATGTGCATCCAACGTCTTGTATAAGTCAACCCCAAAAAGTGGACTTGTTTGCACATCACTTTAAACAATAGTTAAAATAAACTATAATTTAATGGGAATATGGAATTGCTAGAGTCCTATTCTAACTTAACATTGCATCCAAATGTAGACTGAGTTTGCTTGTTAAACTTGGGAAAGGTAGATTAGAGGAAGATATTTACAAGGCCTCACTACACCTCCAGCATCCATCAAGAGCAAGTTGCTCACTCAGAGCCATCTTTGGTACTGCAATCACTGACCTGCCTTACCCTCGTGTAGGTGGGCTGACTGGTCAGAACTGTTGCAGAATCTGCCTCAGCCAGAAAAGGGGAACCTGTGGCCCTCCAGATATTATTGGACCAAATGATTAAGAATGGTTAATGATTAGGAATGATAGTGGTCATAGTCCAGCAAGATCCGGAGGGTCACAGGTTTCCCACCCCTGGCCTACTATCCCCTACCCTATTGGATCCTCCTAAACAGAACAATGAGAGAGCTTTATGTTCCAGCTAAACCTTGCTGGAGCAACAAGATCTTTCTGAGCTCCACCATGTTCCTGTCTCCTACACTCCCAACCTCAGGTTGCTCTTCAGTTTTGTTTCCTGGCTTGTCTTTTGTTTCTGACTTACTCTACAATCCCAACAACTGACTTCTCCATAGCAACCGATTCACCATCCAGACCTGACACATGTTTACAAGTCAGCAGTATGAATATGTTGTAAGATCAAGTGTTCTTTGCCAAAGCAAACTAACAGTTTTGGTGTCTTTTGGTATGCCAGAAGACTGCTGCCAGAATTGCCTCTGATCAAATTGGGTGTTTTTATCCCTTCAAATCCGTGTGCAAGAATTACCATCTTAGGTGTTCTATTAGTATGACAAAGTTAATGCAAGATGCTGAAGCAGCTGAAATGACTAGTTTCTAGACACAAGACTCCTCCCAGGTTGACGAGCCCCATCTGACAAGCCCTCACTTCCCCCTGCAGCATGTGCAGAAACCACCTTCATTACAATTGGACCCACTATTGGTCTTGTCTGCTCAATCTGCTGAAGCCTGACTTCACATACCCTCACCTGGCTTAGCCAGTCAATCGAAGCCATTTCACAGGTAAGTGTGTATAGGATTGAAGAAGCCCAAAATTTGGTACCCAATGCAAATACAAGTGCCTTAGTGTGTACTGATCATCTCCAAAACAAGCCTTTTGGAGCACATTCAAACTACCTTCTTCAAGAAACAAACTATGCTGAATGAGCCATTAATCTGAATCATCACAACACTCCCCTCATACTGAGTATTACAAACAAGTGCTGTCACTAGGTCCTCATCCACTTATCCCACTTTTATTGTGGAATAACCCAGTTACATAAACACAACTTGTTTCTAATACTGCAATTTTTAAAATTAGCAAATAATCAGAAACAAAGGTAAACTAAAATTTATGAACCAACAGTATACGAATTTTAAATTCAGTGCAGATTAAACCCCAGTCACATTATAATTTTACCTGATAGGAATACAGTTTCCTATCAATTTCCATACTGACATTTCTGCTAAAAACAATTTCCCCCCCAACAATGTTGTACTTCCATAACTACCAATTTTGAGGCTTTACTGAGAAGAATTGTTTCCTTTCTACTGCATATTTCATCACAAAAGTGTTAAACAAAAATAAGATGCTTTACAAGAACTCCATCCCTCACTCAACCTTTCTTGTGCATTAAAGAACCATTTCAGCTAAATTCTTCAACACATACCACCAGCATATAAAGGTTCACTACTGTAGACTAGCACACATGACATACTGTGATGTTAACGGCATAGTCCAATACATGACTAGTCAGAAAAAAAGTCTTTCTTGTGCATTAAAGAACCATTTCAGCTAAATTCTTCAACACATACCACCAGCATATAAAGGTTCACCACTGTAGACTAGCATACATGACAAACTGTGATGTTAACGGCATAGTCCAATACATGACTAGTCAGAAAAAAAGTCTCATTGTATTGAATGGGGCTTATTCCCAGAATGGTAATAATAATTTTATTATGTGTACCCCACCTATCTGGCTGGGTCTCCCCAGCCACTCTGGGCAGCTTACAGCATAAACATCAAATGTTAAAAACCTCCCAATACAGGGCTGCCTTCAGATGCCTTCTAAATGTTATGTAATTCTTTATCTTCTCGACATCTGAAGGGAGGGTGCTCCACAGGGAAGGCGCCACTACTGAGAAGCCCCCCCCCTGGTTCCCTATAACTTTGAATTGTGCTCAAAAATGAGAGCCAATGAAGATCCTTTATATGGTCCCAGTGGCCACTCCCAGTAACCAGTCTAGCTGCCACATTCTGGATTAGTTGTAGCTTCGGGGTCACCTTCAAAGGTAGCCCCACATAGAACACATTGCAGTAGTCCAAGCAGGAGATAAGCAGGGCATGCAACACTGGTAAAACAGTAGGTGGGCAGATAGGGTCTCAGTCTGCGTACCAGATGGAGCTGGTAGACAGCTGCCCTGGACAAAGAACTGACCTGTGCCTCCATGGACAGCTGTGAGTGAAATGACTCCCAGACTGTGCACCTGGTCTTTCAGGGAGACCCTCACACCCACCTGCCCCCTGTCACCCAAGAACAGTACCTTCTGTATTGTCAGAATTCAACCTCAATCTGTTGTAGCTCAAGCATAGGCAATTTTAGTCTTTCCTTTTTTCCAGGGTTGCTTCTTTTCTGCTTTATTCTCTGCTGACCCAGTTCCATCCTCACAAAATAATAATGAAATGCCCATGGCTAATTGTTAAAAGTATGGTCTGATGGTTACCAGGCAGACTAGGGCTGTTTGGTTTTCATTAAGTGAAAGTGAATGTATCTCCAATAGGTAGACTCACAGGCACCAGGTTCTGCGAAAAGGGGGGGGGGCATGTGTGTGTGATGTCTCATGGTCGGAGGAGGCCCAACAAGGTCTGTTGTGACTGTGGGTAGGCCCCATGAGGCCCACCACAGCCTCAGGTAAGTCCATCGTGGTCGTGGAATATTGAGGGGGCCCGGCCCTCTCCTTGAAATTGGGGGGGGGCTTGGCCCCTCCTAGATAGACTGCAAATATTCATATGTGAGAAGTGATTCAGCTTGTTCTTAATTTACATTTAAAAAGTCTCCTTTAACTCAATATGTCTGGTAGAGGCATGAGGAATACAAGAAGCTACATTATACAAAGTTATGCCTTTTTGGTACATTTAGTTCAGTACAGTCTATGCTGACTGGTGGCGGTTCTATTGGGACTATTGGTACACAGCGTGCACAAAGTGTGGCTAGAGAGTGGACTTTACCTGTTGCAATCACAAAGAGATATTTGTAAAGTAAGAAAATAAAAAAGTTGCTTATTACAAGTAGTACATAACTTGGGTACTAACCTAAAGTTAGTAATCTAAAGAAGACAAAAGCAGCCATGCTTCCTCCTTTGTTTGCAGAGGACAGATCCAAGACAAACTTTTATTTTGTCACCCAAGAGGGAAGTATAAAGAGAGGAGAAGGAATTTCCAGCAGGGTCTTCAGGATTTCAGACATGGAATCTCTCACAGTTCTAGCTGGAGATTCCAGATATTGGGACAGGGATCCTCCGCATGAAAGATGAATGATCTACCACTAATTGATGACACTTCCCCATAGTTTAGCAATGAACTCTCCATTGGTCAGTTTAGAAATGAACTGTAGAGTCTAGCATGCTTATATCCAGATTTAACAACATTATCATTTGAAGGAAATTTTGTATTTGCTGCTTCTTATTTTTAAAAATCACAATTTTAGTATCATTTTTATCCATCCTATCTGCAATAAGAAATTAAAAGGGACTTCACGAAAAGGGCTTCTCTAATGGTCATTATCATTTATTGCCTTTCAATAAGCATCTGATTTTATGTTGCCCACAAATTGTTGGTTCACATTTTTCCTCAATAAAAATACAGAAAATTACCTGTTGCACAGGTTGTACATACAAAATACAATTACAGTGGTACCTCGGGTTAAAGACACTTCAGGTTACAGACGCTCCAGGTTACAGTCTCCGCTAACCCAGAAATAGTACCTCGGGTTAAGAACTTTGCTTCAGGATGAGAACAGAAATCTCGCCGTGGCGGCGCGGCGGCAGTGGGAGGCCCCATTAGCTAAAGTGGTGCTTCAGGTTAAGAACAGTTTCAGGTTAAGAACGGATCTCCAGAACGAATTAAGTTCTTAACCCAAGGTACCACTGTAATTGCCTGGCTCAAAAATGAATTCAGGGAGGTGGGAAGGAGAGGAGAAGACATGCAAAGACATTTACCATCATGAACAGTCAGGAACTTCTGTATTCTACCAACATGGAGAAAAAGCCTTCCAGCATGTCAGCGAGTATTAGTTCAGTTGCCCACGGGCAAAGGATTATAAAGAGAAAAGCATCAAGAAACTCTTTGTCTACAAATGTGTCAGCAAGCAAAGCCTGAGTTTCCTGAGGAGTGCAAGGGGGGAGCCTGCAAATCAAAGATGCAATTTCTTCTCATAGCATGATGCTTGCTCTCTGCCCTTGTTTTCTATTTATTTGTGCTGCTGTACAAGGAAATTTTTAATACAATACCTCTTGTAAATTTGCCTGCAACCTAGAAGTCTCTTCCTAGGATCAGAGATTTGATCAAAGGGATCTTACCCAAAGCAATCCTATATCAAGAAAATCACATCTGTTTGCATTTCCTGTTTCTAATAGCAGTAGTAAATATAAGAAGTACCAATTGACAATTTCTCCTATTTACAACAGAGAAATATTTTACAGAATCTGCTAAAGAAAAAGGAGACAGCAGCTGGAATGCAGACAGAAAATAAGTACTAAAATAAATCAAATAAATGCACAGAAGGCATAAGGATATAACTAGGATCTAAACCAGCATGATAATGTTCTCTGTGCCAAAGAAATAATACTAGGTCCCACTACCTATAACCAATTGAATACTGAAAAAGGCCTTGGTGAGTTTAGCTCATCTGGTTAGTGTGGTGCTGATAATGCCAAGGTTGCAGGTTCAATCCCCATAAAGGACAGAGGCATATTCCTGCATTATAGAGGGTTGGATTAGATGATTTTCAGGGTCTCTTCCAACTCTACAATTCTATGAAATATTGTTAATTTCCTTTGCCTGAAGCCAGTTAAACATCTGATTAGCACAACCCTCATAGTAGGCAAAGCTCCACAAGCAGAAAGCAATGTGATATATTGCCCAGCAGAAAACATGATCTTCTTTGTTGTGACTTTGCCTAAGGGCACAGTACCAATGGATACAAGGAAAGAGGGAGATGCATGGTTCAGAAAGGAGCGATTAAGATGTTGAAGAAACTCCCCTATGAGGAAAAGTTGCAGCAGCTTGAACCTGATAGTTTAGAGCAGTTTTTCAACCTTTTTGGGTCCACAGCTTCCTTGACCGACTACATTCTCTCTGGGACACCTCTGTGGGGCTCAGGAGCCCAGTTGTGTCACCCCTTGCCTGCTGAGTTGGCAGCAATCACACCCTCCCTTGTGGAGTGTTCCCTCAGCCTCCTCTCCCCTCTTCTTAGGAGTCCTCTGGGCAGCTGCTGTTGCCACCCCTGGTCTCTGATCTGCATCCCACCCCGCAAAGAGAGCTGCATCCCCTCCCTGCCCCACAGCTCCCCTCACACTGCCCCACAGCAACCTGGGAAGCAGCCCCTGGCCAACCCCAGAGGCACCATTCACCTGGGGAGTTTGTAGCCAGGGCTGCTGTAACAAACAGCTGTGCAAGCCATTGGGAAGGGCATCAGAGGAGGGAGGGAAGAAAACAGGGACAGAGATCAGTGTTGTTGCCTATGGTACCCCTAACCAACATTCAAGGCACTCCAGGGTGCCACGGCACACTGGTTGAAAACCATTGGTTTAGAGAAAAGGCGAGCAAGAGGTGGCATGACAAGAATGGGAAAAGTACATAAAGAAAAGTTTTTCTCCCTTTCTCATAACATCAGAACTAATAGAATTCAAACAAAGCAGAATGTTGGACGATTCAGGACAAAGAAAAGAAAGTACTTCTTCAATCAGCACATAGTTACAGTGGGACCTTGGTTTACGAACTTAATCCATTCCGGAAGTCCATTCTTGAACAAAAACCGTTCTTAAACCGAGGTGCGCATTCCCTAATGAGGCCTCCCACCACCATTGCCCTTCTACCGTTCTGATTCTGTTCTTAGACCAAGGTAAAGTTCACAAACCAGGACACTACTTACAGTTTTGCAGTTTGTAAACCGAATTGTTCATAAACAGGACTGTTCTTAAACCGAGGTACCACTACATATGGAACTAGTTCTCACAGGAGTGAAGGATAGCCATCAACTTGAACAACAATAAGTGTGCTCCCTGCTAGAAGATGCCTGCTGCACTGAGAAAGGCAAAGAGTGATGCCTAGTGGATTGCCAGACAATGTGCCAATGACTACTGGCTAAAGCTGTGTCAGAGTATTCAACTCACTGCTGATAGTGGCAGCACTCACAAAATGTACAAAGGCATGAAGACAGTCTTTGGACGAACGGTCTGGAAAACTGTACTGCTGAAAACCTTGCCTGGAGAGATCATCAGACTGCAGCAAGCAGATGAAACAATGGACAGAACACTATCAAGAACTGTACTCGCAGGAAAACATGGTCTCTGGTACAGCAATTGCCTCTGCCTGTTTTGGAAGAGCTGGATCTCCCTCCTTCCCTCAACGAGCTAAAGAATGCAATCAGCTCTTTCAGTTACAACAATAGTTTGAACGCAAGAAGGTCATAACCCACTGCAGCCATATGATTCTATGGATATTTCAAAAACCTGCAGAAGAACACAGGAACCTTAGTGGTCCGGCAATAAAACTGCTAGCACATTTTCAAAGCTAAGCAAGGTGCAGTATGGTTTTATTCTGGATGAATTCTGTGTTGAGTTTTCTGCATTGCAGGGGGTTGGACTAGATGACCCTGGGGATTCTTTCCAACTCCACTTTGTTTCATTTCTGTTAGTTCTAATTTTGAAACTCTAAGGTTGAAATTGTACAAAAGATCTGAAAACACTGACCAGTTAAGATTGAAGGACCTGGGAAATAACAGGGTCTTCACCAGGTGCCAAAAACATTGCAACATAGACTACATTTGTTCTCAAATACCTCAACAGAAGAATTTCCTGCTCTCAATATATTTGAGGACAGAAGTGTTAAAAATTAAATGAACAATTTAGCTAACATAAAGGTGTTGGTCATAGGAAAAATTCCAAAATCCACAGAAAGGCAATGCCTTTATTAGAACTAACCATCAAACCTAATAGAGTCCTGGAAATCTCAGAAGCTTGCTCACTATTTTGTGACATGTTGATTGGCCATAATAAAGATGTTGCCCAATTGAGCAGAAATGCTATCAAATGTGTTTTTAGCTCAAAAGCTTGCCTTTGGATAAGATTGCAAGCTTATTCAAAGTAACAAAAATTCCCGAGCATTTTGCACTCACGCTTTCTTTGCATTCAGTTGGAGATACACAGTCAATCATGAGCTTTCA
This sequence comes from Podarcis raffonei, assembly GCF_027172205.1. Classification (NCBI taxonomy): domain Eukaryota; kingdom Metazoa; phylum Chordata; class Lepidosauria; order Squamata; family Lacertidae; genus Podarcis; species Podarcis raffonei. The sequence goes on along the minus strand of NC_070615.1, from coordinate 36,361,145 downwards.
TGCCAGGTCTGGCAGCCTGCACCACAACACTTGGCTGTCTCCCCAAAATACTGGCAATGCAACCAATACTGGTTTAAAGAGTTTCATTTTCCTTTCCCACAGCATTTCTGAAGACAGAACTGAGTGGCAATTGTAGACAAGTCTTTTGATTCTCAACCCCAGGACACTAACCACCTTCAAACTAGTAACACCAGTGTTTAACCAAGTTCAGCATTAATGAAGGAGTATCTAACAAATACCAACAAATGCACTCTTCTATACAAAAGTGATTTTGAAAGGTGAAAAACGTCTCCAGGAAGGAACTGCTTTCCTTCTGAAGAATTAACAGAAAAACTCTCTGCTTGCCTACTCTTCCTAGGGAAAGAAAGGACAACATTCACTTCCCACCTCATCACTGGCAGGATGCCCTCTCCCTTTTAGATTAATTATGCAAAGTTTCCAAGCATGTTCTTCTATAGGCCAAGAACATTATGCCACTTCTAGCTATAATCCTTTCAAAAGCTCATAAACAAAGGCTTAGCACTTGAATAAAGAGACTGCAAGCAAAAAGTCCATGACAGCACAGAGTAGAGCTAGGAGCGGCACACGTTCACATTCTTCTCCGTTATGAAAGCTAGCATTGCAGCAAGCGAAGACAAACACTTCCCTATTAAAAACCTCAGCTGGAGTGTATTAATACAACATAATTTTGAGTTTCACATAAAACACCACGACACCACAAACTCTGCATATAAATTCCTCTATTTCAGCATACAAGTTAATGTAAACAATGTATCTTTCAATACAAAATTTCTACACAAACTGAAGAATTATGCAGCTCTAAAGGAGAATAATTTCATCTACAAAACGTATATTATTTTGATGCATTTTAGGGCCCAATTGAAAGTACTGGTTTTGACTTTTAAAGGCCTAAAGCAGGGGTAGCCAACATTATAGCTATTTAACATAATATTTTATTAAAATACTACATTATTGTGTTTTTATGTTTATATTTTGTTCACTGACTTCAGTGGACTTAAAAGGCAGGTTATAAATATTTAAATGCACTTGGAATTGGGTTGTACCACTTCTGACTGCTGGTGGAGCTCACAAAATGGATGTTCTTACACACATACAAATTTTTTGCACATAGAAAACACAAGCATGTCAGGGAGAATAGCAGACTTCCACCTGGCATGTCAGTTTTCAAGATTGAGGCAGTTTGGTATGGGGAAGCATTCAACCACATAAATCCCCAGTCTAAAAGCATACAATCTAGTCACAGGTTTACAGCCTAAGTGCAACTCCTGCAATCAGAGGATGTGTCCTGGAAATGATGAAAATCTCAATTGTCATGCCAACCCTCATGGTTGGCATTCATGTACTGGCAACAATGTACTTTTGGCTACAGCAGTTTCCTTAATAATAACAATAATTTATTATTTATACCCCGCCCATCTGGCTGGGTCCCCCCAGCCACTCTGGGCGGCTTCCAACAAGGCTCCCAAATCAGAGGACATATCCCTAGAAGATATCTCTGAACAGATTTAAGTTCTGCCCCCAAATACATACAGAATTGCATTTAATGGCACATAACTATGTAAAAAATACTGTTCCTTCTTGCTATTTAGTCAAAGAAGCAAAAATAACCAGCAGCCATAGGAGTGTTAAGCACCTTGGAGAAATGTAGACTGGTAATTCAGAGATCTCTGTATGAAAGGAAGTTGAGCTTAGTTTTAAAGCACTTTACAAGTGCATAGAAGGTGTGCTATGAAGATGTAGGGAGAGTGAGACAAATTGAAGGATGTAACTGGTGAGAAGTATACAAGATAAATATGGGTGAAATTGGAAAAGGATAACAAAGACAGTCCCTGTCTTCTAGTAATAAACTACAGAAGTAGTTACAAAGGCACTACATACAGTCTCTCCTACAAACAGAGAACATCATCATCATCATCATTATTATTATTATTATTATTATTATTACTACTACTACTACTACTACTACTACTACTACTACTACTACTATTTGTATACCGCCCTTCATCTGAAAATCACAGGGAAGTGATCAAAATAAAAATCACTTGGATCTCATCTGCGACTACTGGCTCAAGGACTTTGCCCATGAAGGGGAAATTGGCAACTGACTGGCAATTACTTAGATTTTCTGAATCCATGAAAGGTTTCTTGAGGAGTGGTTTTACCACTGCTTCCTTCAAACAGGCAGGGACCACCCACTCTTGCAGCATCACTGCAGCGCCCCCGGGGGCGGCTCACCCCACCCTCGTGGGTGGCTCGCCCTGCCCCCGCCACTCTGGGTGCCAGAGCAGTTAGCTACACCCCTGCCTATCCCCGGCCCAGGCAGCTGTCCCCTGCCTGCTAGTTTTTATCAACAAGAGGGTCTAGGGTCCAGAGTGCAAGTGGTCGCCCTGACTGATCCAAGCACCTTGGCCACATCCTCATGCCTTACCAACTGAAACTCATTCAGCACAACTGGACCAGACAGTGCTTTTGACACCCCTTCATCTGCTTCATCTACAAATTTGTCTGCTGTAAAAGCAGAGTCAAGATCCTTGTGAGCACAAGTTATTTTATTCTCAAAATGCTTTGCAAACAAGTTACAAAGAGCTACGCTACCGTCAATTCTGCCACCTCCTTTGGGCCAAACTGCTCCTTCTGGACCACCCAGAAAAGCTCTGCTGGATGGCACAATAAAGATACAATGGAGTTCACTGCCACTAGGTAGGCTCAATGATGAGCTCTCACCAATGTTCCATTTCATTCAACTTGAGTTTTCCTACGCTGGTGTTTGAGCCGTCTTCCAGCTTGTTTTCTCACACTAAGCTCTGGAGAATACCATGGAGCCAAGTGGGCTCCATGAAGCGGGAGAGGGTGCTCTTGTCCATGGTCTAAGCCATTCAGATGTTGCAGAGGTCAGCAAGAGCTTCGACTGAAGTGCCTGTCATAATAGCTGGGAAATTTCTCAGTTTCATCTGGAAGCCCATTGGATCTATCAGCCTAAAAGGTCCCTTGGCTCTACAAAGGGGGAAAAGGTGCTGAAATCCTAAATCTCAACAGGAATATCCCCTACTTTCAGATCACTCTCTTCCTGTCCAGTTGAAAATACAATGTCCAGAGTGTAGCCTGCCACATGTGTTGAGCCAGTGACATGTTGGGGAAGTCCCATGCCAATCAAACCAGGATAAGTATTTTTGAATAATCCACTTCTATTTTCTCACACTGCATATCCGGGAAACTACTTTCTGACCGTTCTGCTGTGCATATAGAAAATAATGGGATGTTAATGAAAACATAACCTGTGTCAAAGCATTAAAATACCTGTCTTGATTATCTCCATTCTTTTATCAGGGTCTATTTGTCAGCCACTGTAGTGAGAAGCAGGCTACCTCGCAGATCTGTGGAGGAAAATGCTTTTCTGTTAATGTTCTTTTTTGTTTACATTTGGAAAAGGATAGCAAACATCTGTTTTCATTGACCCTGATGATTAGGCAGTGTCTTCTTCTGGCAGATATCTAACCCCAGTCATCCTCACACTTTCTTCCATTTCTTCAAAAAAATATTCCTTACTTCCTCATTATTCTGAAATATGAAGACATCAACTATTAAGTGTTGGACATGGGAGGTCAATACAAAGTGGGGACTGAAAGACGAGGATTCTGCTTTACAGCTCCTGTGAGAGAAATGATGGCTGACATCCCAGGAAAAAAACAACTGGATCTATTGCTAATAAAACACAGAACTGCATTGTTACTAAATTCAAAGATTTGCATTTCCACACAAAAGCACTTGCCTTCATCAGAACTGTATTTTGCTTTACCCTTTGACAAAGCACGTGCTGATCTTTCAGGCAGCTTCAGTACCTTCACACAGGACTATGAAATTTACTATTGCCTTGAACTCTATGGTGCAGGTATAAAACTTGTTGTGTAGTGAAAACAGCCTTCAGTAAATACAAATGCAGTTACATCACCGGCTCATTACAAGCTTGTCCAAGAGCCATAGTTTGAGCACAGAATGGTGTCAGATTGTTTCTCTCAAGAGATAACTTAGAGTAGACCCACTGAAATTAATGAGCCCAAATTAGTGTAAGGCTAACATTGGATACAACCCTTGTTTGCAAACAAGGCAGCATTCCTGAGAACTGCTGCTTCCAAATAATTCACTGAGAACTGAACAGTTAAACAGATTAAAAATTCAAGATACATACACAGTGACATTTTACTTCAAAGTGATTTTACAAAACCTCTATCACCGCAAGGTAAGTTAATCGCATATTCCATTCATTAGCAATGGGTGCAGAGGTTAACTTGCACTTAATTAGAATTAATTTTAATTTTACTGGAATAAGGAAGGCATATTATACAGCATCGCTCTTAACATTGTATCATATGGCTATGAACAGTAGTTCTTTATGCAGATTTCACCAGTCTCACATCCCCTCTTCCCCCAAACACTTGAGCAGGAAGCATCTGCAAAAGGGAATATATTCTGGGAACGATGAGGCGACATATCACTGGAAACAGAGGATGTAAAAATAAAAACAGGAAAGCATATTAGGCTAATGTTTAGAATTCTGCTGTCAGTCAGATAAAGGGAACTGAGAGAAATGGGGGAGGGAGGAGAAGCATTTGATGTGAAGCAAATCCGTGAAAAGGGAAGAGGGGACACCTTTCATTAAACGAAGCTAGTATGTAAGAATGAGCTTCCTTGTCATGAATAATTGGGTTGCCAGTTCTAATGCTCAAGCTCAGCTTTCCTTTTGAAAAGGGTGCAAAATTCTTGGCAGCCAACTAGAGTCACCCTAAAGGCAAAAAAGGGCAGAAAACCAGCAAGTAAAACAACCTCAACATTCATAGGAATTTAAGGAACATCTTGTTATTTCAGAGCCTCTCATGAAAAGGACCAAGGTGGGGGCTGAGCAGGCTTCTGCATGTGTCAGTAGCACTTCCATGCTTCAATAGATCTAATAATTGTAATCATGATTAGGGACATCTTAAGTAATGGACAAAGCTCTCTGGCTCCATAGGTCTCAAACCAGCTCATATGGTCATAGCTATTGAGTTTTTTCTTCTCTATAACCTCAAAGGCAACTATCCCAGTCACATGCTTTGCTGTCTTACATGTAACTAGCCAAAGCAAATGACATATTTAGGGACAGCTGCAAGACTGCTGCACTATGACCACACTGAGCAAACCTAGCTTGATAACTGCTAAGGGCTACCCAAATGCAGTCTAGATAGAGCATGTTGCTAAGGCCATACTCACTGATCCCAGTATTCAGTGCTTTCTTATGGCCATCTCTGAGTTTCTTAGGACAGAATTTGAATCTGTATATTGTTATGACACTAATCTAAACTCAAATTTAGCAAAATCTTTCCATGTTTCTGTGGAGTCAACAAGTACATTCAAGACCTCTGAATTGCCATTTGCCTTTTTGGTCTGACCACCTACCTAGACTTTAAGACTGGGTGTCCCTTTTTTCTTTTATCTGTATTATCCGGAAAACTGCCTGTGGACAAACACTGGCTTCCTTGGCCTGATGCAAGATGAGTGCCACACCCCAGTCATTTTGACTGGACTTAACTGTCCAGGGGTCATTTACCTTTATCGTTATCTGTATACCTGGGCTATTATATATAAATTAATATAACTTGTGAATAATTTTGTATACATCTGTATGTGTTTACTGTGGCTGCAGACAAGTGGAAGCCGTGGTGGATGTTTGGCTTCCAAAAATCGTTCGGAAACTGGAACACTCACTTCCGGTTTTTGATCGTCTGGGAACCAAAACGTACGAGTTCCAAGGCGTTCGGCAACCAAGGTACAACTAATTTCAAATTATCTCATCCCCCCCATACCCATATTTTAGGAAGGTTTCCTGATAATTTTTTGTATTCTGGAACCTTGGGGGCTTCCTCAAACCTGCCAGCACTCCCCACCCCATGCTATTTTAGTTCCAAAAGGATCTACACTTAGAGGATGAGTTTACCATTAACAAATGGGATCATTAGGTCACCCATATCAAGTGGGTCCAGTTCATACACAGTAAATAAATTAATTACACTGCAGCATCTCTTAATGTTAGGTTTAAAATGTTTAAACAAGCTGCATTAATATCACAGCAGATATTCTACCACGATTCTCTCATGTTTCACCAAATTGTTTTATTTTATTTTAAGAAACTAACTTTAGTTATAACATTTCCTATTTACCTGGTATATGGGAGCTCTGCTATTCAGTTTCCAAAATCTTGCAAATATAATTCTAGCTGCAGTCAATAATTTGTACATTAATACTTTGAGGTTTAATATCCAACAAAATCCAGCTGACCAATTTGGTTTAGGTATGGATTTTACATATTTATTATCTTTATAGCCATTTTCCAAAATTTTATTTCACATAGCCAGCAGATGTAGGAAAATCCATACACTGTACTATTTAGCTTGGCATTCTGAATTAACAGTAAACAGAAGATCCAATATTTTAAGATCTAAACTTCAGCCAGCATCCTGTACCTCACAAAAGAATGTACACTAGAATTGGACAACTAAGTCTTTCACATAAATGTTAAACTATTATCCACTATAGATAGATAGATATAGTTCAATAGCAAGAAGAAAAGTGTTGTTTCACTGATGAAGATAAAAGCAATCCTCCACAGCATTATTACAGGAAAAAAGCCAAGGGTGCTAGCTAGAAATTTTAACACCCATACTTAGAATACATAGTGCAGGTGCTAAAGGTTAGACTTCTGTCAGAATGTTTTAACACTGTGTACAGTTTGTTTCAGGCAGATTATGCTCCAGGAACTTAAACCAGATGGCCACAGGCTCGTAATTGCACTCCAACTACATTCATCTCCTTCACCTATACAGCAGTTGACATGGCAAACCATGAGCCATTAATTTGAGGGTGTACAGAAACAACGTCAAACCGTAAAAGCACATGTAAGCTGAGGGATAGTGAAGGAAAGACGTTTATTGTGTGGGTCTGCATTCACATTACTGCCTTAAGGCACACTTGCAAACCCTGGTACTATGCCTTTTCCCTGCCTTTGTGGGCCTTCCTTCGCTGGACCACAGCCTTCAGCAGTCAATCATGAGCACCCAGAGCAAAAACATAAAAGCATACCCCAATACCCCCAAATAATAATAATATCAGCCATCTTGTGACAATGAGGCTAGATAGCTGGTGTGACCCCCCCCCAACCAAGTCTTTGCTATGCTACATCTTGATGTGAGTGCTAGAGAACTCACTCCAGCTACAAAAAGGCTGCTGCAGAACAAGCTGGAACAATCTCTTGGGTTGGGGTAGGCCTTTCGGATGGGGCTCTGCTACTGTTTTGAATACCCCAACTGTTTAAAATGTTTTAAATTGTTCTTAAATGGCTTTAACATGTGGGTGTTAAAATTTGGAGGTTTTTTCCTTTTTAAATAAAGGCGCATAGGATGTGCCTGAGAAACAAAGAGTAGTGAGCAATCAGAGTGGTTTAGGGCAGAGGGAGGTATGCTATGATGGGTGGGAGAGGCCAGGTAAGGGGCATACGGCACATGCAGTCAGTGACTGCATCATATGCCAGCCCCTCCTCCAACCTGGGGAATTGCAGTTGTCCTATCAGCCAGCCCCCAGGTCTACTGTTTCTGAATGCCAGGTCAGCTCTGAGTAAGAACTCTCTCATGATCTGAATATAGATGAGGAGGCCGTTCTGGTCTGTATCATTGACACCAGGATGGTTGAACAGGACGGAGTGGATCTCATCCAGCTGTGCCCACTTGAGTACTCAGGGCAGACTTGAGGATCAGGGAGGGGGAGTTGCTGTAGTCTATATAAATTCCCTTTCTCTCTCCAGGCTCTTTGTCCAGTTGAGGGTGGAGGGGGGGTTAGAGTGTGTGTTCCTGGCATTGGGTAGTTGGGGCAGATTAGGGATTCTACCACCTGCCTTGCAGCCCTGAGCTCTCCCTGCCTGCGCTGACAGTCTTGGTGGTGTTGAGGACTCTCAGGCTGCTGAGTCTATATAAGGGTGTTGAGCAGCGAGCAGAATTCAGCAAGGAGCTTCTGAAGCTGAGCACATTGACAAATGCCTGCAATCTGGCTCAAAAGAAACTAGCTGAAGTCCACCTGGTGGTAAGAATGACTGTGAAAGATGGACTAAGGGTAAATGGCATGCAAGTTAAAAAGTGTTAAGAACTACACTTTGTGAACCAGACTTATATAAACAACTGTTAAGTGTCATTTAAAGATACAAAGGCCAGCACTTCCATGAGGCGAGGTCAAGCAATTTGCCTAAGGCAGCAGATCCAGTTCCCAACCCACCCACCCCATTGCACCGTTGCCAGCCCTGCACACCCATACCATAACTGCTGCCACCACAGCACTCCTGCTCTTACTGCTAAGACTGCAGAGCTGGTAGTGGTGCAGTCATGACAGCAGGGGCAAAGAGGGGGCCTGGATCTGCAGGTGTCAGGGTGTCAGGAGGGCAGCAGTGAAAGGGCATTTTGCCTAGAGCATCAAAACATCCCAGGCCACCCCTGAAGAATACAGTGGCTTTATTACAGCAAACATAAGTCTTAAATGTAACCAACTGAAGTATAGATTAAGGCTTTTGTAAACAGAATAATATCAATTTGTGGCAGTGGTTAGAAGGTTTTGAATGTATGTGGATGGTGGGAGTGGGAGAAAAGTAAGAAATGCTCCACAAGCATTGGTGAATTAGCAGAGTTAAATAAAAGCTGGTTTTCCAAATATAAAGAAAAGGCAGACTCACCATAGTATTATTTTTACTCATAGGAGTCCATCAGCAAATCATTCCCATGAGTTATTGCAAGGCAGTAAGGATGTATTTCTATGGGATGCCTCCAGATTTTAGGCACTCATGTCTGATTTGAATTAGGCATGGGCATAAATCCTACCCAAGGGGTGACTTGTAGAAATGTTATTTCAAGTGCAAATTGCATCATGGAAAGCAGTCCTCATCCAGTAAGTGTCTGCAAGGGTAACATGCCCTTTCAATTACGGTTTTTGTTTTAAAAAGGGAACAACTCTTCCTGTATTGATCTCACAATTCAAAATGGTAACTTTGCTGCCTGTATTATAGCATTAAAAGATGCTACCTGTGATCTATAACAGCAGTGCCTTTAACATGATAGGTAATTCAGTTCAAAACAGAAATTAGCCACTGACAGCCTCTACATCATGTCTGGCCCCTAGCTGACAACCCAGGAGGAGGAAGAGGAGAGGCAAGAACTTAAGAGCTGACCATCACCTCCTAATCTTGCCTTCTCTTCTCTAAGTTGCATCTCTCTCCTTCCATTCTGCTACAATCTCTCTCACACTAACAACATCCTGAAAATCAGTTGATCCAGAAGCTGTACTACAGTACATGAACTGTTACTAGGCAACTCCTCCATTCTCTCCACCCCAGAAACATTTAATGTTGGAGGGGTGAAGGAAACAACAGTGGCTGGAAGGGGCAACAGGTCTTTGCTAGGGGGGAAAAAACCAGGCATAGGAAAGGAAAAGCACAACCTGCCACCTCCACTTACTACTTAAGATAGCCCTCAGGAAATCCTATTGCCAACTAGGTTTTTTTTAAGGGGAGGGTTTGCAGTGCAGAAAAGTATTGGTGTTGATTATTCAATATAAATCTGTAGTAGCACCTTGATAGTCTAAACCATGTGCTCTGAACAGATTTTAAACCAGGACAGCTTCTTTTACAACAGAAAAGTCATTCACCCTTAACGGTCCATGAAATTCCTATGTTACAATGGGCTCAGATAGACATTTTAGCAAGGCAGGTAGGAGCCAGCTGTGGAGCAAATTGCAAGCCTCAGTCTTGAACTCAAACCAGCAGGACCTGACCACTACAGAGCAACCTATTTAATACGTTAAAGAATGTGCTTTTTATGGGGGGACGACTTCCTGGGGTTGTTTTTAGTTATATAAATAAAGTAATGTAGTAAACCACTTTTGGAGAAACTTACCATTAGCGAGAAAACATCAAATATTGGACAGCTCTTTCTGGGACCACTTGTGAGGCTCTACCAAACAAAATCATTCTTCTGTAACAGCAAGAACATCATTCTATGAAGATAGCATTAGATGCCACTTGGAGATGCAGCCAGATGTAATCTGCAGATAAAGAAGAAGAACATGTTTTATACAGCAACTCTCATTACAACACTCCTAAATCACTGACCTTTTACTTAGCTTCAAGAGAGAGTAGTAATAATTCTTAGTATTTACATCACACTTGCAGTGTTCAAAGGGCTTTGCACGTGTAGGCCTGCTAAGCCTTACAATAAGACCAAATGGTAGGTCTGTATTATTTGCAAACTGAAAATTGGAGTGAGATGTGAAGTGGCAAAGGTCACTCAGTGAATTCAACCCTAAGTGTAGAATAGAATAGTGAATTCTCAACTCTTGGCTATCACATTGGGCAACAGAGTCCTGCATTGCAGGGAGTTGGACTAGATTACCCTTGTGGTGCTTTCCAGCTCTATGATTCTATTAATTTGTCTAATCCTCTCTGCTGGGACAACCATTTCCACCACAGGAAGGACTAGGATCATCAGTCTTATCAACTCTAATGAAAAAGCATTATTCACTTAAATTTCTACTAGAGAGAGTCCAATGACCTTGTCCCTTGTGGGAATAAAACAGTCATTTTCCCATTAGGGTTTCTGAAAGTTGAAGTCCCAGGGCCCTCCCTAGCAGGAAGTGATGCTCCACAATGGAGCTGGAGTATCCTACCACCCACTTCAACTGTCTTCCCTGGCACCACAGGTAGGTTGTTGGGATGCTAGCTAACAAAGGAAGAAGGCAGAAGAGGAGAATGCAGGCTTTTTGTGGGCACGCAAAAAGACTTGAAGTTATTAGAAGGCTTAACCTGGGTGCTTGTAAAAGTGTGAGATTGTTTAGCTCAGGGTGTCCATGCAACCTTTATTTTATTTTGTCAGAAAGCATAAATTAAGCACAGTTCCTTATACAAACAACATGTCTCTGGATCTCACAGAAATATGTCCCCTCCTCAATTTTCATTATCAGGCTACCACAGCTATTAAAACGCTGCTTGATTTTTGAAGTATGTTCCAGGGCTCCCTCTGCTTGAAAGCCACCCGGTGTGCTGACTGTGGAGAAATGCCCTCTGCAAATTCTTTATCATCACTTCTTCTTCCAGAGGTAGGCCATGGCTCAAATTAAACCCTGCTACTTGAGAAATTAATTCCTTACCACCTCCCTTCAAACTCTCCACAGAGTCACTACCTTGCAATTCCCTGTCCCAAGAAAACCATATGCTGATAATTACTGCACAACACCCAAGCTCTGAAATTATCATTGCAGCTGGCTCATAAAAGCAATTATTACAGCTCTAAGAGGAGCATGAATTTAGTCCTGCTGAATGACATATTTCTGAAAATGTGAACTTTGTACATAAGACAGCAGCTTATATGAAGATGAGCTTTCAGTACATTTCATGCTTTCTGTAGCGTAGCTAGTTACTTAAAGGCCACCATTTAGTCCTCTTACATATATAACTTCAAGGATTAGAAGGGAAAGTACACAAAGTGCCATCCATGATAGAAGCAAGTTGATTCAGTACAGAACCAATGCCACCAAGCTCTAAAGGCCTCTTGGCTCAAAATGACTTCAGCAAACTACAGTCATGTTCTGAGTGTGGAGCTATGCAAAGCAATCTTTACTAGAAATACGTCCTACTAAAACTTACCTCAGACAAGTGTTGTATAGGACTCAAGGCACTATGTTCAATAAAATACTACCATGACAGTCCAATAGCATGCATACCTAATTGCAAGTAACACAGAGACCCTATGCAAAGTTGGCACACCTAAGGCCATTGACTGCCTCCTATTTCATCCATACTGATCTTTCAAGAGTTGCTGCTTCAAGTTGCACCACCATTTGGGATGCAGTGGGTGGTTAACACAGGGCACAACCTTTTCAGCAGTACCATCAAGGCTGTGAATCTCCCTGGAGGTTAAAGCAGGGGTTTTTTCAGAGCCTATACAACCTGCTCAACATCTGTGGGACTAGTTTTTGCCAATTTCTCTCCTGTTGAATTGAGCTGTTATTCTCTGTCTTTAGTTTCTGCTTATCAAATGTCATGTTTCATTGTTTCGACTATTGTTTTTCATTTTTATTGTGGATTTTTGCTATCATTGTTGCTATAACAATTCATTCCATTTTTGTTGGCCTACTTTCTGACAGTACAGTACAGTATGGGTTTTGCTACTGCTCATTTTATTAACTGCATCCTGCAGTTCTGTTTCAGTTCATTTTTATTTCCATATGAGCTAAAAGCTGTATCATCATTTCCAGTGCAATCCTAAGCATGTTAATTCAGAAAGCGATCCTACCATATTAAATGGGGCTTACTCCTAAGCATGCCTAGGATCTGAGCCTTAGGCACCATTCCTAAGCATGCTTCATAGGGAGTAAATGCAACTGAACACAAGTGGACTTCTGTGTAGACATGCAAAGGACTGATTTGTAAGCTGCCTTGTAAATCAAGTTGGATATATAAATAAAATAAACTGATTAATTGCTAAATAAAATAAATTAATGACCTTAGGCATAATTAATTATGCATAGAATTGGGTTTCAAGTCCCACCAACTTAGGTGGAATTTACTACCAGACAGATATGCATATGGGTGCAGCCTAAAATTGTACTTTAAATGAGGCTTACAAAATCATCAAAAGGTATTGAATCCAGATTCATAAAAATGTACTAGCCCACTTACCTATTTACTGACCCATTTTATATTTGGCCCGTCATTGCATAGTGATCTCATCTGCTGCTATATTAATATATGAGAGACAACAATAGCTTAAACAAGATAAAACAGTAACTCATTTTAAAAGCTATTCTGGTTTATTGCATGAAAGAAACAATCTTACCTGCCACAGTGTCTAGGTATGCAGCTGTCTGCAATACAATTTTAAACAAGCAATCAAAAAATAATGGATTCTATCAACATAACATTTCAAAGAACCAGGAAGACACAACCAAGTTTATTTGGTGGGCATCTCATAATGAGGTAATACATACCTCATTGTGCCTATAATATTTTAGAAGCTCCACTTGCATGCCAAGAGTCATCAAGATGTTAAGGTGCACATCTATTTTTATTCACATCTCAGTTTCCAATTAGAGGCAATTTGGTTGGGGGCCCATAAGTTAAAAATAGTCATCTCTAATGATGCTTGCAAACCTATTAGGAATATTTCCTCCCCTAAAAACCCTGCAATTTTGTTTTCACAATTTTTCAGTAACATACTTGATTCCTAGTTTCCCCACTCCCACCACTTTCTGTCCTTATTAAAAATCCATATTTTGACTATCCCTGATACAGATATCAGTCGTGCATTAACCCCCCTGTGCTGCATTGTTTTCTACTCTCACTACTGCCAGTCTAGCAACCCACTGATAAAGCCTCTTATAATCTGCCTTTTGGAAATCACTGTAGAACTAGAATGGGCAATATCTACTGCATTTGCAAAACTGTTTTAGAAATTTTGGTTTCAAGTTATATAAATCAATAGAAGACATTATATTCAAGTTTTTTAAACTAAAAAATGCTTTGAACAGTATGCCAGATCTCTAAGTAAAAGGAGCTAGAGAGTAGACACTCATTTTTTTAAAAAAGCAGAGACACAAATTGCACCCTTTTGTACAGACAAATTAATTTTGTCCTAATGTCAACTCTAGTCTCACAGGTTCTAGAAGTAATAAAAATAACTTGCAAAAGCTGTTTACCAGAGGTAAATGTGGGATTAATGTACACACTACAAGCAACAATACTCCTCCCCAAAAAAATGTTTTACTAATGGGGGGGGGCAGCAATTTTCTACCTCCACCAACTGCCTTAATACCCTTGAGTTCAAATAATGTCATTGAAATATAGCAAAAACTGGCAATGACAAAGCATTGCTGAGTGTGAAAAAATGATGATTGACTTCATAACCATTCTAAGCCAACGGCTTACAAAACTGTAACCCAGAGTTCCTTGGAAGCTTATCAGAGGTCAAATAATGGCAACTTCCTTGAATGACAACTTGTCTGCAACAACGCATCTTCTCCTCCAACATATAACGTAGTTGCAACTGAACAAAAGCACAATTCTCTGACATACTCTCATTGCAAACAGGTAGTGAGGAGGTCCAACAGGTCTGGTCAGTACCCTATTGTAATCCTCTACATTCTACAACATTCCAAGGTCAGCAAGCTAGCAAGCTGGTCAGACAACAGCCTGGTAGCACCTTGGTGTGCAGAATTCAGCAGAGGAAGCAGGCTAGGCTGTGAGACAGAAGCTGGCCCAAACTTACCCAGTCAACTTGATGGCTGAGGATTTGAACTATGTTATCCAAAATCCTAGTCAGACACTATAACCAATATACCATACTGTACTAGCTTTTTAAAAAATGTCAAGTGTGCAGGAATTTTATGAGAAATGTTTAAGAGTTCCCTTAAGGAAGTTTGAAACCCCCTGATCTAATTATCTTTCACACAGTACATATAGAACTTGTTTATCTGTGGAAGTTATACAGGCAACACAACAAAGGTCATCAGGGGGCTCATAAAATAATAAAATACAGAAAACAAATTTCAGCATAAAACAGTCAGCAATCCAGTTTCACAGCATAACTAAAAATACAGAACAGATAAACAGTGGATTTAAAAGTGAATACTGCAGGTTTTTAAAGGCCTGAAATCATCATCATCATCATCAGGTGCCAAAATGACCATAAAGGAATCAGCAGTCAAGCCTCTCTATGCAGGTGTTCCACAACAAAAAGCTACCTGACTCATATAATTTGGTGGAGGCACCTGGAACAGGAGTTCTGAATAATATCTCAAAGTCTGAGTAGAAATATATGAGAGGATTATCTTTCAGTTACCCTCATCCTAAGCCAATAAGGGCTTTAAAGGTCAAAAATAGCCCTTTGAATTGGGCTCAGAAATAGACTGGAAGCCAGTGCAACTGATAAAGCATTGATACAATACACCAAATCAACCAGACCCAGATAAAAATCTTCCAGCCTTATTTTTTGATGCCATTTTCAAAGGCATTCCCATATAAAATAGACTGTTTAATTTGAATGAGAGGTAACTGTGGCCATGCTATCTACATCCAGAAAGGGTCATAGCCGGTATATTAGCCACGGGAAATAAAAGGTTCGTAGTGACAGAGGCCACTTGGGCCTCAAGTGATAATGCTGGATCAGTAAGCAATCCTTTTCAGAAAAGGTTAACATCACTCACTAGGGTGGATGAACCATCCACCAGGGGTAGACCAAGTTTCACCTTATAAGCCCTCATCCTAACTGTTACTGCACACACTCTGCAGCTCAGGAGACCTAGAACTCACCTAAATTTGATGCGGGAAAAGAGATGAAACTGGCTCTCAGTGGTGGTGCCTCAAACCAAATCTTGGGATGAGCTCTTCCAACTGTTTTATGCAACTGTTACAGTTAGAAGAGTAGAGAATCGTAGGGCATCCCAAAGCCTAACTGCCAAGAAGTCAATAAATGGTCCCCAGCACCAACTTCTGGAATCAGTTATCCAAGTAGTAGCAGAATCACCACCAATGGCACCTTGAACATCCAGCTCAACTAGTCTACTGATAATTCCATGGGCAATGCTATTGAAAGCTACCCAGAGATCCAAGATAATCAATACTATTGTTATTGTTAATATTCTCCCTCTCCCCCCCCCAATTTATATCCTACCCTGCTTCCCAAAGAAGACCAGGGCAGCAAACACATTAATATAATTACAAACACTAGGTAAAAACATTCCAAAATATTGTACTCTCCCCATCATTCATTCCCAGCAAGATCACCCCACAGGGCAGCCAAGGCAGCTTTTATCCCACAACCAGCCCTGTAGCACAACTGAAACTTATTCAGAAAAATCCATTGGTACCTTAACTGGGAGCTACATCATTTTTTCTTCCATATAAGTTTCATTTACTACCACAAACTAATTATCCTCATCTAAATTTCTCATCCCTTAAAATTTTATCCTGGCATATTATCCATAACGAACAAAAAATATCTTTCTAGTGGCCAGAGGCATCTAGAATTCAGGTTTCCTGATTCTGGCAAATGTCTAGCTGACATTTGATGACTAAGAGAAAGGCCATGTTTTCTTTGCTCTTTGCAGAAGCAATGAAAAGTGTCATATCATAGTAACTCTAGCTAGGCAGAATTATATAAAACTTTTCAAGAACACTCTTGACACAAGCCTTGCAGCAGAAGCCTTATTTAGATGCTATGGCCAGATTTTATGTACTGAAAGTTGTACTGTACTATATTACACTAACTTTTACCCACAGAAAACCCACTGAAATGGCAAACTAATTTTATCTATTCTCCATATGTTAGTGGAATACAACCCCAATATATTTTACACAGATTCCCTTTTAATAAGTAGGTGCAGTACATTTACCTGCCACGTGTATGTATCAAATTGTTTTTTTAAAAAAAATTACTTAATCCCTTTCTCAGTTTAATCCCAGCAACCTGCAATGTTGGTTAGACTGAGAGGCAGTGACTGGCCCAAGGTCACCCAGTGAGCTTCATGGTTGAGTGGTGATTTGAACCCTGGACCAGACAGTCTAATCACTTAACCACACTAGTTCTTAATAATGTTTACATTCTTATCTCTTCACCCAGAAATTGCATAAATGCTGAGAAAGTCATTAAAAACAAAAATTAACCCTCTCTCAGTATTTTCACATTAAGGACTACAACGGTGTAATATTTTAAGAGAAATGAGGGAACCTCTGACCCTCCAACTGTTGTTGGAACTCCCATCAGCCCCAGTCAACATGATCAGTGATCAAGGATCATGGCAGTTGCAGCCTGAAACTATTGGGGGGGCACAGATTATATGGCCCAGCCTTATAAAGTCAATTTCAAGTCATAAACTATTATTTCTCCCAAACCATTACATGTATATCACCTGAAGTGACAGCTTTAATTGGTCTCAAAGCAGCAGGTGAATTGACAGATACAAAGGGTGAGAGGTGAGAAGTACTTGACAAGATTCAACCGGGTTTTTTGAGACACAATGAAATTCTATGTAAACTACATTGTAAAAGTGATGAGTTTTTTGGTGTGAGTGAATGAGGTGCCCTAATTTCAGAGTGGTAAAGTAGAAGCATCTGTGGATACCATTAGGAATGTAGGAAGCTGCTTTACACCAGGTCAGACCATTGGTTTATTTAGCTTTATGATGCATGAAAACATCTCTCCAGGGTTTATTTAGCTTTATGATGACTGAAAGCATCTCTCCAGGGTTTCAGGCAGGAGATGCCAGGGCTGAAGCTAAGGCCTTCTGCAAGCAAAGCATGTGCTCTCTTACTCAGCTATGGTTCATTCATCTGAGGTACTCTGATTCAGAAGAGATACAGAAGGGTCTAGGAATGGAGGGTAGAAACTGGGTCTATGAAAACAGGAGATAAGAAGGCAGCAAGCTAGTGGGAACCAGTAGGGTTTGGGAGATTAACTCCTCCATCTGGCCTCTTCTTCAGTCCTCTGAAGTGTCCTGAGAAGACAGAAAGGAGAACTGCATTTGACCTGGAGCTGCAAATAGAGGCATAGCTAGGGGGCAGGGTACACTGGTCGCCACACATCAGAGGGTGGCACTTTCGCTTGGGCAGCACGCCCAAGCCACACCTCTCCTGGGAGTGACTCAGTGGCTCGGGCACCTGCCGGCTCTGCACTGCCCAAAATGGCAACATGGAGCTTGTGTCTGCCCGATGCCTCCCCCTCAGCCACCCTACAGCTGAGGGGGATGCGGCGGACAGACTCATTGTAGGCTCCGTGGCGCACCCTGCCCTGGCACCCGAGCGGCTAGCTATGCAGCTGGCTGCAGAGTTGAGAAACTGCACTTCATTTTGAAATAGCCAGCTTGACAGTTGACTGCATGCATACCTCTAGTAAGCACTTAACATCAGTATTTTCCCAGGTAGATTGGGGGGGGGAATACAATCCTAGATTAATAGTGTAATCCTATGTACTCAGAAGAAAGTGCCATTGACATCAGTGGGGCTAGCTTCCAGGTATGTTTGTCTGGAACTGCAGCTTTGGATGTTTCGCACCACAAACTTAGTACTCTAACAACATTACTGAACTTAACCCTAGGCCCCTACATCATGGGCTGATCCCTGTTCCCACTGTCATGGAACACAGTCCTGTTACAAAAGGAGCTCATCTTTCAAGAAGCTGTTTGAGATGCACAGCCTTGCAAGCCAACCTATATGCCAAGGTTAGCCACTGTGGTGTACTCCAGAAGATGTGGGGATATAGTTTCCATCATACTTGACCACTGTACCTGCTGGCCAGGGCTAATGGGAGTTGTTTAGCCCAACAACATCTGAAGGACACCATGATGGTTACCCCTGATATAGCCATTTTGGCCTACAAGTCATAGAGGCAAAATATGTGTCAACCACTATTAATAGTAAATGGGTGTTTTCTAATTAGGAAGGCACAGAGGCAACTCTAAGGTAAAGGTAAAGGGGCCCCTGACCATTAGGTCCAGTCGTGGACGACTCTGGGGTTGCGCTGCTCATCTCGCTTTATTGGCCGAGGGAGCCGGCGTACAGCTTCCGGGTCATGTGGCCAGCATGACTAAGCCGCTGTCAGGGAAGAGTTAGAGTTAGGAGATTCCAGTTTCCCAGAGGGAGAAAGCATTCCCCAAGGAGGGGAGGAGAGCAGTGAATTGAAGAGAAGAGAGCAACAGGAACAACAGGGAGGGACCGGCTGTTCCCAGGAAAGGCAAGGGTTAAGTTCTAGCTCAGATTCGGAGGAGGGGAGATACAAGCCAGCTCTAGCCAGGAGGTTAGAAAAAAGAGCGGGAAAGCGAAGGGAAGGGCGCCTTCGCCATTTTGAGAGTGGCTGGTCATGGAGAAGCAGAGCTCAGAAGGTATCTGAAAGAAGTGACTCTGAGGAATAATATTTAAGAACCGTTTATAAGAATGTTTTGTTAATACGCAATAAAAAGTTTTATAAAAGAACAAGAAGCATTTGTGTGGTGATCTGAAGAGGACAACGACCAGTCCTGACAGCCGCTTCTGGCGAACCAGAGCAGTGCACAGAAACGCCGTTTACCTTCCCGCCAGAGCGGTACCTATTTATCTAATTGCACTTTGACATGCTTTCAAACTGCTAGGTTGGCAGGAGCAGGGACCAAGCAATGGGAGCTCACCCCGTCATGAGGATTCGAACCGCCGACCTTTTGATCGGCAAGTCCTAGGCTCTATGGTTTAACCCACAGCGCCACCCGCGTCCCTGATGAGGCAACTCTACCTGACTGCAAAGTACCAAAACATGTTTTAACTTTGATGGCACAAATAATTATGCTGCTGGATACCATAGGGCTGCTCAGTAACCCAAAGACAGTGGGTATGTTTGCATGTCACGCTAAACCAAAAGTGAGAAACCTGAGGCTCTCCAGATGTTGTAGGACTCCAACTCCCATCAGCCCCAACCAGCATAACCAATAGTCAGGGATAATGGGTGTTGTAGACCAACAACACTTGAAAGGTGTGAAGAGCTACACATGCCTAAAATATGAGAGCACACTGACAAATTCAGGCAGGATGTCACTTCAGCCTGGAGAAGACACATCCAAAATGGTCCATTCCACTCGAGTGAAAAGTGTGCATAATCAGGAATAAGCTGTTGAATACAAACATTTATTACTGAAGCTTCTCTTTAGAAGACCTAATATTTTCAAGAGAGATTTTAAAAAAATAAAAGGTGAGAAGAATCACCTCATGGATTAAAAAAGAATCTATTAGTCTAAAATATATACTGTGATTACTAGTGAACCTGTTTCTATTCAAGCTAAATAATTTCAGTGCAAAGCCTATTTTATAAATGGATAACTAAACCTTCCTTAATGGGAACTTAAAATAATGTTGCTATCTAAGGAATGAAATTCCCAGGACAGTATATGTCAATTCATATACATAACACACTATGGCTCTTGACTGTTCAAATAAGCAGATTCTGTTAGTACAGAAGAAGCAGAGCAGCAAAAAAGCATTACAAGAGCATTAAGTCATCCTGTTTCATCAGTGTTTTGCTACCCAATTAGCTACTTCAAACATAACAGGAAAATCTCTCTTTGAAAACCAGCAAATATCTGAAAAAACAACACATAACTATTGAAGAGGCACAAGAACATCAAAGTGTTCAGAGGCACAGTACCTGCTGAAATCAGCTTCTGGGTGCAGAACCAGGGAATCTACATTCCATTTTAGGTACAATAGGGGTGTTTGGAGATGCCTGCTCTTCTAGCCCTTTCTAGCTCTTGCTTCCAAGTACGTGCATGTACTCAATTTCTGTTTTGATTTTTTAAAAGGTTCATATAATTCTGGTCATCTCTTTCTCTTTTTCCCTGTTCCTTATTAAACCAGCAAGCTTTGCTCACTTGTTCCATGAGCTCCGGACGAGATGTTCCCCACTGAATATTTGGACAAGAAAGCAGGAAGCCTGCCTTCTCACAGGAGCCCAAAGCAGCATTCCAACAACACAGACCTAATTGCTGGGGAAATGGAGAGGGAGAAAAACTTCGCACTTTCTGGGTTTGGGGGTGTACATTGGTGTGGAGAGAAATGAGATAAAAGAAGTGGCTATCAACAGCCCGCCAAACCAAAAATACATAGTTGCTAAAAAAAAAAAACCATGTAAAATGCTATGGCTGCGGAAGGAGAGAGGTTTCCAAGGGATTAAAACAAGTATTTCTCTGCTTCTCTCCAAAGCTTCTGCAAAGTAAACCAAATCGCACACACCATGAAAGTAAAAGAATTTACACAGAAAGGAAATGCATGTACTTAGTGCCAAATAGCAAGAGCCAAGGCACACGCAAGCAGCATGAAGCAGGCAAAGGGGATAACCAGGCTTGCTGGGAAAGAGAAGAAAATTGGCTTAATATATTCAACCACTTAAAAAATGCCCAAGGATCAAAACTGCAAAAAAAAAAAAAAAGGTACACTCCTGAGCTGTGAAATCTACATCAACTGGAATGCTTTGGAATGAGACACAAGCTATTAAAATAAGCAATATGGGGCATCTATAACAGCACAGTTCTTGCTTTTTCAGAGTCCTGGATTTTAGCCTTGCAGCTGCATGATTTCCAATTGGTAAGATCTCTCCTCCTCCCCCCACTCCCCCCCCCAAATGCTGGGTGAGGAGGACAGATATCTTCTGTGGGAGGGGAAAAAATGAAAAGTTTTTTTAAGCCTTTGTTAGATTTCAACAGCTGGGCAATGACTAGAAGCACAGAGGGGCATGGCATGGCTTTGGGAAAACAGCAAGCAGGGTGAAGGAAGAGAGTGGAACAGAGACCATGGAAGTCCAACATGTTTGACTGCTGTTAATGCCCCAGGGACCTAACAGAAATCTGGCTAAAGGGTTGGGGGCGGGGGTGATCTGGCAAGCAAAATACCGGTACATCAAGTGCACATCTAGTGGAGACTCCATGAGATATGATGCTCTGCTGGGCACCCTGCCAAAGATGCTAATAGTCAAATGTGGGCTGTGAAATAATGACTTTGTGACATTCTCCATCTCTCTCCTCCACATAAAAGCTCAGAAAAGCAGGATTGTGCCACTTAGGCCATAGTCACCAGGTTCCAAGCCTTGAACATATTGCCCTCACACTGCCACCTCAATGAATTCGGCTGCTACACCATTAATACACTCTGCTTTTAACTCACCTACTGACAAAACTTAAATGAGGGGCGGAGACTTTCAGGCCCACAGGCAGAGTGTGGCCCTCCAAGGCTCTTCCTCTGGCCCTGCTTTCCACCTTTTTCTTTTTCTTTCGGCCTGGCTGGAGCATTTTATTTACTTACTTTTACATTTCTGTTCCAACTTTCCTCCAAGGAGCTCAAGGTTACACACACAGTTCTCCTCCCTATTTTATCCTAACCACAACCTTGCAAGGTAGGTTAGGGCTGAGAGTCGGTGACTGTCCCAGGGTCACCCAGTGAGCTTCATGGCTGTGTGGAGATCTGAACCCTGGTCTCCCCAGTCCAACACTCTAACCGCACCGGCTCTTGAACTCTGATAACGCCTCTTGCTTCCATGGATGGAGGATAAACAGAAGTGTACAAGCATGTGTAGCAAGCTGGCCTGTTGTACCGAGGTAAAAATTCACATTTTTTGCTCAGCTCACATTTCCGTCAAGGCTTGCCAACCACTGGCATTTGCCGCCCCCCCAAAGCCTTGGGCTTTAAAAGCTTCCCCACCCCAAGGCTCTGCCCCATAATTTATTTTGCGTTAACAGGTCTGCCGAAACGCACAAAAAGTACTGGAAGACGACAGTGCCTCTGAACATGCCGAGAACGCTTTCCACCACAAAGGAACCAGGGACCTCCTCTTGAATCACGAAAAACGCAAACTTCAGCCTTGGCATCCCTACCTCCAAGCTCATACCTTCTGCTTTCAACCAAGAGGAATTAGTATATTCTGCCTTGAGCGAGAGACCAAGGACGCCTCTGACCATGTACAGAGCGCTTTTCCCTCGCGGCTGATGATACGGATCTCATATTATACCCTTGGTAAAATAATCCCCGGCCAGCCGGGGGGGCGGGGGCGGAGAGAAGTTTCAGGAAAGCTGAATTTAGAACCGATTTTAAAAGGCAAAAAAGGCGGAGGGGACAGTAGTACCATCCCTCCCGCCGGGATGAGGGTTCATGGAAGCGGCAAAGCCTATTCTCGCTTTCCCTCAGGCGGGTCTGGGGACGTGCAGACTGAAGGGACGGCAACATACCCGTTGGCACCACAGACTCCTCCTCCTCCTGCTGCTGCTGCTCCTACCGACTGAGGAAGAATTCACGGGGGGCGACACCCACCGCCTCCTTTCTCCATCCCGCCCGCTCCAGCCGTGTTGGCGGCGGCGGCAACAACAGCTTTGCGGGCATGAGGAGAAAACGAGGGGAAGGGAAAGAGGCGCGCGCGGCCCGGCCCCCCTCGCTCCTCGGCCCGCCCTCAGGCCCGCCCAGCGCGAGGCAGGGGGCGGTTTGGGCGGGAAACTCTTCTGAGGAAAAGCTGCCACTGCCGCGGCTGCCGTCCTAATTTGGAAGAAGCAGAAACACCCCGCGAGTGAGCGCGAGGTGGGCTTCCAAGTAAGCATGCGCGGAGCTGGGGGGGATTTGAGGCTGCCGTTCTACGCATAGGAGAAAGCTCAGCTGAACTCCCTTTTGGGGGGGGAGCGCAAAAACTGTGGCTGTGTATATGGCGCGGGGTGGGGGGACAGCGGAGCAGCTGTGCTTAATTGTTATTAATAACGCGGGGCTGCAGTCTTAAAAGCTGCCTTTTCTGCGGTTGGGTGTAAGCTCCCCATGAACTCCGTGGAGCCCTGGCTTCTGGGAAGGCAGAAATAGGATTGCAATAACAACAGGACCAAGGCGGGAAGGCAAGATTCAAAGGGATGCTCTTGGGCATATTAAATACTGCACTGCGAAGTGCGCATGCAGGAAGGATGTGGCTGAAAAGCTCTTGCACGTAGACCCCTCATGACAACCAGGAAATGGCTATGGGTATACTGCTGACCGGTGAAATGACAACTGCAGTCTGAAGTGGTGCAACACAAGAAGGTCGCCTGCACTTATTTGCTTTATACCGTATGTATCTTGGCAGGCTTTTGCTTCCAGCAGCTTCAACACAGCTCATATGAATACAGTGGTACTTCGGGTTAAGAACTTAATTCGTTCTGGAGGTCCGTTCTTAACCTGAAACTGTTCTTAACCTGAGGTACCACTTTAGCTCCCACTGCTGCTGCGCAATTTCTGTTCTCATCCTGAAGCGAAGTTCTTAACCTGAGGTACTATTTCTGGGTTAGCGGAGTCTGTAACCTGAAGCGTCTGTAACCTGAAGCATCTGTAACCCGAGGTATCGCTGTAGTAAGAATTTAAAAAAACCATTTAAAGCAGCAGCAAATAAAAAGCAGCAGAGACAACAGGTACAAACTATTAACAGTCTGAAATGCTAATAAAAGCACATAAGATTAGCCATCCTCCACTCTGTACGAGAACATAAAAAGTTCTTGTGGGATCAGGCCAATGGCCCATCTAGTCCAGTATCCTGTTCTTACAGTGGCTGACCAGATGAGAAGCCTGCAAGCAGGACCCAGACTTTTCCTAAATGAATTCTACACGCCAGAGAGCATTTCCCCCATCATTACCCCCATTGCTGAGATTTTCAGTACAGTACCTATCTATTTTGGATGTTACCAGCACCTGGAGGAACTCAGTGGTGGCTGGGGCAACCCATTCACATGGGCGGCATGCAAATGTTGTTGTTGTTACAAAAGCCTGCCTTCAAGACCTGGATCCTAAGTCATAGAGGGTTTTAAGTGCAAGCACCAGCACCACAGAAACAGCCTGGAAGCTAATGAAGTTCTTTCAACACTAGTGAGATAAATTTCCATCAACCAGTCCCAATCAGTATCCTGACAGCTGTGTTTAAAGTAACTGTAATTCCCGAATGCCCTTCAAATGCAGCCTCGCATATTACAGTAGTCAGTCCTTGATGGATAGCTGTGGCCAGGCTACCATTGGTGAGACCTCAAGTGAAGTTCTTGTCTCAGCTGATGAAAGGCACTCATTTGGAAAGAGGTGGCCTTTGGTTAAAATGAGGTGAGTGCCCAAAATCTGAACAGTGGACTAATTCAGCTAAATTCATTGTTACTATTTTAATTTATATCCCAACCTTTCTCCCAAAGGAGCCTATGAAGCAAGGGATATCCAGCACACACCCCTCTAGATCTTGCTGAACTCTAGCTCCCATCTTCCCTGGCCATTAGCTGTGCTGGCTTCTTGTGAGATTTAGAGTCCAGTAACATTAGCAGTTCGAAAGCACCTCCAGGTGCAAGTAGATAAATAGGGACCGCTTTCTAGCGGGAAGGTAAACGGCGTTTCCGTGTGCGGCTCTGGCTCGCCAGAGCAGCGATGTCACGCTGGCCACGTGACCCGGAAGTGTCTGCGGACAGCGCTGGCCCCTGGCCTCTTAAGCGAGATGGGCGCACAACCCCAGAGTCTGTCAAGACTGGCCCGTACGGGCAGGGGTACCTTTACTTTACTTTAACATCTGGAGTGGCTACTTCTGTGTGATGTACAGTATTAAGATACAAATATAAGTTTATGATGGGCAATTGCCATCATAAGATAACTGGCGTTTGTTGGTCCTTTTCATTCTTATTCTAACCATGTTTATTCAGAGCAAAAATGAGGATGTCCAGATGTTGCTGGACTACAGCTCCCTTCATCCCTGACCAAGTCCCATCAGTTCCAGATAGCATATTCAGTGGAGTCTAACATCATCCAGTGGTCACCAGATTCTTCATATCCAATTCAGACATTAGTCTGAGGCCAATGGAACTAATGTGTTTCCAGCTAAATGGGCTTAAGAAGCAACCATGGAATTATACTTGATTGAAAATTGTGGGTAGTAGCTATCTGAATTAACTGGTAGCACATTCAATAACATGTGTTTATTATGTATTTTCCCATTGGATTGCATTGACCTATGAATACATGAGAAACAGATTTTTCTTCTCCCCTGCCTATCCCCCCTTTAGGGCAACAGCACTGCAGAGTCACTGTTCTCATATTTTAAGAGACTACATTTAGTCTCTTCTAATATGTAATCAATTTGTAATTGTCTGGGTCATTTTGAGTTTTAATCCAATCCTCTTGCAGCAGCTCTTAACTTTGCTTCTTATGCAAGCCTGAGGGGGAGGAGCAAAATTCAGCAGATCAGGTAGAGAGGCTGCTTGTTACCTTTGCTTCACCTGATCTATTAACCACGCTCTTCATCCTACTGCATATCTCTTGCATAATACATTAGCAAATCATAAGTCTTTGCAAGATCAAGCCCAAAGAGTTTCTGCGTGGCCTGTTGTTCCAGTTTGACTTAATTGATGAAAAAACATACCTTTCTTTAAATGGGTGTAACTTTGCATGTGAAGAGCCCTTCAGCAAAAGTAATCATAATAATAATAAGGTACAAAATAAACTTGGACTGAAGAGGGAGTACAATGAAGAATACAGTTCTTGATGCAACCATAAGCATCCCACAGAGTTACCATAGATTCCACTTATGTCATTAAATGTAACCTTACTATGCAATGGGCCTGTGATGGTAGACTGAAGCTGCACACTGAATTCTTACCCTGTTAGCCATGATACTTAAGAACAGCATAAGAAATAATATCCCAATAAGGACCATGATACAGGAGTGAATATAACCAAATAAAAAATGCCCATTTTATTATTCCTGGCTTCTTAGCAGCTAACTTTTTATGTTTCAACAGCAAAACAGGATATACAATATTTGCAAAAGATGGGTAAAGTGGTGTTGGTGGTAGTTTAAATATTAAATATTAAACTACCTTAAATAACTCCCATTTTCAGTGCTCTACAAATATTGAAAATATCATGTATCTAATAATATATAATATTAACACACAGGCTTGATACTGTTGGGAATGCTGATATCCTCATAATAGCAGTAAGATAAAAGAAAAACTAGCATTCAATGTCCATATATTTAATATACGATTCTCCCATTTTGTAAATTAAAGTGTTTGCAATATATTTAATATTAATATTTAATTGGTATTTTTTCTGTAAACAAACGTGTATGTATGCAGCAAAACCAATATTGCTAATAAACATTTATGTAAATAATTAACTACATGTTACCAATAATCAGACTTTGATTTTTAAGGCTTTAAGAGGTGTTTTTTTAATGTTGCCCAGAGCCTTGTGGGCGCGACCTCCCTGGCATAGAACATTCAGTGTGTGATTTAAGGAACTGAGAGACTCTGAATGGTTGGCCATTCTAATAAATGGGAGTTGGTAGTCAGTGAGGAAGACCACTGAGATTTGACAGCTGAGAGGAAAAGTAGTTCTGAATGAGTTTTCTCCTGACCTCAGACGACTTCCGTTCAACTTCCAAAACGTTCGGAAACCAAAGCGTGGCTTCTGATTAGTTGCAGGAAGCTCCTTCAGCCAATCGGAAGCCCCGGAAACCCCATCGGATTTTCGGCTTCCAAAAATAGTTTGCAAACCGCAACAGCCACTTTCGGGTTTGCGGTGTTTGGGAGCCAAAACATTTGAGAACTAAGCTGTTCGAAAACCAAGGTACGACTGTATTTTAGTTCTCCTCAAGTTACCCCCTTTTTTCAACTTATCCAGTAAATAATTGTTATGAGTTGGAGGGGGCAGATCCCCCTAAATTCTTAAATTGAGTAAATATTATAATTTGGCTAATATTTGGAGTATTAAAGGAAGATGCCAGGTGCAGTGTAGAAATACAGGCTATACCGGGTTTTCCTGTTCAAGAGATGGCTAATAGAGGGGCCATTAAGGAACAAAGGGATCAGAGTACCGGGCCATTAAGAGCGATTGACAATGCAAATGCTGTCCTTCTGTGAACAGAGACAGTAGAATCGGGAGGGGGAGGTTGTCAGGGTTACAGGGGTGTGATGTCACCACAGGAAAAAAATATCCTTTTGCAGAAGGTTTTTGAAAAAGTGAGAAGTAAGGACAGGCAGCACTCATTGCAGGCTGGCTGGGAGGTGCTGCACCCAGAGAGTGGGGAGCGTGGCTGGCTTCTGCTTTGGACCCAAACTTGCTGAAGCCATGGGAGAAGCAAAAAGAGACTATCTAGGGATGGAATGTTCTGCAATACAGTGGTACATCGGGTTAAGAACTTAATTCGTTCCGGAGGTCCGTTCTTAACCTGAAACTGTTCTTAACCTGAAGCACCACTTTAGCTAATGGGGCCTCCTGCTGCCGCCACGCCGCGGGAGCACGATTTCTGTTCTTATCCTGAAGCAAAGTTCTTAACTTGAGGTACTATTTCTGGGTTAGCGGAGTCTGTAACCTGAAGCATATGTAACCTGAAGCATATGTAACCTGAAGCGTATGTAACCTAAAGTGTATGTAACCCGAGGTACCACTGTACTTCCATCAAGGCTCAAGGGTATATATGTGTAAATAAAATCATATATCTTAAAGACACTACAGTCTCTGCTGTGCCTCAGTTTTACAATGGAAACACAACCCTGGGTAAGCACCACACACACACACACACACACACACACACACACACACAGGAATCTTGCTACCACTCGGCAGAGAATGGGGTTGGCATGTAACAATATTATCAGTTTCTTAACTCTCTAGACTACATCTGTGTTATTTGACTCTGCTGACAGGACTGCACTCCTCCGAAGGCTTATAATTTCCAAATAGGAAATCTGCCATGTTTTCTTGTGCGTGCATATGAGATGAGAGAGGCATAGTGTTGCACATGAGAGTTAATGGTTTTCCTAATAAATCTTGCCATGACTCCCTGTGTAGGTGGTTATGCAACGAAATGGGAGCAGCTTTTTTATGAAGGGCTTGGTAGGAGTGGCACAGGTTATAAGAGTGCCACGAGTCGTCCCCAACCAGCACAACAACCACACTCAGTATGGCAAAAAGAAAAGAAAAGCATATGAGCAAAATTAGCATGTTGTGCTAAAAAAAAACAACCACAACATACATCAGCAATATGAAAATATTCTCTGTATAATCATACTGAAGAAAAACTGGGTGTTTGGAAATTTTTAAAAAATCAAAAGGGCAGAGGAATCCTACGAAATTTCAAAACTGATGGGGCAAACAAATTGTATGTAGTGAATCTGAAAGCTAAAACACTCCAAGTCATGCTCTGAATCCAAAAGAAACCTTGTGGCCAAGAGCGACAGAATCAAACAGGAAGAACTAGAAATCTCTCTTACCCTTCGGGCACTGGCTCCATGGGGTGCCATGAACACTTCTGTAAACTTAGCATGAGATGTACATTCAGGAGAGCAAATGAAAAAAATGCTTCAGCCTCACTGATGTTAAAGGCAAGTCAGCATTTTTCAGAGTAAATTAGTAATTAGTCACAACTTTGGTGTTCACTGCCACAAATGAGTGAAGGGAGTTTCCATTGCTGATAGCAATCTGACCTCAGTAATAAATGTTGACAGGATCAAAATATGGGCCAGGTTAACTGAGTCATTCCCAAAGGTGACTCAAAACATGGGTTACAGGAGGACTGGTACTGGGTTTCTACAATGCACAGATGGGGTGGGACTGTTAGTAAAGGACAACTGTATTTTGGAATATAGATCCTTAAATCACTGGTTCACCTAGCTCAGCACTGTCTACACTGATTGGCAGCAGCCTCCATGGTTTCAGCCAGGGGCCTCTCCCAGCCCTAACTGGAGATGCCAGGAATTAAACCAGGGCTTTCTGCTTGAAGACAGAAGTGAAAGAGAAATCCAAAACGGCTGATGTGCCACTTTGGGAGGAAATATTGGGCTATATTACCCTAATCTCTCTTTGAAACATCCTTATCAAAAACCTCCCAGATGTTTGGTATTAGAAAAATCTGGCCTACATATGTACTTTTAAAGTATCAGGCTTGAAAGTTGTTCTGTTTTTTAATGAAGAAAATCACATAGTCTGATGCAATACTTGGGAAAGTAATCTATGATATATACACAAAATATGATGCCATTTATGACTAATCCACATATTTGTCGACTATGTAATTAGCATAAGCATAAGAGATTAAAGTCATCCAAGGACAGTGCAAGAAAATTGCTTGCACTCTAGTTTTCTCTCCTTTTCTTGAGACCTGTGCTTTTGCTACTGAAACAACCTTTCGCAGCTAGTTTTTTAAAAAGATAACCAGCTGCACTGGAGCAGCTGAAACCAAAGCCACATTAATGATGTTCACATTATGAAAACGAAAGTTATAGTTTATATTAATCCTAGTGGTGAAGCAATAAAACTGCTAGCACGTTCGCAAAGCCAAGCAGGGTCTGGTATGGATTCAAATTGGATGGGGAGCCACCATGGGGTCCCTTCCAACACTCTCTTTCTATTATTCTAATTTGTATGCAAATAGGACAAAACTGAGTAAAATGCCCAAAAGCCTTACTACTGCACACCGTAGAAAGGGTTGTAGTGCTATTCTTGACTCGTGGACTCATTAATATCATCTCTGGTCGCTTGCTTGTTTCTTTATATTCCACCTTTCAGGGGTGGGGATGTCCTCAAATGGAGCAGAGTGTTCTTCTTTCTAGAAGGGAAGCAAGTTCCTTGCAGTTGCTCCTTCTTTGGTTGATGGATGGGGCCATGCTGATCTTCCTTTGCCAAGAGGTTGATGGCCCCCAACTTGGCTAGCTTTAGAAGAGGATTAGACAATTTCATGGACGACAA
Organism: Podarcis raffonei; assembly: GCF_027172205.1. Lineage (NCBI taxonomy): Eukaryota > Metazoa > Chordata > Lepidosauria > Squamata > Lacertidae > Podarcis > Podarcis raffonei. Next base: position 36,330,838 of record NC_070615.1, on the reverse strand, counting down.
GGCTATCAATGGCTTCTAGCCACAATGACTGCTTTGCCTCCACCGTCAGTTTAATAAAACAACAACAACCTAGCAGTTTCATAATTGTATAAAATGTTATGAAATGGCTATTTTAAGCAAGCTTACCTGATGCTGTTGAAATAAGTGAAATCACTTTAAACAGTGGTATAAATCCTTTAAACGCTTCTCTCAAAGAATACTGGGAAGTGTAGTTTGTTAAGGGAGCTCACAGAGCTACAGTGGACAGAGTGGTTTAACAAGCAATCACTCTTCCCGGGCAACTGGGAATTGTAGCTTTCTGAGGGGAAGAGGGACCGCCTAACACTCAGCCCCCTTAACAGACTACAGTTTCCAGGCTTCTTTGTGGTGGGGAAGCCATTACTGTTTAAAGTGGTCTGATACTACTTTAAATGTATAGTGCAGATAGGGCCTTTGAGTGCTGCTCTTTTGTTGTTCCTAAACTCAAATCAGTCAGACTTTAGAGACCCTTCAAGTGTCCCTATTTTCCAGGAACAGTCCCTGATTCAGAGAAGCCATCTCGGCTTCTATTTTGATCCCAGAATGTCCCGCTTTTCCTTAGGATGTCCCTGTTTTCATCAGAGAAATGTTGGAGGGTAGGGAGTTATCCGACCCCTCAAGCGGTCTGAAGGCAGCCCTATGTAGGCAAGTTTTATTAATGTTTAATGTTTTATTGTGTTTTTATAGATGTTGGAAGCCGCCCAGAGCGGCTGGGGCAACCCAGTAAGAAGGGTGGGGTATAAACAGTATAATTATAATTATGGAATGGGACGTCCCAATTTTCATTGAGGAAATGTTGCAGGGTATGGACGTAGCATAGACACGTTGAAATTAATGGGCATTGGTTCTAATTCCAAATACATGTATTTTGGTTCTAAAAAAGGATTAAAACTTTTGTTAAATGGTCTCTTCATGGAGGCCCACCTAAAATCAACCTTGATATCTTTTCAATACCTGAAGACCTGTTAATTTACCCATGTTTTCCAGAAGGTCACCTAAGCATGCTTTAATGCTACTGACAGCATTTTACTAGCTCTGCTGGTTTTACTGTTTTGATATGTTTTACTACTGCTGTTTTAATAGTTCATCTTTGTTATGTTTTTAATTAAGCCATCTGTCCCTGAAGCTGTAAATCTAAAGGGTCGCATATACACGATTAAGTAAACCAATAAAACAAAACCAGCAAGCAAGCTTTCCTTGTAGACCAGACATGGCTTTGATATTTTGTTAAGACATAATTTGGAATTAGATTGAACTGCATAGGAATATACACACACACACACACACACACACACAGGTATTCAGGGTATGAAACTGACAACAAAACCCTCGGCCAGTTAGCTAAACACTTTCCCTGGTGCTGCTTTCAGCTAGGGTAGGCATGGTATGGAGAAATTGGATAGAGAAATGCTCCCCCATAACACTAAACTCCAACGAAGTGGAAGAGTAAGGCAGATAAAGTACACGGCACATAGTTAAACTATGGCATTCGCTCCCACAAGAAGTAGTGACAGCAACCATTAATGCTTAAAAAAAGCATTAGACAAATTCACGGAGGAAAAGGTTGCCAATGGCTACTAACCATTGATTGCCATTCTCTGTCTCCACTGAATGCCAGTTGCTGGGACTCTCAAGTGTACAGTGGATGCTCAGGTTGCGAACATGATCCGTGCAGGAGGCACGTTCGCAACCCGCAGCGTTTGCAACCCACAGTGCCGTGTCTGTGCACGCGCGGGTTGCGATTCAGTACTTCTGCACATGCACAAAGCGCGATTTAGCGCTTCTGCGCATGTGTGAGCGCTGAAACCCAGAAGTAACCCGTTCCGGTACTCCCGGGTTCAGCGTGGTGCACAAACCAAAAATGCGCAACCTGAAGCATCTGTAACCTGAGGTATGACTGTACTCAGGTCCGGGATGCTGGACTAACTGGGTCCTTGGCATGATCCAGCAGACTCTTCTTATGTATCTTTCAAAACACTCCTCTGTCTTCAGAGCGGCTATGAAAGGACAGCTGTATTTGAAAGATGCCTTTATAGGAGGGGAGGGAAACTTTTGGCCACCTGGACTAGTTATAAATAAGTAAGAAGGCAGGCAGATGGGAGCTGGCTGAGGGGGAAGGCTGAGTTTGGTGTGGCAGTTCCCCACTTGCTCTAATGGACCATCCTCCGCTGGTTAGGGTCTCGCCATGCACAACATTAACAGCTTGATGCTAATGATGTGATAAACAGTTATGTATACTGTTCGCGTTTTAACAATTAAATCCCAATTGTTATCAAAAGGGCAGCAGTGGGGAGGGGAGATTTCAAATTCAGAATGTCTGCCTTTCAAGCAGAACTGACCCCCCCCCCCCGCAATAAGTCTTATTTTACAAGGAAAGAAAGGGTGGTTTGTGGGGGGGGTGTGAAAATTACAAATAATGTGAAGGCTTTCAGCTGGAAATTACTGCTGGCAGCTTCCTGCCTTATCAAAACACCTCTGGGCATGCTTCCCATTTTGGAGCTCTCTAGCACCTTGTTATTTATTTTTGTTTCTGCAGCAAGAAGACAACAGGTGAAATGGTTTCTATTAGTTTTATTTGTGCATTAGCCCCTTTTCTGAAGAAAATGCAGGTTGATGGGTAGGGGAATAAGTGGCAAGCCCTTATTGTGACGTAAATATGTTCAATGTACCTTGTGTATGGTCTTTAACCATCAATCAGTTTCCTTCTGCCTGTCTTCAGTGACAAAATGAAGAAACAATGGTGTTTTCAGGCTTCAGGCTTTTAGCATTAGCCAGTCATTGTACTTCTGCAACAAACTATATGGGCAGCAGTTTTTCACCAGTGCCTCTTTGGGTGTTATGTCCACCATATCAGGCATTACTTAGTGGCGTGGGCAGAGGAGTAACAAAGCACCAAAGCATGCCATTGTAGCAGCAAGTTAATTTTTTCATGTATATTTTAATTTGCATTAATACACTTTTTAATTTAGCCATTTTGTGTGAACACTTCAACACAACAAATATAGGTTTCGTTTTTGCCGACTTTTGTGTCAGGATTTTCACTGTTTGAAATATGGCAACCTTTCACCATGCAGAGGATAGTTACAGTACAAGCAGAGAAAATTCTAATGAACCAGTGTGAACACCAGTATCTCCTATGGTATTCCTGAAAGTTATCAGAATATCCCCCACAACCCACCCCCAAAAAAGCTAAAGAACATTTTGTCAGAAGACTTCAGAATTCTCTTCACTCTGGGATTAGGGCTTTGTGCACAGCATACTTTTAAAGCCCCACCCCTGCCAAGAATCCTGCCAACCATGGTTTGTTAAGGGTGCTGGGAATTGTAGCACTCTGAGGGGTAAACTACAGTTCCCACAATTCTTTAGGTGAAGTCTTGTGCTTTAATTGAATGGTATGTTTTCAACCATGCACCTAATGGTAGGGCAGGCACCAAGTATGAAGACTCACATGTGCTAGTACCTGTTCCTGACGCCTCTACCACAACATGCTTTCCGAAAGCTCCTTTCTCATCTCATTGCCACATGGAAGAAGAGAAGAAGAGTTTGTATTTGATATCCCGCTTTATCACTACCCGAAGGAGTCTCAAAGCGGCTAACATTCTGCTTTCCCTTCCTCCCCCACAACAAACACTCTGTGAGGTGAGTGGGGCTGAGAGACTTCAGAGAAGTGTGACTGGCCCAAGGTCACCCAGCAGCTGCATGTGGAGGAGCGGGGAGGCGAACCCGGTTCCCCAGATTACAAGTCTATCACTCTTAACCACTACACCACACTGCCTCTCACATGGAGAAATCTGTCCCTTTCTCAGTAGTGAATCTGGAACAGAATATCGTGCCCCCCCCCCACAAGGTTGAAGTTGTCAATGCCATCCAAGAAACTCTTGCAAGAGCTATTTATATCGCTGAATCTTAAAAGTGTTTATAGTTATTTCTTCTGGGCACATGCTGTCCTTGATTTTAAAGGATAGTCTTATTTGTCTGGCATAAATCGGAGCTTAAGAAGGAGGGCTTTGAGCTGAAGGTCAGGGGGAATCTGCTGCAATTTGCTTGATGTGAAAAGAAAGCTTGTCAGATACCAGTGCATTTGTGTCTGTAATTTTAAAGAAAAGGGAAACTGTTTTAAGGCGAGTGGAATGCATGCGTTACAATTTGAGCATAACACACTTTAACCACGTCTTCCATGTAGAACTGTTGAGTTGGAAGGGACCCCGAGGGTCATCTAGTCCAACCTCCTGCAATGCAGGAATCCCAACTAAACATATGTCAGAATAACATTGCAGAGCTCTTTACAGCCCAGAAGATAACAAAGAAATTGGTTGTATCCAATGCAGCAATAAATTAAAGTCACTTAGCAGCATATTTGTTCTGCTGGTAAAATATACAGTAGTACCTCGGGTTAAGTACTTAATTTGTTCCGGAGGTCCATACTTAACCTGAAACTGTTCTTAACCTGAAGCACCACTTTAGCTAATGGGGCCTCCTGCTGCTGCTGGGCCACCGGAACACGATTTCTGTTCTCATCCTGAAGCAAAGTTCTTAACCTGAAGCACTATTTTTGGGTTAGCGGAGTCTGTAACCTGAAGCGTATGTAACTTGAAGCGTATGTACCACTGTATTGCACCAGCTGAATGTTGCTGGACAAGGGAATGCATGAGCAGGTGGCTGGTAACTTTGCTGCACACTAGACTGCACAATCTGTTGTACAATGAGCTTCCACTGGCACAGTTGTTTCGCTGGGTCTGTCTGTTGTACAACATTAAAACTCAATGGTCCACTAGTACAGGAGCCTGCACTCGCAGACAGAGAACCTTAGATGCAGCACAGTATGCCCACCCTATTTTCCACTGGCAATCTCAAAGCTTGGTTTTTCTTACAACTGCTTAATTTTCATATAAATACATCTGCCACATATCTTGGTGTGTTATTATAAAGCTCAGTTATAAGAACATAAAGCCTTGATGACCGCACCAAAGGTCTAAGATTCTGTTTCCTACTGTGACCTAGAGCTTCTGCTTGGCTATCATCACAACCAAAAGCATTGATACTTCTTGACACAAATGAACCCAATGAATTCAGTGTGGGTTATTTTGGTTATTTTCAAGTAAATGTCCATATGATTGCAGTCTTAGTGCCTTGCTTTGCTGCAAAATTCCCCTTTGTATAATCTCTCATTCATTGGGATCCCAGTTCCAAGACTGCAGGGCAAGCTGTCTGAATTTCAAGTTTGTGTTTTAATTAAGAGGCCTTCTAAAGAGCGAACACATCTGATAGCATGTGTTAAAAATAGCTCAGATCAAAGAGCTGGCATGTCAGGCCCTGCGGCGGTGCCTTTTTGTTTGGCTTTGGGATTTTGTTATATTTAATTAATAAATGCAAAACAAAAAAATATGTCAGTGTGGTTGTATGATATGACTAAATGGGCTTGTCTACTCGTGACAGGCTTTGAGAACTGAGTGCACCAGATACATCCTTATATCTGCATTAACCACTGTACATTGCATGAAAGCTGGGGCTGATGGAATTTGGGAGTCCAGGAATATCTGGACTGCCATAGGTTTTCCCTCCTGGTTCAGATTAGGCAATTAGGGCTACATATCACACCAAGATGTCACTTTAAATGCCACTCCCCCCCCCCAAAAAAAATAAAAAATTATGGGAGCTGTAGTTTGTTAAGGGTGATGAGAGTTGTTAGGAGAATCTATATTCCCCACACAGAGCTACAATTTTCAGAGAGGAATTGATTGTTAAGATGCTGTGAATTGTCCCCACACCAAAAATACTGCCCAACAGGTTCCTATGCAACAGCTCAGCATGCTTCCAGGAGGACATGCATTAAGGAATGCAGGGGCAGCTTGAAAAACAAGAGTGGAGATCCTGACCTGCTAGAAGTTGCTGAACCAAAACTCCCATCAGCTTTTAGCAAGCATAGCCAATGGCCAGGGATGATGCGACTTGCAGTTCAACATCTGGAGGACCAAAAGTTCCCCACACCTAAAAAAGGTTCCCCACCCCATTTGAGATTTAGGAACAAACGTTGATATGACCTTCGGGTATAGGGTGGTCTAGAAATAAAATAAATAAAATAAATTAATTTTTCACAATGAATCAATTTAAGAGAAAACTGTGCATATGACACACCCACCCCAAACAGTCGTTTAATGTCCCAAAATAGCTTGGGCAGTAGAGCATAAGACTCTTAATCTCAGGGTCTTGGGTTTGAACCCCATGTTGGGGCAAAAGATTCCTGCATTGCTGGGGGTTGGACTTTGTGGCCTCTTCCAACCCTGCAATTCTGATTCTAAAGTCAATTATTCAACATGTTGGCAGTGTACGAACAAAACAGGAACATCTCCCCATATATGGTGGGCCTGTCCAGAGTTATAAGAAATATTGGTCTAACATAAGGAAGGCAATTGATGGAATCATAGAGGACATTTTGTACATTTAGATCCTACTTTTATTGGCTTGTACAAGCAGATTTAACCAGAAGTTATAAAGAACTATTATCATACATGATTATTGCTGGATGGGTACTAGATGCAAAGTACCGAAGATTAGACAAATGACCTACAATAGAAAAATGGGAACAGAAAGTACCTGAATATACTATCTTAGCCAGAGTTGGCCCATTACAGAAGAATGATAGACTGCAGTGTGTCCAAGGCACTGTGAGTTGACTATACATGGACCCTTTAAGAATAGTTCCAACTCCTCTCTTTCGTTATATAAGGAAGAAAAACCTGGTGAATAATTCTGCCAAGAAGCTTTATATAAAATTAGTTAAGCTAGTTAAGTTACAAGCATGTTTGGAGCCTGAATGCAATAAGATAACACTGTAAGTATTTATTATGAAAATTGTGAGCCTTGATTGGACTAAAAAAACCCCACCCAAGAACCTTTTTAAAAAAAAAACTTGAGGCATAAAGAAATTATTATCCACCTTATGTCAGCTGCAAAATATTGGAGAACTCTGAATGCTGAATTGATGGTGGACTGGTACTAACAAATATGGAACTTAGCATCAATGGGGAAAATAGCCTACTGACGGTGCGCATATCGCAAGAATCAAAACATAGACAACTTTTCTACTATTTGGTTGCCCTTTACTAGTTATGCTGCAGTGCATGAGCTCCTGGTACTCATGGACAATTACGGAACAATATTTTGATGTGAAAAATATGATAGTTTGGTGCACTTCTTTCTGATTTGATACCTGTATTCATCCTTGATTGTCCTTTGCTGTGTTATCTTAAAAAAATTAAATTAAATAAAAACATTTTTAAAAACCTCTCTTGTAGATCTTGTACATTGTAGATCAGTGGTTTCCATACTTCCCCCACCCCCACCCCCCATGGACCACTTGAAAATTGCTGGCAGTCTTGGTGGACAATGTAAAGATTTTTTTCTGCAAGTTATAGCAATTGTAACATGTTGTGTGCAAGGTGCTGTATGATTCTTAACTGTACAGTGGTACCTTGGGTTACATACGCTTCAGGTTACATCCGCTTCAGGTTACATACTCTGCTAACCCAGAAATAGTGCTTGAGGTTAAGAACTTTTCTTCAGGATGAGAACAGAAATCGTGCTCTAGCGGCACAGCGGCAGCGGGAGGCCCCATTAGCTAAAGCGGTGCTTCAGGTTAAGAACAGTTTCAGGTTAAGTACGGACCTCCAGAACGAATTAAGTCCCGTATTTTTCGCTCTATAACACGCACCTGACCATAACACGCACATCGTTTTTAGAGGAGGAAAACAGGGGGGGGGAGAATTCTGAAGAAACAGTGGATGTATCATTTTTGTGCCTCACGCTGTGGTCACAGACATGTGATCTGATGGTGAATTTGGGGTGACCAATTGCAAAGATCCTGAGGATCCATGTGGATCCGTGCTTTGTAACCATGTTTTAAGTGGGGAGGGACGGAAAAACACAGAAGGGACAAGGAGCACAAGAGGGATGTGCAGAGAAGCAGCTGGCTAAGAATGCAGGAGAGGGGTTTAACAGGAGGGAGGAAAGGAAGGCAAAAGTTTCCCCCCACCCAGCCACCCAAGCCAGCCCTCTCTCTCTCTCTCTCTCTCTCTCTCTCTCTCTCTCTCTCTCCCCCCCCCACCTGCATGTTTTCCGGCTGCCTGCAGTAGCACCGGAGCACTGAGTGGAATTAGAAGGAAGGACGCTTTCCTTTCCCCTCTGCTTGCCTGGAGGGGAGGGGTTGCCTGGAGGGGAGCGGATTTGCCTGCTCTTTGTTCCGTTTGAGCAAACAGCAACCGAAACAGAAGCGGGTGGGCAGTAAGACCCTGAGGCAGAATGCAGGAAAGCAACAGCTCCCTCTCTCGCCCGATTGGATTTTTGCCTGATTTTTGCCCCTGCGCTCGGGACAGTCGGTTCCAGGGACCACACATTCGCTCAATAACACGCACAGACATTTCCCCTTACTTTTTAGGAGAAAAAATCTGCGTGTTATAGAGAGAAAAGTACGGTACTTAACCCGAGGTACCACTGTACTTTCATTGCTTACTTTATATATATCGTATATTGTATTTTATCATATTACAATTTGAATTCTATATAATTCAAATTGTCATACAATAAAATACAACATAAGAAATACAACTCCATGAATAAAGATTAAATGTCCTAATTAGTATAGTCTTTGCTCCTCTCATTTAAAGTGCCTTCTCTCCTCATCACTATTGGTCTGTTCCACGCATCTTCCGTGTGAACTGCTGGTTTCTAAGACTGACAGAGCAGCCTCTGAACCCACCATTCTTCACAGACACACTGAAGAGCTCCATAATGAAGGTCATGGACAACTATTTGGGAACCACTGTTGGAGATGTTGTTTATGATTTATTGTAACTGGATGCTGTGTATACTTCATAAATTATATAACCATTTTTTAAAGTGTAGACATTGGAGGGACAAGTAGCAAATCAAAAAGCCAGATGTCCTTTAAGAAACAAAAATCCTCCCCACCCCCATTGATCAGCAAACTTTTTTTTTTTTTGCACGGAAGAGGATGGCTTGCTGTTTATCAAAACAGGGGTAGAAGGAGGCTCCAATCGTTGGCTGTTCCACAACAGATGATTGATAAATCCCCCATGATAGGCTTTGCTAAGACAACAAGCACATAAATACACAATTCAAATGGGGTTGTAGATATGCTGCAACAGCTGACAACCATTAAACTCTCATTTGTTAGGCTGTGTTGGGCTCAGAGAGAGAATTGCTTCTTCCAGATGTGGAACTGGATCTGAGCTTTGAGTCAGGTGTCATGCTACTCTGCTAATATATATGATCCCTCAGTGAATTGCCTCTTCCTGTGATACAGAAGCAGCCTCAAGAGCACGACTTTCAGGTTGTGACTGACTGCATGCCAGAATAAGGCATTGATGCATCCTTTCTGTTGCAGCTGGAGGAGCAGAGCGGCTGCTCTGTGATCCTGTAGGAATATCATATTGGCTGAGAAGTCAGCAAATATTGCAAGACCCCAGTGGGGCCGCCAGCCTGTCAACTTTGCTGGTGAATCGTAACAGATGCTTAAGGAAATATGCTCTCCAGAGCATTCCAACTTTTCGTTGCCTTTGGCTCTTGAACTAATTTTTCTGCAGACTCCTTGATCTCTGTGCTAATCTGCTTTCCTCTTCCCTCCAAACAGGCATAGTTTCTCACTTCCTGACACCCACACATGCAAAAACAGCACCTCCTTGGAATCAGGAAGGATCTGAATAAAGGGAGCATAGAAAGACCACCTGCCACTAGGTCAAAATTCACACTGCTGGCTTTTGAAGGAAGGTTGTTTTCAATGTGTCCCCTGCCTCCCACTCTTCCCTTCCTTCAGTGCAGCAGCTAGAGGCCAGAAAATGGGTTTCACCCTTACTAGAGCAGCTTATGTGAAAGTGGATCTGTGGGTTGATGGTAGTGACCCATAGTGTAACTGCGTTCTGTATTTCCTGCCAGCCTCTTTTCTGACCACTCCTGCTAGATGATTAGTTTAAACAATTGAAGGGTTGTTCTGTATCAGGCATCCCCCAACTCGGCCCTCCGGATGTTTTGGGACTACAACTCTCATCATCCCTAGCTAACAGGGCCAGTGGTCAGGGATGATGGGAATTGTAGTCCCAAAACATCTGGAAGGCCGAGTTGGGGGATGCCTGTTCTAGATCGTATTTGTGGGTGCCTTCCAGGCCTGTGATCCTGCATCTGTGAGGTTAGATGAGGCATCTTTACTACAGTAGTACCTTGGGTTACATATGCTTCAGGTTACAGACTCCGCTAACCCAGAAATAGTACCTCGGGTTAAGACTTTGCTTCAGGATGAGAACAGAAATCATGCTCCAGCGGCACAGCAGCAGCAGGAGGCCCCATTAACTAAAGTGGTGCTTCAGGTTAAGAACAGTTTCAGGTTAAGAATGGACATCCGGAACGAATTAAGTACTTAACCCGAGGTACCACCATATTCTTTTTTATATTACTGTTCTCTTACTATTTTCAGCCTTGATTGCAGTTTTACTGCTTCCTTCTTAGGGCTGCTGCCGTTTGTTTAAAAATTCAGACCTATTGTTTTTAAATTTCTAACTTTTGTTAGCCACCTCTGCTTACTACCTTACTATAAGCTTGGATATAAATGTTATAAATTAATAAGTAGGCACACGTCTCCTCCTGTTCTTAGCTCTTATAGATGAAAATCAGCCTTTAATTTCTGCCATTAGTAAGCAATCAGCTTAACTAAGAATTCTCAGCCAGCATCCGTAGCATATTAATTTATCTTGTTACATTACCAAGGATGATTCAGACACATGGATTATTATATTAAAATATGACTACTTTATGAGTATGAGTAAACACAGTTGGTATTAATATCTTTCATGGCCAAGCTAATGGTAATTCACTCATAAAATCTGAATATAATAATTGGACTTAATCAAAGCTATTACATAATTCCACATGAATACCCGGTGCTTTATTTCAACTGGAGGAAAATAATTTCATTGTTCTGCAACTGAGTTGCACCAGGAGTGCCATACGTGCCATCATTAGGGTTGCCGTACGTCTGGAATTTCCTGGACATAGCCGGAATACTGCCGTCGGAAGCAGTATCTGGGCAGAAATTGCTGAAATGTCCGGGAAAATCCAAATATATAGCAACCAATGTCGGAAGCCTATGTTTTGGTGAATTTCCTTAAAAATAGCTCAAAAACTTCTCATTTTTTTGAGATTTTGCAAAGAAAGCTCAACAACTTTGGCCAAAACAACAACAACCCTAACCATGATTATATTTTACATTTCCCCCCTCTTTGCCACTGATTGCCGGGGAACAAACGGAGATATAAAGAGGGGAGATACATAGTGTTTGGAGCTGGGCAAGAGAAGTATCAAATAGCTGCCTCTGTTCACTTGTAGACCAGCAGCTGTTGTGAACATCCCCCTGGGCAAGAGTGGAAGAAGCACAGGAAAGAGGCCAAGACTTTTGGGTCTGGAAGTTGGGCTTAAAAGTGGGTGGATCTGGGAAAGTGAAAGATCATTACAGTAGGGTCCATTTGAAATACTTTTCATATTGTTATGGGTTTGTGGGTACCCAGGTTCCTGGCTACTGGGGTTTAAACAGTGTTTGGGGAATTCAAGTGAATTAAAGTGTGCTAACAGCAGGGGCGGGACGCGGGTGGCGCTGTGGGTTAAACCACAGAGCCTAGGGCTTGCCGATCAGAAGGTCTGTGGTTCGAATCCCCACGAGAGGGTGAGCTCCCGCTGCTCAGTCCCTGCTCCTGCGAACCTAGCAGTTCAAAAGCACATCAAAGTGCAAGTAGATAAATAGGTACCACTCCTGTGGGAAGGTAAACGGCATTTCTGTGCGCTGCTCTGGTTCACCAGAAGTGGCTTAGTCATGCTGGCCACATGACCCGGAAGCTGTACGCCGGCTCCCTCGGCCAATAAAGCGAGATGAGCGCCGCAACCCCAGAGTCGGACACGACTGGACCTAATGGTCAGGGGTCCCTTTACCTTTTAACAGCAGGGGCAGATCTACTATGAAACCAATGAAGCTTAAGCTTCAGGGCCCCTAATCCTGAAGGGGCCCAGAAGCAACTTTAGTTCATGACCCTTCAGCCAGTAGCTGAAGGTGTGGTGTATAAATAATTAATAAAGAGCATAAATAAACAAATAATATTAATCATAATGATAAAGTGCTCCCTCACTAAAGCCATAGCTATAGGAAAGGTGGTGCACACGGTTGGCCAGAAACATCAGTCTTTTTGAAAAAGGCTCTTGCCTTTCTCCTGCCACGTTCCAGCACTCATGGTAACTGATAAAATGAGTGCCTCATCAGAATAACGTGTTCTAGTGCAGACACAACATGTAACGCTCCTTTGGTCTGGTCAGCATTCGCTGGAGTCCAACCTGCCAGCAACAGCTTTGTAGCAACCCACCTGAAATGGCCTTGCAACCCTCTGTGGGTTCTGGCCTGCACCCATTGGTTGCAGACCTTTGGTCTAATTCATAAAGATCTACATTTGCTGCTGCTTGATTGGCTATTACAAAGTTTTAGAAAACTTCTACCATGCTATGTTTGAAATTTTGTACCAACAGCTTTAGTTTCTAGCACAAGTAATGGCACATTTTATTGCAAAAAAGCGCACATAAATAACACTCAAACTAGCAACTTCAATGTGGAATGGTACAGTTTTATTCCATACCTGCAGCCTCATACCTGGCATTGCTCAGGAATTCTAAGGAACCAGTGTGGTTTAAAACCAGTGGGTTAAAATCGGTGCAGTTTTGAAAGGTTCAGCCTACCATCTTGATTCAAAATGGCATCTTGCTCCTTCATCTAAAGAGTATTGCTGCAAAACAGGGTCATGATCTCTTAAGAGGTATCCAAATGCATAGCAAACAAACAACTTTCCAAAATATATAGATTCAGCCACTAGATAAACATGGATCATTATGGCAAAAACCCTTGCGATAATCAAAATATTACACACTTTACAGCATATTGTAATCAGAAAGAGACTTCCTCAGCAGACTTCACCACAATTAGGGCTGTGAGTTCTTTGTTCTTTGTTGTTCATTGTACTTGTTTGTTTTGTTGAAAGTCAATAATATATATATTTTAAAAACCACAGTATAATCAGGGCTTTCTCGGGTTACAGAAGTGACCCATCTTTCTAGCGCTTCCACATCAAGAGCTCACGTCCGCAGGCATCTCTTCCATTGTACCAAGTGATGCCAATAACTGGAAGTACAGAAGAATACAGGCATCTATTTATGATGACACCATTTTCCAGAGGCCATTTTTCTTGGAGTCTTTCACGTGGAAAAGTTATGATGAGCTAAGGCATTCCAATGTGTACACATTTTCTTAGATGGAACAAGGCAACACCTGCAGACAAGCCCAAGGGTTAACTTTGACTTATTTACTTTTAAATGAAGTTTTAATAAAGATGATTAGTGCAGAACTCCAGGGATGCTCAAAGGGAATCAGCTCTATAATCTGTGACAAAATTGTGGAGTGACTTATGTAGAATTCGAGGGCTGGAGCACACTATGAAAGTAATTAAAAAGCACAGCGAAGAAAAGAAGACCTGCCCTACACAAGCAGCAGAATGAGGTGACAGAGACCTGAGATGCCAGAACAGGCTGTGGCTGAAATCATATACACACTTAGCTAGGAGTAAGATCAACCAAAATAACAGTACTTACTTGTGAGTAGAGGTATCTAACAATATACCATGCACCACTTCATGCTGTAATCAGAAAACAAGAGTGGCTGGAAAACGTGTTTGTGTGTTTTATACTAATCTACATGAGATCAACAAATAGATCATTACAACACATAAGAGGTGCAGGCAGGGTTTTTTTTTAAGGTAGGGGTGGAATTATTGAAAGCAATCTGATGGCCCTTGACATTGACTTTATTGTTAGCATGCCATATATACAATAAAATCATACAGTTGTAGGAAGCTGTCTTATACCAAGTCAGACCATGGGTCCATCTAGCTCAGTATTATTTACACTGACAGACAGCAGAATCCCAGGCCTTCAGGCAGGAATATTCCCTCACCTTACCTGGAGATGCCAAAGATTGAATCTGGGACCATCTGTATGCAAGACAGATTTGGTTTGACCTTTGGCCAGTCTTAGTTTATATGTTAATCTCTCTACTGACATGCTATTCCAGGAATTAGCAACCTAAGGCCCATGGGCCGGAAGCAGCCAGCGGAGGTTGTTTGACTGGCCCACGAGCCAACCCCGAACTGGGATGCCCACTCGCGTGCTGCACTAAACCAGCACAGCGTGGCGTGGGGACTTGCTTCTGCAGCGCTGGAAATCGTGTCTGCACAGGCATAGACGCAGACACTGAAAATTGCAGGCAAACGCACTCATGCGTGCGCGCAATCCGGCCCACAGAGGGATCTCCGCAGGACTGATCCAGCCCAGGCAAGATAAACCTTGCCGACCCCTGTTATTCCATGCCTTGTGCCAGTACTTCTTTGTGGCCCTATTTGCATACCTCCAAAACCTTGCAAGTGGACAGATGCTAAGAGCTGGCCAATTACATCCTTACTTTTCAGATCCATGTTGTGTTCAGTGGAAGAGAGTTTCTATCTCTCATGTGCTAGTTTTCTTTTCTTTTTTGTTTTTGTTTAATCTGCAGGGTGAACTTTCAAAAATGACACCCCACACCTGCGTTTTAAAACTGATATTGTCCACTCCATTCTGTTGCCTCCAGGTTTTTTTATTTCATTTTGCTGAACACATAATAAACCAGACCTTAGCTATTAGGCTCTTGAACTAGATAGTCAGGTAAATAATATACACCTTGCATATGTTCTTCCAAAAGCTTCAAAGCTCTTCACATATGCTATTTTGTAATCTGTGTAACAGCCCTGTAAGGTATGTCAGTATTACACTTAGATGGCAAAAGGTAATAGAGGCTGTGTACACATTACAATTTACTCTGTCTCCAGTGCAGTCCCTCTACTGGTGTTTGAAGCTGTGTACATGTGACATTAGCCACAATCCATATCTGTCCTGTAGGTTCTTAAGAAATACTGCTCTTTGGTGAGTCTTCCCTTAGGCCAGCTTCTGTCCAATTTGGAAACAAAAGTCACATTCATTGTGCAGTCAAGCGGAGGTGTGCACAGTTGAGATAGCCATTGTGCATGCAGCAGATGGCTGACCAACCAATTGACTGACCAAATTACAGCTTCATGAATATGAATTCAGGCTGCAGTGTGAGGAAACCCAACAGGTAATGCAGTCTGGGTGAAGCTATCTTGCTGGTGTACGGCAACATGCAAATGCGACAAGTGTGTGTGTGTGTGTATGACCTCGCTGCATTTTAAGCCATTAATGTGTACATAACTGATGTCTCAGCAGGGGAAGTTTGTTACTTCATTCTGTCATTCATCTTGTCATTCAGTGGTTGGTTGCTGCACACCTGAAGGATGGCTTCTTGGTTTTATAAATGATATCATGATCACCCTGGGGCTCTGCCAAGGCCACAGCAAAATGTCCACGATACTATGGCACTACTCAAGCCTCTTGGGTACATCAATTATCGTAAGTGAATTCATTGTCAAGATCCACCCATCCCTAAAGCCACAGAGTTGGAGGGCCCTCCTCAGAGGACCAGAGCTCAGTGGCATGGCAAATGCTTTCCATGCAGAAGCTTCCAGCATCTTTAGGTAGGGCAGGGGGAGAACCCGCCCTGAAATCCTGGAGGCCGGCTGCCTGTCAGTGCAAACAGTTCTGAAGATGCACCTACATTATACAGTGTTACTTCGGGTTAAGAACTTAATTCATTCTGGAGGTCCGTTCTTAGCCTGAAACTGTTCTTAACCTGAAGCACCACTTTAGCTAATGGGACCTCCTGCTGCTGCTGCGCCACCACTGCACAATTTCTGTTCTCAACCTGAAGCAAAGTTCTTAACCCGAGGTAATATTTCTGGGTTAGTGGAGTCTGTAACCTGAACCTTATGTAACCTGAAGCGTATGTAACCTGAGGTACCACTGTACCTATATTACGGTGCCCATAATTCTTTGAAAAGAATGAAAGTGCTTCAGAGGTATAGTGTGTACAAAGCCTAAGCTAGGTGGACCAAAAGGTCTGGCTCAGAGTAAGGTTAGCTTCCTATATTCCTGTGCTCCAAACCAACCTGAAATTCTCGTAACAATGGCTTGCCTTCTGTGCCATTTAGTCGTGGGCTTCCAGAAGCGCCTCTTCCTTTGAGAGAACAAGGAAAATTGTGTGTATTTTTTTTATTTCAGAATCATTCACCTAACCAGCTAATAAGAGTTTCAGGTGGTCTGTTGGAACAGATGACTTGCAAAAGGAAGGTGGGCGGGAGAGTAAGGCTGTGCAATGGGTGTATTTTTCACCCAACCACAGTAAAAATTTCTCCATGTGGGTCTAATGCTGATTATGTTTCTCACAAAATCTTGTGGTACCTCTCATATTTTACTTGTGGAAAGCAGCCACATTGTGGGAACACATTGTGGAGGGAAGTTTGTCGTGCGCCTAGGAGCAGAAAGTGTTTTGCCTCTGTGGAATTTTTTAATGAGATTTAATTATGTCCCGGTTTTCTTTCTCTCTGGCTGTTTTCCAGAGCGAAGGCTAATTTAATATTCACCTTCATACTGGTACTTAAGGTGAATTTTAGGAAAATGTAGTGGGACTTGTTGAAGAGCTTTTTTAAAAAATAAAATAAAATCAAACTAATTGCAAGGGGATGCAATCATTCTCCAGTGCAATTGCCCCCTCATGGTTTCTGTTTCTCCAAAATGTCAGGCTCACAGCTTGTCTGCTTCTATGTTAAGTGCACTGATTCGGAAGTACAATTTAAATCAATGGGATTAGTTTCTATATAAGTGTGTCTACTTTTTTTTAAAGGAAAATAAACTTAATTGCCTACCTGTAAAAGGGGGGAAAGGCCCATTATAAAAAGAACCTAAAAGCTTATCCACACTTACTTTTCACCCTGCTCTTTTCAGGCACAGATCTGCACTTTAAAGTTTTGTTTCTGAGCAATCTTTTTTCTTTCTTTCTTTTTGCCCCAGAACTTTCCCCTGCTCAACAAATGGCAATTGGGGCTTTCTGTAGCTTGTCGTTTGCTCCGATTCAGCTTTAAAGAGCATGTTTTAGTGGAGAATGTTCTGGAGCAAGAAAAAAAAGAGTGCTCAGCTTTAAAGCCGTGCTTACAAAGTGCAAAGGTAAGCCCTAAGATCACATTGAGGAAAGTTTGCACCAGTACATTGAAAGAAAGGAAGCTGAGTCCATCTACTTCAGTATTGCCTGCATGACTAGCAGCAGCTCCTCAAGGTTTCAGGCAAGGAGTCTCTTCCATCCTGGAAATGCCAGGAATTGAATCAAAGACCTGCATGCAAAGCAGATGCTCTACCAGTCTTTTGTGGTGCTCCACTCACACTGTTGCTCTGGTGCAACAGCTGGAGACTGCTTAATTGTCAGTTGCAATCAGGGCCATCTTTACCTGGGGGTGCAAGTGGTGTGGGGCACCCAGGCACCGAATTCTGGGGGGCACCAAATGTATACCTAATGTATACCAGTCCCTCTCAATTGGCAGCAGGGAAAAGCAATGGAGCGAAAGTTCCCGTGCCCCTCCTCCGTTGCTCTGTTACTCCATAGCGTCAAAAGCAGTTATTTCCACTGCGTCTTTGTCCCTGGTGAGCGATTTTCCTCCCCCCAAAAAGGTCAACAACTTTGAGGTCCCCCCCAAAAATAGGGGCAGCTAAAATTGGGGTGGTGGGTGGATCCTTGCACCCCGGCGGCGCATATGCTAAAGACGGCCCTGGTTGCAATATATAAAATTATCGGATAGTCCAGATTTTTCAGTATTTTATAACATCTTACTTGCCCTGCACTGTGAAGTCTCAAGGTGTGTTGCAACAATATAATCATAACTTGCTCCTTCTAAGTCACTGATTGTTTCCCCTAGGGAAGGGCCATAGCTCAGTGGTAGAACATTTGCTCTGCATGCAGAAGATCCCATGTCCAATTCCTGGCATCCCCAGGTGGGGTTTGGAGAGATCCCTGTCTGAATTCCTGGAGAGCCACTGCCAGTTAGACAGCATTGCATGTTCCCGTGTTCCAGGCAGCCTGTCTATTGAATATTCCTCCTGATATGTTTGCAGTTAGATTAGACAACACTGACTCTTTATTGAGCATTCACTCTGATTGGTTTGTGCAGAAGTTATATGATGATGTGGCAAGCAGTATCTCACACTTTCCACTACATTTCCCATTCACTTTCCATCTTGCAAAAAGTCTGATCATTTGGGGAAGCGTAGTAGGGTTGCCATTTCCGGGCACAGTTGTTGAGCTTTGAATTTGTTGGCTGAATCCCCCACAAAAACAACAATGGTCAGAATGCTCCCATTGTTTCTGTTTTTGCTTTGGGGGAATGTCTTGATAAAGTATTACTACAAGTTTCTACAGTCATCCTTCATAAGGGTGCATGTAACTTTTATAGGGAATCCAGATGTTCTGCTTTGAACGTGGAAGGGTCAGCTGGGGTGACCTGTCCATTAGGCAAAGTTAAGTCATTGGCTTCAGGCAGTGGATCCCACCCCCACCACCCCCACTGTTGCACTGCTGCCAGGACTTTGCCTCTGCCAACACAGCCCCATTTCCCTTGCTGTTGCTGCTGTGTCATTGCAGAAGTGAAGGCACAGCTGTAGGTGAGGGTACAGTTGCAGTGATGGGGCTGGCAGCAGTGCAGGTGTGATGGTGGGAGCAGAGAGGAGGGACCCAGATCTGTGGTGGAGTAGTGTTGTGGGAACAATGGCAGTGTCAGGGGATTTTCCTACAGCTGCAAAACGACTCAGGCTGGAGTAAACATTTTGGGGTCAACATATGAACATTAACACTAATGCACCATCCACTACAGAGCCTATCATTTTATGCACCAAAGCTGCTGAGGAACATAGGGTACTGCAAACACAAAAATAACCCTGTTGGACCAGACCAGAGGCCTATCTCAGCGGTCACCAGTGTAGAGCTTTTCTGGTATTCAAATGACAGTTTTTCTGATTTTCAAAATGTGCTCATGTTCCCAAAAGGTTGCTGACTACTGGCCTATCTAGTCCAGCATTCTGATTGCATAGTGGTCCACCCAGCAGATGCTTCTGCAAAGCATATAACCTGGACATGAGTGCACCTGCATTTTCCTGCTTGTAATTCCAAGTAACTGGTATTCAGAAGCACACTGTCTCTGATACTGGAAGTAATACATCATAACCATTTGCTACATCTTCTAAAATTCCTTATTTTACAAGCTTGTTCTTTTTTTTTTTTTCCATCCAACCACCCTAGCCATAAATATCCCTTCAGTTACAAATATTTAAATTGGATCGACTCAAAACCCTCAAAGGGATATTGGCACACATCTGACAAATTAAGTTCTTGCCTATGAAAGTTCATGATGTAATAAAAAAAATTTTTTTTACGTGCCCCAGTACCTGACATGACATTCTCCAGAGTGGCTGGGGTGGCCAGATGGGCAAGGTATAAATAATAAAATTAAAAAATAAAACCGAATGGTTATCTGTCTCAAATTCAGGCTGGTTTTGCCATTGCAGAAATTCATCACTGACTGTTTCTGCAAATAACTATATGCAGATAGTTTCATGCTCTCAGTCTCCTGGTAGTTTTCTCTCCGATTACACTGCACACAGTATAGTCTTATGTGTAGACACATCATGAATCAATGTTATCTTGTAATATTGCCTGGTTGTAATATTAAGTTTGCCTTTCAGAATTTGTGCTTAAGCTACTGTAACCTGAATTTTATCAATGAGTGGCACGAGGAAACAGGAACTGTTGCCATGGTCTCTGTGTTGCTTAGCATCCAGCTCAGTAGCTCCTGGGCTTTCAGTCTTTACAACCAAAATTTAGAATAAAATGACATTGATGAACTTCTGCAGGATGACTCTAGAGAACATTTTTATCCTCCTGAAGACTTTTTGCTCTTCTCGCACAAGGTGTCTGCAGACATACAGTAATCTGAGCAAAGGGAGATCAGCCTCAGTGACAGCTTATTGTTTATTGTGAGAATATATTGCTGCCAAGGTTGAACGTCACCCCTAATCTCTGCTGAGCTGTAGCAAGATTCCAGGAGGTTACAGGCGCTCACCCAAGGTTTGTGTTTCTTTGAGAATCAAGATGCAGTGGAGGCCATTTTGAATCAAGATGCGGTGGAGCTCTAAAAAATATGATTTTTTCAAATATTTACACCTGAGTTTAGATGAATGGAAGATGTCCCTAGCCCGCCTGGAAGAAGCGGACCATTTGGATCCCTTCCAGTCGGGATTCAGGCCTCATCATGGGACTGAAACTGCCTTGGTCGCGCTGGTTGATGATCTCCGGCGGGCTAGGGACAAAGGTGAGAGCTGTTTCCTAGTTCTGCTGGATCTCTCAGCGGCCTTTGACACCATCGACCATAACATCCTTCTGGACCGTCTTGAGGGGCTGGGAGCTGGGGGCACTGTCATACAGTGGTTCCGCTCCTTCCTCCTGGGCTGTGTTCAGAAAGTGGTGGTGGGGGATGAGTGTTCAGACCCCTGGGCTCTCACTTGTGGGGTGCCTCAGGGTTCTGTCCTCTCCCCCATGCTTTTCAACATTTACATGCAGCCACTGGGAGAGATCATCAGGAGGTTTGGGCTGGGTGTTCATCAGTATGCGGATGATACCCAGCTCTACCTCTCTTTTAAATCAGAACCAGTGAAGGTGGTGAAAGTCCTGTGTGAGTGTCTGGAGGCGGTTGGAGGATGGATGGCGGCTAACAGATTGAGGTTGAATCCTGACAAGACAGAAGTACTGTTTTTGGGGGACAGGAGGCGGGCAGGTGTGGAGGATTCCCTGGTCCTGAATGGGGTAACTGTGCTCCTGAAGGACCAGGTGCGCAGCCTGGGAGTCATTTTGGACTCACAGCTGTCCATGGAGGCACAGGTCAAATCTGTATCCAGGGCAGCTGTTTACCAGCTCCATCTGGTACGTAGGCTGAGACCCTATCTGCCTGCGGACTGTCTCACCAGAGTGGTGCATGCTCTGGTTATCTCACGCTTGGACTACTGCAATGCGCTCTATGTGGGGCTACCTTTGAAGGTGACCCGGAAACTACAACTAATCCAGAATGCGGCAGCTAGACTGGTGACTGGGAGCGGCTGCCGAGACCATATAACACCAGTCTTGAAAGACCTACATTGGCTCCCAGTATGTTTCCGAGCACAATTCAAAGTGTTGGTGCCGACCTTTAAAGCCCTAAACGGCCTCGGTCCAGTATATCTGAAGGAGCGTCTCCACCCCCATCGTTCTGCCCGGACACTGAGGTCCAGCTCCGAGGGCCTTCTGGCGGTTCCCTCACTGCGAGAGGCCAAGTTACAGGGAACCAGGCAGAGGGCCTTCTCGGTAGTGGCGCCCGCCCTGTGGAACGCCCTCCCATCAGATGTCAAAGCGATAAACAACTACCTGACATTCAGAAGACATCTGAAGGCAGCCCTGTTCAGGGAAGTTTTTAATATGTGACATTTTAGTGTATTTTTCATCTTTGTTGGAAGCCGCCCAGAGTGGCTGGGGAAACCCAGCCAGATGGGCGGGGTACAAATAATAAATTATTATTATTATTATTATTATTATTATTATTATTATTATTATGAATGGAATCCAGATCTTACAGCATGGTCATCTCAGTGCAGCACTGGAGTCCAAGGCATCTCTCCCAGCCTGTTTCAACAAGCCTGCCAAGATGGTTCTGGTCATCCAGCCCTGCATGGAGTTCTGGCTTTTCCAGCAGCTCATGGAAGACTCCTCTGTCCCCCTTTCTTCTTCCTAGCAAACCTTGCAAAAGAACCCAAACCTCCTCTAAAGAACACTTCTTCCTGTCACCTCACACACACACCTGTCACCTTGTAACCTCTGTCTGCCCAGACCCAAACACCTACTTTGATATGGGTCATCAACACCTTTTGTCATGTTAACGGGCTGGCTTATCCCCAGCTAGGTACGTGAAGCTGCCTGGGCTTGTGATCCTAAACTGAAAGCAACAGTGCTTGGCTCAGTTTTAATTAATCAACCCTTGCTTAATTTATGAGTTTGCTCCCATTATAGCTCTTTACTGAATCAAGAGATTATGGAGAGTCCGCCTCTCCCCCAAACTCTTAACATTTTGTCACATTTTCTTGCATTTACAGGCAGATATTTGCAATGCAAATGCAGGATGTATTCAAATAAGTTTCAGAGCATTTCTGCATAATGCATACATTGAAACCACAAGTGTTCCCAATCCAATAGTTACCTCTTTATGTTCTGCTATATAAGATGAATAGCTGTCTATTCACTATTTGGGAAAAGTAAAGCAATACATTATTAATATTATGTTGTTATTCTTATTAAAGACTGTTATGCTGCAGTCCTATACACACTTGCTGGGACTAAGTCCCACTGAATTCAGTAGGACTTAATTCTGAGCAAACATGCCTAAGATTGCACTATTACCCTAACCTCCAGTAAGGTCAGGTTATGGATCCGCTTGCCAACTAAGAGCAATGTGTTTCTAATAAAATTATGAATGACTCAAGTACCTAGGAATATTAAGTAGCAACATATTACCCATACCATACTTAAACGTAATTGGCATTCAGAATGCAATTCAGCA
This sequence comes from Podarcis raffonei, assembly GCF_027172205.1. Classification (NCBI taxonomy): domain Eukaryota; kingdom Metazoa; phylum Chordata; class Lepidosauria; order Squamata; family Lacertidae; genus Podarcis; species Podarcis raffonei. Next base: position 36,308,159 of record NC_070615.1, on the reverse strand, counting down.
TTAAGATCATAGCAGAAGTTGGCCCTCTCCTGGGTGATTTTATAATTACTACTCTATAAGCAGTTTCAGAGAAACTAGTCATATATTACATTTCATTCTGCAGAATCCTTATACCAATTTTGGGGACTTCTCTGTTTGTTAAATAATTCATAATGCCTCTCTGATATTTGTTTTCCTACCATTAAAACAATTAATCTATTGAAGAATGTAGGATTGTAGGATTTTTTTTAGGTTATAGGGAACCCCAAATAATTTTTATTCAATATATTTCAAAATGTACATGACTGAGACTTGTGCAGTTTTGTGTAGAAATCAGACTCAGTTCAAACTGGGCTTAATGGTATCAGTTAGTCTTAAAGTGTTCCTCTCTATACCATCTGTACATATCATAAGGTATTGTTATGCTCCCCACATTTGTCTGAACAGTGAAAAGTCCAGAGGTGTAGAGCTTATCTCACTTGGCTTAGCTTCTTTTGGAAGTTCGCTGGAGGCTTAAGGTATTTTGCAGCATTTGATTTTATTTACAAAGATAAAAGCAGCTGAGCCAGGCAAGTTCCTTTGTGAGAAAAGTACCACCTAAGTACTGTTGTTAGGTATAACAAAGTTGCTCTGTACCAGAGGACAAATAAGTGGGCACCCTCTCTCACCTGGCTGGTAGTGAAAAAGAAAAAGAGAGTGGGATGTGTGAGCTGGAAGCAAGAAGCAGGCAGAAGCCAGACTGTTTGTTTTTTTGTTTAGAAGCAAGACAATTAGGGCTATGCTTGATTTCTATTTGATTCCAAGGCTGTGACTGAGAGAAGCAAGACCTTCTGGGGTGTCAATTAACACCGCAGACTCAGATTGTATATATGTGCAAATAAACCATATATCTTAAAGACACCACAGCCTCTGCTGTCCCTCATTCTAAGGAAACCAGACCCTGGGAATCTCACACCGCTCAGAGACTGGGGTGGCATGCAACAGTATGTTATTTATGCCATGTGGTTGAAACCAAGGCAGATGGATTTGGAAATGTACCCTGACAATATATCTCACTATTTTAGATCTTCTCCCAATGGAATCCTTTTTGCCTGAAAAGGTCCCTTACTCACCACAGAGGTAGATTACTGAAACCAAGGCCATTAATATGTGGAAACATGCCTTCCTCCAAGCAAACAGATTTTGCAAATGTTTTTACTTCTGACTTAAAAGTGTACTGTGCAAATGAACCTAATAAGTTTGCTTCATTTACCATAAGTAGCAACATACGAAGTTTCCCTAAAATGAGTCAGTCTCCAAGCAATGCATAATTTTATACATACAGTGGTACCTTGGGTTAAGAACTTAATTCGTTCTGGAGGTCCGTTCTTAACCTGAAACGGTGCTTAACCTGTGGTACCACTTTAGCTAATGGGGCCTCCCGCTGCTGCCACGCAATTTCTGTTCTCATCCTGAAGCAAAGTTCTTAACCCGACGTACTATTTCTGGGTTAGGGGAGTCTGTAACCTGAAGCATCAGTAACCTGAAGTGTCTCTAACGCGAGGTACCTCTTTACACTTCTGTCATGTCACCTCTTAGCTGCCATATCCCTAAACTAAAAAGTCCCAAATGCTGCAACCTTTCCTCATAGTGGGGTTGTATTGAGTACCATGACAATGTGATTTCGGCCCACCCCTGGAGCAGGGAAGGGTCTGCAGAGCAACGTTATCTGCCTTATGCATAGCTGGATGAAACAAATCCCGACATGCCTGGCAGCAGAATCAGAGTGAGCCTTTCTGCAGCCGAGATGGACGTTAAGAATTGAAGAGAAGGCGGGGGGGGGGGAGCCACGCTGCAATCTCGCTCACTGCGTAGCTGGACACGGTGTGTTAAGCTGGTGTAACTAGGGCCTAATTCAATGCACCAGGCCCAAGCGTCTTCCACAAGGCAACCGTTGTCAAGGGCTTGCTGCAGTTGATCGGGCAGGTCCTGGCAGGGGTGAAATAAATTCATCAATGACAAAAAAAAATAAAATCTACAAAACACCAGGATGGTGATAAAGAAGACGGCGCGAAAGCCAGAATCGGAAAAAATTAATAATCCATAGTTGTCAAAGGAAGCTGCGGGGATTGCTCGGAGATTACAGTAGCTACGGTTCCGCCGAGGTGTTTCACAACAAACCTGACAGGACCCGGCAGCGAGGGCCTGTCAGACACCCAGACTATAGAGATAGAAAGATATAGCAGGGAACGTTAGATATTAAGAAATGGCTAGTTAATGGAGAGTAGTAATTTTAAAAGTTTTTTTTAAAAATCATACAAAATTAAAATTGCCTACAAAAAGATATAGTGAGGTCCATTTCTAGCTTTATGGATAAACTATGGCCGCGGAATAGATGTGTGTTTCGCTCTGTCTTTGGCACCTCTATGGTGAAAACTCTCCATCCGGCGCGTTGGACGTTAGGTTGGAAAAAGCAGTTCAGCGTGAGACCGGAAGTGCCCCAAAGGGTGCAGGAAGTGGCTAAAGTGTGTAGTTGGGCTTGTGCTTTTTTGGGTGGGAGCGAGGGGATTTACTGCTGCCGCCGCCGCTGCTGCTTGCTTTAATTGCCAGTTTGCGGACCTTCCCTGGCTTTCCTCATGCTGCCCGCAGACTGTGCCCACAGGTGATATTGTAGTAATAGTAGTAGTAGTAGTAGTTATTGCAGTTACATGATCAGCGTGCCTGCGATTTATGGAGTAGAATTGGAGAGGCCCCTCCTGTCCCGGCGCGTTTACTATCTAAGTTTAAATTCAGGAGGAAGGGAGCCCCGCCCACCGCCGGCTTTGGGACGGGGTGGCGGGTCCAACCCCAGAACTTATTTGTAGGGTAAAAGCCGAGCCCCTTCAACAACTGAGGGAAGTAATGTTTCAGCTCATTGTGCAGCGGTACCCAGTGTTTCGTTTCTTAAAATCAGGCGAGTCTTGGATTACAAGCCTGCTTGTGAGGGCTGCCTAGAAATTCCATATTTTTGTTGTTGTTTAGTCGTTTAGTCGTGTCCGACTCTTCGTGACCCCATGGACACATCCATAATTTAATGTCAACTTTTGAATGGGGCTGTCAAATGCTTCATTATCTCCCCATGTCTTTTCCTAAAGAACAGGCCAATTTAAAGAATGTTGATTACATTGTTTCCAAGTTAAATAGCAACATTTTCTTCTTTTACCATTTGCCATTTTAGACTGGTTTCTCTACTCACCCAAGCATTGGAAGACTGTGCTGAACAAAAGCAGCAACTGCAGCAGAAACTAACACAATGCCAAGCTGTTCTTGGAGACTGGTAAGCTGGAGGTGGGGAAAGAGGAATATGTGCCAGTCCTATCTAAAGTTTCAGAGAATTGTTTTTTTCTTTTTAAGTGAGGAGGAAGCAAACTGTGTTAGTTAAAAAAAACCACAACAAAAAACAACTGTGTTAGTTAATTCTCAGTTTTTCCATCTCTCCTTATTACCAAGTGGAAGAGATGAGTCCATACAGATTTTTTTTAAAAAAGGTAAAAGCTAAGAACCTTGTTGTTTCCTCAGGATGTCTGGGCAAAGAATATTGTTATTAATGACAATAACTGTATTGTGTGCTGTTTAAAAGGATGACAGCTGTAGAAGAATTATTGGTCATACCTGATTCTTGCTGAATGCATGCTTTGTGTTTCCTTTCTGCTAGGAACTCACAAGCTCCTGAATACCCAGTCCTTGATGATGGCAAAAATGATAATCAAGGTATGGGAATAACAGTTCTTTACCAGTAGCCCCAGCCTCTGTCTTCAATTAGGTGTTCTCTCTTTCCTTTGCCCACATGCTAGGTACTTTTGTCTGTGTCTTCAGACTTAGAGCCACTTCATTGTGGGATCACACTGGTATTCAGTGTGTTTTGCACTGGTAAAGGGGTGGAGTGGAGAGAGAGAGGGAAAAGTGGGGAAAGAAGCAAAGTATGAAATTTATAAAACAGTAAAAAAAAAGCCCAAAGCATTTTGATGTAGATTTTATTTAAGGTCCCTTCTAACTCTACAATTTTATTATACTCTTATTCGAGTAATAATTTTTCCCCTAATAAAGCTTTACATCTTAAACTTGGCTGTGGGAGTTTCTGTGCATACTTGGGTAGGATCAAATCCGATAACTCTTGTGATACATAAAAAAGGCTTCTTTGCATTGCAGGCCCAAAATTCTGCATCCAATCATTTGGAATATGCCATAGACTTGCATTTTTGTTAATTGTGGTCTGGTTCTACCGTAACCTTTTGCAGTATTATCTTGAGACAGTCAACATACTCTGTCTTCATGGTAGGCACATTCAAATAAAGTTTAAGCTATCTGGTTAATGAGAAATTTCACTATGAGGAGGTGGTGTGGAAAACATAACATATCTCATTGTCCATAAATGACTTTGTGCTTTAAAAATATCTGCATCATTGCAGGGGGATTGGACTAGATGACCCTATCCAACTCTACAATTCTACTAGTTTATGATTTGGATCAGAGCGAGACAGCACCGAAAGACCTTAATTAATATATTATCTCTTTCATTTGTAGGAAGTGAACCCTCAGCCAAGGAGCTTGAGGAACTGGAGCTGCTTAACAAAGCCCTTGAGAAAGCATTAAGGATCCGAGCAAAGTTCCAGCAGGCTCCATGTGAGCAAATAGAAAGTGCCAAAGCTGCAGAAAAGAAGGCTGTTAGTAGTGCTGATGTAAAACAACAAGTGGATTATTCTAAAGAGAGCATCTCGAAGACAGTAAAAGTGCAATCTGTGAGCAGAAAGCCAGTGCCTTCCAAAAAGCCTACAGCATACATGCTGAAAGCTCCCTACAGGACTGACTTAGATGTGAAAAGGTCACAAGTGAAAATGTCAGGCAGACTGAGCTCCAGAACTTCAAAGATGCCAGGGAGGAAGAAGTCAGCCAAAGGGGCTGCCTCCCCCAAAGCCATGTTGTCTGCAAAAATAACCCAAATGGGTCATGAAAAGGTCTTTGCCACTGAAGAACCCAGAACACAACATGAATTTTCTAAATCTTCACATTGTGCAAAGCTAAACCCTTCATTTGGGAACCTTGTGGGTGGGGGAGACATTGTAGGTACTGATGTGCCTTTTTCTGAAGCAGAGCATAATTTTGTTGGTCCTGCTCCAGAGTCTGTATCCACACACAGCCATATGGAAGAAGGCACCCCAGGGGCAGACACAACATCCCAGATATCTACTCTACAGGAAAAGGGGTAAGTTTCCAGGAGTTAAGCCTTTAGCTGGCTTAACTTGCTTCTTCTTGTTTCCTTCTCCATCAAACACATTTTGGGCCTGTTGAAATTTCTGAGCTATTTGTAAAGACGGTGGTTCTGGCTAAATGTCCTTGACCTGAACTAGTTTAATAAGTGGCAATACAAAAGAAATGCTTGTGGGATGGGTTGGAATTGGCAATGCCTGATATCTGAAATTAAAGAGAAGGAAATGAAAACATGTATCCAGATTTTGAATATGTGTGTGCTAAGTATTATAATGCAGTTCCATTTTTATTTTTTTTACAGATCTTTGATAAAACTGCCACATCCTTATGGGAAAGCCTTTTCCAGGTATACCAGGTAACCTTATGCTAATCAAAAACTCAGAGTCCCCTGCAAATGGATGGGCGAAATTTGAGGGAGGAATCTAAGCCTTTATGGTAGGATGGCAGAGGTTATTAGTAATTTGCAAAATGGAGCTGGGATTGAAGAAGTGTTCTGTAGTCTGTTTTCTGGCACATCCACGGGGGTGGCACCAATCTGTGTTGTCTAGATGAGTTGGTTTTAGAGACCTTAAGTCAACTTTTCATATAGCCATGGGTGTACTTAGTAGCCTCTTATTCTCATGGTCTTTGTTTGCCTTCTGCAGAATGGGTATAGGAAGCTGCCTGATACCAGGTCAGATTATACGTCCCTCTAGCTCAAGAGCAGGGGACCTGCTAATGGTCTAATTAGACCTTTCAGACCTCCTCATTTGACCCACAAGGCCATTTTGGCCAGGACATGCCCTTTTTAAGCTGGTGTGGGGCAGACAAAAAGCTGGCTCAGACAAAAAGGAGGCCTGCAGGGGTTTCCTGAGGTCACTGTGACATGGGGGTCTTCGCCCATCTGTCAGACTTGGCCCATGGGGGTGAAGGTGATAATGGTTGTGCCCTCTGGCCAGCATTGTCTGCTCAAACTGTCAGCAACTTTTTGGCACAGTCTTGGGCAGAGGTGGTACCCATCACCTGATTTGTTTCTAACTGGAGTTGGTCAATAATTGAATATGGGACCTTATGCATGTAAAGCATGTACCTTAACTAATGCTAGTTTGGATAAACATGGGTTTCTTTACGCTGATGAATGATAGAACCTCCCCCACACCAACTCCTTGAATGGTATAATCAGGCTTCCTCGACCTTGGCTCTCCAGATGTTTTTGGCCTACTACTCCCATGATCCCTAGCTAGCAGGACCAGTGGTCAGGGATGATGGGAATTGTAGTCTCAAAACATCTGAAGGGCCGAGGTTGAGGAAGCCTGGTATAAATGATGTACTGTTATCCTGTTTCTTTTAGACATGGATTATGCTGTTTCCCTCTTGGAAATAATCAGTCTCTTCTGGTTTAATGCCAGTCAGTGATTCTTGGAGGCTATAGGTGACCAGGAGAGTTGCTGTTTACAAACCTGGGTTAAAAGCTTATCATGTGACACCATCTATAACTCTGTGAGGAAAGTAGTTCTTTGTGGTCACATCCACACGATGCACCTAAGTGCATTTAAAGCACATGACTTTCCCCATATAATCATGGGAATTGTCGTTAACCCCCCACATAGTTACAGTTTCCAACACCCTTAAAAGCTACAGTTCCCAGGATTCTTTGGGAGAAGCCATGCGTTTTAAATTTACATGTGGATATGACCTGTATATGCAGTTTTAACACTGTTCAGTGTTTCCTTCATTTCCTTTGACATCTGAACAGCTGCAAAGAAATGGGAATATGTGATCAGAGACCATACGTGATTGTCTTCTGATGTAATACTACTACAGTCATACCTCGGGTTGAAGTAGCTTCAGGATAAATATTTTCGGGTTGCGCTCCGCGGCGACCTGGAAGTAACAGAGCGTGTTACTTCTGGGTTTTGCCGCATGCGCAGACGCTCAAAATGACGTCACGCACATGCGCAGAAGCGGCGAATTGCAACCCACGCAGACGCGGGTAGCGTTTGCTTGAGGATGCGAATGGGGCTCCAGTACGGATCCTGTTCGCATCCAGACGTACCACTGTATTACATTTTATGTCATTACTGTATGGCTGCTGGTTGTCTGAATGCATCCAGAGCTAGAGTTAATGGAGTGACTAGGGCTGGATCTAGACACATCAAAGAAGTGTTTCAGTTAAACACGTTGCAAACTTTGTGCTGTATGAGAAATCTAGTTAGCAAAAACGGAACTCTACAGCGCCATCTGGTGTCAAAGTGTTAGAATGCAAAAACAACGCATATAAGGCACTTTTTCTTTGCCAATGTAGCTGAGTCCAGAGTCAAAAGAAAAATAATTAATACATCTCTATAGCTGCATCTGTCATATCCTATGTATAATATGTACTATCATGTTTTTAACAGAAACTAAAACAAATAGCATCAATCTGTGTTGGCAGGAGGTTCTATCAAATTGTAGATTTGGATGACATAGTTTTGTCCTGCTGTTTAACTGAAACCACATGTGGTTTTCAAGTTTCAAAGTAAAATAGACACACAAATAAAATGCGTATGTGTTAGGAGTCAAAATACATATTGGGAGCCAAATATTTCCTCATTCTTGCAGCTTGAAAAGCATCAGTCACTAGTGTCTAACAAACGTCTGGGATCTAAATGCCAACAACAACTTTAATTTGGAACAGGCAGAATAATATCTGCCACATGCTAAGTAAATATAAATCCATTGTTCCACTGAGTCTAATCTAAAGAGTTTAACCTGGTAGAGAATACTTTCCACCAATTTAAAGTGTGAGTCTCCGAATTCTTCAACTGCTAGCAGATTTTGCAATGAAGACCATATTCTTCAGTCATTGCCATGTAGATTTCTGTATGGCTTGGACAGCAGACAAGGGTATCTGTTTTGCTGTGCTTTCTCATTGTTGATGATGGTCTTGTTTACTCCAGTGGAAGCCTACTGTGTACTACTGGAAACAAGGCTTGCATCTCTCAAGTAAGCAGATGCCCTTCTGTGGCTTTAGCTATCTGAGAAGATGCAATAACTCCATCCAGCAATTTAGGACAAGTTATTCTCATCCTTGCCTATAGATGGACCAGATATCCTAAATTTGATTACTTTTCCAATAGGATTATACACAATCCTTCCTTCCTTAGATCGTTTTGGAGTTTTCAGTGACAAAGGTCTGTTGATACACTCAGTGTTTTGGGATCCTGCAGTGTAAGCAAATAAGTGTAGTTGACAGAAATACGATTGGCCCTGCTTCAGGAAGAACTGTAATGTGTGAAGTGTGAATTTCAGGCTAAGCCCAACTCTTGCTAACTGCTTGTTCCCCTCCTTTATAAATGCTTAGGCTGGGAGAGAAATGCCGTCTTTGCAAAACAAGCCCAGAAGCTGTTGCTGCAAGGAATAGTTTTATGGAGAAGCTACAAGCAACAGTATCCTTTTCTGGCTTTGGCTCTATAATGGGGGGAGGGCAGGGGGCAGCTGTGGCCTTCCAGATGTTGTCGGGACTCCAACATCCAGTGGTCCCAACTAGCACGGCCAACCACCAGGGTTGATGGGAGTCTAGCAGTATTAGAAGGGCCTCAGGTCCCCCAGCCATGCTTTAGAAGAAGTAAACATGTGTCTTCAGCTGTGGCTTGATGAGGGCATAAGATAGCCTATGTGGGGGGAGTCCATTCTGTTTCTTCCTTTTGAATATTCTCATTTGAAAAACGTCAGTATTTTTCAGTAGTACTTTGTTTTTTTTAAATATGGTCTTTCTTCAGTTTCAGCTTTTAAACACCTGCTGGAAAGTTTTCTGTTCTGTCAGGCACACAGTTAAGAATGCATCTTTCCATAATAGCTGGTTTTTAATTTTCATTTTAATGTTAATTTTTGCCATTGTGCGGTTTTCTGTTTAATTGTTGTAAACTGCTCTGGTTTTTTTTATGAAAAGCGGTATACAAATATTTTTTATAAACAAAATAAACAACATAGCATGTACCATGAAGGAAAGAAAGTTAAACTATAGACAATATCATGCCTGTTCTGTATTTTTGGATAAAAATAGCTTTGAATAAAAGTTTGAAAAGGTGTGAAGATCCAGTCCCTCTTCTCCCAGCCCACTTTCTACCTGCACAGAACTTGGTGAATGCACCTGTGTGGAATTCCTTGTTTCCAGGAATGTTGCTAAATGCAAGGCCAGTTTTGGCCCTGAAACATTTGACCTTGCTATAAATCTGGCAAGCTAGCCAGTAGGATGGTGACCCTAAAAGCCTTTATTTCCACTGTCTCCACTAAGCCTTATTGACTTAAGCTTATGGTCAGTTCTTCTTGCCTTCACTAGCCTTAAGTCCAGTTGAAGTGAAAGAAGAGTTTAAGCACCTACGTGACATTCACTCCCATGTAAGCCAGTGCATGGAAGCTGAGACCTCAGGTAAGAAAGGTGATGAAGGTAGCTAAAATGCTTTGGGAATGTAATTTCAGTCTCAAAAAATTGTGGTGGAGATATCCATACCCACAACTGTGAACAGATGATTTGCTCCACAGATTACATTGGCAAGAAGCTATGGTTTGGTGTGCACCACCACCCCAAATTCTCTATTTTGCCTCTAGTCTGTATGATGTATGTAGTTTGGAACACAATATATGTCACCAATGTTTCATTTTTGAGTGTGCACTTAAAAATCCTAATGAATGGTAGCTGTCAGAACATAGCTTGCATTTATTTATTTGTGGGACCCCCGCACTTGCAACTTCTCTGAGGTGCTAGACTTGAGGCTGCCTTCTCCCGAGTGATTCTGTGAGACCTGATGCCTCTAACTCTCTTATTCCTCTTAGAGTCTCTTGGAGAAAACCCAACTTGGCAGAGACAGTACGAAAGTCTTCTGACTCTGGAGGGCCTGCAAACGATAGTGGGCCAGTGTCTGGACAAAGTGCACCAGTTAAGAGAAGGTGAAGGATATGACGTAATAACATTGTGTTGTTGTTTTTTAAAAAAATGATGTATAGATATAACCAATTACAGATAGATAAAATCAGATTTGGGAGCTGCAATACCACACACTCATTCTGCATGCTTACCCTGGATGGTTGAAAATTCAGCACTTGTTCCAGGTCTCCACCTAGGCGTGGGCCGTGTAGGGTTAGGACATTTTGTCATAATCCTGCTTGGCCGCCTCATATGGCACTGCAGCTTTCTCAGCAAAAACAAACAGATCAGCCTTACCCTGTAACTAATTGCTCCGTTCCTAGCAATGCGTGGCTTGTTTTCTTATGCAGATACAGTAAGCAAATTGTGTTGCAAACAAAAGGTTTGTTATAGAACCATGGAGTTGCAAGGTGTCTTTTTACCCATCTGGTTCAACTCCCTGCTTAATGCAGGAGATCAAGAGTATCCCTAGCAGGCATCTGCCTGGAGACCTTGAGCACGGGAGAGCCTGCTAGCCCTCTAATAGATTGGTTCCACTGTCAATCTGCTTGTAACAAGACATTTCAGTTCAAATATTGCCTTATGAACCTAAGAAGAGCCTGCTGGATTAGGCCAGTTGTCCATCTTGTCCAGCATCCTGTTCTCACAGTGGCCACCCAGATGCCTGCGGGAAACCTGCAAGCGGAACCAGAGCACAACCCATCCTGAGGTTTCCAGAAACTGGCTAGAAGCATTATGCCTTCTGCAGGAGCACATTCCATAGTTTAACTTGAGCCCATTAGAGATCTAGTCCAGGCATAGGCAAACTCAGCCCTCCAGGTGTTTTGGGACTACAACTCCCATCATCTCTGACCACTGGTTGTTAGCTAGGAATGATGGGAGTTGTAGTCCCAAAACACCTGGCGGGCCAAGTTTGCCTATGCCTGATTGTCCTACCTTCTGGGTCAGCTGAGAACAACACTTTGTCCTCTTCTTCTGTGTTCTAGCCCTTCAGGTATTGGCAGAGTGCTATCACTTCCCTCTTGGTCTCCTCACTTTTGTGCTTTGCTTATCCCCTGACAGCTATGGAGTCCCATTCAAAGCTGTTCCCTGCTAACTCCGCTTGCAGCGAGGGATGCTCCTCTGCATGGTGTGCCTCCCCTGGAAGCCAGAGGTGCTGGGATGTAGAAACTGTTGGGCCACCACCACTGCTTTCGTACGCCAGCTTGGAGGAGCTGAAGGAGATGGAAGCCTTGAGACTGAAGGTGGCGATGCTGCGCCAGCAACTTGAGATACAGAAGGTAACTTGGCAGTAAGGCTGCCTTTTATGGTGTTGGGGTCCAAGCTCTTTGCTCACTTTGTTCAGACATCCTGGTCAGGTTCAGCTGGTGGGGTGTAAGTCTTAAGATGTATGCTTAAGATAAATAAAACATTTAATAAAAATAATAGTAAGGTGATTGAGGTCTTGGGGGAGTCACTGTTAGTGGTCCCCCATGGCTTGGGTGCACCAGGAACTTTGTGTTTAGTGTTGTAGACCCAAGTTTATGGAACTCCCTTCCAGCTGAAGTCAGACAGGCACCTTCCCTGCTGAATGCCCAGCATACTAAATGCTTTTTTCATTTATTCTGGCAAGCATTTTAATTGAAGTTTGATTTTATAGTTTTAATTGATTTTTACTGCTTGTATTGTATCTAGAGACTATTGCAGTTAAGCAGTATATACATTGTTTAAATAATAATACAAAAAAGAACTAAGGGCTGTAGTTCAGAAGTAGAACATCTGTTTTACATGTACAAGGTTTAAATTCCCTATATCTTCAGATAGGGCTGAAACCCTGGAGAGCTGCTGCCAGCCAGTGTAGACAGTATACCGAGCCACATGAAGCAATGGTCTGACTGTATGAAGCAGCTTCCTGTGTTCCTAAATCTGGCTGTTTTATATTCAGAGAGATTAATTGGCTGTCCTGCTGCATAGAACTAAAAGCGAGTGTATGAAACAGAAGGCAGCTAGGGAATATGCTCTCACAACTGGAAACTGGCCAGATGAAAACTCAGTTTTTACTTAATGGTAGCTGTAGAAAGCTTTTCTATTGAGCTTGAACCAATTGTGCTAATTTATTGATAGTATGAGTTCCGGAGTGGGGTATCATTCTAATATAATGCATCCTATCATTCTAATATAATGCATTAAGTTTGCCGTAGGAGCAAAGTGCCATGTTTTAGCCAACCATTCATTTGGTTTTTCATCTGTTCTTTTTTCACCAGCTTTGGTCTGTAGCTGCCCCTGAGGTCATACCCCCTGTAGCATTAGGCTTCACTGGCTATCCAAATGAGCCTCATTGCACCATCCTGATGCTATGCTGACTCTGATTAGTGGCTTTTTTCTTTTTTCAACATTGCAGGTTGCTTGAAGGACTCTGCTTTGTGAGTTTCCTAGTTCACACTGCAGAAGGCACCACAAGCCAGCACAGCTGGCTGCCTGCGCATATTAGCAGCCATTTACTGAGAGCTGGAAAAGGCAGTCAAGGGACAATTATACAACTCTTACTTGCTTCCCTGATTCAGTATATCACCTGCACTCCTTAACTTCTGAATGGTCTGTGTTGGAGATACTTTCCCTCCCCATTAACAGGTTGTCTTGTTCCCAGGCCATGGAAGCTGAACTCCTCCCTCTTCTACAACCTGGACGTATTCAGGAAAGCTCCAGAGCATCACTGTGCCGTGCCATTTACACCTTGCTGTGTGAAGGAGGTGAACGCTTCCCTGTTCTTGTGCATGATGAGGAGTTGCACAGCTGACTTGACGCCTCAATCTGACATATGACAATGTGCATACAAAGCATTGAACTCTGGCTGCAGTCTTTAAACCAGTGCACATCCTTGGACTGTTCTGTGAATGATCAAGCTTAATAGTACTCTAAGGGGCATTGCCTGCATTCATAAAGCAAATAAATTTATTTTATACCTTTGAAATCTTTCTCTTGCACAAATTTCTTTCAGCCTCATCTGAAACCTCTCAAACAGGTTCTGATGGACTCCACCCCCCTTCTATAAAATCACCTTTCTCATTGAGAATGGAGGGGTGGGCTGTTAATGACCAAAGATTCTGGTGCCTGCCATTTTGGCCATGCATGTGGCCCATGTTCAGGCTCCTGAGGAGCTGAGACCTTCCTGTGAGCAGATTTCAACATGTATCAAAAAGTGCAAGGTTCAGGAATTCGGAGAGTGATCGTACCTTATTAAATACACAGTTGCATAGTGGGGGGGGGAGGCAAGCCTAGTGCAAGAACTGGTGTCACAGCGCTGTCAGGCAAGGAGTGTCCAGAATGAGGGACTCACTATTTATAGCCAGGAAGTAGACTTACAAGTTAGGAAAAGGCATGTCCATCAGTTCTATGTCTCTCAGCTACCACTAGGACTGGTCCATTACAAGTTGGGTGACTTCTTGAAATCCTCCTATGAAAGGCATCCACATAATTCTTAGTCTTAATCTTGATTTGGTTCCCGCCCCCCGCCCCCCACAAAAAGTAGTGATGGTCACCAACTTGGATTATTAGAAAATGGCTATCTCCTATCTCCACTGTTGGAGGCAGTATGTCTGAATACCAGTTGCTGGGAATCAGAAGTGGGGAGTGATGCTGCTGTGCTCATGCCCTACTTGTGGGCTTCCCATTGGCCCCCGGTTGGCCCCTGTGAATACAGCCTTGTGGATTAGATGGCCCATAGGCCTGATCCTGCGGTGCTCTTCTTGGGTGCCAAACCCAGTTCCAAAATTGAGAATCTTCAGCACACATCAGCAAACATACCCACCTACATTCCTCAGATGAAAATAGGGACATTCTTTTCTACATCAATATCACTCCTGGAGGTGGGGGGCTTTTTCTGCATGTTAAGATTTTTTCATGATACAGAAAACCCCACTCGAAGCCCAGCTAGCTTCAGCACCCACACTCGACCCCCATAACCTTGGACCCCACATCCCTCAAACTACAGCCCCCCACATGCCTGGCTGCATCCCGCCAGCCATACCCTTCCCCATCACCCCCAGGGCCTTCTGCCCAGGATTTCCTCAGGCTGCTGCCTTCTCTTCAGGCCTGACTTGGCTCACTTTCTCCTCCTTGCTTTTATTCAGCATGGCCAGCTGGATGGGTGGCTGGGGGCTCACCAGGCCAGGGAATCGCAGTCAGTGAGACAGTGGTGTTGGCATCCCCAGTGCCTTGCTCCTCCTTCTCTTCCTGCTACAACTACTGCTACTATTCCACCAGCCTGGCTCCCTCGGACACAGCGCAAGAGTCTTTGGTGGCAAATGAGGTGAAGGAGGTGGAGGAGCGGAGAAAGGCAGCCTCAGCCAGCAACTCTGTCTCCCCCCCTGCTTCCTCCAATGTGAAGCCATTTCCAGTTAGCATACCTCAACAAAGATGGGAATTCAGGACTCGGCATGAGAAAGTGAGAAACCGTGATAGCGTAAGTGTTTTCGTGACATTTCTGGCATTTCTGGGACAGTTGGAGACTATGATGTCCCTTTTGGCATGTTGAGATATTCACAAGATCCACATTGCAGGGTTTGGAGATGGGAAGACCATAAAGCACAAACCACTACTGAGTTTTTTAAAAGGTTGAGATGGATTCACAATATATGATCACTTTTTGCAGATGTTCTTGACAGGTGTTTTTTTTTTTTAGCTGAACCACTGCTCTAGTTGAATAGCCTGTTCCGGCATGGTGCCCTATTAGAGCCTGATTAGAGCCAGGAATATAGCAGCAAGGACCTGCTGTCTTTGTGAGGTTTGGCAATGACAGAGTTGTGACATTTTAACCAGCTCACCTTTTCGCCTTGTTATTTCTATTCAATCCCCAGGAACTGTCAGTGTTAATCTAGCAAAAGCAGTTTCCCCATCAAACATGGGAATTTGGGAGTGGGGGGCAGGGAGCTGGCAGCAAAATTCCAATTGTTCAACATGTAAGGTTGCTGGCTTCCAAGGGTTCAAATACTTTTGCACCTCAAAAGAGCATCAAACTGGTTGCATACTGTTCTGCTGAGAGGTGGTTTGCTCTTTTATTCTGTGCTCCTGAGGCCATGTTTTTTAAAAAAACTTTTCAGCCTGTAAAGTAAGCAAAGCAAGGCCTACTGACATAGTGGCAAAGAGACTGATCTGTGAACCAGAAAATCAGCCCCCAGTTCAATGTTTTCCCTCTTGCATGAACTTGCTAGGTTCCTCTAGCTTAGAGAGACATGGGAAGGACTGCTGAGATAATGGTCCGGTTCACAAGTCACATTAATCTGCAACTAAAAGAAACATTAAACCAGGAATAGGAATTGTGGTGCTCTCCTGGCATTGTTGGACTACAGCTCCCATCATTCCCGACCATTGGCCATACTGGTTCTGGCTGATGGGAGATAGAGTACGACAACTTTGGGAGGATACCATGTTGACTATTCCTGCATTAGACTATAAAAATAAACTATGGCAAACTAAGAGGTAAATCATTGGTAGAGCATTTGCTCTGCATGCAAAAGGCCCTGGGTGAAATCACATCTTGAGGTATAGCTGGGAAATGCCCATTTCAAATTTTGGAGAGCCACTGCCAGTCGTTGCAGACAGTATGAAATCAGATTGACCAATGGTCTGACTCACCTGAAGACAACTCCCTATAGTCTGTTGAATATTGTGCTATTATTTCCATAGCAGTCTTATTTCTGGTCTGTCGACTATAATAAATGGGTGGTGGTGATCTACGTGGCTTGAAATATCATGGGCATGTTTGCTTTTGAACATTAGACATAAACATGTGTTACATACATTCACTTAAAAACAGTTTGCAAATTAAAATATTCAAATGCTCACAGCCAAGCCACAACAATTCTTTCATCCTTGCCCTGCTAATAGGTTTGCTGCCAAAAACCTACTGTTTTTTAATGTTTTTCCTTAGGACAAATCTTGGCACTTGCAAATTTGTTTGACATTACCACTTAAGCCGAAAACTTTGTAAAATAAAATGTGAAATTTGATTGCCCACGAGGGGAATAATACTGTAAACCAGGACTTGAAAATGTTGTTTGAATAATGCATGTTGTGGAGAAAATGGATAGAGAGATGTTTTACTGCGTCTCATAATATTAAAATCCAGGTTCATTCAACGAAGCTGAAAGGTGTGAGATTCAGGACAGACAAAATAAAGTGCTTCTACACACAGTGCATAGTTGACAATGGAATTTGCAATCACAAACAGGAGCTGCAACATTTTGTTGCTATTTTTAAATGACAAAATTGTCTCTTTCTTCATTGCTATGTACCCTGTTCTTGCAACTAGGGCTATTTAATTGCAAGTTAAGTCCAGGGTGGTTATGAGAGCTTACTTCCCATTAAGTATACTTAGAAAAATTGGTTCAGATTTTCAACCTGAACCTGAACCTCAAAGGCTCAGTTTCAAAATGCTCTGCATATAATGGCCTTAAGGGAAGCTGTAGTAGAAGCAACTGCCGAGGTTATTAGATGTAGGTGCTTAAAACACTCTACACAAATTGTTTAATGGGGGTAAAAGGCACATACTGAAGATGGAATATCTCCTTCTCAGTAGAGATACCTTCCAGACTCAGAAGATAGATAGATAGATAGATGATAGATGATAGATGATAGATGATAGATGATAGATGATAGATGATAGATAGATAGATGATAGATGATAGATAGATAGATAGATAGATAGATAGATAGATGATAGATAGATAGATAGATAGATAGATAATGATGATAGATAGATAGATAGATAGATAGATAGATAGATAGATGATAGATAGATGATAGATACAGACAGACAGACAGACAGACAGATCTCTCTCTCTCTCTCTCTCTCTCTCTCTCTCTCTCTCTCTCTCTCTCTCTCTGAATGCTGGAAGCCAAAGCAGTACCATCCTCAGATAAGAAGGATAAGAAGGAGGCATCATCAGGCCTTGGGGAACCCCAAGGTTTGCAGAGGAGGGAACCCCAGAACCCCAACCCAATAAAGGCTGAGCATGCTCAGTGACCACAGAAGGCAGAGTGGCTGGCTGGCACTCTGAACAGGAGGCCCTCCACACTCCAACATTTTGTTCCAAGTTCTACTTGTTACCTCCAGTTCTCAGGCAGGTAGTGAGCACCTGAGATTTACCACTTCAGACTGTAGGTTGGGGCTCATGTGGCAGAATCTGTCTATACCAAAACTATCAGATCTTTCTCGTTGACAAACTAGTTTTCCACAAGTCGTGATTTTTAATTGTATGGAAAAGCATTCTATTGTGCCTCAGTATTCCAGCTACCATGGTAAATGGAGGCAAACACTTTGGCCCTGTTTGCAGGGGCTTCTCAAAAACTGCATAAATGGAGACCTGTGTGCAGCTTGCAAATAGTGGTGAATGTTTATGTGTGTGTTTGTATCTTGGCTCAGACCTAAGCTATGTTCTTGTTCCACAGTTGGCAATCTGAAAATGGGTTGTTGTTATTTCTGCTGCCTCCTTCTTCACCTCTAATGACTGAAGATGCGGGAATTCTTTGACAGCACTAACCAAGGAGGTGTGTGAGCCTGCCATTGAGCTGAAAATAGGAGGGAAATGTCACCTAGCAACTTGTCACTATCCAAGAAGCCTTTGTTGGTGGGAAGGAATGTGACATTTTGATGCTATTTCCAGAGCCATATTTCCGGAAGCTGCTATGTTATTAAGGCAACACTGTAATTTTTCCCACCTTGACTCATCAAAGGCAGAGGAAGGCCTTCTAAGACCATGCCACATGAGTCAAGAATGGTGTTCTCTCTTGTCCCAGGTCTTCAGTATGTGCTTTTATCAGCTTCTAACTGTGCAGGCTTGCAAGGACCATGGCTGTGGGATGGAGGCAGGAGTCCAGATAGGGCAAAAATGGGCATTCTCACACTCCAGGGGTCAAATGTGGCCCTCCAGGCCTCTCTATCTTGGCCCCTCAGCAGTCTTCCCAAGCCACTCCTACCCCCTCCAACATTTTTCCCATGACAATTGGGACATCCCATTCCATAATGATAATTTTACTATGTATACCCCACACATCTTCCTGGGTTGCCCCAGCCACTCTGGGCAGCTTCCAACACATATAAAAACATAATAAAACATTAAACATTTAAAAAAACTTATCTATACAAGATTGCGTTCAGATAGCTCGGGGGTTGCATAACTCCATACCCTCCAACATTTCTTCAATGAAAATAGGGACATCCTAAGGAAAAGGGGGACATTCTGGAATCAAACCAGAAACTGGGATGAAATCAGGGATGTCTCTGGAAAATAGGAACACCTGGAGGGTCTGCTCCCCTGCTCTCCAGACCCTCACCAGCCCTACTTCATACCCTCCAGTGTTTTTGAAAGGGGCTTTCAAATAGCTCTGCACCGCACTTTGAAGCCTCAGCAATCAGTTGAATGTTGGGGAGAGCAGTGTTTCTAAGCTCCACAGAGGGCTCTTTGCTGTGCTTTGAAGCGGCAACCGTCAGAGGATTGGTGGTGCTTCAGAAGCTTCTTTTGGCCAGGGCAGCTGCTTTTTTACTTGTCCCTGCCTGATGTCATATGAGATGTCAGGTGATTGGCAGGAGAGCATTGCTTGCCTAGAATGGCCAGGCAGGTCAAATGGGGAGGCCTGGTGGACCTGATTAGGTATGCAGGCTGGACGTCCCCCAGCCCTGCATAACATAATACCCAGATTCCCAGCTTTCATTTCAAAAAGAGAGCAAGTTTCCAACATTAATAGAACCTGAGATATGAGACAAGATGCACAGATACTATGCTCATTTTTAAATGAGTCTGTTCCGCAATGTTTTACTTTGTCCCCCACCCCAGCAAAAAAAAATCCTGTGAGGGTTGGTGCCTCTGAGACCTATGATAGTGTGGTGTGGCCCCCCCGCACTGCTGTCCTGTGGCCCCTGGATGATTGCTTAAGGGTCCTAGGGATAGGGGGTGGGTGGGGAGAAAATAGCCACTCCAATGTAATGGTTAAAGTGTAGAACTAGAACTGGAAAGGTCGCAATTCAAATCCCCATCCAGCCATTCATTTTACTGGTTGAAATTAAAAATGGAATAGCCATGTTCGTCTGCTACAGTAAAAATAAAACAAAAGAGTCTCGTGGCACCTTTAAAGACCGACAAATTGATTATGGAATGAGCTTTTGTAGACCATATCAATAGAATACATGAAGAACGTTATGCTGTTTTAGATTTGTAAGTCTTCAGGGCTTGCAACAAGCCTCTGTGGCCAGCTCTGCCATTAGGCAGAGTGAGGCAACTGCTTCAGGTGACAGATGGCGGTGGTGGGGGAAGGTAAAGCAAAGATAAAGGTAAGGTGTTGGGGGACTGTGCTACAGGCCTTGCCTTTGCCCCCTGAATCTAGTCTACTGCCCTCAGGTGTGACGGAAGATGCTGCCCAGTCACCCATACTTAAGTGAAACTCAGTCTGATCAGCTTTTGTATGCCTATGTCCTTGTGGATGTGTAAACCGTATGTCTGGGCCATGGGTGGGGTGTCATGAACAAGGAAGACCACAGTGAGCAGGCATCAACTGGTCCTTAAGGTATCCTGGACTCAAGTTGTTAGTGGCCTTGCAAATTAATGCTGGCCCAGTAGCATATGGGCAACCACTACAAACTTTCCACATAATTGGATGCAATTTACATAGAAGCAATCTACAGAATTGGACCCACAATACTGAACACATACTTGCACTTTGACATGCTTTTGAACTGCTAGGTTGGCAGGAGCAGGGACCAAGCAACAGGAGCTCACCCCATCACAGGGATTCGAACCACCGACCTTCTGATTGGCAAGTCCTAGGCTCTGTGGTGTAACCCACAGTGCCACCCGCGTCTGAATCATAAAGGTAAAGGTAAAGGTAAAGGTACCCCTGCCCGTACGGGCCAGTCTTGCCAGACTCTAGGGTTGTGCGCTCATCTCACTCTATAGGCCGGGAGCCAGCGCTGTCCGCAGACACTTCTGGGTCACATGGCCAGCGTGACAAGCTACATCTGGCGAACCAGAGCAGCGCACGGAAACGCCGTTTACCTTACCGCCGGAGCGGTACCTATTTATCTACTTGCACTTTGACGTGCTTTTGAACTGCTAGGTTGGCAGGAGCAGGGACCAAGCAATGGGAACTCACCCCACCACGGGGATTCGAACCGCCGACCTTCTGATCAGCAAGTCTTAGGCTCTGTGGTTTAACCCACAGCGCCACCCGCGTCTGAGTCATGGGGGACCATTAATTTACTTTCCCAAAGTTCTTGGCCATCAGGCAGGGATATAAGGCACCAGGTGGTAATCCTGGACTCATCAGCAGCCATTGGAAGTTTTTAAGGACTGAAGTTATGTGCTGGAGGCAGTCTGCCCCCAAAAACAGTCTAGTTACAACATTTTGCACCAGCTGGAGCTTCTGGACCAGTCCCAATAGCAGCACCACATAGAATGCATTCCAGTAATCGAGTCCTGAGCTTAACAGTGCACGAATCACCATAGCCAGACTGTCACTGTGCAAGAATGACTGCAGTTGGTGTACCAGCTATAGCTGGGAGAAGGCACTCCTAGCTACTGAGGCTACCTGAGACTCTAGCAACAAAGATGGATCCAGCAGCAACTCTAAACAGCAAGCCTTACAGAGGGAATGCAACCCCATCCAAAACAAGCAACTGTCCAATCTCCGAGATGCGGGACCCCCGCCCCGCCCCCCACACTGTGCCTCTGTCATCCCAGGGTCTAAATTCCGTTTATTAGCCCTCATCCAACCCCCAAGTGCGTCCAGACACGGGTCGAAATAATGCATAGCCTCTCCTGACTGATGTTAAAGGAGAAATAGGGTTGCTTGGCAGCAGCCTCTAGAGGGCAGCAGAGCATCGTTATTTCTTGCCGTTCCCCCTTTCATTATCTCTGCCACGTAGGTGTAAACGGAACCCCCCGCTGGCCCATCCATCTCTCCCTGAACGGTGCTTGCAGATGAGCTAAGGTATTGGCTTCTTTATCTTTCTGCAGAATGAGTCACCCTGGCCCAATTACCCTGATCTGTCTTTTGCTCTGTGCGGGGGACGGGAGCGAGATGCACTGTGAAGAATATCACAGAGAGTATTATAATAAGAAGTACATCCTTACAATGGTCGCTGCAGCAAATGAAGTGGCAAGATGCAAAGATGGGCAGGATTCCAGATGCGTGCCATGTCTTTTAGACTGCAATCCTGCCACCTGCACGGGCGGTCTTATTATTTTATCCAGTCTTTTCAGTCGAAGAAAAGCTTGCATAAAACTAAACTCCTCTACTTTTTAATAACCGCCTATTACAGGGATTCTCCCCCACCCCCAACACTCTGACATGACAAGCTTCACCAGCTGAAATGATTTCTGCATTTCTACCAAAGGAAACCTAACCAGCATGAACTGGGAAGGAACAACATTTGCCGGCTGCAAAATATTCCTCAAAGTGATGCTGAGAGCTGTGTCCTGTACATGATTACTCCATAACAAGGCTCATTGAATTCCGTGGCATTTCTTATTTCTTATGTGTTCACTCAGTGCTTGTCTTGGTGTTAAATAATACCACTGGAACCTGCAACAAAATGTTACAGCATGGAGTCACTTCAATTCCATGTTCTAGCCAGACACATCTTCTTTTATTATACGCTATGTTCCGTTCCCTCCTCCTTCCTACCTTTGCACACACACATTCTGTGTCCACTGGGCATACTCAGTCTTTATTGGCTGGGATTTTTTGGGGGGTGTGTGTGTCCTACCCTGTAGCCCCTTCATTATTTTTCCTTTTGAATTTCTGAACATCCTGTATTCCCCTCTCCACCCCCAAACATGCTGATTTTACCCTCTTGTGCACAAGAGATGTTGTTTGGTTACCTTGGGGAGAGATTGATGCTGTGTACACACACCATCTACTTAAAACACATTTTCTTCCACCAGCTCAAGAGAATCCCGGGAACTGTGATTTACCTCCAGAGAACTACAGTTCCCAACACCCTTAACAAACTACAGTTCCAGGATTCTTTGGAGGGAAGTCAGCGGCTTTAAATGTATGGTATCAGTATGCACTACCTCTGTTCAGTCCCCCCCCCACTTTGTAACATAGCTTTTATTAATTTTCACCTTTAAACTGTTTAACATGGTTGCATCAAAATATATCTTTATTTACATTAGAGCATCTGACATGCAAAAATTAAGTAAAAATAAAAGAACAATAAATTGCCATGAACTGGCAGGACAACAGGGAGGAATAATAATAATAATAATGGTAATAGTAATAGTTTATTATTTATTATTTATACCCTGCCCATCTGGATCCTGGTGAGGGGTGGAGCTGGGACACACTGGGGTCAACTGGGGATGGGGGAGGAGAGGATGGTGTAGGGGGTGACAGAGGATGATGAGGGAATGGGGGCCAGCACACAGGAACCAGAGCAGCAGGACCCAGCACCAGAGCCAGAGGGCCCCCAGTCTCTGAGGAGTAAGAAGCAGCAGGAGTTGTGCTCCAGGAGGCTGAGATAGGCAAGGCCCCAGAGCCCAGCTCCCTAGCTGGCCAGGTGGGGCTCGCTAGCTCTGGGAGAAAGTGTGTGATTCCTCAGATGGAGTAGGCTTAGAACAGGTGAGGGTCACATGCCTCGTCAAGCCCAGATGCTGCAATCAGCATGCAAAGTATAAAAGGGCAACAGAGCTGAGGCGCTGGGTCTGTTCAACTGCCCATGTTGATGGATCTCAGCTTGGATGCTTCAGGATCTCTGCACGACTGTGCTTTGGACTCTGGACACATGGATTGACCCTGGGCTGGGGACTCGACATACTAACTTGCTGCCAGGTAGGCCAGGAGTTCAGGACATAAACACTCTGATAAACATTTCTGAATATATTAACAAAGTTGTGTCAAAGTGCATAGACTGTGAAGAAAATACTTGTTAGTTCCTGCAGTCTAAGTTCCTATTAAAGGCATGGGGGCTGGTCAGGCTGGGTTTTCCTCCCAGATGAGTTGGTATGGTGGGATGTCCCTATTTTCATCAGAGAAAAGTTGGAGGAGATGGAGTCTTCATCAGCAAAATGTTGGAGGGTATGGAATAGAATGTCCCTATTTTCATTGGAGAAATGTTGAAGGGTATGCAACTCTCATGTTCATCACTAGTTCGTATTGTTTGCACAGCATCATAAAGCAAATTCTGGGTGACAATCGCAGGCCACATTTAGCTAGAGCAGAACCTGTGGCCCTCCATATGTTGGGAGCTATAATTTCCAGCATCTTTGGCCACTGGCCGTGCTGGTTTGGGGCTGAAGGGAGTTGGAGTTCAACCGTATTCAGAGGGTGGCAGGTTCCTCCTTCCTCAGAGTGTTGCTTTCCCAAGGCATCCTCCTCCAAATCCAATTAAAGGGATTATGCGACAGCCACAGCTGCTTCAACAGAAGGATATCGGAGCTCCTAGTTCCTCTTGCTTTGCCCTTATGCTAGTGATGATCTAAGAATATTCTTAGCTAGGGGAAAGGCAAGAAGAACCACTGAGCTTTAGTGCCCTTTGTTGAAGTAGTGGTGTTCACCAGAGAGTTTAAGTACTACAGAGATCAACCTATTAGATGCAGAAGTCAGCACTTGGGAATTATTAGAAGAAGCTGTCTGGTGCATCTTGCCAAGTATTATCTCTTCTGAGTTCTGACTGGCAGTGGCTCTCCGGAGCCTCAGGCCAGACACCTTTCCCATCTATCGGTTCCTTTTAATTGGAGATGTGAAAACTGGAGATGATACCTGGGACTCCTCACACGAATCATTGTGCTCGGCTGCTACTGAGTCCTGGGCTCCTCCCATGGCTTCCATACATTTATGAAATAGGGAAGTTTTTCGTTCTCATTACTGCAAGAGTCATGTATGTCTGGTGAAATCTCAGAAGCTTGCAGAAGGATGAGTGAGTCTTCTAATGATCCATGGGTGAAACTTCTTTAGAGAGTTTTCTGCCTCTCTCTCTGACTAGCAAAATCACTTATCTATACATGAACAAATGTATACCTGTGTGTATGCCTCATTCAAATCATAGACTCATAGAATTGTAGAGTTGGAAGGGAACCTAAGGGCCATCTAGTCCAACCCCCTGGAATGCCGGAATCACAGCTAAAGAATCATTGACAGATGGCCATCCAACCTCTGTTTAAAAACCTCCAACAATCATACGGCCTTATCTACCTTGTCTTTGAATTCATATTATTATTATTTCTAAACTCTTGTCTCTCAGGACAGGCACAAAAGGACAAGGGAGGGGGGGAAAGCAAACGCAGGCACTAATTATTTGATTGAGAGTAGTTTGTATAATGAACCAGCTGGAATGGAAATTTTGGATTTTCCGAGTGTACATTGCCTTTTTTTGTCTTCTGAAACACTTGGCCAGAGAAAAGTAAGTCTCCAAGCTAGACTTCTTTACAAAGGGGATCATGGGAAACTTCCACCATCTCTCCTACCCTCCCCACATCATTGGATGCTTTTATTCCTTTCGCTCTCTCTCATTCTACACAAGAATTAAATAGGAGCTTCTTGCTTTCTTTTCCTTTTCCTTGAATGGATTCAATTAAGCTTGTGAGACCCCCCCTCCCTCCTGGGCCACCCTCCTCCTCTACCCCCCCCCCGTTACTCTTGTGGCGTCATCTGCATCGATTGCTTTCGCAGGCCTGCTTCTGCCCTATAATGCTTTCCTCTGTCACTTGCTAAAATGGGCTTTGTTTCTAGAAAGACAAATGGGAAGAAGGTGATGACAGTCGTGGTGATGGTAAAGCAGGGAGGTCAATAGCGCCCCCACTCCACCCCCTGCTATTTCTATCGCCAGGAAAAGCTGAGACTGAAGTGCAGTGTCACAGAGGCTTCCAAAGGATGGAGAGGGACGAAGAGCTGCATGCTGATGGGGCCAGGCAAACACAGTGGCCATTGTGTGGCCTGTAAAGCCCTGCATGCAAAAAAGGAGGCAATGGCCTCAGAGTTGGCAGCTCAGAACTTCCCACTAGAAACACTAAATTCTCCAAAACCTTATTTGGAGTGTTTCTAGTGGGAAGTTCTGAGCTGCCAACTCAATTGGCAGACACCAGGAACTCTAGAGCCAGCATGTTAGAGACCAGGGATAGGGAACGTTTTCCAGCCAGAGGCTGGGCAATCTTCTGGGGCCCCACTAGAGTGTGGGGCCAGAGGCAAAAGCAAGTGGAGCAACAAATGCAAATTTTGCCTCTGTACAGTTAGGTTAGCTTCTGCTAGGGTTGCCATATTTCAGAAAATGGAAATCCGGGGCTACCCACCTGTCGATCACATGGTGTTATTGTGACATCACGTGACATGACAGGTGGGCAAAATAATTCTGCCAATATCCTCTCTGGGGCTTTGCAGTTGCCTATAGGACCAGTATGAAGACATGCTGGTTTATGGATTCTTTCCCCTTAAAGGGGTGTGGGTGGAGAAGGCTGTTTTTAATGGGGCTTTGCTATATTTCTCCTTTAAGCAGGTGGGTGGCAGCAGTGGCGGTTCAATCTTAAATCCTGCCACCTAGGCAGTGCAGCCAATGCAGGATTGAGCCCTGTCCTCTTATCCATCACCAGTGATATCAGTTGATGGGCAGCTGAATGTGGTTTGGGGAAAATGCGTGTGATTAAGCCAAGATTGGCCAAGGGCAGGAGGTTCCACAGCCCTGACTTTCTCCATTCCACATATAATCCTATATGCTTCTATCCTGCTGTCCCCTATTTATCTGTTTCCCAAGATAAAAAGCCCCAATCTGCAACCTTTCCCCACAGGGGAGTTGTGCCATTGATCATTTGCATTTCCTATTCTGGATCTTTTCCAACTCTACAATATCCTTTTTGAGGTGAGGCAACCACAGTGCTCCCCATGGGAGGGATGGGGGCCTCAAACTGGGGACTGAATGCGACCCTCCAAGGCTCCCTTAGGGCTCTTTCCCAGCCACACCCCTTCTCAGCCCTCTCACTTGTCCTGCTTTGCACCCTCCTAGAATGTTTCTGCCTGGCTACAATGCACCTTTAACCATGCTGCTTGCTTGCTTGCTTGCCTGCACAGAGGCTAGAGAAGAATGCTAGAGTAAATAAAGGTTTGTTGAACCACCTATTTTCCAGATAGGGAGACTTGGGAGGGGCATAAAAGGTAAAGGGACCTCTGACCATTAGGTCCAGTCGCGGACAACTCCGGGGTTGTGGTGCTCATCTTGCTTTATTGGCCGAGGGAGCTGGCATACAGCTTCCGGGTCATGTGGCCAGCATGACTAAGCCACTTCTGGCGAACTAGAGCAGCGCACGGAAACACCGTTTACCTTCCCACCAGAGCGGTACCTATTTATCTACTTGCACTTTGATGTGCTTTTGAACTGCTAGCTTGGCAGGAGCAGGGACCGAGCAACGGGAGCTCACCCCATCATGGGGATTCGAACCACCGACCTTCTGATCAGCAAGTCCTAGGCTCTGTGGTTTAACCCATAGTGCCACATATGTATCCCCAATTCCTGGGGTTCCCCATCTCTGATCTAAGGAACTTCCACCCGTAGGCTCCCCAACCAGAAAATCCAAATGATAAAAAGACTTGATTTATTTTACAAACTGCAATGAAAAAGCTGAATAGATGGTTAAGTGGGCATTTAGGGGTACTGTAATATTGAATAGCTTATGCAGCTCTGAAGATGTGACTCACCCTTGACTAGGAGCACTGTTCCATTTCTTGTTGCTGACTGCTTTCCTGTATGATTTTCACCCGAGTCTTAATGATGCTGCAAGTGTAGAAGTACTATCCGTGCAGCATCATTTACACTGCTGCAATGTCAAGTGTCAAAGGACTCTGTGCTGAGCTGGAATGTTCCAGATATGAACGACTGCCTTAAAAAGCCATGGAATTCTGCCCCAACATGATCTGAGCTCAGCATTAATGATGAAATGCCATTTCGGGCAAGCAGTCAGGCTCTTGGGAATGTCTAAGCCTTTGTCACTTAAAAGAAATCAGTGGGACTTACCTCTGAGTCAAAGTCTGTTTGGGGGCTCTGATAAAACCCTCAAGCCTCACCCACTGACTCCTTCCATAGTTTTCTAAAAGAGTAGCTAAGGGGAGAACCCATAAAAGATAAAGGAGGGGTGGAAAGATGAGAATGCATACTATTATGAATCAGGACAGGAGTGATATTTTCTCCAAGGAGATGGATGTATAAGTCATCTCCAAGGAAGTAACACACTGGCTGGGTCTTGTTCCTGATCAGTAGGAGAATCAGAATCAGGGAAGTAGGAAACCATTATGGGAAGTCTGAGGAGCTCACCAAGCCAGATGTGGTGCGTGAGCAGTATTTGCATGTCTCTGCCAGCCAGGAGCCAGGTGGTGAAAAGGTCTTGGTACTATGGACAGCTCCCTAGTGGTGAAGGCCGAATTGTGCATGAAAGGAAAACCACATGCAATTCGATCAAAGCCTGGCAGAGTCCAGGGTGTGGGGTGCAGGATGGAACAGAACAGGACACAACAACCAGTGGCTGGGTTTCTCAAGGGCTGTTAGATGAGCTTGGCGGGGGGATGTTAAGAGGTGAGCGTTTAAAACCCCAACTGAAGTATCTCCCTTGGATAATAATGATTGTTTATTTTTAGGAACAAAGGAAGCTGCCTTACACTGAGCCAGATCCTTATTCCATTTAGCTCTGTACTGTCTAGACCATGGGTAGGCAAACTAAGGCCCGGGGGCCGAATCCGGCCCAATTGCCTTCTAAATCCAGCCCGCAGGCAGTCAGGGATTCAGCGTGTTTTTACATGAGTAGAATGTGTGCTTTTATTTAAAATGCATCTCTGGGTTATTTGTGGGGCATAGGAATTCATTCATTCCCACCCCCAATATAGTCCGGCCACCCACAAGGTCTGAGGGACAGTGGACCGGCCCTCTGCTGAAAAAGTTTGCTGGCCCCTAGTCTAGACTGACTGGCAGCAGCTCTCCAGAGTTTCAGACTGGGAACTCTCCCAGCCTTGAACCTGAGACCATGAGCTCTGGGATCTGCATGTAAATTAGATGCTCTACCAATGAGCCACAGCCTCCTCCCTTTTTATAACTTTTCCCTTTTACTTAACTGATCAATAGTGCTTTGCATTGCCAGAAAAGTGGGAAGGAAGCCCTATAAAAATAACCTGTAATGCTGTGATGCTTGACAAAAGACACCAAATGTATACACTCCAAAAAACCGACAACGATAGCAGCAATGGAGTTGTTTTATAAATGTATATGTAGGAGGATTATCATCTTTATTCAGGTTTGTTTTACAAAGCAGGAGAACAAAGAATTTAAAAAATGACTAACAGTTAAAAGCTTTTGGATTGCAGGTCAGAGCGGGAGGATTAATTTTTCAAAACATACTTTGCATGGTGCTTTCATGATTTTATGAACCATAATAGGTATATGCTGCTTCCAAATCCATAGGCACCATGTATACCCCAAGCACAATCCTGTCATTACTAACTCAATGACAAAGCCTGACCTGGAACTTTCTAAATGACCAAGTCTGGTCCTCTTACCTCTCAGCAGCTTTTGATACCATTGACTATGGGATCCTTCTGGAGCGACTGTCTGAACTAGGGGTGGGTGGCACTACTTTGCAGTGGTTCCAGTTCTACTTGGATGGTCATTCCCAGAGGGTGTTGCTTGGGGAATGCTTTTCAGCCCCATGGAACCCTCAATGTGGGGTTCTGTTCCACAGGGCTCAATCCTATCCCCCACATTGTTTAACATCTACATGAAACTGCTGGGGGTGTTATCTGGAGGTTTGGAGTACGTTCTCAGCCGTATGCTGATGACACTCAGCTCTATTTCTTCTTTACATGAGAGAGCGGTTGCTGAACAGCTTGGTGGGTTTCTGGATGAAACATCGGCTCTGGATCCATTCCAGTCTGGCTTCCGCGCTGGTCATGGGACCGAGACAGCTCTGGTTGCCCTAACAGATGATCTTCGTAGACAGCTGGATCGAGGCGGGTCGGGGCTGCTGATTCTTCTAGATCTGTCAGCAGCTTTTGACATGGTCGATCATGAACTTCTGGACCACCGCCTTGCCGACGTGGGGATCCAGGGCACAGTCCTTCAATGGCTGCGCTCGTTTCTCTCTGGTCGAGGACAGAGGGTGGCGCTTGGGGGGGAATTGTCATCGCGCCACTCCTTGGTGTGTGGAGTACCTCAGGGTGCGATACTCTCCCCAATGCTTTTCAACATCTTTATGCGCCCCCTCGCCCAGCTTGTCCGGAGTTTTGGGCTGGGTTGCCATCAGTATGCCGATGACACCCAACTCTATCTGTTGATGGATGGCCATCCTGACTCGGCCCCAGACACACTGACCAGATGTCTGGAAGCTGTGGCTGGATGGTTACGTGGGAGCCGGTTGAAGCTAAATCCTTCGAAGACAGAGGTCCTGTGGCTGGGACGGGACGATATGGGATTGGGGGGGCAACTCCCATCTCTTGCGGGGGCGCAGTTAGTGCCAGCACCGTCCGTTAAGAGTTTGGGTGTAATCTTCGACACCTCCCTTTCCATGGAGGCGCAGATTGCAGCTATAACAAAGGCGGCATTTTTCCATCTCCGCCAAGCTAAGCAGTTGGCTCCTTACCTCTCTCGCCCTGACCTAGCCACTGTGATCCACGCGACGGTCACCTCCAGACTGGATTATTGTAACTCGCTCTACGTGGGGCTGCCCTTAAGACTGACCCAGAAACTCCAGCGGGTGCAGAATGCTGCAGCGAGACTCCTTACGGGGTCTTCGCTGCGAGATCACATTCATCCGGTGCTATATCAACTGCACTGGCTCCCGGTGGAGTACAGGATCAGGTTTAAGGTGCTGGTTTTAACCTTTAAAGCCCTATACGGCCTAGGACCCTCGTACCTACGGGACCGCCTCTCCTGGTATGCCCCACAGAGAAACTTACGGTCTTCAAATAAAAACATCTTGAAGGTCCCAGGCCACAGAGAAGTTAGGCTGGCCTCAACTAGAGCCAGGGCTTTTTCGGCTGTGGCTCCGACCTGGTGGAACACTCTGTCACAAGAGACTAGGGCCCTGCGGGACTTGACATCTTTCCGCAGGGCCTGCAAGACAGAGCTGTTCCGCCAGGCCTTTGGCCAGGGCACAGCCTGACTGCCTCCCTTGGCAATCTTCGCGGAGCTCTGGCCCAATGGTGGCCAGTGGCTTGAATTTAATTAATTTATAATGAATGATTTTAGAGTGTTGTTTGTGTTGTACTTTTGTATTGTTTTATTGTTGTTAGCCGCCCTGAGCCCAGCTTCGGCTGGGGAGGGCGGGATATAAATAAAATTTATTATTATTATTATTATTACATCTGCAGGTGAGGCAGTGGGAGTGCTGGACCAGTGTCTTGCCTCAGTAATGGGCTGGATGAGAGTCAACAAACTGAAGCTCAATCCAGATAACACTGAGGAACTGCTAGTGGGTGGTTCCCTAGACCAGATGGGTGGGAGATCGCCAGCTCTTGATGGGGTTACACTTCCTCTGAAGAAGCAGGTTTGTAGCTTGGGGGTACTCCTGGATCTTTTGCTGTCACTCGAGGCTCAGGTGGCCTCAGTGGCCCGGAGTGCCTTCCATCAGCTTTGGCTGGTGGCCCAGCTACGCCCCTATCTGGACAGGGATAGCTTAACTACTATTGCCAATGCTCTGGTAACCTCAGGGTTAGATTACTGCAATGTGTTATATGTAGGGCTGCATCTGAAGATGGTTCGGAAACTTGCAGCTGGTGCAGAATTCAGCAGCCAGGTTGCTCACCGGAGCAAGTCGGTTTGAACATATTACACCGATCCTGGCCCAACTGCACTGGCTACCAATTAGTTTCTGGGCCCAATTCAAAGTGCTGGTTTTGATCTATAAAGGCTTAAATGGCTCAGGACCGCAATACCTCAAGGACCGCCTCTTTTCATATGAACCTACCTGGACCCTGAGATCATCTTCTGAAGCCCTCATTCATGTGCCTCCTCCTTGAGAGGTCCAGAGTGTGGCAACATGAGAATGGGCCTTCTCTGCAGTGGCTCCCCATCTGTGGAATGCTCTTTCCAGGGAAGTTTGCCTGGTGCCTTCATTATACAGCTTGAGGCGCCAGGCAAAAATGTTCCTTTTAAACCAGACCTTTGATTGATTTGATTGACATCCTATGCCCTTTTAAAATGTGGATTGGGGGGGTTATTGGGTTGTTGTTGTTGTTGTCTGATTATGTATTTGGTTTATTCTGTGAACCGCCCTGAGATCCTCCTGGCCTCTCTAACTGGCCCTCAGAATTCTCCCCAGGCCACACCACCTCTCTCTAGGCAGGTGTGCCAACTTGAATAAAATATTGGGGGGAGGGTTCCTCAGGTAAGCCCCACCCTGCTTAATTGGTCACATGATGCAGTGCATACACACCATTTGAATGACAATGCCCATCAACTGGGGAGGGCAACCACCTCAAATATTTTATTGGGGGGCAAAGCCCTCTTGGCTCCTATGTCTCCAGGTCACTGGCTCTGCTTTCCAGCCAAAGTGTTTTTTGCCTGGTCAAAATGTGTCCTTGAACTCTGACAATGCCCTTTGCTTGTCTAGATGGAGGACAGAACATGAGAAGGGTGTGTGTGCGTGTGCGCATAGAAACTTGCCTACTGTACAAAGGTAAAAACTACATTTCTTGCTCCAACCACTGGTGCCTCTGGCCCCACCTACCACTGGCATGTGGCCCTCAGAAGGTTGCCTAGAGGAGAATGTGGCCCTTGGGCTGAGAAAGTTTCCTCACCTCTGAAATAAAGCAGTAAAGAGGCCAAAGTAACTTACAAAGGTGAAATACAGCTGAAAAACTGTAAGTTAAGAACACTTAAAAATCAATAAACCCCAGATACAAAGCAAGTGTATGGTGAAATAGTGCGGGGGTGGGGTGGGGGGAGGGAATCTGAGCAGACTGGAATAAAATCCTAGAAGCCAGTTAGCATCAGCCTCTTCCCTGGGACTCTCTCAGACCCAGCGTTTGCCCGCAGTTCCTCCGAAACAGTTAACAGGCTCAGAGTTCCCGCCCACAGGTATGATATCACTGCTCCCATCTGCCAATCGCCTCTTGATGTTGCGGCAAAAGAGTCCTCCAAGCCACAGCTCAGAGCAGAAAGCAAACAGCGGCAACAGCAGCCAGAGCCCAAGGAAAGAGATAGAGGAAGACGAGGAAGAACACAGGACTTTGCTTTTCTCACTTCTCTTCTCCCTTGCAGAGAAAGCTGTGCTGGGGGCAGGAGGCAGCAGCCCATGCTGTGACTGCAAACTCTCCAGGCTCGCGTGGGCACCTGCCCCTGTGCACCTTGCCAGGATGATGGGCTGCAAGTCCAACTCGCTCACTTGCTTGCAAGGAGGGAAGCCGGGTCTGCCTGCAGTGGCTGCCACCACCGACTCCACGGCCACACTCAACAAGCTGGCGCTGGCCACGGGGGGCACGGAAAAATCCTGGTACCGCTGCGTCTTCCCCTTTGGCATCGTCTCCCTGGTCATTGGCATTGCTGCCACGTGCATCACCTTCACCATCAATGGGCGGCAGATGGACATTGCCAAGGTGGTCTCGGTGGCCACCCTGATCTTCGGGGTGGGCCTGCTGGTGGGCGCCTTGGTCTGCTGGCGGGCCAAGAGGCAGCGGCAGCGCAAGAAACAGCAAGAAGAGCCTGCTTCTGTCGAACAGGGGGCTTTGTGATGCAGGCACCAGACCCAAACCCCGGCAGGTAGACCCATGGCTGGCAAGAACCCCACCTTTTTCTTGTACTCCATGGCAGAATGAGGGGAGCCAGGAAGGGGGCTTTGGCAGCGCCCTCCAATGTTTTGGGAAGAGAGAAAAAGGACAGTGGAACCTGGCAGTGTGGGGGCAACTTTTGTCCTGTTTTTACTGAATGTGTTGAGCGATGTTTTGGACAGTGAAAGGGAATTGGCCCGATCCAGGAAGGATGGTGAAAAGCCGGAGGCGAGTGGCAGGGCTGGCTGGCTGTGCGTCAGGCTGTTCCCCTACAAAAGTCGCCCTGACTTTGGGTTTGCAAGCTTCTTTGCCTCACAGAACTGTTTGTTTACAAAGAGCCCCGGGGAAAAAACTCATTTTTTAAAAAGAAACACCAGCAGAATGAGAGCAGGGAAGGCGTTTCCTCCCACAAGGATGCTTTCTGCTCATCTCCCAACACAGCTATGCATATTGTTGACTGATCACAGAAAGAGATACCTATTTTTTTTTTAATGAGGATCGTGGAGCAGCCTTGCCTAGTGAAGCATGAGCGGAGCCAAAAGTTCACTAGTTTCTGCAGGACAAAAACAGTGTGCTTCTGCCGGCTGAGAAGGATGATGGAGCCTGGAGGTTCCAGCTGGTGGTAGCTCTAGAATGATACTCCTTTTCCAGGGTGGAAAGCCCAGGTCAAAGGTTACTGTCAGGATGTTTTTGGAATAAACAAATACCGTCACCTCTTGCAAGTAAAAGTGAAGAAATACCGTTTGATGGAGAAGGTGCACAGTGGTAGCAGAAGAGCCCAAGACAAGTTTCAAGATCTCACGAGACATGGGACAGTTGAAACTGCAGCTGAAGCTTACAAAGCGGTACAGCTTTCCTGTGGGGATGGCGGGGCAACTGTTCATTGGGAAGTACAGCCCAGATTGCGAAAGAAGAGGCTGGCCTAATCTGCCCTTCAGCGCAAAGTGCTACAAACTAAGGAAGTTTCTAGTGCTAGTGGAGCTTTGCCCACCTGACTATAAATTCAGTCATGTGCCACCAACCCATGCAGTCCGCGTTGTGCCTCTGGTTGGTTGCACATTGGCAATATACTGACGCAGGAGTGCGCTGCGAGGTTGTCCACCACAGACGGTTGTTCCACTAGTTTTCCAAAGCAATGTATCAGGTATTCTTGATAGAATTAATGTAACCTGTAGCTTGACAGTTGCTGCATCAGAGTTGTGGTTTCAGAGGATGCAAAGGGCAGGTCGTTGACAGGGCCCCAGTTAGGACAGGATAGCAGCTGAGCTTGTAAGAGGCATGAGAGAGAGAGAGTAAATATATCATGCATTAGATGCCTACATTAAA
This sequence comes from Podarcis raffonei, assembly GCF_027172205.1. NCBI lineage: Eukaryota > Metazoa > Chordata > Lepidosauria > Squamata > Lacertidae > Podarcis > Podarcis raffonei. Next base: position 36,274,033 of record NC_070615.1, on the reverse strand, counting down.
GGGTGGGGGGACAAATCTCAATGTCCTGGTTCGATCTTTCAGTGTTTCTCCTTGGGAAGTAATAGGATCAGAACAAGGAATGTGTGTATTCCTGACTTCTCTAAGCTTTCCCCCTTAACCTGACTTCTTTGGCCTGTTTTCTCCCCCCAGCAGGGTGGCCTGCAAACCACAGCTGTGTACCAGCAATTCAAAGGAGGTCTCCTTTCTCCTCCTTGCTGTTCATTCTCAGCTAAGCTATAGTAATACCAAGGCTGGCTGATAGCTATGGCTGGAAGAGCAGGGGGTGGGTGGGTGGGTAGGGAACAGCTGCTCTCTTGGCTCCTCAGCCCCTGGAGCTCATCCACATCCACACATGCAGCTGGAAAGAAGTGAAACCAGACTCTCTGTAAGCCTAGGAGCCGGAAAAAGGCAGCGGCCAGAACTGGCGTGGGGGTGGACGAGGCTGGGAACGAAGGGTGTGCACACATACATCACGTTTCCTGGCTAACTCCTTCACAGTATGCTGTTGGATTAACCTCCCCCCCCCCCCCAGGCGGTGTGTGTGTGTGTGCTGCTGTTATGTCTGGCCCAAGTGTAACATATGTGGAAGTGCAAACTTGACTGAGCAGGAAGGGAGACAGACAAGAGGCAGCAGCACTTTGGGGCCATATCCAGATGGTAATCTCCTGCACTCCTTGTTGGAGTTCTAAAACAGGGATGACCCACATCTATTCACTTGGGGGGGGCTGCTCAGTCCTCCAGACTTTTCTCTGGGGGAGGGCATAAGGAAGTTTGTTGCAAACAGCTGAATGGCTGATAGGTAACTCAGCAGTAGGGCATTTGCTTTGCATGCAAAAGGTCCCAGTTTCGCTCCTGGGTATCTCCAGGCAGGGCTGGGAAAGACTGCCTGCCTGAAACCCTGGTGAGCCTCTGCCAGTCAGTGTAGGCAATATTGAGCTAAATGGCCCAATGCCCTGACTCAGTTTAATGCAACTTCCTCTGTAGACATGCTTCATAATAAAGGTATCATTGTTATCTTTTTATTCTGCCTTTCTCAAATGACAGCATGCATAATTTCTGTCTTTTATCCTAAGGTAGGCTAGGTTGAGAGATGGTGTCTAGCCCAAAGCCATCCAGTCCGTTGCCAGAAATTTGAACTTGGATCTCCCTAGAATAAGTCTGACACTAGCTGCCATTGCACCGCACATTCTGCATCTTGCACATCACATACATCCTTTTTTTGTCCTTGTGTATGTAATTTCTGTGTATTGGCTTAGCTTTTGTTTCTTGCAAACATTCCTCTTTTCTCCATGAATGCAACTGTGAGCAACCTTTCCCCACCCCTCAATTAGATCTTGGTGAGGCTTCCAGGGGCCAAATAAAATTGTCTCAGGGTTGGCTGGGCTGAATCAGCTCAAAGGGTCTAGTTGCCTACTACCACCCCATTCAAGGATAAGGTCTCATACCCGAGAAGAGGCAGGCACCTTTTTGTGTAAGAAACCAGATGTGCTGACCGTACGTGTGGTGCTGAGCCACAGGGAGGCTCATTATAGCCATGGCAGGTGGAAGCATTTTGACATAGGAAGTGCTGGAAGATTATGCCATATCCTACTCAGTGAAAGAAGTGAGGGATAACTGTTGCTTCCCTGGAATATGGTAGAGCACATGCTGTGCATAGAGGAAGTCCCAAGTTCATTCAAAATAAAAATCAGAGTTATTTCCGGACTAGTCTGCTGAGCATACATCCTGATTTGCTTGCACAAAGGAAGTGGGAAGGTTTGATGATGTTGGGAATTTATTTAGTGGTTTCTGGAGTGTTTCCCCGACACTTTCCTTATTGCAAAGAGAGAGAGAGAGAGAGAGAACAAGTCCAATATGTGGGAAGGGGTGGGAGCGTGTTGGACCACCCTGCCCCAGAAGTACCCCAGGGAGCAGGGGAAAGGAAAGGCACCATCTGGGCAGCTCTTGCTACCCAGACTAGAGAATACTATGCTAAATGGACAAATCGCCTGACTTCATTTAAGGCAGCTTCCTCTTCAGCATAGCTCTCACTTTTAATATATGTGATCCATGTGTTTCAGAGAGACAGACCTCTCAAGCATTTCCATAACTTTAAATGAAAACCATGCCTGTAACAAAGCCAGGATTTACAACTCCCCTCCCTTCTCCAGGAAAGATCTTTTGTCAGTTTCTAATGCTTTGTTCTGTAACTCAAGAACTCAGAGCTGCTTTCTTTGCTTTTTGTTACTCTCTGTTTCCACTGAGGGGTTGGGGGGGGGTTTAAGAGAGAAGAAAATAGACCTTTGCTCACCCAGGAAGATCCTTTGTTTGCCTGCATAATAGAGCAATAACCTGCCACGGTTAACCCCTTGCTGTTCCACTGTTGCAAAAGACAGGCGGACTTTCTATAATTAGGCTGCCAATAGCAGGTCTGTTTTCTCTATTTCTGGGCACCGGGTAATCAAATATGACCCCCCCCCTCCAGCAGCTGAGTGCAATGCATGGCATTTCCTGGGCTGGAGAGATCTGTATACAGTTTTGTTGACATCCCTGCATGATCTTCAAGTCCACAAGCCAACAGGCAAACTTCAAAAGACTTGGGGGTGCATACAGATATGCCCAGCTTTGGGATCTCATGCATTTATTTCTGCTGTGGGATGAGCTCTGCTATCTTCCTTTGCTGATGTATGTACATGTACTTGGCTCTGAATTTGGGCAGTAGCTTAATGGCAAAACACCTGCTTTGGATGTTGATTCCAGGTTCAATCTTCGGGATCCCCAGGTAGACTGGGAAAGATTCCTTGCCTGAAACCCTGGGGAGCTGCTGCCAGTCAGTGTAGAAAGTACTGAGTTACCTAGACCAAAAGTCTGACTTAGTATAAGGAAGGATCCTAAGCTCTTGCAGCAAAAGCCCCTTCTAGAAGTTACCTTGTTTATTTGGATTGGTTTGGTTCACTGCTGCAACACATAAGCGGTGCCCTTAGAAATATATCATCTGTACAAGCATTTATAACTTCAGTGAAGGACACACAAAAAATATGCCCGGCACTGTGGAGTTCAGCTAGGAATTCTGTTGGTCAGGTGCCAGTTCCCTGTGCCACTGCAGCTGTTGCCTTGAGGGCAAAACTGCAGGTGATTAAAGTTGGGCTTCATCATTCTGGATGATTTATGAACATAGAAAGCTGTCTTCTTCTGGGTTGCCACACCCCTCACTGGCCCCATTTTGCACTCTTTGGGTAGTTTTGTTTCGTTTTTGCCTGGTTGGAATGTGTTCTTGCACACATGGAGGCTAGAGAGGGGTGTGTGTGTGTAGAGACAAGCTTACCATGCACAGGTAAAATTTATATTAATTGCTCCATCTGCCTTTTCTTTTGGTCCCATCCTGCACTGACATGTGGCCTCCAGAAGATTGCCCAGAATTTGCCCCCCTACCCCTGGCATAGAGAAGTGGTCTGGTTGAAACCAGAGACCCACCTCTGACTCCCAGGCTACAACATGGGACCCATTTTCACATTTGATTTATACCTTACAGAGCTGATAAGGCACGTTATGAATCCCAAAATGGCAATTCACAGAGCACAGTGTTCCTTTAGCATTGCTACTAAATGCAAATCAGCCCTGCAGTATGGCAGGAGAAAGGCACAAGCATGTGGGTGGCAGGAATTACGTACCTTATTATTATTATTTTTAATGGCCCATTCCATTCCCCTGCCACTTTGCAGTGCTTGTGGATGTTGATAAAATGAGCATCTCATCAGAAGAACACATCCTCATCCAGACACACATGTAGTGCTCCTTTGGTCTGGCCAGCCTAAGGTGGAATCCAACATGGCAGCAACAGCTTTGCTGAGATCCACCTGATGTGGCCTTGCTACCCATCTGCAGGTCCTGATCTACTGTCATTGGGCAGCTGCTAGTAGTCATGCCTCTGCAGGGCTGGCATAATGTACCGTAAGTGCTGCTGCAGGCAATGAGGCTGGCAATGCACTTTCTGCCAATCAGTGGAGGCCGTAGTGCTGAGCTTGACCTTCTAGCTTGGCTGAGTTCCTGCTTCCGATCACACCTTTTCTCTCTGCTTCTAATCAGCTAAATTTGGCCATGTTCTTGGAAGGTGGAACATTTTATGCACAAACTGGTGTGGTTTCATCACACTGGACTCCGTTGCCATAGCTTGGCTTAATGGAAACTAAGTTGGTGTTACTTGCAAATGACATCTGCTTCCTAGGTTTCCTTCCTCCAGCTGAAAAAAAAAGCATCTGCTTGGACCACTCCAGCCATCACATCACTACCACATGGGTCAAAAGATTGTTTGTTTGCTTTCCAATACTATCTACTTAATCAAAGTTCTTAACCGTCTAGTCCTGGCTGCAGTGGGAAGCGTCCAGGTGATGAGGCTCCACATTGGTGGGAGACAGAGTGATGCTGGAACATGCAACTCTCTAGACATGGTGTAGTGGTTAGAGCACACTACTCCCATCATCCCAGACCACTGGCCATGCTGGCTAGGAATAGTGGGAGTTGCAGTCCAACAACATGTGGGGAGCCAAGGTTGAGAAAGGCTGGGTTAGTGTTGGACTATGACTTTGGGAGACCAGGGTTCAAATCCCTACTTGGCCATGGAGCTTGCTGGGCCAGTCACCAACTCTCAGCCTATGTTACCTTACAGGGTTTTAGGAGGATAATATTGAGAGAGGAAAAACCATCTTGCCCTGGCCTCTTTTGGGAAGGAGGGTGGGATCTAAATTTAACAAACAGATGAAATAAATGCACCACATTGAGCTCCTTAGGGAAAATGCAGTGATGAGACAGGTGGCCCCCCTCTCTCCAGCTCTCGCCTCTCCAGCTCTCGCCTGCCATTTCTGGGTTTGGATTGAATTGAATTACCGTATTTTTTGCTCTATAAGACTCACTTTTTCCGTCCTAAAAAGTAAGGGGAAATGTGTGTGCATCTTATGGAGTGAATGCAGGCTGCACAGCTATCCCAGAAGCCAGAACAGCAAGAGGGATTGCTGCTTTCACTGCACAGCGATCCCTCTTGCTGTTCTGGCTTCTGAGATTCAGAATATATTTTTTTCTTGTTTTCCTCCTCCAAAAACTAGGTGCGTCCTGTGGTCTGGTGCATCTTATAGAGCGACAAATACGGTATTTCCCAGTGCCACACATATATGGAGTCATGTGTTAGTTAATTGCAAGTAATTGGATGGACGCTTGTAATTAATTTTGCAAACACTTTCCCTAATATTTAGTGCCGTCTGATCAGAACACAATAAGAACCTGGCTGCTGGATCAGACCAAAGGGTCCATCTAGTCCAGCATCCTATTCTCACAGTGGCCAGCCAGATATCTCTGGAAAGCTTCCAAACCTAAGCAGGGCTTCAAGGCAATTGCTCTCTCTTGCTGCTGCTCCCCATCAGCTGCCTCTGAACCTTGAGAGTCCAGCAGCCGTCATGACTATTAGCCATTGATTAGATTTCTCCTCCGTTAATTTGTCTAAACCCTTTTAGAAACCATTTCAGCTAGTGACCAACAGCATATCTTGGTTCTGTGAATTCCATCAAGTTATTTATCTGCTATGTGAGGAAGTACTTCATTTTGCTTGCTATGATTCTCCTGCCAGTCAATTTCATTAGGCGACCCTGAGATGTAACATTCTTTGTCAGAGGAAAAAACATTTATTTCTATTCAGTCTCCACACCATGCATTAGTCTTTTAAAAATGCAATAATGTCTCTTGGTTAAATTGTCTTTCTCCCCACTCCAATGCTATAGCCTTTCCTTCAAGGTTCTGATGCCCTGACCCACCCATCCGCCAACCACATTTTTCTTTTGGTTGCTCTTTTTACATCTTTACAAGTTAAATGATACCCTTTTTTGAGATGGTGTGACCATAGCTGTCCACACTAAAAGTACCCATTATGGTGTCTTTCCAATTCAGCATCCCACCAGTTTTTGGGTGGACAAAAAGACAGCAATTAGCTTTCCACCTCATCTGTTTTCCAGCCTCACTTTTAAGAGAATAACAAAATATGGTCATGGTGGGGACTCCAACAAGCACTGTTCCCCTGTTACTCTTGCAAATCTTTCAGCAGAAAGGAAATGCAATTAGAACTGGAGTGGGCATTGCAGAGCTGGACCTCTGCAAACCACTGTTGACACCAGTGGTGATCTACTTGGGCAGACAGGAAAGGTTGCAGCTTGCATGGTTGAGCTGGCTGCAGTTATATCTGCATCAGCTCTCAGAGTCAGTCCTGATGTATCTGAAGCTGGGACACAAGGAATATCATAGCAGCCAGGGCTGGCCCTGATTTAGACAAACTAAGGCTACTGCCTCAGGTAACCAATTTTGGCTGCCATTAAAGGGCTTGCCATTTAGTTTGTTATGATTGCATGTTGACGCTCAAGGAGTGCAAGGAGTGGGCAAGGTGTTTGTGGGATTATCAGGTGCCAAGACAATTTGTACCATTCACTTGGTGTGTGTGTTTTGTGGTGGGTAGATTTGCTGCTCCAGCTCAGACAGCAAAATGCATTGGGCCAACATGGGGGGGGGCACATATTGTAATTTTGTCAAGGTATTGGAGTTGTTTCTGCAATCTTCTATGAGTCCCAACTTCAGACAGCTGCAGTAACACCTTCACTGGATCACACTGTCTGTTTTACACATGGAAATGTATCAATTAATTTTTTTTAAGCTTTCGACTCCAGAGTTGCCTGCTCCTCTCCCCTCTTCTATTTGCACAGACCCTTTAAAAAACCACTGTTGCATTTCTCCACTCTGCCAGCCTGTTGCACAACTTCTACTGAAATGACAACGATAACTACCCTTGTGATGAAATTCTTTATATCAAATGAGGAATGTTTGGGTGTGTGTGGGGGAAATCAAGGATCTGTAAGAAGTTGGCGGTTTCTGTTATCAAAGTGCCATGAATACAATCTTTATACATATATATTTTTCTGTTTTTCATATGCCCTCTCACTAATGTTGTACTGGAACCACATTTCTTGGGGAGGGGAAATAAAAATCTCTTCTTTACTGAGACGTTTTTGTTTTGCATTTGTGTGAAAAAGGGAAGAGAGAGTGTGGGTGTACAGGAGGGTGTAAGAGACAAACACACAGAAAGATTTCTAAAGGGGTAGCCATGCTAGTCTGTTACAGCAAAATCAACAAAGAAGCTTGACAAATGTATTATGGATGCAGCTTTTGCAGACTGGGTCCAGTTCGTCAGATACATGAAATGATGCAAAGGAAGAGAAGAACAGAGGTCCTCAGAAGCCATTTGCCATTAATCTATTCACTGCTAGGGTACCTACATGTCCTACTTTACCATAGCTGTCAACCGTCCCTTATTTGGCAGGAAATTCCCTTATCCCAGCGCCGTGTCCCGCTGCTGTCGCTTATTGATGATGTCCCTTAAATTTTCCATGTTTCTAAGGAAGCAGCTCCTCTCCCTCCCTCCCTGCCTGCCACGGAGGAGGGAGGCTCCAACTGTGTTGCTTGGCTGCCCGGCCCGCCCTCTTCCAGCCTCCTCTCACCAGCCTCTGCCCCCGGGAGCCCCTTCCTGCTGGGACTGGCGGGAGCCTCAGGGCCTTCTGCCGCCATCCTCCTTGTGGCCGCCGAACTGAGCGTCTCTGCCTGGGGCCTCCCCTCTGCCCGTTGCTACTGCCGCCACTCCCCCTAGGCCGTACTGCGGCTGCACCGCCAAAGGACCTAGATGAGATGGGCAGCCTGGCACGGCCTATGAATTGCTGCGGAGCCTTGAGAGGCGAGCGAGGGCAACCATAGAGAAAGCAGTTCAGAGAGCAGAGGAGGAGGAGGAGGAGGCGGCGGAGGTGGAGGCGCGGGCGGGTGTTCCAAGGGCTAACCACAGAGGGGGGAAGCGGAAGAAGGACCGCAAGCGCTTTGTAGATTTGTAGTGGTAGACTAGCATAGATGGTCTGATCTGCGGGTTTACTTTGGGCGCCATTCCCCCCCCATCTCCCACCCCGCCTGATGGAACTGAGAGCTGCAGATGGAGCACGAGAGAAAAGATACAGAACTGCAGCAGCATCTTCGTAGCTTGGACTTCGTTTTGTGCGAAAAGTGGTTGCTGCTTGTAGTTATTTAATCGCACTGTTTCATCAGAGCAGCAACCTCTGGAAACGAAGGGCTAAAAACCGGAGCTGCTCTCCAAAATTATCTGTTCCCTTTTAACTTCGCATTTCAGCTGGTTGACTAAAATCCCTTATTTTGGCTGCTGATTCCTTATTTTCGAGGCTGCTGGTCCCTTATTTTCAAATCTGTAAGTTGACAGCTATGTACTTTACACAGAACAGTACTCTGAAGGAGTTTATTTGAGGAAGGGCTGTAGCTCAGTGGCAGAACATCTTTGCATGCAGAAAGTCCCAAGTTCAATCCTTGGCATCTCCAGGACAGATACTGTGCCGGAAACCCTGGAGAGCCACTTGCCAATTGACAGGTAAAATAAAGGTAAAGGACCCCTGGACGGTTAAGTCCAGTCAAAGGTGACTATGAGGTTGTGGTGCTCATCTCGCTTTCAGGCCGAGGGAGTTGGCGTTTGTCCACAGACAGCTTTCCGGGTCATGTGGCCAGCATGTGCAATGGGACACCGTGACAATAGCCAGAGTGCATGGAAACATCGTTTACCTTCCTGCTGTAGTGGTAGCTATTTATCTACTTGCACTGGCGTGCTTTCAAACTGCTAGGTTGGCAGGAGCTGGGACAGAGCAATGGGAGCTCACCCCATTGCACGGACTTGAACTGCTAACCTTATGATCGGCAAGCCCAAGAGGCTCAGTGGTTTAGACCACAGTGCCACCCATTCGCTAATAATAATTGCCAATAGACAATAGTGAGCTAGATAGGCCAGTAGTCTGACTAAGTTTGATGTTGGCTCCAAATCTGGTTTCAAGAACCATAAAAAGAAAGGAGGAATCTTGCGCCTTTCAGGGCAAAGCCCTCCACTCCACCTCAGATCAGTAATGTTAGTTTTATTTCAAGGTAAACACATTTTTACGCCTTTCTCTATCTAAAAAAGAAACTAAGATAACAATGGTAAGTTCTCTAGCCTGGCTCTCTATTCATAGAATCATAGAACTGTAGAGCTGGAAGGGATCCCAAAGGTCATCAAGTCCAACCCCTGCAATGCAGGAATCATAGTACAGAATTCCTGACAGATGGCCACCCACCCTCTGCTTAAAAACCTCCAGTGAAGGAGAGACCACCACCACCTGAGGGAGTCTGTTCCATGGCAAGCTGAGAGTTAATGTTGATAGTTTTAAGGTCTACTTTGCTAAATATCTACATATATATATATATGTCTAAATACATATATCCATATATGAATTTGAGCCAAGACAGGCAGCAGTTCCTTGTGCCAGGCAATTTCTCTCCAGCTCCTGGAAAATCCTCTTTTTCTTATGTAAAATATTACCTTTGGAAGTAAATTTACCATGGTGTGTGTGTTTGTTTGCTTGTGTTTGCCAATAGGGCCTGGGGCTTAATGTCACTTGTCAGTTTGACACCAGCCAATGGGGAAGCCAGCTTCAAGTCTCTCCTCCAATATGCTATGTTTATTACTAAAGGCAAATGAGGCAGCAAAATCATGTACTAAGACAAGAGGTCAGCTCTTCACAGGACATTTAGTCTGTGGTTTCAGTGGGGAGGCAGAACACGAGCTGTGTTGAAGAGACTGACTGTCAATTTAAAGCACATGACTTCTCCCAAAGAATCCTGGGAGCTGTAGTTTTACCCCTTACAGAACTGCAGTTCCCAGCACTCTTAATAAGCTACAGTTCCCAGGATTCTTTGGGGAAAGTCATGTGCTTTAACTGTTCGGTGTGTATGCAGCCGAAGGGTATGAGACATCTGCTTAGGCGAACACTTGCAGAAAGGGTCACATTTCAACCGTTGCTCTTGGAGCCAGTTCAAATTTAATAGGTAGGCAGCTAAGATATCCGAAAAGGGGCATCGCTGTCCTTTCTGCAATGCCAGCAATAGTGGGATTAAGGGAGGCAGTCAAGTTTCCCAAGGCTGGACATTAAACAGGAATGAGACACGCTTAGCTGCAGTAGTTGATAAGAATTGTGACTCTGCCTGCAAAGCAGCTTTCAGCAATTTTTCTGGAAATGAGCCTAGCAGAAGCTGCACCTGCTGAAGATGCCCTAGGACCTCTGCACTGGACAAGGGCTTAGATTAGATGACCTCCAAGGCCCCCTTGAGCTCTATAATTCTATGTATACACATAATTTGCTAACATGGAGAGTCGCTATGTAATTTCCCCTACCCTCTTCTCCACTTGGCTGAAATACAGACAGAGCTAGCAAATGGATGTGGATTAAGAGGCTTTGCCTGGCAGCTGTGCTTCCTGTTTTCCCAGCCCGTAATGTGCCTTAATAGCCTTTCCAGACGTGCATTATTGGGCTGATCACATCTATCTGATGGGCAATTTTCTGCCATGATAGAGACACAACGCAGCCCTTTGAGTCATCTGAGTACCTGCCACTCTTCACCTTGGTCTCTGCTTCATTCAGTCAAGCTTCCTGTTGTTTTTCTCCCTCTGAGACTGCTCTCTGAGAGTTGGTGTGCAGACTTTTTTGGCTTGATCCTGCAGAAGCCTGGCAATCAGGGCATGATGGTGAAGTCGGAATACATTCAGTTCACATTTGAAGGTGAACTTACCTAGTTTGACCTTTCCAAAACAATACAAAGCCCAGCCATCCTTTCAAAAGCCACTCTTTCCTGAATTTCACAATGCAGTTATCCAGCCTAGTAATGTGTACAAAAATGCACATACTAGGGTAAAGTGTGCTTATAAATGCATATATTGGTCTAAAGAACATAAAATGCATTCTACCCAAGCAAATTGCCCTGCAAAAATGTGTATGTTAAGCAACATTCACGCTGATTAATTTTCATGAGAAAGAACATTGCAAACAGGTACAGAAATGTGGAGAACTGAACTTGCAGTTGGCAAACTGGAAAACTGAGAGAAAGCATTCGTCTATCCCTAGTGGGGACAAGTACCTACTTTGTTTGTGAATGCTGTTCTCCACTGCTTGGAAGAAGATAGCAATAAGGTTCAGACAAGACACAGTATTCACATGCAGCAAGAGGTGGACTCTGCCTGCAGTCTAGGGGTAGGCAAAATGGTGGACTATAATTTCCATAATCTCTGCTCCACCCTCTCCTCAAGTGCTTTTGCCCTGATAGAGCTCCATCTGCTTCTTGATTACCTGGATGCAGAGGCTGTGTGTGCTCTCCTCCTCTAGAGCCGGCCCACCCATGAGGCAGGGTGAAACAGCTGCCTCAGGTGGCAGAAATGCAAGAGCTGGTGCCTCCACAGACATCCCGCTTGCCCCACCGCCACTGGAGAAGAAACCCAGGTAAGGTAGGCTGTGGCAGCGGCACAGTAGCACAGAGTTCTGCCGCCCAGCTTTGCTGCTTGTCTCCCCTACCCCCAGGGGCAGAGAGGGACCAGCAGCGAAGCTCTGCCAGCTCAGCAAGAGGGGAGGCATTTCACAGCCCAGCATTGCTGCTAGTTTCCCACCTCCTCCACCCAACAGGGTGATGAGGCTTTGCCTGGACTCCTTGAGGGGAAGTCCTTGCAGTTCCATGCTCTTCCCAACGTGGGGGAGGCAGTGAGGCATTTCTCCCCAGGGACCAAAACATCTTGGGCCACCCCTGTTCTCCCTGTGTTCTCCCCATCCTGCCCACATCTCTACCCTATTGTAGCGGCTGCACTGGGGCAGTGGCGTAGCGTGGGGGGTGCAGGGGGGCCGGCTGCACCGGGCGCAACATCTGGGGGGGGCGCGCTCGCACTCGCAGCTCTCTGCCCCTACCTGGCTCCCCGGGTGCTGACAACCCACGCTACGCCGCTGCACTGGGGCATTATGGTAACTGCCAAAACCCCCCAGAGGGTTCTGCCAGTGCCTTTGTCCACTCGAAATTCCCCCAGCCAGGTCCTTTCCCATCCATGGGGCTGGGAAATATGAGTTCCCCATATTATATTTTCCAAAAAAGGAAAATAAGCTGGGAAAGTGAGTGCTCTTGAGCCAACCCATAGGTCCTTTTATTGTGATTTTGTGGTGGTTTGTGCTCATGATGGTATTCAGATGGTTACGCATGATACCGGTTGCAATACTATTCTCACCTGTAAAAGTTTTAGGGTGGACATGCTGCTTTTTTTCCAATCAGGGGAAAAAAGTTTGCTGCTGAAATCCTGTACATATGTTTTTATAACCCAAATCCTCCCACTTTTTTCTCACTATATGGTACTTTAAGAATGCCCCTCCCAATGGCAATAATGTGATAACAGTGGGGAAGCATCGCTGAGCAACTAATAAAGAGGCATGCCATGTGGATGGTCTAGTTTAAATTCACCGCTAATGCACTGTTATCGCATCAATGATACATTTCAGAATGCACCCACACTGTGGTTTACCCCTCACAGAACTACAGTTCCCAGCACTGCTTGTTGAAGTAGTATGAAAATGCTTTAAATGTATGGAGTGGGTATGACTCCATTTTGGAGGGGTCCTCTGAGAGCACAGTTGGAAGGGAGGGAAAGGCTCGTGCTTCTGATCCCAGTCTCTCGCTGCTGCTTTTCATTCAAAATGACAGCCGCCACCTGGCAGGAAGGTTGCATGTAGTTTGTGCCTGGCTTGGTTCTTCAAATATTTCAAGCCAGCATAGAAGAAAACTCTTTTGTGTACTCATCAGTTGCTGCTTCCTTTCCTACATACTTTCATTTTTTATATAATCCTCTTCAATTTTGTCCTCGCTTGCTAGTGATCAGAAAGCATAACGGCAGTAATTAAGCAACATGCAATTAAAGAAGAAGAAGAGGAAACAAAACAGAGCCCTGGAGTCGGAACACCAGCTAGCTCAACCCCTTCAGCGCTGATGGTGTGACATTTCTTGTCCTCCCCCTACCCTTTTGAGATGTGAGTTTTCTGGAGTGTGGAACTCTTTTTTTTCTGCCTTGATAGCTCATTACCTTGGATGATGTCATCTCTGCAAACTGGAGGGTCCTGAAATGAAACGTGGCTGTACAGGGAGAACAAGAATGAAAACATGGCGCAGGTTAAGAGAGAGGAAAAGAGGAGATCCTTCCTCATTTGAGAAAACATCTAGGAAGAGCTTAAGGTCCAGAATTCTGCATAATGTACTCCATTAAATTTGCCTTGGGGGTGACCAGGATGGTTGGATTTTGCAGACATGCATAAGCATCCTGTTGCTCACCTGAAAAGGGATCAAACTTTTCTGAGAATTCCCTTGAAAGCGCTTGCAAAAACTTGTGTTTGTGTGTTTGGGGTGAAAGCTGACCGATATACAATTTTTTGTGTGCGATTTTGCCTGATGTATCTATGCTTACAAAGTAATTTCCCCTGCTGTAATGCATTTCTGCATCTTATTCACACAAATCTTGGCATTTCCATGCACACTTTACCCTAGTATATGTATAATTTGGCTTAAAAATTGAATTGAAAACTTCAGACAAGTGCGTTTTTTGAAGGATGGCTGTGTTTTACGTTTGCAGATTGTTTCAAAAAGTGCAAATTAGGTTGGTTCATCTTTATATGTGAACTGAATCTAACTTCTTCCCCCACCTCCCAAGAAAATTCCTGAATAAATTTCCATAGGATTTATCTATTTTATTTCACAAAATTTATATATTACTTGATTGTAATAAAACCTCAAAGCAGTTTGCAAAGGTTTGCGATGTCAAGCTGCAACTGCAGCCATGGGCTTTTCTTTGCAACTAAATTTGCAAATGCAGGTGTTCCAGGAGCAGCTTATCAACAAACAAAACCACCTGGCATTTTTAAAACTGCAGGCCAGGGATGGGGAGCTTGTGACCCTTTGGATCAGCCTTTCTCAACCTGTGGGGCCCCAGATGTTGTTGAACTACAACTCCCATCACCCCTAGCTAGCAAGGCCAGAGCTCAGGGATGATGGGAGTTGTAGTCCAACAACATTTGGGGACCCACAGGTTGAAAACCGCTGCTTTGGATATTGTTGGACTCCATCAGCCCCAGACAACATGAATGAATGGTTGGGGATGATGGGAATTGTAATCTAACAACGTCTGGATGGCCACAGGGTCCCCATCCATGCTGTAAGCTTTGAAAAGTCTCATTGTGGCTCTTTTTGCTCAGCTACCTTTAGAGCTGTTGCCACATAAATGCCAAGTGAAATATTTTGTTTGTTTGTTTCAAATGAAAATAAACCATTTATAGAGTTTACAGCAGGGGTGAGGAATCTGTGGCCCTCTAGACAAGGGTGGAAGGATCTGTTCGCTTCAGTCCTCTCGGTTTCTCATTTTTCCAGCCCAAAATCCAGTTCTACACATTCCTGAAGCAATTTGCTTTTTTAAAAAAAGAAATCCACATGAAAATTCATGTGTTTTAGAGCAAATTTCTTCCCGAAAACACATTCTGTATGCAGTACATTTTTGCAAGCAAATATAATGCATTTTGTATGTTATTTTAACCCTTACCTTCATTTTTATGCAGACGTTGCCCAAATATGTGCATTTTTGTGGCTAGCTGCACAACTGAATTTCAACGTTAATATATGTGTGACTGTCAAAGGATGACTGTGCTTCAGTTCTTTGGTGTTTCAGAAAGTGCGGGTTTTATAGATTCTCCTTTGAGAACTGATTCAAATTCCTCCCTCATCCCTCCTTCCAGCATTGCTGGGCTATAGCTATGAAGCTTAATGGGTGGCCTTGGGCTGTCACCTGCTCTCAGCCTAATCTACCTCATAGGATTGTTGTGAGGAGAAAGAGGGGAGGATGAGGACAATGTACACCACCTTGAGCTCCTTGGAGGAAAGGTGGGCTATAGATGTAATAAATCAATCGATAAACAAGCCCAAATCCAGCCCTCCGACTCTTAAGTCTGCCTCCTGGCTGGCTCAGCTCCCTTGGAATTTTGCTCTCAGGAAGTGGGGCAGGAACTGCCTCCATCAACTCATCCTCTTACAAGGACATCCAGCAACTGCACAATGGGACCCTCTTCCTCTTTACTGTCTGAACTCTTCCCCACTTCCAACCACAAGGTCCTCCTACCCCTTCTCTGGCAGATCCCACATTCATATCCTTTACTGGTTGGGTGCCATGGGGCCTAGAACCACCCCCTTGGCTTACCATGTCACACAAACTTGGCCAATGTAAGAATTTGAGAACAAATACACATCCCCACCTCAAGATCTGAAACGAACCTGCAGTGACTTCTCTCCTAATTCTGGCCGGTCACTTCCTGTAGTTGACCGCTCCCACACAGGATCTGGAATCTTCCTGGGCTCTGTTTGTCATAAGTCCCAGTTTATTTGACTTACTTCTGAAATAGGAAGAGTTGTGTGTGTGTGTGTGTGTGTGCTCCCCCCCCCTTTAAAACAAGTGAGATAGCTAGCCCTGAGAAGCCGATGAGACCTGGATATCTTCAGCAATTGGTGTGGGGGAGAGATGAGAATTTTGGGAGATGGCCGTAAAAATAGCTTTGACATTTCAAATGTCAGTAGGCTGCCAGAAGCTTCTATGGTCTTTTATGGGTTTTTTCCTGTTGGAGAGACTATTGGAAAGAGTGGGAGAACGAAACCAGATTTCTTAGACGTGTTTTGTTCTATTTCTTTAAGATGTCCTGCCTGTTTCCTGGAACAATATAAAGCCTGGGTTACTGAGACCTTGACAAAGGAGAGAAAAGTAGGTTTTCTGCCAGTAATGGCCAGATTTTGAGGCGCCTTTGAATGGTTCCATCTCTTCTTCACTGCTGATCACCTTTGCCCCTCTGGACCAATTCCAGCAGTAATGTAGTGGAAAATTCAGAAATGCAGTGTCCAGTCATGATAGTTACACTCCCTCAAAGCCTCTCTCCCTTCTAGGATTATACAATCTTCCAAGATTATGTAATAATAATAATTTGGGATACAGTGCCATGATAAATGCATAAAACTCCATGTGTTGCCTTTCAGTTAGAGCTATTATTTTCCAGGCACACACATAGGCAATTGATTTGAAGTGCTCCTATATCTTCTTCCAGAGTGCCTTAAGGTGTGTTTTCCTTGAAGTTCCATTGTCCCTAAACTGAACTTGCACACCATTCTCTTGCAACCTTAGTTTTCCTAAATCCTTAGCTCTGGAGAATAAAGAACAACTCACCCTTGGTGTTCTTCCCATGAACTGCTATGGGTGCCCCTTCGCAACCAACAACAAGGTCTGGGTAACCACTGTTTTCTTTTTCAGTGGGGCTGTTCCACGACTGATCACCACAATTTTTTTTAAAAAAATTACTACTACACCTCAGATTAAAAGCTCACATGTCAAAGTCACTGGTGTGAATGCCTTACAGTTTTCAAGTTATGGGTGGTGTGTGTGTGTGTGTGTGTGAAAATTAGGGAAATGTTATATATATGAAACACTGTGGACTATACTGGACTATAGCAATGCGGAGTATAGTTGCTTCTGGGGCCCGTCTGGGATTAGGCGCCCTGAAGCTTAAGATTAATAATAATAATTTATACCCCATCCATCTGGGTGGGTTTCCACAGCCACTCTGGGAGGCTTACAACCTATCTAAAAACATAATAAAAACACCTGTCCTTAAAAACATTCCCTAGGCAGGGCTTCCTTCAGATGTCTTCTAAAAGTCAGATACAGTGGTGCCTCGCAAGACGAAATTAATCCGTTCCGAGAGTCTCTTCGTCTTGCGGTTTTTTCGCCTTGCGAAGCACGGCTATTAGCGGCTTAGCGGCTATTAGCGGCTTAGCTGCTATTAACGGCTTAGCGGCTTAGCTGCTATTAATGGCTTAGCGGCTTAGCGGCTATTAACAGCTTAGCGGCTTTAAGAAAAAGGAAACAAACTCGCAAGAAATAAACGCGCAAGACGAAACGTCTTGCGAAGCAAGCCCATAGGGAAAATCGTCTAGCGAAGCAACGCAAAAACCGAAAAACCCTTTCGTCTTGCGCGTTTTTCGTTTTGCGAGGCATTCATCTTGCGGGGCACCACTGTAGTTGTTTATTTCCTTGACATCTGAAGGGAGGGCGTCCCACAGGGAGGGCGCCACTGCCAAGAAGTTTCATAGTAGATCTGTCCCTGCCAGCCTGGTCAGATTTTATACATGGGATGGGGGAGGCACCATCATCTCCTTCGCCTCAGGGATCAAAATGTACTGAGGAGATCCCTGGCTGCTGTTTATCCCTCTGTAAAGGACCTGCATAAAGGGGCAAAAATGCACTGTACAATCCAGCCATGTGGCTCCGAGTGGTGGTTTGACTGAAATCTCAGCGGTGGCAGCCATTTTGAAAACTGAGCTGAGGGGGAAGTAGGACCCTACTTCCTCTCCATTTCATTTTCAAATTGGCTATGGGTCTGGTTGGTGATCTTGGGCCCAGAGGAGAATGTGAATACCACATAATGAGGCAGGCAGTGCAGCCCCGGGAAGCATGGGGGAGAGAAATAGTGGTGGCAACAGCAGCAGAGAGAAAGCAGAGGTGGGACAGTGGTCAGGGTGGCATGGAGGGGCCCTTGCCAAGGCCCCTTTCAGATCTGGCAGCACTCCTGGACACAACCCCAGTAGTGGGCCCTGACCCACCAAATTGTTAAAGAATATGATCAAGGCTTCCTAAATTTGGGTCTCCAGCTGTTGTTGCACTACGATTCCCATCATCTCTAAAAGCAGCTGGAGACCCAAGTTCGAGAAACCCTGGATTAGTTATATGCATGAAGGATATGGCTGCCAAGAGCTCTTAGTCATAATAGCTACATGGAAGCTCAATTTTCAGGTGCAATATACCTCTGAATATCAGGTGCTGGAGATGAACTATCCCTGCTTATGTACCTAGACCTATCCAGGTCAAGCACTGTTTGCCTGTATTGATGAATATTGATTTTGCGGCTATGGATAGTGTTTATGTGTTTGGTCTTTATAATGTAAATCATTGTATATATTTATGTGTGTTTTCTTTGTACTGTAAGCCACTTTGAGATCTCTAGATGTAGGCAATTTATAAATGGAAATAATAAATATAAGATTCTGGACTAGATGGATCCTTGATCTGATACTGACAGCATCTTTTTAATACATCAGGCCCCTTTGATTTCGTTTTTTCTATTTGTTCCTTTCTCTGGGCTTGTGCTTGGAGGCAAAAATAAACCATTCTTTCCCCAAATTGCTTTGGATGGGTTTTGGTACTACAGGGATGACTTTTGTACCCCCACCAGGTGCTACAGGTAATATTTCTGCCCCCTGAAGAAAGGCAGAGAATGAAAGCACGCATACTCACACACAGTCTTTCTTTTTCCTTTAATGCTTTCCTCCACCCCATTTGCATTTCCCTCTTTTGACTTTATCTGCTTTTTATTCCCATCTCCCAGCACTCGCTTTTATGTCTTTCTGTTTGAGAAGTGTAGAGATATAATTATAGAGTGAGAGGAAAGACTAAAGAATTTAAAAACAAGGTAACATTACATGGGACTGTAAGTAGTATCTTCTGCTGGGCAAATTTTTACTATCTCTGAATGGATAGCAACTCTGATACATTTCAGGGAGCCTTTGGCACGAACCTAGAATCGTGGAAGGGACCCCCAGGGACATCTAGTCCAGCCCCCTGCAATGGAGGAATATGCAGCTGTTCCATACGGGGATTGAACCTTCAACCCTGGCATTATCAGTACCGCACTCTAGCCAACTGAGCTATCCAGGATCTGGGACTGCAGTCCTAATTTCACTAAACTGGGAGTAAGGGAAGGCTCCAGAGGGATGCCGGAGAGGGTCCCAGTAGGGGAGAGGCAGCCCATCTGCTGGGGAAGGAAATCAGAGTAGCACCAGTGGAGAAGGGGGGCAGATGGGGGAATCGGCGAGGGGGCTCCAGGACTCCTCACCGGACACCAGCGGGGAGAGCACGGGTCCTCCGCTGCCCACACCCTCCCTGCGCAGAAGACTTCCGCGCAGGGAGAGTAGGAGGAGACTAGGCATCAAAGAACTTCTTTGCTGGAAGAAGTTCAAGAAACGCCCACTGACAGATTCTGCCAGCGATTGAGACAGCCACAGATGGGTGGCTGTCCGGACAGAAAGGGTTCACCCAGGTAACCCAGCCAGGAGTGGCAACAACTTACGCACGAACAACCCCTAGAACCATTACATAGACATAAAAGTGAGATGGCGTATTCTGGATGTTGACGTATCCTTTCTGCACGCCTCCAGCACTTTTTCCTAATTCCTTTGTGGCTCCAAGTAAGTGTCAAGATACCACACTAGCCTCAGGCAATTCTTTATGATTCTGAAATTCGGTGGATGCCATGAGAGGGAGCACATATTTCCCCCTCTGTTCTCAGACTCCTCCACCCCAACCACAAGGAGTGCTTAATTACATGCAGCGATGTCATTTTCTTTCCTTTTTTAAAATTAGAAAACTTGTATTTAATATTCAAAAATACTTACAAAAAAAAAATCCCGCAAAAGCTTAACACGCAAATGAAAAACAAACATTGCTGATAAATTCATCTGGCTGGTCCACAGGGTCCCATTTACTGCATATGTCAGTTATGCCTCCTTTTCTAACATGCTCACCATAGAATACCTACACAAAGCATTGCAGTATAGAGTGCTCCTGCTGAGGGTGCTAGCCAGCCAGCCAGCCAGCCATGCCCTCTCCCAGAATACTCCATTCTATTCCACCGCCAACCGAGTTTTCCATTTTCCCTTCTCCCAACACTCAGAATACTGTGTTAGCTAAGCATGCCCAATCATCAGTGGTCTGTTTTTGAGCGCTTTTTCCTTGGTGGTTGTCTTTTATATATATTTTCTCTGCACAGTGTATTACGTGGCTCCATTAGAAGCCACACTCGGAAGTTGAGTTCTCTATTTAGTTTACTGGATGCTGCCTGGCAGCTGCATTTTTTCCCCTGTATCTGAGTTTGGCTAGAGCAGGTGTGCGGAACCTTTGGCCCTCCAGAGGTTGATGAACTACAACTCCCATCAGCCCCAGCAAGCACAGCCATTAGTCAAGGATGATGGAAGTTGTAGTTCAGCAACCTCTGGAGGGTCAAGGTTAGATACCCTCTGCTGCATATGTGGGGTGTATTTTGAATCAATGTTAAAAAACAGAGAGATGGGAGAATATCCCCACTGGGTCCAGGCTAGCAGAAGAATGATACTGCTGGATTAGGATAGTCCAGCATCCTTTTCTGGCTGACCAGATGCCTGTTGGATATCCACAAGCAGGATTTGAGGACAAGAGCACTCTGCTTGCTGAGGTTTCCAGCAGCTGGTATTCAGAAACATTACAGTGATACCTCGGGTTACAGATGCTTCAGGTTACAGACGCTTCAGGTTACAGACTCCGCTAACCCAAAAACAGTACCTTGGGTTAAGAACTTTGCTTCAGGATGAGAACAGAAATCGCACGACGATGGCAAGGCGGCAGTGGGAGGCCCCATTAGCTAAAGTCGTACTTCAGGTTAAGAACAGTTTCAGGTTAAGAACGGATCTCCAGAACGAATTAAGTTCTTAACCAGAGGTACCACTGTATTGCCTCTGGCCACAGAGGCAGAGCAGAGCCACCACGGCTAGCAAGCATTGATGGCCTTATCCTCCATCAATTTGTCCAGCTTTTAAAGCCATCTAAGTTGCCAGCCATCACTCCCTTCTGTGGGAGAGAGTTCCAGAGTTTAACTATGCCCTGGGTAAAGAAGTATTTTATTTTATCTGTCCTGAATCTTCCCACATTCAGCTTCATTGGATGTTCTTGGCTTCTAGTGCTATGAGAGAGGGAGAAATACGTGCCGCAATCCACTTTCTCCACGCCATGCATTATTTTATAGACATCTGTCACGTCACATCATCCCTAACTCACCTTTTCTCTAAACTAAAAAAAATCCTCAAAGCTGCAACCTTTCTTCATAGGGGAGTTGCTCTAACCCCTTGATCAGTTTGGTGGCCTTTTTCTGATCCTTTCCCAACTCTACAATATCATTTTTGTAGCAACCAGAACTGTACACAGTAATCCAAATGCAGCCAGACCATAGATTTGTACTATGATCTCGGCTTCTCCTGTGACTACATCTCTGATTTAGGAGTAGGTATGCAGCTTTCTAACTGAAATGCAGCAATTGCATCTTAAGTTAAAACTTTTTTCACTGCATCTCATTTCTCTTTGCTTGTCCTCTGTGTTCTGTACTACTGGTTTTCTCAAGTGCTGAGCACTCCTGATTTTCCTTCATCCTCAGTATGTAGATTTCTAGCATTCCTGAAAATCTGCGCCCTTCATCTGAACAAAATAGCCCTTTTGATAGGATGTATCATAATTTCACTTGGCGTCTTTAAAACTTTCCCTCTAGCATTGCCCTGTTTGGCCTAACAGAGTTGGCAGTGCAGGATTTCTGAGCTTTATATTCGGAAAGTGACATCTAAGTGCTAAGAGCTGCTTGTGCGATAGGCATTTCACACACATCAGTCAGACTATTGGGTTTCGAGCACAGAGTCCCACCAATCAAGCCTTCGGTTCCGGTTTTTTGTTACACGGGGTTGTTAGCTTGACCCTGGAGAAAACTCCAGCAGGTGCTTTTGAAGAAGCTGGTTGTTAGAGAATCTGTAGAGTTCATTCACCTCAGTTAACACCATTGGTGTTTCAGCAGGAAGGCAGTTTGCTGTACAGGTTTATGGATTATTTAATTCAGTGATTGAGATCATAAATGTTCCTGAGTAGCCAAGCGAGTGGTGAATTTTTTGGGGGGTGAAATGGCCACACCTGAAATCTTGCCATAGTATTTAAAGCACCCAATCAACAGTAGTCAAAGACCCTCACCTGTTTTCTGCATCCCTCCGGTAACTTGAAATGCATGGGACCCTTTCATGCTTTCTGCACACACATATATGAAAGACTATGTTAAGTATAATTGTTTAATTCACACTGAAATAGAGAATGCCTATGTGTCAGGGCTGGACTGAGGAGGAATGGTGCCTCCCCGTCTCCTGAACCTTCCCAAGAACAGAAGGACATTATAGATTTAGAACAGTGGTTTGTAGAAGGATATAGTTGAGAGACAGCTGAGGGGGAAAGCTGGGAAATATTGGAAGAGGAACAGCAGGAAGAAGAAACACTGGGGGAGAGACAGCTGACAGACTCAGTGTCTTTGGAGAGCATTCTTGAGCCCCCCTCTCCCAGAACTAGGTGTGCACTGAGAGTAGCAGAACAGAAAGCTCAGAGGTAGAAAGCCCAGATAAGCCGGTGCAGGGGTGACATAGGATAAGAGAGATGCAGGGGACTGGGCTTTACACGGAGCAACGCCATCACTGAATAATGACTACATTCCTTTCTCTCTGTGAATACTGTATAAATCACGTGGTAAGGACTCTTTGTCTTTGTCTGCTATTTTGGCTGCCAACGGGGGAGGGATAGGATTCCCTGAACCTTGACACTATGTGTATTGCTGAAAGGGTTTAACTGGAAGATTCCACTGAAGCTAAAGAAGAGAAAGAAGAGTTCTCTAAGCACTCTTTGTGCCTGAACTAGCTTCCTCAAGAAGGGAGTCTGAAGTACTCCCTTGTGATGACAAGTGATGGCAGTTTAGGACTTACTTGAAGCATGACTGGAGGGTCAAGATTGGTGAATCTTCAATTGTTGCTGGGCTCCGTCTTCCGCCATCTCTGACAATTGGTCATACTGGCTGGGGTTGGTGGGAGTTGTAATCCAATGGCATCTGGAGGGGCACAATGTTAACTAAACCTGGGCAAGATTAATAGCTGAACTCACTGATATGGGGTCTTTTCAAACACTGTGAAAAAACATACCTTACTAGCTTGTTGTGAAGATGGAATAAGAAAATAACTGTAAAGCATTGTGAGCATTAAGTGGTGGTATTTTGGGGAAAACACAAAACAAGCTTTCCAAAAATCTTGGTGCAAGGCCAGAGAATGCCTCTGCTGTTGTTGCTGCTGCCACTGCCTCCTCTTCCATCCACCAAGGGAAAAAATGTTTAGATTAGTTCATGAGCGGAAAGTTGAATGCCTTCAGTTGGGAAGTCGAGGAGAGAGCTACAAAGAGTGTCATGCATCCCCACCAGAAGATAAAAATAGGACAGTGTATGGTCTTAAATCTGAGTGCTCTTTACAAAATGTCATGGGCGCATGAGCCTGGAGCAAGGCCAGCAGGCCAAGAACTGAGACTGATTTCCAAAGACTGGGAATACACTTCCTTCTGGGAAGGAAGAAGGACCAGAAGAAAGTGTGCAAAGCCAGTTGGCTGAACTCTAGGTGGTAGTTTATGTGGCAGGGTATTATTGAGCCAAGGAAGCTGTTTCCCATCATTAGGCAATAGCTTTGGGCAGCAAGGGTGGGGAGCAGTACATTCATGCCCCTAGGCCCCACTCGCTGAGCCAGCCAAACTACTCAGCTCTTGTAGGGCTCTCCAAAACGCACCTTGATCCCCATGCCTCGCTGTAAGGAAAAGAGTTCTTATTGGCATTCTGAGCAAGGTGGCCTTGGAGAATGGCTGCTTTTTAAAACTAATTTTGAATGCAATTTCGTAGCTGTCATGGAAACCTGGCAGCCATCTCACCCAGAATGCCTCACTCGGCAGAAGGATCTCCTTTCTCTGAGGTTGGATCTAGACACATGAAAAAAAGTTTCAGGAAAACTCGTTGTAAAGCTCATAATGTTGAAGGATTGAACTACTTTATGGCACCATCAGGTGTCACAGAGTTATAATGCATTTACAACACTTATTTTTGACTAATGTAGCTGTGTCCCGAGTGAGGCATCGGAATAGAGCGGGGACTTACTTTCAAAGTAAGGTCTTTCTGCCTTCCCTTCATCTCATGAAAAGGATTCTTCCTCAGAACAAGGTGTTGTGGGTGAGGTGAGCTAAGAAGGTGCCTGCTTTTTAAAACTAAAGTTGAAAGAGAATTTCCAGCTGTTGCAGAAAATCCTGGAATGCCTCACTCCGAGGAACTGCCTGCTTTCCTCAGAGTTAGGCTGAAGAAGTGGTGTCTGCTCTAAACATTTTAAAAGTAAGTGCTGGGGAAGAGAATGACTGGAGAAAGTGGGGCAGAGAACAGGAAAAGAGGAAGGTGGTGGTCTTGGGCCAGACTTGGCTGAGCTGATGATGCAACAGGTTTCCCTTTCAAGCTCTGATGAAGGACTGAGATTGCTATGCTTGTACTCGCCTGTAAAACCTGCTCAGGCAATCAAGGCTGGTGCCAGCAACTAGTATCCCTGGGCATGTGCCAGGGCCAATGGCTGATACGTGCTCTGGGCCACCTCTTAAAATAAATTATGGACTGGAACTCTTCAGCAGTGTGAAACCCCCTTGAGCCCACTGGAAGAAATCAAACAGTGGTGAGACTGTTGTGTATTCAGTGGTCTGTGTTTGCCTGAGCTTGAATCTGGACTAAGGATTCTGAGCTCCTGTGTTCTGATTTGATAGATGATATCCAATCACAGAACATTTCAGGATTTGGGTCTCTGCTGTTGGCTCTTAAACTCTGAGTCATGATTCGCAGCTTGGAAGTTTAGACAGCCAATCACCTTGGGAGTGGCCCAGGCCTTCAGAAATGTATCAGGCAGTCCCTTGCTTTGTTCTTTCTTTGTTTCCTACCAATCCTGAAAGCACTCACTATCTTAATTTCTTCCTTCCCTAAGTCCTTTTGCCAAAATTCTGTAAATTCTTTCGTGAGATAGTCCACCAAATTGTCCTGTTCTTTTTCTGGTACTGCCCGAAGTCTTAAGTTCCTCTCTTTCCCTTGGAGTTCCAACATAGACAAGGTCAGGTCATGATCCTCAAGTTTCTTATATACCGGTGGTATCCTCTCCTGAGCAGCAGTTGCAATTTCCTTTGCTTCCTCAGCTAATTTCCTGGTAGAAGCCGATTCCTCTAATAACTTCTCAATAGATTGTGTGTTGGAATTCACCTTCTTCCCCAATTCATTTATACTTGTGGTATTCAAATTTATGCTTGTGGTGTTCAAATCAATTTTTGCTGAGGCCTCCGCTACTTGCTTATTTGTCTCTGCAACCTGTTTAGCTAAATATTCCAATGATGTATTGATTTTACTTAGTGCCTGAGCGAGTGGGTCTTGAGATGACATAGCTTTTGGTCTTTGTTGTGAAACTGTAACTCCTGACGAGCCAGCTACTCCAGATGTTGAGGCCCTTCTCTGCTGAGCAATGTCAATTTTATATTGTTTCCCAGACCTGAGCTTCTTTTCTTCCGTCTGTTCTATCTTGCCCTTCTCATCTGCCATATCACTCCCATACACAGTCCAAGGTCAGTCTCACGCTTGGTCACTTTGTTTTGAAAAGGAATTTTCCAGGCTCAGTTGTTTTGTAGCTCAAAACTTGCTACAACAAGTCTCCTCTAGGGGGACACAGTTCCAATTTCAGTAGCAACAAATATAGTCCTAATAGCTCCCCTTTGTTCTTTGACTGTACACACTTTCACTCAAAAGTTACTTTTCTATCCAAAGTCCCTTTATAAGCAATTGTTTCTTTCTTAGTGCTCAGGCACTAAGTTTCTTTCACAGAGTATCAATGTTCTTAACACTTAGCGCTTTGACAGCTGTCAAAAGCAGTCCGTTCCAGGTTTTAGAGGCAGCCGGTAAAAATGCCTCTCGCTGTCTTTGCAGGGAAAATAATGCTCAAATTTCACCCCTCCACCCCTGCTAAGCGGAGGGGGATCCTTCTTTTTTGGTGGTGGATTTAGAATTTTTAAGTAACGTCTTTTAAAGTTTCTGCTTTATATTCTCTTTGCTTTGTTCTGTCTACAAGTCGGGAGAAGCAGACTTCCTGTTTATACTTCTCCCGTTTCGGTGCCAAATTGCTTTAATTTTTTTTAATAAAAAATTTTTCTCTTCTTACCCCTACTCACGGGTAGTTATTTTTGGTCCAAATTTCCAGAAAGGAATTGACGCTCTCCGACAATGGCTTGCGGCTTCGCCCCGCGAAGGTGGTATAAGATGGTAAGCGACTCTCAGCTCTGCGCCGCTCACCCCCGCTCCGTTCAGAAGCCTTTAAAAAGGCTCCCTTGCAGTCGGGGGGGGCGCAAATGGAGCCCACCAAGTCTCCGCGTTCGCAGGCTTCACCACCTGCGATTTCTTCGGGTCTCCGCTTCGCCGCAGCGGCCAGACCCACACTTCACGGGGCCGGTTCCCTCCGGAGCTCAGAGGGAACCCGCCATTAATCGCTGGCGCCGACCGGAAGTATTCAAGCAGTTGCTTTGTCCCTGTTGTTCAGTTCTGTAGTTCAATAAAGGTTCTTGCTGTTTCACCGTGTCTTGACTTGTGGGAACCCACCTACACTTCAGATACTACAACAGCCAGAAGGAACTTAGGTGGGGCGGCTGCCACTTTTCATTCTGACTCCTCCCCTGAAAGCCAACGGACTGATCTGCACACCTGTGCCCTGCAAATGCTTTCCTCTTTGCTCCATTCTTTCTCTGCAAGAAACACACTTGTGTGTTGCTCTCTGCACTGCAGCCTTATCTGTGTCCCTTCTTCCTCAGCCTCAGTTTGTGAAACTGGCTGGAATCAGAACAGGACCAGCTGTTCTTTGGGGACCAAGAAAACAAGAATAAAAATAATTGGCAATAAAGTGTTGATTGGGTATGTGGGAGGCCATGCCCCTCGGACACATTTCCAGAGCTGGAAGAAGTATATGCTGCTCTCCTTACCAGCTATAATTGTTGATCTCCGTGGCGCTATATAATGTATCTGTCCTTAGGGCCTGTGCTTCTTCAT
Source organism: Podarcis raffonei (assembly GCF_027172205.1). Classification (NCBI taxonomy): domain Eukaryota; kingdom Metazoa; phylum Chordata; class Lepidosauria; order Squamata; family Lacertidae; genus Podarcis; species Podarcis raffonei. Next base: position 36,247,325 of record NC_070615.1, on the reverse strand, counting down.
GCTTCAGACAAGGGGAATTCCCATAAAGGAGCCTGAGTAGGAGCTGGCATTGATTTTTCTATTTTATTGTGTTCCAACCACCCTTGATGTTCAGCACCACTTGCCCACTTTGCCTCTTTTAAATTCTGCTGTTGGGGAAGGAGAGTTTACACAAAGCATTTAATTACATATGTATGCTTGCTGCAATGACTGAAGCTGTGCTGGTAAATCATGTCCTGAACCCTAAAGTAGAGGTGGAAAGCAGAGTTAAAGACAAGGGGGAGCAGCCCCCTCAACAAACAACCAGAATTCTATTATAGCTGCTGTCACACAGGAGAGAGCAAGGAGCTGAGTCACTGCTCAGGCACAGCCAGGAATGATGAGTCACCACCAACCTAACCAACCATATCAATAAATTGGGGAGGACAGTGCTGAGTTAGCTTCCTCCATGCGCCCATGTTATTTTAATCAAGAAAACCTATTTCTTTGCTACATAACTTGTTTTAAATCAAATGGATTCCCCGGAGTGGAAAGTTCATCTATTTTTTCGTTCCTTTAGTTCTCATTCACGCACAAACATATGCACACACTTCTGCTGCTGTTACTCCACATATCCTAGGTGTCAGGATCCCACCCAACCCAGGGTATCCCCAGACTGTCAGTGTTTTCCAGGAGGAATTCAAGTGTATACCAAACTTTAGGTTACTTTATGAAATTAAGGTGGATTAAAGCGCTCTATTGCCCAAGTGCGCCAAATTCACTTAAAACCCACAAACCACAGACTTTTTGTGGTTAGGAAAATGATGGGGACGTTCACTGAAATGTGTGGGATGAACAAATGATTATCAGGAAGAAGTGGAAACGCCACACAAGCAAATAAGGATGAATGTTCCTTGTCATATAACTGCTCTGTAAACAAATCAGAATGAATGGTCAGTAAAGACTGGACACAGATTAACCAGCCTGTAAGCCGGTTTGCTGAAGGAGGCCTCCTCTGAGGAAGACCCAGGCCCATGGTGGTGGGGGGGTGCTCTCCTGGTTCTCACCCTCAGACATGGTACTAGAACTCTTGGGTCAAAAAATCCCAAAAGCTTTAGGCGAGAAATCAGCATGCTGTCTCGGCATCAGCGTAAGTACAGGAAGCCATTATTTCAAGCTCTATAGGCAGAGTGTAGGGTGTTAGCAGAGGGGTAGTACCTCTGGTGGGGGACACATCCTGCTCCTTCTGGGGTAGTTTGTTGACCTTTGGTCCCCACCCTGCACTCAGCTCTCACCTGTGGCTCCTAGAAGCTGTCAGTATGTGACAGCGGCCATACCCCGGGAATGGCTTTGACTGGCCAGCGGAACCAAGTGAGGGTATCCAATGGGTCTGAAACCCTCAGTGAGTTAGAGACTTCCCCTGCATGCAAAGACAGGCTTTGGGGGTTGAGCAGACAAGACCATTAGTTTGGTCCAGCGGAAAAATAATAAAACAGTAAGATGGTATTGCACATAGGAATATAGCTTAGTACAAATAAAGCACACAGTGTTGACAAATTCCTGCAGACCTAGTGTGAGGAGGAAGCCTTTCCAGTGTCACAATAATTCCACCCAATGAATATCTTTATCTGCTCTAGTCCGTGTTGCAGAACTTGAGAAATGCCCCAATCATTCCTATCACAAATCTGGTTTCAAACATAAATCATAAACATGTTCCATGCCACATTACACTCCAATGCTGACAATTTTCTCTTTGCCAATCTCAATTTGAAAGTCAGACTGTTTTAGATCACATCAAGGGAAGTCATAGTACTGCTTTATTACGCTTTGGTCAGACACCACTGTGTCCAGTGCTGGGCACCACAGTTTAAGAAGAATGTTGACAAGCTGGAAAGTGTGCAGAGGAGGACGTCCAAGATGAGGAACGGTTAAGGGAGTTGGGTATGTTTACCCTGGAGAAAAGAAGACTGAAGAAAAATATCTGAAGGGCTGTCACATAGAAGATAGAGCAAGCTTGTTTTCTGCTGCTCCAGAAGGTAACCCGAGCCAACGGATTCATTGTTCAAGAGATTCCAACCAAATATTAGGAATAACTTTCCGATGGTAAGTGCTGTTCGACAGTGGAGCTGACTGCTTTGGAGGGTGGTGGGCTGTCCTTCACTTGTCATTTTTAAGCAGAGCTTGTGTGTCCATTTGACAGGGATTCTTTAGCTGTGATTCTTGCATTGTAGGGGGTTGGACTAGATCAAAGCTGTCAACATTTCCCTTTTTTAAGGGGAATTCCCTTATTCTGAATAGGATTCCTCGCAAGAAAAGGAAAAAGTTGACAGCTATGGACTAGATGAACCTTGGGATCCCTTCCAACTTTACAATTCTTTGATTCTATCCCAGCAGGTATTTTCTTTTGTGTGTGTATCAGCACCACTGATTATGTTTTTCGTCTGCTGTTGCAAACACATTTTTATTATGCTGATTTATCTGGTTGTTTCATTTAATTATAAACAAACAGTTTTAAAATATTATTCTTGGTGTTTTTTTAAATCTACATAGAAAGGCAAGATATAAACATCTGAATGAATGCAGGAATGAGTAAAACACATGGCCATTTGTATTCTGCACTGAGGCATAAAAGCTTCGTCAGTTATGGTGAGATCTTTAAATATGTATAATAATAAATAACCTAATCACAGTTTTCACACAGTGCATTCAAGACGTCCTTTTGTTTTATGGTTCGTTATGCGTCAGCATAAAATGAGACTGGAACATTCTGTGATGGAGCTGATGGGCAGGAAAAGTGTCATAGAGAGGAAGAGCAACACCTGATTCTTGTGGTGAGACATGCCAGCTTCACCTGGGGATGGGGAACAGGAAACACACACCATTCCTTGCAGTTTAAGAGCTATTGTTTGCAAGGGGTATTAAAGGTAAAGGGACCCCTGACCATTAGGTCCAGTCGTGACCGACTCTGGGGTTGCGGCGCTTGTCCGCAGACAGCTTCCGGGTCATGTGGCCAGCATGACTGAGCTGCTTCTGGTGAACCAGAGCAGCGCACGGAAACGCCGTTTACCTTCCCGCCAGAGTGGTACCTATTTATCTACTTGCACTTTGACGTGCTTTCGAACTGCTAGGTTGGCAGGAGCAGGGACCGAGCAATGGGAGGTCACCCTGTCGCGGGGATTTGAACCGCCAACCTTCTGATCAGCAAGTCCTAGGCTCTGTGGTTTAACCCACAGCGCCACCCGCGTCCCGCAAGGGGGATTACTGGCATGCTTAAAAACGTTTTTCAATAAGTGAAGTCATGGGGGAATGCACAAAAAAGCGTGGAATAACATTTGCTTGATGTAACACCATCTAGCCTCTCTGCGAGCAAACTGGAATGAACGCTCAATAAATAGTCAGTGTAGCCTAAGCTCCCTGCAAAATGCATTCAACGCACATGGCATCTAGAAGTGAACTAATACGGAATTGCTCTAGTTTCTACTAAAAGCTTCTGAGTCCTGCTTGTGCACTTGTCTGAACTGATGATGGGGTGGCGGTGCTGCAATATCCCTTGCCTGAAACCTTGGGGAGCTGCTGCCAATCAGCCTAGACAGTACTGTGTGAGATAGACCAGCGGTCTGACTCTGTATAAGGCAGCTATGTTCCCTTGTCATAGCACACTGCCTTTACTTTAGCTGCTGGACAGTTGTTGCTCAAGCTAGAAATACAGAGTAGTGGCCATTGCTTTAAATCATCCCAGTCCTGACATAAACCCTTGGAAAACGGCCCGGCTTTCCCCGAGAACAACTTTTATAAACTGGGAAACAAATCTTGTTGGAAGAAAACAATGTTAAGAGATTTTCCACAGTTTTACTGGCTGTGTACATCAACCACTCACTTCCCAGCAAGCTACAGAGCTGCCCCAGTTATGTGAAAAAGGACCCGGTGACAGCATGAAGCAGCGATATGACCTTGCAAGCATTTTGGCTGTCAGAAGAAACTGATCTGCTGAAATGTATGGAAATAAATAAAGTGGGTCTGGGAAGAAGGAGTGGAAAAACAGGAGCCAAGATGTGCAGAAGACAGGGGTTTCAGGATAGGGATGTTGGAAAAGGGAGAGGAAATTGCCGGTATTCACTCATTCCTCCCATGGCCAGAATGGAAATCAATCCATCAAATGTTAGTATTGACTACTGTTGTTGGTTTAAGTCCACAAACAGCATATAGTTGACTGCTCCCCATCCCTATTTGCACTGTGCTTCCAGTTTACAGTGACATGAATGGAATGGAATAATATATAATGACAGTATAATTAGGTACATTAAATGCGGAAGTAATCTAATTTCTTCACAACAGGCTACGAGACAGGTAACATTGGTGGAAGCGAAACAGTGCTGCATATGCCATGTCAGGGATCATTAGAAAAAGAGGCTGAAAATAAAACTGCCAATTTGCTAGCACCATCTATGGTGCAGCTACAATTGGAATGCAGTGTGTAGCGTACAGTTCTGGTTGCCACACACCTCAAAAAAGGATATTGCGGAGCTAGAAATGGGGAATCAAAATGATCAAGGGGCAACTCCCCTATGAGGAAAGGTTACAACATTTGGGCCTTTTTAAGTTTTAGAAAAGAAGGCAAATAAGGAGGCGTGAGACCATAAGACGAGGCTGCTGGGTCAGGCCAATGGCACATCTAGTCTGGCATCTTGTTCTCTCAGTGGCCAACCAGATGCCTGTGGGAAACCCACAAGCAGGACATGGGTACAACGGCACGCTGCCCACCCGGCACTCCCAGCAAGTGGTATTCAGAGGCATGATGCCTCAGGCAGTGGAGGGGAAACGAAGCTATTGTGGCTAGTAGCCATTGATGCCTTATTCTCCATGAACTTGCTGAATTCTCCTTTATAGCTACCGTATAGCTACCGTATTTTTCGCTCCATAAAGCGCGCCTGACCATAAGGCGCACCTACTTTTTTGGGGGGGGGGGTTCAAGAAAAAAAATATGCGGCTCTTGGGGGCTTTTGCGGGAGGTGGGGGAAGTGAGAGAGCCTCACTCTGTCCCTTCCCCCACCTCCCACAAAAGCCAGGGATAGCTGCGCGAAGCCTCCCCAGGACAGCGGGATGAAGGCTTCGCAGGCTACCCCAGAGCTGCTCAGGAGCTTGTTGGGGCTGACGGAGGAAGCCCGGCTTTCCCCCACCCCCAGCCCCAAAGAGCAGGTCGGGGCTGGCGGGGGAAGCCCGGGTTGTCCCCCACAGCCCCAGGAACCACACATTCACTCCCTAAGACTCACAGACATTTCCCCTTAGATTTTAAGAGGGAAAAGGTGCGTCTTATGGAGCGAAAAATACAGTAATTACAGTCAAACCTCTTCTTACGTCTGCCTCTGCTTGCATCCATTTCGCCCAACGTCCACAGCAAACCCGGAAGTAACCGGCGGGTTTGCCACCGTTTGCGCATGCACAGAAGCGAGCAATCGCTGTTCACACATGCGCAGAAGCGGGCAATCGCCGCCAGCACCTGTGCACAATGGCGCCTCTCCCAGCGACCCATTTCGACTTCTGGACAGGCCTCCGGAACGGATTGTGGTCGTGAGTAGAGGTTCCACTGTAATGAATGAATGAATGAATTTTTATACCACCCTATACCTGTAGATCTCAGGGCTGTTCACAACACAAAATGGCGACCATCGCTGCCTCCTGTGGGTGTTCCATAGTTTAACTATGCGCTGCACAAAGAAGTGCTTTGATCTGTCCCAAATCTGCCAACATGCAGCTTTGTTGGACGTCCACAAGTTCTAGTGCCGTGAGAAGAGGAGGGACTTTTCTCTATTCACTTTATCTATGCCATGTATAATTTTATAGACTCCTAGCATGTCAGTTGTCACTCATCTTTCCCCCCCCCTGAACTAAAAAGTCCACAATGCCACAAGCTTTCCTCTCCTAGGGGAGTTGCTCCACTACCACCCCAATCGTTTTGATTGTTCTTTTCTGAAACTTTTCTAGCTCAACAATATACTTTTTGAGGAAAGGTAACCAAAACGATACACAGCTATTTATTAAACTTATTACAGTGGTACCTCGGGTTACATATGCTTCAGGTTACAGACACTTCAGGTTACAGACTCTGCTAACCCAGAAATAGTACCTCAGATTAAGAACTTTGCTTCAGGATGAGAACAGAAATCATGCTCCGGCGGTGCAGCAGCAGCAGGAAGGCCCTATTAGCTAAAGTGGTGCTTCAGGTTAAGAACAGTTTCAGGTTAAGAACGGACCTCCGGAACAAATTAAGTACTTAACCCGAGGTACCACTGTAGTCGGTTGTCATCAAACAGGTCTCCAAGCAACTTGCACTGAAGAGCGTAGACGTACTTGAAACAGAAGACAGGGGGAAATGCACAAATCAGGTTGGTACATAAGCCAGGTGCAGGTTACAAAGGGCGATAGGCACCTAAAAGAGATAGATGAATGACTAAGATTAATCCCAACAAGAGACATGCTCCCTGCACCTTCTGCCCAAACAACAGGGCAGGCACAGCTCTTAGCGTGGCAAGCAGCCAGAGACCTGGTACTGGGCAAGAACATGCTTGGTATGGAAGAGGTGGAAAGTGAGAGGTTTTTTCACCATCTCTCGTGAGGCTAGAACTCAGGGTCTTCCAACGCTGCTGAAAGTCGGAAGAGATTTCCCCCGATTCTCCCATTGTGGGTGATAATTCAAAGCTGACTGCTTCTTTTCAGTCATCACCAGCCCTGGGGTAATTGCATCAGAGTCAGTTCGCCAATGAGACAAATGACTCCTCTGTGTAATTATTACAAACTACAAGCACTCGTAACCTTTAGGCTAATTGTGGAATGATGAGCTCAAAACCATGAATCAAAAAGGAAAGGAAGAGGCCATTGGCAGCTGTTCTAAGCGTCTGTGCTCCTATCATTTCAAAGTCCCAGGCACACAAAGGATGGCGCCTTTTGAGAAGAGGCTAAGTGGTAATATAATTAGGAGCAGCGCTTTGAGCTATGCTGTACAATACGGTTAAATTGAGCATCTGCCTTCTAGGTCCTATGTTGAAACTACACAGAAGCCCTGTCAGAGAAAGGAAAATGAGTACAAGCAGGAACAGACCCTGTTTCCGTCTCTGAGATCTGTGTAAAGTCAGTGCTCAGAGGGCAAAAGTGTGATCAGGGCTGCTGTCTCTACCCAATCTAGTTTTTGCAACTGAAGATCTCTCCCCCCCCCTCCATTTAAAGGCCAAGCATTCATTCTCTGGAGATACTTGACTCTCTCTGCTCATTAACTCCCGCTGGAAGCGTTGGTTTACCGGGTGAAGGAAGCAGAATTGTGGGAGAGGAACCAGCAAGGAGAATTAGCTCTTTTCTATGCTTCCATAATTCTTGTTCTTTCTGTCACGAGTATGAATAAACTCAAGGAAATTTTGAGGGGGTTCAGGAGAAACAGCCAGGGGCTGCTGCTGTCCCTGCTGATGTCTGCCACCTGAGGCAGTTGCCTCACTTTGCCCAGTGGTAGAGCTGGCCCTGATCCCCTCTTCCTGCCCAATTCTGCCATTGGCCATCCTCTACCTCAGCTTCAGAGTGACAGGGAGCAGGCCTGACCCACCCACGCAGCCAGGGAAAGCGGCCACCACCAGCATCAGCGACAATTTCCACCAAGATCTCATAGCAGGCGCATTCTGGATTAGTTGTCGTTTCTGAGTTGCCTTCAAAGGTAGGCCTACATAGAGCATGTTGCAGTAGTCCAAGCAGGATATAACCAGAGAAGGGAGAGAAACAAGGATCTTGAGGTTACCTGTTTATTGAGTATTCGTCCTGAGTTGTTTGCAGGGAAATTAGATCATGTTGGCTATTTAATGAACATTCATTCTGATTCATTTACAGGGAGGCTGGAGGACTTTGCCTCAAATTGGCAAATTTTTATCCCACACTTAGTGGTGCATTTCCCCATCACTTTCCTTGTTGCAAACAGCTCAGTCTTTTGTTGCGCAAGACTTCCCCATCGACTATAATTGACACAACCAGAATTTGCCGACATGCAATTAAATCCCACCCAAAGATTGTGATAGTCTGGAAGTGCCCGTGGACAACAGACTGAGGAGGCATGCAAGTCACCCGCTCACAATTGTCCCCAAGATGGAATTGTGTTTCTATCTGAGTCGTAGCAATTATTTTTAAATTTGCATCTGCACATGCAAATCAGCGCATGTGAATTCTGTGCAGTTTTTGTCCTTTTGGTGATGTGCCTGTACCCAACTACCTTCCTCCTTTTAGCTTTCCCCTCCTGCGTAGCAAGGCCTTTTACTCTCTCTCGCTCCATGGCACTGAAAGGCCTGCTGTCATGTCATTGTTGTGCTTCCTCCTCCCCCTCCCCTCCTCTCGCAAGGCTAATAAACATAGGCTGCCACAGGAACGCTGAGAAATAATTGGTAAAGATGAGGCTGCCTTTGGTACAGCTGCAGAAAAGATAGGCAGGAAAAATAATGGGAGCTATTCGTGCAGTAAATTACTATCCGGGCTGCTATAGTAACACATCTTTTAAATTTCCTTGGCCTCTTTTGGACCGACGAAAGCCCCTCTTGGTCCTTCTGTAGTTTTCCATTTCCCCGGTATTGCCTGCCTGTTTTTCATATCTTACAACTTGCTTAAAAACCCCAGAACGTTGGTTTAATAACATATGGGACTTACCCTTTTCTGACCATCTTTGTTAGCATTGTTCAATGGCTCAAGGAGCTTCGAAATGTGATCACTGTGATAAAATGTGGCTTGTATTCTTTCGGTATCCCAATCATCACTATAGTTTGGGTATTTGAACATCAATTGACTTGCTTTGGTTCTGTATTTGATGATCAGTCATACTATGAATATATATGCCATTCTGTGTTACTCTTATTCTTGTTTATTTGTAATTTTCTTCCATTTTATGGTCTTGTTTGTATCATGAAAAACTAATAAAAAAATAAGATGGGGACAGCCCAAGGGCAGAAAGAATCTTAGAGTTGGAAGGGACCCAAGGATCATCTAGACCAACCCTCTGCAATGCAGGAATCTCAACTGAAGCATCCAATGGCTATCCAACCTCTGCTTAAAAACCTCCAATGAAGGAGAGTCCACAACCTCCCAAGGGAATCCATTCCACTGTCAAACAGCTCTTACTGTCAGCAAGCTTAGTCAGAATCTCATTCCCTGTAACTTGAAGCCATTGGTTCAAGTCGTACCCTCCAGAGCAGGAGAAAACAAGCTTGCTCCACCTTCCTTGTGACAGCCCTTTAAGATATTTGAAGATGGCTATCATATCTCTTCTCAGCTTCCCCTTTTCCAAGCTAAACATACCCAGCTCCTTCAACCATTCCTCATAAGGCTTGGTCTCCAAACCCTTGATCAGGGGCCAGCAAACCTTTTCAGCAGAGGGCCGGTCCACTGTCCCTCAGACCTTGAGGGGGGCTGGACTATATTTTGAAAAAAATAATAATGATGCAAGAGCACCATTACCTGTGGCTGCTTACCTGTGTCTTGCGAGCAGCTGTGGCGGTGGAGGGACGATGAGCGGTGTATGAAAGGTTCCGGAGAGGGGCTGCTTAAAATGGTGGCCGCTCAAGCGCTGCTGCTGCTGCTGGCACCAACAAAGCCCAGCCCCCTTTTTCCTCTAGGCAGGGTGAGGAGAAGCCAGGAGGAGGGAGGGAGGAGCCGCCGCCGTGTGAAGGACAGGGAGGGAGAGGGAAAGAACGTGCACACTGGCGATCCACGCGGCGATTCCCGGAACCTCCGCAGGCTGGATCCAGAAGGCAAGTGGGCCTGATCCAGCCTGCGGGCCTTAGTTTGCCTACCCATGCCCTTGTTCATCTTGGTTGCCCTCCTCTGCAAATGTTCCAGCTTGTCAATATCCATTTTGCTCCATCTGGGGCTCATATATTTTATTGCATATTCATGATGACTTGTGCTTGTGGTACTACTGAGGCGGTTGCACACGATACCAATTTCAGTACTGTTTCTGCCTACAAATATTTTGGAGTGGCCACACTGCTTCATGTTCGGTCGCACCCCACAACATCCCATTGAAATCCCATAACAAACAATCTGGTTTATTCACCACCCCACCCCCACTTTTGTTCTGCTCTAGCCCCTCCGGGCAGCAATAATTTGGTAGGCTTGGGGAAGCATCGCAGAATAAAACAAAACACAATAGTTTCTGTGACATCAGAATAGCTAAGCTAGGGCCACTGAGAGGGGCCATTGCCATCTGCCTTATAACATCAGAACAGATTAGTCGCTGCTGGAACACATTTATAGCCCATAGAATATGACACTTGCAAGCTATGTAATTCTTTTAGCCTCACCATCTTGAAACATTCCCTGGTTCTTCCACTGTGTTTTTCCCTTTTCAAATATTGTTATTTTCAGTTTCTGTATAGGGGATCAAATTAAATAACAAGGGATGAGACACACATTTCTCAGACTATTGCCAGGCATCCAGAATAAATAGAAAAATATTTTTCATTTTGTCATTGCTGCCCAGGGTGTTTTGTTCTGTTTCACAGCAAGCAACTTTTTCTTTTCATCAATACTCTGTGGAGACTGGTCCATTAATACAAATTGGGCCTTGTCCCACCAGGCACAGTCTGTCCTCACTTAGCCGCTCCCTCCACCTCTGGTCTGGCCTGTCTTTTTAATTACGGTACAACCAGTGCAAGGAAGATGGCTCAGCTTCCTCCTTCTCCATAGTCTCAGTGTTGCCCTTGCAGAACTTAGCAGGGAGGTGGAGGGGAACAAAACTAGAATTAGTTGGCTCCACCTTTCCTTGGTTCTGGCGTCCGCCTACTCTTGGCTGCCTTTTCCTTTGTTGTTGTTTAGTCGTTTAGTCGTGTCCGACTCTTCGTGACCCCATGGACCAGAGCACGCCAGGCACTCCTGTCTTCCACTGCCTCCCGCAGTTTGGTCAAACTCATGCTGGTAGCTTCGAGAACACTGTCCAACCATCTCGTCCTCTGTCGTCCCCTTCTCCTTGTGCCCTCCATCTTTCCCAACATCAGGGTCTATTCCAGGGAGTCTTCTCTTCTCATGAGGTGGCCAAAGTACTGGAGCCTCAGTTTCACGATCTGTCCTTTATCTGCCTTTTCCTTTACCAGTCCCAATGGCAAACAGTGGTTTTTTGTGGTTGTTGTTGTTGTTGTTATCATTAAAGTTTTCTTGGTTTACAAAGGTATGCGCAATGTCTCTTTTTTCAAGTTACATTTTCCATAGGTCAGTTTCATTCGTTGAGATATTACAGTTATATTAGGAAGAAAAGGGGGAGAAGAGGTGGAGGGGGGAAAGACGAGTGGGGGTGGGGTCGGGAGGCGATGTTTCTAATTTGCTTAATTGTATGTGTGGGGTTTTGTGTCAGCGTCGTTTGTGCGGGTTCTCTTTGCTATTCGCTTGTGTTCCTTTGGTGGTGAGAGAAATTGGGGTTGGCCTAGGGTGCAGTTGCTTGTTTGTGATTGGCTGTGGTGAAGTTTGTTTTCCTTTGTGAGTGGGGTGTGTGTGTGTGTGTGTGTGTGTGTGTTTGAATCAGGTTAGCCATATTGATTCGTATGCTGTTGGTGGATTCTTGTTGGGCTGTGTATGTGATAAAGGGGATTCATACCGGGGTGAAGGCATCTTCTTCTATTTGTCCCCGTGTCAGTTTCAGTTTATTGGTTAATTTTTCTAGGAGGGCTGCTTCCCATACTATTTGGTACCATTGGTCCATGCTTACTCCTGACAGGTCTCTCCAGTGTCTGGCTATGATGTTTCTAACAGGGAACAGTGTTTTAAACTCCTCAGGAAAATTCACCAGCATTTTATTACGAATTTCACCTAATCTATACTTTTTGTCTGCAATTTAGCCTAATGGACACATCATTACAAAGCAAAGAAAGTATGCATTTTAGTTGCATCTCTTTTATGCTTTCATTGTTGTTGTTTTGTGGTTTGTTGATTATTTATTATGCTGTGGCTGTATTTTAGTTTATGTAACCTGCCTAGGGACCTTAGCATGAAGGGTAGGTAGGAAAATACCAGAAATGAACAAACAAAGGAACAGATCTCATGTACCAAATGGATTTAAATCTGACGGGAGAGGGCAAAGTAACCAGCAATTTAAAATGATGTACCAATTAAGGAAAAATCCATATAAAACTATGCTGTGTTATTATTGTATGCCTGTAAATTATCATGTTCCTTTCTGGTAAATGTTGAAGATATTCAGCTAATTATGCTGGATTTTTGCACATCTATTGGTGGTGCAGCATAATAAAAGAATATTAGAAAAATATTAAAGAAATGGCTGAGAATGTTTTAGCACATGCACCACAGTTTAACTTTAAATGATCTGAGAAGTTGTGTAAGAGGAAAAGCACAGAACATTGACGAGTAATTTATTAGCTTGTGCAGAATGGTATTTTCAAAGTACTGGAAAGGTTGAAAAGATGGTACTGAAGGACTCGTGCAGGGAAATATGGAATATAATAATGATGTGAAATTGACCACTGCAATGATTAAGCATCAAGGGAGCTAATACCAAGGCTATAATGCAGGGCTGGGGAACTTTTTCCAGCCAGAGGGCCATATTCCCTTCTGGGCAACCTTCTGAGGGCCACAAGCTAGTGGTGGGCAGGGTCAGAGACAAAAGTGGATGCAGCAGCAAAGGTTACCTTTGTTCATTTGGGTGGAATCCACTCACATATAAAAAAGAAACGCTGTGAAAAATATATTGAATTTACCATAGCTCACCATCACCACCTAGTGTCACATTTGTATATTGCACTTTACAACACACTTAAAACCTTTTATTTGCAGCTGTACAGCTGAGTCCATGGTTCGTTTCTGCAAACATCCCCCCCGCAGCCCTCCATCTGAGGAAACAAGATGCATGATTGGAGTTCGAGGTGGACACATTCCCTTCAAGCTATTTTGTTTGGCTCTCAAGACTCTCCCCTAGGCCATACACACCCCTTTTCTCCCTGCTGTGCACCCTCCTTGCATTTGAGCAAAGCACAATTCAACAGTTTGAATGTAATAGCAAACCATTGTTTCCTAAAACCCAGAAAGTTACTTATCAAGAGAAGAGCAGGAGGGGAATGAGAAATAAGCACAGGGGTTGTTCAAGTAAAACCAAACCTTTGTGTAGTGATCTGTAGGTGGAATTCAGTGTTAGTGCTAAGGAAATCATTCTGTCAGCTCAAGGATTTCTGTCTGCCTGACAGAATGATTTCCCCCTTCTCAATTTGAGGCTCTCCCAAGTCTGCTGAGTGTATTTGGGGGAGATGTGAGGGATGCGAAGGGGGGAAAGGAAGCCCCATTGTGCTTGTGGGGGTCCTTGCGCTGGCTTCCATGAGTGGAATGGGGTAGCTGAATCTGTCCCAGGCTTTTTGTTGTTGTTTTCTGCAGCAACTGGCTTGCGGACTTTTAGCAGTTGGCCACTGTGAGAATGGGATGCTGGTCTATTTGGGCATTTGACTTGATTCAACAGGGATCTTCCTATGTTCTTAAAATGCATACTGAGCCTGGCTCTAGACTGGCACTTACTGCCTCTTATGCTACAACATTATAAATGGAAGGATTCATATTGCAAATAAATCTCAATAATGCGACCATTCCCAGTTAGAAAATAACACAGTGTTTGTGTTTGGATTGGTTCACTTTCATTTACCTCCTACTGTTTCCTGGCATGAAGACATATTAATATTTTGACTGGGAAAGGAGGTAGAATTTCCTATGAAGATATTTTCCCATGGATATTCTTTTTTAAGAGAGAAAGAAAGAAAGAAAGAAAGAAAGAAAGAAAGAAAGAAAGAAAGAGTGGTTTAAGGCTGGAGGCAGACAAAAGCCTTCACCAAAATGTGATGGTAGCTTGAAAGAGGGACTCACTTCCATGTTAAGTGTATATAAGTGTGCAGCCTTGATCCAACACAGACGGGATTCAGTTACATTAGTAGTAATTAGTAATACAGACATTTCAATGCGCTATAAACATGCAACACCAAATGGCACCAGAGAGCAGGGAATTTTAAAACACGGGTTTCCCTAGAAATTTCTTTCTTTTGTTATAACAATCTAATTTCTGATTTATTTATAGCGTTCCCCACCCCCTGTGTCTAGATCCACCCCAGGTCAGTGTCAAGAGTTAGCAGAATCTGGCAGTAGAGTGGTTAGAGTGTCAGATTAGGACCTGGGAGACCAGGGTTCAAATCCCCACTTGGGGCAATGACTGCCTCCCAGCCTAACCTAATAGGGTTTTTGTGGAGATTAAATGAGGAAGGGTTAACCATGTACATTACCTTGAGCTCCTTGGAGGGGAAAAAAGGGGAAATATAAATGTGATAGAAGATAGATAGATGATAGATAGATAGATGATAGATGATAGATAGATAGATAGATAGATAGATAGATAGATGATAGATAAAATAGTGTTTGTGGCCTCCCTCTTTAAGAGACATGCCTGGTATATCATAGAAACTCGGTTCCCTTCTCTGGGTGTGGCTGGAACTAGTTGGAACCTTAGTCTTGCCTGCACAAGCAAGTCCTAGCTGTTGTGCTGAGTGTTAATCTGCGGTTCACCAATAAATGCTGCTATGGAAGCATCTTGCACCTGCTCTTCGCCACCGAAACCTGCTTCTTTGTTCACCCATCTCTTCCTCTTACCCAGACAACATGGAGGAGGGGAGCTGTCACGGCCTGCTTGCTTCTTGGCTGTCTCTGCCTGACAAGCCATTAAAAAAAAAAGAAGGTAAGGGACCCCTGACCGTTGTCCAGGCGCGAACGACTCTGGGGTTGTGGCCGAGGGAGCCAATGTTTGTCCGTAGACAGTTTTTCTGGGTCATGTGGCCAGCATGACTAAGCCACTTCTGGTGAAATCAGAGCAGTGCATGGAAACGCCATTTACCTTCCCGCCGGAGCAGTACCTATTTATCTACTTGCAGTTGCTTTTGAACTGCTAGGTTGGCAGGAGCTGGGTCCGAACAACGGGAACTCACCCCGTCAGAGCATGAAACCCTTAATCTCAGGGTCGTGGGCTCAAGCCCCAAGTTAGGCAAAACGATTTCTGCATTGCAGGTGGGGTTGGCTTAGAATTCCCTTGTGGCCCCTTATGATTCTATAACTTGAATTGCTGCATCGGCCTACAGGTGGAGGCGAGCAAAAGGTTGACTCAACGGGGGGTGGTTTCAATTAAGGAGAAAAAAGGCTCCTTTCACCTAAGGGCCTCCACTCTGAAAACTAATTTATTTATGTAAATCAGCACCCAAGGCACTCTGCTGACAATCCACAAAGGATAATGCAGCAGAAACACTAATGCCAAACATCAGTGGATGTCCTCTACACCAATAGATCACATTGTCTTCCAGAGAATCTTGAGACTTTCATTGTGTGTGTGTGTGTGTGTGTGTGCGCACACACACACACACACACATACATTTGCAATAACCATTATGAAATGCAGAGTATCAAGAGTATCAAACTCTCTTAAAATCTAAATTAACTCTCTACTGGTGAATTGTTAATTATCTACTAAGAGTTTCAATATTATTATTTTGTGTCTAATGTGTAATTACATTAATCACTCACCATTTACCATACATAACAATCCCACTTCTTTCTCTCCATCTCTGCCTCTGCTCAAGTGCTCCTTAACAGGCGTGAGGAACCTGTGGCTGTCCAGGGGTTGTCTACAACTTCCATAATTTCACCCCACTCATCATGCTTGCTAGGGCTATTGGGAGTTGTAATCTGACTGCGTCTGGAGGGCCACAGGTTCCCTAGCCCTGCTTTGAAATATATTCTTCCAGCTGTGACAGCAGTGAGGAGAAGGAGGGCAGGAAGAGGAGGGTCTATCCCACTTGGGTTTAACCGCTTTAAAGAGGTTTTGGTTTAATTTAATAAAAATCAAACAGTAAAAACAAACAAACAGGGTTTGATTTAATAAAGCACTTTCTTTTTAAGGGAAACTATATTTTAGTCATCGTATTTATCTTATTTATTTATTTGCAAGCATTTACCGTATATACTACCAACATTAATAAATATCTATATCTGTATTTCATGGTGGTGAACAGGACCTGATCAACAATAAAACTACATTCATAAAGCAACTGCAAAACACATCACAAATCAGTAGATCAAATTAATACATCAAACATAGCTGGATTGTTCCTCAGGGAACGACTGGGTGAGCAGATGAGTTTTAAGCAGGTGCCTAAATGCCAGTACTGTTATTTCCCTTCTTGATGTTCATTGGGAGCACATTGCAAAAGGCAGGTGCTGCAACACCTAGTCTTAGTGGATATAAACTGAATCACAGGAGCATTACTAAAAGTGCCTGTGATTCATTGAGTAACATGTTATTATCTTGTCTATGGCAGGACACAAGTTGCAGTTCATTTTCCCAGCTTCTGACCAGACCACAGAGACAGAGGCCATTACTTGAGAGTAAGGAAGATAACTTTATTAAAGCAGAGAACATACGCAGACTCAGCAACAGGTAATGTGTCACAGCAGCTGCTAAGCTAAGGCTAGATGACAAGAAAGGAAAGGCTATTTGGCTGGAAACAGTAGTCCAAGTTGAAGGAGTCCAGGATCAGGGCAAGGATTTCAGAAATGGAATAGAGCTGTCCCGATGGGTTGGCACACTCACCTGCCAGGCTTTTAAATATGGAGGCAAGGTGTGCCCACTCATGAGACTCATGGGTGATCAGGCTTTGCCCTCCCTTTCTGACTCCTCCACCATAGTCAGTGGGCTGACACCCTGCACAGAGCCCCTTGCTGCTGTGTCCCTCTTCCAGGGAAGGAGGGAGGGAGATGGGAGTCCTGCTTCCCCAGCCGGTGCAGCCATATTCTGGGAGGGAAAACTACCTGCCTCCCCCACCTCCTGTTCCCCAGTCTCCCTCCCTCCCCATGTTGCCTCCCCTCTTGTTGTCATCCCCTTCCCCCCAATCTATCTCAATCTATCACTGTACTCTGGAACCCAGAAATGCCTCGCAACTTGGGACATTTATATATTCCAGTGGCTTTTGTTGAAAGTACAAAGTGTTCAGATGAAACTGTTTACGTGTGTGTGTGTGTTTTAAATATCAAGTGCCTCCTTCACAGTATGTCTGAGAAAGTGCGGCTTGGCTTTCCTGCCTTCCGCATAATTGATGTGACAAAGCTCTGGTATGGAAACAAGGTTGTGGCTTTTCATATGTTGTGTCTTTTTCGGCTACTTTCGATTGGGCGTACATGGTTTTTAACTTGTGAGCATTTAAGCCAAATGCTACCCACCAGTCATGCATGGTTGATAAAACTCTATTTTTGCTGTCTCCGTGAGACTGAAAAAGCTGTGAAGACTGTGGCAGAACACCACTCATATCTTCCAACATATCACTGATGAAAACAGGTGGTTGTTTGCATCACCCCTATTCACATAACACGGCTCACTGTAGGACTCATTTTACTGAAAAATCAAGGAGACATGGTAGTCCTGCCTGTTGCTCTCTTGGACTTTTCAGCCACCCTTATCCAGCAGGAGTAAGTAGCACTCCATGTTTGTCCTATGGCCAGTAGGAAGCCAAAATGGATTAAAGGCGTGAGGAGCTATGCCTAGGAGTAGATGCTGGCACCTCAACTCCGTGATCTTTGATAGATGCCTTCAAAGGTCAACACTTTAGAGCAGGTGGCATGCATATATATGGTACGACAAGGTCAAGATCCACCAAGGTTTCAAAAATCATATTGTTAGAAAAGCCCTATATAATGTATGGATTAGATATAAAGACTTGTTGGAAAACAAAACACCCAGGTGGTTGTCACCGATGGAAGCTAAGGAAGTGAAAAAATTAAACATGGAATCTAAATGGCCGAAATATTGGGAAATTATAGAGTATGAGGAGGGAAAAGTTAAATTGCAAAGTTATGAGAAATTGAAGTCCAAAGTAAGAGATTGGCTCCATTATTACCAGATAAATGAAGTTTTTAAACAGGACAGGAAAATTGGCTTTCAGGTGGAAAGGTCGAAATTAGAAACAGAGCTTTTGGAACCCAGTACTAAGAATCTGTCAAGAATGTATAACTTGCTGTTGAAATGGAACACACAGGATGAGATGGTTAAATCAGCTATGATTAAATGGGCACAGGACATTGGACATGACATTATGTTTGCAGACTGGGAACAGTTATGGACCACCGGTATAAAGTTTACGGCATGTAATGCCTTAAGAGAGAATATTATGAAAATGATTTATAGGTGGTACATGACCCCAGTCAAGCTTGCAAAAATTTACCATTTGCCCAATAACAAATGCTGGAAATGTAATGAAACTGAAGGTACTTTTTATCACCTTTGGTGGACATGCCCAAAGATTAAGGCTTTCTGGGAAAGGATCTATAATGAAATGAAAAAGGTGCTTAAATGCACTTTCGCGAAGAAACCAGAGGCCTTTCTCTTGGGCATGGTAGGCCAATTGGTGTCAAAGAAAGATAGGATGTTTTTTATGTATGCGACAACAGCAGCAAGAGTACTTTTAGCAAAGTACTGGAAGACACAAGAACTACCCACACTGGAAGAATGGCAGACGAAGGTGATTGACTACATGGGACTGGCTGAGATGACTGGCAGAATCCGAGACCAAGGGAAAGAGACGGTGGAAGAAGACTGGAAGAAATTTAAAGTTTACCTTAAGAACTGTTGTAAAATTAATGAGTGCTAAAATGTTTTGAGTAATGCAAAATAGAATTGCAGCGATAAACAATTGGACATGGGAAAAAGGATTTAAAGGAAGTGCCATAAGTAAATAAAATTAGAGGTTGCTGGAAAAATTTAAAACAAGGATGCAGAAAAAGGAGGTATGGGGAAGTCGTTGAAAGAAGGTTTAAGGAAAAGAAGGTTAAGAAATTATACATGTTTATATGTGTGTTTGTTTTTGTATTGTCTTGTATTGTTATTTAATATGTGGTGGAAAATTAATAAAAATTTATTTTAAAAAAAACCAAAAAAAACACTTTAGAGCAGGGACGAGGAGCCATTTTCCTATGAAGGAAGAGTCGATGAGGCGGCTGCAACAACTAGTGGGTGGAGCCAGAGCCCAAAGTGGGTGGAATTGCAGCATTACAGGATTGTATAGCTGTGCCACCCCATCTTCAGGCTGCATGCCTTCTGTGGGTCACAGATTCTTTGCCCTTGCTTTAGAGAGAGTAATGATGATTGTTTTATGTCTGTCTTACCACTCTTCTTTTTGGTGAGATCCTGGGCTCAGAAGGCACTTAAAACCATACCCCTGCTCATAAAATGGCCCCAGTAACCCAATCTCTTGAGATTTTCCCATACAGAGTACCGGTACATTAGATAGGGCACTCTGTGGTTCATACAGCGACTGGGATGAACATCTCATACCAGTGATGCTTGAAGCAATGTAATGGGCTGATTAGTGGCTGTTTAGCAACCAGTAGGGAATAATTAGCAGAGCCACAGTCATCACCTCCTTCCTAATGCATGGACCCACCATCCTCCTCACTTTTGGCAGATGGGCAGTAACAACTGAACGATCTTCTCCTTCCAAAGAAAAGATGAGGCTAGGATGAGTCACCATGTGTAATGTGTGTCCTCCTGGTGCCACCAAGAAGTTTGCTGTATGTCTCAGGGACTGCACACAAAAGCAAGAAGAGATTGTGAAGGCACTGGAAGAGAGCACAGATTTTGCACACATGTTTATGTGTGATTTATAAATCATGACTATAATTAAAGAGAATACAACAAGTCTTACCATAACGGAAAGACTTTGAAGAGGTCACCTGGGTAGGCTTGCTCAGGCTGCTGTCCAGGTGCTGATAACTGTGGGTGGGCAATTTGAAGGCCCTTCCTGCTCTCCCTTCATAGAGTACTTTATCTTTAAACTAGGCTTGGACCAGACAGCCTTCCAATTAGAGGATTGTCATCTATTAAATGGGGCATATGATTACCCTAGAGAGGAGCTAGAGAAAAGGTGGCTCCCACCCCACACACTTAAAGCACTGGTGGTGTGTTCGTAAGTCAACCCCATTGCACACACCTGCCTAGGAGCTGGGACATAGTTAGCAGTCTCCAGGGTTTCAGGCAGGGGATATTCTCACAGCCCTACCTGGAGATGCTGGGAATTGAACTTGGGACCTTCTACATGCCAAACAGATGTTCTGCCACTGAGCTACCACCCTTCCCCAGACTAGTTACTCTGGAGCAGCTTGTGCCACCTCCCTTGTGTTTTGCCCCAGAAAGATGATAAATGGAAAATGTTTAATCTGAGGCTGTGTAATTAAAGCAATTACTGTGTTCTTTGCACGTGTGCATTAATTGCTCATCTCCCGGAGGCTAATGGAGTGTGTAGCAGGGCCATGATGAACTGGAGATGGCTGGTTAATGGCTGGGGACTAGGCAATTTCCTAAGCTGGGCTTTGGCCAATCACTTCTAACACTTCCTTTCGAACAAGAGCTGCTATATCAGTCGCAATTTCAGAGGAACTCCTGTGGCTGAAATCCATTAAACTGCCATTCATGGTTTTTTGCAAAGCCTTAGTCCTGAGCAAGCAAGGATGGGAAGGTTTTGGGTCGGAGAGTTAAGCTTGCTGGTTTTAAATAGGGTGTGTTTTCTAGGAATGCCAGGTCTTGGGGTCATGACATAGTGACCTAAATGGCGCAGTGATCCTTTCCAAAGCATCTCTGTGGGAGCATAATCTTCTTACTAAGGTTGCTTAGGCATATCTGCATATTCTCATGGCATTTCTTCATAACTTGCATCAGGGTCGCCCTCCAGATTCCGTGGACTAGAGTTCCTATCACTCCTGGCCACTGGCCATGCTGGCTGGGGCTGATGGGCATTGTAGTCCAAAACATGTGGAAGGCACCATGCTGACTACCTGAGACTTACATCCTTAAGGACTTACTTTCTCTTGCAGCTTTTAGGAATGACTGTGATGTGTTATGATTGCACGACAGAGACTAACTTTCAGTGCAGAAACAGGGTGTGTCAGGAGTGCTCTGATGGTGTTTCCTGCTTGGCAGGGGGTTGGGCTCGATGGCCCTTGTGGTCTCTTCCAACTCTATGATTCTATGATTCTATGATTCTAGGGCAGCATCTCTCAAACAGCTCAAGATGCTCCTGTACTTCAACAGCTAGATCCTAGGTTTACTCGACAGTAGGTACTGAGGACCAGACCAGACATGTGTCTGTGCTTATTACAGACATGTGCTTGTTCACCTCTAAAGCAGGTGAGGGTTTACTTTTTATATCAATAACAGCAAGTTTTCCCCAGAGTTCTATAGTAGCCAGGGAAGTGCATCTTAGCTTGTAGAATGAAAACATCATTTATTCATGCTGTTATTAAACTTATTTGTCTCTACTTTCTGGATTGCTTATGGCAGGGTTGGGGAACTGAATCTGACTGGCAGGCAAGATCCTGACATCCACTAGCCTCTGCAGGCCACTTTGACAGCTGGGCAGGGTTACTCACCTGTCATTAGTAATGGTGGGGGTGGCAGGGGTAATCTGTACCAAAAGTGCATATGTTAGAGTAAAGTGTGCATAAAAAAGCATATAACAGTGAAAATAACATTCAAAAAAGTGTTGTATTAGGGGAAATTGCATTGTAAAAATAGGTATATCAGGCAAAGGTACAAGCAGAAAACTGATTTCTATGAGGATCTGTAAAAAAGAAAAGACATTGCAAATTGCTGCAAAAGTGTGGAGAACTGAATTAAAGATGGGGAGGGGGGAACCAAGTAGAGGGAACCAAAATGGACAGATCCACCCCTGCCTATTTATCGCCAGATGTCACCACGATGTGAGAATGGCAGAGTGGTTCCCTTTGCCTGTGTGGTTTGAAATCAAACCGTATGTGCAAAGGAACAGGGCCTTACAGGTAGGGATATTGCCTGCCTTAACTTCTTGTGGGAGGGAGTTCCACAGAGTTGGGCCTAGAAGATGAAGACACGACTCCTCATTGACATCGAGACATGCTTCTGGCCCATAGTGAACTACTAATACTGCGCCTCCCTCTTTGCCCTGATGTTCTCAGAGATTGACTTGGGGTGTACAGGGTAAGGTATTCCTTAAGGTATCCTGGGCCCAAGTTTTTCAGGGCTTTGTACGCTAGTGCAAGAACCTGGAACTGATCCAGTAGCAGACGTGAGATGTAGGGCAGGTAACTTGTGGAAAGCAGCCTTGCAGGCAAAAGGTGAATCACTGCAGGTGAGATGTTCCACGCTGCCAGCTTATAGCCTGATCACAAACATGGGCCATTTTAACTCCTTACACTTTGTTCAACTTGAGATACATTTAATACAGGCTTTAACAGAACATGCTGTGTTCCTTGCTTTATTTTGTGACAATAGTATGAATGACTTGGGGGTGTGGGCACTGAATGTTGAAATCTATCCCTGTATAAAGTGCCCTTGTGAAAAGAAGGGGAAGATTCCCTCCTGGTTTGTTATGCTGCCATCTGCTATGACTCACAGAGGAGAATTGATGGTGGCAATTACAAACAGCACGCCAGCAGCATGGAGCGCAAGAGAAACAGGCATTTAGAGATGTTCCAATAAAGCCCAGAAACCCTTTCAATCCAGTCAGCAGGGCACTTATTTATTTAGATCAGGGTCCTAACTTGTGGTTATGGAGGTTTTGTGTGGCTAAGAGTTAGAGATATGAACAGGAAAGTCCTGGGTACAGATCTCATTTCTGCCCCACATAAGAATATACTTACAGCCCACATTACAGCTCCAAGCAGCTTACAAAAGATTCTTAGGAAAGGATTGCATTCAAGCCTAGTATCAGAACCAGTCAGGGTGTAATAGTTCTTTCAAACCTATGGCTCCTTTGAGCAGAATAACCAGATTATGGTTTTGGAAGAATAGGCTGCTGAATCACCCCGTCACGTCCACCATCCTGTTCTCACAGTGGCCAACCAGATGTCTCTTGGGAAGCCCACAAGAAGGGCTTGAGCACAACAGGAGTCTTCCTATTTTGATTCCCAGCAAGTGGTATTCAGAGGCAGTGCCTCTAATAATGATAACCCAAGACAAAGATGCTAGGCATGTAGGAACATGCAAAGCTCCATTTCCTGGAGATGTTGAGGATTGAATCTGGGATCTTCTGCATACAAAGCAGATGCTTTACCATTGTGTGACAGGTTTCCATGAACTCCCCTGGAACCCCTTCAGTACTGGGGCCAGCAACAGTGTCCTCCTTTTCCTCTGAAAACTCATCCAGATCTGGACTGGTTCTCCAGTGAGGTGGTGGGATAGGACAGTGTGGTATGGATGATCTTGGGGAGTGATGTCATGGAGGCATCTCTCTCTCACCACATGTGTTTTACTTCCTCCATGCCTGGCTGCTGCATGATTAGCTGGAGTTGGCCATGTTTTCCTATACAGTGGTGAAACAGCTGTCAGAATCTCTCCATTCTGCGTTGTTTGCTGTGCTCTCACTTCCCACTCATCTCTTCTGCTGGGAAGATCCTAGCTATGTTTTGTTGACTGTAGTAGGTTGGTGTAAGCTCAAGGCTGGATTTAGTGGAAGGCAACCCAGTGATGGATTGGGCTGTCAGATTTGAATTGGACTATGGGTGGAGGGGTCACCTTTCATGGATGATTGACCCAACTACTCATAGAACAACTGAAATAAACGGCACACACAGTCCATCTTATTTGCAAAGCTGGCAGCAGTGACCTGAAGGGGCAGCACAGTGCTAAAGCTTCACTGTTGTGATCAGTGCAAATTGCGAGACCCTCTGAAGTTGTCTCCTGACCTCATTACGGCATCTAGTGATTGATTAATTGGGGGTGGGGAAGGTCAGGATTTGGCCCACTGGTTCGATCCAGTTACTCACCTCTCTCTTTATGCTTTGAGGACTGTATTAAATGTGATGTCATGGGAACAGATCTGCCTAGTTTAACCCTGATTTGGGGAGCCTCAAACCCTGTGATAGCCACTTCATGTTCTGTTACATCCATTGACTTCCAGGCTTGCAGTTCTTAATCCTGCAGCCCCTTCATATGAAAACAGGCATTCCAAATATTGCCATGGTGCTCATTAATAAAAGACTTTCAAATCTTATACGCAGGAGGAAATAACAACTGTAAGAGTATGCGGAAGGTTTTGAAATGTTTACACACACAGTTGTCATTCTAATTCCACTTCCACCCGAAACATTATATTCCTCAATTACCCTGAAAGGCAAACAAACCTACACACTGTGTTCAATTGCCAGGTATTTTTTTTAATCAATGGATTATTAATCATCTGAAATTATTGTTCAGTTCATAATTGAGCTTTGAGTTTCTGGAAGCCAGTTTTTGCCATACATAAAGAACCGGGGGACGGACGGACTATATTTAGCAATTAGGGACAGGCCGTAGCTCAGTAGTAGAGCATTTGCTTTTCATATCTAAGGTTCCGAGGCTCCCTTGTGTCCTTGGCAAAGAGCTGTATTACCACCCCCACCCCTTCCTTGGCGCCCTTGTCAGAGGAGCCTGTGGACCTCACCTGGCTGCACAGACCAGCAAAGAGGAGCAGCCCAAGAAGCATACAGGTGCACAGGTGGGCTCCTAGCCATTTTGAGCCAGAATGGAGGGGCACAATAATGTGCCAGTGGTCATGGAATCTAGCAGCTTCCTATAAACCTATGGTCTGCTTCAGCTAACATTTGGAGGGCTACACTAGAGAGGCAAATGTGTGGTTGTCTTTTCATACACACCCACACGCTCATCCACTCACTATGTAAAGACCAACCATGAGAACCAGTGATTCGGTTTGGGGCTACAATGGGGGGGAGGGAGGGAGTGCAATCCTTCTTCCCCCCCCCATCCATTTTCTAGACCAAAATTGCTTCTATTTGCCCTGGTGGAAAGCTGCCACGGGCACAAATAGTTGCTGGAAGTGGGACCTGCAACTAAGTGTTGTAGTTGTCATGTTCCAGCCTGAAGCCGGATTGCACAGAATAGGGCCTTGGTGAGGTGGGTCAGGAGTTGTAGGACCACAGACAGCTCTGAGTGACCAACTTGCTCCAACAGAATTGAGCAGGACTTTGAAGCCCCTGCCTCTGGACTACTTCTTCCGGGTTCCACCCCCTTGTGGAGAACTTCAGGTTCTTAAAGGACCAACCCCCTGGCCTGAAGATGGACACTTCTCACCTGTTTCATAGCTTCCAACTTGGTGTGTGCCTTGCAGTGCTGGGTTGGTGAGGTAGTGTGGGAGGCACTGGGTTCCTCAATGGATGGTGCTCTACATGCCCTGATGGCACAGCAGGTTCTTCTGGGGAGCTTCCTGTCCATCAGGCTTGGCTGCGGTGGTCTCTTGCTTTCTAGCAGTTGGTTTAGAGCCTCAATTGTAGCTCCACTCCTTAGTTGGTGCCATTGCTGCCTCCAACACTGTACCCGGATTGCTGCTGGATTCAGAGGGGACATGACAGCAGTGCTGAATAATCCTATTCAGGGTTCCTGCCAGGCATGCCTCCTTCCAGGGTTTTTCATGCTATTCCTTCCCACCACTTGGTTTTCTCTTCCGCACTGCCTATTCCCACAGTTACTGGGGGTGCCCTTTTGGCAACATAAGATAGGCACTTGCAGAATGAGTTAACTATTACTATTACTATTATTATGTATTATTGTTTTTTCCATATAAATAAATAGATCATCACATTCGGCTCAGAGCCTTTTTTGTTCCATGTGTCATTTCTTAGTGGCAAAACCCAAACTGCCACCCACTTCCCTTTTGATTGTGAAAATAAACTTGTTTACATTATTCATAAATTTCTTGGGTTCTGGTGTGATGTTTTTGTTTTTAATTTTGGTGTGTGTTGAGATTTTGAATTATTAAACGTGCTTGAGGGATTTTACCTTGGATAAAAATATCAGGCTGGGCAGAGAACCCTTTGGCTCTTTACAGTAACACATGACGCCTGTCTGCCCGATAAAGGACTGCTGTCTGCCCATATTGTGTAATTATTTCTCCCAATTAGAGAAACTGGTTGGTTGGCTGGTTCCATTCCAAGCATTTCCTGTTCACATAAATGTCCTTTCCCCCAACTCTAACATATGTTGATTAATTACTTACTAGAAAGTATTTAATATAGCTGGAGTTTCAAGGGAATTGGACTATATCTGGGTGAGATTTACTGCTTCCTGCTTTCTTCGTTGTATGCTATCATCACCGATCCTCCGAATAAATAACGCTATGTTGACACCCGAATGCATGATCCTTCCACCTTTAAGAAAATGGAGAATGTGGGTCATGCAAAAAGAAATTTGGCTACATCCTTATACCCTCCAGCATCCCGGGACACAAGGCCAGCCTACCAAATTTCAGGCTAAGATCTACCCATAAATGAGGGGGCCTTGGAGCAAACCAGTAAAAAGCCAGAGCAGCTAGGTAGAGATGGGTGAATGTGGCCATTTTGGTTTCTCATTTTTCCAATCTTAAGTTCAGTTTTCCACATTTCTATATCAGTTTGCATTTTGTTTCATTTTTTATATTCCTTGTGAACATTTATTGGCATTTTTGTGTGAATTTCTTCTACTGTACACATTTTATATGCAATTTCCCTAACATATACATTTTTGCAAAGCAATTTCCCATAGTATCATTTGTTATTTCACTAATATATGCATTCGGACACACACTTTCCCTTTGTATGTTGATTTGTGTACCCACTACTTGGCTGAAGAACTGCATTGCAAAATTAGGAGAAGTGTGACTTTTGAAGGATGGCTCTGTTTTGGTTCAGATATTGCTTTGTAAAATGCAAATTTAGTAAGTTTGCCTTTAAATGAAAACTGAACCAAAGTTCTCCCCAGTCCCTTGCAGAGAGTGAGAAGAGTTGATGGTGTGTTTGGGTGGTGCTTTTACTCAAGGGAAGCTGAGTAATGTACCCTGCCATGCAGTTGGTAGAACTGATGGCCTAGTAGTGTCTGTGCCTCGCCTGAATTGGGGAGTGTGCGTGTCTCTTTGAAAGTGCAAATAACCTTCCTGCCCTAGAGAGAAGTTAGCATCCTGGTTTGTTTCAGGCTGTTTAGTCACTGTATTCCCTTCTGAGCAACCTTGCAGGGGGCATCTGCCAGTGGTGGGCAGGGCTTGAGGCAAAAGTGTCATTGAGCAACTAATGTAAAATTGACCTTTGTACAATAGGCTGCTTTCTGCACACCCTTGTGCTCTGATCTGCCCAGGCAAGAAAGAAGCAGGATCAGAGTTGAAGGGCATGTACCAGCCAGGCAAAAACACTCAAGGATATGAAGCAGGGAGGCTCTTGAGGGGGTGTTGTCTGGGGGGAGGGTGTGGCCTAGGGAGAGTTATGAGGGCTATAGAGAGAGGTCTGGGGAGGGCTTTATAAAGTCTGAGGAAGCATAAGTGTAGGGAGATTTGGAAAGGAAATGGGGGCTGTGCAGTGGAGAATGTGCAAGCACAGAGTTTGTTTATTCCCTGACATTTCCACTCTACTTTTAGGACTTTCCCCCCCACTTGTCATTCTACAGTCCCAGATCCCTACCTGCTTCAGAGTGCTTGTTCAACATGTTGGAGCAACACCAATAAAAGTTCCCTCTTTCATAACTTGAGTCTTTCCCTCACATTGTTACTCATACTGACTAACAGATGCACTTTAAGTTCTGCTAAAAGCAAAATTTATCTTTTTTTAGTATCATCAGGATGAGCAAAGATTTGCACAATGAGAACTCCCCACCCCCACTCTGTTAAAAAAATGACAGCAGCTTTACAGTCGTTTTGCATTGTTTCCCCCCCCCCCCAGACTGTGGAGCAGGAGGAAAGTTATGCAATAGAATATGAATCTGATGCCACCTGGTGGCAGTTTGATTGATGGCTTTGTTGTCCTGTTTTTCTGGTTATATAAGGGCTTTGGTTAAATTCATGATGCTTTATCCTTGCAATGCTGTTGTGGTAGCAATATTCAACCCCATTTTCAATACTATTTGTGCCTGTCAAATTTTAAAGGTGGACATGCTGCTTCATTTCCAATCAGGCTGAAATCTTGTCACTTTTCATATCACAAATCTTCTGGGTTGTTGTTTTTGGCCCCACTTTCATTGTGCTATAGCCCCTCTGGACAGCCTTGGGAGGCACCACAAGATAACTAATAAAGCACAATACATCCCCTGTAATGAACTATTCGTGTGTCAAGAACATGTTGCAAAATATATCCGGGAAAAGCACAATTCTGGAGGATCCCTTAAGGCAATTTATTTGGGCAAGAACTCCCTGGAAATAGGGATTGGTTGTTAAACTACTCTGGAAATTAGCTCTGGGAAGGGAATAGGAGTCTCCTAGCAACTCTTAGCCATAGCTGTCAACTTACAGATTTGAAAATAAGGGACCAGCAGCCTTGAAAATAAGGGACCAGCACCCAAAATAAGGGACCTGCAGCCTCACCTGTTCCAGGCACTCCAGTCTTCCTGTCCTCCTGCAGTCTGGTCAAACTCATGCTGGTAGCTTCGAGAACACTGTCCAACCAACTTTGTAACCAGAGGTTCAGCTGAATAGAATCTGAATCACATGCACCACAAGGCCTATGCAGCCTCAACTTAAGATGGCTCCCCGGCCTGGCTTTGCACTGCAAAGTTTGCAGCAGCACGTGCAACAAAATTGCATCCAGCATTCAAAAACCTCTTCAGCTTGCATTAACTAGCCACACACAAGGCATGCAAGCTCCACCCCCCAGTCGTTCTTAGATTTCTTATTGGGGGAGCAACACAGCCAAGCAACACAGTTGGAGCCTCCCTCCTCCCTGGCCGGCAGTGAGGGAGGGAGAGGAGCTGCTTCCTTTGAAATTTAAGGGACATCATTTAAGGGACATTTAAGGGACATCTATCAATAAGGGACAGCAGCAGGACATGGCGCTGGAATAAGGGACTGTTCCTTCAAATAAGGGACACTTGGCAGCTATGCTCTTAGCACTCTCAACAAACTACAGTTCCCAGGATTCTTTGAGGGAAGCCATCATTACTGCTTTAGATATATAGTGAAAATTGGGCCTAAGTAAATCGGGAATCATTTTGATTTATAACATATTCATTCAAATTACTTGTAGTTAATATATTTTTATCCTACCCATCTCCCAAAGATTAAGAAGTGGCGTGATTCCCCTACATTGTGTTATTTTCACATGCGACAAACCCCGTGTGGCTATTTCACATGAGAAGAACACCTAGTGGTTGAGTGGATATTTGAACCAAAATTGCCAACAAGTCCCACAGTCATCTCACCAGTTGAAGTCCTCTAAATTTTATCATCACAGCAGCCTTCTCACTGAGGAAACTAGGTCTCCTCACTTATCAGCTTAATGGTTGGAATATTTTAGAAGGGGCATTGGTGAGGAAGGGGTGTGTGTGTATTTAGGTGACCAGACTAATGAACATGGCTAAGTTAGGTCCATTGATTTACTCTGAGTAAAACCTAGTTGAATGCATTTGAAATAATATATAAATGGCCAAAACAAATATGGCATCCATGACTGGATCTTTGCACTTAAAAAAAATATTAGTATTAAAATGCAGGTTCCTGAATTGCCCCTGTAGGACTAGTAGCAGCTTCATATAGGGCGAGGGGACAATTTTAACCAGGGAAAGAGTTAAAACACTGATTTTCTTCATCATCTCTCTTTTTGCCTTGAAATGAATTGCTACAAAAGATTTAGGCCTTTTTATCTGTGAGGCACTAGAACATCGTTCAAACTCTGTAAATACAATTTCCATCTAGGCCATCTGAAGGAGGTTGTACTCCTGTCAAAGTTAAATTGTCCACCCCCACATCGGGCCATAGCTTTCGTACTGTCAGACCACTGAATCATGGCAGTGCAACAGTGGCAGATAACAGGACCTTGGCATTCTCTAAAATGAAGGGTGTTATTGGAAGTGGGAGCCTGTAATTTGGAAAGGGGACTGACTGGAGAGCTTCTCTCTCTTTCACAGCACAGGCCATAGGGACAGGGAAGAGCCAAGATTGACAGCAAAATTCATGTTGCCATTTCATCCCCCTCACTTAGGACTAATTTCACCACACACATATATATGTCACTTGGTTACTCAGCACTTGGTGACTCACAGATGAATGTGTGCGCTAACATAAACCTATTTTTCACTGAGGTGGCAAACCTGTGTCAGTATTGTACCACCTGATGCAGACAGATCATAGGACTGAACATTCACTCTTTGGGGTAGGGCTGTAGTGCAGTGACAGTACATCTGCTTTGTATGCAAAAGGTTTCAGGTTCAATCCTTAGCATCTTCTGGTAGGGCTGGGAGAGAACCAGTGCTTTTTTTTCAGGGGGTACTCAAGGGTACACAATTGGCACCTTTTGTTGCTGTTGTTAAAAAGTGTGGCATTTCGTGTAACAATTTCATGGTGAGGAAAAAAGCACTGGAGAGAAGCCTGTCTGAAACCTGGAGAGTTGCTGCCAGACAGTGTAGACATTACTGAGCTAGATGAACCAAGGGTCTGCAGACCATCTCTGACCCTCCAAGTGTCCCTATTTTCCAGGGATGTCCCTGATTTAGAGAAGCAGTCCTGGTTTCTGATTTGATCTCAGAATGTACCCTTTTTCCTTAGGTTGTCCCTATTTTCATTGGCGAAATGTTGCAGGGTATGGTGTTATTCCACACCCGAGCCATCTGAAGGCAGCTCTGTATAGGAAAGTTTTTTCAGTGTTTAATTTTTATTATGTTGGAAGCTGCCCAGAGCGGCTAGGGCAACCCAGTAAGATGTGTCAAGTATAAATAGTAAAATTATCATTATGGAATGGGACATCCCCATTTTCATTGCAGAAATTTTGGGTCGTGTGCTGTCTGCCAGTTTCCTGTGTTCCGGAGGGCAGGGGGTTCCCCCCACAAACTTAGGCCATAATTACACCATACATTTAAAGCACTATGATACCACTTTAAAGTCATGACTTCCCCCAAAGACTCCTGGGAGCTGTAGTTTGTAAAGGATGCTGAGAATTGTTAGGAGATCCGAAAGCTACGATTTTCAGTGTTCCCTTGAGGCATCTGATCAAGGCCTGTATTTTAAAATGAGCTTAAAGATTTGCAAATGTTTCATGCCAGGCGGAAAACCAGTTGGCTAAGGACTTTGGCAGTTGTTTATCCTCCTGGACAAGGGCCCCCCTGATTTACAGCAGTAGCAGGAGACAGGTTTCTCAAGGTTGTAAAAGGGAAATACAGGCTGGGAGCAAAGGTTACACTGACCCTACATATTACAGAATACAATCAAGCTGCAAAAACACTAATTAAGAGTTGGTAAATAGTAAGATCTCTGTTTAGATAGAACTTAATACCATGAGCCATCTGTTTTAGCCATTTGTTTTGGAATGCAGGGGCAGCAGGGGCAACAGGGGCAAAAGGTGATCTGGTAATTAAGGTGCCTTGTCGAGGCAAATGTAAGATATATGGCTACTTGTCTGCCATTTATGGATAGAAAGAAATATAGCTCTTTGTCTCCCATAAAAGGTAATAGGAAATGGGTGTATCTTTTATGATTGGTTCTAGCAAACAGCCAATAGGAATTTCAACCAGGCTGATTGGACAGAGGCAGCCAAACGAGGAGCAAGGGGGCTGGGTTGAGGAAATATAAGTGCTGGCCATCAGGGCTGGAAGGCAGGCAGAGCTTTGGTAACCATATACCACTGTGCCTATCATTTATTTGTCTGACAAATAAATTATTATTTTAATTTCTCTATTGCTGCGTTGAATATTTCATTACAGCTAAGCGTTAACCACAAGCAGGGTGCTACACCCTGGGAAGAGGGATTGATCATTAAATCGCTCCCCGCAGCAGCCTCCTTTTAAGGACAGGCAAGAGAGTTGGGATTTGCTGCTGATATCATCTATCTAGTGTGGCCTACATGACATGAGGAACATTCTGTTCAAGGAAGTGAGCGGAACATAAACTGTAGCAGAAAATTTACAGTAAAGGGATGTTAATGCCATTTTAATTGTTGCCAAGTTTCACTGTGTAAACTGTTTGGAGATTTATTTTTATTTTTTATTTGCTGAAGATATAAATATTATAAACAACCAGAAACCATTCAGAAATGTGACCCACATAAACACTCACACAGAGGCCTCATTTACACCATACATCTAAAGAGCTTTAAACCATAATGGCTTCCCCCAAAGAATCCTGGGAGCTGTAGTTTGCTAACGGGGGCAGGGCTTTGTTAAAGGTAAAGGGACCCCTGACCATTAGGTCCAGTCGTGGCCGACTCTGGGGTTGCGACGCTCATCTCGCTTTATTGGCCAAGGGGGC
Source organism: Podarcis raffonei (assembly GCF_027172205.1). Lineage (NCBI taxonomy): Eukaryota > Metazoa > Chordata > Lepidosauria > Squamata > Lacertidae > Podarcis > Podarcis raffonei. The sequence continues at coordinate 36,215,121 of NC_070615.1, read as the reverse complement.
CGGCGTACAGCATCTGGGTCATGTGGCCAGCATGACTAAACCGCTTCTGGCAAACCAGAGCAGCGCACAGAAATGCCGTTTACCTTGCCGCCAGAGTGGTACCTATTTATCTACTTGCACTTTGACGTGCTTTCGAACTGCTAGGTTGGCAGGAGCAGGGACCGAGCAACGGGAGCTCACCCTGTCACGGGGATTCGAACCGCCGACCTTCTGATCGGCAAGCCCTAGGCTCTGTGGTTTAACCCACAGCGCCACCCACGTCCCGCAGAGCTTTGTTAGGAGACTCCTATTCCCCTATCAGAGCTACCATTCCCAGAATTCCCTGGGAGGAGGTACTGGGTGCCTCAAATGTATGATGTGAATGTGGCCAAAGTCTGATTTGATGCAGTCCGCTGTACCACCCCATTTTACTTTCCACAGCGGTAGCCATGCTAGTCTGCTGTAGCAAAAAAAAAAAACCACACACGCGAAAGAACCCAGCCCACACATCTCTGAGGCTGTGCCGCAATTTGTTCACCTTTCCTGCAGGACTCCTTGTTTTTACACACCTGTTATTCAACTAACATCCTTCAGTCACACTATCCTTCTCAATGAGAGATTAAAAGGCTGCAACGTTTGCTGTCATTAATTTGTCAGTAGCAAGCTAGGGCGGAGGTTTATTACTCCAGATGTACAGTGTTGTGCAGTCCTACTCAGAAACTTCACTTATTACTATCATTATTACATATTTATTTTGGAAGGTGTATATATTGCTTGACTTACAAAAAAGGATGAAACAACAAAATCATCAGTAAAAAGTTATATACTATTTAAAGCATTCAAATAATTAAAATCAACATAAACAATGCATTAAAACCTGTGTCAACATTCTACATGCCTGGATAGGCTTGCTTAAAGACATATGTTTTTATTAGGCTTCAAAAGAGAGAGAGAAAGAGAAGCGAAGGCTCCTTGATGTCAAGATGCAGGCAGTTCCAAAGTATATCACTTGGCACCTCTGCCAATTCTGCAGCTGGAAGAAATCAAGTGGACACATCTGAGGTAAAGCAATCTCACAAGTGAACTGATCCCAAGCTGTTAAGGGCTTTACATACTTATTTATCAGTGGGTTGATGTTTTTTTCTACGTTTATATAGAACTGCACACTTACTAAATATCACGTGAGGCGGCAAAAACTATGGATTATATCCAACGTTAGATCCATTAAAATTAGTAGACATGTCTTACTCAGGTCCACTGATTTCAATGTATATATCCGACCTAGGCTACAACGCATTTATTCGAGTCTGCGACGATGGCGTAGGACTGCTTACGTAGCGCCCGCGGCCGATGCGGCATTTCGAAGCGGCGCTCCCTCTATTTGCGCCTGCGCCCCAACGCAACTCACGGCGAGGCATTCGAACCGTCAACCGCCCCCCAATTCGAATCTGCATCGCGGCTGGTCCAATGACCATCCCGCGGCCTCTGCAAACGCCGGCTTCCCGGTCTCTGCCCAACCACGTTCTTTGCTCCGCCCACTATCCAATCACAAGCCCGGATAAGTTTGAAAAAGTGGGCGCGCGGTTGCTAGGCGTGATGCACGGGGAGCGGGGGATTTAAAAGAAAGGAAGGAAAGGGCGGGGTTCGGACTCAGGTTTTGCGCTTTCACAGCCGATTGGTTAGTCCGTTCGTAGGCGGGGCGGGGCTTAGGCTTGAAAGGAAGGCGCTTTCTTTTTGCTGAATTAGAGTTTGAGTGGGAAGGGGCGGGATTAATTGGGACTCCTCCCACTCGCCGTATTGGCGCTTACTACGAATTAGCTACTTGGCGGTAGATCCGCGCTACTCTGCGCTCTGCGTACCAGCGGGAATGAAAGCGGGTGGTGAGTGCCCATCCCCGGGGCGCCTTTGAGGGTGGATGGGTGTCTTTAAACGGGGGTGCTCCGTAGAACTGACTGAGCAAACCTGGATGTTCCCTCCATTTTGCTCCGGTGTAAATTGGGGTTTGGGGGTCCAATTAGTAACTAATAATGAATGAGGAGTTGGTCACAATCTCGGGGATTTATCCATAGCGGTTACCTGTGAGCTACTGAGCCAAAATCCTGGCTAGTAGTGCCAGGAAAGTAATGCCCCCTCTCTGCTGAAGGGGGCTTTCTCCTATGTAAGCGTTGAAAGAGGTGCAGCCCAAAATACTCCTACTAGAGAAGTAAATCCCTTTTAATCTAGTGGTCCGTAGTTCTTAGCAGGTTTAACATATGGTCGTATGGTTTAAGGTTTCAGTTCTATACTTACGCAGGGTTGGATCAAGACAGCTAGGCTTAAAATGGACCCACTGAAATATATGACAGGATACTAGTTCCGGGCCTAATTAAGTCCTATTAGTTTTACAGCTTGATTAGCAGTTCAGTCCTTACTCAGAAATCCTGTTGCATAAGGGATCCAGCCCTTATTTAGAAGAAAATAAGTGAGGATTGTTGTTTAGTCGTGTCCGACTCTTCGTGACCACCTGGACCAGAGCACGCCAGGCACTCCTGTCTTCCACTGCCTCCCGCAGTTTGGTCAAACTCAAGTTGGTAGCTTCGAAAACACTGACCAGCCATCTCATCCTCTGTCGTCCCCTTCTCCTTGTGCCCTCCATCTTTCCCAACATCAGGGTCTTTTCCAGGGAGTCTTCTCTTCTCATGAGGTGGCCAAAGTATTGGAGCCTCACCTTCAGAATCTGTCCTTCCAGTGAGCACTCAGGGCTGATTTCCTTCAGAATGGAAATGAGGCTTAGTTCCAAGTAATTCTCATCCGGGTTCTAGCCAGCTCGCCCCCTGCCCCATATATATGCATATTATATATGCCTGCCAATTTAGGATAACACTTCATGAATCTGAATTGGCTTCATTTATACTGTACATACTTTCTATTGAGACACCGGAAGTCCTAGGCACATAAATTTTGGAATGATGGATAAAATATGAATGGGGTGGAAAGGTATCTAGGCTAATAGAAAGTGGGGACTGCTAGTTAACTGCTTATCTTAACCTCGCCTTCCATGTGTGAAAGAATTGTCCCCAAATGGCTTCTGTTTTGCTAGCTCAGCTAGTAAAAACTTCAAACTTCTTCAACAGTTCGCGCAGGCTCTGCGTTGCAATCAATTTATTTTTAGGCAGTCTAAGTGGGACCTGCTTCGCACGTTCAGGTTTCCTTCCCGACTTTTCTCTCCTGTTTTTGCCCAAAACGAAACCGGAGTTTATTTTTTTAAAAAATGTGAATCTCAAAGAGAGGGCGCCCCGGTAATTTGGGCGGGTGGATTTAAAAAGGAAGCGGAGCCTATAGTGGGGCAGGAGTTGAATGCAGTGGCTGGGGATTGGCTTGAGGCTTTTTCATGTGAATGAAACACAATTGCAGAATACTTCGTGCTTGTTGCGGTCCCTTGGATCCCCCGCATCGGACCAAAAGCAATGGGTAGTTTTAAAAGCCAGGATTATTATTATTAGGAGGCAAAAGTGTTGGGGTAGGATATTCTATCTGAAAATGGTAATCGAAAAATGCCTGGGTTTTTTAAAGCAAATTTAAAGAGAACTGTTCTAGTTCTCTTGTGTTTTGTGGGTCAGAAGCACAACATTCTATTTTAATTGGGCAACAGTTTTTAGACTTCATAGACAAAAACAACAGATCAATTTTTGTACTGATATTTATGCAGGTTACATGAATAGCTTAAAACTGTTATCAAAAAGAAGAGGAAACTTCTATCAACAGCTTCCCTTAAAGTGGATTGGTTTTTTAAATCAATATTTTGCTTTTTGTATAAAAGCATATATCTATTAACTTCATACAGAATTAGGATAGTTTGGCAGGCAAAGTAACCACTTCTGCTTCTACAGGTGGGTGCTACATTTTGACTCCCAATGGCATAATTATGCAATTTTTATTTATGTGCCATTCATACATTCTGCAACATTTTGATTTGCTTGTCTATAGTTATTTACGAAAGTAAGAAATGGCATTACAGTGTCATTCCATGTTTCAGATCCCATTGATTTAAATGGGATGGTGCAAGAGATGCTTGAAGTTGCAATCCTGTATGCACGTATTTATTACATTTATATCCCACCTTTTCTCCAAAGAAAGGGTGCGCAACCTGCAGCCCTCCAGATGTTTCTGGACTACAACTCCCACCAGCCCCAGCCAGCATAGCCAGTGATCAGGGGTGATGGGAGGTGTAGTCCAATGACATCTGGAGGGCTGCAGGTTGTGCACCTCTGCTCCAGCGAGATCAAGCTGGCATGCCTGGTTCTCCCTCCCTCCATTTTATCCACATAGCAATTCTGTGAGGTCTGTTAGGCTAAGAAAAGTCACCCAATGTGCTTCATGGCAGAGTGGGGACTAGGAACCCCTGACCCCCAGATATTAGTCCAACACTCTAACCACTACACCACACTATCTCTTAAACCTGGGAGTAACTTCCCTTGAACTCAATGTGGCTTAACTTCTAAGTGAACCTATATAAGACTGCACTGCAATTCTCTTGAGTTGATATCCTTTAAATGTGCAGCGCATTCTTAAGCATGTGTGAATGGAGTGATCTACTCTACAAATCACCAGCCAAACAGTTTTGGGGATTACATGTTACTGATATCCCAGGCTAAGAATACTGATCCTTATTTGTCCTAATATCTCACCCTAAACATTTCTACAGCCAGCTGAGCCGATGAAATATGTTGCATTATTAGTAGTAGTATTTATATCCCACCTTTATTTACTGCTTTTATCAACTGGCACAGAGCTGGTGCTCAGTAGCTATTTATGATATTTTGAATCACTATCAGTTTGTACTTGGCTGTATCGTTTGCCACATAATTCTTTTGGTTTTTGCATTATTTATATGTTGTGTTTTAATAGGATTGCAGTGTTTGTAATTTTTAATACTGATGTTGCTGTTTTGAGCTTTGGGCTCAGCACTGTTGTTGGAAAAGCTGAAAACAAATATTAAGTCATTAAACAAAAATCAAAACGTTTTCGCATACAAATCCTCCCAAACGTTTTGCCAAACATTAAGCTACATTATTAAAACAAGCAACAAACAATACTGGTATATAAAGAGCCATTTAGCACCCTTCCCACAGGGTGGTTTATCATAAATGAACTTATGTGTGTAGAGTCCAGCTGGAACAAGCTGTGATGTGGTCTTTTCTGTCCTCCTTCTGCAGGAGAGCACAGAATGTACTGCCAGCCACAGACGTGCTGATTTTTATTCTGATGCATGCCTCTATGTTTGCACCTCTTGTCTGATGAAATACCTTGCGCTTGCTTTAGTGACCCACTGCAGGTGCTCCAGGTGCTTTTCTGTCCCTTCGAAGCGAAGAATGAGGAAGAGACCCAGAGTCCTGACGCTGTTGTGCCTCCCGGAAGATGTTCTGTTTCATGTTTTTAAGGGGCTGCCTGCTGAAGACATCCTTTCCCTCCGAGCTGTAAGTTTAACCCCTGCAGGAATACTACCGTACTTTTCCATCTATTAGACGCCCCACCACCCCATTTTGGGGGACTCGGTTTTAAGAAAATGAGGGGAGATGGCCCAAAGTTGTTGAGCCTCTCCCGCCACACAGCTGTGGGCAGGAAACACTCCCAAGATCATTTCCTGCACGCAGGTAGAGAGTCTTTCCCTCGAGGGAAGTTGCGCTCCAGCCAGTTGGCCAGAGGGCACCTTCCCCATGCCGCTGCACACAGGAAACGATCCAGGGAGTGCTTCCCATGCGCAGCAGCATGGGGGGAGCTGCGCGCCGCCAGCCAGCGCCCCCAGATCACCCCGCTCGCAGTGGCATCTCCCTCCCGTGCCACTATCCGTGTATTGGATGACCCCAGTTTTTTGACATGATTTTTGTGTCAAAAAACCTCGTCCAATACATGGAAAAATACTGTAATTTATTTAGCATAGCTTTACAGAATCCTCCCAAGGCAGCATGTGATTAAAATATAATGCTGTCTAACAATAAAATCATTAAAAGACAGGAAAAATGAATCCTAAATGGTCAGCCTGGAGCTGGGGAAGCCTGAGGATCTCCAGATATTGTTGGACTACAGCTCTCATCAGTCCAGACCATTGACCATGCTGGCTGAAGCTGATGGGAGTTGGAGTAAAGCTTTTCCTCCTGTTCTCTTTCTACAACCAGACTAGTATGGGTGGAGGTTGTTCTCCAGATGACTTGGACCCAAGCCGTTTGGGGTTTTTAACCATTAAAACAAGCTCTTTAAGTTGGTTTAAGAAACCCACTGACAGCCAGTGCAGATGTCACACTATCAATGTTATATGATCTGGCCACCTGTTATTACTGACACTTGGGTATCTGCTTGTTCCCCAAGTCAAGTTTCTGAACCGAATTTAAAGTCTGTTGTGGATTGCTCTGTCTTTTGGAGTCACAGCAAAGTTGAGTCCTCATATTAGGATTTTAACATCTGCTGGGGCTCTGGAGTTATGTAATAGTTTTTTGGAAGCTGGAACGTCTTCAGCTTTCAGGGCTAGATTAGTTCATACTGTAAATTAAGTGTTAATGCTTCGTTTATATTGTGGCGAGGGTCCTATGGGAATATGGTTAACAGCTCACCCTTCACAGGAAGTAACAGAATTGGAGTGAGGGAGCGATTTTTGCCCACAGCATTGCATAGAGGAGGTTTGATTCCCCCTCCCTACATGCCACAGTCCTGATTGTCTGCCTTCTCCTTTACAGAAAAGACAAGCACATTTTAATGCATGCATTTCACACAGGGGTCGCCAGCCCTTTTAGACCCACAGGCATATTTGGATTTCTGAGTATTTGCACATGCAGTTTCCAGGAAATCCAGTAGAATTAATCTGAGCTTTGAAAAGCACATAGAGCTGGGAGAGGAAGTGGGAAAGAGTGTCATTCTTCCAACTTCCTTTTTTAGTTTTATGAACCTTTCAAAGAAGAAAAAAGGTAACAGTCGTCACCACCTAACAAGTTAGGGGGCAGTGGGTGGGAGGGGTGCCAGGGACAGACTTCAAGGGCACCACTGTGCTCACGGGCACCATGCTGACAGCCCCTGATATATAATATCTAGCTAGGACCTCATTGCTTGAAAATGGAAAGTGTAATGCTGTGCCACCGTCTTTGGGTTAATTGACCGTGAGCAGGGCCATTTTGAAGCCCTTTTGTTGTAATTACCTGCTTGTCTCTCTTCTAGGTTCACTCTCATCTTAAGTACCTTGTAGATAACCATGCTAGTGTTTGGGCCTGTGCAAGTTTTCAAGATGTGTGGCCTTCTCCCAGCAACTTGAAAATGTTTGAAAGGTAACTCCTACGAATTTTAGAAACCTCAAGATTAAGGAGAATGAGATGTTCAAAGATCAGACACTTATTATTTTCAGGGGGTGGTGGTCAACTATTCAGCCATGAACTGCGCTATTCGAGAGCTCTGTGTGCTTGTCTGCCCTTTAAATCAGAGCCTTAAATTGAGATTTCTTTCTCTGGAAAAAGCAGATATTTCAGCTAATCTTTTTTGCAAACTGCTGGAGTAATGCAAGAAAAGGACCTGAGGAGTGGCACCCTCTATGTGGAACTTCTTGCCTACCTATATTTTGGAGGCTATTATGTTTTGATGGACAAACACTGCTTTGTATTTCACTGCAAACAGCGTATTGGCATTCATCCATAATACAAAAATGAATCAATCCATTCTCTAGGATACTCTGGTAAAATATGTACTATTGTCTTCGGAGATAGAGGGATTTCTCCCCGCCCCCTACAATGGGTAGAATCCATTTGTTCTTTGAGTGTCTAAGACAAAATACACTGCATCCATCTCTTTGCAGTATAAATACAGTAAATATCTAGTGCTTTCATGTTGTTTAATTGGAGGCTGGGGGTATCATCCTCTTACTGCAGAAGGTCTAATCTTTCTACCTGTATTTTGAGTTTACAGTGGGGAAAGATGGAGAGTGCAGCCATACTAAAATCTGCCCCTGCTTTTTCTTGTGGGCAGTGGTGATGTGTTGCAGGTTGGATGTCAGTTCACACACATACAAATCAAAGGAAGCTGTGTTGAGCCACATGGAGGAAAAATCCAAGACCACAGTTGGACAATATCTTTATTAGGACCAACCAAAACGTCATAAAATAGTGATCAGCCTTGATGTTAACATAAAGGAGGGGAAGACTGAGAGCAGACACTTAGCTGGATGTTGTAGAGAGAAGGTGTGTATCAAAATAAAGGTGGCAGACTTGACTGGTCTCTGCTACTGGTCTCAGATGGACACATACGATTCTGGGTCAAAGAAGGAATGGGTAATCCCTGTATTTCAAAACACAAATCCAGCAGTTACTCAGATCTCTCACCAGGTTTAACTGAAACTCACTGTCTTCGTTAGGCAGAGAACAGAAATTGGCACATAAAATGCATTCTCAGGAAGGTTTTTTAGCAAGCAGTGGAATAAGTGACAATTGTATCACCAATTTCTGAATTGAATCTAAGCTGTGTTTGGTAAAATCCGGAATTTTCAGAAACCTGTATCCCCCCCCCCAATAAAATTCTCTATATTTGTGCAGGGCTGCAGAAAAGGGTAACTTTGAATCTGCTGTGAAGCTGGGCATTGCCTACCTCTACAATGAAGGCTGTAAGTCATGGGTATACGCGGAAATGCATGCATGGAAAATATTTGGGAGCATGGTGCCGCCCCCGCCCCCCGTTGTTGCTAATGGTGGGAGTTGGAATCCAGCCTCTGGAGGGCCACAGGTTCCCCAACAATAAACTTGAGGATAAGAAGTTGGCAGTAGGGTTCTGTAGACTTGGCTATATATAGTCCTAAATGCTGGTCTTGCAATTTTCCTATCAAGGGAACTTTCCCTTTCTGTATCGTTTGCTAAGAATTGTTTGGACTTATACAACAACTTATGGCCACCAGCTTGGATGGTTTAAAAGCGGAGAGAGAAATTCATGGAGGCCAAGGCTACTGAAGGCTTCTAGCCCCAATGGCTATGTTCTCCCTCCACTGCTGGAGGCATTGTGTCTCTGACTACCAGTTGCTGGGAACCAGGTGGGCAGAGTAGTGCTGTTCCACTCAGCTCCTGCTTTGGGGCTTTCCATAGGCATCTGGTTTGCTGTAGTGTGAAGAGGTTTCTGGCCTTGATGGGCCATTGACCTGATCCAGCAGGGCTCTTCTTATGTTCTGAATGGCAGCAACATTTGAATAGGTGCCTCTCTTTCCATTTTGACATTGCCTGTTTGCATGGTGTGTTGGTCCTTTACGTGCACTGTTTTATGTATGGTAATTTCGTACATGCATGCATAAAGGTAAAGGGATCCCTGACCATTAGGTCCAGTTGTGGCCGACTCTGGGGTTGCGACGCTCATCTCGCTTTATTGGCCGAGGGAGCCGGTGTACAGCTTCCGGGTCATGTGGCCAGCATGACTAAGCCGCTTCTGGCAAACCAGAGCAGCGCACGGAAACGCCGTTTACCTTCCCGCCGGAGCGGTACCTATTTATCTACTTGCACAACTGCTAGGTTGGCAGGAGCAGGGACTGATCAACGGGAGCTCACCGCATCGCGGGGATTCGAACCGCCGACCTTCTGATCAGCAAGTCCTAGGCTCTGTGGTTTAACCCACAGTGCCACCCGCGTCCCTTATATACATGCATACATGATTTAATTTGTATGCCACCTTTCCACAGTTCAAACCATGCTCAAGGCGGCTTACAACATGGAAAAAGTACATAACCACAACATAGCAAACGTAGTCATGCACAATAAATACAACATTAAAAAATACACATCCAAACTGATTAATTTCCACATAAATCCCAACAAGATCTAAAATAAAGATACAAAACAGCCCCACCACAACAAAACACCCAGCCCAAGAGCCTGTTTAGCAGTCTCAGCTTTTGTACCTGGAGTCAGTCAGATCCTGCTCTCCCAGGCCAGGTAGAAAAAGGTTTGCAAGGAAAGTAGGTCTTCCGACATTTACCGCCAGATTTTCAGCTTGCATAGAGACAGGAGTAGTAGTATAGAGAACCAAGCTTTGCTACAATTCATGTTTCAAGAAAACTTTCCCCCTTTCTACTCCTTCAGTATCAGTCTCTGACGAGGGTCGTGCAGAAGTGAATGGGTTAAAAGCATCTCGCTTCTTCAGCCTGGCGGAACGTCTGAACACCTTCGCAGCCCCATTTGTCTGGCTTTTCATTCGCCCACCTTGGTCTCTGAGTGGAAGCTGCTGTAAAGCTGTTGTCTACGAGAGCCTCAAAGCAGAGTGTCAGCAGCAAAAAGTAAACCGGCTTATTTTGTAGCTTTCAGACTTAGATCTCTCTTTCACCCAAGACTTACCTTAGACTTAAGCTTCTGTTGCAGAGGGAAGGATTAGTCATTCTAGCCAAAGACACAGTATCTTAATTTTCCTGAGTGCTTACTTTCTGAGAGTAGGGGCCGGAGTTTGCAAGCCATACAACAGAGCATCCTGAGAATATTATTTCCTTTTTTAAAAAAAGTCATGTTTCTGGCCACTATGAAAATGGCCCAGGAAAATCTGTAAAGCCTAGATGAGGCTCAGTTCAAATATCAGGAAGGTATGCATCGTTGGTCCCCACTTTTCATTAGTAGCAAGAAAAGAGCAAACTAACTTGCAGTGCAATCCTATATACATCTACTTGGAGAAATAAGAATAGTTTCCGAGCATGATTCAAAGTGTTGGTGCTGACCTTTAAAGCCCTAAACGGCCTCAGTCCTGTATACCTGAAGGAGCGTCTCCACCCCCATCGTTCAGCCCGGACACTGAGATCCAGCGCTGAGGGTCTTCTGGCGGTTCCCTCATTGCGAGAAGTGAGCTTACAGGGAACCAGACAGAGGGCCTTCTCGGTAGTGGCGCCCGCCCTGTGGAACGCCCTCCCATCTGATGTCAAAGAGATAAACAATTACCTGACATTCAGAAGACATCTTAAGGCAGCCCTGTTCAGGGAAGTTTTTAATATGTAACACTGTACTGTTTTTAACACTTGATTGGGAGCCGCCCAGAGTGGCTGGGGAAACTCAGCCAGATGGGCGGGGTATAAATAATAAATTATTATTATTATTATTATTATTATTATTATTATTATTATTATTATTAGACACATAGATTTCAGTGGGGCTAACTCCCAGATAAGTGTGTATATGATTGCATCCTTAAACACTAGCTCTTCCTGCCCATGAACCGTGAACATGCCCCAGTTGCTGCTTCTCCAAATCCCCCCAGGTCCTGCGGTTCCTCTTTCTTTCCTGAGCCAGTTAAGAGTTTCCTCTTAATGAAGTCTAGGCACCCCACTGATGCCATGAGGGGCCTCACCCGCTCCTTCCAGTTTTCTTTGAGTTGCTCAGACTCTGCATTAGAACTTCCTAAGAACTGATCCTACGTGCTCCCTGAGCAGGCATGCTGTTCCCCTTCATCAGTGTTGGGAGTTTGGTCAACATATTGCAGAGGTGTTCAGAAATAGTCTGGTAAGACTGCTGGTTGAAAGGATAAATAAAACTCAAGGTTTATTACTCATGGCAAACAAAGCCATTCCAAGTATACGTTTTGCTTGTAGCTGATATGGAGCCAAGAAGGTAACACTACCACATGGTAGCTCACACTGAGTGAACTGGAGGAGGAAGAAGGAAGTAAAACCTGAAAGGAAGTGATCTGCTTCACCAACAACTGGTTACTAAAAGAGTAGGAATTAGTAAGGGAAAAACCTGCTTTTTGCTGTCCCCCGCTAGTTCAGGTAACTTACTGCAAACATTGTTGCTTGATTCTGCAAAATAGCTCCTTGACTTAAGTGTATTTCTGGATTATTTATTTATTCCATGAAATTTATATGCCATTTGTTTGTAAAAATAAAAACAGCCTCCAAGCGGTTTGCAAAAAGATAAAAAAATTGCAACCATACTTAAAAACATACGAAAGTTAAAATACTTAAACAAATCAAAATTACCTTAACTTTCTAAGCATTTGGGTAGGCTTGTGTAAAAAAGAATGTTTTTAGCAGGCACTGAAAAGAGTACAGTGGTACCTCGGGTTACATACGCTTCAGGTTACAGACTCCGCTAACCCAGAAATAGTTGCTTCAGGATGAGAACAGAAATCGGGCTCCGGCAGCGCGGCAGCAGCAGGAAGCCCCATTAGCTGAAGTGGCGCTTCAGGTTAAGAACAGTTTCAGGTTAAGTACGGACCTCCAGAACGAATTAAGTACTTAACCCGAGGTACCACTGTACATTGAAGGCGCCTCCTTGATTTCAATAGGCAGGGTGTTCCCAAGTGCAAGTGCTGCCACCCTTAATGATATATTTATTACAAATATGGGATGAGTATGATGTGGCACCTGTAGTGGTGCCAGTTCCACCGATCAAATGGTTGACTGGGCACATGTTGGGGTAAGGCGATCTGGTAGGCAAACTGATCTCATGTTATGTTACAAAAGTGATGAGTTCAGGGATCCACCAGACTTTGGAAGTTTGAAGGAAAACTTATGTAGGGCAACTTTGAAGATGCTTGCTACTTGGCTTCTCTTTATAACAAATATACCCTTCTCCATTTCTTTTAGGCTCAGAGAGGATCAATTCTGTATTGCCTAGCTAAAGTCCTAAATCTCTTTGAGGTAAGTTCCCCACCCCCATTGTGACTGTCCTACCATGCCAAATTTACCAAATCTATTGTGGGACTTCGTATTTGCAACTACTCAAGCCATGTTAACAGAGTGTCTGTTGATTGCTGTAGCCAGTTGAATCTGTATCTTATTCTTAAATGGTTTTGACTGGTTAAGTTTGTTTTCTTGGTAAACTGATATTTGTTTTTGTCATTTTAGGCGGACAGTGGGTGTGGTGGTGGTGGTGGGATATAAATGGACTATGCAGCCGGAAATGAAAGTGTTGGATCATGATATAAACCATGTTATGTTTACGCTTAGTAAGATCAAATATGAAAGATTAGAACAACCAATTTTGTCTTGTTCCAGGCTGGGGTTTTTTAGATATCTTTTCTACAGATAGGAAACACTTGCACAGATAATAAAGAGAGACAATCTTGCACAGTCTCTAAACATAAATGTACTTTTTTTCTCTTCTTTTATGCTTCTGAGGCTACAATCTTAAACCCACTTGCCTGGGACTCAATGAGACTTCTAAGCAGGCACGTATAGGATCACGCTATTGAGTTAAAGCTTGCACAATGGTTTGGAAGGCAGGAAGCAGGGGCTTCTTGCATTTCCTTGCATGCTGCTCACCAAATTATTTAGGCTGCAGTTTTCCCCGAACTGTAGGCTTCTCAGTTATTGGAATCATTAAACCTTGGAGGGGCTTGCAGCTGAGACCATTATAGAGAACACTGGATCTCAGTGGCTTTGTGTGCGGGCGTAACTGAATAGTTGGGGATAAATAAATGTCACCCTTATTCACAGGATGAAGAGAAAAGAAAAGAAGCTCTAGAAATGTTTGAGAACTCATCGAAGCAGGGATGCTTGCACAGCGCCTACCTCCTCTGGGAAAATAATAGAAAAGCTTCTGTGAGTATATATGACACTTAATATCATACTGGCAGGTAAACAAGGCTTGAAGAGCCACGCAAAAGATGGTTGTCTTATAGCTGCTGGTAGGAGACAAAAAACTACTCAGAGCTGATGTTGAGAAGAATGGAAAGAAGGCAGTAGCATGGCTTGGTGTAGGGATTTGGATGTTGTTGGGTGCTTGGAAGAACTCTCCCTTCTAGAGCTGATGTGTACATTTGTGGGTGGCTAAGTGTGATGACAACCTTGATAGAATAAAAGTGCATAATCATGGTCTATCTCCCAAGTAAATACTGTATCAGTGCTGAGAAAGTGGTGTGTGTCTTTGGGAGTCCCAGTTTAATTCTGAACAGCGGTCCTCAAATTTGCAAGTACCTCGGTTTTCGAACCTAATCCATTCCAGAAGACCGTTCGAGTTCCGAAACGTTTGAAAACCGAAAACTCAATACGGAAGTCACGTGGCATGTTCGACTTCTGAGGCATGTTCAAAAACCGAAGCATTTACTTCCGGGTTTACAGTGTTCAAAAACCGAAATGTTCATCAACGGAGACGTTCGAAAACCGAGGTACCACTGTATAGGAAGTACGAAAGGGAAGATAGTTTGTTAATAACACAAAATATGCAGTATCTTACTTTCCTTCCATTCCTCCTTGTAGATGTCAGACCCTGGTAGATACCTTCAAAGCCTCAGGAAACTCAGGGATTATGCAGCCAAGGGCTCTTGGGAAGCCCAGGTAAGACTGTCACTCCTGAATCTTTGTTTTCCCCCACTTTGTCCAACTGCTTTCAATGTTGAAGCAGAAGGTACCTGCTGAATCCCTCTTGGCAGAGTATTCCACAATACTGGGTCAATAATACTAAATACTCTTTCTTATTTGCTGTCGCACGAGTCTCGCCAACTTGGGGAATAACACTCCTGCAGATGACCTCTGTGATCTAGTTGGGATATAAGGGTTCAGGCAGCACTTGAGGTTCAGGTGGTCCCATAATTTATTTTCATTATGAACAGTTAATGCTGATTTTAATGCGGCCACACTTAAAACTCTTTCCCCCTCAGGGCGGATTCGAGATGTGATTGTGCCTGTAGCATGGTGCTGCTCAGTGGGATCCTGAACCAATGAGCTTACCTGGCACCATTGACTGGGTGGGAGAAGTTTTCTGCTATTTTAATTTCCCACAGTGCTTGTAGTGATGCTATATTGTGTACTTTGGTGGTTTTTTAAATGGTGCCTGCAGATGGCAGAATGAATGGAAGAACCAAAGCAGGCATTATTAGTTATTGCGGGTCCCCTTAGGACAAGTTATTGTCCCCAGCCCTGCTTTCCCCGAAATATTGAAGATGGTGTCATTAAAATAAGCCGAGTGCATCAACTATTACTTGAATTATTGGTGTCTCAGAAAAAGCAGAACTAGCTCTTTCTGGAGATGAGTTATTTTCCCTCTTGATTTGTGTTCTTTTTCTCTCTGTTACACAGATTGCTCTAGCCAAAGCTTGTGGGAATGGAAACCAACTAGGGCTGGAAACAAAAGCCTCCAATGAGATGGTGTCTCAGCTCTTCCAGGCCTCCCTCCCTCTCAGCAAGCAGAGCATCTTCACTGTTCAGAAGGGAATGAACGAGACAATGAGGTAGAGTCATAGGACAGGCTGAGGGAATTGTTTGCTGAAGCAGAAAAGGCTGCTTGCTAAGTTGTTTTTGCCAGATGCTTGTATTATAGTTCTCCATAGCATGCTGTGCAGAATGCTAGGTTGCTACAGGGTGGGTTTTCTTTTTGGGAATTTAATTGCTCTTTTTGGGGGGGAAGCACTGCCACCTACAGGAAAAGACACACATGTGCACAAATATATAATTTTTAAAAAACTAGTAGATATTGAAAGATATTTTAAACAGCTAAGGAGCTGAGTTTACTCTGGTTCAACTATGTGTTATACTTGGTGGAAGGAAAGCCGTAAGCCATCTCCCCCTCCCATTGTTTCTGCCCACTACTTTAATGTGCTTACATCAACTATTAGCTAGAGTGGGTGTGGGGAACCTCTGGCCCTCCAGATATTGCTGAACAACAACTCCCAACGTCCCTCGCCATTAGCCATGCTTGCTGGAGTTGTAGTTGAGCAACATCTAGGATGCCAATGGCTCCCCACACCTGAGCTACAGTGATCTGCTTTTAAAAGAGAATTACTTATGATATAGCATTTAAGCTCTCCAGTTAGTGGTGGTTTGGACCATGCCAATCTGGCATTGTTTTGCTTGCCCCCCCCCCCATCCCACAACAACACTCTAAATGGCAAAAAGCACTCATAGATTTGATTGAAAACTTACTGGCCTGTAAAAACTGCTCCAAGCCATAATATGGATGTGCTTCATTCTCTTGTTACTATTGCATTAAAATGTGGCTTCAATTGAGGATCCCAGCATGTTTAATTTTTAGTTACAATTATTTGTAATGAAAGAACATTGTGTTATATCCTAGTTATTTCTGCTTATTTGCATGTGTTTTATCATATTGTGTCTTGTTTTCTCTTCTGTCATATGTTGCTCCCAGCTCCTTTTGGAGGAACAGCAACTCACATATGTAGTTGTAGTTGAATGAAGTTGATAGCTCAGCTATAGTCTGCTTGCTTTTAAATGGCTGCTCCTATTGTTTAGGTACATTCTGATTGACTGGCTGGTAGAAGTGGCCACCATGAAGGATTTCTCAAGCCTCTGTCTCCATATGACAGTAGGGTGTGTGGACCGGTACTTGAAAATAAGACCTGTATCCCGGGCTTGTCTTCAGCTTTTGGGGATTGCTTGCATGGTTATTTGTACACGGTGAGTAACTTGACTATTGGCAGTAGTGATGGCTGGGCTCTTAATGAGGAATGTACCTACAGGACAAAATTATGGTCTGCAAAGTTTTTCTGAAAGTTGTAGCAGTACTAGCTAACAGGGTGGATTTGATTTAAATCAAATCAGTTTAAATCACTAGTCAGTAAGATTTGATTTAAATCATTTATTTTTTTTACAGAAAGACTCATTCTTGCTGGTATAATCTTAATATTTACAACCAGATGAAGGTTTCCTTTTTGGAATAAAATTTCAGAGTAGTTTTTACAGTTATTACTGATTTGGTTATACTATTAGAAGTACATAGACAGATAATTATGGAAATATTGTGAGGTTTAATAAGCTAACTGTTTATATTTGGACAACTTTTCTGCTGTACTTTATTGGAAGGAGAAAAAAATCATTTCCTTAATAACATTTTATTTAACTAACATAATAACATTATAGCATATGTATCCATGTTTGTTAACTGATGTGGTTAAACGTTTTTTTTAAAAAAACTTAGACTGAGTTTTAAAACTTAAAACTTTAGTTTTAAGTTTTAAATACTTAAAACAAATCCTTATTTCCTGATAAATAGCCTTTGGGCTATAATGTAACTTAAATAGAAAACTATCTTTAGAAAGATTTTTCCTCCAAAAGTATTTTATTTAAAAAATCCAATTTAAAACAAACAAAAAAATCAATTTTTTAAAAAAATCATTGATTTTTATCCACCCTGCTAGCTGCAGGGCACTTTTAAAATGTTATTTTTTAATAACAAAGGAAAAGTGACTTCATCTTCTACCAGAGCTGGTTGCGATTTGCAGGCATGGTCATGCCTTCTGAATATATGGAACCTGCTCAATTTCACAATGACAGCTGCTGCTGTTGTTCTCCTACAGGGCAGACCACACTGGGGATGGGTACAATGGAACCATAAGGTGGGGCAGCATGGGTCCTCAGGAAAGACTGGGGTGTGGAAAATGTCACACCTGCAAGCACCTGTTGCCCCAAGGGTCATGGGTGAGGTGCTGTCCCTAACTGATTTTGGGGGATACAGTGGGGATCTCAAATTAACTGATTGGAGTGCCCTGGAAAAATAATGATTAATTATTTTTGTGATTAGAAGTTAGAACTGTCCTCCCTTCTTGAGCTATGATCGTTTCCTTAGTCTGCTTGGTTTAGTTTCTCAGTGTGGGGAAAACAATTACTGTGTATTGTTGTTTAGGGCAGCCAAGGCTACTTTGCCCCTCAGAAGCTTAGGAAATCCTTGATCCACCTTGACATACCTTGTCAACAGTGTGATCTGACTCAGAAACCTGAGAAACTACCCTGATTTGCCTTGTAATTTGGAGACCACACAGAGCTGATGCCCACCACTGGTATTTTGCATTCCTGCTTTGAGATTAAAAGTATTCCTTCACGTTTCCCAGATGCTCTCCAGTGCAACCTTACAAATAAGACCAGCAGATCAGCTTTTACCGGTTTAACTGCTTCTTTAAATAATGTGTGTACATACACAGAAAGAGACTTGTCCATTCTATCTGGCGTTGGATGAGTAAACAGATCCACTATGTGTTTGGGCCTTGGTGATAATCCATCTTTTGTTACAGTTTTATCAGCAAAGAGATTCTGACAATACGGGAAGCTGTTTGGTTAACAGACAACACATACAAATATGAAGATCTTGTCAGGATGATGGGGGAGATCATTTCTGCCCTGGAAGGAAAGATAAAGGTAAGCTTGTAGAGATGGTGAGAGCCTTTCTAATCTAGCTGCCATTAATGCAATGCTGACTAAATAAATGCTGGTCTGCTTTTTACCTTGCCTTTTCCGTGAACTACCTTGCAAATTAGGGGATATTCCTCTTGTAATTCTGTATTGCTCTTGGCTTCCTCTTACCTGATATATTCCTGATGGTGGTAAAGATGAATAGCTAGTTTATCTGTGCTTTTGGAAAACAGATTATCTTGCGGGGTTGAGAGACCACTCATTCAGCTCACTCATACTGCCCTGTAATTTGAGGGGAGGGACTGAACAAGTCTGAGGTCTGCTCACAAGTTCTCTTGTGGACTGAAATATTGCCTCCCAAGTTTTGGAGAGAACTTCCTCTGCTTGGATGGAGCATTCTCAGTGGTTGTGCCCATGTCCTGAACACTCTTCTGAGGAAGATCTGCTTAGTCCCCTCCTGGTGGCCTCTTGGCTGGTGAAAGCTTTGCTTAGATAGGCCTTTGGTCTCCTGAACTAAGAGTTCATAATTAATAGTTGGCTATTTTTCCATATTTCCCTTGCTTCTATCTGTTTTGGTACCTGCACCCACACCAATGTGCTCTGGCATACATTTTGGGAATAGTTAGTGTTCATAATGATCCCTTATCTTAGCATAAAACGGTGCTGGATCAAGAGCCTTGATTTGGGGTGAGTAATTGTCTTCCAGCTGACTTTCAACTCTTGATGTACATCTTGGAATGTATAAAGATATGGCAGTGAGTTGATTTATGGTTTATTGTACACATATGTATACCTGAGTCTCTCATTGCCCCTCTGCTAGCTTCAGCAATCTTGGTTGAAAGCAGCCGTCAGTCATGGCTACCAGTCTCTCAGTGCAGCCTCATCCAGCTAGCACTGCATGGAATTCTGCCTACTTCCTCCTTCTTGTTCCCAGTACACCTTTAGATTTCAAAAAGGACACATTTTTCTGTGACATCATGTACCCTTCATCGCCTTGCCAACCTGCCAGTTCTGCCTCTATCCACTCTCTGGGGAGAACAGTTCTTTTGCATTGCCAATGTCCCTTAATGGCTAGGTACTTAGCTAGCCGAGCCATGCTGGTTTGTATAAGCTAACCATGAATTCTTTGTCTGGCACAGTTCTGCAGCTTGTATTTTCCCATCATATTCTAAATATTATCTAGATACTACCATTTATTAGTTTCTAATATTCACTAACAGACTCTGCTACCCAAAACTCTGGTGACAAAAACCCAGTAACCCTCACCTCAAAAATGGGATAGAAATGTAAATAATAAAATGCATGTGACTTTAATAAGAAGTTTGTTTGTTTGCATTGAATAGCCAACCTTTAGCAAAGAGGGTGTTCCTGGAACAGTACACCGTGTTGCATAGTTCCTGTGTATGTCTGCCTTAAGTAACCTCTTCTATTCTGCCACTTTTTAAAAGATACCTACTATTCTGGACTACAAGGAAGTGCTGCTGAACATAATCCCATTGGAAAGAAGAACTGTGCATCTCTACAGCTTCATTTGTGAACTTTCACTCTTAAACACAGGCCTTTGCATATACTCTCCTGCCCGTTTGTCTGCAGCGGCCTTGCTGCTGGCCAAAGTATTGCACAAGCAAGGTAACAATCCTGCTGAATTAATTCAGGCACCTTTTGGGGAACAATATCCAGCGAAATAGTCCCATTTTAGCTCTTGTCTGGTTCTCCTGCTGTAGGGGTTGAACTGATTGCAAGGGGGACAGGGAGAGCTTCAGTTTGGAGAGGTGGAAGTGGCCTCTTAGGATCTGGGCAAACAGTTTTCAGTCAAAGAGCTCAGGCAGTGGCCATTGGAGTACTTGGGAGCATAACCGGTTGTCACTATGTTGAATGCTTTCATTTGAGAATTTGGTTAAATAACACACTGTGTTAGAGACCAGTGAGCAATACTGGTTATTTTGTTCATGTCTTTTCTCTCTCTCTCTCCAGCTCATCCTTGGACAAGCCAGTTATGTGAAGCCACAGGGTTTTCCCTTGAAGAACTGATACCCTGTGCACTGAATATCCACAAAAAATGGTATATACCGTGGGGGGGGGGGGAGTCATAATAGCTTAGTCTTCCTAGCTGTTGCAAAATACTCCTTGGCATGCTTGGAACATGCAGCTTCAATAATATTTGAACTTCCTACAGACAGCATCTTAAGCAATGAGTTGGTCTGATTGCCAGCTCAAGAGTGTGCTTTACTTGGGGCACTTAAAAAGTGTGTATAGTGTTCACGGCAGGGGTGGGGGCTTAGAAAGTTTTATCCTCAGCCTGGCCCACCCAGGCCACAAAAGCATCTTCTGCTCTCCTAGATTTGCATAGGATATGAACAACTCTCCTTACTGCAGGCTTGTACAGTTCTTCGTCAAGAAGGGAATGAAGCAGATAGTAAAGGGTTAACTCCTCATTCTGCTCTGTTTCCTCCTGCACCAGCTGATGCATCCTCTCATATCACATCCTCAGCTGTGTCAACAACATACATTTTAGTCTTCCACTTAGGAGGGAGGGACTGGAGCCCAGAGGTTAAGGTACATGTTTTTGCATGCAGAACGGTGTCCAGATTTCCTCTTTGGCTTCTCTGATTAGAAGTACCTGAAGCTGGTCTGTATTCCTGAAGTGGAGGGCAAGTGCAAGTTGCAGATGGATGGCTCAGGTGTAAAAACAGGCTGGTTTGCAGGAAAGGGAGTAGCTAATTGCTTAAGCAAGCACAAGGCTCAAAATCAGGGTTTAGAGGACTGAAAATGTTGCACGCAGACAGACCCATAATACTAGCATTGCTATCATAATTATTTGCATCTTTCAGTTTATTACTCACTGTTCACCAGCAGCTCCCAGGGTGTGTTGCAAAAAATGGAAATAATGCTAATCAGGCTGAAACCAATGCTTTCTGTCTAAGGAAAGCCATAGATATTTCTTCTAATTACCCTCCGTAGGCTCTGCTTAAGCCTTTTTGCTGCCAATGTGAGTGCTGTAAAGCTCTCCCAGAAGACAAGTTGGGTTGCTGACACTTCCTATTTTCAGTGCCCACAGAATAAAATATAAAATGGTGATCTGGGAGCAAGGCTGTCAGTAGTACAATTGGAGTCTGAAGCCAGGTTTGGAAACCTAAAGGGAAACTTCAGCAGCCATTGGTTCTGTGTAATGCTTGGTGGTTCTGTTAAATTTATCCAGTGACTCTAAACAAAGGGAGTACTTACCATCTCTCCCTCTGTCTCCCAGTTTCCATGAGGATGTCCCAAAAGATTATAGGCAGGTGTCCCTTACTGCTGTGAAACAACGATTTGAAGATGAGCGCTATGAAGAAATTGGCAAAGAAGAGGTACTGCTTTTGAGGGGAAAGAGAAAGGGAGAGTCCCAGTGTATCTGAACTCTCCAGAACTGCATTTTATAGGATTGTACTGTAAATCTATAAGGAAACGGAGCACAGTAAAATGTGTTGGATGGGTAGCACCAAGTCTGGTGGAGTCATAGGCTGCCCACCTTCTAGAGTGGAACCCCTTGGTAACAAAGCAGATCTTCTGGGGAAATGTTCTACACAAATTTGTGTTGAAAATTTTTCAGCCTGCATTGGAAAACTTTCTGATGTGCTAGCGAGTGATCTAGTTCAGCATGCTTATTTTACTAGCATTTAGCAGGCAAAGTTAAAAACGATTAAGCTGGCAAACTTTCCCTAATACTGTGTTTGTAGTTAGCATCCATTTATTCATTGTTACTAATAAACTTATAAAATGGATTTTTCCCCCCCATGGAAAAATCACTGGAAAATATTCTTCCCATCACTTCCCATTACCAAAACAGAAATGGAGAAGTTGCTTCTTGCCGGACAGGGAACTAGGAATAAACCCTTCTCTGGTTGGCAGCCATTATATGCAGCAAGCAAAGCACTTTTGCTGACAGCCACTGTTTTAATACTCCCACAATGCCTCTGGGGTCCTTGGAGTGATGCTGTGCTGGGGCCCTGGAGACACTGTAGAGAATTAAAATGGTTATTCTTATTGGTGGCTGATCGTTGAGTTCATAACTATTTAAAAATATAGTTAATCTGCAAGTTTCTAGAACCTCTATATTAGTGTAGATAAAGTGTTAGATTACGAGTGTTCTGATCTCCATTCAAGCCATGAAACTCACTGGGTGACTGTAGGCCAGTCACTGACTGGCAGACTAACCTACACCACAGGATTGTTGTGAGGAATAAAATGGGAAGAGAACTTTATATCTTTTCCTAGGAGGAAAAACGTGATGTCCACATAATGATAAATAACTTTACATTTCCTTCAGTAAGCCATCTAATATTTAAGAACTTAATAAAAAGCAATGCCATTTTTTAATATTTTCCTTTTACAGACCTGATCCAAAGTAGGTTCATTGGAAACCTGCCCTTAACTTGCAGACTCGCTGATTAAAACTAGCCCGTGCCAATTTCCATCCACAAAACCTCTTGTTGAACTTATTATAGCCTCATTCCTATCCATATTTGTGTGGAACTAAGCGCAGTTGAGCTCAATGGATTTACTTTCAAGTAAAGATGTGCAAGGTTGCACTTGTAACTAGTACTTTAGAGAAGAATGGTATGGGGTTTCTTTGCTTTTGTTTTGTTGGGGAGGGTGACTGGGACAAAATCCAAAAAACTACCATGGCATCAGTGGATGAGTTTTAAGAGCAGGTGTGACTGTAGCTATGCTGTCTCACTGAGCTCACTTGTCTTAGGTGATGAATTACAGCCAGCTCTGCTCGCTGCTAGGAGTGAAACATGAAGATCCAGAGCCTGACTCCTTGTACATGAACACAGTGGAAACATTTCTCACTTCTCCATCGGGAAAGAGAACTAAAAGGCAAGTCTGGTCCCTCTGTTTTACCTGGATGGATGGGGTATTCGCTGACTACTAGACAAGTCCTCTGGCATTTGTAACCTTGTACAAACTGGAGTATTGGCTTCTACCACCCCTAGCATGGATCACAGCTGCTACTCTGCATTGCTCATCTATTGGGTGGAGAGCATATGGCCCTCCAGATGTTGCTGGACTCCAGCTCCACCTAACTCAGTATGTCTGCACTGACTGGCAGAAGCTCCTCTGGAAGTTACAGCCAAGGGAATTTTTTCAGCCCTTCCTAGAGTTGCCATCCAAAGCCATGTGGTCTACCACTGTGTTAACTGCACTGCCCTCTTGCAAGCCATCAGTGCTGGGCAGTTCAGCAAACAGTTGAAAATGGAATCTTCCTAGCTTTCCAGGTCCAGCCAAGAAAAGGTTCCATGTGTCAAATAACTAGCTGGCTATAGATAGTGCTCAAAATGGGTGGTGGTGGTTTTGTTTACTATTAGGCTAGGCTTGGTTGTGCTTAATGGAAAGGACTGGAATGGTTTTATGATTGCTTGAAAAGAAGTAGGGTAGCATAACACTCAACTTTGAGCACTGACTGTGGAAAAGCTGATCCAAGGCCCCATTTTCTCTCCCCCTTTTAAGAGTATTTTATTAATGGTCATAGATACTCTTTCCACAGGAGAAGAGAAGACAGCATCCAGGAAGACAGGGGAAGCTTTGTAACGACACCAACAGCTGAACTGTCCAACCAGGAGGAGAGCCTTCTAGACAACTTCCTGGACTGGAGCTTGGATTCCTGCTCTGGCTATGAAGGAGATCAAGAAAGTGAAGGAGAGAAGGAGGGAGATGGTAAGGTTATTTTGGAAGGTGGTATGTCATTTGGGGGTATTACCATCTGACATTTGGGGTGGGTGGGGGTTGGATTTAGGCACACAATCAAGCAGTGGAATAGTAATACTTGAGATTGAATGTTTGAATGCTTTGCTTCAGAAACAAAACCTTGCTCGACATAGAAAACTGGCATATTGGTTGAAAAGCATTTAGCCCTGCTAAGCTAATTTCATGTGTGAGAAGAGGTTTTTTTAGGGGGGTGTTTGAGGGGAACAGTTGGATATGCAACCTTTACCTGCATTGGTACAGAGGATGGTGGTAGAATTGACACCCAATTATTTTGATTTTATCAATTGATCAAAGATAGGTAGAATAGGGTACTGTTTTGTTTTATCAAAGCTAAACATTAGCATTTTACTGCAAGAGGGTAAACTTTGACAGAATTAAAGCAAAAAAAGTGGGCACTTAAAGTGCACTACAAAGATTAGTCTTGATTTTTTTTCAGTAGGGTTTATTCAACCAACTTTTCTGTATAGTTACAGCTCCAAGCGGAGTTCTGGATGTAACTGTGGTCTGTACGGGCCCTGAAGAACACTGCTATGGCTGTTGTGAAGACTCCAGTGATGAAGAGAGCATTGCCAAAGAGGGATCTACATTTGACCTAAATAATTATGACCCACCAGGTGCTGGGAAGGGATGGCTAATGCACCACAGCCAACCAAAGGGCACCATTGAAGCCAGCTCTGGCTATTCTTCTGTCAACAGTACCAGCCCTACTTCCACTATAGATTGCAACTTTGGAGCATCTCCAAAAGCTACCTCAGTGCAGCCTCTGGGCCCTGCCAAGAACAAAGGCGGATCTCCTCATGACTCAAAATTATGTTTACACTCCAGCAGAAGGCAAGCAAAACGGAAAAATGTGGCTGAGTACAATGAAGAAGAAAAGATGAACTTGGGCTTCTTAAGCCTCTGATGTCCTGGTGCTGTTTACTTTAACAACAAACAGGTGCAAACATGGTTGAAGGCTGCACTGTACATGGTGGCTCATGAGGTGCATTGCCTTGGTCTCGCTGAATGTTTACCTAAAGAATTTCCCCCAATACTTGTTGCTGTTGTCTTCCCCACATATTATCCTGTGGCCAAAACAAGATTCAGGCACTAGCAGGCATAAATGTGGCATTTCCCCTGCAGAATATGGCCCGCAAAAAGTCTTCCTTTCCCCTCTTCCCTTCTGTTCCATGTAAACTATGTCTACCCATGACATGATCAAGCATTCTTTACTAAGGTTCAGTGTCATTCTTGGCTCTGCTCTAATGCCTTTCTTCCGTATCCCAAGAGGTGGATACTTCCCTGTTAGTGGTGTTGAGCTTGGCCCATCTGAGGCCTTTGTTGCCTGTGAAGTATTTGGTCTGACAGTTGAGATCTGCACTGCCTCTTCATTGCTTCTGCTACTTCAAAGCAGCTGCATCTACTGTAGTTTACTAAGAAGCAAAGTGATCCTGTTTACCAATGAATTGTTTTCAGGCTGGGGGCTATTTTTGCCCTTCTGTGCATGTTAAGCAATATAGTGGCTTTTGTGAGCTAGCGGCAAACAGCTACCTGTGGGAGACGTAATATGTTATAATAATTTGGTTAAGTGTCCTATATATTTTATTTTTCTCTTTTCCCCCCTCTCAATATTCTTTCTCCTTTCCCTTTTTTCTGTTGTTATCTGCTCCTTTATACTAGGCTCCCTTGATTACTAAATTGTTAAGGTTCTACCTCTGCTCTAATTGCAGTGGTGCTTGAAAAATTATTGCTACACAGAAGTTTGTTGATGGAAATTAATTTTACTTGAATTAACTGTTACCACTTCAGTTGTCCATTGTCCGAAAAAGCTCATTTGGATCATGGGATCTATGGATTGAACCATCTGTCTTACAAAGCTGATCACACTAAAAGTCTGAAGCCAAGAGCTTGGACATGTGGACTTGAATGTTCTTCCATTAGACCGAACCACCTCCATGTGCAAAACTTTGAAATGGTGCCTGCAACCCTCTGCGACAATTGTACTGGTATTAAGGATTCTGAACAGAGACGCAAAATAAGGTTTGGCTCCCTTCTTTCAATTATGCCTCCTTAGAATGTATACCCAGGTACAAAACTTGTGTGTTTGGAATTAACTACATGAATCTGAAAAACACTGGACAGGCGTAAATGATTTCTTTCTTTCTTTTTCTTCAGAAGGTAATGTCAATGACAGTTCATGTTGGCTAGTGATGTTTTTTTATAAAAAACAATTTTTTAAAAATATAACAGACTCCTGACTTTATTGAGTGGACAGAGAGTTCTCTGAGGTGTTTAATAAAAACTACAAGAGGTTCTCCATAGATGAGACTGTCTTATCACTGGCAAAGGAGAAGCTACTGTATATGATAAACTTGCTTATTGATCTGCACTTCTTGGAAACATAGCAGGTGGATAGTAAGGAGACACAAGACACATTTATTTACTTAGTAAGGTTTGTTAGCTGCCCATCAGAATTCAGTATCTTAAGGTATGCTGCATCTGATAAAATCAGTTTAAAAGCTGGAAGAAATTACCTGCACAGAAGCTGCTTAGCACAAGGTATGTTTTGAGTACCAGAAGTGATCTTTGTTTAAAGTCCTTCTATACCCAAATCCATTCCTGGTTGCCCCAAGCTTTGTTATTTCAGCAACCTGATTTGGGGGGGGCATGGGGATTTTGTTGCTAAACTGCCATCAAAATATGGGGTATTATGCTGATTCACCAGCAAATCTCCCAGAGATGTACAACTCCAGATCTGCCCACTTGACTTAGGCTGCAGTTTTGGTGAGAGTGAAGGCTCACATTACAGAATTCTCTTAAGGTGGTACCCGTCTCCCCACTTTTAAAGTAAAATATTAGAACATATTTGTCCCCAGTCGTGGGGGTATCTATTTTCACATGTGGGTTGTAGGTTACTTGGGTGGCTATTTTCAGGGAGGAATTATTTCCAAACAATCACTTTTCAGTACTTCAGCAGACTTGCTCTTGGTATTTGATGGGAAAACGACAAGTATGTTACACAAAGATTGATTGACTTTTCTGCGTAGCCAAAAACTGGAAAATATTTTGGAGGAATTATATTAACAGGTATGGACTATAGCTTTGATGGAAAGAGTTATAGCCTAAGTGGTAGAGCTTATTTTGCATGCAGAAAAAAGGTCCCAGTTTCATTTCCTGGCATCTCCAGGTATGACTTGGATTTAAAACTCTTGAAGCTGCTGCCAGCAAGTATAGACAATACCATACTGAGCAAGTTGGAGAAATGGTCTGACTATAAGGCAGCTTCATGTTTCTAGCTTTTTCAGCTGTGCAACCCCTTTTTGAGGCAACTGGTACCAATGTTACTCTGGGATAGCAGCCAAAAATCTTCCTGCTCATGTATTTCAGTTGTACATTGTTTTTATTAGCTTAAAAAAAAACCTTGGAATCCATTTTGATTTTTTTAGGAAAGGAAGTATTTTAGGTTTAGTAACCAGACCATTCTGGTCTGGGATTTATTTAGTAAGCATTTGTGTATAACATAAGTACCATATTGGGAAGACCAACTTGCAAAACAGTGGGGGCTGGAGAGATGCAGATAAGACCTCATGATGGACAGCTCTTTAAAAAAATGGACGCCTGCTGGCAGCATCCTTTCTCAGTCATTTTTGAAGGTCCCAGCAACTGCAGGAAAAGCTACTGTACTTTTTAAAAAAAGTATTCCAGCAGTGCCAAGCAGCTGTTGTTATGCCTCCAGAATGTTGTGTGGTGCTACAGTTGTGGGCAGTGGCTGTATAAAGAACTGCCATTTTGTTGAAGAATCCTTGTCTACCCTTGAGGATACTTCATTCCCTCCTAGTAAACTGGTAGTTATTGATGTGCCCTCTGGGGACAGGTTGTGTATCCACAGCAGAGGAGGACCAGAGGAGGAATGACCACTGAGGAGCACAGAGGGAAGAAATGCCATGGCGCACCTGTAGCAGCAAACTGGATGCCTTCACCTCCCCCAGCTGCAATAAAACATGCCTCACCTGTATCGGTCTCTACAGCCACAGCAGGCACTCTCCAGCGGCTTGACTTTACCCCAAGGCGCTCTCTTCCATTGTCTCCTGAGATGGATGGATGCCAATTCACAATCTTAAAAGTTTTTCTCTTCAAGAGGATAAAACCCGGCCGCTTCAAACAATATCTCTAACAGGGTCCTCAGTGCAATTTGGAATCTCCAAATTGGGATTCCTCTCTGCCTACAATCCTCCAGCTAGTTTTAAAGGGCCGAAGGCTGCGATCCCATATGTGCTTACCTTGGAGTAAGACCCCCATATAAAAGAATAAATGGGGTAAAACTATGGGTGTTGTGCCAGAGCGGGAAGCAAGTCTCCCCGCTCCACGCACCTTTTGCTGGACTCCTGTCGTCAACATATACATTGTTTTTCTGTCGGATATCTTAGCATATTTCTTGCCCACCTAGAAATACAGTAAGCCCCAGATTTTGTTTTATTTTCCTGGTGCCCCCACTGAGTAAAACACGCGTGAAAGATTTGTGGCGCTTGATGAATATGAGCAAAAGGGGATTAAGCGCCACAGGTATGAACCGGCCGGGCAGGTTCTGAAAGCGGTCCCTGTGGGCTGGGGAGCTGAGCCGCCTGAGGGCGTCGCTGGAGGCGGCTTGTCAGGAGAAAGACTCGCGGAGGGCGCTTCTGTGAGGTCGGCGGGCCGGGCAGGACGAGGTAACGGGCTTCCTTCTTCCCAGGCAGACCGGAGCCCCACACTGGAAGCGACATGAACAGGTTTGGCGAAGGACGCAAGAGGCCGGAGGCCGAAGAGGGAGACGCCTCCTTTGCCGCTGTTGCTCCAGCCTACAAGCGGGTGAAGGCCGGCGCTGGGTGGGTATGAAGGCGAGCAGTCGCGGGGAGCCGAAGAAGCTCCGTGTGGCCCAGCATGGCCGCCGCCACTGCGTGAAGCTGTTTATGCGGCGGGAGAGTCGCAGCGTTAGTTTCTTGCAGCCGGAAAAGCCCGGTAGTAGCAACGTCCTTCCAGAATAAGACAGCGATGTTTTCTATAACATCCATATGTCATATATATTGCTTCCACAAAGAATCCTGGGAGTTGTAGTTTCACCCAACGCAACAGAGTTACAGTTCCCAGCACCCTTAAACCAAGCGACGTTTGGGGCGCGGGGGGGAAATCATGAGCTTTAGATGCCCGATGGGATGTGCCTTTGAACGTGTGTGGTGTGGATCTGCAGGGGGCTGCCCCCGGGATTTTCGATCTGTTTTTATTTGAAACAAATAAAAAATAAAAGAGGAGCTCTCTCTCGCAGAATTCGTGGTGGCTCAAAATGCCTCCCGGAGAGGAGGATTGTGAGTTATAATAATTATAATAATTATTATTTATACCCCGCCCATCTGGCTGGGTTTCCCCCGCCACTCTGGGCGGCTTCCAACCGAATTAAAAACTTCCCTAAACGGGGCTGCCTTCAGTTGCCTTTTAAAAGTAAAATAGTTGTTCCTGACAAGGGAGGGGAAGTGACTTCAGGAAAGAGGGTCACTTGGATCCGAAGGCGAGGGTGGCCACCTCATAACGTTTATATGCTGTGTTTCTTTAAAAAAAGAAGGTAAGCCAGGTTACTCTTGTTTCTTTTCTTTTTTTAAAAGCACACTTCCTGTGTTTTGTTGCCCCTTTAAAATGTGTGTTTTGAAACCAAAACTGAAACCTTAGTGAAATGTGTTTGGGCACACAGTACTGCCTTTACCCTGCCCTGCAATTAAAATAAAATAAAATGGCTCACGAGAGGGAGAGAGAATGTATTAAAAACAGCTTCCAAAAACATGGACTGTCTGTCTTGGTGCTTCCCCACCCCCTTAGCTGCCATTGCAGCTTTAAAAGTTTTTAAAGAGCAAGTGTGGTGTAAAGGTTAGAGTGTCAAGACTAGGGCATGGGTCAAATCCCCACTCAGCCATAAAGCTCCCTGGGTGATCTTGGGGCGCTCGCTCAACCTAATCTGCCTTACAGGATTGTTGCAGGAATTAAATGGGGAGTAGGTGAACTATGTGAACTAAGATGCAATATTAAATAGGTTTTAGGGGCCTTGGGTTATTTTATTAATTGCACTTCTTTCCCATTTTTACTCTAATGCACTTAAGGTATGCATGTGTTTCTACCTGGTCTCTCTCTCTCTCTCTCTCTCTCTCTCTCTCTCTCACACACACACACACACACACACACACACGAAAGCCCAAAGCACCCCCCCCCCTATTTTATTAGCTGCTGCTTTCTCCACTCCTTTTTACCACATGAAGATTAATCACTTGCTCTTATAAATTGCCTTTGGAGTTTTAGATAGTAGTTAAATTGAGCCCTATCAAAATATTCACTGATGCAGCAACCAAATCCAAATTATGAATATTACTTTCCAATTTTGAGGCTTGCAGCTATTTATGTCCACCCACTCCCCTCTTCTGTCTCCCACTGTTTTTCTAGAATGGTCAATTTTTGCCCACAGTGTGGACAGAGGGTTGAGGCATCCTTTAACTTTTGTGCCTCCTGCGGGGCCAGACTTCCTGCAGAAGAAGAGGCCATGCAGATCACTCCAACTTCTTCAATGAAAGGTAGGAATGTTTAGTCAAATGTGGCAGCTGACAAACATTATCTGATGACCCAGCTGAAAGTCCTTTGCAGCTAGACCTCCTAACTTACTGCTCCTATTTAACATGAAGCACATTTATTAGCCAGGGAGAATGGATGGCACAAAAAGGAGATGTGAACCCATATAGTGAGTGATGTTTAAATCTAAGATACTGATCTCCGTATTATGCCTGATTTTGTTAGGAATTCACTGCCTGCCAATCCACCCCCTCACCCAACAGCTGTCAAGTGGAAATAGTTGCAGGGAAGTTAGTTATAAGCATGACATTTTGTCACCCGGTAATGAACATGGATCCCTGTTAGCTTTAGAGAGATAAAGGTTAAGAGCTAGAACCATTCAGGGATCGTAGACAGGAATGGTAAACAGGACCCAGCACCAGCTTTTGGAGCCTTCCATTAACTTTCAGATTTTGCTTATTTAAGGGCAGCTGGGCCTGTTATGGCAGCGCTAAGCAGATCTTTGCTCAGTACCAATGCCAGGCTGCCTTCCCTGCCCTGCCACCCATGCCCCTTTCTCAAGCAGGTAGTTTGTCTCCTGTGTGGTAACTCAGCAACAATGCCAGGGGGAGCTCCAATCTGTGTGTTTGAACTTGCGTCCATAATATACACACATCAGAAGTGGAGGCAGTGTAACTAAGATGATGGGGTCAGCGAGTGTGGGTTTGTGACCTAAAGATTTGGTTGTTGCTGCTGCCAAGCCATCCCACAGTTCCCACAGGCTGCCGCCATGGGGTGACAGGAGACCAGCTGGTTTACTATTGCAGCAGCAGGGCAGTATATCTGTGGGTATACCATATTGCCCAAATAGTGTAAAAAGATATTTAGCCAAATTTCTATACCACTTAATTGTAAAAAATGCGAGCGCCGCCTGCTGGGGGGTGCAAATGCCACTCACCGGGGGGTTGGGAGGCTACCGTCGCTGGAGCACCCCCCCCCCCCCCGCAGGCAGCTAGCCCTGCCTGTGAGAGTCATCACAGTGATCCATAGTCAAAAGCAGAAGTCGGCAGATGTGTCCTCTAATTTGCTCTTCAAAATATGGCATCCCTAGACCGGGTGCCTGTCTGATGTCAATAGACAGGGAGTTCCAATTTCATACAAGTGTGGAACGGGTATTATTTGGTACCTGTAACAGTATTTATAAAATCTATTTATTTATAAAAAAATATTTATATACCAGTTACAGGTAGGTAGCCATGTTGGGCTGCCATAGTCGAAACAAAATAAAAAAATTCCTTCCAGTAGCACCTTAGAGACAAACTAAGTTAGTTACGGGTATGGTTTTTCATATCTGAAGAAGTGTGCATGCACACAAAAGCTCATACCGATAACTAACTTAGTTGGTCTCTAAAGTGCTACTGGAAGGAATTTTTTATTTATATACCACTGTATCATAAAAATATATCACAGCTGTTTGCAGCAATATAAAAACATTGAACCAGACAGTACCAGTTCTGCAGACTGAAGCAAGGAATAGCAACACCTTGAATTTGGCCAGGTAACAAATAAGCAACCAGTGCAGATCTATGAGTAAAGGCAGTTGGCCTGCCTGTAAACACCTTTGTTGTTCTGACAGTGCTACCTTTTATCAGGGCTAAGCCAGAAAGACCAAGATCAGCTGCCGAGGTCTCCTGCAAAGAAAAAGGCAGAAATATTGCCAGACAAAGGAAACGCTTCTTCTGCAGTTAAATGGAGCTGGTCACCTTCTGTATCACCTACTAAATCACCAAAGGCAAAAGGTGAGGATTTTAGCTCTGCATATGGTTGTATTTGGTGATGATTCCAGGCGGGTGGCTGGCTGGCTTGCTGGCTTTGAATTTTTGCACAAACTCCTATTGTGCTTCACTTTATGTATTTTCTTATTTAAAACCCATTGCTATCACAATGCTAACCATTTTCATGAAATTTGCCCCCAAAACTAGTTTTCCTAGTTTACACATCCCAATACTGAGGGCAAGGGGAGCAATATCGGGGGCAGAGTGAGTCCCCACTCTGAATTCCTAGCACAGTGGGCTACAAAT
This sequence comes from Podarcis raffonei, assembly GCF_027172205.1. NCBI lineage: Eukaryota > Metazoa > Chordata > Lepidosauria > Squamata > Lacertidae > Podarcis > Podarcis raffonei. The sequence goes on along the minus strand of NC_070615.1, from coordinate 36,182,724 downwards.
CTAAGTAAAAAATACTTGTGTCTCTCTTGTAAAGCAAAGCCCAGCTACCGATCTCCCAGGAAGGACAGGAGTGCCACCGTGAGACCTCTCCCAGAGGGCGAGATCCTAACAGACCTGAACAACAAGCAATGGAAGCTTGGGAAACTTCTGGGCGAGGGTGACTATGGACTGATGTATGAAGGTACAAGATGTGCTTGCATGGTACTGGATTCTGGAGAGAATGCAACCACCTCTTCTGTGTCCCACTTTATTAAGGAAAATCTGCCCTTAAGGGTTTTTTTTTTAAATGCCTATATCTGCTCCTATAGATAAATCAAATCAAATCAACTGGCAGCAGGAACAAAAAAAAATGAGTGGCAGAAAAACAGCAAAAATAAAACACTGACTAAAACTGCCTAGTTGTAAGTTTTCAGCAAATAAAATCTATATCCCAGTTTATTTAATGGTCTTTTCCTGGTTTCTAAAACTGTAAGTCTGTCATAACCATACCTTCATAATCTGTCATTCATTGTCTTAACTGTCAACGTAGCTCAACAAGTTGTGTGTCGTTCCCCCCCCCCCCCGCCCCGCCAAATGCTGTATGTATGCTGAGCTGCTGACACTGCTATCTCTGATCTGTGCTAACCATTTCCTAGAATCCTTTGCTGTGGTTGCAGTGGACATACAAAGGTTGTGTCCAAAAGGTGCAGTGTTGGCTTTGCTGTCCAGATCTGCTCCTTGCTCAGCGTATTTAAGTGTTCTGATACCTATTGTTTCCGAGGTGGTACTGTATCCATATAACAAGAGTGAAATAAAGTTAACCTGCTGGTCTTCATATAGTAGGTGCAGATCTCCTGGGTTACCTATTAACCGTAATTTTTTCCATCCTTTCACAGCAATGTGTGCATCTGAAGCTTGCCGTTCCCAGCTGAAATACTCCCTCAAACTTGTGAGTTCAGCTCTCTGTGTTAGGTGTATCCTAGATCGTTCTATGTGCTGGAACTGGGATCTGAGCTTGGCAAGATGTAGGTCAAAGGTACAACAAGGCAAACACAGCAGGAGGACTTGGAGCTTGTCTCTTCCAAATAGTTCCAATAATCAGTGACACAAAGAAGGACTTGAAGTATGAAATCACACATAGAGGAAGCAGGTCAGAGCACCCAGACTCTCTTGTGCTTTACAAGAAGAGTTCACAGGCTTTTCTCAAGAACAGGACTAATAAAAGGCAAGGTACAGAGAGAGGCTGCTAAGCCTAGAATGGCAATAGAAGTAGGATACTGGGTGCTAGGTGATGCCCAACATTGGTCATGCTCAAACTAGAGCCATTGAAATTAATGAGTAGATTGGTTTCAGTGTGTCTTCTCTGAGTTTAGCTAACATTGGCTATCTCCCGATGGTCGAACTGTTAGGAGCTGTGTGTAAGGCATAGTAGCTTCATTCTGTGACCATCAGGGGTGTCTCCCCATGGCCCTCTGTGATTTCAAAATACCCACCAGAGCCTTAACATTTTTATATTTTCCTATCTATAAGGATTGACAACTTTCTTTAAAAAATAAATAAATAAATCACCACTCATACACAAACAGGGTTGTATCCAAGTTCTCCTCTGAGTGGATCAATGAAATTGATGGGCTATGTCTGTAGATTTCAGTGTGTCTACTCTCAGTAGGACTAGCATTGAATACAACCCAAATTCTATTCCTAATGCTTGTCACATGTGGGCTGTATTATAATAACTGCACTGTGGTTCATTGGGATGACATTCCTGGTGGTATTCTGGTCTAACTTACTACATCTGCTCCTCTCTGATTTCTCCCATTTGTAAAGTGGAAATGGAATTCTTTACTTGCCTTTGTGAAGTCTATTGAGTGTTAGAGAAGCTATGTAAAGAGAATCGCTTCAACATGGTAATTAAAGTGCAGGGTGGGGAGGTGCAGTGAGGCAATAAAAAGAATATCGGTGCCAGTTTCTCTCCCTTCTCAGGATTGCAAAGATGGACGGCTCTTCAATGAACAGAACTTCATGCAGCGAGCTGCTAAGAAAGCCACAGGTAGGAATTGATGAGTCATTATAGTGACTATATGTTTAAAGCAGTATAGTACCACTTGAAGTAGCCATGGCTTTCCACAAAGAGTCTGGGGAACTGTAGTTTTTTTTTAAGGTTGCTGAAAGTTATTAGGAGACCCCTATTCCCCTCACAAAGCTACAATTCCCAGAGTGGTTTTACAGCCAATCCTTCTCCTCAGGGAGCTGGGAATTGCAGCTCTGTGAAAGGAAAAGGGGCCTCCTAACAGTTCTCAGCACCCTTAACAAACTTTGGTGGAAGCCATGACAGTTTAAAGTGGCATGACACCGGTATTACTTTAAACGTATAGTGTAGATAGAGACTGTGTCTCAGGAGAGGGACACAGGGTTCACCAGTGAGTTCTTGGAGTCTGTCTGTTGTTGTTTTTATAAAAAGTAAAGGTAAAGGACCCCTGGACGGTTAAGTCCAGTCAAATTTGACTATGTCTCTGTTTTGCCTTTATGTAAGCCTTGTGAAGAAGTGATGCTTTCCCCCAAGGCATTTGAGGAGGATCCATGGAGCTCTGGCTAGATGAAGAGGTGGTGGTCAGCCCTAGTATTAGGAGTCAGCTTGTAGACAGCCCTAGTATTAGGGTGGTGGTCCTGAGGGATGGAGATGAACCCCCTCCCCCCCAAAAATACATGTGATGTTTTATTACAGAAATTCCCTAATCTTCTTGTTACTGTCTTTCTCTCTTGTTCTCCCTCTGCTATTACAGTGGTACCTCAGGTTACATACGCTTCAGGTTACATACACTTCAGGTTACAGATTCCGCTAACCCAGAAATAGTGCTTCAGGTTAAGAACTTTGCTTCAGGATGAGAACAGAAATCGTGCTCCGGCGGCGCTGCAGCAGCAGGAGGCCCCATTAGCTAAAGTGGTGCTTCAGGTTAAGATCAGTTTCAGGTTAAGTACAGACCTCCGGAACGAATTAAGTACTTAACCTGAGGTACCACTGTATTAAGGCTTAGTAGGCTGCTTCTAGAAACTAGTTAGGGCTTTTTTTTAGCCTGAATTTTCTGAAACTCAGTTCCTGCACCTGTCAGGTGAGCGCTATTGCCATTATGAGAGAACAAGGGAGGTGTTCATGGTGAATTCTGCCTCTTTTTCTAGAAAAATAGCACTGGAACTATCTATGTCTTGAAATGGGGGGGCGTGTTCTCTCCCACACTGTGCAGAACACAATCCTGATTAACATAGTCCTGACCTCTGGAGTGAGTGTAAGGAGCCAACATGGACAAGGAAATCACTTAACAGAAGTAAGACAAATGTTTTCTCTGTCTCTCTTTGTAGTGGAGAAGTGGAAGAAACAGCATTCAGTTCCATTGCTGGGGATCCCTAATTGCGTTGGTTTTGGCCTCCACAATAGTAACTACAGGTTAGGAAGCTTTGCCATGGGAACTCCTGTGAGCCATCCTTCCCTCTACTGCCCAAATCCTTCCTCTGCGCTATGCTATCTCATCTTACTTTCACCATCAATGTTGCTGTTTTCTCACAATCCCTTTGGCTCGCTTTTGTTCTGGTGCTGAACCCGTTTTCTTTATTCAATTGCTATTCTATTTTCCCAGAAGAGCAAATTAGACATTGATTTTATGATTTTACTTCCGGAGCCTCTTTTTTGTGCTTTTGACTTTCTTTGTCAGTCTACCTCCTGCTTTGAATTCTTCTACTTAAGATCTCTGGTAGTATTGCATTTTGAATATGCTAGCTTAGGGAGTGTGGTCATGGCCATAGTGCTGCAGTAAGGTGAGCTGAAAGAAATTGAATTCCTCCCATTACAGATCCTGATTACTGGTAGTTCTTGTTGTCCACAGATCTGAAGAGGAGGTAGTTTATATACAGATGGAGGGGTGGGGACTAGAGGTCTGACAATAGTGGATGCAAACCTCTAACAAATAGCACAGTTCACATGCTGCGGTGTTATCTCTTTTGACTGGCAGGTTCCTGGTCTTCTCTTATCTGGGCTGCTCCCTTCAGTCCATCCTGGATGACTGTGCAAACAAGATGACGGAGAAAGCAGCCTTGCAGCTTGCAGTCAGACTGGTATGAAACGCCCAAAAGGAGAATGGATGAAAAGGAATCTTCTCAAAAAGTCTCTTTGTAAAACGGAGGCTTTTTTTGCCACTGCAGGCCAGCTTTGGGCCCAGGGAATTATGGGTGATTGCCATGCTTCAACAAGAATAACCTGGAGAGTAGTTTCACTCCTTTCATCCTTGATCAAAGCTATGCTTTTAAGTAGAAATAATACAGTGCTGCTGTATTTAAATCTGACAGTTGCCCCCCTCCCCCATTCTTGCAAAGTGGCCTTGCAAGGATGAGATTTGCATCAGAAGTGGCGCAGCAGATGATGCTTAAGCCTTTCCCACCCAATTCATTTACCCCTCATACTTCTTCCCTACCAAGTGCCCTGCAGAGTTCTAAGCCAGTGTTTCCAAGATGAGAAAAGTTCTGGAAACTGATGAGGGGAGCTGCAAACAACTGGATGACAGGAAAAGAATCTTGCACAACAGCCCACCCTTCTCCTTTAGAGGAGGAAGGTTTTACTTCTCCCTCTTGGTCTGGTAGATGGAACCATTAATATTAGCCTCAGTTATCTCCTCCTCCCTGCCACGCACCCAGCAGCAGAATGGAGAGAGAGTCCCCACCCATTTTCCAGTTCTGCCTGCTCATTCACTACCCACAAGCCCCTTTTTTCTGCTTTGCTCCTCTCCCATCTGTACCTGGGCAGGGTTGAGCTTTGGACTGCATAGCCAACACCATGTTCCTCCTTCAAAGATTCGGGTTATTCTCAAATGTTTCTCCCTTCTCTTCAGAGAAGGAGGGCTTTGAAGCCAAGGGCCTACTTCAGTAGCTTTACTCCTAGGTCAAGCAAGATGGGAGGTAGCAGACCCTATGAAGCAAAGGCTGCTGCTCTGTGAGAGTAGCTGCCACCTGTAGTTGTGGAGAGAAGGAACCAGAAGATACAGTGACTCTGCCAGGCAGAGTGTTAAATCTGGTAAACACAAATCGAAATGAATCCCTTCCTGAAGGTGTTTTGCAGGGGAGAAGCCTCTGTGAGTTTAATGTTGCATGTGGCTGTGTTGTCACATTTAAGCTTGGTCCTCAGAACTGCAAATTAGCATGACTAGAGTGCAGTGCTGTGCAGGATCTTTCCCAGGTTGTTTGCACAGTAGGGTTTGGGTAATTAACTCCAGTCCTTACAGAGCTGCACTTTGCACTATGTGGCATGATCAGCTCTGTGCCTATGGATTTTAGGAGTACAGTCCTCTATGGACAGACATAGAGTGGCTTATGCTATGTGAATGTTTCGGCTGTGCTTTTCCAGAGGCTATATGGCAAAGATCCATGTGCCATCACCAGCAGAAAATACTCTGGTTAGGAGTAACTCTGAGAAATGCAGGCATTCCAAGCGTGTCATTTTCCCTCTGCCTTCCATTTTGTCTTTAGGTGGATGTTCTGGAGTTCCTCCATGAGAATGAGTATACCCATGGGGACATCAATGCTCAGCACATATATGTGAATCCAGCTGACCTTGCTGCGGTAAGGAATGGAGCAGGGACAGACAGGGAATGTGTCCTTGCTGAAGGGTGTTTCTGTAGGATAGGAGAACATAATTTTTGTTCTACAGAGCTCCCCCAAGTATAGACATAAGAGACTCTCTTCCATCCCTCCTGCTAAGAATAGCCAGTCCAAAAAGTTCCTTCCTTTTCCTCTCATCTTGCCTGCAAACCCTAGACTATTGCTCATTCTAGGTTGTGTGAGAGAAGCATGTACTTTCCTTTTACGTTCTTACTGCATAGCATGGAAGGAGCAGTGATTCTTAGGGAGAAGTGATTCTTATGACTGCACCTTCTGTTTCCATTCATTCTGACCTTGGTGCCTTCCTGGCTGTTGCTTAAGGGCACAAGGCAATTGCAAATGTTGCTGAGTAGCAAATACTATGGGGGGCTTTGCAAGGCCAGGCTGGTAGATCTTTGTCTTTTTGCTGTTGGGTCACTCTCTCCTCCTCCTCTTCTTCCCCCAGATCACCCTGGCAGATTACTGCTTTGCTTTCCGGTACAGCCCTGGGGGCAAGCATGTACCTGAATGCGAAGGCAGCAGGACACCCCACGAGGGCACCATAGAGTTCATCAGCATTGATAGCCACAAAGGAGCCGGTGGGTGATAATGTTGCACTGTAGAAACAGACTGGGTGGGCAGTGTAAGCCATTGTTTTGATTCAGTCTGTGGTCTTTTCTCCTGTGCCCTTATCATACTTCTCCAGGAGCTGGCCCTTCTCTGACTAACTTGTTGGTCCCTTGCACAAAAGAAGTGCTTCCTTATTCCTGTGGAATAAGGCTCTCCGGTTTGCCTGGCCTCCAGCTTCTCCTCTTCTTAAAAAGCTTTGAGATGACCTGTTTATTGAGCACTCATCTTGCTTCATTTACACTTTGCTTATGGAGAGGGTTCAGCAACACTGGCTTTTTATTGAACTTTCATTCTGATTTGTTTGCGGGAAGGTTAGACAATGTTGCATCAAGTGTTATTCCACACTTTCCAGTGCATTTTCATGTCACTTTCCTTATCACAAAATGCCCAGGGTTTTTTGGGGGGAGGGGGTTGTTACACACGGCCTCCAAATAAGTTTTAACTGCACAGCAACAATCCAAAAGTGGCATTAACTTGTTGTGCACTTGAAGAGGTCACTGTATCTCCATGCTTTTGTGCTTCCTCTAGGCCAACCTTCCCCAGCCTGGTACCCTCCAGATGTTTTGGACTTCACTTCCCATTAGCCCCAACCAGAATGGCTCGTGGTCAGGAACGGTGCAAGTTGTAGCACAGAAATATTTGGAAGGCAACGTATTGAGAGAGGCTGCTCTTGGCAGTCAAGATCATACTTTTCCCCATGTCTGCATGCTCTCAGTGATTAATCACTAAGGACTAATTCTAGTTGGCTGAGTTGCAGGCTAGCATATTTAATTTTTGAGGCTATTTGGTTTTTGGTGCATGAGGAAAAAGGAAATGTTGAAGTTGGCTTTATGTTCTAACAGCAAGAGGCAGCTCGTGTATTTTTAAAACTTTGACTTTTCTTGTACTTCAGTCACATCCACACCATACATTAAACCATATTTAAAGCACATAGCTTCCTCCGCATAATCCTGGGAACAGTAGTTTATCCCTCGCAGAGCTACAATTCCCAACACCCTTAAGAAACTACAGTTCCTGTGATCATTTTGGGGAAGAAATGTGCTTTAAATGTGCTTTGGTGTGGGTGTGATTTTCCTACTTCCTATTGCAAAAAGGATTCTATATTTAGGTAATATGCAAATAAATGTCGTCATTCAGTTGCTTGATTGGTATTTTTCACAGAGCAAAGGAGATGCAGAGAGATCATCTTAGTTACAGCCTGTCTTTTGGAGGTGTTGTAAGATTTTATTAATTGCCTGGAGACCTTAAGGCAAGTAAAACCCTGAAATAAATAGTGGAAAATTGAAGCACATGCTAAGGCAGTGATTTACCCAAGATGTGACTGCGGTCCATGTGAGCCACTGTGATTATAAGGCTGTACCCCAATTTCTGTACTGTGCTATTGATGTTCCATACTTGGATATGCTTTCTTTTTCTATCCTGTTAGCTCCATCTCGCCGTAGTGATCTTGAGTCTCTGGGTTACTGTCTAGTGAAGTGGCTGTGCAGATGTCTTCCCTGGTCTGAGGACCTTGACTGTCCCTGTGTGGTCATGCAGAAGAAGGAAAGGTGTGCGCTGTGCATGGGAGATGTCCCTGGTTTCATCATGACCACCCCTCTGTCCTTGTTATGTGAAAAAGAAAACTTGTAGTAGATAGGTAAAAGCTGATAGATACAACTGCCATCCCTCCTGATTGTTAGCCATGCTGGCTGGGCCCCCGGCAGCATCTGGAAGGCTACAGATTCCCCATTCCTTGTGCTAGGGCTTTCAGACTAGTATTAGTATAGGTTTCCCTTGGTCGGTTGCAACAGTCATCAAGACTAGCCATTGTGAGTTCCCTCACTTGGTATACTGGTGCTTGGTTCTGCCTCCTTGCTGGTCTTGTACTCTCCCTCCTTCACAATTCCAAAGTACCGTATTTATGCAAATCTAATGCACCATCAGATCTAATGCACGCCCTAATTTCCGCAACGTAATTAGGCCAAAGAAGGTGTGCATGACATTCGAGTAAATACAGTAGTTGGAGAACACATATTGTTCCTTGAAACTGCCATCAAGCTTCATTGTTTTCTAGATTGGCTGACACCCGTGGTTGAAGGCAGCAGCAGACTCTGGTAACTAACTGCTTGACAAATATTGTGTCACTTGCAGTGCACAGTCTGGGACAAATATCACATTTACCCAACGTACAAGATGGGCCCTAGCTTGTGCATCCATATTTGGGGCATTTTGAGTAGGAGAGAATAAGGGTGTCTTTTTAAAATTATCAACTCAGCCTTATTTTTCTCTACCTCTTCTTTGAGGGGCTCACCAATTTTTCTGTTGTAGGTACAAAGCAGATGTTATCAAGTCTCCAAGTCTCTCCTTTGACTGGAAATCAAATCCAGGTACGAGCTTTACATTTGCACCCCAGCTTTCTTTTAGGGACTCCATCTGGCATATGTTGTGATATCTCATTTTCTTCCTTTTATTTTTTTTTCATTTTTATTTACTTGTTATGATTTTGGTAAACAGGTCCCCATATTCACTTTCATTTTCTCTTAATTCTCCTTAGCCATCAAAGCTGTCCTAAATATGACTTGTTCTAGTGTGTGCCTTTTTTTTGTCTTCTCACACAAAGCACATAGACAGCCTCTCAAAGCTCTTACTGAGACAGTCCAGCAGTTGCTTTTCCTGTGAGATGAAAGCTTCCCTGTACAGGGGGTAATGACTTGAGTGAGACCAGTTTAGAAGTTTTAACTGGCTTGGTCTGATAGCAACACTGAGGGATTGTATTTCCTTGCATAAAGAAATAGCCAATGTGATATGCACCAAGATTTCTACTCCTGCTGCGTTCTTTCTCTTGACACTTTCCAACATCAGTGCCCCTGCAATGTTCCTGTAATGGTTTATTTGGCAATATGCTCTAGTGCAGTGGCCTTCAACTGGTCCAGATTCGAGACCCACCTCTGACCCTGAACCATGGGGCCCACTTTCATATATTTACTTTTGATTTATACTTAATGCAGTTGTGATGGGATGGTGAGCTGCTTGTGCGTAAAATCCTAGTCCCTCAGAGTTTGGCTAAGTCCACAAACCTCTGTCTCTGACGGAGCTCCTTAAGCATGGCTCCATCAGTCGCTCGTTGAATCGGACAGTGGGCGTTTACGGAACTTCTTCCAGCATAAAAGCTCCTTAACGGAAACGCGTCTTCTGGACTCTCGGCGTGACAGTTTCCGGCGAGGAGTGGGTGTCCCTACAGGAGGTCTTGAAACCTCCCCACTGTTTTCGCTTGAAGTGTCTCTGAGCCCTCCCTCCGACTCACTTTCCCTTGGAACTCCACTTCTCCCCCTGCTGGTCCCCTCCTCAGCTGAATGGTCTCTCTCACCCTCTGTGAGCCCTTTCACCTCCTGCGTCTCAGATGGCAGTTCCCTGACATCCACCTCCCCTCCAGGGCCCCCTTCACCCCCTTCCCTCCCCTCCTCTGCGGGAGGCGAGGGAGCAAAACCCCTGAATGAACCTCCCTCATCTTCCGAAGTTTCGAACACTTCCCTCCACCTCTTGCTGTTACCGGTTTCCAAGTACTCCTCCTCATCGGAGTCTGTTCCTCCTTCCAACTCCGATTCCCTGAATCCTTCCAGTTCCTGCTCATCGTCGGTGGTGCCAAAGTACTCCCTCCGGAACCTCGCTATTGGCTGAGGTTTCCTGGGGAACCTTTGGTGGAACGTTTCGATCAAGATCTCGTCACGGACCTCCTCTGCCGTCACCCAGGTGTTTTCCGACTCCGGTTCCCCTTCCCACGCGACCAAATACTCCACCTGATTACCCTTCCACCTGGAGTCGATGATTTCCGCCACATGGTTGCTGCTTTCCCTTTCTTCTATGGCTGGCCCCCGTGTGGATACCCCTTCACCTTCCCCCCTATATGGTGACAGTAATGACCTGTGGAATACTGGGTGCAGTTTCATGTGGTTCGGTAACCGGAGTCTGAAAGCCACTGGGTTGACCTGTTGGATGACCTCAAATGGTCCCAATCTTTTGGGTCTCAATTTCTTGCAACCCCCCTTGAACGGCAACCCTTGGGTTGATAGCCAGACCTGACTCCCCACCCTAATGGTTTCACCTTCCCTTCTGCTCTTGTCTGCCTGCCTCTTATATTCTTCTTTGGCCCTTTCTAAGTTGAGTTGGAGTTGACGATGGATCGCTTCCATTTCTTCTACAAAATGTTCAGCGGCCGGGACACTCCATCTCTCCCCTCCTCCCCCTGGAAACGCCCTGGGGTGGCACCCATAATTAGCCAAAAAGGGGCTCATCCCGGTGGACACATTCTCTGCATTATTGTAAGCAAATTCCGCTAGCGCCAACTTTTCGACCCAATCGTTCTCTCTGTCATTGACATAACACCTCAGGTATTGTTGGAGGATACCGTTTGCCCTCTCCGCCTGCCCATTGGTCTCAGGGTGCCTGGCAGTCGAAAAGTTGACCTCTACGTGCAACAAGCTCATAAGTTTCCTCCAGAATCTGGATGTGAACTGTTTCCCTCTGTCGGAGACCACCCTCAAGGGGGCGCCATGCAGCCTAAAAATATGTTCTACAAACAATTTCGCTGTCTCTTCCGCCGTGACTGCATGTGAGCAAGCTACAAAGTGACCCATCTTAGTTAACAGGTCTACTACGACTAGTATGGCGGTTTTCCCCTGGGATTTAGGCAGATCCGTCATAAAATCTATAGATACCGCCTCCCACGGTCGTTCTGGTGTGGGTAACGGTTCTAATAACCCCGCTGGTGCCCGCCTTTCTCCTTTGGCTCTCTGGCATTGGTCACACCTTCTCACATACTCCCGTACATCCTCCCTCACCTTGGGCCACCAAAACTCCCTGGTCACCAACCACATGGTCTTGTGTTGCCCAAAATGCCCTGCTGTGGGATTGTCGTGCAGCTGTTTGAGTACTCTCCCCCTCAATTCCCCTTCGGGTATATATAGAGCCCCTTTGTAATACAATGCCCCGTTTCTTTCTTCAAAACCTCCGGGGTCTTCTCCCTCTCTCCTTAAACCTCTGAGCTTATCCTGGGCGTATTCATCATTTACCGTTCCCTCTACCAGTTCCCTTTGCCCCACCCAGGCCGCCCCACACACCCAGTGGTCCTCTGGGATAATATGTCTCTCTTCAGGCGCTCCCTCCCCCTCCAAATATTCAGGTTTGCGAGAGAGAGCGTCCGCTCTGATGTTTTCTGGACCTGGCACATAGCAGATTTCAAAATGGAATTTGGAGAACTCCTGGGCCCATCTCACTTGTCGTTGGTTGAGCACTCGTGCCGTTCTCCAATACTCCAAATTCTTGTGGTCCGTACACACTTGCACCTTATGCTGTGCGCCAATTAGTAAGTGTCTCCATCTCCGGAACGCTTCGTGAATGGCGAGTAGTTCTCGGTCATATACGGTGTAGTTCCTCTCGGATTTGTTCAGCTTACGCGAAAAGAAGGCACAAGGTCTCCATTCCGACTTATTGCTCCCTGGCTGAAGCAGCACCGCCCCCACCGCCCGGTCTGAGGCATCAGTTTCCACTCTCATGGGTTTTTGTAAATCCACATGCAGGAGCTGTTCTTCCGAAGCGAATGCCCTTTTCAATTCCTCAAATGCTTGCTCCGCCTCCGCCGTCCAAACGAATTTCTTCTTGCTGCTTAGACAGTCCGTGATGGGAGCCGTTAAGTGGGCAAAGTTCTTGATGAATTTACGGTAAAAGTTCCCAAACCCTAAGAACCTTTGCACATCCTTTTTCGTTTTCGGTGTCTTCCATTCCAGCACCGCCTGGACCTTGCCTGGATCCATGGCTAATCCCTTGTCTGATAAGCGGTACCCCAGGAATTCCACCTCCTTGGTGTGAAACTGACACTTCTCCAATTTCACCCACAGCTGGTTTGCTTGCAGCTGGCTCAGCACTTCCCTGACATCCTTTACATGCTGCTCCTCATTCTCTGAATATATCAGCACGTCATCGAGGAAGGCCACGCAATTCTTGTAGAGCAAAGGTCCCAGGACATGGTTCATGAGCGATTGAAAACAGGCGGAGCCTGATTGTAATCCGAATGGCATAACAAGATATTCAAAAGCCCCCAAAGGGGTGAACATGGTGGTTTTCCATTCATCCCCTTTCTTTATTCGTATCAGGTTGTATGCCCCTCTCAGGTCCAATTTCGTGAATATCTTTCCCTTCCTCACCCTGGTCAAAATGTCATCAATCCTGGGCATGGGGAAAGTCACTGGTTCTGACACGGCATTTAGCCGCCTGTAATCCACTACAAGCCGGGGTTTATCCGTGGTTTTTTTGTCCACAAAAAACACTGGGCTCCTCCCCACCGCTCTGGACTCTCTGATGAAGCCCCTCTTCAGGTTTTTATCAATAAACTCCCTTAACTCCTGCATTTCCCTGTCTGACATGGCGTACAGCTTGCCCACGGGGAGCTGGGCCCCAGGGACCAGGTTAATTTGGCAGTCAAAGTCTCTATGCGGTGGTAGTTTATCTGCTTCCCTTTCGCTGAAGACCTTGCTCAGATCAGCGTATTGTTTGGGCACCTTCCCTTTGTCTGCCACTTCCGTCCCTGCTAGAAAGGCTTTTGCCCCTTCTGGCACCTTTCCCTCTCTGCAATGTTCCAGGCAATGTGCTGACCCAAAGGAGACCACTCTCTGATGCCAGCCCACTAGCGGGTCATGCAACGCTAGCCAGCTCATTCCCAAAATGACGGGAGCCCCTCCCAGGGTGGCCACATTGAACGCTATCCTTTCGGTGTGCCTGGCCACCCTCATAACCATTGGGACGGTCTGTAGACTAACTTCTCCTCCCAACAGCTCCCTCCCATCGATCGTGGTCACCTGCAGGGGGTTGCTTAAAGGGAGTGTCTGTATCTGGTGTTCAGCTGCAAACTCCTTACTCATAAAATTACAGGAGCTGCCTGAGTCCAACAGCGCCTTTGTCTTTAGTGGGTATCCGTTTGCCAGCTCTAGCAACACCTCTATTACTAGGGCTGGTCTTGGAGGTTCCGGAGTGGGCACTTTTACTGCTCCTTGGCCTGGCTGCAGTGCCCCGACGGTGGCAGCCAGGCGTTGGCTTTTACTGGCTCCTGGACTCCCTCCTCCTTCCCCCCAACAGCTCCCGCCATCCCTTGCCATTCCTTTCTTTGCGGGCAGACTCTGGCAAAGTGACCTGGCTGCTGGCTGAGATAACATTTCTTGGCGCTCTTTCCCTCCTTCTTCCTCCCTTCACTGGGATTTGAAACTGCGCGCGCACGCGCTGTTCCAACTTCCATCGGCTCTCCTGGCGGGAAACTTGGCTCTGGAATCTCTGGAATGCGGAAATCCCTCCAACGCTCTCCTTTCCCCTCCCGCTTCTCCAAGGCTCTTGCCTCCTGGCGCGCTCCAATGGTCAGCGCTGATTTGGTCAGCTGGTCCATAGACTCCGCCCTGGGCGCCCGGGAAAGTTCGTCTTTCACCGCCGAAGAAAGCCCTTCTTCAAAGAGCATTTGAATGGGTTCCGCCGATAGGTCCCATCCCAATTTATGTATCAACATGGTAAACTCAGTCCAGTACTCACGAACCGATCGGCTCCCCTGTTTGCAAGCCATCAATTGTCTGCGCACCAGTCCCTGTTCAATCTCGCTGGAAAACATCAAATCCATGGCGCGAAAAAACTTCCTTGTGTCCTTCAGCATTTCACTATTCCCTGCCATCAGGGGTCTAACCCAGTCTCTCGCCCCTCCTTCGAGATGGCCAATCACAAACGCCACTCGCGATGCCTCGTCGGGAAAGTCGTTAAACTGCAGCTCGAGAGCATACTGCATCTCTGTCCTAAAGGCTTGATAGTTCCTGGGGTCCCCCCCAAACTTCTGCACCAATCCTGGCATCTTTCTTGCTAGTGGGGCGCCTTTTGTCTTATCTGCATCCTGTGCCCTCCTTTCCTCTAGCCTCGCCGTTTGCAGCGCTAGCTGGAGCTCCAACACCCTGTACCTTTCTTCCAGGCTTGGACCCTCTCCAGCTCCTCCTGCTCCCCCGGCTCCGGCTGGGTTGCTCATGATGCCTCTTTGCACAAGCTGCTTTCAGGGACTGTCCGATTGCTGTGATGGGATGGTGAGCTGCTTGTGCGTAAAATCCTAGTCCCTCAGAGTTTGGCTAAGTCCACAAACCTCTGTCTCTGACGGAGCTCCTTAAGCATGGCTCCATCAGTCGCTCGTTGAATCGGACAGTGGGCGTTTACGGAACTTCTTCCAGCATAAAAGCTCCTTAACGGAAACGCGTCTTCTGGACTCTCGGCGTGACAGTTTCCGGCGAGGAGTGGGTGTCCCTACAGGAGGTCTTGAAACCTCCCCACTGTTTTCGCTTGAAGTGTCTCTGAGCCCTCCCTCCGACTCACTTTCCCTTGGAACTCCACTTCTCCCCCTGCTGGTCCCCTCCTCAGCTGAATGGTCTCTCTCACCCTCTGTGAGCCCTTTCACCTCCTGCGTCTCAGATGGCAGTTCCCTGACAGCAGTGTTATCTTAGCACTGCTACTAAATGAAAGCCAGTGATTTCTACACTTGTTCTTAGCCCAAAAGCTGAGAAGCTGTTGAAAAACAGTGATTTTTGTTTCTTTAAGAAAGACTCACAGTTTCAGTTGGACACCTGAGTGTTCTAGATTTCATCATATTGAAAGGTGACATTAGAAAGGCTTACAAGTCATTTTGTGCCGCTAAACTGTTTTGAGGGTCACAATTGCTGAGAAGCCTGCTCATAAAGTTAGGTGGTACCAAATGGCAGGGATGACTGCTTCACTTGCCAATTCTGGTGTTGTTGTTTTTACTAACTGAAATCCAATTTAACTTTTAAGGTTGTATCCCAAGACAGCTCATGGAATTGTTTCTGCAGCTCAGATCTTAATTTCAGTGTGTCCACAGTGAACAATATTTATATGCATGATACACCCTCACACAAATTGCTTTTTAGCGTGTGTTCTAGTGAGCTTATGAGGGAAGGACAATGTGGGGAGCTCTGTGTGTGTATGTTTGCATGTGGTGGGGTAGATTTTTTCTGTTTCTGTTCTGCAGAAGACACTTCTGCGTTCCTAGTCCCCAGCATACTTCCATCCTGAACGAAGTCTAGAAAGCCATAGAAACAGACTGGAAAGTGAAATAGTTTCCTTGCTCCATAGAGTGCTTCCACGTCTCAGGCACAGCTATAGGAAAGTAGGGCATACAGCTGGCCAGAAAAGCCTTTCTTACTGAAAAAGGCTCTTGCCTTTCTTCTGCCACTTTGCACCCATGAAAATTGATAAAATGAGTGTCGCATCAGAAGAGTGTGTTCTAGACCACACACAATCCCAACCCACAGGTTGAAGACCTAGGTTCTGATGGACCTATCAAAGGGGCTGGGAGCCAGGCGACCTGTGCTGTTTCTCCAGCTCTGCTGTCAGATAATGTGGGATGTCAGATAATGTCAGATCACCTTTACAATGATCTTCTAAAGTGATCATCCTCTAGCCCTGTGGCTGCTTGTCTTTTTACAGACAGGTAAGGCCTTTCGTTTCCAGCGAGTGTTTTTAGGCGCTCTCTAGAAGTAGATTTTTACTACCCGTGTGTTCCATCTGGTTTGAACCATACCGTAAAGTTGCTTTACTGTAATTTGGTGGTTTTTTAAATTTGATAATTTAAAATTTTTGCTAGAGTGCCTTGAATGGGTTTATATAGAATGCCAGGTTAAAACTATTGTGAGCACATAAATAACACATCTAGCTTGCTCTCTTTGATGCTTGTGGTTTCGTTATGAGCTCACTATGGTTGCAACCTGGTCTCCATGAAGGGTATTGAGTCCGAGCCAAGTCAGCCACATTTTCAGATGCCATCTGGGTCAACAACATGTGGGAATACTGGAATGACTGCTTTGTAGGAGCCGGCTAGTCTCATTTGACAACCATGTTGACCTTTCCAAAAGCCCTGAAGAGCTACCTGCTAAAAGTGATGTCCCTGGAATATGAAGAGAAGCCAGACTATGAAGAGCTACGCACTGTCCTGAGGAGGCCTCTTGAGCTGATGAGAACATCTGCCTATGACTCAGTGGATCTCAAGGTGGTACCCTAGGTAATGTGCTAATACTGGTTGCATTCTCTTCAGCTTTCACCTCTCTGAGAAAACACAGGTCGCAACTAGACATGGCAGCGGCAAACCTGTGTGTTGGGTACAAACACCTTGTTTTCTGGTCTGGGTGTTCTACAAAGTTTTTAGAGTTGGCCCTTTGCTACAGAGATGCAACCTTGACAGTTTTTAGATGAAAAGCAAGATCTGCAAGTTAATATATTGATTGTTATATTTTCCCTACCAATGTCCACAGATGACTTTTCCATTGAAGTAGCTATAGAGTGTGTGCTGTCTTACTGCCCTGTAGCAGATGTCTTTGTTGTCATGCTAAGTTGTGAGCTGGCTTTAGGCAAAGGTTGTACTCTGGATGACTGTATCTGATAACAGATACAAACCTTTGTCATCTGGTAGCTTGTATTTAGGCTTTATTTAGGCTTCCAGTAACATAGGAAGTAAACATTGAAGTAACAAATTGCAGCATCGTAAGAATAACAAGTCCTATTGTGCTTTGCAGATCTGGGAAACAGAGAGAAGATGGTAGAGAGAGTCAACCCCACTGGAATATCCTGGAACAGCTGGGAGCACAATTTCCCTTATTTTTTCACACCTGACTTTTAGATTGGGGAGGGAAGTGGAATTTCTTGCAGCTGTTTGTTAGGACCTTGTTGTGACCTTTTATAGAATCAATCCTATCCTGCTGCACAGCACTGAATTCTGGTTACCGTAAATCCTATATCCCTATTTTATAGACAACTGCTTGAGCAGTATTTTAAAACAGTAACACCCCAATTTGTTTTTCATGTGTTTTACCTTGTAAATAGTGATGGCTGCTTTGGTTTTGTTTTGAAAGGAGGGAAAACTACAATCTTACATTCATTGTCTTAATTGTGTTTTAATTTAATTTTATTCTAATCTGCCTTGGAGACCTTTTATCAGGTAGAAGGTATTGTAAAGTCTATTAAGAATATTAAATAAAGATATATATTCTGTTGATCTTGTAATTAGCTATCTTGGGTGAGCTCTTGGCGGTATTTTGTTGTTTTCCTCATGGCAACAAAGACACATGACATTGGGTTCTTCTGTAGGAAATATTCAGGAGCTGGCATCATATTTCTTTACTGTTCACACATTTCCCTGCTTTGATTCACAAGGAGAGAGGGTGTTCAGTGAAATTATGTAAGGAACTTTTTAATGGCCCTGTGTTCTGCTTTCTAGAACAGAAGCAGCCTTTCCCTCCCTCTCTGGTGTGCAGAAACAGCATAAGATTTGAAGAGCAGGCACAGCAGGTTTTTAGCTCAATACGTAGGCCTGGATTCACAATTTACATAACAGACATACCACCAGCCAGCTGAATGATGCTTCAGCTATCAGTCTTGCCTTCCCACTCATGCACCAGGCCAGCTTTCTGACTTTTTATTGTTTAATTTAAAAAGGCACACTTGATTGCCTGTCAACTTTTTATTTATTTATTAAAAACAGCAAAACCACATATTAAAATATATATATATTGTTGAGGCTATAGGAGGGAGAGGTGTGTTGCTGAGATCCTGGGCGCAAGCCACTTGGGCCTCCACACAGCCAGTTTTACTTGTTTCAAATTGGATCACACTGCAGACTCGCAAAGCTGATTCCCCCCCGTCCCAGAGCTTTTTTTTTGGGGGGGGGAGATGAAAAAGTTTGTACTGAAAGTGGTGAGGGTACTTCCAAACTAGCTGCACAGTTTAAAAGATCTTAGATCTTTCTTGACCCAGAAGCACCCTGCAAGGATGTGGAAAGGGCCCAACAGTGGTTCTTTCAGAATAAGTGAGAATATTTTTTTTCTGAGATATAGCCAGGACATTCCAGGAGCAACTCATTTCATCTGTTATTCATGATGGGCAGCATCTCTGGTTAGGATTTCAGTTCCGGCTTTGATTCTGAAAAACTCAAGAAAATTCCTGCAACAATTGTTGTGTGTTTCTCTTATCCTTCATGCTATTGGGGTGAGGAGTAGGCCTCTGCAAGATATCAATATATTGTTTAAAACCAATATTTAGAGAAAATCATGATAACCTTTAAAAAAAAAAAAAGACCTGGCCATTTATCGTGAATCAAGCACGGTATTGGAAAAGCTGGGGGGAGCCTAGGCCTCCTGTGAACCCCTTGCTAATTCCACCTAAGCTCCTCCCTGCCTCCTGGGAATCGCAAGTTGTGGCTGAAAAGATGGAGAAACCATGTGCAGCGTTTACTCCGCCTTCAGTTTCCCTTGCCTCCAGCAGCAGCAACTATCAGGAGAACAGGCTGGCAATAAAAAAAATCAGAATCTCTCTGCAACAAATCTGATAGGTTGCTTAAGAAGGCTGATTAGAGTTGGCTCCTTACTAGTCTGGACTTCTGGAGCCTCTTTCCTCCTCCTGTTCCTCCTCCTGTTCTCCTGTAAAAAGCATGAACAAACAAACAGCACCCTGCTCTGGCATTTGAACCTCTTCCTCTTTCCCCCCATCTCTGTATGTGCACTACTTGGGGGGAGCAGTGGGTTGTGTGTGTGTGTGTGTGTCTGTCTGTCTGTCTGTCTCCCTGTCTTATATACTGCAAAGAACACCCCGGGGACAAAGGGTGACAAGCAGCAAATTGAAATGCAGCGAGAGGAAACGGTGAAAGTATTTGTTAAATAGGAGGACATAGATTAATCTTTATAAAGTTCTGAAATCCACTATTATAACAGAGCAGTTGAATGTAATTTATATTGCAGTACTATATTTCCTTCAGACTTTGTAAGGTGGGACCTGTAAACAAAATACTGCAGGGTGAAGTTCTACTGTTCACTGATCATGTCAGCCAGCCGTGCCCTATTTCAGCACATTCCATTCAATTCCCTCTCCCAACAGTTTACTGTTCTGCCCCCGCCAACAGTCAGCTTTCTGTGATCACTGAGAATACCCAGGCCTCAATGGGCTGGGTGGTGGTGGTGGTTTTTGCGGAGCAGGGGTGGGAGAGAGACTACAGGGGGTAGGGCCCCCCTTGGGTTTTTCCTTAATTTTTTTTGTACTTCTGCAAAGCTGCTGCTATCTTTCCTCTTATGTGTGTATGGTCCTGCTTTGGCTATATAAAGATTGGCACTCACACCTGAACACTGGTAATAGAAGGAACGATACGCCCAAGAGTGTGTTGCCATTTGGATATCATTCACATCCCCATCATCTAGAGAACCAACTTGCCACTTTTTTCTGTTCCTTCTTTCTCAGGCCCAAGAACATCCTGGTTTTGTTGCTCGTTTTGCTTTGCTTTTTGTTAACATAGCCCAAGACCTGTCTTTTATTGGGATGGGAATGTCAAATTTTGTCCTGTTAGACCAGGCATGCCCAAACTTTTTTCAAAGAGGGCCAGATTTGATTAAGTGCACATGCATGAGGGCCGACCAAAGTTGTTGAGCATTTTTTAAGGCTTTTACCACAGGACATATACTGCCGTGGGGGCCCAGATTAAATCAACCGGCCGGATTAGGCCCCTGAAACAGACTTTGGACATGCCTGTGTTAGACCCTGTTTAGGCAGCACAGCCTCTCTGCATGTAGCTCTGAAGAACAGCCTGTTTTGTTTTACATGAGTGCTTACTATTCTATTGGTTCCAAGCCAGTCCCTTGAGGCGTGTCTCCAGGCAACGAGACGGGCTCCTGCAGCGGCTTATTGGGGAAGAACAACGTAATTGAGTTGTTTTGCTTGCTTTCCAACTGGAGATTTCTTTTTATGATGGTGATGGTGTGTTTTGTTCAAACCCTATGGACAGATTTAAGGCAAGTGTTATCCACGCTGCCTTCTTCAGGGAAATTCGGAGTGTTGGTAAGTCGGCCAGCAGGAAAAGCAGAATAATCTTATCGGTGTAGGGAAGGAATGGGCAGATGTGAGAAAGGAAGCCCTACTTCCAACTGACAGATGAGTAAGACATAATTTGATGCAGGGCAAACCTCTAAAGCCTTATAAACCACAGGAAGCAGACTGAGCAAGAAATTCCAATGGAAGACTCTGGTGATAGAGGGTAGCATTCTTATTCTGTATCTGTCCTAAGGAACTAGTACTTCTTCCAACTCAAAACATGATGAAGAACATGGCTGAAAACTAATGATCACTACTGAATACAAGATGGGTAGAAGAGGAGTAGAATGTTGTCAGTATTCCTTGCAGAATATTACACACTGTTTCTGGTCCAGTGTGCAAAGTGCCTAAACCACACCTGTCAAATTATGAGTCGTAATAGGAACCATGTTTTAGGAGTCATGGATGCTGCTTGTATAACTGGTATGTAAAAATCCTGATAGGCTAAATATTGGTGTGTGTGTTTCAATAAAAACAAACAAATAAACCCACTATCATTATGTTTTAATGTGTGGAAAATTCTTGCCAATTCTATTTAGATTTGTGACATCACATCACCATCTTCTGCCCATTGCTGGCATTGCAACTGTAAAGTTTCATTGAAACTCCCTCGAAAAATAAACTTACAGGGTTTTGGATTGTTGCCAAAACAGCAGATAAGATGGGAGGCATTGGCATGCTTGGGAGAACCCTGAGGTTTGCAGAAGGTACAAAAAAGAGTGCCAGTATGGCACAATGGTTACAGTGTCAGACTAGGACCTGGGAGACCAGGATTCAAATGCCCTCTCAGCCAGGATGCTCATATAACTCCATACCCATTCAACATTTCTCTGATGAAAATAGGGACGTCCTATGGAAAAGCGGGACATTCCGGGATCAAATCAGAAAACAGGATGACTTCTGCAAATCTGGGACTGTCCCTGGAAAATAGGGACACTTGGAGGGTCTGGGAGTCTCCTACACTGCAATATTTTGTTGGCAGTCCCACTTGCATTCATTATATGACTGAGTTTCCCGAACCTCTGCAGAGCACACACTTCTAGATGCCTCATATGAATAAACCAAGGAAATGATAGGGTTATTTATATATACAACTCCCCTCCAGCCTGAGGCCATTGTGAACAGGTTTTCACTATCTGCAAAGAGTGGTGGTAAATACACACACACACAGACAAAAAGCTGTTGTTCAAGGCATCTAGGAACGATTGTTTTCTTATGGGATTAGCATTTTAAATTATTTAGTTATGTTTTGATGGATTGCTATTGTTCACCTTCTTGACATTTGTGTACCCTGTGCAACCCTAGATGCGTAGGATCAGAAGTAGGTCCCATTGAGTTCAAGTAAGTAGGCACAGGATTGCATCAATTGTCACCTTAGTATCAATTGTGTACTGCATTGTTCTATATAGGGAAGCGTTATAAATTGATTTTAAGAGCAATGTGTGTTTGTGTGTAGACATAAATGTGTGATCCAGCCTTCAAGACTGCTGCATGTTTATGGGCAATAAAGGCTGTAACTCGGTGGTAGAGCATCGTCCTTGCATTCAGAAGGTCCCAGGTTCAATCCCCAGCCTCTCCTGGTATGGCTGAGAAAGACTCCTTCTCTGAAACCCTGAAACTCACAAGTCAGCACAGAAGATGATACTGGGCTAGATGGCCAATGACCTGACTCTGTATTCCTATGTTCCCTGTGAATTGAATGATGACATCTCCAAAGAGGGAGGTGTGGGCTTCATACACAACTAGAACCTGCACCTATCTCTGTGGGAGAGATTGTGTTACAAGAGGTCGGTACATCTGCTTTTGAACCTTTTTCTTGTAACTTGAGAATCAGCCATCGATTACAGAAATGACACCCAAAGGCAGGGAAATAATGTTATGAAACTAAGCACTCTGGGCGCCTTCGGGAGGAAGGGAAAATATAAATCTAATAAGTAAACAATAACTTCTCTCATCGATTTCAGGTGCCAAGAGGTGGGTCAGGTGGGAGCATCCCCCAATGTTTTGTGCAAGTAAACGTTTTAATTTCCTGCCATTGCACCATGGAGTGTGATGGATGAACTCTGTTGCGAGAGAGACAGAGAAGAGAGTACAACTAGGAACGCTGGAGAATTCCATCAGAAACAGGAACGGAAATTTCCACAGTTTGCATGTTTGTCAGAGATCAGGAACGTAAACCAAACAAGTGAACATGAGTGGAATTGGCTATCATTTTGGCCTGCAAATATTATGTAAATCATTTCATTATTCTCTGCTGTGCTTTTGACACAGTTCCCATCAATTGAAATTGGGTGCGTAATAAATTATGCTAGTTTTTGGCATAGCGGATAGCCAGGTGAACAATGTAGGTGTTAGTGGAAGCCAAACGGGTAGCACAGAAACAGCTGACTGCAGTAGACACAGGATGGGACAAAAATGGCTACTTCTTTACTTCCCTAAGTGCAACGCTGTGGCATGTCCTTGATCGCTCAGTGGCTTTTGGTACCATCCAGCGTGGTATCCATCCAAGCTGGCCCTGCAGGTTGGCAGTGGGAGGCACAGTGATATATATGCCAGGGGTGCATTGGTTTGGTCACTTTGGCAGTTCCTTTTTCATAGCAGAAATTCCATCTTCCATGTAAAAAATAAATAAATCACAGGTTTGGAGGGGACCCAAAAGATGGCATCTAGATTTTGTGTACACACACACACACACACACACACACACACACACTGGGTGCAATTGCCAAAGTCTTGTTTCCACCGCATTCCACCCCCTTTTAATTACAATAATAATAATAATTTCCCAAGTGTATAAAGCTGAATGCACACAAGTTAAATGTGCATGTTTGGGGCTTACTGCGCCACTGCGCCCATCTAATCTACCATTGCCTGCCCACCCCCATTTTCATACTTCAAGGGGGGGAGTGCTACTTCCGATGGAAATCAAAGTATGCTCTTTGCTCCAGAACTGTCGTTTCCCCCCATTGGCTGACTAAGGCTGCAATCCTAACCCTGCTTACCTGGGAATAAGCTTCTCGAATTCAATAGGAATTACTTCTGAGTATACACAGTTAGAATTGTGCTATAAGGCTGCAATCCTAGACATACTTACCTTGTAGTGAGCCCACCTTGAACACAGCAAGGCTTATTTCTGCTGAGATACCTCCTTGTTTAACTGAGCATGCTTTCTTTTATCAAATGAGAACTCTACCTATTTTTCCATATTTCCCATGCAGGCAGAATTGTGTGTCTGAAACAAGATCAAACATGTGTTTGATACTAAAAAATATACACACGTGTGGTGGAAGGGCTTCTGCAGGAATCAAAGACGATGACAGGAGGTGTGTGTGTTGCCTTGTAGAAATGTCTCTTCATTTTGCCACCCTTAACTTCCCTCACTCTGAAACAGGTGTGTATTTTACATAACAATAATAGAAAGAGCCATGGCTCAGTGGTGGAACTTCTGCTTTGAGTGCAGAACATCCCAGGTTCCCAGGTAGAGCTGAGAGAGACTCCCTGCCTGAAACCCTGGTGAGCTGCTGCCAGTCAGTGTGGACAATACTGAGCTACATAGACCAATGGTCCGACATGGCATAGGGGAGCTTCCTAGGTCTTGATGACCATTAGGGGCGCTAGTGAGCTATCTTTCAACGCTCTGTGAAAAATTGCAGGTGAAAACTTTATTACCCAGTATCTGTGATTATAGTTTATTTTAATAAGCTTGCTGCCGAATGATTTTTGTTTCACTGGCATGTCCATATTATTGCTGCAGCCTGCAGAGGATATCCGTCTCCTCTGTACAGCCTGCACAACTGCTAACAGGGACTAAAAGGGTGATCTATCATATAAAACTGCTGTTTAAAGCGCAAGACCAGGACAATTCAGTTCTTCCCCCGCCCCCGTCAGTTGATAATCTTAGGATTGGCTGCGGGTGGAGGAAAGAGAACGAGTGAACGACTTTACATTGTTGCAAATGGAACTCTTATTTCCTAGGCTTGCCATACGTCAGGAAAATTCCTGACATGTCCTAGTTTGTGGGTGCAATAATTTTTTTGGGCGGGGGGGGGGAATTGCCGAATAGGCCAAATGTCTGGGAAAACCCGGATGTATGGCAATGTGTGATGGAAAAAGCAGTGGAAACAGCTCCAAAATCTTAAAACTAGGATTTTTTGGGGGGTCTTCCTACAAAAAGCTCAACAACTTTGCGCGTGTCAGGAATTTTATTCTTTCCTATGCAAATTGCAAGCCAAAATAAAGGGGTGGGATCCAACTAAGGACTGCAGGCTCGTGTTTGTCCCCCGCTCCCTGCATTTAAGGGCACATGCTGCCGCTCTGTTTGGTGCTTAATAAAATAATTCACAAAGCACAAGTGGGTCACTGGTAACAGATTTTTTAAACATGGAATTTCCCCGGGAAAGGGTAAATCCGGGTTAAAAATTGTGTGTGTGTGTGTGTGTGGCGGGGGAGAGATCTTTCCCTGCCAACGAGGACGAGGACGCTACAAAATAAATGCATGTATAATGAGCACCCATTTCATAATAAACCCACTAATTTCGATGGCCAGTCAGCTTTCACAAGGCGCTTTGGGTCCAAAACCCACCTGGGTTTAAACCTGCGACCTTTTGCATGCGAAACAGTTTGCAAGCTTTGCTCAAGAAGTCCTTCTCTTCTGGGGGGGTGGGTATTTGCGGGGTGTCCCCAAAGCTCCTACAGACGTGCCTCTTTGAGCTCTTCTGCGGCAGATTCCCTTGTTGAGAGCAACCCAAGGGGGCGGAGCAGACGGGAAGGAGAAGCCTGCGCCCCACCACCTCTGACCCCTCCTTCCCCACCCACCTCCCTCCCCAGCCTCCTCCCCTCTCGGCGCGTCATGGGAGGCGGCGCCCGGGCGCATCAGCTGGCAACGAGCGGCCGCCTCCCCGGCCTGAACCAACAGAGCCAGGATGGCAACGGTGCCGGCAACGTCCGGAGCCGGTAAAGGGGAGTCGTCGCCTGCGGGACCCCGAGAGCTGTGCTGAGAAGGTAAGGGGCGCCGGCGCACCCCCCGCCTCGTCCGCCTTTCCCGCCGACGGCTCTCCAGCCAGCGATGCAGCCTCCGCCGGCGTCCCAGGCACAGCCACTCCCGGGCGGCCTGCCTTGCCTCTGCCTTGCTTAGATAACCTTGCCCGGCCTCGATCCCACCTGCTTCTTCCTTTCGTTTGCTTGTGTGCGCGCGCCCCCTCACCGGGTTTTGCAGCTGCTGTGATTTCCCCTTTGTTCTGGTCTTATATGTTTGTGTGTGTGTGGCTTTTGTAATACGCTGGTCCCGAAAGCTCTTGAATTCGCATAAAGAGGAATTCGCCTTTTCACCCTCTCCATCCAGGACGGAGGCTGTGTGCTGTATATCAAAAGGAAAGCCCCCTCCCGTTCCCCGCACTTCTGCTCCCCCCTATCCGTTCTGAAAACCCACCTTGCGTTGCCAGCATACAAAGGGCTTCCCAAAATGCTCTTCCTCCTTGCCTCCCTCCTTTCCCCTAGGTAATTTGCTTGTTTCCTGCCTGCCCGCCCTCCTACGAGACATCTCAATTTCCGTGGAGCACCGCTTTCCTCCTCTGTGCTATGTTCGTGTTTCCTCCTGCTGCCCAGAAATCCCCCCCCCCGGTGCATTGAGGGGGTGCAAAGGTGGTCGTCGGCGTGCAAGTTCTCCCCTCTCCCCCTCCCCCACGGGCGCCCTCGCTTTCAAAGAGAGGGGGGTGTATGTTCTAAGCAGCGCATGAATCATGCACCCTTCCCTATGACGTCACACCCTCCTCTGCTCGTGAGAACCTCATCCAGGGATGGGGTGTCGACACAGTTCCTTGCTACCCAGGTAGGACCTTGGGGGAATTGGCTTAGCTTCCCTCTGTCTAGATTCAGGTAGGATGGCGGGGCCTGCTTTGCTCTGACACAAAGGCAGGGGGAAGCCAGAGCGCCTGTAAAGCTGGCTGGAGCTCCTCCTACAGGTGAATCTGCTCCGGCTGTTGGGGCTGGGGCTGGCCTGTGCCAGAGGGCCAAAGACTTTGGCTTGGATTGTAAACAAAGCAGTTCCCCGACTTGCAGTGCAGGCTGGTGCATATGGGCAAGTGGGGCAGTGCCCCAGCAGCCTCACTGTGCTCTCAGCCAGCCTCTGCCTGCCTGCCTTCGTCCTTACCACCAGGCCAGGGGTAGCACTAGGTGTCAGCTTCCTCTCCTTTTGCCTTTCTTACTCCTTTTTTTTCTATTTTTTAAAACCATTTGATAGTTATTAACAGCAATGAACAAAGCTACTCTGGGGTGAGGGTGGCTGCAAGGATCAAACCATAATATCCTGTAAGAAAATATGACTTAATATAAAATTACAACATTTCCTGCCAGAAAATCAAAACCTCCTTGAATTTGCATTCATGGGAATTATTTTATTGACAATATTTGTACAGGGCAACCAGTTTCCCCAGAATTTATTTATATGTTCTCTTGCAGTTCTTAGATATGAGGTTACTGTTGCCATTACAGCCAAATCCCAAACTTTCTTTAAAGCTGTTCTTTCCAAGAAGGGAGTAATGCAACTTTCAAGTTTTGAGCCATTAACATCTTTGCAGCTGGTAACAGATAAGATGTGAGTTCCTTAGTTCAGCAATATCAATACTAACTCAAAGGGAATTATTCCTCTTTATTGCACTTTCTCCAGTCCCACCACTTCACCACTGAAAGTAGCTCTGCTGAGGAAGAATATAATATTTTGAATAGAGGTATAATTCCAGTTCTGTGTTTGATATTTGTTTTGGGTGGGAGGAGAATATCACTTCTGTAAGGAAGAAGGATTCTCCGGGAGGTGGAGTAGCTGGACTATGTAAGGTACGTGCTGGAGAAGTTTTATTCAGGACCATAACACTTGTGGAGAAGGACCATCGCTCATCCCTGGCAGCTTCCATTAAAAAAGATGTCACAACAGCAGTTGATGAGAAGGACTCTTCTCTGCCTGGGAGCTGCTAGACAGATTTGACAGTCCTTGGACAAATAGTCTGAGCTGCTATGAAGAGCTTCCTGTGTCCCTAGAGTTCTGCCTGGACCCTGGCATCTGCTCTTAAGGTCAGGTGGTTGGCCACAGTGGCTGCTTCCAGATGGGAGCGGTTGGGTGGCGTAATGGCAACAGAGTGAGAGGAATAGACTGGGTCACAGTGTCCATCTAGCTCACTATCCTCCCTGGCAGCAGTTCTCCATCTCTGGCAGAGGTTTTCCACAACTTGACTGCAGGCCAGGTGCAGCCCTATTGGCCTCTCTGTCTAGTCCACTGGCCTTTTTAAACTTAAGTAACTGCCAGGATTTGAACCTGGGACTTCCTGCAACATAAGTTCTCTACCACTGAGCTATGGTCTTTGGGGGTGGAGTGGCAAGGTTCAGTGGTAGAGCATTTGCTTTGCATGCAGACGGCCCCAGGTTCAATCCCTGGCATCTCCAAATAGGGCAGGGAATGTTCCCTGCCTGAAACCCTGGAGAGTTGCTGCCAGTCAGTGCAGACAGTACTAAGCTAGATGGACCAATGGTCTGACTCTGTATACAGCTTTCTACCTTCCTTTCTCCAGGTCTTTCTGTTCAGATCTTTCAGCAGGAGCATAACTATTCTTTATTCCAACTAGACTTGTGTAGGAGAAGTTTCTTGGGGAAATGGGTTCCATGTTTCCTGACCATATTCTTGTGCAACTTCCACTCATTTCAGTGGGGATTTGCAAAGCAGAACTTCCAAGTGGATCAGCTCCTGTGTTAGCAGGAAATGTAGTCTTTTTCTTCTTCTTTTTGCACTTTGGGCCCTGGAATGTTTTGTGCTGGTTGCCTCAATATCTATAATGCTAGGGCTCAGTTCACATCAGTGAATGACTCTGAAGAGCCTGTGAAAAGCTCTTTTCTCACTGCTGAGTAACCAAAGCCTGCCCCCATTCATTGGAGATAATAGGCAGGGAGTCTGAGGGTGAAATTTCTAGACAGTTTTGAATTTCCATTGGTTTCCCTGTTTGGAAACCAACCATGATTCTTACCTGGTTGTAGGTTTGGTGACAATGGTGTTTTTGGTCCCCACCAGCATTTATTAGCTTCAAAGGAAACACACATGTATCAGGAATGGGGAATTGGTGGCCTTCCAGATGTTGTTTCTGCAACTCCCTTCATCTCAGGCCAGGACAGCCAATGTGTATATGTGTATGTCTGTCTGTCTGTCTATCTATCCATATGAACTTTGCTCCAGTCTGGTAATATTAGTTTGCACTTTGTCTCTCTTTATTTGAGTTTAAAATTCTAGACTGGAATAGCAGAGGTTATTGCAGAAAGCCCACCCCGGCCCAGAGATCGGCTTATCTACCTTGTTTGTCTCCTGATGGATCCAGGCCAGGCGCCTCTGTGAGCTTAGCAAATGGGGTGGGGTGGAGAATGGATTGGCACACCCTGAAGGCTTCAGGTTGAGGAGACCCATCCCCAGAGAGCCAACACTCTGTCGCTGGGTTCAGTGGCTTGCACAACTGAATAAACACTCCAGGAAATGTGAAGAGGGCGTTGATGAAAGGATCAATATTTTAACAGCTAGAAAATTGGGCTCTTAAGAGGGAACAAGTCCCTTGGGAATAAAAGAGAGCTTTTGTCAGGAGAGGAAGGTGGAACGTGGTGTTTAACTAAAGGTAACGTTGGGCCTCCTCCTTGTGGGATTCATTAGGATGCAATAGGTCTCTGAATGAGGTCACTATCTCTCTCACACAATGCGCTCTGAAATGTCAAGTGTCTTATGCCATCTGCACTCTTCCAGGCTCTTCCACACAGCCTTGGTTTCGTAATTTCCAATAAAACCCATCTCAAATGTGCCGCCTGGTCTGGAGCCGTGGTTTGCATTGGCGCTTATCATCACCACCATCTCCTCCTCCTCCTCCTCTGGCACAATTTCCCTTTTGCCTTTTTACTGCAGGTTACTCCAGGGCGAGTTATCTTGATACTGCAGTGCACAGTGGTTGGGGGAGGAGGAAATGTAGATTTCTGCAGTTTTACTTTGGAGTTCCGTCTGCTGCAAAAGCTCTTTCCTTGCGAGCAAGCTAGGCATGCAAAAGTGCAGGGAATAGAAGACTTCAAAGCCACTGGAATTCAAAGCATCCCAGGGAGACCACAGAGAATTTTCCAGGTTGGTACTACAAATTGAAATAATAGGTCAGGAAATACTCATTTTGTAAAGAAGCTGTGCAAGGCAGTTAACCGGGTTTTTTTTAATATATAAAAAAGCAAAATAAATCAGTTCCAACAACACTATAAAACAATATCCAGAGAAGTAGCCATGCCAGTATGTGTAGCAAAAGCAACTAAAGAGTCTTGTGATGCTTTATTGACAAATTCATTATGGCGTTAGTGAAGGGTCATTAACCTTTTTGGGCATTTTTGCAAACTGGAGAAGCTGTTGTGAGCACACCACCCACCACGGAATGCCTCTCTGGGTACATGTGTGCTTTCAGGCACCACACTGGCAACCCCTGGCATAAGCATTCATGAACTCAAGTCTAGCTCAGGTGCTTCTCTACCAGGCATTTAATGCAGAATTGCCGTGCTTTGTCCACTCGTGTCTTAACTTCCCAGTGGTTCTTCCAACTTTTCTTAGACTGCAGAAAGTCAACCCCCCACCTCACCCCCACGCTGAAGAATTGAAGGGTAATTCAATCTCCACAGATGTGGATGCCTTCAGCTCTATTTTTCTGTCGTTTTGTTTTAAGGGTGGGGTTTTGGTATGGGCAGGGACATATTGGGAAAGGGAAACTTTTGATATGGGCAGGGACATACTAGAAAAGTTAATCTATCACCACGCAGCCCACATTCCTTGTAACACTTCCAGTGGGTAACATGTTACGACATTTAAATCATCATTTAATTTAATAGTTGGTAATTGATCTTATCATTATAATTATCACTAAAATGCTTTTCCACTTTGGGTGTATGTATGTATATATATATTGATGTCATGGGACCTTGTGGTGAAGGACAAGTTAGAAATTGAATAAATTCTTTGTCCAGGCCACTTCTGGATACAGGGGCCACAACATGAGAGGCATTTCAGCAGAGACTGGTCAGCCATTTCCCAGGGGTAGTGCAGTTGTACCATACCCTCCATTAAGATTGTGTGCAGGTAGCTTTCGGCTAGATGACCCCCAGAATCACTTCCAACTCAAATGCGATCATCAGCACTCTGAATTACACCTGAGAGCACATGGTAGATCTCTTAATGCTGATAAAACAAGCTTCTTCTTTTTTTAATATAATGGGTCCCTGTCAGTAATCTGTCTACCATATTCTGAACCAGCTGACGTCTCCAGATGCTGTTTGGGTATTTGCTGAAAGCATCATTCTGATACTCTGAAAAAGAAATGAGCCAGTGATGATAGAGCAGTGAACTGAATCTAAGGTCAAACCTGATTGCTGGGTTGTCTGCCCACCCCCACCCCCCAGCTGTCTAGACCTGAGTTACATCCTTTAAAAATACAGCGGTTGTGCTTGATGTATTGTTTTGGAAATTATAGTATGCAGAGTGATAGATACAATTTCCCCTTACATACTACTAGTGGAAAGCACCTGGTGTGGCTCAGAAAGTGTCATTTGCTAGTTTCTAGGGGTGTGCACACCTGACTCAGGGTCCCGATCTGGAGCCATGGACTGGCCCAATCTGAATCTAGGTCAAATAATTATTGGGAGAGGGCCGTTGTTTAATTAGGGTTTTATAAACCCCATATGGAGGGTCTACAGTTTCCAAACAAAAACAGAAATCAGTTTCTCCACCAGGGAACCTCGTTGCCAAACGGGGCAACAGTATCTGAATGCATAGAGAATGGATGGACAGAGAGACAGGCAGGCAAACCACTTTCCAAAATACGTAATACTTAGGATCAATGGATGTGGAATATTCTTTCAGGGTATGTTCACAGCAGAGAGAGACTCTTATATGCGCAGAGATGGGATGGAGCATACCTATGGGTGAGCACATGATCACGAGTGACGCAAGTCTGGAAACAGAATGATCTGCTCCTCCCTAGCAATAACATATTTAATACACCATGCCATTTGGTCCTGAGTGGCAAGCTCTTCGGTGTGAATTCCTGACCAGCCCATCTGATTCTGCAAGAGTTGTGACATTGATTCCAGTCACGTGGATGGGTCCTTTGAACACGTAGGAAGCTGCCTTATATTGAGTCAGACTATTGGTCCATCTAGCTCAGTATTGTCTACACTGACTGGCAGTGGCTGTCCAGGGCTTCAGGCATGGGACATTCTTCCAGCCCTACCTAGAGATGCCAGGAATTGAGCCTGAGACCTTCTGCATGTGAAGCAGCTGTTCTGCCACTGAACTATGGGCCTTCCTTAGTATGACATCAGTGATTGGTGAGCTTGCCAGTAATAGGCAGGCTGAGGATATTCTTTTAAAAAGATCCTGGAAAACACCAGCAAATATGTCTGGGAAATTTCAGCAAGTTGTTTCAGGTTTCCCTTAAGATCTCCTTCCCATTGGCCTTAGAACACCTCACCTACTTCTCTGCGCGACTGACGGTTTTAATCTCTTCCTCCTGCTGTCAGGAGATTTCCAGATACTACTTTTGGAGTGGCAATTATTCATTTGCTGTCCCTTTTAAACCACAGCTTGTGTGCATGTGTTTGAGAGAGAGAGTGTGTGTTTGAGAGATATGTCATTGGATAATAAGAGTGTTCAGGAGAACATTTTATTTCTTCCTGGATTTGTTCCCAATTTTATTCATAATGCAAGAGTGTAAGTTATACCAGACCTAGTGAATACCTTCAGGGAATGGAGGAAGATGTATAACTTATTTGTTGATAAACCCCTGAGATAAACCCCTATTCACAATCAAGCAGGACGTAAATCTTATTAATTGAATAAATCATTTTGATTTCCTTCTCTTTAGCCTGCCTGCCAGTCCCTGTGTACATGCAGTTATCACTCTTACTTTTCCGAGTTGCTGCACCAATGTCAAAATCTGGCTCAGAACCCATCTGCACCTACAGATTCACATCGCTAACATACTGCTTTAAACAGTCATGGCTTCCCCCAAAGAATCCTGGGAGCTCTGGTTTGTTTTAAGGGTTCTGAGAGTTGTTGAGAGAAACATACACACCCCTTATTTCCCTCAAAAGAGCTATAGTCTGCAGGATTCCCTAGGAAGAGGGGCTGGTTGTTAAACCCCCTCTGGGAATTGTAGCTCTGGGAGGGAAATAGAGGTCTCCTAGCAACTCTCAGCACCTTTAACATTTTGGAAACCCCTGTACAGTGGTACCTCAGGTTACATACGCTTCAGGTTACAGACTCCGCTAACCCAGAAATATTGCTTCGGGTTAAGAACTTTACTTCAGGATGAGAAGAGAAATCGCGGGGCAGCGGCGCAACAGCAGCGGGAGGCCCCATTAGCTAAAGTGGTGCTTCAGGTTAAGAACAGTTTCAGGTTAAGTACGGACCTCCGGAACGAATTAAGTACTTAACCTGAGGTACCACTGTATTGCCGAGCGTCTCCAACAGTAACCACACTGTGCCATTTTCTAGTTAGCTACATCTTCCTCTTTTCTCATGTGGGCACTGGGAGTGCTTTCATTGCTTCTCACTTGCTGGATCAGGCCAAAGGTCCCATCTAGCCACAGCATCCTGTTTTCACAGTGGACCACCAGCTGCGCCAATGGAAAGCCTGCAAGCAAGACAACAGAGCTCTCTCACATGTGACTATCCTCGTGTTTCCTCTCAGGAGCACAAAGCAGTGCATGTGGTTCCAGGCCTGTGCAGAGAAGGCAGGGGCAGCTGGGTATACTTGCACCGGACCTCAAAGGGGAAAAGCTAGCTGGGTGCCCCCGCCAGACTTACGATATCAGGCCAAGAATTAGACTTCCTCCTGGTGCCTCAAACAAGCTCTGCACAGGCCTGCGTGGTTTTCCCGTTTAATCATCACAACAGCCCTGTGAGGTAGGCTAGGCTGACAGGCTGTGACTGGTCCAGGGTTCATGGCTGAGTGGGAATTGATTCTGGATCAGTTTGCAGTTCTTGCTGAACACTTTCCTTGGCGCCACATTATTTGAAAAGCCTATTCCCTTTACAGTTTTATGAGTACAATGGTACCTTGGGTTACAGACTCTGCTAACCCGGAAGTAGTACCTTGGGTTAAGAACTTTGCTTCAGGATGAGAACAGAAATCGTGCAGCGGCAGCGGGAGGCCCCATTAGCTAAAGTGGTACCTCAGGTTAAGAACAGTTTCAAGTTAAGAACGGATCTCCGGAATGAATTAAGTTCTTAACCAGAGGTACTACTGTAACTATGTAGTGTCCTGTGTGGCTCTAAGTGAAATTTAGACAGCAGTAAAGATGGAAACTGATTTTATTTTCCCCTGAGAGGGAGGGATTGGCCTCATCTTATCTTTGTTGACAGGTTATATGCAGGTTTCTGTCATGCTCCAGAAACCTACAAAACCTGTTTGACCGGCAGGACAGAAAGAAATTGTGTCCTTAGTGGAAAATTCTGTCTGTCCATCCGTTCATTGCTGTTGCTTATATCCAGCATAATGGACCTTGATGATGGAGTGTTATGCTAGCAAAACCAACTCTGCTGGGGAGAGTTCACACAAAACGGCTAAAGAGCTATCTCTGAACCAAAAGTCCTCCTGCTGCTTTTTATTCATGCCACATACCAAAGCATGCAAGCTAAGCCTGGGATGGAGGGAACCTGTGGCTCTCCATATATTTTTGGGAACTGCAACTCCTATCATCTGTGACCGGTGCCCACATTGTCTGGGGCTGATGGGAGTTGGAGTTGAACAAAATCTAGAGCACCACAGGTTGCCCATCCTTGATCTAGAGCTTTGGTCTCTGTAAACAAATGGATTTAAATAGATTCCAGATCCTAAGTCTCTCTCTCTGGCAGATGTTGTGACTGTTCATCATTGCTTACATCTGGGGTGTTAACAGTTTCTGTCCCACACATTGTAATCATATAACCAATCGATCACTGTGGTCTGCAGGTGAGGGCTTCCTGCAGATGCCATCTTATCAGGACGTCTGCTCCACACAATGTAGTAGGAATTGGACCTTTAGTGTTGCGGTACCTGCCCTTGGAAAATTAGAGGCGTGGAATTTTTCAGCAAATACTGAAGGCATTCAACAAGCCTTTTAAGTTGAGATCTTTCCAAGACTGCCTATATATTGGAATTGTTTTAAAGTTTATCTCCTGCTGTTTGCTGCCTGGGGCTCCTTTTAGGAGGAAGGGCAGGATATAAATTTAATACAGAAATAAATGATTTGGTGATAAGGGACAAACTCCCCCTGTTTTTAACCATATTATTGTTAAGAGAGCCGGATGAGAGAGCTGGAGAGGGTGAGGGAGCCTGTACCTTTCCTAAGGACTTGGCTCTTTAGGCAGAAGGGGAAGTGTGTCACTACAGGGTCTGTTGCCGAAGACCAGAGAGGAAGTCTCTAGCAAAACCACGGGAAATTGACTCTCTGCCTCTTATGTGGCAACCGCATGGCTCTTGACTCTCCCAAGCAGATGTGTTCTTAAAAGCAGAACAAAGAATCCCTGTTTTCCTTCTGTTCCAGAGATCTTGAGTACAATGTGTACTAACTTGTTGAAATTCCCCAGACATAAGTGATGTCCCTCCCATCATATTTGCTGGAGTTTTCAAGGGTCTCCCTGTAAAAGAATGTTTCTACCTCTTCAGCCTGCTTGCTGGTGGTGGCGGCAAGCTCATCTTACGCTGGTGTCCCAATGCAGAAGGCCCAAAGCTCTGAGATAAGGGCGTCTGCTTTGAGGTTTCTTCAGCAATCAAGCAGTGTATCAATTCTATTAAATGAATAAATGCAGAAAGTCCTGGGTTCAGTCCCTGGCATCTCCAAGGAAGAGAAAGAAACCCAGAAGGGCTGCTGCCAGTCAGTGTGGATGGTACTAAGCCATATGAGCCCAATGGTCTAGACTCATTGTAAGGGCAGCTTTCTATGCTTGCACTGACCCCTCTTATCTGTGCCACATTAAATGCTCTACCTGTACCCTGTTAAATGCTCAAGGCCCGTGGGACTAAAAGGGGGAGGGAGCAAAATAACCCACGGTACACAAATGTTGCTAAATGACTCCGTTATTTTCTCCTTGGTGGCTCTTGGTGGCTTGTGAGAGGCTATCTGGCCTCAGGGTTGCCTTTGCCTTCCCAACCCCTAAAACTTGACAGGAAGTGGTCCTGATGCTGCTAAAACAGGCAGAGATGAGGTTCCCATGATGCAAGGCTGTCTGGTGTAACCGTTCAGGTCAGAATCCCAGCTTCTCCAGACCTTACGGCTGCATCAAAGTGAGCTGAAACGCTGCCTTTTTTGCAGCCCCAGTTCCTATGGAAACGGTGCATCAGAAGAGCGAAGAACGTGGCGAGGGCTTTAAAGGAACCTCTTGTCTCTCCACAAGCTGCTTTTGAACTTGCTTGCCCTCCTTGCAATGCGATAGCTTGGCAGCAGAGCTCATCTGTAGCCAGCCATGTGGCTGGGAACTCATATTTTGTGTTTTAATGTATTTTTATTGATTTTCAAGATAAGACTACAGATATGAAGAAGAAGACCGCTGCTCGGTCCCAGCGCCTGCCAACCTAGCAGTTCGAAAGCACCCCCGGGTGCAAGTAGATAAATAGGGACCGCTTACTAGCGGGAAGGTAAACGGCGTTCCGTGTGCTGCGCTGGCTCGCCAGATGCAGCTTGTCATGCTGGCCACGTGACCCGGAAGTGTCTTCGGACAGCGCTGGCCCCCGGCCTATAGAGTGAGATGGGCGCACAACCCTAGAGTCTGTCAAGACTGGCCCGTACGGGCAGGGGTACCTTTACCTTTACCTTTACCTTTATGAAGAAGAAAAGGCATATAACCAAACATTGGTGTAGCTGAGGATCTAATGCAGTATTGTTATATATAATAAATGATCTCTCTCTTTTAAAAAGCTATTGTTTTGACTCAGCTGCACAGGTAACAGAGAGGAAGTGGGACAGTCATCAAAAGTCTGTAGGCATAATCTATCATGTTCACACAGACATGGCTATTTCTGGCTAAGAGATGTACATATTTTGATCCATGGTAGATTGAATGAAGTCCTTGCAGCTTTGCTTTACCCTGTTTCAGTCTGAATGCTGTCTTTTCCAAGATTGCTATATAGATCAAATGCTGTGTAGAGAAATGGTCTAATTCCTTTCAGGGAACACATCTTTTGTGATTTATTTCTAGCGCAGAATAATACAGTGCTGTATGTCCTTATGGCAGCCTTTGGATTTCTAGCTATTGCATCGGTGTGTTACTGATGCTGAGAAAGCAGAGCTTACACATAATGTGGAGAGGCAAAGGTGAGCCCAGAGGATGGCTATGAAGGGCTAAGGAGAGGTGAACTATTCAACATGTGCAGTGCACATGTGTCTCATTCCTAGTGGTGCTGTCAGGTCAGGACTTTGTGTCCTAATCCACAGGGGTTCCCACCACTGTAGTTAAGTGATGGCCCAAGCAAAGGGAGGCCAGTCATTCCCAGGGGGGCAAGACAAGGCAAGATCAGCACCTTGGAGAGGGATCATGGTATGGGTTTCAGGACCACAGCCGGTGAGTCTGCAGTTGAGACATAAAGTAGATGTTGTCTCAGCAATGTCCTGTAATAACTGGCAGATCTTTATCACATGATTAGGTATTCAATTGCTAGAAGCCCCAGCTTACCTCATGAATACTGAATACTTGGTCAGTTAAAGGGGCAGTACTTTTCCCTACAACTGCTGGATCAGTAATGAGAATCTAGTGGCAGAGGGGTCTCATTGGGGAAGAAGAGAAGGGCTTCAGGATCCCCAGCTCCACAAGGGACAGACCAGGGAGTGCGGATCCATCTCCTCTTTAGGGCTGACAGAAATGGAAGACTTTGCCCATGAGAATTCCTGGTCAGGCGTCTATGGAACTCTGCAACAGAAGGTCAAGTTTCATTCAGCATAATGAGCCCCCCAAATGTGAAATTGTACACATTACTTAAAAACATAACTATGTTTGGCAAGTAAGCTGTATATAAATCAATAAATAACAATACCATCTAAAGAAGTAGGGAGTCTAAAATTACCTAGCTGCAGCACTGCTCTTTTCTCTAGCCTGATCTGTCCCCACTGTCCCAGCTGGTGGGTCCATAACTCAGTAGTTGCCCAGGTTTCGACACATGGCATTTTTGGTTAAAGCAAGTGTGGGGAATCTCAAGCCCAGGTCCCAAATGCAGCCCTCCAAATTTCAACCCTCTGGACCCTCACAGCCTCCACTCCCCACCAGTCCTTCTTTGAGCCTTTTGACTGGCTGGAGTGCATTTCTAAATTGCAATAATGCCTCTTGCTTGTTTGGATAGAGATTGGAGAAGTTTGTGTCTGTGTATGGCTGTGTAGAAACCTCTGACTACATGCAGAGATGCATTACATACCCACAACAGCAGCACCAGTGCATGACTGCTTTTATTCTAAAAGGCAAGTTTCTAGTCCTCAGTCCTGCAAAGGTTAGCTTGATGAAGAGACCTGCATGGGTGGTTCTTGTTAGGTGAGCTGCACAGGAAAGGATTCTAGCTATTAATACTGAGGGTTTTACATATCACTTAACCTCTCCTTGTTACTAGCAGAACAGATTATTTATGCAGAATAAATTTATGCATGTTCATGTGCATAATGAACCAAGGTAACGGAACTCAGGGCATAATCTGGGTTGCTTTCCTATGCATGCCTTTTGAGCCTCAGGGCTGAGTAGATGTGATGTTAATTGTGTGAATTCCACACAGAGGTTGTGGGGGACAGAAGGAGCAGAATCGGAACCATGGAGGAGGGAGAGTCTATTCCTTCCACCCTGTGCCACAGTCCTGGTAAAAATGGCATCCCTCTTTGCATTGAGAGGAAACCTCCATTGTGGAAATCTTGGTTATTTGACTCCTGTTGTCACCAGGGGTGGAGCTGTTCTTGTGATGCTACAACCAGGGTGCTGCCACAGAAAAGGCTCTTTTGTGCATGGATAGCTGCTCTTTCTGCTTTTGCTTCTTTGCCATGGGAATCTCTTCATAGATCAAATCAATTCAGGCTGCAAAGACCTGCAAATCGTTGCCTTTTTAAGTGGGTGGATTTGTCTGTTTCAGTTTCTCATTTTTCCAATCTTAAGTAGAGTTTTCTACATTTCCACATCAGTTTGCAGTATAAAATAAAGTCCTTATGAAATTTCACCAGCATTATAGTATACACACACACTTTTTTTTTGCAAACCAGTTTTTCTTACTGTAATGCTTTTTAGTATGTTACTTTCACAGATATATGCATTTTTATGCACTCTTTACCCCTATTCTGTGCATATTTGTACACTCTACTTAGCTGGAGAACTGCATTATAAAATTCAGGTAAGTGCAAATTTCAAAGAATGTCTGTGTTTCAGCTAGTGTGTTATTTCAGGAAGTGAAAATTAAATAGGTTCACCTTTAAGTGCAAACCATTGAATTTCTTTCCCCCTTCCTAATCATGTCTAAAACAGGGGATGGGATGCATTTTTGTGCATTCTGCTTTCAGCATTTGGATAAATGTGAATTTTAAAGGATGGCTGTGTTTCAGTTCGTGTTTTGTTTCAGCAAATCTGGATTCAGTAGGTTTGCCTTTAAATGCAAACTGAATCAAATTCCTCCTTCATCCCTTGTTGCCTCTGTAGCATCCTTGTCTTGCGAAAGATCAGAGATGGTGCTTTGTTAGCCTTTCATTGATTTGTCTGGTTTCCTTCGATGCTGTAAGCGTGGGCCTCTGGTGGTTTGAGGCTTAAAGTGAGATTATGGCGGTTTTGTCTCTGGAAGCCCATCTCTTTGATGAGGGCATTTTTGGTTTTCAGACAAGGAAAAGGTAACATTAAGGCTTCTTGTCGGTTCATGGGTACCCACTTAAATCAATAAGAGGAAAGCTGTCCTTTGTGTTGTGAAAGGAGGATAGCAGAATTGTCTGATGTTGTGGGGGGGCCTGGGCAAGCTGCTATTCCTTTATTTCCCTTTAAGTTGACAACTTCTCTTCCTGCAGCAAAGATGAGGCTATTTTGGTTTTGGGAAACAGGTAGAGAGGGGGAGATGCATGAACGAGATAAATGAGCTCTCTCACTCACTTTTTACAGCACCATTCCATTTCTTATGAGAACTCCAGAAATAGCTGTGCTGAGGTCTAGAATACGGGTGGGGGGTCTCAGCCCCAGAGCCAAATGCAGCCCTCCAAGCCTTTCTATCTGGTCCTTGGGACCACACCTCCTCCCTAGCCACTCCCCTTTGTCCCAGGCCATACCTGTCCCAAAGCCCTGCTTTGCCCTCCTTGTGTGTTCTTGCCTGGCTGGATTGTGTCCTCACACTCTGATCATGCCTATTGCCTCCCTGGTTAGAGGACAGAAAGTGATGTGTGTAGGAACTAGCCTACTGTACAGAGGCACTATTTACATTTGTTGCTCTGCCTATGTTTGCCTCTGGCCCCACCCACCACTGCCACGTGGCCCTGGGTTGCCCAAAAGGGGATGTAGTCCTCAGGGTGATCAAAATTCCCCATCCCTGATCTGTAATGTTGGACTTAGTGCCAGTCTACATGTTTAGAGAAATTGCATGATGTAGTCCTCCCAAGACTAGACCATTTCAGATGGTTGGGGTTCATGCTTTAATACTTTCCTGTAACCATGTTCTTAAAAAGAAAGAAAATAAATCCTTCTTGAATGCTGAAAACCTAAGGCCTGGGGCTGGATCTTCTGTCCTGGGGATTTCCCCCCAAAAGGTAAAAACAGTCCCAGGGCAAGAGAGAGTCAGAATGGGACTGTAACATTTGGGGAAAGGTGGGTTTGACTTTCCCCCTTTTACCCCTTGATGCTGCTTATTTGCTCCACAAGGGGGGGGTCATGTTTAGGGGTAGCATTTGGCTCAGAAGGTGCTGTTGGTGAATTTCTGCATTTGGTGTCCCTTCAGGGTTCCACTTTATCCCTAAATCAGTGCCTGGAAGTGGCCATGGGCTGGGTAAGGGCCAATAAATTGAACAGAGGAACAAGACAGAGGAACTGTTGTTTAGCCCTGCCCCATGAATCCTTCAGAAGTTCAACCTTAAAAACTCTGGTGGATTTTTGAGGGATGTTGTCACTCAGCAGCATGGCTCAAAGTGAGATGATAGTGAAACCAAATTAAATTATGTCTGCCTGAAAAGAAGTGGGATGATATCCTCATCCCACCTCAATCATGAAAATTAACCACTGGATCGACTTCAAAATGGCCGCCCCTTGAACTCTCCCGACATATCAGCCAAGTCTGCATCAGAAGGTGCTTTAGGGCAGGCCTCACATCCCTTCCTGGCCTTGAGATCTTGAGCATCATCTTCATTGTATTCCCTGCTTAGAAAATAGTTTCTATTTATTGCTCTTTTAGTTTTTCTATCCCTTTTTGTTGGTGAAAAAATAATGTGGGAAGGGTGAAGCTTGCCTCTGGCACACCTCAGGGGACTGTATCAGTTTCCGACTGGTTAATGACCTGCAAAGTCCTTAGGATTTATAACCCCTTAAGTACTTGTTATGCAAGAGCCTTAGAATTATATTCTGGGAAAATAAACACTGTACTCAACCCACAGTATGCTGAAACATAACAGCTGCGAAATAGAAAAATTATTTACCCCAAATGTCTTTAGGAAGATTATGGAAGTCGTCATGATTTATAGTGAGAGACCAAAGCACTTGACTTTCTTAGGCCATAAAATAGCTATACTGGGATCAGGAAAGGCTCTGGTATTAAAAATGTGAAACAATCAAAATTAAAAACTTAGCAACCTGTCAGTCCTGGCAAATGTAGTGCATGGGTGCTAAACATTACCTGCTTCATTTATCCCATTCTCCTGCTCCACTGCACAGACATTTTGAAAGTATAGCCGAACTTCAAAATAATAGATAAAATACTGCTGAGCAGGATGCGGGTGGCGCTGTGGGTTAAACCACAGAGCCTAGGACTTGCCGATCAGAAGGCTGGCGGTTCGAATCCCCACGACGGGGTGAGCTCCCGTTGCTCGGTCCCTGCTCCTGCCAACCTAGCAGTTTGAAAGCACGTCAAAGTGCAAGTAGATAAATAGGTACCGCTCCGGCGGGAAGGTAAACGGCATTTCCGTTTGCTGCTCTGGTTTGCCAAAAGCAGCTTAGTCATGCTGGCCACATGACCTGGAAGCTGTACGCTGGGCTCCCTCGGCCAATAAAGCAAGATGAGCGCCGCAACCCCAGAGTCGGCCACGACTGGACCTAATGCTCAGGGGTCCCTTTACCTTTACCTTTACTGCTGAGCAGATGCAAAGTTTTAAAGGCTGCTGTTACCACAGAGCTTTTCCCATTGGTGTTACTTCAATCAGTTTTTCATCCCTCAGTGGCTCTTCCCTTAACCTTTTTGTAATATTGCTCTTATTGGCAATATGTGTCACCTGAGCGGGTGTTACATCCATGCTGTGGATTTGCAGTCTGGTAAGAGAAAATTGCATTGCATGATTACAGTACATTATTTAGCCTTGCTTAATTGCAACACAGTGTCACAGGCTTCTGGGCTAGGGTTCAAAGTACTCTGTTTTGTAGACATCTGGTCCAATTTAGACCAGTTAGTTGCACAGGTATTGCCAGTGCACATGGCTTTGCTTGAGCCCTTGCCATTCTAAAAACTGTGTTTTGCCTTTCACCCAGGATCTGTTATCTGTCCCACCACTCCAGAAAGGTGCACTTTCAAAGGGATCCCGACTGGTGCTGCCTTTCCAAATTTCGTATCGCTAGGAAGTAGCTCTTTAGCTGTTCTCAGCTGAGCTGACCCAGGCAGCATAAATAATAAGATAAATGTTGGACTTTGTTCAAACAGCCTCTTGTTGCTTATTATGCTATTTAGCATTAACCTTGCAGGTGCAAGAACTATTTGGGTAAGTTGTTTGCATTGAAATTCTACCCATTCTGTGCAGACTCTGCTAATTCTCCAGTATGTACTGTTTGGATGAGTGAAGATCAGCAAGGAATTAGACTACTGGACTCTACCAGACTCTCACAGTTTTGGGTTGGAATTCAATCCTATCCTGGCAAATTCAGGTCACATAATGCATTTAAAGCACTATGATATCTCTTTAAACAGTCATGGCTTCCCCTAAAGAATTCTGGGAGCCGTAGTTTGTTAAGGGCGTTGAAAGTTGCTAGGCCACACTTCGCTCCCAGAGCTATAATTCAATTAGTTGTTAAACCACTCTGGAAACTGGAGCTCCAGGAGGGGCATAGGGATTCCCCAACAACTCTCAGCACCCTTAATAAACTACAGCTCCCATAATTCTTTAGGGGGAGCCATGACAGTTTAAAGTTGAATCGTAGTGCTTTAGAAGTTTGGTATGAATGTACTCTCAAACCGCACACTTAAAACAAATACAGTGGTACCTCGGGTTAAGTACTTAATTCGTTCCGGAGGTCCGTTCTTAACCTGAAACTGTTCTTAACCTGAAGCACCACTTTAGCTAATGGGGCCTCCTGCTGCCGCCGCACTGCTGGAGCACGATTTCTGTTCTCATCCTGAAGCAAAGTTCTTAACCCGAGGTAATATTTCTGGGTTAATGGAGTCTGTAACCTGAAGCGTATGTAACCTGAAGCATATGTAACCCGAGGTACCACTGTATGGAGCTCTTGTGAAAGAAGCCTGCTCGTCTAAAAGACTGGATTTTGTGCAATAAGGAAAATGATGGGGAGATGTACTAGACAGGGATAAGACTTGCTTGATGCAACATCATCTGCTCTCCTTACAAATTGGGGTGCCTGCTCATTAAACAGGTTGTCTGAAAGTGACCTTTAGCCCAGTGGCATCAGACGCTGCTTTGCAGGCCAAAGATCCCAGAACAGGTAGGAGGTAATGGCTGCTTCTAGAACAGACAGTACCGGAGGTGGGCCAATGCAGCTTCCTATGTTCCTGTCACCAAGGGACCTGTCACAGACCACGAGTCCTGAGTGTGTTGCCAAATCGGTGCAACCAGCACCAGCAGCATAGCTAGCCGCTCAGGCACCCGGAGCGTCGCGTGCGCCCTCCGCCCAGGGGCGGGACAAGCCATCCATTGAGCAGGGTGCACTGGGGCAGGGCGCTCTGCATCAAGCTTCATCACCCCCCCCCCAGCTGTAGGGTGGCTGAGGGAGAGGCGGCAGGCAGATGCAAGCCCCACGCTGCCGTTTTGGACAGCGTGGAGCCTGCAGGTGCCCAAGCCACTGTATCACATAGCCCATAGCTATTTTGTCACCCCCTTCAGGGATGACACCTGGGGCAACCTGCACCCACCGCACCCCCCTTCCTACACCACTGGAGACCACCTGAGAACTTCCTGCCACAAAGCATTTTACAGTGGTACCTCAGGTTAAGAACTTAATTCGTTCCGGAGGTCTGTTCTGAACCTGAAACTGTTCTTAACCTGATGGGGCCTCCCACTGCCGCCGCGCGATTTCTGTTCTCATTCTGAAGCAAAGTTCTTAACTTTTTCTGGGATAGCAGAGTCTGTAACCTGAAGTGTCTGTAACCTGAAGCATCTGTAACCTGAGGTACCACTGTATAATGTTCCAGGTGTTGCAAAGAGTATTTTCTAATCTGCAGGACACTACACAGGTGAAGACAGAGGTGTTGTTTGGAGCCTATTCTGCCCAAGCCCT
Organism: Podarcis raffonei; assembly: GCF_027172205.1. NCBI lineage: Eukaryota > Metazoa > Chordata > Lepidosauria > Squamata > Lacertidae > Podarcis > Podarcis raffonei. The sequence continues at coordinate 36,138,920 of NC_070615.1, read as the reverse complement.
GGGCTGTCTCCTCTCACTCAGAAGGAAGTTCTTAGCCTGCTGTGTTTCTTTCCTCTTCAGTAAGCTGCCCTAAGCTGACTTGAAAGACAAGAGGGCGGTTTCTGTTGTTATGGAAAGGCGTAGGGGGTTTCTTTTCTTCTTACAACAGATAATTAAGAATTCAAAATAATACTTGGGTTATTGTAGTGCATAGGATCATAGGAAGCTGCCTTATACTGAGTCAGACAATTGGTTCATCTAGCTCAGTGTTGTGTACACTGACTGGCAGCATCTCTACTGGGGTTCAGGCAGGAGACATTCTCCCAATCCTACCTGGAGATGCTGGGGATTGAACCTGGGACCTTGTGCATGCAAGGCGGAGGCTCTGTCACTGAGCTGCAACTCTTGCCCCCTGTGATGCTGGTGTTAGATGAGCTTGCCACTAGTAGGCCAGCTAAGGATGTAGCAACACATGGGCCAATGCCAGTATGTAATTTGTAAAATAATATTTATATACCACTGTATCATAAAAATATATCATTGTGGTCTACAACGTATAGTTCCTACACACTCCGTGATGTGGCTTTGGGGCCCACAAGAGATTTCCTTGCTTCAGGTACCTTTTTAGGGAGCGAGATGTTTTCATCTGTTTTTTTTTTTAAAGTAATATTTATTAAGAGTTTAAAGATTACAAAAAGAAGAAAAAGAGTTAAACAAAACAATACAATACAATACATGAAAAACAAAAAACACTACTTATCTTAACAAAACAAAAACAATTAAAAACACATCCAATATTTCCATATCTTATCTTTCATTTACTTGTTTCAACGACCTCCTCACACCTCCTAGTTCAGTTAGCTATTTCAGCAAATCCTTTCCATCTTTCTCAGTTTTTGTCCTATAATTTATCTTAACACAATCTAACCTTATTTTTTCCCCTTTGGCCCATTAACAGTCTATTTTTACTTAATTCTTTATAACATTTCTGCTAAAGCCATATAACTTCGTTCCAGCATCCTTCTAACTTTCATTAATTTTACAGTGTTTCTGTAAATAGTCTTTAAATTTTTTCCAATCTTCTTCCACCGACTCTTCTCCCTGGTCTCGGATTCTGCCAGTCATTTCCGCCAGTTCCATGTAGTCCATCAACTTCATCTGCCATTCTTTCCGGGTGGGTAAATCTTGTGTCTTCCAATGCTTTGCGATAAGTATTCTTGCTGCTGTTGTAGCACACATAAAGAAAGTTCTATCCTTCTTTGGCAGAGATGTTTTCATCTGTTGTGTCTCTTGTTATTTATTTTTGAAACTGTTGCTGACCTTTACCTTTGATGGCTGTTTGTTGTTGCCTCCAGACATGGAGTCTAGTTGTGCAAAGATGCGTTTTGTGGAGCTTTGTGCCGTCTGTCTCTCAGGCCGTTGGAGTTTATACGTCCTCTTATTATTGGTTCTGTAAAGTGTTTTTCATTTTGCCTACACAGTACAGAAGAAAGGAGCCTCTGCTTAAATCAAAGCCCATGGTAATAGAATTCCACTTTATTTCCCTTTTGCATAAATATACTTTGCATAAATATAGAAGACACAGACACATGCAAAATAAAAATTGGTACAAATGTATTCTGTAGTGGGATGAATGTATGGTGTGCTTTGATCCTGATCAATGTAGCATCTGGAATGACTGGACTGAATGTCTCCCTTCCCCTTGACCTTTAGAGTGCACCCTTTTAGACAGCATCCCAGATCAGAAGTTCTCAGACTTACGGATTTCCCTACATTTCCCTGTTCTGCCTGGTTCACCAGCTGCAGCCTTTCTTGGACTGAGAGCATTTAGCCTCAGAGATTCATGCTCTAATAATTTCTCAGGTACTGTAATGCACTCTTCATGGGACTTCCCTGGATGATATTCTAGAAGTTGGAGATACTGCAGAATGCAATTTCCAAGTTACTGCACTGTGCAGCAAATGGAGATCATAGCACCGCCTGTCATTGTACTATTGCTCCAACTGCTTCTGAGCTACTAGGTCCAATTCAAGGTGTTAGTACTAGTGTAAAAAGGTACCCCTGCCCGTACGGGCCAGTCGTGTCCGACTCTAGGGTTGTGCACCCATCTCACTTAAGAGGCTGGGGGCCAGCGCTGTCCGCAGACACTTCCGGGTCACGTGGACAGCGTGACAAAGCTGCTCTGGCAAGCCAGCACCAGTGCAGCACACGGAAATGCCGTTTACCTTCCCGCTGTAAAGCGGTACCTATTTATCTACTTGCACTTAGGGGTGCTTTCGAACTGCTACGTGGGCAGGAGCTGGGACTGAAAGACGGGAGCTCAGCCCGCCACGGGGATTCGAACCACCGACCATGCGATCAGCAAGCCCTAGGTGCTGAGGTTTTACCCACAGCGCCACCCGCGTCCCTCAGTACTAGCGTACAAAGCCCCAAATAGCTTGAGACCCAAGAGTGCTTTCACCAGTATCTTCCAACCCTAAATCTGCAGCCTAGGGAAGAGCCTCTTCAGTAGGAGAAGCTAAATACATATTTTTGGGAAACAGTGTTCCCTAATATAATGGTTTAATGCTCAGTCCTTCGTCCCAGGGAACTCTGGGAACTGTAGCTCTCTGATGGAAAATAGGGGGTCTCCTAACAACTTAGCCCCACCCCTCTTAACAAACGGCAGGTCCCAGAGTTCTTTGTAGGAAGCCATGGCCATCAAAGGGATATCATAGTGATTTAAATGTATAGTGCGAATGTGACCGAAGAGTTCTTCTCTGCTTCGCTTTCTGGAAGAGAAGCAGTCCTTGTCATGGAGGACTGGTGTCATGTTTTAAGTTCCAGAGATTAAATATCGTACGTAACTCGTAACAAGCTCATTCTGCTGGCGCTGATCCTAATGTAGCCAAAATGACACCACCCAGACAGAAGGAAGATGTTCAGCAAAATGCCAGAAGTTTACAGAAGCACAAAAATCCTTTTTTAAAAATATTTTTTTATTAGTTTTTAGCTTACAAAATTTTAAAAACATACCACACAAATTATTACACACATATTCTTATTTAGACTTCCTTCAGCTCCTCTGATAATCCTCCGTCATAATCACATCTTCTGCAATTCTTAACATAATATTGCCTTTATATTTCTTAACAGTTCATCTCTCTCTTTCCATTTTTACAATATTTCTTAAATTACTCCTCACAGAACTTCTTGTAAACCTACAAACGTAGTTTGATCATCACAAATACTTTTCAAATACTCTATAAATTTAGTCCAGTCTTTGGTGAACCTCTGGTCCCACCAGTTTCGGATCCTTCCTGTTAGCTTATCCAATTCTGCATAGTCCATTAATTTCATCCTCCATTCTTCCAACGTTGGTAATTCTTCTTGCTTCCATTTTTGGGCCAGTAATATTCTTGCTGCAGTTACCGCGTATAAAAAAAGCTTACAGTCTTTTCTATTTATCTCATTTCCAACAATACCCAAAATAAATGCTTCTGGTTTCTTTATAAATGTATATTTCAGCATTTTTTTCAACTCATTATATATCATCTCCCAGAAGCATTTCACCTTTTTACACTCCCACCACATATGATAGAACGATCCTTTAGGGGGGAAAAACAACGATCCTTTAGGGGGAAAAAACCCTGAAGGGGTGGGTGTCTCTCTCTCACACACACACACATACCCCCACTCCCAGCAAAGAACAGCCCAACCCAATGAAGTCACAGCATGTTTGGTGTAGGGTTACCAGATGCCCCCGGATTTGCAAATCTGTCCCTGGGAAACGTGACAGTGGCAGCCTCAGCAGCCCAGAGCCAGCCTGGTAGTGCAGTTGGCTCTGGCTGGCTTCAGGAGCTGCTCGCTGCTGTGGTGCCTGCCATTTTTCCTCGCTGGAAGTCCCCATATGATGTGTGTGATCTAAACTGCAGCATTTTGTTGCAGGTTCTGTTTCTCATCTTCTCTCTCAGTCCTTGTCTGAATTAGGAAACATCTATCTCCAAAAGGGAATTTACTGATATCTGATCCCGGCCAGCTCCTGAATGCAGGGCGAGTTCAGACTTGACTTGCCTTACGTCCTATTAAAGCAGGCTATTTTGTTGCATCAGTTTTGCTGCCGGGATTCCTATGAATCTACACCCAAGTCTATTGTTCAGGGCTTTCATGCTGGAGTTGGCAGGGGCTATTCTCTCATACGACCTCTGACAATGGAGGTAGAACATAGTCATCCTGGCTAGTAGCCATTCATAGCCTTACTCTCCACAAATTTGTCCAGTCCTCCTTTAAAGCCATCTGAATTGCTGGCCATTGCCTCCTCCGGTGGGTGTGAGTTCCATAGGTTTATTGCGCACTATATGTGAAGAGAGGTACTTCCTTTTATCTCTCCTGAATCTTCCAGTAGCCAAGGTGATGACAGTTTGAGCTAAATGACTTCTAGAATATTTTCCAGCTCTTTTGGCTAAGATCAAGTGTAGTATCTAGAGTATTTTCCAGCTCTAATCCTAGGCTCTTCTTGAGACATGCAACTCTTTGTTTTGTAATTTTGCCCATTTCTTCCATCACAGGAGACAGCAGAACACTTCTTGGAGTAGGTCTCTCTATAAGATGACTGTCTGGTTGTGAATTTGCTTTGCATGATTAACTGAAAGCTCAAATCATTTTCTTCCTCAGAGTCCTGGAAGCTTGTGGTTCCTCCCTTCCGAAGTGAAAGATGGTTCTGCTACGGCAGTTTGGGCTTCTTCTCTGGAAGAATTACATCTTGCAGGTAAGATTACAGAGAGGCGTACAACATGGGCAAGAGGGTGGAAATGGAGAACAGAGATGTGGAGGTCAGACCTCTGCATTCTTGCTGCCAATGTACCTCGCTTTAAGGCCCCATCTGCACTATACAGTACATATATTTAAAGCTGTGACATACCACTTTAAGTAGTTGTGGCTTCCTGGGAAGTCTAGTTTGTTAAGGCTGCTGAGAGTTATTAGGAGATCCCTATTCCCCTCATAGAGTTACAGTTTCCAGAGTACATTGGAAAGAGGGATTGACTGTTAAACCACTTAGGGAATTGTTCGCCATTTTGAACTAACAATAAAATGAAATAATAAAATTTCAACAAGGCATTATTTCAAGAGCAAAGCAAAGCAAATAACCAATGTGAACAGTGGGGAAGGAAAGTGTTTCTTCCTGTGTAGCTCGTACAAGACTTGGGCAATGCAAACATATCTAACTAAGGCGTGTTTGTTTTGCTTCGTATTAAACGTTGATACGTCCCTGCGGGCTGGATTGAAAGATGCTTAATTGAGATTTTGGCCATGGACTGATCCTATTATCCCATGCCAAGGTTAATCTCCTTTAGTCTCTCTCTTATTGCACCTGTCAGGTGTAAATGGATCTTCCATTGCGAATCAAAGAGCCCACTAGGTCATAAGGTGGTGGCCTACAATTGCGTATCCGTGTGTTGGTTGCACAACTCATCTGCCTCATCTGCACTGTATCAGAGGTCAGTTTGCATAGAAGGCTGGTTTTATACCAAGTCCATCTTGACCATCATTCCCCCTTGACCAGGGGACTGGCAAAGCTTCTGAAGGGTTGTGTGCAACCTTCTCAAGCTCTGTGGCTTGAAATCCTTTTCAGTGGAGATGCTCAGGATGGGATATGGAGCCTTCTGCATCAAAGCATGTGCTCTACTCCAGAGCTGTGACTTCTCCCCTAATGATGATTGTACACTACATATGAAACAAAGGTAGCATAAACTAAGGCTTCCCAAACCACAGGCTTTATTCAAGTGGCATCCGTAAAAATGCAATTAAAAACCATACAGCATCTAGCACAATGCATTACAGTTGCTACAACAGGCAGAAAAATTATTCCGTGTTCCGTCAAGACCCTCAGGAATTTTCAAGTGGGGGGAAAAGTTTGGGAGCCACTGGTGTAAACAACAATCTTGTGGCACATTTAACAAAATTAGCGGAGAATAGCTCAAATTACCCAATGCATGAAGCATTTCCCTGCGTTGCTAGTATAAATGCATATGCTTGGGAGAGGGAGAGAAATGTCAACCATAAAGTGTCAAAACCAGGAAGGGCAAAAGTACAAAGGGATATCTCCAAAGGGATAATAAAATATTAACTCATACAAATATTCCCTTCACAAATAATAAAGATATGTAAAAATCAATGTATTCGCCACCTGTGAATTCCATCATTGAGAATAAAGGTTCTATAAAGTCATAGATGAGCCAGACATTTATATATACTAGCGTTACCGAGTGAGTATGTGCCTCAGTTTTTGTATAAGAAATTACGTCATGCCATATGGGGTGGGGGGAGGTTCATTTGAGTTCTGCCATTTAGATACTTTTAGTTTATGAGCGCTCTTGTCAAGGAGGGCAATTTGCCAAACCCTAGAGTACCAACAATCCAGATTATTAAGACTGAAGTTCGACAGTAACAATTATATAATAAGCAATGGCCATTCACAGAAGGCACCTCCAGGGAAGGGTTTAATACTTCAAACAAGTCATTCACCTATTGCAAACAAGTTACTGGCAAACAAGTTTCTTGAACTTACTGGATTTTCCTTGGAAAGGGTAAATTCTGATTCATTGCGGGGGGGGGGGGTGCTACAGGGTGGCATTTTGATGCTGTCAGTGTCATTTGGATGCTGCAAGGGGAGGGGGGAGAATGCTTCATGCACCAATCCCACAATACACAGACATCCTGACATTGGTTAAGTAACTGGCTCAAGTAGTGTGTCCGTGTGATTTATCATGATTCAAGCCACAGGTGAGAGAATTGCATTATGACTGCAGAGGAAAAGTTCCGCTTGATCCCAGCACGTTATGTGAATGTATGGGATTCCTAGCCCACTCTGATAGGTACAAGAAATCCTATGTACACTGCACATTGATAGACCCAGCAAGGAGGAGGAACAGGCAAATGGTTTAAATGCTTTATGAATTTCCTTGGCAATTCATTGCTTAACCATTATCATTTTTGTTTGTTTTTGTTTTGGAGATTGTGGAACTGCCTGTACTTAATGAATAAATGTCTTTCCGAAACATCCACCCATTCCACCCACCTTTTTCATCCAAACCAACCCCACCCCCAGAGCCCCATTTCTTGTAACTTGATCTGCTTGCAAAGTCTTGTGTAGAGTGTAGTAATATATGTAGAGTGTAGTAATACATATGTAAGGCAATTACAAAAGCTGTGGTCGCTCCTGATCGCATGTCTACAGCATTTACGACTGGATTGGCAGCTCTTCTCCATGGGTGAAGATCTAGATGCCTTGGCAAGTTCTATCTGCAGTTGCTGTAAAGGCGCATGAGCAGAGACTGGCTCTCTATGCTTTGTTTGCTAGTTCAAAGGAGGCACGAAATGGCTACATGAGGAGGAGCAAGTCATCCTCACATCTCAGTTTATTAAGCTGAAAAGGTTATTGGTCCCAAAGATGCTACAGTGCTCTTTGGACTTGATCTAGAGGTGATCCCTTGGATACGGTCTTGATCTCACTTGATTACAGGTATGAAAGAGAAATGGCCAAGATGAAAATTCAGTGCCCTGGAATTGCTTTTTAGAAATAGTTCAATAAGTTGGCAAATAATTTACTGCAGAAACAGAAAGTTGTGTCATCGTCATCGTTACTAATATTTTTAATTTAATGAACTTAGTCACTTTTTTTTAATAAAATGTAACTCAAAGTGATTTACAACAAAATAGCACATACAGTAAAAGCAACATAGAACTAAAACACACTTAAAGCTAAAAACACATTCAAATTTATAAAAAAGGAGGCCTAAAACGTCCCACCCACTGAAGGGCACAATAGATAATTAAAGACGAATGCCAACAACAAAGGCCTGGCAGAAAAGAAACATTTTGACCTGGCCCCTAAAGATAGGCAACAATGGTGTCAGATGTGCCTCCCCGGGGAGAGCATTCCATAAGCAGGGAGCCAGCACTTAGAAGGCCTGTTCTCATGTCGGCTGCTAGCAGACAGACCCTTGCTGATGGCTCAGCATGTCAATTCTTAAGTTCTAGCATCAGCAAAGAGTAACTTGCTTGGGGTGCAGCATGGATAGCAACACCTGATCTACACTTGCAGCCGTTTCCCACCCAGGGGAAAGGATTCCATGCCAAGCTAAACACATATACCTGGTTTGTTTTGCAGAAGCGACAGATTTTGGTCACGATCATAGAGATCTGCCTGCCATTGTTGTTTGCTGCCATCCTCATTGCCCTCCGTCACAGAGTACAGGCGGTTGACCACCCGAATGCTACCACCTATCACAGCCTTCCGGTGTCTCAGCTTCCTATCTCCCCTCATTGGCACCCATACAACTTGGAGCTGGCCTATGTTCCTGCTAACAACACGGCTGTGAAGAGCATCGTGGAGACTGTGGCGAAGGCACTGGAAATCAATACCAAAGGTCAGGAACTAGGCAAGGTTGTCTGCATGTGCAAATGTTTGCTCCTCTGTAGCATAATGCCTCTGCTTAGCACAGGAGTGGGGCACCCCTTGGCGTTCTTTCTTAGTCTTTGGCTTTGACTCTGTCTACTGTTGGGCTCCTTACCTTCTGCTCAACTAGTCCCAATGGGTACCAGTTGCCACTGGGTGGGGAAAAGTCTGGAGTTAGCTGGCTCTGCTTGTCACTGGATCTAGCTCCACCAGCTGTTGGACTCTCTGCCTTCCTCCCTACAAAAACCCATAGACACCAGTCACCACTTCTTGAATGAAACACCTTGCCACTCCTGTTCCCCACCCCCACCTCGCACACTCATTGTGTATGTTTCGTTTTCCTTGCAGTTCGAGGCTTCCCTTCTGAGAAAGCCTTTGAAGACTACATCAGGTTTGACAACCGCTCTGGCAATGTTCTGGCTGGCATTGTCTTCGAACACCTCTTAGCTCACAGTCAAGAGCCCCTGCCACTGCAGGTAAGGAGTTACGGGGGCAGGTTTCACCCAGAGTTCCTCAAATTGATGAAGCAGGGGTGGGGGACTTTTGTGGGCATGTGTGGCTGGGAGCCATCTTGGAAAATTTAACTTGGCCAGTGAGTGGCAGCTATTGTTGTTGTTTAGTCATTTAGTCATGTCCGACTCTTCGTGACCCCATGGACCAGAGCACGCCAGGCACTTCTGTCTTCCACTGCCTCCCGCAGTTTGGTCAAACTCATGCTGGTAGCTTCAAGAACACTATCCAACCATCTTGTCCTCTGTCGTCCCCTTCTCCTTGTTCCCTCCATCTTTCCCAACATCAGGGTCTTTTCCAGGGAGTCTTCTCTTCTCATGAGGTGGCCAAAGTATTGGAGCCTCAGCTTCACGATCTGTCCTTCCAGTGAGCACTCAGGGCTGATTTCCTTAAGGATGGATAGGTTTGTTCTTCTTGCAGTCCATGGGACTCTCAAGAGTCTCCTCCAGCACCATAATTCAAAAGCATCAATTCTTCGGCAATCAGCCTTCTTTATGGTCCAGCTCTCACTTCCATACATCACTACTGGGAAAACCATAGCTTTTACTATACGGACCTTTGTTGGCAAGGTGAAGTCTCTACTTTTTAAGATGCTGTATAGGTTTGTCATTGCTTTGAGTGGCAGCTATTAATGCACAGTTAATTAGCAGGTGCTTCCAGACAGCCTGTTATAGTGAGCATTCATTTTGCTTTGTTGCAGGGAGGTTAGACGATGTTGGCTATTTATAGTGGTACCTTGGTTGTCGAACTTACCGTATTTTTCGCTCTATAACACGCACCCGACCATAACACACACGTAGTTTTTAGAGGAGGAAAATCCGTAGGCATGCCACCCGTAGGCATTCCCTCCATAACACGCACAGACATTTCCCCTTACTTTCTAGGAGGAAAAAAGTGAGTGTTATGGTGCAAAAAATACGGTAATTCATTCCGGGAGTCTGTTCAACTCCCAAAACCATTTGAAAACCAAGGCACAACTCCTGATTGGCTGCAGGAGCTTCCTGCACTCAAATAGAAGCTGCGTCAGACGTTCAGCTTCTGAAAAACGTTCGAAAACCAGAACACTTACTTCCAGGTTTGCGGCGTTCAGGAGCCGTTTGTTCAGCGACTAAGCCATTCGGGAACCAAGGTTCTACTTGCTATGAGTAATCATTTTGATTTGTTTGCTGGGAGATTAGCTTTTGCCAGTTTTTCTATATTGTTATGTGGGTTTTTAAAATTTTAATTCCTCTTGCAGGTGAGTTACCGCCTGCGTTTCAAATACAGCCCTAGGAATGCCCCTCGGAGTGAGCAGACAGGCCTGAACCCTAACCTGGACCGTGATTGGCACACCAGCTACCTCTTCCCGCTGTTCCAGTTACCAGGACCCAGAGAACCCAAATTGCACGATGGAGGGACACCAGGTGAGTAATCTCTGGGCTGGGAGTTCATGGGGAAAGTTAACCACATGGGCATCAGGGCACAGGAACAGAGGAAGCTGCCTTAGACCAGGTCAGACTCTTTGAGCACCATAGATTAGCACAGCCTCCCCCTGACTGGCAGTAGCTCAGGAGAGTCTCAGGCAGAGGCTTCTCATATTCCATGCCGCCCAGTACATTTTAAACCAGAGATGACAAGTATGAAACCTGGGACGTCTTGTGTGCAAAGAAAGTTATCTGTGACATGAACGATGGTCCCTCCTCAAAGGGATCTACCAGGCTGATTTTTGGTGTGTGAGTATGTATTCTGTTCTGCGGTTTTTATTGAAGAAGTTGTTATTTTAGGTTCTTGCATCTGAGGCCATTTAGGACCTTGCATGCTAATACTTTATTTTTTTAATTATTAAAAATTATAACAAGACATATTATCCAAAAACATATATATCATCCTTGTTTATTCCTCCATTTTTCCTCCCTCCCCCCCCCACAAAACCCACCCACTATTTTTAAAAATGGAATTTGCATTCAGCTGTCATAGCTGATGTATGATCTTCCTAGAACAAATTGTGCTGTTAACTTAATGAACTGTGTGGCTATAGATGTGGGTGAGGGCTCCCCTCATCAGATGGCAAGCAAGGCTTTTTGGGTAAATACACAATCTATAAATGACTGTTTTTTTCCAAAGCAACTAGAAACTGCTTAAAAGCAGGCCCACTCTGCATTGCACACACACAGCCACGCTGCTCCACGAAGCCTCTGGTGGCAGGCACCGGCACAAAACTAGGGCATCGCTGGCCAGCACAGGCTGTGAGAAGAAGCAGGAGGTCTCTTTCCAGCTGCCTGCTTGTTTATCATTTAAAGGACAAGCTGTGTGCATCGCCTGCCTCTCTCTCGAACCCACTTTCATTGTCTCCTTGGCTCACTTACGCTGGAGGAGTGAGCGGTGGAATGCATTTAATTAGCAGCTTAACAAATGGCTGCAGTTGCAGAGAGTTGGCAGAACTGCCGGCACCTAGGCTTGGCATGTTTCCGTGTTAGTCATCTCCTAATTGGAACAGGGTTGGTGAAATTCTTCTGCTGCAAAGACACGATGACATTAGGCGGCTAATATGCACATCTTAGGTCTAGCTGCAAACTGCATGGATATGTCATTTCAACAATAGAAGGGAATTTATGGGGGTGGTAGGATAGGGGGCTTGGAAAGAAAATACAGAGATGATGATGATGGTGATATTGATTTATACCCTGCCCTTTTCCCTGGCATGGATTCAAGGCAGCTTACAGATAATATCTCTGCTGTGATTCTAACTTGTAGGAATTTAGGTTTCCAAGAAGTTTAAGGATCCCAGAGAGCACACTGCAGCTTTTGATCACACTCACATGATACGTTTAAAGCACATTTAACACCCAAGGCTTCCCCAGACAAACCCTGGAAACTGTAGTTTGTTGAGGGTGCTGGGAATTGCAGCTCTGGGATGAGTAAACTACAGTTCCCAGGATTCTTTGGGGGAAGCTATGCACTTTAAATGTGTGTTAAATGTGCTTTAAATGCATTGGTGTGGATGTGACCTTTTAAGTCTCATGTCCGCATGTATGTATGCATTTGCAGAATTATTTATATACCACCAATAGTATAAACTGTTGAGGTGATGTAAATGGTGAGACATTACTTTGTTGTTGTAATAAAATACTAGGTTGGCGATTGAGTATGTAATTATAATGGTGAGTAGAGATCATAGAGAGTGCTGGAACTAATAGGCCTTAAACTGTGGGAGCGGCTAGGAGAGGCCTGTAATTCCACACTGAACTTCAGTAACTGACATAAGAAGTTATGCACATGTTTGCCATGTGAGATGTATTTGCTTGATTTACAGGCTTTGTTTGGGCTGAAGCCTTGTTGCTTGTTTTAAATAAATTCCCATATTTTGTTAGAGTCCGAACATCCTACTATAACTTAGCCTTCCTTGTTGATTACTAACAATAATTGCACTATCTTGCCTGCAGGATTGTAGTGTAAGACATGTGAAGCAAAGGCAAGAGGAAGGGAATGGAGATAGCCCCACATTTAAAATAAGTCAGTTAATTAGACAGGGCATGGGAGCCTGGTCATTTTTTGAGAGGCGCTGACCTCCCTGTAACCTGTTTATTCAGCACTCATCCTGATTTGCTTACACGAAGTTTATGCAGGGATTAGATTATATCTCATTTTTATTGAGCATTCATTTTGATTTGTTTATGGAGCAGTTCTGTATTGTAAGAACATAATAAGAGCTGGCTAGGTCAAGCCAATGGCCTATCTAGTCTAGCACCCCCTTCTCCCAGATGCCTGTGGGAAACCATCAGGCAGGACCCAAGCACTATGATACCATTCTAAACAGCCTTGGCTTCCCCCAGAGAATTCTGGGAACTGTAATTTGTTTAGGATGATGAGTAGGGCCAGCCCAGGATGTTTTGCTGCTTGAGGCAAAAAAGAAAATGGCGCCGCCTCCTTCCCCTCCTTCTCGGCCTGAGGTCACTGCAGGAGACCGGGGAAAATTTGGTGTGCACACTTTTCTCTAGTAAAACTTCCTCAGCTACAGCTTTAGCTTCTACTGGATTTGTTGTTTGGCATCAGGCTTATCTTGTGCAAACTCTAAAAATCATATGAACTCTATGCTAACACACTTAAGCAAGCAAGTGTGGTCAAATGCTCTCATCAACACTCGAAGAGTGAATCAAAGCATAGCAAGATTACTTGGAGGCACATACCTCAGGGAGTTATTTGGCAAATTGTGATGAGAATGAATAGCAAGCAAAGTTTACTGTACCGGATGTAGAGTACAAAACTTTCAAAAGAAGGCAGAAAGTAGGGGGGGAACCTAACGATGGGACAGCACCCATAGTCCTAGATGAACTTTCTCCAAGAGATAAGTTTAGGGTAAGTTCATTTATCCCTGTCATGGATGCTCTTGAAGCCAATCTAGGCAGAAGAGCAACAGTGAATAGGAGTGTGGCTGGCAATTTTTCATTTTTGTTGAAACTGCAAGCAACCAAGGAACAGATTCACAATGGCATTGAGATGTTGGTGCAAGAGTATCCAAAGATGACCTTTTGCACTCCCACCTGTACAGGCTCATGCTGAAAAGCCACCAAGATATATATCAAATAATATTTCAGGAGAAAATTTGGACTACTTTTCCAAATGTGGAAGCAATTTTCAGATTGTTCTTGTATTTAATGGTTACAAACAGAATGGTTGTCTGATCTAAGCATTCTACTGCCTAGAAAATGATAAACTGTGACTTCCTGATTTTAATGATATAATGGAGAAGTTTGCGTCAAAAAGAGCTCGAAGGAAACTGTTCTGACTTTGTATATAGTGAAATGTTATAGTATAGGTATGATTCCCCTATGAATGTTCTGTGTGAATGTCTTCATTAATTCCATACTTCTGTAAAATTATTAAAGGTTATAAATGTGTAAACAATTTAATCAATGCCAAAAATTCAGCAATGTTCTACTTCCATTGAGCAGATAAAGAAGAGGACGAGGTTTTATTTCTCATGATCAGGAGACCTCCTAGCCCTGGGCCTGCAGCTGTTTTAATCCAGGCCTGGAGGGGGGCAGAAAGGAGGCTAGAGAGGAACAGGCAGGGGGAGGAAGAGGAGGAGGAGGAGGAATGCGGGAGGCAGCAAGCAGTGCCTTCCTGAGGGCCCAGACTTGCCCCCCGCGGCTGTCCCCAGCCTGCCACCTGAGGTGACTGCACCACTGAGCAGTGATGAGAGATGTTAAGAGACCCCTATTCCCCTCACTGAGTTACTACAGTTCCCAGATTTCACAGTGAAGAGGGATTGGCTGTAGAACCACTCTGGGGTCTCTTAAGGACTCTCAGCACCCCTAACAAGTTGTGGTTCCCAGAATTATTGGGGGTTGGGGGTTGGAGGGAAGAGCCATGACTGTTTAAAGTGGTATGATAGTGATTTGTGGTGTGAATGTGGCCTCAGTATCAGAGAACTTCTGTGATGTCCTTTCTGACCCCCTCCTCTTGCTTCCGTAGGGTATTACCGAGAAGGCTTCCTGGCAGTGCAGCATGCTGTGGACATGGCAATCCTGCAGTCCCACACCAACACTTCTGCGGAAAGTCTGCTGGAAAGGTTCATGGTGGTCATTCGCCGTTTTCCCTACCCACCCTACGTCAACGACCTCTTTGTGCTGGCCATTCAGAACCAGCTTCCCCTGCTGCTCATGCTGAGCTTCACCTATACCTCGCTCAACATAGTCCGTGCTGTGGTGCATGAGAAAGAGAAGAAGCTGAAGGTAATGCAGTGATAAGTGCTTCTGACAGTCCAGGCTAGGCAGCAAGTCTATCTGTGTGGATTTCTGCATCTGCCGGGTATATAACTGAATTTGCAGTTGCACCAAACACCTATTGACTTTGGGACTCTAATCCCAGAATTTATTACTCCTGGAGAATCATAGGGTTGGTTCCAGCTAGGTCCTATTCAGAGTAAACCCACTGGACCTGAGTTAGTCGTGTTAATTTCAGTGTGTGTACTCTGAGTAGAACTGAGCTGGATACCACCCTTGGCTTCCATCCATTTTTTGGAAAGAGATTGAGGTTCCATCTGCACTATACATTTAAAGCAGTCATATTTCACATAAAAAGGCAGGTAGCTGCTCGCTTCTTGCTTGCATATGTTTTGGAAACAGTAAGTGATCGTACAGCGAGTAGGAAAACTGAAGAGCAATCTATATTGACCAATCTTTTGCATGGAACTGAAGGGGTATGGCTGGTTTTGAAAGATTAGAAAAGACAAACTCGGGCAGAAGAATGTGTCCAGTGTTTGCTGATTGCCCTTATCTGTTGAAAAGAACTGTAAACGTTCATAAGTGCTCCTGGCTATGGGATTCAAGGGATGAATAATGTTGGGAAGGAGTCAATGTTAGAAGAACCCAATGCTGAATTTTTGCATCCGCAGGAGTACATGCGAATGATGGGCCTCAGTAACTGGCTGCACTGGAGTGCCTGGTTCCTCATGTTCTTCCTCTTCCTCTTGGTCTCCAACTTCTTTGTCACCATCCTCTTCTGCGTAAAGGTGAGCATCTCCCATCTGGCGTTGAAACTTAACACATACACATCAGGGTTGGCAGCACACTCTCCCTTCCATCTGCAAGGTTTCTTCAGTCTGTATGTTGCTGCTGAGTTCTGAGTAGATAACGGGACTAACCGCAGGGTATTGATTTTTGCAGGTGAGCAAACAGGGAGCGGTGCTCACAAATAGTGACCCCACTCTGGTGTTTACCTTCTTGACAGTCTTCTCCATCGCATCCATCTCCTTCAGCTTCATGGTCAGCACCTTCTTCTCCAAAGGTAAGCAAAGTGACCTTGGCTGTTTGTCCGTCAGGATGAAAGAGTGACTGATTTGCACAACCACTTCTTTCAGGCTGGCAGAATCTGCTGGCTGCTGCTTAGCCCACGTTTGAAAAGTTTGTTGCCTTTCAGGCCCTGCTTTTGGTCAGTGGAAGGCAGAAAGTAGATCCAGATCTGCTGGCAGATCCCTTTGTGCCTCGAAGCAGATAAACATGGGTGCCTGGAGGAGATTGGGAAATATTCCAAGAATGGCAGCAAGAAAATGGACCTCACTAATGAAGCCCTACCCAATAAAGATCACATTCATATTATGTTAATGGATGCTAAGCTCACAATTTCACATTACTAGAAAGCGGATAATGAAATTTCTGTTGATAAATGGTATGACAGATGCTGGATTATTGCCCTGTTAGAGAAGGTTCCCAATAATATAAGAACCATGAAAGGCAAATCAAACCCTATGAACCACAGTGCAGTCTGGGCACCCTTTTTATTTTGTGTACATCAACATCTGATACTGGGAGACATCCACCATCCTGGCAGAAAACAATTTGATTGACCTTGGTTGACTCTTTTGTCCAGTTAGCAAGACAGGGAAAGTCTAATGTCAGTTTATTTGTTGTGCCGGCAAAGGCATGCAAATTGTTATCAGCTGTAATGTGTAATAATCTCACCTGTGGTTTTTTTTGTCCCATTTCCTGTTGGTTTTTATGGTTTTCAGCTATTTGATTTGCATTTTATAGCTTGGCTGTGATTTCTTTTTCTTACCTCAGTGTCTAAAGATAATAAGTAGTTTTGAAAGGAAAGAAGAAGGAAATGACTGCTCTCCCTGCAAATTATACTAGTCATAGCTGTCAACGTTTCCCTTTTTTAAAGGGAAATTCCCTTATTCCGAATAGGATTCTTCGCAAGAAAAGGGAAAAGTGGACAGCTATGACACTAGTGAGATGAAGTAAGCTAAGGCGATGGGAAAGAGAGGGTGGCCAGCCATGGATTTTTGCTTGGAAGGGCTTTGAGTTCAGTTCAGTTCTGGTACTCAAAATTCTGGGGCTCACATGATGGTTCCTTTCTTGGCCCAAGGTTGTGGGGAGGAACGGAAGCACATGCTCATCCCTTGTTTGTTTTTAGCCCAACGATAGGATGTCCTCTTGCAATCCACAGAGAGTCGGCCACAAGCTTAATCTCACTTATCTGTAGGCAATCCGAAATGAATCCTGTAGGACTTATTTCTGAGCAGATATGGGTAGGACTGTGCTCTTAAGTTGCAGAGGCAGTTAACTCCTGTTTATTCAGCCCCCTGGTGCGGCATTCCACAGCTTTATTGCTTCCAAGTTGAAAGTACAAGAAGCCATGTTTTGTTTTGTTTTGTTTTGCATTTGGCCTGGCAATTTCCCCCTCCTAGTTTCCCAGGGTGATCATAAGGCCAGGAAGCTGGTGGCGCTTTGTCTTGTCATATTCTGGATTTGAAATGTTAATTATGAGGTTATGCAGGAGCATCAGTGATGTGTATGATAGCTGATAACAGACGAGCAGCTGGGTGGAAATTCCCCAGGGGTGTGGACTGCCTCTTTGCAAACCTAAAAACACATGCCTTTTTCTTCTACTACTTTGGCCCGCTCAAGATACAGGATTGTCCCAGGCAGGGAAGTAGGTTGGGTTACCCATTGCATGTAACTTAGCCATGGTTCCTATGGCAGCTCGATTTGTAGTCGATAGTGCTTGTTGCCACTGGGACTGCAAAATCTTCCCCTGCTCTTTTGTGAAGATCAAGTTGCTATTTCAAGCATCAGAGCAGCTCAGGACTTTTTTTCTAGTTTTTTTTTCCTTTTCAAAACTAACTGTTGTGTCCCTTGATGCCTTTTTGCTTCCCCACCACCACATATTGGGATAGAAGTGAATGAATGAACTGGGAGGTCTCAATAATATCCATGCACGTATAGTATTTGCTACTGTACTGCTGAATAGTAGGCTCAGCTTTCTCCCCCTAAATAAAGCATAAGAAAGGAGCCCTGTAGGTCAGACCAAAGGCTTAGCTAGTCCAGTACAGTATTCTGTTTCCCACAGTAGCTGATAACACCAAATTTCCCTCCATTGCAACATAATGCATCCCCACTCCTGCAGTGTGCCAAAAAACAGGGTGTGGAATGGCCCCTGAGATGATGGCATTGCTAGATTTGAGCATTGCAAAGTATGCTGGATTTAACTTATATGGTTTTTTTAATTGACTATTGTATTTTAATATTTTGTTGGAAGCCACCCAGAGTAGCTGGGGAAACCCAGCCAGATGGGTGGGGTATAAATAATAAATAATTTATTATAAATTATATTATTAATAAATAAGAAATGATGATGATGAAGTGGGGTGCATGGGTGGAGAATACCAAGGAAGAGGAGCTGTACATGGCTTCCTTTCAGACGAATTCGTAAGTGCTGCCCTGGGAACCACCGCTAGTCCCTGGTGTGTTTTCAACTAGTCCCAAGACCTCGGTTATCATCACACAGGAAGGTGCCAAAGAGCAAGAGGTTTCTTTGACTCAGCCACAGCATTCCAAAGAGGCAAGCCACCTTTCCACTTTCAAAACTGAAATGAAATGTTGCTAGCCTCTTTCAGCATTTGAAGCAGCTACCTGTGGAAACATCTGAGGGCTTTGAGCTTTGTTCTCCCTCCCCCTCCCCCATGGCATGCTTATGGTATTAATTGGATCACAGCTTTAAAGCACAAGTTGTAAGGGGAGGAGATGCAATTATATGTAGGGAGTGAGAAAACCAGAACTTTCAGCACAACAAATTTTATTGTAATGCTCTAAGCCAACCCTGGGATAGTATGCCTCGCTTTAATGCGGTGCTGGGGACTTCTAGCCCATGAGCCTAATTAGGCCTGACGAGGCTCCTGATTTGGTAGGTGTCCTTTTTCTGAGTGCACCCAGTCCCTGCTAAATCAGGATTTGCACCCGGTACCTGGAAATCCCACTGGAATCAGCTGCAAATGCAGCTAGTCCCTGTTGAAGGTGCCAGCAGCAACACCCCACCCCACCTTTGGCAGTTTAATGGATTGCAATGTTTACATGTCAAAAGCAACTCCAGGAATTTGAGGCCTAAGCATTGACTATGTTAGGAACAGATTGCAGAGTGAAAAACAGCCAGGTCTAGTGTGTCACTGCAACAGTAAAACTTGAAAATCTTGCTTGCCCCTGGTTTTCAGAGTTGCACCTGTAATTCACTCTCTGGAAGAGGCAGGATGTGACTAAGCACAGTGAACAAGTTTGTCGCTGTGGGAATGCAGACGCAGACCCTTGTCCAGCCCACCCATGCAACAGTTTTTCATTTTGATGCTTTTTATACTGAAACCTTCCAGCCAAGCAGACAGTAATTCATTTGAGGTTTACAAGTTTAATGTACCTGTCGTTGTGCATTAACAACACTTTCTTCTTAGTAGAAAACACTGCACATCAAATCACAAAAGCCATGCCATTTTTAATTGCGCTTTGTTCGTTTATAACAGATGAAAAAGTTAACAAATAAAAACATTGTTATTTATTATATAAACAGTGATATAATGTGTGTCAAGCATGCAGTTTCCCTGCATATGGAGTGTGAGTATGTCAAGGAGAAGAGTTTGAGCCTGACCTTCTCCTTGATGTGCTAGCTTTCCAAATGCAGAGAGTTGTGTGTATGTGTGTTTTAACTTGGCGGAGTGTTCAGCTCATGTTCAGACTGCCCCACCTGCAGTCTGAAGTGATACACTCCTGGAAAGGTTTTATAGACACCATATATACATATTTCTTTTTTAAAAAAGAAAAAGATTTAGACATACAGTATAAGTCTGGCGGGACGCGGGTGGCGCTGTGGGTTAAACCACAGAGCCTAGGACTTGCTGATCAGAAGGTTGGCGGTTCGAATCCCCGTGACGGGGTGAGCTCCCGTTGCTCAGTCCCAGCTCCTGCCCACCTAGCAGTTCGAAAGCACGTCAAAGTGCAAGTAGATAAATAGGTACCGCTCCGGCGGGAAGGTAAATGGCGTTTCCATGCGCTGCTCTGGTTTGCCAGAAGCGGCTTAGTCATGCTGGCCACATGACCTGGAAGCTGTACGCCAGCTCCCTCGGCCAATAAAGCGAGATGAGCGCCACAACCCCAGAGTCAGTCACGACTGGACCTAATGGTCAGGGGTCCCTTTACCTTTACTTTATAAGTCTGGCGCAGGGAGTTGGAACCACATATAGGAGTAATGAGCATGCTCAGTGTACACAGAATGCTGACTGACTGTTTTGGGGAAACAGGGAAGGAAAAGGAGACTGCAATGGAGTGTCCAGGAAAAGGGCATTATCTTGCTGGGGTCCTGAGCAGGAGCACTCCATGCTGCAAACCATTTTTGCAGGTCCCATTTCATATTGCTTTTTTCTCCACAGTTTCTGCCACAGTTTAAGGAGCCTAGGAAAAAAGGTGTAAGGACTGCATGACCCTCTTTTGCCCCTCCCTTCATACACTGGCTTTGATGTCGCGAGTTGGGTTTCCACGAAACAAAGAGTCCCTGTTGAATTTGTTAGTGCACATGAATCTTTGTCGTTGTTTTCTCTGAATATTGTCTCTCTTGTTTGCATTCCCAGCAAACGTGGCGGCAGCTGCTGGGGGCTTCCTCTACTTCTTCTCCTACATTCCATACTTCTTCATCTCCCCACGCTACGACACGATGACACACAACCAGAAGCTTTCGTCGTGCCTCATTTCCAACGTTGCCATGGCTATGGGAGCGCAGTTGATCGGCATGTTCGAAGGGAAAGGTGAGTTGGCCAGGAAGCTCCTGGCCAGGTGAGAATCCCGCCCTCTTGGTTGGCTGCCAGTTTTTGTGGATGCAAATCCTCCTCTGGCAGAAACCGCCGAGCTGCTTTTGCTCTTTGTGCACGTGCAGGAAGGCACAGAGCCCATTGTTAAACTATGGAACTCTGTCACACAGGAGGCAATGATGGCTGCCAACTTGGGTGGTTTTTTAAAAAGATTGGACTAGTTCATGGAGGATAAGACTATAGATGGCTACTAGCCATGGTGGCAGTGCTCTGACAGTAGGCCTGGGCAATCTATCAATATATCACCTAGGATTGGTACAAGGAGTAGACCATGATGTCAGTTCACTCAGTGGTATATTGCTGGTGAAACCACCACCACTTCCGAGTCCCGCCGCTAGCTACAGTGGTACCTCGGGTTAAGAACTTAATTCATTCTGGAGGTCCGTTCTTAACCTGAAACTGTTCTTAACCTGAGGTACCACTTTAGCTAATGGGCCCCTGCTGCCATCGCACGATTTCTGTTCTCATCCTGAAGCAAAATTCTTAACCCGAGGTACTATTTCTGGGTTAGCGGAGTCTGTAACCTGAAGGGCCTGTAACGTGAAGCATCTGTAACCTGAGGTACCACTGTACTTCCTCCAGCAAGCGTTGCCATCGCACTCTGCCCTCATACTGTGCAGGGGGAGAAAAAGCTTCATCGGCGAGGCACCGATAACAGCTTGTTCCTCTGCATCTTTTAACTGCTTGGCTGAGGAGTGTGTGGTTGCTGCTCCCCTCAGCTTAGCAGTTAAAGGATCCCCCAGTCCAGTGCTGGTTCCTGCGCAAGCGGGGGTGGGGGAAGCACCAGGGATGACTCAGCTGGGGATGGGGAGCCCTCCCCATCACTGGCAGAGCTGCCCAAAGGAGCCCCGCTGCTCTCCCTACTCATCCGTGAGCGGGGAGAGCACCGGGGATGACTGAGCTGGGGATTGGGAGCCTTCCCGTGCCCCAGGTGAGCTGTACAAACAAGCTGCCTTGTCCCAGCCCGCTAGGCGCTGGGATGAACCCTCCTCAGCTCCCGCGGTGAGAGCTGCAGCAATTTCTTTCCTTTTTTTCTTTTTTCTTTTGAAAATCTTTAATAATTTTCACATAGACAAATATACATAACATATAGTACAAAAGACGATACAAATGAATAAAAACAATAAAGTAAGGAAAGTTAGAAAAACGAACATAAGCAAATACAATATATTACACTTTCATAACAAATTAAAATATGTAACTTCCAATAATTCTCATTATACTACTTACGTTATCTGTATTCCTTGCACAGATTCGCATTATTTTATTTTGTATATAGATATATAATCCACTATTACATTTTGAACAATTCTTGGTTATCAGTATCACTCTATTTCTGCAAGTTCGTACAGTACATTTTCAAGTATTCTTTATATATTTTCCATTCCCTAAATACCTTTTGGTTTGACATTCCTCTTAAGTTTTCCAGTCAGTTTTGCTAGTTGCTGAGGCCAATGCAGCTTGTTTTTGAACATCGCCAGACCGCGATGTTTGGTTGATGATATACTGTGATGCTGAAAGGCTGATATCGGCCAGCCCTACTCCGCCATAGGCAATTCTTCTGAATGCCAGTTGCTGGAAACCACAGGAAAGGAAAGTGCTCTTGTGCTCAGGTTCCCACAGACATCTGGTTGGCCGCTGCAAGAACAGAATGCTGGACTAGATGGGCCATTAGGCTGATCCATCAGGCTCTTCTTATATCTTTATGGCATGGCATGGGTTGCAGCAACCAGTGTGGTGTAGTGGTTAGAACGCTGGCCCAGGACCCTGGGAAACTGGGGTTTGAATCCCCACTAAGCTATGTAGCTCACTGGGTGTCCCCTTGGAGCAGTAACCTTGATCCTTGGAGGAAAGTTGGAATTTAATTGTATTAATGCAGATTGTACCATAACAGAATGGCAGGAAATGTTGATTGTTTGCTGCGTTGGTCGGGATTAGCTCCAAAAAGAGGGTGGTGAGATTAGTAATCTGTGAAAGAATGTATTCACCCACGGTGTGAATTGCCTAACTATCATCAGGAGACAGGCAGCCATAGGTTTGTCCTGGGCTGGGCTCTGTATCTGTTGCTGTATCTCTTGCAAGTAGGAGTCAGTGTGAGACCAACTCACATGACTTACCAGCTGGTTATTGAGCAACTGGTAAATGTTTGTTCAGCTGCAATACTCTTGTTGTTCCAGCTCTGGCTGGAATTAAAAGCGGGCTGAATATTTCTTCAATTTTTCTTTCTTTCTCCTGGAAAAAAACACAAACAAAAGTGCAGCATATAATAATAATAATAATAATAATAATAATAATAATAATAATATTAATAATAATAATAATAATAATTAATAATAGTAAATTTTTATTTATATCCTGCCCTCCCCAGCCGAAGCCGGGCTCAGAGCGGCTAACAACAGTAAAAATAACACAGTTTACACAGTTACAGTTTACACAGTTAAAATCACAATCAGTTAACTGAAATACATTCTAAAATCAATTCATTCTAAAATCAATTCAAAATCAAATTAATGGCAACCATTGGGCTAGAGTGGGCTAAAATATTTTTTATTTATAAGCGTATTCTGTGTACATTGTTGTTGTTGTTTAGTCGTTTAGTCGTGTCCGACTCTTTGTGCCCCATAGACCAGAGCACGCCAGGCACTTCTGTCTTCCACTGCCTCCCGCAGTTTACTGCCTCACATGGTGCTCTGCAAAGAACAGGTTTGATAGGTATCTAGTCCAAGAGGTTTCCAGTCTAAAACACGTACAGGGAAAGTACAGGGAGGAATAATGGAGACAGGGATAAACAGGGAAAGAAGTTTAGCTGGTGCAGCCATTTCCTCAAAACCATGGCCATCTGCTCAGCACCTGGTGTCGCAAGTGATGTCAGGTGTGGGGGCAGAGAGGAATGTGGCTTCCAGCGCACAGTCAGGAGCCTGTCAGCTGATAAACATGCCTTTTGGAATCGCATGTGGCATTGTGGTGATTAAAGTGTCAGGCTAGGACCTGCGAGACCAGGGTTCAAATCCCCACCCACTCCCGCCAGCATGGTTGATGGTCAGGGCTGATGAGAGGTCACCATGTTGACTGCCCCTTGTCTGAACGATTCCTGGAAGAACTGTTTTTGAGAAGCGACTTGAAGTAAGTAAGGCGATGGCCTGGAGGCTCTCTCGTAGGCAGATGTTGGAGTGTGAAGGATCAAGGGAGAGTCAATCAGGTCTGCAAGTATCCACCACAATCAGTGGCGGCTGGTGCCCATTGGGAGTGGCAGGGCAGAAGGCAAGGAGCTCAACAGCAGGTGGAGCCAGAGCCCATGGCAACTAATCCTAGCTTTGTCCCCATCTTCTCCTTAGCCACCCACCCTGTCTCAGGTCCTTATCTGCAATAATCATGAAGTCTGTGCACTCTGTTTCCACGGTTGGAGGCAGAAATGCCTCTGAATACCATTTGCTGGAAACTACAGGAGGGGAGAGGGACGTGGGTGGCACTGTGGGTTAAACCACAGAGCCTAGGACTTGCCAATCAGAAGGTCAGCGGTTCGAATCCCCGCGACAGGGTGAGCTCCCATTGCTCGGTCCCTGCTCCTGCCAACCTAGCAGTTTGAAAGCACATCAAAGTGCAAGTAGATAAATAGGGACTGCTCCGGCGGGAAGGTAAACGGCATTTCCGTGCGCTGCTCTGGTTTGCCAGAAGCGGCTTAGTCATGCTGGCCACATGACCCGGAAGCTGTACGCCGGCTCCCTCGGCTAATAAAGCTAGATGAGCACCGCAACCCCAGAGTCGTCCGCGACTGGACCTAATGGTCAGGGGTCCCTTTACCCTTTTACAGGAAGGGAGAGGGCTCCTGTGCTTGAATCCTGCTTGCTGGTTTCTCACAAGCTTCTGTTTGGCCACTGTGAGAACAGGGTGCTGGACTAGATGGGAAATTGGCCTGATCCAGGAGGCTCTTTTCATATTCGTAGGTTCTTAATCCACCATCATACTGGACTACCTTGTTGTAAAACTACCCAAGATAGTGCATGCAATGTGGTTCGGACACTCAGAATCTTTTGTTGTGTTGAAATATTTCTTGTATACTCCAAACCAGCTAGTAAATATCCTCCACAATGATGTAGCATTAAGTATTTAAAACAAAAACAACTTTGGGATCCCTAATTCGGGAGGAGAGGGTCAGAAGAAGGGGATGTCTTGTTCCCCACCCTGGCGCCTCACCTTTCAGGTATCAGTAATGTATTAGCCGCCTGCTTTCACTTTGCGCTGTTGGATGCAAAACAGAACTTGGATGTCGAGACCACATAACACTTGAAAGACCTGCATTGACTCCCAGTATGTTTCGGAGCACAATTCAAAGTGTTGGTGCTGACCTTTAAAGCCCTAAACGGCCTTGGTCCAGTATATCTGAAGGAGCGTCTCCACCCCCATCATTCTGCCTGGACACTGAGGTCCAGTGCTGAGGGCATTCTGGCGGTTCCCTCACTGCGAGAAGCCAAGTTACAGGGAACCAGGCAGAGGGCCTTCTCGGTAGTGGCACCCGCCCTGTGGAATGCCCTCCCACCAGATGTCAAAGTGAACAACTACTACCAGACTTTTAGAAGACATCTGAAGGCAGCCATGTTTAGGGAAGCTTTTAATGTTTGATGCATTACTGTATTTTAATATTTTGTTGGAAGCCGCCCAGAGTGGCTGGGGAAGCCCAGCCAGATGGGTGGGGTATAAATAAATTATTATTATTATTATTATTATTATTATTATTATTATTATTATTATTCTGTTTTCCAGGCACTGGGGTGCAGTGGAGGGACCTTCTGAAACCAGTCAGCGTGGATGATAACTTCACTGTGGCTCACGTCCTAGGGATGCTACTCCTGGACTCGGTGCTGTATGGCTTGGTGGCCTGGTATGTGGAGGCCGTCTTCCCAGGAGAGTATGGCATCCCACAGCCCTGGTACTTCTTCTTGATGGTGAGTTCTGTGCTGATCTCTCTCCCAATGACCAGCTGTTGTGTAGCCTAGCCTTTGCCAACCTGCTCCCTCCAGTTGCTTTGGACGACAACTTGCACGTGGTAATTGAAAGCATCTGGAGCTTAGTAACGGGGAAGAGTCCAGTGCTGAGGGTATGCTGTGACGATTCTCAGGAGCACAGAAAAAGAACAAGTTGTGGAACTGAGAAATGGAACCTTTGTGGTGGGGTTTGACGCTGTGAAGACACATGCAGAGAAACTTGGTTTGTCACCCAAACCTGGACACCTGGTTTTACTATCTCTGGACTAGCCATAAGCTGCCACCAAAGTTTCTTTTATGGTTTACAGCTCATGATTTGTCCAGAGAGCCAAACCATGATTCTGGGATTGAACGGCAGGCTAAACCAAACCAGCAGAGGAGTGACTGGAAGAGGAGCAAAGCAACTGTGATCTCCTCTTCTAGGAAGTACATGGCTATGTTTATGCCGGGACTTGGTATGGCCCAGCGTGGCTTGTGAGCCAGGCCATTGTTTTAGGCCAGTGGCTTTCAACCAGTGTGCTGTGGCACCCTAGGGTGCCATGAATGATGGTTGGGGGTGCTGTGGGCAACACTGGCCTCTGTCCCTCTTTCCTTCCCTCCCTCCTCTGATGCCCTCTTGCGTCTCTGCCTTCCAGAGACTTGCACAGCTGTTTGTTGCAGCAGCCCTGGTTATAAGCTCCCCAGGCAAATGGTGCCTCTGGGGCTGGCTAGGGGATGCTTCCCAGGCCTCTGTGGAGCAGTGTGAGGAAGCACCTTTCTTTGGGGTGGGTGGGTAGCTCAGTGATCAGGGGTGGCAGCAGCGGCTGCCCAGACAACTCCCAAGGGGAGGGGAGAGGGGAGGAGGCTGAGGGAACACTCCACAAGGGAGGTTGTTCGAAAAAGAGTGAGAGGCTGCCAGCTCTGCAGGCAAAGGGTGATTTAACTGGGCTCCTGAGCCCCACAGGGGTGCCACAGAAAGAATGTAGTTGGTCAAGGGAGCCATGGACTCAGATAGGTTTAAAACCTCTGTTTTAGGCAAACAAACAAGGCATAGTAGCTGATCTATTTCTGTCTTCATTAGAAGACATCATAATAGCAATTAGTGGCAACAACTTGTTCTGCTACCAGGCTTCCTGATCTGACCAAGTGGATATATGTGAGCTCCATTTGGTATCTATGAATAGCTTAAATGAATATTGACTCTTCATGAATCCCTGATGCTCATTCTTACTCTTGCATCATGCAGGCTGGTAGATTGGGAATGGCTGGCGCTGGGGGTAGAAGTTCACCCTGTTTCATTGGAACCAAACAAAATAGACAGAGGACCTCAGCTGGCATAAATAAGTAGTAGAGTATGAGAGAGTGAGAGATTTGTTTACCACCCTTCATCCGAAGATCATAGGGTGGTCTACAACGTAAAAATACAAAATACAATATGAGAACACAAAATACATATTAAAACAAAAGCAAGTCAATAGTTTATTGCAATTTATTTGAGCATCTGGTATGTGGCCCCTGGAAGGGTGAATGTGGCCCTCAGACTGAAAAAGCTGCCTCACCCCATCAATGAAATAATTGGCAAACTCCAATTGTTCGCAACAATAAGAGCCTCCCTGTTTGTCTCTCCTTAGCCTTCGTATTGGTGTGGGAGTCCTCAGACAGTGCTGGGAAAGGAGAAAGAAGAGGAGGAGGACCCAGAGAAGGCCCTGAAAAGCCAGTACATAGAAGAGGAGCCGTCGGACCTGGTTTCAGGGATCAAAATTAAGCACCTGTCCAAGGTGGGTTCTTCTGGGATGCCGCACTCTGAAAGCTGAGTTGTGCAACAGCAGCTTATGGAAAGAGCAACTGAATGCCTGTTTATGTATACTTCTCACTTGGCTGTCCTCAGGTGTTCAAGATGGGGAACAAAACCAAGGAAGCCGTAAGGGACCTGACCCTGAACATGTATGAGGGGCAAATCACAGTGCTTCTGGGGCACAATGGTGCTGGGAAGACGACGACTTTGTCCATGCTCACAGGTGAGGTTGGGCTGTTGGGACTAGGCTGGAAGGGCAGTGGTAGACTATCTGCTTTGCATGCAGAAGGTCCCAGGTTCAATCCCTATCATCTCCAGGTAGGACTGGGATAGATTACCTGCCTGAAACCCTAGACAGTGTAGATAATACTGAACTAGAGGGACCAAAAGGTCTGACTCAGCATAAGACAGCTTCCTAGGCGCCTATGATCATCATCATCACCATGCTGAGCCTGAATAATGAGTCAAGGCTATATTTACAAAAACACATCTGTTAGGAGCAAGTGTGCATAAAAAGGAGCGTATTAATGAAGATAGAGAAATGCGCTATATTTGCTTACAAAATGTGGGAATTCACAACCCCTACCTGATAATAGGTTACAGCAATTAACAGGGTTTGAAATGGTTGAGATTCAGTTTATGTACCACACAGACAGCAAACTGGGATTGGATACACCCAAGAGAAAGTTGTGGACAGTCTTGGCAGGGATACTATAAAATGCCTTTTAAACCTTCTTGGACTTTAGGGGATCCATCTAATCTAATGGCCGCTAATCTGAAGGCTGTTCCTTTTCCCCAGGACTGTATCCTCCAACAAGTGGCCAAGCATACATCAATGGCTATGAGATCTCCCAGGACATGAATCTGATCCGAAAAAGTCTTGGCCTCTGCCCTCAGCACGACGTCCTCTTTGACCAAATGACAGTGGAAGAGCACCTGTACTTCTACGCTGGGGTAATCTCGGATAAATATTGCGAGGCTTCTTTTTATCCTTTGTTACATAGCATGGTGTAACTCTTCAGGAGATAACCTACATTAAATGAATGGTGTATATTCTCACTTAGAACACTGGCAATCACGATCTTCTGAAAAAGCAAAGGCCGTACAAACACCAAGCTTATCTCTCAGGCTGGAGGGAGATGCAGATGATGGATGCACATTTCTTGGGCTTGTGAATGCACACATGAGCTTTTCCTATGTGCAGCATTGATGCACCTTCAGGCCGATGCCACAATGTGGACAAAGTGCAATAGGATTCTGGGGTCAGCAGTTGTCAACTACAGGGACTAGAAACCTGTTCGGGGTTTTTTTAACCTTTTTGTCTAACTGGGGATTAGGAATCTCTGGTCCTCCAGATGCTGTTTGACTCCAACTCCCATCAGCCCCAGCCAGCATGACCAATACCTAGGGATGGGTCACACACTCCCCAACCCTGATTTAAATGAAAGCAGCAGCAGCAGCAAAAAACATTTTTTTTGTCAACCCATGTGCTAACTCTTTTTCCATTCTATTTCCTCTCAGTTGAAAGGTTTTCCTGCAGAGAAATGTCTAGAGGAGATTAGCCGCATCCTGCACATCCTCAGCCTACAGGAGAAACGCTTCTCTCTGTCTAAAGCATTGTCTGGGGGGATGAAACGGAAGCTCTCCATTGGCATCGCACTCATTGGAGACTCCAAAGTGAGTCTTGAGAGTCCTCCGTTTTCTTTCTTCGTTATTCTTTCTGCCACCCCATTTGCTTCCATTTCCCCTGCCACTGCATGAAATTAGGCCTCAGGTTGCCCCCCACTTCTCTAACAATTGGGTCACACTGTCTATCCTCTGTATTCTGGGCACCGTATTTTTCGCTCTATAAGATGCACCCGACCATAAGACGCACCTAGTTTTTAGAGGAGGAAAACAAGGAAACAAAATATTCTGAATCAAATGTTGTTGAAGAGGCTTTGCGTGGCTATCCCTGAAGCCAGAACAGCAAGAGGGATTGCTGCGCAGCTCTCCCTCTCTGTGGAGCATCATTCGCTCCATAAGACGCACACACATTTCCCCTTACTTTTTAGGAGGGAAAAAGTACGTCTTATAGAGCGAAAAATACGGTATGTGCCCTTCATATCTTACGCCAGCTGTGTTTCACCTTGCACTGAGGCCTCTTCCCTCTGCACTGTCTAGGTGGTGATGCTAGACGAGCCAACCTCAGGCATGGATCCGGTTTCCCGCCGGGCCACCTGGGAGCTTTTGCAGCAGCAGCGGAGCACCCGCACCATCCTGCTCACCACACACTTCATGGACGAAGCAGATCTGCTGGGCGACCGCATTGCGATTATGGCGAAGGGGGAGCTCCAGTGCTGTGGGTCTTCGCTCTTTCTCAAGCATAAATACGGTAAGGAGAATCCCGCTTGTGCCAGCACCTGACTTGAAGAAGCCCACAAAGAGATAAGGACCTTGCAGGGGGTGGCATTCCCCTTTGGTAGCATTCACAGAATTATTTCATTCTGTATGAGACTTGGAGGAAGAAGAGCCTAGTCACCTGTATGGGACAGGGGCTTTAAATGTGGGTGCCCTCACCAATGGTGTGTATATATTCTGCATTAAATTTTTTTAAAAAACCTGTCAGTCACCTGGCAATTTCAGCGTAGCAATTGTTATTGCAGGGCAGCCTGTTGGTATGTAGTTTGAACACCCCTGAATGCTTCTTGGGGACTGGATGGAGTTCAGTGGTAGATCATCTGCTTTGTTTGCAGAGGGTCCCATGCTCGAGCATGAGACTCTTAATCTCAGGGTTGTGGGTTCGAGCCTCAGGTTGAGCAAAAGATTCCTGCATTGCAGGGGGTTTAACTAGATGACCCCTGTGGTCCCTTCCACCTTTGTATTTCTATGATCTAATCCCCAGCATCTTCAAGCAGGGAAAGATCCTTGGTCTCAGACAGCTGCCAGGCAGTACTATTAGGCAGTACTATTGCTGCTGCCAGGCAGTACTATTAGACAATGCTTTGCTAGATGGACCAACAGTCTGGTGCATTCAGACATGGGAAATATTTCGTTCATTTTCCTGATTATAATGCTAGCACTTCTGTCTTGTTTAGGGAAGGTTTTTTTTTTAAAAAATGACTGATGTTTTAATGTATTTTTAATCTCCTGTTGGAAGCCGGCCAGAGTGGCTGGGGAAACCCAGCCAGATGGGTGGGGTATAAGTAATAAATTATTATTATTATTATTATTATTATTATTATTATTATTATTATTATTTATTTCCAATGTCACTTTCACACTGCAGTGCCTGTTGTGGAACTGTGGCTTATTTACTGATATACCGACATGCCACACTAAATTAAATTCACGCCAGGTGGCTGTGCGGTGACACAAGAACCAACATAATTGGACAATAGTGCTCCTCCCCAACCCTTTCCACACATACCTGCTTTTGTTTCCCCATGATTCCCCCCATGAAAAGGGCAGGAAAGAATTGTATGTCAATACCCTTTTTATTTTTTGTTTTTTATTAGTTTTCCTGATGAACAAACACAGAGAATAAAAAATAGTATGCCAATATCCTTACCCAAATTTCACCACTTTAGTGATTTTAGGGGTTACAGGGCAGGGGACACAGACAGTTTTTTAATGGAATCAAACAGCAAAGAAATCACTTTATTCCATTAGTTTTCCGGAAGTGGTTTTTACATCACATTAAAGCCCCAACATAATGTGGAAATTAACAGTTAGGTAAAATGTCAGGGAAGTGGAACAAAATAAATGGAAACTCAGCATGAGGCAGCTTCTTATGTGCACACAAAAATCTCTTCTCTTCTCCCGTACTTCTTCCCACCCCCCAAAAAAAAACTCCATCTGCTCCCTTTCAGGTGCAGGATACCACATGGTGATGGTGAAGGAGCCGTGCTGCAACCTTGGGGAAATCTCCCGTCTCATCTATCACTATGTGCCCAACGCCACCCTGGAGAGCAACGCTGGGGCGGAGCTGTCCTTCATCCTTCCCAAAGAGAGTACGCACAGGTAGTGTCACCCTCTGCAAGAACTGAAGATGGCTTGCCAGGTCGTCATTGGTGTGTGAGCTTTGTCTGTTGTGAAACTGCAGTGCCGGGGCTCTCTCTAGCATTTGCAAATTTGGGGCATGTGTCTAAGCCAGTGAGAGCTCACCTTCTCTAGGCGAAGACTTCACCCTCCAAGGATCACGTGCCAAGAGTGGGTGTGGCCAAACTGTGAAATTGGGCTGGCAAGAACTGCAGTGCAGATTGCTTTCCCAGCAGCTGGTAAGCTCTTGTGTGCATTGAAAGTGCATGGAAAGCACATTCCCCCACAAGAACCCCAGGTTACAGGCCTTTGCCAAAGTGGTAGGAAGCACTTCCTCTGTGTAATATAGGGAATGTTAGGAATACGCTTTGAATGCTGAAGTTCTTTCCTGTTTCCTGCTGCTTTTCCAGGTTTGAGGCTCTGTTCACAGAGTTGGAGTTACGCCGGGAAGAGCTGGGCATTGCCAGTTACGGAGCCTCAGTCACCACTATGGAGGAAGTTTTTCTGAGGTAGGGCATTGGAGAAACTAGCAAGGAAGGTAAACGTGCTCTTTCAGCAGGAGTAAGTGTGAGTTAAAACATGTTGGATTTAATTTCTTTCTGAAATAAGATTCGGATGTATATTGAGGGGGAGGGAATCTGAGATTAACAGTGCAGTTCTATTAACAGTGCAGTTTGGAAGAAATCCCCATTGAGTTCATTGGGACTCAAGTAAACAAGATGCTGAAATGATTTGGCAAAACAAAATTTGGCAGTGGCAGGAATAATTTCACAAAAACATTTCTCCTCAAATTATGGGTCAGTGCCATGAACTTCTGGTCAAATCCCTGTTTCTCTGCAGTCTGAGGAACCTGCCCTCCCTTCTCCCTCTGCATCAGATGAGCAACCCACATGCACTGCCACCTTTTGATACAATTGGGGGGGGGCACAGAGAAGGAGGGACAGTGGCTTCATGATTGGCATCACAGCTGATCAATCAGCATCATGCACAGCCGTGCTTTGAAAAGAGGGAGGGTTGTTTTATGATTGAAGCAAGGGGCAACCAATTAGACCTGCCCCAATGCATACTCTGCTCAAACTGTGAAAGCCCATTTCTGCTTCAACCAGAAATGGGTCCAGAACATTGTGCATGACTCAGAAATGTGGCAAGTGAGCTTCCAGAAGAGGCTCATTTCTAAAACTTGTATACAGGTATGACGCTGAGGTTGTTGGGAAGCTAACCTCTGGGGTGACTTAATTTTAAAAACAAAAGAAAACCACAAACCCCACCTAATGCTGATGGCATTCGCTTACAAGGATTCACTCTCTTCCTTTAAGAGTTGGCAAGCTGGTTGATTCCAGCATGGACATCCAAGCCATCCAGCTGCCGGCTTTGCAGTACCAGCATGAACGGCGATCCAACGACTGGGCCATGGACGACTCCAGCAGCCTGAGTGGGATGACTGACATGACGGATGACAGCGGGGCTCTGATCACGGAAGATTGCTCCAGCATCAAGCTGAACACAGGGGTGAGCTCTGGTTGGTTGCTCTGGTGCCAGCCCTTGTGAACATAGCAATTGATTAATCGTGGGTGTTGACAAAAATGGAACTCACCATACTTTGTGGCTTGAATGAGTAGTACCCCGAACGTGGCCATGCCTTAGTTCTGAGGAGTTTTATTTCCAGCCCCTTTCCTAATTATTCCTAAAGTTGAATCCAGCCTCTACCATTAGCCAGAGCACCAAGGACACTGGAGTCTTCAGCCTCCTGGGAAGATGATCATCGTTTCTAGGATAACTGCCTGATTTTATATTTGACTAAAATTCGCACCCATAGTTCTTCACATGCTCAAACTGCTTTTGCAAATAGAGTAGTACCTCCGGTTACGTAACCCTCTGGTTATGTAAACTTCAGGATGAGAAAGCGGCAAACCTGGAAGTATTTGACCAGGTTTCGCTGCATGCGCAGAAGCGGTCCTCAGGTTGCAGAAACCTCGGGATCCGACCAGACCTCCGGAACAGATCCCGTCTGTAACTGGAGGTACCACTGTATATGACCTAAATGAATGTTCATTATTGCTACATACGTATACAAAGCCAGACAAATTCAGCGTGGGTGATTTTGTCAAGCACTCATCATGATACTGCTTATTGACGGCTGGTGTGAAATTTCTTGGAAACATTAGGCGCAGCTGTGTACTTAAACATATCCAAGAATGGCTTTGTAGTTTTAAAAACACATCGCTATTTTTTTAAAAAAAAAAAATTAAATGAAAAAGGGGAATGCTTCAATTTTTATTGATAATTGTTAATTCATATTTTATGTAAACCGCTCAAAGGCTTTTACGTTGAAGCAACAATGCCCTGTTAACATCAAAGTTTATCTAATCTTCCAAGGGGATCCACCTTATCAGTATCCTTAGCCTGCTCTTTGTCTTCATAGTTCTACCTCTGCTGCCAGCAGTTCTATGCCATGTTTATGAAGAGGGCTGTCTACAGTTGGCGCAACTGGAAGATGGTGGCAGCGCAGTTCCTGGTGCCTCTGATCTTCACTGCCTTCGCCCTGATTGTGGCCAAGACCTTTCCAGGCCCACGAGACTCTTCCCTGCTCAAGATGACCTTAAATCCGTATGGACAGACTACAGTGCCCTTTTCTGTCTCCCAAGAATCCACCCTGGCCCAGAGACTAGGAGAGCAGTATAAGGATATCGTGGACTCTCAGCACCAAGGGCCACTGGAGGTCGTGGGTGAGTAGCCAAGGCAGAGAACAGATATTTAGTCTGTTTTGAAGCCCTTTCAGCAAGAAGAGATGCTCCAAATCTTCTGGGTTTGCAGGAGAACAAATAGGAGCTGCTGCCGCTGTGGCTCAGCAGCTGGGATATGGCAAAATTCTCATGGGCATTGGAAGCACCTGAGGGAGAAGGCCCAGTCACAGAATGTGCAATATCAAAGTAGATGCTGGAAGGGGCGGAGGAGAACGATAGTGACTGGTGTGTGCCTGCCTTGGTGCATTTGGCAGATAAGGGAGACTGGGGAGCAAGGGATTAGGGTGGAAGGTTGTGGGGAAGAAGTCTCACATGGAGTGTGGAGTAAGGGAGCAAAAAGAGGAGGAAGATAGACTTCCATGTAAAGTTAAACACCCAACCAACTTTGGGGCTGCTGGAGTCTTAAAAACAAGATGCTGTCAGCAAACACCAAGCTTCAGTAGGCTGTTCATGTACATTATTTATACATATTCTGCTTTACTTGAGGCTTCAGGTCATGCCAAAATTTGGCCTAGTTTCCAGCTTCTGGCACCTGTCGGTTTCCTGGAAATCCCCGTTTCTGTTCAAACAGCAAGTTTCTAGACCTCAGGGTTGCAGAGAAAGCCTTCCTCTGCTAAACACCTGTAGCAATATCTCCTAACGGTTCATCTCAAATAGCATGTGATTGGCCAACGGAAGGACCACTTAGGAGGCCTGCTGCATTGACGAAAGTGTTGTTGCAGGTGATCTGCAGGAATACCTGATTTCTCGAGCAGCTGAAGAAGGGGGAGCCTTCAACGAGCGCTATATTGCGGCAGCGTCCTTCGAAGAAACTGGGGATCTCGTGAAGGTGACGGCTCTCTTTAACAACCAGGCGTTCCACTCGTCTGCCGCAGCCCTTCTCCTGGTTGACAACGCCCTGCTGAAGCTGCTGGTTGACCCCAATGCTTCCATCTCCGTGGCTAACTACCCACAGCCCCGCAACACAACAGAGACCGCGAAGGACCAGCTCATGGAGTGAGTTGATTCTTCCTCTCTTTTGAACAACGATAAATTCAGTCTTTATTGAATTCCTTTATATACTATGTTGCCTTTCCTCCAAAGGGCTGAAAGTGGTGTGCATAGTCCTCTCGCCTCTTTTTTTAGCCGTACAACAGCCCTCTGAGGCTGCCACTTGGAGAGCAGATCTCCTGCGACTCTATTCCATTTCCCTCCCAGCAGTCAGCCAGCATTCCATGCCCACAGAGCATATTCAGTGTTTTTGGAGAGTTCCCTTTCCCCCTTCTCCTTAAATTTCCCCCGTACAAACCTCAGGATTCTCGAGTCTGTCACTGCCACTCTCTCTTACACATGGCGTTTGCAGTTCTGTTGGCTATGCAAGGCCTGGCACCTGAAGAGCTGACTTCCCTGATATTAGTACAGTGGTACCTCGAGTTACATACGCTTCAGGTTACAGACTCCGCTAACCCAGAAATAGTGCTTCAGGTTAAGAACTTTGCTTCAGGATGAGAACAGAAATCAGGCTGTGGCAGCACGGCGGCAGCAGGAAGTGGTGCTTCAGGTTGAGAACAGTTTCAGGTTAAGAACAGACCTCTGGAACGAATTAAGTACTTAACCCGAGGTACCACTGTATAAACAGTGATGGATTGCTGTTTTTTAAAAAAATTATTACTTTGTCCTGTATTAATTGTGTTTTGTTTTTAAATTGTTTTGCGAACTGCTTTGGGTGCCTTTAGGCTGAAATAGCAGGATAGAAATGTTCTTCCAGAGGGTCCTTTTAAGGATGGGAAGGGGGATTGCCCCCACCCCCAGTAGGGCTTATTCCAGTCTTCCCCTGCTTGGTGCCCTCTGGATGACTCCCAAATCCTATCACCCCTGCTGGTTGGAGTTGGAGTCCTGATGGCGTCCAATGGGCAGCTGGTTGGTGAAATCTGGCTTTATCCCTTTCTCATCCCTGCTGCTCCCTGCACACCTGCCTTTCCCCCTTGGATTGGGAAGACATGGAGAAAGTGCAAGTGTCACCCCTTCATGAGCTAGACTTGGTCCAGGGCCTGCCAGTTGCTCACCCTGTTGCGCTGGAGTTCCTAGGATATACTTGTTCTGCATTATAAAACCCCTGATTGGATCTTTTCTTGCTCTTGCCTTAAGCCTTTTGGGTAGGTGGGCTGCTCCTTTAAATAAACATCCCTGGTCCTGCTCACCTTGCTGTCTTTAATGTCCCATCAGAGGCCAGACGGGTTTCGCCATTGCAATCAACTTGCTCTATGGAATGGCCTCGTTGTCCAGCACCTTCGCTCTCCTGCTCGTCAGCGAGAGGGCCATCAAGGCCAAGCACGTCCAGTTTGTCAGCGGGGTCTATGTCGTCAATTTCTGGCTCTCAGCCCTCCTGTGGGACCTCATCAACTACCTCACGCCCTGTGTGCTCATGCTGGTAAGTCAGCTCAGCTGCAGTCCCCAGGAAGTTCTTTGCCGGTGGTTTGGCAAAAATGTACCAGGAGATGTATGCTGAAAGAATCTAGCAGAGGGGCAGGGGCGGGACATGCTAATCAGGCACGTAAGCAAACTGGCTCAGTGGTAGAAATCCACTTTGCATGCAGAAGGTCCCAGGTTTGATCCCCAGTAGCTTCACGTAGGGCTGGGGGAGACTCCCTGTCTGGAATCCTGGACAGCCACTGGCATTCAGCGTGGGCCAGGGTTTCCCAAACTTGGTTCTTCAGCTACTTTTGGACTACAGCTCCCATCATCCCTAGCTAGGAGGACCAGTGGTCAGGGATTGTAGTTCAAAAACATCTGGAGACCCAAGTTTGGGAAACCCTGGTGTAGGCAATACTGAACTTGATGGACCCAATGGTCTGACTCAATCTAAGGCAACTTCCTGTGCTCCTAATTTCTAGATTTGTGTGGGGAAGAGCATTATAATCAGTGCAAACTAGCAAAACATAAATTCAGACACTCTGATTTGTTTATGTTTATTGGATTAAGTAAATCAATTACTGAACCAATCATTAAAAATTGAATCAAAAGCTCATTTACTTAGCAATTGGATAGAATACTGCCTGGATGTATTCTCCCCCCCCCCCAAAGAATCCTAGAGATCATTTCCCCCCGCCCACAATGAAAGCTGAACATTCAAGCAAAGGAACACTGACTATTTCTAAGAGGTGTAAGTTCATACATCTCCTCCTCCTCCTGCTGCTCTTATAGCCATGGTGCTCATATCAGTCCCAGCCCAGGCCAGTGACAGACATTTTGCATGCAGAAAATCCTACACTCAGTTTCAGGCATCTGCAGTTCCAGGGTTGGGCTGGATGACCTTCAGGATCCCTTCAAACTGTCTGGTTGCATGATCTTCAGTTAAAAGAATCAGGAATGGGCAAGCCCTGTACCTGACAGGGGTGAATGGATCAAACTCTTTTCTAGTTCATCTCAGTCTTGTATGTGCCCATTCTTCTGCAATTAACCCCCCCCCCCACAAAAAACCACATAAGCAAAATAATGTTTAAATAGTATGAATTTCTCCCCCTAAAATATGTATTTTCGTGTGCATTTTCTGCTGAAATACTCCCCTCCCCCTGTTTCATTGGTTGATCCCTCTCTCCAGGTGATATTCCAAGCCTTTGATGTGAAAGCCTTCACCCAGGACAACCACCTTGTTGATGTGATGCAGATCTTCCTCCTTTACGGCTGGGCCACTATCCCCCTCATGTATCTGCTCAGCTTCTTCTTCTCTGTGGCTTCTACGGCCTACACACGCCTCACCATCTTCAACATCTTCTCAGGGACAGCCACCTTCCTGGCAGTCACTATCATGAGCATTCAAGGTAAGGGATCGGGGACCCCCATCCCTGTTGCGGATCACGTTTCCTAGTCTCAACAATATCCTTGTGCACACGAAGAGTGATTCCAGTCAGTGCTGTTTCCAGGGCATGGCACTCTAACCAGGAAGAGGCAGGAAAACTCCAGGCATCCTTTCTATGACAATTTGTGCTAATAATGCTATTGGGCTAGTCATATGTGAGCCTTTCCCCCCAATGCTGTTTGTGCCTGAGAAAGTTTCGGGGCGGTCATACTGCTTCATTCCCAATCAGTGCAAAATTACGCCATATGTTGCTGAACTCCTGTAACTTTTCACACCACAAAGGATTTGGGGTTTAGGGCGAGTGTGTGTGTCCCACTTTCATTGCACTATTGCCCCTCTGGATAAATGAGGTAGGTTTGTCGCAACTAAAAAAGGCAGAACAAACCCACCCTTAACACACTTTTATTGTGTCAGGACCATGCTGCAGAATACATTTGCAATATAAACACTAGTCTGGAGGAGCTATATCTAAGGCTATATCTGATATTTGATACTCTCTACAAGGTGGAAATTTGCAATGCTGTTAGCATGCTGGGCCTTCTTCTGATCTTGTGGGGCCCTGGCGAATATCCAGCTTTGACACCATCCAGAATACATTTTAACGTTCATTGTTTGTTTGTTTAAAATATTAATAATTATGTCCCTTCCTAATGGCTAATGCAAGTATATAAGCCAACCCCATTAAAGCAAAACACCTACAAATACTAAAGTTTTATCACAACTAAGATTGGAGATGTCACAACCAGGGCTGCCTGGTTATCACTGACCCATGGCAGGGCCTTTTTGTTGGTGGTTCCGCAGTTGTGGAATGCCCTCCCTAGTGATGTGTCCCTATCATTAACTTTCAAGATGAATTTGAAAACCTTGCTTGTTTTCAAACCCACCAATTTGGTGGCTGCAAAATACTGCTCCTGGTAACCCCCAGATCATTGGATGGAAGAATGTGTTTAACTACTTTTTAAAAAGTTTTTAATTGTCATTGTTTTCTGAATCACTGTGCTCTGTTTCTTAAAGTACGCAGCCCAGCTCCCAAAACTGGGCAGGAGAAAAAAGAGCCTGATGTAAAAAGGAGGAGAAAAAGAATTATTAGACACAAGCATAGCCACCCTCTGTGTATGAACAGGGCAGACTCATTAATATACCTGACTATCAAAGGCCACTTCCCTGACCTTCCCATGTTTGTCTTACAGAACTTGGAATGGTGGATCTCTCAAGGATGTTGGATAAAGTCTTCTTAATCCTGCCCAATTACTGCTTGGGACAAAGCATCAGCAAATTCTACCAGAACTATGAGTTCATTCAGTTCTGCACCTCCTCAATTGAGTCTCTCCTTGTCTGCAAAGTGTTTAGTGAGTATCCAGAATTCATCTTTTCGTCTCTGGCTTCTGCAGCAAGTCAAAACATCTTATTATTATTATTATTATTACTATTACTATTTATTAAATTTGTATAGCGCCCTATAATCGTAGATCTCAAGATGGTTCACAACATAAATTGCAATACAGTGGTACCTCAGGTTAAGTACTTAATTCGTTCCGGAGGTCTGTACTTAACCTGAAACTGTTCTTAACCTGAAGCACCACTTTAGCTAATGGGGCCTCCTGCTGCCGCTGCGCCGCTGGAGCACTATTTCTGTTCTCATCCTAAAGCAAAGTTCTTAACCTGAGGTAATATTTCTGGGTTAGCGGAGTCTGTAACCTGAAGCGTATGTAACCCGAGGTACCACTGTATTAAAGAACTCAAAATACATAATAAAAACAAAGATAACCCAATAATCCCCCCTTCTGCAACACATTTAAAAGGGCATTAGATGTCAGTCATTACACACATACCCCACCTCAGGACTGCCACTGAAAACAACAGCCTTGCATCAAGCTCACTGCTTCCCTTCCCTTGTGCATATTCAGTGTTACCCATGTCCTGATGTTCAGGCACTGCAGAAGAGAAAGGTCTCAAACAGGGCTGCTCTTATCAGCAGTGTCTCCATCTTATCCAGTGTTTGAAACTCCCATTGTTCTAGGCGCATTTTGCAGCAGGGGATTTCATTAGCGCAAGCAGTTTCTGAGCTCCGGGCACAGTACTACACTTAAGTTTTCAGATTAAAACTGCAGAGTGGAAGGGAGGAAAAGTAAAGATAAAGGAAAGGATGACCTTTTTCTGCCTCCCCACTTCCAGCTACTCTCTGAAGACTGGAGAAGAGACCCTCATAAGAATATTAGGGGGTGGGCTGGGGAAGGACTAGACCATGTGAAAATTGTCGCTCTGTGAGGGGATTTGGTGAGTTTAAAGTATTTGTTTGGGATTGTACAGTGCCGTTCAGTATTTTCTCTGTCTCTCCCCTCTCTCCTACCATTCCAGATATTACTTTCCAAACCAATTACTTTGCATGGGAGAGCCCTGGGATTGGCAAATACTTGACTTCCATGGCTGTACAGGGGCTTGTGTTCCTCATCCTCCTCTTCCTCATTGAGACCAACATCCTTTGGAGACTGAAGAACCTTGTCTGCAACGTGCATCGGAGGCGGAAGTGGGTAAGGATTTCCTGGAAGGAAGAAGCGTTCCTGGGTTGACAGAATTGTAAGCCAAGCTTCCCAGTATACAGTGTATACAGGGCTGTGTATACAGTGTAAGATATTCATCAAGCTACAGAGTCACAAGGCAGAACCGGCTGGAAAACAAACCAAGCTTCGGAGAAACAATTCTGGGTGGTTAAGTTGTAGTTGAGTAAACAAACCATGGCTTAGTATTATGTGTGAACCAGGCTAATTACTTGTTCAGCTGTGCCAGAATCTTGCATTACTGCAGTGTGCTCATCGTCTACTTTCTGTTGGCTTTTTCTACAACAGGTGATGCTGCTGAACAGAGTCCCCGTCCTTCCAGAAGACCGGGATGTTGCAGATGAGAGGAAGAAGGTTTTGGAGTCACCAACAGCATCCCTTTCATCACTGAACAGTCCCTTAGTCATTAAGGAGCTTACCAAGGTAAACTTCTGACCCTCCTATGTGGTTTCTAAAGCTTAGCCTCTCTTTGAAGACATCATCATTATTATTATTTAATTTTTATACCTCTTACATGCCATAATGGCTTCTAAGCAGTTTGCCAATAGAAAATCAATTGTATTGTGCTGTACACCAGGCTTCCTCAAATGTTTTGAGATGTTTTGAGACTACAGTTCCCATCATCCCTGACCACTGGTCCTGCTAGCTAGGAATCATTGGAGTTGTAGGCCGAAAACATCTGGAGGGCTGAGTTTGAGGATGCCTGCTATACACAATAAAACAAACCAGTTAAAAAGCTTAGCAATAAAAACAGCTTAAAACAATTACAACAATTAAGTCAGGAAGTTCAAATTCAGAGGAATGCTTTCCTGAAAAGAGTGTATTCAGGAGCCAGCAGAATCCCAATACCAATGGGGGCCTCTTGAACAGGGAGGGCATTTTGCAACACTGGTCCTGTCAGTGAAAAAGCCCAACACCACGTGTGTTAAATGTGCTTTAAAGGTATGGTGTAGATGTGACCAAATCAGACCATTTTCAAGGCTGTAATACTAGCCAGGCCCCAACAACCACAACATGACCACTATTCTCATTTATTTATACTCCCAATTGGAGGCAATGTGAGATGATTATTTGCTGGTGTGCCCCCCACCCTCCCCTCACTTTTCTAGATTGAAGGAGTCTTGTCCTCCCAACCTCTGGAGGAAGTCCCATCTGGAGGAAGTGGGGAGATACCAGTGGAGATTGATCCACTAGGGCAATTGGGGCACTGCCCCACCAACTTCAGTTTGCCTTCAGCCACCTCCCACCACTTCCCCACCCAGCTTCTTCCAATCAAGGGGTGGCTCTTCCTGTTGCTCTGGCTCCACCTGCTGTTGGTCTCCCTGCCTTCCACCCTACCAGTCCCAGTGGGCACCAGTCACACAGGTTATGGCATCACTTCTTTGGGAGGAATGAGGAGGAGCCATCTTGCAACCCAGCAGTTTGCTTGTTTTGCTCTTCCAGGTGTACAGCAACAGGGACTCATGCCTGGCTGTGGACAGGATATCCTTGGCAGTCAACAAAGGCGAGTGTTTCGGTCTTCTTGGCTTCAACGGGGCAGGGAAGACCACCACCTTCAAGATGCTGACAGGGGATGAGAGCATCACATCGGGAGACGCCTATGTGGATGGGCACAGCATCCTGGCCAACATCAAAAAGGTAAGGGTTGAAACAGTAGGAAGAGCCCTGCTGGATCAGGCTAAAGACCTGGTCTCAATTCAGCATCCTGTCGTCAAAGTGGCCTCTGAGATGCCTCTGGGAAACCCACAAGCCTGGCATGAGAGATCCAGTGTGGGTTAGAGAGATGGGCTAGAATCTCCACTCTGCCATGAAGCTCACTGGGTGAGAGT
Organism: Podarcis raffonei; assembly: GCF_027172205.1. Classification (NCBI taxonomy): domain Eukaryota; kingdom Metazoa; phylum Chordata; class Lepidosauria; order Squamata; family Lacertidae; genus Podarcis; species Podarcis raffonei. Next base: position 36,096,641 of record NC_070615.1, on the reverse strand, counting down.
CACGGCCTCTCAGACTAACCTACCTCACAGAGTTGTCAAATGAGGAGGGCAAGGCCATGTATGCCATCTTGAGTTGGGGGGGAGAGGTAGTATGTAAATGTGATAGATAAATACAGTGGTACCTCGGGTTAAGTACTTAATTTGTTCCGGAGGTCCGTTCTTAACCTGAAACTGTTCTTAACCTGAAGCACCACTTTAGCTAATGGGGCCTCCCGCTGCCACCGGAGCACGATTTCTGTTCTCGTCCTGAAGCAAAGTTCTTAACCTGAGGTTAGCGGAGTCTGTAACCTGAAACGTATGTAACCCAAAGCGTATGTAACCCGAGGTACCACTGTAAATACAATGAGCGCATTAGCACTCTCCCTACTTGTGATCCCTGGAAACTGGTATTTAGAGGCATATTGCCTTCGACAGTGAAAGCAGAACAAGGCCGCCATGGCTAGAAACCATTGATAAGTCTTATCCTCCATGAATTTGTCCAGTCGTTTTTTCCAAGTTGTTGGTTGTCACTTCTGTTCTGCAGCTCCTTCTTCTTTATACAAACAAACTGGATTCCTTACTTTTATTTGTCACCAGACCTGCACCCCCTCCAAACCCTGGAACCAACCCTATAGTCGCTGGTGGGTGCCAGGCTCTGTGGCCTCCCTGTTTCACATTCAGGGCTTCTCTCTTAGAAGCTCAGATTAACAGAAGCAAACTGGAGCAGCCTGGATGACCTTTATCAAGGGCAGGTCCAGAAGCGGCTGTTTTAGGTTTGGTGGGCCACTGAAACCATCAATAGGTTGCCGGGCAATTCTGTTGACTTTGGTCTGTCATTTACATTCAGGTCCAGCAGCGGATTGGCTACTGCCCCCAGTTTGATGCCCTTTTGGATCACATGACCGGGAGGGAGACCTTGAGCATGTACGCCCGGCTGCGAGGGATCCCCGAGCGCTACATTGGCAGCTGTGTGGAGAACATGCTCCGAGGCCTGCTCTTAGAGCCACATGCGAACAAGCTCATCAGGACGTACAGGTGAGGCAGAGAGATACTGGCCTCCAAAGCTCAGCCCCCTGCCGTGAATCCAGTCCAGAGAGTCCTCACCACACAGTTGACCCATCCCTGAGCTGGAGAGCTTTCCTCTCGCTCTTGTGCACTTCCTGTTTCCTTTCAGAGAGGCTTGTGCAGGAGAACTTCTCAAGGGAATGTGCCCCCTGGGACAAGAGTTGCTTGCCTCCCACCTCCTGTTCCTCCTCACACAGCTGCTCATTAAAAAACACACACGAGAGAAGGGGTAATCCTAGTTGTAACAGGCAAAGTCCATTGATACCTTCTCCTTCCACAGCGGTGGCAACAAGCGGAAACTGAGTGCGGGGATAGCCCTGATTGGTGGCCCCCCTGTCATCTTCCTGGATGAGCCCTCCACCGGCATGGATCCTGTTGCCAGGCGCCTACTGTGGGATGCAGTTGCCAGGACGAGGGAGTGCGGGAAGTCCATCATTATCACTTCACACAGGTTGGGACCATTTTCTTAGCCTGCACTAGCATGGTGGGAAGGGAAGGGGTATCGACAGTGCTTATTCAATCCACTGAAAATTAATGAAAGACAGTTTGGGCTCCAGTACACCTATTATTTCAGAAATCTCCTCTATCACATCTTCCCCAAATCTGTATGCATGTTTGCACGACCACTGCATGTTCCATGGCTTGTATGTTGGTTTTAACGTAATTTGGTTTGAGTTACTTTTGGGGTTTTCTTTTTTTCAATAATGGTGACTATAAATAATTATATCCTTGTCTCCTTTCAACAGCATGGAAGAATGTGAGGCTTTGTGCACCCGGCTGGCCATCATGGTGAATGGGCAGTTCAAATGCCTGGGGAGCCCACAGCACCTGAAGAGCAAATTTGGCAGTGGGTACACCCTGCTAGCAAAAACCCACAGCGATGATGAGGACAACCTTCAGGCCTTCAAAACATTTGTGGAGAAGACTTTCCCAGGTACGTACAGACAAGCTCGTGAGGACCTAAATCATAATAATTAGGGTGCCGGGAAATTAAGCAATTCCCTTTTTTATGTAGTCAAATGAGTTTTAGTCAAACAATCAGTTGACTTTGTACAAATTTTACTATACAAATGTGTTTGAATTTGCATATGTATTTGCATACATTTGCATGTGACTTAAGTGATTCTGAAGCAAGATGAAGCACATGCGTGTTGTCTCATAACCAACATTGACTTAGAAGAGGGCATTCTCTCTATTGTGTGAGAGAAGGGGAGATGCCGCCATCCATTTTAAATAAAGGTTTACAATATATAAATAGCAAATGCAGTAAAGAATGCTTAAGCATACGGTATTAAAGAAATGATTGAACATAGTGCTGTTTCTGTCCCCAAAGGCCACTTGGGGAATGAATGGCAGCCCGAAGCAGAGGCTTCCTGATTTGTAGCTCAGCATCTTAGCTACACTTGTCTGTAGCTCGTCTCCTCCTCACCACCAACCAGCTTGAATGCCAGTGGCTGGGAATCACAGGTGGGCAGAGTGCTGCTCTGAGCAGGTCCTTCCTGCTGGCTTTCCATCGAGTCATCAGCTTAGCCACTGTGAAAACAAGATGTGGGACTGCATGGGCCATGGGCCCAATCCCAGCAGGAATTTTCTGGTGTTATTATATCTCTGCTTCTCCTCTTCCAGGAAGCATCCTGAAGCATGAACATCAGAGCATGGTCCATTATCACCTCACCAACAAGAACCTCAGCTGGGCACAGGTAAGGGCTGAAGGGAATCTGCTGGTGGGCTTGAGCAGTGGCCACTTCTGAAGGCCCACCTAAATGTCCTCCTTATTGTACATTCATGATGATTTGCAGGGCTACTCAGGGGGCAGGGTTGCTAGACCAAAGGTGGGGAACCTTTTGCAGCCCGAGGGCCACATTTCCACCTGGAAAAACTTCTGAGGGCCAGAAGCATCTTCCTCTGCCCTCTTGAGCTCAGGGTGGTGGTGCAGGAGATAGCATTCTCTGTAGCAGCCCCTAAGTTGTGGGACTCCTTCATTATACAGCTCCTGATTTTTGACACTTGAGGTGAGTTGCTTTCGTTGTCACCCACCCTGGGTGAAGGATAGGTGATTAATAATAATACTATCATCTATCTATCTATCTATCTATCTATCTATCTATACCCCGCCCATCTGGCTGGGTTTCCCCAGCCACTCTGGGCAGCTCCCAACAGAATATTAAAAATAGAATCAAACATTAAAAACTTTCCATGACATCTGATGGGAGGGCGTTCCACAGGGCGGGAACCACTAGTGAGAAGGCCCTCTGCCTGGTTCCCTGTAACCTCACTTCTCACAGTGAGGGAACCAACAGAAGACCCTTGGAGCTGGACCTCAGTGTCAGGGCAGAACGATGAGGGTGGAGACGCTCCTTCAGATATTCTGGGCCGATACTGTTTAGGGCTTTAAAGGTCAGCATCAACACTTTGAATTGGGCTTGGAAACGTACTGGGAGCCAATGTAGGTCTTTCAGGACCAGTGTTATGTGGTCTTGGTGGCCACTCCCAGTCACCAGTCTCGCTGCCGCATTCTGGATTAGTTGGAGTTTCCAGGTCACCTTCAAAGGTAGCCCCATGTAGAGTGCATTGCAGTAGTCCAAGTGGGAGATAACTAGAGCATGCACCACTCTGGCAAGACAGTCCGCAGGCAGATAGGGTCTCAGCCTGCGTACCAAATGGAGCTGACACGAAATTGAACTGCGCCTCCATGGACAGCTGTGAGTCCAAAATGACCTGGTCCTTCAGTGGCACAGTTACCCCATTCAGGACCAGGGAGTCCTCCAAACTAGCCCAACCCCTGTCCCCCAAAAACAGTACTTCTGTTTTGTCAGGATTCAGCCTCAATCTGTTAGCTGCCATCCATCCTCCAGCCAGACACTCACACAGGACCTTCATCACCTTCACTGGTTCTGATTTAAAAGAAAGGTAGAGTTGGGTATCATCCGCATACTGATGAACACCCAGCCAAACCCCCTGATGATCTCTCCCAGCAGTTTCATATATACATTAAAAAGCATGGGGGAGAGGACGGAACCCTGAGGCACCCCACAAGTGAGAGCCCAGGGGTCTGAACACTCATCCCCCATCACCACTTTCTGGACACGGCCCAGGAGGAAGGAGCGGAACCTGTATGACAGTGCCCCCAGCTCCTCTAAACAGTCCAGAAGGATGTCGTGGTCGATGATATCAAAGGCCGCTGAGAGATCCAGCAAAACTAGGAAACAGCTCTCACCTTTGTCCCTGGCCTGCCGGAGATCATCGACCAAAGCAGTTTCATTCCCATGATGAGGCCTGAATCCTGATTGGAAGGGATCCAAATGGTCCACATCTTCCAGGCGTGCCTGGAGTTGTTCATTAACCACCCACTCAATCACCTTGCCCAAGAATGGAAAATTTGAGACTGGACAATAGTTGGCCATATTGGCCGGGTCCAAATATATTTTTTTAAGAAGCAGTTTAATGACCACCTCTTTCAGAGGGTCTGGGAAGGCGCTCTCACAGAGGGAAGCATTCACCACCCCACAGAGCCCATCACCCAGCCATTCCTTGCTCTCTTTTATGAGCCAGGATGGGCAAGGATAGGTTTCACTCATCCAAGCAGCCTGTCCACATCCTCAGAGGTAACAGATTGGAATTGATCCCACGCAACTTAACTAGACAGGACTCTAGCACTCTCCCACCCCAGCCCTGCTCCCATGGTGGAGTCTACCTCTTCCCGAATCTGAGTGACTTTATCTGCAAAAAACTTTGCAAAATAATTGCAAGAGATCTTGGGGTCCTTACCGGGCCCTGATGGCAAAGGTGGTTCCATTAGATTGCAAACCACCTGAAAGAGTCTCCTGCTGCTGTTTTCTGCAGATGCAATAGAGGCGGTGAAGAAGGTCCTTTTCACCGTCGCTATCGCCACTTGGTAGGCTTGACGTTGAGCTCTAACCTGTGTCTGGTCTGATTCAGAATGAGTTTTCCACCACCAGCGCTCTAGCTGTCTCAGCAATTGTTTCATCACCCTTAGCCCTGGAGAAGACCACGGGGCTATCCAGGCTCCATGCAGTTGGAGAGGGCGCTTCGGAGCCAGACAGTCGATAGCTCTGGTTAACTCCGCATTCCAGCGGGCCAGCAGGGAATCAGCTGAAAGACCACCAAAACATCCCCTACCATATTATGGATGTTGCAGTAAGAATAGATCATAGTAAGAGGAGGCGCTGGCTTGTTCTTGGGGAGAAGGGAAGATCTTGGAAAAGCAACCCAAGGCCTCTTACAAACCTTTCAAAAGCGCTGCTTGAAGGAAGGTTCTTCCCTCCTCAGCCTCTCACCAAGATTTTGCTGTCTCCTTTCTCCCAGGTGTTTGGGGCACTAGAGAAAGCCAAAGAGAAGTACTGCATGGAGGATTATTCCGTCAGCCAAATCTCCTTGGAGCAAGTCTTCATGAGCTTCACCCGTTTCCAGCACTACACAGAGGATCAAGAGAAATGAGGCGGAGCCCCTCTGCCTGCTCCGCACGGACTGACCCTGCTGCCTATACATAGTATATATAGAGACAGTAATTTATATTATCAGCCATGTCTCCAACAATGCATCAAAAGGACAGACATTCTCAACGAAGCAGTGGGGGGGGGGGAGATCTCCAGCTCTCCGCAGTGCCGGGATCAAGAAGAAGAGCATGCATGATGTGTCCGAGTGTGTGTGTGTCATGGTGTACGTCCGCATGTGGCGAGGCATGGGAAAGAGCAGCAAAGGGCTGCATCTCAAGGCAGCACAGCCAGCCTGTGGGTCTTAACTAGCTCTCCCTCTGCCTTTAAGCCAACCAGAGAGGACAGTGTTGCACCACCACGCAGGTAATGAACTCCTGGTGCTGGGATGACTGGTGGACCCTGTCTTTTGCATCCTCTCCTCCAGGACTTCCACTGGGTCAACATCTATGTCATTGGCCCAGTGTGCCTCTGCAAATGAGGCACTGGCAATGCACACGTCTGTCTGTCTGCAGCCCATGTCTGTATGAGGAAACAAAACGTCCCCGTGTGGCGTATCCGTCCAGCCCGACTTCCTTTTCGCCACTCGCTTTCCTCAGGTGGAGCAGGACGAGGAGGGCAGCATGCAACCGGTCACAGTCCCCACCTCACTCTGGGGTTCCTATCAGATCTGGGATTATTTATTTATTTTCCACAAGGTGCCGGGGGGGGGGGAGATAATGCATTTTGCTTTTCAGACAACTGTGAGGCTGAGTTTAGCATAGTAGGAATCCCGCGGGCACCACCCTTGCACATTCCTTCATCCATGTCACTAACCTTAAATGTTCACGGAGAATCTCCTTCGAGGTGGTTTTGCTGTAGTTTAGAGCAATGTTCTTCAACCTGCGGCCGTCCCCAGATGTTGTTTGCTTATGCTTCCCATCACCTGCAGGGATATGAGCAAGCTGGAAGATGAGTAGAGAAGGACAGCCAAGATGATAAAGATACCAAGTCTTACGAGGAACGGTTGTGGGAGGTTGTGGGTAGGTTTAGCCAGGGTAAGAGGAAATGGAGAGGAGATATGACAGCCACCTTCAAATATCTAAAGGGCTGCCATGTGGAAGAGGGAGCAAGCTTGTTTTCTCCTGCTCCAGAGGGTAGAACCCGAACCAATGGATCCAAATTACAAAAAAAGAGATTCCGACTAAGAACTTTCTGACAGGAAGAGCTTATTCAGCTACTTCAGAAGATGCTGGGCTCTCTTTCTCTGGAGGTTTTTAAACAGAGGTTGGATGGTCATCTGCCAGGGATGATTGAGTTGTAACTCAATGACCCTTTGGGTTCCTTCCAACTCTACAATTCTTCAAATCTATGATCCCTAACCATTAGTTAAGCTGGCTGGGGATGGTGGGAGTCAAGAGTCCAGCACCATCTGGGGACCAAAGGCTGAAGAGAACTGATTTAGAGAAACTAGCCAAAAGCTTCCATCAGCCACGGATCATGGGAGAGTTCTCTGCTGTATGAAATCCTAGCCAATTGCAAAGAAGTGGAACCGCCACTTGGCAACCTGTCATTTTGTCTGTGTATGCTCCAGGACCAACTAATCATGTGCTCTGTTACGGCTTGATTCTGGACCCAGGTGGGGACATTGTTCTGCACTTTTGGGGTTTGTAGCAGCCAAGTCAGCCTTGGCCTAGGCTGTTGTCAGGTGGAAGCATCTCCATGTCCTCCTCCTCTGAAATCTGGAAAGAACAGGCCGTGAAGGTGTTGGTGACAGGTGGCCACTTATATTAAGGTGCTCTGCTGGAACCAGGGCTTTTGAATCCCTCCAAGAAGTTGGAGTGAGGAGGAAGTTCACGCCCAGTTTCAAGGTGCTCACCTGCATCTGCCAAGGTGCTCACCTGCACTGTAGGATATGTTCTGTTGTAGTGCTGCTTTTGTCTCAACAGATGACCAGGATGTGTTCCCACTTAGGGCCAGCTCAGCCCTTGGTTCCCCAGAATGAAGGATGTTCCCAATGCAGGGCAGGGGAATCCCGAGACTCTCCAAATGCCTCTTCGACCCCAGTTCCCATCATCCCAAAACCGTTGGCCATGCAGACAGGGGGTGATGGGGGCTGCAGCCCAACAACAGTAGGAAGACAGGCTCCCCATGCCAGCCTTATCACCTCTGTTAGGGTGAGTTAGCACATTCCCCTTGGGGGAAAAAATGAGAGAAATGCCACCATGTCATAGCAGACATTATTGTGGTTGTCCCTTGCTTTCCTCACATGGGGGCGCCTTATAGAAATTACCATGTTAAAACCTGCCTTTTGTATCACATTGAGGAAAGATTGAGTGGAGGGTCCTAGCAAGGGGTTATTCTGCTTGTCCAAATGGGGAACTCTGGAGACTAGCGTTTTGTAGGGCCAGGTGTGTTGCAGCCCAAGTGCCCATCCCGGCAAAAAATTTAAAAAATCCTGCCTTAGATAAATGTGGGCCTAATTGCATGCACCTGTCAAGACTTGAACAGCACCTGCTAACTAAGCATCTGCTCTGCACTGAGCCCTCTGTATGCTGCTTGCTAGATCACCAAAAAAACAAAACCCACCCAAATCTGCAGCTCCAAGTTGGGCAGAGGGGAACCCAGCAAAAAAACAAAACAAACCCTTCCATTTTGTCCCTCCTCTAATGTATCCTATTTGTGCAAAGGCAATGATAGCAGTTGCAGTGCTCAAGGTTTTAATGAGACTCGGAGATTGTCAGCAGATCAGGCAGGAAGTGGCCTAGTACTTCATTCCCAGGCCCTCTAGCAAGGAGATAATTCCTGGCCACCAACCCTTAGCCATTGGCTAGTCCTTGTTGGGTTCATGCATTTCCTTGCACCTGCATACGAGTAAAATTTGATATCTGGAAGAGAATTCCACATCTGCAGAATCCTTAATTTGCATTACCATAAAACAACGTTTTGATCCCTTAGTGCTCCAGAAATAAGCTTGGAAATGCAGTTGAAATAACCAGAAGACGTGTGACGGGCTATGCAGGCCCCCTAGTTCTGAGGGGGTGATGTTTTTAGTGCTCTTCATAATTCGTCCCTCACATGGCTTAGCAGAAGTGGAATGAAATAGGCAAATGTAGGCACGTTAACGTAATACATCTAGATGCGTTAGCTATGCCTGTCATTGGAGCAGAATCTGGGTCTTTTAGGCACACAGTATTTTTTGGTCCATCTGCCCCCTTTCTTCTTATACAGGGAATTCCATGGAGGGGATGGCCATGATTCCTAATCATGTTTGGTGCCAGAAAAGTACTCCTTCAAACTACACTACTTAAGGCAGTTGTGCACTTGCCTTCAATTGGCTTAAAAACTGACAGCTGCCTGAATGGGTTCTTCAGGTCAAGGAGAATTGGACCCCTCTTGATATGGACATGTGTATTGCCAATCTTTGAGGAGCTGGCCATCTGCATACTGGTTAGCTGACCCTGGAGTGGAAGCAATCAGGTTTCTGGAGGTGGAAAAGAGGGAGGAGCCAGTACTTTATTCTGGAGTTACTTTGTGCTTGTAGTTGTTTGTCAATGGGTTGCACTGTAGGACCAGTATGAAGATGGTCCGTGCTCTAGAAAGTGTGTATCTGCAGACCAACATCACTGGTTGGGATTGTATCAGATTGCTTAAAGAGTTGGAAGACAGAGAGCTAATTTTGCCACTCAACAGCCTTGTGTGTGGCATTGTGGATTGTTGTTTTCAAAACTTCTCATGGCCACCTCATTGCCCTTTTAATAACTGTGATGTCATGTGGCCACAATTTTAAACAGAGGTTGGATGGCCATCTGTCATGGATGCTTTAGCTGAGATTTCCTGCATCGCAGGGGGTTGGACTGGATGACTCTTGAGGTCCCTTCCAACTGTACAATTTTATAATTCTATTATCTAAATAAGAGTTCTGGTTGCTGCGTCCCACAAAAGGCTATCCTAGTACTGGGAAAGGTGCAGAAACGGGGGTGAGATTATCACGGTGTGGTTAGAGCACTTCCCTGCATCAGGTTGGCCACCAGGGCTCTTCAGAATAACCAAACTATGCATTTTCCAAGGGGTGCCTTTGGGTCACCCCCGGGCGCAAGTCTAACCGCCCTAGGTGCATCCAAGAGTTCTGTGCATTGTGTGCATCGTTTGCTTAGCCTCTTCCATGTGGCAGAAACCCAGTCCTATGATGTCTGTGAGCAAATGGGGTGGAGGGGGGAGCTAGTCGGTCCTTTCTATCACCACCCTGCCTTTGGCTTACAAAGCCACCCACTCAAGAAAGGCGCTTCAAACTACTTATTTCAGGTGGTGCATGTTCCTTGTTGTCTTCCTTTTTAAGAGTGTATTAGTGGTGTCCTTTTTTTGTCCATTTCCGTGTTCAATCACATTCCATCCAGTTTGGCCAAGGCCAGCCTAAGGTGCCACTCCTCCTAGTGAACCCAGGCACAGTCCACCAAGAGGTTCTCCTGCACAAGCCATGGCTCGCATACACAACATACGTTTTAAAATGCATTGCTTCCCTCCAGGAATCCTGGGAGCTGTAGTTTAATCCTCATGGAGCTACAATTCCCAGCAACTGCTGTTCCCCAGATCCTTTGGGGAAAGCCATGCTCTTTAAATGTATGGGGTTGTTGTGGCCTCTCTCGACATGGAGATGCTCAGTCCACCTGTCTTATCCCCCACTCCACCGTCCTAGGAAGCATTAAAAATATACCAGAAGCAGCAGCCACCTCACCTAACCTAGACAGGGCCAACACCAGGTTCAGCTGCTCATTACTTGGTGCAGGCCTTAGCTGAAATTTCCAAGGTTCATTGGTGGAGAAGCAGCTCCCCTTTCGCAGGGAGAGCCAGTAGAGGACTGTGCAGGTGCTTTTTTGCTCCGTTGCCTTCCTTCCCTCCTGGGCCCCTGGGCCTTTTTTCGCACACACCCCCAGGTGCTTTCTGGTGAACAAAAGAGTCGCAAAGCCAAAGGGAAACTCTGATCTGCTTCAAGCAGATTGGAGAACAGCCTTTGCTCTTAATAAGGGCTGATCCGCTTTCAGAACTGCTTCAGGTTTTTACAGGCACTCAACAGCGGGGGTTGCTTCATTTGGGCAAACTGGGCGCTGCCTCGTCAACTTCTGCCAAGCTCCAGCTGCCAGCCTTCTTACTTCATCCAGCCCAGCAAGGTGGCACAGCCTGCCAGCTTCCTCCTCCTCCGTCTCTGTGTTGGCCCTTCTAGAACTCTGCAAGGAGGAGGATGGGGACAAAACTAGAATGCCTGTCCTTGCCTCTGGCTCCCCCTACTGTTGGGCTCCCTGCCTTCTGCCCTACCAGCCCCAATGGGCTGCACCCACCACTATTTATAAGCATGTGGCAGTCACCCACCAGGTCCTCTGAACAGTGGATATTTGCCAGGGAGCTGGTGCATCTAACGGATGCAAGTCTTCAAGTGTTATGTGGAATGTACCTTTTATGGAGGGGGTGGGTTCATTCTTGCTTGGTCCACATTTTGCTTTACCATACACTAAACTCTGCAGCTGTTCCCCTCCCCTGGGACCCCCCTGCTTGTCCATCCACATGGGATCTAGATCTGTGGTTCTTTAAACCTCCCGTGGTTTCGTGAGGAACCTTATTGAGTAGGCCTTCCTCAGTGAGATCACTAATGGCAAACAGGCTTCCTTGGAAGGTGGCTCACCTGCTATTAGCAATATCCCTGTGCTACCACAGAGGGCTTTCAGGTGTTGAGTTTCTCCCTTTTTTATTTCATTGGTTCTGCCCCTGCACATCACAGTTGCTGTGAAAGGCAGCAGAACCCTGAAATAAATGAGTAAAGCAGAGGGTGGGGGGGTGTCCCCCTTGTGTTCCCAGGTATGCACTCAGTTACTTCACAGGGGCAGTGGTGAGGCTTCCATGCAAGCAGACTGGTTCCCTGGGGATCGGGAGTTTTGACAACCACTGCTTTAGATGTCTTGAGACTGTAAAATAGTCACAGTTTTGTTGTTTTCAGTACTTTGACTTACACAGCAAATCCCTTCGTCTTGCACAAGTCACTGCATTTTTGCACAATTGTATGTGTGTGTGTTTATGGATCCAGTTTGTGCTCTGAAATTTCTCAGGTCTGTTATTGCACCAACCCCCCAAACACAATGTACTGAAATGTTTTTGCTGCAAAGGCAAACGGAACCAGCGTCACACGACGACAGTGGCAAACTGAGCACTAATCAAAATCACGAAAGCCACCCATTAGCTATTGCGTCCTCCCAATGTATATGCCCCTTTTCTGATTCCCCCACCCCCATATTTCACTTTTTATTTGTGTTGGTTTTGTGTGTGTGCGCGCCTGCCTATGAAAATACATTTTTAAACACTAAGGAGGATACAGGGACTTCTGAAAGGGAGGGGTGCAGGGTTAGTCCATGTCTCAGACATGTGAGTGTGTGTCCATCTGCTCTTCAATGGCTCTTATGTACTGCAGTCAGTTGTAGTGGTGACATTTTCCCCCATCTCAAAAAATAAACTGGATTTTCAAAATAGTGACTCTGCATTTTTCCCCTGTCATGGTAGATGGAGGGGGGGTATGTATCTGTTTGTGCGCACACATGCATGCACACCCACATCCCAGAGAGTGTAACATACTTAGCAGGTGTGTGTGCTGTGCATAACTACATGGCGTCAGCTGCTGCTCTGCGAAAATCATAGCTCAGCTCTGCTGAGTTTGGAGGCAGGAATGCCTCTGAATACCAGTTATTGGAAACCAACAGAAGGTGAGAGCTCTCTTGTGCTCAAATGCTGCTTGAGGCATCTGGTGGGCCACTGTGAGAAGAGGGTGGTGGGCTACATGGGCCTGATGTTCTTAAATAGAACAATACCCAAGAACATAGAAACTATCCTCTCCTGAGCTAAAACTTGAAGCAAGAGCAGGACTTTGCACTCTGTGTTGTTCCTGCCTAAGCACTTGTATTACCTCCCAACATGCATTGGGGGGGGGGTGTTGGATGACGTACAGAGTGAAAAGCAACAATACTGTCAGAAGAGATAGCTCAGTTGGTTAGAACATGGTGCTGATAACGCCAAGGTTGCAGGTTCAATCCCCCGTATGGGACAGCTGCATATTCCTGCATTGCAGGCGGGTTGGACTACACGATCCTACATCCCTGCCTTGACCAAACGGCAGTGCAACACTTAGCAGCTGAGGCAAAAGCAAACCTGAATTCCCCTGCGCCACCACCTCCCCCCTGCCCTTGATCTGCCAGCCAGCAGAACACCACCAGCAAAGGCTTTTGTAATCGTTTCCTTTTTTGCAGGAGTGGCGTCCTTGGCCCGCTCCCAGCCATAATTCCTCCCCACGCAATATGGCCTTGTTCCACTGGCACATTGGTGCTTTTATTGAGAATGCAGTCTTGGCTTTACAGGGCAGCGCTGGCTTTCCAGAGGGTGCCAGCTCCAAGTGGGAGTAGGACAGGGTTGCCAGACCCTCCCCTAAGCCTCCCCCCCAAACCCACGTTGCCATGGCACTTCCGGACATTCAGTCTGTCTGAATCTTCCGGTGGAAAAAAAATCCAGAGCTTCTAAGGAAGCAGTTCGCTGTCGATCACTCTCCTTCCTGCCCCCAAAAGTGGGCTCAAGGGTGGGGGACTGCCAAGGGGTTCCCCGTTTTCTCTCTCTTTTCTCTTTGCTTGGACGGGTGCATATTTTCCTTACGGTAAATTTAAAACTTTTTTGTTTTAAGCTTTCTGCATAACCCCTTGTTAAGATCCGTTCTCGATTTTTGCCAGGAACTGTTGGGCCCACCAGTCCTCAAGGTCTATGGGCACAAAATCTGAAAGAGAGAGAGAGAGAAGATTGGGTCCATTTAAGAGCACACGCAGAACAAAAATCTGCCTGCAAAAGCTGAAGGATTAGGCTAAGAAAATATCAAAACTATCGTTTCTCAAAAAACGTAGGCTAAGAAAATATCAAAACTACAGCTTCTCAAATAACTTAGTTTCTTTTGTTTACAAGAGTCAAACTCAAAATGGCCACAGAAATTAAAACCAATATAAAGTAAAGTAAAAGTTCAGTCATACCTTGGTTGTTGAACACCCTGGAACTTTGATGTTTTGGCTCCCAAACGCCGCAAACCCAGAAGTGACAGTTCTGGTTTGCAAACGTTCTTTCAGAACCCGAACAGGGCTTCCCCGGCTTCTGATTGGCTGTAGGAGCTTCCTGCAGCCAATCGGAAGCTGTGATTTTGTTTTCGAACGTTTTGAAATTCGAACGGACTTCCGGAACGGATTCCGTTTGACTTCCAAGGTACGACTGTATATACATTAAAATGCTGTAGAACACAACCTGCCCACAGAAAGAAGGAACTTATTTTGTATCCATCAACCCAATTACTATGCTAGAAACAGGAGATTGAGGGCCTCTCCAGCCTGGAGGGATTTTTATAATAGTGCAAAGACCAGGGTAAAGAGGTGCAATAATCCTGGTAACCATTTCCAGAGGGGTTGTTTGTTTAACAACCAATCCCTGTTCATAGGGAAGTCTGGGAACTGTGGTTCTGGAAGTGGACCAGGGGGGGTCTCCTTGCAATATGTCCTAGTGAACTGAGTAGGGATTCACTAGAATATAGATGCAAATTTGGCATTTTACCACTAAACAATGGCTCTTCTAAGTATCATGGAATGGGGGACAGGGTGCAGGCAAGGGAAGAAAGCTGAGAATTATTTTCCAGCTTGGATTTTTTAATCTGAGCCGGGGAAGAATCTAGGGGCTTGTAAAGGTTGCCTCTTGGTTCTGGGGATCTGGCTGACATCTCTTGTGTATCCCACGGCGCTTGATTCCATGCCACTCCTTGAAAGCAGGCCACACGCACTTACTTACCTTTCAATTCAGGGCCAGGTGTCTTTTCTGTGTATTGCACTGGACCAGATCTGCTGTCCCCTTGCTGGACGCCATCCAGCTGCTGCTGCACCTGTTGCCAGGCTGGAGGGTGGGAGAGAGGAGGGCACATAAGGAGAGAAGGACACTCCAAAGCAGCAAACCTCATGGAGGCCCCATTTTCTGGCTGACAAGAACTTGAGCTGCTGACGCCTTTCCTGAAGAAGGCTTTGGCCGCTTTGCAGGCCAAAGACTACGTAGCTTTCTGTGGGGAACTAGATCCAGCCTATGGGCCAGATCCTTAGATCCTTATCACCCTTTGCCTGTAGATCAAGTTTGACAGGTGGGTGGGGCTGCTCACCTGTCAATCACATGTCACAGTGATGTCAGACAGTGGTGGCTAATACCCATTAGGACTGGGAGGGCATTAGCCCAAAAGTAGATGGAGCTAATAACAGGCAGGCATAGCCAACTAATTCTAGATTTGTCCCCATCCTTCCCGCTGAGTTTTATGAAGGCAACACTGAATCAAAGCAGGAGGAGACTCACAGCCAGTGCCACCCTCTGGACCAGTTGGAAAGAAGGAAACAGGAGGTAGAGGCTGGCTGAAAGCAGGCTGATGCTGGCGGGAGCAGTGCCCCACTTGACCTAATGGACTGACCTTCACTAACATCTGCCGGCTCGTTTTCTTATCCCAGGAGTCGTCCAGACTTCCGCTTGTCTTGCCACTTTCCTCCGGGGAAACCTGCTCTCTACCGCTGAATCGGAGCAAACGCCAATCAGGTTTCCCGCGGATTAACATTTGCTCCGATTCAGTGGTAAAGAGTGGGTTTTTCCAGGGAACATGGTGGGGCAGACACATGCTTTCTAGGCACAGGAAAAGAAGTGTAAATCAACCCTTACAATCTAAGGCTTAGACCTGCTTGGTGGGTGGGGAGAAAGGAAGGCAACACCTGTTGAATTTTCCCTTTCAAAAAAATCTATATTTTTTTAAAAATCTGCAGACACACGTTAAACGTCACATATAGTTTTGACCATAGGCGTGATGGCGTGAAGACCACGAACTCCTTTACACCAGATCTCCTTAGACCAAGCTGCCATAGATGGGTGATGAGGGCCATTTACCTATTCAGGGCCACTGACCAATAGGAAAAGGGAGTCTGGGTGTGGCCAGAAGCAGAGGTGGGCAGAGCCTGCAGTTTTGCAGGATTGCTTTTCTCTCTGGCATGTGCACAACCGCAAAGTGGAAGAGGAACCAGTTCCCAGAAGGAAGAATCCAGAGAGCAACAGATAGCCCACACTGACTGGTGAGACTGAAGGCCCTGTGAAATTAAGCCAACCATTGCCGATCCCAAACCCCACACCTAGACAGAAGCATCTCCAGCCAAGCTGTAAGGAAAACAAGCACAGGTTAAAAACCTTGTTCCTGACCTCAACAGAGCAGCTCACCTACCTTCATACACGAACCGAACATTTTCTTCATGTGCCACGGTATAGTTTTCCTCTGTGGCCAACGTAGGGGGGGTCATGAGTGGGGGTCTCTTGCCATTTACCCTGTTGAACACGAGCTTTGGAGCTGGGCTGCCAAAACAGAGGCAGAGAGTGTTATTCTTCCACAGTCATCATTGTTGTTATTATTCAACCCTTCAAAGCATTTGCCAAAAGATGTACAGTGAGGAAACCAGACACACCTCAAATACTACATTCGTTGTTTTTTATTATTATTATTATTAGACTTGTTATGTCTCCAAGTGACTGACACATTAAAGACATAAATCTAAGTACATAATGCAATAAAATCAGAACAAACAACCCCCACAGGAAACTTGGCAGGATGCTAAGAACAAACCAACATCATCTCAGTCTGTCAAAAGGCCTGGTGTTAAAAAGATGTCAGTGAAGGTGCCAGGTGGACCTCGCTGGGGAGAGCATTCCACAGAAGGGAAGCCACAACTAGAATGGTCCTTGTCGCTGGTTGCCACTCCCTGTGCCTCCCTTGGAGGGAGAACCTGCTTGTGGTGCTTCCCTGCTCTGCAGTATTTTCTTTCTCCCCAGCTAGGAGAGATTATGTCTATCTTTGTCCACTGCCCAAATAAAGCAGCTGTACAGAAGGATTTGACACCTCCTGTAAGGCTGTTGCTGAGAACAGCAGCCCTGCAACCTGCCCATGGTGAGGGAAGGGAAGGCAACGCACAATACGTTTATAATGCTTCATCTCAGGTGCCCAATAAAAATGGCTTTATTGTTCAGTAAACTGCTGGGCTTACAAGGCAATACCTGGCCTGGCACCTATCGTAATACTTGCTCGAGGGCAATCAGAGCATCTTAGCTATTGGCGGAGGTGGGTGAGTTATAAATTCTTCAAAAAGATCAGCCGCAGAATAGATTTCTATGGGAACCCTGGTGGTTGCCTCGGGCATTGGGCTCAAGGCGGTGCTGGATTGGGGTGGGGGTGGGGTTCCTGTCATGATCTATTATACTCAACTATCCATTCAGCTGCTGAGGAAAAAATAGTGCAATCTGCTTCTGCTCATCCAGCATGAATAAATCAAAGATCTACAGATCGCTGCTTGCAAATTTTACAGGGATAAATTGTGTATGTAAAGAAGGGCATTGAAGATTTGAAACAAGGAACAAACAGGTGTGCCAAGGGCATGTAGTGTCTTGTATCCTGGACTAGGAGCTGGCAGACCAGGGTTCAAACCTCCCCTTGCTGGGAATAGTCTCTGGGCATGACCTACCTTACAGAGTTGTGAGAATGGAAGGGGAGAGCCATGTGGTGCCCATTGTATCCTGAAACTCAAGTTGATTTGATAAGGGAACCTTAACAATGCGACGGAATAAGGAATTTGCCAGGCTCCTCCACATAACCCAGTTATTATGCTTTCATCCTGATCTGCTTCCACAAAGCTTATGCAGTGGCCAAACTACATCCAGTTTTTATTGACTGTCTATTCTCATTTGCTTTGGGGGTAGAGTTATATGGCAATGGCCATTCAGCCCACTTTGCTTGTACAGTGGTTTAGGTCTTCCCATTAGTCATTTGTTCACCCCACACTTTTCAATGCATTTCCCCATCACTTTCCTGACTGCAAAAAGCCTGTTTAGAAAAATAGGACTTTGCAGTACTTTAATTGAGCATACCTTAAACTTATGGCCTGCAACTGAATCCCTGCTGCAAAATCCTAATAGTCTGGAGGCCACCCAAGTTTCCCCCAGCTCATACAAAAAAAACCCCAGAATGTCATACAAGGAAACTCGTTGATTTAATTTTTTTAAAGAAAGAGCTGTCTTTGTGTTCAAGAACGTACTGTATCAAGGATGCAATGCTGAACATCTTCCAAATCCATTAGTTCTCTAGATCAGGAGACCGCAACCGTGACCTGATTGTCCCCAGGCCAAATCCAGCAGTCCCCCAAAATGGAGCAATTGCCACGTTCCTTGCTTTTCCTTCCATGCCCAGTTCACTCTCTCTCCCAAATGTTAGGTGCATGGGGAGCAGGGAAGGCTGGTGCCCACTGGGGCTCCTAGGGCAAAAGGCAGGGAGCCCAACAGTAGGGGGAACAAGAGCCAATGAGAGGCGGAGATGAATCATTCTGGTTTGGTCCCCATTCTCCAGCTCCTCGCTAAGTTCTACAAGGGCAACATTGAGACTAAAGAGGAAGGAGCTGGCAGGCAGGACCTCCCCCTGAACTGGTTGTAAGTACGGAGGCAGGCAGGTGGGGGTGGCCAAAACAGACTGATCTTGATGGGGGCAGGGTCCCATTTGCCCTAATGGACCAGTCTTCACTGAGGGCAAATACAGATTTGGACTCATGCTCCATGTGCGATCAGTGGAACGAACATGTGTCAGGAAAACTTCCAGGGATAGATGAACACACCATTGGGAAAGAGTAAAGATTATCCCCCCGTCTCATCCTATTATTTCAACATACGTTTAGGTATGGAGCAAGGATTCTAACCCCACGTTAGTGTATTTTGCATCATCAAAATAATTAATCCAGAATTAACAAGCACACACTTGTGCAAGCCAAGTGGACCATGTCAGGTGAGCTGGGGGAAGCAACAGGGCTGCCAAGACACACCCCTTCATCCCCATTTCCTATGGTACAAGATTATGCCAGTCT
The DNA here is from genome assembly GCF_027172205.1 of Podarcis raffonei. Lineage (NCBI taxonomy): Eukaryota > Metazoa > Chordata > Lepidosauria > Squamata > Lacertidae > Podarcis > Podarcis raffonei. The sequence goes on along the minus strand of NC_070615.1, from coordinate 36,078,193 downwards.
CAAAACTGCCAGTCTCTCTCCTCAGCTCACAGGCTATACACTCTAAATAGTGACAGTTATCGGTGAAATGGATCTATCGGACCAGGCATGTTGGCCAAATGACATAGATCCCTTTACTTTAAAAAATAAACAAAAATAAGAGCCTATTTTGTTGTGAGTTGTTAATGTTGCTGCTACCTGCATTATGAAATGCAATCAACAAGGAGGATAACTGCAATGAAGAAAGGGCCCCAGTGCAGTGGCAGAGCATCTGCTTGGCATGTGGGTTCAATCCTTGGTTGTGGGTTCAATCCTGGGCATTGCCTGGTAAGGCAGGGAGATATTCCCTGCCTGAAGTCCTGTATACACTATCAGTGTTCCTTGACAGAGTAATGCAAGCTCGATCTATCTATCCATCTTGCTGGCTACTATATATTTGGGAAACAGTTTGTCTGTTTGTTTTCTGTAGGTTGGGCTGCCTCTCAAGATATTGTCACCAAACTTGGCATGAGGGTTCCCAGTGTGGGGGTGATGTCTTTGCCAACATTTGGACACCAGGCGCCATTCTGAATCAAGATGGCAGACCAAAATGTGACTTTGACATGACTTCACCCAATTTTTGATGGATCGAAACTCACAAATTAACACTATCCATTTAAAAATCAAATTTCCAGGGCTTTCTAAGAAGATCCAAGACACGTGTGTGTGTGTGTGTGTGTGTGTGTGTAGCAGGAAAGTCCCGGCTCTGAGGAGTTCCATCTGGGTTAAATTTCAACAGTAAAAGAGGACGCCACCCACCAGGCTAATAGAGGCAGAGTTCTCTAGTGGTTGGAGTGCCAGACCACAACTTCAGAGCCTCACCCTCTATTCCTCAAATCCTTGCTCCTCATAAAGCTCAGAGGGTTGCTGTGACGATAACTTTCCAGTGAAGGATGAGCATGGATATAGCCAAGGGGTGGGGGGCAGAGGGGGGCAGCTGCCCCCCCCCAATCAAGCAAGACAATAGAAATACTTATCTAACTGACCAAATCACGTTGGTTCTGCCCCCCCAACCCTGGCTACACCCATGATGGTGAGTAACAAATTTAATTATGATAGGGGAGGGGGGATAAAAATACAAATTTGCCACCTTGAGCCCCTTGGAGGAAGGGTGTGAGCTAAATGCAATAGCCAACAGGATAAAAAGAAACAGAGAGTGAATATGAGCTAGCTTTAACATTAAGGGCTCACTAGATCGGTTCTACAAAACCTCGCGAGCGCACCACTTCCGCGGCTTCCTAGGGCCTTTTGCCTCCGAGGGGCTAAGGATGGAAGAGGCAAGGATCCCCTCCGCTCCAGATTCCTGCGCCAGCACCAACTCCGAAGGGGGCCCCGCTGGGCTCTGCCCCGCCCTGTCTTTGGGACCCCCTCCTTGGCCCCGCCCCCTTGCAAGGGGGTGTGTCCGCTTCCTCGGCGCTTTCCAGGGGAAAGGTCGCCCGCTGGGCATGGGCTCGCGATCGATCTGGAAACACGCGCGCGCCCCCTCCCTCTCCAGCTCCAATGACGTCGCCTCCAAACACCCCCGCCGTGGCGAAGGAGATCCCCTCGCAGCCCAACACGTGCACGCACGTGCCAATGGGCGTCCCTGCTGCACCCAGCGGGCCCTGCGCCCACTCCCACCCGCACCGGCCCACCCCCCACCCCGACCCCCCGCCTCGCCTCTTACTCGTTTCCTACGAAAGCAGCCCGCCCTCCACGTGGGAGCCATGGGGCAAGGACAACCCCGGTAACCTTTCCACAAGGTCACCTCCCTCCCCCGTCTCTCCCCCCCCCAAACACCGGAGGGCTGCATGCCGCGGCGATGCCCCCCCCCCCACTCACGCCCCCTCCCCAAGCAAGTCGGCCCAGGCGGGATCACAGCGATGACGCACACCCCTCCTCCTCCCCCGGGCGGCTGTCACTGGAAGGGCCCAGCAGCAGCAGCAGGAGGAGGAGGCGCCGCATTAAGGAGATCGCCTCGCACGCGGCGCGCAAGGTCACCGCCGCTCCGGATCGTCCTCTCCGGCCGCCCGGCCAGGATTTCCCCCACCGCTGCCCAGGCAGCCATTGGGACCCAGCTCTGCGGTCCCGTCCCTGGCTGCGCGTGGGTAGGGGGAACCCAAGGGCCGCCTTCGCTCACCTTGACAGAGGCCACTCGCTAAACTGTTGTTGCTGCTGCTGCCGCCGGCGGCATTTCAGGTCGGCCAGTTTGCTCTCCACCTGCTGCGTGGGACCTGCGCGGGGGAAATAGAGGCAACGTCCTTAAGGGGTGGGGGGCTGCGATCGAGCAGGGCCAGGGCAGCGCGACCTCCCGCCGAGAGGAGCCCCATCAGGCCTGGAGGGAGGGAGGGATACGTCCCCCCCCCAACACACACACACGGATCAATTTTGCAAGGGAAGGAAGTTTCCCAGAGGCACGGGTTGGGGAGGATTCCGGAGGGTCCCGCTCCCTCCTCCCTCCCTCTCAAAGCACAACCGGGGGGGCGGGGGGGCGAGAGAGGAGTCACATACGCACATGCAGATTCATCCCCACACATAAACGCACACCTCCTCGTCCCGTCCTTACCTGTCCTCCGTTGGGTGGCTAACTTGCTAGGTCCCTTAGTGATGGTGTACATCATCTGCGTCTCCAAGCAGCACCAGATGAATGAAATGTGGGTCAAGGCAGGGAAGGGGGGGGGCGATCTGCCGCACGCGCACGCCCAACTAGAATAGTTTAGTTTTAAAAAATAAAAAAAGTGTGTGTCCTGCACACACAACTTTACATGGCAAGGTGTGTTTTTAAGAGCAGTAATACGTAATCATAATAAGATGCCTCTGTGCGCTCTCCTTTCTCCCCCACGTTCCGCTGATGGTGGTTCCCCCGCAAACCTTCCCAAGTGTTGTTGTTTTTGCTGCTGCTGCTGCCGCCTGTTGCAATGGCAAAGTCTTCCCGGCTTGCCTTTGACTTTAACTTCTCGGCGGCGGCAGCTGGACGCGGCGCGGTTCTCCTTTAACTAGGCGAGTGGGAGCGCGAGGGAAGGAGGCATGCCTGCAACACGCCCTCCCGCCCATCGCGCCTCTTAAAGGCGCAGCGCGGCGCTTGGCTCAGCCTAGAAGTCTGCCGATGACGGTGCAAGAACTTTTCCAAGTCAGAGGTCCCTTTTCATGCGTTGCGCAATTGCACAGCAGGCTTTGAAACTGCGGGAGAAGGTGCGCCTAGGCTACTCTCTTGGCTCTCTTGGGCTTGATTCACACGAGCACGCGAGTGCAGCAGGTTTCTGGGATTCTCGGCACCCCCAAAGCAATCCTGAGCTGCATAAAAGTGGGCTGGACCGCTTCATGGCAGCTGACCAGGAATAATATCTGGAATGTTTCATTATGTAAATAATTCCCTGCAAGGAGAAAACTACCACATCAGGGCTGTAGTCCAGTACACCCACACATACTAGATATTTACTTTTAAGGAGAGTAGTCTCCTGTGTGAACTATTGCAGCAAAAAACGCAAGGAGTCTTGTGGCACCTTACAAGACTTAAGACACATTTGTTATGACATATGCTTTCAGGTCTTACAGTCTACTTTAGCAGATTCAGGTAAGTGTTATCTTGAGTTGCAGGTATACACTGATGGAATAACTAGGGATAACACTTCATACATCTGATGAAGTGGATTGTGGGCCACATAATAAAAGCGTTTGTCTTTAAAGTGTCACAGATGGCTATGTTTTTTAATTTCTCTTTAATGGAAAGGAGGATTTAAAAATTTCATTCTGTTCCTAAGTGTTGTGCTCTGTTTTACCCCCTTATTCTGCCCCATGCCTAGAGAAAAGAGAGCAGTTATTCTACTTGCTGATTCAGGGCCAAATGTGTGAACTGGTTCTACTACCCAGGCTGGAGTAGAGGAACTGAATGCAGAGAAATCAAGGGATGTGCCAATCATGTGCCAATCAGCAGACATTTCTTCCCATTTCCTGATCAATCTTTAATCTTCCTGTGTGCAGTGAAAACATCTTAAGAACTAGCCTGCTGGGTCAAGCAATACGGTCCCATAGACCAGCTTGCTTTCTGTGTATTCTTAACACAAAATAATAATAATAAATTCGCTCTGTTTCTTATGTTCAGGCTGTGAGTGCCATTCCTTATGTTGCCAAAATATGGAACCACACACAAACATACACAAAATGGGAGGCATCAGCTGGCCTGCAGTGGGGGGGAGCAGTAACTCAGTGGTTTGCATGCAGAAGGTCCCAGGTTCAATCCCTGGCTTCTCTAGGTAGGGCTGGGAATATCCTCAGCCTGAAACTCTGGAGAGCTGCTGTTTGTCAGTGCAGACAATACTGAGCTAAATAGATTAGCAGTATGAGTCAGTAGCAGGCAGCTTCCTATGATCCCATGATTCACAGAAGGACAAAACACAACAACTGTGGGGAATGTAGAACAGGAGGGACTCAAAAACAGGCAGGGAGGGCTGAACGTGTTTGGAGACCATGGAACACTGCCTGATTGTGTTCAGGGGAGAATAAAATAAACTGGGGAGAGGAGAATGGAATGGAGTGGCTGGAATTCGGGACATGCAATATTTTGTTGCAGCCTATTTGTGATAATGATGACAATAGCAGGAAAGCAACAGTATTTCACACTCTGTAATATGTACATGTGTGCCCCAAGTATGTACACAAACTCAGGGAGAGCTGTGAGCTTGCTTTTGTTGGGTAATCTCATTTATATTATGTCTAAATTGAAACGAGCAATCTCTCAACTCCTCACCAACACAAAGAAGCCCTTCTCTTTTCTGACCTTTCATATTTGTTGAAAATCCCTGTTCACAGCAATATGTCATGGAGAACTGTAGGATGCTCTTGAAGAGTCATTCCCAAAATATAATTATAAATCAGTCTTTTCCAGCACTCTGTTTGAATGGCAATTCTGTATTCAAACTCTGTTTAAATGGCAATCCTAGTTGTGATCGCTTGATGTTCTTGTTCTCATTTTGAAAATATCTCTGTCCATATTCTGCAAATAAAAAAAAGCAATTGATACTATACTATACAATATTACACTGGAATGTTTAAATGTTTCTTTGAGTGTCCTTGAATCTTCCTGCCACACCATCCTCTCCTGCTACACCACCAGTTTACTGTTTGGGGAGTCTTTGGGCCAAAAAGCAGCATATAAATTTAACAAAATATAGCCAGCTTATCACTGTGCTCTACAGGAGAGAGCATTCTGCAGACACCATCTCATTAGGAGCTTTTAGTGCAGCAGAACATATCTTTGGAATTCCCTCCCATTATATACCAGACAAGCGCAGTCTCTGCTGTCTGATGCCTGTTTAATACCTTCCTTTCCAGCAAGCCTTTGAAGCGATTTTTTTTATCCCACTCTGTGAATACGTGAAATCATTTTCATTGTTTTGATACATGACATTGCTTTATGGTTTTGCAGTTTTATTGTAAAACTGCTTCGTGATGTTTTGTAGGAAGCAATTCATAAATGAAAGGAAAAACACAAATAATCAAATTCAATGCTTCATCAAAATATGATTCTCCCCCTCCTCCATTTTCTGCCAAAGGCGCTTCTGCTGAAGAGGATTCTACTCTCACCAAAGCTGGAAATAAAACTTTGGTGCTGCTGTTTCCTGCAGTCTGAGGTCCTTCAAGAAGGATGGCAGGTGCTCACTGTCGGAGCAGCTGCTTCTTTGTGCAGAAGGTCCCAGGTTCAGGCCCCCGCATCTCCGGGGTATGGCTGGGAGAGAGAACCCTGCCTGAAATCCCAGAAAGCTGCTGCCAGTCAGTGTGGACAATACTGAGCTTGATGGACCAATAGTATGACTCAGCCAGTATCATGCATCTTCTTATATTCCTATGTATATTAAGAGAAGTGCTTCATGGGAAAGCCAGTGGGCTCTGCCTTGCCTTCACCTTTCTCCATGTGCTCCAAGGTGAGCCAAGTTCAGAGGTGACCTTGGGAATTCCTGCTCTAGCTAGCCAAAGGTCGGCAACGTTGCAAGGGTGACTTTGTCTGTTTGTAGGTGAAAGGTGCCGCTTTCCTCCCGCTGTTGCATTACATGCCCTCTAGTCAATTGACTACTACTATTCAAATCCAGCCTACCTAACGAGCACTCGATGCCAAACTACAGAAGAAGTTAAATAAGATGGATGCCTCTTTGCACCCAACAAGCAGTTTTTTAATTAACTAATTAATTAATAATATATATTTAAAATGTAGATTGCGACAGCTGGGAAGGGCTGGTAATTCACAAGACCATATGTAGTGGGATTTTAAGCCTTCCCCCCCTTCTGCAGTGCTGAGGAAACTCTTCTGAAACTGGTACAGTATTTTGTATTGAGAAGAAGTGCCCCCCCCCACTTTGGCTGAGATGCAGTGACTCCCCTGCACACCCACTTAAAAACAAGTGGCAGTCTTTTTAAAAGGGTGATTTCTCCCTTGAAACTGCAGAAGTTTCACCTCCCTTCCTGCTGCAATCCTAATAATAATATAACAAAATCTGCATGTTAAGATATGTCCACATTAGTGACTTAAGCAGAGCCGTCTTTCCCATAGGCTTAGTGGTGCATTGCGCCAGGGTGCTGGCCTCTCAGGGGTGCCACAAGGAGTGGGAGAGCTGCCCGGCTTTGCCAGTGGCCTCCCCTTTCCCTGCATGCCCACCAGCTGCGCCCTGTCAACCATATGGCTGGCGGGCATGCAGCTTGCCTCCCAAGCCTCCACAGGAGGACAGCGATCCCTGCAGAGTCTTAGGATGGAAGCTGCGCCCCCCCCATGGCTGGCAGTGCACAGCTTCGGGGGGCACCCCCACTATCTGTGGTAATTTGGGGGCGCTGGGCAGATATTTGCACCCCGGTGCCGCATCTGCTAAAGACGGCCCTGGACTTAAGACACAGCAAAGTCTTAGAGCCATAGAATTGTAGAGCTGGAAGGGACACCTTGCCATAGCTGTCAACGTTGCCCTTTTTTAAAGGGAGATTCCCTTATTCCAAATAGGATTCCTCGCAAGTAAAGGGAAAAGTTGACAGCTATGCACCCCACCCTTCCATAATGCAGCAATCTTTAGCCCAATATGGGGCTCAAACCCACAACCCAGAGATTTAGAATCTCATATTCTACTGACTGAGCTATCACATTGTCATCCCTTCTTACAGCTGTGTTTCAAGCCACATTTGCACAAAGTTTCATCGACCCTTCCCCTCTGCAGGGAGGTGGGACCAATTCGGATAGTCCGCCCCCGCCACTTAATGGATCCAATTGGCTTCCAGAGAGTGGTAGGGGATGTTTTATCCCAAGTTGATGGCCTTTCAGCTGATTCCCTGGTGGCCCGCTGGAATGCGGAGTTAACCAGGGCTATTGACTGTCTGGCTCCGAAGCGCCCTCTCCGATTGCATGGAGCCCGGAGAGCCCCGTGGTTTTCCCCGGAGCTGAGGGTGATGAAACAATCGTTGAGACGGCTAGAGCGCTGGTGGCGGAAAACTCATTCTGAATCAGACCGGACACGGGCTAGAGCTCAACGTTGAGCTACCAAGTGGCAATGGCGATGGCGAAGAGGGCCTTCTTCACCGCCTCCACTGCATCTGCAGAAAACAGCAGCAGGAGACTTTTTCAGGTGGTTCGCAATCTATCGGAACCACCTGCACCACCGGGGCCTGGTAGGGACCCCAAGATCTCCTGCAATGCTTTTGCAAAGTTTTTTGCAGATAAAGTCGCTCAGATTCAGAAGGAGGTAGACTCCACCGTGGGAGCAGAGCCAGGGTGGGAGAGTGCTAGAGTTCTGTCTAGCCCTGTTACATGGGATCAATTCCAATCTGTTACCTCCGAGGATGTGGACAGGCTGCTTGGACAAGTGAAACCGACCACCTGTCTCCTTGATCCTTGCCCATCCTGGCTGATAAAAGCAAGCCAGGAAGGGCTGGGCGATGGGCTCTGTGGGGTAGTGAATGCTTCCCTCTGTGAGGGAGCCTTCCCAGACCCGCTGAAAGAGGCGGTCATTAAACCGCTTCTTAAAAAAACATCTTTAGACCCAGCCAATTTGGCCAACTATCGCCCAGTCTCAAATTTACCATTCTTGGGCAAGGTGATTGAGCGGGTGGTTGCCAGACAACTCCAAGCATGCCTGGAGGATGCAGACCATTTGGATCCCTTCCAATCGGGATTGAGGCCTCATCATGGGACTGAAACTGCCTTGGTCGCGCTGGTTGATGATCTCCGGCGGGCTAGGGACAAAGGTGAGAGCTGTTTCCTAGTTCTGTTGGATCTCTTAGCGGCCTTTGACACCATCGACCATAACATCCTTCTGGACCGTCTAGAGGGGCTGGGAGCTGGTGGCACTGTTATACGGTGGTTCCGCTCCTTTCTCCTGGGCCGTGTCCAGAAAGTGGTGGTGGGGGATGAGTGTTCAGACCCCTGGGCTCTCACTTGTGGGGTGCCTCAGGGTTCCATCCTCTCCCCCATGCTTTTTAATATCTATATGAAGCCGCTGGGAGAGATCATCAGGGGGTTTGGGCTGGGTGTTCATCAGTATGCAGATGACACCCAGCTCTACCTCTCCTTTAAATCAGAACCAGTGAAGGCGGTGAAGGTCCTGTGTGAGTGCCTGGAGGCTGTTGGAGGATGGATGGCGGCTAACAGATTGAGGTTGAATCCTGACAAGACAGAAGTACTGTTTTTGGGGGACAGGAGGCGGGCAGGTGTGGAGGATTCCCTGGTCCTGAATGGGGTAACTGTGCCCCTGAAGGACCAGGTGCGCAGCCTGGGAGTCATTTTGGACTCACAGCTGTCCATGGAGGCACAGGTTAATTCTGTGTCCAGGGCAGCTGTCTACCAGCTCTACCTGGTACGCAGGCTAAGACCCTACCTGCCCGCGGACTGTCTTGCCAGAGTGGTGCATGCTCTAGTTATCTCCCGCTTGGACTACTGCAATGCGCTATACGTGGGGCTACCTTTGAAGGTGACCCGGAAACTGCAATTAATCCAGAATGCGGCAGCTAGACTGGTGACTGGGAGTGGCCGCTGGGACCACATAACACCGGTTCTGAGAGATCTGCATTGGCTCCCAGTACGTTTCCGAGCACAATTCAAAGTGTTGGTGCTGACCTTTAAAGCCCTAAACGGCCTCGGTCCAGTATATCTGAAGGAGCGTCTCCACCCCCATCGTTCAGCCCGGACACTGAGATCCAGCGCCGAGGGCCTTCTGGCGGTTCCCTCATTGCGAGAAGTAAGGTTACAGGGAACCAGGCAGAGGGCCTTCTCAGTAGTGGCGCCTGCCCTGTGGAACGCCCTCCCATCTGACGTCAAAGCAATAAACAACTATTTTACTTTTAAAAGTCATCTGAAGGCAGTCCTCTTTAGGGAAGTTTTTAATGTTTGATGCTGTACTGTTTTTAATATTCAGTTGGAAGCCGCCCAGAGTGGCTGGGGAAACCCAGCCAGATGGGCGGGGTATAAATAATAAATAATAAATAATAAATAATAAATAATAAATAATAAATAATAAATAATTATTATTATTATCTCATCAGAAAGCAGCTGAGGAGGTCTTCTACTGAGAAGGATGGCCTTTTTGGTTTCCCTGTCCCTACAGCTCCCCCCCCAAAAAAAAATCTATCCACAAAGCTGTCATCTTTGCATACCTATTCAGCTAAACGTGCATTGTGCCAAGCAGCTGTCTCAAATGTTCATATTACCCTGCATCTGCTTTTCTAACCGGATTGGAGCTGGTTTGAGAAAAAGACAGCAGTATTTGTTAAGAATCTACAGGATCAATATGGATTGTGGCTAAGTTTGTGTGAATGTGGCTTCAAACTCTAGCCATGGGAGCCCGCTGGATGTGGAGGAAATGGAAATGGGAACTTGCATTTTGATGCAAAGATGTCTAGTTTGGTCCTTGAGCAACTGGGGGAAAGGGAAATCCCAGTACATACCCATCAACATTTCATAATGACAACAGGGGTGGGTGTGCTTGCAGTAGCACCCCAATTCTCACGAAACACCAATTCTTACAACGTGGATTTTTGAGGGTCTGCTGGATTCACATCAGAGAGCAATGTTGGTGGTGCTTTAAAAATTATATAATTGCACCGGTCGCTGGAAATGTTCCAAGGTCCATGTCCTCCTGGAAGCTGAGCTTGTTTACATGGATGAAGTGGATTCAGAGCTGGATTTACCAATGTCTGGGCCATAGGTGAAAACAGTTTACAGATTATCCCAAGGTATGCAGAAGCTTTCGTAAGTTGTGGGCAGATCATCTTTCTTATGTATCGGGCCCCCTATTCATACTGATGCAAAATTAATCCAAGAGTCCCACCCTTCTGGGAGCAGGGGGACACAAACAAGTGTCCTACATTATAGGCAACAATCTTCTAAGCCGCAGGGTTGTCCAGTTGAGAGATTATGGCTGCGTACACATTACTTTTCACTCTGGCTCAAGTGCTCTCCCACTGCTGGCGTTTGAAGCCAAGTGCATAGGACAGTGATTCTCAAAGGATGTTCTGCCCGGACACTGAGGTCCAGGCCGAGGGCCTTCTGGCGGTTCCCTCGCTGCGAGAAGCCAAATTACAGGGAACCAGGCAGAGGGCCTTCTTGGTAGTGGCACCCGCCCTGTGGAACACCCTCCCACCAGATGTCAAAGAGAACAACAACTACCAAACTTTTAGAAGACAATCTAAAGGCAGCCCTGTTTAGGGAAGCTTTTAATGTTTAATAGATTATTGTATTTTAGTGTTTTGTTGGAAGCCGCCCAGAGTGGCTGGGGAAACCCAGCCAGATAGGTGGGGTATAAATAAATTATTATTATTATTATTATTATTATTATTATTATTATTATTTGGCAGGAGAGGATGGCAAGTGTGGCAGGAAGATTCAAGGACAGTCAAAGAAACATTTAAACATTTCAATGTACTATCCTATAATTTCAAAATAAATCTTTTTGGATATACCATCGGAAACATTATCTGCGCCTCTCTTCAACAGCATTGGCTACTCTTCTATCGTTCTCCACAGCATATTGTTGTGAGCAGGGATTTTCAACTCTGACAAATTTTAAAGATCAGAAAAGAGGAAGTCTTATTTGTGTTGATGAGATGAGAGCTTGTTTGTCTCAATTCAGACCCAATATAAATGAGGTTAGTGGAAAAAGCAAGCTCACATCTCTCAGTTTGTAAGGTACATATGTAAGAGGCTCGTTTATAACTATATTTTGGGAATAATTCATTTCTTATGTAGCTGAATTGTTTTATACTTTCTGGGTGCCCCATGATCAAATTATAAAATAGTTGTGCTCTGTGTTCTCAAGCACTGCTAGTTGTTTCTTTTTATTTTCCAATGTATTTCTTACCGATAAAATATTTGGCGTGATGCAATGAATTTTTTATTCCGAAACTGTGGCCCAGAAAAAGAAAGTTTGAAAACCACTGGCCTATGACATTAGCCACAACAGCTAACAACATAATAATTTTTAAAAGTTTAGGAGCGTTTGAATTGTTTAAAGTATGTATTATTTTAAGCTGTATTGTTTTGCTGCCCTGGGCTCCTTTGGGAGGAAGGAAGGGATACAGACATTTAATAATAATACTAATACATTCCAGGATGGTCCCTTCAGCAAAATGGGTATAACAACAAGTCTGACATAACTTATACTTCCATCCACAGTCCTCCCCCCTGCAAAATATGGGGTTTAATAATGATGGACTTTATCTACATTGGCATTAACAAAGTAAGTTTTAAATGTTTGCAAACTCAGAAAAAAAGTTACATTTTGTCACTTGCCCCCCCCCTTTTTTTGGTCTAAAATAAAAAAACCACTGAAAAGTCAGGAGCATGTTATTTTTTCACGAAACTAACGGGAAAATTACAGGATACTTACCATTGCGTACCTGTAGGTGGCTCCCTCTTACGGCTTGATAGGAACCCCCAGAGCACAAATTTCCTAACCGCGCCGCTGGTGTAGTGGTATCATGCAAGATTCCCATTCTTGCGACCCGGGTTCGATTCCCGGGCGGCGCAGGATTTTTTTTCATTTTTGGTTTCGTTTTACTTCGCAAACACTATACGTATGTAATATTTGCATGCGCAAACTCGTGATAACAGTTTCCCGCTTCTCCTCCTTGGTGTCACGCGGCTGCTTTGCGTCTATATCCGCTCCATGAGTTTAAAGCTGTAATTCTACGTGCATCTTTAGCTGGGAAGAACCCCCCCTTAAACCCAGAAGAAGGGCATTACTTTCGAGTATACACGAACGGGAAAAAAGCTATCTGTATTCAGGGCTCACCCCCATTCATCACATCCAGAATAACCTGTTTTCCAATACAATTTAGTTCTGTAGAGTATTTGTAAAGGATAATACAAACCTATCTTACAGGGTTGTTGTATTATAATTTAGACAGTGAATATGAAGTCTTTCAACACAAGAAAACTTAAGAATAATAATAATAATAATACAAATTGTTTTTATTATTAACAACAATGTCTCAGAGGAGCACACTAGTTCACCGGCTAGCAAAAAGGAATAAAGAGCCCTGCGGACTAGCACCTTGAAATATCCCGTTTCTTTTTTGCAGCCGAAATTTCAAAGGAACCTGTAAGGCATGAATTAGCTACAGCAGCGCAGGCACTTACTAGGGAGTAAATCTATGGTTTATTTGCTAAGTCCAAACACACATTCAAGAAGCCCGCGCTTCCTATCCTTTGAAAAACAAGATCCCTCCAGAAACCTGCTTTCCGGACTTTCCAAGCACCCTCTTGCAAAACCATCTATACCAGGAGGAGGGGCAGAAGTGGAACCAATAGCCACGCTTCCCCCGCGCTGCATTCTGGGAATCGTAGTCTTTTGCTTTGTGGCTTCATTTAACTTCCTCGATCTCCTTCCCTCCCTCCCTCCCAGCAGCTCGGAGGACAAAATTCCCAGCCTGCCATCCTTGGGTGCGGGGGTGCGAGCCTCCTTAAAGGTAGACCTAGAGGACGAGAAGGAAAGTCCTTGCAGGCTGCTTGCAAGGGTCACCCAAGCGGATCCTGCAGCCAAACTGTTGCAAGGCGCCCTGCGGCTCTCCTTCTGCTCTGCAAGCGGCAAGTCCCTTCCAAGGACCCCCTCACCCCTCTTTTGCAGGATGAGTGCCGCGTTCGTAGCAGCGGCGGGGGAGAGGAACAAGGAGCCTATCCTGAGGGTCCTCCGGGACTACGTGAACCCCTGCCAGCCGCAAGTCCAGGTGCTGGAAGTGGCTTCAGGCTCCGGGCAGCACGCGGCCCACTTTGCCCAAATGATGCCCAACGTGCTCTGGCAGCCCTCGGATGTGGATCCGAAATGCATCGAGAGGTAAGGCGAGGCGTAGGAGCCTCGCTGCTGGGGCGGACCTGGGAGGCTGTTCGCATGGATCGTCGGAGTGGACTTGCACGGGATTCCCCGCCGGTCCAGTCTGGTCACGAGGAAGACCCCCCCCCCCGAGCATCCTGGGTCTCGTCTGAAACGTGTTCTTGACGCGCTTCAGGCCTCATGTGCACCATATACATTGAATGCACGGACTATGCCATGTGGCTGGTAGGTGGTGGGTAGTGCTCCTCCCACCCACTTTTCACAGCTGGCTCGCGGGGGCGCGAGTCTGCTTTGCCAGTGAGTGCCGTGCAGGAAACACACTGGCGAAGCAGCCGTGCCCAGCGGGACTGAACCCCACCGCCTATTAGCTGACGTCACCCCATGACACCAGCAGACTGGCAGCAGGTGGGCTGGGTTAGGGGGAAAGGGATCAGAAGTTCCCCACCCATGGTGAAGTTATTGCATCCATAAGAGGATGGCAGGATGGCTTTCCAGTCTCTCCCCTTCTCTGTCGCTCCCCCACCCCGCAGAATGGACGTACAGAATCTTCTCTGCATTACAGACAGTAGTTAAGAAATACATCTCCTATTAGCCTGTGCCCACCTGTAAGACTAATGCTGGAAATTAATGGTTTTAGGGCTGTGGTCAGTATAAAATATTTCATTTGTATTTATTTAAAGGGATTTAAACCGAACCTGGAAACAAACTGGCACCCAATGTAAGCGATACAGGATTGGCATAATAAGTCTGGTCTCTAGCTCCTACCAGCACCCTGGCAGCTGTGTTCTGTACCAAAGGTGTGTTTGAGCTGCCTTTAAAGACAACCCCGTGTAGTGAGCGTTATTGTACTTGTTTGCTTGTTTTTTATTCTTCTTCTTTTAAGCACCTTTAACTGAAAGAGCATCTTGAAGGTTTCTTTCTTTTTTCCCTTCAGTTTTACAAAACAAAAAAACAGATACTAAAAAAAGAGATAACACACAATGAAAAAAGAGTGGGGAAGGAGGAGGAAAAAAGCAAACTCAAGCTCCAGCTTTTGAAGCTGCTGTTCTAAAAATGACCAGCAGGGATGGAAGCAAATCCGAAAGCCTGGTGGGATGGCTGTTCCTAGGTGACAGTTGAGGGAGGGCAAATTAATCCAAAGCAGTAGTTAAAAAGTGTCCCTTAAATTGTACTTGAAAGTGAGCTAGCCCATAATGATTGGCCAGCTTCATGGTTAGTTGGTTGCTCTGATTCTTGCTACGAAGGCTGGTCTAAGTGGACCTTGACCAGGTCCAGCAAAGCATCTCCTATGCCTCTAAGCACAGGATCACTGAGCACTGCTCTGTTACACGTTAACTCTTCAGCAAATCTCTGTATTCATTCTGGTTTTGCAAATCTGAAACATATCCTTGGGGCAGGTGGGGCTGGGGAGGAAAGTATACCACGCATGGCTGAAGTCAGCCCAGCCCCTAGTTTAGGGGATAGCGCAGAGCATAGTTTAGTGTCAGGCCTATAATTTGTTGGATTTAGTACATCACTTGTGTATTTAGCAATTGCTTTAGTGGTTGGCACTTTTTTTTTTTGTTAATTAAATTATAGTCACAGGATCTGAATTGGGTTCCTGGCAGGATGGGTTGATGGGTACAGGGGCCTTACTACTTCATTCCCACTGCAGTTCTGATCCAGAAACAGCCCCCCCCCAAAAAACCCACACAACTTGCTCTTTCTACTGAAATCAAAGTTTCCATTGGCACCTAAAATGTCCTAAGAACATTCATATAGGTAAAGGGACCCCTGACCATTAGGTCCAGTTGTGGCCGACTCTGGGGTTGCGGCGCTCATCTCGCTTTATTGGCCGAGGGAGCCGGCGTACAGCTTCTGGGTCATGTGGCCAGCATGACTAAGCCGCTTCTGGCAAACCAGAGCAGCGCACGGAAACACCATTTGCCTTCCCACCAGAGTGGTACCTATTTATCTACTTGCACTTTGACGTGCTTTCAAACTGCTAGGTTGGCAGGAGCAGGGACTGAGCAACGGGAGCTCACCCTGTCGCAGGGATTCGAACCACCGTTCTGATCGGCAAGTCCTAGGCTCTCACAGCGCCACCCGTGTCCCCAAACACTCTAATAGAGATGCTATAAAAGGAAAACAGGATAGGGAGAAGAGATGAAAGCCAGCTGCTGCTTAATTGGCCAATGGATGAGGACAGGTCAGCCCCCCCCCCTTTTCCAGGAGAGTTGGGGGCGGGGAGAGACAGCCCCGCAGTGGTCCTTGGTAGAGGCCTGAGTACTTCTCATTTTAAAAGTGTTTATAAAAGCTGTGGATGGCAAGTGCAATCTGTCTGTGAGAAGACCCTCTTTAAGGGCAACGTTGGCTGCTTTTTCCTTTTTTTAGGAAGGCTGTGGGTCATTTCCCCCCATGCACAATTTACACAGGTTTAATTGATTAATTGGAAGGGTTCTTCTGAACTCTTCAGCAGCTTTGCTGGTAACGCAACCAACCTCCTTTGCACTTCATTTATCGGCTGAATTTGCTTTATGCTTTCAACTGGTTGGTCTGGTGGTGCAATGAAACCATTTTAGGAATGGGCCTTTAGCTCAGTGGCAGGATTATCTGCCTTGCATGCAGAAGGCCCCAGGTTCAGTCCCCGACATCTCCAGGTAGGGCTGCATGAAACCCCCAAAGAGCTGCTGCCAAAGTTTGTAGAAAATACTGAGCTTGGTGGACCAAAAGCTGCTTCCTATGTTCCCACATTCAGACTGTGCAGTTAATGGACTGGTGCAAGGCCTCCTCTTTAAATGGCAACAGGCGTCTCATACATGAGGCGTCTCATACATGAGATCATCCATCCATGCTTTGCCTGGAGGCTCTCCTGCTGAGAAGGGCCCTGGACTTGTACCCCAGAGTCCCCTACCCTGATGGCACCCCTGTCCCTACTGAGAGCAAACTGCTGGTGCCGGCTCTACCGTTGACCCTTGCCCCATCTGCAGTCTGGCTCTCTTCCTTCTCTTTCTAGCATTTCTGAATTTATCAGGGCGTACCGCCTCCCGAATGTCAAACCACCCATTTACTTGGATGCATCGCGCAGCTGGGAGACGTGGGGCAGCTTGCGCCCGGACTCTCTGGACCTCATTGTCAACATCAACATGATTCATATCTCGGACATGAGCTGCACGGAGGTGAGGCCACGCTCCTGTCAGCCCGCTTGGCAGTGAAAGCCTGTACTGTGTCTGCTGGGAAGTCAAGCCCACTGAACTGAATGGGACTTCATATTATTCTGATTTATTTACCCAACCTTCACCCTAAGGTGACGGGGCGGGTTAGGACAACAGAAACACCATGCTAAAAACAGTTTGAAATGCGGTGCTACAGGAAGTTCTTGCGAAGTATGATTTTATGTGAATTTGATTGCATCCCAGGACTTATTAACGACCGCTCCGTTGCGCTTCCATGGAATCCTAATATTATTTGTAGCATTGGATTTATGTCTCTGCAATAACCATTTGTCCACTATGTATCATTTTCTTTTTAAAGTTGTGGACCATATGGCACCAAACAGGCAAGCCATTGTTCATTTCTGTATCTCTTTTAAGTTTGTAATGTTATATGTGGCAAAAGAAAGCAATTTATTAAAATTTAAAACGCAATCACAGGAATAAGGTAAGGCCCTAAAATATCCATCTAGGGTGCCAGAAGGTAAAAAGGAGTGTCTTCACCTCTTCCTCCCAGGTAAGTGCATACAGTGGGAACGGGGAACTTTTTTCTGCCCATTTCTATCAGGGTAATTTGGATAATGCCTTTTGCCTGCCTGATCAAGGGAGAGAAAGAAATAGTCATTGCAAAGAGAGGAGAGTGAGCTGGATTGGGAGAAGGTTGAGTTGGGGGCTTTAACCCTTAGTCTCTGCTGCTGCCCTGATTGGATGCGCCTTCTCCGGCCTCCCATCAGTGAGTTGCAATGAAGGCAGTTACACTTTCCTTGCTTTTGGACTTGAGTGGTCTCTGTGTAGCTAATGCAAGCGCCATCTTGTGGTTCTTGGTTGAATGTCCTTCTAGCTAACAACCTTTCCTGGGCTGTTTGCTAATTTAGGGAACCGGCATCACCAATAGCAGAAATCTAGTGTGTTGCTCCCAGTTGTTTATACACCTACAAATGGTGCACCATACGGCCAGCTGAGGCTTTTAGTACAGCGGCACCAGGCCTTTGGAATGCCATTCCCTTTGAAATCAGACCAACACTAACAATTCTGATATTTTGCTGCCTGCAGAAAATGCTTCTGTTTTCCCAAGGGATTTTAGAGAATTAATTTGATTCAGTGTTGGTCATATCTCCTGTATCTTATGATTTTGTAATTTTATGGTGGTTTAACAAATTTATTATTACACTGCCATGAGACCTTTTTCAGTGATATGGCAGGTTAGAAGTACACGCAGGTCTCACTTACTGAAAACAATGCGTTTCCTAAAAATTTTTAGTTATGAGAGTGTTTGCATAATGAGTTGATAATTTCCATTGATTCCTCTGGGGAAATTTATAATGTGCTCATGCCCACAGAATTTTGACCCCTGAAAGCAAGATATATATAAAAAATGCTCTCTGATTTTGTCCAATAGCTCCCCCTCCCTCCCTTCCTCTGTTCCTCAGCCAACCAATAAAAGGCAAACAAGGAAATAAAAAAGAAATGTTTTGTTTGGATATCTGAATCTGTGGTGTGTATAGTAAGGTTTGAGTACTAATTCACTGTGTTTGGATAAGTGAATTTTCACATGTTGAATGTTCAGAAAGCGGGACCTGCGTGCATTCCTACAAATAAACTGATGCAACAGTGAGAGAAATGCGCTCTGCACATGCTTAGAGGAAGCACCCTTGAGTCTACATAGAGTCCATTTCCCTCACCATTGTTGATCAACTGCATCTATGGAGAGGAGGTAGTCTAAGGTGCCTCTTGCTCTGGAAACCAACCACAATTTTGCAAAACTTGCATTGTTTTCTTTTACTATTCCGTAAGGAATCTGCAAGAAACAGAATTTAGATACACAGGAAAAATCCTACTGGAAAGATCAGTTGTCACTTTCTTGTTAATTTTTATACATATCCTGCAAATGCTTTGTGATTCTCATGAAATCCACTCTTTCCAAATGAGCTTGTTAACCTATTTCCTTTGCATTTTGTTTAATTATTCCCTGCCCCCCCACCCCCAACCACAGGGTTTGTTCAGAGGAGCAGGAAAGCTGTTAAAGCCTAAAGCGGTGATGGTCACATACGGGGTAAGCTGTCAATCAGGATCCTTGTAATCTAGATGCTGCTTTTGCTGAAGCAGCCTTTGCCAAGTAGCTGGCCTCTAGATATTTTGGACTACAACTCCCATCAGCTCCAACCAGCAGTTAAAGAAAACAAAAAAACGTTGTGCAAAACTTGCAGTTCCTCCCAACTTGCTAAATTCTCCCTCTGTTGTATGAATTTGGCTACATAAATACACTGGAAAATTTCCTTCCATTTGCAAGTAGCAGCAGAGGAAGGATTTTTCTCAGGACTTAAAGAGGAGCGGGAGAAATTATATTTACTTCTTTTAAAAAAGCCTTGAATTTTTTCCCCCAAAGGTGCTTTTAATGCCACATGTAGTTTTGACCCTGGGCGTGATTGACTCCTTTATGTTGTGTCTCCTTAGAACAGCCTTCCCTTAAGCTGGCGTCCTCCAGATGTTTCGGAGTATAAATTGTAGGCTGAAACATCTGGAGGGCACCAGCTCAGGGAAGGCTGCTCTAAAGTAACCAGAACGCAAAGCTGCTGTTCTTGGGCCTCTGGTGGTGGTGCAGAACCTGTGCCAATCCAGATGTAACTGGACTACAACTCCCAACATCCCTGGCCATTGGTCACTCTGGCTAAGAATGAGGGCAGCTGAAGTAACCACCTCTTGAGGGCTGCAGGTTTATCCTTTGCAACAGCCTAGTGATTCTGTGTACAGTGGTACCTCGGGTTAAGTACTTAATTCGTTCCGGAGGTCCGTTGTTAACCTGAAACCGTTCTTAACCTGAGGTACCACTTTAGCTAATGGGGCCTCCCGCTGCCGCCACATGATTTCTCTTCTCATCCTGAAGCAAAGTTCTTAACCTGAGGTACTATTTCTGGGTCAGCGGAGTCTGTAACCTGAAGTGTATGTAACCCAAGGTACCACTGTATAGAGATTCATGTGATGTTTTGTTTCAGTCTTGGGTTTTGGGGTTTTTTTGGAAGTTGGTCGCATTCGTTGCCAACAGTATGCCATGTCCCCCCCTAGTGGCAGCCCTTGGCTCTGCAGAAAATCCAAGGTGCATTTTCTCACACTGGCAACTTTGAGGTAACACGGCTGATGGTTGCTGGGGTTTTTTTAAAGCTTTCTGTAATCTAAGCCCCCCATAACTTCTGAAAGCTTCATTAAGAAGAACTTAGCTGTCTCAATTTTTAGAGTTTTCCCCCAGTTCTGAGTTAAGGGGTCGCAGGACAAAGAACCCACACATTATTTGATTTTTTAAAAAACACTTTTTTAAAAAAAAATAGTTGATTGTTTGATATCACTTTGTCTTAAACTGTTTGGTGTGTTTTCCCCCTGCCTGATTCCACCCCTAGCCTTATGCTGTGAATGGCTGCATCTACCCACAGAGCAACGTGGACTTTGATTCCTACTTGAGGCAGAGGTAAGGAGGAGCTAGGCTAAATTGAATGAGTTACTCATAGCATATAAAGCCCTCTGCAGCTTTGGAAATAGTTTACTGTGCCCTCTCAGCCGTTTCCATCTGCAGAAAAGGCATTTTCAAAAGTCCTGCATAATGTTCATTCTGCAACTGCAAGGAATCTTCATTTTCAGCATGGCAGTAGGTACCAGTAGGAACTCCCTGCCTATTGATATTAAGCACTGTGGCTGATGCTTGGTAAAAAAAACCCCTTTTTTGTTGTTGTTTCAGCAAGTCTAGCCAGACATGTAATTTTATCAGGCTCAAAGATCTGTTGGTTTTTTATGTATATTTGGATTGTTTTATTTATGTCTACTGTTTCTCAAGTCTCTGGGTTTTAGGGTTATCTTTGCTATTTTTAAATGTTTGTTTTATACCATTTTATGCAAATGGCTTAGAGATTTATTTATTTTTGATTGAACAGTATATAAAATAAGGAAGAGTAGTGTGGCTCTACTCCTGAGTTTTACTTGGTTGACATCTGCACCATCCATTCAAAGCACTCTTATACCACTTTAAACAGTCATGACTTACCTCTAAGCATCCTCCAGATTGTAGTTCATTGAGCATTGTTAGGAGGCCCCCATTCCCCTCACAGAACTACAGTTCCCAGAGTTCCCTGGGAAGAGGGATTGACAGTTACACCACTCTTGACAACTGTAGCTCTGTGAGGGAAACCGGGGTCTCCTGGCCACACGGGGAAGTCATGACTGCTAAAGCAATATAACACTGCTTGGCCCAATTCTGCTTGGCACAGACATGGCCCAATTCAGGCCATCGTTAGCCACACACGCAGAGCTACAATTCCCAGAGTTCCCTGGGAAGAGGGAGTGATTGTTAAGCCATTGTAGGAATTGTAAGCATCACCTCAACCAGGATTCTGACATGGGTGGGTAGGAAACCATCATGTGGAGGCAGCAGTGTTGCTCTCTGTATGTAAGCACCTCTTGAATACAGTGATTGACTTCATTCTCTCTCTTTCCTCTCCCCTCCACTCCCAACCACAGAAACCCAGCCTGGGGCCTCCGGGACACGGCTTTGCTGCAGCAGCTTGCTGAGATCAATAGGATGTGGTTGGAGAGGATGGTAGGTGGTCATAGGAACCTAAAGAATAGGTTTGGGGGAAGGGGGAGTGTGCTGCCCCACAACTGTTTGGCTCCTATTAGCTCTGGCTAGCGTGGCTCAAGGATCTGGGAAGATGGGCACCTGTCAGGGATGGGTGTCAGGAGCATAAGTCACACGGCATCAGTAAAATTGACTCTTTATTCAAGGAAGCAAGTTCTGCTTAGGAGGCTAGGCATAATAATCACAGCAACTCTTCCCAGCAGATCTTGCCCTAATGAGGCAGTTGCGATAACTGAAGGTCCCTGCCTTCCACAGCTCTCTAAATCTCCTCCTCCCCAGGGTCCTTCCCAAGCTCCTCCCTATTCTGGTTCTGGGAGACCAGTGGGGAGGGGATCTGGTCTCAGCAGGAGCGGGTGACACCCTGACTCATCTCTGCTTCTTGGCCCCTCTCCTCTCCAGTCTCCTCTTCTGGACTGCTCTCTGCCACAGCCTCTTCCTGCTCACCAAACCCTGTTGCCCCTTCATCTTCCAACACCTCCTCCCAGTTTGCTCCTTCTTCTGCCTCTGACTACTCTTTGTCATCCCACCACCAACCCCTTGGCTCTGAGCCTTCTTCCCCTGGGAGTTCCTTTGGGCTTCCCCAGCTGGTTTCTCCCACCACTGAAGTGTTCTTGGCCAGGTGTGGAGTAGCACACCCCTGCGAATGGCAGCAGGATGTCTGTGGGCAAGGGAGGGGGAAATACGTGTTGCAAATAGATTTGGGAGGAGCAAATTTGTCTCTTGGCGAGTGCCTTCACTATGAGAACACTGAGGCTGTGTTCTCCCTCCACTGGGAATCAGTTGCTGGGAACAGCAGCTGGAGAGAGTGTGTAGCTGAGGTTCTCCTGGCAGTCTTCTGGTTCGCCATGGTGAGAATGCAGGGCTGGATGGGCCTTTGGTCGGATCCAGCAGGGCTCATCTTGTAATGTTCTGAAGCAGTGTATTAGACATTCTTGTGGGTCAGGTGTGAGGAACCTTTGGCCCTCCAGATGTTACTGGACTACAACTCCCATCAGCCCCAGCAAGCATGGCCAATGACCAGGGGCGGTGGGAGTTGTGTAGTTCTTCAACAGCTGGATGGCTAAAGGGGGTTGCAGACTTTGGGCTCTTAAATTCCAGTGCAGCACTAAACTTCGACGTCCCCACCTTCCATTCTTCAGCATTGTTCTGGCGCCCCTGCAGTTTGGCGCCCAGTATCACTGCACCGGTTCCACCACCCTACAACAGCCTCTTCCAGAGGTTTCCCACACATGCTGGGCTCTCCAAGCAATTTAGGTTCCTGACCCTCCAGGGATCTGAGTTGCATGGAGAGCCTAAGGAACTGCCTTATATTGAGTCAGACCATTAGTACATCCCGTTCTGTATTGCCTGCACTTGACTGGTTCTCCAGAATGTCAGAAAGGGTTTTGTGCCAGGGCTGCCCAGAGATGCTAGGGATTGAGTGTGGGACCTTCGGCATGCCAGGTAGATGCCCTACCACCGAATTATTGTCATTGCCAACAGGAGCAGGGCAGGTTTGCCAGTGCAGAACTGCAGCCCCCAACATGTGGAGAGCTGCAGGAGAGGAGAAAGTCGCACAAGGGAGAAAGAGGGTCTAGGAAATGTGCCCCTCACTCTCCCCACCCCCTGCAATGAGAATCTGGCTTGGAGGGGGAGACCCCTGAAGAGGCCTAGTGGTGTCTTTGGTTGAACTGTGTGCCTGCGTCCGTATAATGCGGCTGCCAAGTATCTCAAGTAACCTCAAGATTTTCTGCTTCCAGGTCGACATGCCTGCAAACAACAAGTGTCTTGTTTTCCGCAAACACTAAGCCAGCCCATCCACTTTCTCTGCCAAGGAGAAGGGACCACCAAGGACAGTCAAAGTGTCGCCTGCCGTTGCCAAATTTGCTCTGTGTCTGTCGTGCTCAAGCCCACCAGGTTTCTAGTAGCTTCTTCAGCTCCTGGCTGAAAATAGCTCTTGGCGAGATGAGAATGATGTCCTGTATGAAGATCTGCATCAGGGGAGAAAAGCCTTTACAGAGAATGGAGCTTTGCCCAAAGCTTTCTGGCCAGTGTTGAGCTAGCACAGGGATGGAGGAGCTGCAGTCTTCCCAGATGTGCTTGGACTCCCAATTCCCATCGTCCCCCAGGCAGCATGGTCAGGGGAGGAGGGAACTGTGACCCCAAGCACATCTGGAGGGCTTGCGGGTCCCCCTGCTAGCCCGCTCATGCTTCGATTTTGGTATTCGCTGCTGGTTTTGACGTTGTGGGTTAGACGGCATCCATGTACCCATCTCAAACCACTTTTGTCTCTTGTGCATGGTTATTACCTTTTGCCTGCTTCAGTGAAGGCTTTGTTTTCAGGCCTTCTTTGATGGAGACCTCAATGTCTTTTGACCCTGTAACTGTGACTTTTGGGTTAAGAGGGGATTTCAGAGTAGAAAATATTACAGAATATGGGAGGAAGGAAAGCTCAGAATGACACTTCCCCAAGTAACTGGAGGCTATCGTTCAGAGCTAGATGGAAAAGATGGATTTGATGACTAGTACTCTTTACAGTCATTGAAAGAGGCTGGGACTGTTTTCCTTTCCTCCTTCTTCCCACCCCACCCTCCAGATTCTGCTGTGTTCCTTTTCTTCCCATGTTCCTTAGAGCAAAAGTCAATGCCACAATGTGCCAACAACCCACCCAGTGAAGGGGAATGGGAACTCTTGGGCCCTTCAGTGGTTGTTGGACTCCAACTCCCATCAGCCCCAGCCTGCATGGCCAGGGGTGATGGGAGCTGTAGTCCAGCATCATCTGGAGGGGCACAGGTTAGCCTGGGCGAAATAAGTGCAAACCCTCAATCTCATCAGCCTCATTACTCTGCTTATGAAAGGGTGGCTGTGGGAGAGATTTTGTTCTTTCTTTTTTTTGCGATATGGAGGCCTGCAGATTCCTCCCCTGCACTCATGATTAGGATTTTACACCACATGAATTCTGGCAATACAACACCAGACAATCCAGATAAAGGGCATGCTATGAGATTGCTGGGGCTGTACCATTTGGGACTGCAGGTGTGGGTTGCACAATTGAATCCCCCCCCCATCAAAATCTCCCTGCCCAGGGAAAACTAGGATGTGAAGGAAAATGACACTATGCTAGCCTTTCCCTCAAGAGTTTCGTTTTCTGAATTCAAGAGAGTTTTAACAAAGTTGTTAAAATGCTGGGTATTCAATAATGTAATTCCACACCTGTATTCTGAAACGCTACCACCCCAATAACATCATACCCACCTGCACCTGTAGGTTAGCTTACAGTCTAGCAGCTTTAACATGTCTTCAGCTGAGTAATTTCCCCCCTCTTTGCCTGTTCCAAGTGTTCCTCAAAAGAGGTAGCAAATCACTCCAGCACATCTTTTAAAAAAATCTGTATGAAGTAATAGCTCCCTCTAGTGGTGATCAGCCACTAGAGCAGCAACAATGTATAGCTAAGGGCTGAGCTTGTGGGAATAGCAAGGAGGAAGAACTTTGCCAGGGAGATCTGTGTGGATGTAATACTGTGTGGACTCTGCTGCATTTGAGTGCAAATAAATATATTGCTTGGGTATTGCTATGTGAGAAATGTATTCATTTACTGTACTCGATTGAAGTACCAGAGCCTTACTCTCCTACGTAGTCTAGGTTGATGACAAGCAAAGCCAAAGTTTAGATTAAATATTTGTACTCCCACTTTTCTGTTATAATAATGTTCAGAGCAGCTTACATAACAAAGGAGTAAACCTTGCAATATGTAACCTGAGAAGATAAAATTTGATCCAGAATCCATCTCTGAATATAAGAGCCTATTGCATCAGGCAAATGACCCACCTAGTCCAGTATCCTGTTCTGACAGTTGCCCAGGCAGGGAGACTCAAACAGGAGCTGAGAGCAAGAGCACTCTCCGCTCTTGAGCTTCCAGCATCAGGCAGTCATCAGAAGCATTTTCCCTCCCACAGTAGAACCAGAAAGGGTTCATGCAGACTTTAAGTGGTTGTTTTTCCGTCCATTGCTGCACACAGCAAAATAACCCCAAACTGATTATCCAAATAAGTGTGGCTCTGCATAGGATTGCTTGTGACTGGGAGGCAATTCTGCTTTGGCTAGCACTGCTGTAGGCCCACAATATTGCTTTAAGACAGTCCTTTGATGTTGCTGAACTACAACATCCACCATCCCGGGCCATGTGGAGGGCAATTTCCCCATCCCTGCCTTAAAAACAAGTCCAAAAGTGGAATAGTCACATGAGCACTGCAAATCAATGCCAAAGAGGATCTAATTTCCTCATCCAGCCACATTTGGGACAGGTGGTTGTCACTTTCTGTTTCTCCCTTAGCAATTGTTCTTCCTTCCTTAGGAAGGTCCCTTCTCACATTTTGCAAACTCTGCTCCCCATGCGGCTACAGTAAGCCTGTTTCTCCCCCTCCCCTTTGCCATTATTTGATGGGAGGCTAGTCCTCATGACCTTTTTAGCTAGAATTTGTTTTTACAACAGGAAAGAAAGGTGCTGGTAGAGAACAACCTCCAGTGTAGAAGGAACACAGGATTTCCTTTTCGTTATTATTATTATTAATTCCACATAGGCTGGGCTGGAGGGATGTCACAGGCGCAGATAAATTACAGCTCTCTCTCACACACAAAAACAGACAATAGGTAGTTACAAGCAATAATGGAGCTCATTGAAACAGTAGTGATAATAACTGAAAACATCTAAAAATGAGAGGCAGGTCCGTGGAGGTGGCATGGAATAAGGATTCACCCCTCTGCACTCTGGACCCACTTGGAGGCTCATGGGCTTTCCAGGAGCGCCAGATTTGTCCTGCCAGTCTCCAACCCAGTCCTTGCATAGCTGCAGCACAGCACAAGAAAAGGAGAGCACAGTCTCTTGGGGAAAGGGACGTCAGCCTTCGTCTGCCTTTCCCTTCTCTGCCACAGACAAGCAGCAGCTGTCACTGCCGCCCATGCTAGTCCTGGAACCGGTTGAGAAGTTCGCATGTCTTCTTCTCCAGCAGTTCGTGGATCTTCTTGACCCGCTTATCATTGGCGGCCCGGACGTAGCTATTGGGGTCGAGGACCGCCATGCCTTCCTGCACCTCGCCCATGATGATGAGGGGCCCGTCCTCGGTGGTCATGTTGGGGCAGGGGCAGTTCCAGTCCATATCTGTCAAGGTCACCTCCAGGTACTTGATGTTGAAGAATTTGAGGCCCATCTTCTCGTCCTTGAGGATGTCATCCAGGGCAAAGCGGGCAATGCCAGAATCCTGGTCCTCGATGATCTCCATCAGCCGTCCCACGATGGCGAAGTCGCTGCGGCAGAGGCTGGGCACCATCTTGCTCTTCAGACGGCAGGCTTTGCACTGCAGCGTCTTGGGGAAGGGGCAGACGTCCTCGCAGCTCTCCTTGCCATCAAAGTTGTTCTCATTGCCCTCGCAGCCACCGTAGATGAAGGAGTGGCACTGCTTCATCAGGTGGTTGTAGGCCCAGCGGGGCTCCCAGTTCTTACAGGGGCCCTGCACGATGGGCAGAGTGCAGAGGTTGACGGCGTTATTGACGCAGGCCAATTGGCACTCTTCGTAGGTATCGAAGTGGTTCTGGTTAGCCCCACAACCGCCATAGCGGAAAGTGGTGCACAAGCCTCTCTTGGAGTCAAAATGCCAGCGGACTTGGTAGGCCTCGCATTCCTGCTTGTCAGGTTCCTTCAGGCACTCGCCGGGTGGGAGCTGAGGAGGGCTGGATGCCTTCGGCTCCCCTCTGGAGTGCTCTCTCTTGACAACAGACAGCGGGAAGTCCGCCCGCAGGAGGCCGGCGGAGTTCCTAGCCGTGCAAGTGTAGATCCCGGCGTCCTCCGGCTGGGCGTTGTAGATGACCAGCTGGCCGATGTTGGTCACGACCACATTGCCATACATCTGGTCGGGCCGCATGATGAAGTTTTCCTGGTGGTCGCTCTGCTTCTCCCACGTGATGTCAGGGCGCGGCCGCCCACTCACATCACAGTGAAAGCTGACTGTGCCCCCCACGTAGACCAACTGGTGGAAGGGGTTGTTGTAGAGGGCCGGCGGTATGGGCAGCTCAGTGCCTGCGCCGGGCGTCGGGTGAGCCGTGGTCTCCATCGGCACCGGGCTGGTGTTGGGCCAGGTGAAAATGTACTTGCACGGCACCACGGCCAGGCTGATGCCCCGGATGCAGGCCTCGGCGTCCATGTAGCACTTGTTGTAGTAGGTGAGTCCGTCGGAGGCGCAGGTGAAGTTGGGTTCCTTCTCGCACCTGTCCTTGCACTTGCAGACGGGCTGCCCGTCCCAGATGTCACAGTCCGAGCCCTGTTGCGTGCACACAAAGCTCTCGCATGTGGCCTCTTGCACCAGCTCCAGCGAGGAGAGGCTTCCGTCCGCATAGCGGGCTGCCACGCAGCTCCGCAGGCCACAGACGTTGGTGCAGCATTTCTCAAAGCCTTCACAGTCCTGCAGAGGAGGAGGAGGAGCAGAATTTTTAGATTTGAGTGAATCGGCATCGTTTTCCCCATCAAACTAGGTGTGACAGGGCCTTTTTGGTGGTGGTTCCCCAGTTGTGGAATGCCCTCTGTTGTGAGGTGAGCCTGTCTCCACCCATTAACTTTTGGGAAGAATTTTAAAACACACCTGTTCACACAAGCATATCTGGTAGCTGAAGAATACTGTTCCTGGTAATCCTGAGATAAAATAGCTAAATTGGCAGAGCATGAGACCCTAATCTCAGAGTCTTGGGTTTGAGCCCCACGTTGGGCAAAAGATTCCTGCACGGCAGGGGGTTGGACTAGATCCTCATGATCCCTTCCAACTTTACAATTATATGATAGCTGGATGGAAGTATGCTATTGCTTTTAGAATGTTTTCAATTGTAAGTTTTAACATTTTAAGAATGTTTCTGCTTTCTTTTTAAGTTGTGTAACTGTTTGCCACCCTTAGGGAGGAAGGTGGGGTATGAATTCAAATTCAATAAATAAATATGCATATAGGAAGCTGCCTTATACTGGAGTCCAACTTCAGCCCAACTAGTTCAGACAAGGATTTCAGACAGGGAACTATCCCAGCCCTGCCAGGGATTGAATCTGAGACCTTCTGCATGCAAAGCAGATGCTCTATTACGGAACTGCAGCCATTCTCAAGGCAGTTCCCACTCCACGGAAATAACAAAATATGCAAGAAATGGTGTCTCCTATAACAATTAAATCACATTTAAAAATAGCTCACAACCAGAAGTTTAACAACAAAAAACCCTGCTACTATTTGGCAGAGTAATCCTGTTGTTTTATTGGACAGCTGGATTTTTGTATTTGGGGGCTGGGTGGTGGTTTGGCTGGCTTCTTATTAATCAGTTATGTGTGGTTTTGTATCCCAAGTGCTGCTGGGGAAGATCCTTGCTTGAAAGGCTGAAGAGCCACTGCCAGCCAATGTAGAAATTACCGAGCTAAATGGACCAATGGGCCTGATTCAGTATAAGGCAGCATCTGAGGGTTTTCTGTGGGTGTGCCAGTGATGTTAAGTGCCTTTCTGCAGGGAAGCCTCCCGCTGTTGGCAGAGCAGCAGTTAAGCAGCATCTATTGGCCCCTCAGCTGACATTCATCTTGCTTTAGGATTGCGGCCTAAACCACAAACTCCTTGAAACAAGCAAGGAAGGAAAGGGCCTTGATGGAATAAACCTCCACACACAAGGGGGATTAAAAAAATTCAAATATTGAGGCCCCTTCGGTTCCCACCCCCCACCAACCTTTTAACACCTCAGTGAGAACTAGAGCAGGTTCAGGGATGAATTATTTGGCTTGAAGGGAGGGAAGTCTGTGGTCCAGAGAATGCCACCCATCTCCGGATGAGGCAGCATGGCCTGTCTAGGGCTGTCAGCACCTCCCTCTGGCATCCCATTGAAGCAAAAAAGGGCGGCAGAGAGAGCTCAGGAGAGGCTCAGAGAGGAGAAGCATCTCCTGGCGAACTCCCAGCTTTTGCGGAAAGGGCCTTTTTCTTTTTTTAACCTCGTGAATCAACTCATGTGTGAGGGAGAACAAAATGGACGTCCCGGTAGTAGGCTGCTTCACCTGTGCTCCGCCCCTGTGTCTAAATACATAGCAGCCTGTGTAAGGCCCCATCTCCTCGGTGCAATTACAGCAGCAGCATAACCACCTTAAACAGCCGTGACTGTTTAAAAGTCATGTTTAAAAATCAGTGATAGTGATTTAAGCATATAGTGCAGATGGGGCCTACAGGCCTCCTCTGGGTTGTGACCATAGCTGTCAACTTTCCCCTTTTCTTGTGAGGAATCCTATTCAGAATAAGGGAATTTCCCTTAAAAAAAGGGAAACGTTGACAGCTATGGTTGTGACCTAGCAGAAGCAGCATCCCAAAGTCTTCCTATATATGCCGCTGTCAAGCAACCTGCCTCTAATACACACATCTACAGTGCAGGCTGGTCCATAAGGGTGAATGTGGCCCATCAACCTGAGCTTGCCTGCAGCTACCTGCCTGCATTCTTATTGCAACGAGTCCTGGGAGCTGTCCTGCTTGTCATCTTCCTCTTCCTTCCAGATTCTCAGTGTTGTCACTGTAGAACTAAACAGGGAGGAGGAGGAAGATGGGGACAAAACCAGAATTAGTGG
The DNA here is from genome assembly GCF_027172205.1 of Podarcis raffonei. Taxonomy (NCBI): domain Eukaryota; kingdom Metazoa; phylum Chordata; class Lepidosauria; order Squamata; family Lacertidae; genus Podarcis; species Podarcis raffonei. Next base: position 36,048,490 of record NC_070615.1, on the reverse strand, counting down.
CTCTGCTTGCAGTTTAATTCAGTTGGCTCTGGCTCCATTGACCAGCAGTGGAGGACCTTGGAACCTCAAATTTCAGTGGTGCCTTGTGCAACGCCAACATCTGCCCCTTTGCCTCCTGTTGCATTTCATAGTTGTGGCACCTGCCCCAGAAGCTCTGCACCTAGTGCAACTGAACCATTTGTGCTCCTCTAGATATGGCTTTGGCCTGGGGAACCTGTGGCCCTCCAGGTGTTGTCAGAATCCATCTCTGATCATCCCAGACCATTGGCCACATTGGTCATGATGGGCTGATGGGAGGTGTCGTTCAACAATGTTTGGAGCAGTGGCGTAGCGTGGGGGGTGCAGGGGGGGCCGGGCACACCGGGTGCAACATTGGGGGGGGCGCGCTCGCACTCGCAGCTCTCTGCCCCTACCTGGCTCACTCAGGGTTAGGGGGCGCAAATTACTTGCCTTGCCCCGGGTGCTGACAACCCACGCTACGCCACTGGTTTGGAGGACCACAAGCCCCAACCATGCTCTAAGCTGTGAGGTACAATTTTACGTCTGAGGTACTTGTGCTCTTACTGGGGGGGGGGAAGGGGTGCCATTGCTGCTTCCTTATCACATAAGAAGTTGCTTGACTGAAATTGATCCTGACTGGGGTGGGGATGGGGGAACCAGTTTACCACTTTGAGTAAAAAGGATTTTTTTTGGACGGTCTCTCACACAAGGGAGTGAGAGGAAGGGAGGGGTTAATTGGAAAGAATTTTTCAACTCCCTTCCCAGACAAAAACGAGGTAGCACAGCCACAATTTGACAAAGCTGATTGACTGATTTCTATACCGCTTAATATGTTAAAAAATATTTCTAAGCGGTTTATAGAAAACTGAAGCCACAACAGACAACTTAATCAAAATATTACAAAAATAAACAGCTGCATATAAAAATTAAAGTTACTAATATATTTTTAAAATCAGTTCATTTTCCTTCTGACACGCCCTCCCTCTCAGCCTCCAGGTTCTCACCCAGGGTCCAAACAAACTCTCAGATCATCCACAAAAGTATTACAGGGAGAAGAGTTCCTGGAAACAGCAGACATCACCCTAGTCTCTCACTCTAGACTTGCTTTCTGTAGGCAGGTGGATGGCACTTTCTCTGGTTACCCACAACTGTGTCCCATTCAACTGTACTCTCCACACCCATTTCCAGGTACAGCAGGTTTGCTGAGTTTCCCAGGAGGTCCAAAGGTTGGGAAGAAGGTCCTCCGTCCACTCACAGCTCTTTCTTCACCCTCTGTCCTCTCTTTCTCCTCCTCCAGTTGCCATCACATATGCAAATATATAAATTTCCAGTTATGCGGGGGACTGATAAGAGAGATGGATGGCAAAAGCAGAGGATGGTGCTTAACCAAGTATTTGAGGGTGGGTGTTAAAGCCAGAGTCAGGGAGGATCCTATTCTGGTTTCCTAGCAACCGTTTGCACCTCCCAAGGAAGGAAGGACCACTTCACACAAGAAAGACTTTCCTACATGGAAACATATTGTGTGTTGTTTCCTATGTGATGGTTTAGGTAAAGGTAAAAGGACCCCTGACCATTAGGTCCAGTCGTGACTGACTCTGGGGTTGCGGCGCTCATCTTGCTTTATTGGCCGAGGGAGCCGGCGTACAGCTTCCGGGTCATGTGGCTAGCATGACTAAGCCGCTTCTGGTGAACCAGAGCAGCGCACGGAAACACTGTTTACCTTCCCGCTGGAGCGGTACCTGTTTATCTACTTGCACTTTGATGTGCTTTCGAACTGCTAGGTTGGCAGGAGCAGGGACCAAGCAACGGGAGCTCACCCCATTGCAGGGATTTGAATCACCAACCTTCCGATCGGCAAGTCCTAGGTTTAACCCACAGCGCCACCCACGTCCCATGAGATGGTTTATACTATGTCATATTAGGAGTGGGGAGATGCGAGTTCAAATCCTCACTCAGCTGACTGGGTGACCCTTGAGTTCTCTCTCTCTCTCTCTCTCTCTCTCTCTCTCTCTCTCTCTCTCTCTCGCCTCCCTCACAGGATTGTTGTGAGGATAAAGGGGGCTGCCTTGAGCTGCTTAATGGTTTCAAATGTAATAATGAAAATGATGGTGATGCATGGGATTCTCCACATGGAAGTGATGTAGGGGCTTCCATTCCCTCAGCAGCAATTACCATTCCCATCTGTCAGTGGCGACTGCACCATTAGCATGAATGGGCACAGCTCCATTAGGGAGAACAGGAAACTGCCTCACCAACCTATGTCTGCCCACCCAACTTGCCTGCCTTCTTTGAATCAGATAATTGTAGAGCTGGAAGGGACCCCGAGGGTCATCTAGTCCAACCCCCTGCAATGCAAGAATCTCAACAAAAGCATCCATGACAAAGGGCCATCTAACTTCCGCTTAAAAACCTCAAAGGAAGGAGAGTCCACTCCACTATCAAACTGCTCTTACTGTCAGAAAGTTCTTCCTGATGTTTAGTCGGAATCTCCTTCCTTGTAACCTGAAGCCATTTGTTCATGTCCCTCCAGAGGAGGACAAAACAGGCTTGCTCCATCCTCCATGTGACAGCCCTTAAGATATTGGAAGACGGCTATCATATCTCCTCTCAGTCGCCTCTTTTCCACTGTTCCTCTTATCTAGGGGGTTGTACTGCTTATCAGCTTCCTAAGTCTCAGTATTGCCCTTGTAAAACTCAGCAGAGGAGAGGATGGGGTGGGGTGGGGTGCATGAGAGAATTATTTGGCACTGCCTGTCATTGGCTCGCGCTCCACCTACCATTCGCCTCTCTGCTCTCCACCCCACCAGTCCCAAGGGGCATTGGCACTATGCCCACCTGTGCTGTACTAACAACACCAGTGATATGTCTACTTGCCATGCCAGCGCCACCTGTCCTGGGGCAATGCAAGTGTGAGAAAGAGCCACAATGTTGGCTTCTTCCACATATCTCAGGAATGTGGGAATGAAGCACACTGTAGCAACTTCCACACTTGATGGAGTACCGTTTGATACTGCCCTTGGACTGTGTGGTTTACAAAGCAACTTCCTTTTCTCCTTGAGCCGCCTGGCTCATTCTGAGCTATGCATATACCTACTATCATGCACGCAGGCACCCACGTACACTGCAGGCTGCATACCGATAAGGTGCAGAAGTTCCCATGACCCTGGCTGTTCACATGGAGGAGGAAAAGGGACAATGTGAACCAGCCTTTCGGCTTAGTCCTAAGGCTGAGCAAAATGTTACAGTTTCCCAAACTGGAATGTGTTCATGCACACATTCACGAGCATTGGCTCCTCCACTGCCCACCCCCTTGGAAATGCAGCATTTGCTCAAGGATGACCTGAGATATTATCTCCTTCTCAGAGGTACACCAAAAGCTGCCTTACTCAGACCATTGATCCATCTAGCTCAGCTTTGTCTAAAACCGGCTCCCATACAGGATAATTTCCCAGCCCAACTTGAAGATGTTGGAGAAGTGAACCAGAGTTCTTTGGTGTGCAAATATGTGCCCTGTCACTGAGCCATGACAGATTAGCACTGGGGAGTTCTCTTGTGCAAATATCATTTGCGCTCATCCAAAGCTCCTGCGAGTTTCATTGCACAGAAGAGTTCTGTGGTTGATTGTGCCCCATGGGTCAGAACTGTTTCTCTCTCCCATTCTGCCATCCTTACTGGCACCCAAACACCTGTCACCACTTCAGGAGTCAGTTCCCCTGTACTGCTCCACGGGCACAACATATCGTTAGGTGAAGAGGGGGTACTACTTGCCCCAATGTCTTGATTGGACTCCCCTATTTCTGTGACCCATCTAAAGGACATCCTGCATCTGGGAATTGCGCATGAGAGAAGGTGCGCAAAACACACACATACAAACCCAAAGCAAATGGAGGGAGAATTGATTACAGCTGCAACTTTTATACATAGGCACATTGATATTTTGAGTTTTATGCAAAAGAGGGAAGGTGTGTAGCTTCCAAAAAGAAATGGAAAAATAATCCTAAAATGATGTAGGCTTATTAGCCTAACAATCTGCAGTATCTCTGAAGCATCCAGAGAAGCAAATAAAATAGATCCTTTGAGCATGTACAGAGTGCTGAGTAAATGCAGGCACCGTCCCTTTGCCCTTGCTGGCAGAGAGAAGAAACACAGGAAGCTGCTGAATTCTGAGTCAGACCACTGGGTCTATCAAGATCCTCTTGTGTCTCAGGTAGGGTTCTTTCCAGACCTCTTAACAGAAGGTCTTAGAAAACAAAAACGAAATAAGTCGAGGGAAGCCAGATTCTCAGCTGCACCATAAAGTTTGTTGAGCATATAAAGCTGCCTGATGCTGTGTCAGATCATTGGTCTGTCTAGGACAGCACTGTCCTCTCTGACTGGCAGTGGTCTCAGCAGAGTTGGGAATGAACGATGCCTATCGGGGACTGTTTTAACTGGAAACGCCAGGGGCCGATCCTCAGACCTTCTGCCTACAAACCAGGGAAGAGCTGTGGCTCAAGGGCAGAGCATCTGCTTTACATGCAGGTGGCCCCAGGTTGAATCCCGAGAGATCCCGAATGCAGGGGAGCCACTCCTGCGCTTTTCAGATAAGGCACCTTCCTAAGCCTCCCTCGGTGACAAACCGTCGAGCGATGCGACCTCCCGGGCTGAGCTATTACTCTTTTGCCATAGAAGGGCATTTCACCCGAGGGGAGCACAGCACCACCCCCTGCTGGCTAGGCCCGGAACTGCGCGCCGAAGCTCTCGCAAAGCGGGTGGGCGAGAGAGCTCACCTACAGCGTCCCCGACTCACCTGATCGGCCTGGCACTCCCTCTCGCAGGTGCTCTGCGCATCCACCCACAGGTTGGGGTTCAGCTGGTTGGGGCACACCCCTAGGTGGCTCATCCTGATTGGCTGCAGGCTGGCCCCTTCTGCCAGGAGAGACAGCAGAGACAGGATGAGTGAAGGCAGCATGGGGTCGCGAAGGTGCTGCTCCCCTCCGAGCCGTCGCTGGCCGCCCTCTCGCTTCGAGCCCTTCCCGAGGAAAGTCCAAAAAGGCATACAGCCGCGCCACCAAGCTCCTGCCAGCCACTGCTGCGCCTCCTTCCTTTTTTTGTGTGTGTTCCCCCACCCCCAAAACCCAGGGAGAGTCTTCCACTTTTGCCTTGTGTGATAGACAAAACAATCACATTTGCAAGGAGGCTGCGGGCGGGGGGGGGGGGGGGAGAGAAAGAGAGTGGGGAGAGGAAGGTGAAGGGAAGGGAGGAGGAGGGGGAAATAACAAGAAACCAAAGAAAGCTCTTCTTTTTCCCTCCCCTCCGCTCTTACACCCCCCAGCACACACTCCTCATTTTATCGCCTGTCCTGGACGCTCCAGTGTCCATTCTGCCTTCTGCCACCAGCAGCCAGACACGAGGCCTTCCAAAAAGTAGCATCACTTAAAGCGCAGCCCTCGAGAGGGAAAGGTCCATGTTTCACCAGCAAATGGGGCTCCCAGTCTCTTCCCTCGAACTTCATCCAGTTGTGGGGTTCGCCCTCCTGCTCCTCTTCTCTTCACTCAATGCGTTCTCTTCCAGTTTCTTTTTTTAAAATAAAAATAATAAAATCCAGGCCCTGGGGCAAATGGAAAGGTGCTGGATCTTTTGGAGCCAGTAGGCCAGAGGCTAAGAGGAAGAAGGTTCTCTAGGAAAGGAAGATGGCTTGGTGAACAACCTTGGGGAGAGAGAAAGAGCGAGCGAGCACATCAACAGGGAAATTAAGTTCCTGGGTCAGGGAGGAACAGAGTTATAAAGCAGCTCCCGGGTGTGTGTCTGGGGTGAGCAGAAAAAGAGAGGCGAGGAGGGGGGTGTAACCGGAATCTCCTCCCCTCTCACCGATGGGCTGGGAGTTTGGAATGGAAAAGCGACTGACCTCAGACGCTAACCCTGTCTGGGTTGATCGACTGGGCAAACACTCGGAGGAGATCAAAGGGGGGTGGGGGGAGAAGAGAGAGAGAGGGAGCTGCAGAGCCTTCCAAAACCGAGAGACAGACACCACCGAGACCCACCAAGTGGGGGGAATTCTTTCAGAATGAGAGAACATCCCAAAGGCCTCTTGGCCACTGGCGGCGATGCTGACCATACCAGGCCTCCAAGGGCCCGGGCAAGCCCAGACCTCTTCCACAGGGCATTTGGGAGACTGGGTTCTCCCCAAATTGCCTCTCATTCCTTTAAAAGGTGAGCGATGATTCAGGCAGCCGTAATCTGCAACCGCAGCAAGAGGCAGGTGGGCTGAGGTGACGGCAGGTGATATAGGATCAAAGAGGCTGGAATGGAAGTTTGAAAGCCTACCAGAAGAGGCCCAGCATGGATAGCTGGGAATCACTCTGTATTTTATTTTTCTGTACATATATATCCCATCATTCCTCCAAAGAGCTCAAGGTGGTTAAGATCGTTCTCTGCATTTCCCCGTTCCATCCTTTGTGGCAACGCTTGAGGCAGACAGACTGGAACTGACCCAAGGTAACTCGGCAAGCTCCATGGCTCTGTTGGGATTCGAACCCTGGCCCCCAGGTTCTAGTCTAACACACTAACCACTACACCACACTGGCTCTCTAGATGGCCTGTATCGAGGCCTAAGGTAAAGGTAAAGGGACCCCTGACCATTAGGTCCAGTCGTGACCAACTCTGGGGTTGTGGCGCTCATCTCGCTTTACTGGCCAAGGGAGCCAGTAAAAAGTTGGGATAGGAACATAAGAATCTGCCTTATTCCAAGACCAAGTTAGTCCATCTAGCGCAGTATTGTCTACACTGACTGGCAGCAGCATGCAAACCAGATGCCCTCCCTTCATTTCAGCTCATCTTTAGTTTAAAGCAGGGGTGGGAAACCTGTGGCCCTCCAGATGTTTTTGGACTACAGCTGCCATCATCCCTGACCACTGAGCATGCTGGCTGGGACTGATTCGCTATGCTAAGCATGTCTGTTAACTGCACCATCCTAGCAACACATTTGCAACAGAGTTCTGTTTCCTGCGCTAAGCCAGGCTGGGCAAGTCACAGCCGATTTATGTGAAAAAGTTCATCCACTTTGCAGGGGATCATGAAGAGTACATCTAGGTCACGATTCAGTACTGGAACTTACTCACCTAGAAATCTGTTTAAATACCAGGGGTCCACTCTCCAGTATTCAAAGCAACAGGAAGTTCATCTGAGCATGTACAGAGTGCTTCTCTCTGGCTAGCCATGAACTGCAAGCAAAACTCTTCCACCCAACTACAACTCCCAGCATGCTTCAGAAACTACAGCTCTCAGGAATCTTGTGGAGGACAGACGTCATGTGCTTTAAACATGGTACAGGGTACAGTCTTACCTTTGTTCTCAAACGGAATCTGTTCTGGAAGTCCGTTCGACTTCCAAAAACATTAGAAAACCAAGACGTGGCTTCTGATTGGCTGCAGGAGCTTCCTGTACTCAATCGGAAGCCGCGTCGGACATTCAGCTTCCAAAATACATTCGCAAACTGGAACACTCACTTCCGGGTTTGCGGCATTTGGGAGCCAAAACGTTCGAGAACTAAGCTGTTCGAAAACCAAGGTACGACTGTATGCGCGTAGTCATGGGCGTTTGACTCTTTGATGAACACATGAAACTGAGATTACCTGTCATAGCACCCTTCGCCACAGGTTAGGGCAGCACAGGAGTACTGAGCTTTGCAAGGCCATTGCCAGAAAAGGGTTGCCGCAAAACTCACTTTTACCTTGGCTGCCTTTTGATAGCAACATCTCCCGCTGCCACTTCACCCATAAGACTTTAAGATTCGGCCTTCGGCAGCCAACCACAGCCACCTCAGCACAGCTTAAACCCGGCATGTACTGTTCTTCTTAGCCACAACAAGGGTGTTCAAACACCACTAAAGGCCTTTTTAAAAAATGACAAGACTGCTTTGTTTATGACTAGGGTTGAACTATTTATCGGATCTGTCTCTCTCGTTAATACAAGAACTCATGTTCATCTGATTGAGTTGAAGGCTGGGGGATTCAGGACAGACAACTTTAAAGGGCGGTCAGATAAATTCATGGAGGACAAGGCTATCACCTTGTAGGAGAGGTAAAATACCAGTTCCTGGGGGGGTCAAGAGAGCTATTGTGCTCCAATCAGAATGCTGGACTAGATAGGCATACATAGATGGTCTGATGCAGCAGGGCTCTTCTCCCCTGTTAGGATCATAGGAAGCTGCCTTATGTTGAGTCTGGCTGCTGGTCCATCTAGCTCAATATTGTCAACTAACTGGCAAAGGATCTCCAAGGTCTCAGGAAGTCAGTCTCTCCCAGCCCTAATTGGAGATGCCTGAAATGAAATCTAGGACTTTCTGCATGCAAAGCTCTACTGTTCTGCTGCTGAGCTCACTGTAATTGTAACACCATTTTTTTGTTTATGATTTTTATTCAAGAACTGACAAAGATGTGAGTAGCAGGCACCTTCTTAGGAGAGTCGTTTTTTCTCTCTCATTCACACACACACACACACACACACACACACACACACACACAGCAGGATGCCTCTTCTAAAATGGTGTCACATTGCAACAGGGTTGACACATGATCCAAAAACAAAGAAAACCCAAGCCAACTTCCTTGGTATTTTTCTACTCCTATGTTGGATTTTTTTGCTGGTTTTTTTGCCCCGGGTGAAACCTCCAGAAGGGCACCACTGAAGCTCCCAGCCTGTGTGTGTGTGTACGCAAATGTGAGGTTGGGGTTTTTTGTTGTTGTTTTGTGCCAAACTGGGTCTTTGACCGGGGAGAAATAAAGCCTAGGTTTGCCCCTCATTTGATCAATCAACTGAAAACCATACAATTAATCCACTAAATTTTCTTCAAGTTGGCAGTACCCCCTGCGTTCAACAATTTTACTCCACCTTTCAATCTGGGCTGTGTATTCAGACTTAAAACGCACCCGAGTCGTTCATTTAGAAATTAGTTCCAAGTTAATCATGACTAAAGAAGGAAGGCACTGTCAATTCTAGTTCACCCACTTTCCAATTTTTCCAGTCTTAAATTCAGTTCCCCGCACTTTGCATCAATTCGCACATTCACAGACACACAAGGTTTTTCATGCTCATGAAAATTCATTGACGTTTTACTGCAAATTTCTCTCAATTAACAAATTTTTAATGCAATGTTGCCTATTATGCACATTTTTGCAATGCTATTTCCACAGTGGAATAGCAATGCTATTCCACTTCTGTATTTTCTTTTTTTTACTAATATATGTATTCTTATGCACACTTTACCCCCTCAATGTGCAGTTTCTTATACATTACTCTGACCATACATTGTTTCAGAACGTGAGAATTTGGTAGGTTCACCTTTAAATGCAAACTGAATTGAATTTCTTCCTCATCCCTAGAGATGTTTAACTTATCTCATGTATAAAAGTGGGAGTTAATTTCAACTAACTTAGCCTGGATAAATACCTTAACCAGCCTAGCATTCCAGTGCTTAGATTATTAAAGGGGTGGGAATTAGGGAAGTCCTTAATTAAATAAGCAAATTCCACATTTACTCTCCCCAGGTTTCACCAAATCACCCTGTTCCCACCTCCTGAAATTCATAGCTAAAGGACCAGAAAATGTAAGAAACTGTGATGAACTGCAGCATTGTCCAAGGGCTTTGCGAAAAACTATGCACCCAAAATGCCTCCAAAGAAGGGGTCAGGAGGGTTTCACGGGGGAAATTCTACCCTGGGAATATCTTTTGCAGGCACCATCTCAAAAAAAGAAGACTCAAGGCAGCTTACAAAAAAAGATACATAAAATATACAAAATTTAAAATAAAAACAGCAAAAATATTATCTATAAATACAAAAAAGAGCGCACCTCTAACTCTTCCTACTACATAAAAGCTGACACAATCAACTTAATCACAATGCGCAATCAATAACCAAAAACCATCATATAAACATAGGAATTAATTTGCCTTACACTGAGTCAAACCATTGGATCTATTTTAGCTCAGTACTTTCTACACTGACTGGCAGCCACTATCCAGGGTCTTGCCCAGCTCTGCCTGAAGAGAGATGCCCAGGGATTGAACCTGGGACCTTCTCCATGCAAGACAGATGCGATGCTACTAAGTTATGCCAAGGCTATTAGATGGACCCTGCTGAATGGATTGTCCCAATGGTCCAGCTAGTAGCATCGCCTTTCCATCAGTAACCAGTCAGATGCCTCTGGCAAGCACACAAGCCGGGCCTATAATCTACAGCCTGCTCTTCAGTTTGTGCCTCTGAACTTGGGGATTGGACATTGTTACAGGATGGGAGGACTAGTTTGGGTGTCATCTTTGGGGCCACTTCAAGCCAGCAGAAGGAGAAACCTGCTGAAATGGTCACACCAGTCTGTTTTCTTAATGGCCCTAACCAAGTCCCATTTGCATGACTAAAGAGTTGGCCGAGTACATATGTGTTGCCATAGGAATGACTAGCTAGTGATGCTTTCCAAAGGGAGCAGGTCTTCCCTCCTCTCACCTGGTGGGAGAACCACTTGACTTGCTCTCCATGCTGATTCCAAGACTATGACTTTGGGACCATCTCACTCCCAAAACCTAAGGGGTGGGGGAGCAAGATGTGGTTGATGTGCTGTGAGCCCTTCCATCTTATGCTCGGCTTATATATTTGTGTGTAAATAAAACCACATAATCATAAAGACGCTGCCTTCTCCAGTGACTTCCATTCTAAGGAAACCAAGTCTGAGGTATACGCCAGCACCCCTGAAATTTCTCAGCACTCAGAGATTGGCGTGCACACAGGAATATGGTTGACAGCCATTGATAGTCGTACCTCCATGAATTTAGCTAATAGGAGTAAACTGGAAAAGGACGAGGGTTCAAATTGCAACTCACTGGGCAACTTGGGGCCAGGCAACATCTCTCAGCCTAAAGCAGCTCACAAGGTTGTTGTGAAGATAAAATGGGAAGAACTTCGTATGCCACCTTGAGCTGCTTGCAGGAAAAGTGGGACATCCTTGTAACGACAGATAGCATATGTCTGTCTGTCTCTCATCAAGAGAGCTGCTGCTAATTTAAATCAAAGGCGTCATATTTACAGCTGGGTTCCTTCCAGACCCCTGGGAAAGTAGCAATATAGCCTGCTAAGGGATTGGGGACAGAGCTGCCTGGGAAAGCCTGTTGTTGGCTGCTGTTAAGCTTCTAAAGAGCTGTGATGGAAAAAGAAAAAGAAAGTCTAGCACTACATATAACAGTTGGTAGAGCTAAAATAAATCCCCAGGGAGAAGTGTGTGTGCTGTCTGTTGCTAGGAAGAGTTATCAGCCAACAAAACAGCTTCAACGTACCTGCCGGTTGGAGATTCAGCTTTGCTCCATTGCAAAGTTGATGCCTCTCTCCCCCCCCGCCCCGTTTTCATGTCTCAGCTGCAGAGGGCCAGAGAATGACTTTTGTTCTGGGAGTCTCCTGTTTAAAGAAGTGGCTTATGGAAAGCACCAATGTCCTCCTGTTAATGGGACCAGACTGGAGGATTGCACACAAAAGCCTCACTGCCAGCAAACACTGGGGGTGATTGTGCATGCATGCATCCACACTTGCAGGTTCATTCTGACTACAGCTTCTTTTTCTGGAGTCATACAGTGGTAGTATAGTAGTACAGTGGAACACGGGTGGCACTGTGGGTTAAACCACAGTGGACTTGCTGATCAGAAGGTCAGCGGTTCGAATCCCCTTGACGGGGTGAGCTCCCGTTGTTCGGTCCCTGCTCCTGCCAATCTAGCAGTTCAAAAGCACATCAAAGTGCAAGTAGGTAAATAGGTACCGCTCCAGCGGGAAGGTAAACGGTGTTTCCATGCGCTGCTTTGGTTCACCAGAAGCGGCTTAGTCTTGTTGGCCACATGACCCGGAAGCTGGACGCCGGCTCCCTCAGCCAATAAAGCGAGATGAGCGCCGCAACCCCAGAGTCGGTCACGACTGGACCTAATGATCAGGGGTCCCTTTACCTTTACAGTGGTACCTTGGGTTACATACACTTCAGGTTACATACGCTTCAGGTTACACACTCCGCTAACCCAGAAATAGTACCTTGGGTTAAGAACTTTTCTTCAGGATGAGAACAGAAATCGTGCTCCAGCGGCGTGGTGGCAGCAGGAGGCCCCATTAGCTAAAGTGGTGCTTCAGGTTAAGAACAGTTTCAGGTTAAGAACGGACCTCCGGAACAAATTAAGTACTTAACCCAAGGTACCACTGTAATAGGGACAGCCCTATTGCAAAGTGTGTCTTGAATGCATTCTGTGAAAAAAAAGGGACAATTGGAAGCCTGAGCCCATATTCCATGACATTCATTAATTACACAAATTTATTTAATTTACACACCTCAAAATAAGTTTATTGTACTAGTCAAAGGCCATGACAATTCTATACAATCCCAATTGGTTTAAAATATAGTCCAGCCACCTGCAAATAAAAGCAGTAGAGAGGCAGTGGAAGATATCCAGTAACAGGGATGCCGCCGCGTCTACACTACTGAGTGGCAACTAAGTCCTCTGAATCCCCCTTACAGTTTATGGCTATTTTATCCAATTCCTTCTTCCTGATCTTTTTTGCCACCAGAGCAAAAAGGGCCACCTTATGTGTCACCAATGCATTGTTGTCACTCAACATCCAAATTTGCACAGCTGCATTCGTTTCCCTTTCCTTTTAAAAGCATTTTTTCATCATTTGTTCAGCTTCTGCAAGAGAGGAGAAGCAGAGAGCAGAGCTTTAAGCCACTGAAACCCCACTCCCTGATCTGATTCAGCAATCCCTCTGAGCTTCTGAGATTTTGCCAGAAAGCACTAATGTGTGCACACACATGAACAATAAGAGCTAGAAACTTGACTTCTTAATCAAGGAAGAGCAGAGATTCTTGGGGACCTAAATATGACACCCAATAGCATATTCTGTTCTTGTGCAGAGACAGAGCATACAGGACCAGCCATAGAGCAAATGATGGCCCAGGTGAGATGCATCTTGCACACGCACACACTCCATCATTCGTACAACTTTTTGAACTCTTTCATTTTTTGAATTGCATTTTCAGGCTTGGATGCATGATTTGTGCAAGTGGCTTATCCATATCATATAAGATGATGAGATCCTAGTGTGCAAATCTCTCTCTCTCTCTCTCTCACAGGGCTGCCCTAGGTCCCAGCTCACAAAGGACCAACGCTGCTTCGTTGTTAAGTATAAAAGTCTTTATTGAAGTTCAGTTTCACTTCCAGAGCCGCAGCGCGCAGCCCCACGTCTAAAGTGTCAGACCACTGATGCTCCGTCTGAGTCTCCTCCCCCCTGACACCAATTTAAGATCCTAGCCTTGCTCCACCTTCTCCGCTGCTCCTTCCTCCTCTGGGTCCGCCTGCCCGCCGGGGTTCCGCCCTTTCTAGCCTCTTCTCCCGCTGATTCCCCTGAGCCTTCTCCCTCCCTCCGGCGGGCTTTAGGAGCTGGTTCCCCATCCGGGTCTCCTGCTGTTCCGCGCGCCTGCACATTTGAACTTGGCGCGCGCGCCCAGCCAGCAGCTTTCCTCCTGACCGTTTCACTGCTGCTGCCACTGCTTCCCCCTTCGGGGGGGCTAGCTGCAACTGACCTCCCTTCCGTTCCCCCACTCTCCGATGGAGGCGTGGTCAGCCCTGACTCCCTCTCTGGAGGAGACGCTGGCCCTGACACATGTGACTCCTCCCCCCCACTATGCTCTGGTGGGGAAACTGGTCCCGATCCTCCACTGCTGCTTTGGGGTTCCCCTCTGGCTCCTTGTTTCTGGTGCGTCCCCCCTGGGACCCCCCTTGCCCTGACCATCGGCGCCCCCTTCTGGGAATCTTCTGATTCGCCGGAGAAGCTCATGGAATCTCTCGGGCCACTGTCATACTCCCCTACGCTGCCCTCAGATTCTTCCCCTTCGCTCTCCCAATCCTCTCTCCCCAGTGCTCCTGCTCCTGATTCCCTGACACACACACACACACACACACACACACACACACACAGAGTTTGTTGAGCAGGCAGCCACATCGTAAATTTTCCCACGAATCAAAAAACACACAAAGCATTAATGCAATGCTGCCCTTGTGGGTCAAACAAAGGTTTGTACTATTTTTGTTTCAGCTGTTGAGTAAATAGTTGACCAGAGAGTCCTTGATAGGATTCCCCCGAGTTTGGCAGCCAAGGCGGGCACCTGAGTCGCCTGTCCCTCAATCTGTCCCTGACAACATACAGATAGCTATGGCAGCGTAAAACCCAAGTAGAAGGCTTTGGGAGCAGAAAGCAGCCTTTGCCAACTTGGTGCCCTGCAAGTATTTTGGACCACAACTCTCATCACTCCTGACTATTGACAATGCTGGCTGGGGCTGATGGGAGTTGGAGTGACGGCATCTGGCGGGCTATTGGTTCCCAATTCCTGCTCAAGAGAGTTTTTCAAACACACGCACTCCTGAGTGCAAAGGAAAGGAGGATTTTGCCAGAATCAAAGCTCTCAGGCTGGAAGCTGAATACATTAGCGATGGGTAAGTCAGACTAAAATTACTGTTGAGAACTTCCCTAAGCAAAAAACCACGCAGATTTGTGAGAAAGGTGCTTGGTTTGTCTTCATCAAGCTTCTCAGTGGTGAGAGACACTCTGAACATGTTTAGAGACCACCTGCTTTGGGCTCTGGGGGGGTAGAGGAGGAGGAGGAGGAGGAGGAGGAGGAAGGGAGAAATACAGCAATTTGAGAGGAGGACCTGAAATTGCAGACTTGCCAAAGTTGAGTGGTGTCAGCCCGATGGGCCCCATATACAGTGGTACCTCAGGTTACGTACGCTTCATGTTACAGATGCTTCAGGTTACAGACTCTGCTAACCCAGAAATAGTACCTCGGGTTAAGAACTTTGCTTCAGGATGAGAACTGAAATCGTGCTCCGGCGGCACGGCAGCAGCAGGAAGTCCCCATTAGCTAAAGTGGTGCTTCAGGTTAAGAACAGTTTCAGGTTAAGAACGGACCTCTGGAATGAATTAAGTACTTAACCTGAGGTACCACTGTAATAGGAGGATATTAGTTACAAATTAATAGAATGGGGGACGGGAAGAGGATTTCCCAGGCAAAGCCTAGCTCACATCAAACACCTTCCTTCTCTCCAATCCATCAAAATCTCCCCTGTGGTCTCTTCCACCGGTGTAAAAAACTTCATAAACAGAGGGAAGAAACTGTGTCCAGAGAGAAAGAAGGAACAGGGCCTTTTAACAGAGGAGCAGCAGCAGCAGCAGTGCAGTTGGACGCTCCCCCTGCCCCACGCCTGCGTTTCACAAGCAATCCTTAGATACCTCACACCCATGCCACAGAGATCAAAAGCGAGAGCGCAGGATCAAGGGAGCTGAGACAGGCCGCGCTGGAGGAATGGAGCAGGGCGGGTGGGTGGGGTGGGGGAGAGAGAGAGAGAGAGAAAGGGGCCCACCAACCACAGGAAGTTATTGCCTCTGGTGTTTGATCCAGAGGTGCTCCTACGACCTCTGCCGTGACCCTTTGACCCAGGATGCTTGTCCTCTTTCTCAGAGGAGGAACAACAAGAGAGGCTAAGGAGAGCACATCCACACCCACACACACACCCTCAGGCCCAACAGTGTCTGGGGCAGCCCAGCTTAAAATGCATATAACTGGGGCTAGGACTCTTTCTTGGGTGGGTGGGGGGCAGCGATTAGACAAATACAGTATTAGACAAATACTGTTGGAGGCAGTGAATACCAGTTGCTGAAACTGCAGGAGGGGAAATTGCTCTTGCACTCTGGTCCCGCTTGCAAGCTTCCGACGGGCACCTGGGCAGCCACTGTGAGAACAGGACGAAGGACCAGATGGGTCTTTGGCCTGATCCAGCAGGGCTCTTCCTCATCCTCTCCTTTTAAATTTTAGTAACATTAAATTGTTGTAAACATATGTAGCAAAAAGCATTAACAGCCTGGCTTCTCGTGCAACAGAAACAAAGAAAAAAGACGTGAAATAGAAAATAAAAAAACAAAGAAATGGCATATGAAGAGGGAAGCAGGACAACATAACCAAAACTCCATAGCACCATGAATAAATTAAAAGGGAAAATGTTGACATATACTTTGTCACTCCAGAAATGTAAAAACAAGGCCCGCCTCTCATTAATTTTGTTTTCTTGATCATTATGTTTTGTGTTTCTCTCATTTGTAAGTTTTATCATTAACACAGATTGCCAAGTTTTCCTTAAACAATCAGTTATGGTAGGGGGATCTTTTTCCATTTTTGTGCAATACACTATTTTGCTGCTGTTAGCATTATGATACTCAGCTGAAAATCAGTACCAATGGCTTCAAGATGAAGTATCAAAAGTAATTTTAGAGTTTCTTGAGAGATCATAGCCTGTACTTATCCCATATAATATTTGGTACTTCTGTCCACAAAAACAAAAACCACAAAGCATTGTAACAAACAAACAAAAATGCCCCCCTGCCGTATTATAAACATACAAATAAATAAATAAACAAACAAATCACTGTACTGCCAGATTCCCCCACCATTGTTGGTGGCATTTAGGGCAGGAAAAGCTCTCAGGATTACTGACATCACATCACCTGCATCATTCGAGGCACCACAGGAGAGCTTGTGAATGAGATGCAGCACAGTCATATCTGCTGTGACAGTAGTAGTAATAATAATAATAAATACCCCAGCCACTCAGTTAGATCGAACCTGTACTTTTACTCCAAACATTCAGAGCACAAGATTATAATCTCAGCAGAAAAAATATATTTAAAGGAAGTACGCAGGAAAGGCTGTAAGCTCAGTGGTAGAGCAACTGCTTTGCATGCAGAAGGTACCAGGTTCAATTCCTGGTGTCTTCCAGGCAGGGCCGGGAGAGCTGCTGCCAGTCAGTGTAGACAATACTGAGCTAGATGGGCCAATAGCAGCTTCCTATAGTTCCTATAGCTCAAGGGTGAGGAATCTTAGGTCCAGATGAATTCTTTCCCCGAGTGCATGCATTTTGCATGTTAGGTTTCCACAGGTTCCAAGCATAATATTCATTGCTATTCCCCCACTTGCTGACCAGACCTGTGAACAAAGCATGACAGAATGTATGTAGGCTGCTTTGGGGTTGCAGTTTTTGAACATCTCTTCCATGAGTCTCTCTCCCCACACCCCCACTGCCCAATTACCTGTGTGCAACACAAACAATAGAAAATAGTATTTCCGTACTTCACACACTCACCTTTTAAACCATTTAAAAATCCCCATGAAATACACATGAACAAATGTTACCAGCCTTATCCAATCAGTTTTCCTGTATCACAAGGGGCAAAATGGAGGCTTGTGGGTTGGGTTTTTGGTGGGATGCTGCAGTATACATTGATATTTGGGTTTTAAAAATTGTTTTAATGCTGAGGTAGTGCAGAATAGTGCAGCAGTGACAACAGAGGCCTTTTGCAAGATGTCTGTATCGTTTTAACATTTGACAAATGTGATTACTGTGATTACCATCTCCCCCACTTTGTGGAGTTTTTGAGAGAATATCTTCCACAATTGGGGGGGTGTGTCTTTGGCAGGTGTTAATCAGTGCAGATAAGGGTATTGGGGGCCACTGGAAACATGGCTAAGTAATGCTCAGATAGGGAGCAAATGGAAGTAGGCACTGCCCCCAACAATCCCCCCACAATGTGCTAACAAGCTTCTAACACCGCCAACAACTTCAGCTGTATAAATGGGTGTTTGCACACTGAATTTTCTGTAGTAAGGAGAAATTTGGGTTAGCTGGGGGGGGGGCGCAGATCAGCAGCATGGGCAGACATTCTGACAGCAACAACATTGCGTGGGCACTGCAAAAAGCTTGTGGGTGTAAGCAGTACTGATTCTACAATAAACTTCAGGTCTGGAAGCACCCAAGAAGAGAAACTGAGTGTAATTGACATAATAAAATATTTTTCCTATTTACCCGTTTTTCCATTTTCTTACTCTTTCTGTCTTTACCTTACACCCATTTTTCAATTGCAAGTCTCTTCTAATGCAGCATGATCATGTCTGCTATTGCAAAATAATAATAGCGTGCATTAAATAATGTTTAAATGGTGCTTAATATTAAAACAGGAGCCATCCCTCCCTTTTTTGCCACTTCAGGATCAGTCTGTGACCCATTGCAAACAAACAGACAGACAGACAGACAGACAGACAGACAAGGATTTAGGCTTTTAGCTGTAAAATTGCTCTTGTGAGAGGATACATCATGAAGACAGAGGCAACCAGCTAATCCATGCTCCCTATACTTCTTTCTTGCTTCATGCTGGCAAAAATGCCCCCTCCAGCCCCACACTCAAATGAACTTTGTAAGAGTGACAACAGCCCGCAGCTGAGTGGGTCCCGTTTATATAATTCTTTCCTTATATCTATTTCCTATGACGTCATTCACTTACAACATGTCAACTCTTTGCTGAACATTAGATAAATCCTTCAAATGTAGGTATATAAAAAGAGAGATGTTTGTGTAATAATAATAATAATAATAATAATAATAATAATAATAATAACGATGATGATGATGATGCAGGAGCAATTCAATTTTTAACTACTGTAGTTGCTCCAAGTGATGAGAGAGAATAAAAGCACAAAAACTGTAATTGGCAGAAGGGAGCAATTTCTCCTGCCGTGAGATTTTATGGGCTGTAGTATTCCTGAGTGACAGCCAGGCCAGACTCAGGATCTGTTTTTACAAGTCTGTCTCTCAAGGGGCAAATGCACACTAGCATGGCATATAATTACGTGATAATGCACTAAAATACGAGCAGAGGACAGTTCAGCAGGCATGATTCAGTCATTATTCCATGAGCCATATCTTACCCAATTTATTTTCAGTGTAAGCTTTTGAAACATCTAGCGCTTCTTTGCAGAATTGACAGGGATTCTCTGTTTTAAAAAGCCCCGCGAAGCACTGCAGTTTATACACATACATTTTATAGATCAACTGAAAGCAGCCCAAAAACCAGCAACACCCAAATTATCACCATTGGGCATCTTCTTGGATCTTGAAGTAAAAAACCAGAAATGGTACAACGGTTCTCGGTGCATTTGAAAGATAAGAATCACCTGGGGATAGTTGAACACGTTTCTCCCTTTAAAACGAGCTTTGCAAATAACTGGATCAAGCAGACATTTGTATTGTCTGATTTGTTGGGAGGATTTCAATGTAAAAAAATATCCAGAAGCCCATTCTCAGCAGCTGCAGTTAAGGAGCGCTTGAAGGAGGAAGAGGCGACCAAGGCATGCAACAGTTAAGTGTTGCTTCAAATCTCTCCCCACACCCCCTTACATAGAGAGGACATCTGTACAGAAAACAGAACGTCCTGCACAAGGAGAGCGTCATCTGCTCCGACTGTTTGTTTCCCAAACCCACCTGAAATCACACCAGCTCCTTTGATTAGGCTCCGTGGGGCGAGGGTGTGCAGGGTACTTCCTGAAGCTGCAAGGGGAGCATTAATGCACTTGTTTGCTTACTCTTCCCTATCATTCTGCCCTTTACCACCACTTAAAACTATGTAGCTGCTGAAGAGCAGCTTAAGTTAGTAGCAATGGAGAATGCCTTAAGAGATGGGTAGGCAAACTAAGGCCCAGGGGCTCGATCAGGCCCAATCGCCTTCTAAATCCGGCCCGCGGACTGTCCGGGAATCAGCGTGTTTTTACACAAGTAGAATGTGTGCTTTAACTTAAAATGCATCTCTGCGTTATTTGTGGGGCATAGGAATTTGTTCTTTCCCCCCCCTTCAGAATATAGTCCAGCCCCCCACAAGGTCTGAGGGACAGTGGACCAGCCCCCTGCTGAAAAATTTTGCTGACCCCTACCTGAAGACCTTCCATCTAGTAATAATACAGTGGTACCTTGGGTTACATATGCTTCAGGTTACAGACTCCGCTAACCCAGAAATATTACCTCGGGTTAAGAACTTTGCTTCAGGATGAGAACAGAAATTGTGCTCCGGCGGTGCGGCGGCAGTGGGAGGCCCCATTAGCTAAAATGGTGCTTCAGGTTAAGAACAGACCTCCAGAATGAATTAAGTACTTAACCCGAGGTACCACTGTAATACTAAATTTTTATTTATGCCCCGCCCTTCCCGGTTCAGAAAACTGGGCTCAGGGCGGCTAACAACAAATTTAAAACACTTAATTGATGCAACAAAAAACAGCTTAAGATACAGTATAAAATGTGAATAACAATAAATTCAGAATTCAATGCTCCATGTTGTCTAACGCTGACTGATAGCTGGTCTCCAGAGCTGCAGCCCTACATGGATTTTACTAGGGCAATTGTTTTGTGTTAAGGCATGCGCTGTACCACTGATGTGCAGCAGCAATGGAACGAACCACAGTGTCTCTGCCTTGCTCTCCTTTTGAACCCAGCTTACATGGCATACCCTCCAACATTTCTCCAGTGAAAATAGGGGCATCCTATTCCATAATAATTTTATTATTTATATGCTGCCCATTAAACATTTAAAAAACTTTCCTACACAGGGCTGCCTTCATGTGTCTTTTATTTTTTATTTTTAAAGATATTTATTGAAGTTTTACAAAAAGAAAAAAATTACAGAATAAAAAGAAAGCAAAAAAAGAAAAAAAATACAAAAATACATAGAAAAAAAGATACAAAATACAGAAAAAGTAGATAGAGAATAATTAAAAACAAATCAATTTTTTCATATCTTAAATTTTGTTTGCTTATTTCCCTGACCTCCTCACACCTCCCTTTTTTGTATTCCCGTTCACATGGTTAGTTCAGCAAATCCTTACCCTCTTTCTTTTATCTTAACTCTATATCTCAACATATTATGACTTCATATTTTCATCCGTTATCAATCCATTTTTACATATTCTTATTAACCTTGTTGCTAAGGCCACTTGATTTCAATCCGACATCATTTTAACATTCATTAATTTTACAATGTTTCTGCAAATAGTCTTTGAATTTCTTCCAATCTTCTTCCACCGACTCTTCTCCCTGGTCTCGGATTCTGCCAGTCATTTCCGCCAGTTCCATATAGTCTATCACTTTCATCTGCCATTCTTCCAGGGTGGGTAAATCTTGTGTCTTCCAATACCTTGCGATGAGTATTCTTGCTGCTGTTGTAGCATACATAAAGAAAGTTCTATCCTTCTTTGGCACCAATTGGCCGGCCATGCCCAGGAGAAAGGCCTCTGGTTTCTTCAGAAAGGTATATTTAAATACCTTTTTCATTTCATTATAGATCATCTCCCAGAAAGCCTTAATCTTTGGGCACGTCCACCAAAGGTGAAAGAATGTACCTTCATTTTCTTTACATTTCCAACATTTGTTATCGGGCAGATGATATATTTTTGCAAGCTTGACTGGTGTCATGTACCACCTGTATATCATTTTCATAATATTCTCTCTTAAGGCATTACAAAAACCTTCATATGTCTTTTAAAGGTTGTATAGTTACTTATATCCTTGGCTCGGGGTTTGCATAACTCCATACCCTCCCAGCAATTCTCTGATGAAAATAGGGACGTCCTAAGGAAAAGTGGGACATTCTGGGATCAAATCAGAAACCTGGATGGCTTCTGTAAATCTAGGACTACCCCTGGAAAATAGGGACACTTGGAGGGTCAGACATGGTGAGAAGAAAAAGAGAAAATGCTGCTTTCATACCTGTTGGAAAGACTGAAAAAAGAAAGAATACATCAATATTCATTTTTTTAGAGTAGGCAGTCCCTGATGCACTCTTTCAAACGGCAGTGTGGAGAAACTTGCATGCAACCTAGGATGCCAATTTAAGCAGCTTGTTTTGGCTATTTTAGAGACAGTGCTAAACTATGTATTAGTGCTACATGAGTGAGCCAGGGCTTATACCCACCCTGTTCTCCTTTGTTAGTAGCCCCAGACTCATGCATGTAACACTAAACCATTTAGCAGTACACACAAAATTGGGTCATTATATTTTCCAATATGCTCCATACTAGAAATTAGCAAAATGGGTGCAGAATTGAAGGCTAATTTCTTAAGATCTGGAACATAACCTGGCCACTTTTTGAAGTTCCAGAGTGGATTACAAGAAGGAAACATGCCCATACTTAGCTTCTTTAAAAAGTGTTTTCATTTATTTCACATACATGAAACTTGTGGAAAGGAGTACAATTCAGAAAGGTAGGTTGCTGTTATTGCTCAGTGCTATAGATGATGGGGAGGTCTGCGGTGGAGTGGAACTTGATTCAGGCCTCCACAGGACGCAATTTAAGGCTTAGCCACTTTGCTATACATCTACGGATTGGGTTCTTCTTCCTCTCATGGGTGAATGCTGTAACCGTGGCTCTAACCAGTACATAACTACATAGGCAGGAATGCTGGGTGGATCTTGAAAGGCATTCAAATGAATGTGCTATATTACTCTGTTCTGTGTACCTCCCCCCATTATCTTGAATCTTTCCCCAGCAGCAGAAAAGCACATTTGTAATGGGGGGCAGAGAGGCTTTAAAACCACAATATCAAAAGCTTGTAGTTTGTAGTTTTGAAGGCTTGTAGTGTCTACTCTGTATCAGACATGTGTTTTACTCAGTTCCAGAGGTACAGTTGATAAGGAGTAGGCAACAGTCTGAAGGTCCACGAGGTAGCGACCTTGCTGAAACAAAGTCAGTCTGGGGCTGGCCCAGGCCAGAATGGGAAATAACTTGTAATGCCATGTATTGCTGCCTTGTGTTCCCAGAGAGAAGGTGGGATGCACACATAATAAAAGTGAATAATCTTTTAAGCGCTTTTAAATGCATTTTCTTGCCTTTTTCCAACGTAGAGCAATTACTGCAATGTAACGTGTAATGTAAAATCTTCAGATGCGCAAATCCTAATATGCATGGAAATGCATGAGCTTTGTGCACCAGCACACATGCAGCCCCATCACTCATAGGAAAAGAGTAAAGTGTATAACTGCAGTTCGACATGCTTTTCATTGCATGAACCCTGGGAACTGTGCATAATTGCTTTCTAAACAAGTCAGGATTCATAAGCCAAATTTTAAACCATGGCATCATACCCTTGATTGGAAGCCATTAACCATTGTTTCCTGTTTTGGACATAATGGGAAACCATGGTTAACAGTGGCTTCCTGGCTCGTTTCCTTGCTCATGTATATGTAGTGTACATGAGCTGTATATGAAGTGGACGCATGGTGTGTTTAAGTATCCTGGCTTCTTAAGCCAGGATTTCATTGTCTGAATGCCATCAAATTGTACCAAGGCCAGATCTATTTATTTTTTGCAATGCTAACAAGTTCTTTTCTTTAAAAAATTAAAATAAGCACGGTTGAAGTCTCCAGAAGGGATCTATGGGCTGGTGTGCAAACATCCATGCCCTTGGCACAGAATAGAGATTCTCTCAAGTCATGCAAGTGTGAAGAAAGCATTCCGCTTTGATCCAAGCCTTCAGTCCATGGCCAAATGCCTGTTCATTTCAAATGAGGCAGTTAGCAAAGTGCTTTCCACCATTCCTCCTGGGAATATCCCAGAGCCACAAGCCCCCTTAATCCCCTTAAATCCATCCTGCCCAGCCTCCCCCACTTCTCTGCTGCCCTCCCACTGTCCTTCAGCAACACCCCTTTAAAGAGCTCACTTGCTTGTCAATGACAACTTCCAGAGCCTGCAGGGTGGTTTTAAAACAAGATAATTTTTTTTAATTTATATAAAAACCATCAGTTTAACAACGTTTACTGTACAAAGGAATTAAAAACAGAGGAATGGTACGTGTGTGGGAGAGCAGCTAGTTTCTAGTGTTTGATATCAGATCACATTCTTTGAGTTGAACATTAATAAAATAAGGTACAAGTTCAGCTTTGATTGACAGACATTCCAAAGAGTCTCATTCCACAGAATTTGCCATGATTTAAAAAAAAAAAGAAGAAGGGAAAATTAAAGACAGGCATTTAGGTGAGACTGAAAATTATGCATGTACAAGTAAGAAAGAACAAGTGCAGGTAGTTGAACTCTTCTGCTCTGGTAAGAAAAGCTCCATGGCCACCCTGTCCCAGCAGATTATGTACAAGTGATATCAGATGCTGGAGACACAATAAGGAGGATTTACAGCCTGCCAAGCAGGGGGGGGTGCATGGGGGGCACTCCCTGCAATTCTTCAGAAAAACAATGCACATTCTATAGCTCTTTTGGGAAGTAGCTATTTTAAAACCAAGGGTGGAAAGATGGCTGTGTCCAGGCTGCCTCCTAGATCACCTGTTCACTGCACATCCCCAGAATGCCAGGCTGTTGAGTCAGTGATTGTCTCCCACTCCATTTAGAGCAAGCGGCAACAGGTGGTCGTGGCTGTGCCGACATGCCCTGTAAATCTCCAAGCTTCCATGCTCCTGCCCTGGATTTGGCTCTGGCTTTGTTCACAGCCCGATGAGATGCCGCTAAAGGCGTTCCCCTGCCCTTGACCTGTCCCCGCCACCCTCTTTGAGCTCATGCCAGCAGCGGGGCTTGGCTCACCCCTCGTGCCAAGCCATCTTGGAGCAGCCAATAAGCTGCAGCTCTGCCAGCTAGGCTCCTGTCAAAGTTCGTGAACAGAATGGGTTAGTCAGCTGCATGACAAGCAACCAGCAGCATCATACTACCCTTTCCAATCTGCAATAAGGTTAAGTGGCCAGACCTGGGCAGGATGGTGGGTGGTATTGAGGAAAGCCACCTGGGAGGAGACATTCACCAGGGAGAGATAGATTGAGATAAATATGGTGGGGGGGGGGAGGGAGAGAGAGAGAGAACGAACTAGGTGGCGAAGGAGGTGAATAAATCAAAGATTCCAGAATGCAATTCATATGCTCTATCAATAAAGCCAGCAGGTGACTGTAGCTTCACCCTCTGCACACTTCTGCTTCGTTTCCCATCAAGCCAGCCTCTCCTTTTAGCTTAAGACAGGCTGGAAGATATTCCCCAAACATCCATTTCAACTCCAGCCAAAGCTAAAACAACAGCCCAATGTGCATTTGTGGCAGCACAGGGTACTCTAAGTGAACAGAGAGCAGGGCAGTGTACAAAGGAAAGAGCCACGGAAGCTGCAACTAATTTGTTTCTCAGTATTCCACCTCTCCCACCTTACCCCACCAATCTTAATACTCTTATGCATGCTATAAGAGAGGCTTTTACTATCTGTGTACAATTCTGGTGAATAAATTGATTTTTGAAAAGTGAAAAGGTGTTAATGGGGGTGGGAGGGGTGGGGAGGTGTGCCCTGGATTTCTAAGACTGTTTGGGCTCCCTGAGCAACTCTGTAGTTCAGAGAAGCTGTATGAACAGGATTGACAACACCACAGGGCTAGAGAGCATCAAAAGCAAGCAGCTGACTACAAAAGCAAAAGCGCAGTAACATGCGAGGATTTCTGCCCAGCCAGAGAACATGCTGCAGGAGAGGTTTTGTTCAGGAGCCCCAGATCTCCCCATGCCTCACACAACCCAGTAATTATGAACAGCCATAAAAGAGCAGCATTTACTGATGATCGTCTCCCCCCGCCGCCACCCCCCCGCCATGATCTTTTTGAGATTTGGTACAGTCTAACCTTTTGCCTTAAGCCTCCTGGGAGGCAGGGATGGCTTGATCAGTCATTAACCAATTCCAGATGTAGTCAGGACTCCCCCACCCTCATTCTCTTCCCCCCACCCCATCCCCACAAACACAGCAGTATGATTCAGAACCCTGCCCTTGCTGTCCATTTAAGCCATGCACTTGTTACCAGGAATGTCTGGAAAATCTAAGTCAAAAAGAAAAGAGAGGAACAAATCCCTACCTCCTTTCACAAACAGAATTTTTTTAAAAAATGACAGCAACCCTGTGAGTCTTATACAATTCTCAGAGTGTTGGATCATTTTGCTCCTTGACCCCCGTCAACCCCCCTCCTACTTCAATTAGCCCTAGGGTTCAAGGCTCAGTACTTCTATTTACAAGGCAGCACAACATTTCCCCCCTGATGTCCTTCTCTTTAAAAAAAGGCAGGAATGGAGGAGAACTAAGAAGAAGAAAAAAGTAGTGAGAATCTCTTTATATTTATAAATAAGTGAAAATGTCAAGCAGCCTGCTTTCTAAGGATCCCCAGCCAATCATGGTATTTCTGTTGGGTAAAGGCAGAACTCTATCTGGGTTGAAGTTGCTATAATTCCTGCCTCCTCACCCCCTTTTTTAAAAAAAAGAGTCATGTTCACTGTAGCACCAGCAATCCACTTGGGAGCGCAAGGTTAAAGTTGCAGCACAGAGTCCCATCTCCTCCCTCGCAGGAAGAAGAGAGTCATTCCCTTGAGGCAGCCATGCAGTTGCCCCTCAGAGCAGGGTGAGGGGCACACCTACTGCATTCTGGGAAGGCTGGCTCAGCACCCCCTTGCCATGTGGGATCCTGCCAACCTCACGTCAGCCCACAAGCTCCATGCCAATCCTGTAGGCACTGTTGCCAGAGACACAGAGGAACGCCAGGAGAGACCCCAGTGGAATGGGTTACGTGTGTGTAAACATCTGTACATCAGTGAGTGGGCGGGCGTGGCTGGAGGAGACACTCCCCAGCACCGACTTGCTAAGAGATCTTGCAGTTGTTGCGCGAGCAGTTCTGTGGTGGGCTCTGTGGCGGACGGATAGACTTGGAGCGTTTCAAGCTGTTGCCTTTGCTGCTGCTCCCGCCTCCGCTGCTGGCCAAGGAGTATGAGCGGCCGTGCATCATCACTGCGTTCATGCCGTTAGCCATGGAGAAGGACTTCAAGTGGCTCTTGATGGTGACGGGAAGGGGCAGCTTGTCTATAAGGTGGACGGGCGTGCAGGAAACAATGGCACGGCAGCAGAGGTCTTGCAGGCTGAATACTGTGGATGTGGGAGGCAATAAAAAAGAAATACGGGATTAGAAAGGATGTACGATTGGAACAGTTCTTGTATCGTTTGCTCTGGTGCGAGTATACCATTTTCCATGAACAAATGTTTAGTTCTTCAGGTGTCAGGCACTTCCCCAGTTTCAGCTAGCATTGTGGACCTGTATATGGATGAGCTGAGCCTATAAATCCCAAATCCTGTAGTTTTAAAGGTATGCCTGCAGCAAGCTACATTTTCATACATTCTTTGGAGGGGAAATAGCCCAAGAGATCAGTGTAGCCCGCTTCTGGTTACCAGTTTCCTTTTGTAAGTGCTCCACTGAATAAGTCAACCCACAATCTATCTAAATTAACACTTCAAGAAGTGCAACACCACAGCGACATCCTTCAGCCCCTTCTCCAATATCAGGATCTGGTTAATTCACTCCAGCCGCTGAATCTGTTTTACCTGGTTTTATCTTAGTAATCAATTGGAATTGTTGTTTCATGTTTGTAATCCACCTTGAACATTTTTTGAATATTTAGCATAAAATCATATATACCCATTCATTAGATAGACATCTTGAAGTAGGGGCACAGCTGCATAACCTGAAAGTGCAGCTCTTGACACACATACCTCTCCTCACCCTGCAATAGCACACACCAGAACTTATTGTGACATCAGTTTACATAGGGAACCAACCAATCTGGCCAGAAGTACAAAGCTTGACTTGTGCGCTATTTCCAGCACAGCGGACACCATCAAGTCATGCCATCAAGCAAAGCTGCCTGGTTCAACAGTCCAGTCCAGCTGGCACTGCTAATTTCCCCATAAGATGGTTCCTGACAACTATGAGGACTAGAAACGTGCTTTTATTTTCAAAACATTTAATATATTGAACTCCATACTATCCCAATGGCTATGCAAGGCTCTGCAGCCCCAAGTAACACCAAGTATAGCATTGGGAAGCAGAAGCCCCAGGTTTTGCACAGAACACTGAGTTTAGGCTGTTTGATCAGTTTATATGGCTACATTCCTATAGCCTCTGATATGTGTTTCAGTATTCAATAACAACTCTTCTAGGGAGGCAGAGTTCTTTCTCTCTCTTTCTCTCTACATTCCAGACAAGAAACTGAAGCTAGAGAATTAGTGACATGCCCAACAGAATTTTAGAGCTGGGAATGAACCCGCATCTTCTCCCAAATCATATTCTTGTGCGTTAATCAGGTTTCTTGGGCCATTGTCAAAGTAATTAATGCCTCCCCACAACTGGCTGGCGGGAAAGCCGACTGGCTGGCTAAGTCATGTCTGCAGAAGACACACTGCATATAAATTCCCTTCCAGACAAAGCCCTCGAGACTGCAATTAAAATTGGAAGAGGGCTTCCCTGCCTGAAAATTCAATGAGGGAGGACAGGCTTGGTCTAGAGGTGAGCAGACATGCTGCATGCCTCAGAACAGAGCACATTCCGATTTGACAAGTATACAAGCCCTGGCAACCTGAGGCAAACAGCCCTGAACTCTGATCCCTTCCCACAGCTGGACTGAGACCCTATGAGCAAACTTGCTCACACCCATGAGAACCTGTGGCCCCGTGTTTCTTTCTAAGCAGTGTGCAAAATCTTGTAACATCTGCTTTGCAAAGCAGAACAACTACTCTGGGGTGGGGCAGATTTGCTTTGATGAGGTCACTGCTGGGGGAGGTGGGGGAGAAGAGAGGAAGGCATTCTAGTTCTGTTACTTGAGGGCCTGACACAGTTCAGGTCACTAGCAAAGTTTCACGCAGGGAGCCAAAAGGGTCAGAGCAACTAATCGCTCACCTGAATGCAGCTGGAAGAGCTACTGAAATCTGCTATGAAATCCCCAGTCCACAAATCTCAGGCTGACTTGAACAGATATTACCAAAAAAAGTAAGTACATTAAACCAGACTTCTGTGCTCGTCAGCTGTGAAGCAGTGCTTGAAGTTACTATCCTCCCTATCTGTGCTCCTGTTACCCAGAATCTCAGAATACCTGTATACATGTGAACTAGCAGCAATCCCTTCTCCTAGTGGAGACTTGGATAAGAACCTCTGCCCTCTTGACTTTCCTTTTGTTCCAGTTGCCCTTAGGGCTGAGGACAAAGAAGACTTTTGCAAGCTGAACTATCTGCCAGCCTTGCATGTGAGAGTGGAAGGGGAGCTCTTTTGAAACTGAGCAGGTCAGCTATGACAGAGTCAAAGAATCCCTCCACCACAGAAATGATAGCATGCCATCTTCTGACAACAAGGAAAACTGCACCCCACAGGGAAAGCAGGAAGCTGGCTTTGTCAAGCGCTGTTTGAATGGCTCAGTGTAAGGCTGCTCTTCATATTCCCTTGCCCACAATGCCTCTTCAAACATCAAGCTGCTGGGAATGACTGACAAGGATGGAACAATATATCACACATGCTCTATATTAAGACCCCCAATGTCAGCACGGGGGGACCTGAAGTCTGTGATCCAAACAAGCTGAATAAATTAGTTGCATTGGTCACTACCGTGGAAGATGCTGGACAGATTCCCATGACTGAACTACTTTGAGAGAAGTCAAATAGAGGTCTCAAGAAAACATGAAATTTTAGTGTCAATTGATAAAACTGAAAATTAACAACTCACTGAATGCTGGCTAGCTTATGCTATAAAGTTTGTTTAAGAAATCAAATCTGGAGTGGGAAAGTTGATACTCTAATAAAAAGATCAAGCCTGCAATATCCAAGCCTTTTCAATCCTATTTTCACAGCTATGGGAGATATAAAAACTGGCCTAGTTGGTTCAGTGCTGCATGCAAAAAGCTATTTTTAATCAGTTTCTTTTCTATATACAAGGAGGATAATGACATCAATGGAGAGAACCCAAAGTCAGGGTGGTATGTTGGGGCATAAAGCAAGTTCAATAAATTCACAGGGCTCAGTGAAGAAGAAGATAGGCAGGTATTGTCTCTAGAGGAGAAGACTCAAGGCACATAGAGCTCCATTTTTGTTTCATATCTAAATAAGGTCTGTTTCAGAGTTTCATTGTTTTTGCAGAGTGAGATTTCCCCTATTCATACTAATATGAGCGAATCATCATTAAGCAAGCTAAGTCACAGTAACTTACATGACAGACATCACACATGACATTGAGGCAAATTACCGTAGCTGAATTCAAAGAGCAATAGTGGAAATGCCATGTGTACCAAACACCAAATCCTAGAAGGAAGACTGACAACTGGAACATCTATTCCTGTCTTAATGCATGGCAGGAACAATGGTGTGGGTGCTTGCTCACCTCTGTTGGGCCTCCAGATCTTCTCCATGCCATGCCTCATCAGCACAATACGAGACAGCTCCGTGAAGGACTCAATCACGTTGAAGTTGCACAATGGGCTGACCTCAAAGAACGTCATGCAATTTTTCTCTGCATAGGAGCGGGCTTGCTCTGTTGGCACTTGCCGTTTAAAGGCCAGATGAAGCCGGTTGCCAACCAAGATGCGGGGCACACCAGGAGCATGCTTTAGAGAGAAAAACATATCACTGAACATACGCACTTCCATGCCAGCCCAAGCTCATGTTCCAACCCTTTTCCTTTGGGAAGCAAAATACCTATTTGGCACTTCTCATTTACAAGACAATGCTGTGCTTTCATTTTTCAGGCCGGGTTCTGTGCTCCTAATCTGGACATGGCACAGGGTCCAATAGAAGAAGCTGCTATCTAGAGAAGGCCATGTCCAGTACACTGCTGGCTTTCCAGGGAGTAAATGGGGACTAGAAACTGGTTTAAGCTTGGCAAATCCCAGTATCTGCCCACACCTTCCATCCCTTCTACATTCTAGTGTTAAGTGCACTAAAATATTTTCCTCTTAATGCTTGGCAATTAACAGATAACATTTTCTGATAACTATGTTAGGCCTTTCTGAAGTAGTAAACCTGTGTCTGGGCTATCCTACTCCAGACTACAGGCCAGGGTTTATATGAATAATTTCTCTGCCATATAAAAATCCCTGCACATAAGAGAATTTGTGCACTTGGGCAGGACTGGGAAGTGGATCTGGTTGGGAACAGAATCCCAATATCTCCCCACCCCTCCATGGGCTAACTTTGACAAGCAGGTGAGGCTGAAACCCATAACCTCTCATTATAATGATCCCAGGTGACTAACACCTGTCAAAGGAGAAAGATTCTAACCTAGACTCCACCTGGATATGAGTTTTCTTAGTGCAGGGATTTTTACTTGGGTGTTTGGTCTCAATAGAAGGTTATAGAAGCATTTCAGCCTGCAGCAGGATGCAATAGTACCTAACTGACAGTTTGCTTCAATATAGTATAAGGTCCTAACAGGAAACCAAAAATTCTGACATTCCCTGAACCAGATTTGTAGATGATGAACAAAGATAAAAAGACCAAGTTTATGGAAGTCTAATGCAGTCTTTGCCATTCTTACCTCATCAATTTCCTTGATCCATCTGTCTATTCCATCAAAAGACCAGCGATTGGTAATGTCGTAGACCAAGAGGATTCCCTGTATGAAACAGAACACCAAATGTTCAAATTAAAACAAAAAAAAATTCCAAGTTGCTTACTTGCAGAAGGTATTCTCCTAAAGTTGGTCAATGGTGACTTCACACCCAACTGTGTGTTCTTTTCCTGCCTTTTTGCCATATAATTCACTTCTACTGTAAGGTTTTCAAAGTATTCTACCCATTTCTAGTCATATGATTAGGAATTCTGAGAACCATTCTTTTACCAGCCTACTGAAGGCTCCCTCCAACCCCACGCCTGACCTATAGACTATAACAAAGTTTTTTTGGTGTGTGTGCGTGTGTAAAGAAATACAAGAGGGATGTTTCAGAAAGCTGGATGTTTTCAGCGATAAGTTAGGACCCAGGTCACAAGCAGAATTCCCAGTCTGAAGTGGAAGAAATAGTGGAAGAGAAATAGAAATGCTTTTTCCCCCATGGCAAGACTCTAGTTTCAGCACAGCCATCATTCTGTAGCCTAAGCCAGGAGTAGCCAACATGGTGCCCTCCAGATGTTTTGGTCTACAACTCCCATCAGCCCATTGACTATGTTGACTGAGGCTGATGAGAATTGGAGGGCACCACCCTTGGCCTAAACCAATATGGATGCATTGTTAGGGCTGCCCCAAACACAATCACTGGTTCCCCCTGGCTCACTTCCAGACATTAACAAACTGATAAGCAATGACTGCAGGTGGCACCTTTGCCTGCAGTCAAGTAACAGAAGCTAAGCAGCACTGCTGACTGTACTCACCTGAGCTCCCCTGGAGTATGACCGAAAAATTGTACAGAACCTCCCTTGGCCCGATGTGTCCCTACAATGAAGGAGGGAAAAAAGTAGATGGCTTTCAGATCTCCCCATTCCACCTTCCCAACCCTTTTGTTGAATCCTTAGCTAATAACAAAACCATTCCATTCAGTGATCTGTTGGTTAAAATTGGAACTACATACTATACAAGAGGATATTGTACAAAAGTCATTATTTTTCTCCCCAAAATGCTGTGCTTCACATATGGATTTGTGTAGAGTGCACTCTCATACTCCACGCCTAAAAAGAACACTCTAACTTATCCCAGTCTTGTGTACCCACAAATATATTTCCTGCAGAAGAATATACACAAGAAAATTTTACCATACATGTTAATAAACACTAGTAAGAGTGCATATTATCTTTTCCACACAAGTACACATACAAAAGATATCCCAAATGACTGGTTGTTCAGGAATATAGATTACATGTTAGCATCTGAGAACTAAAAATTTTTTTACAGCTCTATTTATCAATCCAGAACATCCATACTCTCAAGCTGGGTTCAAGTTCATTACTCCCATTTTATCTACTGATGCAGCTCATTGTTTTCAGTTCTTGGAGGCTGTTACTGGCAGAATTCAACCACAACAGAAGCTACAGCAGACACTTCCAGGTCCTGCTCAACACCAGCTGCCCTCACTTTGAATGAATTTATTAATACGGTCACAGACCAGCGTCAACACACACAATATCACAGATCATAAAAAATATATATCAGAAATACAAAAGACAATATGAATATAACAAGGATTTAAATATAAAAATTAAAATTAATTATTAGCGTGCCCCCTGTAATTAACATTTAGGGGTTTAGTCACTATGGAATACCACTTGCTTCCTGCGATTGATTGCAGACGCACAGAATTTAGCTACATTTAATGTAGTCTTGGGATTCTTGTCCTCTAGCAGTAGTTTTAAACTATGGTGTTCCGATTCTTTCCTGGACTTTTGCAAAACAGGTGTAATAAAAGTCAAACGTATATCCTCATAAAAACGACAACGTAATAGTACATGTGAAGCAGTTTCAACTTCCAACGAGCCACAAGGGCAGACCCGTGCTGTGTATGGTTTACCCTCAAATCTGCCCTGAAGTAAGGCAGAAGGGAGAACGTTGAATCTGGCGAGGGTAAAAGACCGTCTGTATTTGGGTACCTGAAGACCTGACAGATAGTTAGCTGGAGAGAAACCTCTCCCATGGTCCCTTATTGCTGGATGTTTAATCATTTCGTTCATGTGGCATTGTAATTCTACGTCCCAGATACGCTGGCGAATTGTAGTCCTAGCTTTCTCGAAGCCTGTCGCTATCAGGGTCTGCTGTGGGATCCCCAAGCCTTTAAGCTTTTCCAGCAGTGTAGCTTTCCATTTGGATTGGTAGGTATCTAGTAAGGTTAAAGGTGCCAGCCCAACCGGGAAGAAAATAAGCTTTAGCCAATAATGGATCTTCAATATCCATATCCGAGTACTGATAGGAATTTGCCCAACCTCCAAACGGACCGCTATGTTGGATACGCAAGAGGGGATCCCCAGCAGGCAGCGGAAAAACTTAGCTTGGAATGCCTCTAAGAGAGTAAGGTTTTTAAAGCTGCAGATCTGGGATCCATATAACAATTGTGAT
This sequence comes from Podarcis raffonei, assembly GCF_027172205.1. NCBI lineage: Eukaryota > Metazoa > Chordata > Lepidosauria > Squamata > Lacertidae > Podarcis > Podarcis raffonei. The sequence goes on along the minus strand of NC_070615.1, from coordinate 36,014,764 downwards.
AGTATTTTGGCAGCAAAGACCTGGGAGGCTGCCGGTATGTGTTGGCCCCCTTTCCCATAGAAGAATCTTATTAATGCTTTGGTAGATCTTTCTGCATTTGCAATAGTATTATTAATCTGAAAGCGCCAGGAGCCCCTTTCCTGGAAGGTTACACCCAGGTATCTAAAGGTTGCTACCTGTTCTATTGAGCGATTGTCTATTCACCATTTATGCCTCCTCCTTTTTTTAGAGAACACCATGACTTTGGATTTGTTGTAGTTAATTGTTAGTTGTTCGATGCTGCAATATTTGGTAAGAGATCTCAAAAGTTTTCTTAATCCAACACAAGAAAAAGACATTAAGACTGTGTCATCCGCATATAAAAGGACCGGGAGGGGCGTACCAGCCAATTTGGGGGGATGGGCATTTTCTTTCTCCATATTTCCTACTAGCGAGTTGATATAGAAGTTAAATAGAGTAGGCGCAAGGACACACCCTTGCCTGACCCCCTGGTGGATTTGGATTTCCTTGGATAGGTGGCCCTGTCAGTCACACCTTACCCGGATCCGTGTATTTTCATATAGACTGCGGATGAGATACAGTAGGCGTTTGCTTATATTTGCGGCGCTTAGCTTTCCCCAAAGCCTGTCCCTCGGTATTAAATCAAAAGCAGATTTGAAATCTATAAAAGCCACGTATAGGGAACCTCCTTTTCTTGATGTATATTTCTCCACAAGATGTTGGAGAACAAGGCCCTGGTCTAAAGTTGACCAATTTGCCCTAAAACCAGCCTGCGCTTCTGAAAGAATGTGGTCTTGTTCCAACCAGTTCACTAATTTGTCGCATAGGTGGGCAGCGTACAATTTGCTAATAATACTTAGGAGGCTGATTGGCCTGTAATTAGCCGGATCTGATCGGCTCCCTTTCTTGAATAAAGGGATGATGATTGCTAGTCCCCAGTCCTCAGGGAAAGTGGCCGATTGATCTATGCTGGTAAATAGGGCAGCTAGCACAGGGGCCCACCATTCAACATTAGCCTTAAGGAGTTCCGGTGTAATATTGTCTACGCCGGGTGTTTTTCCAGGTTTAAGGGATTGGATGAGCCTATAGATCTCTTCTGTTGCTACTGGGGGCCATTCGGCGCCAATATCACTCGGAGCTGGGGGCATGGCCTGCAGATGTTGATTTGATGTATATAAGGATAGAAAGTAAGCCTCCCAAATCCCAACTGGTATAGTATAATCAATTTCAATCGGGGAGTCTTGCCAACTTTTCGCGACTATTTTCCAAAAAGTGGCTGAGTCTTTCCTTCGAGAGGCTTCTAATAAACGTTGCCACTCCCCCCTTTGGGCGTGAAGCTTTTTCTTTTTAATCAGATCTTTATATTTACGTTTGGCTTCGAACCATTCCGCAGGAAGCAAGGGTAGGTTCGCTGCTTTGTAATTCCTGTACTTATCCAGCAAAGAACGCTTCGTAGCAATACATTCCTGATCAAACCAGGGTTTGGATTTGTTGGGGAATAAAGGTTGGCGCGATGTCTTTTTTTGGGTCAGGTGGGGTTGCAAAAGTGAAATCAGATCCTGGAACAAGATTATTCTGGAATCAGAACATGGTGAGTTTAAGAGATTATCTCTTCTCATGAGGAATATGTCCGAGTATAGCCTTTCAGATGTTTCGGCATTCAGCTTTTCGGACCATCTAATACGTGAGTATCTCAACTCCATGTTGGAGGACCTGGGGGCTTCAAGTTTATCGTTGCAAAATAAATCTTTTCTTGCATCCAGGAGGAGGCAGAGCGGTAAGTGATCACTATCAACCCTCTCCTCCACTTTGCACTCAAGGGCTCTATTTAAGAGATTAAATGATACCATAACATAGTCGATAGTGGAAGCTCCTGCATTTGATATAAAAGTAAATTCCCCACAAGTCTCCCCATTCTTGCGCCCATTTAGTATGACCAGGTCCAGCTTGTTAGAAAGACGCAATAGGCACAGACCTGCATAATTACATCCCTTATCTTTTGAGAGTCTGGTAGGTATAAGATGGTTTTCTTCCACGATGGGTGGCGAGTCGTGGAAGTGTGCATATAGTGCTTCGTCAGACTGGCCAATTCTGGCATTAAGATCACCAGCCACTAGCACTGAAGCTGCAGGGGTTTGAGTCATCAAACCATCAATGTATGTTTCCAGCCCATGCCAGGTGTTTTTAATCAGCTGCTTGCCTCTTTGGGGGGGAAGATATACATTAATCAATAGCAGGGTGAAGAATCTGCTTTTCACTAGTACGGCCATAGCCAGATGTTTCAGTGTCTCTAACTTTACTAAGGACGCCCTCAACCTTGTAGATATTAAAATGCCTAGGCCACCCTTGACTCGCCCCCCTTTAGTGCTTGGAGATCCTGTGAGGGACATTGAGGAAAAGCCATTAAATTCTGTACGGTTGTACATAGGGCAAATAACCAATCTGCTTCTGTTGAGGATCAGCGTTTGATTGTTCTGGGTTATCTTATTGCGAATGGTGGTAATAGTCACCACAGTAGCAGAAGAGGTTTGCCGGTCTTTAGTTGTTCGTTCCGATCTTTCGTTGATTGAGGGTTAGGGGATTGTGATGTGCTTGTCACTTTAGGTTGCTGGATAATGCTCTGTTTTGGGGTCACGGGTTTAGTATTCTTTGTATTTGATTCCTTTATTGTGAGATTCTCCAGGAGCTTGAATAGCTTGGAAAAATTCAATTTCTTAATTCGTGTATGACTCTTAAGTCTGCATAGCCTGTCTACATGAAAGTTCAGTTAACTTTTTGTTAGGTGAGTGAGAACATATTCTCTTGAAGATTTAAGAAGTGCTACAAATGATTGGTTGGGGGTGTGGGCTCAGAAAAGATCATTAATCCACAAAAATGCACATGCAAGGCTATCTTTAATGAATATGGCAAGTTGGTGAACTCTCTCTGTCACCCAACGTCCACGTACACATAAAAGAAAAGTGTTGGAAGCAGTCCTTCAGTACTGCCTAGCCGTAGAGAGAATTCTTAGCTCTTCATTTAAAAAGCTGCTATGAAAACAAACAAAGGACAAATTTTGGCTGGAGAAGATATGTTTGAGTTCAGCATTCAATGGCTACTCCAGAGGCTGACATTACACTGAGGAATTCTTACAACTCTGTTTAGGAGTACAACGTGTTCTGTAGTAAACAAACATAGGGTGTGTTAAGGACACCAGCTGCCTCAGAGCTTGTGTGTAGATTTAAGCCATGCCTTCTCATCTATTTAAACATTACAGCACACCAAGGGGCATCACCAGACATCTGTGATGCTATGAGGAGTGCTGTGCTGACCTAAGCAAGTGCCTACATAAGTGCAAGCTGCGGTCAGGTTAGTCACAGAACACGTTGCAGTGTGTTGGTCTCTGCTGTGTCCAATGACCTGGGAGGGGTGCATGACAAACAGCTGGAGGCCTCACCACCCTCATTCCCCTGCATCAGATTTCCCAGGGAGATCAGATTTTTGGTGCAATTGAGGCATTACTAAATATCTAAAGGGTCAGATTTTTGCTGGCACTTTTCTTATACACCCGTCGCTACACAAACTAGAAGCTTGTTCCATCTATCCTGTTGCAAACAGCATAATGTGAGGGAGAGAGTGGTAATCATTATGGTAGACCAGGGCAATGGATTGCAATTCCAGTCATCCTCAACCATCGACTATGCTGGCTGGGGCTGATGCTGCCCAACAACATCTAGTGGGCACCACACTGGATGCTCTTGTGGTAGAGACTTTGTGACTAAATTCACACACCATCCTCCTTGTACAAGAGGCCATTTCCATAAGTGGCCAAAAAACAATGCTCTTAGAATGAACACTAAGTAGGAACCAGGGCTGTTTTGAAAGTGCTTTCATGCAGGACCAGATGTACACGTTTAAAGGTAAACTGTCCTTAGGCCACAGGGCAAAAAATATGGCAAAAAAAAAAATCTGCCGAGACACACACAAACTGAAGGTGGGAAAAGTGACTTAGCATATCTTCCCCTACTGTCCTCCTTTACTTCCTTGTTTTTCTTCATGTCTTCCATTCACATTGTAAATCTGTATGCAAGGTTAAATTATGTTGTATGCCAGGCATAGGCAAACTCAGCCCTCCAGATGTTTTGGGACTACAACTCCCATCATCCCTACCTAACAGGACCAGTGGTCAGGGATGATGGGAGTTGTAGTCCCAAAACATCTGGAGGGCCGAGTTTGCCTATGCCTGTTGTATGCTGTAAGCCCCTTGTTTTCTTTTCAGCATGTAGCAGCAGTAGAAGGAAGAGGGAGGAGATGGTGCTTGTGAAGCCGAGCTGGTGAAGCCAGGCCATACAAGAGAAGGATGGGATAAGGAAAAATGTAATCTACATGCTATAATTAAATGAAATCAGTATCTATGAACATCTCCAGATAAGCCCAGGCAGCCACTTCTAAGCTTGCAAGAACATTATATTGATGAACCCAAGTTCTTTCTTGGCTTAAGGTCATGTAGGCACTCTTAATACTTTGGTAAGATTTCAGCAATGCAACCTTACCAGAGCTCCAGTTTGACTCGTCTGCCATCTAACAGGATTGTTGTGGTCTTGTAGTCAATTCCTGTAAATAATAACAATGGAAGTGTGATTACACAAAAACCAGGCATAACGGCACTATTTCAGTGACATGTAAGTGTTCAAAACCAGAAAAAGCTGTCACAACACCAAGTGTTTGGGGGAATGATGCTTGTGGTAGTAGCATAGTAAGTTTTAATATACAAAACAAGCAACTCAGAAGAGCAGTAAACAGACAATTATCATTTATCTGGTAGCAAGGACATTTAGGTCTCTTACAACACAAAAAAAGTTAGCTGTGAGGAATGAGGAACCAAGAGTTGTTTGTCAAACTGACCTACTTCTAGTTAAATACAATTTCTTCACCATATTTAGCATAACGTTAAATTAAAAAACTACTACAACAAAATTTATATACTACTTGATTGTAAAAAAACACACCCTACCAATTGTTTACATTTCCCCCCCTCAACTTGATGTTGAATTCATCCACTTAAGATTTGTACCCTCACTTTGAGTACAGTGTATTTTGTCTAGGTATTATTACTGAAATGTGAAGGCCAGGAGTGGCATTCAGGTATGTTACGTTCAGACTAGACCCACTGAAATTAAGGACCTAACTCAAACATGTTCATTCATTTCATAAGGTCTACTAGATTTTGAGCTAGCAGCAGCAACTGACCAGAGAACCTGTTGGTGGATCATTGGGACATGGACCTCAACAGAGTCTGATATCTGCATTTTGAAGCTTAATTTCAGAGGATGCATCTGATTGTGGCCAAGATCTGCACATTACAGCTTTGCATTACAGTTTTTGTATGCAAGCAAAAGGACATACAACCATAAGGTAAAGGTAAAGGATCCCTGAATGGTTAAGTCCAGTCAAAGGTGACTATGGGGTGCAGTGCTCATCTCTCTTTTCAGGCTGAGGAAGCCAGTGTTTGTCCACAGACAGCTTTCCGGGTCACGTGGCCAGCATGACTAAACTACTTCTGGTACAACAGGACACCGTGACGAGTGCCAGAGCGCATGTAAATGCTATTTAACTTCCCCCGCCACAGCCATATCCACCACCAAAAGGTAGCATTCAACTCTCAAAAACAATTCATACTATAGTCATGTTGCTGCCATCTTAACAATAACTTGACAGCACTATTGGCATGTCAAATGCCAAGTCAATGAGTTCTATTTCTAACTAGGCAGCTTTGTTATTAGCAAGTATACCAAAATACTTCATACATATTCAATTGTGTTGACACAGAGATTTCATTTCCCTGCCACACATCTGTGTCAATATCCTTGGAGACCTGGATATTGCACTAATAAGGTCTCAGCTGGTCACTTTTCTTCCTGTTCCTCCCAATGCTTTAATCTGCATATTAATTAGTCCATTGTTAACAAACTTCAAACAGGAAGCTGACTGCTGGCAATTGGTCCTGCCCCACATGAGATCAAGCACCACTTCCTTTAATTTAAGAAAGAAATCCCACTGATTCACCGTTTCCAGGGACACATGCTTTCAAACCTATCAGGTTGCATAAGAAATGAAGATTTTAAGTATAAGCAGTCTGACTTTGAAATATATAGTAAACTTTTCAACAGCTTGCTTCAAAAACAAATTTTTACATATGATTTCTTTAACTTGATCCAAACACACTAAACACACCCCACACTAAAAATATCATTTTCTCTGTAAAGAATGATCCATGGAGGAAAAATTCTTTCAAGGAAAGTGAACTGGCTATCTTCATCTGCCTCAGCTGCAACAAAACATGTTGTAACTCTCCAAAGGTTAGACTAAGCAGCTATCCTATCTTTAAAAGACATCTGAAGGCAGCCCTGTTCAGGGAAGTTTTTAATATTTAACGCTGTACTGTTTACTGTTTTTTTAACACTTGATTGGGAGCCGCCCAGAGTGGCTGGGGAAACTCAGCCAGATGGGCGGGGCATAAATAATGAATTATTATTATTATTACTTCACCCCCGAAGGCGCACTCCTCCATTGTCTAGTGACAGATGGATGCCAGCCAACCAAGTACTACTGGGATACAGTCCTAACTCCAGAAAACTCTGTCCTGTGTCTCGCCAGTATAGTTGGCGACACACTCCTATTTTAATATCCTCCAACTATCTAGTGCGCAAGTTGCCAGTGTGGTGCCCTCCAGCTGCTGTGGAACCACACCTCCCATCTTCCCTGACCATAGCTTACACTGGCTGGAGATGAGGTCAAACAATATCTGGGGAAGCACCATGTTGGCTACCCCTGATCTAGTATCTACAGTTAGCTCAGGTCTCAAAATAAGTTATAACAAGGGTGGGGACTGCATTCCATTGGAGGCAATCTGTTGATGGACACAAGCCAGTGGTGGATGGAACCACAGCTGAAAGTAGGCAAGTCCATTTCTCTTTTGATAATCCCCTTCCCCACTGCTCCAGTCACATGAAAGTAGGCTAAGGGCACATGTCGTCATCTAGCCACAGGCTGCCAACCCTGAGTTACAGATTGCCAACTGTTAATGAAAATTTGCTTCCTGTTCAGCCCAGGAGCAGTCTATGCTTCTGGAACATTCTGGGCACTTAGCCTACCACAGTATCCCCCAATAAACATGTTAAAACATTTATTTCCAAAGAATAGCCTTTAAGTTGCACACCTGCATTGACAAACTCCCACATGACTTACAACAGTTCACATATATTCTTAGAATGTAAAATAAAGATTTTGTTTTATGTTGTCATTTCTATTAAAACCCTGTTTGACAAGACAACCTGACTACTTTTGTTTATAGAAAAAAGCAACTTACAGCCATTGATTAAAAATCCTCAGGCTCAATCTGAGATGTACCGTACTTTTCCGTGTATAACATACCCCCATGTATAAGATGACTCCTATTTTGGGGGACTAAAAATTAAGAAAAAGGGGGGAGATTGCCCAGAGTTGTGGAGCTTTTTTGTGGAGGATTGCACAGAGTGCTTGAACTTTTTTTAGGGGAGGTGTTGCCAAAAATCATTCACCCACATGGCCGACGCTAACACTCGCACATGTCGCAACAGCTTCCTAATGTCTGTCCCCTCACCAGCAGAAGCAGCCTATTGCCTGCCCAATTGCCACAGCGACACCCACTCAACAACATCCCTTGCTGCAGACACCAATAACACTCTGCAGACCATCTCTGGCTCGCGCCATCAACCAACCCCATGTCCCCCCTGGGCACTACCCATGTATAAGACAACTACCTATTTTAAACATAATTTTCCAGTAAAAAAACCCCGTCTTATACACGGAAAAGTACGGTATATCTTCAGGGCCCACTCTGTTATTTTTGTAGTTGTACACTTTAAAGCTGTTTTTAATATACAGGTAGCAACTGATTACGCTTATTCAATATGTGTGCAACCACACATACAAGCACCAGCCCAAACCCAGAAGTAACCCAACAAGTCACAAAAATGGGGCAACCTTATTCAGCCTCCCCCACGTTGGAAGATACATTGCTGTAGCTACCTTATGTACCAATAGAAAGGTAGCACAGTTCTTTGCCCTGGCAGAGAGAGAAAATATTTATTGCCAATTCCTAAGCAGCTGCCCAGCCCAAAGCTGAACAAATATTTCAGTTTCCTAGGAAGGAATAGTTTTAGGCCTTCAGGTTGGCTGCTTTTTAATTCATAGTATTTCAGTCACTATTTGGGCCGGACTTAATTCATAGTGATATCATTGGCCAAGCCAGACATGATGCTAATTGTGAAAGCTTTCCTTTAGTGCCAAATGAAGCTTCCTTTCTCCAAACCTATTAGCAGCTTGGGGAAATCAATACCTTGGGGTATGAGGGGAAGAGCTAAATCCCCTCATTGTGTGCCATGGTTCCAACCCCACCCCCTTGCATCTTCTCTTTAAATGTGAAAAAGTAGATGAGAATTGCAGTGATACAATTAACATAATTTATAGTTTGACCCTATGCAAATATAAGGAAAGGTTCCAGTCCGTGTGAAAGGCTTTCCTTCTTATTTAGGTAAATATTCACAGTGCTGGACTGTCCATGAATGCAACGCTTCCATAATCCAAATCTCAGGCTAGCAGCAGTATCACTACTTGATCTTAAAATATTAAGGCCGTCAGTGCAACTCCTTCACAATTACACTAGACATATTTCCTTCAGGGTCAATGATGCAACCAGCCTCTGCTTCTCCTTTGCATTCCAGAACACTAACGCTCTTCAGCTTTTATAAACAGTTGATTACAATGTATCATAAGGAATCGTATCACAAAAAGGAACTCATTTCAGCAGCAAGTATTTCACTTTTGAAATCATCAGGCTTGTTCAGACAAGTTCATGAGGTGGAGTACAGCTCAACTGCCCCAACCATGTATGTTACATAACACTGAACAAACTTTCAAATGAATAAGGCAGAAACTGACATGTTTGTGCCACTGGGTGGCACTATTGCACAGAGGCTTTTGGGATACTGCTGAAAGTCAGCCTTTAAATACCTGAGTGCTTTAAGTGCCTCCCCTTAAACTCCCATCTTTACAACAGTTGTAGGGAAACATTGGTGTTTTCTTCAGCAAACAAACTGTGAATATCCATATATTTATATGCGTACTGAGAAGCACCAGTCTGTTGATTGATCTCATTAGGAGTTGTGTTACTTTATTTCACTATATTGCTACATTTTTTATTTGTTATTTACTCTGTTTCTAGTTTATGTGCCATCCACATCTGCCTGGGCTGGACATTATGAATTTACATATTAAAGAGTTTTCGGTGAGAAAGACCATTGGATCAAACTATGAAATTAAAAACTGAAGTTCAAGCATTCAGTCACATGGATATGCTCTGTTGGTGGACAATGTACAAACCAGTTTGATTCTATTGCTTATAGCAGGTCTACCCAACATGACACTCTAAGATAAAATGCAAGCCACTAACCACGTAATTGTAGCCTATCAGATGCCTGAAAATGTTGCAGTCTCAGGCATGAAAACAAAAAAGTTTACCATTTAACCATTTATTTACTATTACATTTATATCCCACTTTTCCTTCAATGAGGCTTTAGGCAACATATACTGTTCCCCCATTCTCAGTTTCAACCCAACAACCTTGTTGGCTAGGCTGAGCTTCATGATGGAGTCGGAAATTGAATTCTGGCCTCCCAGGTTCTAGTCCAGCTCTCCACCCACTAGGCCAAATTGGCTTCATGTCTGGCATGCCAGGCTCAATTCAGTGGCAGGAAATTACACAAATGTGGTTTAATGTGTCTAGCTATGTGGAAGACACAATGGGGCTATGCTCCATCCAAATATGGGTCACTGCAGCAGATCCACGATCATTTAAGAGATGGGAAGAAGGGGAGAGAGAGCAAAAGACAAAAAATTAGGAGAGAGCACAAAACAAGGCATAGAGAAAGAGACTAACAAGATATAAGAGTATGATAAAAGTTGTTTTAATGTTGCAGGTTGGTGCTAAATGAAAAAGCCCTGGGCCTGATAAGTTGTTAACTACCAACAGACAAATGGAAAAACATATTTCTTTCTAAGCTATGGTTGCAAATGTTTATTTCTTACATCTATATTCTTCTTTTTCCTCCAAGGAACAAAAGATGGTGTACATGGTTCTCCCCCAGACTTCCGGGTTGGCGCCATTGTTTAATGGCGGATTCCCTCCGAGCTCCGGAGGGAATCGGCTCCGTAGCGTCTGGGTCTGGCCGCTGCGGCGAAGCGGGGACCCTTAAAATCACAGGCGCGGATGCCTGTGAACACAGAGACTCGGCGGGCACCATTTGCGCCCCCCCAATCCGCGACGGAGCCTTTTTAAAGGCTTCGGAACGGAGGCAGGGTGAGGCGTGGTGCTGAGAGTACTCCCTCGCCTACGGAGTGAAGCCGCAAGCCATTGACAGAGAGCGCCAACTTCTTTCAAGACCGACTGGACTCTAAAATATAAACCCGTGAGTAATACGGAGATTGGAACGTTAAAAAAAATTTTTAATTTTGGATCTGGAACGAGCGGGAAGGGGCTAAAAAGGAAGTCACCCCCCCTCCTTGTAAACAATTTAAAGCAAAGGACTGGGCAACTAAGGTCGAGAGAACCTGTTTTTTTAGTGAAAAGATCTTGATTTCACGGTTTTGACATTATAAGGATTTACTGGAGGATAAAAAGAATCTTGGGAGCTGAAATTTCACCCCCCCCCCCGAGACCCGGGAACGTCCTATGAGAAAGCCTGTTGTACTGAAGATTTTGACAGCTGTCAAGAGAGCTGCTAGTCAGCTAGTTGCCAGCTGGAAAAAGAGAACATTGTTTCTGCTGTTTTTGCTGGTTCACTTGGTATAACTTTGTTGAAAACAACGAGGGCTGATACAAAATAACTGGACTTTTGGTTTTGAGCTGAAAGGAACATTAAGGAACTAAAATCCCCCTAGAGGGGTAATAGGGATACTACATTACAAAAATGACTGGAGTACGTAAATTCCAAGCAGAACTGGACAGAACATTCGCTCTCTTGGGAAACTTGAAAGATGAATACAATGTTTTGTCTACAAAGGTATCACTTCTACACTGGACAGTAAACAACAGTTTTGAGCCTGATAAGGACTTGAAACAGGAAGCCTACTTAACTGAACAAATAAATGAAACTGAAAGTGCAGAAATGATGGAGCAAGGTGCTGTTTTTGAAGAAAATGAAGGAGAAGCAGGAGATGTGCAGGAGTTAAAGGAGAGTTACAATATGAGGCCTGACATGATGATAAAAAAGGACAATAAAAATTGGATGTGGAAAGCCTGGTCTGAATGGGAGCCTGGAAAATGGAGAGATCTCCCTTGGAGGAGATCTGAAGACCTGAGGATTACAAATCTGCGGAAGGTGAAAGCTGGAGCCTTGGGGACATTTGGATCTGTAAGAAATTTGAAACAAGAGTTGGAACCCCCCACAGGCTTTGCTTTTAAGTATGGAAGACTGGCTGGAAGCAACAAAGATTCTGCTGGGCCGGAGCCTCTTCGAGACTTGGGGTTTAACATTAAGGACCATCAAAGAGACCGGCAGAAAGGAACTGAGAGAGATAAAAGGGCCTCAGATGTGAGGTCTCCAGGCTAAATAAATAACATAAAGACTGATGGACATTGGTCGGGGATTGGAACCGGGAAAAGGGTGGGTGGAGGTTGGGAATCCAAAGGGCACATAAGGATCATTTGTTTTCTTTTTTTTTACTTTTAATTAGTGGCAAGGAAATTGGGTAAATTGTGGAAAGGAAATTTTGGTCAACTTTAGGAAAAAGGTTTAAGAACAACTAATGAGGTATAAGTATTGATGTGTGTTTTTAATAAGGTAAAATTGGTTTCTTCTTTTTTAAATTAATTGAAAATAAGATCGTTAAAAATAAATGGAGGAAATGGAAAAAAGAAGCAAAGTAAAAAATGGTATGTTAGAATAAATGTATAAGTTAAGGTAAAGAAATAAGTTAAGGACTTGCTGAACTGACAATTTAAATTGGAATACAAGAAGGGGAGGTGTGAGGAGGTCTGAGAAATAAGGTTAAGAACAATAAGTGTTAGTAACTTTATGTGTTTTTTCTATTTTTCTTTTGTTGTTTAATTTTGTTATGTATTTTTGTATTTTTCTTTTGTTCTGTTTATTTTTTGTTCTTGTTTGTTTTTTGAAAATGCTAATAAATATTTAATAAAAAAAAAATACATGGTTCTCCCCCTCCCAATTTCATTCTCACAACAATCCTGTGAGGTAGGTTTGGCTGAAACAGTAACTGGCCCAAGGTCATTCAATGGGTAGGGATTTGAACCCTGGCCTTGAAAAATATTAAGTTTTAATTATAATGCTAAACCATAATAATAGAATCATAGAACCATATCATTGTATAGTTGGAAGAGAGCCTGAATGTCATCTAGTCTAACCGCCTGCAATGCAGGAATCTCAAACTAAATATGCATGGCAGATGGCCATCCAACCTCTACTTAAAAACCTCCAAGGAAGGAGAGTCCACCTCTGTTCCACTGTCAAACAACCCTTACTGTCAGAAAGTTCTTACTTAGGTTTAGTCAGAATCTCCTTTCTTGTAACTTGAAGCCATTGATTCGGGACCTAGCCTCTGGAGCAGAAGAAAACAAGGTTGCTCCATCTTCCATGTAACAGCTCTTTAGATATTTGAAGATGGCTATCATATCTTCTTTCAGTCTCCCCTTTCCCAGGCTAAACATACCCAATTTCCTCAACAGTTCCTCATAAGGTTTTGTTTCCAGACCCTTGACATAGCATAGCTCCTGACAGTCCTGCTTTTTTGTTCCTCCTGGGGTTTGTCTCCTGCATTGGGAGATCTTCCTCCCCCCTAAGGGCACTCTACCTGCATCTCTGTTCCAGGACAGTACACTCTGGTCTAGCAAGAATTTCTTCATCTTGCCCAATAGCATGAAGTGTGGATAGGAGGGCCTCAAGTTGCTATATCTTCTCTTCCAGCAAGGCAACCAGTTTGCACTTGCTGCAGGTGTAGTTTTCCATGTTCTCAGTCAGGAAGACAAACATAGCACAGGTGTTTCAGGTCATACTATAAGGAGCACTCTGGGCATCCCCATCAAACTCCTCCGCTAAACACTCTTGCAACATCCCTGCTTATAAGTCATGATCACAAGAGCATCATCTGTTGGATTTCTTCCTGCTGGATTTGAGCCTTCACTGAATGGGGAGTCCAGGGTCCAGCAGGTGTCACTGCTGTCTCCACTCCTACAGCCCATATTCAGCTGCCATGCTAAGATGACGACACCCATGAGGCACAGCGTTTCACGGTTGATCGTGGGAGGGCTTCTCTGACCAAATTGGTCTGCAGTTGTGGTTTCGTGTGCACATGGTAGAAAGCTGGCAAGGAGCAGAGCCCTGTGCCTGTAGCATGGCGGCCCTGGCTTTACACCCTCCAGCAGGGTGCCTGATTCAGTAATATAATGGGGCCCATCCAGTAATGAAGTGTAATGGATTTCACTGTGCTGACAATGGCCAGATGCCGCTGGAAATCCATCAATCAGGACTTGAAAGCAGTTATCCCTTCCCATTCAAGCAATTAGTTTTCAGTGGAATATTGTCTATGAACATGCAAGTATCATTTAATGATCATGGTTAAAAGTTGTCAACAAAGGTCTCCTCAATCATTTGTTTATAACCCTTTAAATAAGGATTCAAGTTAGTGGCCATCAACATATCATATAGTAGTGAATGTGTTATTTCACACTTCCTTTTTTGCCTGTTCTGAATCTAGTGGACCAAGATTTGTGTGTCTAATCACTGCTGGAGCATGAGGAACTCTCATGCCTGTAGCAATTTTCTGGTTCTCTATGTCTGTCCCAAAAGGATACGAAGAAATTAGTCAGAATTGGGCCTTAGTTATCCACCAAGTATGAAACTCTGTTTGGTAACTACATATCTAGAGGGCAAGGTAGGAATGCAGGCACTGCATTGAACACCAATGATGTTGTCCATATCCTGCTGGAACTGCTGCATTGGCAAGGCACAGAAAACCGGTCTGAGCTGTTTTCAGCTTAGCCCACATTCCAACTCTGCTTCTCTAGTCATACTGAATTTGCAATTAAAGAGGAGTTAGTTTATTAAGACTTTGGGGCCCTTTAAGCTCTTTATACGTATTGTTATTTACCAAGTTTTAGCACAACTAAAGCAAAAGTCATAAGCACAATGTTGTGAATCTGTTCATGCGCAAATACACCCAGCAACTCTTAAAGTTGTTGTATTTACCAGGCCCTACACCTATGTTTGCTGTAGTCAAGTAATAATCTCAATTCTTGGCAAGCTTTCAGTTGTATCTATATAAGGAAAAAGGAAAACGGTCACCTGCAGCTGCCCATCTCAAAGTTGTTCTTATGATCTGTTTACATTGTACTTTGCTCAATCTGTTGACAATTAACAACACTGTGTTTCAAAGGCTGCATTACATATGAGGCAAAACAGAGGCACTATTTGCACAGGAAGCTCCCACATTGGGAAAATAATAGATCCAGCTATTATGCTGTCTTGTGAAGGCTAAAGGAGTTTATACACAATATAAAAAACCAAAGACAGTAAACAGTGATCCAGCAAGAGAATGATAGACCTGGTATTAGCTCATTAGAACTGTTTCATTGCCTGTATGCCCTCTTGGACTATAAGACACCCCTGAAGTAGAAGCAGAAGATGCCCGTGACAAGAACTGGTAACAGCTATAGACTACACTCCATTATTGAAGAAGGAATAACTTTCCCCAAACTCCAATTCTTCTAACTTCTTAGACCAACTATGGCACAGCTTTCCAAACTTCTCATGTTGGTGACACACATTTTAGATATGCATCATTTTGCAACACAGTAATTCAGTTTTACTAGCAAACCAGAGGTAAAACTAACCCCTTATAAGATATATGGTCACATATTGCACGACACACCCAGACACTGCAGCCAACACACTAATGTGTCACGACACACAGTTTGGAAAGCTCTGAATTATGGTAATGTGTTCCACATGGGCTGCCTTTAAGACAGCTTAGAAACTTCAGCTAGTACAAAATGTTCATCTCCTAGAGCATGGAGAGTGGCAGGAGCATATGCAACCAACCCCACTATGATTATCCTGAATACCAGCTTCTGGGATCAATTCAAAGTCCCTCCCCGCTTGCAGGTCAACTGACAGGGTGCAAAGATATCTGTCAATCGCCTGGCATCACAATGACATCAGGTGACTTGTTTTCACCCCTGCAAGCCCTGACAAGCAGCTGATTGTTAGAATCTAACTCTTCATACCCTTGGACCCACATATTTATGGGACTGCTTACAATGGCTCTCAAAATGAACCATTCACAGTGGGATCAAACCTATCCATTCTTAAGGAAATCAGCCCTGAGTGCTCACTGGAAGGACAGATCCTGAAGCTGAGGCTCCAATACTTTGGCCACCTCATGAGAAGAGAAGACTCCCTGGAAAAGACCCTGATGTTGGGAAAGATGGAGGGCACAAGGAGAAGGGGACGACAGAGGACGAGATGATTGGATAGTGTTCTCGAAGCTACCAGCATGAGTTTGACCAAACTGCGGGAGGCAGTGGAAGACAGGAGTGCATGGCGTGCTCTGGTCCATGGGGTCAAGAAGAGTCGGAAACGACTAAACGACTAAACAACAACAACAAGATTTTGGAACGCAGAAATAAAGAAAACCATCAAACCACCTTATCTAAATTACAGTGGTACCTCGGGTTACATACGCTTCAGGTTACATACACTTCAGGTTACAGACTCCGCTAACCCAGAAATATTACCTCGGGTTAAGAAGTTTGCTTCAGGATGAGAACAGAAATTGCGCGACGGCAGCGGCAACAGCGGGAGGCCCCATTAGCTAAAGTGGTGCTTCAGGTTAAGAACAGTTTCCGGTTAAGAACGGACCTCCAGAACGAATTAAGTTCTTAACCCAAGGTACCACTGTATATAATTCAGTATTTGAATGATTGGTATTAGTAATTCTATTATAAATTGGTATTGTTATAATGAGGTTATTTTTGGATTGTAATTGAAAAGTAATTATTATCAGAATTGGCTTCCACAGTCACTTATGGACTCACTGTTAAGACTGTTTTCATGGAAGACAATCTTACTTGGCTATGAGTGATCGCCATAGAAGAAAGATGTATGGGACTGCTTCTCCCTGTAAGTACCAGCCTCCTATATAATTAAAATCAGAATTTAGTGCCTTGTTTCAGGTCCCATCATTGGATGAGTTATTTCAATGGTTGCCTTGGGGCTGTTAAATGACTTCCCAAAGATCTGCCAGAACACCTTTCCGATAGCTTCCAGAAGGGGCTACAAGAGTTTTCTATTAGGGAAAGTCACTGGGGTCTAGTACTTTATTTGCTGGTAGTTTGGGATGCTTACATTTATTTGTAATCTTATTTTCACTAGCAGATGTTGTGATTGTTAAAGTATTAAAGTAGTCATATCCCATAATTACAAACAAAAAACCCTACTCAGAGCATTTTAGATAATGAAAATGTGCATTTCCAGTAACAGGGGTAGACTTGTGACATTGTCTGACAAAGCCCCTACAACGATACACCACCAAGAGTTATGAAAAGACTATTAGAATTAGTTCTTTTGAATTAGTCATTTAGGTAGACACAAATAAATCAGTAAGTACATTTTTAAAATAAATGCAAGTATAACTGGCTTTTTAAAATCAGCAGATTGCTGTTCAAATACCAGACATAATCAGACCAGAAGGTGCACTGTTCCAGGACCCTGGAGGCAGATCTGGGATTGAATTTGGGACTTGCAGATGGCAGAGAATAAGCCAAGAGGCTCATCCACAACAGCCTCTAGAGAAAAGTGCTAATGCACTAGGATTCTTGCCTCACAATAAATCCTGTCATCACAGGGACATTAACAGCAGCTTTACTTTCATATAATGAAATGTTTTGTATTGTAAAAGGACGAGGAAGCAACAGCTGATGGACCACAGCTTCACTTCATAAGAAGATATAGTTTGGCCATAACTAGAGCTCACTGAAATATCGATGACCTTACAAAACAACATTGGTAGATGTGAATGCTTAGGATGTCAGCCATCTGTAGACTTGCATAAGGCACAGGAGAAGTAACAGAATATTTGCTGAAGAGTCCTCTAAGCAAGTTGATGTTTCTTTGACCCATTTTAGGTATTTTAGAGACCACAGCACTGTATTTGTTGTGGGCCATATACCTGAATACACAAAGTTCTGAACAACACATCAACATAAGTGGTTATAAGCTACTGTACTTTAAGTTCCTTAAATATATTCTTACAAAAACAGCCACATAAGTCAATGCATACATTACATGGCAGCAAACTTACATTTGCCACTGCCTGTAAGCTTGACAAGCAGCTGCAGGCAATCCCTGTTTCCCAAGAAGCATACATATGTGTTAACACAAATTTAACATATGTGCCTTCCTTTAGACACAATGCGGACTTAAGAAGAAGAGAAGAAGAGTTTGGATTTGATATCCCGCTTTATCACTACCTGAAGGAGTCTCAAAGCGGCTAACATTCTCCTTTCCCTTCCTCCCCCACAACAAACACTCTGAGGTGAGTGGGGCTGAGAGACTTCAGAGAAGTGTGACTAGCCCAAGGTCACCCAGCAGCTGCATGTGGAGGAGCAGAGACGCGAACCCGGTTCCCCAGATTATGAATCTACCGCTCTTAACCACTACACCACACTGGCTCTCAGGCAGCATGAGTATTTCAGAAAGGTACCCTTTCAGTCTACCATAACATAAGCCAGCATGAGTAGGTAACAAAAGCAACAAAAATACATTAAATATTCATTTATTTTAAAGCCACTTAAATGTGAAAAAAGAACAATAGTAGGCAATTTGTTAACTTTGTTTTCCTCATCTCTAAAATTTGGTTATATAAACCACCAACATGTAAGATCATACAAACCAGCTGACCCAAGTGACGTACAGAAACAGCTGTCAGTATTTCCTTATCACTTGACACACACACATTCACTCATCAGAAACCTGAAGATACAGCCTAAGGGACGTTTCAGTTATCACTATATATGTGGAATGCCCACAGACAACCACCTTGCAGTTATAGAAATGAAAAAAGGCAAATGGCTGGAGGGAGAAAACATGTTTTATCTCAGAATATGTTTCATTAGTTTCAATGTACCCTGCCCTGAGATTGTTTACTTTATGAAGGGCAGCTTATAAATCATTTAAATAAATAAACAAACAACAATTGTATTGTGATCCACAAGCTGGATAGTATATGACTATGAACTGGGAGGCGGGAAAGAGTGGAGAAAAAGCAGATCAAGTGCAAGAGTATGTTGACTACTCAACAAATCTCACAGTATAAAGTTAAATAAGCACAGGCTAACAGATAGGTGTTTAAGTGGATCTACCCATGCAGAAGAATTAGATTAGAATGAAGTCTAGAATAGATTACTATTTCAGACTACAGATAGCGGAATAAACATTTTTGAATGATACTCACATAAAGCACTCCATGCAAATACGTTCTAGCCCAACCCTTTGCCTGCTAGGTCAGCTTTTCTACTCTCATCAACTTTCTTGAACTGTTGTATTGCATCAGCTGTTGCACAGATAACTGTGTTATGCACACCACTTTGAGCTTCTTAAGGTGAAAGGTGGGGCATATAACTAATGTACACTCACATCAGAGTCACATGCCACATGCCATGCTGGTACAATATGGGAACAGCCTGCTAGATCAGACCAGAGGCTCATATGATACAGTGATAGCCACCATCACACCCCCCCCCAAAATACACTGTGTTAATATCATTATTTTTCCTGGTATTTATTGGCTGAAGTATATCTAGTGCTTTGGATCTATACATAAAGAATTTGAGAACTAAGCTACTCAACTTTGCAACTATGATCCTATTATTAGTTGTGTACCGATAAGGTGGCTAGTCTGGTGTTACGATATAAGGTGCCTTGTCTTTGTTTGATAAATTCATCTAGTTCTAAATAGAAGTGTTTCTAGCGACTCGGGTACAGTATTAGCAATGATTTTTGTGTTTATCCACCACCAAATTTTACAAGAGGTAATACAAACTCATGCCATGTTCATTTTTGTGGTTCTTATTTACTTCCCTTATACCTGCTGATGGAAAGGGTACAACCAGAGCCAAGAGGATGCCAGAATGGTTAATAAGTAGAGGCAAGAAAGCTATGAGAGACAAGGAAATGAGGAAAAATGAGCAAAAAGGAAGACAAAGTTTGGCAAAAGAAATGCAAGCAAATGCAATAAGGGGTGCAAAAAAAGAAATTGAGATGCACATCACTAAAAACAAAGAGCAAATAACACTAACTTTAAATACATTAGAAGCATGGAAGCTGATTGGATAAATAAGTAGTCAAAGGTATACTAAAGGAGGAAAAGAGGATTGCCATGAATGGATTCTTTGCATCTGCCTTTACAGCATAAGATGTAGAGCAGATCCCAGCACCAGAATTAAATTTATCAGGGAGCAATTCGGAGGAACTGAGGAAAATAGCATTGCCAAGGTGTTGTTTTTTTTAAAAAAAATTATTAAAGATTTTCCTCATTTATAAAAGCATATGTATTGTTTCTTTCTACAGATCAGTTACATTTGTTTTGAGACATTGGTGTTATATGCAGTATAGGGTTGGGAAGAAAAGGGGGGCAGAAGAGAGGGGGTGGTGGTAAAGCTTATGTTCTTTTAGTGTATGTGTGGGGGTTTTGTGTCAGTGTCACTTGGGTAGGTTCTCTTTCTATTCGCTTGTTATGTTTCCTTAGTGGTGAGAGAGGTCGGAGTGGTCTAGGGTGTTGTTGATTGTCTTTGGTTGGCTGCAGTGAGATTTGTTTGTGCATTGTGGGGGGAGTTGTTGGGTTAAGTTAGCCATATTGAATTGTATGCTGTTGGTGGGTTTGTGTTGTTAAGCACTGCCAAGAGTTGAAATTCTACGCCTTACTGACAAATTAAGAATTGACAAATAACCGGATCTGAATGGCATCCACCTGAAAGTTATTGAAGAACTTGAATCTGAATTGTAACTTTCCCCCAAGATTAGCCTCTACACTTGGATAATTTTAAGGATAATCCTCAAATACATGAAAAAAATTGTATATCAATGGTTACTAGCACTGTGTTTACCTGCTGCTGGAAAACACATGGGGAGAATGCTGTTGCACTTGTGTATGCTTGCAGGCTTTCCACAAGCATCTGTTTCAACAAGACGTTTGACTAAACAGGCCTTTTGGTGTGATCCAGCACGGCTCGTTAGGTTCTTCAGGACAGCCTCAAACCAACTGTGGAATAGTTTCGGGATCAGGTAGATAGGAAGGGATTCTGCTACTCTTCCTTCTTTCAGCATCACTCATATTATGTTCACAATCCTTAGTCTACAAGGACAGAAGTCATAGTCCCACACTAAATTCATTCAAGAGGCAGTTTACAATCTATTTGTTCTGGCAGGCCAGGTAGTAGTAGGAATGACACCATTTCTATAATGTAGTGCTTGTTATTGTTTTGCTGTATTTTGTATGGTGGTTTTATTTTTGTTTTTGATGCTGTTTATTTTCATCATTAAGCCTCCTTATTCTTACAGAAGGGTGAGTTATAAAGAAGGAGCCAAATAAAGTAGATGTATAATTAAAAGATCCATCTTATGACCAGAAGGCATACTCATGAATTTGAGTAAGTCTATAAATTATACTCTAGTACTGTTATTACTTATATATTGGATTTGTTTTATTATATAGACAGGGTTGGAGTATGAAAGCTATCATTTACATTTAATAAACTATGCATTCCACAAAGGCTTACTGAAGGCACCAACCCTTATCTAGATATATACTTCTCTGCACTAATATACAGAGACAAGGATAAGAAGTTTGAAGCATTAGATTAATATTTCAATAGAAAACTTCGACATATTACTCTGAAACCATACTTCAGACAACAACTATTTGGAAAACATTCTCCTCCATAATGATTGTATTCTACAAGGAAATGAATACAGCAACATATGGGCTGTAAAAGGATGTTTGTTCCCTACGGTACTTGAAACAGGATTTGCTTGGAACAACAGGAAGCAGCATCCTCTGCTGCTACAGGGACTCTGAAATGCATAGACTTGCCACTTTAATAGAGAGGTGTTTAAGGATGATTCAAAGTTTCTAATAACACTCAAGGATGGTATAGTAATTTTGCCTGTAGTTAGCTTTTGTCTTCATGAGGTTCCATGGACTGCAAAATGAAACCAAATGAATACTGGTTGCTTATTTATCCCCCCTCTTATCCATTTCCTTACATTTTCCTTTGCTCATTAGGGTAATTTTACTTAAACAACAACAACTGGGAATAAGGAACACACACTGGAGTAGCACTGAGCAGGCATACACTCATCAAGAGAGAACACCCACCAGCTAGCTTGTCAGATATTCTCAAATATTTTTTTCAAGTATCTAAATATGGGGAACCTTTTTCAGCCCAAGGGTCGCACTCCCTTCTGGGAAATGTTCCATGGGTCACATGCCAGTGGCAGGCAGGGTCAGAAGCAAGTGTGCCTAGGGCAACAAATGTAAGCTTTACTTTTGTAATGTAGGGTAGTACCTACATACACTGACACATCTTTCTGTACTCCATCCTGGCAAGCAACAGCCATCCTGAGATTTCAAGGACACATTCCAGCCAGGTAAAAACACCAGGTGTGAAGCAGTTGTCTTCTGGAAGGTGATGGAGGCCTGTTCCAGAAGTTTTACAGAGCACTGTGTCAGACAAGGAACTCCCTCCTCTCCACAACTAATGGAATAGACTACAGGCCGTTATGACTTCATGCTTTCTCCTGTGTTTCTGTTCAGAGATGTCTGCAGTTATATCCCATGGCCAAGTAGGCTGCTGGGTACAGTGGTACCTTGGTTTAAGAACAGCCCTGTTTACGAACTATTCGGTTTATGAACTCCGCAAAACCGGAAATAGTGTCCCGGTTTACAAACTTTACCTTGGTGTACGAACAGAAGCCGAACGGTAGAAGGGCACCGGAGTGGGAGGCCTCATTAGGGAAAGCATGTCTTGGTTTAAGAATGGTTTTGGTTTAAGAACGGACTTCCGGAACGGATTAAGTTCATAAACCAAGGTACCACTGTATTTTTATGTGTTCCAAAATCATGGTTGATTAGGACTAGAGCAGGGTCTTTTTGAGTGTGCATACCCAGACTTTGGAATTTCCTGCCTAGAGAGACCTGCCCCACCCCTTCTGCCATAGTGTGAAGGCCATCAGTTGCTAGCAATTTTAGTTTAAAAAATACCAATCCACCAAATTTAAATGATGTTTCAGTGTTTAACTGCATACAAACATCTCTCTCTCTCTCTCCCCTGTGTGTGTGTAATTTCTTATTTGTTTGTTGCCATGAATTTTGAAGGAAGGATTATTTAAAAGCTGATAAATATTGACGTTTATGTCACAGCAGCATCTTGGCCATACTGTGCTGCATACTAGACTTGTTACAAAAGCAAGTGAGTTCTTTCATCAATAATGTGTTCCCAATAATTCAGACACTCTTAAGAGGCTGGCCAGCCAACACAGCTCAGAAACTTGAGTAAGGCTTGAAGATCAATACTGTCATCCAGAATTGAGTATGGAACTGGGTATGAAGAAAGGTCTGTTGTGCACTTCAAACTATAACTCATTACAGCAAGATGTGTATTAATACTGAGAGAAACACTACAAAGTATGTGCATGGGTGGGCACTCCTGCCTCAACAGATGCTAATGAATAGTGACTCTATATCCAATTCTTAACAGAACCACAAAAGCTTCCTTCCTTCAGTTCCTAAGCAATGAATTTGACCATAGTTGGAGTACCAGTTCAGCTGAAACAGATTGTTGGTGTTTCATTTTCAAAGATTTTGACACTGGTATACATTACCAGTAAGAAAAGATAAACAATACAGCTTAATTAGGATGGCAAAAGCTATACAGTGGAACCTTGGTTTTCGAGCATTTTGGAAGCCAAACGAATCAGAACCTGAACACCGAAAACCTGGAAGTGAATGCTTCCGTTTTCAAACTTGCCTCAGAAGTTGAACGGCTTCGAGGCATGTTTCTCCATTTTCTCAATGGAATTTGCTGACTGCCCATTGCACCTTGGTTGTCAGATGTTTCGGAAGTCGAACGAACGGTTTTCCGGAACGGATTACGTTTGACAACCAAGGTACCACTGTAGAGGAAGAATTGGGGCGTGCGTGCGTGCGTGCGTGTGGAAAGTGAGAAACATTTGTGTGTGTGTGTGTGTGTGTGTGTGTGTATACACATTGAGAGATACATAACCATGTTTACTCTGCATAAAACCAAAGTTGTAAGAGCCTGCCACTAACTCAATTGTTTACATAATTTACATAATTTACATAATCAGCTGTTCTGAGACAGCTATGATTTGACAATAGAGGCATAAGTCACATGAAGGAGTAAACATACCTACCTACCCTGCCCTCTGCCATTCATCCAGGAAGGTATAATCCAAAGTAATAGTCAAATTGAACAATAACAGAATATTATTATCTTTGATTAGTGAAGTTCATGGTTGCATAGAGAAGACCCAGAAGAGTGAAGAGGTTTGTTGATAAAGAACTAGTTGATTGGATATATGAAGTAACTTGATAGTTTACCAACTTCACACCAAAAGAAATGTCAATAAAGAGGCACCAACCTATTTCAAGTACTTTAATTACCTAGCAAACCCTATAAACCCCAATGAGTTTGCCACAGAAGTTTCTTTGCAGCACAAGGGGAGGGATCTCAATGTCTTTCTACCCCTGCACCAAACAGGTGTACCCCATTCAAGACGGCTATAGTGATGAACTTCCCCACCTCATTCCCTGGACACATGTAGCAAGCTAGCTGGGCCAAATATTCTTTAGCTACCTGCTCCAGCAGTAGAGTACACCATTAGAGTACATGGGGGACACCTCAAAACTTCCAGTTAAGTAGCTCAAGTTCTTTTAGTGTGTCTGTAATAGTGAGCTTCTTCACAGTACATGACAGCAAGAAAAAGAGAGGTTAAAAACAGCCCCATCTGGGCTGCCTCCTTACATAATGTTCCCTGAGGCTCCTCGATCCCTGTTCAGCAATTGTATGCCTCATAGGAGTTCACATGGGGATCATGGCTGCTTGGGGTAATGAACACAATTTACAGCCTGTTGTGTGCATTTTACATTCCAGGCAATTGGGACAAAGACAATTTAATCCTTCCCTTCCTAACGGCTACATGCTCTAAGCTGCATGACAAAGATGTGAAGACGGAGGGGGGAAATGGGAAAGAAGTGGGCAGAGATATTTTTCAGGCCTTAACATTTTTATTTGAGGAAGCTAACAGCACTTTGCTCAGATATCTTCCTTACAGCATGTGGCTGGGGCAAGTGGCTTTACAGTCTGCTCACCCACCATTCTTTGAAAGTGAACAGCAAAGGAGTACAATTTCTGTGGGGAGGAGAACATGTACAGGGTTTACCTTTGAACCTCAAACTGAGGCTGCAAAGGACAATACACATCAGTGTACTCTGGTATCTATGTAGCTTTCTGAAAAGAGTTTTACACTGCCTGCAAAAACCTCTTGCAAGCAGAATTTCACGCTTATCACTAGAAAGAAAAGTGCCATTAAAGAAAAGACATGTAGGAAAGCCGGATTATAGAAGTCTGAAGCTGACTGTAGATATCCACAGTCTTGAACACAAGAGATATTCAAACTGCAGTCCTACAAAATGTAGCATTTTCAAAGTTAGTGACTAATAATAAAACCTGTCACATTACAACAATGCATTTAATTTTCTCTAATTGACAAGGTTTGTCTATTATTCCTTTATTGGTTGCCCTCTTCAAGGATAAGTTTTATTTTAATTTCAACACAATTTTGTAGTCAGCTAAAGTAATAACATGGAAGAAAATGCATTTTGGAAGCCTCTAGTTTCAATAATCCAGGTTCTGCTATGTTTTATGAAGAAAAGCACAACAAATCAATACTAGTAAAAAGGTAAGAACACTGCTATTTAATCCATTAACTCTGGGGCAATGGGCATAACTAACCACTCCATTTCCCTATTTCCCAAGACATTTAATATCTTCTGGATCAGTGTAAATATTTTTACATTTCCAAGGAATTACTGTGGGGGCTTGTCTCCTACTTAGGTCCAAGATGCTTGTGCACTGTCAGATTACTTTGGAATTCACAAGTTGACAGCAGATAAAAGCTTATTATAGTCTAGCAATGATGCTTTGGTGGAATTGTGGGAAATGAAAATGGTAGCTGCTCCCCCAGCTGTTTGGTGCACAGTTGCCTGCCCTGAGATAAGCTCACCAGGGCCACTCAAACCCAATATCAGTTCAGCTGAGATGTGCACTGGTATCCCCACATCATGGGTGGTAAAGCCATCACAACTAGATTCTGTTCATACCCTTGTATTATATGCAGAGGTTTGTTTAAAACAAAAAATCACTAGATGACTGAAAATAGCTGCACACTGAAAGTCATTATATGCCCCAAGGATTATAAAATATTTGCAGAAGTCAACAGCTTATCCTCATGTAGAGATAACTGCTTGCCCTTGAAACAATGGGCCACTTCTCAAATTAACCTCAGAGGACCACCTGAGGTTAAGCTAAATTCCCTTTATAGTGTTCTCATAGAACATTTGGAGTTAGCTTGAGTGTGATGGAGGAACGATAAAATGGAGAATTGGGTACATATTATTCTAAAGGAATGCTGCTTCTGAGTAAGAGGCCTTGACAGAATAGCACAAAGGTAGTAAAAAGCAATTCAAGAGAACCAAGACACAGAAATCTGGTGTGAACTCCAGATTCTTTAGCTATTATGTGAAAGCTATCTAAGCTAAACCATAGATAAACATTTCCTTGGAGAGACTGCTGTTAGAATTGGAGAAGAACTGCCTTCGTATAAATATCCCCCAGGGTGGGTACAGCACAAAATTAAGCCACCAACTTATAGACAAAAACAGAAAGAAACAGAACAAAGCTTATAAAAAAACAAAAACAAAAGGCAGCTGAAGCAAACACAAATAAAACTTTAAAATGCCCAACTAAGAAAATTCGAACACTGGTGTCTGCCATGCTTGTATAGTGATGTGCCACCACAGAGAACACTTCCCCTAACAATGGAATGCAAAGAAAAGCTTCCTCTGGAGCTCTTAAGGCATATGCAGATTAATACAGGGAGAGGTGTTCCTTCAGGTATTTGGATCCCAAACTGTTATTTGGCTTGGAAGAGCAGGCAGCCAAAGAAATTCTTCCAGACTTGGTGTAGAACACCACCATCCAATTGCTAAAAGCTTTTAGTAGTAGTGTGCTCTATGATGTTCCACTGAATCCCTGTTGATTCATTTTGCCCCAATTTGAAAATATAGACAACATGGTTTTATTTACAATCTTTTGTCCCATCTCATCATGCGTTAAAGTGTCAAAATATCCTTGGTATTAGCTTCATAAAAGGGTGTCTAAAAAGACAAAATGACACTTCTTCAAAGCACTCAAAGAGTAAATATTAGTCTGCCTACTCATGTATCTAAAGTGTCTTTTAAAAGTATTTATCTTTTTAATGGGGTACTGCTTACAAAAGGGAAAGGCAGGAGGGGGAATGAAGGGGAAAAACAAGCTCCAAGAGGCAGCAGCTGATTGTTGGAACTTTGTCCAATGAACTTGGAATGAATCTCCTGCTTTACCTGTCTTCCATTTTAAAACCTTGAATTTATAAAGACCAGGAAAAATGTTTTAAACCACTGGGTTAGTCCTGCAAGTTACCAATAAGGGGTTGGAGAATGATATTCTTCCATCTGAGCTTGCATGAGTCATTTCTTCATCATATAAGGCCCACACCTTCAGGAGAGGGAGTCTTCTCAGACATGATGCCTCTGACATGAAATGCCCTCTTTATCTTTTATCTTTAAGTAATAAATTGATCTCTGCAAGTTACATGCTTACACATGAAGAGGGGATGGGGAAATTCAACAAGGTCAAAAGTAAGAAACAAGAAAAGAACAGTTAACCTTCAATATTCATGACCCCTCATTGATTATTCTATACTTTTTTTTAGAAGGTAGGATCATTTTTTCACAACTGAGGATAACGGTTTCAAACTTCAACATGTCAACACAATATTAAACTTAGTTGCACTGATATAGCGCATGTTCCCCCAGAGCTGCATTAAACACAGGATAAATGGCCTTCTCTGAGTTTACCAGATCCTGAAGGCTTAAAGACTATTTACACTGCATTCTCACATAAAGGGATTTTAGGGGGAGCAACGATCAAGGCAACAGAATCCACAAATCAGACCACTTGAACAACTCTGGAATAGTTTATCTACATTTACTCTGGAATACATTAATTTACATGTACCGATACAGGAAGAACAGAATCACGATTTATGTAATCACACTTTAACCATTCTGATTTGGGATATGCCACTGCTCAGTTCTGGAGCACATGCATTGTATGCAGTAGGCCTCAGTTCAATTCCTAGTATCTCCAGGTAGGGCTAGGGAAGACCCTTGTATAAAATCACAGAGAGTAGCTGCCAGTCAGTGTAGATAATGGTGAGCTAGATTCTCCAATGGCCTAAGAGGAAAAAGCAGCTTGCTATGTTCCTGGAACAGCAGCTAACACTGATTATGAGGAAGTGGAGCATTTTGAAGCCTGCAAATGTGAAAGCACAATAGATGCATTTCTTTAACCTGGTCTTTGACACCATATCTATATAATATATGTATGTACCCCCAAACATTTTTTTATATAAAAAAGCACTGTATGTATGATTGTAATTGTTTTAAACTGAACCCACTCTGGGAGACTGAGGTGAAGAATGTAAGAAACTGAATAAATAATAATAATAATAAAGAGCCCAGCTCTGTGTTTCCTTGCAAATACTTAGATATTGGTCATGCAGCTGAACTGCCATTTGTGGCTGTTGTCAATCAACAGCGAGAAGAGGAAGATGGTTTTATAGCACTCATTCCTTCACCATGCACACTGAATAGAGACAATAGGACATATCATCAGGTGTCTGATAAGGACAAGCATCTAACATAAGTAGCTGGATAACAAATAGAGTTCAAACGTGAAGGTTTATGATACATCATGTTGCTCCTCCTCACAACCCAACTACTTGCAATTGAAAGACACATTTGCAATGGTTCACCAGAATAGTTTTGCAGACATCAGCTGGAAGACCTTCATTACGGAGGAGCTGGCTGTTAATGGAATGAGATTTACATGTGAACCATTCAGTCTATGCCGTTTAGACATCTGATCCAAATAGGAGATAATACTTGCACACTGCCGGGAGGGAGAGAGAGGGAAAGGAGGAGGAGAAGGGGGAGGTCGGAGGGATCAAGTTTTGTATTCCTCTACAACAACTTACTAGGCCTTCATGAAATGTCAAAACTAATGTAGATGCTCTAGTGCCAAGTGATGCAAGTCAAGTGTTGAAATATTTCTTCTCCAAATTACAGCAATACTTGCAAAAGAGCAACAGCTTTTACAAAACTGATGGTATCAACATTATGATGAGCAATTTCATGTAGCAGGCCTCAGCTGATTCTTAAGCAACGACCTCTAGAATTGGTTCGGGTCTGGGTGATTTAATGTTGTAAATAAAATTGCATTAAAGGCGAGGAATGGACAGCACGACAGAACATTTGTTTAAATAGATATTTTGTGTTCAGATATTTCTAGGTTTTAGCAGAATCCGAAACCAGGGAAGAGAAGCAGCGCAAGAAGATTGGAAAAAGTTTAAGGACTATTTAAAGAAATATTACAAAATTAATGAGAGTTAGAATGATGTTGGATTGGAAAGTAAATGGTTACTATTAGTAATGGTTAAGACAAGGAGAATAAGGAAGATTAGTTTGAATTTTTATTAAAACAAGGGAAGATTTGCTGAGTAATTGATAAGAACTTGGAATACAGAGAAGGGAGGCATGAGGAAGTCGGGGAAGAAAGGTGTAAGAAATTAAGATATGAAATGGTACATGTTTTTTGTTTTGATTGTGTTTTTTGTTTGTTTATGTATTTGTTATATGTTTGTGTTGTTATAAAAATCTGTAATAAAAAATTATTATAAAAAAAAACCACAGATATTTCTAGGTTTTGGACAAGAGCCTTGGTATGTTTAAATTTTGTACTTCGGGTGCAGCATTATTGCTGCCAGTTCAAAAACCTAGCAGCAATGACCACAGATAAAGGCTAACTGCAAAGTAAATAGCAGCTATGAACATAAGAAGAGCCCTGCTGGATCAAACTAAAGCCCTGTCCAGTGCAGAATCCCGTTTCCCACAGTAATTGAGCACATGCCTATCAAAAACTCATGAGTAAGACACAAGGATAAAAAGACTTCTGCTGCTTTTCCCAGTGGCTGGTAAGAGCTAGGGAACCTCTGATCCTGGAAGTAGCATATAGCCATCATGACTAGCATTATCCTCCATTAATTTGTCTAATCCTTTTAAAAAGCCTTCTAAGTTGGTGGTTATCACATCTGAAAGAACTTAAGTATCCTGATAAAGGTAAAGGTACCCCTGACCATTAGGTCCAGTCGCGGACGACTCTGGGGTTGCGCGCTCATCTCGCTCTATAGGCCGAGGGAGCTGGCGTTTATCTGCAGACAGCTTCTGGGTTGATACCAGAGCCAAATTGTGTTTCAGTTTCAACAGAGGATAAGAAAGGAGCAAGTATGAAAGGTTGTACTGACACCTTTTATTTTGGAAGCCTGCAAAAATGATTTAGTTCTGAAAGGCTTTTGACCTTCCAGAATGTTAAGACTGCTGCAGTTCCATTTCAGATCTTTAAGTTCTTGCCTAAGGTAAAGGTAAAGGGACCCCTGACTGTAAAGTCCAGTCGTGGACAACTCTGGGGTTGCGGCACTCATCTCGCTTTACTGGCTTGGCCACATGACACGGAAAAACTATCTGTGGACAAAAGTTCTTGCCTAGACTGCTGTAATTAGTTTTTTTTTAGTTGATTCTGATTTTGTACGATCTACATAAAATGCTATTCTGAAGCATCACTAGAGGTTTTTACTTAGATGTGATCTGTATTTGAGAAATAACATGTCATTTACGCTCCCTAAATAAGTTTTTTGTCAGTGGCATCAAGTATTTTGTTCATTCCCTAGCTGACTCCTGAACACAGCTCTACATAGTCGTGCCTCTTCTCATGCAACCATTTCTACCTACAGCAGCTAAAGCAGCCACTGGAACAGTACATTTTTGTGGCCAGCAAGGACTCTGAGCAGCTGGAAGTCAAACCGTCACCAGATTAAAACATGTGATGACAGTAGGCTGGCTAGTTAAAACCTAGGTCTGTCCTAGTCACCTCTAGTATTGGATAATCCTTCCCCCCGCCCACAGCAAAGCAGGTACATGCATGAGAGGTGTCAACTACTCCTGATGCCTACTTCCCCAATTTTCTGACCTGTCCTTTTCAGCTATTTTTCTCTTCAGCTAAGCTCACAATATTAGAAGTGAGCTTGGCAAGTGGAACACATTGGGGGAGGGGCAGTGAAGAAGAGGTTCTAGGAGGTAGCAAGAGCAGAAAGGACAGAATAGTCAGCTTTCTGTAAACCCATTTTACTAAAACATGAGACATCCCTACTCCTTGGGGGCAGCCCCATTTAAGCAGGTCTGCTTCCACACTGTATACTTTGAGCTTCACATACAGTTGCTTTCAGTGTAGGTGTCATGTGCCAAGTGCTGAAGCCCTGGGAGTAGAGCTGGTGCGGATGCTTCCTTTCTGCTGTCAAGCCCCCCAGGCAGTCATTCAGAGTTTAAGATGGCTAGAGCTCTGACAGACTGAAAAATCACTACAGGACACAGTCACTGCCAGGCAGAGTTACATGTTAACTACCATCCAAAGAAGCAGAAGAATATACAGGAATGCTACATCTTGTCTCTTAGTTAACTGTTAATGGCTTGTGAGGCTTTAAAAATTCTTAAGACTTTATGCAAAAGAGTCAGATTTAGATATGTACTCCTCCTGCTCAAGTCAGAAATGGTATGAATTTTGAGCTAACTAACTTGTTCCATGGCACACACTTTAAAATGTAATCAGGTTTTAAACTGGATCTCCAACCTTTGTCCTACAGAGTACGGTTTGATTCTCTTTCCCACCACCTGAAGTCTGAACAACACAAAGTGCTGTGTGCTTCTGAGCCACCTTTTTAACACTGCAGGATTTGCAATTCTAAGTCAACACTTCAAAGTACACCAAAACAGTAATCGAATCATTTCCCACAGCACAACACTGGGAGGCAGATTTGCAAGGCGATTTCAGAAACCAAGTCACAACCTTCACATTAATGTGACACTGCTGATTTGAACTTTTCCAACACACATACCCTAAAATACAACACCACACCAAGATCCAGCAAAGCAAATAACATGAAAGATCTGGGCTAGTTAGGTTTTTTAAATTATTATTCTAGCTATTTTATGCAAAGTGTTATTTTTCAGGTTATGGAGACCAACCTGCATAAACAACAAGACAATACTACATCCTACAAATGAGGAATACACCCCAATTAATGCAAGATATTGGCTAGAGTGTTTTTATTAAGATTGCTTACCATTACTGTATGCGTAAGGCGATTCAGATGCTCCATCTTGAAGGCTCTCCAGGATTTCTCCTTTGCCGACATCACTGTCACCAACCAACAAGAACTTGAGCAGATAATCATAGCTCTTCACAGGGCTGCCCTGGGTTCCCATTCTCCCTCTCATTAGTGAAGAGGTAGAATCCGCATACTAAACACACAG
The DNA here is from genome assembly GCF_027172205.1 of Podarcis raffonei. Lineage (NCBI taxonomy): Eukaryota > Metazoa > Chordata > Lepidosauria > Squamata > Lacertidae > Podarcis > Podarcis raffonei. The sequence goes on along the minus strand of NC_070615.1, from coordinate 35,982,903 downwards.
CCAGACTGAAAGATGCACACGATACCAAACTTTCAGAGGCAATCTTGGGAGAATTAGTGTAATTCTGTCCTTCCACAGGCAGGCACAAAGCAGAGATGAATGATTCTTCTCACAGCAGGCTCTCCATCTTTTGTGAATAATCTTCTGTCAAAATGTGCTGGGTCCTGAAAGGGAAGGCGGGGAGGGGAAAGATGGCCTACTTACTTTGTTTCCATTTCATACTCCTGAACTATCAGGCAGAAAATGCACAGTTCAAATTTTTTTGAGCTGCCAAACACCAACATAAGTGCAATGGCCGTACTATTTCTCCTCACAGACACCCAATTTGGGGGGTGGGGAGGTGGCCAGCACCTGTACAAAACACCTTATTGGCAATGGATTCACATAGCATGAAAGGGGCTGCCTCTGATATATACTGTGTAATGAAACCTACTGGGTATAGCAGGCTTCTCTAACCTGGTGACCTCTAGATGTTGTTGGATTACAACTCCCATCATTCCTGACTACTGCCCACATTGGCTGGGGTTGAAGGGAAATGATGTTTAAAACATCTGAAGGTTACTAAAGCTGGGGAAGATTGGGGTACAAGTATAGTCACTCACTGGTAAAGCAAGAGATTGAGCCAGGAACAATAGATTGAGTTCCTCTTCAATATCTAACTGTAATTTGTATACACAGAAACACACAGCTGATCTTAAGCTTCCTACACTTTTTTCAGTGTCTTTTCTAGTCCATACGCTGACATCTCAAGAATCCTGACAAGATTACACATATTAAGAAAGAAATCAGGTCTGTTAGATTTAACTTCCCAGATCATTGATGGGCAATTAGAATTCGTAAGACACTCTTGTAATATCCATATTTTCATTCCATTGTCAATTTCCCAACTCCTGTCTCTTGGAAACATAATACTCTTTCTTCCTTTGTAATCCATTCATAGTACCCACTTAGGTTAGAGCAAGATGCTTCCCAAAGAAGTGGATTAAAAGGGGGTAAACAGTCTGTATTAATCAGATTACACCAATACACTCTAGTGACCTGTTTTTGTAACATGGTAAACTTGTTAATTGTTCTCAGAGTTTTTGTATAGGCTTGCAAATTGTAAGATTATATTCTATGTCAGACACTGGAGAAATGGGAGGTAGTTTAACATTAAATTAACAAGGGTGTGAACTTGTGTCTATCATGCAAGGGAGAGGTCCAAAAAAATGGGGAAGGAGGAAGGCACACACACCAAGGTATAGATAAAAGCACAAAGCCACAGAGATTGGAAAGTGTGCAAAGAAAGGAATGCCGCACCAAAGCTGAAGTCCAGGACACCAGACTACAGAACAGAAGACATATCTGAGTCTACAAGAGGAAGTGTGGGGTAGTAAAGGATGTGGAACTGATGGAAGAGGAGATTGTGGCAGCATACTATTATTTGAACCCCTGTTATTGATCAGGAAAAGGCAGCCTAAAGAACAGGTTTCCCCCTTCCTGCAATATCTTATGTATATTTATGGGCAAGCTGAGAATTATGTTCTGTGCTGGTACTGGTAGTACTAATCTAATGGCCCAGTGAAAAATAACAAGATTTTGACAAGAGGGCAGGCACATCCAGAGAAGGGTCTAAAGGATGGTAATTATAGAAACTAGATTAAACGGTACCTCACCAAAGGGTCAACACAAGCAACAGAAACAAGTGTGGGGAATAGGAGACTTAATAAAAATATTTAATATCTGAATAGTGCTTTCAAGCATGCAAAGTACTTCATGTACTTTATATAGTTTTAATCCTTACAACAATCCCCAAAGGTATGTTAAGTGTTATAAACCTCCATAATGCAGGTGGAGTAGGGGAAGCTAGGAGGCAAGACATTGCCATACTGATCAAAGGCCACTTAGCAAGTTTATGACAGAGGCAAGATTCAAACCAGGGACTTAACTCACGGCTCAGCCTCTTACAGTCCAATCCTAACTGGCTACTCAGTTCTACTGAATTCAATGGGGCTTACTCCCAGTGGGTTTAAGAATCACAGCACTGGCCATTATACTACCCCACACCACTTTTCTGGGCTTCCTGTATCTTTCTCTCTCGAAGACCATTCACACACCCATTTCCACTGCTTGACAGCTGTTAACATCAAGCAATGACTTGCAACTCTGAGGCAGCCAACCCAGCTTCTGTAACCACAAGACAGAACTTTCCCTCTCTCCTCCCATTATCTAGCGTATTTCAACTTTTTTTTTTAAGGCAGAAAACTCTTGCAGTAAAGATAAACAGATTTAGTGCTTATGCACAATCCACTGGGCTCAGTTTGGGGAGGAAGAAAGAAAAGAAGTATTTCATGACTTCCTCACAAGTGACCGTTCACACTTTCAGCAACCCCTGCAAATCAAATCAAGCTATAAACATTCTTCATGCAGGAGAAGTAAAGATAAAAGCAGCCTTGTAAAAATTACTAGCCTACAATTTTGTTTTTCTTGCCCACTCAGGGTTGGCAAAGGAGGGACACAGACCTGGGGACAGAGAAGGGGACAGACTTCCTATAACACCCCTCTTAGTTTCTATGCTGGGTGCTTTCCCATCCCTTCTCCACCAACTCTGCTCACTTGAGTAGGGCTCCCCAGCGCACAATTGCCAGCCACCTATGGCTACCAGGCTAGTCCTTAAATACAAGGGCAAGATAAATAACGCCAGAGCAGGAAACAAGGCACCACCATCCCTCCCAGCAGAGGAGGAGGAGGAGGAGGAAGGGGGCACATGCGCCAGTCAAGCGTGCCAAGTTCAGAGGTGTGTGGTTCTACTGAACGAAACAAACAAGTCAACACATGGGAAGGTAGCACACGCCCTTCCCTTCCAGAGAAGTATGAGTGTGCACGTGTGGATCCCCCTCGACGCGTGTCAAGGGTGCCAAGTTGTTGCTGGGGGTTTTGTTAAGCAAGAAAGAATACGTGTGCGTGAGTGAGAGAGGTTATGAAGAAGAGAACCACTATAGAAAACAAACACTTTTGGAGACCATTACGGAGGAAGCAGGCCTCAAAAAACTGAGCCGGGCGGGGGGGTGTTCAATGCGGTGGAGGGGCTGGGCGCCAGGAGGGACACGGCAGTCCTCCGAGGTGTGGTTATGCCGGGGAGCGGGAACAAAACATAACCCCCCGCTCGAAATAGGGGCGTCGTCGTCCTTCTGAGGTAAAATTCTGAGGCGGGAGGAAGCGAGCGAAGGAGGCCCAGGACGGCCGCCTTCGCCGCTCCGGACACTCACCTTCTTCCTTCGGTTGTCCCGCCGCTGAAGGGACTCGCCTCAGGTTGCGTCTCCAACGACAAACGTCGTCGCCGCCACCGCCGCCGCCACTGCTGTTTCCACCTCCTTTCAAGCTCGGGGCAAGAAGACAAGCGCCACAGGCCTCCCCCTCACGGTCCGCCCGCCCAGCGACACTGCCGGCACACCATAGGCTCTCCCGTACGTCAGTCCACCTTCTTCCCTATTATATAGGCCTCCTTCTTCCCGCCCCGTCAAGTTGGCGCGGCCTATCACGAGGGGGCATCCGAAAAAGCCTCCTCTCACTTTGCCTTCGAGACCTTTAGCGCGAGGAGGAAAAAATCCACAAACGACTACATGTCCCGACACGCAACGCGCCGGCTCCGTTCACTGACGGCAGCGCCCGAGTTAGCGCAAAGCTCACTGGGAGTTGTGGTGCCGGCGCGTGAGGGAAAGGACGCGCCGCTCACCTGCCTACTCTTGCCTGGATTGGGATTTGGCTATACTCTGTCAGAGACAGAGAGTGAGTGAGAGTTTATATGCGAGGGCGAACCGTGTTTTATAGGGAATAGAAATAAGATTGGGCACTTTAAAAGACTAACGAGATCTATTGCGGCATTGGTTTCTTGGAAGTGCAGAGCTCTCGTCATCAGTAATGAAGCATTTCCTCATTTATTATTATTATTATATTTACTAGGCAGCTTATGACACACTGTGGTGGCGATCCGTCCTACCATGGTTGCTTGCCTGGGAGAAAGCCCCATTGAATCCAGTGGGGCTTACTTCTGAGGAAACGTGTAAAGACAGTGCAGCTGTGTGAATTCTTTAAGGTCCCACCCAACTTCCGGTGCTCCAAAGTAAACTACATTATTCTATTTTATGTGCAGTAGGGTTTATTCATAGGATTGCAGCAGCCTGCCAGTGCAGATCAACAAGGTGCAAGTCCCACTGATCAGTGGGGCTAATTTTCAAGGAGAAGCTTCACTAAGCTTACTTCCCAGTAACTGTGCATAATATTTGACAAATCAAGCTCCCCTCCCCCTTTTAATTGCAGCAGACTGCCACTGCTACCCCTCTGGAATTCATTCCAAGCAGTGCCAAAGCTGGTCAATCAATTATATTTCAAAGCATTAGGTGAATCACTCTCCTAAATAAATAACGCTGATGGCTTGTTATTTTTATTATTTGCTTTTATCTTATACTTATGACACATCAAAAATCTGAAAGAACTGTTTGGGGTTTTTTTAAAGGTAGAATCAAAAGGAGGTGGGAATAGATTACATGCAGCCCTGGACTCTCAAGATGAGCAGAGACCCTCATTTACGGTTTGCAACAACACCGCCTGGACAAGAGATTATTATTACAGCAGGGGAGATTCCCCAGTTGGGTTGCCAGATGTCCCTTATTTCAAAAGCCATCCTTCATGTAAAAAGGATTGTCCTTTATTGCAGCTCATCCAAGGGCTCAACAGACACAATAGAGGGGATCCTTGTTTCGCATTGCACAGCTCCATGGAACATCAGAGATATCATAAGCTGAGGTTAGAAAGGCTTTGATAACAATTTATCCCTTAATTCTATTAAGTGTTGTTGGTTATTTGTTTACAACATGTATATGCTTCCCCATAACCAGACTCCTTGTGGTGGCTTTCTGTGAAAAGAGTAAAATACAATTCAAACCTAATAAAAAAACAAACGCAGCATGAACAACAAATTAGACAACAGAAACCGTTAAAAAAACACACACAGCAAGACAGCCAAGCAGCACAAGCAGATCTTAAAAATGTCAGTGACACAGGCTCCTCAAAAATCCTTTTAATTTTGTATTCGTTATGTTTCCATAATGTTATTGGGGTGGTCATAGATAATCCCGCTTTCAATACTGCTTGCATCTGCAAAAGTTTGGGGGCTTCAGTTCTGATCAGTGCATATCGCATAACTGGAAATCCTGTAACTTTTTATACCACAAATCTGGTTTATTTTTGTCCCACGTTTGTTGCTCTGCAGGCCTTCTGGATAGCAATAATATGTTATAGCATTAGGGAAGCATCACAGAACAAACTAAAACAGAATAAACCCAACATTAATGCACTATTGGGATTACAAGAACATGTTGCAGAATACCTCTGCAATAAAACATCAATCTGGATAGGCCCATACCCTGCAAAACCTTAACATCTCTCAAGGCTGGTTAAGTATTACATTCAGGCAAGGTAGAGGGCAAAGGAAGGTACTGAGCAGGAAATTGAAAGTGTTATTTGACCTTAAAAAGGTAATCATTACCTTTGCAAAGCAACAACATTCTACAGCGTAAGGATATTATTGCATGAATATTTTAAGGATATTATTCGTTGAGTAGGAGTAATCAAAATGTGGATGCGACATCCCACAGCCAATTCCCTGAATAATAAAAGCATCAAAAATGTCAAGTTTTCATTGGGTAATTTTTCTCCCTCTCTCATAACACTAGTACTTGTGGACATCCAGTGAAACTGAATGTTGGAAGATTCAGGGCAGACAAAAGAAAGAGAGTTAGAGAAATTCACTGAGGATAAGGAGGCTATGTTTCCTCCCTCCACTGTCAAAGACAGTATGCCTCTGAATACCAGTTGATGGGAATCACTAGTGAAGAGAGTGCTGTTGCGCTCAGGTCCCGCTTGTGGATTTCCCATGGGCATCTGGTTAGCCACTGTGAGAACAAGGTGTTGGACTGGGTGGGCCATGGTCCTGATCTTCCATTGCTCTGCTCCTTTTTGCATCTGGCCCCACCCATCCTTTGGGTCCCAGAAGGTTGTCCACAATGGAATGTGACCTTCAGACTGAAAATTGTCCTCACACCCCTCATCTACTATGTTGGCTGGCAGTGGCTCTAGTCTCTCCTGTTCTAGCCTGCAGTTTGTCCCAGCTCTACTTGGAAATACCAACGCGACTTGCATGCGCACTAGGTGCTCGCTGAGCTACAGCTCTTTCCTACACACACACTTGCTCTCCCACCTTACTTGTCCCATCTGCAACATCCCCACACGTCTAGTGTTCTAATATGGCTTATTTGCACAGCATTCAATGTTCCTAGGCCAAAACGACATGGTTGATTATTAGACTATATTAAGAAAATAGATCAAGTGGTGTTGTGTTTTGCTCATCCCGATTGGCATAAGAATGTGAGCTCTCTGCATGGAGCATGTGGGCCAGACTGGGGGGAAATATTATCCAGGCCAGCCCATGCACTGATGCCCCAGCAGGGGCTTCAGTTTGTCTGGGAGGTCAGCTCTAGAGCTTAGTTAGCATTGTGGTTAATCCATTCATGGCTTAGTCATGGCACATCTTTTTGTACTGATGAATTAGAAAAGGACCAAGTGCCCCCTGCTGGTTGGCGGTGGCACACTAACCTCATCCTAACCACAGACACTTAGAAATAAGAATGTTCAAATCAGTCCATTATGCCTTCTCTCTGTTTCTCACCCAATTTTAAGTTCAGTCCTCCATACTGCCACATCAGTTTGCGATTTTATCAGCATCTTAGAGCAGATTTATTCAAATCTGCACATTTTTGCAAAACACTTTCCCCTAATATAATGCATTTTGTAAGTTCTTTTCTCTATATACATGCATTTATGCACATTTATGCACTTTCCCATAGTATATGGATTTTTGAACACATTACTCAGCTGGGGAACTGCATTACAAAATCCTGGAAAGTGTGAATCTTGAAGCATGGCTATGTTTCAGTTTGCCTATTGTTTTGGAAAGTTCAAATCAAGTAGGTTTGCCTTTAAATGTGAACTGAATTAAATTTATCCCCCATCCCTACTTGGAAATATGTTCCATTGGATTCAGCGCAACTGAAATTCGCAGTAAAGTTGCTTAGGATTGCAGGCTTTCACCCTGCCCATTGGGCAATTGTCAACAGTCCATCCTCCTTTGCTGCCTAAAATAACATTTGAAATTAATGACTCCTGGGATAGGCATGTCTGTTAGTTTCAGTAGGTCTATTCTGAGTAGGACCAGCACTTTTATACAACCCAGTGATACAGCAGGGAACAGTGATTGGCTTTGGGCTTTAAAATTTCAATGGCACCCTATGTGACACCAAAATTTGGTGCCCCCTGCCACTCACCTTCTGTTGTTTGTCATTGTTGCAGCGCCTCCTGCAGGACCCTCTTGGCTCAGCATCCAGTGCAAGTGAACTGGTCGCGCTCCCTTAAATCTGCCTATGCAGGGAAGTGGCAAATATGACCAGGTGACCTGTGCACCTGCTTAGTCTGCCATGGGCAACTTCAAGGCCCCTGAACCCCTCCCCTCTTATCTTTAAAGTCCACCAGCTTGGACTGGACAGCCTTTCAAATACAGAATATATCATGGCATATGGGCACTTGATGTATGAAACAGGGGTTGGGAACCTCCGGCCCAGGGCCAAATGTGACCCTTCTGGCCTCTCTGCTCTTACCAGGCCACCAAAAGGGTGGTTCTAAATGCTCCTCAAAAAAAGCCCTCCTGGAGTCTTTTCACATGCTGCATCTTGGCCTTTATGTCCCCCATACCATACCCTCCAAGTGTCCTGATTTTCCAGGGACAGTCCTGGAATTACGAAAGCCATCCTGGCTTCTGATTTGATCCTGGAATGTCTCCATTTCCCCTGCCAGTGCTGGCTCAACCAAGCTCAGGGAGATGGATGAACCAGTGCTTGTCCCGAGCGATGGCGGTGGCAAGGCAACATCCTGTTGCCTCTCCATGGCCGCTGCTGGCATCCTCCCTTGGGGAGCTCATGGTGGCTGCTGGAGAGTGGGCGAGGAGGAGGAGAGGCTGCTGCTGCTGAGGCCTAGCCCCATGTCACACACTGGCTCTGAGGTGCAGGCAGAGAGCAGGGCCGTCCTGGTTGGGGAGAAAGGAGGAGCGGAGCAGAGTGCAAGCAGTCTTGATGTGAAAAAAGATACTTTGCGTATCCGTATCTAATCTTGCCTCTTTCTAAATTTTATTTATTGGTGTGTATTTCTTTTTGTAGATCTACCTAAGAATAAAATAAAATTGGGATAAAGGGGTTTTCTCAGGATGGTGGAGGACGTGCGTGCTGTGTCCCATTAGTGAAGTGGTGGTGGCACTCACCCTTCTTCTGATAACAAATATTCTGCTGGGGGCCGCACAAAAATTGGGGGGGTTAAGGAGGGTCAGTTGTGGGGAGTGAGAAATGTCCCTATTGTCATCTGAGGAATGTTAGAGGGTATGCAATACATCCTAACGACATGGGGACCATGATGTGCTACCCCTCTCTCACCCACCACTGTGAGGTCTTGAATCTGACGGACCACAACTCCCCCCTGGTTCAGTGCTGCTGCAAAGGCTCACCCAAGGCACAACGCCTTCCTGAGCACCGGATGGACAGACGCTGTTCCCAGCGCAGCTAAAACAACAGGCTTGCTGTGAAATTGGTGAGCGAGGAAAGAACAGGCCGAATATTGAGATGCAAATGAGCCCAGCCAGGCCAGGAGCCCAGGCGATACAGCTATTGTGCCTCTTTGCTGGGAAGCGAGGAGAGTTATTGTGAAAAAAGGGGAGGCTGAGATCCCACATTCAGCCTAGAGGACTGAAGGGGGGATCTGCTTTCCGGGGGGTTAAACCCTATCTGGCAAAAGCAATGCTTGAACGGCTTCCTACAGTCTTGTTTTGGTGACTGCCGCCTCATCATGAAACCCAGCCTGGCTGCTAGACCGAATTCAGGCATAATACTCTGCAGTTACCCGGTGCCCTTGGCAGTCATTTCCCATGGATATAGCAGACATGGGGAACCATTTTCATCTGGAGGGCCACATTCCTTTCTTGGCACCCTCTGGGGGCCACATGCCAGGAGTAGGTGGAGTCAAAGGTAAAAGAGGGCAGAGCAATGCATGTAAATTTTGCTTTTCTAAAGCAGACTAGTTTGTATACACGCACCCTTCCCTATCCTCCATCCAGGCGAACAAGAAACTTGATCAGGGTTCGAGAACTCATTGCAGCCAGGCAAAAACACTTGAGGAGGGTGGGAAGCAGGACCAGCTGGGGATGGGGTGGTCTGGGGAGGGTCCCAAGGGCCAGGTAGGCTTGGAAGGATGTATCTGGCACCTGGGCCCAAGGTTGTTTCCCATCCCTGGCTCACAGGCACCCAGCTGATCATGGAATAGGTAATCGTTGCATCTTGACTGAAAGTGACTCTGTGCAGCTGCCTGGAGCCCCAGTGACTTGGCTATCCTGATTGGCACTGCTACCACCCCAATTGTTGGGTGGCAGACAGCTGCAAACTGCTATTTAAAATATTCCCACTGCCACAGAGTGATGCTCTACTGGCACTCCAGGACATTTTGAATAGAAATACATAGTGCTTACCCAGTTCTGATTAAAGGAGATGGGAGAGAAATTTGATTTAGTTCACATAGAGTCATGGAATCATAGACTTGCAGAGGTGGAGGGGACCTTGGGGGTCATCTAGTCCAGCCCCCTGTAGTGCAGGAAATTCAGCTAAAGCATACATGACAGATGGCCATCCATCCTCTGCTTTGTGAAACAATACATGAATGGAAACATATCCCTCCTTTGAAATTTGCACTTCCTTGAATTTTGCAACGCAGTTCTCTCTCCAAGTAAGGTGCACATACTGGGGTAAAGCATGCATATAAATGAAAAGAACATAAACTGGTATTATACTGAGGAAAACTGCTTTGTGAAAAATGCATATTACGCAAAATTTCAATGGATATATTAGGAGAGAGTTGCTGATGATTTTTTAATTGCAAACTGACGCAGAAATGTGGAGAACTGAATTTAAGACTGAAAAAATAAGAAACAGAGAGGAACCAAAACGAACAGAGTCACCCAGCCAGATAAACCTGCTAGGCAAGGGGGAGCCTGGAAGTACTCCTGATTCCATGAACCAGATCTCCCAAAACCCATAACTCTTCCACTGTGGATTCCTTGTTATTAGAAAAAGCCTCTTAATGTGTTTATGAACTTAGATGCTGCAACTGCCAAGTTCTGCTACTCAGCTCCTACCATTTATGTCCCTCTTAATTTTTATATCACCATTCCTTTAATTACTTGTGAGCTTTCCATATTCTGCCTTGCAACAGACATGACAGATCTCAACAGTTAATATTCTGGAGTGAACTGGCAACCTTCTCCTCCAGAACTGCGTTACTTCCCAGGCCAAAATGTCTTGTTCAAGCCCTGAGAGGGCTTTGCAGAATGCAGAAGGTATTGCTAGCAGGTGGTGACAGAATATACCATAAGGGAGCATTGGTGGGTGAGGACTATTTCCCCAGCAGTGATGAAAGGGAGAAGCTACAGGAATGATCACCTGCAATCAGCCTTGTTTCTTGACCGTGCAGACTGCCGCGACACTGCAGAAGGATCTGCTAGGAGTTGGCTGGAGTCAAACTGTGCGGTGAAAGTTTGAGTGCCATGAATCTGTGCAATACACACCCTCCTCCCTGTGACAGGAAACCCTTTAGGCCTGGTCCCTCATATTAATGTCCATTAATGCAGCAGCGGCCAGAATGCTTCCCCTCTCTTTTACGGGAACGCTTCCGCCTCAGCGAAAACCAAAGCTACTAACAACCCTCCTCATCCGCCGCCCACATCCCAGCACCCAAACTGACAAGTAAAATGGCCCTGTGCAGCATACTGATGAGGGGGGGCGTGCCAGAGGGAGCCAGTTCCCAAACTTCTGCGGCCTCTCTTGCCTTCCTGGCAAGAGGAGCCTTTTAGAACAGCGTCATTGTTCAATATGGCAAGGCAGGCTGGCTTTGGAGTCTTAATTAGTGGTTGTGCAACTATAAAAGGATTAGCCCAGAAACCATTGTCTGTGGCATGGATTTGTCACCGATAGGAGCTGAGCAGGGGTGAGTCTTTGTCTCCAGACGCTGCTGAGCTCCAGCTACAGAGATTTCTCTTGGAAGGTTTAGGAATTGACCTCCTCAAAGCGCCACAGGATCCATTTTACTTGTTTGTCCCTTAACCAGGGACAGTTCCCTGTGCATTTCCAGATTATTGGGATAACAGGGTCCAATTACCCACTGAAACCCTTTCAATATGCAGGGTGAGCAGCGTTTGACTGTGGAATCTTGGTTAGAGAGTAGACTTTTCTCATTGCAAACATACCCAGAGATGCTTGTGAGGAAGAAGTGAAGTTGACTTCACTTGTCTGATGGCAGACCTGCCTGATTCCCCATCAAAAGGAGGGAAGGAGAGAGAGAAAGAGAGAAGGAAAGGAAGAGGAAATGAGCAAGGCCAGATTCTTCAGAGAAGGAGTTGTAGCTCAGTGGCGGAACATCTGTTTTGCATTCAGAAGATCTCAGGTTGAGTCTCCAGTGTCGCCAGGTAGAGTTGGGAATGTTTCATTCCCGAAATCCCAGACAGCTGTTGCTAGTCTTTGTGGATAGGATTGAGCTTGATGAACCCCAGGATCTGACTTCCTGTATTTATAATTAAACCTGTCCTTAATTCAGACTCATGAGGACTGGAACCTTGCTTTGGTTTTAGGGGAAGAGCTGTAGCTCAATGGCAGAGCATCCCTGTTTCAATCCCTGGCATCTTCAGGTAGGATTGGGAGAGACTTATCATCTGACTCACCCTAAAGAGAACCACTGCCAGTCAGTATTGACAAGATGGAGTTAGATAGACCCAATGGTCTGACTCAGTATTAGGCAGCTTCCTATGAATGTGATGAACGAGGTAATTAAAGCAAACCCCCTTCATATCCATTGGCTACTCTCGCCTATCAAACACTATCAGCCAATGGGCTCCATTTGGTCCCCCGTTTTTCAATTGCTCCCAAATGAACCGTGCTCCTCCTCCTGCCACCCTCTGAATCAGGGAAGGACAGGCTCTGTTGATTGTTAAAGCATCCTTCCACCGGGCATGTCGTTTCGCTGCAGGGACTCTTCTGCTCCCTCCCGAGCCTGGCTTTTTCTAAGCCAAACAGTAGCTGAGGAGTCTGGAAATGAAAAGGAGGCGGCTGCGGAAAACAGAGAAATGCCAGGAGAGGCGGCCCGGGGCTTTGTTAGTTCTGCACTGTCGAAAGGAAGGGATAATTTTAGATGCTAAATAGAGCATTGCAAGAGTGAATTATTAATAGTGCACCAGAGAAGTGACCTGGCAGCTCATGAAATACTTATAACCCAGCCCACTCAGCTTTTTGAAATGCAACCTCTGCTGTTGCCTCTTCTCGAGGATACGGACCAAGGCATGTTGATTTGTGTGTGCGTCATATGATAAAGATTGACTGTTGAGTCAGGTCTCCATGTAGATGTTAATAAATGGTCTGCATTCCCAGGGAGATGATATATAGATGATAGATGATAGATAGATAGATAGATAGATAGATAGATAGATAGATAGATGATAGATAGATAGATAGAGAGATAGAGAGATAGATAGATAGATAGATGATAGATAGATATCCTATATACCTCCTATTTTGCTGCCAGCTCCATTCTGCCCCCCCTTGTTATTAGTGCTTTTGCTCTGACACTGAGACAAGATGGTGCTTAGATGAAGGATATATGTTAAGAGGTCAAGATTACAGCCAGAAAAGGCCTTTCTCATCATATATATTTATACACACAGAGACATATTCTATGGAAATATTCGTATTGAAAGATGGTATGTATTTATTGCATTAAAATCTCCGTTTTTCTCCAAGGAGCTCAGGGTTGTGTACATGGTTCTCCCCCTCCTCATTTAATCAACCTTGTGGGGTAGGCTAGACTGAGAGGCACTGTCCTAGTTTGATAGGCTAACCACTTTACACCACCTTCTTTACTTATGTGTGTGTGTGTGGTCCCACATGCACTATACATTTAAAGAGTATCATACCACTTTAAGCAGTCCCTGAAAGAATCCTGGGAGCCACAGTTTGTTAAGGATGCTGAGAGTTGTGAAGAGACCCCCTATTCACCTCTCAGAGCTGCAATTTCCAGAGTGGTTTAACAATCAATCCCTTTTCCCAGGGAACTGTAGCTTTGTGAGGGAAATGTGGTGGGTTGCGTCTTAATAACCCTCAGAGAACTTAACAAATTACAGTTCTCAGGATCCTTTTGGGGAAGCCATGGCTATTTAAAGCAAGAAGTCAAAATGATGTGCTCAAAAACATCAAAACTGCACCCTTAAATATACACACAAAAACATGGAAACTGAAAGTTGGAGATCTGCAGCCCTGCATAACAACAGCATAGTAAGGCTGGTCCTGGAGGAAAGATGGACACATCTGTCAGTTTTGGTCTTCCAGGTTTCTAATTTTCCTAATCTTAAATTCAGCTCTCCATATTTCCCCAGCGATTTATGAAATTTCTCCTAATAAACATATTTTTGTATGCAGTTTTGACTAACATGCACATTTTGGCAAACAGTTTCTCCTAGTAGAACACAGTTCTTGTATGTTATTTTCACAAATATATGCATTTTTCCACACTTTTTTGGGGGGGGAGGGTACACATTACTTGGCCTGGTAAACTGAATTGCAAAATTCGGAGGTGTGTGAATTTCAAAGGCTGGCTGTGTTTCAGTTTGCATATTGTTTCAAAAAGTGTGGATTTGGTAGATTTTCCCTTTAAATGCAAACATCCCTATCCTAGAGGCAAGCTTGGTTTTACCAGCTAAGCGCACATCCTTGTTCATATGTTTGGCTTTGGTAGTAATCAGTGGAAAGTTGTGTATTAGGGCAAATGGGGTACTGCCCCACCAACCATTGCCTTCCCTTAACCAGCACCCATCTGCCTACCTTCCTGTTTGCAACCAATCCAGGGGGTGGAACTGCCTTCTATCTCCTAGTCTCAGCTTCACCCTTGTAGAACTCAGCAGGGAGGATGATGGGGACAAGAAGAGCACTTTAGAGCCTGTGGGATCAGGCCAGTGACCCAACTCATTCAGCATCCTGTTTTCACAGATGCAGATGTTTTGCCAACCAGATGTGGGACCCAAGCGCAACAGTGCTTTCCCCTCCTGTGGCTTCCAGCAACTGGTATTTAGAAGCATTACTGCCTCTAACCGTGGAAGCAGAGCATAGCCATTGTGGCTAATAGCCATTGATGGCCTTCTCCTCCATGAATTTGTCCAATATCCTCTTTTAAAGCCAATCAAGTTGGTGGCCATCCCTGCCTCTAGCATAGTTCAGCTATGTGCTATGTAAAAAAAATGTCCTTTTTTTCTGTCCTGAATCTTCCACAATTCAGCTTCACTGTGTTCTAGGTTAATGAAAGAAAGAGAAAAAAACCATTCTCTATCCGTTGTCTCTATGCCATGTATCACTTTATAAACTTCTTCCATGTCACCTCTTACTTGCCTTTTCTCTAAAATGACAAGTCCAAAATGCTGCAGCCTTTCCTTATAGGGGAGCTAACCAGAATGAGTTGCCTCTGCCTCTCATTGGCTTCTACTTCACTTGCTGTTAGGCTCCCAGACCCCATGAGCACCGGCCACTATTGGTCGTACGTATTTGATGCTCCCAGGGAACAGCAGCTGCACTCCAAACACCACCCATTATGAGCCCCTTTGCTTCAGCATCCTTGAAGTTGCCTTGCCAAGTGCATCCAGCTCCCGAGAGGAGAAAGGTGCAGCGCAACACAAGGCAAAGACTGCTCCGAGCATCAGTTATTAATATTTCATACACGTCAAAAAATTCTTTTATTTGCTGCCATTGCTGCTGGGAAAACTCAAAGGAGGGGGAGAAACAAAGGAAAGCAGAGAACAGCAAAAGGCCGGATGGAAATCAGAGCTGGAGAACTGACTTATAGCCCAGGGAGGAATAATGCATACATATATAGTCAGACATTGGCTGCAAATTTTAGGGCGGCCAGATTGGACTCTTGTTCAAGCTGCTTGCTTGAAAGGCAAAGGGAGAGGTCCATAGCTTAGTGGCAGAGCATCAGAAGGTCACAGGTTCAATCCCTGTAGGGCTGGAGAGAGTCCCTGCCTCAAATCCTAGAGTGTCACTGCCTGTCAACGCAGACCAGTGGTTGCTAAACTTTTCTTTCCACATACCACTTGAAAATTGCTGAGAAAAACAACAACAAAAATAACGTAGGACCTTCTGCACTGGGGACAATCCACTCCCTGCCCCTGAATTCATAAAATCCTGGAAAATTAATGACTGGCACCTGATCTAAAACTCCAGATATCTGGAAGTACCTATACATATTTAAAACCACACTAAATTGAGGAGGGAGTGAGAAGAAAGACTGAAAGCAACAAGCCACTCTCCCTTGCAACTTAAGGGTAGTATTCAACTCATATGTTCTGTCTCCTGGTTGTGGGCATTACTCAGTGAAGAGTTAAAAAAACATGTTCCAAATCCCATGGAAGCTTGACTTTTTATGTCCTTTATGGAGCAGAATTTTCTTATGAGCTGCTAGTTGCAGGAGGTCTTGTATCCAGTTTTCCATGTTTGGGGTGGCATAGGCTTCCCAATGTCATTTTGCCACAACAGTGTGGCTTAGTTGAACCATCCTTCCTTTCCTTTCCACGTGGCAGACATTGCTGATTATTCTGTTGGTGCCTCCATTAGTAGGGGGTTTGTCCAGGACCAAATTCATTCTGTACAGTACATCTCTCTCTCCTAGCGTCAGTCAGAGGCAGTGTGAGAAAGACTTCCTTTATCTTGATCCTTGCAGATTTCAGCTTTATCGGGTGCCTCTTCCAGGTCAAGCAGCTGGTCTCTCTCCTGACAATTTCCAAACCATCCATGATTTATGTTACGACTCAAGGGAGGTGCTTGCTTGACCCCAAGAAACTGAGGTCACTTGTTACCAATGGGAGCTTCCGATTGCTGGGAACGAGGCAAACCTCTCTTCTCAGCAAAGCAATTAGGTTGTTTATTTCACCAAGATATTAACAGCAAATGTGTTTGGGGCCAGATGGTTCCTTTCTCCAGGCACAATGTGATGCCATCGTACTGCGGGCTTCCCTGTCCCTTCTCTCTGGCTGGCAGGGAGACTCCTTGCAGGGTGATGTCATGCCATTAAATACAATTCTCCATAATTGGGGATTAGAGGAGGACTTAACATGTGGGTGTCTTAAGAGCATAAGAGTCCTGATGGGTCAGACCAAAGGTCCATCTAGCCTAGCATCATGTCCCCACTGTGGCCAAGCAGATGCCTGTGGGAAACTAGCAAATAGGACACAAGCAAAAGAGCACCTTCCTTCATTGGTGGCTGGTGAGGCAGCGTGGCAAGGGCTCGCTTGCTCTCCTGACTTCCCAACATGGCGGGTCACTGCCACTTACCAGAAGGGGAGGGATGGAGCACAGGAAGATCAGCCTACTGCATGACAGAAGGAGCATCAGGCTGGTTCTGCTGCTACACAGTGCACCACGCTGAGGTCCCTGTACCTCAGCCTTCCTCCTCTCAGTAAGAGGCAGTGACCCACAGTGTTGGGAAGCTGGAAAAGCAACGGAGCCCCAGCTGCCCCACCTCACTGGGCAATATTCTCTCTACCTGCAGTCTCCAGCAACTTCTATTCAGAGGCATACTGACTGCCTCCAACAGTGGAGGTACAACATAACCATTGACAGTAGCTATGGATAGCCCTCTTCTTCATGAATTTGTCTAATCCTCTTTTAAAACTACCCAGGCTGGTAGCCATCACTGCTTCATGTGGAAGTGGATTCAATAGGCTGTGTGATGTCCTTTCTTTTATCTGTCCTGAATCTTCTACCATTCAACTTCATTGGGTGGCTCCTAAGTTCTAATATTTCTCCATCATGTGCATAGTTTTTTAATACACCTCTATCTTGTCCCCTCACCCTCTAAAAAGTCCCTTTCCTCATGGGGTGGGTGGGTGTTTGTTCCAGCCATTTGATCATTTTGCTTGCCCCTTTCTGAAACTTTTCCAGCTCTACAGTAACTTTTGTGTGATGCAGCAGCTGGAACTTTAGACAGTATGCCAAGTGAGGTCACACCACAGATTTGTATGATTATCAAGTTGTCATAGTTGCATCATGGGGCTTTTGAGTTCAGAGAAAAGGTGAGAGCTGACATGCTAGAAGTTTATAAAATTAGGCATGGCATGGAGAAAGTGTATAAAGAAAAGTTTTTATCATAACACTAGAACTTGTGGACATCTAAAAGGAATGACTTTTTCATGCAATGCATAGTTAAAAGTATGGAACTCACTCCCACAGGCCACAGTGATGGCCACCAATCTGGATGGCTTTAAAAGAGGATCAGACAAATTCATGGATGCGAGGGCTACTGAGGGCTACTAGCCATGATGACTATGCTCTGTGCCCACAGCTGGAGGTGACAATGCTTTTGAATACCAGTTGCTGGAAACTGCCAGAGAAGAGAGTGCTCTTGTGCTCGAATCCTGCTTCCTAGTTTCCCACAGGATGCTGGACTAGATGGGCCATTGGCCTGATCCAGCAGGCTCTTCTGATGTTCTCAGGTTCTTGTGATATCAGTGTTTTTATTTTCAACCCATTTCATAACCATTTCTAACATGGAATTCACCATTTTTACAGCTGCCACTCTCTTCATTTTGGAAGACAACCTTGGTTTCTCTCTCACACAGAAATGGGGAACCTGTGGCCCCCCAGATGTTGTTGGACTCCCAACTCCCATGAGTCCCAGCCAGCATGGCCAAGGGCCAAGAATGATGGGAGCTATAGTCAAGCAACATCTGGAGGGTCACTGCTTCCTCACCCCTGCTCGAATGGTCCTGAGAGAGGTCTCAACTACATGTGATCAGAGGGAGACAGAGAAACTGCAGAAGCTGACTTTTTGCTGCCTTCACTCATTTTTTTTGCAGAGCCTTGGAGGAGGAGGAGGAGGAGGGCAGCAGAGCAAATGTCAGGAGGGGTCCTCACTTCCCAGCCTTTAAGAGGAGCTGTTGGCACGTGCACTCTCCCACAGCCTTTTCTATTCTGAGAAGTGTTTTCCCCACCCTTCTCTCAGAATAAACAAAATATCCCCTAGAGAAACAGCGCCTATCATTTCTAGATGTGAAAAGGCCCAAGATGTTGTATAACTGGAAAGGACCAGGGTTGACTTCAAACTCACTTCTTTGTTGAGATGCATCCTTGTGCTCTCCTAGAGATCCGGGGCAGCTTAACAATTACCAGCACCAGGACCACTTCACATAGCATGTGGGTGGGGAACGGCCCTAGCTCAGTGGCAGAGCATCTGCCTTGCATACAGAAGGTCCCAGGTTCAATCCCTGGCATCTCCAGGTAAACCTGGGAAAATCCACCTACTTGAAAGCTTGGAGAGCAGCTGTTGGTCAGTACTGCAAACAGTACTGAGCTAAATTAATCACTGACCAGTTTGAGGCATCTTACTCCATCCTGCAGTATTGCTCTGGGCAGAAGGGTCTGTCCAACTGTTCTCCCTGACCATTTTATTTTCCTGTCTTTTCATGTACTTGGTAGGTAACACTGGATAGCCGGTGTGGTGTAAGTGTTGGGCTATGACCAGGGTTTGAATCCCCACTCAGCCATGAAGCTCCCTGGGTAACCTGGTGCAAATCACTGTATCTCAGCCTAACCTACCTCACAGGGTTGTTTTGTAAGGACAGGTGAAGGAGTTATTTGGAGGAAAGGTGGGATATAAACCTAATATATAAAATAAATAAGTCTGTAGCCACATCATTGTCCTACACAGACTTGTATTGGGTTGCTAGTCCTTAGCCCAACTAATGCTTCTCTGGATAAGGTCCAAAACATCTTATTTAAAACAGCATCGGCTCATCACAGTATTGACAAAAGAAAAACGAAGCAGTAGCAGCTGCCTAGTTGGGATCCTCTGGCGCTTCTGCTGCTCCCTCTCTTTCACATTACCCCTCCTGCCAATTGCCTTCTCGAGGGATTGGAGGGATTGTAGATTAAAAGACCACAACAGATAATACTCTCTCTGATATTAGAGGGGTGCAGGGAAAGCAAGATAGAGAAAGGAAATTACAGGCACGGGGGGGGGGGCAGTCTGGGAAATAAGAGAGAGGGGCGGGAAGGCCAGGGGGTGAGGAAGAGAGAATGTGTAGCTTTAATCCACCCAGCTTTGATAAAGCTGGTGAGCTTTCCAGGGATTTCTTCACATGCACTTGCTTATAGAAATCCCCTCTCTTTAGGGAAAGCAAAGCATTCTAGGTGAAAACCACCAGCCACTGACGCTAGCAGTGTATTTGGACAGAATACTTCCATTGTGGATAACCATTGGCTGAACCCGAGAAACTTCCTACGCCACCAGCCCATTTACTCTGATCTTCAAGGTCTCCAGAAGAGACAAGTGTCTTGCCTTAGCAACTGAGATCCTTTACACTGGAGATTAGGGATGGATGGATCTTGTCAATTTGGTTTCTTGTGGTAGAATTGCTCTGGCAGACTCTGATCACATGGTCTCACAGCCAAACTAAATGGCATATGAAACATGCAATTGAAAGGAACAGTAGGCAATGCAATCAGGATTGGGATGTGCAAAGATCTTTTCCAGGTTGCACTTTTTTCTCTTAAAGGCAATGTTGATCTTAACCCTCTTTAGCCTTGTTTATGCAATGAAAGTTTTGCAGAGCATCCAGCTAGGAACGGACAGGCATGGTCCATCCCCCACCCCCCGCAGCTGCTGTTATGATAACATGTTAGGACAATGAACCCTAGCCTGTTCTGCCTGCTAGGCTGGAGCTGTTCAGCAAACTGTTTAAAAGCCGGGCAGATTTTTTAAAGCGACGCCAGGCCAGGAAGGAAGTCTCGGCTACAAGTAGAGAAAGAGTGGTGTTTTAAAACAAACACTCAATTTGTTCACATGTGAAACTTTCCCCTGCACTTGGCAGCTCAGCATCCAACAAGGCAATCAGATGTAAAATTGACTGGCACTCAAAAAGCAACCACCCTGCCCCATTGGAGAGATCCTTTGATACATCATAGCACTCTAGAAGAACATAACGTTAGAGCATAAGAAGAGAATCCAGGATCAGGCCAATGGCTCATCTTGTCCAGTGTGCTGCTCTCACTGTGGCAGATGCTTCTGGGACACCTTCAAGCAGGACCCAAGCACAAGAACACTCTGCCCTCTCTCTCATCATTTCCCAACAACTGGTAGTCAGATGCCTCTGCCATGGCTAGTAGCTGCTGATAGCCTTCTCCTCCGTGAATTTGTCCATCACTGTCTCCTGTGGAAGTAAGCTCCATAGTTTAACTATGTGCTACATGAAGAAGTGCTTTCTTTTATCTGTCCTGAATTTCCCAACATTCATTGGATATTCATGAGTTCCAGCATTATGAGAGAGAGTGACTGGCCAAAGCTCACCCAATGAGTTTCATGGCTGAGTAGGGAATTGAACCGTGGTCTCCCAAGTCCTAGTGCAACACTCTAACCACAGGCTTCCAAAAGGGAGAATAATCAAATAAAGGAACATAGGAAGCTGCCTTATACCAAGCCAGACCACTGGTCTGCTTACCTCACTGTTTGGAAGCAGATCTCCTGGGTTTCAGGCAAGGGACATAGCTCAGTCAGTAGAGCATGAGACTCTTAATCTCAAGGTTGTGGGTTCCTGCATTGCAGGGGGTTGCACTAGATGATCTTTGTGGTCCCTTCCAACTCTACAATTCTACAATTCTGTGATTCCCAACCCTGCTTGGAGATGCTGGGGATTGAACAAGGGACCTCTTGCACACAAGGCAGATTAGGTGCTCTACCACTGAGCTACATTCCTTCCCCTTCGCAGGAAGCAATTCATTCCCAAATGAAATAAAACCATCACCACCTTGGAAGGTGTCTGCAAAGCAACCACCTATATGGGAAGCCCTCTGGGAAACCTCTGCATACTACCCTGAGTTCCATGATGGAAGAAAGTTGGGAAACAGCTGATCAATAGAAGAAACAAATGTCTACCACTGTCCCCTTCATTATGGGGGCTGACCTCTCACTTGAGGACACTGACCCTTGAGGCAGGGATGGTGTTATGATGCAACCCTGACATCCAAGTAGGGCTCAGGCTGCACTATAGGAGAACAAAACTGTAATGCTGCTTCAGCATCAGATAGCCTTTGGCTGAGCCTTATATAGGAGCAGAAGAACTATCTCAACAGTAATCTTTCTTGAAAGGTGACTCATAAGGAACAGTCCACTCCAACATTATTATTTTTTTTACTCCAGTTGAGCAGAGTTGTCCTTGGGCTTCTGTGAAGGGAGGCTTCTGAGTCAGAGGATGGCAATTTCACATCTTTAGGTAGGAGGGGCACAGGTACTACAAGCTCATCTTGTGGACTTGCTTCTAAGGCTGGACTGGGATGCTGTTCGCCTTTGGATCCAGTCCTCTAGTTCACGGGTGGCCAACTCCCAAGAGACTGCGATCTACTCATGGGATTACAGACTGGCAGTGATCTACTCCCTTTTTTTGGGTTCAGGTCAAAGCCAAACTTGTTGAGCTTCTTTGGGGGGAGCCAGTGATCTGCCAGTAATCTACCACAAACGTCCAGTGATCTACCAGTAGATCACAATCTACCTGTTGGACGTGCTTTCTCTAGTTCATTGCCCAAAGAAGGGGAATCTGATCCCAGGGTCAAGACCAATAGGGAGCCCGTGCCCTGCCAGCTGTTGCTGAAATTATAACTCTTGTTATCCCCAACCATTGGAAATGATGGCTTGGGCTGATGGAATACAACAGCATCTGGAGCGCCATAGCTTCCCCACTCCCCACTCCCAGGAGAACCACTGTAATAGTCCATAACAGTATGTGCAAATTCATCCATGCATTTTTAGTAAGTAGAAGTCTATCTCCCAATTGAGGACTTAACCTGATGAACTTAAAATCCTTTCCTGGCAAATCAAGGCAAGCATATCAAAAGCAAGGCGACTATGTTTGGAGTGGAAGCCAGAAAAATCAGAGGGGATTTTGTGAATCAGAATACAGCTGGTTGGTATGGAGACTCTTTGATCTAATATTCTACATAGGGTGGCCCTCCCCATCCTGGTGCCCTCCCTCCCTTTATGGCTGGGGCTGATGGGAGTTGGAATCCAAAGCATCCGGTTGCCACATGCTGTGACAAATCTGCATGGTTGGTTGGCTTTTCAGTTGTGTACTTTGAAGTTGCATTGGCCATCTATGTTTAGTCTTGTTCACTGAGTATCGCTTTATGACCTCAGCTTTAAAACAAATACAGACTCAAATGCCTTTCTAGCCCTTTGTATATATGAATCACAATGAGAGTTTCCATTCAGGCCAATAGACTAGAGAAGTACTTTTGTAGAGTCATCCAACATTTGTAACCATAATCACCACTTAAACATTTCTTTGGTTACTGGCATGGACATTTGCAACACTTCATAGTTTATTACTGAAAATGTGGAGCACTAGGGTTAGTTAGCTAGGGAACAGGTCACCTAAGACCTTCAGAATGTTCTCCATACATTCGAGAGGAACTCCATTGGCTCCTGGGCATCCACACTGAGTCTCAAGGCATCCTCAGAAACACCAACATGGCAGCAAATGTTTCAGATGTTGTGATCAGAACCTGGAATCCCCTTTTTGAAATTTCTGACCAGATATGCCCACCTCCCTCTCTCTTTGTTTTCTCCTGTCATCACACTTCCTCCTCCATTCTACTTCTCCCTCTCCTGCCTCTCATTCGTATATTTAAAAAATGAAAGGAAAATGGTGATGATGCTATTAGTGCCACCCATTTGTCCACGCAATACCAACTTGTTGGCCTGATCCACCCAGTTGAAGACTATTGCTCAACATGAAGCTAAGGCCTCTTGTGCATGACTCATTTTTAAGTAGAAGCTCCTGCATTTCAGGCAGTTTTTCCCAGCCCTGCCTGGAGATGCTGGGGACCTCTTGCATGTGAAGCCCTGCCACTGAGCTATTGCCCTCCTGCAGTAGTAGATGGCAGGAGCAGTTATCTTGAGGATGGCCTGGGTGACATGTTACATTCTCCATTGTAAATGGATCAGGGTGTTTTCTGCTAAGAAGGTTTTCCATGTCAGACTCAGTTTGGTAAAGGCCTACAAAAGCTGCTCTTGAGACCCAGCAGAAATAAATGTTGGAAATCTTCATCTATACTCCCCCCAAAGCACATGCCAGCTGGCACACATAAGCAAGACAAACAGAAAGCTCATGAGATCAGATGGTTTGCAACCCTGACTCACCAGATGGTTTAAGCGGTTTGAATCCAATCCAGACTGAAAGCAGCAGAAGCAGCATAGGGAAGGGGAGGAACGAGAGGCAGGTATAAATTCAGAGTCCTTTCTCATTCAGTGGACCGTACTGCATGATCTAATCCCTCTGTATTTCCAGTGACGAGGAAGATTAAATCATTTTGATGCTGCAGTGGATTTTCAAGATAAACAAAGCATGACACTGGCCCAGCACCAATAGAAAGCAGTTTGCTATCTGAACGAGGAATTTCAAATAATAATTTTATCATTTTCAGAAAAAAGTCTCAAAGAAACAATGTAAAGCCAAATATAAAAACAAGGATAGATGCTCATAGGAAGCTGCCTTATACTGAGTCAGACCCTTGGTCCATTTATCTCAGAGTTTACACCAGAGGTTTTCAACCTTTTTGAGTCCACGGCTCTCTTGACCAACAACATTCTTTCTGCGGCACCCCTGTGGGGCTCAGGAGCCCAGTTATGTCACCCCTTGCCTGCAGAGCTGCCAGCCTCTCACCCTTTTCCAAACATCCTCCCTTGTGGAGTGTTCCCTCAGTCTCCTCTGCCCTCTCCTTGGAAGTCCTCTGGGCAGCTGCTGCTCCTGGTCTCTGAGCTTCCCCCCTGCCCCCAAAAGAGGTGCCTCCTCACACTGCCCCACAGGGGCCTGGGAAGCTCCCCCTGGCCAGCCCCAGAGCTTCTGCAACAAACAGTTGCACAAGCCTTTGGGAGGCAAAGATGCAAGAGGGCATCAGAGGAGGGAGGGAAGGAAAGAAGGGCAGAGGCCAGCGTTGCCCGTGGTACCCCTGACAATCATTCATGGCACACTGGTTGAAAACCACTGATTTACACTAACTGGCAGCAGAGATGCACAGGATTGAGCCTGGAGCCTTCTGCATACAAAACAGATGCTCTACCACTTTACCTTTACCTTTTTACCACTGTCACTTTGGAACTGCAATCTTAGAGAACAAGCCCATCCGTTGGGAATCCAGAGCAGCATCAACTGGGGCAGCAAAGGATGGTGGTCGGGGGCCCCTGTTTATGCTAGCAGAATAGAAGTGAGCACACATGGGTGACACTATATATATGCCTTTGGTTGGAGGACTGAGTCAAACAGTTGGACTGCATTAGAAGGCAAACCCCAGAAACCACAAGCAGAGTCTTTCTATGTAACTTAAGGAGGGAGATATTTCCTGCTGACAACATCACATGGCGCTTGAGCAAGAGTAGTAGTAGTGGTGTATTTCTACTTACGGTAGGGATTCTAGACCATAATCATTGCTTAAGATGCGGTTTTGTTGCTTTTAAGTGAAGCACTAACATAGTTTTGCAAGAAAGGCTCAGATAAATCATTTTTATTGGCAGCAGTATCCTAACAGAGAAGTAAAGTCCTGTTTTGGCAATGCCAGGGCAGGGCAAGAGTTCCCGGGCGTTCTCCAATGCTTGGCAGAAGACAACACAGGCAGTGACACTGTGCAGACAGAGAAGAACAGGCTGCACGTCTTCTCCCCCTTAAGAGTTCTAGAGTGCTGGCATCAGCAAGATGAGTGCAGCAAGCTGAGTGCTTGCTCCATTCTGCCTGTGACCGGAGTGGAATTGGCAAACTGCCCCCCTCAGGCCAACAACAATGCTCACACCAGAGCAAGACCCAGGGAAAAGCAGACACAAGAAAGAGGACATTCATGCGAACTCTCAGCAAATTAAGTAAAAGTGAGAGAGAAATTAGAACGATTTATGATCTCCATCCTGCAATGAGCATGCACATACGAAGATATTTCATTTCCATCGGGATGGTTCTTCTGTGCAGTATTGGAGTCTTGTTCAGAAACATGGAGTGTGTGACTTTCTGAGTGTGTTTCTTAGGCCCACTGTGCATACACAAGACCACATGCATACAGAACAGGGCTCTATGACTAGGCACAAGTGTCACGGCTAAAGGTTGTCTCTGTTATGGCTTAAGAATATACACAGTGGCTATGTGGCAACATCAAATTCAATGCACGTCTGTCAACGTAAAGCAGGGACATACAAATAACGGCCTCTCTCCGATGGGAGTCCATATGGTGAAAGAGAGACATGAAGGTGCTGCAAGGTGCACCCATGCAACTAAATGGGCCTCAATCACGTCACATCAAATCGCAAGGAAGGGCAACACTGTGTATTTGGCTGTTGCTACATGAGGCTGGCAGCACACCAAATGAGTCCGGATCCACAGCTAAGCAAGGGCCAGCCAGCTCCATGTTTGAAGGGGTCCCCTAGTGCCCCATCCTTGGCAGTGTCTCGAGGCCAGGGCCTGCTCCACTGGCCTTGCCAAAACCACCTGAATTCCCCACTCAGGGCATTGCTGTGTGCCTGAGGATGAAGTATGGAAGCACTGGCATGAATCGTGCCCTGGGTATGTCGTCACTGTCTGTCCTGAGTAGAGAGTAATGTTAATGCTAAAGTGAGAGAGTGTGTGTGTCACACAGCTGGAGGCTAGTGGTTGTGCTATTAAGATTGGCAGGTACCACCTGCTATGAGGCATGGTGGAAACAGAAACGCCAATGGGTAGGAGGAAGACATGTTGGAAATCAAGGACTGGTGGTGAAATGAACATTAAAGCTTTGACTTAAAAAAAGGTTAAAAAATCCAGGAGTGTTCTTGGCCATCATGGAGCCTTGAGAGGTACACCAATTATTGCTTTGTACTGTGGCACTTAGCAATGGCTCTTCAGTTGAAACTTAATGGCAAGGCAGTGAGTACATTGGGCCTTCATCTTACATAAACACACTGACCTAAAACTATTCAGAAAGAATCTGGCCCAAAGACTTTCAATGGAGCTGACTTGAAAAGTGAAGTATGCCTCCAGTTCCTTGTCTAGGAATCATTTCTCTCACGTCAAGTTGCCTGAAATACAAGAAAGTCCTGCTCCCAAATTAAGCAACAGATAAGAGGCTATCCTGCCTGCACCACCACCAGCTTCTATTAGGGTGCTCAAAGCAGATTTGCCTCCAATATAGAATTCAATGTCCAATAAACTGGCTTAAAACATTTTTTAAAATCACCCAGTACATGGATCCATCATCTGCTTACTAATTGTTCTAAGCCTCACTAGGGCCAAATTATGTAATAGGGAGCTCAGAATGATCAAATACTAGATAATAAAGATCTTCTGCGGTTTCTGGTATAAAAAAGCATGGCAAGTGTGTATTCTCTACTAAATATTTATATATCAAAGTTTTGGGGCAGTCTACATTTGTCCTAGAATTGTCCTGCAGGTGGTGTAATACAGGCGGTGACCATTTTAGACATGTCCAACTGATGAACGATCGCCTACGCACAGGTCCTTGGACCCAGAAGAAGGCAGAACGGGGGCGGGGTGGAACAGGGTGGGACGGGCTTATATGCGTTCCGCCAACATGTGCGGGGGCAGGGAACGGAACCCTTGCACAAAATGGTCACTGCTTGTAATGATTTGCCCCCCCCTTTTTAATGGGCATATCACAATATGCTTGTAGAAGTGCTGTGACAAGCTGAATGGGGCTACTTTTGAAAACAACAACCATGTCTATAAAAGAAAGCAAAAGTCTGGGATGAGTAAAACTAAACATCGTGACCTGGGAGCATATTTACATAATTCCCAATGCATTTCCCCCCCAATTTTGCATAATCTGCTATGGGTTTCTAGTCACTTGCCAGGGGCAGGGGAGGCAAGGAACTCTGTAATTAACTATGGACCAGACTAGACACAATGTTTGTCATGTAGTTTGACATTGCATAGCTGGTTCCTTTTCAACAAAGAGCTGGTGTGGGTGGGAAATGGATCAGGAGTATGCCAGGGAGAGCATGTAACCCCTTGCCCACAGAATTCCCCCCACCTGCTATCTTCAATGGGAATAAAGCCCTATTAGCACTCATGAGAACTTTCTTCCTGTTGCAAATAGCAGATGTACATGGGCTCCATACTAATCAGGATGGCAGAGGGTTAAAGATGCTATGGTCCTGATTCAGCTTGTCCATCTCTCACATCCCACCATGGCAGGTATTTGTCAAAGAGAAATCAATCACATAAGCTACATGATACATTTCAGAGCTAGCTTGCCCATTAATTCATAATACTTTAAGAACAAAGTCCTCCTGGATGAGGACATGGCTCCAACCAGACCAGCATCCTCCTGTCTCTGACAGTGGCTGGCCAAATACTTTTGGGAACCCTGCAAGCAGGGTATAAAAACATTGGCTCTCCCCAGGTGCTTGTCCCCCAACAGGAATTGATTGGAGCTGGGCAGACTCTCCAGACCACTGGAGGTCTTATTGGGCCACCCCTTTGGCTCCCAAGCTTGTGACAGGTGTTGCCCATACATCTTTACCCACATCATCACAATCACCTGGGCTAGACACCTGCATGTCAGGAGTGGGGGGAAGTGAAGCTGAAATTATGAAGAAGTGGAATTGTGTGTCAGATACCACACACTGGGCTCCTGCAGAAATGGCAGCTTACCATAAGAAAACAAACAAACGAAAACAGATTTCCTCTCGGCTGTCACGTTAATTTGGCCACCTGATATTTCCAGGCTGGCAATTTCTAACTCAGGATTAGATAATGTTTCGTTGAGTGGTGGTGGGGAGAAGGAATTCCCTCAATCCAGAGGAAAAGGGGAGCCCATTCCTGAAATGAATCCCTCCCTCCCTCCTTGGAAACTGACCGCCCAACACATTCTTGTCAAAATGAAGCATCCATCGGGTACCACTCGGCAGCTGCTGTTTCCAAGGTGTCTTTTGCCAGGAGTAACAGCCCTGCCTCTCCAGTGTTCCTTTCTGGCTCAAGCATTTGCAGTCCACCTCAGCTGCTGCAAATCAGTCCTGCTTCTCTCCTTTATGCTTCCAAGGGTAGATCAGCTCTCCAACAAGCAGCTTCTTGCACAAAGAGCCCCAGGAGTCCTTGGGGTAGCAGCTGTATGTTGGGAGCCTGTACAGCTGCACCACGCGGCCATAGGTCAGAGGGTTTATCTGCCGGGAGAGAAGGAGCGAGAGGGACAGTTGCAGCAGCTGTACCTGCACAAGGCTGAGTCATGCGCACAGGGTGAGCAGTGTGCCTGTGTGGATGTGTGTGTGCAACTCCTTTCCTGCATAAAGAGTTGCTCCTCTCAAATTAAAGCTTCACGCCTGACCATTTGGTGATCTATTTCACACTCTTGGAAACAGGAGCGCAGCTCAGCATAATGTGAGATCACAACTGACATGAGAATACCAAAGAAATGGCACTCTAAGTGTTTTTTCTGACATGGCTGTTGTTGGAAGACAGAATTAGGAGAGTGGAGTTCTTAACAATCTCTAAGCCACTGGAAATGGCTAGAGGATTCATAATTTGAGTTGACAGCACAAGGCTATTCTATATTCACTGCAAGTCTCACACTACATGTTATAGTAAGGGCTCTGGCCCTGATCCAACAAGACACTTAAACACAAGCTTAGCTCAGCATCTTAGGGGACTGAAGCCTGTTCAGATTGGACAGGATCCAGAGTGCTACAACTGACACCTTCCTTGCTGGGCTAAATGTTTTACAGAAAACTGAAGAGGAGTCCTGTGCACTCTCACAGAAGGGAAATTTGGGGAGCAGATCAATATGGAAGAGCAAAATGTTGTTCTAAAAAACAGGAAAAGTCCTAAGCATCAAGCTAGGCCATCAAGCAATGAAATGATTTACCTGCATTAGAAGTCGAAGAGGTTTCCCAGCTTCCTGCTCCAGGACTCTGAACTTCACACCAGCTGAAAATACACAAGAGTAGGTAATGGAAAGATACAGTCTGTACTGGCTGATTGATTCAGTAGTCAACATGGTGCCCTCCTGATCTTGTTGGAACTTCAACGCCCATCACCCCGACTATCGGCCAAGTTGGCTGGGGCTGATGGGAATTGGAGTCTAAGAACATTGAGAGGGCATTATTTATTTATGGCTTGCATTTATACTCCACCTTTTCTCTAAGGAGCTCCGGGTGGCGCACATGGTTCTCCTCCTCATTTAATCCCCACAAGCACCATGTATAGTAGGCTAAGCTGAGAAGCGGTGACTGGCCCAAGGTCACCAATTGAGCTTTATGGCTAAGTGGGGATTTGAACCCTGGTCTCTGAGGTCTCCATTCACTTTCTTCAGGGTTCAAACAAGCTGGTGTTTGTTTAAATGCCCTTAGCATTTCAAAACTTCTTGCATGTACAACATGATGGCACCATAGCTCAATGGCAGAGCACCAACTTTGAATATAGAAGGTCCCAGGTTCAATCCACTCTTGGCATCCCCAGCTAACAGGATCAGGAAGCAGGTGATGTGAAAGGCCCCCCTTTCCATCTGAGACTCTGGAAAGCTGCTGCCAGTCTAAGCAGACAATGCTGAGTTAGATGGGCAAAGAGTCTGACCTGGTAGGAGGCAGATTCCCAAGAAACAGTCCACGGGGTTTTGGTGATCTCCCTTCTGACCTGTTTGTCAGTATGACCCTACTGATGTACAGTGGTGCCTCGCAAGACGAAAAGTATCCGTTCCGCGAGTCTCTTCGTCTTGCGGTTTTTTCGTCTTGCGAAGCAAGCCCATTAGCGGCTTAGCGGATTAGCGCTATTAGCGGCTTAGCAGGCTTAGCGGATCAGCTGATAAGCGGCTTAGCGGCCTAGCGGATCAGCTGATAAGCGGCTTAGCGGCTTAGCGGATCAGCTGTTAAGCGGCTTAGCGGCTTAGCGGATCAGCTGATAAGCGGCTTAGCGGCTTGGGAAAAGGGGGGGGGAGGAAAAAAACCCCGCAGGAACTCGCAAGACATTTTCGTCTTGCGAACCAAGCCCATAGGAAATTCGTTTTGCGAAGCACCTCCAAAACGGAAAACCCTTTCGTCTAGCGGGTTTTCCGTCTTGCGAGGCATTCGTCTTGCGGGGCACCACTGTATGTGGCAGGAACACCAGAAAACCACTGAACACCCATAAGGTTTCTTAGCTGTTGGAGGTGATAGCATCTTGTTCGCGAAGCATAATGACAGGTGATAATTTGCCTGAACTCCCCACCAGCAACCAATTAAACATATAGCCTTTCCAGTACCATGCAAGCCTTATGCAAACCATTGTTATTGCAGCAGTGGTGAGTGTTTCTATGAAATTGAACCCTGCTTAAAAGTACACATGACCAGTCTTCAGATGCCTGTCACTTGCTTCTAAGCAAAAATTTCCAACCTCTGTCCCCGCTAATATGCAACTTCTGAAGTCTTGCCTTGACTACAGTATGGCGCTTACATGCAAGTCTGTAGGATCGGCAGAGCCGCAGAATGACTGAATAAAAGGGCAGCGAGTTGATGAGGTCCACTAGCAGATGGATCAAGCCTTGTACAATCACCACCAGTAGACGGAGCTAGGAGGAAAAAGGATTTTTTTTTTAGTTCAATCTACAGCAGTACCACCACTGGACAAATTTGGCAAACTTAGGTTTGTCAAATACTCGTAATTGTTCATTCTGAAAGAAGAAGCTGCAAGCAGAGGCCATTTGTACTCATTGGGACTTCTGGGGCAGAAGGCAGGGAGACAAACAGCAGGCGGAGCCAGAGCCAAGGACAATTAATGGTATATTTGTCCCCCTCCCGCTCCTCCCTGCAGAGTTCTCACAAGGGCAATGCTGAGACTAAGGAGGAGAAGGAGGAACTGCTAGTTCCTAGACTGGCAGCAAGCAGACATCTAAGAAGGCAGGCAGGTGGAAGCTGGCTGAAGACAGCAACCACTGATTGCAACAATTGACACAACTGTTTTAATTGAGTGCTACTCAGACACATTTTGAGGCGGACCAGCATATCGACTGACCAATCATCCCAGACTCTTTTCTGGCTCCCAGGAGAAGGGGAAGGAAAGTCCTCTTTCCCCTCCCAGTCTTGCATCCTGTCATCCAGCCAAGTGCTGTTTGGACCATAGAAACCCAACTCCATCCCACTTCGGCTGGGAACTGTTCAGCCACCCTTCATAACTTTTGTACATCCCTTTGAGTGCATTCCTATAGAAAAGCAACCAATGCATTTATAAGTAGCAACGAAATCGGCAGCAAACTTACCAAGGTAAAGACCAAATAGTACAGTGCGGTTGTGGGCAGAAGAAACAGCAAGATGGTAAACAGCAAAGTGCCGATGAATAGCTGGAGGAGGAAAAGGACACAAATCAATCCTATAGTAGCTGAAGCCAGCTATAAAAAGAAATCTAAGTTATGAGTCAGTAGCAATACAAGGCTGAAATACTCTGAGAGCAAAGAAGCCTTATCTTTCCTGTTTTCAGATACAGTACATTTCATTCTGGGCAACCTTCTGGGGCCACATGCCAGTGGAGGGCAGGGCCATAGGCAAAAGCAGGCAGAGTGGGGAAAGTAAATTATACCTTTGTACTGCAAGCTATCTTCTATACACATTCATACACCATCCAGGGAAGTGAGAGGCATTATCAGAACTCAGAGACACATTTCAGCCAGTGAAAATGTTTACAGGTTTGGCGTATGATGTCAGCAATATCTGCAGGTGAGGCAGTAGATGTGCTGGACTGTTATCTTACCTTGGTAATGGACTGGATGAGAGCCAATAAACTGAAGCTCATTCCAGATAAGTCTGAGACACTGTTAGTGGGTGGTTCCCTAGACCCGATGGCTAGGAGGTTGCCTGCTCTTGATAGGGTTACACTTCTTCTGAAGGTATGCAGTTTGGGGATACTTCTAGATTCTTTGCTGTTGCTTGAGGCTCAGGTGGCCTTGGTGGCATGGAGTACCTTCCATCAGTTTTGGCTGGTGGCTCACCTGTGCCCCAATCTGAACAGGCATAGCCTAACTACAGTGGTACCTCGGGTTAAGAACTTAATTCGTTCTGGAGGTCCGTTCTTAACCTGAAACTGTTCTTAACCTGAGGTACCACTTTAGCTAATGGGGCCCCCTGCTGCTGCCACGCTGCCGCCACACGATTTCTGTTCTCATCCTGAAGCAAAGTTCTTAACCCGAGGTACTATTTCTGGGTTTGCGGTGTCTGTAACCTGAAGCGTCTGTAACCCGAGGTACCACTGTACTGTTGTCCGTGCTTTAGTAACCTCTAGGTTAGATTACTGCAATGCATTATATGTAGGGCTGCCTCTGAAGATGGTTCAGAAACTTCAGCTAGTGCAGAATTTGGCAGCCAGGTTGCTCACTGGGGCAAGATGGTTTGACCATATTACATGAATCCTGGCCCAAATGCACTGGCTGCCAATTAGTTTCCAGGCCCAATTCAAACTGCTGGTTTTGACCTTTAAAGCCTTAAAGAACTCAGGGCTGCAATACATCCATACGAACCTATCTGGAGCCTGCAATCATAATCTGATGCCCTTCTTCATGTGCCTCCTCCACAAGAGGTTCGAAGGGTGGCAGCATGGGAATGGGTCTTTTCTGCAGTGGCTCCCCATTTGTGTTATGTTCTCCCCAGGGAGGTTTGGCTGGCACCTTCATTATACACCTTTAGGTGCCAGGCAAAAACATTCCTCTTCAACCAGGCCTTGGGCTGATTGACATCCAATGCTCTTTTAAATGTGTTGTGGGAGGGGGAAATACTGGTTTGTTTTTGGTGTTACTTTTATTATATATTTTGTGTTTTTTATATTGGAATCTTATGTTGTGAACCGTCCTGAGATCTATGGATGAAGGGTGGTAGACAAATTTAATAAATAATGATAATGTTAATGATAACGATAACGATAACAAACACTTGGAGGATGTGAAGCAGGGCCAGTAGGGCCTGGGGCTGGGCAGGGAATGTGTGGTCCCGGGGCCAGACAGAGAGGCTTGGAAGGGCACATTCAGCCCCTGAACCTGAAGTTCCTGAACTCTGATATAAAAGATCGTCAGCTGACGAGAACAAGAAACAACTTGGTTTAAAGCACTTCCCTTGCCACACACCCACCCCCCAGGAAGGACTGAACAGCAGCGACCTCCTTGGCCAACTCTAGACTGAGAAGAACCTGACAGCCCTCAGACAAAATTCAGCAGCACGCTCTGCTTAAGCAGCTCTCCAAAGCTCAGAGAGACAGCAGCAGAAGCTGGAAGGAATATTTGCATCTCGCAACCCCCACCCCCAGCAATCTCTTGTCTCCTGGCAGACAAAGGAATAAAACAGTGGTAAGGAAGTTTAGCCCTAGCTTCCTCACTTTTCCCGCTTTGTTTGAAAGCAGGGTTGGGGATTGAGGGGACCCAGCCTCCACACTGGTCATGCTGTTACCTTGACATTTTCTAAAAGGTAAGAAGCAGATAGAGCCACCCCCCCACCCTACTTCAAAACATTATCCACATCCTGATGGGAATGTGTGGGCCCAACTCCATCTGATGTGAATTAAATGGAGCCTTTTAATAGAAACACAAAGCAGCAGGTAACTATGGCAACACTGTGGGGTATGGTTGTAATTATTTGGTGTCTTTTACTCAAATTGCTTCCCCCCCTCCCCACTCGCCCTTATCACTCCAGCGCTCTGACTTGTATGGCACCAGGCATCTGCCAAAGGAGTCTCTCAGGGATTAGGCCCCCTTCGGCTATAATTGCCTGAGAGCCAGGCAGAAAATTGGCCAGCGGAGAACAGTGAGATTCAGGGTTGAGTGATACACAGGGGGGCCGTGCCTGGCCATTGTATGGGCAAAGAGGAAGGTTGGGACTGAATGTTCCTGATATGCACCAGCATCCACGGTGTTCAGAAACATGCACAAAAGGTTGAATTGCAGCTCTTTCTGCCAATACACCTACAGATGCACAGCCGGTGACAAACAGCAAACTATTGGAAATAATGCCAAATTAAGCCCTTTCCATATGCACCACGGGGGAGGGGAGGGGGTGAGTGTGCACATGCAAATCCACACGGAAACACAGAACTATCTCCCTCCCAGACACCCTGAAAACCTTCACCTGGTCCAAGTCGTAGGAGCAGGAGTCCACGCGTTGCCTCAAGACGTTCCACTTCTTCCCACGGAACAAGCGCCACAGTGACGACAAGCCATAGATTTTGAGGCAGTAGAGCCTGGGTCCAGAGAGGGGGAAAGCACAAAATTGTGACTGACAGAAAATACCTCTGTCCACCCCCAAAGTACCTTTAGGGGCTCTTGCCTCAATAGGGATCTCCTCAGCCAGCTGTCTAACCATGAGGTTCATTCCTTCTTGTGAACCACCCTGAGATCTTTGGATGAAGGGCAGTATATAAATTAAACAAACAAACAAACAAACAAACAAATAAATACATAAATAAATACATAAATAAATACATAAAATTCAAATGGCAGCTTTCTTTGTTCCTGGCTGGGCACTCCACTGCACATCTGGCAAGGCAGGATGTTTACTGGAGAAAGCCAGGTCTCTTTCTCCACCAGCTCATTTAAGGTGATAGTGAGGCCCAAAGGCAGAGAGGTTGAGGCAGGGGACCAAACGCAGCCTTTCGGGCCTCGCTATCCAGCCCTCACCAACCACGTTCTACGCCTTCCTTGAATGCTTCTGCCTGGCTGAAAGGAGTGTGAAAATGCTTTTTGCTCGCCCGGAGGGAGAGCTGAGCATGTGTGCAAACCTCTGACTTTGGTGTGGCTGGAAACATTGCCCACTGCATGACATGCCCTGTCTTCCTTATGAAATTCAGCCCCTGGAAGGTTGCCTACAAGTGAATTCTGGAAAAGGATCTTGGCTCTTGCAGTAAACGAGTATTCTGCATCTATCAAACATGTACCCTAGAACCTATCTTGGAATGCTCAGGAGTTGAGGGGGTGTTTCAATAGGCCAGTAGTCCCTGTGGAAAAGGTTTTCTGAAGACTGAGGTTTGAAAACTTAGTAGGCTTCAGAACAGGAACACAGGAAGCTGCTTCACACTGAGTCAAAGCACTGATCCATCGAGATCACTGTCTATAATGACTGCCATCATCTCCTGGGGTTTTCAAAACAGAAGCTTTTCCCAGCCCTGCGGGAAGGTGCTGCCAGCGACAGAACCTGGAACTTTCTGCAGGCGAAGTAGATGCTCTACCACCGATCTATAGTCCTACCCCCTTTCAGAACCAAAATCACTTTCTGAAATTAATGAACAGGCATATCCATCTTTCTCAGTTTTCCTTTTCTTCCCTCATCTTTCTTTGCCCTTTTACTTCTCTCTCTCCTGCCTAAAAAAGAAGAAAAGGAAGGAAGAAAGGAAGGAAACGAGGAAAGGAAAGGAAAGGAAAGGAAAGGAAAGGAAAGGAAAGGAAAGGAAAGAAAGAAAGAAAGAAAGAAAGAAAGAGAGGGAGGGAGAAAAGATGGTGATGATGCTACTGGTACCATCCATTTTAAGCCAGGACATGAGCACCTTATAGGCCCGGCTCACCCAATTGAAGTCTTTTGCTGTATACGAGGCCCAGGCCTCCTGTGCATAACTGTTTTTAAAGCAGCCACTTCCCACTCCTTATAAGCCATCAGGATGGATCTCTGGCATCCAAGTTCACCTGGAGAGTTGCTAATTGGGTTCTGGGAATGAACCACCTAAAAGCCTCCTCCTTGGTGGAATCAGTTTTGCAAGTAAAACTCCTGCAAGTTTTGCAAGGCTCCTCCTGCACCAAATGCTCTCTGCAGCTCTGACAAACTTATACTCCCAGTCTCCCGCAGCCCAAGAAAACGCTGCCCTTTTATTCCCCAGCATGGTATCCTTATGAGAACTTGCTTTGTTTCCCTGGGCTTCTTTTCTCCAATTGCCCTCCTTGTCTTTGGATACAAAAGATGCAGCAGAGAACATTTTGTTTGGAAAGGCTATGGTGAAAGTAACCCTGACGTATTGGGTATGAAATGTGATATGCGCTGTGCATACACATTCTCCCCGTTTTTTCTTGTTTGCGACAGTAAAGAGTGCAGCACCCTCTGGTGGGCCAGACAAGTGCAGAAGGCTAGGAAAAAACATATTGTACACGGGACCCTGGAAAGATGCTACCAGTCAGAGGAGACACTACTTGCCTAGATGGACTCTGAAAAAGTTCGCTTTGTATGTTCTCTTCTAGCCCCCCACTGTGAAAGGTGACACAGCATGCTGACTATCCCGCAGATATTCTTTGGTGCATAGTTCTTAACCAGTGGGTTACCAGTGGCCCCCCAGATGCTGTTGGACTCCAGCTCCCATCAGCCCCAGCCGGGATGATGGAAACTAGTTCAGCAACCTCTGGAGAAGCACAGAGTCCCCCAACCCTGCTTTATAATAACTAAGTAACTTGGGTATCATTGAGACTTCATAGCTCACACTCTTCAGAGTTCACATTACACCAACACCGGATACATTGTACAAGATGTTTTACAATCTTTGGCTTAGTTCAGATACACAACAATCCTGATTCAATGAGCCGTGATTTGTGGGACTAGGAATGAGCCTCGTGCCCACACACTCTCTTGCGTGCCTTCACCCAACATTACTCAGTTTTCTAAAAACACACTTTTCTGTGACCTTTGTATTAGGAAACTGTGGCTTGAGTGATCCTTACAAACTGGGATACCAAACTATGGTCTGATAATCTGGTTTTCACGAACCTCATTTTCCTGGCTTGCATGTACATGTAAACTGTGATTTAACATCCCAGCAAGTACTGAATTAAGATTAGCGATAGAAGGGAGAAAATGCATGGGCACATGCTCATTCGTGATCTGACAAACCATGTTTTGTTGGATGGGGCCATTATGTCTGAATCAGGTCAATATCTGGTTCATATTTTTCACAGTTCAGAGTGATAATCAGTCTCCACATGGTAAAGTTGGAGAAGCTACCTGCCCAAAGGCCTCTCAGTGATCTCATGAATGGTGAGATATAATCTCAGGCCTTACATGCTGATGAGTAATGAGTTCACAGTGGTTCTTAGCACATGGGCATATGCCTAGCTGCAGCAGATAAACCACACCCACCTGGCTCCATAGACATAAAAACAGTAGATGTGAAAGGTCATGAGTGCAATGATATCAGAGACGATGGAAAGGGCCACTGTCAGGCCTAGACAGGCTGATAAGCCAACATGCCAGAGGATCATCTCAATGAAAGGAGACATCAGATGGATATAACCTGAAAGAAAGAAAAGGAAAGAGCAACACTGAAAAGAATATCACTCCTGTTCGTTGAGAGGCTTCTGAAACACAGAAGGAAACCAATGTAGCATCAAAATATTCCCCCCACCATCTTCCTCAAAAGGCTAAGGACAAAACCCAAACGTCTCATATACTCTCTTCTCCAAGGGGTGACCCCCTAAGGCAATCTTCCCCAACCAGGTGCTCTCCAGTTGTTTGTGGGCTACAACTCCTGTCAATCCTGACCAATAGCCATGATAGCTGGGCTATTGATCCAAAGCATCTAGGGGACACTGGGTTGTGAAAGATTGCCATAGAGGTTTACATGGGTCTTAATATGTTCATTCAGAACACAAATCCCAGTAAGCACACGTTACCCTTTTGCCTGACTCGCATGGCAGGTGCATTTCAGCCTGTCAACATAAAGGAAGTAGAGTGGTGCATAGTTGATGAACAGCATCCCTGCAACTGATTTAGTTAAGCACAGGACAAGGATGGAACAGATTTGGCTTAATTCTTGAGTGGCTCACTTCCAAATTCACTCTGTCCTCCAGACAATAGGCCATGGACTATAAGCACATTTGGCCACAAAAGCTGACCTCCTCGTGGATGGACAGGCTCTGTATTTGTATTTGCCATTCCAGTGCCCTCCTGATACATTGGACTACAACTTCTGCATGATTTGCCTTGTATCTTGGGTCCTTCAAATGCTACCAGAACGTGGCAATTTTGCTGGCATCGCTAGTTAATTTGGGGAAATCTACTTCTCCAAAAGATCAGTCTTTCTGCAATAAGGAAAGTGATGAGGAAATGCAATGGAAACGGTCTGAAAGCACTTGCTCTGATGCAAAGTCATTTGCAAACAAATCAGGAAGAACGCTGGATATGACCTTACTTTAAAAGTGAAAGTAAAATCCTTTGCATTTGGAAAAGTTCACAAAATTCTTTCTCTCATTTTAAATCACAGGTAAAAGCAGGTGCACTTACTAATCCAAAGGTGAATGTGATAAAGGAAGAACCGCCCCAACACTTGGTCCAGAGCTCTGTTCATTTTCAAACCAGCTGGCACACCCATCAGCCACTGCAGAAGGTCCTGGAGCTGCTGGGCCACATGCTACCATAAAGGATAAAACAGCTGGGGTTAGCAGAAAGCTGTTCTGTTGTGTGTGCAACGTG
The DNA here is from genome assembly GCF_027172205.1 of Podarcis raffonei. NCBI lineage: Eukaryota > Metazoa > Chordata > Lepidosauria > Squamata > Lacertidae > Podarcis > Podarcis raffonei. The sequence goes on along the minus strand of NC_070615.1, from coordinate 35,944,341 downwards.
CTCCCCGCAAAAAGATGAGATCATCTGAAAGATTCTGTTACTCTTTCCTTTGTGGAAGGAAAAATAATGTTTTCATGGTTGTACTGGAAACATTCAGCTTGTTTGGAGTACACAGTGAGATTTGTTGGTGGGAATGGATTTAATTTTTCCATGTTGTGGAGGGAAAAAGTTGTTTGATAGTATAAAATGAAGACCACATTTCCAGAAACTGGATCACCAGTTGGCGAGTCAGCAAAACATTCAGCAGCAGAAGAGAGCATCTGGTCTTCAGAAAAAGAACATTGCACAGTAAAGAACATCTTAGGAAGACCTATGTGTGCAAATTAAGTCAAGCAGAATGGATACTTGGGTAAAGTCCATCAACATCAGTGGGCTTAAGAACACACCATTCAGTAGACTTGCAAAAGAGAGGGAAACAGGAAAGTTACCACCATGGGAATGAACGCCAGAGGGGACATGAAAGGGGCATTAGAAATAATTTATCAGGGCCTGACACATTTCAAATGGTAGGAGTCTTACAAGAGAACACAAGAGCCCTACTACATTAGACCAAAGGCCAACCTAGGCCAATATTTTGTTCTCACAGTGGTGAACCAGATGCCTATGGGAAGCCCATATAAGCAGGACACACGTGCAATAGATCTCTCCTGCTTGTGATCCCAAGCAACTGGCATTCAGAAGCATATGGCCTCCCATAATGGAGTTAATATAGCCATAATGACTAGGAGCCATTGAGAGTCTTCTCTTTAGTGAATTTGCTGAATCCTCTTTTAAAGCTTTCCATGTTGGTGGCCATCACTACATCCTCACATAGCAAATTTCATAATTTAACTATGCATGGGGTGAAGAAGTATTTCTTTTTGTTTTAGCTGACTTCTGAATGAAATTCAAGAAGAGAACAGACAATCCTGCATGCTATCTGACCTTTGAGGTATCATATTTCTTTCATCCTCAGTCTTGCAAATAGCCACATGCCTGGTTGCCTATGGTTGGTTAAAATGACCTCCAAACCGGGCAGGATTCCCCCCAGCCCCAGTATTTGGTTTTCTATTTTCTTTCCCATAATGACTAAAACGAGGAAGTGTAGTAACATGCATGGGGAATAAATACTTATTGTGCGCTTATTTCCAAGGCTGATAAATAAGATAATATATTGAACATGTCATATATATATATATAAAATAGTTGCCTTTTCTCAAGTGTACCTGTCTCTTAAGATTCTTTGAAAATGCATGGAAGATTCTACTGGGAATCCCAGAGACCAACCTTTAGAAATCTGCTACCCTTTAGAGACAAGCACATTGTTTTACTTACAGCAAGTGTTCTATTTACAGTAAAGTACAGCTCATGCCTAAAGACATACTCCCAAGATAAGTAGTTCTGCTCTACTTATCAGCTGACCTAGAGACATTTATGAAGGATATTCTGCAATTAATCTGGAGCCTCAATAGTGGCAGTTAAGGATTCTTTCCTCCGTTAAATATTTCATTGTCTTTAAACCTTCATCTGAAGCATCAGTGATGGATACAGCTACGATGGATTTTTGTTTAAGTAGCAAGAACAATTATCCTGGGATGGGCTTAGCAGCCAAGTTTTATGTCTACACTGAAGGCCACTTGCTACACTACCCTTTGTGTTTCCAGAAGCGGCTGACATGTCGTTGCCATCAGCCCTTCGACTGCTCAGCACCTCTGGGTTTTGATGCTGCTCGAGTGGAGCTAGCTGACAATACTTTACTGGAGAGAACCATCACATCTGAGGTGCCTGGGATGGAGTTGGGTATACAGCACCCATGCCTTCTTTACAACTTATGACCTTCACACAGCACAAAGTTAAATTGTGGCATTCACTATTACAAGAAGTAGTGATGGCCACAGACTCGGACTACCAGTTGCTAGGAATTTCAGGTGGAGAGAGTGCCTCTTGTGAGCTTCCCATAAGGGATTTCTGGTTGGCCACCATGAGAACAGGATGCTAAACTAGATGGGCTGCTGGCCTGATCCAGCCTCATAATGCTTCCTGGGGAAAGAAAATCACATCTGTGCCTCCTGTCATCCCCACATTGCACTACCACGTTGAAGTGACATTGGATCTGCTATGCAGATTCTCCACCCCACTCCTCAAACATGCAGCCTTGGTAGCACACTATCCTTCCAAACACCTTCCACAATATTCTAGTGCCACCCTGCTATTACCTACTGTAAAATTCAACAAGGGAAGAATCTGTGTGCTTCTGGCCACAAGACCGAAATGGCAGGAAGAGAATTGCAAAATGGCATGGAAAACTCATGTATACTGAAAGAAAAGAAGAGACAAGCACAGGAAATCCTTTCAAGGTATTTAGTACTCAGGAGCACTCCTGTGCTGATGCTGTCAAGTGGCACAGCTGTTGTGAAGGCAGCAGAAGGCTGATGGCGCTGGTGGAGGAGAGCCTGGTATAGGGTCTAGTGACAGGAGAGACTGAATGCTGCCAGTGGGAATGACTGAAGGCCAAGGAGCCTGGGAGGGCTGGATTTCGTGTTCTGATTCAAAATAAATGAACCGAGCATTTGGCTTCAGATCTCTAGTTTCTATGATTTATGAACTTGAGGTTATCTCCATGTTTGCCACACAGCATTTGGCATTCAAGATTCAGCCACAGGCTAGAGCAGTTTTCATTAATAACCAAACTAACTGTGCCATCTCCCTCGGTTTCGCTCCCATCTGAGGCCTGGCTGGCTAGGATCCAGGGCTGATCTGTGCCACCGCTGACTTCCACTGACTTGCTCTTTCAAAGGGAAGTGCAAGACACTATAGAAACAGATCTCATATAATATTTAGAGCATCCACCGGAATTAAAGATTAAAACATCCAAGATAGAGGAAAGCTATTTTGTGGCATGGCACGTGTTTGAATCTCTTGGTGCCTGCAGCTTTGCATGTCTGTCCACAGGATTGAAGATCCATAAAACTGTGGTTTTCAGCTTAGCCTAGTATGAAACCCACAGTGCTTAACCATTTTGGAAAGGATCAGAGGTGGGGAACCCACAGCCTGAAATAGACTGTGTCTTTAGCTGCAGTCATTCATATTAAGCATGCCTGACAATGAAAGGATTCAGGGCTGGTCTGAAAAATGCTGGGGCCTGGGTTGGAATATCTCAAGAGTATCTTCTTACCCACTGGCTAACAAGGGGCACAACTCCCACCAGACCCAGCAAGTATAGTCAATGGTGAGGAATGATGGGGGTTGTAGTTCAGCAACATCTGGAGGGCCAAAGGTCCCCCACACCTGCACTAGAAGGTCTGCCCGCACAAGCTCCATTGAGTGTACATGGGGGCTGTACTTCTTTTGGAAGCAGGTAATGCAAATCACATTCAGTCAACCCAAAGTCTAATCAGAGGGAGACTTGCCTTTGCAAGTTGCCAGCTTTTGGACAGCTCTTCAGAAAAGAGATGTAGGAGAAGCCTCGTTAAATGTCTGACCCTCAGCCCTCATGTGGTCCTTGGCCTACTTTCATGCTGGTATTGAGGAAAAACATGGGGGGGGGGAGGCAGAGAGAGAAGTGGGGGGGGAATGGGACCTGCCCATCCTTCAGTTCTGGCACAACCCATTTTGGGCTCCGCTCCTGCCCATTTTACACTCCGGCTCCACCCACCTCTAGTAGGCAGCCTTGAGAAATCACCACCAAGAGACTGCATCTCTCAATGACCAAAAAGAAAAAGAAGATTTCCCACCCTCGCTTTTGCCGCACAAAAATGGGCCATTGCCTAGTAATTTCTTTGTAAAGCAGCTATACTGCCAGATTCTGTAGGACTCTATTCCAGTCTGGGCTGAACAGTTCATTAAGAGAAAATGAGGGGAGACAGAAAAGCAAAAGAGCGCTAGTCATTTCTTTCACCGAATTTCAGGGAAAGGAACACTTAAATTAGGTCCTTGTTGTCACATGAACCTTATTTCCTAGGCAACTTTGCTCCATTCAGTGGCTGAAAGCAAACTTGCACCATAAAGAGAGAGTGAGAGAGCAGGAGTTCCCAATGCGCAATCAAATGCTCAGGACTCATTCCAGAACTGCTTCTGCTGGAGGAAACTGATGCCAGGAAAAGCACATCTTGATTTTCAGATGCCAGGTTGATCCTGCAGTGCAGACAGTTGATTGCCTCCATGTGTGGCATCATTGGGAAAGGAGGAGAGAGGCAGAAGGGTCTCTCAGCAAGGTGATTAATACTCAAGTGTGTATTTTGTGTTATGTAGGGTTGCTATAAAATAGACACGGATAACTGTCTTCTCTAGAAACTGTAGAAGGTAGAACAAATATTTATTTATTTAAACCAGGGGTGGGAAACGTGAGGCCCAAGTGCCAAATGCGACCCTCCAAAACTCTGTATCTGGGCCCTGGAACTCTCCCCAAACTGCACCGCTGTGATTCCTGCATTGCAGAGAGCAGGACTAAATGACTCTTTGGATCCCTTCGAACTCTACAATTCTATGATTCTGCACATCCTCACTGCACTGCTGGTGTTTATGATTTATGGATTTATTACCCAGTCTTCACCCTAAGGTCAGGTCAATACAATTTAAAATACAACACTAAAAACAGTTAAAAACAAATTACAACCACAGGAAGAGTGGGGGTGGGGGTAGGGTGTCCTAAAAATACAGATCCCAGGTGTCAAAGATCCAGGGTAAAGGGTTGAAGAGGTGTGTCTTCAGCATACAATGAAAACTGTATAATGAAAGTGCCAGACACACCTTGGCAAGTGACCCAGCACCATATTGGAGCTGTTGTCATTTTTAGTTAATCCTTACAGTGTTGGCCTCAGGGGTATGAGGCTCAGCCAAAAACTTACATCAGCCATTGGAACAAGGGCATTGGCAAGATGACCAATTCGATTCTTCTGGTACAGCCAGGACATCAGTAGTATCCCAAGAGTCATGTCAATCAGAAGAGAAAGAAATATGTTGGCTTTTCTGAAACCAGGGTAGAAATAAATAAATTCAGGTTCAAGGCAAGAGAGGAATGACTAGATTTTTGGCAATCCATATTTTTTCTCTTAATATTGTTATTGTACTTAATGCTGTTATTGTAAACCATATTGGAATTAGTTCCTACTGAAAGGCTGTGTATAAATGCTTTGAATTAATTAATTGCCTATAGAACACAAACTATAGTTTAAAATTTCCAAACAGGCAGGTAAAACCATGGCTTAGAGCTGATTCTTTACTTACACCTCCAGGGGCTTCTGGAGGTTAAACAACAAAAGCAACAATGCTTGTCAATTCAGACATTACACCAAGCCACAGCACTAACCATGGTTTAAAGTGGGTTTGCAAACCATGCTTTCTGGTTCTTGGGACTGTCAGCTGATTCAAATGATGGTTTGCCAGTTCAGACTTTACACTAATTCAGCCTCCGCCAACCTGGTGATTTTATGATGTTTTGGAGTACAATGCCCATCAGCTTCCTATGGCTGTGCTGGCTGGGGCTGATGGGAACCAGGTATAGAGGGCACCAGGTTGGCAAAGGCTGTATTGACTCAAGCTCTGACAGCCCAGCATCACTCAGCACTGAGACAGGCTGAGTGATAAACCTATTTGCACACCACCATTATGAGGAAAGACTGCAGCTCACTGGTAGAGTATTCACCTTGCGTGCGGAAGATCCCAGGTTTAATCCCCAGCATCTCCAAAGAGGGCTGAAAGAGATTTCTGCCCGAAACCCTGGAGAGATGCTGTCAGTCAGTGTACATAATACTAAGCTACATGGACATAATGGGTTTGACTCAGTACAAGGTATCAGATGTTCCAACAGCTGCATTATGCCAGCAGAGCCTGTATGCATCTGGTAGAGTGGTCCACGGGACTGGATCAGTTCATTCAGTAAAGGTAAAAATATAATTTTTGGATTGGCTTTTTGGAGCTAAGAAGATTCAAAACTAAAAAACCCCAAAGTGATTCAACCAAAAACAACAATAACAACAAAAGTCAAATAAAAATATAAGGCATACAATGCAGTCGTTGGGTCATGAAATGCTGGATGTTCTCAAGGGGGTATCTGAGGTCACTGCAGCTGGGGAAGGAGCAGAAGGTAGGCGCTGGTACAAATATTTCCAACAGCTGCGTCAATGCTTGCCAGGCTTGTTTCCTGGGCAACCTCTTTTTTTGCTAGACAGGAATGGAAGTTGTGTGGGTGGGAATATGGGGGCACACATAAAAATATGTTCTAATCTAAAACTCTCAGGTGCAGCTGTATGGACCATAAGCATCATGGAACAGAAACGCATTTCCGGAAAAAGAGCAAAGCAAACAGACAGCAATTATATTTTGGGCAACGGGATAGTAGTCTTCCACCTCACTCATAAAAAACCCACAAAGTCAGCCCTAAGCGTTTCTGTGCTATAGTTAATCAACATATCCCAGAGTTTTAGTTTCAGGGAGGTCTTTCCAAGTTGAGCAAGGCCATGACAAAGAGTGGTGGCTGGTCCATCAGGGTACATGGTGCACCCTCACTCTGTCTTTAGCCAGCCTCTACCTGCCTGCCTTTACTTTGAACAGGCCCAGAGGGTGGCACTGCCTCTTCCTTCTTAACCTCAGCACTGCCATTGTAGAACTCTGCAGGGGGGGAGGATGGGGACAAAACTAGAATTAGCTGGTTTTGTCTGCCATTGGCTCTGCCTCTGCCTCCTGTTGGCCACCCAACCTTCCATCCTACCAGTCCCAATGGCCACCAGATGACACAGTGCTCCTGGCTTTTAAGATTTCAGTAGTTATTGCTTACAAATGTCCACATTTTTCTTGAATGCTGTAAGGGCTGGAAACAGGCTGGGTTTGTGAAGTTGGATTTGCCTACCAGCTTGTCACAGATCAGCATATACAAGAAGGAAAGAGAGAAAGAATATCCCACTGGGCTGTGCCAGGGTGCTTGGGCATGTTTGGAGTAGTTATTTGGTTCCTGGGCAATACTACTAATAGGAACTAGGTTTTTTGTGAATCGCATAGTTTGTTTTGATGTATTTGGACACAGACCTGTTCACATCTACCAGGAGAATTCCCACCTCCAGGCCTTACCTCATTAGCTGAGTCTGATTTGGAGCCTTCCGCCTGCTACTGATAATTTGGAGGTGCTGCAGCCGGTGCCCCAGCTGCTCACAAGTTGACAGCTTGCTCCAGATGAAAGACAAGGGCCAAAACGTCAACACTCTAGATTTGAAAACAAAAAAATGTCAATCAATGAAAATGATTGTGCAAGATTCCCAGGACTCCACATGCTTCTTCAGATGAAAACACCTGAAAATTCTGAAATGCTGCAGTGATCACATTATAATGCCTTTACACCCACACCCCTCAACCAGCCATTTGGGCCTCCATGGAAGGGGATCTCTCATGAATGAACAAGTTCACATGCCACCAGATTGGATTTGCACTGTTACACATTCCCATTGTTACCTGGTTGGTTGTCACACAAGTGTATCGGCTCAAAGGCATCAGGAATAACCATTAAGCTGGTAAAAGCCCAGCAGAATTCATGGTGGGCAGCCCTTGAGGCCTTTTCAGCTACCCTTCACAAAAGGTTTGTCAGGTTCAAAGCCTCGGAGCTCATCTCTGCCTGCCCCACCCTGGACAGCTGAGGTGCATCCCCAGTAAATGCAGCGCAGGGCAATTCCCCGCTCACAGTCCCCGAATTATTCTGCACTTTCCTGCAGCCCACCACCTTGGAGCGAAATGAACGCACATCCGTTCAATTGGCCTGCCTGGTAACAACATCTGAAGTGACAGAGGAAAGAAAGTGTCGCTTGTTGATTGCTCTAAAAGACCCAATGGGTGGCGGCAGCCTAGGGCTAACTGCTCTTCTTGGCGACATAAATAGGGAGACATACAAAGTCATGTTGGAAAACATAATTTCCTTTTAATATTTCCTTTTATTTCAGAATTACAGTCTGCAGGACCTTATTTTACCACAAGAGAATTCCAAAGCACAAAGTAGAAACAGAAGTATGGAAAATGTTGTGTGTGGGCTTTTTTTTGGTTTTACATTTTTAAATCTAATATCTAGGGTTGCAACCTTCAATCAGTTTAATTAATTATATAGGACACTGTTAAACTTAATGATGAATAATCTGGAATTAGCAACCATTTGAATAGGACACCAGATTATTCAGGATGGTATAATCCTAAACAGACTACGAGGAGCTCTAAAGTGCTTTTCAGATAATGGTTTTGCTAGTGGCATGCTGCACTGTAGAAAAACCGTAAGTGTCTCTTTTTTGGCGGGGGGAAACTAACCCATTTCCACCTGAGAACACAACTAGGCCTTCTGAATTATTTAATCCAGGATTAAGATTTCTGTTCAATATTTTAAATGCAGAGCAGAAAGACCATCAGGATTTACCTAGAAACTCTTCAACCCATGTTGCTTTTAATGGAGAATGTGATTACATTTGTAAAAAAACATATCTCCTTATCAAACAGCTTCCCATTTAAGGCTTGTGATAATATATTTCTTCTGTTTTATTCCTTATCGGCATTAGTTTCTGCAACATATATATAAAACCAGTTCACATCCTGCAACACATTAAATAAATATGATATTTCATGGAATTCTCCTTTGTGTTTCAGTGACCAAAAAAGGCTTATTTGGCCTGGATATTATTCCAGAAAATTCATACAATATTCTGGTAATACAAAAAGTAAAAAAGAAAAAAGGAGTAAATTCTGTATAACAGCAATACAGTGGTACCTCGGGTTACATACGCTTCAGGTTACAGACTCCGCTAACCCAGAAATATTACCTCGGGTTAAGAACTTTGCTTCAGGATGAGAACAGAAATCATGCAGCGGCGGCACAGCAGCAGCAGGAGGCCCCATTAGCTAAAGTGGTGCTTCAGGTTAAGAACAGACCTCCAGAACGAATTAAGTTCTTAACCCGAGGTACCACTGTATGTTTATTTAGCCAGCCAAAGTATCACAAAATAGTGTGCAAGCATTTCAGTTCTCCCAAACTCTTATCTATCTATCTATCTTCATTATAACTAGCCTGAAGGAGGGTTCTGGGAAACTTTTTTTTAAAAAAGTATACTATTTTGTTATATTTTGTTGACTTAATAAAGGTATTGCCCCAACATAGATTTTGCAGTTTGGTGGGAAATTGACAGAGAACCACATTTGCAGTTTAGGGGTGGAAGTCTACTCCCTCGTCCTTCTCTCTGACACTATAAAATAATGAATGCCCATCGATCTGTTCTTTGAATTTTATCCAATGTCAGTCATACCCAGAGTATGCCACAAGGTGGTGCTAAAGAGCAGGATATAGTTCAATGTAGTATTGGGGGGGACGACTCCTGCGAGATAGATTTCTATACTTATATTGGCATCCATTTATAGTGTGGTTTCATTTAATTTTCCAAGCAAAAGCTGAAATTTTCCGCTTCAATTGAAAAGCTGCATTACAAGCATCATATAGGAATGGGGTCTATACTATTTATGGCACACCCTGTTTCAGTGTCTATACTGTCTTAAACTGTTTTTAATTTTTAATGGTTGTGATCCACCCTGGGACATGCTAATGAAGGGCAGGTCATGAAATAAATAAATCATAGGTCAGCAAAATTGTGTGTGCAGTCCAATATCCTCTCGTGTGACTTGCAGCTTGCTCTCCAACCTCTTGCGTAGGGAAGGGTCTTCCCGTTCACCCAAATAAGGTAGACAGGAGGCCCCCCAGAGAGTAAGCAAGGATCCAAGGGGTCCCAGCCAATTACAGACCACTTGATTCCCTGCAGCTCCATGATCTGACCTTCAGCTAATGCTCCACTGAGCTGCTAGAAACTGGTCACATCCAGAACTGCTATAACTGCTTTAGCTCTACCCAGTGCTTTTCTTCTTAAAAAAATAAAAAATAAAAATTTTAGGAGTACTCTCATTTTGACTCAAGAAAATCACCATTTTATAGTTGAAATCGGGGAAAATAAATACAGTAAATGGACAAAAGTAAAAAGATTCACAAAATGTTTAGGGGTATGCATATTCCTGTGTAGCCCCAGAAAAAAAAAGCACTGGCTCTACCTATTACCTCTGGTAGCAGAGATTCATCTGCATGCACAAGAGTTTGACACAAAACCTCCATTCCTGCCCCAGTGTTCCCCCCAGGCATTTGAAGACATGCTGAAAGCTACAAGTTTTACACATCAGCCGGAAAGTATGAAAAAGCTGGCTGTAATATTTCATGACAGTATTAGTCGGTTGGAAACCTGTTGAGGAGTTCTACTCTCTATAGCCTGAGGCAACACTTGCTGCAATGGTTTGCTCATGAATGCTTTAGGTAACTAGTATCCAAATGGAATTAATCAAAGCTGCCCTTTGCCAGCTTGGAAACAATACTTCAATCCCCCGGTTTTGGCAGCACAACCTGATCTCACTTGAAGGCCTGCTGAGCTTTACAGGGGAGAGCTTTTAAACTTCACTTCCATTCAGAATTACACTTGGCCATCCTCCAGAGGCCTTCCCATTGAAAACAGGGGAAGAATCCAACATCAATGGCATTTCAACAGGGCTGGGGATTGGGTCAGCCATCTTCTGGCCATCTTCCCCCCCCTTAGCCTCTGTGTTGCCCTTTGTTGAACTCAGCAAGAGAAGGGACAAATGTACAACTAGTTAGCTCTGCCTATCATTGACCGTGGCTTCACCTCCTGTCGGCCTCCCTGCCTTCCGATCTTCCAGTTCTAACAGGCACCAGCTGCCACTGGAGTCTACACTTTACACAACGACCACTTTCACAGCAGGGACATCTACAGAAAACATGTCAAATGTGATCCATGTTCAGAAGCCAGGGAGCTCCAGCCCAAGACTACCTGGGGAATGTACACTGTTAAGGACACACTTCTTTCATTGACAGTTCTGACATGTGGCATGAAATGCAGGTGTTATTGCCAGTGAATCAGTAAACATGAAACATGGATCCAGCTCTGTCACTGCAGGCTCAGGTAGCCTCAGTGGCTAGAAATGCCATTTACCAGCTGCGACTGGTTTGACAGCTATGGCCATCCGTGGACCAGGAGAGCCTGCCACAGTTGTTCATGTACTGGTTACTTCAAGATTACTGCAATGTGCTCCATGTGTGGTTTCCCTTGCACTTCATCCGGAAGCTGCAGTTAGTGCAGAATGCTGCAGCACGATTGCTGATAGGAGTGAGGCCTTGTCAGCATATGACATCTGTGCTCAGAGGTCTGCTCTGCTTGGTGATCTGCTACCGGGACGAGTTCAAGGTGTTACTATGAGTATATATAGCCCTTAACAACTTAGCACCAGTTTACCTACGAGATTGCCTTACTCCATATGTGCCCACTCGACTGCTTCAAGTGGCAGACTTGGCACTTTGCGTTGAAATAAATGTATTGTTGAAATAAATAACTAAACATTGTAGATTAGTTTTGGTTTTTAATCCATTGTAAAGCAATTTCACCACTATACATTCCTAAACCATAAACAACTTTACTGCTATACATGTGTAATTCCTAAACAACTTGGGCCCAAAGTACCTTAAGGATAGCCTGATTCCTTATGCTCCATCTTGATCACTGAGGCCTTCTGATGGGACACTTTTTGTGGTCCCAAATTTGGTTGGTACTTACCAGGGGCGGAGCCTTTAGTGTGGGTGGCATGTATTGATCTATACGTGTAAATTAAGATGGATGTATTGATGTTTATTGTATTGTTAATGTATTGTTAATGTGAATTGATGCCCCCCATTTTTTTCTTTCCTTAATAAATTTGTGCGCATATGACTTTTCTGACAATATGAAGTCTCTGAAAACCACTGCACTAGGAAACTGACCAGAAAAACATAATATTGCATGTCAAAATATTACAGACATTTTTAAAAACCCAACTTTCTGATTTAAGCTATGCATAAAATGTTGTTCCTATTTCTGATTTAAGCTATGCATAAAAAAAGTTTGTTCCTATTTATCACACATGACATACCTGCTTTTGCAGACTCCACACACAAGTGAAAGTAGGAAAGTTATCAGCATACATGCAGGAACAGAGGCCTGTTTCAGCAGCTCCACAATAATACTGGCTTCTACTCCTTCTGACTGCCAGTGGGTGAGCTTGACAGGCCCCTCATCATACCTGTCCTTCATGAATAGTAACTTGCTCTTTGCAACTGTGTCAAACACCGCAACTAATTTGGAAGCCTCCACTCTCTTCTGATCAGAAGATACAACCTGGTCCTGTGCGGGGTGAAGCTGCGACAGCATCACTTTACGCTGGTCATAATAAACCAAGATATTTTCATCTTCCTCATTGCCATTAGAGTCTTTCCAAGAGGCGGAACAGCTCCAAAACTTGCTTCCTTTCTCCTTGCTGAGTTGGATCCAGGGGTCATGTGAAAAAATGGTGCCAAGGTCTTCAAGGAACCTGTCCAAATTCTCTTCTTTTGCTTGCTTGGTTTTAGTCCATGAGCCCAGAACAGACAGCTTGACTTGTGTTGCATGTTGCATTTCGGAGAGATATTGCTTTACCTGACCAGGAATAAAAGGGAAGTGGATCACAGCCAGGATAACAGCGGAGTTCTGTTCTGGGATCCATCGTCCAACCAGCAGGCCACTTTCAGCTGCCGAGCAGCAAATGGGGAAGAATATCTTAAGCACCATGATCTGGAAGCTTGGAAATCAGAAAGCCTGGAAATAAAAAGCACACACGCAAATAATACTTAATACTGATGGGTAGAAGCACAAGGGGCAAACCAAGAGAGTGGTAATGTTAACTAAAGTTAAGAAACAGTGCTAGTGTCATTTGAAGATGGCAGAAGAATGGCAGGTACCTGGCCAGGTTTTGTAAAAACCAAAAGGTTTAAAAACAACTCTAAAAATGTAGTCAAAGCAACCAAATGAAACTCTATAGCCAGCATAGGAATTTCCCCCCAGACATTTATGCGAACCATCATAAGAACTGCCACAGTGTATCAGATTAATCATCCAAATTTGAAATCCAGTTGTGAGTTATACTTCAAAATAAGAAGTGTGTTTTACATATAGGAAAACATTTCATTTGATATGTCTAGTCAAACACTGGCTTCACTCCAAAAATGTATGTACAGTGGTACGTCGGGTTACAAACACCTTGGGTTACAAACACTTCGGGTTACAGACTCCGCTAACCCAGAAATAGTGCTTCAGGTTAAGAACTTTGCCCCAGGATAAGAACAGAAATCGCGTGGCAGCAGCGGGAGGCCCCATTAGCTAAAGTGGTACCTCAAGTTAAGAACAGTTTCCGGTTAAGAACGGACCTCCAGAACGAAGTTTGTAACCAGAGGTACCACTGTATTTATATTCTCATGTACCGGTACATCCTCAGATTGAGAACAATGAGGATCTACTCTAAGCCCCATTCCTGATGCACTGTGCTCATCATAACACAGTGTTAGAGCATCTACTTTGCACGCAGAAGGTCCCAGATTCAATCCTTGGTGTCTCCAAGTAGGGCTGGGAATGCCCATACTGTAACTACATGCCCATGCTGCTGGTCAGAGTAGACAACACTCAGCTTGATCACCCAATGATCTGGCTTCGTGTAAGGCACTTTCCTATGCTCCTATGCATCCATGCTCATGTCATTAAACTTCATTAGGTCAGTACTGACAAACCTATTGACAATTTGTGGCTAAGGTTGTCAGCATTTTCTTGGGCAGGGTTGCTATGCCTTTAGCAGCAGTGCAAAACAAAAACTTAGCCAGTAAAGCTGTTCTCACCACTTACATCCATGCCAGGAAAATGTTTCACCTGCTAACTTTCTGCATTATAAGGCACAGCTATTAATTGTGCCTTGTATATAGGTTTTGCCACTCACCCTTCGCCTGTGCTTTGAACAGCAGCTTGATGCATATGCATTTAAAATGTGAAGGTTTTCCTACCACTTAGTTTCATGCTGCTAATTGGTTCAATTCTACCTTAAAGGCACAAGAACCAGGACAGTAACAAAGGGAGTGAGTCTACATATATCCTATGTGAGACTCTATATAAAGTAGTGCAGACTCCTCTGATGAAAGGCACTAAGGCAGGCATATATTGCATTATTTAGTTTTTTAAAATCACTCTGAAATCTAAGGTGACATCAACGTCTCAGTTTTTATACACAGAAATGAAAAATTGACCCTGGAACTAACTGACAGTGTCGCTTTAAATAACTCAGCAGTATCAAACAGAAACACCATTAGCAGCAAAGGCGGGGGCAAACCCAGAGTTAACAACATCCGGAAAACATTGTCCTTCTCTGTCCTTCAGCAAAGCAAAAAACTCCAACCACCCCTCGGGCAGTATGCTCTGTGATGGGTCCAGTGATTGGAAAGGAAACCTTACTGTCTGTTTATGGAATATATACTGAAAGGGAGAGATACAGAAAATAGATGTCCCTGCTAAAACTTTCCAATTGATCTATGGTAATATCTGTGATTCTGACATTTTGCTCTAGAAAAGAAATGCAATTTGTTTGCATTCCGAATGCTTCTATTCACCCTGGCTGATCTACTCAGAGACACCACCACCGCTACCAGCCTGTCAAATGATGATGCAGGAGGCAATGTCTGTTCATGGATGAATTCCCAACCCCTTGAGGCAGAAAAGGGATGTCTGCTTGGTACATGTCCCGTTACTTGTAATGTGGAGAGGGCCACTGTTACTGGTACTAAGGGCCAATTCCTCTCCAGTCCTTTCACTTATATAAGGGTTGAGGAACCACTAAAGGATGTGTGCAGCCAGGAAGATCTTGGGTGCACAGCTGCAGGCAGAGAGTGCACCTTATAACAAGAATAAACAAGAAAATGCATAGTGTTGCAATTCCCCTCCAGTGGACTGTAAAAAAAGCATTCAATGGCCTCTGAAATACTTGTGTGCGCGTGTTCACGCACATACTTTGGCTGAAGGGACAAGCTGGAGCTTCCAAGAAAGCAGAATCTTTGTGGGGGGGGGGGCGAACTACACATTATATTGGCAAACAAAAGTTTGGTAGATCACAGGGGCAGAGAGGGTATTTGTAGAAAATAAAAGGCAGGCAGGCAGGCAGGCAGGCTTGACCTTTTCCATACCACTAGTTCTTCACTAATAAAAACCCTTTCTCTGCCCATATTTTTCCATCAGAAAAGGATCCAGAAATTGGGGGGGGGAGGGGGTTTGGGCTTAAAAGCTGTTGGTCTTGGAGAATTTGTGTGTGGGGAGGGGGGAATCAGTGGGTGAGGGAATGGTAAGGATTTGTCACCTGTCCTACAAATGTTCCAACTTGGGACACTTTAAAACTCTTCCTTCTCAGGCAGCCTGGCCCTTGCCTTCAACAGTGAATATGTGGATAGAGCTAGCTGTCAACTGGCCCAATCCATACTTTGAAAGCTGTCCACAAGCAGGAGAGGTGTTTTTTACTTGTGTGTTGACCCTGGTTGTCCCCCTCGCCACCGTTGATCAATGCTCCACAATACAAAAAAGAACCCCATGAGTAGAAGGGCAAGTTTTGTTGGGCCTTTATCAGGACAGGTAAAGGGACCCCTGACCATTAGGTCCAGTCGTGACCAACCCTGGGGTTGCGGCGCTCATCTCGCTTTATTGGCCAAGGGAGCCGGCGTACAGCTTCCGGGTCATGTGGCCAGCATGACTAAGCCGCTTCTGGCGAACCAGAGCAGTGCACAGAAACACCGTTTACCTTCCTGCCAGAGTGGTACCTATTTATCTACTTGCACTTTGACGTGCTTTCGAACTGCTAGGTTGGCAGGAGCAGGGACTGAGCAAAGGGAGCTCACTCCGTCGCGGGGATTCAAACCACCAACCTTCTGATCAGCAAGTCCTAGGCTCTGTGGTTTAACCCACAGCGCCACCCGTGCTCATCAGGATAGAATTTCATAATTCCGAGGAAGCCCAGCCAGATGGGCAGGGTATAAATAAGAAATCATCATCATCATCATCACCCCACAGGCAAAGTGATTCTAATCATTAGGGGAAGGGCTCAGGGGTAGAACACCTGCTTTACAGGCAGAAGATCCTGGTTCAACCCTTGGCAGGTAGGGTTGAGAATATCCCCGAGAGAGCAAAACGGACCACTGGAACTAACGGACACTGTCACTTTAAATAACTCAGCAGTATCAAACAGAAACAGAGGCCATCCAAATGCAGCATTACCCCATCATGAACACTTTAGAGTGTTCAAGGCACTTCATATACATTATCTTGTAATTATTACAGCAACCCTGTAATATAAGTCAATATCACTATATCCTTTTGCCAATGGGTTGCTTGGACTGAAAGAGAGAATGGTTCACATAAGGCTTTTTGGTGAGTTTGTGGCACAGATTTGTAGCTCGCATAAGCACTGATACAAAATTCAAATAAGAGGGTTACAGTTTACAAGTGTTGCAAAGGTATGCAGCTATCTGAGATGATGTGGAGGACTGGCCACATTTCACTGTAATATGACATTGGGCCCAAGTGCTTTTCTGTCACATGAAACCCAGACTACATAAAAAAAACCCTGACATTGATATACACTGACTTAAAGGCAGAAAACAGGTATCTTCCTTTCTCTCACTCTAGCAGTCTAAACATAGCAGGGTCAGGTATTGCCACAATCAAGTTGGTAAAATCAGAATCTGGCACTCATAAGTTCAAGCTGCTGGAGGATAAGGGAAGATAAAATCGGAAGCATGATGCAGAGCAGGAAAAAACCCTGTTGTGTTTATCCCCAGAAAAGAACACCAGATCCTAACGAACTGCCAGTACCTAGAAAGAAGGGACCCCAAAATTGCAAAAAGGTTTAAGGGATGTAAATGTGTTTCCAAGACTCTGTTCTACATTTGAGTTTTTCTCAGTGTTATTTGGTTGTATGTGGACTTGTTTCAGAAAACAATAAAAGAGCCTGATGGATCAGGCCAAAAGCCCATCTAGCCCAGCATCCTGTTCTCACAGTAGCCAACCAGATGCTTATAGGAAGCCCAAAAGCAGGACATGAAGGCAACAGCACTCTTCCCATTTGTGATTGCCAGCAACTGGCTTTCACGGGCAAATTGCCTCTGACAGAGGAGGTATAACATTATCAGCAAGGCTAGTTGCCATTGATATAGCCTTCTCCTCCATGAATTTGTCTAACCCTCTTTTAAAGCATCTCAGGTTGGTGGCCATAACTAATTCTTGTCAGAGCAAATTCTGTAGTTTATGCACTATGATGTGACGTTCTTTCTTTTTTTCTGTCCTGAATGTTACAAGAGAGAGCACAACATTCATTCCATCAATATGGCAGATGAAACTGATGGACTACATGGAAATAGCGGAAATGACTGGCAGAATCCGAGACCAGGGAGAAGAGTCGATGGAAGAAGATTGGAAAAAAATTAAAGTATATTTAAAAAAACATTGTAAAATTAATGAATGTTAGAAAGATGCTGGAATGAATTTACATTAGCAGAAAGGTTATAAAGAATTAAGTAAAAATGGATTGTTAATGGGTTAAAGTGTAAAATTTAAGGTTAAATTGCATTAAGATAAATTATGGAACAAAATCTGAGAAAGAGGGAAAGGACTTGCTGAAAGAACTAATTGAATTAGAATACAAAAAGGGAGGCGTGAGGAAGTCAAGGAAACAAGTAAATGAAAGATAGAGATATGGAAATACTGGATGTTAGTGTTTTTAAATGTTTTTGTTTCTTTCTTTCTTTTTACTCTTATTGCTTAGCTGTACTGTTTTTGGGGGTTTTTTTTTCTTTCTCTTTTTTCTTCTTAGTATTGTATTTTCTTTTATTTTTGAAGTATTGTAATCTTTTTTTATCATTATTGTCTGCTTTTCTTTTTTCTGTAATTGTTAAACTTTAATAAATATCATTTAAAAAAACAAAAACATTCATTCCATCAATTTTCTCTACACCATGCAGAATTTTATACATCTCTATCATGTCTCACCTTTTCTATACACTAAAAAACCCAAAATATAATTTTAGAAATAAAAAAGGCTTAAGTAGTCCCAATATAGCTGATAGCATATGCACCTTGATTTGCAATTAAATAGGAATTTTCACCATACAGAGTTTGCATGGTGTAATCTTGCCTTTTCTCCCAATAGATAACCTAAGGTGGCATGCACAGGGTTTTCAGGCAGTATCCCACTCAGACACCAATCAATACCAGAATTACATAGCCTCAGCAAGGCTAAGCATTTTATGCCTCAAACCAGATGCTAGAGCCAGTATGGATGGAATGTAGGGAACTATGAGTATTATTAAACAGAGAGACTCAGGTTCCAATACTCTCTCAGCCACAAAGCTCACTGGGTAGACCTTGAGCCAGTCACTCACTCTCTCCGCCTGGCCTGCCTCACAAGACTGTCATGAGGATAAGGGGAAGAAAGGGAATGATACCACTCTGAACCTTGTGGGAGAAGCGCACAATAAACGTGTAATTAATAAATAAATAATCCTATGTGCCTTTCTCCAGCCTGTAGGATTCCCCCCCCCCCACCCTTCCACTACTACTCCACTATACAGAAGCCACAATTCTCAGTCACTTCGGGTTTGGGAAACGCAGCAATATGCACAGTGTAACTCAGCTAGCCTCGCACAACCCACACAAGCCTTAGTAGTCCAATTACGGTGACCAAAAACCAGAAGGGGGAAATCTGCCTGTCCGGCTCTTATGCCTTTAACAGCGGCTTATTCTGCAGGAATTAGCAGGTGAATTTTTGGGGGAGGCATGGAGATAACATACTAGCACCCGCTAATGGCCGCAGAGGAACCCAGTCATTGGGTCAGTTCAGCAGCTGGCAACCCTGGTCCCAATTCCACCCCACCATGCCACGCCGCGGTTCCCCCTCCCCCTTTTTGCATCCTTTTCTCTCCCAAGTCGTCAGAACTCCCCGCCGCTCGCCGACGACACTTACTTCCTCCCGCTACTCCTTCTAGCAGGCATAAAAGAAAAGAAAGAGCCCGCTCCTCTTGACATTCAAGCCACTTCCGGGTGCTACAGGCCGGTTGCTAGGAGACGCAGTCCGTTCCTAAGAGCGCTCCGTAAAGTCCTTGCCTAATTGCGTTCCGGATGGACCCCCCGGTCTCCTGAAGTGGCGTTCTGTTTGATTGAGTTGATTGTTTTAAAAAGGGCAGCAGATTCCTGAGGTTTCCGGTAAGAAACTCTACCAACTCATTTTAAAACAATTTCTTTCGTCCCATTTAGCGGCCTGGTTTTTTTTGCCAGCTCTTTTTTTTTCTACGAACATTTTCAGTATCCCCAGCTGTTGAGGAGGGAAATCTTTTCTAAGGTTCTCTCTCTCAGACTGACAGTTTTTAAAAAGAAATACGAGAGAGCTAATGTACCTTTGATTTATTTATATTTACTAATTAATCTGAAGAATTTACAAGCCACACGCTTTCAGAGCTGCTTACAATAAAATTGCAGAACAATAAAAGAAATCCACTTAAAGATATCAGGTGATGCCAAAATGCAAGCAGATTCTGGTACTCAGGCAGTACACCCCAAGCCAACAGAGCAAAAACAAGGTATTTTATATCTGACATGAATTTGGCCTATGGTGTCATACTGACCTGATCAAGCCTAAAGTATCCCAGAAGGTAGACCAGGTTTCTAAACAGCAGAAAACACTTTGCTGCTCCCAAGAGTTGTCGTTTAGTCGTGTCCGACTCTTCGTGACCCCATGGACCAGAGCACGCCAGGCTCCCAAGAGTAACTATCAGTAATTTCCTCTACAAAACTGGGGAAGGCATGCAAAATTCAGCCGTTGTATACCACACCCCTGGGTGGAACCCATTCTTTCCCTCCAATTCAATGTCTGCATCTCCCGTCTTTTTGATAAGCTTCGTCTCTTCTATTAATTCTGAGAACTGTAGCTTGTGCCTTCACACTTCTGTTGGAAGCTGATAGCACTAGAAAATTGTTCTGTGCCTTCCTGTATGTCTTATTTGCAACCATCCATAATAAGCAACTTCACTCATGTGAGTGAGGGATGTGGGTGTTTATCACATTCATTGTATTGTTTTTGTTACCTGTTTTTGAAAACAAATTCCTACCAGGTCATTAGTCCAAAGGCCGAGCCTTTTCTGTCCAGTGGCCAACCATATGCCTGTGGAAAGCTCACAAGCAGGACTCAAGGGCCATATAGCTCTTCTGCTGGGTTCTCCCAGCAACTGGCAGTCAGCAACTGGATATACTAAATTAAGGAGAAAAGGCTGGATTTTAGGTTAGTGCATTAGAAATAATAGGGTGGTCATGTGTGCAACTTTAGAGCCCTCTATTTGCAGGCATTCTCTATTGAAATAGAGGAAGATGTTAACAAGCAAAATGCTGACAAAGCAACACATGCATGGATCATTTAAACATTTTCTGCCTTTATTTCCCTATTGCTTCATTGTAATTGCATTTATCAATGTGTCCCTTTACATTCCTCGCAAATGAAGTGAGTCACAATTTAAAATATGAAATGTAGACAGCATATATTTTTGCTCTGAAAGTAAACCCCAAATTGCCTCCCAGTTAATATGGTGCAATATGTGGCATCCATTTCTAAACGTTAGAAATAAAAACAAAATAAATAAGACAAGAAACAGTGGGGAGTCTTTGACCTCTTTTATTACTTTGACCTTCTGAATGTCCTGCTATGGTCTGTAATCAGATAATTTTATTATAATTTACTCTAGTTGTTAACATTACCAGTGACAAATATAATTCAGCTAATCTTACTTTTCATGAAAACATACATTAGAGAAAACTTTCTCTTTAATAATAATGGCATGTCTGTGGCTCCTAAAAGGCTCTGGCTCTTTAGAAGAACCAGGTTTCTTCCTCAAGGGCTATACTGGGCCAGCCCTACCATTGGGCAGGATGTGACAGTCACTGTTAGATGCCAGGGGCAATGGCTGGTGTTGGAGGACAGAACTATATGGGCTTCACGGCCTGCCCTGTAGCCCCTAAGCTAGCTTCAGATGTGGTAGTACAGTCTTCACCAACCAAGTGCCCTCCAGCTGCTTTGGACTACAACTCCCATGCCAGCTAGGGCTAGCCACAATGGCTATGTTCTACCTCTGCTGTCAGTGGCAGTATGCCTCTGAATACCACTTGTTGGGAATCGCAGGTGGGTGATTTAAAATCATTTTAAAACAAATTGCAGTCAAGAGAATAGCACGGGCCCTAAAACTATATATATCACACGTCAAAGGCCAGGAAGAAGGCCAGTATGCCTTTGGCATACTGAAAGTGCCAGTCGCATCTCTGTGGTGAGGAAATTCCACAATGTAGGGGCTGCCACAGAGAATGCCCTCTCCAGGCCACCTTGAACTTCTGAGGGTACTGGAACTACCAAAAAGGTCCCCTCTGCCAGTCATAACATCCAAGATATGGATATGGATCAGATATTGGGATCTAAGTTGTTTAGCTTGAGTCCATCATGTGACAAAAGTGTAGTTTGCTGCAGCAAGTCCTTTTGAGTGCTAAAAAAACTTGGATAACTGACTGTACTGTCAGATGAGGTAGTGCGGCAGAGGTCAATGCAGAAGATGCCTGAAGGTGAATGATGGAATAATCCTACTCTGCTCTCCCTCTAGGTTTGGACTGTCCCTCTAGGTTTGGACTCTAGGTTTGGACTGTCACTGGGTATACAAAGATTGTCAGAGCTGTAATGGGGTCTCACACGGTACTTGAAGACTTTGACATAGTTATCTCCACTATCGGCAACTAACAGCAACCCCTGGGTGGAACAAGCTATTCCCATTGGTCTCTGCAGCCCTTTAGATACCAGGCAGATGGGAGACCCACTCCTGGGAAACAAGTGGACTTTCTGGTGCTGTTCATCAGCCACAATGATGTTGCCTTCTCTATCAGCACAGACCCCGGAGGGATTGCCAAAGCAGTGGCCATATTTGCTGCTGATGGAAGAGACCAGTTTGTGGTTGCTACTGAAGAGCTTGACATCACCACATTCTTCACTCACCACAAACCCTCCTTCCGGGGCCAAGCACACGTAACGTGGCCCACGCAGGTTGGAGACAGAGTGGGTGCTTTGCACCTTGAAAGCACGGTCAAGGGCAAAGCTATGAACTTTTCCTTCCGTGTAGTCAGCCACCAGAATCTTTCCAGATGTATCCACTCCAATTCCCCTGGGGGAACAAAACTTCCCAATTCTTAGCCATTCTCCCTTGGAGAACTTGGAGTGGTTGTTGAAGATGCGGACAGTCCCATTGACCAGGTCTGTAATTGCCACCATCCCTGCCCTGGTCACGGTCACGTCCTCTGGCAAAAAAGTCTCATTCTTCTTCCATTCCACACATGGTATAGACTGAAAAGTTTGGCCTGAGCGGTTGAGGAAGTGGACCCTTGGTGCATTTTCACTAGTCATGTAGATAAGGCCATCGAGCGAGCAGTGAATTCCACACACACCTCCATAATGGTTGCCGTTGGGGTTTGGGATCTGCTGCACCAGTTCATCTTGCCGGTAGTAAAGGGAGTTTTTGATATTGTCCAGGTCATGGCAGATGACCTTGGCTTTCTCGGCCAGTTGGTGCACTTGGTGTTCTGTCACCATGCCTGTACCAGGGTGGCTGTTCAGAAGAGGGCTGGCTTTCTGAAATGTGGCATCTGATTTAACTTGGAGGGCATAAACAGTCCTCAGAAGTTTCTCCTTCCGTTGTGTGTCTTCCAAGGTATAATCCATCCTTTCCCCCTTTCAAAAAGACAAACCACAAGCAGTTTTCAAAAATATAATGCAGTTTTGTATGTTGCTATTATGAATATATGCATTTTTATGCACACAGTACCCTAGTGCTTGGCTGGAGAACAGTATTGCAAAATTTGAAGAAGTGCAAATCTCAAAGGATGGTGCCGTTTCAGTCTTTGTATTGTTTAAGTGTGGTTTAAGCAGCCACACCTTTAAATGTGAACTGAATCATATTTCTCCCCCATGCCCCTACCCTTTGCATACTTTGAACCCTGCCACTCCCCCAAACTGCAAAAAAGTCCAGGATTCTTTTTATTTTTGTATACACTACATGCTTAAATCACCTTAGAAGCTCATTATTTCCCTCAAATAATTCTGGACACCATACTTGGTTAAGGATTTGCTGGGAATTGCAACTCTGCAAGGGGCAAACTACAGTGCCCAAAATTATTTGAGGGAAAGAATGGGCTTTGAATGGATTTTAAAAGCATAGTGTGTACACAACCCTAAATTTCCAGTATGTGATTAAATCCCTCCCACAGAATAATGATAGACTGGAGGTGACATAAGATCTACTGCAAATCACCATCCATCTTCCAATGGATCCAGCTCTGTCTAATACCTTTGAGCTAAGATCAAGCTTTTGGGTGGCGCTGTGGGTTAAACCACAGAGCCTAGGGCTTGCCGATCAGAAGGTCAGAGGTTTGAATTCCCAACGACGGGGTGAGCTCTCGTTGTTTGGTCCCTGTTCCTGCCAACCTAGCAGTTTGAAAGCACAAAGTGCAAGCAGATAAATAGGTACTGCTCCGGCGGGAAGGTAAACGGTGTTTCCGTGTGCTGCTCTGGTTCGCCAGAAGCAGCTTAGTCATGCTGGCCACAAGACCCAGAAGCTGTACGCCGGCTCCCTCGGCCAATAAAACGAGATGAGTGCCACAACCCTAGAGTTGTCATGACTGGACCTAATGGTCAGGGGTCCCTTTACCTTTACCTTACTTCTACTCTGGGGAAAACAGTTTTGAGCAATCCTGGGGTGATGGACTTGCTGAGCAGTGCAGGGAATTATCTGTCACCCAGGTGCCTAGACCATTAGCCCAAACTGCCGGACTACAGACTCAAATAGTAAATAGTCTTAGCTGAAGTAGGGAAGAAAGTTTAGGACTACTTACCTGTGATCAAAGTTGCCCAGGTTGTTCTCTTTTTCCCCTGGTTTGCAAACTGCTCTATAGAGAGACCTAGAGTATTATCCTGTTTCCCTTCAAATATACCACTGAGATAAGTTTCCCAGGGCTCTGTTGTTAGTGACAGGAATTTGCTGCCCAAGGCTTGTGTCAATAGGATTGTTTTGCCAGGGTAAACATAAAGGCGCTCAAGTTAAAATAGACAAGAGCCCAGGGGCAGCCCATCCTGTTTTGCCACCCAAGGCAAAACGGGAAGTTGCTGTCCCTGCCCTGCAACCAAAGCCTTACTTATCATGGTTGTGGGGCTGTGGCTTCTGGCTTCTGGTAAGATCTTGCAAGAGGTCCAGGAACCCAGAAGCCACCCACTGTGACCCAACGTGTATTTTGCACAAGCAAGAGTTGCAAATGCATCTCCTTTCCTCTTAATTCAGCATCCCCTGAGTTGCTGGGTCTGCACGTTTTGAGTTGGGCCTATTTCTTCAACAGTGGTGAAATGAATTAAATAACTGAAGTTGACAAGTAAATAGGCCTGTCTCGGCTGGACAGTGGGAAGGCTGTGGGAGGCTTAAAAAAAAAAAAGCATCTCCCACGGCAACGGACTCTGACCTTTTGTTGTTGCTTTAAACGCTGAGATAAACAAACATACCAACTAGGCCTCTGGCGCCCATTCACCTTTCTGAGGCTGAAGGCCTGTCAAGGCATGTTTGAAAGCCACCCCCAAGCCTCTAGCGACACCTCGGCCATGGGTTTGTTCGTGCTTAGGCTCTCTTTGCCGCCAGTGGGAAGCACAAAATGGTCCCGTTACCTCCATTTCTTATCTACCGCCTGTAAGGCAGGGTGTGAGCGAATCCATTTATTAATTATATTTTTGTTCCAGCTTCACACTCACAACAACAGCCTTGTGAGGTTGCTTAGGCTGAGAGAAAAATAATGATTGCCATCCAATCAACCAGTAAGCTTTGTTGTTGCTGTGTCGGAGCTTTGAACCCAGGCCATCCGGACCCTAGTCTATATTGCATTTGAGAGCATAAGGAGACACAGCCATTGGGGCTAGTAGCCACTGATAGCCTTCTTCTCCATGAATTTTTCTAATCTGCTTTTAAAGCCATCCAAGATGGGAGCCTTCACTACACTACCAATAAGGCTGCTGAAATAATTGCTGAGACAAAATACAAGAAAGCACTTGAAATTATGTAAAGCGGGAGTGGCTAACTTTTGGCCTCCCATATGTTGCTGGGCTACAACTCTCATTGGCCCTGACCACTGGCCAAAAACATCTGGAGGGCCACAGTTTGCACAGTTCTGCTGTACCTGCTACATTACATTGGCTTTCTCTGATAAAGCTGATCTATCTGTACATGGTCCCCATGAGCAGAAGTAGTGTCTTGGGCATAGCTGTCAATGTTTTCCTTTTTAAAAGGGAAATTCCCTTATTCTGAATAGAATTCCTCGCAAGAAAAGGGAAAAGTTGACAGCTATGGTCTTGGGCTATAGGCTGAGGACTGTGAACAGGTAGAGAAGCTGAGGCATGGAGAATGAAAGAAGTGTATGGAAAAGCTCCTGTGGTGCCTTCAGGGCACGGCAGGACGGGGCTCAGGCAAGTGAGCAAGAGGGCACCCAAATGCTTGCCACATTTTAAAGCAATACTCATTTGCATTTAAATGTGGAATATGAATTATCCCGGTAGGTATTGGATTTGAATTGATTTTATGTATGCACTGTTGATGTTTTAAACTATATAAATGTGTTTTAAAAATAAACACAATTGTTTTAACTGTTTTTATATATGCCATTTATAGATGTTTTTATTATATTGCAAATCATTTTGGGATGCCTCTGGGCAAACCATAAAACAACAACAATGCCCTCCTCCACATGACCATACACAATTAAAATAAACTGAATTAAATCCAGAATCAAAAATTACCGAACTGCTCCACTGTGCAGTTCATTGGTAGCAGAGCACCCGCTTGGCTTGTAAGACATCCGCAGCATTCCCCAGTATGTCTGAGAAAAGTGTCTGAGATCCTGGAGAGGGTGACTGGTCAGTCCATAGATGGTTCAGTTAGCCAAAGGCCTGGGAGAAGAGGAATGTTTTCGCCTGGTGTGTAATGAAGGTGGCAGGTAAGCCTTCCTGGGGAGAGCAAGATGAACTAATAGTCTGACTCTCTCTACGGTAGCTTCCTTTGCTCCTAGTAGACAGGAACCTGAAGAGAGGGTTGCATGCTTGTGTTATAGGAAAATCCTTGGGCTCACTTGGATTACCAGACACCAGCCAGGAGGCCTGGTCTTCATTCAAACGACTGTTGCAACAGGACTTCCACCCATTGCATGGGAGAAGCAGGAAGACGCCCAGAACAAAGGACGGCTCCCACTTTTATCAGTTTTACAAAGATACCCACAACACCCCTAAAATTACATCATGCATACATCACAAATTGGGAGGGTCTGGTGACAGAAACCTGAGCATCAGTTTTGCCCCCATCCTTCCCTTTACCTCCGCCTTACACCCATTAAGTAAGACAAAAGAAATATTTACAAGTTCCTGGTTTTCCGGCCAAGTTATCATACTTTTTTGTCCTGACCAAGAACCTAATCCATTCCTGGATGGTTTGCTATTGTCCACGGGATGACTATCTGTCTGGCACCCATTTGCCAGGATGCCAGTGATTATCTCCTGCGCAAGAGGCTGCTGTGTACCTGATCCCAGGTTTCAGGGATTATGGCTGTCTTTTACCAGTTTCCCAAGTCCCCGCTTCGCTAGCCATCTTTTCCCTGAGCAGAACGATATTGGGAATTGTGTGGTGTCGTGCGTTATATGGTGCTTTGAGGAGACATTGCGTGTGAACAAAGGGGTGGGGGTTACACACTGCATGCTAGAGGGGCAACCCCCCCAATCATTCTAATCATTCTAAAAAAATCCTGTAACACTTGATTCAGCAGGAACAGACTTGAGAGGGAGAAAAGAAAACCGAAAAAGTAGAGGATGCAGTAGCAGGGGGAACTTGTTGCCCTCAAAATGTTGGATGCCCAGTTCCAATGAGTCCCACCCAGTATGGCTAATGGTCAGGGATGGTGGACATTGAAGTTGAGCGGTAGGGTGTTCCCACTGGTTCCCCTCCCGTGGGCTAATGAGAAGGAGGACTCTGAAGAAACCTCATAATGCTTAAGATTTTCATTCTTACCATAGGGTGCTACCAGAGAGGGCTTCATACTGTAAATATGAAGGTATCACAGAAGGGTGGCAGGTGGCGACAGTGTTTTTGTTTTTAATTAAGAAAATCAAATTTATTTTCCTGGAGATGGTAAATCTGGATTAAATGGGGTGGGGAGAATAAAGGCTGAAACTTTTATGTCACTGAGGTCATGTGGATGCAGAAAGGAAAGGAGAAGAGAAGAGAAGAGAAGAGAAGAGAAGATGTGCTTGAGAAACATCATTCCATTATAAACACAGGCCTGGAAGCACCTAAATACAAAGGTTTTGTTGCAGTTTCAATGATGACCACTAGAAGGATCCATCAGTCCAACTAATAAATGAGAGAACATAATGTAAAAACTATTGAGTGTATTGAGTGCTGGATGGGGGTGTTGGGAGGGGAACTTGCACACCTTCATTGCAATGCATATTTTAAAATGAGAAATCCAGCACAAAGCAAAATGGGGATATATGAAGAGTAGACATAAATTAAGTTATGCATTAATGCATTTAATTTGGAGATAAGGAGGAAGCCTATCACTATCTGAGGAATGGTATTTAGAATCGCCGGGTAATCCATGGAGCAAGAAATGGATTGTTTTTTTAAAGTGGAATAAATTTATGAGTGATTTTCTCAAATCATTTTTAATTTGATTTTTCAGTTCTCCCTCATCTGAGCATCATAGGGCTTTGTGGTGGTTTAAAAATAAAAAATAAAAATCCTGACATTTTAGGAACAGGATTGTTTTCACACTAGAGTCTGTTAGCACTGCTGAGGCATGACTTTTCCACAACCAGCCGGGAGCAGAGTTAATATGGATGTTTTGCACTGCATGTAATATAGTGCAATATTATCCACCTTTGTCCCACCCCTGTGGCCATGAGTCTTCAGTAATGTTTACTCAGGGCTGGGGACCCCTGTTCAGCAAATGGCCCACCATCTCTTTGAGGCAAAGAATGTGCTTCAAACATGCTTTAAAGGTATACAGCACTTTGTATACAGCCTAGAGAACATCTTTCATCCCAACAGCCAGGGTGGTTCATATCCCCATGCAGCCATCAAGCTTCCTAGGTGACTTTGGCCAGTACCTCTCTCACAGACTAAACCTACCTTATGAGGTTGTTGTGAAGATAAAATAGGTGGTGGTGGTGAAAACCATGTATGACACCTTAAGCTCCTTGGAAGAAGTGTAGGAGAGAAGTGTAAAAAAATGAGTTCTGTACTGCAGGGGGAGAGAGGTTAATCTAGCCTTGGTCTTTTCTCCCTCCTGCACCTGCTCTGGGGTGCCTCCAGATAATCAGTTTTTTGTGAGAGGGATTCAGTCACATACTGTTAATTTAGGTTTGTGCAATTAAAGTGGATTAAAGCACTCTCTTGCAACAAATCCACTTTTTAAATGTTGTTTTGTGGTTAGGAAAGTGCTGAAGAAAGTGTGGAACAACAAGTAAATTGATGGAAAGATGTATAACCTCTACACAAATTCAGGATGTGCACTCCTTGTCTTATAATCCTACCCCCCAATGGATAAGAACAAATGCTGAATAAAGAACAGACATTGTATAATCTACACATAAACTTTGAGCAAGCAGTTCAGGATGAAGGCTCAATAAACAATGGTCTGGGGGAACCCAAGGTTTTCTTCTGCCTTTGCCCTTCTCGTTTGACCCATTTGTCCACACCCAGAGACCCAAATGCAAACATGAGACAGGTGCTCTTGTTAGTATGGGAGACTGGGACAAGGCAAGCTTCCTTCTTCGTTCACCTGAGACCAACTCAGATGCCTATCAGCTGGGCTGTACCATAAAGGAGAAGTAATGGCTGACTATCAGATTTCCTTAGGTTGACCAAATAACCATGTAATGTGGCTGGCACTGGAGCAAGCTGAGTGTCCTCAGGGCGTGATCTGAGCCATGATAAGTCTTGCAAGTCGCTCAACTCCTATCCAATTATCTAAACACAAAGGTAAACACTTTGCTTTTTGAACTTGAAATCTGATTGCCTCGCTCCACGCTCTCTCCTCCAGTTCATAAGCAGGAAAGGTTCTTCCTTCTCCATTGTTTCATTTGCCCAGCAGCTATGTTGTTGCTGTTCTCAGAAACCCTTTTTTTTTAGTATTCATATCAGTATTACTATTGCTACTAGTTAAGAGCAAGGAGTCCAGGCGTGGAGGTGCTTTGCTGTTCCACATCTTCTTACTGATTTACCTGGTGACCTTGGTAAAGTTGTCTTGTGTTGGAGCCTGTGGGCCTCTCCTCCAGACTCTTTTTGTGTGTGTATTCTGCAAACGCCATTGTGTGATCAATTCCACCATGTGTTGATGGCCACCTTATAGAGTGATTATTATTTTTTAAAGCCAAGGGAGGCATTTGCCCTGCCACAAATTGTCTGGAGACAATAGAGCAGAACATCTGCTTTGCATGCAAAACTTCACAGGTTCAACCCCAGGCACCTCCAGGTAGGGCTGGTATTGTTCCTTCTCTGAAACCTTGGAGAGCTGCTGCCCATCATTGTCAACAGTACTGAGATGCACCAGGGATCTGACTTTGTTATAATCAATGCCACAGTGTTCTGGCCAAGGTGGAGAGGGGGGAGGCTTAAGCCTTCCCAACCACCATCTTGGTAAAAATCTTCTCCTTCCTCCACTGCCCTGTGCTTCAATTAGTGTTGCAGGGGAGAACTGCCATCAGATCTAATTTTAATTTTAATTTCTGTGGCAGGAGGATACTTTTTTCGCCAAGATTGTGGCCAAGGAGGGAAAGCTGAACCATGCCCCCCCCCACTCTGCTACTTTTGTTCAGTAGGAAGAGGCATCAACAGGGTTCAAGGACACCTTCTGGGCAAAGGTACTCAAAGCAGGAACAGTGAGAGTCCTGAGGACCAGATAGAGAGACCTGGAGGGTCCCAGCTGGCCCCAAACCTGAGGTTCTCCATCCCCCATGTAACGTGTGCTTATGCCCTTCAAGAGCAACAAAAGAATGAGATCCGACAAATGCAGCATGTGTAGCCTTACTGGTCACATGCAGTCAGGACAAGGTAGATCTTCTGGCCCGATTATCAGCTTTAAGCACCATGTGATTTTAAGACAATGATCAGTGGATCAGTCAGGTGCTGCTGCTATTTGGACTTGGAGTGAATCCAGACTCTTTGCAGTAAACCAACAAAAGGCCAATGATTCAGAGAAAAGAGCCGATTGCCATCACCGGTTTAGGAAATACAGTGGTACCTCGGGTTACAGACACTTCAGGTTACAGACACTTCAGGTTACAGACTCCACTAACCCAGAAATAGTACCTCGGGTTAAGAACTTTGCTTCAGGATGAGAACAGAAATTGCGTGGTGGCCACACAACGGTAGCGGGAGGCCCCGTTGGCTAAAGTAGTACCTCAGGTTAAGAACAGTTTCAGGTTAAGAACGGACCTCCAGAACAAATTAAGTTCTTAACCCGAGGTACCACTGTAGTTAAAGGTAGGTAGCCGTGTTGGTCTGCCGTAGTCGAAACAAAATAAAAAAATTCCTTCCAGTAGCACCTTAGAGACCAACTAAGTTTGTTATTGGTATGAGCTCACGGAAGCTCATACCAATAACAAACTTAGTTGGTCTCTAAGTGCTACTGGAAGGAATTTTTTTATTTTGTTTCGGTTTAGGAAAGACAATGAAATTAATCTTAGCCAGTGTTCTGCAGGGCTTAGGGTGAGAATGTGTTTCTAATAACGAGGCTTAGCCAAATATTAGACAAGTCTATTACCAAAGCTTTAACAGCTAAATGGCTACCACAGTGAAGGAACGTCCAAACATTTCAATGTGTTGGGAGTCCAAGTGGGAGCTATTGGAGGGTGCTCTCACTCAGGGTTCCACCCAGCCAATTCTCTTTCGGGAGATTCCATTCCATTCCCCCGTTGTCCATTCTGAACAGTCACTTAGCAATTTTGTGCCCACTAGTCACATCTGGTCTTCATTCAACTGTTTTCAGGGTTCCCCCTTAAGTAACAGAGACCAGCTCCATCAGTCATACTTGAACTTCTCTTTACAAGGACTACTATTGAACTTTTAAGAATTGGTACCCAGGTCTGCTCCCCCCCCCCATTTGCGTCATGCTGTTCAGGTGGTAAACCTGCAGGCAGTGACTGCCCATCTTGTTTTAATTGACTGGTTGTAAGCTGTTCAGGTACAAGCTGGGTACAAATGCTCTAAATAAATTATATATATGGCCTGCTAATACCTCTCTCTTGGGTGATGCTGTTTAGGCAACCCAAGCAAGACAACACCAGAAGCAGAGGGAATGATCCATGTTGCTTCATTGCAGAAGCTGCCTCTGCAACAATAGCAATAATAACCCTAGCAAAGAGATCAGGCTATTCACTTCCACTCATTTTTTAAAATTTAATTTATTTATTTTTTACATTCTTTAGACCTGTGGACAATAAATAACACATAATACTCTTTATCCCACCCCCACCCCCCCACCCCAGTGACATCCCTCCCCACAGCACCATACACTATAAATAAATAAATATAGCATGTATCATTTATTCACCAGTGTTTTGCCATTGACTGATGCATGAAGTGCAGTGGGGTGTTGCCCCAGCATTGGTGTTTGAGTGACTGTTGCATTTCATGGGTGATTGTGGTGGTGGTGGATGCTGTGATAGGAAGTGTGGGCAAACAAGACAAGGTTGTGGCAAATGTTGTGGACGTGCCTCCTCTCACCCCAGCGTTTGGATGTTCACAGCTTAGCTTTTCAAATCGCGGAAATGTCCTCCTACATTAACATCGCTAGTAGAGCACTTTGCTGATAGACAGCCTGGCCTCATCTGCGCCACACGTTTAAAAACAGTAATTATACCACTTAAAACAGCCAGGGCTTCAAAGAATCCTGAGAACTGTAGTCTGTGAAGTGTGCTGAGAGTTGTTAGGCGATTCCTTGTTCCCTTCAAAGAGCTCCAATTCTCAGAGTGCTTTAACAATCAATCCCTCTTCCCAGTAAACAGTGGGAATTGTAGCTCTTTGAGGGGATATGGAATCGCTCTCAACACCTTTAACAGACTACAGTTCCCAGGATTATTAGAGGGAAGTGGCCCTGCTTTCAATGTAAAGCGCAGATGGGGCCTATTACATCCACTGTCAGCTTCCAGATTTTGTTGGAGGGCAACAGGGTGAGGGACCTCCAGCCTATGAGCATCATCAAGCCTCCCCATGTAGCCCGCAAGGCTGTTTTGGCCAAGCCACGTTCAGCTGCCCTGCACCTGATGTCACATATTATGTCAGGTGTGAAGCAGGTAAAGGTGAACCTGCAAAGGGCCTGCAAAGCCCCTTTCAAGCGTTTCTGAAGCACCAGCTATCATCTGATTGGGGAGTGCTTTTTTTTGCAAAACACACCATCAAAAATAGGTTACCTTGTGTCATTTTGACACCAGGTGATTGGCAGGTGGGCAACCCTACCTGCCTGTCAAATTTAGCCTAGCCCACAGGCTGAATGTAGCTTCTCATTCCTGGACTGCACCTGGGATGCTGAAAGCTGGCCACAGGTTCCCCAACCCTGGCCCATGTGATAACATTTAGCACACATTAAACTACTTTTGGGCTCTTAGCTTGACATCCTTTCCTGCAGTTGTGATCCCTTATTCCTGTGCATTAGGTAAGAGAATATGGCAGGTCCTGCCTTTGGAAAGGCATTCCTTACAAATGGTTGGACACACACACACACACACACACACACACACACACACACACACAGAGCCCTGCTGTATTGGAAGAATGGTTCCTATTGTCCAGCATCCATGTCTTACAGTGGACAACCAAATGCCTCTGGAAAACCTAAAAGCAGGACTTAGTAGTTATTGCTCCCTCACAGTGGGCATTCAGTGGTATACTACCACCGACTCCAGAGTCCAGAGGTTCTGTGTAGCCACCATGGAGCTAGGAGCTGAAAGTTGTTTGAGAAAGTTGTCCATGGTGCACATGTTTTTATCACTCTCCAAAACCTGCAAACCTCCTTTTTCGTGCCCAGAAGTGGAGGCCACAGCCCTGTAGCAAAGCATCTGCTTGGCATATGGAAGTCAGCAGGTTCAGTCCCTGGAAGCCACAGGTAGTAAGTAACCTTTTCCCATGGTTAATTTGCTTCTACGGTACAACAAAAGCATTTTTATTTTTAGTGCCTGCCTTTACCATACTGTATTTATGGTTCCGATGAATGATAAGCTGGCTTGGTGAATCTTCGAATGGGGAAGGTAGTGAAACATAAATCCATTAAATTCATTAATTTGACATGTCTCGAAAAGACAATGGACTGAGATCTTGGAGAGCTGCTGTCAATCAAACCAGATAGTGCTTGGTCAGATGGGATAATGGTCCAGCTTGATGTAAGGCCACTATTTGTGTATTTATGTATCCCTGATATGATGTGAAAACGTCATCTCCCTCATGCTGCTTCCAGATCTCTAGAAACAAAAGAACAAAAAACCCAACCCAGTTGCCTACCTTGGATGCAGTTGCCAGCAGAGTGCATCCAGACTGTTGCTATTTTAGGGTGGGATTCAATCACATGCCAGCATATTCAGGATGTGCCATTATAGCTGATTGGGAGCTCATGCACAACAAACCTGCTTCCTCAAAGAATCAGGCTTATGTGTGTTAAGGAAAGTGACCAGAAAGTATGAAATGATACTTGCTTTTGTTGCAATGTCATCTAACCTCCCTGTAAACAAATCAGGATGAATATTCAATACACAGGTCATCTGGAAATACCCACTGTGGATACAGCCTTGAATACAGTTCTGTTCCATAATAGTCTCTGCTGACAATTGAACCACATCGTTAGCCTGTGTTGTGTAAGTATGGTGTTTTTGTTTGTTTGTTTTGTTTTAAAGAAACAAAACGAAAGCAAAACTAGCAAACAGCTTCTGGCATTCTAGTGATGTAAACAACACTTCCGGCAAACTAACACATTATGGTAAACTCATATTCTTCTGTATTCAGGTAGGTAGCCGTGTTGGTCTGACGCAGTCGAAATAAATAAAAAAATTGTCCAGTAGCACCTTAGAGTCCAACTAAGTTTGTTCTGGGTATAAGCTTTTGTGTGCACGCACACTTCTTCAGATAAGTATCTGAAGACAATACTGGACAATTTTGTAATTCATATTCTTCTATGTGTAGAATAACTGCAATGTGTGTAATATCCCTTATGGAATAAGACACCATGCTGATGCCTTCACTGTCTTCACATGGTGTTCACTGCCTCCTCAGAACCATGGGCTAGGCCAAGAAAACTCCCTTCCCTCCCGAAATCTCAAAATGCTGCCATCTCCCAGGGCACTGTGCAGAGATAGAAAACCTGTGACCTTCCAGATGTTGCTGGACCCCCAACAATCAGAGTCCTGGACTCCTTCGGGAGGTTGTGCATTCTCCTTCATTGGAGGTTTTTAAGCAGAGGTTGGATGGCCATCTGTCACGGATGCATTGCAGGGGGTTGGACTCGATAACCCTTGGAAGTCCCTTCCAACTCTTATGATTCTAATAACAATGGAAGGCCACAAGTCCCCATCCACCATCCCTGTCATAGGACTGCATAAAGACAAGTGGTAATTTTGAACACTGTCACTTCTTTAAGCAGATGGGAGGGCTGGGGAATTGCTATGGGATCCTTTGCTTCCTTGCGCCCTGTCTAAACTACAAGCTTGTGTCAGTTCTATACCAGTTTCAGTGGCTTGGTTTCCAGCAAAGAATCCTTGGAAAGTGTTACTTGCTGTGAATTCTATTGGAGCTAAAATTCAGGGATGCTGAATCTATAACCCTCCAGATATTTTTGGGCTACCGTTCCCATCATCCCTACCCATCGGTCATGCTGGCTGGGGTTGATGAGAGCTGGTGTAGGAAGATAACCACTTATCTGAATATTGTCAGGAAAGGGAAGCTTTTAAAATTCACATGAAGAAAAGAATTGTGCTTTTTAGTTGTGCTAACAATGCTGGTGACAAGCTTCCCCAACATTTTCCAGTATGTAAGTACACACAAAACAATGCCATACCACATTAAACAGTCACAGCTTTCCCCAAAGATTCCTGGAAACTTTAGATTGTTAAGGGTGCTGAGAATTGCTTAGAGATCCCTATTCCCTTCACAGGGTTATATTTCCCAGAGTGGTTTAAGTCAATCCCTCTTCCTAAGGAACTATGGGAGTTGTAGCTCTGTGAGGGGGATAGGGATCTCCTAAGTGAGCTCCCTGAAGGGACGCGGGTGGCGCTGTGGGTTAAAGCCTCAGCGCCTAGGACTTGCCGATCGAAAGGTCGGCGGTTCGAATCCCCGCGGCGGGGTGCGCTCCCGTTGCTCGGTCCCAGCGCCTGCCAACCTAGCAGTTCGAAAGCACCCCCGGGTGCAAGTAGATAAATAGGGACCGCTTACTAGCGGGAAGGTAAACGGCGTTCCGTGTGCTGTGCTGGCTCACCAGATGCAGCTTGTCATGCTGGCCACGTGACCCGGAAGTGTCTGCGGACAGCGCTGGCCCCCCGGCCTATAGAGTGAGATGGGCGCACAACCCTAGAGTCTGGCAAGACTCTCCCATACGGGCAGGGGTACCTTTACCTTTACCTAAGTGAGCTCCCTACAAACTCTGTGGAACCCAATCCATATGACAGCTTAATAAACAGGTAATCTGGAAGCTAGCCTTATCAGAAAATGTACTGTATCTTGCTTAGCTGATAAGGGAGGAAATGGGGCAGATCCCCTTCTTACACATGTCCTTTCAAAAGGCGTTGATCTCATTTGCTCCCCAACCATCTCCAGGTCTGCAGATTGGGGACACAATGAGAGGAGGACTTATAGGTGTGGATGGGACTTTCCAAATACAGCTCAATTTCATAAATATCTGAAAAGGGGACGCTATATGATCCACCTGGATTCCATGGCAGAAAGTTCAAGAGGCCATTGTGATGGGTAGGACACCTTCCAGACCTCAAAGCCTTTTTCAACTGTTTGTTGGAGTTAGCGGGAAGAGTGTGGAAAGGAGTTTTGTGGGCAGGGGACATGTCGAAGCGCTCTGGGCAAGTGCAGACAGAGAGGATCACGGGTCTGTGTTTATAGGACTGTGGATGTCTGTCTCGTTTGGCAGACCACATGACAGGGAGCGTGGGATGGCTCGACACCCCATTGTCGGGATGTCTTCGGTCACAGGAAGTGGTGGGCCTGGGTTGGGGTTGGGTCTCCCATCTGTGCACAGCAGGACACTGGAGTCTGCCTCACACTTGGTGGTACGGCTGTAATAGGGCTCCATCACGTGCCTGAGTTCTAGTGGGACAGTAAGTGGGAGCACCTCGGCTTTGATGACGGCTCCCAGGTGGGTGTCTGAAGAGGAGCTTCTCCGGAGAGCCTCTGAACGACTCATTTTGATCAACAGGTCAATGGTTTTGTTCTCTGTCTCAACAAGACGATCAGATGCCTCATCCTCTTCGCTAGCTTCACCCACCACCAAGCATCTATTGATGGAACCTGGATCTTTGTCATAGACCTTCCCAACACCAAGGGCATCCTTGGGTTCCTTCTTGTCCTGGTATCCTTTCTCCAAACCTTTTGAGGACCTTTTCACCGAGAGATCCAAAGGGCCCTCACTGGGCTTGGCTGCCTTCTCCAGCGCTTGATGGATATAGAACAGTTCCTGCCGGATTTTGATTAGCTGATCCCTTAGCTGCTTCTGTGCTGGGCTGTCCTCTTTGGCCAGGTCTGAGAGCTTCTTCTCCACATCCTGATACTCCTCTAAAGTTTTGGACAAGTCACCAATGAGCACTGTTGTTGCCTCTGGGTCTCTCGGGTCAACAGTTACAGCTTCTGCTTTGCTTGGCTTGAGAAGTAGGTGGTCCGAAGGTGTAATTATGGGGGATAAAATGTCAGAGCCGTCAATCTTTTCCTGGTCTTCAGGTGGGCAGGCATGGAGTTCTACGTGCCAATGCTCCAGAGACTTTGAGGGTTGCATAGGGGCAGCTCTCAAACTGCTAAAGGTAGAGGGACAAAAAACAGACAGGGTGGAAGAGAACTGTTAATGAAGTAGTGCAAAAAAACAGAACAACATCTAAGGTAAAATAAGACCTCTCTGGTTTGGTTGAATGAGTTTGCAAGGGGCACTTCCAGATTGTAACTATTCTTGGGTGGGAATCAGTCACATCAACAAATTCAGATTGCAAAATTTAAATTGATTTGGCATTACCCTTTGCTTTGTGTTTTTCTCTGAAAGAGCACTTTTTTTGTACTATTGCCACTTTTTTTGTACAATATTTACATTCTGAAGTGTCTTCCAATTCTGAGCTACAATTGCTTCTGCAACTGAGAGTAAATGGACTCAACAGCTCTTTATGATTAAGGTTTAAATTTATATCCAGAAACACAGTGTTGGAGATGGATGTTGGTCCAGTGTTGACCAGCATTGGTCAATGTATCCATTGACCGGGAATCACATTGGTGTTCTGGCATATCACCTTCCCAAACTCTTGCACCTGGGGCAATCCTACCACATGTGGAGGTATGTACTGACCAAACTTCACCCTCTCCAACATATAGGAGAAGCATTAGAGTTCAGCAAGGATAACTTCCTTGATGCCTAATACCACTTTGGTAATATTTTCAATGAAAGCTCCCTAGTAGCAGATGTTGTTTTGTATGGCGGCTTAACCACAGGGCATTGCAGCCTTTCATTTCCATGTATTCTTCAACAACCCTACCACCACCATTGCAATGAACTTTTCTGATAAGGGCAGCAAGAGGAACATCATATAATATTACATGATGTTGGCTATTTAATGAGCAATCTTTCTGATTTGTGTGCAGGGAGATTAGATTACGTTTCATCAAAGCAAGTGTCACCCCACACCTACCAGTGCAGCTTCCCAGCCACTTTCCTTATTGTAATCTTTGGGGAAGTGGGTTTGTTCTGCAAGAGCTCCCAAGCAACTCCCAATCAGCATCACCTTAATTTGCCAGTATGTGATTGATTCCTAGCCAAATACCACAGCAGCTTGAAGACATGCCCACAGACTTTTTGTGATAAGGAAAATGACAGAAAAATGTACCAGACAGCAGGGAGATAAAAATGGCTCAACTTCATCTAACATCCTCAGAAATGAATTGAGATGAAAGCTCAGTAAATAGCTGATGCCATCTAACCTCCCATCAGACCCTGTGCAAATAAACCGAGATGAATGCTCAAGGAACAGACTGTCTGGAAGTAACCAATGTGCCTGGTGGGTGGAAAGATACATGGTTGCTCGCTGCAAAACAGAGTAGGCAGTAACAGCCTGAATGGCCAAAGTGGCCTGACTGCATCATGTGTTCCAAACAACTCTAAGCTTTGCTTTAACAAGTCTCTGGTCTGTGTGCCCATCACTCAGCATCAGGCCTGGACTCTGCAGCAGCCTGTTAAAATAGAGGTCCCTAGCTTGATAACCCCGGATGTAACCCTCATCTCATTCCCCACTTTGTATGTATACATATTGCAGAAAATTCATTTAAAAAAAGAAAAGAAAAATTGCTTGCAAAGCTATAGAGCAGGAGTGGGAACCTAATTCAGCACAGGGCTATATTCACTTCCAAGCAACTTTCCAGAGGCCACATGCCCATTTGCGGCCAGAGGCAAAAGTGGGTGGAGCAATGGAAGTGAATGTCATCTTTGTACACTGGGCTTCTTTTACATATATACACCCCGGCCTCTCCTCCATCCGTGCAATCAGAGTTCAAGGAAACATCCCAGCCAGGCAAAAAGGCTCAAGGATGGTATGAAGTAGGGCTGCGGCCTGGAGAGAGGGGGGTGTGACGGGAGAATCCCAAGAGCCAGACAGAGGCTTGGTGGGCTGCATTTGGCCCCTGAGTCTGAGATTCCCCATTCCTGCCACACAGGATATCTTACAAAGCATGTATTAGGGATGGAGGCTGTGTAGTGCATCATACCTGGCCTGGTATGTGACTTTTGCAGGAGTCAGTACATCAGAGCCTACAAAATCAAGGCCGTTCCCTGCAAATTTCCTCTTCAGGTTGCTGTGGTTGGCCCCTCCACTATCCAAGCAAGTGGCCATGGGTAGTTCTGCCTTCCTGACACTATTGGGGAGAAGGGCAGCTCCCTCTTTTAAACCCGCGATGCTCCGGTAGGTGTCAGGGACTGGCTTTCTGCACAGGCTGTTGACACCCAGGAAAGAACCGCTCTCTTTCTCGCGGAGCAGCCATTTCTCCTCTTCCGTTTGGAGCAGCAACGCTTTGTGGCTTGTTTCTGGAGGAGGCGGCTCTTCCCGGAACCCTTTCACCCAAGGATGGCCGGTCTTCAGCACTGGCACCTTCAGCAGGCCAGCTTTGGGGGGCTCTGTGGGGGTTTTGGCCTGGGGAGGAGCAGGCATGGCAGCTGCAGGCTGTTGCTGGGCCTCAGGCTTGGCAGCGGCCATCTTGTTTTCTGCTGAACCAAAAGAATGCTCGAAGAGGAGCGGGTAGTAGAAGCGGGGCAGGAAGGCTGACCTCTCGGGGTTCTGCAGGGGCTGGAAATGAGCAGAATGGGGGTGCATCAGCTGGGCAGTGGAGGCCAGGAAAGGCAGCTGGGTCAGGTGGGAGTGTGGCGTGGTGCTGCTGGTCACAGAAGGGCTGAGATAAGAGAAGAGGTTGGGATTCAATGGATAGTTGATCCCCAGCAAAGAGAGGTTGAGGCTCTGGGGTTCATGGTATTCACCGTATGCCGGAG
The DNA here is from genome assembly GCF_027172205.1 of Podarcis raffonei. Taxonomy (NCBI): domain Eukaryota; kingdom Metazoa; phylum Chordata; class Lepidosauria; order Squamata; family Lacertidae; genus Podarcis; species Podarcis raffonei. Next base: position 35,904,610 of record NC_070615.1, on the reverse strand, counting down.
GAGGATAACAGGGGATGATGTTGCCATCAGGAGACAGCGTTGGGACCTCGCTGGCGCCTCTCCTTTGCCCGTTGGCTACTAGCTTCCATTGTTCCATCAGGACCCCGCCAGTCCCGGGACACTTTTTGGGCACTTTGCAATGCTTTGGTTTGGCTTCTAACTCCAGAGGGGAAGGCGGCTCTTTCCCCTTCACTACGTGCTTCTTCAAGGAGAAGACATCCGTGATGATGAAGTCCGGTGTGGGGTCTTTGCAAGGCTTATCCCTCTTATTTTTAAACTGGAAGAGCAAGGTGTTCATGTCAGGCTCTGCCGAGTCCTCCCCAGCAGGGCTGGCCTCTTTCGCCTTCTCCTTCTTCTGCCCGGAGTCCATGTCCTGCAGCAGCCCAGACAGTTCCTCCTCCTCCTCCTCCTCCTCCTCTTGGAACTGGTTGGTTTCATCACTCATCCTTTCTGAGGCCAAGTCTTCAGTCCCTGCAAGTTTGTCTCTGCCGCTCTCTCTGTCCGCTGCCTGCTTGTGGTTTGTGGTTCCAGTGGCCCCCGAGGCACACATCTCGGACTCATCGGGCCTCCCACGAGTCCGTGAAGTCTCTGTGGCATGCAGGAGCCGGAGATCTGGGTGCAGGAGGTTACCCTTCTTATAGGGCCAGTCCGACTCAATGAGCAGCGAGAGAGAGTTTTTGCACAGGCTGTACTTCATGTGGTTGTAAAGGTGGGATTTCTCCATGCAGGTGAAAGGACACTGGAAGCACTTGTAGTTATAGGGCTTCCCCCATGGCCTGGGGATGTAGTGGGGCTTCTTGGGCTTGCGTTCTTTGTGCTTGTAGACCGAGGCCAGCTTACAGCCCGCTTCTTCCTTCGACATGGCTGCCCCCAACAATCCAGATCTCAAGTTATGGGGTGTGGGGCTCGAGGCATCCACGCCCAATGGCTCACCTTGCTGGAACCACAGCACAATCTGGAATAGAGAGAGAGCACAAAGATGCATTAACAGACAATGGGCAAAAATGTATAAATCTAAATCAAATGTTGGAAATGTAAAGAGATAGAAGGTTCTTTTTATTATATGTGGTGGTCTTGTAGAAAGCTTACTGGGAAATGATATATAATGAAACGAAAAGGATGTTTAAAATAACCTTTGTTAAAAAAAACCAAGAAGTTTTTCTTTTGGTAATTATAGGGACAGAACTACCTAAAATGTATGGAAACTTATTAATGTATGCAACTACAGCAGCAAGAATGTTACTCGCCCAAACATGGAAAGAAGCAGAAGTCCCAGCAAAGGAAGAATGGATACAAAAACTTACAGAATACGCAGAAATGGTGAAACTTACCAGAAGAATAAGAAATCAAGATAACAATTTTTTTATAAAAGAATGGAAATGGTTTATTGAATATTTACAGATAAATTGTAAACGGATAAGATCATTGCCAGGATTATTGTAATAACCTGCAGTTTTATAAGAGTATAAAATGAGCAAATTAAGTTAATTTGGATATGCAGAGGATATTAAAAATAAATTCACTGGAAAATAGGGGCTTTAGCTCAGCAGCAGAACATTTGTACTGCACACAGAAAGTCCAGGTTCAATCCCCAGCATCTCCCAGTAGGACTGGGAATGTTCCCAGTATGAAACCCTGGAAAGCCACTGGCAGTCAGTGTAGACAAAACTGACCTAGATGGACCAATGGTCTGACTCTGTATAAGACACCTTCCTGTGTTCCTGTCATCTCACACACATGTTTCACATTAAAAGGTGCATGATGCAACATCTGTGTGTACGGAGTAGTGGCATCGCCTCACTTTTCTTACTTATTTCATATATATATATATGGTGATATCCAACTCATTCCTATTTCCTGTTCCTCAGAGATTGATTCATGCACAGCCTGAAATCGTAGCTGGGAAACTGGACTCCTCTCTCCTCTGCAAACACAGTTTGCAGGTCAGATGCTCAGAAACATTTGCTCTTCATGTGCCTGAGGCAGCCTCAGAAATATTCACAGGCAGACCAGGACTGGTTATTCAGTTTTGGCACACTTCTGCTGTTCCCCTTCTGTGCTAGACTGAAAAATCCCCCAGCGCACTCTCCCTGGCAAGAAAGGGGGGGGCAGCAGGAATTTGTGCTGAAGCACAACCACTATAGAGAGAACATAATATTGGACTAGATCAGCCTTTGGTCTCAACCAGCAGAGCTATCCTTATCACAGAGGAACTGCACCTGGAGAGACTTCTAATGAATTGTAGTTAGCCTTGATTGGGGCTGCTTGCTCCATTTTGGCACACTCCCGCTGTCCTCTCCCTTCTGTGCTAAACGGAAATGTTTGAAGTACTTCATATTCGCTGCCTGTTAGCCTTATAACAGCCCTGTAAGGTAGGGGAATAAATTAGATTTAGTTCTCCTCCGAAGGTCCGATTGATATTTTCTGAAATAATTTTAAAACCAAAGCACAGCCACCTTTCGACATTCACACTTTACTGAACTTTGCAGTGCAGTTCTCCAGCCACACAGTGGGTACAAAAATGCGCTTTCGTGGGTAAAATATGCATAAAAATGCACTTATTGAAAATAACCAGCAAAAATGGGAGGGGGGATGCTTTGCAAGAATGTGCATATTTGGGAAGAATTGCATACAAATTCATGCATATTGTGAGAGATCTGAGTCAGATGCTGATGAATTTTCATGCCGTAAAAACAACAACAACAACCTGCAAACTGATGTGAAAACGTGGACAGCATTGTGTTTTTATTATACAATATGTGAAAGAGAGAAGGATAGGGAGGGAGAACTTGAAAGAAACAAAAATTGGCAGATTTGCCCCTCTCTAAAACTAGGACAATGCTATTAGCGCATAGCAGATGAAGTTATTTGTGTGTTTGGGTGTGTATATGAGAGAAATTTGAGCTGCCATTCTGGTTTTGTGGGGGGTTAAAATTTGCCCTTTTGTCTTTACCTCTGACTAAAAGGCTGCGGGTTTTTAAAAATCTGTTTTGGAAAAACTTGCAGGCACCAACACAACTTTTCCTAATGGGCAAGTAGCTGTTTGGGAAGGGAAGTTATGTTGGGAAAGTGGCACTGGAGGAAATGGTTAAATGCCCTCTTCCGTCAGTGCTGTGGTCCTAATCTGAATCCACCCCACCCCAGCTGCTTTTTACAAAAAACAAACAAAACCAAAAACCAAAAAGCGGGGAGATCTGATCATAGATCTCCTCTAGTTTGGTCGCCAGAGATTACAGCTTGCCCTAAAACAAGCATGGGACTGATTTTTCAGTCCAAAGACCACAAAAACGGGTGGCGCAATCAATATAAATGCTACCTTTATACAGTAGGGGTACACTACATGGGGTAGTGTGCTGCCTAGGCTGATTTTGAATTCTCAGTAACAATTCACAGCCCCTTTTCAAGGCTATCTGTGGCCTCTCAGCGCTGGACAAGGTTTTGCAGAGTAAATTTATGCATAGTACAAAGTAGAACCATTTTAGCAAGCTGCAACAGGGAGGTTCTGGGGAGTGACCCCCTGGCCCCAATCCTGACCCCTGGTGTCTTGATTTTTCACTGGCAAAATTTTGGAGGCTTTGCACACCAGAGAGTGTCAGTTTGATCACATACACCGGATGAAGATGAGCAAGGGAGGGGCCAGGGGCATTTGGGCAGGCTTGCTGTCTGCAGGGGTCTTTCTACTGCTACCTGTAGCTTTGGGAACAAGGCTCTGGGGCTCTGAGAGACAGGTGTTTGGAAGCCTGCTTGGCAGAGCCTTTCCCGCACTAGCAGATATTCTTGGTCTGTTGAATTCCTCTACCTGCCACAACGCATTATTTCCGCTGGGCTGAGGAGACACAGCATTATGGGGATTTGCCCGGGGGCCAGCGCCACGTCAAGAGATTTTGCACCTGTGCATGGGAATTGCTGGATCCCTTTGCCACAAGAAGCCTTGAGAAAAGGAGCCAGATGCAGGGCAGGGAGCGAGGAAGGCCAAGCAAAGGGGAGAGAGGGGTTTTTTGGGGGGGGGATAGAGGTGGAAGCAAAGGAACAAGAACACCCAAGAACAGAGAAACCAAAAGGGGAGGAAGAAGGAAATAAGCAACGAAGCAGCAAAAGAGGGGATTGTATTGTCTGGAACATCGGACACTCAAGCCCAGCTGGTCTGAGTATAAGGATGGAGGAGACATTTGGTTCTGTTTGCATTTAAAGGCAAACTTATTTCAGTACATGAAACGGAATGCAGCCATCCTTGGAAATTCAAACATCTCTGAATTTTGCAAGGCAGTTCTCCAACCAAGTAATGCATACAAAAATACACATAGTGTGTGTATTCAAATGTAGATGTTAGTAAAAAAAACAACCATACAAATGTGCCCGATATTAGGGGAAATCGCTTGGGGGGAGGGAAGTGTACATTAGGCAAAACCACGTTAAATTTTTTTTTGTTTAATTAGTGCTAAAAAACTGATGAACTTTCATATTTAAAAAATAATCTGAAAACTGATGTGGAAATATAAAGAACCGAACTTTTATTAGATAAATGAGAAACTGAGAGAAACTGAAACAGTGAGTTTCGTCCATCTCTACCTGAGAACACTGGTGCAGTTAGGTAATTTGAAACTCTGGATTTAATAGCCTGCCCCCCCCCCCCTCTCTCTCTCTCTCTTGGGAGGGGCAATCAATGCAAACGTTACCTGTACAGTAGGCTGGTTTATGCACATAGTGCCACACACCCCTCACTATCCTCCACCCAGACAAGCAAGAGGCACCATCAGAGCTTAAGGGACACATTCCAGCCAGGCAAAAACAGCTGGAGCCTGAAGCAGGGCGAGTGAAGGTTATGTGCCGAGGGAGATGGGCCTGGGGAGAGGTCCCAGGGCCACATGCAGAGGCTTGGAGGGCTGCATTTGACCCTGGGCCTGCAGTTCCCCATGTCTGCTTTAGATGATAATATGTATTACAGTGGAACCTCGGGTTGCAGATGCTTCATGTTACAGATGCTTCAGGTTACAGACTCCGCTAACCTAGAAATAGTACCTCAGGTTAAGAACTTTGCTTCAGGATGAGAACAGAAATCGCGTGGCGGCAGCCGGAGGCCCCATTAGCTAAAGTGGTACCTCAGGTTAAGAATAGTTTCACGTTAAGAACGGACCTCCAGAACGAATTAAGTTCTTAACCCGAGGTACCACTGTACTTCACATACTTCAAAATGTGATGATCCATCCCTGCAAGTCCTACTCTGTTAGCAGATTGCTGGAGCCTGCAAAGCGCATCACTGACCAGCTGATCAGTGGCGCCTGCAAACCACTTTTTGACAAAGCCATGCCTTCACCTACCCCAGACCTGTTGTCATACATGATGCCACTTGTAGAGGGAGGTGGGTGTAGCTTTTCCTTGTGGGCCAAACAGAGAGGCCTGGCAGACCCAACGAGGCCTGTGGGCTGGAGGCTCCCCATAGCACAAGAAGACAATTCCCTGCCCCGAAGGGGCTGCAATCTAAAATTCTACATGGGGCAGCAAACGAGGGAGGGGAGGGCGACAGCAGTCATGCTAAATTCAAATAGAACTTGAAACACAACTTCATTCAAATGTACATTTAGAAATCAGGATTTGTGTATACTCTGACAAAAACAGCAGGGGGGGGAGGTTGAGACTCAAAAACTGGAGTGCAGGGTAGGGGGTTGGAGCACTGTGGAGGAAGGGGTGTGGCTCAGTGATAGAACACTTGCTTTGCTTGCAGAAGGTCCTGGGTTCAATCCCAGGCATCTCCTGGGAGGGAACTCTGCCTGAAACCCTGGAGAGCTGCTGCCATTCAGTGTGGACAATACTGAGCTAGGTCTAGCTCAGCAGGGTCCAGCACCTGCCGTATGTTCCTGTGCTCACCTCAGCCTCCCTTTTATTGTTCTCTCTGCAACAGAGTGACATGGCGACCCCTCTGAAATCTGCTAATCCAGCAAAGGTTGTTAGACAGCAGAAAATGTGTTCCCAGAGTGCTGATATTCCTGGCAGCCAGCAAGGTACGCCAGCAACCCGTGCAAAAGGGGAGGTTCTGAAGCTATTTGGCAGAAATAGCTGAAGGGGGTGTATGTCTCCGGGGAAAACCTGTTCTGCAGGAGTCTGGGCCTCACTTGACCACCAGGCGTCACTAGTGCTTCGGCTGAGGCAGCTGCTTCTCAAGGGGTGGAAATTATCTTCCTTTATAAGGTTCAGAATCTGCCCCACAGCCTTTGCACAATGTTGGGTTATAAAGCACTCTTCACCAGGCCAGCTGATAGGAGTTGAAATCCAACCCACTTGGAAGCTGGCAGAGGCTGTTATGACACCATCCCAAGATGATCAGAGTCGCTTTTGTCAATCCAGAAGGCAGGCATCAAGCCTGAGCTGTAGGAAATGGAGCAGACACTGCCTTGGTCAAAGCAGCAAATGGCGCTTCCCCCAAAACCAATTCACGTATGTATTTAATATTTTAAGTCTGAGCTTCAGCACTTCAGCACCCAGGACAGAAAACTCCACAAGGACTTCTCCCCATCTTGTTTCTTATCCGATTAATAAGCTGAGTAACAATTTGCTCCATTTTATGAAACCCCAAATCAACTGCTGGGAAGATGCCTGTTTAACTGAGACATTTGGAATCCAAGGATAGTCAAGGATACCTGGGCAGCCCCCAGCAGCATTAAAACCACGGTGAATCATAAAAATGTAAAAGGAAAGGAAATAAAACAATATCACAAGGATTTAAGAGACCAGAGTTCTAATCCCCACTTAGCCATGAAACTCACTGGGTGACCTTGGGCCAGACACTGCCTCTCAGCCTAGCCTGCCTCACATAGTTGTTGTGAGGATAAAATAATAATAATAATAATAATAATAATAATAATAATAATAATAATATAGGTATTATTAATTGAAAACAAACCAAACCACAGAAGCAAAAATAAAGTATCACCAATGCACTTCACCCCCCCAAACCATGCAAAGAGATGATTCCAAAGTGCATTTCTGACAGTTAACCTTGCAGACCAGAAGCACATCAAATGTTCCAGTTCTAAATGGATCAGGATTTCCCAAAGCTACTCTTTTTAAAATTTTAAAAAAATAATAAATTGAAGAATGAGTAGTTGCATCTGTTTGGGACCTAAAAGTGAGGTGCAGTGACCTAGAGAATATGGTTGGTGGGTTTACAAGTGTGTCCTTTATTTCTAGCTCGTAAACGTTGGATGGAAAACATGACATGAGATCGGGACTGTTTAGCAGATTCTAACGTCTGTGTTCTGGTTTGCCATGTTTGAGCATCGCAACACTACCCAGGCTCACATTGCCCTATCAGGAAAAGGGATGAGGTGCAATGGACTCATAGACTAGCCACAAGGGAAGCTGTCAGTTCCAGGTATTTGTTACCATTATCCTTCTCCAGGTGACCAACTTCACTTGGGAAGTTCTAGTTCTTGTGAAACAGAAATGGCCACCCCCAGGGACTGAGAGGGAAAGTGCAATAATGAGATCAGACAGCTGTGGAGATAGGGGTGGTGGCAGCAAAGATGCTGAACTCATAACACCAACAATTCCAGCAGGATCTTCAGCTCATTGATGGGAAGCGCTGCAGAGATGGGCCAAAGATTTAAGGGTTTATTCCTCAACCACTGAAACCAATCATTAATGCTATTTGTTTCCCTAGAAGCCTTCCAGATTTTTTTAATTTAAAGAGGACTAGAAGCTTGTAGGTGCTTTTGTAATAGCTGCTTATATACAAGAGGAGCATGGGGTTGGGGCATGCCGGATTCAGCAGGCAGTACGAGTCAGTCCCCCCTCAAAGCTACCCCAAAGCTTCCCTTCCTCCTTCCAGGGCCTTCTTGTCAGCCATTTGCAAAGATACAAACTTTATCTTTCCACAGGCCTTCTTTCCCAAAGGCCAAACACTCTCTCTCCAGTCTGAACAAAGCAGGTGAGAGGCACCGAATAGTCATCAGCTACCAACCACCAGTGCTGATTTAAGCCACCAACACACAGTAAGATGTCTTTAGCTAACAGCTGTACAAAAAGCTCAGTGAGAAGTTGGCACGCTAATTCTGTTCCTCACAAAAGCACACCCCAATACAGTGGTACCTCGGGTTACAGACGCTTCAGGTTACAGACGCTTCGGATTACAGACTCTGCTAACCCAGAAATAGTACCTCGGGTTAAGAACTTTGCTTCAGGATGAGAACAGAAATCACGTGGCAGCAGCGCAGTGGCAGCGGGAGGCCCCATTAGCTAAAGTGGTGCTTCAGGTTAAGAACAGTTTCAGGTTAAGAACGGACCTCCAGAATGAATTAAGTACTTAATCCGAGGTACCACTGTACATAATGCAAGTGGAACGATCACATCTACATCACCAAAAAAAGGGAAAGCATCACCACTCTCCAAAAGAGGACACAGCATTCCATAAAAGTTGCATGTGCTAAAAAAGAAGGTGCTCCTCTGCCTAAAAATGGCATATGCTAATTTATATGTATGGAAGCATTAAAAAAAAAAAAGCTCACCAATTCAAACAGAAAAACACCTCCATGGAGAAGGATGCAGCTTGAGAGTGGGGTTCAGCTCAACACAATGATACAACAAACACACACCATCTTCCTCCAAGCGTATTAAGTCCAGAGTCTAAAATCACCTCACTGTACCATAGAGGACAGGTCTTCTGCAGCTTAAAGAATTGTGTGGAAGTGGAATTTCAGTCAGAGCTGTTTTTCTCCTCCTTCCCCCGACCACACCTAGGTGGGGGTGGCCCAGAAGACGGCCTTCTCTGTGGCAGCCCCTAAGCTGTGCAATTCCCTCCCCACAAAAGTACACCTGGCACTGTCATTGTACTGCACCCTGGCCTTTGACACCCAAGGTGCACATTACTAGGACCCAGCCTATTCTTCTGATTGTAAATGCTGGTTGTGGGAGGAAGGGTATTGTTTTGGTTTGTTATGTATTTTGTGTTTTTATCCTGTATTTTTTATGCTGTGAACCACCCTGTGATCTTTGAATGAAGAGTGGTAAAGGTAAAGGGACCCCTGACCATTAGGTCCAGTCGTGGCCGACTCTGGGGTAGTGGCGCTCATCTCGCTTTACTGGCTGAGGGAGCCGGCGTACAGCTTCCGGGTCTTGTGGCCAGCATGACTGAGCCGCTTCTGGCGAACCAGAGCAGCGCACAGAAACGCCGTTTACCTTCCCGCTGGAGTGGTACCTATTTATCTACTTGCACTTTGACATGCTTTTGAACTGCTAGGTTGGCAGGAGCAGGGACTGAGCAACGGGAGCTCACCCTGTTGTGGGGATTCGAACCGCCGACCTTCTGATCGGCAAGTCCTAGGCTCTGTGGTTTAACCCACAGCACTACAGAGTAGTATACAGAGTTAATTAAATAGTTTTAGCTGACTGTGTGTGTGTGTGTGTGTGTGTGTGTGTTATGGTTTTATGACCATCCTGGGACCTCGTGGTGAAAGGCAGGTAAGAAACCCCAATTGAACCACCACCACAGGACAAGCTATGCCTCCAGTTCCCTGCTCATCTCCATGCTTTGTTAATAACCAGCACTTTGTTAAGACCATTAACTCTTCACTGCTTTCCACAATAAACACTTAAAAGCTTGATCTGTTTCTACCCCAGGCTACAAAAAACAGCAAGGGCAAAGCTTTTGCTAATAGCCAAGGAAGGCCTGGGAGCCAATAACCCCACAAGTCATTGGGATAAATGGTTGGTATTGATCGGTGTTTATGTCTGCGGTGTTTCAGCTGGGGAAAATCCCAGCCTGCTGTTCCCATCCTCAGCTTGAACCTTTCACTTCTGACATGAAAATGAAAGAGGTGATGAACCCACAAATAGAGATTTGTGGGGAGAAATTTAATTCAGTTTGCACTTAAAAGCGAGGCTACCTGGTTTTGCACTTTGCAGAATGCAAAGTGAAAGGCAGCCACCCATCAAAATTTGCGTTAAAATGTGTATATTCGCTGATGAATTTTCATGAGTACTTTGAAAAAAATCACAAATTGTTATGGAAAAATATCAAGAACTGAATTTAAGACTGGAAAATGAGAAACTGAAAGAAATTAAATTGAACAGATTTACCCATTCCTACCCATCAAGCAATGAGGTTGGGAGACGGTTGTTCACTCAAAATATCTCCCAGCAACATGGCAAATAATCAGGGCAACGTGAGTTGCAGTGTCACGTTCTGATCCGGTGAAGGAGCCCACAGAGTGAGACTGGTCAGGACTTGCAGAACCATGGAGAGCTCCAAGTAAGCCACTTGCTCTGATAGCAGACTGAGCCTTTTAAAGCTCTCCCAGGCTCCGCCCCCTTGTGGACCATCTAGATTCTTAAAGGGCCAGTGTGCTGGCCTGAAATAGGCACTTCTCCTGCTTTCCATGGTCTCCCACCTTTGGCCGCTAGATGACTCTTCAGTTCCTTCCAACTCTACATTTCTATGATTCTATGAATGTGTGAATCAGAATGTAGATGCCTTTCAGACTTTGCACTTCTCTCCAAATTTCGTGATAACAGTTCTGAGCACCAAAGAATGCAACCAAAAATGTTGGAAATGTGTGTTTTAGGATAAAAAAATACCTTGTGAAATAGACACACTGAGATAAGATACATATTTAAGTATATCATGTGTGATCAAAATATTAAACTTATGTAAATCTACCCACCCCAAATCCAATCAAAGGCAGAGGCAAATGAATAAATAAGAACAAAGTTCATTGTGGGCCTCCAGTTTTAATTCTGCAGCAACGAACCTTAGTTATCAATATTTAATTATTTAAACGTCTTTATAAATGACTTAATTTAGAAAGGCAGGAGATCTGATCACAGATCTCCTTTCGTTTGGTCCTGCGAGATTGTCGCTTGTCTTAAAACAGGTGTGGGAATGCTTTTCAGCTTCAGGGCCGCATTCCTTTCTCAGCACCCTTTAAGGGCCACATGCCAGTAGGGTCAGAGGCAAAAAACAAAACAAAACTGGATAGAGCAATGAATGTAAATGTTACCTTGGTGCAGCACCGAGGGCCTTCTGGCGGTTCCCTTGCTGCGAGAAGCCAAGTTACAGGGAACAAGGCAGAGGGCCTTCTTGGTAGTGGCGCCCGCCCTGTGGAACGCCCTCCCACCAGATGTCAAAGAGGAAAACAACTACCAGACTTTTAGAAGACATCTGAAGGCAGCCATGTTTAGGGAAGCTTTTAATGTTTAATACGTTATTGTATTTTAGTGTTTTGTTGGAAGCCGCCCAGAGTGGCTGGGGGGACCCAGCCAGATGGGCAGGATATAAATAATAAATTATTATTATTATTATACCTCTGTGCAGTAGGGTGTTTCTACACACTCTTCTTACTCTCCTTCATCCAGACAAGGGAGAGGCATTCCTGGAGTTCAAGGGCAAAGAGGGTCTGTGAGGTGTGTGGTCTAGGGAGGTGGGTTGTGGCCAAAAGAGGGTGTGTGTGGCCTGGGGAGAGTTCAATATTGGACTAATGAGAAACTGAGAGGACCAAAATGGAGAGATCCTTCCATCCCTATGTTCAGGCACCACCCGTCCGACATGGATGAGGATCGCTCGCGCCAGGGAATATACATTTACAACTGTATCCCCCTGGCAACATCAGCACATCCTCCTGAGTAAGCGGTTGGGTCAAAGTCTGCCACCGGCTTCTGGCTGCAATCAATGGCATGAGGCCCATTGATTGCAGCAACTCTGGGGGTGCACACTCAGTATAAAAAAAAAATAAAAAATGAGATTATATAAACACGCCCGCTTCCAGATGAATGAAAAGGTTGCTCTTTTCCCCATCTCGTGGAAATCACCCGGGGAGGGGCAGGGGGGAGCATCTCGGAAAGTAACTTTCTGTTGAAAGCTCGCCTAGGAGCAAATGATCAGCTAAAACAATTGGACAGCTCATTAGGGGGTGTATTCAAGCAGAAGGACCACAGCTGACCTTCCCGTGTGCCAGAATCTCTAAACGGCCAGGAGTTAAAATCTCCAGGAAGCGGCTGGCAGCTATTGGGTCAGGGAGGACAGCTCCTTCAGATGCACCAAACCTGGAGCAGGACCAACCCAGTCCACCCCACAGGTGGCTTCGGAACATTGGGTTGTAGCCAACCTAGTCCTACTCAAAGTAGACCCATTGAAATGACTGGAGCAACGTTCGCCGCACCCATTCATTTCAACGGGTCTCCTCTGAGCAGGACTCCTGTTGTATACAGCCCATAGGAAGCTGCCTTATACTGAGTCTGACCATTGGTGCACGCAGCTCAGTATCACCTACACTGACTGGCAGCAGCTCTGCAGGGTTTCAAGAAGGGACTTTTCCCCGGCCCACCCTGGAGATGATGAGGATGGAACCAGGGACCTTCTGCATGTAAAGCAGGTGTGTTGCAACTCAGCTACAGACCTTCCCCTTCCAAGGGCTTCAGGATAATTCATAAAATCAAAGGCTGGTGTCAGCATCTGGGATCCAAGGAAAGCTGCCAGATCCCCACTGCTTAAACTGGCCCTTTATTTACTTATTGTCAGCTCTGAGCAGCACCAGGAGACTAGCTCTGGCCACCATTTTGATTTCTCACAATGACACTGAAACAGCATCACTCTGGGGCATTGTGTGAAATCAATAGGATCACCCTCATTCACCCACTACTGCGAACCCTAACCCCAGGCCCAGTTGTCCTAGTGCATTGCTTCTCTCCATTCAGTTGTATGGAACAAGGCATTGTAATTGGGGAAATACTTGTGGTGCTCCTGTTGATACAGTCTGGATCTTCCCCAAATGCCCAAACAGAAACAACTACTATTGTTTTATTACTGCTGCAGTTCGTTGTTAACAACTTTTCTATACCAATTCAACAAAAAGTCCTCTGGGTGGCTTACAAAATCATAAAATCCATAAATAAATAGCAGCACATGCATTAAAACTGCCACAGCGACCAGCATAAGAACAAAGGAATCAACTATATACAGTGGTACCTCGGGTTACAGATGCTTCAGGTTACAGACTCCGCTAACCCAGAAATATTACCTCGGGTTAAGAACTTTGCTTCAGGACGAGATCAGAAATCGTGCTCCGGCGGTGCGGCGGCAGCAGGAGACCCCATTAGCTAAAGTGCTACCTCAGGTTAAGAACAGTTTCAGGTTAAGAACAGACCTCCAGAACAAATTAAGTTCTTAACCCGAGGTACCACTGTACCTTTGATGCAAATGGTCAAAGGCCTGGAAACAATGCCTTATGAGGAACGGCTAAGGGAGCTGGGCATGTTTAGCCTGGAGAAGAGGAGGTTAAGGGGTAATATGATAGCCATGTTCAAATATATAAAAGGATGTCACATAGAGGAGGGAGAAAGGTTGTTTTCTGCTGCTCCAGAGAAGCAGACATGGAGCAATGGTTCCAAACTACAAGAAAGAAGATTCCACCTAAACATTAGGAAGAACTTCCTGACAGTAAGAGCTGTTCGACAGTGGAATTTGCTGCCAAGGAGTGTGGTGGAGTCTCCTTCTTTGGAGGTCTTTAAGCAGAGGCTTGACAACCATATGTCAGGAGTGCTCTGATGGTGTTTCCTGCTTGGCAGGGGGTTGGACTCGATGGCCCTTGTGGTCTCTTCCAACTCTATGATTCTATGATTCTATGATTCTACCACTGTATTCTGGAAAGTTGTCTGTCTGTCTGCCTGCCCGCCCATCTGTTCTCTAAAGATGCCATCACAAAACTTGACACAAGGGCTCCCAAACTGGGGCAGTGGTCGTTGCCAACATTTGGACACTAGCTGCCATTTTGAATCAAGATGACGGACCAAAACACAACTTTGGTGTGATCTTTTAGGTATGAGTTAGGACGCCACTCAATATATCATCATCAAGCTCAACACGAGGATTCCTGAGGTGGGGGCAGTGGTCTTCAACAATGTTCGTATGTCAGGCATCATTTTGATGCAAGATGCTGGACTGAAACATGACTTTGGGATGATTTTCCCATTTTTTTTGTCATAGGTTCACCTGCCTCTCAATCTATCATCACCCAACTCTGCACAAGGATTCCCAAGGTGGGGGCAGCCATCTTCATTTATGTTCCAGGCGCCATTTTGAATCAAGATGGCAGACCAAAATCCAACTTTGGAATGGCTTTGCCTGATTTCTTGGTGTGGCTCGCTAATTACACTATCCATTTAAGAGAAATGCCATTTTTTTTGGTTTCTACAAATTCCTGGGCAGTGCTGGGCACTCACCGCCAATCCAAAAGTAAAGAGCAAAACACATAATAAACCAGCATAAGAGGAGCATGAACCAGCAAAACTCAGCATAAATGTACTATCCTTAGCCACTGAACACACAAGGGTCAGCTCCCATTATTTGATACAGCTGTATGGTAGCTGTATGTTGTGCTAAATTTCATTACTACCAGTGGGTGTGTTGTGAACAGTGAACGTCACTGGACAATGTTGCTACTCCCCCACCTTTTCTGCAACATGTTCTGCTGTTCTCTTATGATTCCTCCATGAAAATAGCAGGAAAGAACTTTATGCCAATATACTGCCCCAAATTAAGCAATCGGTTCCCCTAATTTCTGGGTTAATGGGGTTGCAGATAGAGCCAATTAACATGAAAGGAACACTAAGCTATATTCCACTACATTCCCAGGAGTGGCTTCTGAATCGTGTGAAAGCTCAAACAGAAATAGGAAATTAACAATGTCAGAGAAATGGAATAAATTACCACCTGAATGCAGCCTGAATGAGACTATGGTGGAGCAGAGTTTAAAAAACCACTCCTGATCTTCATTTCCTCTCCTACGGAAGGTCCCAGAGCTTTGTTGTCTATTGAAGCCCTCTCCCAGCCACACACCCCTTCCAGACTCTCATTTGTATGTTGCCACCGTGCCCAAGTGACTTCAAGCTCTCAAACTGTGCTTAGGGGAACCCTGTGCCTTTCAAGGTCTTCTGATGTGCAGGTTTTAAGTGGGTTCAGCTTTTTTCCCCTGGGATGGAGATCAAGGACCAATGGTGGTGAGCTTCACGTGATGAATCTCACAGCCTCTCTTGCGGGCACAGGAGCTGAACCCGAAAATAAAAAGCAAAAGGAAACCATAAACACAGGAAGGTGCCCATCTAGCTCAGTATGGTCTACACAAAGTAGCAGCAGGTTTCCAGGGTTTCAGACCCAAGGTCTTCCCCTGCTCTACCAGGTAACGTCAGGGAATAGAACCTGGGAACCTTCTGCATGCAAAGCAGATGCTCAAAGGCATGGTCAGTCTTTGATTTGTTGCCTCTGCAACAAGGGCCCTGCTGGCATACAGTGGTACCTCGGGTTACAGATGCGTCAGGTTACAGACGCTTCAGGTTACAGACTCCGCTAACCCAGAAATAGTACCTCAGGTTAAGAACTTTGCTTCAGGATGAGAACAGAAATTGTGCTCCGGCGGCAGCAGGAGGCCCCATTAGCTAAAGTGGTGCTTCAGGTTAAGAACAGTTTCAGGTTAAGAACAGGCCTCCAGAATGAATTGAGTTCTTAACCTGAGGTACCATTGTACTTGCAAATAGCCCCCCACCCAGCATTTTCACCTGCCAGCTCCTGGAGGGTGAGGGAAGGACAGAAGGAGGGAAAGAAAGCAAATTGTCATGCCTTACAGTTAAGGGTTAGTCTGAAATCCAACTTGCTGGCAGCTCCTCCGGGCTGTAAGCTCCCACTTTCAAAAGTTGCAGGTGGAGCAGGGTGGGCTGGCAGCTCTTTCCCCTTCCATCGCACTCACCTGAGCAGGTGAGCCAGGTAGAAGTGTCTAGGAGAGCAATCCTTCCGTCACACCGTCATTCTGTGGACAGAATGGCATCCAAGCCCAGGTTGCGGAAAACAGCACAGCCAACTGCTCTGCCCTCTTCTTCCTCCCCAGCCAGCACCCATTTCCACCCATTTGCCCTCCAGGCTTGTTTGTGATTTGCAGTGGCCCTGGCAAGATTTAGAGTGGGGAGGAGGAGGAGGAGGAGGACACAGCAGGCAGCGAGGGGGTGAGGTTTCAGCAAAGACAAACCCTGGCTCATTGAAAGCAGGTCAAACCTAGCCAAGCACCTCAACAGGCACAGAACGAGCAGGATCAGTGCACACAAACCCAGCTGGCAGGAGGGGAGGGGAAGAGTAGGCAGGTACTGCCAGCCAGGCTGGTTTGAAGTTGACGGGGCAAGTGGCTGGGCTCCTTGGCTTAGGCTGCAGATCAGCCGTGACAACATCTGAACGGGTGCATCCAACAATACCTAAAAGCAGCAGGTGGAGGACTTCAAACCCTAGGGCCAAATGTGGCCCTCCCAGACTGACTCTTGGAAGTCTCCTCCAGGCCTCACCCATCAATAGCTCTGCCCTACGTCCTCTGGTTGCCAGGCCAGGTTCAAGGGTCTTGTGATAATTCACAAAGCCCTAAGCAACTTTGGCCCAAAGGACCTTGTGATTCTCTATGCTCAATTGCTGAGATTCTACGATGGAGGCACTTCTGGTGGTTCCCCACTTGCCCCGATGATCATACCCTCCAACATTTCTCCAATGAAAATAGGGACAGCCTATTCAGCTGTTGTTGTTGCTGCTGCTGCATTTATACCCTGGCCATCTGACTGGGTTGCCCTAGCCACTTTGGGTGGCTTCCAACATATATAAAAACATAATGAAAAATTAAACATTTTTTTAAAAAATCCCTATACCTTCAGGGCTGCCTTTAGATGTCTTCTAAAGGTTGTATAGTTACTTATCTCCTTGACTCGGGGGGGGGGGGTCGCATAACTCCATACCCTCCAACATTCCTCTGATGAAAATAGGGGTGTCCTAAGGTGGCGCTGTGGGTAAAACCTCAGCGCCTAGGACTTGCCGATCGCATGGTCGGCGGTTCGAATCCCCGCGGCGAGGTGCACTCCTGTTGTTCGGTCCCAGCGCCTGCCAACCTAGCAGTTTGAAAGCACCCCCGGGTGCAAGTAGATAAATAGGGACTGCTTACCAGCGGGAAGGTAAACGGTGTTCCGTGTGCTGTGCTGGCTCGCCAGATGCAGCTTGTCACGCTGGCCACGTGACCCGGAAGTGTCTGCGGACAGCGCTGGCTCCCGGCCTATAGAGTGAGATGAGCGCACAACCCTAGAGTCTGGCAAGACTGGCCCATAAGGGCAGGGGTACCTTTACCTTTACCTTAAGGAAAAGTGGGACATTCCGGCATCAAAACAGACACTGGGAAGTGAGTTCCACAGTTTATGCTCTGTTTGAATAAGTCCATGAGGTCTAGTGCCATGACAGGCAGAGAAAAGTTTTTCTCTATCCATTTCTCCATGCCATGCATCCATTTAGGAACTTCTATCATGTCACCTCCTACTTTCCCTCTCTCTAAATTAAAAAATCCCAAGCGCTGCAAAGTTTTCATTGCAGTGGTACCTCGGGTTAAGAACTTAATTCGTTCTGGAAGTCCGTTCTTAACCTGAAACTGTTCTTAACCTGAAGCACCACTTTAGCTAATGGGGCCTCCCGCTGCTGCCGCGCCACCATTGTGCAATTTCTGTTCTCATCCTGAAGCAAAGTTCTTAACACGAGGTACTATTTCTGGGTTAGCGGAGTCTGTAACCTGAAGCGTCTGTAACCTGAGGTACCACTGTACAGGGAAGTTGCTCCACCTCATTGATCAGCCCTTTTCTGACTCTAAATAACCTTTTCGAGGTGAGGCGACCAAAACTGTATGTGGTATTCGCACGATAGATTTGCACCCTGGAATTACAAGACCCTACGCTGGGGAATCCTACACTGGTTCTGGTGATCCTATCCTGAGCAAAAAGGCTGGTTGGGTGGCCATCTTGTCATGGATGCTTTCAGCTGAGATTCCTGTATTGCAGGGGGTTGGACTAGATGACTCTTTGAGGTCCCCTTCCAGCTCTAAAGCTCTGTAATTCTGTGATTCTATGACCTCCATCCATTTCTAAAAGTCTACGAATTTGCTTTGGGGTTTTTCCAAAGCCATCCACAAGGGCTTCGGAGCTGTCAAGGGCCTTTCACTCTGCATTGTAAGGAAGGGGAGGCATTTCCCACTGACCTTCATCCTCCCAGATGGCTTAAGCCTGCACAGGTGGCTGTCCGGATGGCAACAGCTTGGCAAAGTGAGCGGTTTCTGTGCAGTCCGGGAAGGAGCTCTTCCCGAGACTTACCTCCCTGGGAACAGCTTGCGTAAAAAGATGCCCAAGGAAGAAACAAAGCGAGGCAGTGGCCAGGAAACGCCATCAGGATTAGAAGCGCCGCAAGCGGAAGTATTGTTCACTGCCTGCCCAGAAATGGGCTTGACCAAAGAGGTCATAAAAAACAAAAAGCAAAAGTGGGTGTAGTGAAGGGCAGCTCATGGGAAACAGGTAGATCTGACCTATGGACACATCACCCCACCTGGGAAGCTGTCTCCTAGAAATGACCTTGAACTTGTATTTGTTCATCTGCCCCTGGATTGTCTACCGGGACTGGGAAATGGCTGTAGCTCAGTGGCAAAGAATCTGTCTTGCAAGCAGAAGGTCCCAGGTTCAAGCCTCTGCTGTTGCCAGTCATACAGTTCTGAGCAAGATGGACCAAGGGTCTGATGTGGTATAAGGCAGCTTGCTATTTTGGGGGGGCAAGGCTAGCTCAGTATTGTCTACACTGACTGCCAGCAGCTCTCCAGGATTTCAGACTGACTCTGCTTTCTCCAGCTCTACCTGGAGACACCAGGGATTGAACCTGGGACCTTTAGCATGCAAAGCAGGTGCTCTACCACTGAGCTACAATGGCCCTTCTTCCATGCTGCCAATAGGAGAGCAGTGAGTGTTCAGGATGTTGTAGCACCATCCAGCACTCAACGCCCCCCCTCGCTTTCTCCTTAGTTAGGTACATCTACTTCTCGTTGATTTCTGATGGGAAACCATGCTAATCTCCCTGTCATTTCAAGAAGTATTTTTCCTGTCCTTCCCCAGGGCAGCCTTTTCCTCCAAGGTCAAGGTGCTTATCTCTCTGAAACAATCAGTATTTACATTCCTCAACCCTTCGAGACTCAAGTTATGCATGGTGGGAACCTGTGCCAAGAGATTTTGTTGCCGAAACATGTGATTTATTATTATTTTTAATCACAGATCTCAGAATTTCAAGGGTCCCCCCCTCCCCCGTTTAAGGTCTTGTGAAACAGGAGATTTTTCAGGGTTAAGTCCTGCTCAGAATAGACTCTTTGAAATTGATGAACCTAAGTTAATCTTGGCCCATAATGAGTCAGCTCTGAGAAGGACTAGAACTGGATACAACCCTTCAACCTATCCCTGTCCACTTGATAACGAGCAGCCTGTCTAGGAAATACTTCTTCACAGAGCAAAAATCAACTTGTGGAACTCACCTCCACAAGATATGCCTAGTGCAGAGGACATGGGGCAGGTGGAACAAGTTATCTGCTCCTATGGGGAAACCCATCTGCTCCTATGCACAGCTCAGTATATCCCAACACTCTTCTGAAGCCATGTCTTTCAGAGAAAGATTGGTAATGACAGAGAGGCTATCTTTGGGGCAGTCAGTGTGGTCCCATCAGGATATGACTTCTGGGCAGATGTCAGGGCCCCCAGAAACCAGAATGAACAGGAAGTCCCCCAAATATAGCAGAAGCTTCTCGCCACATTTTAAAGTAAGTGAAGTAGTACACATTGCCATCTAAAGAGTCCATGTCCTCCAAATCCAGAACGTAAAACCATCTAGCTGCACACTGAGGGGAAGTTGTCAGTGGCAGAGCATCTGCTTTGCATGCAGAAGGTCACAGGTTCAGTCCCTGGCATCTCCAGGTGGGACTGGGAGAAACTACCATCCGCAACCCTGGACAGCTGCTGCCAGTCAGTGTGCACAATATTAAGCTAGATGGACTAATGGTCTGACTTGGTACATGGCAGATTCCTGTGTATAACCTCTTAGCTGCATGTAGGCCCTGGTCAGTTTTGGATGGTAACGATGGACAAATCTGCCAGTTTTGGTTTCTCTCATTTTCATATTTTCCCATTCTTCAGTTTGACCAATTTCCCCATCACCTTGAAAACTAGCTTTTTAAAAAGTTTGTGTATGCACTCCTCCAAATAGATGGATTTTTGCAACCAATTTCCACAGGCATCAGGTTGGCCACTGTGAGAACAAGATGTGGGACTAGATGGGCCACTGGCCTCATCCAGACTCTTCCCATGTTCTTAAAATTCAAAGACATCAGAATTGTGAAAGGCACTTGCCTTTTGGTTCAGGAAGGGCTCATCTGCACTTTGAAGCACAGGTCTGGGCTTTCCAGGCTCATGTCTAGGCCACTTTCCCCATGAAAACTCTCCCCCCCCCCCCATTTTCCCCATGAAAACTCACTCTTTACTGCTGAATCAGAGCACTGAATGGACCAGGGAAGCCTGCACCTATGTCTTGAAAGCACAGGGCAAAAGTTAAGTGTGGATAAGTCCTGAGTGAGAATGAGCTCAGTTCACATTCCACACCCATCTGCACACCTGCCAACAAAGTTTGAAACCGCCAACGTAACTCAAAGGTTGTGCTTTCAAACTGTGTTGAGACATAGCCGAGCAGCAGGCCATCTGCTTTGCCCGCAGAAGGTCCCTGGTTCCATTCCCACCATGTCCTGGTCCATGTCTGGAACCCTGGAGAGCTGCTGCCTGGCAGTGTCTACAATACTGAACTAGATGAACCAAGGGTCTGACTCAAGATTAGCCAGCTTCCTATGTTCCCAAGACTGACAGATGCACTCTGTTCCGGATAGAAGCCCATCTCTGTTTGGGGTGTGCGCTTTGACTGCTGGCTCCTTGGTTCACTCCAGGCCATTTGGAACGAAACGATGAGCGGCTCCTGCGACTCTTCTTTAGCTGTTCCACAAGCTGCCCCAGGGATATCCTTATCTCCCCGCAATACTGCACCACCCTTGGACGCCATTCCTTTCTACCAGTTCCCAGGCTTGATTACCCTCCTGCCTTCCATTCCCCCTGCCCGTTTCTTAATGGCCTTATATATTTAATCTTGCGTTTGGCAGCTGCCTCTATTTGGAGCAATGTCAGGTTAATTCATAACTCATCACCACGGCTTGCAGTTCAGAGAGGCCTGCGGTCTCCAAGGGGAAGCTGTCCTTTGATAAGATGATAACAGAAAACTTGCTCCGCACGTTATTATTATTTTTAAAAAACAACAACAGGTAGCTTGAAAGTTTTATTCCTCTCTCTCCTCCCGGCTGAAAGGTCAGGGCGTCCTGCCTGCTTTTCTCCCCACCCCCTCTGGTTTTTGCCCTTTGTGCTTTGATAGGAGACATGTACTGTTCCGAAGGCTCCGTAATGGCCAAGCTCTGATGTAACTGACGGGCCTTGCTGGCCTGGCTCACCCTGCAAGGGGCTTTTGGGGCTAGGGAAAAGGTAAACTCACCCTGACGGCTGCTGTTTGGAAGAAAACCAGGGAGGTGGTGGAGGAAGAGTGGGGCCAGGAGAAGGAATAAATCAGGGTAGGGGAAACTGTGGCCCTCCATCTGTTCATGGACTTCAACTCCCTTTAGCCCCAACCAGCACAGCCAAGGCCCAGGGTGCAGGTGCTTCTGTTGATTTTAAATGCCCTGAATCACTTGGGCTCAGGATACCTCAAGGACTGACTGATCCCTTATAACCCTCCCAGATCACTGAGGTCTTCAGATGGTCCTCCATGGCTCAGATGCTCAGCTTTTTGCATCTGCGGGAAGCTATGCACAAACTATTTGGGTCCAATTTTATGGAACTCCTTTCCAGCTAAGAACATACAAGCTCCCTCCCTGTTGAACTTAGTGTCTATGGACAACTAATCCAGCAGGCAAAGTTGTACAGTAAAGGTAAAGGTAAAGGGACCCCTGACCATTAGGTCCAGTTGTGGACAACTCCGGGGTTGCGGCACTCATCTTGCTTTACTGGCCGAGGGAGCTGGCATACAGCTTCCGGGTCATGTGGCCAGCATGACTAAGCCACTTCTGGCAAACCAGAGCAGCGCACGGAAACGCTGTTTACCTTCCCGCTGGAGCGGTACCTATTTATCGACTTGCACTCTGACGTGCTTTCGAACTGCTAGGTTGGCAGGAGCAGGGACCAAGCAACAGGAGCTCACCCCGTTGCGGGGATTCGAACCACCGACCTTGTGATCAGCAAGCCCTAGGCTCTGTGGTTTAACCCACAGCGCCACCCACATCCCAGCTGTACAGTTGTAGAGTAGTTTGACACAATTTTCATTTTTATTGCACTGTGCTTGTTCTACACCACTCGGTACCATAGAATTGTAGAGTTGGAAGGGACTCAAAAGGCAATCTAGTCCAAAAGGGAACCTCAGCGTATGGCTAGATACCATAGATGACTAAGCACAGGGTCATAGGAAGCTGCCTTATAGTGAGTCAGACCATTGGTATTGGCTCAGTATTGTCTTTTTTTTAAAAAAAGGTTTATTTGCCATTTTCATAATGAAAATAGCAAATGTCTTCCTGCCCTTCTTCTCCGAGTCCAGTCCCAGTCTCATTCAAACGCACCCAAATATTTCACATTCAAATAAAAGTACCTCTCCGTATGTCCCTGTGAGTTGCTGGTGATCCATAGCCATGCTTTTTTTGCAGTTGCTTAGGAAATAAAGCCAAACCCTGCATTAGCTCAATACTGTCAACACTAACTGGCAGCTCCTCAGCATTTAAGACAGGGAATCTTTCCCAGCCCTGGAGGGATCAGGGATCAAGGCCACCGAGCTACGGTTCTTTCTCAAGCAGCGGCTTTCTCTCGGGTCACAGCATTTGTGGGTATTCCAGTCTGTCTCTATTCTAATGGGTGCAGGCAAACTTCAGTCGCACAATTAAAATGGATTTGACACTCCTCTGCAACAAACCTGTTGTTTCCAGGAAAACAAAAACTGAAAAGCAATGGACTTCTTGCAGTAAGGAAAGTGATGGAGGGAAGCCTGGGGTAAACGCTTGCTTGGGACAAGGTCATTATCACCTCCCAGCAAAAAAACCAACGCAAATGCTCAATTAGCTCAGTAGGTAGAGCATGAGACTCTTAATCTCAGGTTTGTGGGTTGGATCCCCATGTTGGGTGAAATATTCCTGCATTGCAGGGGGTTGGACTAGATGACCCTTGGGGTCCCTTCCACCTCTACAATTCCATGATAAATAGCCAATGTCATCTGACCTCCCCATCAACTCTGCGCTGACAAACCAGGATGGATGCTCAACAAACAGGGAACCTGGATGCATATGCGTTCAGAAGAAAGCCCAAACAAAATGAGACATCATTGGCATCATTAGCAGTTGCACAAACTGATTTTAATAATGATATTGCCAAGGGGAGAGACAAGAACCCTTTGCCTCTCACTACAGTCTGGATTGGTCCCCCTGCAGTTGCTATTTACATGGGGGGGGGGAATATCCCATTTGCTGAGCAAGTGCTGGCAAGAAAGGGGGAATGGGCTTGGGCAGCAGCAGGGACCAAACAGTTAAAAAAACCCCCACACACCAGGGTCTCAGTCCAAATCAGGGTCCATGCACCTGTTATTTACTTTGTAGAAAGCTATCAGCACAATTGTTTACTGTTCAACTAGCACCGTGCCTCATTTGAGCCCAAGTGCCAGAATTAGTAAAGAGAGTCATTTTCAGCTACTTCACCTGCTTTTTTTGGGGGGGGGGGGAAGAGACACACACCAATGTTGGCCAGAATGTTCATTTGCATCACAAATGCCTCTCCTTCCATTTCTGCATAAAAGCCTGATCCTACGGTTCACTTTAAAAAAAGAAAAAAAGTGGCAAGAAAGAAATCTCCAAGGCGATTCAAAACCTCGCGTGGATTTCCAGCCCTTTGAAATTAGGAAAGAACTGACAATTGCAGCAGGATCAGACCACCCGTGGGCCACTCCTTTACTCCTTCGTGCTCTCCTTGCACCTGTCTCTGTGATATTATATTAATATGGCCCTCCTGCTCCCGATTTATAAAGCAGCCTGTAGCCCCAGGCCGACCAGAAGAAGCTTTTAAAACACACACGCGGGGGGCGGTGGTGATGTGACTTCTTTGTTCGTATATATAGCAAAACAATTCCCAGCTTGGAATTTATAGATTGGCCCCTTTAACTAAAACAACCTCCAGGGCCCAGAGAAACAAAGTACACTTTGGTTGATGGTTGATTCTCTTTTTTATTTTTATAAAAAAATTCTTAGACAGACAGCCTTTGCCCAGGAGGGGCAAGCATGAAAAATGTATGTGAGGATCCAGAGAAGGGAAAGATGCTGAACAGAGGCAATCGATCATGCAGCTCCGAAAGCCACACAGCTGTGCTGGTTTCCTTCTACTCGTACCTCGCCTGCTATCATCCGTCTCGGGGAGAGTCGGACTGTGGGTTCGCTCCACAGACCTGCTTCATGCAAGGAGGGATAATGTCAGCCAAGGACAGAGTCACACCTAGGGATGGGAGAAGGCATTGCTTTCCATCCCACCCTGGATTTGCCACATGCACCACCGTCCCCGTTCCACTGCAGTTTGTCTTCCGCCAAAAACTACTTGCTTTGTCTCAGGGTCCGCCGCGATTAAATTGTGCGGTTCACAGAATCAGTGACTTAAGTTACGCTGCTGTTATGTTATTCCACCCCGTTCGTTTATGGATGCGCAGCTCCGGAGATGGGGCACGAAATCTCAGAGTTGTGGGTTCGAGCCCTACGTTGCACAAAATGTTCCTGCAGTGCAGGGGGTTGGACTAGATGACCCTCGGGGTCCCTTCCAACTCTACAATTCAGTGATTTGGCGAAACGCAATGCAAATGTGCGAATCATTTGTGGACTCAAAGCAACAGCAGCAGTGAATACTGATCAGATTTGCTGGACTGAGCTCCATTTTGGACATGGGGTGAAAATGCAACCTGTGTGCGCGGAGGGAAGCTCATAACCTGGTCAGGTGGTTTTACCAGTTTCGCACCATGTTTGTTCTGTCGCTTGCAATAAATCAATCAATTAGGGTGTCAGCACCTACTCTCTGAAACCCCCTGCTGATTAATATTAAGCAGGTTATTTTGTTGTACTGTTGTGGTTTGGGTTTTTTTGCATCAGCTAGAAAAAATATTTGTTTAGGCAAGACTCCCCAGACATACAGACATTTCATTACCTACATTTGTTTTTAAAATTCCTTCATTTTACGTAAAGTTTGATGATTTTATTATGTCTGTTGTTTTAAAGGCTGTTTTTTGATTTTTTGATGTCTATTTCACACCATTATAAAAAAAGCAGTACATAAATCTTGCTAAATAGATAAATAAAATAAGTAAATACCCACCAGCTCCTGGAGGATCCATCAAAGGTCTGAAAAAAATCTTGGGGCACCCCTCACTCCACTTCTCTGGGGCTAGGAATGGGGAGAAAATCTGTTCATAATGTGGTATAATGGTTAGACTGGGGCTTGAGAGGCTAGAGTTCAAATCCCCACTCAGCTATGCAGCTCACTGGATGAGTTTGGGCCAGTCACAACCTCCCAGCCTGGCCTACCTCGCAGGAGCGCATGTTATCCTGCCACAGAATATGTACAAGCATGCACACGCTTTGTAGAGAAATTGGCAATTTTTATACCCTCTTGGAATGAAAAGTTTGAGGGAGATGTAAGACCCTATTCATTATTTTCTTTGTTTTCAAACTACGGGTTTTCTTTTCGGCGAATGATTAATTAATCACTTCCTTTTCCGTGTACCATTCTTCTCTGTGTATTTGTATTGTTCGTAATTATTATTTTTTTAATGACGCTATTAGTTATAGCCTTCATAACAATGCACCTGTTCATGAAAATGCATTATACTGGGGGAAATAGCTAGCGAAAACTTGCATAGAAGGCAAAACTACATATAAAAATATGCGTATAAGGATAAATTCATGCTCAAATGCTGACGAATTTTTAGGAAGGCTTTTTTATTATTATTTAATGCAAACCGATGTGGAAGCATGGAGAACTGAGTTGAAGATGGGGAAAGCGAGAAACAAAGAGAAATTGAAAATGACAGATTCACCCATACCTACCTGGGGCTACCCAAGACTAGCACACCCTGGGGGAAGGCAGGAGAGGAGAAGCCCAGGCCAGGGGGCGAGTGAAGAATATTTTGTACTGTTTGTTTGTATTAATATTTTAACATTGCAAACCGTGCCTCAGATACCTCGGCAGAAAGACAGTATTGTGATGCGTTTAGCTGAAAAGCTAGAGAGCCACAGCAATGGGTTGATCTCCCTTCGAGGCTGCGGCTATGGGAGAAACAAGACCCTCTTAGGGTGCCAATGCTCTGAACCCCTCCATCGTAGGCTCAGGTCGCCTATATGCGCAAATAAGCCGTATAGTGTAAAGACACCACAGTATTCACTGCAAGTAGTATAAACGCAAGCAATAAGCAAGTAAGTAAACAAACTACAGTACCCACTTCACAAAAGAAACGGCAGCAATGCGACCCGCAACAGGCAAAACAGTCCCTCTAAACAAAGAACACACAGGCGAAGAACAAGAATCGCCCCTCAAAAGGCAACCTGTATAAACAAGCCAAACAACTCGAAAAAATGTGAAGGGGTAGTGAGGCTTGCTGGGAGCCAAAGGGGTGACTTGAGGGCATTGTGGTGCCTTCAGGAACCATTTTGAAGACCTCAACTCTAGCGTCACACTTCGACTTTTGTGTCATTTTGTCAACCCTCTACTCTTCTTGGGGGAGACAGTACAGTGGTACCTCGGGTTAAGAACTTAATTCATTCTGGAGGTCCGTTCTTAACCTGAAACTGTTCTTAACCTGAAGCACCACTTTAGCTAATGGGGCCTCCCGCTGCTGCTGCGCTGCTGCTGCATGATTTCTGTTCTCATCCTGAAGCAAAGTTCTTAACATGAGGTACTATTTCTGGGTTAGCAGAGTCTGTAACCTGAAGCCACCCACATCGGCCATGTTAAGGCATTCATCCACAATTCCATGACCACACACTCCTCCCTCATCCCCCCTCCGATCTCTCTCTGCATCGTGCACCAACTTCGATACTAATAATCCTGCTTTGCATTAAGCCAGATTTTCCTCCATGACACCTGTTCTAACTGGAGATGCCAGGTACTGGACTTGGGACCTTCTGAATGCAAAGCAGATGTCCTCCCCTGGTCCCCCTGCCTTCTGCCCTACTAGTCCCAATGGGCACAGCTATCACTGGTGCCATGTCACATGACAGCGTTCTCTGAAGTCTAAGTGGCACCAAATGGGCACCAAGGAAGATCTCTTTGGGCACACTGTACGCCATCCATACTGATGATCCCTGCACTAGAACCTTTGCCGTGGGCTCCATTTTTATCACCCTCTTGGTTTTCTTAGCCAATCTTCTAATTACTGCTAAAAAATTATTTTCTGGTTATTCTTTTCAAAAAATATAAAAAATATTGCTTAAGGATGCTTCCAACAAATGGGTCACTGAGTTATTGCAAGCAGGTTGCTAGCAAGAAGAAGAAGAAGAAGAGTTTGTATTTGATATCCCGCTTTATCACTACCCAAAGGAGTCTCAAAGCGGCTCACAATCTCCTTTCCCTTCCTCCCCCACAACAAACACTCTGTGAGGTGAGTGGGGCTGAGAGACTTCAGAGAAGTGTGACTGGCCCAAGGTCACCCAGCAGCTGCATGTGGAGGAGCGGAGACGCGAACCCGGTTCACCAGATTACGAGTCCACCGCTCTTAACCACTACACCACACTGGCTCTAGTGTGTGGTTCTGTTTTCTACGGAGCTGGAATGCATGAGAAGGACTGGGCTCACAATAAACACCAACCTGGAAGCATCCTAAAAGAATGTTATAGCACTATAGCACTTTAAAAAAAAAATGCTGGGAAGGGCAATGAGGACATAAGAAGAGTCTTGCTGGATCAGGCCAATGGCCCAGTTGGTCCAGCATCCTGTATTCACACGGGCCAACCAGATACCTATCCAAAACCTGCAAGTAGAACCTAAACACAAGAGGACTCTCCACTTCTGTGGCTTCCAGCAACTGGAATTCTGAAGCATTTCCTCAAACTGTGGAGGCAGAGCTTAGCTATCATTGGGCTAAGCCGTGGATAGCCTTTACCTCCAAGAATTTGTCCAATCCTCTTTCAAAGCCATCCAAGTTGGTGGTGAAGGAGGGAGTTGCATAGTTTATCTACGTGTCACTTGAAGAAGTCCTTCTTTTCACATGTCCACGAGTTCTAGTGTTACGAGAGAGGGAGAAAAAACCTTTCCTCTACAGTGAGAAAGCCAGCGTGGTGTAGTGGTTAAGAGTGGTAGTCTTGTAATCTGGTGAACCGGGTTTGCATCCCTGCTCCTCCACATGCAGCTGCCGGGTGACCTTGGGCCAGTCACACTTCTCTGAAGTCTCTCAGCCTCACTCACCTCACAGAGTGTTTGTTGTGGGGGAGGAAGGGAAAGGAGAATGTTAGCCGCTTTGAGACTCCTTCGGGTAGTGATAAAGCGGGATATCAAATCCAAACTACTTCTTCTTCTTCTTCTTCTTCTTCTTCTTCTTCTTCTTCTTCTTCTTCTTCTTCAGTGGTACCTCTGGTTACAAACTGAATTCGTTCCGGAGGTCCGTTCTTAACCCAAAACCGTTCTTAACCTGAGGTGCGCTTTCAGTAATGGGGCCTCCCGCTGCTGCAGCGCCGCCACTGTGCGACTTCTGCTCCCATCCTGGGGAAAAGTTCGCTACCAGGAGCACCTACTTCCAGGTTAGCAGAGCTCATTACCCAAAGTGTTCATAAAGAGGACGGTACGTAACCCAAGGTTCCACTGTATCCCCTATTTGCATGTCATGCATCGTTTTATAAACTTCTAGCCTGGCACCTCTGACTTGCCTTTTCTCTAAACTAAGGAGGTCCCAGATGCTGCAGCCTTTCCTCATCTTTCCTCCATCCACTGGAAATCTTTTGCCGCCCCCATCCTTTTAAGCCACATTCCCCACCTCCCCTAACTAGACAATTCCAATCTATACTTGTGATCCAAAACAGAATAAGTGCTCAGATTGCCTGCATTTTGTGGCAAGGATTGTGTCGCATCCTGGAAATCCAGTCTGGAGCAGTTGAAGTGGATTAAAATGCTCTGTTGCTATTTAACACAAGACTAACACAACAAATGCGCTTCAAATAAATCCCCACAGTGAGGTTTGTTGCTGGAAAATGGTGGGGGGGGGGGATGATGCACTGAACAGTGTGGGATGAACGAACAATTAACAGGAAGACAGCTAACCACCACACCAGCAAATCTGGATAGCTCCAGGATGAATACCCACTGCCACATCCCCTCCCTGCAGGATGAATGCTTTATAAAGAGCACACATAGTCAAATGAGGATGAATGCTCCACAAAACAGGTCATCTGGAGAAACCCATACTTCTTCTCTTTTTGCTTTTCGGCATTTCCTGGGGAGCAGCGAGAAATCGTGCTTCAAATGAATTAAGCACCCAGTGATAAATAATTGGGGGTTTTTTAAATAAAAAATATATATTAAGGATCGCTCAGGATTCTCTGCTCTCTCCAAATGGTCAATTGGCTGAATTGGGCCTTCCCCTTCTGCACTCCCAGCAGCTGCACCAGCACAGCCCACTGCTATGGATGTCGTGCCGCAAGGTGAATATGCCAAAAAGGGAGAGAAGGAGAAAGAACAGCACAATATCACCGGAGTAGTGGAACGGCCATGGAAGTTCCGCCTTAGCAGCTCACTGAGAAAGAGCAGCAATTCTTAGCGCTAGGATCAGCCCGTGTCGAGGTGATATGGGTCACAGCCAGGATTTCTCGCAGACAGGATTTCCTGCAGATTTGAACTATCTTACTGCTACTTGCAACTATGAAGGAGGGGTTGGGATTAGGAGAGGGGTGAAAATGGATCCCCTCTATGTTTTTCCGCTGCAGAGAAGTTTGGGGCAGGAGGGGGCGGGTTTTCATCTGGGAAATGGCACGGCAGGGGGGAGGGTTAAGTACCGCTCTCTCAGCGCTGCAGCCCCAATCTGATGGCTGCACATTAGGAGTAGTGCTCTTAATCCGGATTCCAGCCAACTACGTGTTTCAGGATACTTATAAACAGTGCTTTTTTCCTGGGGGTACGCAGGGGTACACATACCCCTAAACATTCTGTGAATCTTTGTACTTTTGTCCATTTGCTGTATTTATTTTTCCCAATTTGAACTATAAAATGGTGATTTTCCTGAGTCAAAATGAGAGTACCCCTAAATATTTTTAAGAAAAAAAGCACTGCTTATAAGTTGTCATGGAAATACTTCTCCACCTGTCCTTAGGTTTTCTGTTTTTCTTTTCCAGCTGACATTCAACTTTCTGTGACTCCCTATATCCACAGAGCATGCCCATATTTCACAGGGCTGCTGGGAGCAAGGACCTTAAGAGTCCCTGTTTTTCAGTTGTGCAAACCTCAGCCTACAATATTTTCCATGTTTCACAGCAGCCCCCTTTTAGCTCCGCTTTCACTAGGAAGGGGTCACCGGGTTCGCGGTTTGAAGGCGTGATACCAGTTGACGGTAATGGAGTCGGTAATCAACAGAACCAAATAAGCCTTTTATTTCAAATTAATTAGCTGCTCATTAGAAGGGCTAGATGTGCTTTTGTTTTGCTTTGTTAATAACACACTGGCTCAAAGTTTGCTTCTACACGTCCCATAAATTCAGCACCTCTCCCATTAAACAAAGGATGAGTAATTTTTACTGCAAGAGGCCACGAGAAGAAAATCTAAAATATGGAATACATATCTCATAGATACTGTATGCAAAGTACGAGGATTGTAGGGCAGTCTTTGCCAACAAGCTGCCCTCCAGATGTTTTGGACTACAATTCCTGTTATCCACACTTCTCTCTCTTGTTTTCCCAAAACCTCTCTGTGGAGGATATATATATATAGTGTTTTGATTCTATCAATGTTTAATTGTTTACATGCTTAATTGTTTTTCAATAATAGATTTTCTTTATTTTTTGCAGCTCTTATTTTTATCTGTAAACATGTTAAGTCTCATCAGGGGAAAAGGTGGGTTATAAATTAATAATAATAATAATAATAATAATAATAATAATAATAATAATTTACCTAGGTTATTTTCCACTAGCATATGCATTTTTATGCACACTTTAC
Source organism: Podarcis raffonei (assembly GCF_027172205.1). NCBI lineage: Eukaryota > Metazoa > Chordata > Lepidosauria > Squamata > Lacertidae > Podarcis > Podarcis raffonei. Next base: position 35,873,524 of record NC_070615.1, on the reverse strand, counting down.
TTAGTATATGCATTTTTGAGCACAATACTTGGCTGAAGAACTGCATTGCAAAATTCTGAGAAGGGTGAATCTCGTTTCAGTTTGCATGTTGCTTTGGAAAATGCGAATTAGGTAGATTCACCTATAAATGTGAACTGAAACAAATTTCTCCCCCTTTCCCAACTGGAATCAAGCGTTGTGCACATGAAACTGGCCTTGCCCACTCTCTCGCCTCCCTCTCTTTGTCTCTTTCTCCCTCCCTTGCATTCCCCACTGTTTTAGACTGCAAGCTCCTGGAGAGCAGAGACCTATTTTTTTTTTAACCTGTGAAATTCCGTAAGGCTCTCTCTATCTACATGGATGCAGCAGTATTTAAATTGTAATTATTAGCAACATACCTGGATGCATTATCTCTGAACAGAGCAAAGCGTTTGCGGGTAAGAAACAGTGGTGTGTTCCTCTTATTTGCACCTCACCACAAATAAATAAGCAACAACAACCCGAACTCTGAGCTACTGGAAAGAACAAGCTACGCACAGACATATTCCTTTATGAAAATGCTAAGGGAGGTTTTGTTTAGGTTCATAAGATGGTAGATGCCCTTGTATTGTCCCATTTTGTTTTGTTTTAAGCTGCTTGATCGCTTGTGCCTGCATACGCTAAGTGTTTTAATCTCTCCACGCCCGGGTAGGTTCAAATGGTTTCGTAGAAAAGGTTACGCTGCTAAGAGCACTGATGTGATGCGTGATTATACTTCAAGCCACTTGTCACCAGAACAGATCCAGATTCCCTGGGACCCAGATTTTCCTAGAGCATTTAAGATTGCCGTGGATTCAAAGCAGGACATGCTGCCATTGGAAATGGGAGACGTTCGTAGATCGTTTCGTGGAACTATGGATTATAAGCATCTAACACCGCAGCTGGACTCTGGTGGTGATTAAAGCTTTTAAAAAAAACCAATAACAGCAGCAGACAATACCAGTCTCAACAAGTATCTTTGTGATATCTGGTGGGCAAACACAGCCCTAAACTAATGTTTCAAATGCTTCTGGTACACGGAATAGTATTCCACCTGCCATCCTATTAATGCCATTGCACCTCTCACCTGCTTTCCCACTAACCTAGCTGGGTCTTTGCAATCGCTTCGAGGTGAGGGCTGCAGCTCAGTGTTACAGCATCTCCTTTGCAAACTTGCCTGCCTAAACTGGACTTGGATACGACTTCTATTTGTACAGCAACTTGGGACACATTGCCAGCACTCTGAAACACTGAACAGCGGCAACAGAAATGGCAAAAGACTGGTTTCGGCAAGCAGGAAGCAACCGCACACCAAGCAGATGGGAGAAGCGCCAAAAGAGGACATTGTCTCCCTGAAATCTGTCAAGAGTTCTTACTAGTGCTTCTTTCCTTTACCCCAAACAGGCTGCCTTTCCCCTGGGTCTAAAAACCAAGGTGCTTGCTTAATTAAATTCCTTAAATGACATTCCTCAAATAACCAAAACCGAAGGTGGCACCATGGCAGGTTCATTGATGGGCTATCGTGCCGACACTTCGTTTTCCTGTAAAATCAGGGATTCCCAGAGATTTTGCCATACCTATCACACGGTCCATCGCCGTGAGAGAACTGTTTACGGTGTGATTCCCTCCTGTGCTTATAGACAAAAATCGAACCAGGGGTTTGTGTGGGTGTAAAACAGCAGCGAAAAAGCGACAGGTTGCAAGGAAATGCTGCAAAAGGAGAAAGGTTAAGTGGCCTTTGTGCGGCAGGGCTCCAGAATTCAGGATGCGTCTCCCAGGCTGAAGAAGCAGAGAAAGGGGGAGCAGAATTGCTTCACTAGAGCTTTGCTGGATTCATGATGTTTCTCCTGACAAAAGGAAGGGAGCAAGGTGAACACCTGCTGGGTTGGAGCAAAGGCCCGTTCAGCATCCTACTCCCACAGTAGCCAATCAGAAGTCTCTCTGAGAAGCCCACAAGCAGGGCATGGTGGCAACATCAACAGTCCTCCCTAGCTGTTGTCCTCAAGAAACTGGCATTCCGTGGTAGACTTCATTTGCACATGGAGGTTCCATTCAGTGACAGAGGCTAGTAGGTTGTATCATGGGCTAACAGTGATCCTCGTCTGGCTCTATGTCTTCCCAACCCACTATTAGTAAACAGGCCCTGTTTCTGCTCATATTCACACCATTTAGCAGCTTATTTGACTGAGCTGAAATTCCTCAGGGGGTGCAGCAATGATGTCCCTGCACAAACTGAAAAGCTTCCATCTCCCTGTCGGGGGCTACACAATCCCCACTGAGCCATGGGAGAAAGCAAACACACTTTAGACATCCTGGGTACACCTAAATGATATATAAAGGCAATCTCTAGAACTTGTACACTGACCACTAGCAACAAAGCATATGTCTAAGATATTACTACAGATTTAGCATGCATTTTTTGTTATATACAAATGATAGGAGAAGACTCGGCCTATTTATTTGTATCGTTTATTTTATTTATCTTCCTTTTTTTTAACAATATAAAACCCAATAAAAAGTCATCCCTGAGCCGAAACTGACATCTCAAAATCTTTATCTGAAATCAGAGTCAAACAGCCAGCCCTGCACATTGCTTGCAATCCCTTTGTAAAGGTCACCTCGTAGTCATCCCTGGACTTCTCCCTTTCTGCAAAACCTATACCCGCAAGCACAAAGAAAGCTGCCTTGCGCTGTGTCAGACCACTGGGTTCATCTGCATCAGTATTGTCCACACTGCCTGGCAGCAGCTCTTTGGGGTTTCACGTAAGGCACATCATTCTGTGTCTCACCTGGAGATGCAGGGGAATTGAACCGGGCGCCTTCCCCATGCAAGGCAGAAGCTCTGCCACTGAGCTGTGGTCCTTTGCTAACAAAGGAAGCTGCTCTTAACCAAAGTCAGACAGCTGCTCCATCTAGCTCAGTGTTGTTGGCACAGACAGGCAGCAGCTCTCCAGGGTTTCGTGGAAGTCGCATTCCCATCCCGACCTGATGCCAGAGATTCAACTTTCTGCATGCAAAGAAGGTGCTATACAGTGCTTTCTTTCTGGGGGGCACCCAAGGGTACACAGTACCAGCACATTTTGTTCTTCTAGAAGAAAAGCACTGGCGCTGCGACCCCTCCTGATCAAAACCCAACAGTTTCTGCCTCTTTCTCCCTCAGTTCCCACCAAAACACAGGGGTCCCCCAGCTGCCATAAAAGGTGTTGCAAAAGTCATCCATCAACATGCTGAAACTGCGAGTGGGGCTCACCAACTCCAGGGACCTTCCAAACACAGCCCCCTTCCAGTTCCGTAACAGCCACTGCCTCCCTTTACCTTCGAAGTCCCCTTGGTTCCAGCATGGGGAGCAGCCATGGAGGATGAAGTTTCAGTCCAGACAAACCAAAAGCCCAGGCTGGGATGCAACACTAAGTCAAACCATGGCTTAGCTCTGAGTAGTGCAGAAACAACCGGGGTGAAGGGAAAGCACGGCAGCTGTGATATTTGGTCCGGGAATGCGCATGTTTTCCCTTTTCACACTGACTTGGTTTGGTTTAGCATTAAGTGGGCCAGCAATTCCAGGAAGGGTGTTCTCTGTAGCAGCTGCTGCAGAGGTTGACTAAGCTGCCCAAACTGCCTTGGAATATCACCTGTGGCTTACTAGGCACAATTTGGCCTCTGAAGGACTATATGTGTATGCTATATGCAAATAAGGAAGCCTATTCCGGTTAAATGTTAGGAGAAACCTCCCGAGAGGGGTTGCTTTGCCTTAGAGAGGCGGCAGATTCTCCATCACTGGAGGGATTTAAGCTGGAGGGATTTAGGGATGGGCTGCAGTTTTGTGCCAGAGCATCTGCTTTGAAGGTCACAGGTTCAATCACTGGCATCATCTCCAGGTAAGGCTGGCTGACACCCCTTTTTGAAACCCTGGAGAGCCACTGCCAGTCAGTGCAGACCACACTGAACCAGCTGGACCGATAGTTTGACTCAGTTTAAAGTAGCTTTCCACTCCCATATTCCTAAGAAGAAGCTGGATGAGATGCCATATTTCCAAGGTCCAATACTGAGCAGTTAGTTGGCTGCGTGAAATGACCTCCAAGTTCCATTCCAACTCTAAAATTCTATAATTCTAATTGCATGTGGATTTTTAGCGTATACATACAGCAGACTAGAAAAGCATCCTCTTTGGAATAACTGCAGTTAAAGACCAAAGTTGCAATCCTGTGCATAGCGGAATCCTGCTGACTTTTCAGTAGGATTTAAGCCGTGTAACTCCAAAACAACCGCAACCCAGGAACCTAAAACAATCTGTATTCTAAATATGTCTTTCAATTCTGGATCTGTGGGAATATTGTTTTTAAAAGGGGGGGAGTGAAGAAGCCATGTTTAGGCTAAGTTTGCAGTCTAACCAAAGTCAGAAACTCAAAGCAGCAGATGCCAAGGCAAACCACCCAACAACTTGGGCATCAAGTATGGCAATAAGCATAATGCTCTCAGAATGACTCAACCAGGCAAATTCAGTAGTTTTTAGTTTCACCCAAACAAATACCTCTAATAATAAGCTTTTAAAGAGAGAAAAGTGCTCAAATCAGTAAATTCCATACCTAGGCAAAAGTAATTTTTTTTAAAAAAAGTATTTTGATGTGATCAATAGCCCTGACAATGGAGTTGCCTCGAAAGGTGGGAATCTCATTAGGGATTGGCAATCAGGTTTCTTAAGCAGGCTACTTAATGCACAAGAAGAGGAATCACATTTTGCACATTCGGGAAAAGCTCTGCCCAGAGGATGTGCCAGGAAGGAGCCCAAAGTTCGATCTGTTTTTGTTTTTTTTGCATTTCCCACATTTTTCTGTAATGCTACGAGAACTTAAGAAACTACATAAAAGGTAGGGGAGGTGGAGGGAAGTTTTTGTATTTATGCTTTCTGCAAAGTCCATTCAATCTCACTTCTGCAGAGGGCCAGTATTGTTCCAAAATCTGTTCCACACACTTTTCCAGAAGAGAGATTTCCCCCAGAAAACCCACCCAGGTAGAATTTGGAACTTAAAATCCTGTACACTTGCTGCCTCACTTGCTCCTAAAAGTTGCCTTCCATTCCAGCCCTCCTGGAGCCTCCTTCTTAAGGGGGGGGGGACCAGCACAAAGTGTCTTACCTTGAAGCAGGACCTTCTGTCTCTGCTGCCTCTCTCCCCCTCTCCCTCTGTGCTCTGCCTGATGTTCTCTCTGTGAAAATGAGAAGCGTTTGAGATTGTGCGGTAGGTATATATTGTCTGCAAGTCTGGCCTTAGGGCGTCCATCACACGGCCTTAGTTTACTCCTGCCCCTATAAGGAAGATTTTGTCACATGCCTGGCAGCTCCCAGCTATTCGTATGGCAAAAATGGGAAAGGGGAGGGAGGGAGGGAGAAAGAAAGAAAGAAGGAAGGAAGAAAAAGGGGGGGAGGAGAGAGAATAGACGTGGGGGGAGGAAGGAGAGGAGGGAATCTTTAATCATGGGAGAGGTGGAGAAAATTTCCCAGTACAAACCCCACAAGAGAAAAATCCCCGCCTGACCCAAAGTTTTTGGATTCGCTTCTTTTTGTATCTGTGGCTCCTGGCAGAGTCTTTCAAGTCGCACTGGAGGCCTGGAGGATGTGGAGGGAAGTCTGCCTTGATCCACCTTCACTGGGCTCTCTGCCTCCGTGGGATTTGAGGGTCGGTTTGGCGTGTGGATGGTAGACGCAAACACACACACGCACTTTGCAAACACAAACCTCCTCCCTTGGAAAGCAGAAGGAATCAGATCTAGATTCCACTCATCCCATTATTATTCATGCACACTTTTCAAAGAAAACAAACCGGTCCACACTCTCTGCTCCCTCGTAAAGTGAAATAAATAATATCTCGATTCCTTCAGATATATTCTCACACGTGTATTCTGAATGCTGAATCTTCAACTCTTGCTCCTCTTGCCTGCAAGCCTGCCTATGTATTTACGCAGGCACCCACCCCAGCAGAATAGGCAAGTTAGTATATGGGCGCTTGCAGACTGCCACAATTTTGGTATTCAGTCACATCCTGGTCATCCAAGCTGCAACACTGAAATTTACCTGGTGCTCTTTGCAACGACACTGCTTCTCCAACCCTCCCCCTCCTGCCCCCCCCCGCACTGACTTTTTTTTTATAAGGAAAATGAGAGGGCAATCCACTGGAGAACAAATGCTGTCGATGCAACTCATCTCACCTCCTTGAAAACAGATCAGGATGCCCACTCAATAAACGCGTGGCCTGGAAGCAGCCTCTGTGTAAGGGATCACTGCACATTCCTTAACATATCAGACCCAGAATTTCAACGTGTGTCAGTGACCTGTAGGGAGGGGTGTTGGAGAGATCAATGGGAAGTTATTATTAAATACACTGGGTTCCCAACTTTAAAATTGGGAAGGTGGGTTCTTTTCTTGAAATAAAATAAAATCCCAAAACTTTTTCAACAAACAATGAAATCACCCCCAAGTAAATTGTTGTTGCTGTTGTTGTTGTAGTTGTAGTTGTAGTTGTTGTTGTTATATTTATGTCCCAACTTTCCTCCAAGGAGCTTAAGGTGGCGTACATAATTCCCACTCTCCATTTTACCTTCACAACAACCCTGCGAGGTAGGTTAGGCTTAAAGCCTGTGGCTGTTCCAAGGTCACCTAGATTCAAAGTGCTGGGGGAGAGAGGTAGAATGTTGTATAACTGTAAAGGTAAGGGTAAAGGTAAAGGGACCCCTGACCATTAGGTCCAGTCATGACCGACTCTGGGGTTGCAGTGCTCATCTCGCTTTACTGGCCGAGGGAGCCAGCATCTGGGTCATGTGGCCTGCATGACTAAGCTGCTTTTGGCAAACCAGAGCAGCGCACGGAAATGCCGTTTACCTTCCCGCCGGAGCGGTACCTATTTATCTATGATGGAGGAGGAGGAGGACTGAGCTGTTGGGATCTGGCACTCCCCATCTCTCTGCCTTGTTCGATTCCCTTTTATCCAGCACTGCAGGGTTTCCCAGGCTCCCTACAGGGGAGGCGTCAGGAGACCAGTGGAGCCAAGAATGAGAAGAAAGGGAGATGTTTAGCCAGAGGTTGGCCCTTCTTCTGAGTAACAGGAAAGCATGTGCATGTAGGGTGACCTTGGCTTTTCGTGTTTGCTCTTTGTTTAGAAGAGTCACTATGGAGCCTGCTCACATAAACCAGATTTCAATTCTTCTTCTTCTTTTTTGCTTGCCTATCTTAGAGGTATGATCCAGACATATTGTTTTCCTCCTCCTTCGACAAATGCATAGGGCTGGGTTTTGTTGGGATCGATGCTCTGTTAAGACCAGAAGCCCTGGGAATGGTTCTGCAGCACTGCTGAAGTTCAGCAAAAGCTGGTCTGTTAGGCCACACGGGGAACTTCCTCACCCCTGAACGCTGAGACTCTGTGATCCTTTGCTAATTCCCCTTGGTAGCTGAAACGCAGAGCAACATCCGTGTCAGACGTCACAACTCTGCGTCCAGAATTTTGAAATTCTGTGTGGTGTAGTGGTTAAGAGTGGTAGACTCGTAATCTGGTGAACTGGGTTCATGTCTCCGCTCCTCCACATGCAGCTGCTGGGTGACCTTGGGCTAGTCACACTTCTCTGCAGTCTCTCAGCCTCACTCACCTCACAGAGTGTTTGTTGTGGGGGAGGAAGGGAAAGGAGAATGTTAGCCGCTTTGAGACTCCTTAAAAGGTAAAGGGACCCCTGACCATTAGGTCCAGTTGTGACCGACTCTGGGGTTGCGGCGCTCATCTTGGTTTACTGGCCAAGGGAGCCAGTGTACAGCCTCCAGGTCATGTGGCCAGCATGACTAAGCCACTTCTGGCAAACGAGAGCAGCGCATGGAAATGCCGTTTACCTTCCCGCCAGAGCGGTACCTATTTATCTACTTGCACTTTGACGTGCTTTCGAACTGCTAGGTTGGCAGGAGCAGGGACCGAGCAACGGGAGCTCAGCCCGTCGTGGGGATTCGAACCGCCAAACTTCTGATCGGCAAGTCCTAGGCTCTGTGGTTTAACCCACAGTGCCACCCGCAATTTATAAGCACAGCTTATCTCACCGCATTGCATTCATTGTTTGCTTGGTTAAATATGGAGTTGGGAAACAGGTCACTAGTCGCTAATGGTCTGCCAGTCTCTTCTCCAGCAGAGCCATCGATAGTCAGCACTTCATAAACAAAAAGACGGGGCCTCTGCCCGCAAGCTGATTACACTTTAAAAATTGAGGAAGGCAAAAAAGTGGAGGGGGGTGATGTCACATAAGACTATACGAAGAGACCTGCTGCAATAGGCCAATGGCCAGTAGCCATTGACAGGCTTATGCTCCATGAATTTGTTTCATTCTCTTTTAAAGCCATCAAACTTGGTGGCCATCACTGCCCCCAGTGGGAGAGAGTACCATAGATTAACCATGTGCCATGTGCAGAAGGGCTTCCTTTCATCTGTCCTGAATCTCCCAACTTGCAACTTCGTTGGTTGTCCATGAGTTCTAGTGTTATGAGGAGACAGCCAGAAAAACATGGTCCACTTCCTCCATGCCAGTCCCAGCTAGTGTCCCGCCTGCCTGCCTTCTTGTTTCCATGCTTCCAGTGCCAGGCGGTGGCACTGCTCCTGCCCCTCCTCCTTAGTCTCACCACTGTTCTTCTAGAACTCAGCAGGGAAGAGGAGATGGACAGGGACAAGGCTAGCTTTAGTTGGCGCTACCTGTCATTGGTCTGGCTCCACTTACTGGTGGAGTTTATGCTTTCTGCCCCACCTGCCCCCATGGGCAAAGCAGCATAAAGTAACACAAAAACGGTTGTTGTTGTTTAGTCATTTAGTCGTGTCCGATGCTTTGTGACCCCATGGACCAGAGCACACCAGGCACTCCTGTCTTCCACTGCCTCCCGCAGTTTGGTCAAACTCATGGTAGTAGCTTTGAGAACACTGTCCAACCATCTCGTCCTCTGTTGTCCCCTTCTCCTTGTGCCCTCCATCTTTCCCAACATCAGGGTCTTTTCCAGGGAGTCTTCTCTTCTCATGAGGTGGCCAAAGTATTGGAGCCTCAGCTTCAGGATCTGTCCTTCCAGTACGCACTCAGGTCTGATTTCCTTAAGAATGGAAAGGTTTGATCTTCTTGCAGTCCGTGGGACTCTCAAGAGTCTCCTCCAGCACCATAATTCAAAAGCATCAATTTTTCGGCGATCAGCCTTCTTTATGGTCCAGCTCTCACTTGCATACACCACTACTGGGAAAACCAGAGCTTTAACAATACGGACCTTCATCGGCAAGGTGATGTCTCTGCTTTTTAAGATGCTGTCTAGGTTTGTCATCGTTTTTATTCCAAGAAGCAGGCGTCTTTTAATTTTGTGACTGCTGCCACCATCTGAAGTGATCATGGAGCCCAAGAAAGTAAAATCTCTTACTGCCTCAATTTCTTCCCCTTCTATTTGTCAGGAGGTGATGGGCCCAGTGGCCATGATCTTCGTTTTTTTGATGTTGAACTTCAGACCATATTTTGTGCTCTCCTCTTTCACCCTCATTAAGAGGTTCTTTAATTCCTCCTCACTTTCTGCCATCAAAGTTGTGTCATCTGCATATCTGAGGTTGTTGATATTTCTTCTGGCAATCTTAATTCCGGCTTGGGATTCATCCAGACAAAAACAGTAAAGTCCATCAATTTCCCTGCACTTTAGAGAAAAAGAGAACAAGGAGAATGAACGAGAATCGAAGACTCCACTTAATCCAAAGGAAGAGACAAGATATAGTTTGGCACCTGAGTCCAAATCTGTCTGTCCCTGGGGAGGGGTATTCCACAGAGTTGCCACCACAACCAAGAAGACCCTGCTCCTAGATCAGTGAAGGCACTTTGAGCAAGAACTCAGATGTGGAGTGGAGATTTCTCTTTCAGGTACCCGGGTTCCACAGGTTGTTTTGTACATGCATGAAAGTTCTTTAAAGTTAGCCCCTTGCTCTCTGTGGTTCTCCAGTTTACAGAACCATAGGGAGCTTGGGGTGCATTAAAATGTAGGGGAAATTGTTGATTTTCCTGATAATGCTCCTGTCCTATTTTCTAATGTTCTTTTCACCTTGTAATATCTGATGTGTTATGGAACTGTGGCTTTTTGAATGATCTCTTGGTATGTCATGCTAAATGCGTGGGTGTGGCACAAGAATGAACCTCTTTGGACAGTGTTGCTCTTCCTCCACCCTTTTCCCCCATTGTGTTCTTTTGTCCCCTTGGAAATGGCAGGAAAGAACTGTAAGCAGATCTAGTGCCTCAGATTTTGGCACTTTACTCCCACAAGTTTTTTGGTTAATGGGGTTCCAAACAGATTTTTTCCCCTGGAATCAAAGAACACAGAAAAGAGCGTTAAATGTGTGCTATATTCTATTAGTTTTTTGGAAGTAGCTTTTATATCACATGAAAGCTCACATGTAATGCAAAATTTAGGCATACAAATCACATACATTAGGGGAAATTTGTAGGTAAAAGCTGACAAATTTTTATGGGGACCTTTTTTTTTTTGCAGACTGATGTGGAAATATGGAGCATTGAACTTGAGAATAAAAATTGAGACATTGAGAGAACCTGAAAGATTTCCCCATCTCTACTTATAGCAGAAGGGACGCGGGTGACGCTGTGGGTTAAATCACAGAGCCTAGGACTTGCCGATCAGAAGGTCGGCGGTTCGAATCCCCGCGACAGGGTGAGCTCCCGTCGCTCAGTCCCTGCTCCTGCCAACCTAGCAGTTCGAAAGCATGTCAAAGTGCAAGTAGATAAATAGGTACCGCTCTGGCGGGAAGGTAAACAGCGTTTCCGTGTACTGCTGTGGCTCACCAGAAGCAGCTTAGTCATGCTGGCCACATGACCCGTAAGCTGTACGCCAGCTCCCTCGGCCAATAAAGCGAGATGAGCGCCGCAACCCCAGAGTCGGTCACGACTGGACCTAAAGGTCAGGGGTCCCTTTACCTTACTTATAGCAGACCTCTTACAGCAGGCATTACCAGTGCTTCCCCCCAAAAAACCCATATTTTAGG